>NC_091820.1:16937500-19870000 GCF_041296235.1 Equus asinus | reverse complement strand
CTTGGCAGCCTCCCTGGCCTCCCCTCACTATGAGATTCTCTACCCACTAGATGCCAGTAGCACTCACCCCTCCTCCCAGTTATGACAACCAAAATGTCCCCCCGAAACACCCCAGCTGAGAACCACTGCTCTAGGCTAGTGGCAACTCCTCATCTCCCCGTTCTCCTTCCTACCTTACTGATTACGGAGTGCCGCCTCTTGCTCCCTTCAGTCACTGGAGCATGAGGAGTTTGTGTGTCCTTACTTCCTCCAGTAGAATAGAGGCCTGTGAAAGGCAAGGTCTGTACCTTCTTGTTTCTTTGTGATTTTCTGTTTTTCCAATATGGGTGATTAGAAACTCTGTGCATAATTTTTAATATTAGGTCACTTCTTGTTTCTTTGAGGTCCATAGTTTGATAATTATTTTTGTAGTTCTAATTAGCTAATATTTGTCAGCAACTTGTATCATATTCCATGATTTACTACTATGGCCCTGTCTTATCACTCCTACACTTAGTAAAGACTCTGGCCAGGGTCATTACATGGAATCTAATACACTCTCTCCTGGCCAGTTACCAAAACCATATTTTAAAAAAATTTTATGACTTCTCTCCTTAAGCAACTGGCTTCTGGGGTAGAAAAAGTAAAAGCAAGCATGTTCTTAAATATGCTACTTAAAATACCAGATTGCCAAAGGAGACAGACCCCAAGATTTGCCATTCCAGGGGCCAAAATAGTTATAAAACCATGAACCTATCAGCGTCTGATCAGTAACGTTGTGGTTTTCCCCTTGGGAGAAACCCCTTGTGGAGAATGATAAGCTAGAAGCAAAGATAATTAGCAACTGGTAGAACAATCCTACACAAAGGGTGCTGATTAAACTGGAGCAGTGTCCACCTGCAAGAAGACATCTATCCACTGGTATATGCACAAATGCACGTCAACATTTTAATCAATATTTTGGAGAAGATAAAAGAAGGAAAGCTAATTACAGCATCAGATTTGTAGAAGCCAAAAGGCTGGGTGCACAACAGAATCAGGATCCAAAATATCCACGATGGGACAGCTATGGGCTGAGCACAAGCAAGGGGAGATTTCACAGGGTTCACTGAAAGGTCTGTTGTAGAGTGCTGGTTGGACCCCAATACCCAGTCTACTCTTTCTCTTTAGTAACAGAAGATGCTATTATCTCCATGTGACTAACTTCGGGCCCATGAAAGGTAAGCAGGAGTGTTAGGTGGGACTTCTGGGAAGGCTACTCAAAGAACTGACATGGCTGGGAGGTGCATTCTTTGACCCTTCAGCCTTTTCTCTGCCTTGTAGCCTGTGATGGCTTGAAGAAGCTTGCGCAGTCACCTTAGACCACGCTGTGACCTTGAGGGGAGAAGCCTGGCACTGCTGATGATGGAGAAGGGCAAGAGGAGCCTAGGCACCTGATGACACTGTGGAGCCACCAGAGCAATCCTGGACAGCCCACATTTGGGTTTCTGTCACATGATAAAAAATTAATGTTTCTTAGGTAATGAATTAAATGTCTGTTTAAGCTACTGTCACTTTTGGTTTCCATTTCCCTTAGCTCAGTACAATTCCTATCTGCTACAGGTTGAATTGTGTCCCTAAAAAGATATAAAAGTCCTAACCCCTAGTACCTGTGAATGTGGCCTTACTTGAAAACAGGGTCTTGGTAGAGAAAATGAAGTTAGGGTGAGGTCATAGTGGATTAGGGTGGGCCCTAATCTGACTGGTGTCCTTATAAGAAGAAGAAAAGAGACAGAGACACTGGTAGAAGATGGCCATGTGACTATGAAAGCAGAGACACAGTGACGCATCTATAGGCCAAGGAACACCAAGGATTACCAGAATCTAGAAGAGGCAAGGAAGGATTCTGCCCTACAGATTTCAGAGGGAGAATGTCCTGCTGACGCCTGGATTTCAGACTTCTGGCTAGCTTCCAGAACAGTGAAACAATAAATTTCTGTGGTTTTAAGCCATCCAGTTTGTGGTACTTCGTTACAGCAGCCCTAGGAAACTAACACACTACTAATGGAGTCTTACACTTAGGTCTAAATAAACCACTTGGGTCTCAGAAACCCGATAAGGCAAGGCTTAGAAGTTACATGTGCAAAAAAATTATGTGTTTTAATATACAGAACGCTCAAAACGAATCAACACTGTGAATATGGATGCCAAGAAAGTTAATGCGACCTTAAACAGACTTCACAGAAATTTACTATAACCTAGAAAAGTTGGCAGCGGCAGGTTTATTCTGCTCGGTAGTAGCGCTAGTGAGGGCACCTGAAGTGCCTCATGCAGTTTTGGGCTCCTTACTTTATCGGGACAAAAACTCTGGAGTAGGATCCTTATCCTGAAAGCAGAGTAACAGAAAAATGGTTAAAGACCTAGGAATATTGGGCCTAGCAGGGGAAGGCTAATGAAAATAGCTACTTTCAAATATCTAAAAGGCTCTCATAAAACAGGCAGAGAGGAGGTGCTGAATAAATGCTTACTAAAGGTAGGAACAGAGGAAGGCATTAGTTTATTCAGCTGAACTAGGACCAACGAGTGAGCCAAAGAACATAAATTGAGGCCAAATGTAAGACCTATCTAGGTAATGAAAAGTAAAATAAACTTTAAAAGTATATTAAAAGAAGCAACCCAAATATCCATGCATGGATGAATGGATAAACACATGGTGGTATATCTATGCAATAGACTATTATTTGACCATAAAAAGGAATGAAGTACTCACACATGCTACCACATGGATGAACCTCAGAAACATTACGCTACGTGAACAAAGCCAGACACAAAAAGTCACATACTGTATGATTCCATTTATATGAAATATCCAGAAGAGGTAAATCCATAGAGGCAGAATGCAGATTAGTGGTTTCCAGGGGCTGGAAGAAGGGGAGGAATGCAGAGCGACTGATGAATGGGTACAGGGTTTTCTTTGGGGGTGACGAAAATGTTTTGGAACTAGATTGAGGTGGTTGCTGGTAGTAAAACTTTGTAATGTACTAAATGCCATTACATTATTCACTTTAAAATGGTTAATCTTCTGTTGTATGAATTTCACCTCAATAAAAAAAAGGATGAAAAAAATATACTGAAAAGGAAGGCTAGCATCTGCTTCATGGTCAGAGAAGCTGTATGTAGCATTTAGCCAACTCTGCCTCAAAAGACAAGCCCATCAAAATCACAATGGAGAGCTCCAAAAGACTCTTCATTGTAAACACTTACAGGCTACTGGAGGGTAAGCACTGACAAGGTACAGATGTTGAAGATTTTCCATCGTAGTTCTAAGGTTCTCTTCCTGCACAACTTATGATTACTTCCTTAAAAGACCACAATTTTCATGTTTTCATCTTATGCAGAAACAAGACACTGTTCCACGTACCTTGGCAATATTCTCACTGTCCCAAACCTACTTATCAAATCAACAATTCCTTCAGCCACAGCCATTTTGAAATTGTAACACACATGATCATAAATTCAGTATTTTCCCTCTCCTTTGAAGGCCAGAGTCCTACATGGTACACACGTTCCGTTATAAAAAATTTTAATTTTACAACTGAGGATAATGTGAGAAACACTAGAGGTGTCTCAAAGTAGGACCAGAAGTCATTTTACTGCTTTCTTCATAAGTGGCCTTCAAGGAATTTAATAGGGGGGCCGGCCCCGTGGCCGAGCAGTTAGGTTCGCGCACTCTGCTTCACTGGCCCAGGGTTTCACTGGTTCGGGTCCTGGGCCCGGACATGGCACCACTCATCAGGCCATGCTGAGACAGCGTCCCACATGCCACAACTAGAAGGACCCGCAACTAAAAATACACAACTATGTACCAGGGGGCTTTGGGAGAAAAAGGAAAAATAAAATCTTTAAAAAAAAGAAATCTAGTGGAATAAACAATTGAATAAAAGACTCCACCAGATGCTCCTGCCCCAGGGGCTTTATAATTTCACAAATTATTTCTATCATGGGCCAAGGAGTCGCATGTAGATGTTTTCTCATCTCCACATCAAGAATGGAAATGTAAGTGAGAAAAAGTTTAACTTGGTTTAAAATCTTAGTTCTATAATGAAAACAAAACAAAACAATCTAACGCTTTACTTTTTTTTTTTTTTAAGATTTTATTTTTTTCCTTTTTTTCCCCCCAAAGCCCCCCAGTACATAGTTGTATATTCTTCGTTGTGGGTCCTTCTAGTTGCGGCATGTGGGACGCTGCCTCAGCGTGGTTTGATGAGCAGTGCCATGTCCGCGCCCAGGATTCGAACCAACGAAACACTGGACCGCCTGCAGCGGAGCGCGCGAACTTAACCACTCGGCAACGGGGCCAGCCCCTCTAACGCTTTACTTTTAGAGAATTACATTATGAACAATTCCCTGTGGGTTTAACTCACAGCCATACAGATTTGGCTACCTTAAGAAGTCAAAACCATGTCGTTAAAATAAAGAGATATTAAAACACTTATTCTCTAACTTGGGTAAATCCTGTCTCTATCACCAGTCTGAAAAAGGGTTCTATTTACCTAGGAACTTATGCATACATCAAAGTTTTCACTCCTGTATTTATTTATACTTCCTATGCAGCAGAGAATATACAGATAACATATTTTAAACAATCAGCAATTTGTATACTGTTAAATTCCCATGAACCTAAAAAAGCTTTACTGATATATATATATATATATATATTTTTAAAAGGTATCTGAGAAGAAAGACACGTCTAAAACCATGGGAACAAAACAGTCCCAGCTTTCTTTCTCATAACTCTGGCAACATGAGCCAGAGGAAGAGCCAGCTTTCATACCCCAAGTCAATTCTGGAAAGTACTCAAGCCAACTGCAACCCATGACTAAATGAGAGGAGATTTATTATGTGCAGATGAGACTGGCACAGTAAGAGGCATATGCTTTACCATCAAACTTGAACAATATATTTAAAGCCCTACTAGTCAAGCATTAGGAAAGTCTGGTGCTTTTGTCCAAAGAGACATTTACGAACACCTATTTTTGTCCACAGATAACAATTTTATATAATCTAAGTAATGTTAAACAAAATGTTAGCTTTATAAATAAGGAAATGGCCTCCTGTTCATTGATATGTCCCTAGGCTCTAGCAAAGTGCCTGGGATATAGCAGGTGTTCAATAATTATTAAATGACAGTAATGTATGATTGAGACATAGCAACTCAGAGCTTAAGAACTAAATAAGCATAATCATGCGAAATAGACACTTTGGAAAACCCTATAGTAATTACAATGATCCTACAGTGGTCCATCGCACCACTGATTTTGGAACTTCTTTGGAACTGTCTCTGGAAAGATGCAGAGTTCTCCTCTTACTAGGACAGCCTGGGAACCCCATAAATAGAATTTAAAAATTCCCCACCCATCACCAGCAACTCAAAATGGACTACAGAAGAGTGGGCTCAGTCCCACTGTCGAAGCCCCTGTAAGGAATGGCTAAGGGCATTATCATCAACCAGGATGCTCTGAACCTCCAGAAGTCATGTTCTGAGCAGCAATATGACCTGAGGAGCTAAGCTATGAAAGCTTACCTTGGTAAATGACTGCCTAAAATGCCACCGTTTTGAGGACAAGGATATGAAGGCAAAAAATGTACTTCAAAATGCCTGTATTGGTTCACTCATTTAAGAAAGGATAATAAATGATAAAAAATAACCTGATGTATTAAACCACTACCAGTAACATCATCAACATTTACTGGAAGGTTACTGATCTACTAGCTATACACTTTCCTTTTACTTTCTTTCACCAAGAATGGGATTAACTGGCTGACTTTCTAAGAAGTAATTAAATTTTCATTGAACCTGATCGATGAGCTAGATGTTTAAAAAGTCTCAAAGGCAGCATTAGTTCATGAAGCAAGGTGATTCCCCTGGAGTCTACAACTGGATTGATGAGTCACACTAAATATATATACTTTTGTTCTCTTTCTGCACCTGCTGATGCAAGTTTTGGGATAAGACTGATGTAAAAAGAATTTACTATGACATCTAATTCTCACGATGTATTCTATATTTTTTAAAAATTCTACATTCGGGTAGCTGGCCCAGTGGCCAAGTGGTTAAGTTCGTGCGCTCAGCTTTGGTGGCCCAGGGTTTCACTGGTTCGGATCCTGGGCGCGGACATGGCACCGCTCATTAAGCCATGCTGAGGTGGCGTCCCACATGCCACAACTAGAAGGACCCACAACTAAAATATACAACTATGTACTTGGGGGATTTGGGGAGGAAAAAAAAAAAAGATCGGCAACAGTTGTTAGCTCAGGTGCCAATCTAAAAAAAAAAAAAAGCTACATTCTACTTTGGTAATTATCAAAGATATACAAAATAAGGCAATGGACATTTTATACTTATCAAATTAGTTAAAAATAAATTAATGATAATGCTCAAATGCTGCAAAGGTGGTGGCAAAACTGGCACATTCATCAAGTATTGGGTACAGTTTTAAGTTGGGATAAACCGTTAAGAAAGCAATGTGGCAATATGAATCATGACCATACTGTATCTATGCACTTTGATATGTGATTGTCAGTAAGAATTTATCCTAAAGAAATATTTCAAATAACAAGAAAATAATTTAAGTAGGAAAATATTCATCATAATTTTCTAGTGAAGAGATAGTCAAAGTAACTTGCAATGCCCAATGAGAGGAATGGTTAAATTTGTGTTTGAAAGTTTTGGTACTGACAATTAAGTAGCAACACAGACAGGTGCTTGACAAAAGATAAACGTGATACAAAAGCATATTTTCATTATGACTGAGACCATGTAAAAAATACATATGGATATGCAAGAACAAGGAAACATAAAATGGTGATAGCCATTGAGAGTTCCTGACTTCTTGCTAAATTTTGTGAAATGATACATTATCTTAAAATTAAAAGAAATAGCCATTAAAACTTTAAAATATTTTCCTAAAACTAGCCTGTGTATCAACCCTTTTCAGTGAAAAGATGTGAAGTCAAAACTTGGTTATAGAACCCTGCCTCTGTGTTAAAAAATAAGTAAGTAAGTAACAGGTTCCCTATTCTCACTCTCTTCTCACCGAAATCCTTACAAATCCTCAGGCCAGATAAATTTGGGAAGCGAGGTACATTACAGCCCTGTATTGGTGAGGGAGACTGAACATTATCATTTTACAAATTCTGAGACAATCTGCAATAAGCATGTTTTAACTTTGGCCAGCCCAGAGTTTGCTAGACGTACTAGATCACAAAACCCCCTTTGTGCGGAAGAACTTCAAACATTCCTTTCCCCACAGTTTGGGAAATGCTGCTTGGGTCGACAGAGGGAGGGCATCTTAATTACCTGTAAGGTGTTTCCAGACTATGTGCTCCCCAGTCGGGAGTCACTAATGATAGTCTGCCTTATCCCTCGGGTGTATGCACTAAGGTAGAGAAAAAGCTTGAGAACTACTGATCTATGGCCGCTACTTAGAAACAATGGAATCCCATACAAATAAAATAAACCCTCTCGGGTACAGGTTTGGGAGGTTTTCTGGCCCTTACAAAAGGGCTTCTGATCTAGTCCAAAGATAACAGCAATTTCTACAAAGGAATGGTATCTCTTCTCTGTAATTATGAAGTGGCAACTAAAGAAATCTGAGTAGCCCATAGGAGAACCAGTCAGTTTCTCTCTTAGATATAAAATATAGTATTGTTCATGACGTGAAGAAATAAAGCATATATCTTTTTGAAGTCTGGCTATCTTTTAAACTATATGCATGTGGTAGTAGGGTGTCTCCACAGGGTAAACACCAAATATCTACTTCCCAGATCTAAGGGATGGCCAAACACAGCCTCCTATCCACTTCTACACAGTTCTTCAGCATTAAGTGACCATTACCTCTGGTCGAAGTACAGCTTTCATGCAGACTTGGCAAAGAGGTCCATTTCGGGAGAACTGAAGGGGAAGGTGCCGAGTTCGATTTCGACATGTTGGCTCCTCACAAATCAACCAGCCCTGGAGAGAAACGAGAGAACATTTCAGTCCTGTCACCACCATCAACAGATACAAATATAAACTCTTTCCTTTATCAAGATACACTCATTTCATTCAAACCTTCCTTAGAGATTCTGAATAGCTCCTCACCTTTCTTGCCTGACATGTTAATTTGATTTATGCCCCAAACTTACAAGTTAGGAGATGAGATCACACGAGATGTTATCCCCTTTTCTTAAAAGAAATACCCCAGCCCACATACATCAAAACTCCCCCTGCAAAACTTACATGATTACACACAGAATGTAAACTGGTGGGTTTTAGGTCATTAGTAAAGACCATAAGCAAAGTAAAAAATATACCACATAGAAATGAATGACCTTCCCAGCAGCTGAGTGACTACTGGCTAGTTACTTAACTGCTGTGATCAGTTTCCTTCTCTGTAAAATGGCCATAATAAGAGTACTTACTTTATAGGGATGTTGTAATGATGTAATACATTTAGAGTGCTTAGAACTATAGTTGGCATAAAAGAAACACTAAATGTAAACAATTCTTTCATTTAAAATTAAAAGATTCTTTTACACATGTTCTCTGGAGGCATAAAACTGCCTGCAATGTTTTCAAGGACAACTTCAACTGACCACTCTTTTCAAGTGGTTTCAAATAACCATTGCCCACTTCTCTGGCCTTTAGAACTCTCTTCTCACTTTCCTTCTCCCTTGACTGCTCTTGTTTGAATTCTCTCATAGAGATGTGATAACAGTATGCCTATTATCTTAAATCAGAATTATGTTTGCTTATGTTTAACAGATAAAACCTATCTGTTAAACAAGGAAGACAAGACTTCACAAAAAGGGGTTGAGTAAAGCTCAGGTGTTCATATGACGGCACCAAGGTCCATAGGCTTTAGTGCTACATGTATTAGGCACAAGCCTAAGGCAAACTAGGGGGAAGCGCTGGGGTATAAAGGCGAGGAAGGTGAACAAGGTATGTTCCTGTGGTGTTCCCACCTGGGGAGCTGCAAGTAAGGACCCACTGTCTTTGGGTCTTGGAGAAGCGTAACTTCTGAACTGGTCTTGAGTAAGCAGAAGTTTGGTAGGTGGAGAAGGGAGGAAAGACAACTTAGGCAGAGAGAACAACATATGGAAAAGAACGAAGGCCAGAGAGAGCTCTGTGTGATATGATTAACAAAGGGATCAATGACATGTTTGACCCCTATCTCTGTTTCTAGACTGAGCAACATGTTGGTCTTTTCCCCCTGGATAAAGGCAGTATATATGCAAATGTGGCTTAATTACATTAGAGACTTTCATCTGCCACTTATTAACATTGCCACATGGCGTTAATCCAAAGCTGCAGGATATCCCCACTCATTGCTGTGCTGGGTGACCTTATTCCTCAGAACAGGCTCTTCTTGGAAGTAACAACAACCAAATTCAAGGGAAAGCACCAAAAATTAGTTTTTCAAGCTCCATTTATGGCCTTCACACCCAGAGAAAGTGCGTTATAGAACTTTTTTACTAAAAGAAAATATGCTACCTTTAAAGAACAGAAAATCCATCTAGTCAATACATTCACAGTAAGCTTTATTCCTACCTTCAGTCAATAGGCCGAACTATTTTAATATTTAATTTAAACTCTTTAAGTAGAGGGTCTCAAGGAGTCCTTATGAAACCTTTAATATAAGCCCAGAATTATATGAAATATTGTGGGGAAGAGGCAAAGAGTTCCCAGGTACAGAGTTTCAGGACATTATAATCTAAAGAGGAAAGCAAGGTCCACACACGGTACCAAGTACAACTGTTAAACAGCACAGAGGAAGGATGGAGTCGTGTGGATCCTATCTATCTGAGACAAACTACTACTACCACAGCAAAAGACCAGGAACTAGAAGAAAGAATCAGTGGTTCTGAATCACAGGCCACTGCTTGGTCCAATTCCTAGGGCCTATTACCACATGTCCTGGATTTCAGGACACATATTTATTCACATTTTAATATTTCTGAAACTCAGATGCATTTACAATTGACAAGTACATTTAATGACGAATTTATGTTTCCTTCAAAAAAGCTATTAAGTCAAGAGTGCAGCTCACAATCGATGGCTCCTCAGAATTAAAGAAACAAGATACTTTGGTTTGGTCTGTTCTAGGCCTGGGGGATACAAAGGGGGATAGTGGAGTTGACAGCAGCAACAGATATTAAATTTTAAATGTAGCCTACAAACATTAAAGGTGAGACTAGCTGTTTCTGGAAGTACCCATTTAGGCATATTAATAAAGGAAGCAGAATTCAAGCAAACCAAGTACGAGAAAAGCAGGACTGGACTACTCCTTTATCATTCATTTGGGTTTTACATTTGCTATCTGAGGCTTTACCCACTTTGGAATATGTATCACTTAACACTGCCAACCATAGTTGTAATTCATTCAATTCTAAACAAAATTTTAAAAAAGCAAGCAGACAGGTAACAACTATCACATTTTGAGATAATAAATTACTAAGTACCAGAAATCAGCCTGAGAGTTAAAATTACTTTTTAATTTTTAAAATATAATGTTCAAAAAACTAAAGTTCTTTTGAGATGCTTTTAAACTTGATTCCATCAATTTCCTACAACTTCATGATTCACTAGGTGAGCTGCAAACCAAGGAGATGCTAAATTGTCACCTCACCTGTTTCTAAAGCAAACAGCTAGCTCTATCTCTGACAGAGTTACTAACTAAATGTCCTTTCAAATCATATAGAAAACAGATAATATAATTTGTCTAGACTTCCTACCAGTTATAATTAACATTAAAGAGGTCTTTTCTTCTTTGTCACCTCTCTATTCAGTACTTATTTGGGTTTGTTTGTACTTACTATCTGTTAATCTCCCTTTACAAATGACAACAATAACTAGTGCTATTATGCATGGAAATTAAACATGCTGATAACTGTGTGAAGGGAACTGGGGCTGAAAAAAAATATTAGAAGCCTGTAACTCTTTATGCCTCTTGTTTCATTTTGATAATTAAGCTTTTGGTCGTGATGTATTTTAAACAAAACTCTTCTATGGGGGAAATAGGCCCTAATCATACTCAGTATATGCTTTGCTTCCATTCAATTTTGTCAAGTACATTTTGGTTAACCCTTTGTTCCCCCAACAGATACTGACTGTGCTAAATCTACCTTTCAAGGAACATTTGTGTTGTTAAAAATAAATATGCCAGGTCTTTGAAAATATTGCATGATGGGACAAATCTTACAAGATCATAGTGAATTTTGCTTCTCATGGGTGATAAAAGCAAAGCAAATGAAAATACTATCACTGTATAAATTCACTTTGAATTATCACTCATAAGGACAAAACTAAACTTATTTTCATTTCCCATGTTGGACAATAATGTACAGCCCAAAGCAACATTGCTAACTCAATGAAAAACAAAAAACTTAATAAAGTGTAGTTCTTTGGAAGTCCAACCTATAAAAAGGTTTGGGTTCCAGGATGTCTGCCATCCAAATATGTCATTTTACTATGCAAGACCACATGTAAATGTCAAATTGTCATAACCAACAGGAATAAGGTCATTAAGTTTTCAGATGGCTACCTTAACCATGTTTATAAGTAGAGGGTTCAAAGTGAAGCCAACCTGTCCAATAGCAAAATAAACCTTTACCAAAACATGCAAAGATCTATCATCTGTTGCTTTAGTCTCAGCATCACTAATTCCTTGAAATCATTGTGTACGAAACTGTCAAATGCTGATTGGTTCTGATTGCTAAATTATATTTCTGAGGCCTCAACTAAAATGGTTTCTGTCTGCACATGCTAAAAAGGAATCGATTTCCACTTGTAACTGAGGCGTTCCTGGTAGTTGCACCTTAAACACAAACTGTTATTCATTTGTGTACATTTGTATTTTTAGAAGGATGCACACAGAAATCATCTAGACCTGGAAATGTGGTGCATAGGAGACACTTGAAAACGTCTTTTGAATAAACAAATGAATAGAAGCAATAAAATAAAAACACATAGGGGCAAGTTTATGGAAAATAATATGGAAGGGGTCTAAAATTCACAGGAGACAAAAAAATTCACAGTAGTTCTCATACTCTTGAATCAAATACATGGGTCCTTCTCCTCCCATTTCTAGTTAGTCACCAAGTCCATCTACTGGCCTTATAGTCCCATCCTCACCATCCTCACCCAAGCCCATACCTCAAAGCTGATCTCCTGCAATAGCCTCCTACCTGGTTTCCCCAACTCCATTCTCTCCTACATCTAATGCAAAGACTTGCCAAGTGTAGTTCCCAAGGCCTCTCCCCTCCCATCCTCTAATTGTATACCTTCCATAGAGGGTTAGGAATACACGCTTTGGTCTGGCTTTCAAATCTTTTACAGCCTCATCCCATTCCTCCTTTTTCATCATTCTCTTACACAAACTCTTCACTCCAGAGGATTGGTTTCCTCACTGTCCTCACCACATTTTGCCTATTGCCACCTCGTCTTTGCTCATGCTATAGAATCTCTGCCTAAAGTGTCCATTCCTTCAGCATCACTTCCATTCCTCTACTGTGAAATTTTCCCAACCCCTAGGGACTTCTCCATCTATCTCAGCTGCCTCTGAGCACACAGTGCTTTGCACTGTCCCTGAATCATCTTATTTTACCTCCTTAACTGGATGGGCAGGCCCCAGGGGAGTGACCCACTTTGGACTTGGTAGCATCCTCCCCAGTCTCTAGCACAAAGGTTCACATTCAGTGAAGAATACAGAATTGAGGTTATGAAAAATGGCACTTGGGTGTGGTTTCTCCCCACCCATTTATTAATGGCTAATTTTTCATAAGTCACTGAATTCTCTGAGCCTCAGTTTCCGCATCTAGGAAACAAGAGGTAATAATATTTATCGTATTAGAGCTGTTCAGAGACTCAAATAAGAAAGCCTCCAACAATGTTCAGTAAATGTAAAATATTGTTATTATCCTACATATGCCTCCAGCACTGGGGAACATCAGTGCTGGGCTACAGCTGACAATGCACTATTCTAACCAGGAAAGAGCCTGATCAGTTTCCACCTGGTGTTATCCCAACATGGAGAACTACAATGATGGATACCAGGTAAGATTAGGCGGAGCTGCCTCTCAATTTGATTGCAAAATAATACAACTATGTAGTCGAAGTAAGTGAAATTTCTATGTTCCTCCTGATAAAACCAGACTGGCTTTGAAGCTATAGATGGCAGAATAGCTGGTGAGGGAAGAGGGGGTGGTCTTCATTTTATTTTGGGATTCATAGAGATTTTCAAGAGACAACACAACACTGTGCTGCAGTGACGTACGATTTAGTTTAAATTGTAATGGCTCTCCAGGCGTGCACTGAGAGGGTAACAGGGTGAGGTCTGCCACCATACGTGCTCTTATAGAGTTCATCATATCATTACTATTTTTCTATAATGACTGTTAACTGCTCCTCTCCCCAAACTATATGCACTTTGAGAATACCAGACGCTCTTTTCACCCAAAACCATTTATAAATGTTCTGGGGTTCCCTTACAGTCACATTTTTCTGTCACAGAATTATCCCCAGTGTAAAATGGGTTTTCTTATAGATAGTGCACAGTATGGGCCCACAGCTGCCTTTGAAGAATGACATGTTGTGATTTGGGATTTCCAGAAATATCAAAAAACAAATTGCTTTCTGACCCACATTTGCACCCAAAACTGGGAGAAAATTTTCCTATGATCTCCAGGGGAAGTTTTAACAGGAACATAATTTTGCTTTTAAAGTTAAATCTTCTATACTGCACCATGCTGGCATGTCAAAGAGTGATTATTAAGTATCAGAGAGGTGCCAGGGTAGGAGATGAAAGAGCAAACCACGAAAAATACATATATAAACTAACTATTCACCAAAGTTAATACAAAAATATTTTTAACAAAATTATCAAAACAGAAGTGGAAAGTGCCTCGTCGGTCAATATAAGAATTTTAAATATTATTAAAATTGATTTTTAAAGCAAGACATCTCTCTAAATGAACAGTCACATGTGATTTCATCCAAGTTATTTGAAACTTATTGATCTTATCATTTGTGCAAGGACCAGACTCTGCCATCAGTTTGCTGAAAAGGATAATGGAGCACTCCCAAACTGTTATGATAGGTTAGATGCAAGCAGTGGTCCTCATTTAAACACACAGAATAGCACTACGAGTGGACAAATTCCAACCTCAGCAATTGTATATTACATGATAAATTAGCAAATTGTTCTGCTTTGCCTCACATCAAATCCAATACCATAGCCTTGTTATTTTAATTTGCAATCAGAGGTTGAACATCAGAAGATGTACCTGAGGTACATTAAAACGCCCCATGCAAGCCATCTTCTCCTGCTATACTGTGAGCAGAGAAAGCCAACAATTACCAGCAATTTCATTTTACCACTGTAGGACAATACTAGAACAGTTAAAATTGTCTCCATGCAAGCAACTGGGGAAAATATACTTAAAATGATTTTATATGGAAAATTGCATTTGAGGGTAAAAAAGTTCAATGGAGGACATGTATCCTTCTGTATGGGCAGCTGAAATCTCTCTTAGTATATTCAAGCCTATTCTATAAAATACTCTCCCTATTCATCCAACTCAAAAGCAAGCTACATTCTTAGGCTATAATAGGTCACAACTAAGTACACAGTACCTTGCTTCAGGAATAATTTTGCTTTGTCTGTCAACTGTCAACAAAGCACAAAGAGCTCATGCAAGCCATCCATGTACTGTGGATGTTAGAGATCTAACAAAATACAAATAGTAAGAATACAACATTTCCAAGTCACCCTGCTTTCACTTTATATGAGAAACTGAAAGCATTTTCCTCTCCACATTCCATTAATCTCCATTGTATTACAAATCTTTTCATAAAAGACTTTTTTTCCCTATGTGAAGCTACAAGTGACTTGGGGATGTAATATTCCAACCGCGATGAATGTCCAACTTCCCAACACGAATGGGTACAAATGGATGTGTCAGTTGAGGCATATAGTCATTTCAACAAGGAAAAGGAAGAAAGAATCAAATGGGATGAGATGGTAAAATGGCTACTCTGGTGCTTACATTAATATTTTAGTGACGAAGCCTCTAAGAATTGTTCACTACTTCCACCACAGCTCTTGCCTCTCAAGTCTTCACTCTTGAAAAAACATCACGTTAAGTACATACACATACTAACAAACTTTCAAAAGTAAACCCAAGGCCTAGTTTCATCAGTATGTACACAGAAAAAAAGACTGGAAGGAAATACTCAAAAATGCTATGCTGCTTATCTCTAGGTAGCTTCTGTTTCTGTATTTTCTAAACTTTCTACGACAAGGGTGTATTGTTTTTATAAGCACAAAACTGTTATTAACGAGGGGAAGAGAGAGTTTTGCCGGGAGAGTTCAATATAATCAAATCACTAATACATTGAAAAATATTTTGAGCTATATCATGTGTTTGGTTGTTGCCAAGATGAATTTTCAGGGAATGTGCTTATGGGAAAAAGTCTCATGAAAAAAAAGTTTTTCTTTAAAAAATTTTTTTTTTACTATTCAGAAATTTTAAAAACAGGTCAATTTAAACACATAAGCAGTTCCCAAGTAGACAGTGGCTGGGCATGTATTAGCAGTACTAGAATCATCTATTAAATTAGGCCACTCACTAAAATGTACACAGCCTTTTATGGAATATGATTTGAATACTTTATGACGTTGGATCTCTGAAGGTAGGTAATAAAACAGTTTTAAAGAGAGGTGCTTTGTTCCTCATGCCCCATCCCCTGCCTTTATTCAGTATACACAAGGATCAGCTCACATGTCCAGGGTAGAAATCAAATTAAAAAAATCAATCAGTAGGACATACCTAGAAGCTTATTACTAGCAGAGGTTTTTTTCTTTGCTTAAGTCTAGCTAAAAGTAATTTTTCTTGTTTGTTTGTTTACAGGCTAGTTATTTATTGGTATGGTTTAATGTGATATGCCTTTGGGTACCAAACAACAAATGTTAAAACTGAACTATCTATGCAATTGCCTCAAAGGGCATCTTAAAATCAGAATGGAGTTCAAACCATCACCAGGCAATGTTTGTTCATTTAACTTTAATTATTTTCTCCTTGAGAATGGTACTAATGAAACTGAATATCTTTCATGGTTTCGAAGGGCTGTTTGAATAGTCTGTAAACAGAACTAAGGGTAGACAAGAGATCTGGCTGAGCCAGGGGGTTGCTAGGTGATGTAGAATGTAAACCCACAAACTTGTTAAGGTTTGCTTTGCTTTCATGCCACTTTCACACACACTCAAAAGTTTTGAGAATTGATTTTTCAGGTGGCCATTAAAAAAAGAAGAGGACTCCCCTCTGAAATTCACTCCCCCAGATGCTCTGCCAGATCCAGAAGAGACAAAATCCATCTGACCTTTGGCTGTAACCTGGGAAACTCTTGGTTTTATATAAATGTAGGATCATAGATCTTATGAATACCCATAATTTAAGAAACAAATTCACAAAGGTGGATTTTTGAATTTCAAAAAGACATTTCTAATCATTTATTCAACTTTGAGTAAAATTAAGATTTCCTTCCAGAAAAAAAAAAAAAATGTGTTCACAGCTTAGAGATTTAGGGCACAAAACCCTAAACCCCATGGCAAATAACTTAACACAGATTATCATCGTGACAAACCTTTTGGTTTAGCCACTCCGTCTCTCTTTTGGCCTACACCAAGTATGACGGCCTGTGAGACTTCTCCCTTCCGCCCCCTCCCCCAAGCTCCTTTTTAAGTAGCTGATCAGAGATTGTCCAGTAAGAGCACTTTATTAGATCATCAGCCAGAGGGGTTCACAAGTACTGAGAGCAATGGGCTCAAATGCGGCACATCAGTTTTAATAGACCAGGGGCTACTAGTAAACTGCAGATACTGCTGAGAACTTTCCAGGCACTGAACTCTTGAAAAAGCACCGTCTCTCCAGCTTAAATGCAGCTGCCTCTTTCAATGCCGCAAATGGGTAAATTTGACAAAAAAGCCACCATTAAGACTACATGAAAGGCTCAAGACAACATCCTTTCAATGCTTTGTACTTCAGTAATCAGATGTACTTACTCACCCCCTCCCCCAAACCCGATCAAGAACTATTTCTGAATGGTAGGAAATAATTCCACTTTGTACATCTTTTAGTTAATCAAGACTTTCTATTCAGCAATTTGACCTTTTGTTCAAAACAGGATTATCAGTTTTTTCGCCAGTTACCAAGGGCGACTCGCATGGTGAACATAATTGCAATAATTTGCAAAACACCATGGCAACCCACATTACAACTAGGTAAATACTGGGCTTTTGTGCTACATTGTTATTTTCAGAGATGCCGAAGTCAAAGAACGAATGACAAATGAACACAAAATTTATATTTGCTTTGTCTCAAAAGAGAAGAAAATTGATAACAAGAATTGGGGGGAAACCGACTACAGCTGTAATTTCTAACTTGATTAATTAGGATGGTAACAGTCCTTAACAGTATATTCAACAAACAGCCCTGACTTCGTCTCTCCACCCACCTCTCTCTATACCACTACCACTATCCCCCCACCCCAGACAAATTTTTTCAGCTTGGAGAACAAACATCCCCCATTTGCTCTTTTCTTCAACTTAATGGAATCCTTAATTGCAGAATATTGTTCTCCTGCTCTTCACGGCAATGAAAACGGAGAAAAAGGAGGAGAGTGCCAGGGCAGACAGGGAGCTACAGTCATTTTTTGCCTGCCTCTTTTGGACACCCCAGGCCCAATGATGAGATGGCATTTTTCTGGTATCAGCAGCTGTTTCGTAGCAGACAATAAAGTAAAAACTATTTAGCTTTGCAGAAAAGCCACTTCTTTCCTCTTGGCAATACAAGGTAAGTCTACACGCCGAGATGAAGTTTCATAATTTAAATGCCAGAACATAAGATGAGAAAATAATGATGATTAAAAAAAAATACATTTTTCCTGTTAAGAAATTATTAACTGTGGTTCTGTCCATAAAGCTGTTGAAATGCATGTGTTTACTATTTGGGGAAGATGTTCAACATCACCAATGTGCTGAAAACCACTTTATACTCAGAGAGAGCCCAATTCACAAAACAATCTAAAAATATAAACTCAGTGTTCAGAAATTAATACAAAAATCAAAATCGGATTTTTAGTAGTTAACATGGTCTCAAAAATAGTTCTATAATCTTTTCTATAATACATGTGATGATAAGAGTTATATCAGAATTGTTTTACTCAGGTATGAAACACAGGTTCTATTTTATAGTAAAGGAGCAGTTTTTTCCAAGAGGCACAAATTCTGCTATAATGCCTAGCTTTGGGGAAATTATCAAAATTGACTTTCCCGTGCAAAATGTAATGTTTTGGGATGAGAAAAGAAAAATACACACAGAAAGGGCTTGCAGAAGTTATACTGCGGAGATCTCGAAAACTAAGAAGCTCCAGATGCACTCTCAACACAGCCCAGCTTTGCTTGCCTTCACCTGCCTTATAACAAGGCAGAGCAAAAGGAGCCTCTCAAATGATCTGCATATTGCCTCTAACTTTTGAAAAATCAAATGAATCTGATACTATAATGGGTCCATTCTTATTTTGTCAGGGCTGAAAACTCCCAGACAGATCTCTAAGATTCAGCTTAGAGAAATCACAATATAATATTCTTCAGAATATGCCTCCGAAATTACAGATACTGTGATTTCTCCCGAGGAGGAGAAATCAAAAGAATGTGACACATTAACTCCTTTTCAGTCAGTGACAACCGCTTTACACTTGGAAAATATATTTTATTTTCTGGCTTAGTTCATTCCAAATTTACCATACCTGTATTAAGTGCATTCCTATCAAAAGTCCAAATGTTAAGAGGAAATTTATCCTTTAATGCCGAATTTGAACAAGGCTTCAGTACTTTTTGATCAGATCGACTTGATGACAGATCATAAAGTGGGCCTAAAATCCCCATGACACTTGAACTTCTTTAAGAAACCCTTATATATAAATGAAATATTTTGTAATCTTCTGGAATTTCTTTACTTATAACATTTTACCTAGTGTACTTGTTCCCTTCTGTCCCAAACTTACGTGGCTTCTTCTGTTTTTTTTCTCTCTCTCGTTTTCTGGCCAACTGGATAGGATGCTTCTTGATCCCTATTTGTGAACTGCAATATCCAACCCTCCATAATTCCAATAGATCACCCAAATCTCAAAATCAGGAATGGCAAATACCTAGCAGGCATGCTGCATTCCATCTCCAACTCTATCCCCACGGTTGATAGAGGCCAGAAAGCTGGCACTCAATATGAAACCCACCTGCTATCCCCACCCCAAATCCTTCTTGCTCTAGAATTCTCAACTCTGGCTGCACGTTGGAATCACCAGGGGACTGTTACAACACAGATTGCTGGGTGCCACCCCAGAGTTTCTGATTCAACAGGTCTTGGGGTGGGGCCCGAGATCTCTAACAAGTCCCCAGGTGATACTGCTGCTGCTGATCTGGGGACCACACTTTGAGAACCATCAGCCTGGGGTACAGAATGGGCATTGGGATTTTAAAAAGCTTCCCAAGCGATTCCAGTGTGCAGCCATGGTTGAGACCCACTGTCCGTATTCTCACTTTCTCTTGTTCAAACAGAACTATTGGTTATTATCTTATGAAGAATGAACTTTATAAACTGAATCGTCCTAAAAAACCCTCTCTCTCAACTCTTTCTCCTTCCATATTTACTGTTTCTTTAGATATCATTGATGTGGTTCTCTCTTTTACTCTGTCCAAGTTCCATGCAGCATTAAAACCAGCAAAGCCTCAAACCTGACTTAATTCTTTTAAAAAAAACTGACTAATTTCTATGTTGTTTACATCACGTATGGAGCTTAGTAATATTCTTCCTTTAAACAAAGAACCTTACTCTAACAATAACAATATAATTCTTACAATATGAGGTGTGCTTCATGTAGGAAAACAGAATTTTAAGAGTGCTGTTGAAAATAGTGTCTATGAAAGCAAGCACAATTGCATTTTGGACTTTGATAAGTAATATGAAATAATATATTTGAACCCTAAATTTTAAAGTTGGAAGGTACTTTAGAGCTCTTAGTTTATTCCTTCCTATTCTATCTAAGAAAAATGAGGCCCAGGAAAAAGTAGATTCCTTATGCACTGTCACAGCAATTAGCTGGAGAACCACTCGGGGCTCTAAACTTCTAGTCTAGTACTCTTTACACGCTACGCTTACTCTGCTTAACGCATGAGCCAGTAGTCGTACATGGTTCTTGAGCACTTGAAATGTGGCTAGTCCAAATTGAGATGTGATGCAAGTATAAAATATATAGTGAATTTCAAAGACTTTGTTCAAAAAAGACTGTAAAATGTCTTAGTGATATTTTTAATATTTGTTATAGACTGAAATAATATTTTGGATATAATGGGTTAAGTAAAATTTATTATATTACGAATAACTATTTCCCCCCTTGTTTTTAAAAATACAAATGGAAATGTATCATATATAACATTCTAAATCTCGCTTTTGTCACTTAAAAGTAGAGGAAATTAGGGGCTGGCCCCGTGGCCGAGTGGTTAAGTTCGCGCACTCTGCTGCAGGCGGCCCAGTGTTTCGTTGGTTCGAATCCTGGGTGCGGACATGGCACTGCTCATCAAACCACGCTGAGGCAGCGTCCCACATGCCACAACTAGAAGGACCCACAACGAAGAATATACAACTATGTACCGGGGGGCTTTGGGGAGAAAATGGAAAAAATAAAAAATCTAAAAAAAAAAAAGTAGAGGAAATTATACCCTATCAGTACTTATAGACCTGCAATGTTCTTTTTAATGGCTGCACAGAATTCTATTGTATGATCGTAATAATTCAATGAATCCTCTTCTGATCAACGATTAGGTTGTTTTTGGTTTCTAACTACAACCAATAATGCTACGAGGAATGACCTTGTACGTACAAGTACCTTTGACAACATCTACAAGTACCATACAAGGAAAGATATCCAAATTAGAATTGCTGAATCAAATGGTATATTCATTTAAAATTTTGAAAGATGTCACCAAATTGTGATCCAAAGAGGTCATACCAGTTTTCACAGCCACCAACAGTGTATGTGAGTACTCCTTTCCCCACACCCCTGCCTACATTACCTATTATCTAACTTTGAGATCTTTGTTATTCTGATAGGTGAAAAATGGTATTCATTTGGACTTACAGAGTGAGCTTGAACATCTTTACCTATGTTTATAAGCCATTTACATTTCTTTCTCTATGAATTGCTTGTTCCTGTCCTTTACTCATTTTTTCCACTAGGTTGTGGATCTTCTTCTCCTTGATTTGCAAGAACGCTTTGTATGTTAAAGAAATTAGCGCTTTATCTGTTACATGGGTTGCAAATATTTTCCCCAGTTCATCATTTCTCTTTTGACTTTATGGTGTGTGTGTGTATATACATAAAATTTTTGCTCTAAAGAAATTTTTATTTTTTCATTTGTAACCAAATCTATCAATATTTTCCCTTTTTGGATTCTGAATTTTGTGTTGTTTCAAAAAGTCTCCCCAACTCCAAGATTATTAAAAATACCTATCACTTTTATAGTTTCATTTTCTAAGTTTAAGTTTCTGACCCATCTGGAACTTGTTTTAGTATAGGGAGCAAGGAAGAAATTCAATTGTATTTTTTTTCCCAGACGACTATTCCCTACTGATAGGAACTACCCCTTTATATAATAGTAAATGCAACTCTTAGCTCTACTTCTGGACTTTCTATATTGGCTCCATTAAAATCAGGAGAGTACCAAAATATTTTAATTACCCTAAATTCCTAAAAATTTTAATAACCAATAGGTCATCTTCTTTGTGGAAATATTCCTGTGAATTTTTTAAAAATTGAGGAAGCTTTAAAGTTATGAGTAAATTTAGAAGAGAACAATCCTAAAATGTTCAACTATCCTAGCTAAGAATAGTATATACTTTTCTATTTACTTAAGTCTTCTTTTAAGTCCTTCAATAGTACTTTTTTTAAAGATTTAATTTTTAATTTTTCCTTCTTCTCCCCAAAGCCCCCCAGTAAACAGTTGTATATTTTAGTTGTGGGTCCTTTTAGTTGTGGCATGTGGGATGCCACCTCACCATGGCTTGATGAGCGTGCCATGTCCACACCCAGGATCTGACCTGGCAAAACTCTGGGCCACTGCAGCAGAGTGTGGAAACCCAACTACCCAGCCACAGGGCTGGCCCACTTTAGTACTATTTTAAAGTTTTCTTCATATATATATCCAGTACATTTCTTATTAAGTTTATTCCTAGGTATTTAATCTTTTTAGTCATTAATGTAAACAGTATTTAGTTCTTTCATTATATTTTCTAACTGGTTGTTGGTGGTGTAGATCAAAGCTATTGATTTTTTAATATTAATTTTGTAACTAGTGATCTTATTAATTTTTTTGTCTGTGATAGTTTTTTGGTTGATGTCATTGGGTCTTCCAGGTTTATAGGGATCTGTAAATGATGTTAATTTCCCTCTTCCCCTTCCAATTTTTATATATTATTTCTTTTTTCTTGTCTAATTACAATAGACAGTACTTTCAAAACTTGCTATTTATCAACATTTTCATTGGGCTGCCTTTAGCATAAGATTTCCTAAGAATCTAGGGCTGTGGATCCATGAACTAAGCCAAAGAATCTCTGCACTAGAAAAAAGCAACTGTATTAAAATCACTACAGACCTTTGGCTCAGAATGCCTAAAATCAACTTTGGGCTGAAGTTAATTTAAGGATATTAAATGGCTGACTAAATACTAAAATGGTTCCTTTCATATTGGGGGTATTAATCCTTTGAAAAGCTCTTTTTCCTAACATGGTTTTCTTATCCAATCACTTCTCCTGGCTCTACCTCTTAAAAAAAAGTGAAGTTGGAGAGATCTCAACTTTGGGGGCCTCAGTCTCTTTTTTCATAAAGAAGGGTGCTGTACCAGGCTGGATGGTTGTAAGGTCTGTTCTAGCACAAGGACCCTCTAATTCTATGACATAATTTTAAAAAACGAACATGAGGTTCTCCATAAGCCTCATGACTTATCCAGAGCTGAGGTTAGGAAAATATGCACATGTTCCTATCACTGAAAGCATTTGCTCTTATGTAAATCTCATTACTCCACCATTATTAAGTTAAGATTTCATGTTATTATTGCTTTCCCTCAGCTGCTCCTGGCTGAGTAGTACACCTCAGTCAATGTCTAGAGTTCTGGTTCTCAAAATCTGGTCCCTGGACTGGCAGCATCAGCATTACCTGGGAACAAGTTAGAGATGCTAATTCTCGGGCCCCACCCTAGACCTAGAATCATACTCCAGGGGTGGCACCTAGCAATCTGTGTTTAACAAGTTCTTCATGGTGTGGCTGTGATATTTATACAAATATGGTGGGCATGTATTTATACAAATATGACTTAATAAGTATAAATCATGAGGCTAAATGGCACACTCTATCAAGTTGTGAAACATATAGAAGCCCGGCTGGATAAGAGTGCTAGAATGACAGAAGAAAGGCAAAAAGTACATTATCAGTTGCTAATCCTGACATTTGCCCATTATGCTAACCCTCTCAAAGCCCCAAATACTCTATGCCCTTCTGAATCCCTAGATTACTAAGGATTTTAATAGATATTCTCAGGGCCTACAATTTCTAAATTGCAAGAAACATAAGAAAAGAATCTCTGAAGAAAACATCGTTCACCTTAGCAGATGTTTTCACGTGTTATTGAAACAGGTTCAAAGAAACCTTCTTTAGATTCAGCTCCCCACCTCTCTTGACCTTGCTCTGAATCTTCTAAGTAGCCCCTGAATCTATTTTTATGTCTCACCCATCTGCAACAAGCCTGACGTGCCTCCCGGGGATGCTGAGATGATCTCAGGCATGCCTGTCCATTTGCTAGTCTACTTCTGATTCCACTCTGGGGCTTAGGAGATGCTTTTGGGAAAAGATTCTCTTTAGCTCCTCATCTGATGTTTTATATAACAAAACTAAAAAATTTAACTGTGTTGCATAAGTACAGTCACTGAGTGTTCCTCCAGGAAAGCAGAAAATGGGGCTGGTGTAGGCCATTAAGTTACTAATAACAGAGAAGTCTCTACCTAATCAACTCTCCTTCCCTGGGAACATGCTCTAAAAGCCAGCAGAGAGATTGACATTTCCACATGCTGGACTTCAAACTATCACTGAAGAAGGAAAGCCTCTAGTAACAGAATGGATTTTATGAATTCTGTGGAGATGAAAGAAGGTCTGAGAAACTATGCTAACTGACCACAAACCTGACACACAGTTACGGAACACACAGAATTCCCCCGCATCAAGGTGGTCAAATACCTGAGGCATTTTCCATACCAATATGAAAGGAGGAAGACTCTCACTCTGTGGCTACATTTACATTGTCACTAGAACATTAATAATCATAAAGGTAGGTACAGGTATCCGGAGTGGGGATATACCTATTCACATGTCTGGTAACCTGATTCCCTAGGCAGAAAGGATTCATTCTTGGTCTAGCCCAGCTTCTATTGTAGCTGCCTATACCAGGAACATTGTTAAGAAAACAGCATTTAAAGTGACTTTTAAAATGAACCTCCCCCCGCAAAGAGTCATATTTTTCACATATTTGTATGAATTAAATTTAATAATCAAATATTTAAATCAAACTTACTGAGGGCAAACAACATGCTGGACCTATATTTAAAACATAATTTCAACTGTATCTCTTGGGAATGGATATTTTTATCTGGGAGACCTGGAATGCAAAAAAGCAAGCATGACTTATAATGCCGGAGGTTCCAATGTGCTAATATAAAAGACTAAGAATATTTTGAGGATGGAGGAAAGAAGGGAAGAAGTAGAAGAAAGGGAGACAGAAGGGCAACCACAGGCCAGTCCCCCCAGGGGCTGGGATTCCATCTTTCAGCTTTGAACCCCGATGGCCTAGCGTAGTGTCTGAGGCACTGCAGGAGCCGAAAAAAATGTTCTTTTAATTTTAAACTGATAGAATTAAACTCTATGATATCAAGATTAATTCGGATGGCTGAACACTCCAGCTTTGCTCAGGCTGGGATGCCTGTGAGAGTCCAAAAGCCCTTCCCTTGCAGGAGGCCGATAAAGAAGCCCCGCAGCAAAAGGGAACAACAGGAAGCAACTCAAAGCTCTCCCCTCCCCTCAAGGCTTCGGGAGCCAAGTGCCTCGGGCAGGCTCTTTCACCCCTGGAGCCTTGGGGTGTGCCCCCCTTGGATATTGCAAGTAACACCTACCCTGCCTCTTCCATGGGATAACAACATAAGCATCATGTGGGACCAGTATCTTAAAAGTGTAAAGACTTGTAAACAACTGTAATTCCCATGTACATACACTCAGGTCTTCTTTCCCACCAATATACAGCACAGTATTCTTGGGCTTTTCTTCTTGAAGGGATATTTAAAATATTTCACCAGAATGTTCTGAATCTGAAGCCACTGCCTAGTGATGGATTACTTAGCAATAATGATGTGATCCAGGGGCTGACCCCGTGGCCGAGTGGTTAAGTTCGCGCGCTCCGCTGCAGGCGGCCCAGTGTTTCGTTGGCTCGAATCCTGGGCGCGGACATGGCACTGCTCATCAGACCACGCTGAGGCAGCGTCCCACATGCCACAACTAGAAGAACCCACAACGAAGAATACACAACTATGTACCGGGGGGCGTTGGGGAGAAAAAGGAAAAAATAAAATCTTTAAAAAAAAAAAATAATAATGATGTGATCCATTTTACCTGGAAAATGGAAAACAGTGCATCTTCTCTATGTCCCTTCACAGCAGACAACTCAATGATGATTGCATTAATTAAATATTGAATAGATAACCAAAAGATACGTTTTCTTGGAAATTACATCTTGAGAAAGATTATGTTTGAAGCTAAAAAAAATTCCCATCATCCACTTTGCTGTGGGTTGAACCAGGCTTTTCTGGTGGAAGTTAGTGTTAAGAGAATTCAAAGATATCGTTACTTTCTTACCTCCTCTCAAGCCTTCTCAAAGTATATGATTTTTGGAAATAATGCCATGTCTCAAGTTTTTTATCCCCAGATGATTTTTAGTTCCATTGTGAAATGAGCAGTTTATGAAATATTTTAGAAGTATGTAAGCCTTGTCTGAAAGCTCCAAAACAATCCAGAACATCATCTATGCTGACTGAGGAGTGAAAATATGAGAACACAAGCTTCCACTAAACAACCAAAACGACTCTCCCTGTGTGCCCATGAAGAGAAGCCCAGCATTATTTAACCTTTTCCCTAACATGGACAACATTAAAAAACACTTCACTTACGAATTTACAGACTAAAAGTAAGCTTGAACTGGAAATGCCACAGAGAACTGCCATTATGTTCATAATTCAACTTTGTGTTATTCAATGCAACCTAAGGGGCAGCTTTTGTAGGGCACAAAATATGAACTACACATTTCTGAAAGGTCACGGGAACACTAGGAGACAAGAATAAAGTGAATTAGTGAAAAATGAATTCAGTGCAGATTTTTACATTAGAAGTCAAAGTTAATACAGTTTCTTACTAACAAGGCACCATCGATCTCTCAGAAATGGTGAGCTGTAACATTAAAATAACTTGCTAAATATTTCATATAATGGTTTGAATCTTTCCCTCCACAAGGCATAGAAAAGGCTCTCCTTTCCCTTGATGTTTAAAATGTGTTTGCCTTAAAAAAGTAATTTCCTAAAAATGCATTTTCCTTCTTATTAAGAACCCCAGTGACTCAATAGCTAAAAAAGTGGAATCTATGAGAGCTGAAAAAGATTTAGCTTGATATTAAATTATATTTTCATTACCATTAAGAAATATATATTTTCAAGGTCACTATAAATGTTAATGTAAATTACCGCTTTAAAAAGAGCAAGCATGTATATTTTTGGACAAAATAAAACCTCATACTTTGTAAAGGCTTCATGTATTAAAAAAATACAGAAAGTCACTTCAAGTAGAAAATTAGCTTACATTCTTTCTGAAGAACAAACACATTAAATTAAAACCTCAAGGCCAAGGAAATGCAAAGGAAAGACCAAGTCCTTATAATGGTGTTACAGAGCCAGGAAGCAGGGTACAAATGAGACTAGAATTTTCTAAGTAACTCTAAGTCAGAAAGATACTCATTTGAAGATTATTTCCAAGCTAAAAACTTCATGAAATAAATAAAAACAAAGAATGTAATACCATAATTCATAGAAAGCTGGAAGATGTCCTGTGTATATTTTTAAAAATGCACTAAATTGGAAAGGGGAAAAACTGAGTCATTTTATTGGCAAACCTACTAAAATCTTCAAGAAAATACTGAATATAGGATAGATTTGAGTACAAATTAAAAACGTCAAAATGATCAAATTACTCATACAAATTTCAAAGAACAAAATCAAAACAATTTTATTGAGATATTGATACTATATAAAACAAGAATGAAAAATTAATGATAAAATATTTTGTTATTTTAGCTTCATATTCAAACAATTAGCTTATAATCTACATTAATATTTTAAATCAAATGGAAAAAGTATTTTGTCATTAAAATAGTACACTTGGGCAAATCTAGTCTATTTTACTAGTCTATCTTAAAATAATTTAAGAAATAAGAAGTACAAAGATAAAAATCTTAATATGCAGTTTGGTAAAGTTCAAGTCAGTCTTTGAACAACACGTTTATCTATCCAGTAAAGCTTGTGTTAATGCGATGTAAGAGTTTCGCAAATTCAACTTTAATGGAGCATAAAAGTGCTTTTGCTTGAAAGTGAGATCATTTTTAAAAATTCAAAGCATGATCACTTTTTCTTTTTTCGTAGGAACAATCTGATACAAGCAGCAAAGCTTAAATAAACTAGAAACATTTCAAATGATCCATAAAGGATTAATAAGCACGGCAGGAAGTCCTATAGGCTCAGCGTATACATTTTCCATCTTTGCTCCCCATGACGGGCATGATATGAAATTCTAAACAGAAGTGAAGTTTCAAAGTCTCTGAATGTTAAAGGGCTGTTGTGTCGAGGTGAGAGGTCACAACTTAGGGCTCTCTAATTTGAAATGAATCAAAATTATGATGGTATTAATATGGACAAGAATCATCCAAATTTGGACATTCAATTAAAAAGGTCTTCTTGCTGAGGGTAATAGCTAGTGGTCAGAAGCAAAACTAAGGCAAAAGGAGTAGTGGTAAGCTATAGGCCGCTAATATAACAAGAACAAAATGACAGCTATTATTTTGGCAGAGATAATCTATGCTCAAACACAAAACACACATGCACACAATTTCTTTCAATACAATTTTCTTGTCTTCCCACTGACTTCTGTGATTACTACAGAAAGCAGGGTTCTAAACACATTTCTCAATTGAATCCTCAATCAATAATAGTAAAAAATTCAGATGGAGGATATGGGAAAATGCATTATGGCATTAGTAACTGTTTGCAAAACAGGCTGGACTTATCAATATGCACAGAAGTTGATAAGAGGAAACCTCAGATACCTAAAACAGATATTTTTGTCACCCCAAAGCTCAGTCACATTGCCTGTGTTCATCAAATCGAAATTCTTTTTCATTCTTAGGTTGGGCAGTCTTCCTTCCTAATCCTTATAACTACTAATTCTTCAAGAATAAATATACTCACAAAGAATTCCCTGCTTTAAATAAAAATGTAAACAGCCTTCACAGAATACAAAGCCTATTTTCTATGAATGATGAAATGCCAAATTTTCTCCATCTGTAAACATAATTACAACTCGGCACAGCATCCTAAATTGAAGTCAGTAAGACCACCATAGCTCTTTAGTGAGCACCCAGGTTTATCACTGGAGTAAACACTCAGGGTGAGGCGAAAATATTCCTTAGTTTTTACACAAACTTTAGAAAGTGCCTATTTTTCAACCTCTGGTGTTTTAATAGTTCCTTGACAGAAGCATAAATTATTCATGCTACTACAACGAAATTTACTTTCTTAAAATGAAATGCAAATAGTAAATGAGAAGAGTGACATTTAACAATTCCAGTGAATGTTGGGATCAACAAGAGAAAAGCTTAAAAACAGACAAACAAACACCAAAAAAGAATTTGTCATAAGTCTTATGTGGGAGTGCAATTGTCAATGTTTCATGTATCAGCCATCCCTGAGAATGCAGAGGGCCCCTCACTAAGGCTTTGGCTATTTTATTGCTAATTCACGTTACCATTGGCAGATGGGTACAAGAAATGCAGTGGAAGCAATTAAGACTTCCACAGTAATAAATTCAATCATTTACTGAACACCTATTTTGTTCTCTGAATTTTCTAACAACTTGATAGAGCAGGATACAAACTGTCACTCTTATGTGGAGGTGCCGTTTTTTTTTCTTCTCCCCAAAGGCCCCAAGTACATAGCTGTATCTTCTAGTTGGGGGTCCTTCTAGTTGTGGCATGTGGGACACCACCTCAGCATGGCTTGATGAGTGGTGCCATGTCCACGCCCAGGATCCAAACTGGCAAAACCCTGGGCCGCCGAAGCGGAGGACGCGAACTTAACCACTTGGCTACGGGGTCGGCCCCTCAGGGAGGCTATTTGAAAGGGTATATGGGCTTTGAATCAGACAGGCCCAAATTTAAATCCCAGCTCTATGATGTATTATCCTTCTAACACTGGCTGAGTTTCTTATTATAAGATTCAGCTTCCTCATCTGTAAAAGTAGAAAAATTATCACTCACCTCACAGGGTTGCTGCAAGAATTACATGATACCATCTATGTAAAAAATGTTTAGCAAAGTGTTTGACAGATAGCTCAAAAAATATTAGTCTTTCTTCTTTTTCCTGCTCTCCAGAAGTCTAAAAACTCATAGGGAACAAAACTATTTGCCAAATAAAAGAATATAACTATAATAGACTGTATTAAAGAAATTATAGAAGAAAAGTTATACATTCAAAGTTCTCTAGGAATTCAGAGGGAAAGAAAAAACCTCCCACAGTTGTAATGTCGACAAAAGACTTCCTAGAATTGAGATGGGCTTGGGTCTTGAAGGTTGAGGAGAATTTAAACAGAGATGGCAAGTGGATGATGTCAATCCCCTGCGGGAACAATGATTTGGCAGTGTCGTTGGACGGGAAGGTCTGTGGGGAGGGAAGGTTGGATTATATAATGTTTCAAATGTGAGAATAAAGAGTTTGGCTATAATTCTATATAGATTTAATTAAGCCACTACAGGACCCATGAGTGTATATAAATTGTGTCCATTTTATTCTAGAGTGGAATATGAAAAGAGGACAGATGCTAGCTATAGAGCTAAGGTCAAAAAACTGTCCAAATCCGTTTGGTTTATAGCCAGTATAATCTAAACCACAAAAGGCAAGCATGATTAAAAAATAGAGTTCCAGGCAAACAAAAATGAAAGCTGAAAATTTTGAAGAAATGAGATTGAGTCGTCAACTATAGAGCTTAAAGAAATGAAAGGGAGATAAGAGTGCTATTTACAAACTTTAAAAAAGCATAAAGGAAGGTGGTTGTATTCATTTAACGTTAAACACAGGTGTGTAGTGGGCAGTAAGGCCTAGAACAGAGAGAAGAACATTTAGATGAGCCATGGGGGAAAACTTCTGAATGTGGAGCTTGTGAGGATGAGAAGACAGCCCAGCAAGAGATTGCAGCAGTACCATTAATGCAAAATATTCAAAAGATTTTCAAAGCACAGTGGCAGAAAGATAGATTTCTCAAGATGCAGTGTTTTCGCCTGGGTGACCCGCAGACGACATGTTAGTTCTACAATTTATGACTTTTGCATTAAAGCTGGGAGAGGGGGGTGTCCTTCCAGACATGGAGAGCCCTTAATGATGGCACAGCTACAAAACTGCACAGTGATCAAGAGTTACTGAACTAAGAAAAACCTCGCCAAGTACTCCCTCAATTATTTCGGCCCTTGGGCATTTCGGTGGGAAACTACTCATTGATATTATTCTTTTTCCAACATTCATTTTATAGAATATCAAGACAGAGTCAAATGTTGACTTACTATGGTAAATAGAGGGGAAAAAAGCCTGCTTTGATTTCCTTTCCTTTATTACCACCTTGGTTTTGTGTTTTAGAATGTCGATTATGTTTGAAAAGAGGTGGAGGATGGGGGGATATGCTCATCTCTTCAATGAAGACAAAAGATAGCAGCTATTTCATTCTGCTGTGTGTCACCCCCCCCTTAATTCTCTCACCATCATATTAAATTGTGATTTTCAACAGGGTCCTGAAAAATGTATTCTATTTTACTTGTTATTCTAAAAGAATTAGAAGGCAATTATAGGGAAAGGATAAAAATAGGGCAAAAATGTTTTTGTGTTTTTAGACCAGCTAAAATTTTCAGAGTTTAAAATGACTAGAAAGGCAAACTGTTAGGTATTCAGAAGGAAAATGTGAATGTTTCCCCAAAGGCATTATTAACAATTAATAATCATTACACTGGTGCCTTGTTTACCTGACCTTGTGTAAATTCAGCAGCCTGGTAATTAGACCCATATTTTGCACATTTGTATATTTCCATGCATAGATTTGACTCACTCATTCATCCATTAAAATTTGCTTGACAGACGTAGATGAATAATCAAGCTACAATTTGTATTTACTGGATTATAGAAAATTGCCCAAACTGTTAAGTTCAAGGAAAGCGCATTCTTGTCTCTCTCTTCTGACTGATGTAAAAGCAATTACACATCAGAGGATTGCCCCAAAGCTCTCAGAAGAAGTGGTACTGCTTTTGCAATCTGGGGTCTTTAACAGTATCCTTTTTCTGAACAGAGACTGTTTAAAGATTAACTCTAATAGAGGGAAGAAAATATCTCTGTGCAAGTAAATTTATCATTTAATTTATTACACTGTAATTTCACATTAAAAAGCCATATTCTGATCAGCCTTCTACATCCAAAATAAACAATAATGCAGCTTTATTCCACAAAGACTATATAGGCGGTGGAAGTTTTGAAGAGGAGAATTAAGGCAACTTTTGGGGGATAGGTTTATGACAAACACTCCTCCCTCACTCCCCCTAGAAAACAAACAAACCTCAACAACAAAACCTGCTCAAAACTCTCCCTGCTGCAATCAACGAGAAACAAAGGCGCTGCTAACATATTTCATGCAAAGAAGCAGAACATATTTTAGTGTTAACTGTTCCCTAAATTCTGATTTTCAGTACTAGCCAAACACGCTGTCATGTGGAACTGTATTTTACACCGTGGTATTTATTTTGCTTTCGCAGTCACTAACCGAACCATCGCTAATACACGTTTTCTGGTCCAAGGTACAGTTCTTCTTTTACACAGCTGAAGATACAACAATTTTGCTGTCTTAATCCATCTCTTCAAACTGCTTATTTTGATTGTCTACTTTAGAAGAAAAAGAGTGATTCCTGACTTTTAAAATAATGTGTGTGTGCATAACCAGCATTATCAGATTTTTTAAAACCTCTTAGATCATAAATCATATTTTATAAAAATATACATAAAGATGTGACTATACATTTTGTATAACCTTTACTACGGACATTTAGCTCCACAGCTGAAAAAGAAATAAGGATTGCTTAGAACCTGTTTTCACAAACATCAGATTAACATTTATGCAGCTCAGAATTTGCCTTGCAACAGATTCTCTGGATAGGCAACAATTAGACATCATAAGTGCCTTACTTATAAATTCGACAAACAAAAAGGTTCCCCAAACTTCTGAAACGTGCACCTGATTCTTTAACATTACCAAAACCTAGTTTGTTTCTTCCTAACAATCCATCTTTTCTTCCTATAAAAAACATCCTGACAGATGTCAGATATTAACTTCTGCGACGATGGCCTGAAATCACCTAAAAGATCACCCAAGAACCAGGTAAAGCATTAGTTTAGAAAAATGAGCTGTTCTTACAATTCACATGTTTATAAACACAGAAATGGGAATTCAGATGCTTCTAGTGTGTGCGACTTCACATAAAACTGAGTGTCTGCTGAGTCCATGGCATTGTAATAGGCGTTTCAGGGGTCTTGTGTCAAGAAGACATGGTCCTGGCAGTTTAATATGATAAAACAACTTTGATTTTAAAGCCCAACACAAAAGCTATTTGGCTGACTCTTGGCCTCAACAGAAACAACAAGGGAGGGTTTTGTAGGATTTTGAAAGGGCGGGGGTGGGGGGGGGGGCTGCTGTCCCAGGAGCCTGACACTGCTGCTCAGACAAAGCTACCTCCCAGTGTGTGCCTTGGGTGATCCCCTTTTCTTTTTGGTTTATTATCTGTTTGGTTGGTTGTCTTTTCCAAGGGTCCAAGTGCTGCAAATTGCACTCTACCTGTTAAATAAAAAGGGAGGAAAGTAGCAAAAGAAGTACAGCTGTTCTATCAACTGCTAGTGACGGTCTGATAAAAAACGTCATCTAAAGTCGTGCCCATTCCCTTGCTCTAGCTTATTCCTGCAGAGTGGCTTATACTACAACTTCAGAATGGAAATACAACATTGCACTACTACTCTCCGAAAATACTTAACTCTGTGTCACAAACTCAAGCTATCTTTTAAAAATAGGAAATAGCCATTTTGAAGGTAGACAGAGGTTCCCTGAAATCAAGGCCATACAATTCTATAATGAGCCCTTCAGTGCTCATTGCACTATAACCACCATTGCAGCAGAACAGGGAGAAGGTTCTAATTGTGTTAGAAGAAGGAGGTTGGATAGGATGAGCTTTTCTGAGGCCCCCTCCAGAAGCCTGGATTTCACGTTCTATTATCAGCCACTTTCCAACCTCCACTGATTTTCCCTAACCTGTCACCAGCACCGCTGAATGTATGATGACCAATGAACAGAACAACTCTCCAAGAGGAGGCAAAAGCCAAGTAGGCCCCATTACTCTTCTGCAAGGGCACATTTGTGTATGCTGGAGCTAGGGAAAGAGCACAGCAAAATGGACAAATACACACATACATATGGTGCTAAGGGAGTCTCAAAACTGTGTGACTGAGTATTTACTTACGGTGTTAACAGCAAAAAGATAATGACCACCCAGTTAAGAGAATCTATGCAAGAGGAGTTTGAAAACCAGGTCTGTTGCTAAGAAGCCAGTTTCCTGGTCATAATCTGAGGGGCATGAAGAATGCTATTAGATAAAAGGAAAGATCACCACCACACCTTTGGTTCAAGAAGCAGAGACATTTTTTAAGGTGAAAATAGGTACTCTGTGTGTGTGTGTGTGTAATACAAGAGTAAGTTTAACCTTTCGAGATGCCTAAAGTGATTAAAATTTAATAGTAAGAGAAATTAAAGATGACAGTCTAGAAACTACTGTCCACTGAGTGTGGAGTCATTAATAATAAAAAAATAATTGGCCATTCCATTAAACATAAATGCTGCACCGACAGCCTCTCTGAAGCTTCCAAAAATCATTCCCGTGCTCAAATAAACAAGTCCTGTGTCAGCCATGTCCCTGGCACTATGCTCTGCTCAGGGACATGAAGCTAAAGACAGCAATACACAGCACAGCTTGTGTTCACAAGGAGCTTGCAGTCTGGGGAAGAGAGCCACTTAACTTGGCAACAGGTGCCATCCCAGGTGTGTACAAAGGGTTACAGAGTCCAGAGGAGAGAAAGGAAGACATTCCGCCTGGAGAGTTGAGTGAGGAAAGTTTTCCAGAGACTGTGCCACTGAAAGCATAAGGAGAATTTCAGAAAGTGGGGCGGTGTGAGTGGTGGGGTGTGATTCTCGGCAGAGAAGATGGCAGGAGTGAAGGCAGGGCGGTAGAAAAGCACATGGGATCTTTGAGGAAGAGCTCTGGTGCAGCAGACAGATGGCCTGCGGTGGACAGTGAGGATGGAGAAAAAGGTGGAAAGGCCAGCAAAGGGAATAATGCTATGCTAATGAATCTGAATTTGAATCTGTAAGAAATGAGAATCCACCGAAGGTTTTTTCAGCTGGAAGGTGAAATTATTAACTGTATTTTGAAAAGGTAATCCTAGAAAGAGTGTGGGGAATGGACTGGTAAGGGACTAGATTAAGACAGAAAGATCAATCAGAAAGCTAAGGACGAGACAACCAAGAACTGAACCAAAGCAGAAGACTGTGAGAGTAGGAGGAATATCTAATACCAAGATACCCAACTTGGGCAACTTGCAGGCTTCTATTATCCTGAGTTGGGACATACTGGAGGGTATCCCTCTGTACACCTCACAAGATTACTGTGAGGAACAAATTTGATAAGGTTGGGAAAATGTTTTGAAAACTGCAGTGTACTGTGTAATATATAATGTATATTGACATAATGGAATCCTCTCTTTCCAAAATCACTTGTCTCTTTCTTTAAGCCACATTAAATAGTTTTGATAGGTGAGACCAGGAAAAAAATGGTGTGTAGGGAGAAGGGTCCTAATAGCTCTACAGACAGGTAGCTAAGTAAACCAGTTTGCAAGATTTTCAAAGTTCCCACAGGAACCCCAAAAAAGCCCAGAACATTTCAAAAGATGGACAGCTTTCTATTTTCATTCAAGTTACTGCATATTGAGGAAGCTGCAAAATCACATTTCTTTTTTTTTTTTTTAAAGATTTTATTTTTTCCCCTCTTTTTCTCCCCAAAGCCCCCCGGTACATAGTTATATATTCTTAGTTGTGGGTCCTTCTAGTTGTGGCATGTGGGATGCCACCTCAGCATGGCTTGATGAGCGTGCCATGTCCACATCCAGGATCCAAACTGGCGAAACCCTGGGCCGCTGCAGTGAAGCGCACAAACTTAACCACTCGGTCACAGGGCCAGCCCCAAAAAACCCCATTTCTGTTATCTGATTCCTAAGAACACTGGGAAATGCAGCCTAGGGACTGTCTCATTTATTTTATTGTAATTTTATTTTTAAAATAAACATGTATATATTTAAGGTGTATAACATGATGATATGATATATATAGTGAAATGCTTACTACAGTCAAGCTAAGTAACATATCTTCTCCTCACGTAGTTCCAGTCTTCAATACAGTATTATTAACTATAGTCATCACGTTGTATATCAGGTTTTTAGATTTACTCATCCTACATAACTGCAACATTGTACCCATTGAGCAAGGTCTCCCCTGCACCATTTTGACTCTTGGGCCCTGCTCATGGAGAGTTAAGCCTGGGCAAAACTAGGCACTTCCTACAGATGGGAAGCTGAAACCACTCAAAAAGAGACTATGGTGAGTCATAGTCAAGATTGAGAGGGTAGTGACAGGACTGCAGATCTCGGAACCACTTTAAAGTGTTATAAAGCACATAATTCCTCAGCATACACAGGATCAGATGTTGTCATGAATTATTATAGAGGAGGTCTCCTAGAAGAGATACAGGGAAGATGACATTTCTATACACAAATACTCCTCAGCCTAGGTTTATATAATCATATCTACAACAGAGAAGAGACAAGATTGAGCAATGCTAATTAACTACCATTTGTCAAGTGTCAGCAATACAGCTGAAAACTTCACAAGGATGGTAAATTCCCACGAAAAATGTGGAAATATTAAAAGATGCTATATGGGTTTTTGCTTTCATAAAATTATTTTTGGTCACATTAGAACTCATTTTGTTTGTAAAATTTAATTCCCTTCTCATTTATAAGTATTTAACTTGATACAGGTGTGAAAGCATAGATACCTTTTATTTTCATATCTTCATATATAACCTATATGGATATATAGAAATCATAATGATAATGTATAATAATGTAATATATAGAAATCATATTTTTAAATACTCAGTAGTTCTTATACATTACATTAGAATTCATCAACATGTGTTTTTTGAAGAATTTAGTAATCACATGGGGAACTTTTAAAAACACTAATGCCCCGGTCCCATCCTCAGAAATGCTAATCTAACATCCAGGGTGGGCTGAGCCATCAGATACTCTTTTTAAAACCCACCCAGATGATTCTAATGTGCAGTCCAGGTTGAGATCCACTGTCTTTGCCTGATACAGAGACAAGCATATGATGAAAATGAAATGCTAGGGTGAAGAAAAATTCTAAATGCAGCATTCTCAGAATGTTCCATCTGTCTTGAAATGTTCCTTTGGTTTTCAATAAAAAATTTCAGAATCCTAAAATGGCTGGGGCAACATCAAGATTTCTAGGATGCAAGCACTTAGTTCTCAAAGAGGACTTGAGTCTATACTATACTCATTTAGTGCTAAGGACCATATGACAATTTAATGTTTTGTTTTTATTTTCTCTTGTAAGTAGCTTCATTGTTCTCATAAAAAAATGTGTGCCTATATCGAAATATTCAAATAGAGAAAAGCAATATGGAAAAAATACAAAGCACCTGAACTTTTCACTACTCAGATATGATTTTTGACATTTGGTAAACATTTTTCTAGAAATCTCTCTAAGCACATGTACACATATATGAAAATTACATAAGTGAACTATACTATATAAGCTGTTTTTTTTTTTTTAATTCGGCACTATTATGTGGCCAAATATTTGGGCCAATATAGATTTATAAAGTAAATTTTAATGACTGCATATTAACTGTGCATTTACGTAGGGTATTTTTAATGTTTCATGGGTCCTCTGTACTCTTTTTAGAACTAGCTAATTCACCTACAACTCTCTGAACTAAAGAAATATCACAACAAAAAATTATAAAATTGTATTTCTGTATACTAGGGAATAGAATTGGAGACCAACATTTAAAAATAAAAAATAACTTTCCCCAAAATGAACTCCTTAGGTATAAATCCAACAAAACATGTATAGGACTTGTATGCTGAAAACTACAAAATGCTAATGAAAGAAAGAAAAAGACCTAAATAAATGGAGAGACATACCATTTTCATGGATTGGAAAACTCAACATAATAAAGACGTCAATTCTCCCCAAAGTGATATACAGATTTAACACAATTCAATAGAAATCCCAGCAGGACTTTTTTGTTGATAAAGACATGCTGACTCAAATTTATATGGAAATTTCGACAAAAGAACTAGAATAGTTAAAACATTTTTGAAAAGAATAAAATGGAGGAATCACACTACATAAAACTTATTACAAAGCTACAGTAATCAAGACTATGGTGTTGGCAAAAGGATAAACACAGAGATCAACAGAAGAGAATAGAAGATGTAGAAACAGACCTACACAAGTATGCTCAAACGGTTTTTCATAAGGGTGCAAAAGGTCCAATTCAATGGAGGAACAATAGTCTCTTCAGTAAGCAGTGCTGGAACAACTGGACTTAGGTAGGTCGAAAAAAAAAAGAAAAGATGGACCTTGTCCTAAGCCTCATCCTTATATAAAAATTAACTTAAAATGGATCATAGATCTAGATGTAAAATTTGAGTTCTTAGGTATAAGACCCAAAGCATGATCTATAAAAGGAAAATTTGATATTCTGGACTTCATCAAAATGAAAAAGTTTTGTTCTATGAAACATACCATTAAGAGAATGAAAAGACAAGCTACAGACTGGAAGAAAATATTCGCAAATCACATATCCAACAAAGGATCTGTATCTAGAACATATAAAGAATTCAAAACTTAACGGTAAGAAAACAAACAATTCAAATAAAGAATGGGGAAAAACTTGGACACCTCATCAAAGAGGATATAAAGATGGCAAATAAACACATGAAAAGATGTTCAATATCACTCGCCATCAGGGAAATGCAAATTAAAACCATGATGAGACATCACCCACACTTATTAGAATGGCTAAATAAAAAACATCAATAATACTAAGTGCCAGCGAGGATGCCCAGAAACTAGAACTCTCATATGCTGCTGGTGGGAATGAAAAATGGTTTCACTACTCTGAAAAATAATTTGGCACTATCTTAAAAGGGTAAACATACACTTAACATATAAGCCAGCAATTCTACTGCTGGGTATTTTATCCTAGAAGAATGAAAACTTATGCTCACACAAAAACCTACACACAAATGTTTATAGCAGCCGAATTAACAATTGCCCCAAATTGGAAATAAGCCAAACACCTTTCAATAGGTGAATGGATCAAACGAACTGACACATCCATACAGTGGAATAAAACAACAATAAAAGGAACGAAGTGAAAGAAGACAGTCTCAAAGGCTGTGTACTATATGATCTCATTTCTATGACATTCTTGAAAAGATAGAACTATAGTGATGAGAACAGATTCATAGTTGCCATAGTTAGGGGTGGGAAAGAAGGGAGATTATAAAGGGGTAGCAAGAGGGAGTTTTTTTGGGGCGGTGGAACTATTTTGTATCCTGATTGTGGTGGTAGTTAACATGAATCTATACATGTGCTAGAATTTGTAAAATGACAGTCTGCTATAGACGTGAGTAGGTTAAAATGGATGCACATTTGAATAGAGGAAAGTCAAGTTATCCTTTTAAGTGGTTCACTATCTAGGTTTAATTTCTAGAAAGCTGAAGTAGTGAATATAATTACTTGAGTGCTAGAACTGCTGCTAATGCTGTTGGGGTTCTCTCTGTCTTCATGACCCACTGAAACAAAGTAATGAGCAGAATATACGATTTAGTTTGCTTTCTCAAATCCTCAGAGCTAAAATTTCTCTTGTTATGAAGTTCTAATGGAAATGTTAGAATTTTTCTCCAACGTTCTTTGGGGGAATCATCCTTAGAATTTCATTTTATATTCACAGATCAAGTACCTTCTCACTCCCAGCTAAGCAAAGAAACACATGTTACAAAGTTTCATTTTGCACATCTCTGGGAATGGCATATTCAGCATGGTGGATCCCAGATGGAACATAATGCCAGAAAATATGACACTTTGTAAGCAAAAGTGATGCAAATCAACATATGATGGATGAGGTTAACCATCTGAATGAACCTATTTCAAAAGTATAACTCAAAGAAATAGCACAAGGGAATTGCAGGAAGGGGGTGTGGGTGATGGAAGCATTCTATATCTTGATTGTGGTAGCAATTAACATGACTCTATACATTTGTCAACACTCACAGACCTACACATCAAAGAGTGAATTTTACCGTACGCAAATTTAAAAATAAATTTTCAGAATGCAACCAACATAACCCTCCAAAAAAGTAATATGTGCTCATTGTTGAATACGTGGACAACAGAAATATAATGTTATATACCATATACTAATCAAGTTAGTGGCTTTCTTCTTCTTTTTTTTTTTTTTCTTTTTCTCCCCAAATCCCCCCAGTACATAGCTGTATATTTTAGTTGTGGCATGTGGGATGCCGCCTCACATGGCCTGATGAGCGGTGCCATGTTTGTGCCCAGGATCCGAACTGGCGAAAGCCTGGGCCGCTGAAGTGGAGTGCGTGAACTTAACCACTCAGCCACAAGGCCGGCCCCAAGATAGTGGATTTTAATGTACCACAGTATAAAAAGTTTACTGATATGGTTTCAGATTCCACATTGGAAATAACCTTTAAGAAACTAACACGCTACGAGGTTTGGTGTAGTGACAAAAGAGAATACCCACTACTAATGGAAAAGGCTATTAAGGGCTGGCCCCGTGGCCGAGTGGTTAAGTTCGCACACTCCGCTGCACTGTTTCATTGGTTCGACTCCTGGGCGCGGACATGGCACTGCTCATCAAACCACGCTGAGGCAGCGTCCCACATGCCACAACTAGAAGGACCCGCAACAAACAACATACAACTATGTACTGGGGGGCTTTGGGGAGAAAAAGCAAAAAAAGAAAATCTTTAAAAAAAAAAAAAGGCTATTAAAATACTCCTACCTTTTCCAACTACATACCTGTGTGAAGCCAAATTTCCTTCATACACTTCCACAAATAACCAAACAACATATCACAGTAGATTGGCTGCAGAAGCAGATATGAGAATCCAGCTGGCTTCTAAGCCAGACATTAAAGAGATTTGCAAAAATGTAAAATAATGTCACTGTTCTAAATTATTTTGCTTTGTAATATAGTTATGTTTCACAAAGATCTTATTTTTGTTATATAATAGGTTTATTATTACTTATAAATAAGTTAATACTTTATAAATGTCTATCATAATCAAATAAACGAATACATAAAACCCACATAAATGAAAACTCTTTGGCATCCTCAGTAAATTTTTTTTTTTTTAAAGATTGGCACCTGGGCTAACAACTGTTGCCAATCTTTTTTTTTTTTTCTGCTTTATCTCCCCAAACTCCCTTGTACATAGTTGTATATCTTAGTTGCAGGTCCTTCGAGCTGTGGGACGTGGGACGCTGCCTCAACGTGGCCTGACGAGCGGTGCTATGTCCGCGCCCAGGATCTGAACCCTGGGCCGCCACAGCGGAGCACGTGAACTTAACCAGTCGGCCACGGAGCCAGCCCCCTGGCATCCTCAGTAATTTTTAAAAATTTTTTTTAAAAGAATATATAAAGATTTATTTTTTAATTTTTATTCATTTATTTTTTGAGGAAGATTAGCCCTAAGCTAACATCTGCCGCCAAATCCTCCTCTTTTTGCTGAGGAAGACTGGCCCTGAGCTAATATCCATGCCCATCTTCCTCTACTTTCTATGTGGGATGCCTACCACAGCATGGCTTGCCAAGTGATGCCATGTCTGCACCAGGGATCCAAGGTGGTGAACCCCACGCCACTGAAGCGGAACGTGCGCACTTAACCACTGCACCACCAGGCTGGCCCCCAATCCTCAGTAATTTAAGAGCATACAGGGTCCTACAGATCGAAACGTTTGAGAACCACTGTGCTATACCACCACATACATTCATCAGCATGAGAATCCGTTTTGCTATGAAATTTCAAGCAGGTCTTTCTTGACTTTAGGCTCTCCTTTAATCTTTCTTTGCTCATCAATTCCTGAAAGAAGCAGCTACTGAACATCACTAGATAGAAAGCTGTAGTTTAGGGAAATTATCCTCAAAAGATTTCTTTTTTTTTTCTTTGAAGAAGGTTAGCCCTGAGCTAACTGCTACCAATCCTCCTCTTTTTTCTGAGGAAGACTGGCCCTGAGCTAACATCCATGCCCATCTTCCTCTACTTTCTATGTGGGATGCCTACCACAGCATGGCTTGCCAAGCGGTGCCACATCCACACCCGGGATGGGAACCAGCGAACCCCAGGCCGCCAAAGCAGAATGTGCGCACTTAACTGCTACACCACCAGGCCGGCCCCTATCCTCAAAAGATTACCTGCGACATCATCCACATGATTTCTAAATCCTTAGTATACATATAGATACAAATCCTGGGCAGTCTGGGGATTTTCCTGCCACTATTCTTAAACATTCTTTGCTGGTGGATGGAGACTGAAGGTCGTCTACAGGCTGGCTATAGGCTCCTGAGAGCTGGGCCAGCAAATCATCTAGGTTCCCAGCATCATGAAGAGCTTCTCAAACAGCCAAGGAGCCCTGAGCACCTATGCAGCCTGAAGGAGGCCAGGGACCTTTCGGGAAGCCAGCTGGATAAACTTCACAAAGCCACCTACCGTAAGAGTTATAATATAGTAGAGCATAGTAAAAACAGAAAAAAAAAATTGAGAGAATACCAGGATTCAGGTGAGTTTTGAACCAGGACAAAAGGTTACTGCTTTTCAAAACCAAGCTAAGACCAACTCATTACAGGTGTTGGTGTGAACATATGGTAAAGCCACTCCTGATTTAAGCCAAGTACAAAACAAACCAACACCCATCAAGTAGAAAATACTGGCACTCTGACTTTTATTAGTAGTAGTATTTTTTGGAATCTAGGCTTTTGAGAATCTTTCTACAGTGCCTTGGAAAGGCAGCTGAATTCCTGAACAGAAATATGGTTAGTTCACTTAACACAAGACTAAGCTAGACAAGAAGACATGGAAATTTGTATCTGTAACGATCTGCAAAGGGCCGATTTCCACAAGTGAACCATAACATACAGTTTCTAGGCAAACCAAATGAGAGAGACAGCCATTGTCTGAGGCGCTCTCCTCCCCTCTCTCGTGTACATGTGCAGCAGAGAAAGGATAGTTCCATTTTGCTCCTTGAAGTCAAGAAGGTCAGTGGTATGAAAATCTCACTTTTGAAAGGTTAAATGCAATCTGTTCTGATTCAGTTTTTTACACTACTACAAGGGAGTGGCTCTAGATGACTGGAGTTAGACCTGGAGTTGAGTTTTTCCTAAACACACAAGGTTAGAAAAATCAAACTGAAGAAAGGAATTCTACTGTTTTCGCACAGGTAGTTTTCTGTTTTTATCCACTTGTTTTCAGAAATTTGACAACTTCTATGCCATTTCCTCAGAATTTCAAAAAACCTTCAATTTTCCCTTGAGAGGAGGTGAACCATATCAGAAAGTGCTGAAACCCCAGGCTTCCCTTCAATGGCTGGACTAGTCCATTGCTGGGTGGCTATTATCAGCTTTCTGGACTCAGCCCCCAGCCATCCTTGTGACCTGGCCTAGCTTGTAATGATAATGCCTAGGGCTCTTGTGGCATCCTACTGAAAGAGTTTATAGTGAAGATGGCGAGCAACCTGTTATTCATAAATGGCTATCTTAGCATATATGATGGGCAGAATTCTGGACTAGGGTCCCCAAGTATGGTCACAATTCTGACATTTTTGTGACGTGTGGGGGTCACTTGATAGCATCAGCCTCTCAGAATATCAATCACTTTTTACCAAGCACCTACCAGTTAAGGCACAATACTGGGTGCTAGGCCTTGAAGGAGTTATAGCCTAGTGTGCTTTCCTCACTTTCTGCCACTACCCGAAGCTACCCTTACTAGTGTCCTTTCCTAAGGCTGACTTTGATAACCTACTTGCTAATACTGAAAAGGAAACCCCCATACTGGCAAACTGCAGGGAGGGCCAAGAGGAAGCACAGCACGGTGGGGTATCATTCTGACCGCCTGGGAGAGGGAGAGCAGCAAGATGACGAATGCTTCTACATATCTAGAAAGACAGCAGCAGCAAAGCCCTGGTCCAAGTCTGAACCTCTGGGGGGGTTCTGAACACATAAAGGAACGCGGCCAAGCTATGTTCATCCATCGTATTCCAGATCAGGAAAACGAGCATTAATAACGAGCACTCTCTATGCATCTTCTAAGCACTTTACATACGTTATCCCATACAGTCCTTGATATGACCTTAGGCAGCAGGTGCCATCACTATCATTGTCTTATAGGCTACAACATCGTGGTTTGGAGAAGCTCAGTAACTAGCCCGAGTTACAGAACTGGTAAGCCACTAGATAAGAACTCTGAACTAGGTGTCTGAGTACAAAACCTCACAGCCTATTGTGAGGCTAGCAGTGGCTGGTCTGAAAACTGACATAATCAACTGCTAAGCTTTCAGAACATAAGGAAAGGACAGGCAAAGGTCAGGGCTCTAACTGCCTCCACCTCTGACAGAAAACTCAGGAGGGAGAATATGAGTATTCGGGGGAATGGCATGGGCAAGGGAAAGGCTATGGCCCAAGTTCAGATCCTTCAGGTAGCTCTGGGGTCAGTCCTCAACAGACAACAGTGGTCCCTGTGGTCAGGGCACCTCAGAATTTGGTGTGGGTTCCGTATTAGTTCCTCAAGATCATGCTCTACTTCTGAGCCTCCCTAAACAAGGTCCATGCCGTGAGGCTAAGAGAAATCAACGGTAAAGGGGTGTTCTGATAAATATAGAGAGCACAAGTAAATGTTGTTTCTTCTATAGAGGAGGAAAGTCAGGTGGCATATGAGGCTGTATCTGATCCGATTTGCTTATTAGAACTCCTTTATAACAGCTAATATTCATGCCATGATAAGCTGCTTGTGTAGAATACATAGCTGGCGTGCTTTAGGGCACTGGATTTGACTAGTTATTCACTTAGATTTGTTCAATAATAAATTTACTTACAATGAGATTCTACTCCAACCATTACCAAATCCTTTGTTTCTTAGTTTTTCTGTGAGAACACGTCATGACATAGCAGCAAAACCTTATACTTGACTCAAAATCAGCCTGCTTGATATTCATACTTAAGAAAAATCAGCCATTCACTAATAAAAACATACCAACCCTCCGTCACGGGCCCTGGTTTTAGAATCTGACATTTAAAAAATGCAACTTGTGTCCATGGTGTTCAGTTATGCTTAGTTTCCCTATCAAATGGTGTGAAGCAAAAAGAAATACTAATTCTCAATATATACTTTTTATTTTGTTTTAATAAGATTTAGGGGGGCCGGCCCCGTGACTGAGTGGGTGGGTTCGTATGCTCCGCTTCAGCGGCCCAGGGTTTTGCTGGTTCAGATACTGGGGGCAGACCTGGCACCACTTGTCAAGCCACGCTGAGGTGGCGTCCCACACAGCAGAGCCAGAAGGACCTACAACTAGAATATACAACTACGTACTGGGGGGCTTTGGGGAGAAGAAGAAGTAAAAGAAAAGATTTAGGATGAGTGCTACGCATTCCTGAAGAAATTATCCTTCTTCAAGCACCGCTGGGCAGCATGAGTTGTGCAGCCTGTGATGCTGATTGGGTGGGATGGATATCTATTGCTTCTGTGCATGCCTTTTGTACCACTTATAATTATGCTGTTAAGATTCTTTACAAAAAACGAACCCAATTTATTCTTTTTAAATGTTCTAAATATAAATGCAGAGGCAAAGAAATAAACAATAATTCCAATAGTGCTTAGAGTTTAAACTATTTTGAACTAACGTACCCGTGAGACTATTGCATATTGCAACCCATAACCTAAAACTATCAGCCCACATCACCACAGGTAAGAAATGAGAAATTTTGAGGGTTATTGAACACCAAATATTTGCAGCGGAACAGGAGAGCATTACTGAACATCACTGTATGGCTCTAAACCCCACAGATCCACCTGCACAATATAACTCTGTCGTGATGTGCTGCTATACTTGAAAAGTGAAAGGCCATGGAAATGACAGTAGCCCTGTTAGTGATTTAGATGGGGGAGGGTGTGTGGGGGTGAGAGAGTAACAAAGGGCTTTGTCAGTGCCTTCACGACCTTAAATACTGTGGAATTTTGTGTTAACCTGAGAATCTCGTGTACCACTAATAAACCTTCTGCCAATATGACAGCAGTGAAGAAAAAATTTAAACAAAAAATTTAAAGAAAAAACCAGAAAGTATAACCTTTATTTGTTGATTCCTTTGGTTACTGAACATTAAAATGCACATAGGACTGAGAGCAAGGGGCTGTGGCAGAGATCACAGATGAGACACAGAAGAAAGCACAGTCCCTGTCCTCAGAAAGCTTCCTTCAGGAAAATTCTGAGATTGTGAAACCAACGGCAAATTTCTAAGGAATTCAACCACCAATTTCTGGTCCTAGTGTTCATCAATGGTTATGATATGCACGGCACTGCCTAGCTGGTCACTGCTAATGTTTCTAGGCGGAGGGCCAGCAATACCTCTATGTTTAAAAATCCTAGTAGACTGCGGTAAGTATTGCTCCTTCACAAGTGGCTGGAAACATTACAAGGCTGGTGAGGAATACATTTTGCCCCACTGGAACACGCTGAAACCTACATAAGCCATCAATGAGAACTCAAGGGCATATTTTAGTTGACCATCCACCTTTAGAAATGAATAGCTCTTTAAGTATTAAAATGAGGGTTTAATGTACATTATAACTAATAGTACTTGAGATGAAAGTAAATGACCCACTATCCCCCTCTCAGGTACCAAGAGGGGTCAGACTTCCCATTTATCAGCAAGTCTTCAGGGTAGGCAGCATCTCAACTTCAGACTCTCTTCTGTGGCTGCTACATGGACGGCTGAGGGGAACACTTCAAAAATGAACCAGCTAAACAAACTTCCCAGCAGCACTTGACAGAGCTACACCTATTCTTCCCATTTCCAAAGCAGTGGAGAATTAATTACCAGTTCTATGGATCTATTGTAAGTATAATAGACTAAAGAGCTATCACAGACACATTTATTGTAAAAGCACAATCCCAAGAGTGTCTAGTGGAGGGCCAAAACGATTAACACAAATGCTTTGTCAGATCAAAGATAAAACCTGCACCGCCCAATTGAGGAATGAATTAGAACAGTGGGTTATCTTTCAAATTAACCAGGGCAGTTAGTGAGGAAAATTTCATGAAAGTGTAATTCTTAGCCTTTGTGAATCCACACAGCAGGCATTCTGCCAGCTGACAAGATGATGAAATTTTCATGCTTAAAAAAAGCCCTCTTCATTTCCCAATTTAGATTAGCTAGTGTTTCTCTCTCTTTTTCGTGTGTGCATGTGTCTATTTGCTCTTCTGGAGCAGAATTTAAAGGGAGGGGGAAGACATATCAATTTTTCACTGTAAAATTGAGTCTTTCAAAAACATCCCTAAAAGCTTAGAGATATAGTCTTTAAGGTGGCTTTTTATGATTTTCAAAAAATACCAGTTTAATTTCAACTTTGTACAGAGGAACCAACAAGGACCGGGGCATGAAGTCAACTTTGAATTAGAGCTTCTGAGCTACCTCAAAGCCGTTCAATTCTTTATCAAATATCAGGAGAAAGCACTAGAGTTGTTTTCCTCCTAAAGAAATTAATATATTTCTTAAAATGTCCTTGCTCGGTGCTTTTTGCATTTCTACATATACTGAAATTTAAAAGTTCTAGAAAATGAGAATTCGGGGGATACAATCATTGGTATATGGTGAGAGAGAAAAAAGCATTTCCTCTCCTTTTAAAGGAGCCAATATTAAAACAGTATGATAAGATATAGATTCATTCTCAGATACATAAAATTTTTAATGTTTGTTGTATCACATTTATTCAGTCAGCACTATTCATTCATGACAGAAAATAACACAATATGTGATGTATTTTTTCAAAGGTGATTTAGAAGTATACTTTGTTACCCTAAACTTTTGTCTCTTTGTTCTTGACAATCTGATTTCTTGGTGATCTAGAACTATGTTCCTTGGCAGGGTACAGTGTTTGGTCAAGTACCATACTCCTCCACTGTCTTACTAAAGCTCCTTCCTTATGGAGATGCCTTCCTTTCTCAATGCTGGTTGTACTTCTTCTGCAGGGATTCTAAGACTAAAATGAACAAAATATTGAGACTCTTGCTCGCAGTCCACTAACAACTTTTATGTTCAGTGGGTAGTATTTTTTAACTTGCAAAATAGGAGGAAACCCTTTTGGTCATTAGCTTCAGAGAACAAATACTTAAACTCAGTACTTACTACCAATATCCTTGCCTCCAATACACTTGGTGTAATCTCCAGCTGGATGACCATCACTATGGGATAGCACACTGAACTAACTGTAATCAGTATCATTCGAGGCACAGTAACAAAAGAGACTCAATGTCATGTCCCTCTCCAGGAAAAGTTCCTTTAAGTCTGGAATCAGAAGGAAACAAAACTGTCTACCAATGAAGTAGAAGCTGGAGGTGCATGAGCTTTCTGCAATAAAAGCTCTGATCCTGAGAATATTTGAAACATTTGTTCAGCATGAGGCCATGAAAAGAACAAATAATGGATTTTTCTCTATCTAATCACATATGACTGAGATCAGAAAGTAAAAAAATACTTTCCTAATTTTGAGGACAGTCATATCAATCTTCAACTTTAGGAGTGACATTTGGGTATTTTAATTAGAAATCCCTTAGAAAAGTCAATCAAATGGGCAATTAACTACATGAAAACTGTTACTTGCTGTTAGTGAGATGGCTGATGGACAAAACAACTAAAACAAATGCTATATAAACCTTGGGTTAAATTCTGGGTGCCTAAAACCAGGTTATTTAGCTTTAAAAATACTCATATAACCACTAACACCACTACCACTGAAACACACACACAATTAGGTTAGAAATCAATCTTTCAGTTGGGGCATATTTCTAACTATACAGAAGATCATTTTCCTGCCTATTCTCAACTTAGTCAAAACAGATTGTCCCTTCTTATAGAAGGAAATAGATAAGTTTCTCCTAGTATTAACATTTCCATGGTGAAGATTTTGATAGACTAAACACAGAAAGAAAACTCAGAATTCTTCCCAAGAGTCAAGAATCATGCTCTGCTCAATGAGGCCTGTAAATGAGGAGCCGAATAGTTTTGATTTGGGCTCTTCGCGCTAAATAAGGACCTAACATTTCATGTGCTGAACATTTCATCCACTGCAGAATGTGAACCCACAGATAACCTTTATTCCCATCCAACTGCTCATTAAATGTGACACAGGATTATTCACTAAAATGTTTCAGATTTCCAAAAATGTAGTCATAATTATTATTTTTATAATATCTTCAGAAAAACCTACTTTTTTTTTGACAAAGCATTCTACTCCAAAATCACAATACTGGAACTCTATGTTTTCATTCTTCATCCTAATGATCTAATACTCGATTTTCATTTAATGAGGTTGATTTTAAAGAAGAAAATGCTACCTTATATGCTAATTATAAGCAGGAATTATAGAAGGTTATTGATCAAAGTCATAAGTCTTACCTAATAGAATCTGAGCAGTTTTTAGAAATGCCTTGTCAATGTAGCTGCTTTAAGTAAGTTATAGCAAACTTTCAAGCAACAGAAATTTTGTTTAGATGACAAACGATATAACGAAACGCTAAGAAAAATCAAATGGGAAATGTGGGGGTTTTTTAATCTTAATTTTTGAAGAGAAAATTCATTCATATGAAATGTGTCAAAAACAAAACAAAAACTTTGAAAAAAGAGCCTTTATAACACAGACACCTTACTCATTGCTCTAGCATTTTTACTATTATTGATAAAAATTAGACATTCTCTTTAAAACACCAGACAAATTGCATTTAAATTTAAAAGATGTTTGATTTCCTCGGAAAACTAAGCTATGAAATGGTTCGGATTAGCACATAAACACAGTCTTAGCTAGTGGGCAGTTTATTAAAATCACCACGCGTGCTGTTATGGCTCTGCTTGCCAACGATAGGCAATATTAATTTTTCCTCCTCTGTCCAAAGATCTGAGTGACCATTTAATTTAGTCTTATTTAGGCAATAGTAAACTAAAACATTTCCTCTTTATAGTCTCATTTCACCTTAAAAGTAAAAATTTCATTATTTAAAATATTGCTCAGTAGTGAGATGTAATGCCCAAAAGAAAATCAAATCATTTTCCTCCAAAGTCTTTTCAAAATTTTACCGTTTCATAAAAAACCAATAATACAAAACCATATTGTTTTACTTTAAAACAAGTACCAAATAAGTTGTGTATGCAATAAACTCATCATGGATACTTACTTCATAGTATTTTTTAATGCAACGTCTGATGTCCAGGATCAATTTGTTGCTCAGCTGTACCATAAAGGTCAGAGGTGAAGCCTTACAATCGATGTTACTGCAACGATATAAGCTAGGCTCCATATCTTTTCCCTACAGAAGTCAAGACAGACAGGAATACAAAAGGTTATAAAAGGTTTCTTGTGCTTAAAAATTTACATGCTGCCCTAGTGTACAATATTCTTAATTCATTTTACTGGTGAGTTTTTAACCCTATTTTCTCAATTACTTTCCTCCTAAAGATCCCCTTAGTCACACATACCTTCTACTCTTTCACCACCATTATAATGGAGTACAAAGTCGAAGAAAAAACCCTGAAATCACTTTTTTACATTCAATACATGACAGACTCAATGGATAAAATGATTTGCCCTCTGAAAATACCACTGAAGTCATGTTATTAGAAATAAACCTCCTTCTTGGACATAGTGATCAAAATTTTAAATTTGCACTCATTCATTCCAAACCCGAAGATAAAGCAAGAGCACTAATGACATTAGTTCACTTTCATATCGTCCTCTTAATTTGAAGAATACAGCCTAAAAATTAACTGTTACAACACAAAGCAATCACTTATTGTCAGCTTAGTAATACTGAAATTTCTGTAATCCACGCCCCCCCATGAAATGTACTTGGGGGAGGGGAAGCAGGGGAGTAGAAATTTTAAAGAATTAACTATTAGTAGCTGGAAAAAACTCTTTGTTTTGTTTTGTTTTGTTTTAGACAAAGACAAAGCAAATATAATATATAGGAAAACTGTTGGGGTTTCTGGAGCATTTGTTTTCCTTCTTGATACTTAAACATCTTGGTTTCCTGCTCCAATCTGGTACATAACCCTACCCAGCACACTAAGCAATTCCAGGTGGAAGAGATTTTAGAGCTTGACATCGGCTCTTCCACAGTTAGCCCATCTGCAAGTCGTCAAGCCTCCATGCAATTAACTATCTTATTTACAGCTGTAATGAAGCAAAACTCAAGGATTTAGCAAGTATTGCTGATCTGTGTCTGCCTCTTCCTTGCACTTGCTTCCAAAGACTGCTTTGTTTTGATTCAAAAAAATGCAAAACATCTGCTGTTTGTCCAAATTAACTTAAAATAATTACTTTTAATTTAGATAAAGGATGTATTTTCTTTCAATTTCAAGGTTTCACATGGTTCTGCTGCCTACTTATTTGCCAATGGCTAGTACACGTATAACACTGCAGGGAAATCAAGTAAATTGGCTGAGTTTCCAGTTCGGATCCAAGGTCAATGATACATTTCTTGGCTGTACTTCTTTAAAGGAATGTCTCCTTGTGACTTTTTTAACGTCTGACATGCAAAGACATCAGAAAAGATAATCAGAGTACCTTTGTCAAAAAGGAGGCAAGTGGGATACGTAAAGATAAACAAAAACTTTCCAAAAACACTTAGTTCCCATTAACTTGATTTAAGATAAAGGAAAATATTGCTCTAAGTCTTAATAAATTGAGTTGGGAGTGGGGAAATACAGGTTACAAATTAAGGAATTACAATAAAAAATACTTTAAGATAATTCAGAATTTTTAAGAGAGTCCATGTAAAAACCAAGGCCAAGCACTCTAGGAAGCCAAAAACAATATTCAAGCACATTCTATTAAGAGTTTTCAAGCAGAAATAAAGTAAGTTGTGAAGGCAGAATTCATATGATGCTAAAATTCTTTATAAACACATAAAAGCAACATAAAAGTGGTTTTTTTCCTTTTTACACATACAGTGGGGAGAAAAAGCGTTTATACTAGTAGTTCATTCACAAAATGAAAAAAGGAAACAACTAACCGAACCATCGAAGACACTATCATAAATATTCTCAGTTCCGCACGTAGGGCATGGACATTTGAATCTTTCACAGTCCCTGTACTTCTCTTCATCAGTGAGCTGTGCTGGGCCACCAAGTAGAGCATCGTTCTCTTCATCTTTATGATAATGATGAACTCTAAATTGGGTGGGGTCAAGTCCTATTAAGGTAAAGGAAAAAACAAATTTAGAAAGGTACAATTATTTGAATTCCCTTATCCAAAAAAATGCTCCAAAGAAGAAAACTCACAAAAGAATGATTTTAAATTCACACACACACATACACAACCATTTGAACTCAAGTTAGAGATTCATATCACATGGACAAGTGACTTCTCTTGTTACAAGAGATTATAAATAAAACAAGTAAAGTGCATTAAAACAATACAGAAATCTGCCACCAGACACGTGCGTTTGAAAGCAAGTACTTCTACAGGATGGTTTTACTATTTTCTTAAAGTTACAGGGGAAATCTCAAATAAATGTACACTGTTATTAAGAAAATCTCTTAAAATCAAAGTAGCACCATTAAAACTGCAAATAGAGAATAAAAACCCATTAAAGAAAACAAGTTCACTGCTATTACAACTCCTTCAAGTGCAGACACAACTGCTAGCCCTGATTTCAATGCAGTGGTCGATTCCATCTTGGCTCAGTAGTTAACAGCATGTAGGTTGCAATCTAATTCAGTGGTTAAAATTCAGTAGCAGCATCTGAGACAAAACACGACATGGTTTTTTGGTGTTCTGAATTCAGAAATTTAAAATATGTGCAAAAATGATGAATCTACAGATTCTACAGGCCAAACTGTTCCAACAATTCTGAAACCAAATATATCTTCCATATTTCAATCAAAATGACACAAGAAATCAATTGATGCATAGTTTACGTTATCTTGTTTCCCCAAATTATTTGAGAAAAGAAACATTTTAAGGCCAACCAATTTAATTTACCCCAGGCCAAAGCATATCTGTAAAAATCTACTATTTGAATTCACTTAAAGATAATTATTCCACACTCTATCTTGTAATATTTTCTTGAAAGCATCCCTTAGCAATCCCTAAGAATTCTAGGCTTTTTAGAAATCTAAGGAAAACTATCATATTTATTTTAGTATAAAGGTAAATAAGTGATTAAAAGTCACAAGCAAAAAGTTCAAATAGCAAAAATACAAAAAACTATTTTAACTCTATCAACAGCTGCATAGGTAAATAATTCAAAAGATGTATTCAGAATTCAGTGACAAGATCCTAAATCCTATTTGTTCAATTGTCAAGTGACATCTAGTAATTATAAAAGATTTGAGACCGACTCTGATACAGTAGAAAGGTACTGAACAAAGATGACAACGGGGACCGTGAGTCTCAGTTTTCTCACCTGCAAAACAGAGGTCGTGCCACCGACCATGCACTTCTAAAGTTTAAACCAGACATTAGAAGAAAAACGTTTTCAATGATGCCTATCGTGTGGTAAGTGCTCGATAAATGTCGTATGAATGCAAAAATAAAATAGTGGACAAACATGATTTAATCAAGAATATATTCATTCAAGATTATGCATCTGGAAAAATCCATGTTCATGCTGCATAGCAAGTTAACAGCTGCTCTTTGTAGGAATTAAAGTGAATATCTAATATGTTAGTGTATAATAAAAACAAAGAATATACATTCAAAACAACTTGAAAAACTGTTCTTGGTTAGTCACATAAATTACTGTCACATAGGTCGCTTGGCCCCAAGACTCACTATAGATTTTTATTTTACAAGTTACCTATCCCCTAAAAGAAACAGCAAGTTAGTGAAGTGTGGGAATATATACCCTCCCATTTAAAGACAAGGAGGGGCAGACGGCGAGAGAGACCGTGCCTATGAATGATGCCATTTCTTCTCTGTAGTGAAGGGTAACTGTTGCAAATTCCTTAAACTCTAGCTGTGAATCCAAGTGTATTCACATAATGTCTTGCTTTATTTGTGATTATAAAGAAAGCAGCTTCACCTTTTCTCTGATGGTATGATTATTCATCATTTTCCCAGGCCAATACTATTTGAAAAGGAAGGTAAAAGAAAAATAATAAGCAAGGGTTTTCTAAAAGGCAAGCTTCTTTTACAACCCAAAAATCAAGGAACAAAATAATGCTGGCTTCGCACATATACAAAACTAGCCGGGCTGCGACAAGGAAGCAATGAAAGCTCTCTCTAGACTTCCCCACAAGCCATGGCCCACTTAGTGTACCCAAGGCGAGTCACCCTGCCTGCTGACTAAACCAAAACCGGACATGGGCTGTCTTGCTACTTATGGAGAAAAGCCCAAGTGGCCAAAAGTTATGAAAAAATATCAGGCCTTATGAAATGTCTATTTTAAATGTCCATTTCCACAAACAACCCGTATCCACCCAGGGCAATAAAAGAGCCAACTGGCCTAATTACTTCAGATTTATTCCCAAGCTGAATTTTTTTTCAAAAGAAGGGACTTCATCTCAGCACTCTTGGTCATAAGTCAATGTTAAATTTTTAAAATATAAAGGGAGAAGACACTGTAATTATCTTAAAATATTAGGTATATAATGATCCCTGTACAAGTTACTTGGATACAAAAAGGTCATAAAAGTGATTTTCTTGGGAGGACGATTATAAGTTCAACAGGCAAATCACAGAGAGCTAAATTAGATCTTTTTAAGAAAACATATAATGTCATGTCAAGAAAAAAGATCACTGCTGCCAGAATCTTAAAAGGTCAAAATCCAGGATTAAATAAGCCCCAAATTTATTCAACATATAAATTAATTTTTCCAAATCCTCGTGAAATTGGCAATAAGCAGCTTATTTCGAAGTTTGGGGAGACTTAAAAGTTTTACTGCTTCTACCACAACTCATTAAGGCTGAAGTGAAACAACAGGAAAAAAGTATCTGGTGCTGCCACCTAGAGGTAGCTTCTGAATTTTAAAATGTGCAAAATAGAGCGGCTACATAGAGCTCCATATGTAATTATTGTCCCTCCAAAATTAAACAATTTTGTCAGAAATGACATTAAAGCAAAATATTTATGATCACAGTTGGCATGGATGCATATACACTGTATAACTGATATTAAACTGCTCACCATACAGTAAGTAATCATATTAGTCTTTGAGCAAGAGATGCAAAACTGAATTCCGAATTCTTTATCTCTTGTACTGAGAGCTCTCTCTGAACAACTGGCTTAAAGAAACAAACTTCATGCCCCATTTGAGAAAAGGAACTTCTACTTCTACTCGACAAGCTTTTGACAAGTGACTTCAATCATTTGGTCCGGTACAGAATAAAAGCAGCAACAGCCTACTTGGCCTGGCACCAGTTATCTGGGGGAAGAGCAGCCATGCTCCCCCCCACCCCCATAAGCAGAAATGATGCATGCTTTAACTCAACCTTGTGACTCGTAGTGATCCAGTCACACTATTTTTCTTGGGCTGCGGGGGTGGAGGTGGACAGAAAGGGTAGTGGAATGAAATTAAAATACTGTCATTTATAATTAGAAAATTTATAGGATCTCACAATATTTTGGCAACAGGATCAAAGCTCTCATGTTTCAAGAAGTATTTATAGAAAGTAACATCATAGGCATTGGGGTAGATGAGTTCAACAGCGCTGTTTTTTACTTACAATCACCATAGTCTTACGACACTTGCCTCCAATGTGACATTTAGCACAAAATTACTTTTTCTAACATTGTACTTTCTAACCATTATAAACTACCTGTTTTTAGAATGTTCATATGGCCTCGTTCCCAAGGAGTATTTAAACTGTTCCAAATTCAAGGCATTCAGTTGACAGGCTGATGCATTTGACCAAATCATTTTCTTCCTCCAAAAGACAACGTCTCTATTAGTGCAACTGCAAATAACTACAGTAAAGCCAATTATATATGTTCAGACAAGTGGGAAAGAGGGAAAAATCCATATGAATGAAACTCCAAATGAGTAACTGGTATTCCCGAACAGTTGTTTAAAATATGAATCACTTAAACTACTAGGGAAGCTAATTAATGAAATCCTACTGTGAGTTTTTTTTTCTAAGTATTTCTTTTAGGAAATAAATCATGGATCTTTTGCATGAATCCAGGGTTTCCTATATCTGGACTTCTCAGAGAATAATACACAAACTAAAAATTTAATAAGATTAAAGAAAAAATACTCAGCTTTTAGAAGGTGAATGCTACATCCAAGAAAAGCCTTGTATAAGAATGTTCATAGCAGCTTTATTCCTAATAATCAGAAACCGCAAACAATCCAAATGTCCATTAACAGGAGAACGCTTAAATAAACGGGCAAAATCTACCATGGAATACAACTCAGCAATGAAACAGAAAGAATACTGATACACCCAATAAGAGGGATGAATCTCAAAAATATGCTAAATGAAAGAAGCTGGACATAAAAAGTATATACTGTAGGGAATCATTTATATAAAATTCTAGAATAGGAAAAACTAACCTATGGTCATACAAATCAGATGAGGGTTGCTTTTGTGAGGGGAAGACATTGGGAAGGAGTACAAGGGAACTTTCTGGGTAATGGAACTCCTCTGTCTTGATAAAGTGATTATATGATACTCTAAAGATTGTAGCACTTCATGGTATATAAATTATACTTGAAAAAAAAGCATGCCAAATAGAAGATATCTGTGATACATATTTCCAAAGGACTCATATTTAGAATACATAAGGAATGCCTGCAAATCAAAAACTGAAAGACAACCCAACAGTAAAAAAAAACTTGAGCAGATACCTCACAAAAGATATTCAAATGGCCAATAAACGTGTGAACAGGTGCTCAACTTAATTATTCATCAAAGAAATGCAAATTAAAATCATGTTATGCCACCACATAAAATGAAGATGGGAAAACATCAAGTGTTGGTAAGAATGTGGAACACACATACACTGCTAGTAGAGGGTGTAAATTAGTTGAGCCACTTTGGAAAATTGGTAGTATCTACAAAAGCCATGTCCTCTATAACCCAACAATTCTCCTCCTAAGTATAAACCTGAAAGAAATATGAGCAACTGTTCAACAGAAGACATGTGCAAGGATGCTCAAAGCAGTACTCTTCATAATTGCCCAAATGTGCAAAAAACCCACAGGCAGACAGTCAGACAGTGTGCTATATTCATACAATGAAATATTGCACAGAAATGAAGTACAACCACATGGACCAATCTCACAAACATACCGAATGAAAGTAGCCAGACACAAAGAGTATAGACACAACTTACATGTAACATCCCAAATTAAGAAAACCTCATCTAGGACGTTAGAAGTCACAGTAGTAAATTTCGGGGCGGAGGGGGGGTTAGGGGGGTGGAGGGTAGTTTCTGGAAGGAGACATGAAGGGTCTTCTAGGGATATAATAACTGTTTCTTGAGCTCAGTGCTGACTACACTGGTGTGTGTTTACTTTGTGAAAATTCATCAAGCTGTTCGGTTAGGTTTTATGTACTTTTCTGTACGTATGTTATACAAGAAAATTCACATTGAAAAAAGTGAATCCTAAATATCTCTTATGATATACCTATGAGTTTGTTTCAGAATTTGTTAGATTCCAACCAGACGTTATGTAACTCCTCACAGATGTACACATCATCACTTAGGAAGGAGTATTAGCAAAAACTAAAATAAATTGAACTGAAATATGGGCAAGTCTTTAGATCTAACAACCACTTTACAGGAAATACAGGGGACAGAGGAACATATTCAAGGGTACCACTAGGATGCAATCAGCAAACTCCAGAATAAGGGAAATTCTATAAGACAAAAAAACTGCAGTTTCTTTAAGAAATAATTTGGAAGGATCAAAAAAAAGAGCAATTAAGTATCATATGGCCCCTGACTGGATTCCAATTCAAATCAAACAAGGAGCTTTTTTAAAACGTGCATTCATAGTATGATCAGAGAAATACCAACACTTATTGAATATTAGATGAAATGAAGGAATTGTGGAGGGTTTTCCTAGTGACGATAATATTTAGTTATGTCGAAAAGTGGTAATCCTTGTCTTTTAGAAATACAAAATGAAATTATTTACAGATAAAATGATACGATGTCTAGGATTTACTTCAAAATAATTGGAGGAGGTGGAGAAGAAGAATAAGATTGTCCACAGTTGCAGAATGCTGAAGCTGCGTGATGAGCACGCGGGGGCTTCTTATACAATTATCTCCACCACTGTACATGTTTAGTATTTTCCATAATAAAAGTTTAAAACTCCTGTAGATCCAATTTAAGGATAAACAACTCACTATATAAGTGGCAGACAAGTGAAACTGCCCTTCACACCAACAATAAACCTTTCCATAAGATAAATGGAAAATTTCTGAGTTATTTTAAAAGAAATAATATCCAAGCCTTTGGGTTAAATAAACTTCCAAGTTTTTATTGTCCTGCAGAAGGTAACTCCCAAAATCTTGACAGAAAAAGAAAATTCTGATGGGCAGGACTCTCATGACCTCACTTGATTGTTTTTAACGTCTTTGTTGATAGCTCTGAATGTGAATTTTAACTTAATGAGACCTGTACCTCTGTGCAGGAAAAAACTGTAGAAGTGTCTTCTTTCCCATTTTTAGACCAAGAAAAGATGGTAACTTTATGATGAAAAAATATTTGGAAAATAAAATAGCACAAATAAAATAACAGACCAACAACTGCTTCTCTTACAACAAAGCCCTCCTTTCTCCAGCTATGTTGGTAGATAGAAGGGGGAAACAGCCAGGCTGCAGGTCCCTAAACACTCATCTTTTTAGGAGTTAGTAATTGTTTAACTGGTTTTTTCCTTCTGATTTTGTAAAAACTGTCTTATTTTTAATAATAAAATAATATTAATATTTTTCAACAAGGGAAGAACTTAAAATTCACCACCTTCATTCTTTCCCATCTCATTCAAACATACACATTTAATATAGTTCAAGTATCTGTGTGCAATGCACTATTCAGCTTTTTTCATTTATTATGTCTTACTCATTTTTCTATAGGCTACACAATCTTGGTGTCATTTTGATATACTTAATTAAAATGATGTATCTTTGGGCTGGCCCCGTGGCTGAGTGGTTAAGTTCGCGCGCTCCACTGCAGGCGGCCCAGTGTTTCGTTGGTTCGAATCCTGGGCGCGGACATGGCACTGCTCATCAAACCACGCTGAGGCAGCACCCCACATGCCACAACTAGAAGGACCCACAATGAGCAATATACAACTACGTACCAGGGGGCTTTGGAGAGAAAAAAGAAAAAGTAAAAAATCTTTAAAATGATATATCTTTTAAAAAATAGATAATACAGTATTGTAAACTTGCAAGTTGCTGAGAGTAGACCTTAAGCACTCCCACCACACATACACACATACACAAAAATTACCTATGTGAGGTGATGGATGTGTTAATTATCTCGATCCTGGTACTCATTCTATAATGTATATGTACACCATATCACTACATTGTATACTTTAAATATATACAATTATATTTGCCAATTATTCCTCAATAAAGTTAAAATTTTTAAAAACTGATCTAACAAATAATTTGAGAAATTCTCATCTTCCTTTGGAATCTTCAAGTGTTACAAAATCAGAGTTAGGAATTACTACTATAAGCAATTATTCTAAACATGCTCCGGTTTAGTTCCAAGTTCTCAGAGGTCTGTTTGAGTTAGGTGAGCAGTGTCACTGCGGACCCTCAGCATTGTGGGCTAGTGAGATAGAAACAAGTATCATGTGCTGGCCTTGTAGTGACTGAGGCGTAAAGCTGTGCAACTGATATCCTTCAAGACACTCTCTGTGAATTCCCTAATGTGCCTCAGGGAGTGGCTGCGATGGCATGGGTTACCGCATGGAGGTTGGGGCCCTGCCGTTCATCAACGGGCTGGAAGAACTGAGAGGTGAGGACAGGCAACCATTCCCAACTCCACACTGGTCTCTCCACAGTGCATTCCCACAATGCCTCAAGTGCTTCCACTTTTATGTAACTCTCCCTTGGTGCCCCCAACTGGAAATGGTCTTTGCTTCTCTTGAATGCCAATAATCCTTTATCTTACCTCTTTCAGGACATGTACTGTGTTGTCCACTAGACTTCCCCACAACAGTGACATTGACTAAACAGACTGGCCTGTAATTTGAGTAAAGAAGCCATGGCTGACTCAATTTCGTGTCCCTCACAGTGCCCAGTATGATGCTGAGCACAGTGGGTCTTCAACATTAATCTGTTCAACGAATGCAAAAGTAGGCTGGGAGCATGAGTCATCTGATGACATACTTGGAACGGCACTCCATCCTAGAAGAGGTGGTTCTTATTGACTGACAAGACTTAATATGCTACTTTGCATTTGGTGTGATCTTACTTTTTAAATTTTACTATTATGTTATAGAAAATATGTAAGGTTTGGAAATGATGGTCATGTATGTACATTCTTCTAAGAGCTTAATCATGAGAAAAGGCAAGTCTTGATTGACAAGGTAACACCTGAGGCACCTGCTGGTGGCATCATTCTACTCCCAACAGCCTGTTCTTTACCCCCCACCCCATCTTTTGTAGGTATACCTCCCGGGGCCTGTCAAAGGCACCTCCAAATATTGCTTGGCTCACTGTTGCATTTACTTCTTAGAAGATGTTACTGGACCCTGCCTACTGACAACAACTACCTACTGCAACATGAGTTCTATGGGCCATGTTTTAAAAAGAGAATTTCTACTTTCCAATTTAACTAAGGAACACACTGGGTTAAGAGTCTTGTCTAGTTGTAAGCACTACTTTCAAAGATTAAATTTTAAATTCTCATGTTCTCCAAACATCAATAATTTCTCAGGATCAATGAGAAAACTGCCCAGATAGCCAAATGCCTGAAATTTTATCACTTACCATGAAGAAATGCACTTGACAGCTATTTTACAAATCAGTGCTCAGTGGAGGAAAGATATCATATAATTCTAAGTACTGTTATGCATGAAATATAAATGTATTAAAAGATAAAATTCAAGAATGAACTTTAGACTATTCTCATCATTGGCCTGTTTTGCGAGGTACACAAGACTATCTGGATGTTGGAGCATACTGTGAATATTTCATCCACAGAATACAGAGAGCTTTCATTAGAACAAGAGAGAAAAAAACCTACAGTCTGGAGAACAAAAGCTAAGAGTTCCAAGTTTTAGTGGCCATGTTTCCCATAGGGCTATTGTATAAGAAGAGTAATACTGTATTTTTTTCTATTCACAGATGGAAAAAGAATAAAATTTTGCTTTATTTAAGTCCAATAGCAATAATCTTGCATGGGTTTCAGAAAAATGATACACATTTTACTGTGGGATAATGAGGACCATTAGTTATTAGAACAAATTATTCTCTTTCAGTTCAACAGACTTATTCATTTAATAGACTATCCTCTATCTAAAATGGCCTTCCCATACAGAACACCCAGCCATGCAACATGCCACCAGACAGACTTCAGGAGGTATCTTGACATGGAGAAATAGAGAATTTCCAAAGTGAAGCCACAGGATAAAACCAACACTTGATGTTTGCCTTTCATTTCAAGGAAAGCAGTATAAAAGCAATAGAAAAAGAAAAAGGTAGTTGGAAAAATATAGTTGCTCTCCACAAGAGTCTTAAAAATAAAAAATCATGAACTTAATAATTTTCCTAAATGAAATTATGCCATTATTCCTGATTTCTTTGTACTAACTAAAAGGACAAAGTATCAAACTTCACTAAAGTTTCAACACTGTAATACATTTCATTAATCAAAGATAAAAACTACATTAAAAGCAAGAGAATTCTTTTACGTCTGTGATTAGGCAGTTGGAAGGCTTATATTTTATGTATACATTTGTACACTTCAACTTATTTAACAGTGTCAGTTCACTAACTGCAGTTTTGTTATATAAAGAAAACAGATTTAGAATTTTAAAAACAAATTACAGTAATTTTATGCCTACGGCTTGCACCTCTTAGAAACCACCCACCCCCTAACACTCCCCTTACTCTCCCACCACTTCCCGGGCTCCACCCTCCTCCTCTCTAAAACCACAGGCTAAGTGAGAACTGATAACAGGGGCCTCGAATCCCCTCATGAAGAACAGCCACCCTAGTTTTTTACTTGGGGTGGAGAAATAAAGGATGCAGATCAAGATGCCGATCAAAATGCAGCTCTCGAATATGGCAGGGGGCAAATGCCTGCACACATCTGCCTGGCAAGCTTCAACGTTTTCTACAGCTATTCATGGTGACTAGCACTTGCTGTCCTGCACTTCATTAGTGTGGACTCTCCTATGAGGAAAGAGGGAGAGATAAAAGGCTACCAGACTTATTAGTAATGTGGATAGATATGTGGACACTGCTGGTGATGGCAGGGGCTGCAGTAAGAGAAGAGGACAAGCAGGGGAGGAGGTAGACCGCACAATGATAACAACTTCACGTCTGCAAGTATAAAAACTGCTGTCAAGTGGCAAAAGATAAAAATGAGAAAAAGAAGATAAAAAGGCGAAGCAGCAGCAGCTCCTTGAGGGCTGAGGCCCTTCCAGTAGCTCTCATTGGTTATCTGGCACCAAGAGCTTCCAGGTGATATGGGGACATAGTGGGACCGTGCACAAGCACAGAGAGTACCCTCTGTAGACTGAGATTGGTCAGTAATGACATGAACCCTCTGAAGATAGGACCCACTAGGCTACTGGCTTTGAAAATAACTGGCGAAGGCTGGATTCACAAGGCAGCCACAATTACGATAAAGTATGTCTTTAACCAAGTCAAAATCCGCTGTTTAATTTACATAAAACATGATCTTAAATATGACCCCAGAACCAACAAAATCACTCTGGTCCCCTCTTGATATGACCAGTCTTGAGATATCTGACTCAAGATCTGGGCGTCAGGCTCTCCACCTGGCAGGTTCCACCACCCTTTGCTTGCCAGCTCTTCTGCTGAAATACGAGGCTCTGGCATTTATCTGTTAAATGTCATTCATGAGACGGGGCGGCTTGTTCCATCTATCCCTCCTCAGCTCTGGGCTACCAGAAAATCCAAAACCAAAGGGCAACAGTTAACCTTGGGACTGGTTATTGATGGTACAAATGGAAAAAGTGGGAGATCTACTCTAAAAAACAAATACTCTTCCTCAGGGGTTTTCAGTGGGGATGGGCTAGGGGGAGGGTTCACAGTGGGGAGAGGAAGGAGCAGGAAGAAGATGAAGCTCCTGTGCCCTCACATCCATGCCATCCCACTCCAGGTGGAGGACATCTGCCATAGCCTCTCAGAGCTAAGAAGAGGCAGTGGTTACAAGTGCAAACTTTCCAGTCACATAGAGCTGGGTCCCAATCCAATCACAGCTGGCCACTTACTAGCTATGTGACAAGACAAAGTTACCTCTCTAAGCCTCAGCTTCCTTCTCTAAAATGGAGCAAATACGACATATTCTCATGAGGTTGTTGAAAGGATTAAATGAGATAACATATGCAAAGCACTCATTACAGTATCCAAGAGAAAGCACACAATGCAGAGGAGAGAAAAAAGAAGGAAACTAAAAAATATTGTGAACTTACACTCCCTCTTCCCAGCTGAGGATTTATAAACATCATCAAATACAACTCAACTTCAAGAATACATTATATGATGACTTGGATAGCAGAATTTTATCTTCCTAATTATGTTTTGCTTAGGCAAATGTCAAAAATGAGTTTCCACTTCCAGAACAGGCACTGATGGGATAGTAGAGACGGGGCTGGTGGGGAGGAGTTTAGAAACATATTCAACAGGGGCAGGATGGAAAAATATGTGACTTACTAAATCATCCGTCCAATCTCAGTCCACAGAAGCACACTGAGCACTAACTACATGCAAATCTTATGGACTGGAGGAGTGTGGACATATTTATGCAGAAGGCTGGCAGGAGGGTGGGACGTGCTACTAACAGCACTCACTGAGCACTCCCTCTACTCCAGGCCTGTGCAGAGCATCGCACGTGTATCATCATATTGCTCCCTCTGAGCAACTTTAGTTTATGACTCCAGAAACCAAGGCTTAGACCAAGGTTTAGAGGCTTGCCAAAGCCACAGAGCTTGTGAACAGAACCAGAATTTGAACCCAGCTCCCTGTGATGCCAAAGCCCAAGTTCTTAAGCCAGATGTTTCAATGAGAGGAGGGGGAGAATCTTCCATGAAGCAGGGACAGAATAAGCAATGCCATGTTTAGGGGACCCTGCATACACTGAATAAGAAATAAAGCTAGAAATACAGGTTGGAGTTAGACAGTTAGTCTATAACGGCCAAAGTTATAGACTATGAGATGTCAGTGGCATCTGGACTTCACTTACAGACAGCGAGGAGCCATCTAAGGACTTTATTAGGCAGTATTCTAAAAACATTCATCTTTGTGTACAATGGGATAGAGAGCAGAGACCTTAAAGCAATGTAACTTAACGTGCTGGTCATCTAGAAATGAAATCTATTTCTAAGCAAGAGATGACAATCTGGCAAAACAGCAAAAAGTCAAAGAAACATTGAGGTTTCAGGGTTGCCTGGCACCTCCTGAGAAGTTGAAAAATTAGCAATCAGCCAATTTCTAGCAGATAATAGTGAGTCCAGTTTTAGAAGTTTAAATTAAAGCGAAGGCAGGACACTCATAGAGAATCAAATACTAAAATTTTTTCACATTAAAAAGGCTGTGTGTTCTCACTTTATATGGAAATACTTTTAGAGAGAGACAAGATCAATCAATAATCAAGATACTATCAATCCCCTTATTAACGGAAGTTCACTAATTAAAGCTATAACAGTGTAAGCCCAGAGACTCATAACGGCACGTAAAATCTTCTCTTCATCCTTTCTTTCACCTTCCCTCAGCACTGACTGATCGGGTGCCCACTATGGAGCAGGCATGTGGTTACAGAGGAGGCAAGGATGTGGGGTTCATAGTCTATGAAGGGAGACAGACATTAACCAAACAATCACAAAAGTAAATGTCCAACTATAAATAAAGTGCTCAACACAGCACCATGCCTATAAACAGGGCTCACAACAGTCAAGGGAGGACTGCACGTGCTGCTGTTGCCAGGTGAGTAGCGATGTAACTCAGGACACTTACCTAACCACGTTGCAATAAGGACAGCATCAATTCCATCTATTGGCTCACAGATCCGAGCCACGACTGGATGGATCTGCTGGGCCAGGTAGTACTGGGTATCAATGGTTAAATTGTCCTGTTTCTGCAACTGCTCAGGTGCATAGGCCCTCTGACTCGCAGTGAGGTTTGACCCATCCTATAAGAGAACACAGTACAGGTAAAGTGGTGAGAAACTCAATCATACATACTTGCTTGGTCAAAAAGAGGGACAACAACTCAAATTTTATGTATCCAATTCCAAACACCAAGAAGTCTTTTTGACATATTGGTGAACTTGTCATATGCATCTAAGAGTAGGAAGATCAAGGAGAACATCTCACCCACTGTCCAAGAATGTAAATCCAGCATGTGTTCTGTTCTATTTTATGTTGAAACATGAAACCAACAAGATGGCATGACTAGATTAAATAATTCCACCTGCCACATCACAGAAACACAATGAGAAGACTTGCTAACAATTACTCTAGGCAGAAAGGCCTTTTAGGAGTGATGAGAAAAAATGTGTGGTCCTTTTATTATATTAATGTGATGCCTTCATGCAAGAATTCTAGTTATAGTATCATCTTAAAGACCCTGGGGGTAATATTTTCTAGGAGAGATATATGCATTATTGAGAAGCAAATGAGCAAGGGGAAAAGAGGAGAATAAAACCCACAGAGCAGTAACTTATGTACAAGATATAATAGATAGGAGTAAAAATAATGAAGTATCTTGGTGGAGCCGCAGTCTCTAGAAGCAAAATATTTGGCCACTGGAATGAAGGGCATGTCATTTTGTGCTGTTTACCTGGCTCTGCCTCAAGGAAAAGGAAGACAGGTCAGAGAGCCTCTTTGCTTTTCTTTTTGGTGAGGAAGATTGGCCCTGAGCTAATGTCTGTTGCCAATCTTCCTCATTTTGCTTGAGGAAGACTGTCACAGTATGATAACCAACTAACATGAGCTAACGTCTATGCCAATCTTCCTCTATTTTTTTGTATGTGGGATGCCACACACAGCATGACTTGATGAGTGGTGTGTAGGTCCGCACCAGGGATCTGAACCCACGAACCCTGGGCTGCCGAAGCAGAGTGTGCAAACTAAACCACTACGCCACTGGGCCAACCCGAGAGAGCCTCTTTTCAAGGGCTTCCGCTTTACTCTATAAAAATAAAAAATGTGAAATTCTATATAATTGGCCCATATAACTGCCCTGTGGGTGATGTCACCATCATCTGTGAATCAAAAAGTCATCATTCTACTGGACCAACATCCAACATCTCACTCCACTCTTCCTCTCATTTGCAACAACAGAATTTAATATTCAGACTAGTAAATTATAACTATTCACAGTGCTCAGCTGCTCTGCAAAACTGATTATAATGTGAATCCTATTCTTTCTTTCCTGCTATAATCAGTCCCTTCTCAGCTCAGTGCCCAAGCCCAAAGCAGAGGCAACCTTCCATACCACTGCCTTTATTTACCAGAGACTGGAGGCAGAGGCCTCTTTCTCTGGCTAGACTCCTGATGGAAACAACTGGGATATTTATCAATTAGGTTCTACCTGTTCTGAAATATAATGAAATACCTAGAAAGGAAGCAAACCTCAGATTAAAAGGCTTGCTTATAATTATTTTTCAGAAGTTCACAACACAGCTAAAAGAAATTAGGCAGAGGGCCGGCCAGTGGTGCAGTGGTTAAGTTTGCACCTTCCTTTTCTTGATGGCCTGGGGTTCGCCAGTTTGGATCCCGGGTGTGGACATGGCACCGCTTGGCAAAAGCCATGCTGTGGTAGACGTCCTACGTATAAAGTGGAGGAAGACGGGCATGGACATTAGCTCATCCAGTCTTCCTCAGCAAAAAGAGGAGGAGTGGCAGTAGTTAGCTCAGGGCTAATCTCCCTCAAAAAAAAAAAAGGCAGAATTAATCAACTTTAATTGTTGCCCTTTTAGAAGTCTGAACTGTTAGATGAGAGTAAGGTGGCAGCCAAAGACAAAAGAGTGTGAAAAATTCTTGGGCAGTGTCCTTACGTACTACAATGCCTTTTAACAAACACAAGAAATCTGACTGACTTACAGAATTGTAATTTTTTAAAAAACTGTTCTGTCTATAAGATTATAGCAAGGTTGAGTTTAATAATTTTTAATGGTGAATAAAAATCAAATTTGTAGGGGTAAATATTTTTTTTAAAAAAGGCACGTGATTTTTTTTTTTAAAGATTGGCACCTGAGCTAACAACGGTTGCCAATCTTTTTTTTTTTTTCCTGCTTTATCTCCCCAAATCCCCCCAGTACATAGTTGTATATCTTAGTTGCAGGTCCTTCTAGTTGTGGCATGTGGGACGCCGCCTCAACGTGGCCTGACGAGCAGTGCCATGTCCACGCCCAGGATCCGAACCAGCGAAACTCTGGGCCGCCCCAGCAGAGCACACGAACTTAACCACTCGGTCACGGGGCCGGCCCCCAAGGCACGTGATTTTTGTTGTCAGTGACACTGAGTCAATTCCAACTCCTAGCGCCCCTGTGCACAGCAGAGTAGAACCCTGCCGCGTCTTTTGGTGCCACCCTCTCACCTTCTGGCACTGTATCAGACAATGCTCTGCTGCTATTCACAGGGTTTTCATGGTCAATTTTTTTGGAAGTGAGTGGCCAGGTCCTTCTTCCTAGTCTGTCTTAGTTTAGAAGCTCCGCTAAAACCTGTCCACCATGGGTGCCTCTGCTGGTATTTAAAATACTGGCTGCATAGCTTTCAGCATCACAGCAACATGCAGCCACCATAGTATGATAACCAACAGACAGGTGGTGTGGTTTCCTCACTGGGAAATGAACCTGGGCTACAGTGGTGAGCACTGAATCTTAACCACTAGACCACCAGGCACTTGAGTTACTTTCCAATATATCATTAGAAGATGTTCTCATAGTAAAGCATGTTTTTTTAAAAAGCTGTTGAAAATTGTTAAGCATATTCTCAGTTCAAAAAGGTTTTTATTTTAAATATCCACACAAAAATGACTGAATTCAAAAGAATTGGTAAGATGACAGGTTTTTCTGTGTTGTAGTGGAAACATAAGATATGGCTATAACATAAGATATATGCCTCAAAGACCTAATTGTCAAACCTGAGAAAGACTCCATGGTATACGCAATAACATGAGGCATACACTTTAAAAACAGATTAAGAAGCAATGTTGGCCTTCCTTGAAGTGCCCATGTCATAATTCATGAACCTCACAAAGCACATACTTCAGAGAGACAACCAGGTACAGTCAATTCACTCAAAACTATGTAGTCATCTTTAGTAGGAAGCTAATGGAAAACAATTTTTGAAAAGGTAGCAAGTGGGCCCCTTAAAACAATTATGTTAAGGGCATGCCTTATGGAAATTATGTCCAATGCAAGTTAAATAATTAAGGATTTAAAACTTAACCAACAAGTGGAGGTTGATTTATGATCTCCTCAAATAATTCACGTAGGTTTTACAAGACTATGAACTACAATATAAATTAGACACCAAAAACATTACTGTCTGAAGTCATCTGAATTGATAGTCTAAATAAGTTATCAGTAGAGTACTATTTTCTAAATGTAAATTTTAAACAAAACAGAATCTGTTTAGGAAATAGGTTATTCTTGGAGGGTACATTTGCTTAGAACAGTAAACAGTTCTCTTAAAAATGTGTAGTCACACATTTTGAAAAACATATCTAAAAATATGGTTGTGTTATGAAACAGAATAACCTGAGTGCTTAAAAGCAAAAGAGGTAGGCAGCTTTGGCTGGCAAATATGCTGAAAGTAGGCATGTCCCACTGCTAGGGAACAAAGGGAAAATAAAGCCCTACAGCTTTCCTTGGGATACAGTGAGAATACATTAATAAAAAGAAACACAAGGGCCAGCCCGGTGGTCTAGTGATTAGGTTCAGTGCGCTCCACTTCAGGGCCCAGGTTTAGTTCCCAGGCGAGGACCTACACCATTCTATTAGCACTCATCCTGTGCTGGCGGCCCACAAACTAAAAAATAGAGGGAGACTGGCAATGGATGCTCAGGGTGAATCTTCCTCAGCAAAAAAAGAAAACAAACAAAAAACAAGAACTGTACTTTTTTTTTTTTTAAAGATTTTTTTTTATTTTTTCCTTTTTCTCCCCAAAGCCCCCTGGTACATAGTTGTGTATTCTTCGTTGTGGGTTCTTCTAGTTGCGGCATGTGGGACGCTGCCTCAGCGTGGTCTGATGAGCAGTGCCATGTCCGTGCCCAGGATTTGAACTGATGAAACACTGGGCCGCCTGCAGTGGAGCGCGCGAACTTAACCACTCGGCCACGGGGCCAGCCCCAAGAACTGTACTTTTAATAAGCAAATAAGTTAAGGCCCAGCACCAGTGGATGGGGAAAATGAAGAAAATATACCAAACTGAATTTATTGTATGACATTAGCATCAGCATTTTGAACTTTTCTATATCAATAAGACCTGAGAAGAAATCATAAGACCTAATATTTAGACATCAGGGAAAATACGCTTGACTTTTAAATACATCGACTGTACTACCATACATCTCCATTCTAGGTTGGGCCAAAACATAATTGTGGCTGGATTCCATTATCCGATGCCATTTCATGGAGCCTATATGATTTTCAAAGTTGTATGCTGCCATCTGCTCCTGTCATTAACAATCTAAGAGCTTTTCCACGTATGTAAAGACGTACAAGAAAAAAAACTAGCCTATTTACCAAAATCTTTATTTGCATAATATGAAAATTGGTTTTTTTGAGATGAGACTTGTCAGAGGCAATATGCAAAGCACATTAAGGGCTTGAGCGAGTCAGACATTTATGGAAATATTTTCCTGCAGGAATTGGCTTTCTGTAACAGTTCTTAATCAAGGGTAACCCTAGGAGGGAGACAGAGTCAAGTGCTGATTCCTGTCCATGTACTTAAGTCATTTGTTATGTACATCATCTACAGTACCGAGCAGATATGATCAGATGACTTTTAAATTTTGAAAAGACTCTATGACTTAAAAACACATTGATTATAGTTTGACAAAGATCAATCATATGGCAATGAAGTTTTAAGGCTTATGTAAATTTTTTTTTTATCTAATAGCACAATGCAATAATTAATTAATTAAAAAGAAACAGTCTTAATTCAGATGAATTCTGCCTTTTGGTAAACAGACCACACCATAGTAATTTTAAAGAATTTGGATAGAGGCCATGATTGGCTTTTTCTTTTTTTATAGGGAGAAGGGATGAAATCTGCCCTTTTTTTCCAATTGGAGTTCACTGCTTTCAAAGAAAAAAACTGCTCTCCTGTCCTACCCTTTCTCCCCATCCCTAACTATTAGAGGTACCCTACTCTCAAAAGAAACTGGTTGGTGGTTTAAAACTGTGTCCCAGAAGGCCTAGAGGTTCCTTAGAGGTGCCTCATGGAATAGGAACAAAGCAAGAAGCTGGATTCTAGGCCCCCTCCACTGAAAAAAAAAATGGGTTAGGCAATTTGTGTTTTCTTCATAAGGTACATTTTTAAGATCTCTTACCTTTCTCCATATAATCATGTATTTCATTCTTTTTCAAGTAATTATTTGAACATAAGCTAGGGAAAAATGCATTTACTCTCTTATTCTGCCAGTATTTATAATGGAAATTGTTGCAAAAGGAATGATAAAGGACTACTGCTGGACATATAAACAAACATATACATTCTCACCAATGTTAATTTAGGGTTGAAATAGTAGCTACTGTTATACACCTGTCTCACCAAAATAATTTCAGCGAACCAAAACACTAGTCTTAAATGTTTTACAAAAATTGTAATAAAATATGCCATACCCGATTTTTTTTTTTTTTTTTAAGGAAGATTAACCCTGAGCTAACTGCTGCCAATCCTCCTCCTTTTGCTGAGGAAGATGTCCTGGGCTAACATCCATGCCCATCTTCCTGTACTTTATATATGGGATGCATGGCATGCCAGGTGGTGCCATGTCTGTACCCAGGATCCGAACCAGCGAACCCCGGGCCGCCAAAGCGGAACGTGCGCACTTAACCGCTGCGCCACCTGGCCGGCCCCCACCCCCCGACTAATGTTTTTAAAATGCTGTAAAACCAACCAGACTAAATCATCTCTTTACAGCATCAAATACTTGGAGGACTACGAAATAAGACACTGTGGTGATCTGGATTTTACTATGGGTTCTTAGTGGTATGAGAGTCTTACTAATTACGGTAGTTTTACCTGACAGATGACATATGACACAGTATCTCCAGCTTTCACCTTTCTGCCTCCTTGAGAATTTATCCATAGGGCAACATGTACATGAGGTAGGCTTTTTTTATCAGGGTAATCCTGGGGATCTTTTGTCAATGCCTAAAAGAGAAAAAGAGGGAACAAAAAGCCCCAAACTTTAAAATCCTTCTCACACAGATATACACTAAATACATATTTGTTAGAATCATACCAGTCACATAAACATAGAAATGACAGAAGCTATATGTAAAAAACCCTGCCACAGAATCTTCAGACATTCCATCCTCAAGGCTCCTCTCTCCTTCATTTAGTAACTAACATAACCAGATCCAACCCTGACAAAAAAGAAATACAAGTTTACAGGCCATGGCACATGATACTTGAAATAAAAAATAATGAAACTATAAATTCAGTCTTCTAGGCAGCCTTAGAGTTTCTCCTAATGTTTGCAAATCTCTCACTGAATTAACTGATTAGTTAGGACTGATGGATAACGGCTACTCTGACTTAATGATCTGTTTCTCAAAGGCTTCTCTAGCCTAAATAAATCCCAAAGGCACCAGAAATCACTGGATGTACTCACACTGTCAACTTAAGCTCTACAAAGACAGAATGAGTGAGTTTGTAACAGAAAGTAAGCCCCACGAGAGCAGGAACACATCAGCCTTGCTCACAGCTGTGTTCGCTGAGCTCAGAATGCTTGGTGTACAGGAGCAACCAAATGCTTGCAGAATAAAGTATTTCACTCACTCTGCAATAATTCACTAAGTTCAAGCACTGTAAAGTACTGCAAGATGAGTAAGACAGTCACTGGGTCCTAAGTCATCTGCTATTAGTAGATGACTCCCCATTCCATAAAAAAAATCTCTAAAATAAGCTACATATGCCATAAGAGAGATGTGAACAGTGTTATGGAGAGAGTTTAGAGAGGCAAAGACCACTTTCATCTCAGAGCATAAATCATGGAAGAAAAAAACTTAAGCCGACACGTGAAGAAAAAACAAGATTTTAAGAAAAGGTGACAGGGGACAAGAACATTCCGGGAAGAGAAAAAAGCAGAAGTTAAAAGCAAGAAGTGAGAAAAAAATACAGTCTATTGGACTGAAACTCAATATGCACAAAGGGAAGGAATGGGATATCCAGCTCTGTAAGGGGTGGGTTTCAAAAGACAAGAGGAAGAACAGGGAACAAGGTGCTGTGTGACTAGATCACCTGCTCTCAAAGTGTGATCTCCAGGCCCCTGGGGGTTCCTGACACCCTTTTAGGAGGTCATGAGATTAAAACTATTTTCCTAACAATGCTGTACTCCTGCTCCACATAAGGACGTTTCGGTCAACAATGGACCACATATATGACGGTGGTCACACAAAATTAGTAGCATATAGCTGGGGTGTGTAGTAGGCTATGCCATCTAGGTTTGTGTAAGTACATTCCATGATGTTTGCACAATGACGGAATCACCTAACAACGCATTTCTCAGAAGTATCCCCGTTGTTAAGTGACGCATGACTATATTTGCACGGGTGAGGCAGAAGAATGGTCGGTGAAGGTGCTGATGCCTTATAAACAAGAATCAGGGCCACAGCACCAAACTGTACTAAGAGTTATTGTATTATTCACCACCACACACTCACAGTTAGAAAACAAAAAAGCCAGTTTCACTTAAGAATGTCCTCAATGAAGCAGTAAAAATTAATTTTTTTAAGCTCTTGACCCTTGAGTATAAGGCTACTATTTTGTGCGACAAAACAAGAAGTATGCACAGGGCACTTTTACTGCACACTGAAGAACAAAGGTTGCTTGAGGAAAAGCACTTGTGCAACTGTTTGAGTTGCAAGCTAAACTAGCTGCCTTTTCCATAGAACACAATTTTTACTTGAAAGAATGACAGCCAACTACAGTTATTCTAACTTGGGTACCAAGTTATTCTAACTTGGGTATCTGGCAGACAATTTCTTTAAAAAGAACCAAATGAGGCTGACACTTCAAGGAAAACAACTGACAGTATCTATTTTCTATGATAAAATTCAAGCTTTCAAGTGCAAATTAGAATTTTGGAAAACTTGTTTCCACCTCTGTGAGCTTGACAGCTTCCCAATACTTAAAGACTTTTCTGATGATATAAGTAGGAATATTTTAAAATGTGGTTTTTGATACTGTATAATAACTACATCAATATTTGGCAGATCTGCACAACTCGGGGAGCCAACATTTAATCAACGATCAATGCATAATATTATGCATGCATAAAATATCCATTCAAAGTACAACACAGACCAATAGAAGTTAATGTAAAAGAGCATGACAAGGTCATTGGCATGGTTTCAGATTCCACATTACAAATAACCTTTCAAAAAATACCACTTAAAGAGTTTTGGTGTATAACCAAAGGAGAATATGCACAATTATCTAAAAGCATTACTAAAATACTTCTTTTTCCAACTACATATTGGTGTGAAACTGGATTTTATTCCCATACTTCAAACAAAACCACACATCACAATAGACTGGACACACAAGCAGATATGAGAATCCAGATGTCTTCTAGTAAACTAGACATTAAAGAGATTTGCAAAATTGTAAACTGATGCCACTCCTCTGATAATTCGTTTTGAAATACAGTTATTTTTCACGGAAAAATGTTATTTTTGGAATCACATGATGGGCTTATTGCTATTTTAAATAAACTAATAAATGCTTTTTAAAATTTTTCAGGAGATGGCCCAGTGGCACAGCAATTATCTGCACACGTTCCACTTCAGCGGCCCAGGGTTTGCTGGTTCAGAGCCCGGGTGCGGACATGGCACCACATGGCAAGCCATGCTGTGGTAGGCGTCCCACATATAAAGTAGAGGAAGATGGGCATGGATGTTATCCCAGGGCCAGTCTTCCTCAGAAAAAAAGAGGAGGATTGACAGATGTTAGCTCACGGCTAATCTTCCTCGGAAAAAAAAATTTTCAGTTTTAATTTCTAACACAGTGAATATCAACATAAACTGCATAAACGAAAGCTCTTGGAACCCTCAATTATTTTAAGAGTGTGAAGGTGGCCCGAGACTAGGAAATGTGAGAACTGCTGTAACAGACTAAAGCAGGTACTCAAACATGGCTGCACATGCCCATGCCATGTACACTTTCCAGATCATACACTCAGCGTACGAGAGCACCTAGGAAACGCTCCAAGTAGTGAATCTCCTCAAAGCTGCATTATTCAAAGTCTTGATTGACTTGGATGGGTAATGCCGTATAGAAATCTTAATCAATATAACTCTACTTAAGAAAATCGTTATCTTCTTCAATTGACTATTCTTTGGTGCAATGTTAAGAAATTCTGAATTTCATCTGACATACTTTCCAATTATTAGATTGGGGCTATTTGGGGATTTTATAAGCTAGTTTGAGAAAGCTTGATTTAAAAAAAAAAAAAGCTTCCTGGTGGTTTAGGCTCAAGTTAGCCAGGGCTATAAAAATCAGCTTTGAAGTATTTTGTGCTACTTTATGAAATATATTTAAGCCAAGATTGCAGCAGTTCAGAAAATCACACGTGGTGTTTTTCAGTTGCTTTTGGCAACAAGGGCTAAAATCTCCAGAAAGGTAAATCTCACCACTTCACACCTCCACCCTAGGCTAACCTCCTATTTTCAAGCCCTACCAGCATCTCACACTCACACACACATACACACACACACAGACCCCTTGTTGTAAGACCATCCACAACCAGTCACATACACAGACTCTTCCATTCCACTCTCTTTTGAAAGCAATAAAATGTAAAAACTGAATTGCCCACAAGTTTTAAAAAGTATAAGTATACAGACAAATGTTAATCTGGATATATCACCTATGACATATAAACAGCTTACTGTAAACAGACATAGGAACAACTATGATATAGATAGTCCTTTCATCAAAATTTACTGTACTTACATCAACACTGCAGAAATTCTTCTTTATAAAGAAAGTATAAGAATATGAGATAGTAAATATCTTTGATAGACTATTAGTATCTTGCAAATATGAACCATGCTTTGCTTATTAAACTTTACATCCCAGAGTATACACATAAGAGGTACTCCATGTTTGATGAACGGATGATTAAACATGCAAACGAATTATTTTAATGCTCACTGAACAACTATTATCTGCCAGCTACTATGCCAAGTGAAATGGAGAATATAAAGACAGTAAATCACAGTGTCAGTTCTGCTACAGAAAAATATATGCACAGCCCCATCACACTAAGTATTAACTATTATTGTTATTAATAATACTAATATGTCACTATAAGTTGATAATGATTGAAGCTGAGTGATGGATGCATAGGGATTCACGATAGTATTCTCTCCACATCTGTATAAGTTTAAAAATTTCAATAAAAAACCTTAAAAATAACAAGACTGTAGTCTGTTCACCAGAAATCACAGATTGCCAGTATTTCTATGACTCTAGGTTTCTTTGCACACTAGTAATATTGTGTCATCATTCATAGGAGAAGATGACGGTTGGGCCCACTATCCTACAGGACATGTGCTCAGTGTTATTTTGCCAATAATGCAGTCATGTTGGGGCTTAGCCTTCCAGGCGGAATCCCTTGCAATAGAGGGCCCAGATTTCTAAGAAGGTAGACAGTGTCAGGGATACAATCTGCAGGATCGATGCAAAAATTGATCACAGGAAGACTGAAGTCATGTAAATTTTTGAGAAAGAGAGAAAACAAAATCTGAAAGGAAACCACTTTCTTTTTTCTTTGTGAGGAAGACTGCCCTGAGGTAACATCTGTTCCCAATCTTCCTCTTTTTGCTTGAGGAAGATTGTCACTGGGCTAACATCCGTGCCAATCTTCCTCCATTTTATGTGGGATGCTGCCACAGCACGGCTTGACAAGGGTGCTAGGTCTGCGCCCAGGATCCAAACCTGCGAACCCCGGGCTACCAAAGCAAAGTACCCAAACTTAACCACTATGCCACCAGGGTGGCCCTGGAAACCACTTTCTAAATGTCACAAATGACTCCACGCCAATAAGTATACACTGCATCACTTAAAGTGAAGAGTTAGTGCCAAGATGCATGTCCTCTTATACTATTTGTTTCTAATTTTTTTGTACTTTTCATCTATAAATGAATGTCTTCTTTTGTGACATTAAAGACATCATTGTCAAGGTGTCGGAAACAAAGAATAAATACAAATTGTAAGGATATGCATAGAAAATATTCATTCTCTCTAGGAATCCAAGAAATGCAAATTAAATCTACCAGCAAAGTATCATTTCATATCCATTATGGTAGCAATATTTTATTTAAATATCACCAATACAAGCAAATCTGTGGTGAAATTGGCACACACATTCTGTTATTTTCAACTGGTATCATCCTTTAGCAAAGCAATTTGGCAAGAACCATACAGATATCTTTTGACTCAAAGATTTCACTTCAAGGAACCCAAACTAAGAAAGTAATTCATCCAAAAGCAAAAAGATAAATGAACTAAGATATTCAATACAGTTATTTACGACAGCAAAAATAATTTAAATAACCAAAAATTTTAAATAAAGATGTATCAGCAAAACATAAGATTAACACGATTTTTAAAGTAATATAAAATGTGGAAAAATCTGTTTATGTTAATTGAAAATAGATTTCAAAATGATATATATTGTAATTGCTTCACTGTAAAAATGTTTTCAAGAGTAAGGAAATGTACAAAAGTGACAAGCATTACACTAGCATGGGGTATTATGAATGAATTTTAATTCTAAAACTTCCATTTAATGTCATCATTAAATTCTTTTTCATTAAAATTCTTTTTCGTATGAGGTTTGACAACGAAATCTATTTATCACAAAAAGGGTAAAATGGTATTTGAGAAATGAGCTTCTGAATATGTAAGGGTACTCTTTTGAAATGGGAAAAAAACCCTGTAAACTTACATGTTGTATTACACAGCACTTTGGAAACCAAGATTTTATTTTTCAAATTAGGTAAGAAAAAATATTCCCTACTTTAACACCTAAGACTATCCATAAAGTGTAACATATAGTTTCTTTTTAAAGAGCACAAGTGCTTTGAATATACAGAAAGTGCTATCATCATCTTAATTCCAAATAACTACATCCAGAAAAGCCTTTTACAGTATCTCTACGGATCACCTTCTGCGAAGTTACACAAACACACACACACTCACTCACTCACCGCCCCCCCCCCCAAAGCTTACAGGCCTGCCCCTCAAACAACTATAACTTAGGAAGACTGTGAAGAAGGTAATACTCTCTAGTCCCTGAAACATCAACTACATCACTCCATAGAAGCTCTGGCAAGGCTTCCAGGAATTAAAGTAAGGAATGGAGAGAGAAGGCCCCTGAGGCAGACATGGCAGTACCAGTGGCTGGAAGAGGAGTGGTATGCTAATGTTCAGTCTGTGAGATAGTTGTTAAACAGCTTTCATCACCAGCTAGAATTTATTTCAATTGCAAGGATAAGGTGGTTCTTCAACTATCTGAAGGAGGAGAAAAACACATGGCAGCAGCTGGGCTCAGCAATAAATGGTACATTTACCTTGTTAATTTCAAACTGGCTCACTGGGACACTGCCATTTAGCACATTTTCTCCAATTTCTATTAACCTCTTCTGAATGTTTTCCACTATAGTGTCCCGGCTTTGATCAGAAAGAATCTGGCCAATGACAAAGCTGCAAAAAGAGAGAGGGATTGATTTTTTAAATATCATACTTTATTAATAAAGGAGAAAAAAGGAAGATAAATGCCATTAGATTAACATGTGGACAAGAGCTGTACTAAAAGCTAACATGAGGGTTAATGTCCAAAATGCCATTACTATTTGTTTTTCAACATTAACTCTACCAAAGGTTTACCAACGGTTTGCCTTTAAACATACAGACCATTTTTTTAATGCGGCAACTAATGCTTCATACAAAATGCAGACAGGGAAAGGTACGGGTTCTATATACGTTTATGCAATTATAAAATTCACAAGTTCTTATATTCTACCTATAAATTCAAAATATCAGAAGACAAATATTTCATTTTCCTCATAAAGCACCAAGATATTGTCTCTGATATCATCAAGATATCATCTCCGCCTGAGATGATCACTAGCTAGGTAAGCAGAAATATAAAGTTCTTTATGCAAATTTCTTAGAAACTGAAGATTTCAAACTTTTCTTTCTTCAGCTTCATTATATTGCTCTGCGTTCTCCAACCTTATGCTATCCCTCAAAAAATTCATGTTATTCTACCAGACCCAAAAAAAAGGAAAAAAAGAAAAAGAAAAGGAATAAGGAAGCCAATACTTTATCCATTTCTGAGAAAATGCAGAGCGAGGGTTTGACAGCTGCATTATAATTTGTCAGAAAAAGAACCCTGACAAAAACATTTGTATAGCTTTAATTACTAATACATTTCTAACTCAGAGAAATTTACTTCTATTATGATGCATCTTTTCTTAGAAAACACAAAGCTGAAGAGAACACTCTAATCGACAGTCTATACAAAGTAGTTTCATCTTCGGGTACGTTTGGGGGCAATGAAGCATTTCAAACTACATTTCATAAAAGGCTAACAGTGACCTATACTCAGATGATCAACTTTGCCTAATCAAGAGCAGTCTTGCAGAAGCAACAATTGCTCAATCTCCCAACTTGAAAGCAAGAGGAGGACTGGAAAACAAGTAAAAAATGCTGATATTTGGTAATTTTAAAATTAATTTAAAATTTTGCTTTAAGGAAAAAACTCTATTTTCAGAATTGGTCAGGTTTACAAAGGAGGACTATCTGGAAAGATGGTACATAAAATACCTAACGATTTATTTTTTTTTAAATGAATGCTTTATAAATTAATGTGACCTTAAAAAAACCCCAGTTCTTATTATCACAATCTTCAGTCTTGGATGGAAAGCTGGAGGGGGTCAGTCATGACATTTGTTATTTCTGAGGTACCTATGGTATTTGAGAACTAGCTCTTAAACCAACTTGACATTAGTAAGAATCTTTACACACAAATGATATGGGGGGAAACAAAGTCTAACTCCACAGTCCACTTTGAATCCCAGAACATTTTAAGCCACAACACGGGGACACCTTAACAATTATGTTCCTAAAGAGGATCTAGGAAGATTCAGAAGCATAACACAAGACACTTTCTAATAAGAACATTAAAACAAAATAAAAGAAAAATTAGCCAGCATCAATGAAACCACCTCTGTAAGGATCTAAAATATGAAGGTTTACCCTCACCATGAGTTAAAACTCATAGGATGTACCTTACAGCAAGCATCTCTTACTGAGAAAGTTTGGCTTTTTCAACGTTTTAATCTATCTGTAAAATTCCACTCCAAATAAGTAAAAATTGTTAATATGCAATAATACAAAACAAAAAAGCAGTGTCCTTGTGCTTGGCAGAATCACAGGTGTTCTCCACATCATTAATGCTTGAATTTTTTAAAGAAAAACAACAAAAGCAAAAATGAAAGCTGAACTTACTTTCCAGTGTCTTTAGCAAGATCACACCAATCTCTTCTAACTATATCTAACCCTTTCAGTTCCTGTTTGGTGAAGTAATTCCCATCCGACGTTGGCTCAACAACCAGAGCAGCATATTTCTTTTTCTTCAGCAGTAACAAAGACTTGAAAACACCATCGATGTCTATTTCCAACAGTTTGTACAACCTATTCACTTCACTTTTTACCTGTGAAAATTTCAACCATTAATATTAGCTTCTCAAACATCTAACAGGGAGAAGATGAATGTGCTACAAATTCCCAAGAGTTAATCTAAACAGCACTTGAAGTCACACAAGATTAGAATGCATTTACTCAGGTTAAACGGAACACAATATCATGTTGAGTACGATGCAAAAACATTGAAAAAGTACAGGGACAAAAAAAATAAACAAAGAGACAATAATACAAACATATCATCCCACTCAACCAAAGAACAGAATTGGCAGGGTCAGCCCCAGGAAATTTATGAAAATTATGAAATAGTCTTTTTTGAATCTAAAACTAAATGCATATATACTTACTTTCAAACTACTGAATTAGAGATCAGATAGTCGAACAAGTAGATATATGGCCAGAAATAAGTAAAACTTTGACTATTGAAATAATGTCTAAGATCTCCCTGTACCTCCCATACCACCTTGAATATAAGCAAATACCTATATGCTGAACAAATAAATGAAGAATTACCTGCTCCTTATTGATAGAGTCAAGGCACAGACCATTGCCTCTAGGGAAAATACACGGCTTGGCAAGCTCCAATATGAGTACAATATGCCAGACTTGCTCTCAAGTGAAGACTATAGTTCAAATTTCACACATTTCAGGGGGGAAAGGCAGGAAGTTGTTAGCTTGTAAGATGACATCTTAGTTTTCGTATACTGGGACAATATCTTAACATAGCAAGTGCTCAAGAAACTCTTGCTAATTATGAACTGCAATTAGGAGGCTACAAATGATTATTTTTAAACGTCCTCTTGACTTTCCAAATAGATTTTAAGTACTCCCGTGACAATTATAGATGTATGTATATATTAGTATATATGTATTTATCCATATCTATCAGTGTATAAAATGCAGCTGAATACTACTAGAGACACATTTCTCCTTACGAATGACAATGTGATAAGTATTAATGTGATCACATCTTAAACTTACCACACTTAAGACTGTTTTCAAAGGTAAAACACATATATCATGTAAGAAAAACACATTTCCTTTGAAATTTTGCCCTAAAAACAAACAACTGGAGTAGAGGTTGAAAAATATACAAGAGGATGAAGAATTGAAGGTACTAAGTTCATTATTTTCAGAAGCACACACATGTACATATACATGAATTTATGAAGTTTCAGGTTAAAAACAAAATTCACAAAAGTACAGAAAACAGATAATTTCATCAAATTATCTCACCTTGTTTCCCAATTTAAATACTTCTTCCAGATTGGTGCTATTGGTGTTTATCATAATTGAATCTGTATCTCCATAAATTACTTCAAGATTCATCTAATGAAAAGCAAAAATTATAAAAAATTAAAAACAAAAAGACAGTGACCACTATACACAATGAAACTCAAGATTTTCCATACCTCAGAAATTATAGGTTCCACTGAGTTCTCAAAAGCTTATGTTTGTTCTTATCCATATTGTCAGGAATGTACAAAGATTAAGCCCCAATTAACCAGAAAGGCAAGCACTGCCACATTAAGAAAATCTCCCTAATTTTCTTAAAACAGAGAGTGGAGTGGCAGGGGAAGTGTCTGGTTTCAACTGAAACAAAATGTGGAACTGAATAATATAAAGGAGGAGACGGCGGTCATATTTACCCAGTGTACCACAAGCTTAGCGGTCATGGCAATTTATGAAGCAGAAACATAATGGGTTTTGAAAATTCAGGGGCACAAATCCATATTAAATTCTTAACAGTTTCAAACAGTATTTAGTAGAATATGAAGAGTGCCAAAAAAATCAATCATAACAAACAACACTAGAGCACATACAGTATAAAGGCCTGGAAGTAAACGCTAATTAGCACTGTTACTAATTTGCTTGAAACACTCACATATAGGCTTCAAGCAGTGGCTAGATCATATCAGTGTTACTAAAATAAAAAAGCTATAATCCATTAGGAGGGATTATAAACATAAACTAGGCATCCTAAGAAGCCATTTCCAGTCTGTTTGGGTTACAATTTTCCTTGAATACAAAAACATCACCAGGTATGATATCTAAGAGTCGTTATATGATGAAAATGCTCAGCATTACCTTCTGTACCATCTCTTTTGTATGCATCAAAATCTAAATGAAACAAAAAAGTCCAGATTAATGCATTACATAATTACAAAAACATAAATATAAGCACAGAGATAGGTAACCCAAAGATCTGTCATTTCCATATATTTTTAAAGCTCTTGATGGCTTTCTAAATACAATTCTCAAAATAACATCAACATAATCTAAAAATAAGTTTGCCTCTGTGCTGATTCTTAGCCAGAGACATGTAAGCAGATTTACCATAAAGATCTATATAAGATCTAACTAAGCAGATCTATGTAAGATCTATCTTCAATAAACATGCATAATAAAAATATCCCTTTATAACATGGCAAAAAGGTAACTATTCTCATTACTAATATTTAAATATAACTGCATGACTAAAGAAAAGCTTGACAGAGCATTTCAAATCTGGCAATTCTTACTCATGGTATTCAGGATCTTAAAAAGCAGGAAAATATATATACATGCACTGGATTTAAATTTCTTCTCTAGGCTAAATTTCTTGAAGACAGAGAGTAGATCAATCTTCACTATACTCCCTAGAGCTAGCGCAGTGCCCAGTACAACGGTGGGGCCCAACAAACATTCAGTGAATGAAGACAAACATATACATAGGTAATATCTGGAGATAGGTCTGTCCCCAGGCCTATATGGCTATAAGACTAGAGACATATAGGTTATAATGGAGATATAGATAAAAAGCTGTTATCTTGGACCAGATCAGAAGTAACAAATGTTTAACAAATGAAGGCCTCTTAAAAAGTAGTAACGAGGAGCCGGCCCCGTGGCCAACCGGTTGGGTTTGTGAGCTCTGCTTCGGCAGCCTAGGGTTTCACCAGTTTGGATCCTGGGCGCGGACATGGCGCTGCTCATCAGGACATGCTGAGGTGGTGTCCCACATGCCACAACTAGAAGGACCCACAACTAAAATATACAACTATGTTCTGGGGGGATTTGGGGAGAAAAAGCAAAAAAACAAAAAAAATAGTAATAAAACATGTGTATATGTATGTGTGTGTGTAAAACATATGGGCCAGATACTGTGCAATGAGCATCTCGCCCATTTTCTCATTTCATTCTCCAAGATCCCCAGGAGATAGCCACTATTAATACCCCTATTTGTTAAATGCAAAAAAAAACAAAAAGAAAGTCATTCATTTGTCCCAGTATGGGACAGAGCAAAGATATGAACCAGGTACTCCAGAGCATGGGGCCTTAGTCGCTCCATGCTACTGCCTCTCTACCAGCACCCATCTTTCAAAGCATCAATCTAAACCAGAAGTTACTTTTCCAATGGGCCAGACAAAAGATTTACTTCATTTATATTTCTTTTTCCTACTTGCAACAGTCCTCCTTTGTCAACTAAGCTCAAACCTCATGGTCTCATTTGTCTTTCTTGTCCTTTATACTGCACGGCCCCATGGTATAGATACCTTACAGTACCTTTTACATATACCCTTTACTTTCCATTTCCATTGCCCCCTCCCCTTTAATACTGTCTCTCAGTATTGTTCAGGCATTCATTGTCCTATGTTCTTGGGGGAAGGAAGACCTTGCCCTGCCCTGGAGGTAGTGGGTAGTGGTGAATACTACTTAGGCTAACCAGCAGTTTTAATAGTGGCTATACAGTGGAATCACCTGGTGATCTTTTACAAAATACCAATACCTGGCCCCAGCAATTTTTTTAAACAGCTCTCAAGATGACTTACATTGCAGTCAGGGTTAAGGACCACAGGACTAAGATAATGATGGTAATCCCATTCTGAAAACAGCTTTTAGTTGACAGTTTGTCCCCTCCTCAACTACACCACAAGCTTCAGGCGGTCAGAGCACATGCCGGTGCCTAACTCCAGGCTTCATATGTAAAAGGCACTCAAAAAACTGTTGGATAGTTGACTGACAGGTCTCATAGGAATCCCAATTACTTTTCTACTAGACTCTAAAATTCAGTTAACTCATAAAAAACATTCACTCTCCTCCACTTCATCTTCATATTTTAATGTCTAAATTACAGGGAGATACAATGTGGGAGAATATCTGACAATTCCTTTGGGAAAGGGGCAATAAGATCAACCCAAGTCAAGTTAATCACAGTGAGGACAGAACTACTTATCACAAGTTCTCTTCATCCTCTGTCCCTTCCACGCTGCTAGGCTTAGCTTTCCTCACCACAACGCCCAACTCCGCAAGGTAAGCATTACCTGCTAAGTAAAATACCTCAGGAGCAATCTGTCAGCCTTTCACTGCGACTCCACACATGCAGCAACCGCTTCCTTCTACTCTTCTTTCACACTGTGAACCAAACCTACTACGTCATCCCAGAGTGCACCTCCAATGTGACCTGGCAACGTTCACCTTCCAGACCTACCACTCAGCCCGCTCTGTGCTGCCACCACCTCACGACCATGTCCATACACAATCTGAGGGCTGCTACCAAAACGATTTTCTCTTTGGTGGCAGAAACCTCTTGGTGGCTGTTTTGCACAAAAATGGGAGAAAACTAAGCAAACCATAAAGACTATACTGTAACTACTTTTTTCACCTAATACTTTATCTTAGAGATTCCATATCCACACATAAATGGCGACCTTATTTTTTTAATGACTACATAATGTTCCACTGTGTGAATCGATCATGATTTATTTAACTAGTGCTCTATTAATGAACATGTAGGTTGTTTCTAATCTTTACCTTTATAACCGCACTTCAACAAATAATTCTTATACGCACGTAATTGGCCAATCTACCAGTAATAAGAAACTCCTACAAGAGGACTTACTGGGTCAAAGGTCATATGTTTTTAAATTTTTGATAAATATAGCCAAATAGCTCTCCACAGAAGTTGTACCAATTTCTGAGGATAGTTTTAATCACCATCTTTCCAGTGGACCTCAACAGCAGCTGATGAAAATGTTCTGTCTCAGGTTTAAGGTCCTCACCACGGCTCATCAACTCTTTACCCCATTCTATGAGACAACTCACAAGCAGGCTGACCCTGACCTCTCATCCTTCTTCACTAAGTAGTTCTAGATGATGGGTACCACAGTGCCCAATCCAGACTAATGGGTACCCAAGCACTAATGAGCAGGATCACCCCAAAGCTGCTCTCGATTCAAACTGCTCACTGGGGAAGGCACAGCTGTTAGATACTCTGTGGGCTATCAAATTCTTAATATCTAGCAGAGGGCCTGGTACACTGTAGCTATTAATGAATATTTGTAGAACGTTGAATGAATAATCCTCAAGAGTAGGCAGTATTATATACTCCATTTTACAGATGAGGAAAACTAGGCTCTGCAATTTTGCCCAAAGTAATAAAGCTAGTCAAGAGCTTGATCTAGAAGCTGGACCTTATGTTTCATTTTCTTTTCATTATGTCTCACTGCTTTGTTAAAAAGCCCACACCACATGAATGTTCTGGAAGCCAACAACGAAAAACTTATACATTACAGATATTTTCCCCATTAAGGAAATGCACTTTTTAAAAAAGCCACAGGTATCCAGAAAGGTCTACAGGATACAAGGTACAGTGATTACAAGATGACCGTTCATAAGTTCACTTCAAAGTGACAACCCTGATATTAAAGCTACCCATTCTAACAGAAAATCACTTTATAAGTGCCAACAGCTAGAAAACAGGGCTATAAAGGCTTGCTAAATTCATTAATACGGCAGTCTGCAGTTATCTGATTTCACAGCAACACCTGCATATTTATCTACTCATTACCAATTGGATGATGGAATTTTTTCAAGCACATTTCAAAAATCTGCCAACTTCAAGTGTAAAAAAATAAACTTTGTGGTTAATTTTTCCCTTAACAAAGTACAGCTGTTGAGAATAATTGTTCAAGATCTTACCCTGTAATGTCAACTGCAGCAGAACAAAGAGTATTTAATTAGCAAATCTATCCAGTAATTCAACACCTATTATATAAAATGCCTTCGTGATTTTATTCAGGATAATTTGCTAAGAGGGTTATTACTGACATTCAGATGGAATTTAAAATTCCTACGCAAGTCGAGTCATAATAGCAGTAATGATCTCCCCAATCAGGAGATTCGGTGTCACACAAGGCTCTCTTGCAATGCAGCAGCCGATTTCCTGACTTCTTAATTCCTGGGCTCAGCTCAGTGAGAGCCCTTCATGCCGATATTTCAGTCAGCAATACATCTTTAATGGGACTCTATTAAAATAACTAGAACAAAAATGACTTTTTTTTCGGTTAAAAAGAATGACAGCACTGCCATCATATCAATCATTGCAGGCTTTGCAGAACAGTGCCGTTGGGGGAAAAGAGGAGGGGGAAACAGGAAAGGGGTGGGGGTGGGGAGAGCAATAATTAAAATAATACGAAAAGGTGTTTTAACCCCAATTGGAGACTCCAAAGGCTGGTGAGGGGCAGTGGGGACTAAGAAGGAAATATAAAGTGTATTTCAAAAAACTGTTTCCTAAAGAAAATTATTTGTTCAGGAATACACCTACGATGCAGTTTACTAAGCAGAAAGAGAACGTTTGTTACACCAGGGTTAACAGCAGCAGCGACCTAAGAGCAACTGCTACTGAGGTGTGTATTTACAAGTTCTTCCAACAAGGCCAGGATAAAGCTGGGCTCTTCACTTTTTTTAGAACAGAATACTGGTGTCTTGCAATGCACTCAAAGGTTATAAGATGTTTCTAGGTGCTATTACGGACTAAAACAGTGCTTATTAATACTAAATAAGAGAGAGAAAACACCAACTTTCCACAGTTAAAAAATAATTTCAAGCTCCTATTCCAAAAGCATATGTCTATTGTAGTGATGTCTGCTAACAAGAAACCCACTTTGGTATGTGATGCAGATAATAAATGCAATGGAAATCCTGCAAGTTAAGAAAATGTTGGATGAGGTCAAAGTCTAAACAAATAATGCATGAACAGAATGACAACTGAAATCTCAATGGCTTTAGGATTCTTCGGTTACTGAAGACAGAAAATTAGAAACAAACTGGAAAGTTTTTTTAAAAAATACATTAGCATAATGGGGTAGCAAAATGAATGGTTTTGAAGGATAGGGAAGAGAAAAGTAGAAGAAATATAAATATTATGATATTTGGTAATCCAACCATTATCTAAGCTTTCCTGATTTCCAATCTCAGCAGTTTCCAAGCAGGACTCGTGTTACTTAGTTCTCCCACTTGGCGAACGTTATTTCATCCTCATTATATTAGACTGCCTTTTTCTTATTTTCCTATTCCCTAGTATTCTTATATGTGTGTCTTCTCTATAAGATGCTCATGGAGTAAGGGCTTTGGATTCAATAAGCACCCTACTTTCTGTCTCCATCACTTAACACTCCTGTGACGCTGGGCTCCTTACTGTTGTTAAACTTTCATTTTATCTTCTTTAAAATTGGGATAATACTACCACCTAGTTCCCTGAACTAGATAGAAATAAAAAGAACTGTATGTTGAAAACATGCTTTGCAAAAATAAAACATTATACAAATAACGAGTTTAAAAAAACGTCAGGGGTCTGAAATTTGAGTACTGGTATAAACTGCCAATGACTAAGTGATCAGTGAACAAGCTGGTTTCCCTCTCTAGGTCTTAGCATCCTTATTTACAAAATGAAGAGGCTGGGATTCCTCCCAGAACTAAAAATCTAGAATCCAAGTTTGACGTGTAGAAATATCTCTTCCTTATATCTGGTTGTTTTGTCTCTCAACCACATTCACTTCTTTAATATTAGGAAAAGGAAGCACTAATAAATCCAACAAAGATAATTAGCATTACAAGAATATATTTCCATCTTCTAGGTTGCTTTTGAGGTCTATGTGGTTATAAGATAAGTAGAAATAGGTAAGCTCTCACAAGTTGTCTACATACATCTTTATGCACTTAATATAAGTGGGTGGATATATTTACAGTACATAAAATCATCTGACATCTTCTGTTGAGATCTCGTCCCCCCACACCCAGGAAGAACACACACACTTCTGCATATACTTGAGGGTTGCTCAACCTTAGCACTATTGACACTTTAGGCCAGATAATTCTTCGTCATGGGGGGCTGTCCCTGGCCTCTACCCACTAGATGCCAGTAGCACGCATGTGCACACACGCACACATACATATATACATACTCTCCAGTTGTGATAACCAAAATTCTCTCCAGGTATTGCCAAATGTTCCCTGGGGGCTAAAATTATCCCTGGTTGCGAATCAGTGATATTATACTGATGACTCAACATTTTCCCTCTCCAGGCCCATTTTCAATTGTCAGTCCCATAGCATTCATTCTAAACCCCATCCATCTCCTCCAAACCCCCAACCAGCTCCAAACATGATTAACGGCCCCTCTCAAGAGCCTTCAACTAAAACAAAGGGCTGACTTCCTTTTTAACCCAATGAGCTAGCAAGCCCCACACCAGACTGTATCCATCTAGTATGGCGCCTCCTGCCAATATGCTGTTCCTTTTCAGACCCTCACCACTCACTCAACCTGTCTCCAGCATCACTACCTTCCAAGCCATTCTTCATACTTTGCCAGTGTTCTTTCTAAAATGTACTCTTTGAAATGAAATTCAAACCCCTAAGCTTGACCTGAGACTCACGATCTAGTTGACATTCACCTCAACTTCTAACGCTTCCCACATGCATTCTTCAATCTAGTCTTCCAGAAATATTTTGAGTTCACTGAACCAGCCATGCTCTTTTCTTACTTCTGTGCTTTTCACATGCTGTTTCCCCAGAGTGGTTAAAGCATGGGTTCAGAAGTTAGGCTGTGTAATGGTTAATTTTATGTGTCAACTTAGCTAGGCCATGATACTCAGATATTTGGTCAAATCTCAGTCTAAATGTCACTGTGAAGATTTTTTTTTTATATGAGTGGACATTTAAATCAGTAGACTTTGAGTAAAGCAGATTACCTACCACAATGTAGGTGGGCCTCATCCAATCAGTTGAAGGTCTTAAGAGAAAAAGACTGAGGTCCCCCAAAGAAGAGGGAACTCCGCTGCAGTCTGCCATCAGACTCAAGCTGAAACATCAACTCTTCCTCATGAAACGTCAACTCACGTCCCGTATGTTTGGGTCTCAGGCATGCCGAATTGCCTTACAGATTTCAGACTTGCCAGCCCCCACAATTACATGTGCCAATTCCTTAAAATCAATCAATCAATCAACCTCTCTGTCTCTCTCACACATACACACACCCACACACACCATTGGTTCTGCTTCTCTGAAGAACACTAACGAATACAGGCTGCCTGAGTTCAAAGCCTAACAGCACTGCTTATGAGCTATGTGACCTTGGGAACACAACCTAACCTCTCTAAGCCTCCAACTCCTTGACTGCAAAATGGAGATAGCAACTGCAGCTTCTTTACAATAGAGCTACTGTGAGCATTAAATGTTACCACATATGTAAATTGTTCTGTACAGTTTCTGGTACATAAGCGCTCAATAAACATTAGATATTATTATTACCTAACATCTACTTACTTTACAAGGCACTAAACATGATCAGAAAAGCCAGCTCTGGCCTCCTCAACCCAGTGATATTAATGAGCATGTTAGTCCAACGTGCTCCCCAAAGTACTGTATGTACACCACAGCACACCACTCTGTTATAAAAGTAAGATTAATTAAGAGACTTTAAGCAAACTATAAGCAGAAATCACATCTGAGCCATTAAACCTAACACAATGCCTGGCACATAGTAGTAATTCACTAACTATTTATTTCTTAGGCTCCAGTAAAAAGAAGCAAACCGCAAGTGGTCCAGCTTGAGAAGAGCAGAGCCATAGATTGATAAGTGCATTTCCACAACAACAGGACCCTAAAGCTGGTTACGGAAAGCGGTAATTAAACCCACACAGAGTACGCACTTAAACGCTAGCTCTTTCCACGCAAGAAACGACGAGTGAATCAGTTTTAATCCCACCTTCAAACACAATGCATGTTAGATAAACAAATATTCACTCAAGAGAAATGAATTTCTACGCCAATGATAAAGGCCCATTAATTATAAACTTGACTAAAAGTGTACCTCTCCCATACAACTCTTGCTTCCAGATAAACTGATTTTGTTTTAAATCCTTAATTTACAACCTAGACCTGCTGGTAGCTCATGTGTAAAGAATATAAAACACGTTGAATAAACAAAGCTTTCTGAAAGGTTTCTCCTCCCCAACAGACACATTTAATGATATTTATGAATATCTCTCAATTACTGCCCTACAATTTGACAGGGCTCTAATTTTGATCTAAAAACTTAAAATACCATAAACTATGGCTTTGAACATGTGAAATGAAAAGTGAACTTCTCACTTGTTTTCTAATTTTTGCTCCCAGCACGAATATTTATTCATCCTGTGGGTTTTTAAAATTTCACTTTACATTTCAACTTTAAAAAAAACTATTTTCACCTTTGCAGAAAGTTTCCTTTCACAACATTCTTATTCTCTAGTCCCCCTCCACTCCAACCTCCAAGTTTAGAGACTCATGACCCGTCCGTTTCACTTGAACTTACATGCAGTGTCACCATACTTGGGATTCTATCTGACAAAGGACCCTGGAGAGCCTGTAGAGCTGGCATTCAAGCACACTTGAGCCAAATCTACTCACCACCACAAGAGTTCAACTACAAGCCTACACTCTTAAATATTAAACTCCTAGGGGGAAAAAAAAAAACCTTAAGACATCAAGATCGAAACTAGAGCAAGTGATATTAACCTAAGGTCAAGAAATCTGAAAATCCCCAAAACTGTAAGGGAAAATTTGAATGCGTGCCTATATGCATTTTTCTAGGAAGATGGTCCACATATTTCACCAAATTTGAAATTTTGGTTTGTTTAAATATAAGTACCATTGAAGATGCTCCAATTAGCCACAAAAATAGAGCTTTCAGATTTCCTACAATTTACATAACGTCCATGAGACTAGAAACACGCCTACCCTAAGGTCTTTGCCTCTTGCTTTGGAGCTGGGTATTTCCGGCCCCTCCAGTTTATTTCCCTCAAAGAAAAACACGTACGTGTCAAAAGGCTCAGAGATTTGGTTCCCTGATTGATCCCTCGCATAACTCATCTGGGGGGCTAATTAAGATACGGCCAAACTATGTCCGCGCTTTAGTGAACACTGGCGTTCAGGCAAGTTTCACACAACCTGATTAAAATTGACTCAAAGTGTCTTACTTCAGTAATCACTTAGATGGAATGAATTTTACATTAGTGGGATCAAGCATGCACCAGGCCTCAGTGGAAATGAAAAGGGCTTATAGTAATAGGATTTATAAATCCACCCATTAGGTTAATGGCTAAATGATTTACATGTAACTTTCTCCCCCACCCCGCCTTCCCTCACCCTTTAACTCAGTAAAAACTATGCTTGGCATTTTCCACTGCAGTGCCATACACAAAGGAAATAGCCTTTCTATTTTGGGACATTTTAATTTCTAATAATGGCTTGGGTAGCTACCATTAACTCTTTCAAAGCACAAATAATTGACTAATAAAATTAAGTATTCTATAAGGCCTGAAAGTGCTTAATTGATCATAATTGTCTATTTGAGAAGAAGGCGTCAGGCTGGCTATGCTCAGATAATGAAGTTGGGCAATTCTGAAGCACTGCAATCAAGCTAATACTTACAGCTAAAAAGGACATTAGCATTTTCCAGAATCTGCAACATTTTCTTTATAACTGAGGTCATGGGAAAATCTGACTAGAAAACTTTGAGCTCTTGGTTCCCAGAAACGACAGATTTAACAGGTTGACACCTGTCATTACCAAGCACCTGGACTGAAGCTCAACCCTAGAAAAGCAGCTAGCGGGTGGTCTGGAGCACAACTGGAAGTTGGAGAGTGACCAAGGTGTTACTGCCACCATTTTGATGAATGCATTTTTGATTTCTTGGAAGCTCCTTTTTAGGATTGGTGTGTGACAAGATAGTCATGTGACTGTTTGTCATTTTCCTCTGCTTCGAGGAATGTCACAGAAGAGAGAACTTTTTTTTTTTTTTTTTGAGGAAGATTAGCCCTGAGCTAACATCTGCTGCCAATCCTCCTCTCTTTGGCTGAGGAAGACTGGCCCTGAGCTAACATCCATGCCCATCTTCTTCTACTTTATATGTGGGATGCCTGCCACAGCATGGCTTGCCAAGTGGTGCCATGTCCGCACCCCAGATCCGAACCAGTGAACCTTGGGCCGCCAAAGCGGAACACACAAACTTAACCGCTGTGCCACCAGGCCGGCCCAGAACTTTTTAAGTCCAACACTTTAGGGGGTAACTCCCCTACTAAGTACCAGGGCTAAACACTAAATTCTGTTCTATCATGACCATACTTTGTACATTCCCTTCGATAACACCTCTATTTCTTACAAAATGGTAGCCTTTGCCCCTGTCCTGTCATAGAAGTTCAGACAACAGGTTCTATGAGCTAGCTATGATTAAAATATAAAGGGTTCCTACTTCAAAGAAAAATCCTCTATCAGAAAGATGATCTCATTTTAGGGAAATGTAATTGTGTTCAGCTGTCCAGAGATACAGGTACTGTAGACACATATTCAGGCATGCCTCTAGGATGCCTCTCTATATTTAAAGATAAATCAAATAATGTATTCCCATTTAGCAATCACTTTTTCTCCTGTCCCATCATCTTCTATACTTTCTCTGGGAAGAATCTAGAGAAATTTTGAAACAAACATAAATATCGAGTTGAGAAAAGTCACTTAGAACGGAGGTGTAGCATATGGAGAAGACAAAATATCAATATACAGGCTATACAAGATTGGCTGCTCACTGTTAAAAAAGAATCCCCCTTATTTTTTAATTTCACTGCATTTCCATTCTCTAATCTGGCTAAGGCTCAAGAATTTGCTATGAATTATAGGAAGTACTGTTACTTTCTTTTGATTTGGAATCTCAAAAAGGAACTCAATTCATTCACTCATCAACAAATATTTACTCAGCATTCTCATGTGCTAGGTGGAAAGGAACACAAAGGTGAATGATTCAGACATGATCCCTTCCCTCTATAGTGTGTAACAGCTAGTGGAGAATCAAATATGCAATTTGAAAAAAATACACATATACACATAATGGGGCCCCTTGGGGTAGGAGTTAGCGAGAAGTTCAGAGAAAAGAAGTAGACTGTGTATAAGGCGAGTAACAGGGAATAACAGGAAATACAGGGAATAACAGGAAAATGGAGACCGGGGAAGAGTGTGTGTGAAGATCTAAAGGACAGAGGGAAACTCTCAATGGTGATTAAAGAAAACTCAGTTTTCAAAAATAATTTTTTTAATTTTTTTTTTTGCAACGAGAAGAAAATAAAAAGTATGGCTAAGGCTAGAATGCTCAGGAAAGTGGGGAGAGGGCAGGAGAGAGGTCCAGTTGTGAAGGGCCCTGTAAGCCATATTGAGGACTTTAAACTGACATAATCAGTGACATAATCAGACTGACAGTTTAAAGAGGTCTCTCTGGCTGTAAAACATGTGGAGAATACACATTGGGAGGAGGGGGCAGTGTCCAGGGAGAAGTAATGAGGCTTGAATAGCATAATAGTCATTGCACTGGAGATAGAGAGTCACAGGTATTTAGGAAGCGGAATCTACAGGACTTGGCAACTGGCTGGATGCCGGGCATGAGGCAGATAGGAGTCAAGGATGATGCCCACGTTCCTGCTTAACAACTGGGTAGACAGTGGCGTCATTCATTGAGACAGGGAATTCAGGAAGGGGAACAGAACCAGAAGGGCAGTTTTGGAACTGATGAATCCGCTATGCCTGTAGACACCCAAAGGGAGACCATAGGGAAGCAGGTAGAAGCTAAGATGCTCAACAGAGGGGATATGGGAAGTTTCAGGTACAAGAAATCCAATGCTCCACAGAGATGCAACATATGAATAAATCAAAGCAATGTCAGCATGCAGAAAATAACAGAACCTATCAAAATGGATGGCACAGCTCACAAAGGAGAAATGGGAGAAATGGGAGAAATGGGAGATGAGACAAGACAGCACCCAAACCACAGTAATGGTGCTCCGTGGGGTCTCCTGATCCCTCATCCCTTCTCTAGCACCTTCCTTTCCCTTTCAGCTATGAGAGCACCATTCTTTCTGTCACAATTGGCAGGTGTCGCACAAACCAGTAGCCACTGGCAAATCTGATGCAGGCTGCCACAGTCAGACAGCCAGGCACCACACACTGACCTTTAACGAGAACGATCTCAACAGGTGGCTAACGCCTAATACTAATAATTGTATTAAGCCTCTGAATAAGGTCAGAAAGGGGGAGAACCTTGCCTTTTCATGAGCAACCAAAACAGCTACAGGCCACGACTCAATAAACAGCAAGCACAACCTCCGCAGTGGCTTCCCTCCTGGAGGCAGTGATGGGCTCAACAGGAAGACTGAACATCAATCAATTCACTTCACAAGTAAAGAGCCTCCTATAGCTCCCACATAACCATCCTTTTCCTGCCTCTCCTCTGCATTTGGGAAGGGGGAGGGCATTCTTTCTTATGTCAAGTTTGGTGCCATTTGTGAGCAGCTCTGATTTAAACTTATCCAATAAAAGAAAAGCAGCAATGGGGGAGGGGTTCTCCTGGGTTTCCAAATAATATTCTTCACCTGGGTTTCCAAATAATATTCTTCACACCCTTTGAGAGAAATCATCTAAGGCATAACTGATTAAATTAATTGCCTTTGTCGCTGTTCTCATGGACCTTTGACCTCAGAGCAAGGCACTGTTTTGACAGAACAGACAGCTGTAGCTCAAGGGGCGGGAGGAGCCTGTACAACCTCTTGAAAGACAAACACCTCATCCTGGTCCAGAAATCCCACCGCGTGGTAAGAAGCTAGGGGTCCTGCGACCTGCAGTAGGACCCCAGGGGCTGATCTACAGTCTTTCTCTCTGACCTTAGGACACAAAGATCTTTCTTTTCCCTGAAGACAACCTCCTCTGCTCCCATCCTCAAACCTTGTGACTGCAAATGGCATGGCTAGGACAAGCTACACACCACTGGCATGTCGGTACCCAGACAAAGAATCCAAGCAGTAGATCAGATTCCTGTCAGCTGCAAAAGAGCCAGCCCTTCAGCTGCTTCTCATTCTTTATTTTTAAATGGCAGGATGGGCTCAAGGGCATGATGGCCTGTTACACAAGAAGAGACTAAAGATTTAAAAAGATAAAACCAAAACCCTTGAGGGTGCACAGACTCACAGGGGACTGAGAACTGAACAAGTGCTTTAGAAAAGCACATAGGGCATTTTACAAACCAGTTATGAGTGTGTTTCTCTTAGTGACATGGTGGAGGAAAATTGATTATGGGACAAAAAGAGAATCTAACTAACTACAGATCAGTTCTTAGTCAATGGGACTAATTCTCCTGCTACAAATTTGGAAAATACTTATTTTCAGAATTCTGAGCCCAGAGCATTCAAATACTGGGATGTGCTACCAATAACAAAGTTACCTATTCCATCAGTCCCCAAAATCAAAAGAGCATATAAAATTAAATATAGATCAATAAAATTTAAAGAGTATGGTTAGGAAGAACTTACCTATGCAGAATATAAAATGTGTTTTCTTTTTTCCCTATACCACCACCATCACCACCAGATCATTCTCGACTAATTCTTAGAAGCTGAAGACCAACTTGGATTTTGATGTATAAACTGCTTTTGACGATATTTCATTTTAAACAGATAAACACTTTTTTTAAAAAAAATGCAAGCCGAAGACACCCTTTTGAGAAACTAAGAAAACAGATGTGGAAGCCATTTGTTTAGATGAAGAGGAATTTTCGCTTTTATAGGAATACAATGATTCATGAAGAGGAAAAAAGTCTGTCATCAAGTTTACTTCAATAGATACTCTTGGGTTTGAGGCAGCTTTCTAAATATGGCCATTGCTTTTCTTCACATCTCATCTCTCCTGAAATATCTCAAACTACCACTAACAAACATTACTTTTATTGTCTTTGTCCTTTTAAAATTTCTGCTTAGTTAATATATTGTGCAGGAGGGGGAAAAAAAAACAACTCTGGTACCACAGCATTACATACTTGCTTTTATTGCTTAGGTAGCTGGACACAAAATATCTTCTACTTTAGTGATTTATCAAAAATAAGCCAGCTTGAGCTTATTAAAACATGAGGAATACAAGAAGCCCTGACAATAAGTTTGGAAATAACAACTCTCCTTAACCCCAAAGGAGATGGAATAAAAGAAAGTGAGGTATTTTCCCCAAGAACTTTTAGCAAAGAGGAAAATCTCTTTTCTTGGTTTGTCTGTTTAATAAAGATGCTGAGGTAAACTAAAACAGGAAAAGAAAAAAAAGAAGGGCATTGGGTTCAACCTGGGCAAATGCTTAAGAAATTTCTCTCCCTCCATCCTGTGCCCTGCTTCCATCCTCTCTCCCTGGCCCACCAGCTTCTCCCCTCTCAGGGGGTGTGTCAACAGGCCCCTCTCTGGGTTAAGAGGCACAAGGTCTGCCAGGATGAGGTACTTACCTTCCCTGCTCCTCTGCCTCCTCAACAAAAAGAAAAGGCAAAAACAGCTAACGTTCCACACATTTTTTTGTTTGATAAAACAACAAAAACCCTCACAATTCCCTGCCCCTTAAGATTCTGCTATGATCCCAATTAAAAATCACAGAAAAAAGAAATAATCTCTTCTGCAATATCCCCATCTGCCAATATTTTGCCACATTACTTTCTATAGTTTATATTTCAAAAATAGATGTTTCAACCTATCCCAAATCTAACATAATTTTGAAGATGCAATTTCAAACTACACATACTCCCACTGCAAGCTATAGCCGTCTATGAACCCCTTTAACAGTCTACAAAATTCTGCCTTCATGTATATATGGGCATTTTTTTCTGAGTAAAGAATCCACAGCTTTCACCTAATTCTCAAACGGGTCATAGCCCCAAAAAGATTAGCCTCCTCCCCAAATTTGTACTGATTTCACACTTACGTTGAATCAGTCCTAAAACAGTTTAGGGAGTTGCCTGGTGTATTTCACACCCATGGCTGCTCTTGATTTATCCAAGAGATTGCCAAAGAGCAGCGACTGGTTTTGCCAGCTCCAATGCCACTTATAAACCCTCTGATAACCATCCTAAAAATGAGTGTCAACCATCAGTCACAGATGAGGGGAGGGAAAACAGACGAGCTTTAACAAATCTGTGACCACTATTATCATCATTACAGTCAATGTGTAGTTTCTATTAGGAAACTTATCTAAAGGTTAGTTAGTTTGCTGGCTGTCTATAAGGAATCTTATCCATTGTAATAACTTTTATAGTTGGTTTATTCAACACACATTGAGCTTTTACTACATGAGAAGTATTCTTACAGGTGCTGGGATGAGGCCAAGGGAAATGACATGATTTGATTTTAAACCAATCTCACAGGCAGCAGCATGGAGAATGGGTTGCCAGAAGTGAGGAGCAGAAGCAGTAGTCCAGAGGAGAGATGCTATGGGCACACGATAAGGTGGGAGCAGCAGAGCTGGATGGGAAGGTTGAATCAGGACATGCTAAAGGCTGAGATGTAGAAGTGAGGAAAAGAAAGAAAACCAAAGATAAATCTTTGACTTTTGGCTTGAGCAATGGATAGATGGTGGTGCTTCTTTTAATTTTGTGATGGGATAGCAAAAGCCTGTTTGTCAAATTAGTGCTATAAAGTTGATTTTTAAAAATCTACAATATTAGCTATAAAAGTTGGATTGCAGACATTCTTGTACCAATGCTGATGAGTCTTAATGGTGGACATTTCAGATTTACCTGACCCTTCCTACTATTCGGGCCGCACACTTCATCAACAGCATGATCCTTGCTCCAGCAAAGAAGGAGTATTCCTGCTCTCTCATTACCTCCAGCTCCCATACGAGTAATGTCATGCACCACATAATGATGTTTCAGTCAATGACAGACTGCACATACGACGGTGGTCCCATAAGATTAGTACCATATAGCCTAGGTGTGTAGTAGGCTATGCAATCTAGGTTTGTGCAAGTACACTTTATGATGTTCCCACAACGATAAAATCGCCTAATGACGCATTTCTCTGAACGTATCCCTGTTGTTAAGCAACACATGACTGTATTTAAAATTTCTCCTCTCTCCTTTATTTCTTAATTCTACACTCAATCCTCCTGAATACAACCAACAATCTAACGTTGTGTCACTCAGAAGACTGAACACTTTATGGTCAAGGTTTCCTAAAAATATCCTTCCCTATCTCACTCTACCACTTCTCTTTGCAATCTTAGGAGTAACCCTCCATAAATCCCCTAATTCAACAAGCATTTACCATGGGCTCAGCACTCGGGGAAGTGTAAAGGAGTTTCACTGCCCTTCAGGAGCTTAAAAGACAAATGTGATCACTTCCAACTAAGCAGTTTTCACTGTCTGACAATGAAAGGAACAGGATTCAAGAGTTGTCTTGCAGGAAGGTAAAGACAGGATAACTGAGTCAATCACACCAAGTCCCACAGCAATGGACTGATCTATTAAAATCTTCTCTTTGCAGGCATGCCTAAGTCTTCAGCTCAGTCCAAAAAGAGAAGGACCTCTGGGTCCATGCAGGGAATAGTTCCATTAATATCAAAAGGGAGGGAGAGCAGTGCTGATAAAAGAGGAATGGGATGAATGGTTTCTGACACCACCATCTAAATGTTCTCGCCCCTACCTATTGCATCTTAAAAAAAAGGAAGTCATAAAGTACAAGGGTCCAGGTCAGGGACAGACATAAAGTTGAGAAACCTGGAATCCAGTGAGCTTTAGTGGCACAGCCAATGTGCCCTTTAAGGCCTAGCTTTCTCATTTCTTTGTAGTCTAGAGTATCTTTCCTTTCATACAAGAATCTCACCTCTTCCTTTCCCAGCGTCTTTCATCTTTCCCTTCGCACTGGTGCCTTTCTTTGTTTCTAACCATTTCTCCTCAATCCAGGGTTACTCATTCACTTGACAAGTATGTATTGACAGTTTGTACTGCTCAAGACATGGTGTTTAACTCTTAGAAAATAAATAAAATATAGTCCATGTCCTTGAAGAGCTTTCAATCTACACCCCAATTATTTACAATGGTCTCATTTCTTCTTTATCTTTTAGGGCTTGACCCCCTCACCTTATGTTCAATAAGTAAAACCTATGCCGTCTTGTAGCTTCATTCTCAGAACTCAACTCAAATTGTCCTTTCAAAGGTCAGTAGTCTCTTCTCACCAAAAGTCACAGTTGTTGCTTAGGTTAGATTCTTCAACAATCATCTGAGCACCTACCCTGATGGAATTAAAAGACACTTCACTGTTTTCCCTTCATCATCACTACCCTCCACCAGATCCTAATGACAAAGCCCACACATGAACAAGCCTTCAGACATTGTCAAATTTCCCATGGTGGGCAAAATGACCTCCAGTTGAGAATCACTAATCTGCAGTGATGACTCTCTGTGCATGTGCTTGAGAAGTGACTGATTTGTCATAAAGCATACTGATTCCAGACATACGCCTATGATCATCAAGATTATTCAGCGCACAGGATTATATTATCCAAGATGAATTTTTCATGTTTAGGCAAACTTACAAAGTCTCCAAATATGCCAGACACCTCTCCCTTGCCCATCCAGTTCTACTCTCCACCCTGCTCTCTGGGAGGGAAGGCTGACCTAACAGACTACATCAAAGAGCTTTCTTGTCTCCTAATTTCAAGTTGAATTTGGCTAATGAGGAACATTGCATTGATCAGGAGGGAAAAGAGGGCAGGCAATTTATGCCCCTGGCTTTCTCCCTGAGGGGTCATGGAGGGGCTGGCTGGATCCATCCACTTGTGATCAGAAGGCCCTCTTTACCCAACTCCCTCTTTTTGGGTTAGGGATCCGTTCCTCCTCTCACTCCTTTCCGCCTGAGTGTAACATCTCTGCTATTACTAGCCCCTGAAGTTCACAAAATTCTCTTGTGATTTTACTATACCCTGCCCACATTTTGGTAAATAATCCCTTTATCAAATCCTCCTATTAATTTCAGTGTCATCTCTTCCCGGCTGGGGCCCTGACTGATACACCAAATCCATTTTAAAATTTATTTTAAATTTTAAAAACAAGCAGTTTTAAAATGTTCCACTTGAAGCTCCATTCTGAAAACAGACTCACGAGAAGCATCGCATCTTGAAAATCTAGGCTGTTAAGATCTGTAAAGAAGATATACCGAGAACTTTCTTTAAAGAACAAGGCCATGATGTATCTCTTTTACTGTGACATAGTAACTAAAATGCTCAAATTTCTATTTTTCTTAGCCTTACCTTATCCCAAAGAAAAAGCAAAATAGTAGACTACCTCCATCATTTACTGCATGTTGTATTATTAGGTACTAACTTACATCGTTATTTTTCCATGTACATATTTTTGGTCTCCAATTACACTGTACATTAATGCTAAGGACCAGGACTGTATCTTACATTTCTTTTCCTCACACTTATTCATGCCTTGCAATAGTTCCTTTAAGAAAGAATATATTCAATAAACATTTGTTGACAGTTGGAAATAGGATCAACAGAAACAGAATATAAGGAAGCAGGAAAGCTAGCCCCAAGAGATACACTCACTCACTTTAGTATTTTCTTATTTGCCTTGCCTTATCAAGAGATTTTGCCACCAGAAGAAAAACAAAAGCTTCCCTGTAAGGTGAATATAAAATTTTAGGAAAACAGCTGTATACCCATCAAGATTATTTTCCACAAGTAGCCAACATGAAATAGAATTACAACAGAGACAGGAAGAAGAGTAGGTGGAGTTAGAATAGAAGGAAATGAGGAGGCTCAACAAGAATTAATTACTGGTAATTACACATGCTACAGCCTCTCTTCTTTCTCCACCCTCTAGCTAATCAACAGTGGGAACAGATGTGGTCTGTGGTATTGGGGAGGGGGGTGCTTAACAGCTGTTTGGAGAACATGCCATTAAAAAGCAGCCTTGTCCACAGAAACCCAAGAGTTTTACTGTTTGAAAGAAAAGAGGTAATGAATAATGACCACAGTCTCACTCCGAACTTCAGCTCATTCAGGCCAATGATGAAAAAGTTTTTCTCTTGATTTCTGATGAACTATGGCAGTTGCTGTCATATTTTCTGTTACAGAGCACCTCAGGGTCCAGCCCCGTGGCTCAGTGGTTAAGTTCATGCGCTCCACTGTAGCAGCCCAGGGTTTCACCAGTTCGAATCCTGGGCGCGGACATAGCACCGCTTATCAGGTCCTCCTGAGGCGGCATCCCATATGCCACAACTAGAAGGACCCACAACTAAGAATATACAACTATGTACCGGGGGGCTTTGGGGAGAAAAAGGAAAAAAATAAAATCATTAAAAAAAGAGCACCTCAATATTTGAATCTCTTTCACATATCTCATCCAAGTACTTCTGAAACCAGTGCAACGATCCACCTACTCCTTATTGAGTAAATAGTCAATAAATTTCAACTACGATAATAATGATTACAAGAAAAACTCTTAAATTCTTATATTCCACTATAGGGAATATCAAATTAGGGCGAAATAATCCCAAATTTGCTAGACTATCTTTCTGGATGTTCTTCCGTGGCCTACGAACTCTAAACAACATAAAAATCAGAACATTCCAGTTTACTTCTTTAAAAATTTAAAGAAGGTAGCATACTGTCAATGCATATAATCTTTCCTAAAAGATAAAAACACAAACTACAGCACAGGAATAAATGTAAAAACAATACAACCACCAAGGCTTTAACAGTTATTCACAAAACAAGTTTCAATCTCTTTCTGGTAAGGAACTGTTTTTCCCTCTTCCAAAGTCTGATGGCTGCCAGCTGGGTAGGGTTGGGAGGGAGGGTCAGTAGCATTCGCATCCCATTTAGGACACCCCCAGAGACCAAGGAACGGAGACAGGTAGCACAGATCTGGCTTCAGGAATTATCAGCTGACTAGTATGAATGATCTGAAACTCTTGTGTTGGAGTAGCCGAGCAGCTTTTTGACTTTGGAACCAATCAGGTTCCAAAACGCTGTAAATAGGTCAATTTGTTCACAAATCCAAAGCGGTACTCAATAAATGATTGATTACGCCACTGACTGAGATAGCAAGCACATTGACTGCTTTTGCTGAAACATGCAACTGAGTTGGAAGCTTTGAAAGTTCTCGAGTAGCTTAATAATTGCAAGTTCTTCTTAGGTCAAATGCTATATATATATATATATATATGTGTGTATATATATATATATATATATATGCGGGTGTGGGGTGTATATACACATAGAATGTTTGAGAGTGCACATTTTCATATGCACTTGCAGGATACTACACTAATTCCCCATATCTAATCTTACTAAATTGAGCTTGCATATTCTCAAATTTATTTCTGTGTATTTCTTGAGCAACTTCAAAAATTTCATTCAGTTTCAGTAAATGCAAATTACATGAACTATGATTCAGTCCTGTTGGGGATAATTAGAGAAAGACAGAGCTGAGGTTGGGAAAGGAAAGGAAAGTAAAGTAATGGTAGAACAGCAACAAGGATTTTTAGAATGTAGCCATAGGAAAAATACAAGAAAGCAAGTGCAAGCACACTTGGGGCTCAAAATTACACACTGATGGTATCTAAGAGTCAGCAGTGAGTGGGGGTGAGGAGCCCCAGGGAGATGGGCATCAACCATTTCTGAGTTTGAAAATCAGAAAGGCAATGAACAGCTAGATAGGAAACCAGCTGTGGGGGAGGAGGGAAAATGCCTCAAAGCATGCTTATTATCTGCAACAAAGCAAATTTTCTATTAAACAAGGGATGGTAAATGAAAATGAATATATATTACCCCTTACTACTAAATAAGAGTATAAACTAAAGGGTCATTTGTATTATATTTACAATATTTATTTAACTGAATATAAATACTGTTTATTCCTAAGAGCTTCCATAGATCCACTCGCAACTTCAGACCCCCGTATGACTATAGTTTCCATGAGGTCTAAAGTTCTCAGACTTAAATTCTATATCCATGAGTTTTCAGGAACCTCTTCCTCCTGGTGAGAAAAGGACTATACCCTTCCTTTGCAATTCCCCAGGGTGAAGCTATTCTTTTTGGTGTGCTCTGCAAATCCACCTCTTGATCCCTAGAAATAATTTTAATTATCTGCAAAAGAGCACATAAGAAAGTTTAAATTAATCCCTCATCCTAAATTATGTTGCTTTTCTGCATCAGCAAAGACACATTACCATGCAAAATAATGAGCCTTTTTTTTTGTCTGATAGAGAATATATTTGGGAGAGAAATGGGAGTTTCTGGCAAAAAACAAAGGCTTCATTACTTCAGCTTTAAATGTAAATTAGGCAACTCAGCAGCATGCAAGTTAGGACAATTTTCCTTACACAAGATAAGATGAATTATACTTTATTCCTTAGTTCTCAACAAGAGTCACTTCCTTAGACATACCTAACCCTTAAACAAAGGCTGTTCTTTGTCACAGCTAGGGAAATGTTTTTATTACTGACGTTCTTTAAATATGAATAAAAATCTCTTTTCTATACTCATGCTCATAACAAGCTGCTACTGAGGCAAAGAATATCTAAAATGAATATAGAAATAAAAAGGGGAATATCTGCTTTCTATGTGAACATTACACATATCACCCCAACTAGTGGAAAGGTCTTAAAAAAAAAAAACAGCTGTCCTTTGAGGTTCTAATACTGTCTCTGACTTTGCAAGAAACTGATGGCTTTTAAAAGTGAAAAAGGCATGAAACACACATCTGATAGCACAGAATCACACTAACATAACAACTATCAGTCTTTCATGGGGTTTTGCTCTTGTTTTTAAAAGGCGATCAATCCTTTCATATTCATACAACTTTCTCCGTCTAGCTGGAACTCAGTGTATCCAAATGTCTCTGTACTGCAAACAAGACCTATCCAATCCTGTCCTTCACCATGGCACAGTGCTGGTCACCTTCCATAAATAGGCCTCTCCATTATATTCAGGCACTCAGGAGACCATTCTTACGCAGGCAAGGATCAAAGACATTTCTCTGAGTGTTTTGTCCTAGTTAATCTGAATACATTACAAGATACTGCATCTTTAAACCTGAAGTCCCCTGACTCACTCATGGCAAAAATACAGCCCTTGGATGTTAGTCTAGAGTTTTCCTTTAGTTCTGCACAACCTGAACATATAAGTAGAAAGAAGAAAAGGTAAACGGGATATGCTCAACATCTCACTGAATTAACTCGTAACACTTAAGATCTTAACATGTGATAATACATTTTTAATGTCAGCTTTACACTTGAGAGATTCTCCAATTGTCAAATGCCTTTTCAAGCTAAACTTTCTGATATTTAATCTGATAAGAGTACAACTGACCTAAATTTTTGAATCATGGGCTCTCAACTATGTGAATCATTTCAAGATTATTGTTAGCTGGTTACTTTTCCTTATACGATGGCTATGCATTTTCTAAGCACTGCAGAATCATGTTCCTGCACCAATTTTTCCGCTGTACTTCAGTAAATATCCACAGAAAGGAAGAAAAATTGGACATTTTTATCATCACATAAGTTTCTGCTTCAATTTCCATTGCTGCTTATCTATAAGACCTGTGACTTAAGAAGTGCTAAGAAAATAGTTTGTATATTTTTAAAAAGCATACTTAAAATACACATTTTACATCATATAGACAGGCTCAGTAAATGTATTTAGAAACATGAATCTTGCAGATAAAATTATAAACAATGGCAGAATTATTTGATAGTCTTCCTGAAAAAGCTAAGTAGAAGTTAGATTCTCTAGAACAGTGTTGTCCAACAGCTCTTCCTGCAGTGATGAAAATGTTCTGGATCTGCACTGTCTGAGAGGCTAGTCACTAGCCACATACGACTACCGAGCACTTAAAACACGGCTAGTGTAACTGAGTAACTGAAATTTTAATTTTATTTCATTTTGATTAGTTAAAATTTAGATTTAAATAGCCATTTGTGGCTAATGGCTACCATACTGGACAGTGCAGATCTAGAACACTGATGGCTACATACGAAATATGTGTAAACAAAGCTATTAATTGGAATGTATTTTAAGACTGAATGATATAGAGAATGAAAAATGGTAGAGCAGCCTTGTATTTTTATTTCCCCCAAAAAATCAATAAGAGGCTTTAAGGGCAGTCCCACGCAAAAGAGTCAGACACTGAATCCTAGTTTTGCTTTACATCTCAAAGGATCAACTCGGTTTTAAGAATCCTCAGAGGTATAATCTAAAATTTCACAAAACAACTAAATTTGTCTGTAAAAGTTGGGACTATGACAATTCAAAGGGGACAAACACATTTTCCTATTTTTCAGGCCAAAAATTTACAGTAGGAAGGGTATAGATTATGGTTGACTAGAAAGAAGAAATGGTTTCAATATACATATACATTGTACATTCCTCTTGTGAAATTCAAATTAGATAATTTAGGTGAAGGGCTCTGTGAAAAACTACAAAGCACTACACACATATATTGTGATCGCTGCCACCACTACTGTGCTGCTGTTGTTATGGTTCTTGCTTCAAGGAACCTGCATACTGGTACCTGCCAAGGCCTTGCTGGCTGCCCACAGGTTTTGGTGGCTGTATGAACAGTGATACCACTTCATTTGGATTAGTGAAAACATGAGAACTGATGCGGATGAATGTGGTGATGACTGGGTCTTAACATTATTTATTTGTTTTTACAATAAACTGGGTGGTCCTTTAACCCTGAGTGTGGACAGCTGGTATACAGACAACAACTGAGGGAAGAATGTAAGAATCTAGTAAGTAAATCAGCTCACAATTCCAAGGTTTGAGTCTCCATTATACCTCACGCTGTGCCATTTCTCCTCAAAGGCAACTCCTTTTCACATTCCCTGGACCTTTTATAGGGAATTCTAGTATGTTCCTTAATTTTTAAAAATCAAAGATGTACGTTTGGGCTCCAGGACTTTCTAGTTTAAATTTAGATATTTCCTACATTTTCAAGTAAATTCATTTCACCTCCATTAGAACAGATTAGCCTTTCCCATTGAAATAACGTCATAAGTAGGGATTGATCTTATGAACAACAGTTTAGCATCAATAAGTCATGTGAAAGACAGAACTGAAATCTTCTATAACCACTTAGAGTAAAATGATCTTATTGGCAGGACGTGGGGGCCAACTCTAAGGGATTCACATATCCCTTCCCGACCATGAATATAAGGCAAAAAAACACCACCCTCTCAGGGTAAACCCTATTTACACAATGGATATGGTAGAGCTCTGCTGAAATCAATAGACTGTCTGTGTGTGTGCCTAGTCCCAGAATTCAAAAGCCTCTAAATATTTCTAAAGGTGATCTAAGTGTAATCTTGGGAAGCAGGCCTAGAATGTGGCTTGTCATTTTAGTAAACTATTATAGTTTGGTTTGAAAAAAATTCTGTGAACAAAGGAAAACGGTCCCCATAGAAATAAGCCCAAAGAACCAGACATTGGCAAGCTTTACTGCTCAGCATTATTCAGGGGAAACCCAAATAGTCCCTGTGGCAGGTGTATCCTAATCATGGATTATCTAACCAAGTCCCTTTGTTTTGATTCCATTCTCACCAAGCAACCTTGTGATTGTAATTTGGCTTCCCATGTGGCTTGTCTATAAAGAGAAAATGCACTAATCTCTCAGTTCGACCTCACCAGGCTAATTAACAGCTGTAGTTCTCATTTCAAATGAACAAATTGGCATTAGGGCATGCACATGTGAGTCTGACCATCCGCAGTGTGCTAAAAGGGTCAGATTTCTGAGCTTCTAAGAATATAAGCTCCTTGTTCACCACTGAACCTCCTGTGCCTAGAATGGTGCATGGCTCATGATAGCTACTCAGTAAAAATCAGGCTCAGGTCCAGAGACCTAAGATGACTTCTCCTAGTGTCTTTCAATTCAACTTGAAAGATATACTAAAAGGGCATAAATGCTCAACAGAAAATCACCAGAAAATAAAGTCAATTACAAATAAAATATTTAAGTATCATAGCATTAATATGATCTAAAGATAATGTACTTGATGTAATAAAGATCAAGCAATTAGAAATGCTTTGTTTTCAGGCCTAAAATATAAGTGTTTTTTTCCATCATTTTCTCCTGAAAAACTTCCCTATGACAAGCAAAAGCACTCAAAATCATTCAGAAGCTTAACGTATTTATTACTCAAAAATGCTCACTTTTTATTTTTTACTTTTTTGCTGAGGAAGATTAGCCCTGAGCTAACATCCATGCCAATCTTCCTCCACATTACATGTGGGTCGCCACCACAGCATGGCTGATGAGTGGTACAGGTCTGTGCCCAGGATCTGAACCCACGAACCTGCTCCACCAAAGCGGAGCACACCAAACCCAACCACTATGCCACAGGGCCAGCCCAAGAATGCTCACTTTTTAAAGTGATAATGATCTTTCCCACTGAAACTATGTTGAAAAGTAAGAGTTAACCCAACATTTCTCCTTTCACCCTTCCCCAACTGTATAATTTATTCTAAATATTCAGTTGAGCTATTCCATATCAAATCCAACAAAGGCAACAATGACTACAAAGTGTCACTAAATTACCCAGTTCCATACTTTGATTACAGCTACTAAAGCATGTTTCAATTTGCCAGAATGTCACAAAACCAGAAGCCCAGATATTCTGCTTCCAGCATTGGACAAACCTTCTCACAGAAAGCAACTACAGCCTCTAGACAATATAAAAAACAACTACCTGAAGGTACTGGAGAGCAGCTAAAGCAGGCCAAAAATGGAGGGAAGGCTGCAACTGGGGAAAGGGAAGGACTCTTGGCCAAGTTGCCATTTTTACAACTTTTTGCCTGAGGGCAGGCACCATAGGTAGTCTAAACTGGCTTAAAAAGCCAGAAGACAGAGTTCAAGCTGACCACAGTAGCTAGAAAAAAAGACACAAATTACCAATATCAGAAATCAGAGAGAGGACGCCACTACCAAGTCTACAGCTATTAAAAGGACAAAAAGGGAATATTATAAAAAACTTCATGTCAATAAACTAGACAATTCCTTGAAAGACAAACTACCAAAGCTCACTCAAGAAGAAACAGATAACCTGAACAGCCCTGAATCTGTTAGAGAGACTGAATTTGTAGTTAAAAACTTTTACACAAATAAGTCCAGGCCCACATGGCTTCAGTGGTGAATTACTCCAAACATTTAAGGAAGAAATAATACCATTCTACACAAACTCTCCCACAAAACTGAAGAGGAAGGAAGACTTCCCAACACATTGTATGAGGCTAATATTACCCTGATCTGACTGAGACTGACAATGACGTCACAAGAAAAGAAAACTTAAGACCAATATCCCTTGTAAACATAAATTTAAAAATTCGTAACGTTTTAGCAAATCAAATTCTTTTAAAAATACATAAAAAGGATAGTATAATCATGACCAAGTAAGGTTTTTTCCAGAAATGCAAGGTTGGTTTAACATTTGAAAATCAATCAATATAAATCATCATATTAACAAACTAAAACACAGAACAAAACAAGAGCAACAAAAAAACCTTACAATCATCTCAATAGACATAGAAAAGACATTTTCAAAAATCCAATATTCCTTCTTGATTTAAAAAACCTCTCAAGAAATGAATTTCTTCAATTTAAAAAAGACTATCTAAGAAAAACCTATAGCTGACAATATACTTACTGCTACAAGAATGAATGCTCTCCCCCTAATATCAGGAACAAGACAAGGATTCCCACTCTCACTATTTTTATTCAACATGATACTGGAACAGGCACTGACAATCTCACCCTGCCTATTTGCAAAACATAAGTTAAAAAAATGCCAATTAGGAAAAACGAATACTAACGACAGAAAAAGCACAATGGAGATATATGCAAATACGGAAAAAGGAAGAACAGTATCTCTTTCTAGCTGGCTGGGGGCTGGAGAAAACCCCTGCATAAGCAAATATTGCTAATAACCAGAAATACCCATTGCAGTGAGGTGGTGAAATGCTGTAGAAGGGTCTCAATTTATGTCAGACTGAACCATATGAAATGGCCATTAACCATTTTTGCCCTAAAAAAAAAAGATGGCAATTACATTTCCTATAACCACCAGTAGGGTGGTTAAGAGCACAGACTCCGGAACCAAACTGCCTAGATTCGAATCCAAGCTCCACTACTTAGTAGTTGTATGACTTTGGATAAGTTATACGACCATGGTTTCTTCATCCGGAAAATGGGTATATAATATCTACTTTGCAGGCTTGTTCTGAGGAGTTAACCAGTTTACATATATAAAGCACCTAGAACAGTGCCTGGCACATGGTAAAAGTTATGCCAGTGAGCTATTATATCACCGATCCCAGCTCTGGTACTCTTCATGAGAAGGTTCTTCGACCTGTTTCCTGAACTGGTAAAATGGGGAGGTTGAATCAGACTACTTCAAAAATCAGGACCAGTTCTTTCAATTTTATTTTTCTCCAATTATGAAAGCAGAGGACAAAAGCTTTATATCACCATACTACCCTAACAAAACAATATCTGCCTAAACAACTGTCTGAGGTCGGTCTTCAGTTTGTCTTAGAACTGACAAATTAATCTCAAGGTTAGAAATCAGTGTCCAGTCAACTCCTAGATTGAAATCATTCAGGTAAATCAGTAGTCTCCAGAGCAATGGCTTCCTATCATGCTTTTATAGCACATTTTATACCATCTCTAGTCATCCAAAGAAGTTCAATAGATATAACTGATATTTGCTCATATCCTACAATGTGCTGAGTGCCAAGAACTTTCACATGCCAAGAATGGAGTAACACAGTATAGTTATTAAAAGGATAAATGTGTGCCTAGAGTCACCTGCTTGAGTTCAAATCTTAGCTCCATCACTAGATGTGTGACACTAGGCAAGTTATTTAGCCTTTCTATGGCTCATTTTCTCTTCTATAAAACAGGAATAATAATCTCATAGTATGGTCATGAGGATTAAATAAACTAATGTATGTTAAATGCTTAGAATAGTGCCCAACACACAAGAAAAAGTATCAGCTGTATCAAAGTCAGATAACTTCTCAAAACCAAATTAATTTTAATTTAGAAAATAAGAATAGGCCATCCAACATGTTTAAGACGACTCTCCCAAAAGCAAGTAGCAACAGATTATCTAAAACTTAGATGCCGAGCTGCTCTTACCTGTATCATAAAAAGAAGTAAACTATTAAGAATATCTGACCACTCTAAGAGTAAATCCTATTAACAAATCACATCAAATAAACTTACTTACCAGACCTAGGAACATCTTTAGTTTTTTGTTCTTTAAATCATCCCATCTTCCATTTCCAAAGCATACACAAACATGAAAATAATGCTTTATCACCTGGCATCATTAATTCTTATTCATATCAGTATACAGACAACTATTTACAAGATCATATAAAATTACTGTTAATAGTGTGAATTTTCAACCTTGAGCTATTAAGCCAGTGCTATGTTTCACCTCCTCTTTACATCAGTAGCCACTGACTGCCTGGCTACACTTTTATTTCCTTTGGCCCACAGAGGCAACTAATGGTAACAAGAAGTTTAAGTAAATGTCTTATAGAGAAGCGAGCTCAATATTCTCTCCACATTTAATGATTCTGTGAGGATTAGTCAAAGAAAACAATGTTCTTCCCAAGACTCCAAAAGGCAAATATCCACTTCTTTCTCTACTACAAGTGGGGATGAATTGCATATGCACCTGTATTGTCAGGTTGCTTACGCAATGCTTCACAAAACTTCAAACAGATGCTTTTCTAAGTGACAGTAGGTCTCACGCAGCAAAACTATAAATGAGCATTTTAGAAGAACTCAGAGGCAATTTAACTTTCAAGAAAATTTAAGGCTATAGTGCCTGGGACAAACTCTTCTATTGCACAACCTCAAAGACTTTACCTGCAATTTCCCGAGTCTATTGGTTGACAATCACTTCCAAAAACATTTTAAGCATATATCAAAAACCAACATAGAATACTCATAAAATACTTAGGTATATTTAAATCAATATCAATATTACAGAATTTTACGAGATATAGACATTTTAGTCTTCAAATCCACAGGTATTTTATATACCTCTGTCCATTGTTATACTCAGTTACACATATATATCTACAAGAATTTAACTCAGCAAAAACGTATTATCCAAGAAACATAAAATTAAAGATTAATCGGGGCTGGCCCCGTGGCCGAGTGGTTAAGTTCGTGCACTCCGCTGCAGGCGGCCCAGTGTTTCGTTGGTTCGAATCCTGGGCACGGACATGGCACTGCTCATCAGACCACGCTGAGGCAGCGTCCCACATGCCACAACTAGAAGAACCCACAACGAAGAATACACAACTATGTACCGGGGGGCGTTGGGGAGAAAAAGGAAAAAATAAAATCTTTAAAAAAAAAAAAATTAAAGATTAATCACCGTAGTCAAGAAATGGAAGAAACCCAAATGTTCATCGATGGATCAATGGATAAACAAAATGTGGTATATACATATAACAGAATATTATTCAGCCTTAAAACACAAGGAAATCCTGTCACACACTATAACACAAATGAATCTTCACGACATTATGCCAAGTGAAATAAGCCAATCACAAAAAGACACATACTGTGTGATTCCACTTATATGAGGTATCTAAAGTAGTCAAATTCATAGAAACAGAAAGTAGAATGGTGGTTACCAGAGGCTAGGGGGAGGGGGAAAAGGGGAGTTGTTATTTAATGAGTATAGAGTTTCAGACTTGCAAGACGAAAAAGCTCTGGGGATCTGTCTCACAATGTGAATATACTTACTACTGGACTATACCCTTAAAAGTGGTTAGGATGGTAAATTTTATTTTATGTGTTTTTTACCACGACAAAAAAAGATACAAATAAGCTTTTAAAAATAAAAAAAAATTAAAGAGTAAGAAAGTGTATTCCTTAAAAAAATATATTTACCTAATAATTCTTTTCCATTGCCTTAACAAGAACACATGACACAAATAGAATGCTGAGCATTAAATTTCTTTCCAAAACAATACAATCACAGCATTCAAGTAACTTTAGCCCCACATATCCAAGCTAGTTGCTCAAAATGCTTTTGGTGTAACCAAAACTTAAGACATTTTCCCCGTAAGCAGACTATTTCCTAAATATATATACAGCAAGGAGGCTTAGAAAGTTATTTTGGCCAACCCTTTTTGTATTGTATTTTATGCTTCAGAGTGGAAGCCCAATTTAGTTGAAGCCAAAAGTTTAAAAAAAAACAGACGTACACTGTACTATACATAAGTCTGCCTATTACTAGTCCTGGCTTTAAAATATGCCCTAAGAAAGCTTGGGATTCAGTAAAACATAGTTGAAAAAAGACACACCTTGTGCACTGAATCTTAAGGATACTGTCCACCAATAACTGAAATAAAGAACTCCTCTGAAGTATCAATTTCCAAGGATTAAACAAAAGACGTGCTTGGATTTTAAAGAAAAGTAACTTTGGTTACTAAGAAAGGAACGAATGAGGAAAAAGTTTCAGCTTGTCTTAGGCCTAGACAACTTTCATTCACAATTTCAAAATCATATTCTTCCTGGTTAAGTTTTGTTGTCATTTGTTTGTATTTAAATAGTTTCCAGGCACCCAATTTCCCTTTCTTGTACTACTGGCTGCTACAATTCTCAACTGCAAATTTATTAAATGTCATAAGCGCTTGAGAAAATAAGAAATAATCATGTAAAAACACAGCGAGGATAAACCAAAGCAGTTTCTCCATCAGAAAATGAGGCCCCATACTCTGTGACAATCGCTCTAGGGAACTTGTTTTGACAGTCATCAACAGCAAATAGAATTCTGTCCTCAACCTATATTACAGAAAATATTTAAGTACAGTTTTGTAAGCTCCAGACTACCCACAGATCTATAACAGGGTTGAGAAAGGTACAAACTACTGTCTTTTCACATGCTTTACTATAGTTTACAGCTTCTCCTGAATAGTTTTGCAGCTCTTACCCAATTTAGGAAAAGAAAAGGGGGGAAAAAAGCTACACAAACCAGATCCACCCAACTAGGCTGGGGAAAAGATAGAGGAGGGAAGAGAAAAGAGACTTTAAAAAGACTGCGCGTGCAATAATTATGTTTTCCTACTTTACCCCCTTCCTTCACCGTGCATTACATTGTCAGCATGAGTCTTCCAGATGACTTTTAAGTGGCAATAAGAGAGTAAGCATTCTGTTAACTGGGTAAAAGGTGGACAAAATAAATATAGTCAGCTCAGACTTTCCGAAGACTATGGAACAGCTGAAGTTACTTAATACAAATGATAAAACCTGCTTGGACTATGGGATTCGACAACAGCGCTGTTTTACTGGTAAAGTCATTTTCTTACACGACAATGCAGTATTTTCTAAATGCTGGTGTTCTACAGCAGTTATCAGAAAGGTGAGACCCAATCAGCTCTGGCTTGGGAAGGAAAACCCAAGTTTTACATCAGTCCTGATTCTGGCTCATCAGGACCCTATGGACTTTCATTTTTTCATCTGTAAAATGAAGAAGTTGGACTAAGAGTCCTTTCAGTCTAAATGAGTCTAGAAATCTAACGTTTAGTAATCTTCTAAAAAATCTTATATATATTCCACATCTATTATTCTCATTTTATTTTGCAGAGTTCTACACTGTGCACATAACACAAAGACAAGAGTAAACCCAGATCTATTAATCTCTATGGCTTCTATATTCCAAGGACCTTCAGGCACTATGCACAATCCTCCTACGGAAAGCTACAAAGCTGTTGGTTTTATAAATTCTAAAGATTAAAAGGAAAAGCAAAGCCTTCTTAAGGCACTAGGCTTAACACTCTAGCTCAAAATACATGCAACGAGACCCTAGGCCTTGAAAGCATCAGAACCATGCCCATAAAGTTCACTCCCTATGTGTACATCACTGTTTCAAATCACTCTGATGATGCATTTGCATGCTCTAGATTCTGGCTAGTAAACCGATACTGTTCAAAAGGGGTAAAACTAATATGGCTATGAAAGAATATCCACTGTAAAATTCCACAGATGCTTTCTGTAAAACATATTAACCCACCTGGCACACAGAGCAGCAACCCTGTGGGCCACGCATTGCACAGCAGGGACCTGGGTTAGTGCCTCTGTAATGCAAGCTACAGACACACACTGGTACCAACAGCAAAACACCGTGATGCCATGAGTTCTTCACTTCAGCTGTCGATCACCAGACTGCAAAACTAATGGCAAACTAGAACATTAAAAAACACAGACTGAAAACTGTTTCAGGACCTTGACCCAATTTTTCCAAGGCGTTCTCTAATAATAGGTTTTATAAACAGAAGAAAGAAAAAAAAATGCCACTTCATTTAAAATTTAAGCAGTCAAAGTTTGTGCATATTACCTAATACATTAAATAGCAGACATGGTGTGATTACATCTGTTTAAAATCTCACTAGTTATCTAACAAATGAACAGTTAAACCTCTTGCTTTCAAGATAATACCAAGTTGCATGAAAGAATCTCAAAGTACTTTATATACTACATGTCATTAACTCCCATAAATCCTTGACAAGTGTGGCAAAAAGCCAATGCTCCAAATATTACAAATGGGGAGAGCAGCACAAAACAATGACAAGACATGTCAGAAATCATCTGGCAAAGAACCCTAAGAAAGCAAGCAAGTGCTTGGGCTCCCAAGTCAGCATTCAAACTTTATTTGGAAGCTTTAAATAGCTTTTTAGCCTTTAAATAGCTTAAGGGCAAGGAATCAGAATTCATAATGACAGAAAAATCATCTCAGCCCAAGGTATATACGCCCACATAGAACGTATGACAGTGGGGGCTCAGTGACCCCTCCCAGGGGAGTAGAATATTGATGCTACACTTACAGGAGACACCAGGCAGGTACAGAAACCCAGAGCCCAGAACTTCTGAGCAAAAGATGAAGCCCACCCTCTACCCCTTATAGAGCTACAACAAGAGCACATCCAGCATGGACAAAACCTTCTGCTTGGTTTTTTAAACAGTTATGAGACACATTTTGCAAGGAACGATTTTCCTTTGATTTTCTTTATGTTTATGACAAAGGAGCCCTCGTTTCAAACACTTGCCCCCTGGGCATTGCTGCTGAGGAGAGGGCAGCCTGGGACGCCAAGCAAGGCTGTAAGACCACATCAAGCTGAAGAATGGGCCACTGCCAGGCCGACATGCAACAGGTGAAAGAAGCTAAAGCAGGGAGGGCAGGGATGGGCACGGATTAGCAGCATCAACCCTTCCAAAGATGCACTCATAGGGCCTTACTGCATGTTTTACAATAATCCTACATATTCCACTCCGAATCACAGAACCGGCCTAGAGTTGGAAGGGACTTTAGAGGGCATCTAGTCTAACCTCTGATCCTCTTTTCTATTATATACTTGTAATGGTCTGAAAGCTTCTGTCTGGATTCTTCTACTACCTGAAAGGGCAACTCCACTGCTTAGTAGAGCTAATTAGTAGAAAGTCCCTTATTGCTAATTTCCATCAATTAACCACATCTTTTCTTTCTGGAACTGTAGAGGATAATCTCAACCTTTTCTTTACATGACAGTCTAATATCATAAAACATAAACGAAAGACTTGTCCATTACATTTCATTTGCAGTATGGGCCCAGTCTACCTGCCTACAAAGTGTTTATGATGTTGATTCTATCATCCATTCATTCATTTAAGAAGTATGTTACCAGGGGCCGGCCCCGTGGCCGAGTGGTTAAGTGCGTGCACTCTGCTCCGGCAGCCCAGGGTTTTGCCAGTTTGGATCCTGGGCGCGGCCATGGCGTCGCTCGTCAGGCCATGCTGAGGCGGCGTCCCACATGCCACAACTAGAAGGACCCAGAACTAAAATATATACAACTGTGTACCAGGGGGATTTGGGGAGAAAAAGCAAAGAAAAAAAAGATTGGCAACAGTTGTTAACTCAGGTGCCCATCTTTAAAAAAAAAAAAAGTATGTTACCTGCCATTTAAGCGAGAAAAGGATTAACAACAACAATAGCAGCAGCTAACCTTTTAAGGGCCAGGAACTATTCTCAGTGCTTTATACTTAATTCATTTAATCTTCCAAACAAACATATTAAGTAAGTATTCTGTTGATTTCTGTTTTATAGGTGAAAGTGAGGCACAGAGAGGTTAGGTAACTTTGCGAAAGGCCACACAGCTGATTCCAGAAGGAATGCTTTCCATACTCTGGCTCCAGTGCTTAAAGAGCCCACAGTCTGGTAGAAAAGAACCAACAGCCAACCTTCTCAACTTTGTGACATGCCTGCAAATTTCCTAAATGTATGTTGTTTTCATCAAAATTTCTACAAGCGATGTTAGTCAGGACAGGGTCACTGAGCCTCACCACTAATAATAGAAGTGTCCCTACCAGTTGACAATAACCCACTAATAAAACCTCTCTAGGGTATAGTTGTTTGGCAAACTAGAGATCCCCCAATTCTGTTTGCATTCAGTTCACACTGGTTTGACTGGACCATAATGATAACATGAGAAATTTTGTCAGGTCCTGTGATAAAATCAAATCATATGATCTTCTTTAGTAGAAAAGGGGGTCAGCCCAGTGGTGTAGTGGTTAAGTTTGCACGCTCTACTTCGGCGGCCTGGGGTTCGCATCCTGGGCGTGGACCTACACACTGCTCATCAAGTCATGCTGTGGCAGCATCCCATGTACAAAAATAGAGAAGACTGGCAACAGATGTTAGCTCAGGGCCAATCTTCCTCACCAAAAAAAACCCCAAAAACCCCACACCCACAACCTATCAAAGACAGAAAAATAAAATTGGGCTATCCTGTTTCTTCTGTTGGCTTTAGAAGTAATAGCTAATTGTGGCAACAACGCTGTAGTATGGTAGGCTCTCTAGTACATTGCTGACAGGAGCATAAAAGACACATCCTCTACGGTAAGCAATTTGGAAATATGTTTTAAGATTTCACATCCTTTAGCCTAGAAACTCCACACTTGACAATTTATCCTAAGGAAATAATCAGAGATGTGGACCAAGATTCATGGAGATGTTTACCACAGCACTATTTATGATCGTAAACCACTAGAAACAACATGAATGTCCTAAAATAGGGACATGAATAAATAAATTATGTGACAACTACCTGCTGAAATCCTAATAGTAAAAATTCAGTTTCTATAAATATCTAATTACAGAGAAATGCTTATGATAGATTCAATATAAATAGCCAGATAGCTGTGAGAATGAACTATAATCTAAATTACGTTTTTTGTTTTTTTTTAAAGCTTGGCACCTGAGCTAACAACCGTTGCCAATCTTTTTTTTTTTCTGCTTTGTCTCCCCAAACCCCCCGTACATAGTTGTATATCTTAGTTGTGGGTCCTTCTAGTTGTGGCATGTGGGATGCCGCCTCAACATGACCTGACGAGCAGTGCCATGTCCGCGCCCAGGATCCGAACCCTGGGCCGCTGCAGCGGAGCACGCGAACTTAACCACTCGGCCACCGGGCTGGCCTCTAAATTACATTTTTTAAAAATAGTATTCTTGTGAACATCATATGGGGAAAGATAGAAAAAATGCATAAAAAGGGATTGTCAGATTACAAGTAAATTTTATTTTTCTGTATTTCCTAAGTGTGCTACAGTGATGTTGTATTAATTTTATAATCAGAAAAAACAATAAAAACTGAGGATGAAGCATATGAAATTGCTGATATTCAACTCCTTCTGATTTTCAAAATTAGTGCTTTCATGCGGTTCAACCTAACATTAAGCCTAGAAGGAGAAACAAAATTAACAATACTACCTGTTCTTGGTGAACCAATACAGATCTTTGGTGATTGCCATAAAACGCTGAAAAACAACTGCTTAGTAATTTTTGCTAGAAGAGTACTGTGTAGCTCACTAGTCTGAAACTTTCTAGAGTTCACCTTTTAGAAAACAGAATCAACACTGTCTTCGGTCTTCTAGACTGAAACCCTCAAGAAAATCCTGACACGCTTATGTGTAATTTGCATCCCAAATTAGAAGAATTATGACTCAATGACCATATTATTTCTGCCTGAAAAAAGCACTGAAAGGTTCACCACCTTTTATTGTATGAGGTGCTAAAGAATCCCACCATCAGGTCAAGGGCAATGTCCAAGGCCTGCTTATACTGAGTTTACTAGAGAATTGAGAGTGTGCAAAACATTCTGACTGATCTTTGATTCTTAACATCCTCCTAAAGATGCTCATCTTATTATGACCAAAAAGACCTGAAGATCACTTTGTTCCAGGAAGGGGAGGTGGTCTCCAAGTCTGGCAGACTCCAGAACACCTGTTATCCAGATTCCTCAGAGATTACCAGTAGTCACTTCACAGTCACATTATTCTTCACTGAGCATGTATCAAGGGTGAGGCCCGGTGCTGGGAATCACAAGTACCTTCAGCATTCTGGGCTGAGATGTAATGCATCTGGCTGGGAGATGGAATTTACAAAAGAACACAACTTCTGAAATATTTTTTCACTTAGCTTGGGCTTTGATTCGCACTTAATTTATCTAAAATACTTGTTATAGTTGTTGAGGGTTGAGGAGAAAGCTTTTTATCCAACAAAAACTAATCCCCTTCTCGCTCCTTCCGAAAAGATCACTATGAATTAATCACAGGAAGATTTCAAGTTCTGTTGCCTCATGGCAAAATATTTTTAGTGAGTGCCAGTTATGTGCTGAGCTAGAATTAGAAACCCCTCCTCCCTCCCTGGTCAGAGAAGGGAGAGAGGAGAGGTGCAGCTGAGGAGAGTTTAAAATTAAGAAAAGTTTAATGGCTATAGAAATGGAAGATTCTTCACTCACTAAAACCAAAAAATTTTGTAACCCTCATGACTATAGACCTCTAGCTAGAAAAGAAAGGTCCCCAAGGCTGTAACAACATCATACGGTTCTTCTTGGACTTCACCCCTACAAAAACAGCATCCCACATCTCTCTGGGCAAATCCTAGCAATGACCAAAGAATCAATGGAACTGACCGTAGGAATTATTCTATGGACATGGATATCATTCTCTAACCCCCAGGTAATGTCCATCATTCCTCCTTTCTTTAAACATATCTTATTCATATGGTATAGAATTAGTTTACAGGTCAATGTCTTTCCCTTCCCTCCACCCCACTCTCAACTCAGACTACAATCAGAGACCATGGTCTTACTCACCCTTGTATCCCCAGGACTCAATACTGCGCCTGGCACACAGTAGGTCACACAACTGAACTGAATTTGGCCCATTTACAATTTTAAGAAAGAACTCTCTACTGAAGTATAGTAACAAAAAGCTATTACAGCCTTTTCAGTGATTGTACCACCCAGTATTTTACTTACCAAGGATAAGAAGATAAACATTGTTGGTGTCTGTGTTTCCTGTATTTCAGAAGAGTGGCACAGATGTAAGAAGCCATATTCATTTTAGCCACTTACAAGTAAAGAGACCTTGGCAATTTACGTAATCCCTTCAAGACTTTTTCCTCATCTATAAAAAGGGACAATATCCCCTACCCGCAGGGTTGCGGGAGATTAAATGAAATAGAGTAAGTACTGTATGTGGATAGCAGGCATCCAGCCAGAGACATTTCCTAGCTTCCACTTCATCCAACCAGGCTGTCCTTATCAATCACCTGATTCCTATTTTATGTTTTCAGCTATTCCACAGGTCACACCAACACACTTCAGTCTGAATCTAATGTGGAGCTCTTTTATCTCCTTCACAACCCATTCCCTCCCCATTTCATCAAAGCCTTCCATAAACCACCAATGCCAGAAGCTTGCAACTTTGGCGTCTTGGGTTTGATAGGTCTTTCCTTCTGCCTTCCCATATTTAGGGCTTCCGGTGACCGCTCTGAAAAAGAAAACTCTGAGGCTAAACAGAAGATGGCAGCGCTCCTGACTCCAGGAAGTAGATTCCTTAGGACCCAAGCTAAAGCAGGATTCAGGGAGTAAGAAAACATGTTGCCTTGGAAGGAAGATTTATACTTTCCATCACTTGAGCACTGTGCACCCCAGCTTCATTTTCAGGAAGACAACTACAGGCAGCAGAACAAAAACTCAGAAGCCCATTACCAAACCTGTAAATGGAAAGGCAACGTGAGACTGGACAGCACCAACGGCCAACTTCCACTAACCCAGCTAATGAAGCCCTGTGCCAGCACACATTTCACTTAAATCCCCCAAAGTAATTAGTTCCAAGGAAAGATGTCACCTGACACGATTAAGAACGAACAGGAGCAGAATAGCTAAGGGTCATTCTTACACAGAATGAAAAAAGAACAGCAGGAAAAAGCAGCCTCCCCATTTTGCCAAATCTACAATATAAAATTGAAAAACTGGAAACTCTCATTGTGTGGAACATAAAGAAAAATTAGAGTGACTAAAATAGGAGGCGGTATGTAGTATTAGCAATAGCGTGACTTGGTGGCTTCAGCAAATAAAATAACACACAAGAGGCCAAAGATAGGATGCAGGGAGAGACGACGTGTGCTAATTCTCCCTTTTCCTTGCAGGAAACAAATTACAACACAGGTTCACTTCATTACACTGCATGTAAAAGAAGAAAGCACTGTTTCCGGGCAACAAACACTTTAGGAGCTTAATATTCACTGTGCAGAATCCTAAAAAGTCACTGAATGTCTTGGAATTTCACCACACAAACTTGCGTCACCACACTCTTTTGTGTCAGACTGTTTCAATATCTTCAAGGCTTAGCATAATTGGAGCCTGTCTAAAAATAGGCTATTTTTTCCTTTGCAATCTGATTGGTAAATAAAAGTTACGGGAGTTTTTATCCCCTTCATTTGTTTTAAACAACCGCTAGCTTCTGCTCATCAAGCAAAGATTACTGAATACATTTTCTGGATCTATTTGTTTATTCTGCCATGGCACACACTCTACGCCCTTCACCATTGTAACGCGCTGAGCGCCATTAGGAATGCTCCACAACCACCCCAGTTTCAGCTGTGGTGGACTGCACCACCACCATTTATTCCACAACACACTTACGAGAGAAGCAAGCATTCCTCTTCATCCCTCTCCCTCCATCCCTGCATCATCACCGGACCCTCCTCCTTAAGAATTCTATCCTAGGGCCTCGTTAATTATGACCATTCAAATTCCCTTATGGCTAGTGTCAAAAGATTGAGGGAGTAAAAAGACAATCAATGCTCTTGGAAACTCCAGAAAGTGGCAGCAAATACTAACCAACCCAGAATGACACATGCTAACTGGCATACATCCGCTCAAACAAAAATGGCTCCAAGAACTGTGAAGACATAAACCTATTTTTTTCCATCTCATGATGCCTGTTGCATAGACAAACTCTCACAAAACATAGGCAACGCCCACTGGGGCGGTTAAGAAAGCTCAGACTGCCTGGATTTGAATTATGGGTCCGTTATTCACTAGCCCTGTGACCTTGGGCAAGTTACTGACACTCTCCTACTTCAGTTCTCTCATCTACAAAATGGAGATCAGAGCATGAAACCCCATGCTAACCTGCCCCACAATCAGGCAAATTCAGATCTAACTTGATTGAGGATTGGTTCCCATCCTCCACTCAGCCCCATTTACAGGAACGGGCTAAAGCTTTTAGCCAGGGGGTAGATGAGGAGCAGGCAGGATGTTAGGAAATAACTAGCTCCTGACATTTAGATTCTCTCAGTTCAATACATTTCTATACATCTAATAAATGAAAACATTTTCTCCTCCATGCCACCCCCCAACACACACACTAACTAGAAAACAAACTGAAAAACACTATTTTTCATTAACCTCACAATAACATGACTCCTACATTTTATACAACTGAAAAACCATTTTTTAAACTCTGCTTATATGTTGCAGTAGGGTTTTGATGTTAGTATAAGTACTTGGAACAGTGTCTGGCAAGCATTAAATGCTTAATATATCTTAGCTATTATTATTATCTCTAATTGAACTGTGTATCTAATTATTTACCATTTACTTGCAGAGGGGAAAGACCAAATCCTAACTCTCTTCGGAAGTTCATAAGAACTGCTACCCAACCTAAGTCAAGGACCAGTCACATATGCCACAATGAACTGAGTAGGGGAGGGGAGAACCAATATAATCTAAAAAGAATAAATTAGGTAACTATAGCTGTATTTTTTTCCTTCTAATAGATGTCACCAAATATAATTTACAGTGATTCAATTTATCAGCAAATGGCTTGCACAGGCTCCTAGAAGATAAAATGAGATGCCCTGTACTGGAAAGGAGACCCAAAGTGTGATTACAGCAGCCACCTCTATTTTAGGACTAGCAGAGGGGTGCAGGCCAATCTGTTTGCTCCTACGAGTTTGTCTTCCCTCTCTACACGTGAATTCAGTCTGCGATGGTGAGGGAACATTTAACAGTTTCAAAAAACAAACAGAAAGCACTGAACACATGCGCTGATTCAGGGACTCTAACAAAAATGAGTTTTAAAAATTAATTGATTTATGGGGCCGGCCAAGGGGTTAAGTTTGCACGCTCCGCTTCGGCAGCCCAGGGTTTCGCTGGTTCGGATCCTGGGCGCAGACATGGCACTGCTCGTCAAACCATGCTGAGGCAGCGTCCCACATGCCACACCTAGAAGGACCCACAACTAAAGTATACAACTAGGTACTGGGGAGATTTGGAGAGAAAAAGCAGGAAAAACAAAAAAGATTGGCAACAGCTGCTAGCTCAGGTGCCAATCTTAAAAAAAATCAACTGATTTACATAATCATGCTTTAAAGATCAAGAGTCCGATTTCCTCTCATCTCTTTATTTTTGGCCTATGTCTCCTATGCCTATCACAAGTCCTACTCCAAAAATAAACAAACATTGGATAGTAGTTCTTTATTTTCTAATATTTGAATAAAATGATTTTAGAAAATAAATACAAAATCCCCCTGCCCCTCCAAAATTCTATAGTAATAAACAATGCTACAGATGAGGAAAGAGACCACAGCTCCTTTAATAACCAAAACTAGTTTAAGTCATCTTTTACCTCCAAATTTTGAGATGAAAAAGGGTATAATCCAAAGCAAGTTATTTACAGCTTTATTTCTCTTCAGCTCCTTTCTATGCAGATTTACCTCATCACCTGCAGTCACTACCCACAGGATTTGGCAACTCATTTCATCATTCTTCACCTTTCTTCGAAAATTTGAAAACCAAAGTTCAAAAAGCAAAGAGATGAAGTATACAAGACAGAAGGAAAGCAGGTAGCTGAATTAATGCAACAAATATCAACCAAGTACCTACTGTGTGCAAGGTCCAAGCTACGCGCTGTGTGTCTAGGGGTGAGTAAAACAAACTCCCTACCCTAATACAGCTCAGAGTCTGATAAGGAAGATGACTATAAACACACAAATAAGTAAGTCAGTGAGTACAAAATGATGAATGCCAAAATGGGAACAAAACAGGGTGTGGAGCAAGAAAAGGTCTGAGAGAGAAAACTCCTGCATGTGTGTACAAAGAGACAAGTACAGGAACATCTATGTTTCATAACGGTGAAATGCCAACAACCTAAATGACCATCACTAGAGAAATGGAAAAATAAATTGAAGAATATTCACATGATGCAATACTATAGAGCAGTTCAAATGAAGATCAGAGCTACATCAGATCAACACAGACATAGTTCAAAAATACAATGCTGGGAGAAAAAAGCAAGCTGCAAATTCAAATATGATATATATTTACAAAAATTAAATGGGCACACTCACAGGTCAGAAAAGCATACAAAAGAGAAAGACACATAGCGCCTTCACAATTGTAGTTGCCTCTGGAGAGGGAAGGAGACCAGGGAAGGGCACATAGAGGACTATCTGGAAGGCTTGCTGTTATTTAAAGAAAATCTGAAGCAATTATGAAAAAATCTCAACATGTATTAGTTCTGGGAGATGGTTACATGGATATGTTATTTTATTCTATAAAAAATAATGGGAAAAAAGAAAACATATTTTTTTAATTTAAAAATGGGAGATGGAGGTGGATTGGATGGGCCTACTTAGGTAGAGGAGTCAGGCAAGGCCTCAGCAAGAAGTTGCCATAAAGCTGACACTTGAAGAGAGAGAAAATGCAACCCTGCACCAAGCCTGGGGAGGCACATTCCAGGCAGAGGGGCCCAGATGCGCCAGGGCCCCATGGAGGGATAGAACTGCCTGGGCGTACAGAACTAAAAGAAAACAGTGGCCCATGGGGCTGCAGCAAATCAGGGGTAGCGAGGGCAGCAGGCTGGTAACACAAAAGGCAACTGGAGAGGGGAGGCGAATCACATAGGACCTTGGAGGACAGGGGGAACCGAGCTGGGAAGCCGCTCTAAATGATGTGACACAATCACAGTTTAAAAATATAGATTACCTGCTGTGTGGAGAATGGATTCGAGGGAGCAAGAGTAGAAGGGGAGACACCAAAGCAGGCTGTCATGGCGACCCTGACCAGTGACGACCGTGCTCTGAGCTAAGGAGGGGGTGGCAGTGGCAATGGAGAGAAACAGATGAATCTGCAGATTTTGAAGGAAAGGTTGGCAGGATTTACTAATAACTGGAGCTTAGGACTGGGGTAAGAAGTGATAAGAAAGACAACTATTTCTTACATATTATAAAAACACTTGGTGTTTGCCATTTTGTGCCCACTACTAGATGCCCCTGAAGGGCATGAAAAAACACTCTGGGCCCCTGAATCTATTTAGTAAAACTAAACGAACAAACTCATCAAACTCCTAAGAGTAAATGAACGTGAATATAAGCTGAGGTCATTAAGTTAAAGAGTAAGGAAAGTCAGGTTAAATCAGTCAGGGAAAGTGAATTTTGAGGAAGACTGAAAGAGACAGCACAGAAATTAGTGGTGTAGGTGGACAAAGTACGAAAAGCAGAAGAAATGGCAAAGTAAAAACACAAATCAGAAAATAATTTGACAAACAGTATACTAATTGGCCTTATTAGAGTAGATTTTAAGCACTCAAGTGAGAGAAAAATGTAGAAAGGGTAAGAAAGGCTCTGAAGAGAGGGCAGACATGACAACATAAGGTATTTAGTTTTCAGCTAACATTTACTGAGTGCTTATTATGTATCAAATATTGTGTCACGGCATTAACACACATTATCTCATTTAATTCTCCCAACAACCCCGTTGGGTAGTTACCATTATTAAAAATGATGAGGCTGAGAGGTTGAGTAATCAGTCAGTGGATCACCAGCCCAGGGAGAAACAGAACCAGCCATGCTTACCTGGCACTCACCCGGGAAGCCAGTGGGCTGGAGGTGGTAGGTAGAATGGTAAGGGCAAGGAGTGCAAAGCCCCCAGGCCTAGGCCTCGATTCCAGGTCTGCCATTTAGTCGAGGTGTTTTACAAGCTATTTCTCCATGCCTGAAATCCTTCATCTATAAACTGGGGAGAATTACACTATCTACCTACGGCAATTCCGCTCGCCACCATCCCTACACTCAAAGAGCACCAGCTGAAGTCAATGATCATATCCATGTCACAAAATTCAACAGAAATTTCTCGAAACTATTGTCAGTGCCTCTTTCTGACAGTCACCCACCACCTCCCTGAAACACTCTTCAGTGGCTTCCACAAGACCACGTGTTCCCACTTTTCTCCTTCTCTAGTGGCTCTTCTACAGCCAACTTTTAAAGTCCATCTTCCTCCACCAGGCCATTCAATGCGAGGGATCCTTCAGACTAGGCCCTACACCCACTGCTCTTTCCACTCTCCCCACTCTCCTAAAGTAATCTCATCCAAGCCCATGGCTTAATTTACCTCAATACACCAATGACTTGCAAATTTATGGTGCCACCTCAAAACTAAGATGTCCAAGATCAAACTGTTCATCTTTCCCTCCCCCAGCCCCAAATCTGGTCATCTTCCAGTGCTCTTCAACTCAGTGAGAGGGACCCCATCCATCTATCTGAACTAGTCACACAGAAGTTGTCCTTGATACTTTCCCCATCCTAAGCCCTACATCCAAGCTATCACAAGGCTTGGTTGGTTTTTTTCTCTTACATCTCTCATGTCTATATCCTTCTCCCTCCCCTGACTGCCATCACACCAGGCAAGCCACCACCATCACTTGCCTGGAATACTTTAATAAGAGCCTACCAATTTGTTCCCCTCATCCACTCTGACCCCTCCAACTCACTCAGCCAGAGTGATCTTCTCAAAATGCAAATGGGAACCAATCCTTCCACCCCCACACAGAACCCATTAATGTCTGCCCCTTGTTCAGCACGGCCTGCAAGGCCTGCATAGTATGACTCCTGCCACCTCTCCAGGCTCACCCTCCATCACTCTTCCCTTCCTTTCTACACTCCAGCTATAGCAGCCTTCCCTCAGTTCCTTGACCACATAACACTTCCACCCACCACAGGACCCCTGCACGTTATCCCTCACCCTGGAATGCTTATCCCTGCAAACCTTTAGCTAGTTAACTCCAGCACACACTTTTCAGATCTTAGCTCAAGTGCCATAGGCTCAGGAAACTGATTCCTCAGTCTAGGTGCTCTGATTCTTCAGAGGGCCTTTGTTACCAGCACTCATAAATTCCCATTCCTTTTCTTAGCACTTACTTTCTTTTGGAATGACATGATTATTCATTTGAGTATTTGCTTAGTGGCTTTCAATTATCAGACTGAAAACTCCATGAGGGCAAGGTCCTTGAACACTTAAATTTACCAGTTTCCCCAACACACCAACACCATGCCCGACACCTGGTAGGGGCTCGGCACCTTACACAAATCCTTCCTCTGGGTTGTTATGTGAAACAATAGTATACAGGCTTTCCTACGTTAAGGTGCTTCATAACGGGAGCCTAACAGTAATCACTGTCATCCAGCACCCTCTGGCAAGTGAAAACAGAGGCTCAGAATGACTGACTTGCTCAAAGCCATACAAAGCAAACAAGCGAGTGGGTGAGTGTGGCACCCTTGGTTTCCAGTCCAGGCTTTCTCCAGCACATACTCACACTTTTCTGCTTGTTTTTTATGCCAACAAAAGATCCTTTCTCTTGTTTACTAGTAAGTAATCACAAGTTTGACCTCCTGAGCTGTAGCTCTAGTTTTACTGGAATCGTTACCGAACGCATTCGTCTCAAGCCTGCAGGTCACAAGCAATGTCATTTGTCTCCATTTCCCTCCATGGTACACACTCAGCAAATATTACTTAAAGAATTTCTGGCTATGAGGCAAGAATCAGTAATTGAATTAAATATATGCACTCACTCTAGGCCAATCTTCTGAAAACAAGTTATTTTTTCTGTCCCGTCAGAACACCATTAAAGAAATACCCGGATTCTCCCTGTGATTCTATTATCAGCTGTCCATCGCATCATGCCATGCAGTCCAACTTAAATAGAACATACACCCTACCCTCTTGGCCAGAGCACAGAAATATTGCATGTGGCCTTAAGAACAATGCACATTATTAATAGCCCATGAGCTTATTCCTTTCCCCAAGTGCCCCCTCCTCAACCCTCCCCCTCCCCGCCTGTGGAAGGCACACCACAACCCTGCACAGGGCTGAAAATACAATCTGTGGTTAAGTCAGCAGGGGCGAAAAGCCCCTGAAACAAATATAGCCAAATGTCTGACACTCCAAATTATGACAGAAACCTAATATCTTTCCTCCACTCCCATCTCCACTCAACTCTTAGCCCCAAGGCAAAAAATCTCATCACTAGCCTCGAAATGGCAATTCTTTTGTTAAATATAAAACAACAAAGCCAATAAAAATAGCTCATAGCAAACTAAACCCAAACCTGTAAAGAAGATTTAGTAATTCCAAATACCACACATATACCATTTCTAGAAATCATTCAGGCTTTGTTGTTCTTTTAAAAATGCAAGTAGAGCTTCACCTCAGTTACATTTTACTTCATTTTGTTTTTTAAAAGAGGGAGGGAATTTTCAAAGAAAAATTTTAAATTGTGAGACTCTCATACATTCAAGTTTAAAAGGGACACAAACCAGTTCAACCACAAAAATTAGTAATAAAAAGGAAACAAGGACAGCTGTACAACCCGACACTGGCACTACATTTCAAAGTAGGTACAAGATCTCTAAAACGATGACTACAGGGCTCAGGAATCCCTGGCTTAAAATCAAACAGCTTCTTAACACATACACACATACATAAAGCCCTTCTTCTGCCCGCCTTCCAAAACTCCCACAACTTACCAAACTCAGCCCACTGTAATTTAACACAGTATTTATGATATGGCAAATTGACACAGGCTCACGCTGCCTACTGAAATGATGAAACACAAACAGAAGGCACTAATTCTATTAGTCTTCCCTCGGTTAACGAGTCCTGAGCCATAATAAACCCAACCAGCTTGTTCTGTTTTTAAATTTGAGATGGATGTGTCTTTAAAGAGCCTGACTGAACTGTTGTGAAGAGTATGCTCAAGCTACCAGACTGTGCAGGCTGCCGAAAGCAGGTTCTTGCAATTAGTGATAAACGTATCCAGCACAGCTAAAGGAAGCAGACAGTGCGGTGATGGCTTGTACACCATCAGATTCAAACACTGGGGCAGCTGATCCATTTGGGGGATGGGAAACCTGCAAGGCTTCCAAGCGCAACCAGATCACCCATAAATCTATTACCTGGGCAGATGAGGAAAGGAGAAACCAAAGAAAAGGTCAATATTTTGGTTTTCTAGTGATCTTTTCTCTTCAATTCATGTATATCTGCAATTTGTGAAAAGAGGGGAAAAAAAGATGTGGGAGAAAAAAAGTAAAGATATATGATATTTTCTCCTTTCCTTAAGAGTAGTATTATCCAGGAAATTACCTATGCAGACTGACTGCAGAACCAGACAATTAAACCTTATGCCAATTTCTATGCCACTGGTGAATAGTGGCTAATAACTTCACACTTTTCTTTTTGTCTCTTAACAAGGAGGAAATGGCACTTTCAAAATCATTACTGCTCTGTCATCTTGGTTCATTGCCAAAGCAAGGAGCTTTAGGACACCTGTCAAATAATAGGCAGCTTGTGAAAAAGAAACATATACCCAAACAGGTTTACATAAAATGTTCACATATGTAGAAAGAGGGATGAGTTGGGTTAACAGAAAGTCATTCTGGTGAGGGCTGGGAAGAAAGGAAGAAATTTCCAGGACTCAGTTTATGTTATTCAAGTCAGAGTAATGAAACTTAATCTGTCTCACCAGAGATAAGCAGCACTGACACAGGGTCACTCTGATAGTATTTATCTCTTCATCCTTAGCCACATTCCCAGAGGTTTCAGTAATTAAACACAAAATATTCAGGCAAAAATGCCATCCCAGCCTTCTCAAATGAGAGTGCCTAGTAAAAGTGTACAAAGTATCCTTTTTCTTGTTCTGAGTATCCAGGCCATTCTTACAAACTCAAAATAGGCTTACACAGCAAGATGCTCATTTAAAAAATACACCTCCTCCACATCCACCCATCTGTTACTGTGCAAACTACTAGGCCAGCATGACCCCAGAGTTACGGCAAACAAGCATATCCACTCTGCGAGGCACAGGGCTAGGTGCTGGGTGGAACAAACGTGATCCCTGACAAACTGAACGGAAACGGCGATTGGAGGATATAGAAACAATCTGAGGCTGCAGGCTTTTCTTTTGTTTTTTGTTAAAGAGAAAAATTTTAAGTATTCATACTAGTTTATGCAGACCCATTCTGATTCTAGTAGTACAACATCCAATGTGTGGGTTAAAAAAAGGAATTAATTTAGATTGAGAATAAGGAAATTCCACCTTACTTAACGAAAAAAAACCCTGGCACTTTTAAGATTAGTACTAAGGAGATTCTTAAAGATGGGGAGGGCCAGCCCACAGCCCCAGGACCACCCGTCATTGCCGCTCATGCCTGGTGATACCACGTGTGTGTAGGAGGGGTACGGGGTACTCTTTCTTGACAAAGACTTGTATTATCTGGGCAAATGAGCCCTTCCCTGGATTCCCGAAAGCTCAGGTAAGACAAAGATGAGGTAACCACCCAAAACTTCAGTAAATGCAAATGGATGGACAAGAAAGCACGCAAATATTTCCTTGTTGAAGCTCTCTTCTCTGATGCTCGCAGACACCCGCCTGTTGCACAAGCAGAACTTGACCTCGTCTCTCTCTTCCCAGCTACCTCTAACATCAATTGCCTTATGTCCTCCTAAGCGTATACCTTTCCATACCCAAAACCCAAAAGAGCACACAGAGGTGGATGTTCAGGCATCTTGGAGATGCTAGTTTCCGACTTTTAAGAAAAAAGGATAAGGTCATTCTGAATTTATTTTTAAAAGTCTCAAGTTTTGGCATTTTAAAAGAAATGTTGTGTCAGAGTTTTCAAGTATATAGAAATATACTTGATTGGAAATAGGTGTTTCTATAGAATTCAAAGGTATATGAAAAGAACCTAGGCTCTAATACAACTATTAATTTGTACTGTTAAGAATTTCAATGGGGCCAGCCCCGTAGCCAAGTGGTTAAGTTCACATGCTCCGCTTTGGTGGCCTGGGGTTCACCGGTTCGGATCCTGGGCGCAGACCTATGCACCGCTCATCAAGCCATGCCGTGGCAGCATCCCACATAGAAGAACTAGAATGACCTACAACTAGGACATACTGGGGCCTTGGAGAGAAAAAAAAAAAGAATTTCAACTCATTCCATCTGAATTACCACAAATTCTGAATTAGTAGATGTGAATTAACAAAGCTGAACAGCATGTGTTATCAGTTTTGAATAACTGCAAAGAATTTAGAACCCAAACATCTCTGAAATACAATAAAAAGTTTCTCTGGCTTAGAATTTTATAATGTAAAAACTTCAAAAGTGGTAATCTGTGATCACTGAAAAAGGATACTGCTCTTTTTTTTTAAACATAAAACATATTCTGCAAAAATATAATAAACCTTCATTTTACCCTTAAAAGAAATTCTCTTCTTATAGTAAAAAAAAAAAAATCAAAATGTTAGTAGGTCAGCTGAAGTTAAAAGTAGTCTTAATGGTGGCTATTAAAATTCTGAAGACAGAATTAGAACTCTTCCCTCCTACCACCCACACAGTTTCCATGGGTCTGGTCTGGCAAGAAAATTCTTCACACTGCCATGTTTTAGGCGACAAAAGCATACATTTTTAAGGCTAAAGTTTCCCCTCAACCTACAGAAGAAGAGAGTTGAAATGAAATGTAAGAACCAGCAGTTCTTTACCATTTTTGCATCACAGTCCCCTTTTAGAATCTCTTAAATGCTATTTGCCCTCTCCCCCAAAAAAGTACATATATGTACAGACACACAAAATGTTGCATACAACTTCAGCGGATTCTCTTTGCTCTACTTGAGTTGAGAGAAGTTCTCAAATAATCTAAAAACAAGTAAAACTTCAAAATCTGTATTTTTTAGATGTCCAAAAGATTGTTTTCCTTCCTTCTTACTACTTTCAGTGTAATTTCCTCTACTTTCACCTCCTATGACTGAGACTGTTAGAAACAAAAGTGACTTTTCTATTACACATGACTCTTTTAGACCAGAGGTCCACAAACTTTCTCTGTAAAGGGCCAGAAAGTACACATTTTAGTCTTTGCAGGTCAGTCTCTGTAGCAACTAATCAACTCTGCCTTTGTAGCAGAGCACAAATGCAGCCATAGACAAACAGGTGTGGCTGTGTCCCAACAAAATTTTATTTACAAAAAAAAGTCTGTGGATGGGAGTTAGCCTGCAGGTCATAGTTTTTTGACCTCTGGAATAGAGGAACAGGTTCAACAACTCCACAAGGAAGCAAAGAGATAAATACAATTAGATCCCTAACTTATACCATCCCTAAAAATAATTTCCAAAAGGATTAAAGACCTAAAAACCACATACTGTACAAAAAAATCTATTTGGCATTAAAATAAAAAACTTCTGCACAAAGACCACAAATAAAGGATAAGCCACAGACTAAAAGATATCTGCAACACAAATGACCAAACAAGGATTAGCCTTTGAATACCTAAGAAGAAATACTAAGAGACATACAACCCAACGAAATAGGACACACATGTGTATACAGGCAATTCACACAAGAAAACTGAAGTTAAAACAAATGAAAAGATGCTCAACTTAACTAATTCTTAAGAAATGCAAATAAAAATCACAATGAGATACCATTTCACACTTATGGGACTGGCAAAAAACTAAAAATTCTGATAATAAGTGCTGACAAGGATGTGGAACACTAAGAATTATGCAACAGGTATGTTTACAAGTATATAGCAAGTTTAAAACCCCTCAACAGAAAAATAAACAACAAATTCAGAAGCAAAATTTTATGTCAGAATCATTTCCAATTCTCTTTAGATTAACCTCTGGTACTATCTATGACTGTGGGGGTCATGTTTTGTAGCCCTATGGCCACCAATATGAATTCAGCTATTTGAAAGAATTAGCTGGCTGTGATAAATTAAATGATTGCATTTATCAATAAAGTATCATATACTGCTTGTGCAATGTGCAAATTCCACTCCTAGTAATACACTAAAGAAACTCTTACACATGTGGCACTGTCTACTGTAGCACTGTTTGTAATAGCAAAAAACTAAAACAAGTAAAAACTTGGAAACCTAAAAACCTGGACACTGTGAGAATAAAAAACATGCTATGCTATATTTATTCACTGAAATATTATAAATAGGTAACATGAGTAAATCAAATCTAAAAATGTATCTACATGGATATACTTAAAAAGTGGTATACAGAGTAGGGTTTTTCCCTTACATTTTTGGCAAACAGCAAAAAATTATGTAGCATAACACATAAATGGTAACAACTTTTAATGTACCACATGTATAGGTCCACATGTTTGTTGTAAAAGCAAAAAACCATGGACAAAAAGGACAAAACTAACCCTGAGAGGGCAGTTACCTCGAGGAAGAAGAGAAAGAAATGAGAGAGGGTGGGGAAGGGTTTTTAGTTGTCTCTATCATAGCTTACTGCATTTAGTTTTTTTTTTAAAAAAACTAGACTTTTAAATCAAAACTACACTAAGATATCACCTTACATCTGTTAGAATGGCTAAAATAACCAAAACAAAAAGTAACAAATGCTGGAGAGGTTGTGGAGAAAGGGGAACCCTCATACACTGCTGGTGGGAATGCAAACTGGTGTAGCCACTATGGAAAACAGCATGGAGATTTCTCAAAAAGTTAAAAACAGAAATACCATATGACCCAGTCATCCCACTACTGGGTATCTATCCAAAGAACTTGAAATCAGAAAATCCAAAAGAACCATGCACCCCTATGTTCACTGCAGTATTATTTATAATACCCAAGACGTGGAAGCAACAACCTAAGTGCCCATCAACTGATGAGTGGATAAAGAAGATATGGTGTGTGTGTATACACACACACAATGGAATACTACTCAGCCATAAAAAGGATAAAATCATCCCATTCACAACAACTTGGATGGACACGGAGGGTATTATGTTAAGTGAAATAAGCCAGATAGAGAAAGACAATCTCTGTATGACTCCACTCATACGTGGAAATTAAACACGTAGACAAAGAGAACAGATTAGTGGTTACCAGGGGAAAGAAGGGGTGAGGGGTGGGCACAAAGGGTGAAGTGGTGCACCTACAACACGATGACACAACAATAATGTACAACTGAAATTTCACAAGGTTGTAAACTATCATAATCTCAATAAAAAGTTAAAAAAAAATTTTTAAATACTAAGCTTTTTAAGAAAAAAGACTGGAAAAGTGAAATTTTTGCTTATTTCCAGATAACGATGAAAGTCTCCCATAGCACTTAATTATAAGATTTTCCATAGTCATTCATTCTCTTTTGCCACTGACACTAACAAAAGCTATAGCCCTCCATCCAGGGGCCATTCCAAAGGGCTCTCTACAGGTGTTAGCCAATCGCCAAGAGACTCCCAGGAAGGCTTGCCCAGACTGCATTGTTTGCATGCAATGATTTAGATACATGTTCTAAATGCACAAATTTCAGCTCCGAACACAACTGAAAGCTAGGGAGTCTACAATTGGTTGGCAAGTAGGCTGGCAAAGACTCATTTTAGCCTTCTGGGTGAGAAACTGAAAACACCTGGGCTCCACACCCAACCGTTAGAGCTATGTTCACTTCAAAATGCAATCAGAAATCCAGACCAAAAATCGTTTCTCAAGGCACAGAAATGAAAGAGTATAGAAATAAAACAATACTAATGCCAATAAGTACTAATTATTTCACAAAGACAAATATTACTATTACACTAAGGATTATGCAATGAGTATGCTTATAAGTATAGAATAAGTTTAAAATCCCTCCAAAAAACCCCAACAAATCCAAAGAGGCAAAATTATAGATTGAAATCCTTTCAATTCTCTTTAGATGAGCCTGATAATTGTAACTGAGGGAGTCATGTATTATAGTCCCATGGCCAGAAGTGTGAATTCAGCTATTTGATAGAAAAATTAGCTTGCTATGATACATTAAATGATTGTTCTTATCAATAAAACTTAGGATTCAAAAACCATCATTATTTTAAACACTAAATACATTAGACTATTACAATCCTTTGGTCCAGTGTTAGCCTTTCTTTAACAATTTCAAAATCTTAAAAAGTCGAAAATTTGGACAGATATGTGTTACTAAATGGCCTTCATCATTGTTCACAGAATAAAACCCTTAATTGATTAATGATCTCAGGGTGTCTATCGCCATCTAGTGAACAATCACTTCAATTACCACACCAGTGACTTGACAACCAAGTCCGTTTTCTTGGTGGTTTAAAATATATGTCCACTTAGTGCTATCAACTTGCCTAGTATCTTTTTTATGTCTCTCTACATACATTGAGAACAGACACAAATACAGATGCTATTTATATAGATTCACCTTTCAGTGTCTGTAAACTCAGTTTCCATATTACTTCTCTGGAAACACTGACTTCATTATTTTTAAATAACTTGCACGCTATGAGGTCCCTCATACAATTCCTTAACCATTAACTAATTCTCTACCACCGAGCAATTAAAAATCATAGACGAGTTTAAGTGTGAAAGATCACACCTGGGAAAAGACAATATTGATGTCCATTTGACACAACTATTAGCACTTTTATTATAAACCTGTTTTTAAAAGTACAAATTAGTAATTACTCTGAGTACTCTAGCAGCCATAATACATTTGATTACAGAAATTATTAGGTCACCAGAGCCAAACCTGCATGATTCCAACAAAACTAAGCACACACAAAATAGACTTAAAAATAAAAAGGGAGGGGGACTTAAGGCCTCCCCAGACTGTGTATTAATCCATATTCAAACGCAAAATTTTACAATCTTTTCACATGACATGCTACCAGGTTTCTGTCTCACTAATTTCCACTTGAACCTTAATCTAATTTATCCTACAAGGACTTTAAAAGCAAACAACTTGTAGGGTCTTCAGGCTACGATATTATTTTGTCCCTTCTATCCTATTACAAAAAAGACCAGTTTGATAAGTCACAAAGGTATTCCAAAATCTCAGCAAACTGATTCTCATTTTACACTTCACTCCTCCTACCTCTTTAATAACCAAGAGCTGCTTGAAATCACAAAGACCTAAAAGCATATATGGAAAATGCTAGTGAACCCAAAGACATATTATCACATAGAATATTTCCATCCGCCAGTGTTAATAATTATCACCAACCCTTTAACAATCATTTTTATTTTAAGAAATAACTTCTGTTAAGTGGCTTTGAATCTTCTAGAATAAGATTTCCAGGGAGCAACTGTGTAATTATTATTTCTCATTAACCTCACATTACTTTAAAGGCCCACTTTCCACAGTTGCCGTATTTATTATTTGTGGGAAGGAGCAAAGGGGAAAGTAGAAACCAAGAATTTAAATCACATATGATTGTTTCTAGGTTTGTCTGAAATTCTTTGTTTTTCAGTGGGTAGAGCAGGGGTTTTTTTTATAGTTTATTAAGATTTGCTACTGTTATATTTTATACAGCAGAAAAATAAAAATTGAGTTGAAACTCCCTATTAAAAATCCAGCTAACCGAAAATATTGCCCTTAAAGTACAATGGATTAGAGGAGTGGGGGAGATCATTGGACAAATTTTGGGCTTATCATTATCAACAGTGCCCTTTTAAGCTTGTGGATTTCTGAGCCAATGCAGAAAATGTAACAACAGGGATTTCCCAACAGCAAGAGGCACTCTCCAAGGGAGTAAATTGTCAACTATTGCCTCTCGTGAGAAACTTAAGAGTAACCTTGATCCAATCTCAATAGTCAACCCATGTATTATCACCCAGTTGGGGCATAGTGAGTGCATTTCCTAATACAAAAATAAGATGGTATTCTATCAGAAGCCACTGGATACATATACAGAAATAAAATTTAAATAATTTTAAAGTAAACTTAGCCTAAGAAACTGAAAACATCCTTCCCTTACTTCAACTAGCCCCTAAAACACCTATATCTTCTTATGTAACAAAGGCCTGAGTCTTGAGATGAGTATTGAGAAAGACATTCTTTCAGGAAGAAGGGGTAGAATATAAAGCAGAAGCACAGTCATGAAAGATACTCTGAGATGGGGCAGACAACCCCTATGTCGTAAAAGCCTTACAATCAGGAAGACATGGATTCCAACTCAAAATAGTCACTTGGTATATATCACCTCTTTGAGTTTAGTTCCCCATCTGCAAAATGGGAACGATACTATCTATATCAATGGATTCTTGTGAGGTTTTAATGAAATAACGCCTCTGAAAGCTCTCACACGTCACTGGCGTCCAATGCATGGTTTGCCCCTCCTCACTGCATCCTAAGCCAAGACAGGGCCGCCAACAGAAGAGCAGCTCTGAACATCCTGTTTCATGCCAGCTACATCAGTGCTGTCTACTACATTAGCCACTAGCCACATGTGGCTAAAGTTAAATTTATTTTAACTATTATTAAATAAAACCCAAAATTTAGTTCTTCAGCTAGTTGGCATGAGCCAGATAGCAAGTGCTCAGTAGCCACTCATAGCTAGCGGCTACTATATTGGATATTGCAGATGGAGAACATTTTTATCATCTCAAAGTTCTATTGGACAGCACCGGTCTAGACTCTGAAGCAGCGATCAGTAATTTTTTTCTCTGTGAAAAGGGCCAGAGGGTAAATATTTTAGGTATGTGGGCCATGAAAGTCTCGGTCTTAACTATTCAACTCTGCTGTTGTAACGCAAAAGCAGCCATAGATGATACATAATCAAATGAGCACGGCTGTGACCCAATAAAATTTTACTTACAAAAATAGATGGTAGGCTGGATTTGGCCCATGGATCATAGTTTGCCAACCCCTGCTCTAGAGTATTCTGAGTCAAGACCCCCAATATGAGCATTCTGCCCATAACCACCAACTATCTCCTTAAGACTGAGTAATCTTAAATCCATGGACAGGGATCAATAGTTCACTGGAGTCAAATGGAATTAATATCTAGCGTAACTATTCTTTTACAAATTAAGAAAAACTCACGCACATGGTGCTAAGGCAGATGAAGCTTATGTTTACAAAGTGACAGCACCTCAAATCTGTGTGGTATCTGGGCCACCTTTCTAAAGCCAATAACTTTCAATACGTAATTCCAGTCCTGATATATTCCTGGAATTGTGGACTTCTACATCCAACTACCTACTTAACATGCCTAGAGATCTATTACAAATCTCAGAGGTAACACAGCCAAGATAGAACTCTTAATTGCTCTCTCCCACATTTTTCCATCTTAGTAAATGGCTCTACTAGCTAACCAGCTATAAGAGAAAAATGGAGGCATCCTCCTTGATTTCTTCCTTTCCCTCACACTCCAACCTAATATATCAGCAAAAAAACTAACTCCCTTATGACACGGAGGTCTCATTCATTTTCCTCCTAAAGAAGCCTTTCCTGACCAATCTAAACAAGCCATCTTAACATTCTCTAGCCCACCACCCTCTTAATTATCTGTACAATATTTACTTCTATCATATTCTCTTAGTTATTTCTTGTATGTTTATTCACTCACTTATAGTCTGTTTTCCCAAACTACCCTCTCCCTGCCCCAAGTCCCCACCACATGCCCCTTCATAGCCCCTGCCCTAAGTAGAATGTGAGCCTCGTGATGCAAGGCCCTTTTATGTCTTGTTCATCACTCTATCCCCAGTACCTAGAACAATGCCTGCCACATAAGAGGTGCTCAATAAATATACACACACACACACCCTTTATGGATGAATGAGTGGATCCTTATTTAACAGCCTATCTGTCTCAAATCTATCCTGAGAAAGGAGTATTTGAAGCTGTATAACTAGGTAACAAACTCGGCTCTCCCACACTATAACATGTATATTTAAAAATACTCTCATTTTCAGAGATGTGAATGTTACGCCATTTACCTCCCTTCCTTTGTATGTCACCAAAGCAGCCAGTGGTTTGGCATAAAATCTGCTGTAGGAAAATCCCAGGCAGCCGTACATACTGTTTGCTGTGAGCTTCAAAGCCTTCTGTCGGATGTCATACTGCGGGCCACACAAGGACGAAAGACAAACAACAATATTGGTAGATGCTTAAACATTACATTAGATGTCTCTGTAGATCACCAATGAGAAGGAAAAACCCTCAATACCCCTGAAAAAACTTTTAACACGCTCAACCTGTCCTCATAGATCCATGATTCCCTGACCTCCCAGAAGCAAGTAAACAGACTCCAACGCTCCCAGAAGTCAGAAGGATCTTGCTTAGATACAGCTTGGCAGATAGAGGTACCTTACATTCTGAGGCATTCTAGTATTTTTGAACAGATTCCTACCCAGAAACTTAAAATAAGCACACACATTTGCTAACAGCATCATGCTTAAATCACTCCTAAATAATCAAATTCTAAAAGCTGAGGATGTCACTCAGATGTCTCTTAGTGAAAACATATACCTGAAGAACAAGGTCTGGATTTAAATCTTGCTGTTTCATTAGCTGTTTGACTTGTTTTCTCCGCTCCACCAGTTTCCGGATCTCTCTGGGCAAAATGCCCATTTCTAAGCTTGGATCTGGCAGCTCAGGGATCTGTTCTTGTTCTCCATCCTGATGAATACACAACAGAAATTTCAGACAAATCAAACTTTTGTGAAATAAATTTCTAAAATAATATTTTGTGGGAGCTTTACCTAATGATCACATCTTGAAAAGCTACTTTCTTATATAAGTAAAGGTCAACAATGCATGGGTGGTAGAAAAAGAGCTGAGAATGTTGCAGAACAAGTCAATACTGCCCTCTCTTCTCCCAATTCTATCAGCCCTTCATTCTCAGTATCTCCCACTCCTCTAGTTATTGACAAATGTACATATCATTTAAAGGGATGAATTTTTACACATGCTCCTCTCTTCTCTTCAACAAGATTAGGGAGCAACATGTTTGGGGAAATTGTTTTTAAAATAAAAACACTAAGAGAGACCTCTAGGATTAAAAAAAAAAAGCAGCTAAACCACTGTTTTAGGTTTGTGTACTACAAAACAAAATGGGACAGAATTTTTAAAGCTATACAGAATCATAGAAATTATTATAAATATTTTAGACTAAAAATAAAAGTATAAATACTAAATCAGTAAATTTGTTTTAGGAATTTGGGGCACATATTTAAATAGGCCATAACATTTCTAAAAATTAATACATATATATTCCCTAGCATTTATGTGGTACCTTTTATCTATAAATTGCTTTGCAATCGGTAGAATAATAGCAACATTTTAGAAAAGCAACCAGCAGTCTTCTTGTATTAAAATTTACAGCAGGAAAAAGCAAGGAAAGCATTAGACCATTTCTCTCAAGCCTCCATTAATTCTATTCACAGGCTGCAAAGAAAAGTTAGGTGCATTTGCCCTTTCAAAGGTTCAGAATTAAAAATAAACCTCTTGGCTTAAAGTATGTCAAGTCAATGCCATTTGACAACCCTGCCTTTACAAAGTTATCTGATTTTATAAAGATCACTATCTTCAAATGAACGATCTTACAATAGTAACAGGGACCTATTGTTTTTCAATATAGCAGATGATGACAGCAAACCTATTAAAGAGATCTTGGTACACATTCCAATTTATTTACAGCAACTATGGAGGTCAGATAAAAAGTAAACAGAAAGGATTTGGGATCAGGAAATTTACAATCCATGCCCAGTTCTACCACCACTAGCTGTGTGGCACTAGCTGTTCTGAAGACCAAATGAGGTACTGTACAGGAAAATGATATAGAACCTATAAATTGCTACATGTATATTTCTTAGATGACTTCTAAGGTCCCTTTCGACTCTGAAACGCTTGTATGATATATCCAGGATCCAAACTGGAAAGCTCAGATAAACAAAATCATGGCAGCGGAGGGGTGCTGGATAATAATTATCACAATGCTGACACAGTAGCAGGACAGAGCCCAAAGAATATTATTAATTGAATGCAGTCACTACCTTTTGGGGATGTCTACCCAATATAGTTAGCCCTCCGTATCCACAGGGTCCACATCCATGAATTCAGTCAACTGTGGAGCCTGTACTATGTTTCAGATCTGCAGTTGGTTGAATCCGCAGATGTGAAACCCACGGATACAGAAGGGCCAAGTAAGGGACTTAAGCACCCGCAGGTTTCAGTATCTGAGGAGGGTCCTGGAACCAATCCAAGCATATACTGAGGGACAACTGTACCTTCTCTGTAAAATTATCCTCTAGTCCCACAAAAAGGCCCATCCTTTGCAGCCATATTTGTACTCTGTGAACCCACTCCTGTGTTCACAGTTGATGGGACCAGGCATGATCACCAATCAAGGCAAGACTATAAGATTCTCTCTTCTGGGAATATGGAATTGGAACAGAAAAACAGCTCCCAAGCATGTGGTTGGAAGTAAAAGGCATGTAAATACAGGAGCTAGAGGGCAAACAGACATCTTCTGCCATGTGTACAACGAAGCAGAGAAAAAACAATATACAGAGATAATACGTTAATTTACATCTTTTTCTGCTGGAGAACCAAATGTAATCAAATTCCCCACTGACAGTCAACTGTATAAGCTTTACATATGAAGAACCACACATTAAGTTATTAAGCCCTACATAAAACTGTTGACTGAATGATCAGTGGTTGGATTAAAATTCATGTGAGATAACTCAAAAATTCTTTTTAAAAGCCTAACTGAGTAGAATCATTAAGAAATGCTTTCATGGCCAAAATATAGGACCGAAAATAGCAAGTGCTGGAGATGATGGCAAACAACTCACATACATGGCTGGTGGGAGTGTAAAATGGTACAACTACTTAAGGCAACAACTTGACAGTTTCTTATCAAGTTACATATACACTTCCCATGCAAACCAGCAAATTTACTCCCTAGGTATTTACACCCAAAAACGAAAGCACACATCCACAAAAAGATTTGTACAAGAATGTTCACAGTAGCTTTATTAATAATAGCCAAAAAAATGAAAACACACCAAATGCTCATCTCAGGAGAATAAACAAACAAAACGTGGAATCTTCTCAACAATACAAAGGAAAGAATTACTGATAATGCAACAACATGGATGACTCTCAATAACATTACATTGAACAAAAAAGCCAGACGTGGGGCCAGTCATGTGGCATAGTGGTCAAGTTCACACTGTACTTTGGGGGCCCAGGCTTCGTGGTTTCGATCCTGGGCACGGACCTACACATGTGGCTTATCAAGCCATGCTGTGGTGGCATCCACACACAAAATAGAGGAAGATGGGCAAAGATGTTAGCTCAGGACCAATCTTCCTCACAAAAAATAAAAAAATAAAATACATGAATTTATTAAAAAAAAAAAGCCAGACACAAGAGTACATACTGTATCACTCCATTTATATCAAGTTCTAGAACAGCCAAAATTAAGCTACAGTGATAGCAGTCAGATCAATGGTTGACTGACAGGAGAGGGGATTGACTGTAAAAAGGCATGTGAGACATACCAAAACTTATGAGCTGAAGCTAAAGCAGTGCTTGTAGGGAAATTTATAATTGTGCATATCTATATTAAAAGAGAAGATCTCAAATCAATAACCTAACTGTCCATCTTAAGAAACTAGAAAAGGAAGAGCAAACTAAACCAAAGAAAGCAGAAAGAAGGAAGTAATAAAGATTAGATAGAGTGAAAATAAATGAAATAGAGAACAGAAACATAACAGAAAATCAAGGAAACCAGTTACTTCTTTGAAAAGATCAACAAAACTGACAAACTTTTAGCTATACCATCAAAGAAAAAGAGAAGACTCAAAGTACTAAAATCATGAATAAATGAAGGATGTTACTACTGAACTTAAAGAAATGAAAATGACTATAAGGGAATATTATGGACAATTTTATGCCAACAAATTAGATAACCCACATGAAATGGACAAACTCCTAGAAAGACAGAAACTGACTCAAGAAGAAACAGAAAATCTGAACAGACCCATAACAAGAGATTGAATTAGTAATCAAAAAAAGAAAAGTCTAGGGTCAGACGATTTCACTGGTGAATTCTACCAAATGTTTAAAGAATTAACATGAGTCCCTCACAAACTCTTCCCCAAAAAAAAGAAAAAAAGAGGAGGGAACAGTTCCCAACTCATTCTATGAGGCCAGAATTATCCTAATACCAAAACCAGACAAAGACATAACAAGAACACTATACACCAATAGCTTTTACGAATAAAGACACAAAACTCCTCAACAAAATACTAGTAAGTCAAATCTAGCTACATATAAAATGGATTATACACCAAAACCAAGCGGGATTTATCCCAGGAATGCAGGTTAATTCAACATACGACAATCAATGTAATACACCATAGTAAAATAGAGGACAAAACCACATGATCATCTCAATAGATGCAGAAAAAGTACTGGACAAAATCCAACATCCTTTCATGATAAAAACACTCAACAAAGTAGGAACAGAAGGGTACTTCCTCAACCTGATAAAGTCCACCTATGAAAAACCTGCAGTTAACATACTTGATAAAAGACTGGATACTGATCTTTTAAGATCAGGAATAAGACAAGGATGTCCACTCTTGCCACTTCTATTCAACATCATACTGGAGGGTCTAGCCAGGGCAATTAGACAAGAAAAAGAAATATAAGGTATCCAGATCAGAAAGTAAGAATTAAAACTATCTCTATTCACGGATGACATGATCTTGTATACAGAAAATCCTAAGAAATCCATGAAACTGTTAGAACTAATAAATGAGTTCAGCAAGGTTGCAGGATACAAGACCAATGTATGAAAATTAGTTATATTTCTACACACCAGCAGTGAACAATCCAAAAATGAAATTAAGAAAACAATTCCATTTACAACAGCATCAAAAAGAATGAAATATTTAGGAATAAATTTAATAAAAGAAATGTAAGATCTCTACACTGACAACTAAAAAACATCACTGAAATAAATTAAAGACTCTATTTTCATGTATTGGAAGAATATTAAGATGGCAATACTCCCCAAATTGATTTACAGATCTAATACAGTCTCTATCAAAATCCCAGTGAGCATTTTTGCATAAATTGACAAGATGATTCTAAAATAAACAAATGTGATAGTTATATAATGGAATATTATTCAGCAATAAAAAGGAATGAAGTACTAATACATGCTGAAACATGGATGAATCTTGAAAACAGTATGCTAAGTGAAATAAGCCAGACACAAAAGGTCACACGATTCCATTTATACAAAATGTCCAAAATACACAAATCTATAGAGGCAGAAAGATTAGGGGTGCGTAGATTTGGGAGGATTGGAGGGATTGAGGAAGGTTACAGCTAAAAGGTAGAGGTTTCTCTGGGGAGTAACGAAAATGCCCTAAAATTGATTGTGGTGAAGTCTGCAAACTCTGTGATTACACTAATGGCCATTAAATTGTACACTTTAATGGTGAATTGTATGGTACGTGAATCACATCTCAATAAAGCTGTTAAATAAAAAAGACACAGAACCAGTCTCCTTCTACCCAACCCTCTCCCTTTTTTGACCACTAAGAAAGGACATAACGTATCTTTTAAAAGGAAAAACTAGAGTGCTAACCCCTTTCGTTCTCTTCGTTCTTTAAGTACTACTTTCAATCTCAATTTCAGGAGCCTCCAGTTGAATACAAACCTCTGTAACTCTCTGTGCCTCTGAAGCAACTCGCTGCACTGTTGTAAAACAAATGTTGAATTCCTGAATGATGGAAGGATATAAACTGTTGAAGTCCAGAAGCAAAATGAACTTATCATAAAAACCTGAAATTAAAAAGCCACATAATGTCATAAAAAGTCTAAAAAAAAGATTTGTCCAAACATCACATTAGAAGTACTACAGTACAAAGTCTATTAGAAACTACATACTATCCAGAGCTGTGAGGAAAACAAAAGGAAAAAAGGAGTCAACTACTACTCCATACAAATGATTTGGATTAAAGTGAAAACTCAGGTCACAAAAGAAGAGATCCTGTCTTGCCTTGAAACCAGCTATATCCAGTCCTTTCTCCAGTAGTCCCCACAGTCCACCGTTATTATGGGCAAACACCTTCCTATATTAATTACTTTAGACAGGTGTCACATCCATTTCAAAAAATGTTGTTAAATTCTCCTTCAAGCAAGCATTCCCTCCCACCTACTCTCCCACTCCCACCTCCATGCCCACAATGTTTAGTGATCTATGCCAATGAGTGGTTATATACATATTTTTTACAATCACACCTTCAAAGAATAAAATGGGCTGGCCATCTACCTGTACACAAACTGTGCTAAAACCAGACAAGAGATGTATATATAAATGTCAGTAGTGGAACGATCCACCCTTTTAACTTGCAAAGGGTGAACAGAAAGCTACTGTATTTCTCTAGGACATTTACAAAGAGTTATCTTCACCTTGAGAAGAAACTGAATAAAAATAAATGTCCACTATTAAGACAATAACAACAGCAAACATATTGATAGCTTACTCTGTATCAGGCACCATACAAAACAATCACTTTTATTCCTTAAATCTGTGTGGTAGATATTTTTCTTATCCCCATTTTAAAGAAGAGGCAACTGAGGCTTACAGAGGTTAAACAGGCAGCCCAAGATCACATAGCAGGATTCAAACCCAGATCTAACACCAAAGGACGACTACTCTGTTGCATTACAATAATAAAATCACTTTTGTCAAAAATGTCTCCTACTCAGAGTTCCAATTACGTGATAAAATTCACATTAATTCCTGCACAACACTGTGAATATAGTTAACACTACTCAACTATACACTTAAAAATAGTTAAGATGGTAAAAAAAAAAAAAAGACCCTTTCTAGCTCTGTGTACCACGAAACATCTTTGTCATTCATAACAGGGAAAAATTATTCTCCTACTAGAAGTTCAATTTGATGGTTACTATCTGTACTTTCTTTAACCTTGCCATCCAGTTGAACTGGTCCTGGCATGTGAGGCAGAGGCAGAGCCCACCCTCCAAGAGCAGATGAGAGAAGACAGGGGTGCTCCTACCACAAGACAAATAGCCATATACTGGACCAGGGGCTGGCAAACTATGCACAGACCAAATCCAGCCTACCTGCTCTTTTTCTACCACTCATGAGCTAAGATCAGTTTGTACAGCTTTTAAATGGTTGGAAAAAATCAAAAACAGAATATTTCATGATACGTGAAAATTACACAAAACTTAAATTGCAATGTCCATAAATAAAGCTGTCTTGGAACATAGCAAAAAAACTTCACATTAATTCCATGCCAGGTGACTGGCAAAAAAGATTTTCACATGAATATAAGATAAAAAATAAGGTCATCATGAGACCTATTTGCTAACCCACAAAATACAATTCAGGTCTCCTAGTTTCTCAAGCCTAACTCTGCATTAAGAAATTCCTTAACACCCAGGACAAAGCAATCCACTACCCAGCCTTACCAACTTTGGGGTCCAACACCAAGCCTCCAGCATAAGCTGCTTTCTTACGTCCCTTCTTATATTTATTGGTATCTCCATCAATGTCTTCATCTTCATCTCCCTAATATCAAATGGAAAGATAACTACCAAGTTTTATGATTCCCCCTTTTCCAGTTGCAGTCCTAGTTTTAACAAACATTCTTCATTTTTAGTTAGTGGTCCTATCTGGGGGGAAAGACAGTTATTGTAATGTGTTCATGAAGCCAAACGAATGCCAAGCATGGTAGTTACTGAAACAAATACTATATCTGAGTCAAATAAATATGCAAACCTATTTTTAAATGTTTCTAAATTCATAGAAACTTTCTATTTTTAAATCAATGACTACTAAAAATGGATACTCTTCATACTGCGTAAAATCTGAGACTGTAAAAATCCTCTTAAATTCACTACCTTAATATTCGTGATGTAAAAATACAAAATACTTCATATAGGTATTATCATTATTCTCATTATTAACATAGACACCTTAAAATAAGTATGTCCATATACTGAAAATCCACTCCTAAGTAGTTCATCAATGGCCAACATTCAATACTTAAGCAGAAGTCAAATTCCTCTAAGTTAATATCCCCTATACAAATTTTGATAATGCACATAAAACAAGCAAATACAAGAACCTGAATCATTTTAACATGAAATTCCCATTCTGAATCAAGTACTAACAGCTCTGATAAAACAGTAGCTAAGTTTTAGCTCCACTGTGATGCATGCCACTTCAAAAACTGATTGTGGTAACCTTAATCCTACTAAATGTAACAATGCAACACAAAAATAAAGGCTCACAGGTTTAAAGAAATAATAGGTTTAACTCATGTCAAACTTCGGATAGGGCTAAGGTGGCAAAACACTTTCCATGTAGGGTCACCCATTAGGGAGACCTAATGCTTCCCTCAACAATTTCGCTTTTCATGAATAATTTTTACCTGTACAGAGAAAAGTGGAGAAAGAAATAACCACACAAATACAACAGAACAAACTTGACATGGTTTCTACAGTATACAGGGGGTTGATTATTTTGGAAGCAGATGTTATCACAGCAAAAAACGCTATCTAGGTAATAAAAGGGGGCAGGGATAAAAAAGGCAAAACACTATACAATTTTGGACCCACCAATTTTTGCTGAGGCTTTCTGAAAATCTGCTTGTCAGGCACAATATAGTTGTTTTCATAAAATGCATGAAGCAACAAGAACTCGTTGCGCTCGGATCGTCCACCCATCAGCGTCCTAGACTATTAAACAGAATTTCTTTTTTAAATTTGAGCTCAAAACCACAACAAACAAAAGCAACTTTGAGTTGGTAAATTTAATCACAGTAACTTCTTCAAAATCATTCCTCATAACCAGGGCTGCTTTAAAAAAAAAAGGTACTAAATTATTCCTAGCATTCCCTCTAAGCATTCTAGTTAAAAGGAGACAAAGAGAGCTTAAAATATTGACAACTTGGGCTATTTCTTTACTCCCAAATGGACCACTCCACAAATCAGACACATCCAGATGTTAGAGATGATCCTTATATCCACTCAAATTTCAGCATACTGCACCTGGCTTTCCTCCCCTTCTCCCAACCAGTTCTTCATTTTACAAAAGAAGCCCAGCTTTCAGAATACAAGTTACTCATTTTATAAGCATGCATTTAGACTCATTATCATATAACAACTACCCCAAGCAAACACTGAATCCAACAGGAAATGCTTCTTCCCCCTTTCTAAGTTAAATTTACCATAATGTTCCCAGCGATGTTAGTGATCTGCAATGCTAATGGAAGAACATTTAGCTCACACATGATCTGCAAAATGAACCTGGCGTCTTTCCAGGTGTGTTCCAACAGGTACAACAGATGAGAAGATTCACTGTACAGAAAAGTAAGAATGAAACAGACTCAAGTAATTAAAAGAAACAATGACTATAATCAGAACTTCATAAAACATTACAAAAAATTGGGAGTATAAGTAACTTCAGAACAAAGGCATCTCAGCTTTGGAAACAATTTAAAATAAAGTCGGTATGTAACTAGGAATTCATTCATACCATTGATCCCAATGTACTTTTCCAAACCACAAAAAAAAATCCCACAAAGATAAAGTGAACTTATGTGTTAACTACAACTTAAAAACTACCTAAATCCTTTCATTCATTCCATCAAGTATGTATTGCATGTCTACTATGTGCTAGGCATTGTTCTAGATGCTGGCTGTGACCAAGACAAAAATTCCTGTCCTCACGGGGCTTATGTGCTAATGGGGGAGACAGAGTTTAAGCAAAAAATTAAATACAAGGTATATTACAAAATGCTAAGTGTCAAGCAGAAAAAAATAAGAAGCAATGGGAATATTAAGTGTTAGGAACAGAGACTGAAATTTTAGTTAGGGAATCAGGGAGAGTTCACTGAGAATAAAGACCTGGAAGAGGTGAGGGGGCAATCCTTGTGGATGGATATGTGAGGGAAGAGCATTCCAGACAGACAAAACAGCACACTCAAAGGCCCTGAGCTGAGTGCAAATTTGGCAGTTCCACGACCAGGAAGGAGACCAATGGCTGGAACAGAAAGAATGATGGAGAGAGCAGCAGAAGATAAAGACAGAGTTAACGGCAGAGAGACACACTGATAGGACCTTGTAAGTTAAAATAAGGACTTTGGTTTTTACTCTGAATGAAACAGAAAGTCAGTGGAAGATTTTGAGCAGAGTACCATATCTGAATTAACTTTAGCAGAGTAAGTCTAGTTCCCAGGTTGAGAACAGACAGCAAGGGGTCAAGGCAAAAGCAAGGAGCCCAGTGAGGAGGCTGCTATAAGACCCAGTAATCCAGGGGAAAGGGGATGGTGGCTTGGACAGGGTGGATCCAATGGAGGGGAAAAGAAGTGGTCAGATCTAGACATAGCTTGAAGATAGAGCTGACAGGATTGCCTGGTGGATTGAATGTGGGACGTCAGGGAGAGGAATCATGGATGCATCAGAGGTGTGGGGTCAAGAATGACTTTGGAGGTTTCCAGCAGTACTGGAAGAATAAGAGCTGCCATTACTTAAGGAAAGACTACAAGGGGATCCTAGGGGAGAAGATCAGGAGCTCAGCTTCTGAACAAGTTAAGCTGGAGGCTCACAGTATACAGCAAATAGAACAAGCAGGTGGATACACGAGCCTGGAATTCAGGGGAGAGGGTTAAGCTGAAGATACACAGGTGGAAGGCATCAGCATCCACATGGTATTGAAATTCCTGAGACTTGATGAGATCACCTAGAGGGCGCGCAGTCAGAAAGAGAATGAGAAGTGGGCCAGAGAAGAAGAAGAAACCTTAATTAAGACATAATCAAGGACAAAGCTTCAGTTATACAAAATGAGTAAGTTCTACAGATCAAATGTGCAGCAATGTGACTAGAAGAAATAATACTGTATTGTATACTAAAAGAGTAAATCTAAAGTGTTCTCATCGCAAAAAAAGAAAAAAAATAGTAACTATGTGAGGTGATAGATATTTTAATTAGTTTGTGATGATTATTTCACAACGTACATCAAACATCGAGTTGTACCATCTTAAATATATACAATTCTTATTTTGTATACAAATATAATTCTGTATTCTAATTTTACCTCAATAAAGTTGGGGGGGAAAAAGAAATAATTAAGCAGTATCTGTAAATAACTTAATGATTTCTCAGTTTTTATATTTCCAAAATATTTACACTAATTCCTGAATTAATGAATTAAGGATAGAAATATAAATATCACATCAATTTCCAAACTGCTCTTAGAAAACATCAAGATGGTGTTAAGATAAGTGAGGGAGATGGAGATAAACTGATCAAATTAGAATAATTCAAGAGGCAAAATAGTTCAAATTACTAAAGTAATGGAGATGGTGATGCTGACTTGAACACAGACAATTTTTCCGTCCAAACCACCACACGCCACACACTCCTATCCCTCCAGCCTAAAGATGATACTGGCATCTTGCTGTTGCTAATTTCAAGACAAATTCTGGAGCACCCAGGATCATACCTGTACATATTTTGTACATTTTCCATTGGGATTACAATCCTTTCAGTTTTCAGAATCTGTTGAACAAGTTCAGACAAATGGTAGCTTTTACAGCGAATCAATTCCTTTGCTGAAATTTCCACATCACAGATCATTCGGCCACAGGTAGCATTTCTTTCACCAAATCCACTCCTGCCCTACAAGTGGAGAACAAAAAGCAAATCCCATGAAAGAGCAGACACTGAGAACATTTCGTTCTAACTTGCTTTGAGGCTAACCCAAAAATTACAGTGATGAAACTCTCCTTCTTCCATCCATTCATTCAGCCATCAATCAAATATTTTTGAACAACCCTATTCTAGGTACTCGGAATACAGCAGTGAACAAAACAGAAAAGATTCCTGACCTCATTTGAAATACACAATAAAAAACAGACATCATAAACAAAATATTATATCGTTTTAGGAGGTTATAAGTATATGGAAAAGAGAAATAGTAGAACAGGGTGAGGGAAACAAGGAATTTGGGTGGCTGCATCTTAAATAGGGTGGTCACAGTAGACCTCACTGAGAAGATGCCATATAAAGAAAACCTTGAAGGGACTAAGGAGTCAATAAAGCAAGGGTTCGGATAAAGTGTTATTAACGACTCTGTCACCTTAAAGATATGAACAGGAAAAGAAGAAAGAGCAGTGGCCCCAACTCCAACCTGTAGCAACAGAATTCTCTGGAGAGCACTATAAAATGTACAGATTCCTAAGCCCTCTGATGAGGCAACATGCCCATTTTATTCACAAGATTTAGGTAAAATAAGATTTTAAGCACTGAGCAGTATCAGGTTTAGGAAATGAAGGTGCTCCATACGAAAACCACCAAAACCTCTTTAAGTGAAGCAAGCAGGTAGAATGAAAAATACACAGGCTTTAAAAAAGTCAGACAAGCCTGGGTTCAAAATCTCAGTTCTTGTCTTTGCTAACTCTACAACCTTGAACAAGTTCTGTTACCCCTGTGAGAATGTAAAATAAAACTGGAGTTGCTGTGAAAGATAACTACACAGAAAGTTAGCCCATTGCCTTCTTCCATATCCAATGTCAGCTCCCTCCCATCCTTCCTTCCCATCTCCTTCCCGAATGATAACACTCAGTGATTTCTGTACCCTGCAACTCTGCTCCAAGGGCTGGTGCTTTGGTGATGCCAAAGTGGAGATAACATACCTGTGCTGTCTCTAGAGTCTAACAGCTGATTTTAAAAATTACCAGTGGCTTTTACCAATAAAATGCTGGCCTCAAAGGAAAAGATGTTTAGTGCCAAAGTTAAAATGTCCTATCACAAGACAACAAATTCTTAGTCAAAGAAGCACAGTGTGTTCCGTTGTAGCTACTCCATATAAAGAAGCCAAATAAAGAAATAAGATTTTGAAAATTATTATTACCCCAAGCTTTGGCATGTTGGATCGCTTCAGTCGACCTATCTTGGACCAGTGAGGAACTTTGCACACATTAATTCTCTGCAGTAGCACTTCCAGTTCAAACCCATAAATATTATGACCCTAGTCAGAAAAAGAAGGCAGCCAATAACATTATAACCAACGCAAATTAGATGATTTATCTTCATATGCATAGAATTTCTTTGCCCTTTCTTTTTCTGGTCTCTAATTGAAGGCATCACGAGCTTACCTCCGATTGGGGTCCTTTCTTCTTCAGGAATTTATTCATCAGCAGCATTCATTAGCCTTGACATTAACAAGGCTGCTAAGCAGATTGCTGGAATAAACTTTATTTCATCCTAATTGATGCAAGGTTCATACGATGTCTTTTAATTTGCAGCTCATGCCTCACGGTCTTATAGGCAAATGCAAATTTTAACGTCCCATACTTTTTTTTTTACATGATCAGTAAAAGCCGTATTCAAAAGCAAAATTCCATTTTACTTAAAAACTGAATACATGCCCATGCTGTTTGATAATTTACATAGACATAGAAAACTCAGGAATTGCATCTAGTTTCTTCTTAAAGAACTGAGTTCAAACACTACTGGTTTAGACTCAATCAATGTGCAACAAAATAAATATATAATACCACTCAATAGTTCAAAGAAGAAACTTGTAAAAACAAGGAAACAAAACTATACCAAGTACAAAATTTCTCAAAACTGCAAGCAAATTTTCCATATCTATAATAATTTCCATCATGTGAATAATATGATTCACTGCCTGTTTACTAAAAAAACTGAAGTTTAAAATAAATCAGATCAATAAACAGATTTACTTGTTATTAATTTTAATTAAAAATATATACCACTATACATTTATGGCAGTTTTGTCTATTAAATTAAGAGACCCAAAAGACATGAGGAAGTCTCACTTCCAAATTATCATGCCTGAGATTAGGGACTCAAATCTATGTCAGGATTCTCTCTTAACATCAGTTTGGACTTCTCACACACAGACCTACCTCTAACCACCCTGAGGCAGGATAGGTACTCTAGGAACTATGACATCTCTTTGGGGCCCAAGAGAGTGACTGCTAGTGGAGGTTAATGAGGGCCTAGTGCTGAGCCAGAGCACCACAGTAGAGCACTGTGGACAGAATCTACCCGGCACTTTCAAGATGGGTCCTGAAATATCTAAGGGAAGTAGGTGCAGAGACACTGGTAACAACCCACAGGCCCTCAGTGTTTTAGCTATAAACATCACCAAGAAAGGTGTCCAAGAGCAAAAATGAACATGGAGGAATATATGACAAACATTTTTACAAGGCTTCAATGTAACCAAATTATGAATATCACATTTAAAATATAGGCATTTATATCCCACCTTCCTCCAAAAAAACAAAAGCACAATATAATCTGATTGATCCATTAATCCAGAAAAAAAGACAAAAGGAAGAACTCCTATCAAGGAGCCTACAAACTAAGGAAGGCCAGAGGAAACAAAAGCAAAATGTTGCTTTATGACTCTGAAGAACTGGGGCAAAGACAAACTCAATAAATTATTAGCTCTCACTGTCTAGTGGGAACATACTTAATTGTCAACAGAAAACAAGATTCCTAGCCCTGAGCTCTCAAAGAAATATGTCATAGAGATCCACTGAGCTCATAAAATTAAAACACTCACAGTTTAGGGATTGGCACTAAACCAAGGGAATTAACTCCTGTGACCACTACACAGCTGGGCGACTAAGCCAAAATTTTGCAGATACCACCAGTTGATATGAGTTTACTTACTTATGCGCTGGTCTCTAAGTGTAAACAAATGGAATGTCCTAAACTTCAACAATAACTCATGAGTTGCTTTTCTATTAGAGAAAAAAAAACTACCTTGCAGTGGACTGGGATTTTTTTTGCCCTTTTTGTTAACAGAAAGTATAGCAATGCCCACCAAGTCCATAGGGTCATTTCACTCTGAAGAGAGTCTTGGCTGCTTACAAAGTACCAATCAAGTCACACTGGAAAGAACTAAGGAATGAAGAGCTTCCCCATGACATGATCAAACATCTACTCACCACAATGACATCAGGATCAATTTTGTGAACTTTTGCAAGGAAAAAACCTAGCAGTGTTCTTTCTGTTGCAGCAACCTCAACCTTCACATTCTGTTAGATAAAAACATACCAGTCACTTACTCTTTATTCTCTTTGGCTCTCTGGCTCCTTTTTCAAAGAGGTTAAGACTTCTTAGGGTTAAAAGAAACCATCCTTTCAAAACTAAATGCAGCAATGAAATTCCTGATTCCAGGTTTCACAGTAATAATTGTACAAAGTCTTTGAGGAGCTCATTCTAGTAATAAGCATGTGAATGAAGCAAAATTTTAAGCACTGAGCACTATCAAGTGCAGAAACGTCCCTTCATAGGGACACGCTTGTACATCTGGACACATTTTCTAGCAAATGAATCAGAGTACCTATCAAAAACATTACTTACTTTCCTATATAATCCCTGGTAGACTTCATTATTTATGTATCTACCACATAAAGAAATCACAAGGATTTCTAATAAGATATAAACTAATCTCAAATCGTGGTGGAAGAACCTATAAATAAGAAACTAGACTAATAACAAACATATATTAAAGAATTACAAGCGTCTTAAGTATAAATAAAACCTATCTTCACACAAAAGGTTTCCACTTGGATTACTGAATATAAATCAGGTATTCAAAAGATCCACTCTTATTAAGAATCTCTTAAAATGGCAGTTGATGACTATATATTTTCTACAACTAGCTCATCTACAAAATATCACTTTGACTCTAATGGAATTTTCCTAGGTCGTTTTACCTGGATAGGTAATTCAGTATACTTCACGAATAATAGCCTGGTCCAACAGTACCCCAAGCCTAGTGGGACTTCTTGAGCCAATTTAAAATAAGTGAAACTTGACAAGGTTGCTAACTTTTGTCAAATGAGGACATTAAAAAAAAAAAAACCCTAGAAATTTACCAACACAAGCATTTCATAAAAGAAACAACATACTCCCCCAAAAAGAAATTCTTTATGTTGAATATATTTACCTTTGTGAAAAACTCACTACATTACACTACTTTTTCCCTCCATTTTATTAAGGATCCATGAAAACTTCTTCACGGAGTATACTGGGAGTTTAGAAATCACTAATCAATTCCGGCCATCCCACATCAACCTTCCCAATGCATGTCCCCTTTAACATCCACAGTATTCCCAACTTCACCTGGCTGCCTTCAAGCTAGAGGATGGAGCTGAAGGGGTTCTACTCAACATTTTCCCAAAACTATAATCATGAGATCATGCATTCTGGAAAAGCTTTCAATTAAGCTCTCTGAAGGAGGGTTTGAGCCTATTCATCTACTAATATGGTGTAGAATCCCATTATTTTCAGATGGTAAAACATTTGGACATGGTTAAATAATGTTTCTAGTTTTATATTCCTAATACATTTTAATGGGTTAATGCCATTGCTCAATCTAGCAAGAATAAAGACCTAATAAATCAACATAAAAATAGTCTATTTCTACTAATCCACATCATCCTCCCTTTCTCTTTCTAAACAAATAGGTGCTTCATATTTAAAATGAATAAATAATGAATTATTTACCTTTTCCTTAATGTCTTCTAAGAAAGAATGTGGAAAAATACAGTCCTTTGGTTTAGACACAACTGTAAGAAGGAAAAAAATTAAGATTCCAACACCTATCTTAGTCCAATTTCGAGTATGTATTCACTGCATGTTTCCGAATGGAAACTGTCCTAAATACAAATAAATTCTCCCAATCTCTAAAGAGTTAAAAGGATCAAGTATTTCCATTGGTCATGTTGTTGGGCCTCAAAATTAGCCAAAACAAACAATCTTAAAATCCATATGGAACCACAAAAGACCCCAAGTAGCCAAAGCAACCTTGAGAGGGAAGAACAAAGCAGGAGGCATCACACTCCCTGATTTCAAACTATATTACAAAGCTACAGTAATCAAAACAATATGGTACTAGCATAAAAATGGACATACAGATCAGAATAGAAAGCCCAGAAATAAACTCATGCATATACGAGCAACTAATTTATGACAAAAGAGCCAAGAATATACAATGGAGAAAGGACAGTCTCTTCAATAAATGGTGCTGGGAAAACTGGACAGCCACATGCAAAAGAATGAAACTGGACCACTATCTTACAACATACACAAAAATTAATTCAAAATGGATTAAAGACTTGAACATACGACCTGAAACCATAGAACTCCTAGAAGAAAACATAGGCAATAAGCTACTTGACCTCAGTCTTGGTGATGAATTTTTTGGATTTGACACCAAAAGCAAAAATAAACAAGTGGGACTACATCAAATTAAAAAGCTTCTGCACAGCAAAGGAAACCACCAACAAAGTGAAAAGGCAACCTCCCCAACAGGAGAAAGTATCTGCAAATCATATATCTGATATGGGGTTAATATCCAAAACATATAAAGAACTCATATAACTCAATAGGAAAAAAACAAACAATCCAATTAAAAAATGGGCAGAAGATCTGAATAGGCATTTTTCCAAAGACACACATATTGCCAACACATATATGAAAAGATGCTTAACATCACTAATTATCAGGGAAATGCAAATCAAAACCATAATGAGGGGCCAGCCTGGTGGTGCACGTTTCGCTTCGGCGCCCCGGGTTCACTGGTTGGGATGCCGGGTGCGGACATGGCACCACCTGGCAAGCCATGCTGTGGTAGGCGTCCCACATATAAAGTAGAGGAAGATGGGCACGGATGTTAGCTCAGGGCCAGTCTTCCTCAGCAAAAAGAGGAGGATTGGCAGCAGATGTTAGCTCAGGGTTAATCTTCCTCAAAAAAAAAAAAACAACAAAAACACCATAATGAGATATTACCTCACACCTGTTAGAATGGCTATTATCAAAAAGACAAGTAATAACAAGTGTTGGTGAGGATGTGGATAAAAAGAAACCCTTGTGCACTGTTGGTAGGAATGTAAACTGGTGCAGCCACTATGGAAAACAGTACGCAAGTGCCTCAAAAAATTAAAAACAGAACTACCATATGATCCAGCAATTCCACTTCCGTGTATTTACCTGAAGAAAATGAAAACACTAACTCAAAAAGATGTCTACACCCCCATGTTCACTGCAGCATTATTTATAACACCCAAGACATGGAAGCAACCTAAGTGACCACCGATGGATGTATGGATAAAGAAAATGTGATATATTATTATACAATGGAATATTAGTCATAAAAAAGGAAATCTTGCCATTTGCAACACCATGGATAGACCATGAGGGCATTACGTCAAGTGAAATAAGTCAGAGAAAGACAAGTATCATATGACCTCACTTATATATGGAATCTAAAAAAAAACAAAAACAAAAAAAATGAGTTCATAGATATAGAGAACAGACTGTGGTTGCCAGAGGCTAGGGGTGGGAGGGGATAAAGGGAATGGGTGAAGGGGATCAAAAGGTATAAACTTCCAGTTATAAAATAAACAAGTCATGGGGATGCAATGTATAGTATGGTGACTATAGTTAATTCTATATTGCATATTTGAAAGTTAAGAAAGTAAATCTTAAAAATTCTCACAAGAAAAAAATTTTTTAAACTGGCGACAGATGTTAACTAGACTTAACGTGGTGATCATTTCACAATATATACAAATATTGAATTATTACGTTGCAGGCCTGAAATTAATATAATCTTATATGTCAATTATATCTGAATAAAAGTTTAAAAGATTTAAGTAAAAAAAAAAAAAGAAAAACGAGAATAGCCAAGCACAGAACCCTAAGTCCCTATAATTGTCAAAACAGCTTTGATGAAATGTTTGCTATCCATCTAAGTCAGAATGGAAGATGCTTAAAAGTCTTCCCAAAGGAAATACCCCCACTACCAAAGCCTCAACTGGCACACAACGGAGGAATTCAGTCTAACCTTCTCAAAGTTAGAAAAGGAACGATGACCAAAGCTTCACCTACTATACTACAAGTTCCTTGCCATCCACAACAGCTGTTCACACAGTGACATACACAAAGGAGGTAAATAAATGCATGTTGAAATGAGCTAGTGATTGCACTCTTCCACATATTTTCCAGGCTATTCTCACCATCATCTTCTTCCGTGTATTCCATCCACTTAAAGGGTAAAACTTCACAATAATAATACATCATACTCCCTTCTCTGCTTGTTTCCTTAGCTTCACTTTCCTAATACCCAAGAAACCAGACAGGAGATGCTGTCCCAGTTAATAATCTCTGGTTCTGGGATCTGGAAAAGATCCCAAGAAGCATAACAGATCAATAGTGTTATGCCCTCTTTTAACAAAAACAAACAAAACGGTTACTTAACTGGCCAAGCACTCAACACGGACTATATCAGAATCCTCTTTGGAGACTGACTCATGGTATACAGAATTCTGTGGGAGAGTTTCACCCACTGAATTTTACGCATAGCACAACCCAACTCCAATCTGCTATTACTGTAACTCCTCCCAAATAAGTAAACCATTCATTTATGCCTTGGCATCTTGCCTCATCACAGAGGTAACTTTGGACAGGCTTCTACGATGGTCTTTAGAATGACATCATGAAAAGAAAATAGTCATAGCAAAATTTTGACCCAGGAAACAACTACTCCACCCTAATAGAGTAACCACTGGAACACAAAAAAGATACCAAACTGCCTCACGACTTCTGCTCCTAGAACAAAATAAACCAGCTGAATAGGAGCAACCAATCCAATAAAACTTAGCGTCCACAGCTGACAAAAAAAACCTTTTTCAACAATATGCACTAACTACTCTTGAAAACACGCACACACAAAAACAAGTTACTGACCTAACAGCTGGAGAAAAAAATAAGAAAAATTAAAATCAAGCCATTAGTAAATGAGCCAAAAAATACATACCACAGAAGTGAGACTGAAAGGGAGGCTGTGGGGGTGCTTTATCTAACGCAAAGCTGTGATGGACCAAAGCTGCCATAGCAATAATCTGCAAAGAAAGGAGAGGAAAAAAATCACTTATCATACACCTACTGTGTATTCTTCAATCTCACCAAAACCACCAAGAATATTAAAAGATACAGATTTTAGTCCATATAAATATTTTAACTTTTTATTATTAAAGTATTCAAAGAAAAAACAGAATAAAATCAACTCTCATATACCCATCATTCAGCTTCAATTATCAACTCATCAATAGCCTGTCCACTTCCTGCTTCTCCCCAGATTATTTTGAAGCAAAACCCAGAACCATCACCCTATCCAGAAACATTTCAGCAAATATCTCTATAAGAGTTTCTCAACCTCGGCACTATGGACATTTTAGGCCAAAGAATTCTTTGTTGTGGGGGCCGTCTTGTGCATTGTGGGATGTTCAGCAGTGTCCCTGGCTGCCAACACTATCACCCCTGAATCCTCGTCCCCAAGGTGTGACAAGAAAAATGGTCTCCAGACATGGCCAAATGCCCCCCAATCTCACCCTGTTGAGAACCACTATTTTAAAAGATAAGTTTTTAAAATGTAATACAATCATCTCAGCTAATACAATCAATAGTTAATTCCTTAAAATCATTACATATCCAGGCAGGATTCAGATTTACATGTTTACCCAACAATCTCAATTTTATTTACCAAATAAACTTCATACTTTGCAATTGGTTGATATGTCAAAGTATAGGTACAACCCCTCCCCATCTATTATTTCCCTGCAATTTAGTTGTTGAAGAAACTGAGTCATTTATCCTATAGAGTGCCCCACGGTATGGATTCCACAGCTTGCATCCCAATATCATTTAACACGTTCCTGTTTCTGTACTGCCTGTCAATTCACATTTAGATCTAAAGGCTTGATCAGGGGCCGGGGCCATAGCCTAGTGGTTGAGGTCACGCACTCTGCTTCGGCGGCCCAGGGTTTCACCAGTTCGAATCCTGGGCACGGACATGGCACCACTCATCAAGCCATGCTGAGGCGGCATCCCACATGCCACAACTAGAAGGACCCACAACTAAAAATACACAACTACGTACTGGGGGACTTTGGGAGAAAAAGGAAAAAATAAAATTAAAAAAATACATAAAATTAAATAAAGTTTAAAAAATAAAGGCTTGATCAAAATCAGGTTCAATTTTGGGGCAAGAATACTTTAGAGGTGCTACTGATTACTTCTACCAGAAGGCACAGACACACCATGTCTGGTTATCTGTATTGTAGTGATGTTAGCAGCCATCGGTGATCACTGCCTAGATCCATTATTTCATGAGGAGTTGCAAAGTGGTAATATTCAGTTTTTCCTTCAGCATTTATTGGCTGGAAACCTATGAAGAGAAACTTCCCCTCATCCATTATTTGGTTACCTGAGGTACAATATGTGTCCAAAAAAGTCAAGATAAATGCTTGACCCAATCCCTTTATTTACCAGTTTTCAAAACAATGTTTTGGTTCCCTAGCCTCCTTCACAGGTGACCAAAGCAGTGTTCTTAGTGTTTGCAGTATCATTATGAACTCATGGGTTTCAACCTGGAGTAGTTATTCTTATCCACACTCAAACTGTCCCATCTTTGGCCAGAAGGAAACTCTTCAGTTGACTCCTGAGTCCTTCCAACATATCTTCAGCAGACTTTAATACTGTCCTCACTTTCTGGTATAACAAGATGTTCCAGGCTTATCTCGGACATTTCCTGCCCTGAATCAGCCGTTTCTACAGGGAGCCCTATTTCCCTTATTGGGAAATGGTATTTAGAAACCTCACTCAGTGCCAGGGGATGGATACTTTTAAAAAAAATTTAACTAAGTAAGCCTCTCCCAAACACTTAACTAGTATCAACTACGGCCATCTACTGCATTAACTATTATTAAAAGATCAAATCACATACTAAAAAAAAAAAAATCACAGTAAAGATACTGCCAAAAGGCTTCTGTTAAAAACAATCCCCACCAATGTCAAAAGGACTTAGAATCAAACATAAAGAAGCTCCCACTGATCAAAGAGAAAAATTTAAGCACCAAAATAACAATAATAATGAATGCAGTAGATTGAAATATACTGTATATAAAATCCAGGAGTTTCATAATGATATTCTATAAAAGAGAAAGTAAAAATAAGTAACAAAAACAAAAAATCATTGGTCAATGCTGCATGTAATGTAGATTCCCAACTTCCTACTCAGAAAACTGGCAATTAAGGAGAAAGAAGTACACATTTATCTTGTCTTTTCTGTACAAACTACAGCAGGATAACCTAATGGTTCTGGTTAATGAGCAAAAGTTAATTTAATAGAAAAATTTAACTAATAAACATTCTAATATTTAAGATATTTAACTAATAAACATGGAAAGGATGACAGAATTAGAAAACCACCATTTTACAACTCCTAATGAAATAACTAATTTAGGCAAAAATCACTAACAAATGAAGCCATTAGATCAAGCTGGGAACAATTTTGCCCCCCAACCCCAGGGCACATTTGGCACCCCAGGAGGCATTTTTGGTTGTCACAACTATGGAAGAGGGATGCTACTGGCATCTAGCAGGTCGAGGCCAGGGATACTGCTAAACGTCCCACAACACACAGGACATGCCCCATAACAATGAATTATTCAGCCTAAAATATCACTAGTGTCAAGGTTTAAAAATCCTCCCATTAGATGAAAACATGAACCCACTAATCAATCACAGCACCACTAACAGTGATTCAAACAGACCTTATGTGCCTGCTGATATAATACAATACGAAGTACACTGCACCACCTATAAAGTATTTTGGTCAAAAAAGTCAAATCTGATCTAATCAATTCTTTAGCACTAACTAGAGGAGTTGACACACCAGATAGTAAATATTTTAGGCTTTCAGGTTACATGGTCTCTGCCATAACTCTGCTGCTGTAGTACTCAAGCAGCTGCACATACTATGGAAATGAAGACAGGCTGTTTTCCAATGAAACTTTATTTACAAAAACAAGTCATGGGCTGGACTTGCCCACAGGCCATAGTTTGCCAACCCCCGATATAGAGGAAGAAGTCCAACGACACAACAAAGCAAACAAATACAGGAAATGGGAATTCTACGGGACAACCCACAGTGATTCCTCAATAAGTCAATGTCACTGAAACAAGTGGAGGGGGTGGGAGAGAGCTCCTCCCATTTAAAAGAGAGTCAAGAGACATAAAAATTAAACACCATCTATGAATCTTGTATGACTCCTGATTCAAATAAACCGATTGTTAAAAGACATTTTTGAGAAACAGAGTCATGTGAATATAGACTAGGTATTTTAGATGATATCAAGGAATCCCTTTTAATGTTATCAGTGTGATAATAGTACTGTGTAAGAAAGTGTGCACGTTTTGAGAGATGCATACCAAAGTATACAGGGGTAAAATGACACAATGTCTGAGATTAGCTTTAAAATACTTCAAGAGAAAAAAAGGAGGGGATAAACGACTGTGACAAAATCTTGCTAACTGCTGAATATGAGTGATCGGTATATGGGAGTTCATTATATTATTCTATGTCCATTTAAAGTTCTCCAAAATAAGAAATTTAAAAAACAAGAAATAAAAATAAATCCAGTAATTTAAGTCTTTAAAGAAAAACTGCAACACCAGACAAATTCAATTCATTCTCCAAAATGGAGTGTGGTAGTGAGTTAGTACTCTTTCCCGCCAAAAAGAGTAACTTTCCTTTGCAGAAAAGCTATACAAGTTCAGGTAAGTATTGCATCTAAGGCACAGATACAAAACCTGTCCATTTCTTCACCTCATTTTGATGTGTCTTTGCACTCTGCATTGTCTTCATGCTGAAAGACATGACCACAAGTGGAGGAGGACTGACATCCTTAATTACGTTCACCAGGTCTGGTTTCGAGACCATTGCCTCAACTTTACACCAACTGATGGGCTGATTTAAGAGCTCTGAAATAGAACAGATATAACAGATCACTAGCTATTTACTGAAAAAGAAAAACTACTATAATTAAGAAATCTGTGGGAGCTGGCCCCATGGCCAAGTGGTTAAGTTCGCACGCTCCGCTGCAGGCGGCCCAGTGTTTCGTCGGTTCAAATCCTGGGCGCGGACATGGCACTGCTCATCAAACCACGCTGAGGCAGTGTCCCACATGCCACAACTAGAAGGACCCACAACGAAGAATATACAACTATGTACCGGGGGGCTTTGGAGAGAAAAAGGAAAAAATAAAATCTTAAAAAAAAAAAAGAAATCTGTGATTAACTGAGATGGTCTCCAATCCCACCTAATAAGAATACAGTATTATAACATCTAAGTAAAAATAAGCCACATTATTGGACTGTACGCAAATTCTCATGTGTTAGATCTCTATGGCATATTTACTACTTGTTAGAAGTTTGTACCCTTAAGCCATAGAGATCTAACACACAGTATGATGAATATAGTCAATAATATTGCACTATAATGATGTAATGTGATAAATACTGCTTCAATGGCAATCATAACACAATGTATTGAAGTAACACACTGCACACCTTAAATTTACACATGGTAACATGTAAAATTTATCAAATTAAAAAAATTGAAATAAAAAATCCTCATGTGTGTGTATACATATGTTCATGTTCCTAGGAAAAAGGTCCACAGCTTTCATCTGATTTTCCAGAAACTCCAGGACCCAAAATAGGTTTTTAAAAAACAAAACACTGCCTTAGAGGAATCACAAAACATTTTAAAGAGATTCATGAAGATAAAACAGAGTATCAGAGATGCAAATACTGAAAAAACATCAGGTAAGAGACCGAACAAGCACTATCCACACAGGGCAGTGATGCTTCCTCTCCTTCAGAGGTCAGCAGTTCATCATGCAGAACAGCTGGGCCACATCAGCCAGGTCGCAAGTCCACACCGACAACAGCACAAGGAGGGATGCGCCCAAACAGCTGCCGGGGCTAACGAGGGCCTCCCGCCCACTAAACTGCCAAGCATAACAGCGATCAAGTGATTCCAAACATATTCCCTATACTCATTCAAGGAAAAGCCTGAAGAAACAAACAATAAAGGAAGTAGACATACAAATAAATAGACCAATTCCTTAACTCCTAAAAACCATATCTATCAGCAATTTACTTAGCATTCTGAAAGTAAATTTTTCCTTACGTGGATTTTTTACTTCGAGCCAACAAGGTCCTTTGATCTTTCTGTTCATCAAGAACAGTTCCAAGCTGGATGTGTTGGTCCCAAATACATGAGAAAAAGTTTCTCCTTTCAAATCCTGAGGAAGCTGTGGCAATTCAGCCTGAAAAAGGCAAAGAAGAAAAAAAAATCTTTTTTGTTTAAAACTATTACTTCACATTTTCCGAAGTCTATATTTGAAATAAACAAAAGCCTCTCCATGAGCCACCAGAAGAAACCCCTTTCATATATATAAAATGTAATTTGCCACAAATGAAATCCAAAACAATTCACAGTAGGAAACAAAAACAATTCACAATGACAAAATAATGCATCTTGATGACATCCATCAGAAGAAAAATAGGCCAAGAAGCTCCCCCAAAAGAGGATTTCTGTCCAGAGCTGTACATGCCTTACTGATAAATAGCCAGTAACTAAGTACCACTCCATTAGAAGAACGAAAGCAAAAGAGTAGGACTCATGCAAAATGCTTCCATGGTACTTTTCATCACCACTGTCAGAAACACTTAAAAGTTTCCCTTTTCCAACATCATGAGATCAAAACACTAGAACAGAGGTAAAGAGGTTAAGTTCCAGTTAATTAACATTCCACAGCAATGACCTTGCTTGTCACAGGAGCAAAAGCAGCACTGCAGTGACATTATCGACGCTCCTCTCTCACCTTCCCACTGCTCAGAAGGGACACTTCAACAGACTAATGATGTTCAACTCCGTCATGTGGCATTCACTCCACTTGACAAACAGTTGTGCAGTCTCAACTTATGTATTTAAAGATGCACACTTGAAAGCAGAGAAAGGCAGTATAGGGGCTGGCCCCGTGGCCGAGTGGTTAAGTTCGCGCGCTCCGCTGCAGGCGGCCCAGTGTTTCGTTGGTTCGAATCCTGGGCGCCGACATGGCACTGCTCATCAGACCACGCTGAGGCAGCGTCCCACATGCCACAACTAGAAGAACCCACAACGAAGAATACCCAACTATGTACCGGGGGGGCTTTGGGGAGAAAAAGGAAAAAATAAAATCTTTAAAAAAAAAAATGAAAAAAAAAAATAAAAATAAATTAAAAAAAAAAAAAAAAGAAAGGCAGTATAACCTGTAGACTATGTATTTAAATTAATTTTATCCATTTTAACTATCCATTACTGTAAGTCCACCTCAATGAACTGTGGGCTTAAGGAGCCCTGCCAATACTCCTAATTGAAAGCCAGTTGAAAATTGAAAAACAGGAAAATGTCACTCTCAACCAAAAGCCAGCAATTTTGTTTGACTTACCGAGTATCTAACTTCCAAGTACTCAGATTTTTCTGGAACATCAGGTATCTCAAAAGCATAGTTCTTTTCCACTATCTGGGTAAGTAGACATTTAAAAATCATTAAGACAAAAGCTCTTCACAAATTAAATTGACAAGTATTGCATACACAATGCATGTCCCTGCTTTTAATCATTAGGAATCTAGCATCCTCACGGAACACAAAGGTAAATAAAGCCAAAAAGCCACTCATTCCCCCTTTTCAACTGAGAGTGAAACACCCAGTGACAAAATGCTAAAGACTTCTCTTAGACACTAGAGAACTCAGAAATATTTGCATTCAAGAGGAGTAATAAAAGATTAAAAAGTTTTACAATGTTAATGCATTACATCATTTGCTACTCTTTGATATTAAGCAACTCCATCTTGCTAGAAAAATTAATAATGAGCATTATAATTATAGTTCATATTTACTGAGTGTTTGCTATGTACCAAGGATTGCTTTTTTTTTATTTGAGGAAGATTAGCCCTGAGCTAACATCTGCTGCCAAGCTTTCCCTTTTTTGCTGAGGAAGCCCTGAGCTAACATCCGTGCCCATCTTACTCTACTTTATATGTGGGACGCCTACCACAGCATGGCGTGCCAAGTGGTGCCATGTCCACACCTGGGATCTGAACTGGTGAACCCCGGGCCGCCGAAGCACTTAACCGCTGCGCCACCGGGCTGGCCCCTCAAGGATTGTTCTAATCACCCAATAAGAATTAACTGACTTAAGCCTTTCAACAACTCTTCAAATAGGGCCCCATTTCTCGGGTGAAGAAACAGCCCCAGAGAAGTCACTCAGCACTTGTACAAGGAAGGTCACACACTACAAAGTGGAAGGGCTAGGACTTAAAGCACAGGGGATCTGGTCCCAGCACCTATACTCTTCACCATCACACTACATTGCTTCTAGAATCTTAGAGACTTGATCCATCAGCCATAATGCAAAGCTCCAACAGTTAAGATGGTTAGCTTTATCATCAGTAACTTAATCCTCCCTTTATGGCAATTACTGTGAATAGCCAGTATATTCATGAGCTGCAGCCCCCACAATGATGGCCAAAGATGTCAATATCTCACTAAAATCAAGATGACTGATCAATATGTACCACATGAATAGAAGATTTTTATTCTATCAGAAATAGCAGCATAGTCCCTAATTTTAAAAGATAAAACCTTACTTAACCTCTTACCAGTACAACTTGGCAATGACTAACATAAACAAGATAGAACAGTTTCTTCTCCGTTTCGGAATAAAAGCATAAAATATGCTGCAAGTACTGGAAGAAATTACTTTGCTTTGAGTTATCTTTCAATTCAAATTAACGAATATTATTTTATAAGGAGTTTAAACAGAAAAAATATTTTTACAAATCTAACATACTGGTTTTATATTGATATCTATGAAATTTCCATTCAATGGATTATAGCCACACAGAAGGCATTTTGCACAAAGAAGATATGCAATAACTATTCGCTAGATCAGGAAATGAACAAAACAAATAATAAAATACAGCTGAAAAAAATTATCATCAAATACAAACCTTGGACTTGAACTTCATAATTTTATATTTTGTTGCTATTTTCTCATCGAATTCATCATAAACATCCTTCATTGTAACTGGAGTTCCTGTTTCTTTCCCTGTATTTAGATCAATTTTCTGCTCTCCCATGGAGAGGGGAAGGGAGGGGAAAAAAAGTATCGGTACATAAGATCTTTTCAACCACCAGAAACCCATGTCTAAATCAATTTTCATCTTCGCCCATTTAAACATTTAATAGAACAGTCTTACAGGTGAGTTCAAAGATATAAACAGACCCAAAAAATGTACTAAATCCGATACCCAATCCCTCCCAATGGCATTTAAAAAGCAAATCAGAGATAAAGATGATTGCTTCTACAAAATGAGAGAAGTGCTATAAATCCTGACTAAACAGCTTCACATTTCAACTGAGATGGGACAGGGCTGGAGTTGGAAGGGGAGTGTGGATGTTAACTCCCAATAAAAATGGAGGAGCAAATGGAAGTGACCTTGTTAAATGGCTGTGGAAGAAATGGTACTGCTGCCTACACAGCAAAAGTGCGAAAACTGGGCCAAATGCCATGTTACGCTTTACAGCCATGTACTCCCAACCCTGATTATCATGGAAATGAGAGGTGGGGGAAAAGATAGTATCATATACTAAAACTCAGACACTTTTACACCCTTTCTAACAAGTTGAAAAACTGAGTTTCACTTCATTTCTCTACTTTTCCCAATCTCTACTGGAGCTGCTGACAATCAGTGGTCACTAGGCAGGCAGCAAGAAGCACCAAGGTTGTGGATCATTCATAGTCCTGTTGAAGAATCAGGTTGGTGGCAGAACACAGAATGCACCTGGAATTAGAAGCTAATCACTAATATTTACCGTTTCGCAGGGAAGGAAGTAGAGCGTTCGCTCTATGTTTTTCACCATGACACAACAGCTCACATAGGTTTCGGCCAATTCTATCCAAACTTTGCCAAACAGAAATACCACACCTAAAAGAATAAAGGAAAACCATGAGAAAAGAAACATTTCAATTACATTACATTAAAGGGGCAATATAAAGGCCCACTGAATGTGCCCACACATTTATGCCTTCATGAAGTCATTTTTTATAGCAAATTTACATATGCTTCCCACTTCCCAAGACCGCTCCTTTACTCAGTATTTAGGCCATACAACAATACCACACTGGTAAAACCTGTGACCGCTAAGAGGACAGGGCACAGAATGATTCTCTAACTTGGTGTAAACGTTTTCCCTAGAATTAGGGGGACATCCCAGGTAAACAGAGACAAACCTCGGTTATTAGGGAGACATCCCAGGCCTGAGTAGACACACTTGGAGAACTACTGAGACACCCCACGTCAGTGTGGAAACCCCTAGGGAATTAGGGAGATATTCCATGTCAATACAGCCACACCTCAAAAATTAGGGAGACATCCTAGGTCAGTGTAGGAAAAACACACACACAGGCATTTTCCCTAGAACCAAGATTATCCAGATTAAGAGGAACAAAAAAGCTAAATTCTTCTCAACAAATCTCATATTTAAACCTCTTATGAAAACTCTGAGAATATAATACTAAACTTCTTTTTAGCACTTGTGCTTACTGATAAAAATTAACATCCACGTATAAGGATAACTATGTATGGTACATCAGTATTTCTCTATATGTAAAATGGTGTTTGGGAGGGGCCAGCTCCGCAGCATAGTGGTTAAGTTCAGTGTGCTCTGCTTCAGCAGCCCAGGTTCGTGGGTTCAGATCCCTGGCACAGACCTACACCACTCATCAGCCATGCTATGGCAGCAACCCACATACACAACAGAGGAAGATTGGCAACAGATGTTAGCTCAGGGCAAATCTTCCTCAACAACAACAAAATGGTGTTTGGGAAAAACATAATTCATCTCATACATCTACTTCCACACAATAATAAATATCTCATAACAGGGTTCAACTATTATCTCCTATTTTATACCCTTTCTACCTCACAGACTACTTAAGACATCTGGCTAGTTAGTCTTTATAATGTTCCTTTCTTTTCTATTTTGGTTTAACAAATGGTCTAGTAACCAAATCAACAGACACACCCCTTTTGAAATCCCTATGTAACATATACCACAAAGTAAAAACAAGCCTTTCTAGACATCAAGTCATTGTTCATGAAAACCGAACATCAAGAAAAGCCTCCAGAGATTTGATAGTCAACCTAAGACATGGTCACTATGCAAAATCCTGGTCTCCATGAAAAATGAGACAGCAGTAACCAACATAGCCACTCAACACAGCCGCTTGTCTGAAACACTAAGAAAATTCTGGCACATGCAAAGGTTATGGATCATAAGGCCAATTACTCCAGTTTCACAAGATAGCTCATCAATGCTTCCTTTTGTCACTCATTCTAGTAGAAATAAGACCATTTAAGAATTTTCATTTCTGCAGATGATTAAAATTCTTAACAACTCTAAAAGAGTTGTGTGATTTTCAGCTGGGGGGGAAAAGGGGGAGATAGGGAAGAGGGAAGGGAGGACTGTGGGAATGATTAAAAAAGACAAAATCACAGTAGCTCAGAAAATTAAAAGTCATCCTCACAACAGTTAAGAGACGAAAAAACAAAATTCCATGCAAAGAAAAATAAAGACCCTAATATTGGATTCAAAGATTCAAATAGCTCATTTTACAGTCAAACTAATATCACACTTCATGCAACACATTTGACACTGTTTATGCCTCATTTGCCACAAAAAGATCATGGTAAACAAAGATTACATTCCCCCCAAAGTTACGAGCTGAAACCAGGTGCAGTCAGGATTTATTCAACCTTGAAAAAGTCATAATGAAGACAGGATATCTTCCCATATGCAAAGAGTAAGATTCTTTTCATAATTATGGAGCATTCAGCAACAACTGACTGACTTAGAATCTGTAAGAAAGTGAGAAACAATAACAGGGTCTTTGCGAGTACTTCGTTTTTATTAGCAGCATTGATTTCACCAAGGCTCAGTGATCATTACCTGCTATCACGATGAAACTGTTCAACCCTCTGAGATTAAAGGAGGTTTTTTTAAGGCATCTCATTTAACCCATTGGCATCAAACACAGAGGACACAACTTGAAAAGCACCATGGAACAGGAGTGTGGACAAGGGTGAGAAGCCCAGAACTCTGCCACTGAAGAGCTGATCACTTTATCTTCTGGAGCCTCAGCTTCCTCCTCTGCAAATAACTAGATCAGATGATCTCTGAGGCCTTCTCCAGCACTAGCAATTTCCTGTCACTTTACCATTTGGAAGACAGACCAATAACAGACTAGGACCTCTTTCAATTGCAAAATATTTCCCAGTAGTGGTTGAAAAGGCCTATCCATAACTATGGTTAGTACCAGGAATGCAACAACAATACATACCATATATTGGTTGCTTTCAAATATAGCTGTGCTTCAATGCCTCAATCTTAACCTCCCACATCTATTACTATAGACCAGCACTAGCCAATAAAAATTTCTGTGATGATGGAATTGTTCCTTGTCTGTGCCATCCATGGATATGATAGCTACTAGCCACATATGGCTATTGAGCACCTGAAATGTGGCTAGTGGCTGAGAAGCTAAATTTTAAATTTTATTTCATTTTAATTAATTCAAATTTAAAGCGATACATATGGCCAGTAGCTACCATAATGGACAGTGCAGCTCCAGACCCTTGCACCACAAAATGATACTGTTTTTTAATAAGAGTATCAACCAGTAAACAAAACTTGCAAATAATCAACTTATTTTCACACAGGAAAGAAACAGGGTTGTTGTTTCTTAAGGTTCTAATCCTCGGCAACTGACACTGGCAATCTGATGCTTTATATGTGGATTTACGGAGGGCACCGTCCACTTTGTGTTATCCATTCTTACCCCACACTACTACAAGGTCTCAAGAAGCAAACTCAGTAATAGCAGCGAGTACAATTCTGGTTCTCTGAAACCTTTCCTGCACATCTACACGACTGTCACTGTGTAGTTTATTTCAAAGAACACCTACTATGCGCTGGCATCATGCTGCACACTGGAAATAAAAAAAAGGTCGCAGCCCTCCAGGAGTTCAAAGGCTTTGGGGGAAAGACAACACATAATCAGATCTTTTCAAAATAATATGAGAAATGCTACTCTTGGAAAGGGTATGATGGGATCACAGAAAGGGCTCTTAGGCCAGTTTGGAGGATTAGGAAACTTCCAGATGACACCTCGGCTGAGCCAGGTGAGGGCAGTCCGGTCAGACAAACACAATGAATAAAGGAATGTGGTATAAGGAGTAGCAGGTACACAGCTGGAACTATTTCTAGGGCACAAAATCCTACACAGCAGGCAACAGAAGCCTTGCCAAGGAACTTAGGCTTTCTATTGTAGGCAGTAGCTACTGGGGATTTTCTTTAATGAGGAAGAGAGGTGGTCGGAATTACCCTTCTGAGCAATTGCTCTGGCTGCAATGTGGGATAATGACAATTGAGGGACCAATTAGGAGGCTTGTTTCAGTAGGCAAGAAGGGCTCAGGCGTTGCAGTTGTGAGGAGAAAGAGAAGATAGTTTGTCTACTTTATACTTTAGGAGGATAAAACTAATAAGACTTGGTGAGGGAAGTGAGGAAAATGGGGACTCAAGGCTGACCCCCAGGTTTCTGGTTTTGATGGAACCATTAACCAAGACAGGGAATCAAATGCAGCATTGAGTGGATATAGCAAAGCACAGGGAGTAGCAATGGGATGGGCAGGCCCACCATGTCACACATCTCCAGCAAGCACCAGTCACACTGCTGTGCTTCAGGGAGATCACATGAAGCACACATGAAAATGGTGTCCCCAATGGGGCAGCCCTGGGTTTTAAAAATGGACGAGGAGGGCCAGCCCCGGTGGCCTAGTGGTTAAGTGTGGTGGGCTCCGCTTCACCAGTCCAGGTATGGTTCCCGGGCAGGGACCTACACCACTTGTCTGTCAGTGGCCATGCTATGGCAGTGGCTCACATACAAAAAGAGGAAGACTGGCAAGAGACATTAGCTCAGGGTGACTTTTCTTCAACAAATTTTTAAAAATACAAATAAAAATGGATGGGAAGGGGCCGGCCCAGTGGTACAGTGGTTAAGTGTGCTCATTCCGCTTCTCGGCAGCCCAGGGTTTGCCGGTTCGGATCCCAGGTGCGGACATGGCACTGCTTGGCACGCCATGCTGTGGTAGGCGTCCCACATATAAAGTAGAGGAAGATGGGCATGGATGTTAGCTCAGGGCCAGTCTTCCTGAGCAAAGAGAGGAGGATTGACAGTAGTTAGCTCAGGGCTGATCTTCCACAAAAAAAAAAAAACGGATGGGAATAATTTGCTCAGCCTCATGTAATCATACTTGCCAGCCTACCTTCCAACAGCAAGTAACAAAGTACTAGTCAAAGAGGTGAGAGGCTCTAACCAAATCGTCTTGCCCTAGCTAAAGTAGATAATATACCATTTCTAAGATTGCTTACGTCTTTACCTAAGAAACTAAGACATGGCAGTTCACTATTCAAGTGGCTCTACGAAAGTTTCAATGTATTTGATAAGCAGAAGCGTATTAATGCTTCTGTCTCCCCTTGGAGAGAGCATTAACAGTTTTGTAGTTAAAGCCAATGCTTGATTATCTTTAAGGTAAACAAGGAAAATCTGGCCCTTAAGTTTGACAGTTAATACTTAGACTCTTCTTACTCATTCACTTGCATTACTGACATCTAGATCCTCCCTTTATTTTCACCAGATGCAGCCTCCAGGAAACCCCTTTGAAAAATACAGTTTGCATCTAACCTCACATCCAGAAACAGATCTGAATAAAGGCAACTCTGTTTAAGGTGTATACTGTATTTTTTATTAATCCAACGCCCCTTGTCATGGTCAGCCCCACAGTGAAGAAGGGCTCCAAGGAGCACAAAAGGACACTGGAGAGCCTCCTGGCTTTTTGTGAGTCAGGATCACACCATCAGCCCATTTGGAGGTGGACCAGGGAATCATCCTTGATTCCTCCTTTCTGTCAACCTCCACATCAATCCATCAAAAAGTTCACATCAAAATACATGTTAAACATATTCAAGTCTCTCCTTCTGCATAGGCACTACTAGTCCAAGTAACTAGCACACCTGCCCTGGACTGACTGACCTCCAGGGCTTCCCCACTTCAGCCCCCACCACACACCTGCGTGTGCTATTCTCCACACAAACCAGAAGGTTCCTGTTAAAATGTAAACGCAACCATGGGACCACTCCACCCCCTACTCTACCCCCGCACCCAGCACTGAAAATCCTCCACCGCCTCCCCACCGCTCTTAGAATAAGATCTAAACTGCTTAATATGGCTTTCAAGGTCCTTCATTATTATCTGGCCTTTGCCTTTATCGCCAACTTCACTTTCAACCAATCTTGTCACTTGATTACTGTGCTACAACCACGCAGGCCTCCTTTCTCTCTCCAAGCCTCTGTGCTTACTGGCTCTTCAGGTTGCAATGGTCTTTCCTCAGCTCTGTACATTCCTCGAATCGCAGCCCAGTGGTGGTCTCCTCAGACAGACCTCCCCCGGCCATCTCCTAACTAATTGCCTTTACATCACTTATCAACTTACCTTATTTACTGCCTATTTCTCCCACCCCACTAGAATGTAAGCTCCATTAGGACAGGGAATTTGTCCAGCTTGATCACCCCATTTCAATGTCTGGCACACAACAGGTATTCAATTTGCTGAATAAAGAACACATTAATGACTGATTCTATTTAAAGTAAACTGCATTCCAATAACCTCAGATACATCGATGGTGAACTACAAGCACACATTCCAAAACCACACATAACTCGTTTTTGCAATAAGCACCTTTATGGATTATTCACACCACAGCTGCTCTCCATCCGAGCGGCTCATGCACTTTACAATGAATGAGTGTTGCTCTCTTACTATGCATGTATGTGAGGGCAGAGGCTGTGCCAATTACAATCTCTAAAGCATTTAAGGGAAAGGCGCTATTCCGTATTAAAGACATACAGTTACCATATGTATGATTACCTGGTTGGTTGTACTGATCTTCGTAAGCATCCAGCCAATAAAACTGAAACACTTGTTCCTCATCTGCCCCTTTTACCAGTGGGAGGTGATTGGAATCCACTTGAACTTCCTGGGCTGAGAAACTGCTGTCATCTTCCTGATCAATGTCCCAACAAGAGACATCTGGGAGAAAACTTTCTCTGCAGAAATCACATTTTCAAAAACCTTTCAAAATCCAACAGAATAATTGTAGTGCTACTTGCCAGAAAAGTCATAAAATGCTCTTACAAGTAGGATGTGGTCCCTTTCCCAGGATCTGCCTCATGTTTCACCCCCTCTGCTGGCTCCCTCTCTTGGTCCCAAGTCTTGGCAGCCACAGTCTCCACGTCCATCTCCACAGCATCCATGGGCTCATCAAAGTCGCCATCTTCAAAATCCATTGCCCCTGACTCCTCCTTCTCATCTGTACACAATGCCAGCACAGGCTCTCCTGTAGGCGTCATCACACATTCCCATCATACACATCATACGCCGCTCCCATGGGGCACAAAGGCTTCCCAACACAGCAATAGCAGCCTGCCCTTTTCCCCACAATATATTTGCATTTCTCTTCAATCTCCAAATTGGATATGTTTAACTTTTCCTGCTATGAATTCAAATCTCTCACACTTAAACTTGCTATCACAATACCTTCAAAATCTCCTCCACTTCCTCCTTCACAGGGCCTCCAGTTTCTGACAGCACTTTGCAACTGCTCAACACCCTAGCACTTCTGCCCGACACCAGACTCACCGGCAAATTCAGCACGTTTAAGAGGAACGGGAGTTAATGAAGGCTCCTTCCTTGAGACAGCGGAAGCAGTTTTTCCTGAAGGAACTGCCTGTAAACGTTTTTAAATGTTTAGTCAGCTGGACCTGCATACTAAAAATATGCAACTGTCCTACCCTGACCAGAGATAATGATGGTTCCCATTTATAAAACATTTTTATGTATTATTAATGTAATAGCTCCAATTATTTTACTGTTACCGAGGTTTACAAAAAGATACTTGTTTCCAGGAGGAAAATTATTGCATTTAGCACAGTTGTAATAACTATAATAAACACATACTAGTTACTACAAAATTTACTATGAAAAAAGCAGGCATGTGCTATTTTTGAAATACATGAAACTATGTAATGAAATGGGAGTCCTAATTTAAAACAAAAATTAATACAAATTCAAAGGCATTTCCCTCACATAGAAAAGCAACAAAATAAGTTTTAAGCAATAATATAAATCAAAACTGAAGGTGCTTCCACACACTCTACCTTGGGGGTGTGCACAGAGAAAGGATTCAGTGAAGCTCCAGTGGATCTTTTCTTCTTCAGTATCATCACAGGTGGTGGAGTTATCTGAGGTGGCTAAAAGGAGGGGGAAGACAGACATTCACTGCCATGCTTGATTTACCATAAGACAGAAAAGGACATTTCTTCCCCCATTGAAGCCCAATGAGCAAAGCATTTTTTTCCTTCCCTGCTCCCCCCACAGCTCTGTGTTCAGGCACTGCAGTTACTATAGCAACAATACCACAGACTCACTAGAAAACCAGAATAGATATTGAATCCACCCCTCACCAATTTTCTTCTTTTTAAAACTTAACATACTTTCCCCTTACCCTTCCAGAATATTACATTAAAAACTGTCAAGCTAGAACTACATGGTGTTGGTGTTAGTCATTTTAATCAAGGGTCACTTAGAAAGAAGCACGCCTCTAAATGAGGGTTTAGTCTTTATTTGAAATAGCTAAATTGCAAATCCCTGGTGCAGCTGAGCCTGTCTGAGTTCTAGAAGGGACAGTTCACTGACGCTGCCTTCACCCCCGCTTAGAATTCAAGATGAAGAACTCACGCCTGATTGTACAGACTGACAGGCTTCATTCTATTTTAGGAACATACACTGCAGCAACTGAGCGCACACAGTGTGCATTCTTACTACCTCAAACACACCCCCACACAGCCCCATCTACATAATCGCATAGCTTGTATCAGCTGGGAACTACAACCTAAAATGGTGAGAAGAAACCAATTTGAAGGGTTTTTTTTCTTTTTTGGTGGGGGTGGTGTCGTTGAATTTTTTGTTTTTAATTCTAGCAATAGTCTGTTTTGTATAATTACTGAACTGTTTCTTCACCCTACGTCCCTCACATATTTGGCAACTCCTAGAGATTCACTTACCTCGCTGTTCAGATCTTGTAGAATGTCACCTAGCAGATCATCCTTGGACAAGTCTACAGCTTTCTGGAAATTATAAAGGAAGGTAGAATGAGAAAGCCCTACACTTCACGTTTCCACCCAGCTCACGTGTCTGTGAAAGACAGAACCCAACCAGTCAGTCCTTCCTCTTCATTCCTCACTCTGAGAGCTCATCAACTATCCACAGATCTTAACCACCACCTGTGGACACATAACTCCTAAACCGAGAGCTCCTGTCCTCTATCTTCATCCTCATTCCATGATCCTCCTGCTAATCACAGAAATAAACACACTGTTAGTTCAGCTTTTCGGTTCAATCTTCTTTTCTATCTCCAAGATCCAACCACTGAGGTGTCTAAATTCACCTAGAAATCTACATCCAATTTAGTGATTGAAATTAGGAAAATATTACTCAAATATCTGAGCTCAAATGTATTGAGCACCTATTATCTGTATAATCAAATACTAAATTTGCTTCACAAAGGAAAAGGCAAAATATAAGAAAACCATGAAACTCACATCTGCGGTTTTCCTCCCAGCACTAGCCATGAACATGGACTTGATACTGTTTGGTCTTGTCACCACAGCCTTCTTTACATTCCTCTTGTCTTTGTTGCGTGCTTTATCATCTTTTCCTGCTGGAATATACATTATTTAGAAACATGCACTGGCAAAAATCAAAATGGAAAACTAAAAGCCTAGTCACCTGCTCTCTGTATACGAGAATTTGAGAAGAAAAATGTTAAGAATTCAAAATACAAAAATATGAGATTTTATGCATGGTACACAGGGAAGAATCTTTAAAACAAACAATTCAGGAAAACTTGGGCTAAATGTTATTACAAAAACTGATGAAATGCCAGTTAAATATCAGGATGAGTTATTAAGCGTGACTATTTAATTGTTATTGTTAGTGTGAATCAAAAGCTTTTTAAAAGATGGGGACGGGGTTTGTTCTTCCCACAGAAATAAAAAGATCAGCTCATCTGGAACCAGGGGATTAGCCGAGAAGCCTTCGTGAGACCACCTTTTTAGTGCTATACTCGAGCTGACAGGAAAACTGAACTATAAACAAATAGGGTTACCAGTTATACTATTGAAGTGTCCTAATTTCCATTTTATGAGGAACAGCAACTAGACACACGCAACACATCATAACAACACTAAACAGCAGAGACATCTGTTCATTAAAGAACAACTTGTACCATAGGTTTTCTCTTCTGGCCATGTGTAAATCACCTACGAACTCTTCTAAGACCGTCATTTTTACTCTCACTTTCAGATTTCATCCCGGAATGAGGTAAAGGAATCTCTACCTCAAAAAGACCTAGAATGAGGGTCCAGGCCAGCCCAGTGGCCTACTGGTTAAGTTCAGCAAGCTCTGCTTCGATGGCCCGGGGTTCAGTTCTGGGGCACAGACCTACACCACTTGGTGGCAGCCATGCTGTGATGGCAACCCACATACAAAATAGAGGAAGACTGGCACATATGTTAGCTCAGTGCAAATCTTCTTCAGCAAAAAAAAAAAAAAAAAAAGACCTAGAATGAATAGTTAACATAGTGTCTACAGCTTTCATATGCTACAGTACTAGCATATGAATACACAGGCCAGATGAAATAGAAAATACAGTCCAGAAAAAGACCCAATTACTTATGGAAATTTAGCATATAATAAAGGTGGTATCTCATATCACTGAGGAAAAAATGGACTTTCTAGTAAGTAGTGTTGCCTACTCATCTGTAAAGAAGTCAACCAGTATAAATAGATCATAGATCAAAACAAAAAAATGAAACTTTGTAAGTATTTTAATTAAAAAGGCAAACTCCTTTGTAACCTGGGTGTGGGGGAAAGTCTAACTATGATTCAAGATCCATTGGAAGGAAAAAAAGATTAATGAATTCAAGGGGCTGGCCTGGTGGCACAGCGGTTAGGTGCGCACGTTTTGCTTCTCGGAGGCCCAGGGTTTGCCGGTTTGGATCCCAGGTGCGGACATGGCACAGCTGGGCAAACGCCATGCTGTGGTAGGCATCCCACATATAAAGTAGAGGAAGATGGCCATGGATGTCAACTCAGGGCCAGTCTTCCTCAGCAAAAAGAGGAGGATTGGCAGTAGTTAGCTCAGGGCTAATCTTCCTCAAAAAAAAAAATAAATAAAAATAAATTCAATCACACCAGAAACAAGTTTAAAGACAAAACAGAAGAAGATTTTTGCATTATGCTTTGCAGATAAAGGAAAAATTTTCCTGATATTAAAAAAAGCCCCAAAACCCAAAAGGAATGTGGGCAATAAACACAAACATACAGTTCACATAAAAATATATATAAACAGGGGCCGGCCCAGTGGCGCAGTGGTTAAGTTCGCACGTTCCGCTTCCCAGCGGCCTGGGGTTCGCCAGTTCGGATCCCGGGTGCGGACATGGCACCGCTTGGCACGCCATGCTGTGGTAGACGTCCCACACATGAAGTAGAGGAAGAGGGGCACAATGTTAGCTCAGGGCCAGGCTTCCTCAGCAAAAAGAGGAGGACTGGCAGTAGTTAGCTCAGGGCTAATCTTCCTCAAAAAAAAAAATTAAAAAAGAGGGGTTTTCCAAATAAAGAATATTTGCAATATTGAAAAATGTATATATACATATATAAACAGCTACTAAGTTTTATGAAAAGATGCCCAACTTCATGTGTAAAAGAAATGCAAATGAAAACCACACTGAGATGTCATTTCTCACATATCAGAGTGGCAAAAATTCAAAAGCTGGACAACATACTCTGTTGGCGAGGTCATGGGGTCTAAACAGACACTCATACACTGTTCATGGGAGTGTAAAATGGGACAACTCCTACGGCACTACCATAAAACTTCATGTGCATTTACTCTGAGCCAGCAATCCTACTTCTCGGGATCTTTCCCAAGGAAAACACCATATGCACAGAGTTATTCACTGCAGTATTATCTGTAACAGCTAATTATTGAAAATCTAATATCCATTCAAGGAAATGATTTGAATAAACCATGGTACATTCATACAATCAAATACTATGAAGCTACAGAGAAATAAGAAAGAAAGATCTCTATGTGCTGACAGGAAGTGATTTTCAGGATATCTTGTTAAGTGAAAAAACACAAAGTACAAAAGTATAGAAAGTATCTTTTCTGTAAGAAAGAAAAGGAAATAAAACTACATATACATAATTCCATTCCTGGGTATATGCCCAAAAGAATTGAAAACAAGTGTTCCAACAAAAACTTGTACATGAATATTCATAGCAGCACTAGTCACCAATAACCAACAGGTGGAAACAACTCAAATGTCCATCAACTAATAAATGGATAAACGAAATGTGGTATATCCATGCAAAATAATATTCAGCCCTAAAAATGAAGTACTGACTCATGCTACAATATGAATGAACCTTGAAAACATTATGCTAAGTGAAAGAAGCCAGACACAAATGATCACATATTACATGATTCCATTTATATGAAATACTCAAAATAGGCAAATCCAGAGACAGAAAGCTGATTGGTACTTGCCACAGGCTGAGGGAAGAGAGACTGAGGAATGACTGCTTAAGGAGTATGGGTTTCCATTTGGAGTGATAAAATGTTCTGGAACTAGATAATGATCATGGTTGCAAACACTGTTAATGTATTCAATGTCGCTAATGGTAAATTTTATGTTATGTGTATCTTACCAGAGTTTTTTTTAAAGTTATTTTTCATGTGCCTAAGACAGTGCAAAGGTTTGTAGAACATCTGTGGAAAATGTAAGACAGGAGAACTTAACTTTTTATTGCGATCACTTGGAGCAGATTGAAAACTGAATATAAGTAATGGTCAAAATGTTTAGTATATAAAATTCAAGTCGTACTAAAAAGTATCAAAAGAGAAGGTCAACAGAGGTTTGAATAGCAAGGAAGGCTTCGTGAAGGGGCTTTAATCTCACCATTGTAGGTTAGTAGGATTTAGATGGAAGGACAAAGAGAAACACAGAGAAAGAATAGGTGTCAACATTTGAGGCAGAATTCTCCCACAATTTTAGTGCTTCTGTTTTGATTTGTTTTATTCATTTGCCCACAGATTTCTGTTCATTGGGACTTAGTTGATATTTTTCAGTCTCTGTTTGAAAGCAACAGGCCAGAGATTGGATCTACACCATAAAGAGTTGACCTTTTACTTCTAGGCAAAACTCTTCAACTCCTTCTAAGTCTTTAAAGTGGATTGTAGAATTCTATTTCCCTTCCTAAGATCTTGGGACCTTTTTGGGCTGCTCGTGAGGGATACTAGAACAGTGGAGTATTGTGGGTAAATGGTGGCAAAGTGTAGAATAAAGATTTCTAAGATTAGCTCTCCTTCAGAATGTCAAATCATCCTCTTCACTGACGTATGACTAGGAAGAGATGATATGACGATTATGGAAACACAGAGATGGCTCACTTATTCAACAAATAGTTCATAATTTCTTTGTGCCTGCTACTGTGATCGGCACTGAGATGACCAGGACATGAGTCCTTTCCTCAAGAACCTCCCTATAGTTCAACCACCTAATTTATAGCTGACAAAACTCGTGTCCAGATAGGTGATGGGACTCATTCAAGATACAGACAATTAACAACACAGCCAGGACTCTAATGCAGGCCTCCTCAGTTCAGGGAGATGAAAAAGCACATGGGCTTATTTCATTCTCTTCTTTACGGACTAAGAAAAACTAGGAAAACAAAATTAGCCACTCTGCTACCAAATGGTAGGTACCAGTGTGTAGAGTTCCTACATTACATAGGTTGGTAGAAACCAGGAAGATAGTTTACATATTCTAATTTCACTAGTGAATGAATAAATAAATAACATCCCACATGAAAAGAAAATAGACACAACCTTATTTTTTGTAAAAGGAAACACAGGGAGGATAATTAGAAACTAATAAAAATTATACCTATGGAGATGGGTAGAAATGAAGTAGGAAGCATAGGGATGAGAGTAAGATCCCATCTTACTCTCATGATAACTCCTGATATCGTTTTGATTTTGAATCATAAAAATGTTTTACAATATTCAAAAACTAAAATTAAAACAAAAGAATTTTGTGTGTATGAGGAAGATTGGCCCTGAGCTAACATTTGTGCCAATCTTCCTCTATTTTTGTATGTGGAACGCCACCACAGCATGACTTGATGAGTGGTGTGGTGGTCCCGTGCCTGGGATCGAACCTGCAAACCCCAGGCTGCCGAAGTGCAACATGCGAATTTAACCACTAGGCCACTGGGCCAGCCTCTCAAAAAGATTTTTTAAAAACCTAAATTTGAATACAAACAAAAACCTGAACAAAAATAGAAAAAAAAGAACCTGTGTAGTAAACTGGTAAGATAGCACACAGAAAACAATTACTTCACACACCTTCTGAACACAATACTCTCACTATACACCCTTAGCAGCAAATATGCCAAGAACAAATAAAACTGTAAACAAATTGTAAACTTTACTTAGAAAGGTTGTTGGTAGATGTATTGGTTTAGTAATTCTAAAATCTCAAACTATTTTGTAGTATATTTTAGAAGACAAGGGTTTTCACTGGCAATGAAGGTAGATAAAAATACAGAATTGAGGATGATGAAGAAGAATCCTGTGGTGCTGGATTTGAATCACATGTATCAGTATGCATTCATGACATACATATATATATATATATATAAAATCTCCTAGTTCACTGAAAGGGCCCAGAAACCATTACACCCCAGGAGCAATGAGTACATCCATCCCCCAGAACTGAATACCACTTTCCACTAAAAGGAACCATGATTCTTGGGAGAAATGGTTGATTCCAGGTCTGGGACAGGAATAATACAAGGAGAACCTAGAACATCTTGTTGGCCCACAAAGCAAGGAAATGCTCAAAGACTCATGGGATCATGTCAAAAGCACACAGGAGCCAGCTCAAAGGGGCTACTGCTGCCAAATCAGGGATAATCTGAACATCAAAAAGAAAAATCCTGATAAAGGATACTGAACTGTAACAGTAATTTTATTTATATCCATGAGTTTGAAGGGATAATTTTAAAAAGGAGAGAAAGTATCGTTGATAAATGCTGAAAGCATTAGGTGAAAGTTGGTAGGGAAAAGGGATATACACAGGGTCTCAAATTATCACCCCATATTTACATTAATTACAAAGGTGGAAAGGTAGCTTTACAAGGAAGAGATCTCACAAACATCATCTTAAGCAAAAGATCAAACTTAGTATCACCAATGACGGGACAGACTGACATTATGTGCCCCTAATATGATCAATGGAAAGGACACAACTTCATCTATACTGTATTTTTGCCAAAATATTTAACCTGACTCTAAGCATGAAGAAGCAATCAAGCAAATCATAGACTGCGGGACATTCAACAAAATAACCAGCCCAGTGCCTTAAAAAATGTCAATGTAATTAAAAACAAAAAGGCCAGAGGAGGCAGAGGAGGGATGGTGCTGTACTACACCAAATAAGACTACAGAGACATAAAAAGTAAAGTGGACTTTGAATTTTAAAAAATAGCTATAAAAGACATTATTGGGCTAACTGGGGAAATCTTAATATGGACACTATATTAGATAATATCATGAGAATGGTGTTGTGGCTAAGTAGACAAGTGTCCTTCTTCTTAGGAGGTCAGTACTGAAGCATGTAGAGGTGAACTATCACGGTGTCTACAACTTATTTCAGTAAGTTCACCAAAAATAAAGTCTTGGTCTGTGGTTGGGTTAAGGGAAGAGGGAGGAAAAAAAACAAATGTTGCAAAATGTTAACAAACTACAAATTAGGGTCCAGACTTTCTGAAAAAGGGTAAGACAGCACAGATTTTAGCTTTGTGGCTACATATGTCTCTCTTGAGCTCCTACATATTCCTCTTTGCATTTTCTTTTTTTAAAAAAAAAATGCAAAAACCGTTCCTAGCTTGAGGGGTACATAGTAACAGGCATGATTTCTTTCTAGGATAATGAAAATGTGAAACTGATTGTTGTGATGGCTGCACAATTCCTTAACTATACTAAACACCACTGAAATGTACACTCTAAATAGGTGAATTGTATGGGATGTGAATTATGTCTCAATAAAGTTGTTTAAAGATAAATGGGCTGCCGGGCCGGCTCCCTGGCTAAGTGGTTAAGTTCGCGTGCTCTGCTTTGGCGGCCCAGGGTTTCGCCAGTTCGGATCCTGGGCATGGAAATGGCACCGCTCATCAAGCCATGCTGAGGCAGCATTCCACATGCCACAACTAGAAGGACCCACAACTAAAATTACACTACTATGTACCCAAGGGGCTGTGGGAGGAAAAATTTTTAAACAAATAAATAAATGGGCTGCATTATTCATAATAGCCAAGATGTGGAAGCAACTCTAGTGCCCATCAACTGATGAAGAGATAAAGAAGATGTGGTATATACAATGGAATACCACTCAGCCATAAAAAAGACAAAATCCTGCCATTTGCGACAACACGGATGGACCTTGAGGGCATTATGCTAAGCAAAATAAGCCAGACAGAGAAAGACAAACACTATATGATTTCACTCATATGTGGAAGATAAACAAACACATGGATAAGAAGAACAGATCAGTGGTTACCAGAGGGGAAGGGGATGGGGGGAAGGAGAAAGGGGTAAAGGAGCACGTATGTATGGTGACAGATAAAAACTAGAGTATTTGTAGTGAACACAATGCAGTCTGTACAGAAAGTGTTATAAAATAATGCATACCTGAAATTTACACAATGTTATAAGCCAATATGACCTCAATAAAATGGTTTAAATAGATAAATGAAAGGGCTGTAAGTGGGCCAGTTTGCTGACCTGTGATCTGCCACTTGGTGGTAATAACAAACTAAACCAAAAAAACAAATACTAAAGAGAATTTTCCCTTCTCATTTTCCAAGAACTAAATCAGTCTTGTTTACTCAAAAAGACTTTTTGCCAATGATTGTGTAGCTAAGAAAATCTGACACACTCATTCATATCATTTTAAATTTCAATTAAACAGAGTTCTAAACCTTGTTATTGTACTGTACTATCATTAAAGAGCAAAAATTCTATGCACATTATTTCAGTAGGAACTAGAAGATATCACATTGTTGCAGTCCTCAAAATCAGCAAGTCAAAAATGACCACAGGACTGAAAATTCCAAAATAAGTAAAAGACCAAACTCTTTCGATAATAGGGACATGAAACTTCACTTTCTGGTGGTGTTTTTGCTTTTAACATTTAATTTTCTACATTAACTATGCTTCTCTCAATATCAGAACATATTCTATACCTAAAAACAATTGTAGTAGTCCTTTTCCCTTAAAGGAAACTGTGTCAAAATATCAAGTCATCTCAAATTTTAGATAATTCTTTAAATCTCAAAACAGCACTCTCCTGAAAACAAAATGTAGGTACCTTTCTCATGGGAATCAAGAGCATCGTCTTCAAGGTCATCATCAAAAATCTCTCGGCCATCCTCCACATAGCCGATACCATCTGCAGGAATAAAATTTAATATTGGGATCAAGTTTCTAAAAATGGTCAATAATATTTCAGCCATGACCAAAAAAAAACAAACCTTTTATACCCACTCAGATGTTCTCCTGGCCTGTGCCATTTTTAAGTGCAGAAGAATCCTGTTCAAACAGGTGTCAGATGAAACAGAGAATCCACACAGCAGGTTTGCGGAGCCAAAAACAAAGGATATATATACGCCTATCTAGGTGAGCTAAGGGAAATGATGGGGCCCACAGGATCAAAGTTTGCCACAATAGGATGCTTTACAGTAGTTTTACTCTCTACCAGAAGAATAAACAGTAAAAGAATAAAGAATCACCAGAAGCCCAGAAAAGTACCTCAGTCTACAAGGAAAAACCAGCAATATAGCTGAGTCCAATTACAGAAGTAGAAACAAATCTAGTCGCAGGCAGTCTACACCCCTCCCCGTGGTCACCACTCACATGTCCAAGAAGTCACACCCTACAAGGAACCAGTGAGCTTTCCACAAGTGGCGTAAGAACAGCAGGACCAGCCTTTGCCTGGCGTTTTCCACTACCCAGGTTACTCTTCACACACATAGCTTCGAGTAATCCTCACAGCCATTCTGTGAGATAGCTAGTTTTCTTACCCCCACATCCTGTGGGGGTACTTCACAGGTATGTGGTTCCTCCTAATTCCTACAGTCATTCCCTGGAGGATTTATACTATATCCTGAGGTATGCGCCTGAATTCTCCAAAACGTCCCCAAATAAACTTTCTATTGTTCTGGCTCTGTACTCTCAAATAATGTATTTGAGGAAAATCCAAACCAAAGGTATGATCTTAACAGTGCCTTACATCTGCCCGTGCAAAGCAGCAACTCTACTGCAATGAGAATCTACTAAAAGCAACTAATAGAGTGCCTGGCAGGCAATTTCTTCCCACATACCATCATCTACGATCCAGTCATCATCCTGGCGTGCCTGAACCAGCTTCGAATACTGTTCTTCATCAACTTCTTCATAAACACTTGTTAAGTCCTCAACCTGCCATCATAAAAGTTTGAGAAAGCTTCAAATGGAGTGAAAGTGTTAAACAATTCTGATGAAAAAATTGTCAAATTGAAAGTGGAATGGCAGCCTGAAGGAGTAGCTGCAACCAAATCGTGAGTTCTGACATTCAACACCACTACAGGGTTTTCCTTAAATAGACATCAATTAACTTAGTATTCTTTTTAGGTGGGTGTTAACATAAGATATTAAATGATTCCATTAGCATAATACACTTGTCACACCATCAATTACTCATCTACTTCATAAAAAACAAACTGAATTATAGCCAATTCTTCATTAGCTGCTTTGGGGATTCTTCACTTGCAATTTCTTGACTGGTTTCTCCTGTACTTAGCAAACCTGTAAGGCATGCCACCTCCCTCTCCACTAGCTGATGTTGCCCTGTGAACAGACGATAATGTTAGTAACTGTTCAATCAACCAAATATAATTTAAAAGGAGAATCTCCTCCATCCATGCCCCTCCACAAGTCAGCAAAACAAACACACTGTACATTCTACAGGTACACTAGAAATGGTTTTGGAGTGATCCCTGTTTGCATTACCACCGATCCCCTACCATTCTCAGGTCTTGAGACTGCAGACTTAAACGCTGACCTATCTGACGGGCAAGTCCAGAGGGAGGGGCAAGTCCTCCAACCACCCAAGCTGCCTGACTGCCAGAGGGCCAGAACACCACAAACTATTAGCAGGAAGAGAGCAGACCAGCTCGCCTCAGTTAAAGCAACAAACGGAACAGAAACACACCACCTTAGCCGCCACGGTGATGGGCCATCGACTTCCCAGATGAGAATTTGGTGGGCTGGTTAGCAAGAACTCATAGATCTCGGTTAAGAATTCCCTCTTCTCTGAGGGTTCTGTCTTTTAAGTGGGGGGTGGAGGAAACGACTAACTCCACCTGAAGAGCTAAGATCCTAAGGAAAAAAACACTTGGAGCAAGGCTCTGAGAGCCCTGTGGACAGAGCTGACTGGATTTCTGCCACACCTACAAGGCTTATATCAATTTGAGGATTAGGCTTCGTTTTTACCTCCTGCTTAATCTATTCTACAGGGATCACTGGCAAATACTGAGTTGGCTTTTCATCATTTGATAACAGAAACTACCTGCCCTACCAAATTAAGTTTTTGACAACCCAAACACAAACTGGTCCAATTTAATATTACTACACTGACCAATTTTCTTTGGTGGGGGGGACCGACAAGATTATTTCTGTTGGTTGAAGTCTACCAAGCATACTTTGTCTCTTATTTAAGTAACTCACTTATATACTATCGAAAAGATACGAGAAAACTATTTTTAAAAGTCATTTTGACTCTATCTCCAAAAACACGGCTACTGCTCAGCATGAACTCTTAGAGCCACGCAATTAACATCAGTGATCAAAGGCAAATCAGTCACAGTGTGTCAACATCTGAAATGCCCCAGAGAACTCCTCTATAGAAGTACCTACATTAAAAATGCTTTACTCTTGCTTTGCTGTAATCCTTTTAGCAACCCTTTATGATCTGGCTGACTCACTTGACTTTGAATGAATGGTGCCAAATAACAAAAATCCTCTTCTACTTGCTTAATGGCCCAATATGGTATAGGCCATGGTTAAACATGCATATTTTGAAGCAAGACTGCCTGGGTTCAAATCAAGGCTCTGCCACTGTGACCTCAGACATCTCACCTACAAAATGCTGTCATTCACAGTATCTAATCGATATGGTTATTGGAAGGATTAAATAAATGAACGTATTTTAAAAGCACTTACAACAGTGTTAGCTAAGAAAGTACATTAGTTGCTGTTGTTCTTATTCGTTATTATTTTCTTGTATTAATTAATCGCTTTCTAGCCCTGAGGCAGTTAAGACACTCAGGGAGCACACTGAAGGTGAAGCTAGACAATGTTGTGCAGATGGTGGTTGCTGTCTGTTTGCCTGCAGGCCATGAGCAGTGGGGAGAGGGAAATGGCCAAAAGGGCATCACATTCAATCTTACACACAGGACACAGCAAAAGTAAGGTCCCAGTCCCCATCGCCACTCCCCTTGCAAATGAAATTAGGAAGAACAATTCTCTCCAAGAAGAAGCAGTGCTTAGCTATACAGCTCAATACCTTAAAAGCAAAAGCATCTCTAAGTTTACCCAACAAAGCCATGGAGCTTACCAGAGATGCAGTGTGCTCAATAAGGGAAAAAATATATATATAGCTACTTTCATTTCAAAATTTGAAAAGCATCTGTAAAGTGCCTTACAGGAACTTGGAGAGTTGAGTAATCTCCATAATCTGTAAATAGATCTCATGCCCACGCTTGTTCAACATTAAGAAATTACTATTACAACAAGCTTGAAATATATGCATCTCTCTAAAGTGACATAAGACTACCTACAGGCCATGAATTGGATGAAGCACAGGAGAAAAAAAAGAAAAATGGTTACTTACTTCATATTTATACTTCTCACCAGCTTTAGCCTTTTTCAGCCTTTCTAGAGCTTCCTGGCGCCCTTTCTTGGATTTCTTTTCTCGCCGGGATCGAGAAGCTACAAAACTCCCTGAATCTGACACAGCTGAAAAAAAGCCAAATTTACATGAGATGTTACAAAATTGTCAGCCACCTTCCCCCAAAAACAAAGGGACGTTTCTAGCCAATACTGATACACAATTTTAATATTATGCAAATGGTACTTTTCACAACGTAAATAGTTCACAAAGCTCCTGGGTGAATCTGCAGCTCCGGTGACTCTTCAGAAATGTTCTCTAAGATCCAGCTGAAACAACTGAAGCAACTGTTATCAAAAAGAGGAAAACTCTAAATCCAACTGATACCCCGTGGAGACACCAGAGAAGGGCGATTAGCCATTAATCCATAACTTTCCACTAGAAATGACAGGCCATAAGTAATCCTAAAACAATTCATTTTGTATTCTATTAATCAACATTTGAAAGACTGTAAGGAGCATCTGCTCTTTGCAAAGTACTAGGCGCTCTAAGAGACACAAAGATCAAAAGGACATGGTCCATGTACTCACAGAATTTACAATCTAAAACAGGAAATAAGTAGCAACTAACTCTAAAACAATCTTTAAAAGTAATACATGCCCTAACAGGTTCAGATAAATATCTGAAATTTCAAAGGAAGGCAAAATTGGGGGTAGGGAGAATTTAACAAAGATGGCTCTGAGGAGATTCTGTATTCCTTCACTGATTTCCGGGCCTCGCTTAGTTGGTTATGACAATATAGGATGATAGCAAAAAATTACAAAGATTAAAATGGGTTTTGTCAAAAATTACTGAAATATCAGAAGACCTCAGTGTTCATTCATTCAACTTTTGAATTATTCATGCTTTTGGTCATTATAAACTGACCACCTCACACACTTACTGAAAAGATTTCATCCACAGAATTAAGACTTTCATATACCCACTGATGGATAACCAAGTCAAGCAAAACAGTGCTGCCTGCCAGCCATGAACTTAGGCTCAGCACAATTGCCATCTACGTCTGTGCAAATGAGTATTTTATTGTATTTGGTGCTAATTATTTTATAAAAAGGAATATGCACAGAAAAGGAGAAAGTATTGATAAGAGGCACCCTAAAAGCTCCAACCCTGGAATGTTCATAACAACATTAAGCTGTTTGACTAAGTGTTTGACTGAAATAGAAGATGCAATTTAAAGAACATGTACCAAATGCTGGCAATAAAGTGTTGAAAACTATATCTTAAAGGTGAAGCATAATTAGAGATCTTATTTTTTTTCTAGCTTTCTGGAAATGGAATCTCTTTATAACATCTCAGTCTATTGTCTGACTTTCACATTTGACTTTTAAATCCATTTTCAGAAAGGCATTAAGTAAAAATTAAGGAATGCAGATACTTAATGATGACAGCCACAAAATCTTGGGTGTCACTCAAATGATTTCAAAAAATCATGAAGAGGCCCACATGAAAAGGTTTCAGAGATTACTGAACGTGACCACTGAGAGTGAAAAGTAGGCCTCAGTGGATCTCCTTCAAGACTCCCTTGACCCCCCTAGCAGATTATCCTGACAAAATTTAGAGGGCTTCAAATAGACTTACTCCACAGGCAACAACGTGCCACTCTACAGGGGTTGGGGTACAATTACAAAGACAGAGCTGCCTGTCCTCAAGGGGCTCACAGTCAAGTAAAGCAAAAGGACCCAAGGCTCCCATCATCATTTAAAGATGGTGCCATATAAGAGGTAAAAACACACTACTGAGGAAACAGAAAAGAGAGCTGTTAATTTTGCCTGGGAAATCAGGGAAGGCTTCACAGGGGAGGTTTCCAACACAGAGCCAGAAAGAATAGAATTTTTACATCAGGGTACAGGATAGAAAGTGGCTGGCCCCATGGCCAACTAGTTAAAGTTCTGGGTGCTCCACTTCAGCAGCCCAGGTTCGCAGATCCCAGGTGTGGACCTACTCCACTATAGCCATGCTGTGGAGGCGTCCCACATACAAAGTAGAGGAAGACTGGCTCAGAGCTAATCTTCCTCAAGGAAAAAAAGAGAGGAGGATTGGCAACAGATGTTAACTCAGGGTGAATCTTCCTCACACTCACAAAAAATAAAAAAGTGGCACAAGCAGAGGAAAAGGCATGAGCCAAATTACAAAGAGATGAAAATGCAAGGTGCATTCAGAAACCGAGAGAAAGTTAGTGTGGAAGGTAAGTTTGACATGAGAGTGTAGAGTGAGTGGGAGAACAGGAGATTAGGGAGAAGCAGCACAACCCGGCTCTGCCACTTACTGGGTGACATGACACCACTGGTTAACCTCTCTGAGCTACAGAGGCCAGCTGTCTTCTTGTTTTCTAAGCTGCCCAGCATCTGAAGCTGCTTGTGAAATTTCCCTCTTATAAGTCTTGATGGGATGCAGAGCACATGTCCCACTACAAAAGCTGAAAGGCAGATGCTCTTTCCCAGACACCCTAGCAGCTAGGGCATGGGCATGGGCATATAAATTGGCTCTACCAGTTAAAAACACTTGCTCAGACCTTAAATCAGAAGCTAGTGTCACAAGGAAAGGGGGTGGGCTAAAGGAAGCTTCTAGAAATAGCAACAACTGCAGGAGGATTGAGTACCTGGGGCAGCAGCACCAAAAATGTCCCAAGGAACAAGCTATAACATCAAGTACTTGGCCGTAATTGGCAAGGACCTCCTCACTGGACCAGTTTTTTTTTTTTTTTAAGATTTTATTTTTCCTTTTTCACCCCAAAGCCCCCCGGTACCTAGTTGTGTATTTTTAGTTGTGGGTCCTTCTAGATGTGGCATGTGGGACGCTGCCTCAGCATTGCTTGATGAGCGGTGCTGTGTCCGCGCCCAGGATCCAAACTGGTGAAACCCTGGGCCGCTGAAGGGGAGTGCGCCAACTTAACCACTCGGCCACGGGGCCAGCCCCCACTGGACCAGTTTTGTAGCACAATTTCAATCACTGCTCCTGGCTGAGCAGGCCCCAGACTGGCTCTTCAGCCCTCCTGGGGTTTCTGTGAACAACACAACATCCTTCTAATAAATTCCTTTTGTTTAGGGGCCCGCCCCGTGGCCGAGTGGTTAAGTTCGCGCACTCCCCTTCAGCGGCCCAGGGTTTCACCAGTTCGGATCCTGGGCATGAACACGGCACTACTCATCAAGCAATGCTGAAGCAGCATCCCACATGCCACATCTAGAAGGACCCACAACTAAAAATACCCAACTATGTACCAGGGGGCTTTGGGGAGAAAAAGGAAAAGTAAAATCTTTAGAAATTCCTTTTGTTTAAATCAGCTAGAGTTGGTTCCTGTAGCTTACACTTAATGACTCTGAGGAATGCAGAGCCTCAGGGTCCAAATCCATGAAATGGGGATAATCATGTTGGCTTCATAAAGTCGTTAAGGATTAAATGAAGATGCTTGGTTTACTTAGTACTCAGCAGTATAGGAGAAGCTCATTTAATGTTTGTGTGTAATGTGTATAGACGCCGAGTAGTCACATACACATGCACACATCTAGCAGCACCATGTGTCTAGTTTCCAGAAAGCAAAGCAGTTTTCTCAGGGAAGCCTCAATATAGCACTATATATGATTAGATGTTTACCACTCAACTCCATGAGGACAACAACTATGTCCAGCTTACCTACCACTGGAACATGAGAGTCTGGCAGGATGCCTATGCCGGGGAGGTACATAATAAATATTTGCTGAATGAACAAATAAATGAACCACTATACCTGCCTTTTTTTAAATCATTAAACTCTCCCTGATCCCTTTTCGTATATAATAAACAGCTAGTTACAGCCCTTTCAACTTTTCACTGCCATTCTCAAGGAACCCCACCTTCTAATACTTAAGGGGGGGAAAAAAGCCTCGATTTCCCTTTTTGGAATATGTCTCTAATACTGCATGTAGGTAAGTTAGCAAAAAAAGAATGAGCATAAAAAAATCCAGTTACAAAAGCTTAAATATTTGGTTCAAAATTACCATGTGGAGTACCCCCATTGTCCCCAAAAGCAGACAGACACTAGCCTGCAACAGCCTTTCAGGTAACACTTTCATTCTGCTCTAAAGGAAAAATTCCAGTCATAATTCCCCAGCAACTACTTAATCAACACCATGACTTAAGAGGAGTCTCAAGATTGCACAGTATCCTGCAAAGAGTGATTTCTTGATGTTCACAGATGACATACAGTTTTTAGGGTGAAGAAAGGGCTTGGTGGCAAATCACTGATGGAGGGCTGCAAAGACTGTTCACGTACTCACATCCTACATTCCACTTGTAATCCAGGCTAGTTGACTCTCAGAATAAATTGTCTTAAAAAATGAAAGGCTAGAAGAACAAATTGAAATCTGTGATTCACAACTAGGTGAATGCAAAGGAAGCTGATGAGGAAGCAAGCAAGTGCTCATCAATGGTGATGTATTTGAGTGACAGGAGATGTGATGCTCGAGCTAAGGAAGTGAAGCATCTGATTTTAAGTTAGAAGTTCACTGAAGTCACACTTTAGTTGAACACTGTTCAAAAATCAGAAATCAGACAAAGCCATTTACATTTTGGGGTTTTTTTGGAAATAAAAGATTACCACTGAAACCAGAATGAATGATATACAGGGCATTGGAAATGCTGCTGAACTGATGCATTTTTTCCAGAGACTCCACCAGAGATGACTAGATTGTGAACATTTTTTTTACTGCAGCACTTGACGAACTTTCCATAGAATTTGAAAGAAAAACTGTTAATGCATAAAGTAGAAACCCATTACCTAAAAAGACAAAACGCATTTCTATCTTCTGGCGACAGCACTTAGAGCTTTCTTTCCTGCTTAGTTACAATTTTCCCAGGAGTTTCTATCAAGCGGAGGGCGCACATCCGTTCTGTCCTAGCCCTCAAGTGGATACTTGGCGGGGCCAAGACTGTGTCCCACCGGGCCAGTCTCGATAAAGGTGTGCCCAGCACGTGGGACGCGACAAACCAAAAGAAATAAAAAGAAAAGCACGCTAGTGCGGAGCCCTGCAATGACAGAGGTGAGGCAGCCTCCCAAACAAAAAGCCCCGCCGGGGGGTTGCTCGGGTTTGCCCGGTGCAAATGGCCCCGCCAGGAAGCCCAGTCCAACGCAGATGGATCCCAGCCTGCGACGACAGAGGTCCGCGCCCAAACAGCCCCGCGGGGCGACCCGAGCGCGCGGCTACCGAAGAAAAAATAAACAGAGACCCCCTCAGAGTCCCCACCACTCGCAGTCTGTCCACGGTTCCCGCATTCCCAACCCGGGACCCCGCGCGCGGGGTCGTCCCTCACCGCTCGCCGCCAGCTCGCAGTCCTCGCCGTGTACGGGCGCCATGGTCCCGGAGTCTCCCAATTCCGCGCCAACCAGCCCGAAACTGGCGCGGGGGCCGAGACAGGCGCCAGGCTGAAAGCCAATCAGCGGCTCCGGAGGCTGCGGACTTCCGCCCGGAAGGCCACTGACGTGCCGCGCCGCGCCTCGCCCCGCCCCCAGCCTTCCCGCGGGCGCGCGTTTGGCGCCCTGTGATGACCCCTTAGGGAAAAGCTCCAGTGGAGGGGAGGCCTAAGAGAGCAGAAAAAAAAAGCGGTCGGGCGCTGGAAAAGTGCTGCCTGGAGACTCGCTGCGCAGGCGCATGCATGCCGATGGGAAAAGATTTGGGAGCTTTGGAGTAGGGGCTCTCTGGTTCTCAGAGATGATTTTCCGGGAAAAGAGACGCGGGCGGGCAGTAGGATGGGCGTGGTTGGACCGGTTTCCCCGGAGCCTGGGAAAGCGACTGCCTCCTGCTGCGCGCTTGCCTGATACTTGCTTCTTAGAGTGTGAACACAGTCGCTGTGTGACTTATTTATATGTATGTATATATATATGTATATATGCCACCATTTAAAAGTACATGCCCCGTCTTAAGGAAATGACCAGAAGTAGGTGGGGCCGGCCCCGTGGCAGGGGTTAAGTTCGCGGGCTCTGCTTTGGCAGCCCAGGGTTTTGCCAGTTCGGATCCTAGGCGCGGACCTAGCTGTTCATCAAGCCGTACTGAGGCGGCGTCCCACATGCCACAACTAGTAGGACCCGCAACTAAAATACACAACTATGTACTGGGGTGCTTTGGGGAGAAGGAAAGATAAAAAAATAAATAAAATTCAAGTGACCAAAAGTAGCATCACCAATAAGGGGCAACCATATGCCTCCTGTTGTGATGCACTTGGGGAAAGGAACAACATCACTTATATAGTCTTCTTGCAAAAAAGGTTTAACCTGAATCTAACCATGAAGAAACAGTCAGTATTCAAAACGTAGAACAATCTATAAAACATCTGGCCTGGATTCCTGCAAAATGTCAATGTTGTGAAAAACAAAAAGGGCATTAGAGTCTTGTGTACAGTACAATGTGTGCAATGTATGTGTCTCATTTTATCTTTTTGCAAATAGGTGTAACATTTTTATTAAGTAATACCTGCCACACATTTGTAATACTTTTTCCTATGTTTTTGCCCACATACTTGATCCCTTCCTCATGTGACAACAATTTTGCAATATTATTTTCTCGAACAAGGATATAAAGATAATTCAGTCTATCCTCTCGCATGGTTCATCAATACTTGTGTCTTTTTTTTTTTTTAAGATTGGCACCTGAGCTAACAACTGTTGCCAATCTTCTTTTTTTTTCTTTGTGCTTTTTCTCCCCAAATCCCCCCAGTACATAGTTATATATTTTAGTTGTGGGTCCTTCTAGTTGTGGCACGTGGGACACCGCCTGAGCGTGGCCTGACAAGTGGTACCATGTCCACGCCCAGGATCCGAACCAGCAAAACCCTGGGCCGCCGAAGCAGAGCACATGAACTTAACCACTCAGCCCGGGGGCCAGCCCCAATGTTTGTTTCCTAATTTCTGTTTAGAAAACTTTCTTTCAGCTTCATAACTCATTATTTAATGTCATGTTAAGATACAATGCATATGTTGTGATACACAACACATAGTAATTCACACTTAGATACATCTGCTGTTTAAAGTACTAGTAGAGATTTATGTCTATACTTCCCTTTAAAGAAATTGTTGGAACTTTTATAGTCATATTATCAAGTTTATTCCTAATAGGAGAGAACCATTTTGGTTAGGCATCAATAAGAACCAAATCCTTCCCTTAAAGTTTCATGTGTCTGATCATTTTCCACATGCCAGCTTAGACCTGTAAGCACAAATTTTGTTTCTGTTTCACTACCCACATACTTCGGAAGCCAGGACCTGTAGGACACTTTGATATCATGATACGACTTCTGGCCTTGCACATTCAGGTCACAATTCCAAGTAAGTCAGCACAGTGGGGTAGAAATATTTATGGAAGCTATTTCTACACCAAGAGGTCCATAAATAACTTAAGTATATATGAAAGCACCTTCAGCTGACATAAATGGATGCCACTAAGTCTAAACTCAATGCAATACCTACTAAACTTTCCCATAGTAGAATCCCAAGATGACCATGCCCACGCTATCAGCACTACCAGGCAGGAATGGAAGTGTATCAGAGGGAGGGATGGTGGTTCTCAAGAGCAGATTGTCACATATTTAGGAATTTTATAATCTGCTTGTTAAACTATTGGTAGCTTGAGATCAGCCATGGATGAAGTATTTACACCATTTTACACCATGGAAATTGGCAAATGCTACAAATTAGAAATCAGACTTAAACCACCAAGTGGAAAGTAGTCAGAACAGAGTGTAGTTTAAAATATCTTACTTTTGCAAATTTTCACAAAAACATAAGACCATTGCTAGAGCATCTCCCAGGGCCTTGGAAGTGGCCCATATGCAAGCGAGAGGCTCTGAAGCTTAAGTTTCGCTAACTTCACTGTAGAATTACCTCTGTTATCTACTCATGCAAAAAAGTCACAATTTGTCTTAAACTTGCTCTCTCCAGTCCAACACAGGACCAGTTTTGCTCTGGTCTTGAAAACCGAAGATTTTTTTTACTTATCATTACTATAAACAAAGAAAAGTAAATTGAGGCTAACTTGAGATACTATTTTCCACCATTTTCTGTCTTTTTATCCCTCTCTCTATATATAGACTCTATCCATTGCTGGTAAGCTTGTAGTGTTGAGGAACGACTCGTTTTTTTGCCAGTGGCAGTGTAAATTAGTACAACCTTTTGGAAATTAATATTGCAATATGTGACAAGTACCATAAGCATGCCTTTATCTTTCAAGCCATTATTTCCACAGGCAGAAGTTAATAGGAAATAAAAGAAATGAAAAAAATGCAAAGACGTTAATGGCTGCCACTTTCCATTAGCAAAAAGTTGGGACTTAAATGTCTACATCAGAGAAGAGGTTTAATGATGTGACATCAAAAAGATAAAATAATTGAGAAAACTCAAAACATGGAAAGTGATTATGATATTTCATCAAGTGAAAACAGCAGAGGTCAAAGTGATATATGCACACTTGGTTGCGACTATGTATCAAATCACTATGTACATACAAGCAATATGTAAAATGGAGTATATTTTCTCTGGGTGATAGCATTATAGATTCCTTTTGCTTACATTTTGTTCTCTTGAATATTACATTGGGAGGCATTACAACATCAGGTAGAGTCAAATTTAGGGTTTGATTCTTAGACTACTACTTTTATATGACCTTCGACTGGTTACTGAAACCTCAGTTTCTTCCTCTATAAAACTGAGGTGCTTATACTTACCTAAAGAGCAATTGTGAAATTTAATTGAAATAATACATGTACAGCGCCATAAAGAAACCAACACCTAAAAGGCATTCAACAAATAGCTATTATTCATGTTGTATTTTTAGTTATTACATGAGGGTGTTGGTATCAATGTAACTGAAGGAATATGATAGTCAAACATAAACAAAATTAAGTGTATCAACTGGTAGAAACTTTTGTCAGTCAATACACTTGATTATGGTCAATTTTTTGGAAGATGTCAGTGCTTTACCTATTATACTGATCTTCCTAATAACCATCCGAGGTAGGTATGTCAAGAAATTGCTAGTTGCTTACTGCTACATCCATTGTCCCCTTTCTTCTTAGTAACGGAATGTGGAGTTTTAGCGGGCGCATTGACAGATGGAAGAAAGGCTATATTTCTCAGCCTTCTTTGCAACACGATTTAGCCAGATGACTGATTTCTGGCCCACAAGATGTAAGCGGTAGTGTTGTGGGAGACTTAGAGGAAGGCTGCTTAGTGAACTCTGATACATCTGAAAGGGGACTCTTTTTTGTAAAATTTTCTCTCTTTCTTCCTGCAACACAGATGTGATGGCTGAAGCTCCAGCAGCCATCTTAGATCATGAGATAACTGTGACGATGAAAGCCACACACGGAGATGGTGGAACAGAACAATAAGAGCCTTGGTCCCTAACATCCATGGAGACACCATACCAGCCCAAGCTATTTGTCTACTCCCCAAGCAACTTTTCTTTTATAAACTAGACTTTTTTCTTTCCCTAAAAGGGGAGACAACCAGCCAACCGAATTCTACCCTGGCATTCCTGCCAGGTATATTTCTCATTGCAATCAATAAATTAGGACTCTGGTTCCAATATCAGTGTGAGTTTCTTAGCATATGCCTGGTTATCTTCGGGTATATTGACAAAATCAGCTTGTGGCCATGCAAAAATTCTGAGCCCGACTAGGTAATGTTGTTTATGTGCAGCTGTGGAGAGAGGATTGTCTACTAGCTGAAAATAAGCAAGCAATGAGAGGGGCTGCGTATGCTCTCAACGTCCCACAAGGATTCCAGGAGATAGAAGTAGATGTGCAGTGACTCGGGGCAGCTGCTGGTGCCCAAGCTCAAATCATTGCCTCATGCTCCTAAGTTGCAAAGCCCCTCTCTTGACGTACTTGCCTATAGAAAGGTATAGCAGTGGTGGGGCAGGGCCCCTCTCCTGGAGCACAACCCATGATGTGTCCCGTTGCTCCTGGACAAAGCACACCTCTCTGGGATGGCATCTGCTGACTCTGCGCCTGTGAGGTGCACCTGTGCTGTGGGAGGCTCCTGGTGTTTGTTGAGTCCTTTGCTTGACAGCAATGATTCTGGAGTTTAGACTAATTGAATCAACACACAATGGGAGAGATATTTTGGCTTAATTATGAATTCTACATCACTCCTAAAGCAAGAATGGATGACACTCAGAAAATCAGGGATCCGAGAGATAAAACTAAATGGATCTAACATTGCCCAAGGGAGAGAGACACTGGGGAGAAAAGCAAACTACTCACTACTTGGATATGGTCCCTAAATAGATCCAGGTACATACAGACATACATGCATTAGGTTTTCCTGCTGTTGAGGACAAACAACCCCTTAGATAATTCGTAGTGGACATTTGACATTATTTTGGCTGCCCAATATCTGACCTGTTCAGGGAATTTCTCACATTCTGAGTTTGGGGGGAGGCAGACCCATATACCACTTTAGAAGCTGAAAGTGCTTTGTCCCAGCAATTCTGCCAGCTACCACACGAACACATCTTAGGCTTTGTCATTTCCACGAGGGACTTTGAATTTGGAACTAGTGTCACAAAAAATGGGGACATTCTTTGTGTCAGTCATAGCAGTTTCCCACTTCCTGCTGGGCAGCAATGGCTTCAGAGCCACTGCAAAGGCCAGTGTCCTGGCCACCTACAGTGGCAGAAATGGCCACGATGCCTTTTACCAAATTTGTCAGCACTTTGATTTTTTTATATTTATTTATTTATTTTTGCTGAGGAAGATTTGCCCTGAGCTAATATTTATGCCAATCTTCCTCTATTTTGTATGTGGGATGCTGCCACAGCATGGTTTGATGAACGGTATGTAGGTCCACACTGGGGATCCGAACCTGCAAACCCCAGGCCACGGAAGTGGAGTGTGCGAACTTAACCACTACACCACCAGCCTGGCCCCAGAGATGTGATTTTTACCCATGATTTCAGCTTCAGAGTCCCCCTCTGTGCCGACCCACTCACTTCAGCTGGCTTCTCCTGGCTTCCGTAGTGATTCTGTGAGCTACCTGATATCCTCTCAGAATCTTCTCCTTCTCCTCCTTCTCTTCTCCCTCCTCTTCCCCCGCCCTTTCTCCTTCTCCTCCTCCTGTTTTTTCTTAAATCAGCCAAAGTCTGTTTCTGTTGCTTGCAACTAATATCCCTGGCTGACACAGCATGTCTGCTTCTCTGGTTTTAACGGAGCATTTTACATATATGATTACATTTTATGTCCTCTCTTGACATATCATTTAGACTTTTTAAAAACCTTCTTAGTAGTTTACAGTTTACAATATACATTTAAAAATAATCTAAGTCCACCTCCAAATAACATTGTACTGCTTCACACGTAGTGCAGTTAACCTTATAAATGAGGATTTCCAATTCCTCCCTCCCATCCCTTGTGACATTGCTGTCATTCATTTCACTTATCTATACACTAGAATCACCCAATATATTGTTACCACTTTGCTTCAAAGTCATCTTTTAGATCAATTAAGAAAAATAAAAATGAAAATTTTATTTCACCTTCATTTATTCCTTCTCTGATGCTCTTCTTTACTTTATGTAGATTCCAGTTTCTGACCTGTGTCATTTTCCTTCTGCCTGAAGAACTTCTTTTAACATTTCTTGCAGGGCTAATCTGCGGACAATGACTTCTCTCAGTCTTTGTTTAGCTAAGAAAGTCTTTATTTCTCCTTCACATTCTTTTTGTACTTCAGCATCTTTACTTTTAAAAGACCATATCATGAGAAGTTATTTCAAAGCTGCATTTTAAAAGAAAAAGTGTGAGGCCACCCCCGTGGCCAAGTAGTTAAGTTTGCATGCTTTGCTTCAGCAGCCTGGGGCTCACCAGTTCGGATCCTGGGCACATACATGGCACCGCTCATCAAGCCATGCTGAGGCGGCGTCCCACATAGCAGAACCAGAAGGACCTCCAACTAGAATATACAACTGTGTGCTCGGGGGCTTTGGAGAGAAGAAGAAAATAGAAAGGGAAGATTGACAACAGATGTTAGCTCAGGTGCCAAAAATAAAGAAATAAATAAAAATAAGTAAAAGAAAAATGTGAATGTATCGTAAACAGCATTTCATCTCCTACAGCAGAACAATCTCTCAAAAATGGTAATTATCTAAAACATTGAAAAAAATTAGCAATCATTAAAGCAGGCCTTGCTCTTTTGATATTAAATAGATGGACAAGATCTAAATAGTGTTAGAGATAATGAAAAAGTTCCAAAGTTGGCATAACATTTTTGTTGTATCAATATTTCAAAATTCCACAAAAGGTTACAAAAATCAAAATAACAAATTATGAGGGGTTGGCCCAGTGGCATAGTGCTTAAGTTTGCACACTCTACTTCAGTAGCCTGGGGTTCACAGGTTCAGATCCCAAGCATGGACCTACACACCACTCATCAAGCCATGCTGTGGTGGCGTCCCACATACAAAATAGAGGAAAATTGGCACAGATGTTAGCTCAGTGACAATCTTCCTCAAGCAAAAAGAGGAAGATTAGCAACAGATGTTAGCTCAGGGCCATTCTTCCTCACCAAAAAAAACCCAAAAAACAAAAAACAAAAACCCAGAGACAAATTATGAACAAATAAGCTTGAAAAAGATAAACAGAATTATTACATATCCACAATAATGGGAATTAAAATGAGAGTCAGTCTATATATTTTTTATGCAACATTCTGTGTTCTCTGGGCTTTATACATCATCAAAATCAGAATAAATGAAGTCAAGAATATTTCCGATCATTGCTAAGAATTGTTTTAGGATTTCCAAATATCTTGTTGCTATTATTTTAAGCAAGTAAAAAGAATTCATTCTATTTCTTAGATTTTACAAGTTATTCTCAACCACATCTTCCCCCTTCACTTTTGATTCTTTTTTTCTTTTTTGCTAAGGAAGATTCACCCTGAGCTAACATCCATGCCAATCGTCCTCTATTTTGTGTGTGGGTTGCCACCACAGCATGGCCACTGATGAGTGGTATAGGTCCACGCCCAGGAACCAAACCCAGGCCACTAAAGTGGAGTGTGCCAAACGTAACTGATAAGGATCAAGGCTGCCCCAGGGGGAGAAGCCCAAGTCGTCCTGCCCTACATACCAATCTATATCATCCTCCATGAAGCATAGGATATCCTGACCTGATTAGACCTGATTCATATCCAAAGTTATAGGACCACCCAATAATCAGACCCCACCTGCACTGATACCATTTTAATGAATTTTTTATATGATCTTTCCTTTGTCTTGTAAAGCAATAACTCACATACCTATGCCTCATAAATTTAGCCCTACCCTCAACCCATTGCAGATCTTCACTGCCCATGGATCCTGTCCCCATCCTGGCAGCTCTTCACTGCCCATGGGTCCTGTCCCCATGCTATTCTCTGAATAAAGGATCACTACTACCAGACCTTGAGAGTCCAAGAAATCTTTCTTTCAACTCCTGGGCTCGCCGAGCCTGCATCATTAACCACTAGGCCATGGGGCCGGCCCCTCTCTTCACTTTTGAAGGATAATTTTGCTGGATATAGAATTCTAAGTCAGCAGGTGGTTTTTCTCCAACACTTTAATGATTTCACTGCACTCTCCACTTGCTCGTATGGTGTGATATTGTGATTTATAATAAGAAATACATATTTAGTCTTCACTGCTGTTTCTGGCACAGAGCTCCTAAAACTCTTGGCATTTCCTAAATGATGAGAGCTATAATGATGTCTTTTGTTATGTTAATTAGGTGACTTTTGGACCAGCACCTAAGGATGGGGGCTGGTTGCCAGTGGAGCCAATCCTGTCATTAGAGAGTTGGAACTTCCAGTCTCACCCCTGACGTCTGGGGAGGGGAGAGGGACTGGAGATTAAGTTCAATGGCCAATGAGTTAATCAATCACACCTATGTAGTGAAGCCTCTATAAAAGCTCAAAAGGATGGCATGTGGAGAGCTTCCAGGGTGGTGAACCTGTGGGGATTTGGGGAGAGTGGCATACCTGGAGAGGGCATGGAAGCTCTGCGCCCTTTCCGCATACCCTGCCCTGTGCGTCTCCCCCATCTGGCTGTTCCTGAGTTTTATCCTTTCATAGTAAACTGTTAATCTAGTAAGTAAAATGTTTCTCTGAGTTCTGTGAACCACTCTAGCAAATTAATCAAACCTGAGGATGGGGTCATGGGACCCTTCAACCTATAGCGGGTATCCGAGAATTACTTGTTGGTGTGGGGAAATGCCTCCACCCACACATTAGAAATTGGGTCTCAGAACACTTATTATATGGTTTCTGATGAGAAGCGCACTGTAATTCTTATCGTTATTCTTCTGAAGTAAATTTACATCCTCCCCACCCCGTCTGGCTTCCTTCAAGATCTTCACCTTGTCCTTTGTTTTTTGCAGTTCGAATATGATATTCTTAGATGAGGTTTCTTTTGTTTGTTTTGATATTTATCCTGCTTGGTGTTGTCTGAGCTTCCTGGGTCTGTAGTTTTGTGCCTGTCATATTAATGATACATTATTTGGAAAGCTCTTGGCCATTATTACTTCAAATATTTCCTCTGCCCTGTTTTCTCTTTCTTTCCTACTGATTTTGATATTGTTCCCCTACTCCTTTCCCTGACTGCAGCAGTTCCAATCTATTCCCTCAAAATCTTGTCCCTGTTGACTATGGTTGTTTTTATTTTTCCTTAGATGAGACAGGAAGCCTGGAGAGGGCTGAAATTCCCTTCTCCAAGATGGGATAATATTAAAGTATTGCCCATTGACAAAGTCTTGCCCTCTTACAAAGTCATTCCCCCTGGAGAGTAGGCCTTTGTGATAGAGAAGATTCTGGAAGTGTTTCCTGATGGTTACTCTTCCTCTTCTCCTGCCAGGGCCTCCAGGGGATCTTTCTCAGGTGAGAATTTGGTGGGGTCCCTGAAGAAAAAGCCCACAAAAATGTAGGCTGCTCCCTATGATTGCAGGCCCCAAGAATTTCTTAATTTCATGCTAGTCCATACTTAGCCTCTAGCAATTCATCAAAATTACCATTTAAGTGTTCCCACTAGATTATGGTTCCGGTAGCTTCTGTTCCAGGTTAGCAGATCTCAGCTGTGATTCTCTGTATGTGCCTATCTCTTCAGATTTTGGGATGGTGATTTGCCCTGTTATCTCAATTCTCTGATGGATCATCGATTTGCAGTTTATCTGTATTTTTCTTGATGTAAGGATGGTAGCAACAACTTCCAAGCACTTTACATGTAGGAGCTGAAACCAGAAGTCGCTTGGCCATCTCTTGTATATATTCTTTGATGAAGTATTTGTTCAAATCTTTTGCCCATTTTTTAAAAATTGAGTTATTTGTCCAACTATTAAATTATAAGATTTTTTTTATATCCTAAATAAAAGTATTTTATAAAATATGTGCTTTGCAAATATTTTCTCCCACTCTGTGGCTTACCTTTTCATTTTCTTAACCTTTTTTATTATTATTTTTCACATCTTTTTTTTTTCCTGCTTTTTCTCCCCAAATCCCCCCCAGTACATAGTTGCATATTCTAGTTGTGGGTCCCTCTAGTTGTGGTATGTGGGACGCCGCCTCAGCGTGGCCTGAAGAGCGGTGCCATGTCCCCGCCCAGAATCCAAACCAGCGATACCCTGGGCCGCCGAAGCAGAGCGTGCGAACTTAACCACTCAGCCACGGGGCCATCCCCTACCTTTCTTTCAAAGACCAAAATTTTTTATTTTTGATGTAATTCAATTTATCCACTTTTTTCCTTTATGGTTCATGCTTTTTCTGTCCTATCTAAGAAAGCTCTGCCCAACCCAAGGTCACAGAGATTTTCTCCTGTTTTATTCTAGAGATTTTATGGCTTTTACATTTAGGTCTATGATGATTTCATGTTAATTTTTTTTTAAGATTTAATTGTTTCCTTTTTCTCCCCAAAGCCCCCCAGTACAACTATACATAGTTGTATATTCTTTGTTGTGGGTCCTTCCAGTTGTGGCATGTGGGACGCCGCCTCAGCGTGGTTTGGTGAGCAGTGCCGTGTCCGTGCCCAGGATTCGAACCAACGAAACACTGGGCCGCCTGCAGCAGAGCACACGAACTTAACTACTAGGCCACGGGGCCAGCCCCATCATGCTAATTTTTGTATATGGTGTGAGATAAGAATCAAGGTTCATATTTTTTTTTTTTTTAAGGATTTTATTTTTTCCTTTTTCTCCCCAAAGCCACCCGGTACATAGTTGCGTATTCTTCGTTGTGGGTCCTTCTAGTTGTGGCATGTGGGACGCTGCCTCAGCGTGGTCTGATGAGCAGTGCCATGTCCGTGCCCAGGATTCGAACCAACGAAACACTGGGCTGCCTGCTTCGGAGCGCGCGAACTTAACCACTCGGCCACGGGGCCAGCCCCTCAAGGTTCATATTTTTGCTTATAGATATCCAATTGTTCTAGCATCACTTTTAATTTTAATTTTAAATTGTGGTAAAAGACACAAAGTGTAAAATTTACTATCTTAGCCATTTTTTTAAAGGTTTTATTTTTTTCCTTTTTCTCTCAAAGCCCCCCAGTACATAGTTGTTTATTTTTTAGTTGTGAGTCCTTCTAGTTGTGGCATGTGGGATGCTGCCTCAGCATGGCTTGATGAGCTGTGCCATGTCTGCGCCCAGGATTCGAACTGGTGAAACCCTGGGCCTCCGAAGCAGAGTGCGCAAACTTAACCACTCGCACCAGGCCGGCCCTATCTTAGCCATTTTTAAGTGAACAGTTCTGTAGTGTTAAGTACATTCACATTGTTGTGCAACCAATCTTCAAAATTTTTCATCATCTGAAACTCTATACCCATTAAACAATAACTCCCCATTTCCCCCTCCCTTCAGCCCCTGGCAACCACCATCCTACTCTGTGTCTCTATTAATTTGACTACTCTAGGTACCTCACACAAGTGGACTCATACTGCATGGCTTGATGAGCAGTGCGTAGGTCTGTACCCAGGATCCGAACCCGCGAACCCCAGGCTGCCAAAGCGGAGCACACCAACTTACCCACTACACCACTGGGCCAGCCCCAGCATGGATTTTTTTAAAAGGTAATTTTTTTACCATTGAATTATCTTGACACTTTTATCAAAAATCAATCTATCACCTATATGTGGGCCTACTTCTGGGTTTTTTATTTTGTTCCATTTGTCTATATGTCTGTACTAATGTCAGTACCACACTGTCTTGACTACTGTAGCTTTATAGTAAGCCTTAAAATCAGGGAATCTGAGTTCTCTAACACTATTCTTCTTTTTCAGAATTATTTTGGCTAATCTAGGTCTTTTGCATTTCCATATAATTTTTAGAATCAGGTAGTCAATTTCTACCAAAAAGCTTGCTGGGATTTTGACTGAGATTGTTTTGAATCTATAGATTAATTTGGAGGAAATAAATATTTTAAAAATTTTGAGTTTCAATCTATGAACATGGTACATTTCTCTCGTTTTGTAGATTTTCTTTAATTTTTCTCAGCAATCTTTTATAGTTTTCAATGCATATAACTTCCATGTTTTGTTACATTTACGCTTAAGTATTTCATGTTTTTTATGCTGTTTTAAATTAGCATTGTTTTTTAAATTTCGATTTGCAATTGTTTGTTGCCATCTGAGATTTTAATGCCAACCCAGAACAGATGACCGTCTTCCCTTCATTCAACTAGGGCAGGTGACAGGACAGGACAGTGGGAACAGCATTGTCTTTCTTTGGCGTTTCTGCTCAATTGTCATTTGTGCAGAGAGGACTTTGGAACGCTGCTACTGAGCCTCTCAACATTTTGGCTTCCTTTGGAGCCCGATGTGGAGAGAAGCAAAGCCATTTCTAAATTAGCATCTTAGTTTCGATTCCAAGACCCTGGCAAAGTCTCTTAACTACTTAGATTTATTTCAAGACATTAGAGTTCATTTTCTTGACTCAAAATTTTGGAAACGTTATACGTTGTTCTCTTTCTCTGTAGATTTTCACAGGACATCTATGTGTGTCTCACCAATTGGTGCAGTTGCATTGTTCACAGTCGGGAACATTTGGAGGTAGAGTCCTTAGAAATCCTTTAACTTGTGGCCTCGCCCACAAAATAACTTCTTCAAGATTCCTAGTTGAAGATAAAGACTCCCTTTTGCCTTGATAGGTGAAAGGATGGAGGCGAGGAAGAGGAAAAGGAGAAAGACACAGTAAGCCATGTTCTCTGGTCAAGCACAGAAATTTTGCATCATGAAAGGGCTGCTGGCAAACAGCAAAAAGCCATGGGAAAGATGTCGAGGCAATTGCAAAATACATCATGCTCAGTTTTTCTTTACGTCAGTTCTACACCAGGCAGAAAGTCAGTTTTTCTGTTAGGGAGAAAAATGTCTGCAAAACCCCAGCAATCCATTAAAAGAATTGCTATGAGGTGAGGGAATGAAAACAATTTGTGAGTTACTCGGTTTGTTACTCTAACATCTTAGACAAGTTTCATTAATGGCCCAATGGATCAACAAACATATTTCTTTTCTTAAAGCATGGTTGTTTCAGCAAGTAATTGCAAATTAAAACTACTGTGTGCCCGAAAAGAAAGCTAATAAATTCTAAAGCTCCTTGCTTCCTACAATTTCTCGATGCATCTATTTTTCTTTAACACCAGCTGTTCTCCAGATCCAGACTCCATCCTTGGCATTATTTATCTGCCTCCAGTCCTTTCAGGAGTACCTCCAACTGTCAAATCAGATTGCTTTTTTTGGTACCAGTCTCCTATCTACTCAAAGCCAAATTGAACAAGAAGAAAATACTGCAGTTTTGATGCCAAATTAATTTGTTCATCAACAAAATGTCTATTGAGCGTTTAATATAGGCCAGGTACTCTTCTAAGCACTGGGGATATCAGTAGTAAACCAAAGTCCCTGCCCTTTTGCTCTGCTTGGAGAGAGAGATAATAAACCAATAAACATAGTACGTCCCTTGGCGATAGGTATTATGAAGTAAGACAAAGCAGGGTAAGGAGGAATAGAGAATGATGAGTTGGGGGTGGTAAAATAGATTATTTTAGTCAGGGAAATATTCAATTTAACAGCACCTCACATACTGATTTGTAATTCCATGAAGGCTGGTAACTGCTGTAATTGCCTTCATTTTTTCACCTTGTTGAAGGCTTGATACAAAGTAGATGCTCAATAAACCCAATGGAAACAGTAATACGCAAAATACCTAAATTCTACACTTGAACTTGGACATGTTCTGACATCATATAAGTGAATTATGTTTTCAGTCCATACTTTGCAAATGCAAAGTCTGTAATTTGCATTCCTTATTCGGAACTGTTGCTAACTAATTCCAGGGGATCAGGAAAAACAAAAAGGCAGGGGGTCCCAGGTAGTCACTTTCCTCCAGGACCAAAGAGGCTGCCATCTCCTCATCTGTTCCCTAGCTTCATCTCAGGACTAAGACCCCCCAAAACAGCCTTGGGTGAACTCATCAGTCAAAGAGTTTCTAAGCCTAGTTATCCGGCATTCACACAGCGAATGATGAGGGACAGTTACAGAATGCTTCAGGGATTCCTTTAATCATTTAACATTTTCAAAGCAACTGCTTTATACCAAGAACTTTGCTAGAGGTGGAGCAAATTATTTCACCTCAGTCAAGAATCTAACCCTCAGCCACTTAGAATTAGAAAATCATATTGTTCCTGTACTCAGAGATGATCAAACTTTTGATGACAAACTACCTGTAATTAACTGTAATTAAAATAACCAGAAAATGCTAGTTAATTCATTAATTTCTACAGTGATTTAAAATACCTCTAGCTGGGCCTGTTCCTGATATTTGCAGGGTCAGGGCAAGGATATAAATATGTTTGAAATCATACTAACAGACTATATATATGTAGGCAGAGCCCCTCATCTGTGCCACACCACAGGGTGGGGCCAGCCCAGATATCCAGATTCTGTTCACATTTTCCTGCTAAAAGCCCCTGCTCGACCACCCCTCGTGCCCAGGGATATGCAACTCTACAGTGAGGTTACCCCTAGGAGGGTGGCCCTAAGGAAGAGGCCAGGTAGGCCCTGGAAGCAGGCTAAGGACATTTGGGCAGAGAACTCCAGAGTGTTCTTGAAGAGGGGTAAGGGTCTCCAAGCACGCACCCTGTTCCCATAGTCACAGGGACTCCTCAAAGGAGGTGAGCCAAAGCAGGGCCCTCTTAAACACGGGAGCCAAGGCCATGATCCAGGGCACCCCTTGCCCACTAGAGATAGTAGGAAGGCAGACAGAATGCCAGCGGGGAATTTGTGCAGAAGGAGGGTGGTTTCCCCAGCTCTAGAGCTGAGGCTGCGTTGACCATCCACGCCTCTTGGTGTAGAACAACTCTTGGGCCACGAGGATACTTGTCCCCCAAATTCAGGTGTGTATTGCCTGTGACGGGGCTGACACAGTTTGCCTCACCAACAACTCCATTTTCTCTGAGGGTCAGGAACTGCAAAGGTCCCCCATAGACTGGAAGAATAGTGCTGAAATCCAGCTCTCCCTCTGCTCACCACGTGGGGCTGCTTTGGCCCAGAGGGGGCACCTATTCACAAAAGTGCCATATAGGGTAGCTAAGATCTGTAGCCAACCCATTTCCAACTCTCTGGGCCTGGGCAACTAGGCTCCACTCACTGATACAACTCTCAGAGCTCTGGAGCGCCCCTTGTGGTAGACCACTGGGAATTGTTAATAGGGATCCCCAGACCATTTTAGTCTTTGAGACTCTCAAAAGTAGAGAAGACCCCAGAAAGCCACCAATAAGTGTTCAGATAACAGATACCTTCATAGTCCAAGGGTAAACAGCTTAATTTACGGACCTGACTAGGTCTGTGACAAGAATACAGTATGTAGTTGTGTCAGTAGCCCTATCTCCGTTCTATTTGCTTTACATTCAGAATTAATCAAAACCTATCCTCTCAACTTGCTCGTGCTCATGACAAATAATCGCCTACTCTAAGCAGGAATTAACTGAGGGAATGGATTGGCAGTGACTCTTCTTTTGGATGTGAGACAAGAAGCTTGGAAATATAATCAAATGCACTGTTATTCTAAGAGATGACAATAAGAGGCAATTTCAAAACAAGCCTCTCTTGTGACCTGTTGGGCCTCGATGACACGAGAGTGATTTTTCCATTACTGAGAAGAGCAAACCAGTGCAAACAGAGGTAGATGATGCTTTCCTGACAGCCGAACCAGGCTTTGGTTTAGTTTCAGAGAAATCTTCTGTTCAAGTTGATCTGCGCTGTGTCGAGTTGGACCATCATTTCAATGGATCCGGTGAATCACTCTGGAAGAAATAATGTGCCCAGGACTTGGGTTGTTTTTTTCTTTTAGTTTGCTACCTGGAACCCACCCCTGGAGTCTGGCTTACCTCTCATGGCCAACCCCAGCCTCTTTGGGAAGGATGATCCATGGGAGATAAGAACGAAGAGGAGAGGACACCATAGGCATAAAGAAGGAAGAGATATTTGCAAAAATGCTTGGAAAAGAAGCATTGCAGGGTGAGAGCCATAGGGAACTGTGGGGAGAGTTCTGATACAAACATAACATCTGTTTCCTTGGATTCTTCAGTCACTTCTAGATGCAAGTTCCATGGGGTTTTCTCCCTATTGCCTTCTGAACTACTACCTCCGTCCTGAGGATTCTCTCCTAACAGGCTTAATATTCTTTGGAAAAATAAGCGTATCAGTCCTAGTTGGGTCAGAGAAGCAAAACCACTATAAGCTATAGAGGAAGGGATTTATTATAGGAAATAGACCTGGCCTGTCATGGGAGGGGCTGGGGGAGTGGAGGTCCAAGGGAGAGTTTGAGGATGGGAGAAACCGCCCATCTGGCAGTTGGGATCCCAGAACATCCAGCTGCCAAAGTGGAGGAGGAAGCCTAGGGGAAGCTATGGGAAGCTGCTCCTGCCTCTGTGGGGCTGCACAAACCTCAGATGGTGGGCCCCAGGCTGCTGTTGGTTGACAGGGTCAGCAGTTTGGAAGATCTGGACAGAGGGGCCGGCCCTGTGGCCGAGTGGTTAAGTTTGCACGCTCTGCTTTGGCGGCCCAGGGTTTCGCCAGTTCGAATCCTGGGTGTGGACATGGCACCGCTCATCAAGCCGTGCTGAGGCAGCATCCCACATGCCACAACTAGAAGGACTCACAACTAAAAATGCACAACTATGTACCAGAGGGCTTTGGGAGAAAAAGGAAAAATAAAATCTTTTAAAAAAAAAGATCTGGATATAGAGTGAAGGAGAATGAGGACAAGCTGGGACCTGCTGTCACCTCCACCTCTGTTTGTCATCATGCCCACCACGACAACCTTTGGAAAGTAATGACCGATTGCTTCACTCTGGCCTTCCAAATTTTGCGCAAATTCCTCGTTTGGCCAATTCTACCCCAGAGCCATGAGGGAAGGGGATCCTTGGTAATGTGACTCCAGTTCACCAAGTTGGCACACTACACACTATCGTGCTGGGAAACCAGCCACAAATTCACCGACAGAGCTGCCCTGCACTGGCATGGCACCAGTCAGAGAAAGTGCAGGATGGATGGATGGATGGATGGATGGATGGATGGATGGATGGAAAGGCTGAAAGGATCTTTGACTGATCAGAGCAAGTTTAACCATCCTGGAGATTGGAATATGTGAGAAAGCGCCTAAGGGTTTTCCTGCTAGCATGGAACCTAGGAAATCTTTACGTGGCTAAGGTGAATTTAGAGGGACAGCAGTCTCCATTCTGAACTGAGATATGATACTTACGTTAACAGTCTGCAGCCAACGTTCCCATAGCACTTTGCTGCAGCCAGATTTAAAAAGAACGTTTTTCTCAGAAAGGCCTAAGCACATGCATATTTAAAGAATTCTTTTCACACACAGTGTTATCTGAGGGGAAATTATCTTAACACAAATTGTGAAGACTGCATTGTTAAAATGCGCAAATTCATTATCAATGGTGCTTAGAATAGCTCCTTGGAAGAGAGAAAATGTTTATTAGAATCAAAGTATGTTTGAGAGATTTGTCTTCTCTATCTTTATTCTCCTATTTAAAGAAAGTGCTAAGTTGTATATTAACACTTGAAGGTCTTGGCCACTTTTTATCTTGAAAAAAAGAGAGAAAATGTTTGTCATTCCAAGAGCATAATCACTTGAGCTGGCACACAATGACATAGTTAATTCACCAACGGAATTTGTTGCCATAGCTCCAGTGAGGGACAGGGTTGGTTAAACAATGGCCTTTTTCACAAGTGCAGCCTTCACCACAACCTGCCTGTCCCTGCGGTACAGGCCATCAAAGCACCAGTCCAGAGCACAGCAATTGTCAATGAACGACAGCCCAGAGGGGACAAGAGGAGGCTTCTGGCAAATAAAGCAAGAGTGCCCAGCAACGTGGATCTCTGCTTATTCAATCATTGGGACACAACTAGCTCCTCTGAGCTTCTCTTTAAGTTTAACCTTGGGTCAAGCACTCCAGGAAGTCTCGAGAAAGAAAAATTTCACGCTGTGACTCAAAAGAACTCCAAAGGGAAGAGAAAACTCTAGGAAAAGAGGGAAAGCAGATCAGGAGCAGACATGGTGGGCCACCAGGAATGCACCATGGAAGAGGACACCAGGGACAATTACACTCCCAAATTCTGGCGCAAGGTAACTGTACATGCTTTCTTATTGATTTCTGCCTCTTTGAATATCAAAGTGGGTTCAAACAGTAAAGTCCTACGTATCTGCGAGGGTAATGAACCTGTGCTGATTCACAGAGTCACACTCAAAATGGAAATATCACTCTCTCCTTCTTAAGGTGACAAAAAAGAAAAATTGCAGCCAATATTTCTTTATCCCCTTGGTGAGAATGCAAGCTCCCTGGATAGAGTTAGATGACAGGAACAAATTCTCTTTCCAAAAAAGAGTCAAATCATTACGAGGAAATATATGTAGTCCAAGGCAAAGAATGATGCCATGGGAGCCTGAGAACATTGGAGAAATGTTTTAACAAAATGTTCATTATCCTATAAAATGAGAAATTCTCCTAGTAGAAAAGTCACAAAATCTTGATTAGAACACCCGTTTCTGAATTCCTTGCAATACGCCTATCATATAAGTGAGACTGCATTATACGGTCTTTTATTTGGTGGGGGGGGGGGTGCCTGGGGAATGTGCATTTTAGTGGAGCCTGGTTAAACCAAATAAGTTCTAGATGGAAAAAGTTTAGGAGGTGGGACAAAATAGTAAGAAGGATTCCAGATGATGTGAAGAAGAGATTAGGCCCAGGAGAAGCTTCCTAGTGATGATGTAATCTCTCTGCTTCACGGTAAAGCTGGTTTCACACCACTCCCTTGAGTGTGCTTTCTCAGGCCCCAGGACACCTGCCCTGCTCATCCTGTCCCAGCACTCCTTCAGAACCTTCTCCTGCCTCTCGGGATGGCTGTGGATGGCTGGTTAAAGGACCATATTCCTCAGAAGAGTAGTCTGGGCCTATATCCACCGGGCACTTGAGTTACACGACTGGTAGACCACTTCCCCCAATAGGTCCCTTCCCCGTTTGCCTCCGTGTTATCTCAGATTTGGAGAAATTTGTATATTGAAGACTCATGAGTTTTATCAGCTCATTTTATTGAGTTAATGGGGGAATCAGGAGGCATTTTAGTCATTCATTCATTTATTCATGCCTCATTCCAAAAATAGATTTGAAGTGGTATCAAAACAACTAGATCAGTTCTTGACTGATGCAGATATGGAAAATAGAGATGGTCTTCCTACGTTCCAGTCCTGTGGAATTAAATATGTGCCACTATCACTCTGTATTCCCATGCCTTTTGTTAAATGGAAAATAGCCGAAGGCCTCAATCTCATGGAGCTCCCAGTAGTGTCACTTATTATCGTAATAACGGCTGACGTTTTTAGTCTTTAGTAGGTGGCATGCCCTGTGCTAAGTACTTTACATGCCTTATTTCAAGTGATCACATTCAAAGAAAGGGTTTATGCTCCTAATCGCTTGCCTATTCTGTTAATTTGTGCCTCAGTTTCTCCCAGTTAAATGGAATGGGTTTATTTAACCTTCCAGAGCAATCAAGATGAATTACGTTATTAATTGTAAAAATAATAAAGAAGTGATTGCATTAACATTTTAATCACACTTTTCAGTTCTCAATATACTTTTCATACACGAGTTGACCCCAGCTGTGTAAGTTTAACTTTCTGGCTGCCAGCCCTTTTGTGCACCATACATTGATACCCCAAGCTGACACATGACCATGACCATTTCTGGCTATTGCTAATGGTGCTGTTTACCAGCACATAGTTACAAGCATGTTGTTAAATATTGTATCTGAACAGTGAGGACAATTATAAATTTAATAATATTTTTGAGCTCTCTAGGAATGGAAACTCCCTTGAAACGAGAGAGTTGGTTATTCATTTTCCACATATTTAACTTTGCTACTTGATTGGCGCTTATTTGGAAATAGAAGAATGCCTGAATATTATCTCAATTCTTCTTATTGCAAACCTTGTGAGGTAGATATTATTGACGTTCTCATTTTCAAGTAATAAAATTAAAGCTCACAGAGGTTAAGTAAATTGTCCAAGGTAGTGTGGGTAGGGCTGGAATTCAGGTTCTTGGAATCCAATTTCACTTTTTCTTTAAACCCACGCTGTCAAATAAGGTAGCCACTAACCACATATGGTGTTTAAATTTAAATTTTGATTAAAATTAAACAAAATTTAAAATTTAGTTCCTCAGTTGCACTAGCCACACTTTAAGTGCCCAATAGCCACATGTGGCAAGTGGCTGCCTTATTTGGACAGTGCAGATATAGACTATTCCATTATTGTGGAAAGTTCTATTGGGTACCACTGCTGTAAGCCGTAATGTCTCTTTTAGATATGTTGACACATGTCTCCAAGATATATTGCAATTCTGTTACAAGTAATACGGATTTAAAATTTTACAGTAAAATCTCCTTCATTTGAAATCTCCTCATTTGCATAGCACCAAGTTAACTTTGATCTGCAAATTAATAATATAGATAAGAGTCAAGGAGACGTTAAACGCACTTCAGAGACCAAAGATTTTTAAGCACCATCAAATAACTCCAGAAGCACTCACTTAGATGCAAGCAATTGATATGATAATTACACATCATTTTTATTTATTCATTAAAACAGGGATCCCCTAAGGCGCCCTGGTAGGAAATAATGTGGTTAGCCTCGTTCTTTCTAGCAACGCTTCTGCTATTTCTAAATTCTATGGAAAGTCATTTTATGCTACTATTTACCTTCCTCTCTTCCTTTGAATGATAAAGTAAATTGATAGCATAAAATACTTTCACACTGAAATTTTTACTAGCTCCAGATCGAATTCCGAAGCCCTTGCTTCTCCCACTATATCCTGGGATTCCCTGGAAGGAGTACACCTAAGGGCCCCGTGTAAATGCTGGCATGGGGTAAATATCTGTTGATTGACTGATAGAGACAGTTCTTTCAAGATGTCACCCACTGAAGTGGACTCCGATTTTCTACAGAGAATACACGAATCAAATGGGAAACTGCCTACCGTTTCTTCTTTTCCCTTTATCAGTCTTTGCTGCAAAATATTCGTGGTGAGAGAAAGACTTCCTGTTTGTGAGAAAGAGGTGATTTGGGGGCACTCAGGTGAGGGAGTGGGAGTAGGGGTGGGAAATTCGATCCAGCCTGAGGATTTGCAAACTAAACCTACCAGCTCCTTCAGAAGAGAGAGCTGCCTTCGAGGCACTGGTTATTGGTTAGGTCTGTCAGTCCTTAAATACTATGTTGAGCACATCTGTCAGGTACTGTGCTGGTTCTAAGTAATAGGATAGAAGAGAATTTGGAGTTATTGAGAAAAGAATAGCACTTGCATTTCTAAATCCTTAGCTGAGGTGGTTTCTTACACTTTCTAGGACTGGTCATACCAGACATTAATGCCTTTTTAGCAAAAGCAAAACTCAATTCCTCAGTTTAACAGTAAGCTTCAAAGAATATGATTTGTCACTTCCTTGTCTTCCTTAAGGAAAATTTCTAGCGTGTAGGCCATAAGCAAAGACAGAAAAATTAATAGAAACAATGTAAATGTACATTGAATATTTAGTCTTTATTTGGAGGGAATTAAATAATTTAGAACCCTCTAAACTGATAAAGTTTAGATATCTGAGCATTTTTGAAAACCACCTAAAGGGAAAATAGATATTACATTTTTACTTTTTGTTCCAAAACACAATTAGGCCTTCTTCCGCTCTTCCCTCTGTAATTCCTGCCCGTGAATCCTAATATTACAGCATCAGGCATGTATTTGCACAAACTGCAGCTAACTCAGCAGTCTTTGTCTCCTTTGGAAACTATGTGGTAGACTGACCCAAGGGCCACTCTCCTCTTAACCCGATTAGCAGCTGTGTAATCACTGCCATAGGCTGCTCTGCTGACAGTACTCACTCTGAAAATTGACAGGCAGAGCACGTGCTCCATCCCTGCTACAACTGACCCTGGGTTTCTAGAGGACACTAATCTCTCTCCTTAAACTATAGGTCCTACGCACTGTGGTCCTCTAATGTAAGCTTTGACTATCACGCATGCTGGAATTCTCCCAGGCTCACTGAAATGGCTCAATTAGCGTGCAAAGAGTTGTGGGGTGAGAGGCTAGACTTGGCAGTGTCTGGTGAGACCTGGGGTTCCCCTGGTCTTCCCAGTGCTGGGAAGTATGGAGAGAAAAGGAAACTTGCTGGTTTCTCTTATTTTTGTCCTGTCTTCTCAGGGGACTTGGAGCCAGCTCTCAAATATCACGGAGTAAAGAATATACAAGTACTGGCATAAATTAATCTTGCCCCATTCGCACAATGAGACTTCATAATGCGAAAACATACTCTTTATTTCAGTCTTGCCCCAGGTATTAGAGCATTTTAAAGTTCTCTTTGTCTTTCAATGAGCTACAAATTCTCTCTCTCTTTCTCTCTCTCTCTCTCTCTCTCTCTCTCTCACACACACACACACACACACACACAGAGAAGGAGAAAAGGAATTAAAAAATTGGAAAGTATGGCCTAGGACAAAAAGAAAAATAACATCTGTTTCAGATCTGTCTTCCTCAGTTCCATGGAGTCATGAACAAAAGTGCAGAAGAACTTAAATAATTCTTTTGAAAGCAAAGACGAGTATGATTAGAAATTTGAACAGTATAGTACCATCATATTTACTAAAAAAAAAAATCAGTCTCTAAGAGTTTGCCCTACGTATATATTCTTGCTGTATATACTCTTTGAGAGTGAAAACTATCACATTCATCTTGAGACACATGGCTCCTGATGTACTGTAGATACTTAGTAAATGTTTGTTGACTGAGTGAAAGGAATTTATTTATTTATTTAATCTATTTATAGTTTTCAATGATTATAAAATGAGTGAAAGAAATTTAAATCACTGTTTGTTGTATATCCTTCTTGACCAGAGAGAGTGCTGAGTTTGTCCATCTAAGGTCATCTCGAGGTCGTCCAGGAGAACGAATGAGTTTCAGCCCAGCCTTTGAGGCACAGATCAATGTTGGGTGGACCAGCTTCAACTTGACTCCATCCAGCCTCTAAATTGATTGACGTTATCATTAACATCAGCAACAAAGTTGTTGTGATCACTGTTTACAAGTCTCTCCACCCCGATTCCCACCAAACTCCTAGGGTTGCTATAGGTTTGTGATATCTGAAAGCCAGGTGGAACCTGCTTAGAGATGCCAGAGATGGCAGCCCCCCTCTACAACTCTTCCTCAGCTTCCCCAGAGATGGGCAGAGCTGGATCAGCTTCCAAGAGAGATGGGTAAGACTTGTACGCAAATCTGTTCCATAAATTCTTTTCCATGTGGCTATTACACCTTTCCTTAGGATGACAATGAAGGACTTTATTAAATATCACACAAAGAATTCAAGACAAACATGGAGAATTAATAAAAGAGCTGTGTAGGGTTTTCTCCATTATACAAGGTAGGAGAGAGTTATAATCACCAGGAAGCCCAGCAAAATTCGTCTTACCCTACACAATGAGGAAAATTAGGTCAGTTAATCGAAAAATAAAATGACTATAACGGAGACTTGTCTTTAAAAATGATAAATACATACATTAAACATTTTATTTAAATTTAACATAAATATATTAATTCGCCAATCCTTTAATTGGGTCAGTGATTAGAGCTCGGTGTTGTCTTTTTTCATTAGGCATACACATATTCAATGTCTATGATTTCCATTTTTGGTTTATTCTAAATGAAGTGAAAACTTGAGATATTTTCAAAGCACTCTGAGTCTAGAATCTTACATTTTCAGGGACTTTGTCTCCTATCTATTACAGTTGTCTTGGGGCTGGCCTGGTGGTGCAGCGGTTAAGTGTGCACGTTCCGCTTCTCGGTGGCCCGGGCTTCGCTGGTTTGGATCCCGGGTGTGGACATGGCACCGCCTGGCAAAAGCCATGCTGTGGTAGGCATCCCACACATAAAGCAGAGGAAGATGGGCATGGATGTTAGCTCAGGGCCGGTCTTCCTCAGCAAAAAGAGGAGGATTGGCAGTAGTTAGCTCAGGGCTAATCTTCCTCAAAAAAAAAAATACAGTTGTCTTGTCCTCACCCAACTCAACAGCAATTTTTAAAAGTCATATAACTGTATCTTGTTTTCCGAAACTATTTAGTTGCTTAAAAACAACTCTTTTTTGCATCTTTCTTATCAGTTTACATAACATTTAATTAAATTATATCATTATAATCACAAGTACAAATGGCCTAAACAGGTTTGGGACTCTTGGAAAACGTACAACTCAACTAGTGAGAGCAAAAGTATCAGGCATTCTCAAGAGTAGCTTACCTACCAGGCAGAAGCATTCCCAGTGCTCTCAGGACTCTTAGGGGAAATGGAGAGCATTGCTTAATGCGTTGGGTAACTTGGAGGTTGTTTAAGGGAGTCACTACTGTTCCTCTTTGGACATAAAGTGTTAACATAACAGTAATCAGAGTAGGAAGGAAATTGTTTTGTGTTTGTCTTCCACGCCTCAGGTATACTGCATTATTTAATGAGCATCTACTTTGAGGTAGACTCTCAAGAGATTCAGAGACATTCTTTTAAAGATATAATTCATATTTTAAAGTGTATAATTCAATGTTTTTTAGTGTATTCATACGGTTATGCAACCATCAACACGATATAATTTTACAATACTTTCATCATCCCCTAAAAGAAACTCCGTACTCATTAGCAGTCACTCATCATTCCCCCCAACACCTCCAGCACCAGGCAACCGCTAATCTACTTGCTGTTACATGGATTTGCCTATTCTGGACATTTCATATAAATGGAATCATACAGTATGTGGTCTTTTGTGTCTGGCTTCTTTCACCAGCATATGTTTTCAAGTTTCATTCATGTTGTAGCATGTATCAGTACTTCATTCCTTTTTATGGCCAAATAATATTCCATTGTATGAATATACCACAATTTCTTTCTCCATTCACCAGTGAATGGACATTTGGGTTGTTTCTACTTCTTGGTTATTGTGAATTATGCTGCTATGATGTTCTTGTAAAAGGTTTTTGGAGATATATGTTTTCAATTAGAAATAGAATTATTAGGTCAAATGGCAACTCTATTTTTAACTTTTTTGAGGAATTGCCAAACTGTTTGCCAACGAGGCTGCACCATTTTACATTCCCACCAGTAATGTGTGAGGGTTCCAATTTCTCCATATCCTCTCCAACGCTTATTTTCCATTTTTTAAATTACAGCCATCTTAGTGGGTGTGAAGTGGTATCTCATTGTAGTTTTGATTTGCATTTCCCTAATGGCTAATGACATTGGGCATCTTGTCATGTGATTATTGGTCATTTGTATATCTTCTTTGGAGAAATGTCTATTCAAATCCTTTGCCTATTTTGAATTGTGTTATTTGTCTAAAGACCCATCTTTGCCCTAAAGCAAAGTTTCTCAACCTTGGCATTATTAGCTTTTTGGGCCAGATAATTCTTTGTTGTGGGGTCTTTCCTGTGCATTGTAGGATATTTAGCAGCATCCCTGATCTCTACTCACCAGATGCCAGTAGCTCCCCCTAAGCTGTGGCAATCAAAACTGTATCCAGACACTGGAGAATCACCCTCGAGGGGCGCAAAATCCCCCCTAGTCAAGAGCCACTGCTCTAAAAGATCTTCCCGTGCAGCTCAGAAACACTTACATGGAAACAGAATTCGGTTTTAGTGGAGTGGTGGAGGCAGAAGCGGGTCTGAGTGGGTGGTTGAGGATGCTGTAAGAAAGTGGATGGACCTGGGGGTGTGAACTGGCCTTCCCAAGTCCAGTTGGTGAGTTAATTAACAATATGAGAGATAAATATCAAGGTTACAAATGAGAATTAGGTAACATGAGATAAACAATAATTCAATACAACAACTCAAAAGAGATGTAAGACTGTATATGAAAGTATCAAACTTGTGGTATATTTAGAACTATAGGATTTCTGAGAAGAATTTACTGTGAGCTGGTCTCCAGGGCGCAGTATAATCCCTTGGCCCTCCTAGGCATGAATGCAGCCTTTCCCTGTTAGACAGCTCTCAGCTTCATTTCTCATGTTAGTCTTGTCTCTTGGTGGGGATGTGGACACATCTGTCTCAGACATAGATTGTGGGGTGGCAAGAAACAGTACCCACTAAGCTGGCTTTTTCAGTAGAGGGGAATGCAAGGACTGTCGGATAGAATCCCCAGAAAGCTGAAACGCAGGCCTCAGCAAGAAGAGGAACCAGAGCATCTTGAGAAGCCCTCAGAGGGATCATTTGTGGACATATTTACTCTAACACTCTGCCCACAGCTCAGCTCCTGACCCACTCAGTCTCCATTTCTTAGTTCTAATTCCTCAAAGAGGGAATCTGAGGATCTGAGAAACCACGCAACATGCCATGGCTTGGCTCTCTGAATCAGGTGTCCCAACCCAATTGCTTGGGTTGTGGGGTGGATGAGGCAGTTTTCATAGAAGGGGTGGGGTGGAGTGAGGGAGAAATAAAGAAATAGGAACCATATCACAGATCCTTAAGCCCTTCCACCACCTGTACAGATTTTACCCCCACTTTTTATCTTCCCAAACATTTTTACCCCACTGCTCCCCAAAACATACAACACATCTCACAGAAATGGCCTTACTGTTGTTTGCCAGTTGAATACACTGTTACCACCATTTACCTAAATCTTTGCTTCAATGCCGATGATACCGTGGTCTTTACAAAGGGGATGGGAGGGCAAAATATTAGTATAAACATTTCTATTAATAATGACATGGTCAGCAGGTATCATCTAAACTGAGACGGCTGTTTTTTTTTTTTAAAGATTTTATTTTTCATTTTTCTCCCCAAAGCCCCCCAGTACATAGTTGTGTATTTTTAGTTGTGGGTCCTTCTAGTTGTGGCATGTGGGATGCTGCCTCAGCATAGCTTGATGAGCTGCGCCATGTCTGCACCCAGGATCTGAACTGGGGAAACCCTGGGCTGCCAAAGCGGGGCACATGAACTTAACCACTCGGCCACAGGGCCGGCCCCTAAGGTGGCTATTTTAACAAAAGAAATATATCTGTTTGGAGAACAGTGTCTGAATAGCCTTCATCCCAGTCCTCCCCCATTGACATAACAGTTGGGAATAAAGACTACTGAGCTGTGGGAGATGGTACATCCTTCCCACTAGTTAATAAAGTGATGCCCTGCCTTCACAGTCTATTAATTAAGAAGGTAATCAGTGCATGCTTCGAGTTTGCTATTTGAAACTCAAAGGCAATAAAATCAGAACACTACTCAGATTTTTTTTTCTCATAAAGAAATGAATAACAAATTAGGGCCACAGAGCTAGAGTAATCACATTTTGAATGATTTCTCCTGAGCATGCCTTTAATAACCTGTATGTGTTGGGTAAGATGAACAAAGAAAGGCAAAGTTAATTATCTAGGAAAAGCTTCATCAAGGAGTTTTGGTCACATGAGCCCAAGGGTTCTCACCCCCAGTACTACTGACATTTTGGGCCAGATAATTCTTTGTGTGGGGGGCAATCCTGTGCATATAGTAGGATGTTTAGCAGCATCTCTGGTCTCTAACCAGTAGATGCCAGTAGCACCTCCTCCACCCAAGTTGTGACAACCAAAAATGTCCCCTGACATTGTTAAATGTCCCCTGTGGGGAAAAATCACCCTGGATTGAGAACTACTGAATTAACCACATACAGTCCTTCTCACTCCCCATCCCCCAGGTGCCTCCAGGGTTCTCTGTTTTAAACCCTTAGAACCAAACATTTCGTACCAGGGCCATCTACATTTTCCAGGGAATTGTTTGAAAAGAAATTGACTGGATCAAAATTACTAGTCCAGATAACAAGAAGGGCTCTTTGCATCTCTGTATGGAAAAGTAGCAGACAAAAAGAACAAAGGAAGAAGGTTGAATAAAGGTATTTACTTAAGGCACTCAGCTAAACACTTGACATATTAAACCCTACAGAACCCTCAGGGGCATCATTAGCCTTATTTTATTGGTGAGGAAACTGAGGCTTAAAAAGGTTAAGTAATTTGCTTAAGAACACACAGTCTGTAATTTAGTAGTGGGGCTAGAAGTCTGATGGCAAAGTTTGTGCATTTCTGCTATTGCCTCAGTATATGCACTTAAAGTGCCAGACATCTAATAAAGCAAGGTGACCAATTTTTATCTTTTTAAAAGATATGACTTTCATTATGGAGAGTTTCAAATGTGTGCAAAATTAGACTAAACAGTATCTTCCCATGTGTGCCGTTCCTGTACTCCTCACCCAGCTTCAACAACCACCAACTCATGACCAATATTGTTTCACCTAGAGCTTCTCAACCTTGGCATTCTTGACATTCCGGGCTGGATAATTGGTTATGTATGTCCAATACACACACAAGACAAGGCAAGACCAAAGCCAAGGGCTGACTGATTGGACTGGTAAAAGTACACTGAGTCGCTTTTGGATTCAGACAGTTTATTACTTACACAGACAGTGAAAGAAATGTAGCCAACAGTGCCATCGTTCTGTTTGTCCCACACAACAAAAAGGACAACATGGAAACAGGGTCATGACCTCGACTCATGTTGCTGAGGAGCCCATTGGAGATCACAACTAGCTGGTTTCCTATTGCGCAGCTCTATACTGAGGGGGTAGGGCAGGAAGCCCCACACCGCAACAGAATCAAGGATGTCATTAGAAACTGCCTCCTGACAGCCTTTCAGGAGAGATAGGGAGGCCAGTGGGAGATGGCCTCGGAGCAGCTCCTACCAGGCCTCCCACCACTCACATTCCAGGAAGATCACAAGGCGTTCTGCCAACACTCAGATGAAATGCCCTTCAAGTCTTTGCCGGTGTGATCTATGTGGACACACTGAAGGTCATCAGATTGCCAGGGCCAAGCCATTCCCCCACAGTGGAGGGCTGTCCTGTGCACTGTAGGACGTTGAGCAGCATCCATGGCCTCTGCCCACTAGATGCCTGGACCGCCATCCCCTAAGATGTGACAACTAAAAATGCCTCCAGACATCTCTAAATGTACCTTGGGGGGCAAAATTGCACCCAGTTGAGAACTGCTCATCTAGAACCCTATCCACTCTCCATACCCACACAATATATTTATCTGCAAATACTTCAGTGTATATTTCTAAAATAAAGTTTTTTAAAATGTAAACACAATATCATTAACATACCTAAAACAAATTAATAAAAATTCTTCTTTTGTAGCATCCAGAAATTGTTCAATTTCTAATTGTTTCATAAATGTAATTTTTTTTTTGGTGAGGAAGATTTGCTCTGAGCTATCTGTTGCTAATCTTCTTCTTTTTTTGCTTGAAGAAGATCAGCCCTGAGCTAACATCTGTGCCAATCTTCCTCTATTTTGTATGTAGGTTGCTGCCACAGAATGGCTGACAAGTGGTGTAGGTCCCTACCCAGGATCCACACCCAGGAATCCAGGCAGCTGAAGTGGAGTGCACCAGACTCAACCACTATGCCATAGAGCTGGCCCCATAAAAGCAATTTTTTCTACAGCGTTTTCAAATTGGACCCTAAAAATATGGTCTATACATTGCAATTGATTGCTGTCTTTTAGATCTCATCTAATCCTTAGGTTTCTTGCAATTTTTTGGTCACAGAAACTAGGTTTGTCTTATAGAGCTTCCCACAATGTAGATTTTGCTGATTGTATCCTATGGTGTTAACATACTCCTTTATCCTTTTCGTATTTCCCATAAATTGGTCTCGGATCCAGAGGTGTGATCAAGGCCAGGTTCTATTTACTTGGCAAACTACTATACAGGCGGTGCACATACCTCTGACGTTAGGGGTGGTCTTTTTGTCACGTTAGCAGTTGTCAATGCTCAATGCCTAGATCTAGTCATTCATTAGGGGTTATAAAATAGGGATAGTCTAATTCGTTACTTTCTTCATTACCTTCCTGCCTTCTTGATTACTCATTCTAAGATGAGACACATCTTTCTTACTATTTGGTCACCCAAAGTAACCCAAAGGAAAGGTAAGATAAATGCTTGGTTTCTTCCCTCTAGTTTCCAGTTTTCAAAATAATGCATTTGTTCCCTTGTATCCTCCAATACAGACAACTGAGGGTTTTGGTTTGTTTTGGATTTTTTTGTAGTAGTAGGAACTCATGGATTTAAACATATTTGATGGATTTCAATCCTTTGCAGTTCTTTTTATTTTTTATTTTTTTTGAGGAAGATTAGCCCTGAGCTAACATCTGCTGCCAATCCTCCTCTTTTTGCTGAGGAAGACTGGCCCTGAGCTAATATCCATGCCCATCTTCCTCTACTTTATATGTGGGACGCCTACCACAGCATGGCGTGCCAAGCAGTGCCATGTCCGCACCCGGGATCCGAACAGGCGAACCCCAGGCCTCCAAAGTGGAACGTGTGCACTTAACTGCTGAGCCACTGGGCCGGCCCCTATTGCAGTTCTTATCCCTTACTGATGCTTAAACTTTTCATCTTTGGCTGGCAGGAGTCTCTCCAAGTTGGCTCCTGAGTCCTTTTGACAATTTCTATCCTTTTTTTAAAAAAAGGATAATAGAACTTAAATATTCACGAGTATTTTTTTTCCTTCTTCTCCCCAAAGTCCCCCAGTACATAGTTGTATATTCTAGTTGTAGGTCCTTCTGGCTCTGCTATGTGGGACACTGCCTCAGCATGGCTTGATGAACGGTGCTAGGTCTGTGCCCAGGATCCAAACTGGTAAAACCCTGGGCCACTGAAGGGGAGCACACGAACTTAACCACTCGGCCACAGGGCAGGCCTCTCACATGAGTATTTTTATCTTCACAATTTGGCTCTACAACAGTGCTACTCAAAGTGTGGGCCTCAGGCAATACCTGTGAGCTTGATGGAACATCAAACTGATGGGCGCCTCCCTGGCCCATTGAATTAGAATCTCTGAGAATGGGGCCCAGGAAACTGTAGTTTAATAAGTTCTCAAGGTGATTTTTGCTGTTAAAGTTTGACAATCTCTGCTCTACAAGAATTGACTTTAGAGCCTAGCTTTGGGTCACCTTCCTCACTTAAGATCTCAAGCCATTCAGGAATTTCTCACCAGAGTAGGCCACTCCTCTCTTCTTATTGGACATCATCAGAGGGCACAGTCATCACTGAGGGTTTTTTCTGATGTTCTTTGAAACAACCAGAAGTCAAATGATAGTTTGATAGGTGAATGATAAATTTGGTTAATACTTCTTTGGATCAAAAAATTCCAATTTGATTATTTAATAATTGATTTTCATAAGTGGCCTTACAAAGTTGCCATGATGAAAATTTCAAAAGAATTGTTCCAAAAATGTTTTGAGCAATGGTAGCATTATGTGTGCTAGGGACTGCCATGGTTTATTGCTAATAGTTTTGCTTCCTTTGAGTTCCTATGGTTGAATGGTGTGGTGAGGTTATCCAGACTATCTTGCAGAAATAAAGGATTATTTTTCTTTGAAAGTGTGCTTATCTCATGCTTGCTTACTTGCTTACTCAAGAGAATTTCTCCTTGTGTCAAGGACGGGCTTCTGGGAAGCACATTGACTGTGTATAGTTATTCTCAAGCACCTTTAATGAATCATTCAACAAAGCCCCTCACCTGGCACTTAAGCAGACTAGGTGTTTAAAATGATTGGTTTCAGGAGCTGGCCCCGTGGCCAAGTGGTGAAGTTCATGCGCTCTGCTGTAGGCGGCCCAGTGTTTCGTTGGTTCGAATCCTGGGCGCGGACATGGCACTGCTCATCAAACCAGGCTGAGGCAGCGTCCCACATACCACAACTAGAAGGACCCACAACGAAGAATATACAACTATGTACTGGGGGGCTTTGGGGAGAAAAAGGAAAAAAATAAAATCTTTAAAATGATTGGTTTTGGATGATGAGAGACTTTATGAAGACATGAACTTAGATCCCTAAAGTGTTAGGCTCTCTTTTTTTAAGAATAAGATATTTGATATACTTGTGGGCCTTGGGAAAGATCGTTTCTCACTGGCACCACCTGATATCATTCAGAGATTTACATTTCACTCACAGAGAAGATAACCTGGTGAGTCCACTTCTGCTTGTATTATTGAGCAAGAGCCCACCTGATGCTACTTTTCAAAAGATTTATTAGAGGATGTGGAGACATCATCTTGAATGAGTATTTCATGATGACATCCTCCACTGGCACCTACTGAATGAGTCAAATATAAGATTTATAGGGGCTTAATAAAAAGTTTATCTAGCTAGGTTGTATCATTAAATGTCAAACTAAATGAAAAGCTTTCGACCTGAAGGCTTTCCAAAGAGGGCAAACCGAGCAGAGCATGGGAAATGTTGAGCTACAGAGGCAGCATACAATGCACAGGGGCTTTAAAGTCCAACAGACCTGAGTTTGAAATTCGGCTCTGCCCTTGACTAGCTCTGTGACCCTGGGAAAATTACTTAACCTCTAAGCACTGATTCTTATTTGCAAACCTGGTACAGCGCCTGAGCCTGACACAGAGTATGGTTTCATAAACTACTAAGTATTAAAATTACAATGTATTGTTTGAATATCCGGAGATGAGACACCAGGTCCAGCTCATGCTAAGGAAGGTGTGGTAGGCAGAATAACGGGCCCCCCCAAAGATGTCTACATCCTAATTCCCAGAACCTAGGAATATGTTACTTTACATGGCAAAACGGATTTTACAGATGTGATTAAATTAAAGATCTTGAGACGATGGGAGAGATCATCCTGGGTTATCCGGGTGGATCCAATGTAATCACAAGGGTCCTTTCAAGTGAAAGGGTTAAGCAGGAGAGTTAGAGAAGTTGTGACTACTGAGGCAGAGGCTGGAGTGATGCCATTGCTGGCTTTGAACATGGAAGAAAGAGGGCCATGAGCCAAGTAATGTGGGCAGCTCTAGAAGCTGGAAAAGGCAAGGAAATGGATTTTCCCCTGGAGCCTCCAGAAAGAGTGCAGTCTTGCTGACAGCTTGCTTTTAGCTCACTGACACCTATTTCAGACTTCTGACCCCCAGAACTTTACGATAATAAATTTGTATTTTTTAAGCTACTACGTTGGTGGTAAATTGTTACAGCAGCAATAGGAAACTAATACAGAAAATTAAACCAAATCTTTTTGAATATTCAAAGATTCTGAGTGCAGATTTTGCAAGGTGAAGATTTCACTTTGGAGTCCATGCCATTCAAAATCAATTAGTACAAAGTCCAAGGATGGCAGTAGTTTACTCGTGAAGGAGTTTATCCATCCTGGCATCAGATGCTCTTGATTACTCACTTGCCAGTCAAGCACCTTTGCATCCCATTCAGAGGGCCCCAGGCACAATCCTCAGGACCCTGCAGTATTTGCTGCTGTACTGGGAAACTGGTGGGAAAGCCAGAAGGAAGAAAACTGGTTATGGCAGATCAGTAGTCAAGAAAGACAACTCTTTAGGAGTATGAGAAGTGTAAATTTGGTCAACCATTCTGAAGGACAATTCGATAATAGTGTGAAAAAACATGTATATGAAGCCTTAAAAATGCAAGTACTCTGACTCAGCAATTCTACTTGTAGGGAAATTTATCCTAAGGGGAAAAACACTGGATCAGTATGCATATCATTCACCCGCTTAAAATATCCTTTCATGATTCCCATAATTGCTTATAGAATAACCCTTGAGGAGACTGAAGGGAGATAGCAGGATATCCACTTGTGCTGGGTAATGAAGACTGGCAGGTATTTGTACTGGCCACAGCTTCATCGAGACTTGAACCTGGCTAGATTAACCCTGAAGCTCCCGGAGCCATTTTAGCTACATTTGATCTTTTTCGTGAAAGTCACTGAAACGGTGACTGTGACTAACAGTTCCAATGTTAAGTTGATGCCTGCCCTTGAATATTTATTATAGACTATCATCCAATTTTGTGGTTTAAACAAATTAAAAATTTTATGTCTGTGTAATTGAGCCATTAAGTGTTGAAAATTACCTATATGACATTCAAATAATACATTTGGCACGCAAAGGTTGTAAATCCAAATTATGCTCAAATCCAAGTGAGGAATCTTTATTCATTTTTTTCTGTTGTATTATCTGTTCCAGCTGTATGTCTGGACCCAAACCCCATCAAGGAGGGACCAAAATTTATACAACATTCTTGAGTATGATGGTGGCTGCATTTGGAGTTTTGATTAAAGTGCGCTACGTGTGATTATTACTTGTAAACAGATGATTAGATATTAATTAGACAATAAGTGATTGTAAAGTACTTAGAAAATAAAAGTGTTTATAAATACCACCAAGTAACAGCAACAATAATTCTTTACTGACTACACAGCTGCTAATGTCAATAAGAATGATTTATTCTAGCTAAGGGCAATTTTAATTTATGCAAAAAAGCTGCTATCATATCTGTTTTGCTAGAGCAAAACAAAATATATCATATTTACAACTGATTTTATCATCAGCATTTAGATAAATACATCTCATTTTGACAAAAACAACTTCTCCCTTTTAGGACCTTCTCAAATATGGGCACAACCTTTATGGTACGGTGCCTTCGAGCGCCAAGAACTGGAGCTCCTTACTGCTCGTCTCTCTGACTAACGCCAAATATTTCTTTCTTTTAAATATAAGATGTACGATGACATTTCGTTAGCGGCATTTTCATTCATGCAGTAGGTTTGTCACGTCGGGTCTGTGCAGTTGCTCCCCAGCACCTTAAAACTGAGCTTAGACTTAATAAATTTTGGCCAAATAAATGAGTGAAAGTCAATTCTTTTTTGGTTATTATAGAAGCTGGAAAAAGAACAAAATCCATGTTAAGAATAAAAATAAAGCACTTTCATGCTATCTTCTTGATTTTGTTTTTCAAAAAATAAGTTTTGAAGTTCTGACTACTTTTTATGTCTGACCATTTTTTCCCCCTAATGGTCTTTATAGGTCATGGACCTGTATCGGCCTCGCTCTTGACCTTCTAGTGAAGCTGGCAACGCATCGGTGTTTATTTTTTTGTCATAAGTAAATTCAAGCACTTACAATGAGTCCAGGCCCATGGTTTCAGAGATATAAAATGAACTGAATGAATATAAGTTAAGAGTGCTTCGTGTTACAGGAGTTCAATAGAAAAGCGGGGAAGGGGTTATTTTGGACAAGCATGAGTTAGCCTAGCAATCTTGTTTACAAAGCAAATCTAACTAAATCAGAGTAAGGCAGGGTAGTTTGGTGGAAAATAGAGTTGAACTTTGATTCAAGAGACCTGGGTTCAAGTGATACTTCTGCCACTTACTGTGTGACCTTGCTCAAGTCCCCTAGCCTCTCAATCTACTTATTTGAAACTTTTTAGTATTACAATCTGTCAGTCTCCGAGTGCTGTTATGATATAATCCAATGCGTAAAAGCACCAAGTGAGGGGTGAAACGCTTTACACTGAAAAAAGTTTGATTATGTTAATTTTCCTGGAGTGAGTGACAAGGATTTGTGCATGGCTTTCATTACTTAGTACGGTGGAATTTTTTCTGGACTATGTCAGGTTTTAGGCCCAAACCGTAAGCCACACGTGGAAAACTGGGGAAGTGGCTCAAAATAGAGCATAAAAGTAACGAAATTCCATAGAAAGTAATAATGGTTTCTGGGAAACCTTAAATTTTTCTGTCAACTTTATTTTGTTTTTTCCATCTCCTTTCCATCTTTGTAATAAATTCCTTATTTGGTAAATCTGAGGCAGTGAGAAAAAAATGAATAAAAAAGAAAAAGGGAAAGTGGAAGAAACAGTGGGGTGAGGAGGGGTGGTAAGGGGGAAGGATTCGGGATGAAGGAGGTTTTACATATGGCCTTCCTGATAATTAAGAGCACTATAAATATGTAGGGGCATACAAACTGTAGCTAAATAATTGAAAATTTTCAGTATGATTGACCTAACATTTTTATACAATGAATATAAAGTTTCTAGCAGCATGACTACATCAAAGACTAAAAAATAAAAGGGAAGCAAAAGGTATTTTTAAAGAAAAAAACTTAGATATAATGCCTATTTAAAAAAAGGCTAATAGATATTTATATACGATGTTATGACTCATTTTTATTAACATGTGATGAGGATATGAAAGGTATTTTGCCATAAGAAACAGGTTATACTAGAACTTTATGATGGGGCCCTGGAATAGTGTCTTAGTTGGAGATCCCCGAGAAGCAGACCCTGAGACAAGTAGTTTATTTGGGAGGTGAGCCCAGGAGACACCCACAGGAGTGTGGGCAAGTAAGACAAGGAAAGGAAGGCAGCCAATACAGAGTGCACTGTCAAACTAGCTACCACACTGGCAATTGGACCTTAACCCCGCTGGGGAAGTCTGGGAGTCAGTGTAGAACATGCGTTTCAGAGTTATCCCACTTGAGGGCTGAGAGCACTGGGGCATTTATACATTCACTCCTCTCAGTCATTGGTTGAGAGCTCTTGGGGATGTGGGCTGTTAATTTCTGGCCCTTCAGCCCTGCCTCTGCGGTGGTGTTGGGGGCAGGGGGCAGGGGTTTCTGATGGCCAGAGAAAGCCCTCAGGCAGAGAGACACAGGTGCTGGCAGCTGGCAGCTTCTGCTCCCAAGACATTATTTTAGTTCTTCCCTGCAGATCTTTGGGAATGGTATTTTCAACAATTTGATGTGGTTAGGACCTAGCAGAGTGCCAAGCACGTAAGAGGTACAGGCTAAATGGTACGACTCAAGGTGGTGGCGCTTGGGATGGGCAGTGCTGATCTAACACACTCTCACCGAAGCCACGCCCTTCTTGCAGAGGTGACAAGACTCAGGAGCCCTGTCCCCAAAACATTCCTTGCGGATTTTTTGAACAGCCAGCCTCCAACACGTTTCCTCCGCTTCTGCTAACTGGCCATAGGATCCCCGCCCCCCAGCTTTGTCCCTTAGTTCCAGGGTTCTTGTTTCCTCTCACTGAGTCCTTGCACCTTTCTATTCACTCACGTGCTAACCTCTTGCTGCCTTGGGGGAAGAGGAGTAATGTTCATCTTTTTTCTGACTATAAGGGTAATATATGCTCATTTTTAAATACTTGTTATAGACAGGAAAATATAAAAAAGGAAACAAAAATCCCCCAAAATCCCAGAGCTCTAAGATGTCACTGTTAACATCTTGGCGCATTTCCCTCCAGTACTTTTTTCTAGGCATGCACATATCCCATAATTTGGATCATTTCTTTGAATTGTATTTTGTGGCCTGCTTTTCTCACCTGACCTATGTTAACATGTCCCCATAGCATTAGAATGTCTTAAAAAACATGACTCTTTAATGCATGTATAATACGAATGAATATGAATATATTTTATTTTTATTTTAACCATTCTTCCTATTGCTGTAAATTGTATTTTTTTGCCTTTTATAAATCTGTATTATGCATCTTTGTACATAATTATTTGTGTGCTTCTTTATTTCTTTAGGGATAAATTCCCAAGGGGAATCCCTGGGTCAAAGGGTATCAACATTCTAAAAGCTGTTAGCATGTTCTGACAAATGTCCTCCATGGAGTTTTTAACAATGTTAACATGTGTATAGATTTGTGTAACTATTACAATAATCAGGATAAGAACAATTCTATCACTCCAGTAACCTGCCTTCTGCTATCCCTTTATAGTCCCCCCGCCCCCCCCGCCCCCCCACCCCGTTCCCCCATAATCCCTAGAGGGTGATGGAAAGTTAATTCCATAGTGTGGAATTAACTGGTCATTCTCAGCTAATCATCTCAACGGCATGACGAAGCCCCCAAGTTGAAAGAACCCATTTAGGTATCAAGAAGTTCCCGAATCAGGTTGCAATAGCAGCCAAGACTCTGGTCCTCGGTGTGGGTGGAGCTGGTAAGGACTCCTCTCAGAGTGGTGCCTGAAAGAATCTATTTCTGCCCATTAGGACTGTGAGACACACTGAGATGCAAGCATGGGGCTGTGGGGGGAGGGGCATGAGGAAACCAAGACAAGGCCGGAGTGGGATTAGTGGGAATGGAATTGTGGAGCTGACCCTCAAGGCAGTTAGAAGTCTAAATGGTGAGATTCAAGGACTTGGGCTGAATATGTGTCAGGTGTGACTTGGATTTAGCACAAAGTGGCACTGATAGCTAAGGGGCTGACTTGGGTGACACAATGAAGATATTCATGCTAGGTAGAGGCAGCATCTTGGTTCAATGGGACGGGGAGGACGAGGAGGGGAGGAAGGGGGCATCTGTCCACTTTGAGACAGAAAAGGCTGGCTGGGGTGGGGTATAAGGGCATGGTCTAGGTTCTTGGGCAAGAGGGGTTCACAAGAACCCCTCTAGACATCAGGACTCTGCTAAATAGGCAGGTGAATGGGCGAGCCTCCCATTCTGGAGAATTGGAGGACCAATTAGAAACCAAGCTGGCAGCTCAGTGGCCCAGAACACAGTGGGGGTTAGGGAGTTAGGTGCTTTCCAGTGGGATCATGTGGCTCTAGGCAGTGTTCTCAAGCTTTAGCATGTGGCAGAATGCCTCCAAAACCTGGAGGTTTCATTAAAACACAGATTCCTGGTCTCCACAGCCTGAGTTTATGATTTAGTAGGTCTGGAGTTGGGAGTGAGAATTTCTGACAAGTTCCCAGGGCTGCTGCTGCTGCTCCTTTGGGGACTACATTTTGAGAATCACCACTGTAAGCAAAAAAATATTGAGATTAGATGAACAATCTCAATCCCACATCACCCAGCACAAGGTAGGGGGTGGGGTGGGGGAAGGGGCTCCTAAATGTATTGCAAGTCTTGGCTTTTCCAGCTTGAGGTGTTTTGTGCTTCCAGGACAGATAGGGTATGAAGGAAAGGGTAGGAAGTGGGTAGGAAGGCCCTTTTGCAGATGAGCAAAGTGTCACTGGAATTCTTGCATCTCTGGAGTTCTCTCAAGCATAAGTAATAACTGCGATGTCAAGTGATGTCATTCTGATTTAAAGTGGCAGGATCTATATCTGTCAAATAGTAAATCTGCTGTGGAATCCATTTTCTTCTTTTAAGGCTAGCCCTCTTTGCTTGAGAATAAAAATAATACCCCCTTATATTAGTATAGCACATTCTAATTTGCAAAGTGCTTTCACGTGATATCTTATTTGATCTCCCAATTTCTGTAAGGGAGGCGGGCAGGTAATTTTATCTCATCCTTTGGACTACTGGTTCTCAAATTATGGTCCCCTGATCTGCATCATCAGCAACACCTAGGAACTTGTTAGAAATGCAAATACTGGCTCCACCCCAGACCTACTGAATCAAGTCTTGAGGGACTAATTTGCATTTCTAACAAATTCCCAGGTGACGCTCATGTTGGTACTGCTGGTCCTGGACCACACTTGGATGAAAAGCACTGCTATAGATTTGTCGATGAAAATAATTCATAACCAATCTATAAATGAAAATTTGGGTGAGTTTATTCTGAGCTAAAATCTGAGGACCATGGCCAGGGGCCTTTCTTCCCTAAGGAAGAAAAGGCACCAAAGAAGTGGGGTGTTCAGAGTACATACCCCCAAAGAGGATGTTTCACATATGATTGAAATGTCCCTTTTACAATAGTCATGAGACTTCTCTGTTGGATACAGCAGGTAGGTCTGCTGTCTCGATGGACACAGCAGGGTGGCAGGTCTGTTGTCTCGAGCTGGGTGGTCACAGGTGAGCACAGCATCAGTTCCTAGCCTAAGGAAAGATGCTTATCCTTAAGAAAATGCCAATGTGGGGGGGGGGGAAGTTGCACCTTTATCTTAGGGCCATTGTTCTTGCCATAGGAAATGCTTAAAGGGGATATACAATGCATGCTCAACAGCCAGTCAGGCCCTTTTGGAAAAACAAAGTCAGGCGATTAGGTTTACACCAAACAAATGGCCTCCTCATATACTCCAATACATCCTATTGCTTGCCATTTCTATTTGTCACATTAAAGTGAAAGATTTAGAAGCCCAGGGACTTAAGAGGATGCCTACCTTGGTGCTTTTTCTACTACTACAGCTGCTGCATTCCTGCCCTCCCCACATCCCTTCCAATCCCAGCTCCCCTGCTTATGAGTATGAGGCCCTGAGTAATTACTCTAAATTGCAATTTCCTCACCTGTAAAATAGGGATAATAATAGGATCAAGCTCTTTGGATTCTTATGAAGATTAAACAAGATCTAGTACCCAGCACTGTGCCTGTGCTTAATAAATGCTAGCAATCACCATAATTTTTATTAATGTTATTAAAAGTGTGATATTTCACTAGAACAAATAGCTTTGTAAGTTCTTTTCCTTGAGTGTGAATCTTCAGAACGCCCCTCTTAAAATGGGGAATATTCCTGGACAATTTAGATATTAAGGCAGGTCCCATCCAGGATGTTCCTGTGATTGCCATGAGCATGTGGCTGAAAGCAGGGTGCTTGGGAAATGGGAGAAGAGGAATAATAGACCAGCATATGGAACAGTGTATTGAAGGGCAGACAACAGCAAGACTTGATTGAAGAAACTCTGAATAGCTGAGGAGAGAGAGGAGCGGCTGAGGGAGGAGCAATTGGGGAGGGCAGTCCGAGGTGGGAGGCAGGTTGTCAAAGACAATCTACTTCCTTCAAAGTTCCACCCAGCGGAGCCCCAGGGGTAGGCTCCAGGGCTACACTAGGCCTCCGGGGATCTGCCAGTGCTCTTGTTGCAGTCAAGGGGGTGAACACTCAGGCGCCCACAATAAATGCCCTGAGAGGCCCTCCGAGGCCAGCTGGCAACTGTGGGCACAGGGAGTTTGGGCTCAAAAGTGGCTTTATCTTCAGGGTGACTCCTACTTGGCAAAATTCTGACTACAGCACATCACACACTCACGCCAGGGACACGGTCCTTTTTTAGTGGAGGTCGGCTATGTTTTTTTCTCGGGGCGTCCTGGGCCCCTCAGGAAGCGGCTTTATCTTATCTGGGTAGTGCAGCCCGGCAGAATGGGCTGAGACCTTTGCAGCTGAATTAAACGGAAGAAACAAAAGCAGCAAGTTCGGACCCCGTGGGCACGGCCCGCCAGCCAATGGGGTCCGGCCGCTCCTCGGCGGAGTGGTACTATGATGACAGTAGCCAACCAGCGCGCTCCATGCAAATGAGGTACTGTATCCCGCACCCGCCGCACCAGTGCCGTCTGGTTGTTATAGTGATAAACTGAGGCCTTGCCTCTTGGCTTCTCTGGGAAGAAAAGGGACGGGGGGCGGGGGGTGGGGGGTAACCTCTTTACTTCCCCCAGGGAAGAGAGAAAGAAGGGACGGAGAGGGGGGATGGGTAAGGAAGAGAAAAATACGTGACAAAGAAAACATTCTCTGCCTGGGAGGAGACTCCGAGGGTGTAGAGCTGGAGGGAGCATTCACTGGCCATGCCAGTACTTACCACTGATGCTGAGTCAGAAACAGGTATCCCAAAATCCCTTTCCAATGAGCCTCCCTCAGAAACCATGGAGGAAATAGAGCACACATGCCCACAGCCTCGACTGGTAAGTAAAGACAAAGGATGCAAATGAATGCATGGCTATGGCACAAAAGAGTTCCTTATGCGCCCGCAGCCAGCGAGGAAAACGATGCTTAGAGGATTTTCATGTAAATGAGAAAGGAGCTGCCGCCTAATCCTCCTCAGCTGTTTATACTTAGCTTCTATACTGGGCGCTGCTCTCAGCTTACAAAGCATTATTGTATTGGCTGGGTAGGAAACGGGCTTCTCGGGCTATGCTGTGTTTTTGTGCCTTGGGAGGAGGGGATGGCCTTTTTCCTTTTAGGTGAATTCTCCTCTGAAGATAAAAATCCTACGGTGCGATTTTAAAATGGTATTCTCTTCGCAAAGCTTGGGACGGGTGCGTTAAGTTCTAAATTCTAGCTAAGGAATGATTCGGTCCTCAACTAATTTTGGTGCTTAATGCCAATTTTGGAAAAAATGAAAACGACCGTGGGAGCAAAACTTCCCCATTCGTATGAAAATTTCAAAATAAGTAACAGAGTCCCTTAGTGATGTATTTAAAAATAATGTGTATCTTAGATGAATTATAAACATTTCCGGAGTGTGCTGTGAGGATGTCTCTTCAGGTAGTGGGAACCTGGGGAAGCTACATTTCCTTAAAAAGGGGCCGCATGCCTTTAATAATGAAAGTGTGGAGACGGGACGCTCAGAGCTTCCTTCAGTCTCAGTAAGTAGTATCCCAAATTTGATCCGTTTCTCTGCTACTGGTTATGATTCCTTAAGTAAATGAGGAAGATGGTTGTCAACCACCACAGCGTGTATCCTTAAGGAATCAAAAACACCGAACGGGTGGTGGGTTTCCCGCAGCCTGAAATCTTGTGGAACTTGGGGAGACCTCTTTTTGAACCCTCAAATCCAAGCACTGCACTAGTTAGAGCTATCCTCTCTCTAGCAATTTCCCCAAGTTAAAAGGTGCAATATGTTGATTGGCTGTGGAGTTTGACCCTGGGAAAAGGTTTTTTTTAAAAAAAGGGTTTTGTAATGTAGCATTTTCTGTGAACTCCCGAATTGAGGGTTCACGGATTCCAAGGCCAGCCCATCATGGAACTGTCACTTCTTCATAAGTGTTATTAAGAGTTCAAAGTCAGGCTTAGAACAACTTCCTAAAACATGAAAACAAAGGGAGTTATATTAGAGCGCTGTGGGCTTTTGTTCACTGTGTTCTTTTTAAAATATATTTTCTTAGGGCAATTTAGAATTAACTGCTTCCCGATATTTAAGTCACTTACTGAATGATCTACACAATATAGTAACTATCTTCTCATGGGATACAAACCATCCCAATAAGTTTGCTACCGAGGGATTCCTTTGAGCCACTAAATGACTCATGGTCTAGCACTGAGAAAAAAATTGACCACTAAAAGCTTGTTACAAGATCACCCAAAATATATTTTTTAAAGTTAAACCCAATGTTCCAGATTTTCTTCACGCACCTTCCTGACAGGTAAAGGGCAGGGGAGAGAGGCGGCATCCGGTTCTAGTTTGTGTATCATTTCAGTCTCTCGTGCCCACTTCTTTTCCTTTCCACCTTTTAGCTCTTCTGCTCCTTGGTTGCTTCTGCCTGAGAGGGTGGGCAGAGGAAATCAAGGGAAGGAAGAAAGTTCAAGTGCTTTCCACTTTCACTCGTGACAGCCAATCCTGAAGATAACTCACAAGAACCATACACAGCTGACAATGTTACACCTCCACTTCCCTGCCGTTTTAGAAATGAGGAAACTGAGGTTCAGAGAGGGTAAGCGACTTCTCCAAAGTCACATTGCTTCCAAGGGGTAGAGCTGGGATTTGAACCGAGAGCTCTTCAGAACCCAACTTTCCTTTGCTAATGGTTTTACTTTAGTAACTAAGGCGCGTGTTGATTACTTAATAGCAAAGTTTGTTGATGAAGAGTAAGTGGCAAGTGAAAATATTAGCATTTGTTTTTATGGTTTTTTAGTAGTTTCTGTTGATCTTTAGCTTTGCTAATATCTTCATATTTCAAATTATATAAATTCTGTGTCTCTCCCAGCACCCAAACATATGGCCCCAAATCACATGTGGGTCACTGGCACCACAGCTGTTAGCAGGGTGTGGCTGCTGAGTTGCTTAACTTTGGAAAGCGCACGCAGAGCTGAGAGATTCCCCTTCAGAGGACAGGCTCCTCCTGCTTGTTATCAGACTGGAATTCATACAACTGAGAGGAAATTGGAGCCAGCTCGGTGGTCTAGTGGTTAAGATTCGGCGCTCTCAGGAACCACACCACCCATCTGTCGGTTGTCAGACTGTGGTGGCTGTGTGTTGCTCTGACACGGAAAGCTATGCCACTGGTATTTGACATACCAGCAGGGTCACCCATGGTGGACAGGTTTCAGCGGAGCTTCCAGATTAAGACAGACTAGGAGGAAGGACCTGGCCACCCACTTCCGAAAAAATGGCCATGAAAACCCTGTGAATAGGGGACGGCCCCGTGGCGGAGTGGTTAAGTTCACACGCTCCGCTTCGGCAGCCCGGGGTTCCCTGGTTCGGATCCTGGGCGCGGACATGGCACCGCTCATCACGACCTGCTGAGGCGGCGTCCCACATAGCACAACTAGAAGGACCCACAACCAAAAATACACAACTATGTGCCGGGGGGCTTTGGGGAGAAAAAGGAAAAATAAAATCTTTTTTTTTTCAAAAAACCCTTTGAGTAGCAGCAGAGCGTTGTCTGATATAGCGGCAGAAGGGGAGAGGATGGCATTAAAAGACTGGGCAGGGTTCTTCTCTGCTGTGCACAGGGGCGCTAGGAGTCAGAATTGGCTCAATGGCACAAACAACAAAGAGGAAGCAGGACTCAATAACAAAACATCATCTTTACCAAAGGTAGCAATTACCAGAGTGGTTCTCATTGTATTAGCTAAGGCACACATTGGCTCCCCAAACTCGCTCTAACTTTACTTAGGAATATGGAAAAGGACATTTCTGGGTTTGTAAAGGGCCATAAAGTTTTACTGCAAGTCCTGGAATGTGAACTTATGTCACTGAATGTCATAGTCTGCAAATATAAATTTTATTTAAATCTCAGCAATTGTGTAAAATGCCCTTTTTGTAATGAACTGTGTTCTCTATGTAGCGTGGCACTCGAGAAGCTGTGTACAGTGTTCCTGTGTCTACTATGCGTGTCTATATACTATTTACAGTGAAAGGTGTCTACTGTGATCCGCTTTAACTCAGCCCACATTGATTGAGTAGCTACTACGTCCTACTGCTGAGTTCTGAGCCCTCAAGTAGTCTGTGACCGAGAGATTCTAGAAGAGACAGAGAAAAAGATCGTTTCCATACGGGATGATAAGAGCACAGTGTGCGAAGAGGTGTGTTACCAGTTGCAGTGGGGGCAGAAAGGAGATGTTCATAAATGCCATGAGAGTGAGTCAAAGTTTGCCAGGGGGATGTTGAGTAGAAACCTGTCTTGTCCTCACTGTATCTCTGGCCTCTAATACAGAGCTTGGCATAGTCCTTTAAGGAAATGAAGCGGGAAGCTGGCATATGTAAATAAATAGGACTTTAAAGCAATCTGTCTTTCAGATTCTTCTAGGTAGCAAATTGATACAGATATTGAGGATCCAATGGAATCATGTTCAAGGGGGAATTTTTCTGAAAGGTAAACATGTAGTTTTTCCACCTGCCTTATTTTTTGTTGGAAGAAAATATAAGAAAGGAAGGGAATAAATAGAATTAAATAACACTGATAAATTAGAAAAGAAATAACAGAAAATTACCTAGGTTTTATGATAGAGCTTTTATTTTAGGAATGTAATCCTGTATTACCCTTTCTACTTTACCATGGTGCTGGGGTTTGAGATGTTTTGGAGAACTCTTCTTTCTATTGTTACAATGTTTATTCTTGATCCTTGACTTGTTTTCCATTCTTTGCTATTTTCTTGCTTAAACATGATGCAAAGTGACTTATAAGCTTGACTGTCAAGAAAAAAACTGAGTGGCCTTGGGCAATATGGTGTAACAGCCTTCCTTGGAGTCCTAACACCTGAGGGATGAGGACTCTTTGTGGGCAAGGACTGTGTCCTCATATCTCCCCGACCCTCAGATTATGCCTAAAATCCTCTGGGCCCAGCAGGTGCTCCATAAATCCTTTCTAACAAGGCCCAGCCACCCTGAAAGCTGTCTGCTTACGGATTTAGTTAATGACCTTGGTCAAGTTCTTCTAGGAGTGCATTCTGCTGTCAGAAGGAAGTTGTAATTCCAGCCTGCCGTAGTCACTACTATGAAGATAGATGTACCATGGATCAACTGAGAAGGCCTTGGAAATAAAAAAGGGCTGGTTTGATATGCCACGTTAGCAGGAGTTCATTTCAGGCTTTACTTCAAAGGGGAACAGTGCCAAGAGACTGCTGTCTTGCAGAAGGTGCATTATGTCAGTTGGGAGGTAGGACACTCACCCGCTAGTGCTCAGAAAGGTGACTGGATTTCCAGAGACATCAATGGCTTCCTTTACTAGTATCACTATCCATTTAGCCATTCAGAGCAGCATATATTTTAAATGTGAGCCACTTAATGAGCTGCGTTGGTAAAAATAAGCAAACATGAGCTTCCTTGGGCATTTACTGTGGTCAACTGGAATTTTGCCCAAGGTTATTATTAGACATCTTCCTGCTGGTTCTGGTCCAAATGCAACATCCATTTCTTGCAGATTGATAATAGGCATATCGAGCATGGAATCAATGGATTAGGTTCTTCCATTCTTTTAAGTCTGTACTTTTACTACCCCTCCAACTCCTCATTTGCCTAATACTAAACTGCTTATACAAGAAATAAATCTAAATCAAATATAAGAAGAACGATAGGTTCTTTGTTTTATTTTGGTGTTTGAGCGTATAGAAATGAAAAGAGTGTGTGTGTCCTCATTCAGGCAGAGAGGAGGATTTAAAGTATTCAGTGAGGCAGGGCTTTAGAAGGTGACTAGAGAAAACAGTCACCTACCAACAAGATCCACAGTTAGCCAGCTGGTTAGCAACTTCCACGTACAGCAATGCACCAGGTGCCGTGGAGAGAAATAAAAGAAGTAATCCACAGCCCCTGCCCTTGCGGATCATTTCTGTTTAACAGGAGGCAGTAGTTTGGTATGTGGAAGCATGCCAGGATGCTGAAATCCCTTAAGAGAGCTTTTTTTGTAAGTTTGATTTTAATATAGTGGACTTTGTGCAGCTTTTAAGCTAAATTTTATCCATTGAGCAATAGTACTTCTCAGCAGGGAGAACTCCATTAACCTGATCCCTGAGTTAAGACAAGTCCCTGCATTTGAAGAAAAGATACAACTTGCTGATCCCAAACCATTTTTGGTCATAGAAAGGGTCAGCCTAATTTTGAGGGGATCTTCAGCCCCCATTGCGAGTGGCACCCACCAGCCTCTAGAGCAGTGCTGTCCAGTAGAAATACAATGTAATTTCAAGTTTTCTAGTAGCCACAGTTTAAAAAGTTTTAAAAAAGTGAAATTAATTTTAATAGTACATTTCATTTAATCTGATATATCCAAAATATTATTTCAACATGTAATCAATATAAAGATGATAAATGAGGTATTTTATATTCTTTTTTTCATACTAAGTCTGAAATCTGGTGTGTATATTATACTTGCAATACATTTTAATTCAGACTAGCCAATTTCAAGTGCTCAGTAGCCACCTGTGGCTTCAGAAGGAGCCCAGACGCCTGTCCAGGCCTGTGGAAGATGAGCTCTGAGAAGCTGCAATGATAAATACTTTTTGTGTTGCATGGCACGCACATACATGTATTTACTCACAGCTTTACAAAAATCACTTTCCTTTACTTCATATTTGGACTCTATGCTATCCTATTCTGTTTCGGTTAGGAGGCTGGTGCAGTACTCTAGGTGGGAATTAACAAGTTTGGAGTTTTGGATGGGGCGGTGGAGAAGGAGAGAACTGGGTGGATGTAGGAGACGTTAAGAAGGTAAATGCCCCAGGATTTGATAACCGAGTCTGAGGGTGGGGCAGTACCAAGGAAGACTCAGTTTTCTGGCTCCAGTGAGTGGGTGCCATCACTGAGATGGGAGCATCAGGGGACACGAGTTTGTGAGAGTTATGTTGGGGATACCATGGGGACTTCCATTCTGAGGTGTCTAGTTATTGTTTGGTTTTGGAACTCAGGAGAGAGTTCTGAGCTGGAGATGTAGATCTGGGAGACATCAGCATGGAGGAGATGGACGTGAAATTGAGGGAGTGAAATTGATGGGAGCAAAATTGAGTCAGACAATTTCTTTTTTTTTATTTTTTATTGAGTTAATGATAGGTTACAATCTTGTGAAATTTCAGTTGTACGTTATTGACTGTCAGTCGTGTTGTAGGTGCACCCCTTCACCCTTTGTGCCCACCCCCCACCCCACCTTTCCCCTGGTAGCCACTAATCTGTTCTCTTTGTCCACATGTTTAAATTCCTCATATGAGTGGAGTCATACAGAGATTGTCCTTCTCTATCTGGCTTATTTCACTTAACATAATTTCCTCAAGGTCCATCCATGTTGTTGCAAATGGGACAATTTTGTTCTTTTTTATGGCTGAGTAGTATTCCATTGTATATGTATACCACATCTTCTTTATCCATTCATCTGTTGATGGGCACTTAGGTTGCTTCCACGTCTTGGCTATTGTAAATAATGCTCCAATGAACATAGAGGTGCATGGGACTTTTGGAATTGCTGATTTCAGGTTCTTTGGATAGATACCCAGTAGTGGGATAGCTGGATCGTATGGTAGTTCTATTTTTAATTTTTTCAGGAATCTCCATACTGTTTTCCATAGTGGCTGCACCAGTTTGCATTCCCACCAGCAGTGTATGAGGGTTCCTTTTTCTCCACAACCTCTCCAACATTTGTTACTATTTGTTTTAGTTATTTTTGTTATTCTAACGGGTGTAAGGTGATATCTTAGTGTAGTTTTGATTTGCATTTCCCTGATGCACAGCGATGATGAGCATCTTTTCATGTGCCTATTGGCCATCTGTATATCTTCTTTGGAGAAATGTCTGTTCATGTCTCCTGCCCATTTTTTGATCGGGTTGTTTGATTTTTTGTTGTTGAGTTGTGTGGGTTCATTATATTTTATGGATATTAAGCCTTTGTCAGATGTATTACTTGCAAATATTTTTTCCCAGTTAGTAGGTTCTTTTTTTGTTTCAATCCTGTTTTCCTTTGCCTTGAAGAAGCTCTTTAGTCTGATGAAGTCCCATTTGTTTATTCTTTCTATTGTTTCCCTGTCTGAGAAGACATGGTGTCCGAAAAGATCCTTTTAATACTGATGTCAAAGAGTGTAGTGCCTACATTTTCTTCTAGAAGCCTTATGGTTTCAGGTCTCAGCTTTAGGTCTTTGATCCATTTTGAGTGTATTTTGGTGAATGGTGAAAAAGAATGGTCAATTTTCATTCTTTTACATGTGGCTTTCCAGTTTTCCCAGCACCATTTGTTGAAAAGACTTTCTTTTCTCCATTGTATGCCCTCAGCTCCTTTGTCAAAGATAAGCTGTCCATAGATGTGTGGTTTTATTTCTGGGCTTTCAATTCTGTTCCATTGATCTGTGCACCTGTTTTTGTGCCAGTACCAAGCTTTTTTGATTACTGTAGCTTTGTAGTATGTTTTGAAGTCAGAGATTGTGATGCCTCCAGCTTTGTTCTTTTTTCTCAGGATTGCTTTAGCAATTCAGGGTCTTTTGTTGCCCCATATGAATTTTAGGATTCTTTGTTCTATTTCTGTAAAGAATATCATTGGGATTCTGATTGGGATGGCATTGAATCTGTAGATTGCTTTAGGTAGAATGGACATTTTAACTATGTTTGTTCTTCCAATCCATGTACATGGGATGTCTTTCCATCTCTTTATGTCATCATCCATTGAGTCAGACAGTTTCTGAGCTGAGAAGGAACTAGATGGAAATGGTTAAGTAGCAGGAGTGCCTCAGGGTAATCCTACTATAGGGTAATTCTGGAAAGTAACTGACCCTAAGCCATCCTCTCAGGTTCTTAGAAGGGGGAAAATAGAAGAGCTGTAATTAAAGCTATTAGAAAGCTCCTTATATCTATCTGCCTGTCTCTACATGAAATATGGTTAAATTAATCTACTTTACCCCAGAATCTTTCCAGGATGGAACCCCGAGGAACACCATTTAAAGAGCCAATAGAGGAAGGATCATAAAAATAAGACAGACAGGTATTTCTCAAGTACCTGGGAGATCGAGTGGCCAAGGGCAGGGTAAGTTCTGTGGAAGGAATGTCCAATTCAGCCAAATGTGGCAGAGAGATCAAATGAGGTAATAAGCAAAAGTCTCCTTTGGATTTGGAAAGAAGAGGTCAATGGTGATGTTTCAGCGAAGTGGTGGGGACAGAGACTAGATGACAATAGGTTGAGGAGCCTTTAAAAGGGTGAGGAAGTAGAAGCTTGACTGAGAGGGGAAGTGGATAGAATGTATAGGACTCAAAAGGGGATAAATCAGAGTCTAGGGTTGAGAGAGGGTAGCTTTTCTCCTTTCTTCTTTCTTTCCTTCCATTCTTCCGTTCATCCATGCAATTTGTCAAAGCTTTTGGTTGGCTCATTCTTTTAAGATGGTAGCAACTTGCACTTAAATATAAATGGGAAACAGCCAGTGGGAGAGAGTGAAAGTGATGGGGAAATTGAGAAGGGAATGACCCTTAAGCTGGAGAAGTTGGGCTCCACTGCACAAGTAGAAGAATTGGCTCCAGGTAGGAAAAGAGACTCCTCTCTCACAGTGGTGGTGAGGAAGGTGGCAAGGATGTTTTGGGTAAGAATAAGTTGTAAGGGGAAGGGTATTGAAAGTTGAAAGCCTCTCATATCTGATAGCCTCTGTTTTCTCTGTGAAGGTGGAGGCAAATTCATGGTGGCTTGGTTCTGGCAGGTGCAGAAGTGTAATGGGATAGCCTGCATCCAGCCCCAAGGTATTTTCTCTCCAGAGGCCTCCAGGCTGGGGAGTAGCGAAAGGTGGAAAGGCTGAGTGGTTCCTGATCTGCTGTGGTAGTGATGAGAGGAAATGAACCTGTTCCCTTCTAGCCTCTGGGCTCCACACCAACCCCCAAGATCAAGGCAGATCCAGATTTGGAGCTCCAGGGGTACATGGACTGGCTCGCAGTGAAAGGGCTGGGGGGCTGGCAAGACAAGTATGCTGCAGCTTGGTCTCTGCTGGCTGGAGCCCACAGTGTCATTTCAACCTCAGTTTTGCTCTTGAATCATTATGTGGGCTTAAGCAAATCACTTGTCCTCTCTGGACCTCAATTCTGTTACCCACGATGGGTTCGATAGATGATCTCTTCCAGTTCCAAGACCATGATTCTAGCTTCTGTAGCCGTGGAACATGGTCCACCACAGTGTGCTCTCTTTGACCTAACGCTTCTATTGAAAATCAGGGCTACCTTGCTCTTCACCTGCTTTTGGTTTTATCCATTTGAGGTAAAAACAGGTTGAATGATCTGATGGTAAGACACATTGGCTATGAACAACAAATGTAAATAAAATACTTGGGAACTTTACATTAATGTTATACAAACCACTTCTGTTGTCTTCTGCTTTATTCTTCAGAAAGATTTGAATGTGTTCTGAATCATATGTTGAATGTTCTAGTCGTCGTTCAAAGAAACCTATGTTGAATCTCTTTTTAATGTAATAGCCTCTTTATTTGTCTGTTTCATAATCCTGAAGTTTGAAATATTGGATTTTCTTTGAGGTGTGGCAGTGTGGCATTGAATACAGGGACCTTCTCTAACTGATGCTATCCATCTAAGCTTAATACTCAGGGTTAAAGTCCAACAGTGGGTCAGGCCACAGTCCTGAAATTCTTGTGTCTTTCGCTGATGCCCACACAAAGCTTCTTGGTGCCCCTTTGTGAAATATATGTAGAAAAAGATTTATTCCATCTGATCACTGAGGTCAGAATGAAAAGGAGAAAGCAATGAAGGTAGGAACAAACTAAGTCATTGCAAGCTAGGCCTATTTTCTTCCAATGATCTCCCAGGTAACAGCCTCTACCTTGCTAGGATCTGATTACCCGTTGCTGGCCTCAGACCATAGCATTATTGTTTTAACATTCCTACCTTCCTCTTTATCCCAGCATGAACCAGGTTGTCTGGGAGGCTAGGAAAGCTGACCCTGCTTGGGGATAAAGAGACAGTTGAGCACTCCACAATCTTGAAGGCATACTTGAAAACACAGTGATTAGAAAATAAAGCGGCAAGCCCTGGTAGTGTGCGCCTGTGTAATAATGTGCAGGGCCACACAGGGCCAGCCCATTGAGCAGGATTCATTTTCATATAATCTCCCCCCTCCCGCCAAAGTCTTTGACTTGGCGTTTTTGTTTTCCACTTAGTAGTTCGTGCATGTTGAACCTGACCTCAGTGTAAAAGGATGCTGAGGGCTATTTAAACTGGCACTTAAGAAAAATAACAACAACAACAAAAATAATAGGTTAATAGAAGCATCAGGAATGGTATGTACAACCTATTGCCAACCAAATGATGTCAAAAGCCTGTTCCTGGTACCCTCAGGCTTCTGTGCTTCATCTCTAGTGTGCCCAATATTGACTGTAGGCACACTCACATAATAATAAGTTCTATTGAACCTCCAAATTGTTTAGTTATAAGGTAATTGTTCTATACTGGGTTCAAGGCGAGAGGTCTCACACACTCATTTTTCTTCATGGGCGAGTGGGGAATGCAACAACTACTTACAGTGCACACTGTGTTAGGCGCCATGCTGAATGCTTTATGTGTGTTATCTCGTTTAACCAGGCTGCAGACCTGTGAAATAAGAATTACTATTCCCCATGTTATAAACAAGGAAATCAAGAACTAAGTAATTCCCCAAAGATCAAATATTAACTGGTAAAGCTGGGATTTTACAATTACAAATTAGGTTTGTCTGACTTCTAAAGCCCTCTGTTTCCACTACACACAGTTCTCCGACCTTACTGAGCAGAGAATCACCTGCTCAAGCTCCCAGGTGATTCGGAAGCAAGATGTGTTTGGTGGCACTTTGAGAAATGCTGTATTTAGCTCTCCCATGTCACTTTTCCTCAGGACTAGGAGGGGAAACGAATCAGATGTCTAGGCTCTTTGTAGTAAATTTAGAAATTCAAAGGAAATATTTTTGACCCAGCACTTCTACACCTAGGAAATTTGTGCACATGGCCACCAAAAACTAGCGTTAGCGTGTTCTTAGCGGCATTATTTGTAATAGCCCCAAACTGGAAACTATTCAAATGCCCAGCAGAAGTAGAATGGATAAATAAATCATAGTATATCCACACAATGTAGTGCTGCACAGCAGTGAGAACGGAGAATCTACAACCACCTGCAAAAATATGGATGAAGCTCACATACGTAATATTGAATGAAAGAAGCCACACACAAAAGAATATATATAATATATTATATATAAATATATAATGTACTATATGATTCCATTTCTATTAAATAAAGTAGACAAACTAATCTCTGATGTTAGAAGTCTGGATAGTGCAGGGGGCCAGGCCAGTGGTGTAGTGGTTAAGTTCACATGCTCCACTTTGGTGGCCCGGGGTTTGTGGGTTTGGATCTTGGGCGTGGACCTGCACACCACTCGTGAAAGCCATGCTGTGGTGGCATCCCACATAAAATAGAGGAAGATTGGCACAGATGTTAGCTCAGGGCTAATCTTCCTCAAGCAAAAAGGAAGACTGGCAACAGATGTTAGCTCAGGGCCAATCTTCCTCCCACACACACACACACACACACACACACCGAGTCAGGATAATGGAAGGAGCACAGGATGGGTGCTGGCAGTGGTTGGTTACTTGGTCTGGATGCTATGTGTGCTTGGTTTGTTAAAGTTCACTGAGTCGCACACTTAGGAATGTGCACGTTTCTGTGTGTATATTATGCTTTAATGCAAAGTTGAAAGATATTCTAACCACAGTAATGGAGAGAGAGTACACTCTACAACAGACTTCCCATTTCCAAACAATTCTGGTGATCTAATAGATAAAACACTCTAAAGGATGGTATCAGATCCCACCTACAATTACAGCTCTTGGCTGCTCACAGAGCTTCAATGTGCTCAGCCCTTTCAGGCATCAGTATACCCAGGCCCAGAGTGAGTGTAGATAAGCCCTTGAACTAAACTTGCCTTATTTCTAGGACCAGTCCAGCCCTAGTTGGGTAACCTGTGAATTAAAATCCATGGTGCCCAGTCCATATTTGTTTTCTATCAGTGGCCTGCCCTCACAAATTTCTAGACTCAGAAGGGAGTGGATGGACTTGGTTAGCTGGCAAGAGTATCTCAGGATAATCCTGCTACAGGGCAAATTCTAGAAAATAACTGATCCCAAGTTATCCAAGGAAGTTTTTAAAGGGAAGAAAAATAGAAGAGCTGTAATTAAAACTGTTAGAATCCTCTCTGTATCTGCCTATCTCTCTCTGAGATCGGGTTAAATGAATCTACTTACTCCACAATCTTCCAGGATGGAACCCCGAGAAAAAACATTTAGAGAGTCCATAGAGGAAAGGTGGTGGAAAGAAGACAGATATTTCTCAAATAGGTAGGAGATCGGGGTCCAAGAGCAAAGCAATCAGTTCATTGGTTCTTACACACTTTTTCCGTAAAATATTGTTTTTCTTAAAGAAGTTATCCACTTTGCAGGATCCGTCTTCTTTGGAACATCTTTCTTTGGAAAATCGTTCTTCTTTGGAACATCTTTCCTTTGGGCTGAGAAAAAAAGGGTTTTATTATTGAAATAGAATCTAGCAAATACCTCAAGCTGAGACATGTTAGAAATATCTGTACTTCCATCCAACTGTATAGCAAACCTCCCACACTGCATAATTTGTTCTAATGCTTGTTTCTTCCAACCTTCAGCAATGTTTTCTATATGTCTTCTAAATATATTTGCTGACAAAGGAATGCATTTTAGTTTGACATGACTTTTTATCTACACATTAGAGCAGCCACTTTTACTGTGGTCTGAGAGCAGGTGTTTCTGCAACGGTATGAGATTTTTGTTTTTTCTTTATTGAATTATGGAAACTCAAAAAAGTCTTCTAAATATTTATAATCGCGTGTAGCCATGTTTTGTGAAGTGCTGGATTGAGTATCATATGACTTGAAACATTGCTCAGAAATCATAGAGGTTTGTCTTCATCTTCTGGATGCTTCCTTTTCAAGTATCACGGTAATTACAATAGCTTCATACCATCATTAACTGTTATCTCAAGGTACAATATATGCTCCAGGTGAGGTTTAATGCTAATAGCAGCAGATATTTCCATAGTCCTCTCTGTGATGATTTTCCATTCAGCTTTCTTCTTGTCACATTTGATTAGGTCATCGTTGTTCATACCTGATAATGAGGCTGATGCAGAACTCGTACAAGGAGTAGGGGGGTCAGCTCTGGCACTTTCTTGTTCACTTGTGCTTGTATTATCTTTGCTTTACTATTTCATTGCAGGAAAAGTTTTAACCATCTGCTGATCTCGTGAGCATCAGTTTAGTTAAAACTAGAAAATAGAATCCACAAATGCACATATCCAGGCCTGGTGAACAGCAGCAGTTTGCAATAAGCTGAAAGCAAATGAAAATGTCAGGGAAGCCAGGCCTCTCCTTTCTATTGCACAACTTGCATTCTTCCTTGAGGACACCTTGTCGATTTTACGTTGACAGAGATGGGGCGCCAGCATAAATCCATATTTTAGAATTCGATATTCATCATGCTTCCTTTCTTGTTACTTAACATGAAAAATAAATCTATGCACAAGTGTTGCTCTCTGGTGGATTGTCTTGCTCATCCCACGTTAGAAAACCCTGGTCGCGATATTCTAAATCTTGTCCTTGGATCCAGCCATGAGGGAGAGAACTGCATTTTCAGATTGCGTGTTTGGTCCTTGGTAGAAATGCTTTTCTGAACTGCCTTTTAGTTCTGGCGCTTTGCCTTGCATGGAGGATGCTACACAGACAAATATAAAATAACAGGATTGTCTTTATCAGGGGGCTGTTGTTGAGTACGTTAGTGTCGCTATGGCATCACCCAGCATGCCCCTTCTGGAGGCCCCTGGAAGGAATTTCTATAAGAGTCGGCATCTGGAAATGCTGTGCTTCTCCTCAATAGCTACTTTGTGCTTTTGCTTAAGGGCCATATTAACTTTGTCTTCTTCTCTGCTTTGACTGCAGAGAGCTTAAAGCCGTTTTTGTGGCTCCCCTCTCTGAAACGTAGAGGACCGTGATAGGCATTCCTGTGTGCTCTTTTCCTCCCTGGCCTATTTTTGAAACCCATATTTCGCCCCTCACCTCAGGGCTCACAATTATTATTTTAAACTTTCAATTTTTTTCAAGTCACTCAGGTCCTTTGGGGAAGGAGATGAGATGTGAATAAGATGTAAGATTGATGCTCATTATAAACTCCTTAAGCTCAATTGCCTAAGAAAAAATTGATCTAGGGTATGGAATTTTATCATCTCTAGGTAAAGATGATTATTTCCTATTGTTAATAGCATCTATGCAATTCATGAATCTAAGATGCCACTAATTATAAGATGCACTTCCATTTCAGAGGTGTTACAGTGTCAGAAAATGGCCAACTCTGATTTTGTTCTTTAATTATTTTATTGAGGTCATATTGGTTTATACCTGTGTAATTTCAGGTGTACGTTATTATATATCAGTTTCTGTACAGACTGCATCGTGCTCACCCTTAATAGTCTAGTTTTTATCCGTCACCATACGTACGTGCCCCTTTACCCCTTTTGCCCTCCCCCCACCCCTTCCCCTCTGGTAAACACTGATCTGTTCTCCTTATCCATGTGTTTGTTTATCTTCCACATATGAGTGAAATCATATGGTGTTTGTCTTTCTCTATCTGGCTTATTTCACTTAACATAATACCCTCAAGGTCCATTCACGCTGTTGTAAATGGCATGATTTTGTCTTTTTTTATGGCTGAGTAGTGTTCCGTTGTATATATATACCACATCTTTATCCATTCATTAGTTGCTGGGCACTTGAGTTGCTTCCATGTCTTGGCTATTGTGAATAATGCTGCAATGAACATAGGGGTGCATAAGTCTCTTTGAATTGTTGATTTCATGTTCTTTGGATAAATACTCAGTAGCTGGATAGCTGGATTGTATGGTACTTCTATTTTTAATTTTTTGAGAAATCTCCATACTATTTTCCATAGTGGCCACACGAGTTTGCATTCCCACCAGCAGTGTATGAGGGTTCCCTTTTCTCCACACCCTCTCCATTTTTTGCCTTGTTAATTATAGCCATTCTGACAGATGTAAGGTGATATCTCACTGTAGTTTTGATTTGCATTTCCCTAATAATCATACAACCTCCCAAAACTGAATCAAGAAGAAATACAGAATCAATAGGACGCTTCCTAACTCATTCTATAAGGCCACCATTACCTTGATGCCAACACTGATTTTAAGACAACATTTATTGTAAGACCTCTCCTAATCTCAGACATGTTAAAATGTGGGGGGAAATGTACATTTTAGAATCAAAGAAGTGTGGTGTTGTAGTACTAAGAGTCTTCCAGCTATGTGAAATCCACTGCTGTGGGGTTTGGAAGGTGGGCACGTGGAGGGGAGTTACGGCTTATGGGTGGTCAGTGTTTTAAGGAGGCCTGTATCCGTATAGCATAATTAAAATTCTGATCCCTGCTTGCTAAAAGGGCAGTGATTACTAGGCTGACCTAGAGGTGGGTGTTCACACTTTGCTTTAAAAAATGGACTTCTGCGGGGCTGGCCCCGTGGCCGAGTGGTTAAGTTCGCGCACTCCGCTGCAGGTGGCCCAGTGTTTCGTTAGTTCGAATCCTGGGCGCGGACATGGCACTGCTTGTCAGACCACGCTGAGGCAGCGTCCCACATGCCACAACTAGAAGAACCCACAACGAAGAACACACAACTGTGTACCGGGGGGGCTTTGGGGAGAAAAAGGAAAAAATAAAATCTTTAAAAAAAAAAAAAAATGGACTTCTGGGGGCCGGCCCCATGGCCAAGTGGTTAAGTTCTGGTGCTCCGCTTCGGCGGCCCAGGGTTTCACCAGTTCAGATGCTGGGCACGGACATGGCACCGCTCATCAGTCCATGCTGAAGCGGCGTCCCACATACTGCAGCTAGAAGGACCCACAACTAAAAATATGCAACTATGTACTGGAGGGCTTTGGGGAGAAAACGGAAAAATAAAATCTTTAAAAAAATGGACTTCTTATGAAGGGACTCTAGATAAAGTTAGAAAATGCATTTTAAAAGACATTTAAGATAATTTTAAAACTGTGCTGTTGTTTTGCTTTTAACTAACTTTAAAATACTTATTCTCAACAATAGAAAAATGAGCAAAGTACAGATTATTCTCAGAAGAAAATACAAATGGCTAATAAACATTTGAAAAATGTTCCATCTTTCTTGTAATCAAAATAATGTAAATTGAAACAGCATGATGCCATTTTTTGGTCTATAAAATTGACAAAGATAATACTCAATGCCAGTGAGATGGCAGCAAGCTAGGTGTTTTCATACATTGTAATGTGAGTATAAATGATCCAGGTTTTGTAGAAGGTAATTTACCAGTATATATTACACTGTTCTTCAAATATTTATCTTTTAAAATGTTCTTATCCCTGATCTAAGTAATTCTATCCTCAGGAAATAATGAGAGGTTCAGAATTATGTTTAGAATATTATTTATATTAGTAAACTATAAACACCTTAATATTCAGTAACAAATATTTAAATAAACTATGCTTTTTTAATTCAGTGGAATGTTTTCTAGCTATCAAAATTAGTGAGAGTTATATGGGAAGTCTCTGTATCTTCTGCTCATTTTGCTGTGAACCTAAGCTGGTTTTAAAAAGTAAGGTCTATTAATACAAAGATCAGTGAGGTCGAAGACTATTTAAATGACGTGATAAAATAATCGTGATATATTGAGTGAAAAAAACTGTCCGTGCAGTCAGATTCCAAAGTTGTTAATGTATGTAGATAACATATCAGAAAGCCTGAAAAGAAATGTAGAAAATGGTAACAAAGGTTGTATTTGGGAAGTAGAATTCTCTTTTTAAAATTTTTATTATTTATTATTTTTTTATTGCGTTCATGATTGTTTACGTCATTTTGAGATTTCAGTTGTACATTATTTCTTGACTGTCACCACGTAAGTGCTCCCCTTCACCCCCTGTGCCCACCCCCCCCTTCTCCTGGTAACCACTGAACTGTTTTCTTTGTCCATGTGTTTGTTTATATTCCACATATGAGTGAAATCATGGTATTTGTCTTTCTCAGTCTGGCTTATTTCGCTTAACATAATTCCCTCAAGGTCCTTCCATGTTGTTGCAAATGGGATGATTTTGTCCCTTTTTCTGGCTGAGTAGTATTCCATTGTACATATATACCACATCTTTATCCAATCATCAGTCGATGGACACTTAGGTTGCTTCCATGTCTTGGCTATTGTGAATAGTGCTGCAGTGAACATAGGGGTGCATAAGTCCCTTTGAATTGTTGATTTCAAGCTGTTTGAGTAGATACCCAGTAGTGAGATAGCTAGATTGTATGGTATTTCTATTTTTAGTGTTTTGAGGAATCTCCATACTGTTTTCCATAGTGGCTGCACCAGTTTGCATTCCCAGTGCAATGTGTGTGAGGGTTCCCTTTTCTCCACACCCTCTCCAACATTTGTTATTTTTAGTCTTAGTGATTATAGCCATTTTAACAGGCATAAGGTGGTATCTTAGTGTAGTTTTGATTTGCATTTGGGAAGTAGGATTCTTTTTTTTTAAAGATTTTATTTTTTTCCTTTTTCTCCCCAAAGCCCTCTGGTACATAGTTGTATATTTTTTTAGTTGTGGGTCCTTCTAGTTGTGGCATATGGGATGCTGCCTCAGCATGGCTTGATGAGCCGTGCCATGTCCACGCCCAGGATCGGAACTGGCGAAACCCTGGGCTGCCACAAAGTTTGTGCGGAGCGCACAAACTTAACCACTCAGCCACGGGGCCGGGTCCTGAAGTAGAATTCTTGATGAGTTGCTTTCCTCTCTTTATTTTCCCAAGTTTTCTATAGTATATATTATGATGATGATAAGAGAAAGTTATGAAACATTGATAAGTGTATTTATTTTCTTATTGAGTTTAATCTTTATCAATAATCATTCTCTCTCCAGTGACTTTAAATTCCCCCATACAACAAATATTTATTGAGAACCTTCTATATGCCAGGAACTTCAGGCCAGTAACTTTGGAATTATCCTGACTCCTCTCATTCTTTCATGCTCTGCATCCAATCAATTCCAATTTTTTTTTTCCTGAGGAAGATTAGCCCTGAGGTAACATCTGTGCCACTCTTCCTCCACTTTACATGTGGGTCACTGCCTCAGCATGGCTGACAAGTGGTGTAGGCTCTGTGCCTGGGATCCAAACCTGTGAACCTGGGCTGCCAAAGCGGAGCACGCCAAACTTAACCATTATGCCACAGGGCTGGCCTCATCCAAATTTTATTTATTCAAAATCTATCCAGAATCTGCTACTTCTCACCACGTCTACTGCTATCACTTCGGCCCCAGCCTCCATCTATCTACTCAAGCCTGATTATTACACCAGATACCTCAGTGGTTTTCTTGCTTCTACCTTTGACCTCTTACAGTTTATCCTCAACATAGCAGCCAAGTGGTCCTGTTAAAACTGCGTTAGGTCATATCACTTCCTGTTCAAAACTCTTTTTTGTTTTTTCAAAACTCTTTGATGGCTCCTGTCTCCTCAGAGTGAAAGCCAGTCTGTACAGCATCCTAAAAACTCCACACCACTGGGTGCCTCCTCCCTTTCCTTCTGCCTCACCTCTGTGGCTATATCTCCTACTACTATTCTTTTTTGCTCACTTCTTCCAGACATACTAGCCTCCTTGTTATTCCTGGAAGAAGCCAGGCATGCTCCTGCCTCAGGGCCTTTGCACTTGATGTTTTCTCTACCTGGAGTATTCTTTCTCCACATGGTTCAATTGATCCTTTAGATACTTAGATTTGTACACATATATCAACTTCACTGACTATCCTATTTACAGTTATATCCCCTACAGTCCCTATCCCCTTCCTTGCCTTCTTTTTTCCTATCACACTTATCACCTTTTAACATACCACACATTTTCCATTCTTTTTTGTTGTTTATTATCTTTAAGGATCACAAGGGCAGGATTTTTTGGTCTGTTTTGTTCCCTAAAGTATCCTAGAACCTAAAACAGCGCTTGGAACACAGCACTCGAATGGTGTTTGTTGGAAAAATGAATAGTGGGTAGATACTATGAAGACAATTTAAATTGTTTTTAAAAGCTCAAATGAGTTTTAAGTGTTCCGTATACCTATGGATAATATCATTTAACAGTTTATAGATAATAGTTGTTATTTTTCAAGCCACTCCTCTTTTCCTGTTAGACACCTTTCCCCCCACCTTTGGGACATACCTAGTCCTTGATTAAATTTCCTCCATCTCTGAATTCACAGGAGAGGAAATATTTCTTTCTATTTATTTTTAAATTAGATACATCACGTGAATGTGTTCTCATTGTAAAACTAAAATAACAGACATATATGGAGTAAACAATGAAAGCATCCCTTCCTCTCTCCTCCCAATGCCTCTTCCCAAGAGATAATCCCAGTTAACAATTTGTTAGGTCCCCTTCTAGGCCAGTGCTGTCCGATAGAACTTTCTGTGGTGCCAGGAATGTTCTATATCTGCGCTGATACAGCAGCCATTAGCCACATGTAGTTATTGAGCATTTGAAATGTGGCTAGTGTGACTGAGAAACTGAGTTTTTACTTCTATTTAATTCTAATTAATTATAATTGGAATTTAAATAGCCACATGTGGCTAATGGCTACCATATTAGACAGTACAGTTCTAAACTATTTCTACACAATTACCTATTTTTCTCCAACTATAAATGATATCATACTATGTAACAGGTATACATGTTATACATATAGTTTTGTGACTTTTTGCATTCAACAAAATGTCTTAGAAATCGTTTGTAGTACATATGCATCTGTCTTACTGTTTTTAATGGTGCCTATTACTTTATAATATGTGCATAACGTACTTAGCTAAGACGAAAAATGGATATTTCTTGGTGCTGAGCCGTGTGCTAGGCTTCCTTTTCCGCCCTCCACTGGCGTCTGCCGAAGCTTTGCAGCAGCTGCCTGATCTGAGCTTCTACGTAATCGATGACACAGTCCAAGAAGCCAGTGATTCACGTGTGCTGGGCCTATGGTCCACTATAAAATCGACTTTTTCTTTTCTCTCTATCTTCAAAAGACTAAAATATTTTGATCCCAAATGAAATCAGGCTTTGAAAAATATGTTCGGTGATAGATAAATACAGACCTAACAGCATGAGACTGAGGAATGAGATTTTGTGATGTCTTTTTGTAATTCTGAATTTGTGGTCCTAAAGCTGTTGAGTCCTGAGGCCAAAGGCCTACATGGGAGAAGTAGATTCTTTCTGAAGTCCTGCCCTTGTCTCTTTTTTTTTTTTTTCCCATAAAGCCTTAACAGTTTTTTTTTTTTAAAGATTGGTACCTGAGCTAACAACTGTGGCCAATCTTCTTCTCTTTTTTTTCCTGCTTTTTCTCCCCAAATCCCCCCAATACATAGTTGTATATTTTAGTTGTGGCATGTGGGACGCTGCCTCAACATGGCCTGAGAGCGGTGCCATGTCCGTGCCCAGGATCCAAACCAGCGAAACCCTGGGCTGCTGAAGCAGAGCACATGAACTTAACCACTCGGCCATGGGGCTGGCCCCTCTTGTTTCTTTTGCGTATCCTGATTAAAATGCTCTATCGTTGTAAAATTTTTTCCTACTGGAAGACGTTCTTGAGATAGTTATGACTTTATTAACTATGGGTAATTCACTTTTTGATTGATTTCTGTGCTTCTAACAGGCCTCATCAACATTTGCTAGGTAACATCTATTGAGCCTGGCATCGTGCTGATATATATCTGTATCAGTCAAGGCCCTGTCCAGACACAGGCAGCTCACTCTAAAGGGGAAATATGAAGAAAGGTTAATAAAGGGGCTGTTTACAAAGGCGTGGGCAGGGTTTAAGGAATCCTCAAGGGATAGTATGCACCCTAGGCTAGAAACATTGGGCATAAAAGGACAGGGGGAGAGTGGTTACCAGGACTTCACAGAGCTCTCTATAAAGAGAGCCCCTTGACAGGAGCTGTGGATTGTGGTAAAAGGACAGACCCAACATACTGCTTCCTAGCAGAGAGGAAGCCAGGGAGACAAATACCCTGAGCTCACTCTTGTCCTGCCCTCCAGTGTTGTGCATGCTTCCCGTGGACCCAACCCAACTGGAAGCAGGAAGGCAACGGAGCCCATTGGTGCAGTCCATACAGGAAGCCATGCAGAGAAGAGTAGAGAAGGGTAGGAAGACAGTGGATTCTGGAGAGGCAAAAGAAAGATATTAATCACATATGCATCATTTCGTTTACTCCTCACAACAGCTTCATGAGGTAGGTCACTTTATTATTCTCTTTTTATAGATGAGGATACTGAAGGTTAGAGAGGTTAAGAAGTAAAAACCAAATTTAAAGAATCAAATGGATATTAAATAACGGAGCTAGGATTTGAACTCAGGCCTATCTGACTGAACCGCCCTATTGTTGTTAAGAATGGCTTAGCTTAAACAAGCAATTCTGTGGCTGACTGTCGCCATCAACAGGACTGTGATAAGTTCTGATTGATTGATTAGCTTGCCGTCTGGTCCAGTTGCCATTCATTGATGCTCATTGCATAAGTTCAGGTTCTACCGACCATGTTTTGCACTGAAGTAATGTTTGCATTGTATATTTTATCTAGTGCCTAATAGCTTTTTTTTAAAAAAAGTAAATATTTGACAAAGACCAATTGAATATATTCTGCAAATGAAATGCCCAAATATCTAACGTCTTGCCCTTTAGAAAGCCTGATGAGTACAACTTTGGTATGGTACTACAGTACAGTTTCCATAACCAGAACTTGTATGGCAAATAGGCAACATATTCTCATGCTATGACTGGGTATTCTGAAATCTTAAATTAGGTGGAAGGAAGTTTTATTGCATTCTTTCTCCAAGTCTGTGGTCTGGCAAGGCCCCTGCACATGTGAGGTCCAGGGCTCTGGGCCAGCGCTTCTTGACCCTTTAAAATCCTCTCTCTTCTACTAAACATAAAAATTTAATATGCCTCCCCAGCCATGAATTTGGAATGTATCTTACTTGGGGGGCAGAATCTATTCTCTGATGATCTCTCCAGTCCAGAGGCTTATTTTCTATGATTTGTATGTTGAAAAGGTAGGGGTTTTTTTTCCAGATATGAAGTTATTGAAAACTGAATATGCTTTTTCAAACTAATACCTCCACCGAGTCTAACAGGGCCACCCTTCACCTTTGAGGATTGCTGCCCCAGAGCCAATTATGTTCCTTTCTTCCTTATTTCTCTCCTCCATTTATACACCCTCCAGACATCTAGCATCATATGAAACACATAGCATGTGCTATAAACATTCAGCAATGCGATCTGGGTGGTGTGGAGTCTAAGCTGAGGCTTGCCAGTAACCATATGTAAGTCATCTGACCTACTACACTAAGTCTGGGTAAAAATATGGTCACAAAGTGCTTTTGTTTTTTCAATTAATTGTTTGCCCCCCTTCTCTAATTATCAGGAAGTCCAGTGTCTCCTTTTTGAGGCCCTTCTATCCTAATCATCTAAGAATCCTGAGAGTTTCCTCAGTTCAAAGGGAGCCAAAAAGGTAACTGAGTCTGAAGGATCCACCACTGCTGTTGCTTCTTGCTACCACTTGGTGTCACTGTTGAGGACAGATCCTGTACAGTTCAGTGGAGACGGTAACTACCTCACAGAGTTGTGGACAAATTAAATAAGCTAATACATTTAAAGTGCTTAGTGTATAGATGGATACATGACACTATGTAGGCACTCAAAGATTTAGCTATTATGTTATGTTATTGGGCCTCAGTTTTATGTCTTATGTAGGGCATAGATTAGAGGATCTCTAGAACCATCCTAGCTCTGGCAAATGGTAAGGAATAGATGAGGGCTTGGGTCCCCTGCAGGCCAGTGTAGAGCCTAAAGGCCAGGTTGGCTCAGTCCCTGCCCCTAACTGCAGCCTCTGGCTGTTTTACTCCCATTGTCCTCAAGTTGGTCTGCCCCTTATAGGTGGCGAAGACAAAACCTGAGTAGCATAGAATTCCTTGTAAATCAAATGATTTGTTCTGGCTCAGAGAAGAAGGAGTTCTGGGGTGTTGGACTGAAAAAATATTGCCTCAAGTCACAGGGCTGGTTGGTGGTAGGCAGGCCTTAACCAAGGTCTTCCTGAATGCAGAGCTTGACTCTCAACCCCGGGGGTATTCTGCCTCACTTTGGAAGGCAGTGTTCTTGCAATCTTCACAGCAAGGCTATGGCTCATTTATTTTTGAGTTCTCCCCACTCCAAGCACAGTGCCTTGTACATAAGAAGAAATACCCCTTCTCCATGTCAACTACTGTTAAAGATGCTTACATGCTCACAAGCACACAAATGTACACATGTGCACACATGCACATACAAGCTCACTTATGAACTCCCTCTGCCTTCCATCTCTTCGTTTCTCCCTTTTTCTTCTAGGCCACAATAATTAAGAACAAAATGCACAATGCATATAAACCTTTTCTTCACCTTTGAGTAACTATCAATGCTTTATGACTTTCTCTGTTTCTGCTTTAATTACCAGATTTCACACCCTCTAGAATACACCTTTCTTGGAAAACAGCACCACCTTATCTCTTTAATAAATTTCTTGGCGAGCACATGAAAGATCCCCAAATAGTAATTTATTTAGATCATGTAAAAAAGATTCACTGTCCACATATATTAAAGCTTACTGAATCCTTACTATAAGCCAATCCCATTTGCCAATCCATATACTTTTTTGGATTATGTCCTGAAAATTCACTCATGAGTCAATTTGCTTGTTTCTATGGGGAACTACATTATCTATTATTATATCATAATATATAGTATATAGTATTATATATTATGATATATAACAATGAATACTAATAGCAGTAATAATAATTGCCACAATTTATTGAGTACCAGGTACTTTATATACATTATCTCTATTTTTTTACAACCCTGCAAGATAGGTACCCACTTTACAGATGAAACTGAGATTCAACTAAATTAAGGAACTCCCTTTTAAGAGCACACAAGGTCAAATACATTTTTTGCCCCAGTGACAGCTCCTACTAACGGTGCAATGACAGGCCACTTGTGACCTCCCTTGCCACTCCACTTCCCCTCACCAGCCACATCTGGTGGGCCCCAGGTGGGCTCCTGATTCAATGCAAGCCAATCCAATTCAATGGTTGTGGCCTAGTTTGAAAAGATGAGCTTGGCCAATCTGATTCTCCCTTAGGAATTTGAATTGGAAACATGGAAAGAAGCAGTAAGCTGGTAGGAGCAGGAGCTAGGGCTGAAAGGCTCAATCAAAAGTTGTTGAATGAGTGTTGGGAAGGGAGGCCGAGGAGGCCATGATAAGCCATATTCAAGCCGAAGTTTATGGGGGAGTAGCAAGCAAAGACTTTAATGTAGTAGAAGGATATAGGGTAAAGGGGGGTGGGACAGAAACAGTCACATGCAGAGAGCAGCCAGTTGGTGCAGGGCGCTCCGGGGTCAGGTGCTGCCCCTTTCTTCCTTTTGTCCTCACAGATTCTGTGCCAGGGTAGCCTTCGAATAATCTTTCATCTCTTGAGCTAACTTTAGTGAGTATCAGTTCCTTTCAACCAGGAGAGTCAAATTAGAATATACAGCCTGTAAGTGCTGGAAAGGGGATTTGAACCCCAGTTTTGTGGCTGCAGAGCCTCTGCTCTTGTCACTGCACCCTTTGCCATATTGCAAATGCTGCTCCTGCCCACCATGGCCCACAAGGTCACCTTAATGTATCTGAAAAAGAACCAACAAAGGACTCAAGTTTCCCGGATCCATGTCCCAAGTCTTGGTCTGCTTTCCAAGCCCTGAATGGGAAGGTAGGAGTTAAGAAAGTCTCAGGCAACTGGGAGGTCTCCAAACAATGCTGGGGCAGGACTCCAGCTTCCAGAGTGGGAGGTGCTACAATGGGCCGAGGCGTGGGGGTGGGCTAAGGATTGCTTCTTGGAAGTGCAGAAGAGATGGGGGCTCTTCCAGGACGGGGACTGGTCTTATCCCTACTTCTATCCCCACTTCGAAGACAGTGTATGACATATATTCAAATCAGTGAGGGAATGAATAAATGAATGGCAGAACTGAGTCATAGGCCCTCCTCGAATGTATGGATCATTCTTCGGTTGGGTCTTCCCAAGTTAAGGAACACCTGTGTCTGTCTCTAAGAAACAATTCCTGTAACAATATGAGTAACGTTTACAGTGACTCGTCAACTTCAGCTTTAAAAATACCAAAGATGATATAGTGATGACCATGGTAATGACATAGTTCAAAGACTACAAATGGACGACTCTCGATTGCATTTGCCCTGTTTACAAAAATACCGCTTGCTTTTTTCTTCCTCTGTCTGGAGAGAGTGAGGTTTTCATTTTAAGAGGCTGACTAAAAAATGCAGAGCCACTTCCTGGGCAGCCTTCCAAGTGACTACATCTCTCTCATAGCGCTCCCCAGAGCCCCAGCCCAAGCTGCCTGGGGCGGGGCCTCCAGCCGTTGGTGGCTGTTGGAGCTGCCATAGAGCAGTTATCTGCAGCCCGCCAGAAATGCTGTGCTTTTAGGCCCTCCCAGGGCACAGAGAAGGGCTTTGGCCTTTGTACTGGAGAGACATCAGAGTTTGTGATTGGCCAGGCTGGCGTGTGTGAAATACAGGAGATGTCTGCCACACTTCTGAGTATGGCATTCCTTCCAGCCGAGTACCCCGGGGTGTGGGTAAGTCTAAATGATTGAAGTCTGCCCTCGTTGGTTGTGAAATGTTCAAAGCTGAGCATTGTGACTTTCTAGGGCATGACTTAGCATGTTTCTTAATCCTGCTAAGCCTCAGTTTCCTTTTCTGTGAAATAGAGATGGTATTATCCTGTACTATAGAAGGATAGAATGGCTCTAGAAGGATAGAAGTATCTAGCTATCATAGGGTGTTGTGGGGCCTAAAAGAGATAACATATTCAGAGTACCTCACCTGGTACCTGGCATATAGTAGACACTGCAGAGCTCTGATTATTTCTGAAGCATCAGTCAAAAAAAGGTTTCAGTGACAATGTCCCTGCTTTTATTTCTAACAGTACAATATTTCTCTGAAAGACTCAGCGGATATATTCTACTTCTTAATCATACCTGTGTAGCCAACAGAAATAAAACTTCAGGGGAAGTTAGTGCCAAAGGCAAGTTTGTCAGACTATATTCCCTTTCTCTTTTTCCCTTCTAGACCCTGACTGCACCTGCCCCATTTGCAGATGAAACCAGCTGCCAGTGCCAAGCACCCCATGAAAAACTCACCATTGCTCAGGCCCGCTTAGGAACACCAGGTGAGGCTGTGCTTCTTGTTCTCCGAATGGGCCCTGTCCTGACAGCTACAGTAGCAGAAAGGCCCATCGTTACTTGAGCAGCACTCACTTTCAATGAGAGAGTTGAATTTAGAGATTATAGCACAGAGCAAGAAGGATAAATACCAACAGTGATAAACTAGATCAGCAAAAGTAGCGGGATACGAGTCGGAGGCCCAGCTCTGCCATTTACTAGTTCTACAGCCTTGGGCAAGTCGTGAAAATGATCTGAATGTCTTTCCTCATATGCAAAACAGGGATGTCAATACCTGCTTCATGAGGTTTTTGTGACAACTAGATTCTGTTAGAAATACCAAAGCATTTTTTAAACTGTGAAGGCTTATACAAACCTAAGCTGCTATAATTATTACCATTCTTAGAAGTCTGTGTTTTTAAGTTTCTCTAATTGTGCCTTCTATTAAAGAGCCTGGGCTTGGGGCTGGCCCAGTGGCACAGCGGTTAAGTGTGCATGTTCCGCTTTGGCGGCCTGGGGTTCACCAGTTCAGATCCCAGGTGCGGACATGGCACCGCTTGGCATGCCATGCTGTGGTAGGCGTCCCACATAGAAAGTAGAGGAAGATGGGCACGAATGTCAGCTCAGGGCCAGTCTTCCTCAGCAAAAAGAGGAGGATTGGCAGCAGATGTTAGCTCAGGGCTAATCTTCCTCCAAAAAGAAAGAAAAAGATCCTGGGCTCTGCTCTAGGAGTGTGTTCCTTCATTCACTCCTTTAATGTATACCAGAGGATGGATAGGGAAGAGAGTTGAAAAGAACCATAAGGTACCATTTCTGTTTCTCAAGAGCTCTCCTTGAAATTAAAGAGATAAGACAACTAGATATGAAATAAAACCCACCAGTAGTAGGCACGCATGTGCTTAGGGGTTAAATCCTGCCACATAGATGATAACTGACAATTCTGAGAAAGGCAGATTCATTTGGCCTGGAGCAGTCAGGAAAGATCTGGTAGCAGACCTGGGCTGATCCTTCTGGGAGAAGTAAGATTTGGACTATGTAGGCAGAAAATGGAAGGGTATTCTGAACAATGGAACGAGAATAGTGAAGGCACAGAGAGAGACAGTTAATGAGTGGTGTTTCAGTTGATTGGGCTGGAGTCAAAAATAAGACTAGTTGAGCTGGTAAGCTTTGAGCCATTTAAGATGGCATAACTCAATGGTTTCCACTCACCATTGCAAAAAACACATCCCCGATTTAATACAATCCATGGGACAAAGGACAATTCGCTTAATAATAATAACAATGGATATTTATCAGGTGCTTACGATGTACTAAGTTCTTTATATGTATCATGTCATTTCACTGTCACAACTCCGTGTGGTTAACACTTTTGGTATTTCATAGATGAGGAAATGAAGGTTTCTGAGAAGGTGTGACTCTGCACAAGGTCATTCAGCTCGGAAGGGCCAGTGGTTCTCATCCTAGAGCCGGCATCAGAATCCCCTGGAGGGCTGGGAAAACACAGATGGCTGGGGTGCCCCCCAGAGTTTCTGATTCGGTCCAACTGGGGCGGGGCTCACAAATTTGCATCTCTAAACATCACCTGGGAGTGATGCTGCTGCTGAGGGACCACAGTTTGAGAACCATTGGTAAGTGGTAAAGCTGGGATTTGATCCCAAGCCTGTTGCCGTTTGAGCTTGATCTCTCAACCATAACACTCGACTTCCTCTTCAAGAATAGCTTTCGAGAGACTGAAGTGAGGAGGAGAGTGGGCAAAGTTAGTAAGCTTTTTAGTGAGCTGCTTTTGAGAAAGGCAAGAAGAGGCTTGGGGAGGTAGTTGAGAGCAGCTCAACCAGTCGTCTCCAGACTGTGGTGTGCAAAGAATCACTTGGTAAGTTTGTTAAAGAAGGAGATTTCCTGCTCTCTCCCTTGCACCCGTAAATCCATGGTGGGGCCCAGGCGTTTGCATTTTTAACAAACAGTCCAGATAATTCTGAAGTTGGTGGTCTACAGTCCACACACTGAGAAATACTGCCCAGCAGTAAATCCAAATGATACAGTGAAAGTCCAGAGACAGATTTGACCTGAACTGAAGGGATGAGCTGCAGGCCCAAGCAGAAAAGGATGCTACTTTTCTTGGGAAGTAGAACTTACTCTCCATCTGCTAGGTGCTACGCCCTGTACTCCATCGTGTTTAGTCTTTGCAAAAACTGTGGGAGAGGGGTATTATTGTCATTTCTACAGATAAGGCAAGTGAGACTTGGAGAGCTGAAAAGTAACTTTTCAAGTGTCCTAGCTGACTGAGTAGAGCTAGGATTCGACCCCAAGTCCCTTTTCCCTCAAACTCCTGCTTGGTCCACCACAGCGGGCTGCCCTGTGGAGCACGGGCCACAACAGACCGTGGAGTTAAGTGGAAACCTGCTCAGGCTTTGAACTGGAGGGTGGAAGGTATGTGAGCAAGACAGACAGACAGTAGCTGTGATCTTCTGTAGTGGCAGAACTGTCTGCCATCTTCACTGCTGTTTCACCAGCGCCTAGAGAAGTACTTGTCAAGTATTGTATGCTCAGTAAATGTTTCATGAATGAATGAATGAATGGTTGAATTAACGAATGACTGAAAGTTTGGGACAAGAGAAGGAGCTTGTCCTCTGGAAATAGAATCAGAGAGAGTTTGGTCTGATGCTTTGAGCTGGCGTCAAGCTAATTGGGTGAGATTGGGCACCTGTACATTGTCTGACCACCAAGCAGTTTAAACCCCGAAAATCAAGCTAGAATAAGATGGTGGTGCATTTTTTTTTTTAAAGATTTTTTATTTTTTTTCCTTTTTCTCCCCAAAGCCCCCCAGTACATAGATGGTGGTGCATTTTGAAATAGCTGTGTGGTGGGCTCTGTGGAACATGGGTTACTACGGGAGTGAGATAGAACAAAGGTGAACTCCTGGACTTAGAAGAGAAATGCTCCCCTCTCGTCTCAGGTGATGACACTGGGAAGTTATCCAAGAGCATTTGTGATGTTCATGGGCACCTGGCCTGGGGAACTTCTGTTAGAAATTCCTTTATTTAGAACTTCTAACATCAGTATTAAAATATGACAAGAAGTTAGTTCTTTGCTTACCCAGAAGGCACATTTAGTCTTAGAGCATGCTCTGATAACCATTATTTTATTAGAGCGGTGGTCCTCAAACCTCAGTGTGCTTAGAATCTCCTGAAGGTTGTTAAAATAGACTGCTGGGCTCCACCCCCAGAGTTTCTGCTTCTGTGGGTCTGAGGTGGGGCTCGAGAATTTGCATCTCTAACAAGTTCCTAGGTGATGCTGATGCTGATGCTGATGCTGCTTGTCCTGGGACCACACTGCAAGAACCACTGCTTAAGGGTAACCCTCGGCAGTGGTTGCAGGGAGTGACGGGGAGATTATTCAAATATGGTTGTCGGAGCATTGTACTGTTAGAAAAGCTCAGAGAATTTTTTAATATCTTGCTATTTGACTACTGTTTAAGAAAACAAAAGCATCATTAATTTTTTGAAGTGTTTAGTAACTTCCAAGTGTAGTAAGCAGTTCATTTTTGTGGCACTGTCTTCAGCACTCCATCAAAAAGACAAAACAGACTCGTATCTGGGGTTTATAATGCGCTTCAAGATTATAGTTATAACTGAAGTCTTTTACTGTCTCCTTCACTAGCCCTGTTTTATGACTTAATACAATTGCCTACACTAGGTTTCACAGTCTTAGGTCTGCCCAAACAAGGCCTGGGGTATAAATTCTAAAACAGGTCATGACAAACTCTGCTCATAGCTCTTAGCTCCTGGACCTCGTCTGTGAAGTCACAAGGGTGATGAAACCTCAAGAGAAAGAATACAGTAGAGCAATCAGGATCGGCATCTTTGATCTTAACTCAACTAGTCCAGCTATGGAGCTATGAGCCTACAAGGTTTAGTATGTATCCTGAGGCAAAGAGAATCATTCCTCTATCTGGAGATAAAGAAAAGTCCAAGTGACAGTTTCATAGGTTCTTTTTCATTAAAGCTGATTTTTTTCTTAAAGAGAAACTCACTTCTGATTTCTTATTTTCCTCAAAAAGGGATTTGTATTATTTTGTTTCCACAGTGGATAGAGTTTTCCAAATTCGTTTTTCAAGAGCCACCTTAATGAATTTTGTTTTGTTTTGTTTTTTGAGGAAGATTAGGCCTGAGCTAACATCTGCTGCCAATCCTCCTCTTTTTTGCTGAGGAAGACTGGCCCTGAGCTAACATCCATGCCCATCTTCCTCTACTTTATATGTGGGACGCCTACCACAGTATGGCATGCCAAGCGGTGCCATGTCTGCGCCTGGGATCTGAACTGGCAAACAACGGGCCACCGAAGCAGAACGTGTGAACTTAACCGCTGCACCTCCGGGCTGGCCCCCAAATTTTGTTTTATTTGTGTGCCATCTGTACTAAAATTTACTTAATTTTTCTTTAAATGCACTCTCTTTTTTTTAAAAAAAGTTTTTTATTGTGGTAAAATACACTTAACATAAAGTTTACCATCTTAACCATTTTTAAGTGTACAATTCAGCTGTTTAAAATACATTCACACTGTTGTACAACTGTCACCACCATCCATCCCCATAACTCTTTTCATCTTGTGGAATTGAAACTCAGTCCCCCTTAAACAGTAACTGCCCATTCTCCCCTCCCCCAGCCCCTGGCAACCTCCATTCTACTTTCTGGCTCTATGATTTTGACTGCTCTACATACCTCATGTAAGTGGAACCACACAGTATTTGTCTTTTTGTGACTGCCTTATTTCACTTAGCATCATGTCCTCAAGGTTCATCCATGTTGTAGCACGTGTCAGAATTTCCTTCCTTCTTAAGGCTGAATAATATTCCATTGTAGGTATGATACTGGCCCTGGTATCGGTTTCCCTACATTAAACCCAGCATATATGGGGTAAAACAAAGCACTCTTTCCCTGCTTACTCCCTGGCTCCCGAATCCACTATCTGCCATGGAGACAAATGGCCAAGGACAACCACCTGGATTCGTTCTCCTCCCCCTCCTTTCTGCAAGTAGTCTCAAGGCCAAACACAGGCTGGTGGAAAGATTGACCAGCAAGGCCATATGCTCCCCCTCCCCTACCTAAAACCTCAAATAAAAACCCTTCCTTTTATCTTTTCAGGGAGTTTGGGATTTCAGCATTTAGCTGCCCTCTCTCCTTGCTCAGCGCTGTACAATAATAAAATTTCTGCTTTCTTCCACTACACTTGGTGTCAGCGATTGGCTAAATGTACTCTTTTTTTAACCTAAATTTAATGTATTTAAAAAGCAAACATCAATCATCATTTATTGAAAATACTACTGCTGGTTAGAAGAAGAAGGAAATTATAAAGTTTGTATAAAGCTATGTGAACTTTATAGAATATGTAACTGTTAGATTCTAAAAGGTTAATTTTTATGCCACATTTTTTGCAAATCAATTGTACACAAAAACAATACTAGTTACTATAATTCCTGGGCATTTAGTACTAGTCTCTCTCTCTCTTTTTAAAAAATCCATATTGGCATGTAGTTTTCTAGAGGGCACCACGAGTTAGAAGAAGGGGCAATGATTTGCACTAGAATTTCATCATGGGTTGGTTGTATGACATTGGGTAATCTGCTTAACTTTGCTGAGCTTCCATTTGCCCCTCTATGAAATGAGGATAGTAAGTCCGCTCTCCCATACCTACCTCGCAGAGTTGATACAAAGATTAAGTGAAATATACGTGCTTTGCAAATTGTATGTACTTTTAAGGCATTGTTTAAATGTAGGTTTTTAATAACCATAATCAAAAAGGAATAATCACCGTTTGGTTGTTGCCTGAATCTGAAGCAATACCCAGAAACGCCATAACACACCCCGCAAAAAAATGAATTCAGATGTGATACAATTGGTGATTGTCTCCTGTCTGGCCATATGGAAGGTGTATGTTTAACTTTTTAACCAACTACCAAAGTGCTTTCCAAAGAGATTGTACCATTTTATTTATTATTATTATTATTATTTTTTTTTGCAGGGAAAGATTCGCCCTGAACTGACATCTGTTACCAGTCTTCCTCTTTTTTTTTCCCTCTCCAACGCCCCAGTGCATGGTTTTACATCCTAGTTGTAAGTTCTTCTATGTGAGCTACCGCCAAAGCATGGCAACTGACAGGTGGTGTGATTCCATGACCGGGAAACGAACCCGGGCCGCTGAAGCAGTGAGCGCACCAAACATTAAGCACTAGGCCATCAGGGCTGGCTCCAGATTGTACCATTTTACATTTCCACTGGCAGTGTATGAGTGTTCCAGTTGCTCTCTGTCCTCACCAACAGTTGGTATGGTCAGTATATTTTTAAAAATTTTTAGCCATTCTAATGGGTGTGAAGTGATTTCTCCTTGCTTTAATTTGTATTTCCCTAAAGACTAATGATATTGAGGATCTTTTCATGTGCTCATTTGCCATATTTATTTTCTTTGGTGAAGTGTCTGTTCAATTTTTTTGCCCTTTTTAAAAATGAGTTGTTTGTCTTATTCAGTTTTGAGTGTTCTTTATATATTCTAGATATAAGTCTTACATCAGATATATATATTTTACAAATATTTTCTCCTTGTCTATGACTTGACTTTCATTTTTGTAAAAATGTCCTTTGAAGAGAGAAAGTTTTTATTTATTAAAAAAAATTTTTTTTCAAAAGTTGTAAATAAGGTCCAGTTTATCGAGTTTTTGGTTTTCTTGGGGCTGGCCCAGTGGCGCAGTAGTTAAGTTTGTGTGCTTGGCTTTGGTGGCCCAGGGTTCACCAGTTTGAGTCCTGGGCATGGACCTATGCACCACTTATCAAGCCATGCTGTGGTAGGTGTCCGCATATACAGTAGAGGAAGATGGGCACAGATGTTAGCCCAGGGCCAATCTTCCTCAGCAAAAAGAGGAGGATTGGTGGCGGATGTTATCTCAGGGCTAATCATCCTCAAAAAAAAAGAAGAAAAAAAAGGTTTTGGTTTTCTAGTGTGTCCTTTTTGGGTCTTGTTAAAGAAATTTTTGCCAAACCCAAAGTCACTAAGATTTTTCCCTGTTTTTGTCTAGAAGTTGTATATTTTTAGCTCTTACATTTAGGTCTATGATCCATTTTGAGTTAATTTGTGTATATGGCGTGAGATGTGAGGTAAGCATAGCACCCTTCACCGTTTCATTTACTTATAAGTGCTGAATAACTTATAAAAATTTGATGCAAGATCCAGGAAGTTAAAATAATCAAATTTTCCCCACAGTACTGTACCGTGGTCATTATTTGTATCCATGATCCTCAAGCAAATATTGAATATCATTTTGGTGTTATGTGTAGTTTGTTATATTTAAATTGTTTGAAACATGGCAATCAACGTATGGCATACGGACATGCATTTTATCAGAACCTCACATTTATCTGATATACCTTACTCTGGCTATTCAGGATAAACAGGAATTTACTTTGAAATACTTAAAAAATTTATAATAATCTATGGGCAGAAAGGCTTAATGCCATTGTATTAGTTTTCTCTGCTGCATAACATATTGCCACAGACCTAGTGGCTTAAAACAATGTATATTTATTATATCATAATTTCTACAGGTCAAAAGTCCGAGCCTGGCTTAGCTGAGTCCTCTGCTCAGTGTCTCACAAAGCTGCATTCAAGGGGTCATGCAGGGCTCTGTTCTCATCTGGAGGCTTGATTGGTGATAGATCTGCTTCCAAGCTCACTCAGGTTGTTGGCAGAATTTGTTTCCTTGCAATTGTAAGACCAGTGATATAGCTTTTTGCTGATTGTCAGCCAGAGGCCATCCATCCTCAGCTCCTAGAGGCCACCTGCAGTTCCTTGCTTTGTGGCCCTCTCTATAGGCTCTCTCACAACATGGCAGCTTGCTTCTTCAAAGCCACCAAGGGAGAAAGAGTGACTCTGCTAGCAATATGGAGTGTTATGTAATGTAACACAATCATGGGAATGACATCTGTCATCTTTGCCATATTCTACTGGTTAGAAGCAAGTCACAGGTCCCACTCACGCTTCAAAGGGAGGGTTCTCCCAAAGGTATGAACACCAGGAGGGAGGGATCATTAGGAGCCACCAAGGTCTCTCTTCCATGACATGCAATAGTTGTGTTCTCACTTGTGATCATTGCCAAACCTCCAGCTTCACAGACCAGTGGTTCCCAACGTGGACACTTTGGAGAGTCCCCAGATGACTAAACGGGTGCCCAGAAAAACCTCAAAAAAAAAAAAGATTAAAACAAATAAACATACAAACTAACTAAAAAAGCCACACTCTAATAAAAATTTTGTTATAGAGAATTTCAAACATACACAGAAGCGGACCGACATAATGGCCCTTCCTGTGTCCACGGCTAGTGTTGCCTCACCACACCCCCGTCTACTCTCCCCTCTTGAGTTATTTGAAATGAAATCCCAGGCTTCCTGTCATTTCATCCATAAATGTTTCTTTATATATGTCTAAAAAAAAGAAGAACTCTGTTTATAAAAACATAACCACTATATCATTATCTCACCTAAAAAATTAACAGTTCTTTAATGTCATCAAATATCTAGTGTTCCACTTCCCAATTGTCTTATGTCATCATTTATTTATAGTTATTTGAACCCAAATCCAAGTAATGTCCATACATTATAACATGTTGAGATGTCTGTTAAATTTCTTAATCTCCAAGTCCCCTCTCCATCTCTTTCTGTTTTTTTTTTCCTTGAAGTTTATAAGCTTATTGAAGAGACTGGGTTTATTTTTTTGGTCCTGCAGTTTCCCAGTCTGGAAATTGCTGACACATGACAATTTTTAAAAATGGGTTTATTGCAAAATCAGCTCCACAAATACTCTTCAAAGATTTACTAAATGGCCTTTTTCTCAGTAATTATGTCATCTTTCTCTCCTTTCCTCCTTGCTTCCCGAATTCATCTGTCTTGATCACCTCTGAATCAGTAACAAAAAGTTGTGCAAAACTGCCATCTGTTTTCCCTTGGGCTTTATATCTTAAAACAAATTTTCCTCAATTGAATTCAAATTGAATAAGAGCATTGAAATCAAGGATCCCTCATTAGATGGTTTGTTATTTCAAAGCATTTTCTATTTACTGTGCCTTATTTAGAATACGGTATAATCCTGTGAAGGCAATTCTGTTTGTTCAAAATGGTGTATAATTGGGAATAATTGCAATTCCCGATCTAACATAAAGTCTCTCGAGTTTTTTTTATTAGAGAAATTTAATTTATTAGAAACATTGTATCATCTGAATCTATTAATGTAACACTCCTTTTAATTTATGTTCCAAATTAACGAGGTTGTACTACATCAAGAAATAATCACAATTTCAAATCTAACTCTTAAAGATCATTCAACAAAAGTTTGCATTGATTTCTTTTTTAAAATTTATTTTTATAACATCAATATAATACAAGCATGTAGTTTAAAACATCGGTAGGACTCTTAGTCTTATTAAAAATAACAACAAACCAGCAATCCCTTTGTCTACCTGCCCCCCAACCCCAGACTCTTGTTCCCTGTAGGGACTCAGCACTTGACAATCAACTTTCCAAAATGTTTTGACATCTCTCACCCACTGTCGTTGCCTTTCTTGTTTTCTCTGCCTTTACAGGATTATACCTCTGTAATTATTTCTCTGTAATTCTTATGGTGTTTGGGAGGAAGTGGAGATAAGCGTGTGTGTGTTCAGTTTGCCATATTTAGCTTGTCATTCACCATATTTTCACTTTTTAGTTCCTTTGTTGAGAGTCCAGAATGGTGGAAAAGGTGACACCCAACCCCTCGATGTCCCCCTCTTATTTGAGGGGATGGGTCTTTGGGCTGGCTCAGCAGAAGTGTCATCCTACAGTTTCTAGCACAGCCTCCTGGCTCCCAGGGCGCTGGGGTGAAGTGTTTCCCTCTTCCTCATGGAATGGCACTTCCCAGAGCACCATATGCCACTGAGCGTGTCTGTTGTGGCCTCCTCCCTCTTGACCTTTCTCCCTAGGAAAGACTGTAGTGTTGGTCCCTTGCCTCCAGTCCTGAGCACCACGCCTACATGTAACTGTTACATCCTGACTCTCCTCCTTTGGGGCATGTGTCGTCCCCCACCCCATCTCTTATGATACTGAAGAGGTTACAGAGTGACCTTTGTGCAGTGGTATGCTGGTAAATGTTTAACAGTTGGTCCCCCAGAGGGAAATAAGCCCTAATTTGTAGCATTTGCCAATTTTTGTGGTGTAAACACTCCTACCAAGGCTGATTTCAGACTACCGGTGTGACTTGGAGTTGGGAAAAAAGGTGTGTAGCTGTCTCTCTGAGCAGTACGAGCAGACTCCAGCACAACACTGCCTTTAGGAACAGGATCTGGGTGTCTTCATTCAGGACTGCCAGACTCAAGGATGAAGTCGTTTGTCATTTTCCTTGAGTTCCTCAGTTACTCCTGCCTTGGTATTCCACTAGGCTGACTCTGCCAACCGTTTGGCTATGCCCACTCTGTCTGAATCTGCCCGCTCAGTCGGCTGAGACTCCACTTGGGATCAAGAGAACTCCCCAGTGCTCTGTGCTTGTCTTTCTTGTTGGCTAAAAATGTGTGTTCTGGGTTGCTCTTAATTTTGTTATGTTTTTACTCTGCTGTGATGTCCTTAGAAGAACTTCTTTGTAAAATTAGTTTCATGCACTCATTTGAAACCAATGGTACGCAGACATCGTGTTTTATCCAGGTAAACTTTCTTACAGTGCTATCCTGAGGGAAGAATCAGGTAACTGGGATTCCTTATTCTACAGTTCTATTGATGATGTTTTTTTCCTTCCACAGTTGACAGGCCTGTCAGAGTCTATGCAGATGGAATATTTGACCTCTTCCACTCGGGTCACGCAAGGGCACTTATGCAAGCCAAAACATTGTTTCCCAACAGCTACTTGCTGGTAGGAGGTAAGAAGTACATTTTTTCTTTATCTAGAAAACTCCTTTATAATGTGCTTCCTGAAAAGGACACCTTTCAAAGTTCATCATTAAAATCTCACATTGTTAATGCTCCTGATTCAGCCCATACTGGCACACTTGTTCACTGTTTAAAATGACGGGTGAAAAACCATAGGAGAAATTATATCATAGGATTATACACCACTGATCCCAGGAGAGAGACAGACTAATAATACCACCAAGGGTATCTACTTCATGTTTTCCATTAATGCTTTTCTTCTTGTGTTTGAGGCATGATCCAATTTACGTTTCTAAATTTTTCTAGAGGGTTAGGAGAAAAGCAGTATCATTCTGATTTCAAGTCTCAGAGAGCTGACAGCGTTCAGGGTGATTAAGGGTAAACGAGGTCATGGTCTGTTTCCTTTGTGTGACCCACAGCACTTAGGAGGATGTCATGCTAACAGTTGTGGCTTATGACAGCCCTAATTAGTTGAATTTATGCACAGTGTCTTAAAGAAATGGAGATTTATATACTCAAGTAATCTTGGTTCACAATGAAAGAACTGACTAACTTTATAAGCTTGTGGAGAGAGAAGGGTGGTTAGATGTGGGTTGAAATTTTCCTCTTCCAGAAGGCCCACAGATTTCAATTTGGGTAAAAGGGATAGTATCTCACTAGGGAGACCTGCATCTCACCTCCGTAGCTTCTAGAAGCAGCATATCCTTTTACCGTGGTCAGTTTTTGTGGCATTACATGAACTAGGCACCATCAACCCTTAGACCTCTACTGTGAGAAAAAAGGTGCTGGTAAGAGACTGTGTACCTGCTTTTTATGGTATTTTGTTATCTTCTGCAAGCTTAAAACTAGTTTTTGGATATTTAAGTGGAACCCTTCTACAGTTTTTGCCGAGGATAGTGACCACGTGGTTAGTGAATGGAGTTCTTTCCAGAAGGAAGAGATGATAAAAGGCAATGGTTACTGAACAAGTCGTGCAGAGGGAACCCAAGGCAGGCAGGGAACCCATCCCTTGTTCACTTTCCTTTATCTTGAGTGGAAAACCATCTCTTGAGTGAGCATGACCACCTGGAGTCTGGTCCCAAGCTGCTGGGGCCCTGGAGAGACCTCTGCAGTGTGTGAGCTTTGGTCATTTTGGCGACCCAAGTTTGGAGGTGGTTAGGTGTGGGTCACACTTAACGGGAACACTAGCCATGGCCCTGGGTTGTCACATCCAAAGTAAGATCAAAGGAAATATGCAGCTTTCAGTACATTCTTGTAAATTGGAGAAAGCGGTAAATTAATTTCAGAGGCTCTCTAGGTCATTAGGCACCAATGGTTGCACTGATTCCCTGAATGAGTCCTTCATTGAACAACTACTTATTGAGTTCCTACTATGTGCCAGGCATTCTTCTGTACACTGAGGATGCAGCCGTGAGCAAAGCAGACTATGTCCTCAGAGAACTGAGAGTCTGAGGAGGAGGCAGACACTGCCCAGTAAACAAATAGTAGTGGTACCATGAAGAAATATAGGGTAAGAGAAAAGAGTGACTGGTTGGGGGACGGAGGGCTGTTTTAGGTAGGGAGGCCAGAGGAGGCCCCTCTGAAGTGTTGACGTTTGTGCAAAGACCTGAATGAAGTAAGGACACATAACAGCCAGGACATAGAACCTTCCCTGTGCAGCATTCTCCTCACCAGTCGAGACAATTGTGTTGAGACAAGTGGAGAAGACATGGCAGCTACAGCGACACCTTGTTTCATTGATTTGTATATCTTAAGGCAGCTTTCCATAAAAGCACAGATGATTTAATACTCGGAGAAATTAATACGGACTGGAATTCAGAGCCAAGAATTAAAGCAGAAGAGAAGGAGAAAAACCCCAAAAAGATATCCTGAACTTTTTAGCAGCCACGGCAAAGGAGCCACACAATCATTCCCTAACTCTCAGCTGCTAGACCTGATACTGCTCCATTAGGATGAACTAGCTTTTCCTGCCCTGAGTTCTGCAGTAAGTTTTTCAGAGGGTTGCTGCATAAAGAGCATTGAATAATCCAATGAATGTTGTCCCCTGTAGCAGATTTACAAAGAAATGCAATGCCTATTACGTGGGTTCTCCATGGAAGCCAAGAGCATGTTACACTACTAAGATCACCTTGAAGACCGTATCTTTTGGTAGGTGACAGGTACTAGAGTACGAATGGGAAATGAAGCAGTACTACACGAAGGTATGAAGAAGTGGTGTGTAGACTTCTGGGTATAGGACAGAGTAAGAGTGAAAAACCATGAGCAACATAGACAATAAATAATAAATAATTTCAATATGTTATTTTCTCCACTGGTTTTTTTTTTTCTGCTTTTCCTCCCCAAATCCCCCCAGTACATAGTTGCATATTTTTAGTTGTGGGTCCTTCTAGTTGTGGCATGTGGGGCGCCGCCTCAGTGTTTGTTGCCTAATGAGCGGTACCACGTCCGTGCCCGGGATCTGAACTGGCAAAACCCTGGGCCGCAGAAGTGGAGTGCGCGAACTTAACCACTTGGCCACGGGGACAGCCCCCTCCACTGATTTCTTGTTCTTATTATCCCATTTAAAATAACTGGATGACAATACTATGAAATATTTTTAACCACTCTATTAATAAAATTCAGTGTGATCTTGTATTTCGTGTGTCTCCACTAATTTAATTATATTTGATTCTGAGTGAGTCTGTTAACTGGAGTCTCCAACCTCCTGTGTGTAGGCAGACTTCTACAGGAGCATGGTTTTGGAGCTCACATCCCATCAGTAGCACTGCTATGGCAAACAGATTTTGGTAAAATTGTAGACAAGGCAAAGTTCAGTCTTCCTTTGATGTATACAGTAGTTGCCTTCCTCTGAAATCCAGCATCTATCGCAGCTATTCCAGAAATACTTTGTGATTATATGTAAAACAAAGTTAGGTTCTAGACCCAGATAATTTTAAATAATTATTCAGGGACATTTAGAAATCTTGTGGGATGTGGGAAAATTCTCATGTAGGGCTGCCCCACACATTGCAAGATATTTAGCATCGTTGGCACCCTGCCCACCGAATGCCAATGGCTTCCTCCAATCATTGTGAGAACTAAAGATGCCCCACAAATTTCCAAAAATGCTTCCTGGGGATGGTAAAGACCGTATTGAAAACCATTGTCTTAGACTAAGAGTGTTCAAACTTTGTTTCCCACAATCCCTAAAAGAATTTTGAAAAGCTATATACCTTCTTGAAAATTTTTAAGTTGACATCTAAAATTTTCCATCCTAAATTTAAATAGTTATAAAAGATGTGATTTCTGGAATATTTTGTAAATATTGACATTTTCAAAAATTAATAAACTTTATTTTTTAGGGAAGTTTTACATTCAGAGAAAAATCGGGCAGAAAGTACAGAGGATTCCCATATACTCACACATGCATACCTTCCCCATTATCAACATCCCCCGCCAGAGTGGTGCACTTGTTACGGTCCCTGAACCTATACTGACACATCATTATCACCCAAAGTCCATAGTTTACATTCACATTTACTCTTGGGTAAATGTATGTGGTACCCTGTGTACATTCTATGGGTTTTTACAAATACATAGTGACGCGTATCTACCACTGTAATATCATACAGAATAGTTTCACTGCCCTAAAAATCCTCTGCACTCTGCCTATTCATCCCTCCCTCCGCCCAACCCCTGGCAACCACTGATCTTTTTACTGTCTCCATAGTTTTGCCTTTTCTAGAATGTCATAAGACTGGAATCATATAGGATATACCTTTTTCAGATTGGCTTCTTTCACTTAGTAATATGCATTTAAGGTTCTTCCATGTCTTTTCGTAGTTTGCTAGCTCATTTCTTTTTAGTGCTGAATAATACTCCATTGTCTGGATGTAACACAGTTTATTTATCCATTCACCTCCTGAAGGACATCTTGATTACTTCCAAGTTTTGGTAGTTATGAATAAAGCTGCTATAAACATCTGTGTGCAGGTTTTTGTATGGACGTAAGTTTTCAATTCATTTGGGTAAATACCAATGTGCGGGATTGCTGGATTGTATGTTGAGTATGTTTAGTTTTGTGAGAAACTGCCAAAGTATCTTCCAAAATGACTGTACCATTTTGCATCCCCACCGGCAATGAATGAGAGTTCTTTTTTTTTTTTTTTTTTAAAGATTTTATTTTTCCTTTTTCTCCCCAAAGCCCCAGGGTACATAGTTGTATATTTTTAGTTGTGGGTCCTTCTAGTTGTGGCATGTGGGACGCTGCCTCAGCATGGCTTGATAAGCGGTGCTATGTCTGCTCCCAGGATCCGAACTGGCGAAACCCTGGGCAGCTGAAGCAGAGCATGTGACTTAACCCCTCGGCCACGGAGCCTGCCCCCTGAATGAGAGTTCTTATTGCTCTGTTTCCTCATCAGCACTTGGTGGTGTCAGTTTTTTAGGTTTTGACCATTCTAATAGGCATATAGTGGTATCTCATTGTTGCTTCATTTTGCAATTCCTTGGTGACATGTGATGTTGAACGTCTTTTCATATGCTTACTTGCAATCTGGATATCTTCTTTGGTGAGGTGTCTGTTTATATCTTTTGCCCATTTTTTAATCAGGTTGTTCATTTTCTTACTGTTGAGTTTTAAGAGTTCTTTCTATAGTTTGGACAACAGTCCTTTATCAGATACGTCTTTTTCAAGTATTTTCTCCCAGTCTGTGGTTTGTTTTCTCAGTCCCTTGACATTGTCTTTCACAGAGAAGTTTTTAATTTTAATGAAGTCCAGCTTATCAGGTGTGTCTTTGATGGTTTGTGCCTTTGATGTTGTATCTAAAAAGTCATTGTCATACCCAAGGTCTCCTAGGTTTTCTCCTATGTTATCTTCTAGGAGTTTTATACTTTTGTGTTTTACATTTAGATTTATGATACATTTTGAGTTAATTTTTGTGAAGGGTATAAGGTCTGTATCTAGATTCATTTTTTTGCACGTGGATGTCCAGTGTTCCAGCACCATTTGTTGAAAAGACTATCTTTGCTCCATTGTATTGCATTTTCTCCCTTGTCAAAGATCAGTTGACTATATTTATGTGGGTCTATGCCTGGGCTGTGTATTCTGTTCCATTGATCTATTTGTCCATTCTTTCACCAATACCACACTTTCTTGATCACTGTAGCTTTATAGTAAGTTTTGAAGTTGGGTAGTGCTAGTCCTTCAACTTTGTTCTTCTCTTCCAATATTGATTTGGATATTCTGGGTCTTTTGCTTCTCCATATAAACTTTAGAATCAGTTTATCGATAGCCACAAAATAACTTGCTGTTATTTTGATTGGCATGGCATTGAATCTATAGATCAAGTTGGGAAGAACTGACATCTTGACAATATTGAGTCTTCCTATCCATAAACATGGACTATCTCTCCATTTATTTTGTTCTTCTTTGATAGCTTTCATCAGAGTTTTGTAGTTTTCCTCGTATAGATCTTGTACATATTTTGTTAGATTTAAACCTAAATGTTTCACTTTTGGGGGATATTAATGTAAACGGTAATGTGTTTTTAATTTTAAAGTCCACTTACTCATTGCTGGTACAGGCATACCTCAGAGATATTGCGAGTTCAGTTCCAGACCACCACAATAAAGCAAATAGCACAATAAAGTGAGTCACTTGAATTTTTTGGTTTCCCAGTGCATATAAAAGTTATGTTTACAATATACTATAGTCTATTAAGTGTGCAATACCATTATGTCTAAAAAAATGTACATACTTTAATTAAAAAATACTTTATTGCTAAAAAATGCTAACCATTATCTGAGCCTTCAGCGAGTCGTAATCTTTTTGCTGATGAAGGGTCTTATAAAAAACACACTATAGTGAAGTGCAATAAAACTAGGTATGCCTGTATATAGGAAAGTGATTGACTTTTGTATATTAACCTGGTATTCTGCAACCTTGCTGTAATTGCTTATTGTTTCTAGGAGTTTCTTTGTCTATTCTTTCAAATTTTCTATGTAGACAATCATGTCATCAGTGAACAAGAACAGTTTTACTTCTTCGCTTCCCAATCTGTATAGCTTTTCTTTCCCTTTCTTGTCTTGTTGTACTAGCTAGGACTTCCAGTACAATGTTGAAAAGCAGTGGTGAGAGGGGACATCCTTGCCTTGTTCCTGGTCTTAGTGGGAAACTTTTGAGTTTCTCACCATTAAGTATGATGTTAGCTGTTGGTTTTTTGTAGATGCTCTCTATCCAGTTGACGAAGTTCCCCTCTAGTCATAGTTGCTAAGAGTTCTTATCATTAATGAGTATTGGGTTTTATCAAATGCTTTGCTATATCTATAGATATGATCATGTGATTTTTCTTCTTTAGCCTGTTAGTGTGATGGATTACATTGATTTTCAAATGTTAAACTAGCCTTGCATATCTGGGATAAATCCCAATTTGTTGAGGTGTATAATTCTTTTTCTACATTATTGGATTTGATTTGTTAATATTTTGTTGAAGAGTTTTGCATCAATGTTCATGAGAGATATTGGTCTGTTGTTTTCTTTTCTTGTACTGTCCTTGGTTTAGGTATTAGGGTAATGCTAGCCTCATAGTATGAGTTAGAATGTATTCCCTCTGCTTCTGTCTTCTGGAAGAGATTGTAGAGAATTGGTATGGTTTCTTCCTTAAAAGTTTGGTAGAATTCACCAGTGAACCCATCTGGGCCTGGTGCTTTCTCTTTTGAAAGGTTATTTATTATTGATTGCATTTCTTTAAGAGATATAGGCCTATTCAGATTGTCTGTTTCTTCTTGTGTGAGTTTTGGTGGCTTCTATCTTTCAAGGAATTGGTCCATTTCATCTATGTTATCAAATTTGTGGGTGTAGCATTGTTCATAATATTCCTTTATTATCCCTTAATGCTCCTGAGATCTGTAGTAATGTCCCCTCTTTCATTTCTGATATTAGTAATTTGTGTCTTTTCTCTTTTTTCCTTAGTTAGCTTGGCTAGAGGCTTACCAATTTTATTAATCTTTTCAGAAAACCAGCTTTTGGTCTCATTGATTTTCTCTATTGATTCCTGTTTTCAGTTTCATTGATTTCTGCTCTGAGTTTTATTATTTCTTTCCTTCTGCTTACTTGGGATTTAATTTGCTCTTTTTCTAGCTTCCTAAAGTGGAAACTTAGATTATACATTTTAGATCTTTTCTCTTTTCCGATATATATATTCAATGCTATAAATTTCCCTCTAAGCACTATTTTCACTGAATCCCACAAATCCTGATAAGTTATGTTTTCATTTTCATTAAGTTCAAAATATTAAAAAATTTCTCTTGAGGTTTATTCTTTGACCCATGTGCTATATAGGAGTGTGTTGTTTAATTTCCAAGTATTTGGGGATTTTCCAGCTGTCTTTCTGTTGTTGTTTCCTAGTTTAATTCCATTGTGGTCTGAGAGCAGATGTGGTATTATTTCTATTCTTTTAAATTTGCTAAGGTATGTTTCATAGCCCAGAATGTAGTCTATCTTGGTGAATGTTCCATGTGAGCTTGAGAAGGGTGTATATTCTGCTGTGGTTAGATGAAGCAGTCTGTAGATGTCAATTACATGCAGTTGATTGATGGTGCTTTTGAGTTTAACTGTGTCCTTATTCATTTTCTGTCTGCTAGATCTGTCCATTTCTGATAGAGGGGTGTTAAAGTCTTCAACTATAATAGTGGATTTATCTATTTCTCCTTGCAGTTCTATCAGTTTCTGCTTTAACTTATTTTGACTCTGTTGTTAGGCACATACACATTAAGGACTGTTATGTTTTCTTAGAATATTTGCCCCTTTATCATTGTGTAATGCCCCTCTTTATCTTGGATAACTTTCCTTGCTCTGAAGTCTGCTCTGTCTGAAATTATTGTAGCTATTCCCACTTCCTTTTGATTAGTGTTAGCATAGTGTATCTCCATCCCTTTACTTTTAATGTAGATGTGTCTTTATGTTTAAAGTGGGTTTCTTGTAGACAACATATAGTTGGGTTTTGTTTTTTGATCCACTCTGACAATCTCTTTTAATTGGTGAATTTAGATCATTGACGTTCAAAGTGATTATTGATATAGTTGGTTTACTATCTACCACGTTGTCTCTGTTTTCTATTTGTTGTCTTAGTTCTTTGTTCCTACTTTTGTCTTCCATGCTTTTTCTCCCTTTTGTGGTTTTAATTGAGCATTTCGTATAATTCCATTTTCTCTCCTTTCTTGGCATATCAATTATACTTCTTTTTTTACCTTTTAGTGGTTGCCCTAGAGTGCAATATACATTCTAAACTAATCCAAGTCCACTTTCAAATAACACTATACCAGTAGTGCAAGTACCTTACAAAAACAAAATGTTTCTAATTCTTCCCTCCCATCCCTCATATCATTGCTGTCATTCATTTCATATGTACATAAAATTGAACACGTTGTTGCTGTTATTATTTTGAATAAATTATCTGTTAGATGAATTAAGAATAAGAAAAATAAAAGTTTTGTTTAACTTCATTTATTCATTCTCTACTGCTCTTCCTTCCTTTATGTAGATCTGAATTTCTGACCCATATCATTTTTCTTCACTCTGAAAAACTTTTTTTTTCTCTGAAGAACTTTTAAAAACATTTCTTGCAAAGCAAGTCTACTGGAAACAAATTCCCTCAATTTTGTTTGTCTGAGGAAGTCTTTATTTCTCCTTCCCTTTTAAACTGATAAGAACAGATAGTACACTTGATCTTAGCCAAAAGGCCAAGAAGTGATCGCTCCTCGTTTAAAAAATAATTTTGCCAGGTACAGAATTCTAGGTTGGTGGGGTTTTTTCTCTCAACACTGTAAATATTTCACTCTATTCTCTTCTTGCTTGCATTGTTTCTGTGGAGAAGTCCAATGTAATTTTTATCCTTACTCCTCTATAGGTAAGATGTTTTTCATTTTCCCCTCTGGCTTCTTTCTAGATTTCTTCTTTGGCATTTATTCTGTTTGGTGTTCTCTAACATTTAAATGAGATGAGTGGGATCTCATTATTTGTGGATGAATATATTATTGCTAGAATGAGACAGGGTTTAACATTGATGTTATACCTATTTTTCCTTGTTATAGATGTAAGTGCTGAAATATTTTGTTCACACAAATATTTAGACAGGAATGGAAGAAGTTTGTTATAGCAATGCCACTCAAACTTTGAAATCGTGAATTATTTGCCAAATATCACAACAATAATTTATTTTTATTGTCATCAAAATGATTGTAATGTTCTATCAAGTGACAATTTGTTAAGATCCTCTTTCAAATTTGTTGCAAGGAATGGATTAGAAATGACCTGACCTGAAAAAAAGATTTGTTTCCAAAGTATTAGAATAATTTGCTTTCTCCTTCTCTGGGAAGTATAATAAAAAGGCTTTACCAAAACTTATCAAATGACTTTTAAAGGTTTTTTTTTCCTTTTTCTCCCAAAGCCCCCTGGTACATAGTTGCGTATTTTCAGTTGTGGGTCCTTCTAGTTGTGGCATGTGGGACGCTGCTTCAGCATGGCTTGATGAGCGGTGCCACATCCGTGCCCAGGATTCGAACCAGTGAAACCCTGGGCTGCCCAAGCAGAGTGCGCGAACTTAACCACTCGGCCATGGTGCTGGCCCCTCAAATGACTTTTAATTATAACCCTTACACTTTTACTTGAAAGCAACTTATTCAACCAGATATACTCAGAAAGGGTTGGGGAAATGGAAATATTGGTAATTTTATTATACCATTGCCACTCCAATAATTTTTGATAAAATGCTCTTATCATTTGCTTAAAACTTTTTTCTTCTTAAAAAAACGAAACCTTGGGGCTGCAGTTTTAACTTACTAAATTTGCGGAAAACATCATCTAGCCTAATTGGCAAACCTACTAAAAACCTAGAAACCAAGGAAAAGTCTTTTCTTTTTTAAAATTATTTTATTGAGGTCATATTCGTTTATAACATTGTGTAATTTCAGGTGTACATTACTATCTATCGGTTTCTGTGTAGACTGCACATAGTATTTCTATTTTTAATTTTTTGAGAGGAAAAGTCTTTTCAATTCAAATGTATTTCAAGAAGCTTTATAAAAATTACTGAGAAATAAATTATAGAATGCATTGTATGAGATAGAATCAGTCAAGATTAAAATGAGGGGCCTGCCCGGTGGCGCAGTGGTTAAGTTTGCACATTCCGCTTCTTGGCGGCCTGGGGTTCGCTGGTCAGATCCTGGGTGCAGACGTGGCACTGCTTGGCACGCCATGCTGTGGTAAGGATCCCACATATAAAGTAGAGGAAGATGGGCACAGATGTTAGTTCAGGGCCAGGCTTCCTCAGCAAAAAAGAGAAGGACTGGCAGTAGTTAGCTCAGGGCTAATCTTCCTCAAAAAAAAAAAAAGATTAAAATGAGGTAATTATAATAAGTTATAAACGAGACAATCAGTGTGCTTAATTTATAGTAATGCAATGTAACTGATAAAGTTATATGATATTTATAAAGAGAGGAGTTGATAAAAAAAGTCATTTTATTCCTTCTCTAAATATTGGTGTGTGTGTATCAAACTCTGATTTGACTTTTGCGTATAATAAAATAAAATATAAAATCAGAAATGACTTAATTATCTTTATTAGACACCATGGTTATACTTTTCCTATGTATTCAAGGATAGAAAAGGGAATATACTACTAAAAAAATTTGTCTGGCAGTAGATATTTTATTTTTTGTTATGAGGAGATAGAAAATAATAAACATTTTGGAAGACGAAATGGGATAAGGATTATCTGTAAATGGAATAAGTCTTTTATGATGTGAGTTGATCAAATAGATTTTCAGCTTCCTTTTTAAATATAGGCATACCTTGTTTTATTGTGCTTCACTTTATTGTGCTTTGCAGATATTGCATTTTTTATAACACGCTCCGCCAGCAAAAAGATCATGACTTACTGAGGGCTCAGATGATGGTTAGCATTTTTTAGCAATAAACTATTTTTGAATTAAGGTATGTACATTGTTTTTAGACCTATGCTATTGCACATTTAATAGACTATACTATAGTGTAAACATAACTTTTATATGCACTGGGAAACCAAAAAATTTGTGTGACTCACTTTATTGCAATATTTGTTTTATTTTAGTGGTCTAGAACTTAACCTGCAATATCTCCAAGGTATGCCTGTAATGCATATGAAATCTGAAATAAAGTCATGTAAATGTTTTATCCATTTGTTTATTCCAATGTATTTTGAAAAATTTGATAATTCCAGAAGATATTCCAGTTACATTTCTAAGAAGCAGTGGTACCAGCCTACACAGCTTTGGCTTATTGAAGTGATTTTGAAGTGAATAGCTGGGAAAAATGCTTACTCTTAACTAAAAGAGAAAAGGCATTTTTAGGATTCAATATGAGTATTGAGAATAGCTGGAAAAATGCTTACCCTTGACTACGCGAAAAAGCCATTTTTAGCATTTGCTATTTCTTTCCAACACTCCTTTTGCTTTGAATTCCTGGGCCTTATTCCTCAAGATCCTTGTGTCCTTTGATGACAGTTGGGAGAAGGAAGAGGCAAAGTTGTTCGGCAAAAATTTGCATTATTCTCCACTCTACCATATGTAGTTTCTAACACCCGGCTTCACCTATAATGGAAATGCGTGTCAGACAGGGAAAGGCAGGAAGCCTTTACAGGTTCGTGGTGCTTTGAATAGTCCTTAAACGAGGTTTCCATTTGGTTTGACCTGAAGTCTCGCCTCCTACCTCTTGCAGTGCAACACAGGAAGGTTTGAATAATGGTGTCTTTCTTTTCTAAAGTGGAGCAAAGGTGCTTTTGGACACAGAGGCTTTCTCGGGTGCATTAATTTTAGGAAAGGGTACCGTGGAAGTTAAGGATCTGGAAACTGATTCCTTTAAAGCTTTCTGTGCGTGGATACCTCTTGAAAAGTCTCAGTGTATCCCCAGAGGTATGTGTGCCCCAGTTTGAAGACCATTGCCTTAGACTATCTTGCTTGAGTATCACAAACCAACTTAATGGCAGACATTTCTATAGTGAGGCAAGTCAGAGAGCCCTTTATGAATAGGTATTCTGTCTTGTTGGTTGAAAGACTTGCTCTTGATATTGTGTGTGTAGTTAGCAAATAAAACGCTTATGGTGAGTTGAAGGAAGCTGCTATATTAATTGTGGGCCCTCTTACACCTGCAGGTAGGTTTGTTGTAGGAATTCCCCCTGGTTAGAGCAAGGACTTTGCTCATGAAACCACTGTGGTCCGAGCAAGGGTACAGACAGGTACTTGGTTGAAATACTTGGTATTTGGCAGAAATCATTGCTCCAAAAACCAGAAACTGTGATAACTGGAGGTCCTACAGTCTGCTTCTCAACCTTAGGCAGTAACAGGCGCCACGAACTGCCATGATTTTGCACTATGATTGTAATACCTGTGTTTCTAATGTTTAAGCATGTAGCCAGTAATAATTTGGAAATTCTTTTATGCAAGCTCATCCTGTTGGTGTTGTTTTAGTGAATTGAAACTACCTAGTTGTAAAATCCTTTTTTCCTCCATTTTAATTTAAAAGTTCATTTAAAAAACAAGTCAAGAAATTAAAATTTATATCAGAGAGTTTTTTCCCTAAAAAATGTTTTATAAGGATGTGAGTCACCAGATACCCACCTCTGCCCCACAAGATGGGAATAAAAAAATAACAGTAATAAATTAATACTACTCCTACTATAACAGATATAGATATTACCTCATAAACATGAGTTTATGCTCTATTGTATTTTAACTGAAATTAAATATTTCTCTAAGAGGCCATTTTGCCTGACTCGTGGGAAATTCAGTCTCAGTCCTTGTTGGGCTCTCTGTACCTCCCCAGAGTCGAACAAGATTCCAAAATGTTGGTAGAAACAGGGAAGGGGCTTCCAGTCTTCAGCCTAGTGCTGTTTTTGCACTACCCTTATCATCTGAGTCCATAGATTTTCTAGAAGGAAGCAGATCCACTGCGCCTATGGAAGGGGAGGCACCTGCAGTCCGTGCCCAGGTGGAACCCCAGTGCTCAGGGCACCATGTCCTCATCCCTCTTGAGACTCTGCTGCTGGCTCCCGCTGCCTGTGGGATCCTCAGACCTTTGGCCTCTTTTTTTGTTTGGAGGAATCTTCTCTCTCTTGATCTTCTTCCTTACAGAATTCTCCCACGGAGCTCTGGCTTGGGGAAAACAGTATTCAGGAAGGCAGGCTGTCTACCAACAACTTGCACTTCACAGCTTCTGCGGGGGGAGTTTGTATCAAGAGGCTGGGCACCTTCTTGGAGTGGGGGCCGGGAAAAGACAGAACCCAAAACACAAATGAAGATCGCCACAAATGGCCCTAAATTTCTACTACTATTAATAATTAGCAAACGTCACTAAGCATTACTGTTTGCTCATATATGTGATCACATGTAATTCTCAAAACTTCACCATGTTTTAAAAGCAGACAACTGAGGCTTAGAGAGTTTGAGTCACTCTCCCAGTGATAAGTAGCAGAGCTGGGATTAGAATCCACGTCTGTTGGGCTCTAAAGTTCAACCCCTATGTTGTATTTTCTCTCCTGCGGGATACTGGTAATATTTTATTTTGAGCATAGAGAGCTGCCAGGATGGGTTAGCTGCAGCATGGGCTCCTGGATAGCTCAGTGAATTCATCCATGGAACACCACTGCTCAGAATTCTCCATCTGCTTGTCAGAGTGCATTTGCCAAGACTCAAGAACAACGGTGCTGCTTTGGGCATAATTAATGTTGAGACAGTAACTGGTCAGCATGTTCAGCTGCTTCTTGAGGTCACTCCTGGGATATGAAAACAGGACCCCGTCTCGGCATAAACAGGATGTTTGTTTTCTGTGTGCTCTGTTGGGAGGCCATCATCTCAGTTATCTAGAAGTTATATCAAATTGCTGGGGTGCAGGTTCAGAGGGGGGTAGAATATGGTCTGGCTTGGTTTTGTGTTGTTTAAAATAGAAAATTGATGGATCCGAAATCCATTTCTGCTTAATATGCTTCTTGAGGTACTATTTTAATAAAGTCCTAAAAGAACATTTAAAGTCTTGGATCAATTTTTAGATTGTATAGCTTGGACCAGAAATAATTCCTAGTTATGGAGTCAAAAGCCAACACAGTCAGTGAATCAATACATAACATAGTCATTATGGCCCAACTACCTGCCCCCTCCCATCCCCCACAGCTGGGCATGATGGGTGATGTAAAAACAGGCTGGGCTCTTTACTCAAGATGTTCGTAATATGTTTCAGGGGCTTTCAAATATTGTATGCATCAGAATTGTCCCTGAAGCTTGTCAAAAATAGAGCCGCCTGGGCCCCACTCCAGATCCACTGTCTTGGTCTGTTTGGGCTGCTACAACAAGACACCACAGACTGGGTGGCTTAAAAACAACAGAAGTTTATTTCTCACAGTTCTGGAGGCTGGGAAGTCCAAGATCAAGGCGCTAACATGGTCTCCTTCTGGTGAGGGCCCTCTTCCTGACTCACAGCTGGCACCTTCTCATTGTTTTCTTACACGGTGGAAGGTGCTAGGCATCTCTCTGGAGCCTCTTTTATCAGGCACTAGCCCCATGAGGTGGAACCCTCATGACCTAAGCACCTCCCAAAGGCCCACCTGCTAATATCATTACCTTTGGGAATTAAGATTTCAACACATGAATTTTGGGGGGACACATTCAGGCCACAGCACCCACTGAATCGAAATCTTGGGGAGTGGGGCCTGGGCATCTTTATTTTAACAAGCTCCTTAGGTGATTGTGATCCTCCTCAAGGTTTTCGAGCCAACCACGTGGTTGATGGTGTTTGGATAATGTAAACAGCTACAACGTTTTCTATGTTGTATTGTATTCTATATATGTCTATACAACATCCCAAGAAATATGTATAGGAGATATATAGGCATACACATGTGCATCTAGAGACACGTTAATCTCTTATTTGCATATATACTATTGAAAAGTGCCTGCATATAAATGTACATCTATTATTTTAAATCATAGTAAACATTTATTGAGGATCTATATGTATCAGGCACTGCTAATTCGTTCAACAAGTATTTGTTAAGAGCCCACTATGGGCCATCAGAAAATAAAACAGACAAAAGTTCCCATCCTGAAGGAGCTTATCTTTTAGGAGAAGAACACCAACAATAAGCAACATTAAATATGACAATTATATGGTGACCAGTGCCATGGCAAGAAGTAAAGTGGGGAGGGGATGGGGACCGCCAGTGGTGGGGGCGGGATCACAATTTAAATAGGGTGGTCGGGGAAGACTTGAGAGGGGACAGGGACTGAGCTCTGTGGCTCTTTGGAACTCAAGGGTTTCAGGTTTGGGGAACAGGAAGTGCAAAGCCCAGATCTGAGGAGAAGCATTCCTGGTGGCTTCAGGAAACAGCAAGGAGGCCAGGGGTTGGGACGCAATAGGAGATACAGTCAGAGAGGCAAGGAGTGGCGGGGGTGTGGATCTTGTAGAGGCCTGTAGCCGCTGGAGGAGTTTGGCTTACCCTGAGGGAGATGGGAAGGGTTCCGAGCCTGGGAATGACACAATCTGGCAGGTTTTAATAAGATCATGCTGGCTGATGAGAACAGGCTGCTGCGGGTGGGCAAGGCCGGACTCAGGAGACTAGTTAGGAGGCCACTGCAATAATTCGTGGGAGAGGTGGTGAATGGGCCAGGGAAGGAGTGGTGAAGGAGGCGGGAAGAACATGGCTTCCTGGCACACTGTGAAGGCAGAGCCAGAGGTTTTGCTGCTGGTTTGGATGCCGAGTGTGTGAGGACTTGCTATAGGAGGTTTTCCAAGGACGCTGGATGTGGCCATTGGCTGCACTTACTCTGTGGCCAGATTTGGTTCTGGATGTGGGTCATGATTTGGTTCCAAGAAAACGATCATATTTTTGTTTTAGAACACATCTTGTATACTTAAAATTTGTAAATTTATTGTGTGTACATAATACCTTAAAGCAAAAAACTCATCTTAAGGAGCAATCAGGGTAGTCTGGCTGTAGCAAGACCCTCACCAGGATATTGGGAACTGTACCCATAGGGACTGTACTGCAATTTCTTCCTGACACGTAGGAGAGTTCAGGAAAGCTGCCTTTGCCAACAAAAATATATTCGGATAGGATAATGAATAATATTTATTGTTCAGTTTATTTCAAAGCACTTTTATGTAAATCCTTTCCAAGGCTGATAATGGAGATAATACTATCCCCATTTGAGGATTCAGGAACCTGAGATCTGGAAAGGATAAGAGATGTGGGAAGGATGAACTCTGCTAGATCAGATCTTCTATTTTATGACTTTCTCCTCTTGATTGTGTGGCCTGATGTGTAGTGTGTGTGCACACGGGTATGCATGCACATGTACTTAGTAAAGTACAATGATCTAGTAAAGGAATTGGAACTGATTGTTCAAACCTCCTATAATTCAGGCTTCTTGGTTCCTCTCCTTCTCTCTCTTCTCTGTTCATTTGGTCATTTTATTTCTGGAAAGTAATTTTCACTGAAGGGTGGGATAGGGAAATAAAAAGATGTGAAAGTCACATTAGGTAGTGTGGAGAATAATTTTAATAAAAGCCACAGTGAAGAATGCAGTTGTAATTAGCACTAAAATGAAATTCTGAATTTCTGGTGGATTTCACCTTGCTTCACTTTCCTGATCCTTTGTTCCTGTAAAAAACTGAGTTTGATTATGCCGTGCACCTAGCGAGGCCCAGCTCCTTTTGTCTTGCTGAGGAAGCCATGTCTGGAGCGGGGTGGCTGTGAGCTGCCTGGGCCAGCCATTTAATGCATTGCCTGTTTCAGTTTGCAGTGATGACCTCACCCACAAATTCAAAGGTTTCACTGTGATGAACGAAGCAGAGAGATATGAAGCTCTCAGACACTGTCGTTATGTGGATGAAGTCATCAGAGATGCTCCGTGGACGCTCACACCGGAGTTTCTGGAAAAACACAAGGTACTTGTTCTTCCACGTTCTCTAAGTAGCAGAATTAGGGAGTCTGGTTCTGTAGCCTACACCCAGAAAGCCCAAAGTCTTCCAATTGCTAAAAGAGGTGACTTCAGGAACTGTCATGTGGTGTCATTTGATGTAGCACCTCTCTTCTGCCCAAGCCTGGGGACTGATAATCCTCTCACTTCCTCACTGTGGGCTCTGGAGCTAGACCACCCAGGTCCAAGTGCGTCTGTCCCTTCCTAACGTGGGACTTTGAGCAAGATGTTGAACTCACTTACCTAAACTGTGAAAGGGGTGATGTTGGCCCTTTCCCCAGGGGGCTGTTCTGAGGATCTAATGAGATCATCTAAGTAGAACCCTTGGAACACTGGCTGGCCCACAGCAAGAGCTCCAAAGATGTCATTGTCATCATCATCATCACCATCCTCATTATTGGTGCTGATAGATTCACAGGCATCATTTTTCATGGAACAAATGAACACACGTCTTATCCAGAAGGGCAGAGGTCAGCCTCTAAGGAATGAACTTTATATCAATGATTTTGTGACCCTGAGACTCCTACTGATATAAGATTTTTATTAGCTGAAAACACAAGAAATTCTTTTGATCTGCATCAAATTATGTGCTTTGTATCTCCCTACCAGCCCCACATTAGGAGCTATTCTTTCCTTTTATAAGCAGTACAAAAAAAATAAGATTAAGCTGTTCTAAGAGTTTTCTATTCTATTTTTAAATTCACGATGCAGAAGAGAATAGAGAACACTGATAAATGTGCATGGGTAATAGCAGAGGAGACAATTTCCCAGCGAGAATAAAAAGAAAAAGGAAAAACTACAATATGATTTACTTCCAGCAATCACTAACACATTTTTACTAAGCATCTATTGTATATTCCACTTGTGCTGGGCATTATGGGGATACGAATGATGCTAATGATGGCTGCCATTCATTGGGTATTTACCATGCGCCCAGCACTGTGCTCAGTGCCTTGCTCTTGTATGAATCGCATTCAATCTCATGATTACCCTGAGAAATTGTTGTTGTTATGCATTAGAGAGGAGGAGGAACTAAGTTTGAGTCCTAAGAATAGAATTAATAATACATAATAATAATTAACATTTATCGAGTACTTACTGTGTACCAGTTATTATTTTTAAGCACTTTTACATGTAATTATATCATTGAATCCAGTGATTCTCAAGTGGGGGTGAGTTTGCCCCCAAGGGACATTTGGCAATGTCTGGAAATACGTTTGGCTGTCACAACTAAAGGGGCGCTGCTGGCATCTGGTGGGTAAAGGCCAGGGGTGCTAGGCCTCCTGCAGCACACAGGACAGACCCCACCACCACCGAAGAATTATCCAGCTCCAAATGTCACTGGTATTGAGGTTGAGCAATCCTGATTGAATCCTTACCACCAACTTATGAGTTATGTAGCTGGTAAGCGGTGGGGCAGGAATCATACCCGGGAAAATTAAACTGCTACTCTAACTCTTGAGGTGGAGTGAAGCCTTGTGATAAAGGGCTTTGAGAGCTAGGCAAGGAGTTTTTACTTGATGTAGTAGGAAAGAGAAAACTAGTGAAGATCAGCAGGCATAAGGGTAATAAGAAGAAAACTCTGTTTAAGGAGGACACTCCCCCGCCCCCCCACCAAATGTGACAGAGGGATGGCTTGGAGAGGAGCGAGCCTATAGTGAGGAAGGTCAGGTACAAGTTCGTATTAATAATCCAGGTGACAGGGCCAAGGATTTGGTGTAGAAGAGATGGAGAGGAAGTGATGGGTGCGCGCGCACACACCCACACACACACCCCGATGGAACTTGTGACCTATGTGCTATGGAGAGTGAAGGAAGTAGGAAAGAAGGGCGAGTCCAAGGTGTTTGGGGCCTAGGTAAACTGGAAAAATAGAGGTGCCATTGGAAGGGGGTACCAGTTTTCAGGATGAGTTAAATTCCAGACAGGTTGATTTTAAAGTGACAGTAGTGGGTAATGAAAGAGAAAAGGGTGACTTTGGGCAAATCTGAGAAGCTTTCTAGTTTCAGGAACCTCATGTCCCAATTGAAATAGTAATATGTGCCCTACCTGCGGTCACAAGGTGGTTGTGAGAATCAAATGAGGAAAGAGATATGAATTCATCTCTACAATATAAAACATGATTTAAGTGTGAGGGCCTGTTGCCATCAGTGGGACAGGAAATAGAGATTTGGGTTCCTCATCATAGCAGGGGTGATTAAAATCTGAAGAATGAATGAGTTCTCTGAAGGGGGAAAGTTTAGAGGCAGAAGAACAGAAGGCCAAGAAAACCTACTGTCAGAGGTAGGAGAAGAAAGAGGGACCAGCGAAGGAAAGAAACCTGTCTAGTTATCTCGTGGAAATGGAGACAGTTGGAAATACCTTTCAGTCAAGGATTCAAATCCACATTATAAACTGCGTATTTCAACTGCTTTATTACAACTGCTTTATTTCAAAAAGGCATTTTCAAATCACAGACATGCACATCCAACCCAGTGGTGACATCACTCTTCTGTCTCTCCAACAGATTGATTTTGTGGCCCATGATGACATCCCCTACTCTTCCGCTGGCTCTGATGATGTTTACAAGCATATAAAGGAAGCAGGTGAGGAGTTCTCCTGTGCTCGCCTGTCCACCGCAGCATGACCATCAGGTTTCCTAAGAGACACCTGCCCTAGGCTTGTAGTGTATACATACAGGGCATGGGAACTTCAGATGTCTCCCAAGTAGTCTCCACGAGCCTCTGTTGACATGTGCTAAGGCTCAGGGATGGCACAGTCACCATTTAGGTATTTATATAGGAATCAACCTGAGCACCAAAGTACCCAACTTCTGGTTTGAGGCTCGATTTTAAGACTCATCCGACTGAAATCACAGGACCTTATTGTTTAAAGGGCACTCGTTTTCCTCATTCACAATTAAGTCTTCACAGTGAAATTATTTTCTACTTCCAAGAAAGTTACTTGCAGAAGAAGACAGACAGCTGGCTAATTAATGGTCTTGACTCCTTGTCTCCAAAGTCAGTCATGCCATATGTCATCCCATCACATGATAGTAATATCCTCAGGTAGCACGTCAGAAGCAAAAAAAACAGGATAAATATTTGTGGAATCAGGTACAATATTTCTTCCCCAAACTGTTAACTGATGTCGTGGAGGGCAGACATGGTGCCGGACCTTTGGAAGTTGTCCCATTTGTTACTAAGCATTTCTGTTAAGGTCAGAGACTCTGCTCAGCCCCAGGGAGTTATTGGGGGGCTGGAAAGAGGCGGGTTTCCTTCCACTGCAGGCTCCCTGGAGTTAATTCCTTCATCAAATTCTCTATTCCTACTCCTGTGCCGCTGACGACTCCAGGGAAGTCATGTCGGGGCATCGTAACAGATCTGTGGTTCCTAGCCTCAGCGGGATTCTTGGTGTTCTTGGTAGCATTTACCTTCTCGTCTTGCCCTTCCCACCCTAATTTACCCACAACTCCTTGCATCTTTGCCTCCTTTCCTGCGTCCTGAGGAAGAGGGGTATGTTTTCTGTCCCAGGCTAATTGCTTTATCTGAACCTACCTTCTCCCTTCCCCGGAGCCTGTTTTCTTTCTCTTCCTCTCCTTGTTATCCAAGGTTCTCACTCTCCAGTAGTTTCTCCTCAGCTTACAAGCATGTGGAAGACTACAAAAACAAAACAAACCCAGATCCTTCCTTCTGCCCTCCTTCCTGCCTCCTTCTTCAGTCACGTCCTGGCTCGGTCCTCCCCTTCCCAGCAACCTGCAGGCACACCTCCCTGTCATTCTTCGGCCACCTACACTCTGACTTCTGTCCCATCCTTCCTCAGTTCTGTGATGGCCTTCGAACCACCAAATCCAGCAGCGTCATTTCAGTCTTCCTCCAGACATAACAACCCTGCTGACCAAGCTCCTGTCTTAGACGCTCTTGTCCTCCACTTCTAATTTCCCTTCAGTCTCTCTGACCACTCCTGGGTTTTGTCACTGGCTTCCTCTCCCTTGGCCCTGCCCAGCCTCTATCTCGCCAGCCTGGACTCTGTGCACTCCCTTCCACAGGCCCTACACTCCAGGCACACCAAGTCCACCCTGGTTCCCAGACATGCCCCCGCTTAGTGCCTTTGCTCGAGCTCTTCTCTGGGGCTGGATCGCCCTTCCTCTGAGCGTCTATGTCTATTCCAGGCCCAGCTGAGGAGCTAGCCAGATGTGCCCGCTCTCCCTGGGGCATAATTCAGCACTGCTCCCCCCACCTCGGACCCTCTTTTCCCCTGGGCCTCCTTTCCAGCTCCCTTCTCATGGCATCCTCATTGTTTGTGTGTGTGTGTGTATCCCTAGCTAGAATGAAGTGCCACAGGCCATGGCTGTATCTCACCCATCTTGGCAACCCCAGCACAGTCCCTGGTACGTTTGTCATGCTCGTTAAATGCTGGCTGAACATGAGTGTGCTTTCATGGAGGACGATGGGAAGTTAGCTTAAGATGGGAGCCTGTTATCTGCAAAGGCTCTTGCCAGTGCACCAGGAATGGAGCCATTTACCTAGATAGTTTGCACACACACTGTGTCTTGTGGAATTTTTCAAATTATTTAGATATCCGATTTGTTTGCTTTCCATTGGTATCTTGGCTCTGAGTCCTTCACACGCCCCTTTATTGAAAGAGATGCTGACCACATGTACTAAATTACTCCAAACCATCACAGCCTCACAGCCCGAGAAAATCTCAGTGAAATATGTAAGGGCTTGCCATTTGACTTGCTTCAAAAATGGCTATGGTCCGAATGAAAGATCTTTAAAATTATATCTGTGAATTTGCATTTTCTCGCTCTATCTTATAACAGGCAAGAGAATATAAATCACAAATTATAGGTGCTCTTTTGGGCAAATGTATAATGGAAAAATAGTTTCTGCTCTACACTTACCACCCAACACTTGTCATTTTCCTGAGCTGAGGTCTTCAGTCAATGTCACAGGGTTTCAAATAATCACCTAAGAATGAAAATAGTCATTGCCTGGATTTTTTAAGTACCCAGCCTCCCCAGATTATATCCATTTGGATTACTTAAAATGATAGGTGGGGCAAAGGTAATTACTTCTATCCTCTTATAGGGTCACATGGTTTTTCTTACCCTAAAAATGGAGGTGTCCAAGATGGAGGGGGGCAATATAGTAACCCGAATTACTTAGCTTCTCCATCCACCTTCCTTCATCAGACTACCTTCCATAAACCTCCCAGAAGCCTAATGCTGCCTGAGAATCTTGGAGCAAGGAAGAGTTTGAGGAAGGGATGGGCTGGAATTGGTGTTTTAGCTAAAGGTAGGTGCAGAAGTAGGTTTTTAATGGCTTGGTTTATTTTCTGCTATTTTACTTTCTCCCACACATCTCATCTATAGGCACTGTAGGTACATCCAGGCATACCTTCCTACATACGTTAAACCATTATCTGGCATGGCACAATACTCTGGTTTAATGAGTTAGCGTATGCTTTACTTAGGGATTTCAAGAAGTCTAAGGCACCCCACATTATACCCGAGCTGCCCCCATTGCTGACATCTGCCATCAAAGCCATCTTCCCCCATTCCTGGGGGGCACTAGGAACTCCTATGTTGGTCCCACTATCCCTCGCTCTCAGCCTACTGCTGCTACAGCCTTTCCCTGGTACTCACGGACCTTCAGACTTTTGAGGCAGAACAAGCTCCCAAGGGTCACTAACCCAGTCTCCTATCTCCTCTTTGGCATCACTGCCAGCTCCTGGTAGAACTGATGCTTGTACATCTTTCCGTCTTTGGATGGTTTTGACTCTTATTGCTTAACCCATGAATCCTCTGAGCGCATCCACAAGCCAGGAATTGTTGGAGGGAAAATGGGATGCAAATATGAATGAGACATAGCCCTCACCCTTGAGAGAGAGCAGAGACAGACATAAATAATTACACCAAAATATAAGTCTGTGATGGGGTATATAGAGCAGGCTGGGGAGGGTGTCCAGCGGTGGGAATATATGAAGAAGTGTAGCATATTTGCAGAAAATCAACAATGTTCATGTAGTATAGCGTGTGTTGAGGTGAGCACAGAGTGACACTGGCGGGATGGGGTGGGTTTAGACTTAATTCTGTAAGTCACATGGAGCCATATGCCACTCCGAGGCAGGGGAGTGCAGTGAGCAGATCTCTTGTGGGAAAGGGCCAACTGGGGAGGGGGGCAAGAGTAATTTCTGTAGCAGAACTAACTTAGGAGCCCCCATTTCCACAGATGACAGGAAAAGACACGCTTGGCATTTGAAGTAATTCCGACTCTTCTAGGTTTGCACTTAGACTGTATGGAGTCAGCTTTTGGCCTTTTTCTCCTGGGGTGATCTAAGTATTGGCCTGGCATGGGGTGGGGGTCTGGTTCTTGCTGATCTTTCATTCTGGGGTATCAAGACCTGCTTGGCCATCATCCCTGGCTCCCAGCCCCCATCACAGCCCTCTGGCACTCAGCCACCACCCCCTCTGCTGGACTCCCTTCCCTGAACTACACATGTGCCACCCAGCAGTCACGCTCATCTTAAATCTCAGCTACCTTCAGTGTTCCTCCAGAAGGTCCCCGGGAACTTTAAAAATGTCCTCCTTAATCTACTGGAGGGCAGTGGGAGGGAGCCATGTCAGGCCCTGTCTGACCTGCTTGCCATAGGAATGCTCTATGGAGGCCTCCCCATGTTGGCAGGAGGCCTCTGTGAGACCATGTCCTCCCAAAGCTCCTGGAGGTAAACAGCGTGCCACCCTCTCTGCTCTGGGCTTTCTAAGGGGGTCTCTTCCCTACCCTTGTCCCTGGGGTTTGAACCTGAGTATGGGCAAGAGACATGCCCTGCTCACATTCTCTCGCTTCCGTTGCTCCCCTCCTTATCCCTCTCTGCCTCTTTCCCTCAAGCCCAGGAGGGGCTTTTCTTCTTCCTGGAGGGCAGGAGACGCCCCGTTGTTAATTTCATGTCTTCCCCACTCCCGGCTTACAGTAAAACCTTCTGTACCCTGAGTCCACTCAGCCTCTGCTTTTTAATAATTAAACGGACGCCTCTGGGATTTAGAAACTCCTTTTGTACTCCTCAAAGCCTGGCTCTTTCACGTGAAAGCCTTACGTTTCCTCACTGTTCTTTTTGAAATGAGCCTGCAAAAGAGCCTGTTTTAGAAGTCGAAAACTGAACATAATCTCCTGTATTCTCAGCTACATCTCCTTTCCCCCTCGGTGATGGGGTCTCAGCATAGGTGGAAACAGGGCCTCAGGACAGACATCATCCCCACAAATGAAAATGACATTGGATAGTATTTCAGAGGATTATTCTGCTACGTATAATGTACTTAGTCTCCCCGATGGTTCACACCCTTTTGGGGCTTGCTGGGGAAGCTCCATGCCACCCCGCCGCAGGCCTGGTGGTCAGGTCTGTACCATCCTCTTAGAAGGGGCTTCCTCGGTGGTCAGGAGCATTGGGTAAGAACAGGAAGTGTGATATTCTCAAACCCCAGTCTTGTTTGTAAGGAGTTCTAAGAAAGGAAACCCCATACACTTAAGACTTGGAAGGCTGCTGAGGAACATGGTGGGGGTGGGGGTGGGGGTGGGGGTGGGGGTGGGAGGGGAGGGAGGAGTGGGAGAGAAACTGGTTGATGCATCATTCACATGATGATGGGTTATGGCATGGGGTAATTATTACCTTTTTAAGTCCTCTAAGATCTGAGCTGTGAGCCAGCTGCTCTTTCCCTAAAATGACCGTGAAGGACTTGGTATAGACCAGTGCTTGTTAAGCGTAAATGTGCCTACAGATCCCTACAGGTTTGAAATGCAGATTTGGGTTCGGTAGGTCTGGTGGGCCCTGAGACCACCATTTCTAATGAGCTCCCGGGTTGTTAGATACTGCAAGTCCACAGACCTCACTTAGAGTAGCAAGAATCTAGACCCAGGGTTCTGGTTCACTCAGAAGTACCCCCAGGGCTAACGGAATCAGAGTTTCCTGGGGGATATTCCGCAGCTACCTTGTAGAGGAGAAACAAGCATTTGGTGGTGGTTTTATTTCTGGGTGAGTGGCCTCTACCGAGCTAAGAGAAATTTGCCTTCCTGACTGTAGGGAGTAAAACCTCAAGTTCCAGTTATTTAGGTGTAGAAACAGGTCCAGCATTTTTCGAACTCTAAGCAATTCAGCACCCTATTGTTGCATAACAAATTATTCCCTCCGTTACTGACTTAAAAGGGCCACTTTATTTCGCTCAGGATTTGGTGGGGCAGGATTTCAGCAAGGGCTCGGCTGCATGGTTCTTGCTTGGGGTCTCCCAAACGGTCATAGTCAGATGGTGGCCAGGGCTGCAGTGCTCTGAGGCCCAGCTAGGCTGGAGGTCCTGGGCGGTGCACTTATGTGGCTGGCAGTGGATGCTCTTTGTCAACACGGAGCTCAGTTGGGGTTGACACTGAAGCACCTACATGTGGCCTCTCCATGTCGTGTAGGCTTCTCACAGCATGGCGACTGGGTTTCAAGAGTGTGCGTTCTAAGAGGCACCCAGAGAGCTAGCAATCTTGACAGGAGCCACAAGCTTCTTCTGACTTAGCCTTGGAAGTCACCTATTGTCACTTATACCACATTCTATTTGTTACAAGCAAGTCACTAAGGCCAGCCCAGGTTCCAGGAGATGGGAATTGTGCCCATCTTTAATTCATCACAATTCCCATCTCCAAATTAAATACCCAAGTGGAGTTTTACTTGCCCTGGGAGGACAGACGTAAGACTGTGTGTGACTTGTCACATGCACAAGGACTCTTCCTTGTGGTCCGTTGATCTGCTCTGTTGATTCCTCCCCAAGGGAGCGCCACGGTAGAGATCTGTTCGGGGCTCAGGTAGAGGAGGCCAGAGTTTTCTTTGTGGGAGAAAGATGCTCAGAAATGACCTAAGCATCCACATTTGGCTTTTATACTCTAATCAAGGTTTATTTTGAAAGTCAAAAATCACTTTAAATGAAGCCAGAGATATGAAGGGCATGAATTAAACTTTACAGCACTCTGCTCTGCCTGTCAGAACCACATGTCAAAATCCTCCCGCAAAGCTGGATGAAAAGATGGAACTTAAACGAAGTAGACTGTAAGGTCCACATTACTCATCATCATTCTAATATTGCCTACTACTGTTGAAAGTTTCCTTCATTAACATATGCTTTGCTGCTTCTTAAAATAGCTCCATAACCAAACGCTGCAATTCTGAAAAGCATAATAAAAAAGGTTCTCTGATCATGCTCATTACTGAATATTTTTAGCAGAGCAATAATTAGGACTTGGAGGAAGCCGAGTGCCTCATTATGTCAGCAGAGGGCTTGGCTTCTTTCAGAGAACTACCTCCCAACCAGCCAAAGCAAATCTCTCCCCAACCCCAGCCTTCAGTTACTCAGCCACAGAGACCTCACCCTGTGGCTTCAAAGAAAGGGTGAGCTCATGTCACCAGTGTCGAAGTGACTTGCTAAACTCCGTTAGTAGCTAGAGAATCTTCTTAACATTTCAGCAGGCAGGGGCATGGGCGAAATATCTGCCTGCTGAAAGATGGAACATACCCCTCACCAGAAAGTTCCCTGCTGCTTCCACCAAGGTGAGGATGTTTTCTTAGGCTCTCCACCTTGGGACCACCCCGGCTTCCACGCCCACCAGAGCCCCCTGCACAGCTGGGTCATTTGGGTGCTATTTACATCCATGCGTTTAGATGCTGGCATCCTCTACCTTCCATTTGGTTTTCTATGTTTGAGTCCACCTTCTTATAAGGTGATACAAGAAGTTTTTGCTTAGTGGCAAACCCCAACTCTGCTCTCTGAGCCACAGAATATTAGAATATTAGAAACTGGGTGCTTTGTCTCTAACATCAGTAGCACCACCCTGCTGCTGACACTGAGAATGTGCAGGTGATATCAAAAGAAAGCTCCAAAGGGACACCCTAATAGGGGCCAGAAGACTGAAAATTTCACCAGTGTCAATAGAATCAGAGAGAACTGGATTTGGAGATAAATATTCATTGAGTCAGTCATTCAGCAAATATTCCTCTGGTGCTTGCTTGTCAGCCTTGCTGAGAATATGGAAGAGAATAAGAAGGGAACAGTTCTTCCCTCATGTAGCTTATAGTCAAGTGGGGAAGGCAGTTATTGAACAAATTGCTTTATAAAGACCTTGGAATATTTGATGAAAAAGAGCAGTAGACCATGGGAGAGAATAACAAGCAGGAAGACCCAGTCTGGGGGTTGAGAGATTTCCTTGAGAATGTGACACTAAAGGTGAAACCCAGTGGATGACTAGGAGTTAACCAAGTGGAGAGTATGTTGTGGCAGAGTAAGGGGAGGGGGCCAGCCGTTTCAGGACACTGTGGCTGGGCTGAGGCAGGGTCAGTCTGTTGCCCAGCTCCATAGAATACAAGGAGAACAGTGCCCCCTGCAGCTGTGCAGCACAGGGGCCTTGGCTCAGGGAGTGAAGGGAGGCAGGGAGAGGATCTGAGATGCAACTGGAGAGAAGCACAGGGAAGAGATAATGCAAGCTGCTGCAGAGCCAAAGCAAGGCTTTGAATCTAAATACAGAGGACAGTAGAAAGCCAGTGAAGGATGTTGAGCAGGCATCTAACTTGCATTTTGAAAGACTGCTCTGTGGATGTTGCCATGTGGAGAGTAGATTGAGGCGACAAAAAATGACATCACTGGGGACTGGTTTTGAAGCTCTTGCTGTAATCTTTGAACAAGATGGTGTTAGATTGGTTTATATGGAGGATGGAGAAAAGTGGGTGAATTGGGGAGACATTTAGGAAGTAGATGGGTGAGTGGAAGGAAATTGATTGGACGTAGAGAGTGTGGGAGAAGGAAGTGGCATGGGTGAGCCCAAGGTCATCTTGTCCAGCCACCTCATTTCTCAGCTTTGGAGACTGAGGTTAAGTAACTTGCCTTTTGAGGCTTGAGTGACTTGCCCAAGTCTGCAAACCGAGAACCCATCACCTTTGTCCTAGGCTCTGTCCATCATGTCATCCATGCCTGATGTCTCTGACTGAGTGGCCGTAATCATATTGGGTAGAGAGATCTCAACTGCCAACACGTCATTTCGGTTGACAGCAGAAATGTAAGCATAAACCAGATTCTTGTCATTGATAACATTTGTGACCTCTTTATAGCTGTATTGGTACACCCAAATATATCTCTGAAGACTTAGGAAGTTCTATTACAACTTGGCATCCTCTGTGCTTGTTTATTTTTTACTCAGTCCCACGTATTCTAGATAAAAGGGCCTTCGAGTGGTGAAACAACCATCCAGAGTAGACTGTTCTTAGGGTGATAAAATCATCTAGCACCCCACAGGCATGTCTTCAGATCAGAGACAACAAAAATAGTACACTTTTTCCTCCTTTCCTTTGGTATAATGTGACACAGACTTCCTCGGGAAAGAAGGGGAGTTGCCATAATCTGACTAATTCATTGACTCAGTTGTTATTCTCCATTCACTTATTCATTTAGTTTGCAATTATTGAGCACCTTCCATGTGCTAGACACAGGGGCACTGAGCTGGGGTGCTGGGGATGCAAAGACGAGGCATAATCTGTGCTTTCAGAATGTTCCCTTTCTACGAGGAGACAGATATTTAAAATACTTTTGTTAATGGAAGACAAGTTTATGTCCTAAGTGTTAAGGATTCTGCCTGGTGATGTTGGGAAAGACTTCCCAGAGGAATAACCTTGAAGTGGACCCTGCAGAATGAGGAGGAACTCTGTAGCTAATGTGGGCAAGGAAGGGGGAGCCAGGGCAGAAAAGGAGAGCTTGGTAGGAGCAAATGCCAGGAGCCGGGCGAGTGTGTGGTACATCCAGGAACCAGATCCAGGATGACGAACACACAGTCTTCACAGCAGGGAGGGAGTGTATGGAACTGAAGCTGGAAGAGACCACTGGGGCCAGATGTGAAAGCCTCACTGACACCCCCAGGAGCTGCAACTTTGTCCTGGAAAGGAGGGCCATTAAAGAAAATGGGTCAGCCAAGGCCATCTTCGTTTTTTCTCTTTATCTCCTCTTTCCTATTTGAACAGGAATGTTTGTTCCAACGCAGAGAACGGAAGGCATCTCAACATCAGATATCATCACCAGAATTGTCCGTGACTATGATGTTTATGCCCGACGTAACCTCCAGAGAGGGTACACAGCCAAGGAACTGAATGTCAGCTTTATAAATGTAAGTGTGCCACTTGGTGCCCTCTGAGGACCACCACATCACACCACTACTACCACCATTTATTGAGTGCTTACTATATGCCACGCAGTGTTCTTGATGTTTTACATTTATTGTCTTTTTCAAATCACGTAACAACTCAATGATGTATTATATCCCCATTTTACAGACGGAGAAACCAATGTCCAAAGGGGTTACCTAAGTTAACCAAGGCACATAGGTCGTGAGCTTTGCATTTTACAAAGGAGCTGCCTTGCTTCCCTTGCCTCGCCCCATCTCCCTCTGTAGAGCTCTCAGACTTGAGTGAAGCCTTTCTGGGAGGTCTGCCTTCATGACAGGCAAGAGTTGTCTTCTGCTCAAGGGGAAGGAAGGAGGGCAGAGGCCATGAAAGCTAAAGCCAGAGAGAGTGCTTTCCTGTTTTAACATTTTTAAATGTTCATTTTAGTAAGGCCTTACAGATGCTCATTAGAAACTTTAACAGCCATTTTTTACTGTGCAGAGAAATTACAGCTGCTTAAATAAAAGCTAAAGTCTTTGGCTTCCTTTTGTATTTCTGCCGTATTGTTCCCACAGAGCTGCTGTTAGTTTAATAATAGAGCAACTGTTAAAACAATCTTTAAAACAAGCAAAACAAGCTGTTAAGAAGCAAAGAGGGGAGCCCAGTTGCTGGAGGTGATGTTAGCGAGTCTGGACTCCCAGGAGCTGAGATAGTTGATTGAAACAAGAACTCTCCATACATACAGACTTTCAGCCCCTAAAAACAGATACGGTATTTGCAAAGAGTGATTTTTCTACAAAACTAGAGGCTTATAATTATGTGCAGCCATAATTATCGAGCAGCTTACACAAATCGATCATTGGTACCTTCAAAATGAGGAGGGGTTCATTCGCTGTTAATCAGCAATGATTAGTTGTCCTCACTAATAGGCAGGGATGTTGGGGTCCAGGCTCTGTGGCTTTGTACAAGCCCGGCAACAAAACGGAAGATGTCGGGTTCAAGTGGCACCAGAACAAGTGGCTGAAAAGAATTCAGTCAAAGTGATTATTTGGTATCTTATAGAGAAAAAGCCCTGGTTATTTCAATAAATTAAACTGTCTGTTCTTTTAAATTGAATTCAGTCACCCATCCAAGCATGTTAAGCCATTTCCAAAAGTTATTGCTCACTCTCTTTAAACAGCCTTTAGATAAGCCACTTAGCTCAAGGAACCGTGTAGTCAGTGTGGATGCGCTCGTTGTCTTTCTGTGATAACAAACCTGGCCGCAGCCCAGAGATGAAATCAAATGCATGAGATGGGCATGTAGATGAATCACAGAACCTCAGAGGTGGCAGGGACCTGACCAGGGTCAGTCACCCAGTCCAAGTCCCTCCATTTAGAAATGAGGAAAGCTGAGCTCAGAGAGGGGACCTGGCCAAGGTCCCTCAAGCAAAGTAGAGGTGGTGGCAACAGCAGCCTCCCAGCCTCATGACTCCCAGTCCAGTGCTCATTCTACTATTCCATGCTGCCCCTGAGAGCTGCGCATAATAACCATATACTATATATAGCCGAGGGGCAGCACGTATAGCTCACAGCCTACCCTGAGGCTGTAGTAAGGTTTGGAAGGCCTAATTCAGGGAATCCTCACCCAGTTTTGCAATATTCCAGGTGTCTCAAAAAATTCTGAAATATGAAATAAAATTCAGTCCCATATAGTGAAGAAAAATGAAAAACCTTACTACCCCTTTAGGAGAAAACGTATCATGATTTTACGGAGGGGAAGACCCTTTATTTCGTGTTATTTTCATGGTTTTGATACCACTGTCATCAAGTAACACGATTAAATGCCTATACCACTTAATAGTAATGAAACAGCCAACATACACTGAGCTTTTACTAAATGCTAGGCTTTGTGCCAAGCATTTTATGTGCATTATCTTATCTAGTTGTTACAGCAACCTTGTAGTGTAGGGATCATAATTATCCTCATTTTACAGATGAGGAAACTGAAGTTTAGAGGTGATATGTGACTTGGCCAACATACAGTGCCTTCCTGGCACACAGGTATAGCCTTGCTGCATAAAGACTATAAGAAGGACAGAATTCCAGTCCAGAGAAGTTACCAGAACAAAAGCTTTCTTCATCACCAAGGAAATCGATGCAGTTCAATTAGCTTAATAGAAAATATTGTTACAATGAAAATTTTAGTCTAACACGTGGGTCCTAAGACCCAGCCAATGGCCCACTTATTTCAATCAATATTGGTTTTAACAATGTCCCAGTAAAACAGAGAACTCAGGCAGCCTCTGAGTGGCCATTCTATGTACAATTCATACTTTTGTCTAAGTCCCAGCAGAACTGAAGGGGTATAGTTGCCCACTATTGGCATATAATAAAGAGCAACTATATTTTTTTGGTTCTTCTCTTACATAAGTGAATCCAACTCAGATGTTTACAAAGAAAGAGAATATTAAAAACACTTGTTCTTCACCTTACTATCCAAGTGGACTAATGACAAATGACGTTTCTTACAAGAGATGTGCCTTGTTGTCAATCTAGCCCTTGGGAAATAGCAGCATCCTGACTCTTCGGGTTAAGAAAAAACACAGTTGAAAACAATCTGACCATTAGTGTGAATAATTGATCTCTCCCTTGCCCTCTCGGATAAATCCATTTCTTTCTCCTTTAATTTTTGACCAGGAGAAGAAGTACCGCTTCCAAAACCAGGTGGACAAAATGAAGGAAAAGGTCAAGAACGTGGAGGAAAGATCAAAGGAATTTGTTAACAGAGTAGAAGAAAAGAGTCATGATCTCATTCAAAAATGGGAAGAGAAGTCGAGGGAATTCATTGGCAACTTCCTAGAACTTTTTGGGCCTGATGGAGCATGGGTATGTAATTATTTCACTCGGCCCCACAATGACAGGTGTTTTCAGTTTATCCTGCTTTTCATGGAACCACTCAAGGGTGTCCCTTATCTCAGTCCAATATGTGGCCTCCGCTTTGGGCATCAACCCAAGTGATTTCAAGTCCATGTCACTTCCTTATTCAGTTTCTGCTTTATCCCTCAGTATGGCACCCAGTAGCACCCAAAGCCAGCTCTGGTCTCTGTTTTTATTTCTTGTCCAGAGCTTGATGCCATTTGGTAATTGTTGAATGTCTATTACTGCAGAGGTTGGTTTCATAGCTCATCCCAGTCTCCCATTTGGAGATGATGCAAAACTTGGGGGTAAGGGTGAAGTGGGTCAGTGGCATCATGGGCCTTGTAAGGCTCTTGGATCAGCCAAGGGAGGAGGATGCAAAAGAAATGTGGTTGCCTTGGTCAGCTTTTGTTGTCAGGAACCCTCCTCTTTCATTGGTTGGAAGAGAGAGAGAAGGGATAGGATTCTGCCTTGAATCTGCCCACATGCCCTGATTTTCCCCTGTTTTTCTGTGGCATGTGTGTGTTGGAATAAGGTACAAAAGTCTTAGGGGACTTAGGCCATGATCTGCATCTTAAAGCTGAGAGAGAAAAAGGGAGAGGATCTCTTGCCTAAATTCCACAGACAATTCTGGGTGAAAACTATGGAAAGGAGAAAGAAAATTCTGGAAACCACCTTGTACTCCATTGGTATTTCTATTGTGCATGCACTTCCAGAGTAAATAACCAGTATTGTCAGCAGAGTTAATGAGGGTTCTATGAAAGATTTTTTTAAAGGTAACTTTCCTTTTAAAACAAAAAGAAATGATTGTTTGATTCCCCTGATTTTAAGTAGCCTAGATTTCCTATTATGACATGAGAAGTCTCTAACAAAATCCACTTTGGCTTAATTATTTTATTGATGGGTTGTCACTGCTGCGTCTCTGCTCATTTGAGCTGGTTCATTATAGGATTATCTAAAAGTAAAACACTCAATTAGTAACAGAAAAAGAATAATGTTTGAGAAGTTGGAAGAGATGCCTTGGTTAAAGTCTAGAGGCCTCTAAGTAATTATAGTGGTCGGTGTTGTAGGCCAACCATGTCCTATTGGCTGAGTCTGAGAGGAATGGAGGGTTTGCAAAGGGCTGCTTGAGCCCTCGATGACTTCTAGAAAGAGCTAGCAAGAGCGGAGGAGCCAAGGGCTTGGTCCCTTTTCATTTTCCCTGGGCCTCTTAAAATTTTCAGCTCAGATCAATTTAATTCACGGGACATTTATTAATGTCCTTGTATATGCCCAGTACTAAGGAAGAACGTGAAGATAAAGTACAGACCCGTTCTCTGGGATTCCGTGGCCTCTATAACAAAATCTGAAATTCCCCATTAATCTAGTGTGTACTTTAATAGTTCACATTTTCACAACTAATTTTTGGGCTCTGAAGCAGCAGCTAGCGGCTTTTGAATGAAACCATGTAGGAATTCATTTGCTTACAGGGATTCAGAAATGTCTCTGTTGAGAAGCCCTGGTGCTGTAACTCAAGGGAGCGGATGTTGTCTCCACCTGGGGTGAGCAAAGGCGGGGAAGGAATGTAATTTCATAGAAAAGCCGTACACCCCAGTCGTTTCAGGCTCCCAATGAAGGTGAAATAGTAGCTGAAATTGTTCTAGGGGGAGTCTGGTGACAGCGAGCTGAGGTGATTTTTAAGAAACGAAACCTAGCTTAGAGACTGGAGGTTTTTCTTTTCAAAACTTGCTATTAGTGTCAAAACTGTTATTAACATTAATTTACCATATCAGCCAGACTTAGACATTGCTTTTTTTCTGTTGACATTAAAAGTACAGGAATAGTTACAAGGATGTTAAACGCCAAGATAAGTAATTTGCTTTTCATGAATATGCTATTATTATAATAATTCTTTATTTGTGGATTTGGGACTGGAACTCATTTCTTAAAATAGAGGATCTGCATTGCCTGCAAATACAGTACTGATACAAATAACCCAAACTTGGAAAGGCACAAAATAGAGGGTTTAAGGTACGAAATTTGGTACAACAGGATTGATATTTTATATCTACTGTACCCATTTTAACCACACAAGAAGGTAGTAAGGTAGTATTATAGCTGTGTTATAAAGAAGCAAAGGCCTAGAACAATTATAGGAGTTTGGAGGTACTGGGATGGATGTGGAACCTGGGGCGAAGGCTCTTTCTCCCGGCGATCACTGCATCCTTCATGATAGGAACGTCCACGGGATGCAGTCACTTTGCTCCCTCTTCTTTGGCATTGTGGAGAAACTGAGGTCTACCAAAACCCCTCTAAAGCTTTGTGACAAAGCTGGTTGCCAAAATGGTACTTTAAACCAGGTCATCTAGATTCAGGAGAGGTACTGTCAGCCTTCTTACTAAGCAAGCAGAAATCATGGTGTCCATGGCTGTATTATCTGTGTAACTGTATTTGATGTATTTGATGACTGTATTTGATGTGTAACAAATTACTCCAAAACGTAGTGACTTAAAAACAACAAACATTATCTCACACAGTTTCCCAGGGTCAGGAACCAGGAAGCAGCTCAGCTGGATGGTTATGACTCGGGGTCTCTCATGAAGTTGCAGTCAAGATGTCAGCTGGAGGATCCTCTTCCACGTTCACTCACGTGACTGTTAACTGGCTACCTCAGTTCCTCACTATGTGGGCCTTTCCACAAGGCTGCCCAAGTGTCCTTATGACATGGCAGCTGGCTTCCCCCAGAGTGAGTGAGAGAAAGGATAAGCCAAAAACTAGTCTTTTATGACCTAATATTAGAAGTGACAAACCATCACTTCTGCCATATTCTATTGGCCACATAGACTAACCCTGGTGTATTTTAGGAGGACACTACACAAGGATGTGAATAACACGTGGTGGGGCCACTGGGGGCCATTTTGGCAGCTGGCTACTGCACTTGCTTTTGAGAATTTGAAACAAGCAATCTACTTCTTGATCGTTATAATAGGTTATTTGTTCCCATTTATTCAGTCTGATTGGTGGATTATCAGAGCCCAAGATGTTATTTTTCAATCTCATTACCTACAACTCTACTTATTTAACTACTTGTTTGATTCTTGTAACTCGTCTTGACTTATACTCAGAAGATAGCCTGTAACCCCAACAGAGACTTGATAGTACCTCTCTTTGGAGGGTGTCTCTCTGAAAGGGAGGGACTTTAAATTTTGAAGCTTTGTTGCCATGTTGGAGGTGACACTATTCATTTCCAAGGTCTTGAGGGTCAAGGAGCCAGGATTGGGGGATGCTGAATCAGCTTTCAGAGTTTTGTTTTGCGGTAGGGTCTTCCTAGTGAAACTTTGTTATTTTTGTTTAAAGGGCCTGAATTCCCAGAGCAGACACATGTTTTTAAAGAATAGCATAAGTGGGGTTGGGGTACTAATGTTTAAATAGAATGTATCATTTTGAATCATCTGCCACTATATTCCTTCACTGACTCTGAAAGCAGGGAGTCATTTCCTGTTTGAAATGAAAGTGGGTCTATTCTATTTTACCATGTGGACATGGACCCTTTCCTGGAGTACCAGGAGAGAATGGCCTTAGGTCAGGTACAAGTTTTTAGTTCATCCTGGACCGTGAACCCCCTCTGCTCCAATCCAAATAGGCATTTGCCATCTGATATGAGATTATCTTTTTTAAAAAAACCTTAAAGATGAATACATTTTTTAGAAAGAACAGATTGATGTGATGTGATGTGAGGACCATTGCTAATTTTTTCAAACTGTGGTGAAATATCATAACATAAAAATGGTTAAAATGGTAAATTTTAAGTGTACAGTTCAGTGGCATTAAATAACATTCACATTCTTGTGCAACCATCACCACTATCCATCTCCAGAACTTTTTCATCATCTCATATTCAAACTCTGTACCCATTAAATAATAACTTTGCATTTCCCCCTCTCCCACCAGTCCCTGGGAACCACCCTTCTACTTTCTGTCTCTATGAATTTGACTACTAAGGTTCCTCATGTAAGTGGAATCATAGTCTTTGTCCCTTTGTGTCTGGCTTATTTCAGTTACCATAATGTCCTCAAAGTTCAACCAATGTTGTAGCATGTGTCAGAATGTCATTCCTTTGTAAAGCTGAGTGACATCCCGTTGTGAAAGACTTTAAGATAAGCAAATAAGCCTCTTTCACATAAAGCATTGGCCCAAGGGGCAGCCATCTAATTTAACACACATCTAGGGGCCTGCTGGGTTATTCTCTGGGTTGGAGGCTGGTGGGCATCATCTTTGGGCTCTCCTTCTGCCTTGCTCCAGCTCACTGGTGTCTCCCAGAAAGAAGCTTGTACTCTTCCTCTGGCATCCCGATTTTTGTGGCTGCCACCTAGGGGACACCTCTGGATTGGACCTGGTGGCCAGTGGGGCTTATGCTCCAGGGTCCAATGGAGAAAGAGTTCTCAACCAGCTACCACCCCCCAGGCACAGCAAGAGGCAACAGACTCAGGAGCCCAGTCTTTCTGTGAAAGAAGCCTATTAGTTTATCTTCAAGCTGAGGGGCAGACTTCTAATTAAACATCTAAGGGCTGACTGTAATCCTCTCCAGAGACCTCTGAGGGCAGGTGCTATCTTCACACTCTCCCTCTGCCATGCTTCAGAGCACCAGTATCTCCCAGAGAGGAGCTTGTACACATGTCTGGTGCCCTGGTTTTTTGGCTGCCACCCAGAGGATGCCCCTTGATTGCCTAGCTCTGGTGGCCAGCAGGGCTCATGTTCCAGGGTCCCATAGGACTGTAACAAATGGAGAGACAGTTCTTGGCTGGCTGCCACCCCCAGGGCACTGTGTAGACAAAAAGACTAGGGTGTGTCTCAATGAAAGTGAGCTATTTGCTTGTCCTGGAGCTTTGGCCTGAGGGGCAGGCATCTGGTTTTTCACACATGTTGGGACCTACTGAGGTGGACTCTGAGGACAGAGGCCAGTGGATGCCATCTTTGTGCTCTCCCCTCTGCCTTGGTCCAGGTCATCAGTATCTATAGGAAAAGAACTTGTGCACTGGTCTGGCACCCTGAGTTTTGCAACTGCCACCCAGGGGACACCTCTAGATCACCTGGCTCTGGTGGCCAATAGGACTTATACTTGCAGTCCCATAGGACTGTATATATTTGCATTCTTTAAAAGCTGCTGGCTGAAGGTCTGGCTTCCAATCAGCTTGAATCTAAGTGCTGACTGAGATCCTACCCTTTGGGACACTGACAGGTCTTGGAATACCCTCAACTACTGGGAGCCACTAAATATAGAATAGGCTGCTTGGACAAACACAAAGGTCTGAGAGACAACCAAGAGCTAGGGCAGGGTTGAACGATAAGGTTGATTTCCTACATAAGGCCACTCCTTCAAGACTGGGAGAGGTGGCTGTTTATCTAATGCACAGAAATAAACAGGGAATCAAGAAAAATAAAGAAACTGAGGAATATGTTCCAAAAGAAAGAACAAGATAAAACCTCAGAAAAAGACCCTAATGAAATGGGGATAAGCAGTTTACCTGATAAAGAGTTCAAAATAATGGTCATAAAGATGCTCACCAAACTTGGGAGAAGAATGAATCAACACAGTGAGAACTTCAACAAAGAGAAAATATAAGAAAGTATCACATAGAAGTCACAGAGCTGAAGAATACAATAACTGAACTGAAAAATACAGAGGGGTTCAACAGAAGACTAGATAAAGCAGAAGAAAGGATCAGTGAACTCAGACAGGGCAATGGAACCCACCCAATCAGAGCAACAAAAAGAAAAATGAAAAAAGTGAAGATAGCATAAGGGACTTATGGGACATCAAGTGGACCAACATTTGAATTACGGGGGTCTCAGAAGAAGAGAGAGAAAAAGGGGTAGAAAACTTATTGGAAGAAACAATGACTGAAAACTTCTTAAACCTGGGGAAGGAAAGAGATCTAGATCCAGGAAGCCAAGAGAGTTCCAAACAAGATGAACACAAAAAGACCCACACCAATCACATCATAATTAAAATGTCAAAAGTTAAAGACAAAGATAATCTTAAAAGCAGCAAGAGAAAAACAACTTGTTATATACAAGGGACCTCCATAAGACTATCAGCAGATTTTTCAGCAGAAACTTTGCAGGCCAGAAGGGAGTGGCATGATATATTCAAAGTGTTGAAAGAAAAAACTTGCAACCAAGAATACTCTACTAGGTGAACTTGTCATTCAGAATTGGAGGAGAGAGAGAGTTTTTCAGACAAGCAAAAGCTACAGGAGTTCACCACCACTAAACCAGCCTTAGAAAAAATGTTAGAGGGACTTCTTCAAGCTGAAAAGAAAAAGTGCTAATTAGTAACAGGAAAACATGAAAGTATAAATCTCCCTGGTAAAGGTAAATATATAGTAAAATTTAGAATAATCTAATGTAGTTTTTTTTTGAGGAAGATTAGCCCTGAGCTAATTGTTGCCAATCCTCCTCTTTTCGCTGATGAAGACTGGTCCTGAGCTAACATCCATGCCTATCTTCCTCTACTTTCTATGTGGGACGCCTGCCACAGCATGGTGTGCCAAGTGGTGCCATGTCTGCACCCAGGATCCGAACCAGCGAACCCCGGGCTGCCGAAGTGGAACTTGCACACTTAACCGCTGCGCCACTGGGCCGGCCCCTAATCTAATGTTTTAAAGGTGGTGAATTAATCACTTATAAAGCTAAAATGAAGGGTAAAAGGCAAAAATAGTAAAAATAACTATAACTACAATAATTAGTTAAGGGATATACAAGATACAAAGATATAAAAGGTGGCATCAAAAACAAAACATTGGGGTGGAGGGAAGAGTAAAAATGTAGAGCTTTAGAATGTGTTGAAACTTAAGTTGTTATCAACTTAAAACAGACTGTTATAAATATACATTGTTACATGTAAGCCTCATGGTAACCACAAAGCAAAAACCTATAATAGATACACAAAACATAAAGAGAAAGGAATCTAAGTATACCACTAAAGAAAATCGTCAAATCACAAAGGAAGAGAGCTAGAGAAGAAAGGAACCAGAGGAACTACAAAACAGCCTGAAAACATTGCTATTTTGTTAATTAAGTACATACCTATCAATAACTACTTTAAATGTAAATGGATTAAATTCTCCAATCAAAAGACACAATGGCTGAGTGGATAAAAAGAAATAACAAGACCAATCTATATGCTGCTTACAAGAAACTCACTTCAGATGTAAGGCCACACAGAGACTGAAAGTGAAGGGATGGGAAAAGATATTCCATGCAAATGGAAACCAAAATAAAGCTGAGGTAGCTATACTTATATTGGACAAAAAAGACTTTAAAATAAAGACTGGGGGCTGGCCTGGTGGCACAGTGGTTAAGTTCATACATTCCTCTTCAGCCCAGGGTTCACCGGTTCGGATCCCAGGTGTGGACATGGCACCACTTGGCAGGCCATGCTGTGGCAGGCATCCCACATATAAAGTAGAGGAAGATGGGCATGGATGTTAGCTCAGGGCCAGTTTTCCTCAGCAAAAAGAGGATGATTGGCAGCAGATCTTAGCTCAGGGCTAATCTTCCTCAAAAAAAAAAAAAAGAATAAAGACTGTAATAAGGGACAAAGGCATTACATAATGATGAAGGGATCAATCCAACAAGCAAATGTAACATTTGTAAATATTTATGCACCTAACATAGGAGCACATAAATATATAAAGCAATCATTAACAGACCTAAAGGGAGAAATAGACAGCAATACAATAATAGTAGTGGACTTTCATACCCACCCTCCTTCATCAATGGATAGGTCATCCAGACAGAAAATCAATAAGAAAACTTTGGCCTTAAATGACACATTAGACCAGATGGACTTAACAGATATATGCAAAACATTCCATCCAAAAGCAACAGAATACACATTCTTCTCAAGTGCACATGGAACACTCTCCAGGATAGATCATATGTTAGGCCACAAAACAAGTATTAATAAATTTAAGAAGACTGAAATCATATCAAGCATCTTTTCCGACCACATTGGTATGAAACTAGAAATCAATTACAAGAAGAAAATTGGAAAATTCACAAATATGTGGAGATTAATCAATATTCTACTGAACAACCAATAGGTCCAAGAAGAAATCAAAAGAAGTATAAAAATACCTTGAGAAATGAAAATGGAATTACAACATATCAAAACTTATGGGATGCAGCAAAAACAGTTCTAAGCAGGAAATTCATAGCAATAAATGCCTATATGAAGAAACAAGAAAAATCTCAAATCATCTAACTTTACACTTTAAGGAACTAGAAAAAGAAGAACAAATGAAGCCCAAAGTTAGTAGAAGGAAGAAAATAACAAAGATCAGAGCAGAAATAAATGAAATAACAACTAAAAAGACAATAGAAAAGAAAGAGCTTGTTCTTTGAAAAGATAAACATAATTGATCACCAAGAAAAGAGAGAGGACTCAAAATCAGAAATGAAAAAGGAGATGTTACAACTGATACTACAGAAATACAAAGGATCATAAGAGACTACTATGAGCAATTTTATGCCAACAAATCTGACAATCTAGAAGAAATGGCTCAATTACTAGAAAGATATAACCTACCCAGACTGAATAATGAAGAAATGGAAAATCTGAACAGACCAATTACTAGTAAGGAGATTAAATCAGTAACCAAAAACCTCCCAACAAACAAAAGTCCAGGACCAAATGGTTTTATTGGTGAATTCTACCAAATACTTAAAGAAGAATTAATACCAATTCTTCTCAAACTCTTCCAAAAATAATAGAAGAGGAGGGAACACTTTCAAATTCATTTTACAAGGCCAGCATTACCCTGATATCAAAACCAGACAAGGACACCACAAGAAAAGAAAATTACAGGCCAAGATCCCTGATGAACATAGATGCAAAAATTCTCAACAGAATATTAGCAAACCAAATTCAACAATACATTAAAAGGATCATAAACTATGGTCACGTGGGATTTATTCCAGGAATACAAGGATGGTTCAACACTCACAAACCAAGGTGATAGACCACATTAACAAAATGAAGGGTATAAGTCATATGCTTATCTCAATAGATGGAGAAAAAGCATTTGACAAAATTCAACATCTATTTATGATAAAAACTCTCAAAGTGGGTAGAGAGCAGAACATGCCTCAACATAATATAAGGCCGTATATGACAAGCCCACAGCTAACATTATACTCAATAGTGAAAAGCTGAAATCTTTTCCTCTAAGATTGGGAACAAGACAAGATACCCACTCTTGCCACTTTTATTCAACATAGTATTGGAAGTCCTAGCCAGAGCAAGTAGGCAAGAAAAAGAAATAAAAGGCATCCAAATTGGAAAGGAAGGAGTAAAGCTGTCACTGTTCATAGATAACATGATATTACATGTAGGAACCTAAAGACTCCACCAAAAAACTGTTAGAACTAAAACAACATCAGTAAAGTTGCAGGATACAAAAATCAATATAAAAAATCTGTTGTTTCTATACACTAATAAAAATTACCAAAAAGAGAAATTAAGAAAACAATCCTATTTACAACTGCATCAAAAAGAATAAAATACTTAGGAATAAATTTAACCAAGGAGGTGAAAGATTTGTACACTGAAAACTGTATGAAGAAGCCACAAATAAATGGAAAGATATTTTATGCTTAAGGATTTGAAGAATTACTATTGTTAAAATGTCCATACTACCCAAAGCAGTTTTTAGATTCAATGCAACCCTATTGAAATGTGAATGGCATTTTTCACAAAAATAGAACACTCTTGAGATTTGTATGGGACTACAGAAGACCCCAAATAGCCAAAGCAATCTTGAGAAACAACTACAAAGCTGGAGGCATTACGCTCCTTGATTTCGAACTATATTACAAAGTTATAGTAATCAAAACAATGTGGTATTGTCATAAAAGCAGACACATGGATCAATGGAACAGAACAAGAGAGCCCAGAAATGAACCCACACATATATGGTGAATTAATTTATGACATAGGAGCCAAGAATATACAAGGGGGAAAAGATAGTCTCTTCAATAAATGGTGCTGGGAAAACTTGATAGCCCCATGCAAAAGAATGAAACAGGACCACTATCTTACACCATACACAAAAATTATCTCAAAATGGATTAAAGACTTGAATGTAAGACTCCTAGAATAAAACATTAAACTCCTAGAAGAAAACATAGGCAGTAAGCTCCTTGACATTGGTCTTGGTGATGATTTTTTGGATTTGACTCTAAAAGCAAAGGCAACAAAATAAAAAACAAACAAGTGGGACCACGTCCAACTAAAAAGCTTCTGCTCAGCAAAGGAAACCATCAACAAAAGAAAATCTAATAAGGGATTAATTTCCAAAATAAAGAACTCATCCAACCCAATAGAAAAAAACCCAATCTAATTAAAAAATGGGCGGAGATCTGAATAGACATTTTTCCAAAGATGACATACAGATGGCCAACAGTACATGAAAAGATGCTCAACATAAGTAATCATCAGGGCAATGCAAATCAAAACCACAATGAGATACCACCTCACACTTGTTAGAATGGCTAGTATCAAAAAGACAAGAAACAAGTGTTGGCAAGGATATGGAGAAAAGGGAACCCTTGTGCACTGTTGGTGGGAATGTAAATTGGTGCAGCCACTATGGAGAAGAGTATGGAGGTTCCTCAAAAAATTTAAAATAGAACTACCATATGATCCAGCAATTCCACTTCTGGGTATTTGTCTGAAAAAAATGAAAACACTAACTCAAAAAGATGTCTACACCTCCATGTTCACTGAAGCATTATTTACAATAGCCACAATATGGAAATGACCTAAGTGTCCATCGATGGATGAATGGATAAAGAAGATGTGGTATATATATATAATGGAATATTATTCAGCCATAAAAAGAGGAAATCTTGTCATTTGTCACAACATGGATGGACCTTGAGGGCATTATGCCAATTAAATAAGTCAGATAGGGGAAGACAAATACTGTATGATCTCAGTTATATGTGGAATCTAAAAAAAAAAAAAAAAAAAGAAGAAAACCACAACAGAGCTCATAGATACAGAGAACAGATTGGTGGTTGCTAGAGGCAGGGCGTGGCGGGTGGGCAAAATGGGTAAAGGGGGTCAAAAGTAACAAACTACCAGTTATAAAATAAATAAGTCATAGGGATGTAGTGTACAGCATGGTGACTATAATAATACTGTATTACATATTTGAAACATGCTAAGAGAGTAAATCTTAAAAGTTCTCATCACACAAAAAATTGTAGCTATGTGTGATGACGGATGTTAACTAGACTTATTTATTGTGGTGATCATTTCCCAATATATACAAATATTGAATCATTATGTTGTACACCTGAAACTAACATGTCAATTATACCTCAAAAAAATAAACGTGAGTGTAGACTTTTTTTTCTCTGTTGTTTACTGCTGTATCCTCAGGGCTTAAATTAATGCCTGAACCCTACTTAGTGTGCTGTCAGTAAATGTTTGTTGAAGGAGTGAATCATTGGTCAACTTTCAGATTCTCCATGCCCGGAAAACCCTCCACGATACTTTGTAATAGACAAAATGTTTCTTTTCAACATCCATAATGGAAATACTCTAGCCCCTGCTACCAAACACCCCCCCATTGTGTGTGTATATACATACACATATACATATATGGACACACACATATACATACAGATACAATGTGATATTTACACATACCACATTTTGTTTATCCATCCATCCATCCATCCATCCATTAATGGACATTTGGATTGTTTCCACCTTTTGCCTATTGTGAATAATGCTGCTTTGAACATTGCTATACAAATATCTGTTTGTCTGCTTTCAGTTCTTTTGGGTGTATACCCAGAAGTGAAATTGCTAAATCATACGGTAATTCTATTTTTAATTTTTTTGAGGAACTGCCATACTGCTTTCCACAGCAGCTGTACCATTTTACGTTCCCGCTGCAGCACACAAGGGTTCTAATTTCTCCACATCCTCTCCAGCACTTCTTGTTTTCTGACTGTCTTTTTTATAATAGCCATCCTAATGGCACTGCTAATTTTTAAGACTGTTTTGATTTTAAGAAATACAAAATTCAGTCTGTGGATCTGAATTAGATTTCCCATTTGAGTCTTTCTGACAGTTGGTTTCAAAAATTCGTCTTCCAACAAATGCACAAGTAAAACATAAGTAAACAGGAGAAGCTTCATGACTGTGGAAGTGGCTAATTACAGAGAGTTGGCCATGAGCAGGGGCTCACTGCCTCGCTGGGTGGCCTTGGGCAAGTGCCTTTGCCTCTCAGCTGCCTCCTAGGGTTGCTGGGAGGGTTAAATCATTTCACACTTTCAAGTCCTTTAACAGCACCTGGCACCCAGGCGAGGGGCAGGCACTGTGTAAGGGTGGTTGTTGTTTCTTGATTTAGCCAGAACTGAAACACTCTCCTTGAGTTCCTTCTTGCTTACCAGAGGCCCAAGCCAGATCTAACTAAGATATTTCTGTCCCTTTTTTGGCAGATATGCCAGAATGTATCTGAAATGCTGAAACCTTTCAAGGCATTTCTCAAGACATTTACTGCCTCACTAGTTGTTAGAACTTCTTAAAAGGGCAAACTTTGTAGGAGGGAAAATAGAAAATTACCTTCATGTGGACAGGACTATAAATGGGATTATTTTCTCAGAAGAAAAGTTTATACATGGAAACCTCTTAATACAGTGAAAGACTGAATTTAAATACCTTTTCTTTTTGAAAATGCCATGCCATGGTCTTCATTATTTGTTATATTTCTAAAGTGCTTTTCTTCCCAGGAAGCTCATTACAAACTGTCTTCTGACCTGATTCAATTCAGCTCCTTTGCCAGGGAACCATCCTTCAAAATGCAGCAGGAATAGATCAGAGAGTTGCAAATCAAGACCCAGAGTTGTTTTGCATGGATATTGCATTTTATGAAGTGCGACACCATGGTTTGTCATTAAGGATTCAAATTATTTCACCCCCTTAGGCAGAATATTCTCCGTCATGAGCTTGAGGCAGACTCTAGTAGACATGTTGTAGATTCCTTAGAAAGTGGGCTTCTAATGGAAATGCTGACAATCCATTAACAGCAGGAGGGCTAATGGCTGCCACTAAAAATATACTTAAAGATTACAGTAATAAAAACACATATTTTAAAGTGCCTGCTAGAAGTTCAAGGATTTTTTTTTAATGTTGCTGTTAATAATAGGCCACCCTATCCTTTTGGCATTTGATTTTGTCTCATAAATGGGCTTAATCTAAGGTAATGCTCTTGTACTACAGCATTTTTTTCTGTTTGATTGAGTGGAATTGGATGTCTTTTGGCAGAGTTGTCAATGCCTTTAATGGAAGGTCAATAATTGGTGTATTTGTAGAATTGTGGAATTTTGAATCTGGAAAGGATCTGAGCGATCAGCAAGTCTTCTGTGTTATATCTGCTAGAGGACAATTGAGATTCTAAAAAGTAATGGGCTAGAACTTATAAAGGAGAAATTAGTACCAGGGGAGAAATGATGGTGTCTGAGGCCTTAATGTTTTCTCACCTATGTCATTATTGCACTTCAGCCTAAACTCCTTGCCTCGGTTATCTTTCTCTCCATGATATTACTTTTTTATGGTGATAAAAGTAATATATGTTCATTACAGAATTATTAGAAAGTAAGGAAAAAAATTTTAAAAAGACTAAAAATCACCTACAGTCTCATCTCCCAGAGTAGTCACTGTTAATATTTTGGGGGTATTGCCCCAATTTTTTTCCATCTACATGTATTTCCTTTTACAAAATTGAGATTATGCAGAACATACTGTTCTAAAATCTAAAATTATGCAGAACATACTGTTGAAATAGCTACATGCTAACCACATTGCCCCTCCCCCAGGCTGGCACAGCACCACACTGCCAAGAGGTCTCTCCCCAGCCTACAGTTCCTCTAATGGGACAAGAGAACCCTGGGTGGACATCCAGCTCCACCAGCATTGTAGGTCACTTTTTGGAGGAGGGGGGAGGGGCTTGAAACACCCAGCACTCGGATCTTGGCAGACGAATTTGCTACCCGCAACACCCAAGTAGTAGTCCCAACCAGCAGCTTTGCTCCTTTGCAGAACCAAGTCATGGTGCAGTCTGACCAGGGAACTTAGCAGGGTGCAGGTCTGCCTGATTCAGGTCCTGAAACAAAGAGATTTTCTAGCCTTGGAGCCTGGTATGCCTCTGCCCTGGCAGGGGAGCTGAGTCATAGCCCCATCCACTGCTGAGTGAAGTTCCCAGCCCCACCTGACCAAAAAGGCTGGCAAGTACACCTGGAAGCTGCATAACCCAGCAACACTCGATCAAAGAGTACAGCAGGCAGAGCTCATTGCCTGCAATGCCAGTGCCAAGTGTGGAGGGTTCCCCAGCTCTGCCCAGGTAGGGGAGCTAATTCATAGGCTACCCACTGCTGAGTATAGTTCCTGGTCCCTCCTGACCATAGAAAAACTGGAAGGCTGCTTGGAGCTGGCCCAGGCAAGGGAGCTGAGTTATGGCCCTATCCACTGCTGAGGGAAGCTCCCAGTGCCACCCAACCAGAAAGGCTGGCCATAAAACCTAGAAAGCTGCATAGCCAGCAGCACTAGAGCAGAGTCTGGCAGAGTCTGCAGAGCAAAGCCAGTGGCTGTGTTCAGGCAGGGAGTTTGGGGCATGGGTAGGCTTGAGTCAAGACTGTAAACAAAGAGCCTTTCCAGCCTTGGATCTAGTTCTTCCACTGTGCTCGGGCATGGAAACTAATTCATAGCCCCACCCATTGCTGAACACAGCTTTCAGCCTGTCTGATCAGGGAACCTAACCAGAGCACACAGGAAGCTGCATAGCCCATCCAACAGTCCTGCTACAGTAGCACTTGAACAGAGAGCACAGCCCATGGCTCTCCCCATCTGCAGAGCAAAACCAGTGGCCCCATCTGGCTTGGGAATTGAGTACACAGTCTTGCCTGATTTAGATCCCCAAATAATGAGGACCAGTCCTGACCATCTAGTAAGTCTGACCAGAGGACCCAGGCAACCACAGAGCCTGTTTTATAGCTGGCTGATGAAGAACTCTCTCTGTCCAAGAGAGCCTGTAAAGTCTGGAAGAGAAGATCACTTACTCAAATGCACAGATACCAATTTAAGGAATCAAGGATCATGAAAAATCTGGTAAACATGACACCACCAAAGGAAACTAATAAAGCTCTAATAACTGACCCTAAAGAAATGGACACCGATGAACTGTCAAAGAATTCACAATAATCCTCTTAAAGAAGTTCAGTGAACTACAAGAACACACAGATGACTGAACACAATTAGGAAAACAATTCACGAATGAAATGAGAAGTTCAACAAAGAAATAGAAACCATAAAAAAAAAAAAACAAATTCTAGAACTGAAAAATATGATGACTGGATTAAAGAATTCAACAGAGCTTCAAAAGCAAACTCAACCTTGTAGAAGAAAGAATAAGTGACTGGAGAAGACAGGATATTTGAAATTATCCAGTCAGAGGAGCAAAATGAAAAATGAATGAAAAAGAGTGAAGAAAGCCTAAAGACTTATAGGATACAATCAAAAGAAACAATGTCTGCATTATGGGAATTCCAGAAGGAGAAGAGAAAGAGAAAGGGATAGAAAGTATATTGAAAGCAATAATGGCTGAAAACATCCCAAACCTGGGGAGAGAAATAGACATCCAGATCCATGAGGCACAAAGGACCTCAAATAGGTTGAACCTAAAGACAAAAGCTGAGGAAGTTCATCACCACTAGACTTGCCTTACAAGAAATGCTAAAGGGAGTTCTTTGAGTACAAGGACACTAATTAACGTTGTGAAAACATAAGAAGGTAGTATAAAATTCACTGGTAATGATAAATATATAGTCAAAGTTAGCTTCTGTAATGTGGTGCTTAATTTACTTACAACTCTAGTTTAAAAGTTAGAAAACAAAGGTAGTAAAAATAACCATAGCTACAATAATCTGTGGATTGGTTACACAATATAAAAAATATATTAACTTGTAACATCAGTAACTTAAAACGTGAAGGGGAGGAGAAGTAAAAGTGTAAGGTTTAGAAATTCTATTGAAGTTATCAGTTTTAAATAGGGTTTTATAATTTTAAGATATTCTATGTAAGCCTCACAGTAACCACAAGGGAAAAACCTGTAGTAATTAGACAAAAGAACATGATAAGAAGTCAAAGTATAATGATACCAAAAGACATCAAAACACAAAAGAAGATAGCAAGATACAAAACAAGGAATAATGGACAAACAAAACAGGCAGAAAACAATTGACAAAATGGCAATAGTTAAGTCCTTACCTATTAATAGTTACTTTAAATGTAAATGGATTAAATTCTACAATCAAAAGACAAAATGACTGAATGGATAAAAAAACAAGATCCAATTATATGCTGCCCACAAGAGATTCACTTCAGCCTTAAAGACATACGTAGACTGAGAGTGAAGGGATGGAAAACGATATTTCAAGCAAATGGCATCCAAAGAAAAGCAGAGGTAGCTATACTTATATCAGACAAAATAGACTTTAAAACAGTAAAAAGAAAGAAAGGTATTATATAATGATAACAAGGTCAATCCATTGAGAAGATATAATAATTGTAAATATTTATGCACCCAGTACTGGAGCACCCAAATATATAAAGCAAAAACTAACAGCTAAAAAAGAATAAACAGTAATACAATAATAGTTGGGGACTTTAATAGTCATGCACTGCATAATGATGTTTCATTCAACAATGGACCGCATATACAATGATGATCCCAAAAAATAATAGAGCTGAAAAATTCCTATTGCCTAGTGATGTCATAGCTGTTGTAACATCCTAGCACAATGCATTACTCATGTGTCTGTGATGATGCTGTTGTAAACAAACCTACTGCGCTGCCAGTTGTATAAAAGTATAGCAATACAATTATGTACAATACATACTTGATAATGATAATAAACAACTACATTACTGGTTTATGTATTTACTATACTCTTATTATTTTAGAGTGTACTCTACTTATAAAAAAATGTTTACTGTGAAACATTATGTCATGTTACACTGGCAGCAGCCTCATATATCTTGTGTTTACTGCAGCTCTTGATTGCATCAGTTTCTCTTGTGTTTGATTTAATCTTGTGTTGTCTTGTTCATCATGGCCCCTAAGTATACAAAATCCACTGCTAATGTCACCAATAAGAAGCAATGTTAAATGATTGACCTGGAAACAAAATTAAAAGTGATTAAGGATTACAAAGGTGGAAAATCAGTGACAGCGATTGCTCACCAGTCAGGCATGTCCCATTCTACCATAGCTAAAATCTTGAAGAAGAATGAAGTGATGGAAGCTGTTAGAAAGGATCTGCTTCATTAAAAAGCAACAAGACTAACAAAAATTTGAGAAGGACCTATGTCAGACATGGAGAAACTTCTAATGACCTGGATTGAAGACCAGACACAGAAGCATATCCTTCTCAGCACCATGATGATCATGGCCAAAGCAAAATGTTTGCAATGTTGAAGGAAAAGGCTGGACCCGACTACAATGTTGACTTTACTACTAGCTCTGGGTGTTGTAAACAATTCAAGAATCGTTATTCATTACATAACGTGAAAGTGAGTGGTGAGTCTGCAAGTGCTGACATGAAGGCAGCTGAAGAATTTTTGGAAACTCTAGATAAAGCTGATTGTTGAGAAAAATTACTTGCCAGAGCAAATATTCAATATGGATGAATACTCCTTATTCTGGAAACAGATCCCTGAAAAGACTTTCATCCATAAGGAGGCCATGTCAGTGCCAGGTTTCAAGGCCTTTAAGGACAGGATAACAGTCTTGCAGGCTACAGGCAATGTTGCAGGCTACAAATCGAAACCCTTTGTGATCTGGCAGTGAGAACCCCAGGGCCTTCAAGCATAGCAATAAGCATACTCTGCCAGCACACTACAGGAGCAATAAGAAGTCATGGATGATGCAGCCCCTTTTCCAAGATGCCCTCCTGAATTGCTGTGCCAGCAAAATGGAGAACTACTATTTGGAGAATAACATGCTTTTCAAGATTTTGCTTATTGTTGATAATGCTCCTGGACATCCTCTTTTTAATTTGTGATCTTCATCCCAATATCAAAACAGCATTTCTTCCTCCAAACACCACCTCTTTGATCCAACCAATGGACCAAGGAGTTATAGCAGATTTTAAGGCCTACTGCCTGAGGAGGACTTTTGCCCAGGCTATACCGGAAACTGAGGATAACACTAAGAAGACACTGCTGCAATTCTGGAAGGATTACAACATCTATGACTGCATCAAAACCTTGCTTGGGCTTGGGGTGATGTCACCAAGAAATGTATGAATGGCATCTGGAAGAAGATACTCCAGAGGTCTGTCCATGACTTCAAAGGATTTACCAAGGATGAGGAGCTTGCAAAAATCAACAAGTTGTGGCTGGAGCTGGCAAACAACTTTAACCTGGGTATGCATGAGGGTGACATTGAGTTGCTCCTAGAGGTGGTTCCTGAGGAAGTGACTAACGAGGAGTTGTTGGAACTGGAACAGGAACCCACAGCTGAAGAAGAGGCAAGAGAAAAGAAAACTGCAGGAGAATAAAAAGAACCCCCAAGAAAATTCGCAGTGAAGGGTTTAGCAGAAGCTGTTTCAGACCTCAGTAAGCTCCTTAAAAAGTTTGAAAACATGGACCTCAACACCAGAAGGTTTTCATTAATAGAGAGGAATGTTCATGGTGCATTATCTGCTTGCAAGCAAGTCTACGATGAAAAGAAGAAACAAACTAAGCAAATCACCATGGACATATTTCTGAAAAGAGTGACACCTCCTCAGGAAGAGCCTCAGGCAGGTCCTTCAGGAGGTATTCCAGAAGAAAGCATTGTTATCATAGGAGATGACAGCTCCATGCATGTTATTGCCCCTGAAGACTTTCCAGTGGGACAAGATGTGGAAGTGGAAGACAGTGATATTGATGATCCCAACTCTGTGTAGGGCTAGGTTAATGTGTGTGTGTCTTAGTTTTTTTGTTTTTTTTTTTAAAGATTGGTACCTGAGCTAACTACTGTTGCCAATCTTCCTTATTTTTTTTTGTTCCTTCTTCTTCTCCCCAAAGCCCCCTAGTACATAGTTGTATACAGTAGTTGTGAGTGCCTCTGGTTGTGCTATGTGGGACACCGCCTGAGCATGGCCTGATGAGCGGTGCCATGTCCACACCCAGGATCTGAACCGGCGAAACCATGGGCTGCCGAAGCGGAGTGTGTGAACTTAACCACTTGGCCACAGGGCTGGCCCCTTTGTCTTAGTTTTTAACAAAAAAGTTTAAAAAGTTAAAAAATTTTTCAAAAGTAGAAAAGAGCTTATAGACTAAGGATATACAAACAATATTTTTGTACAGCTATACAATATGTTTTAAGCTAAGTGTTATTACAGGAGTCAAAAAAATTTTAAAAATTTATAAAGTAAAAAATTTACAGTAAGTTGGGGGTAATTTATTATTGAAGAAAATTTTTTATGAATTTAGTGTAGCCTAAGTGGACAGTGTTTGTAAAGTCTACAGCAGTGTACAGTAATGTCCTAGGCCTTCACATCCACTCACACTCACTCACTCACCCAGAGAAACTTCCAGTCCTGCAAGTTCCATTCATGGTAAGTGCCTTATACAAGTGTACCATTTTTAAAATCTTTTATGCCATATTTTTACTGTACCTTTTCTATGTTTAGGTATGTTTGGATACACAAATACTTACCTTTGTGTTACAATTGCGTACAGTAACATGCTCTAGAGGTTTGTAGCCTGGGAGCAATAAGCCATAGTATATAGCCTAGGTGTATAGTAGGCTATACCATGTAGGTTTGTGAAGGTACACTGTATGATGTTCGCACAATGAGGAAATCACCTAATGATACATTTCTCAGAACATATCCCCATTATTAAGTGATGCATGACTGTACTCCTCTCAACAATGGATAGGTCATCCAGACAGAGAATCAATAAGGAAATAGCACATTTGAACAATACTATAGGCCAAATGGACCTAACAGACATATACAGAACATTCTGTCTAACAACAGAATACACATTCTTCTCAAGCGCACACGTAACATTTTCTAAGATAGACCATATGTTAGCCACATTAACAAGTCTTAGGAAATTCAAGAAGATTTAAATCATACCAAGTATCTTCTCTGACCACAATGGTATGAAACTAGAAATCAATAACAGGAGGTAAACTGGAAAATTCATGAATACCTGGAAATTAAACATTCTCTTGAACAACCAATGGATCAAAGAAGAAAGTAAAGGAAAAATTAAAAAGTATCTTGAGACAAACACAAATGGAAACATAACATACCAAAACTTATGGGTTGTAGCAAAAGCAGTTAAAGGAGGAATTTCATTGCAATAAATGGCTACATTAATAAACAAGAGGGACCGACCCAGTGGCGCAGCGGTTAAGTTCACACATTCCACTTCTCGGTGGCCCGGGGTTCGCTGGTTCGGATCCTGGGTGCGGACATGGCACTGCTTGGCACACCATGCTGTGGTAGGTGTCCCACATATAAAGTAGAGGAAGATGGGCACAGATGTTAGCTCAGGGCCAGGCTTCCTCAGCAAAAAGAGGAGGATTGGCAGTACTTAGCTCAGGGCTAGCTAATCTCCCTCAAAAAAAAAATAAAATAAAATAAAATAAACAAGAAAGGTCTCAAACAACATTATGCCTTAATAAACCAGAAAAAGAACTAACTGAGCCCAAAGTTAGCAGAAGGAAGGAGATAATAAAATTAGAGCAGAAATAAATGAAATAGAGAACAGGAAAACAATAGAAAAGATTTTAAAAAGTAAGAGTGATTCTTTGAAAAGATAAAAAATTGACAAAACTTTAGCTAGACTAACCAAGGAAAAAAGAGAGAAGATCCAAATCAACAAAATTACAAATAAAAAAGGAGACATTACAACTGATACCACAGAAATACAAAGCATCATAAGAGGCTTCTATGAACAACTATATGCCAACAAACTGAACAACCTAGAAGGAATGGAAAAATTCTTAGAAACCTACAACCTACTAAGAATGAATCAGGAAGAAATAGAAAGTCTGAATAGACTAATTACTAGTGAGGAGATTGAATCAGTAATCAAAAATCTCCCAGTGAATAAAAGCCCAGGACCAGATGGCTTCAGTGGTGAATTTTACCAAACATTTAAAGAAGAATTGATGCCAATCCTTCTCAAACTCTTCTGAAAAAATTGAGGAGGAGGGAACACTCTCAGACTCATTTTATGAAGCAAGCATTACCCTGATCCCAAAGCCAGAAAAGGACACTATCAGAAAAGAAAACTACAGGCCAATATCCCTGATGAATATAGACACAAAAATTCTCAATAAAATACTAGTAAACGAAATTCAGAAGCACATTAAAAAGATCATTCACCATGATCAATGGGATTTATCCCTGGGATGCAAGGATGTGTCAACATATACAAATCAATCAATGTGATACATCACATTAATAGAATGAAAGAAAAAACTCATAGGGTCATCTCAATAGATACAGAAAAAGTCTTTGACAAAATTCAACATCCATTTATGATAAAACTCTTAACAAGCAGGTATAGAGGGAACATACTTCAGCATAATAAAGGCCATATATTGCAAGCCCACAGCTAACATACTCAATGGTGAAAGGTTGAAAGCTTTTCCTCTAAGATCAAGATCAAGATCAAGAACAAGATAAGGGTGCCCACTCTCTCCACTCCTATTCAAATTCTATTTGAAGTATTACTATTGAATTCTATTACTAGAAGTCCTAGCCTAGAGCAACCAAGCAAGACTAAATAAAAGGCATCAGAATTGGAAAGTAAGAAGTAAAATTGTATCTGTTTGCAGATGACATGATTTTATACATAGAAAATTCTAAAAACTCTGCCAAAAAAACTGTTAGATCTAATCTATGAATTCAGAAAAGTTGAAGGATACAAAATTAACATACAAAATCAGTAGCATTTCTATGTACTAATAATAAATTATCTGAAAAGGAAATAAAATGATCCAATTTATGATAGCATCAAAAATAATAAAATATCTAAGAATAAATTTAACCAAGGAAGTGAAAGATCTCTACACTGCAAACTATAAGACATTGATGAAAGAAATTGAAGAAGACACAAATAACTGGAGAGATATCCTGTGTTCATGGATTAGAAGAATTAATATTGTTAAAATGTCCATACTACCCAAAGCCATCTATAAATTCAATGCAATCCCTATCAAGATTCCAATGGCATTTTTTTACAGATATACCAAAAACAATCCTAAAATTTACATGGAACCACAAAAGACCCCAAATAGCCAAAGCAATCCTGAGAAAGAACAAAGCGGGAGGCATCACATTTCCTGATTTTAAGCTGTATTATAAAGCTATAGTAATCAAAACAGTATGGTACTGGCATAAAAACAGACACATAGACCAACGGAACGGAATTAAGAGCCCAGAAATAAACCCACACAAGGGAACCAAGAATACTCAATGGAGAAAAGATATTTTCAATAAATGATGCTGGGAAAATTGGATATTCACATGTAAAGGAATGAAACTAGACCACTATCTTACACCACTCACAAAAATTAACTCAAAATGGATTAAAGACTTCAATCTAAGACCAGAAACCATAAAACTCCCAGAAGAAAACATAGGAGAAAAGCTCCTTGACATAGGTCTTGGCAATGAGTTTTTGGATATGACACTAAAAGCACAAGCAACAAGAGCAAAAACAAGTGGGACTGTGTCAAACTAAAAAGCTGCTGCATAGCAAAAGAAACTATCCACAAAATGAAAAGACAACCTACAGAATGGGAAAAATATTTGCAAAACACATATCTGATAAGGGGCAATATCCACAATATACAAAGAACTCATACAATTCAATAGCAAAAAGACAATCCAATTTAAAAATGGGCAAAGGACCCAAATAGACATTTTTCCAAAGAAGATACACAAACGGCCAACAGGTATATGAAAAAATGCTCAACGTCACTAATCAATAGGGAAATACCAATCAAAACCACAATGAGCTATCCCCTCATGCCTGTTACAATGGCTAGCATCAAAAATATGAGAAATAATAACTGCTGGTGAGGATGTGGAGAAAAGGGAACCCTTGTGCGTTATTGGTGGGATTGTAAATTGGTACAGCCATATGGAAAACAGTATGGAGAGTCCTCAAAAAATTAAAAATAGTACTACCATATGATCCAGCAATTTCACTTCTGGAAATACATCCAAAGGAAATGAAAACTCACAGAGATATCTGCACCCCCATGTTCACAGCAGCATTATTTAAATAGGTAAGACATAGAAACAACCTAAGTGTCCATCAATGGATGAAGAGATAAAGAAAATGTGGTCTATACATACAACTGAATATTATTCAGCCATAAAAAAGGAGGAAATCCTGCCATTTGCAACAACATAGATGGATCTTGAGAGCATGATGCTAAGTGAAGTAAGTCAGACACAGAAGACAAATACTGTATGATCTCACATGTGGAATCTTAAAGGAAAAAAACAACTCATGGAAAAAGAGATCAGATTTGTGGTTACCAGAGGCAGGGGGTTTGGGGGGATTGGGTGAAGGTGATCAAAAGGTACAAATTTCCAGTTACAAGATAAGTAAGTATAGGGATGTGATGAACAGCATGGTGACTATAGCTAACACTGCGGCGTGGTATATATGAGAGTTGTTAAGACTGTAGATCCTAAGAGTTCCCATCACAAGGAAAGGAAAATTTTATATCTATATGAGATCATGACATTAAATTATTGTGGTAATTATTTCATGATATGTAAGTCAAATTATTATGCTGTACACCTTAAACTTACACAGTACTGTATGTCAATTATATGTCAATAAAACTGGAAAAAAATTTTTAAAGTTGGGAAGAAAAAATCTTTAGCAATCTGATATATAAAAAGGTATCTCACTTTATCATTTTGCATTTGTTTGATTTCTAGTGATGCTGAACATTTTTTATAGTCTTCTATAAGTCTGTGAATTACCAGTACATGCCATATGCTCATTTTTCTATGAAGGTTTTTACCTTCCTTTTGATTTGTAAGCTCTGTTTATGTACTAAGATCCATAATTTGTAGTTAAATGTTGCAAAGATTTCCCCCTATTTTTCCTTTGCTTTTTACCTTATTTCATGGTGGGTTTTTTTGAGATACAGAAGTTTAAAATTTTTATGTAGCCAAACATCCTCTCTTCCTTTATGGTTTCTCTCTTTGCTTTTATGCTCACAGCCAAAGATATTTCTAAAACACAAATCTGATCATACTCATCCCTTAAAATCTTCCAGGGGCTCTTGGGGAAAAAATCTGGCCTCCTTCTGGTGCTTAGCCCCAGGCTCCTGTCACCCAATAGGCACTCAGGCTTCTAGTTCCGCCAAGGGATTGTACCGAATATCCTCTACTTGGAAAGAGAGCCCTCCACCAGCCCCACAGCCTCACTCTCCACCTCGACCCCTCTTCCCATGCATCACTGAAGCCCCAGCTTGGACATGACCACCTCCTGTACAGCAGCTGGTCCCCAGGGGGCTCAGTAGTTGTCTGTAAAATGAACTCAAACGACAAGCAAAGTCCAAAATGGCTAAGAGGAGAATTGGCTCTCAGGGCCGGTTTAGGATCAAAAGATTGGACCAAACTGCTAGGGTCTGAGGCTCAGCGATGAGCAATGGAGAGAAACAAGGGTAGAGAGCCCAGGCGGCATGGGCAGGGTGCTCAGAAGTGGGTGGAACTGAGTGTGTGGGGGCCGAACTGCAGGCAAAGAGCAGAAGGTCAAATCGTTGGCCGCACCAGGATGCCTGGGGCGCAGGGGCTCGGGGCCAGGACTGGGCTTTCCAGAAGGCTGAAGAACAGCATCAGGGAAGGGCTCAATTCTGAAAGCACTGGGCAACAGTCACCTGAGGTCCCAAACTGGGAAACCCATGTTACCACTCAAACCTTCTCCACCCCCATAGTCCCTCACACCAGCAAGTGGCATCACCAGCTTTCCAGTTTCACAGGCTAGAAACTGGAGTCACTAGATTCCTCTTCCTCTCACACCCCACATCCCATCTGTCAGCAAGTCCTGTTAGCGCTACCCTCAAAATGTAGCCAGACCCCACACTGCATGGTTCCGTTCAGATGACATTCTGGAAGAGGCAAAACTGTAGGGACAGAAAACGGATCTGTTGCCAGAGGCTGGGGGAGTGGGTGACTACAAAGGGTCCCGAGGGAATTGGGTGGGTGCTGGAACTCTCCTATACTTTGATCATGAGCAGACGGGTCGGTGGGGGAAGGGTCACACGACTAGGCATTTAGCCAAACTCACAGAACTGTGCACTCAAAGGGTGAGTTTTAAGTAAATTATACCTTAATAAAAACTATGGGAAAAATATACTGTGATTCCAACCAGTTCTCACCATCCTCACGGCCACCACCCTGGCCCAGAGCACCATCATCCTCTTGGATTCTTATCACAGTTGGCTCTTATCTGTTCACCTGGCTCCTGTTGCGCTGTAGTCTGTTCCCAGCACAGCGGCCAGAGTCGTCCTTTTAAAACAAAAGTCAGTTCGTCACTCTTGTGCTCAGAACTCCAGAGGTAAAGGAACTCTCCAGAGGTTTCTCTTCTCAGAGTAAAGCCCAAAGTTCTCACATGGCCACCAAGAGCCTACTCTGTCACTCCTCTGGTGACTTCCTCCTAATTGCCACCCCCAGGTGACTCTGCTCCAGCCACCACGGCCTCCTCACTCCTCCTCAGACGCACCGTGTGCTCCCTTCTTGGGGTTCTCTGTCTGGAATGCGCTTCCCCCTGATTTCCATTCACATGGTCCTTCCCTCGTCTCTTTCGGGGCTTCTCCATGAGGCCTTCCCTGGGCACCCTATTTACAACTGCAGCCCGGCTGCCCCCACACCCTTTGCTATCCTCTCTAGTTTTATTTTTCTCACAGACCATAGTTCCACGTATTTTGTTCATTTTGTTCCTTGTGTGATTCCTCCTCACATCCATGAGGACAGGGCTTTTGGTTTTATTTCCTGCTACCCTTCCAGTACCTAGGACATTAGCGTTTGCCTGGCAAATCACAGACAGGTAAATTTGTAGGTGGAGGGAAAGAAGACAGGAAGGAAAGCGCCCTGAGAACCAGCAGCGATGGGAATCTTATGTGTCAGCATCTCACTGACCTCGAATTTCACTCAGCTCCTCCCCAGAGACAGTCTTGGACAACACGGACTGTGGTACGAGTCTGTGTCTGTGGGCACAGGTGTTTCAGGGTAGCGGCTCTCCTTCCTGCCTTTCCCCTTTGTTTTGCCGCCCCTCAGACGGCTCCCTTAACCGACACCTTCTCTCAACTTTCTCTCTAGAAACAGATGTTCCAGGAGAGGAGTAGCCGGATGCTGCAGGCCTTGTCCCCGAAGCAGAGCCCCGTGAGCAGCCCTACCCGGAGCCGGTCCCCTTCCCGTTCCCCGTCGCCCACCTTCTCATGGCTCCCGATCAAAACCTCACCCCCCTCCTCGCCCAAAGCAGCCTCAGCCTCCATCAGCAGCATGAGCGAGGGGGATGAGGATGAGAAGTAAAGGCTGCTGGCAGACGACAAGAGCTACACCACGCAGGCTAGGGAGGAGGGCGGGGACACTGGGGATGCCTGGGTGGTGTTTGCAGGGTAATAGTCACAGGAGCTGTAGCTCGGCAGGGAGACCCTGAGCTCTGCTAAGGGAAGGCCTTGGGACCAGCTCTCCCTCAGTCTCCACTCAGCCCAAGACTTGGGCTCTGCATGGAGGTTTCCAGCCGGACAACCTATACACACCTTAGCATCATCTAGAATCACTCTACTTTAACCTTGCTAAGGAAAGACGCAGAGCACCCCTGGGAGACTTGCACCGAGTGGGGTGTCTTCTGCCTTGGTCCTTACACCCACCCTTACCAAGTACACCACCTGTGGAAGCGGCTGTTCCCTCAACCTGCTACTTCTGGCTCGTAAGGGCCCTGCACGTCGCCTCCTGCCATCCCAGCTCTGCCAGAATAAAGTTGTTTCCAATAGAGGTGGCAAAGTGCTTCTGAAATAGTCGAGTTAAAGACAAATTTCAACTTTCTCAGTTTAGCCACTGAGACCTGATGTTGCAACGCATCAATTCTTTCCGGCTCCAGGAATGTGGCACCTAGATGAAGCCTTGCTTTAGGCCACATATACAAAAGGTCATCTAGTGTGAACCTTAACTTCTTCTTCAAAGGGCAATTTTGTCAAGGAGAACTCCACATAAGGCCTAATGTGCTCCTGGTTGTACTTTTTCATCATTGGTTTGACTTCATTGTTTTCTAGAAATTACCTTAATCTGTGGGAAATGCAACAAAGAAAAATATCCTATATATATATATATATATATATATATATATATATATATATATATATATATATAAAAGAGGAGCTGCTTTGCTTTGGCTCCAAGTTTAGTAGATGGTAAATGTCTCTTGAAGCTTCTCCTTAAAGGATGCTTTTATGGAATGGCTTTTCCCATTTCTGACCAGTTAACAGTTTCATAGACCTCAAGTAACAGTTTGATGTACCAAACCACATAGTATACCAATAGGGGGTGCTACCTGCACGTGTCTGTTCTATGTATGCTCCAACGATGCCATCCAGGGTGTATACCATATGCAATATGAATATATATGGTGATGGCATTTTACGATCTCCTCCTCTCCCCTGCCCTCGCCCTAATACCCTGCTGAAATCCTTGGTCTACAGAACTACCTGGTTCCTTGCGACTTGGGCACTTTGTCAAAAGCTCATCCTGGATTCTTGTGGAAATGTCTCGTCCCAACCAGGAAATTGGCATGTTGTTCTCGTGGCCTCACAATAGTTTCGGGTGGAGGGAGGCTCTGGAGAGTTTCACAGAGCACTGTGGGAACCTCAGTCTGATCTCAGCATCTGAATGGTCTAGGCAGTATTGTAGTTATCCTCCGCCCTTGGTTTGATGAATGGGATGAAGACTCTAAGCATTCCTGCTGAGTTGTTTGAAGTTACTTCCCCTAATCACAGGTCAGGAGAGAGCAGGTGATCAAGGTGCACAGCCACACTCTTGAGTAGGAGGCTTTGCCTGCTGTCCCAGTAAAGCCAGAGACAGAGCTGGGCCTGAATGAGCAGAGGTCCAAACCAGCAACTGTGGGCAGAGCTCAGCATCTTTTGTGACAGAAACACCCCTTTTCAGAGGCCTTGGGACCAGCCTTCTGGGTGACCAGTGGGGCAGCCAATGAAGGAAGGTGGCATGTCTTTCCCCTTTGTATTGGGGTTGAACTACCTCCCTGCCCACCTGGAGATGAGTAGTGTTTGTTGGGAAGCAAAACCATGAGGCTAAGCTGGCTTAGAACCCCGGTTGTTGCTGGCACTTTCTCCAGAACTCTGTCAGGCCCTCATGCGGGATAGAGAGCTGGTGGGAACATGGCATATGAGAGGAAAACTCCTTTTTATAGTCAAGGCCCAGAGCATTGCTCTGCAGAGAGAGGCAAAGGCCCCATTCTTCCATGGTATCCATTTGGTCTCTCTCTTTCATCACGCACCTAGGGCAAACTAGGCACATATACCTACCATTTCAGTTAGTGACATTTACAGCAGCAAAAGGAGGAGGAGACCAGTGGGCAAGGCAAGGTGGTGAGAACAAGGGAAGAGAAAAGGAAAAGAGAGGTGCCTGGAGAGAGGAAAGGAGGTTAACAAAAACCTGTGCTCTCAACCATTTCAAGACTCACTTTGCAGGGGAAACTCTTGGGAAGGCCTTTTATGCACTTACTCCATGGCCCAGGGCAGATAGATCCACTTTTACCTGAATCCTGCTCTGAGGCAAACAGCGTGGGGTTGATGTATCAGGCTGATTATAAGTTTGCAGGCCTTACACACCATACTGACAGGTGCCACTTATGTGACTCATCAGATTCAGTGCCATCATAGCTGCCAATTATGGGAAGTGACCAATGCCTGGGATATTCCAAGGATGGGCCAAAACAACCCACAAGTGGGTTCTAAACCCAGCCTACTTCCCCCTCCTGACCTCTAACAATACCCCCCACCCACCTAAGGCTACAAAACTACTGAGAGGAGTGGGGAGCATTCTACCACACAACTTTCTCGATGCTTCCTGGCTATCGATTTCTCCCAGCCCCTCCTCCCTCCTAGGAAGAGATGGTGACTCTTTGTGAGGGCCAGCCAGTCAACAGTAATGACCAAGGGTGAGGTAGGATTGGAGAGATGTAGAAAGTATGATGCAAGCTTGGAGAGGTAAGCAGAAATGACAGAAAGCCAGGAAAGACTTCTTTCTGCCCTAGAAAGAGACAGCCAGTAGGGTTGTGGAAGGGGGCAGGTTATGGAGATAGGCAAAACTAGGGCTGAAGGAGGGTGGGAGTGGGAGAGAAATTACTTTCCACTCCCTTTCAAAGTGTCCCTCACCCGCTAACAGGTGAAGAAGGCAGGCTGCCTTTCACAGACACCGGGGCTAGCAGGTCCCCATGCGGGATGTGGCTTCCCTGCCCCCAAGCTTCCCCATTTCAGCACTTCTCCATTAGCTGCCACATCCTCCTTCCGGGAGAACCTGAAATCACATATTCACCCTTCCACCAGCTAAAAGCACGGGGGAATTGTAACGTCATAGTCACATTGAATGGCCCGTTTCTGGCAAGCCAGCTCCCGTGTGCCAGGACCTTACCAAGGTAAAGGAAACTAACCTTAAGAGGAAGGATCCTGAGACTGAACTCTGCCTTCTGCCCTGCTCCCGGGGGAAGAGCCACAGCTGTGGGATTGCAAGCTCGCTCCACGCCTTAGGCTGCCGTTACTGTGAGTCCATCCTTTGAGGGAGGGCTAGGAAGAGTATCGATTTGTTTTCTCGCCATCTTCAGGACTGACTAGCACCCAGGCATACCCCGGGGAGACATGTGAGATGGCCTGACAGACTCAGCTGAATCAGATGAGGCTGCACGGAGCAGAGCTGTTCCTGTTCCACAGGCATCCATTCAGCACTGGTGTTGGCCATCAGGTTTTTTAAAAAAGAATAAGCTCATGAGGCATTTGCAACTTCTACTTCTCTCTAGACCTGAGTTTTTTTGTTGTGTCCCTGCAATGTGTCCTGGGACAAAGCCATAAGAAGAGCATACATACTTAAGACGATGCTGTATATACACAACAACAACTTGTCTGGGTTAAAGCACGACCCTGCGCCCAAGCATTTGCTCTGGTGCTGAATACCGCGAACCACCGGAATCAGCCCCCACCTATCCCGCCCCTTCCTGCTCCATACCCACTCCTGCTCCCAAACGGAATACGGCATTCTCAATTTGTTTATAAATAAAGGGATGCAGAGTTGCACTTTTGCTGGTTGTGTTTCTTAAAAGTGTGTTGCTGTGTGTTCTATTTATGAGCTCTAGCCCAATGTGGAAAAATAGAGGTGTAGCAGCTGTCCTCTCTCTGCCCAGCTGTGGCCCCAGCACTTCAGAAAGATGGAACTCTGTGCAGTGCAGCATGAGGCAAAATCTTGCCATTGCCAACGGGCCCGCGCTTGACTTAAAAGCTGGTTAGGAATAGACTCACCTGGAGGGGAGGTCACATACCGAGCCCAGTCAGGACCCTGAGTTGTAGGCTCCACCACTAACTTGCTTTGAGACCTTGGCCAAACCACTTCACTTCTCTGGCCTCAGTGTCTGCTTTTGTAAAATGCGGGGTTGGGGGTGGGGAGGTTGAAGGAAATGGTTTCTGAGGTCTCGGTTGCCTGTAAAGGTCTCTGAATTTATGAGGCAACTTGCATTGTCCCTAAGCTTCTCCAGCTAGGATGCTGTCACTGAGCGGCCATGAGAAAGGACTTACCTCTCACTGAGTTGCAAGCTGGAGAAGTACCCTCAGGCCCCTGGGCCCCCCCGCCCCCGCAATGGACAGCATCGGTGGCCAGTTTCCCACCACAGCCTCTACAGGCTCTCGGCTTCCACCCACCTTTCTCATCTTGCCACCTGACTGGAATGCTTTTCACCTGCACCTAAACACTGGGGCGTGGCCATTTCGACCACTTTTCCCTCTTTGGGTAAAAGCTCCTTTGATCAGCTGGAAGCAGATAGATGGGGGTGGAGGCGCTAAATCAGGATCCCAAATGTCAACAATTAAGGCAGATGTCGATGTTCTGAGAATTTTGCTCGTGCCCTCCACTAGCCAAATTTAGGAGCCTCTATTAACTCCATCTGGCAAGGTTTAGCTCTTTGAAATGACAACAGTTCTAACATTAGCTTAGACTCTAGAAGAAATAAAGCCAGGCCTACAGTCAGCAAGGGAATTCATTTGAAAGCAGAATACCTATGATTCATAGACCATATTACTTGGTTTTGCCACCCAGATCAAACACATTCTTGACAGGTTGTATTTACAGTAATAGTTACAGGTTTTTTCTTGACTCCCATGATACCTCAGAAATGTTCTCAAGGGAAAAATAATCCATTCTAAGGCATAATAAAATTCATGTTTGAGAACGCTGATATTTGCCCCAAAGAGAATTAGCCTTTGTTAAGAAATAGAACCCTTGGGATAAAAAGGTACACTATAAAGATGTTTACACAGACACACACACACAGTCCGCTTGGATTGAGAGTCCTCATTGGCTGTTGGAGTTGAATGTTTAAGTGGCTTCTCCAGGTACTCAGCAGATGTTAGACAAAAAGACTCCCACAGAGATGCTTTTCAGACAAAGCATGACAGTTCATGAGCACCAAAATATACCCAGTGATCAAATTCTTTAAGAAACCATCAAGTAAAAACCAATGCGTAACCATTAAAATCTGAAGATATCATTGACAGCGTAAATATCTGTAGGTGCTAACTGATTTTTATGTTAAGCCCTTCTGCACTGCCATGACTTATATTGTAGAAAAAACACCATATGAACTGAATCTCAGCTGCAGGTCACCTAACGTGAGAAACTTGAGTGGAAATGTTCAGAGTAGGGTTGACTTGTGTTGTCTCCTATAAGCAATTTTTATTCTCCTTACCTTCATTGTCTTTCTCGGGGGTTGGAGAAACAAATTGATCTGCAAGATTACTGTATTCATAAAAGCACTTCTGATGCAGGGGTTAGACAACTAAAATGTTTGCTATGCAACCTTCCATTTTAAAAGAATTAATGAATCCATACCTGAAAGAGTTGGGTCCTTTACCCTCTCCACAGGGACCTTTTCAACTTATTCTACTTGCAAATGAACTTGTCACTCTGAAATTTCCAAGTTCAAAGAAAACCTGTCATCTTCTGCCATGCATGTGGCAGGACCTGACTCATTACATAGCTTGAGGAGATAACCAGTCTTTCTTGTCTGGTAATCATTCCACTGGACAGATATTGACAAGATGCCATTTACTAGCCTGACCACAGATTGACATTAACACAACTGAGTCATTGATTCTTTTCCCATTTGTTTCTGTATCTGGTACCCAGGGATTAATGACAGATGAAAAAAGTTGAAGAGGTGTGTATTGGTTTCCTATTGCTGTAACAAACTTAGTGACTTACAACAACACAGGTTTATCATTTTAAGTTCAGAAGTCCAAAATGGGTCTTTCTGGGCTAAAATTAAGGTGCTGGCAGGGCTGCGTTCCTGTCTGGAGGCTCTAGAGAAGAATTCATTTTCTGGCGTTTTCCAGCTTCTAGAAGCTGCCTGCATTCCTTGGCTTATGGCCCCCTTCCATCTTTAAGGCCATCAATGGCCGGTCCAGTCTTTCTCACGTCACATCACTCCGACACGCCTTCTGCCTCTCTCCTCTACTTATAAGGACCCTTGTGATTTCTTTGGACCCACCTAGATAATCCTGGAAAACTCCTTATTTTGAGGCCATTAGCAACCTGAATTCCTTCTTACCATGTAATAGAACATATTCCCAGCTTCTGAGGATTAGGATGTGGACATTTTGGGGGGCAGGGCATTATTCTGTCTACCACGAGGTGACTGAAGACAGTGGTCATAAACCCTTGAAGCTTTTTCCAGGTCCTGACAGAGTTGAGGAACAGTAACCCTCATGCAGAGAGAGAGATTCACGTTCCTCTTTTTAACATTCCTACGTCTACTTTGATGAACCTGCTTAAATGTTTCTCTTGAGTCCTGACATCTGGAATAGGTATAATGGGAGATGTCTGACCCAAATGAACATGCTAATTGGTCCATGAGGAGAGGAAGTGTTGAGCCTCAACTCACAAGCATGCAGCCATGACTGGTAGAGAAGGAGGTTTAAGAGCTCCCCTCCCCCTGTTCTCCGTACATATCTTCCAATTCGTGCTTGGCTATACCAAGAAGACAAGAAGTGAAAGGGTAGCTAACCAAAGTCTTTGCTCATTGGACATGTTCCTGCTGAAACAAGCCCAGGAATAGTTTCTGGCTATCAGGCAGAATCTCGCTGTTTCCTGCCTAGTCTCCCCATTTTTTTTCTTTTTGTTTTTCTGGTCCTTGGATGTTGACCACAGCCAGTTTAAGCTGGGATTCACTTCCAGCCATCAGGTACTCCACAGTCCTTTCTAGAGTAACAGTTTCCTCTTGTGGCCTTTGATCTGCATTTTAACTTAAGGTCTACAGTACATTCCTGTCTGAAGCATTCAATAAACATTCAATAAACATCCCCAGTAAAACCAGGGATAAAAGATTAAAGAGGACACAATCCCTACCCCTCCCCACCAAGCCCCCAATTTCAGTTCGGTAGCTTGACTCTCAACTCTGGCCTCTCCTGACTAGCCCTACCTTTGACTTTACTGAGCTCTTGAGGAATAGTCCATGGTTCTGATTCTGCCAAATAAAATTTTACAAACTTACTACTTTCACATTATTTGGCTAATCTCTTTGGGTTAGGGTGCTCTAACTTTCCCAGAGTTACTCAGAGTGGGAGAAAATAGGAAAAGTAGATTTGGAAAGTAGATTTTCTATTTGTTAGAAACCACTCTGAGACTGCTGAGTAGACGAGACTTGACGAGGTCACCCCTTCGCTGGGCCCGGGAACGGCAAGGCTCCGGGTGAGTTCACAAAGCCATGCGGTGTCAGCACACACTCTTTGCAGAAGGCCTCAACAAACAGGCACAAGGCCTTGCCTGGGATGGTTTCGACTCCGCTATATTGGACGGAGCTGTTTTATGGATGAGACGGTCGTTCAAGGTCTCACTCTAGATTCTTCGATTGCAGGTGGCTGACAGGCTCCCCTCACCTGAATAATGGGGTATTATTTGCCCTCAGAAATTGCTATTGTGTTACTAGTCGGAGCCCTAGGAAAAGAGCAGTTTTCATATAGGAAGCTCCGTTCCAATTATTGTGCTAAGGTGACAATGATTATCTCTAACTTTAGAAATAATTACACTATTATATGAAGCTGTTCCTAAGGAACTGTCAAAAGCTTCTGCATCCATCACTGTTGTTGAAATCATTAACATGTTTATTTTGTTTGAGGACTGGCAAATTCTGTTTGGACAAGAATGCCAGAGAACAATGGAGCATTAGCTTAGCTTAGAGTCTCTTGCACAGAAGGAAACAACAAGGCTGCTTAGTTGCTCCAAATCCAAACCGACAAGGCCTTTTCTCTCTTTTAAGTATTTGCCAATTACCCGTTAAACAGAACATCGATAAAATTGCAAGGGCCCCAGGCCTGCTCTGCGCCAGGGAGACAGGACTCGCTGCTGCCAGAATTCTAGCTGCTCTCAAAGGCTGGTCTGTAGTTCGGACTTTACTGGTGGTTTTCAACCCTGTCACACGTTAGAATCTCCTAGGGAACTCTTAAAAAAATACTTCTCAGAGACCGTCTGACGAAATGGATCTGAAGTGGGGCCCAGGACTCAGAGTTTCTGACGTTGCCAGGTAGAGAGACCCTCTGGGCCATAGTTAATACTTCAACTCAGAGAACAAAGTGAGTCTCTGAGAGAATTGGATTCAAAGAGGTTGATGATCAATGCCTTTAACAGCAAAGATGAGAATTAATCTGCCATGCAACTATGACAGGAAAGGGTCTAAATATCATTTTGTTATTTTCTTATTCAAAGAGAAACTATTATGTTGATGAAAGTGTCATCAATGGGCAGAGGGCAAAGGATCCATTTTAAGACCAACATTTAGAAATGACAAGGGTACTGTTAAGCACCCAGCCCAATGACTGGTGAAACGGGCGCTCAATGTTAATAAAAAAAAATTTAGGGGCTGGCCCAGTGGCATAGTGGTTAAGTTCACATGCTCCACTTCAGCAGCCCGGGGTTCATGGGTTCAGATCCCAGGCACAGACCTACACATTGCTCATCAAGCTGTGCTGTGGCAGCATCCCACATACAAAATAGAGGAAGACTGGCAAGATGTTAGTTCAGCAACAATCTTCCTCAAGCAAAAAAAGGAAGATTGGCAACACATGTTAGCTCAGGGCCAAACTTCCTCACCAAAAAAAAAAAAAAAAAAAAATTCAACAGTGTGTAATGCCTGTATATAGCTGCACTGTCCAGTATGGTAGCCACTAGCTATAGGTGGCTATTTAAATTTAAACTAATACAAATTAAAAATTCAGTTCCTCACTTGAGCTGGCCACATTTTAAGTGTTCAGGTGGCTGCTGGCAACCATATCAGACAGCACAGAGAACATTCCCATCATCAGAGTTCTAGCAGTGAGCGGTGATCCACAGAAACCCGTCCCAGAGGCAAGCCCTCCTACGTGCTGCCTTATGAATTATTCATGTGATCAAAGAGTACATCTATGTGATATTAGGAAGTGAACATCTGCAAATATCAGCAGATAATCATTTGCAAGCATGCATTGTTAAGTCATTGGAAAGAATTTTGAAATGAAGGGCAAGGAAGTAAAAACATACACTAAAGCGCAATGCTCTGCAGCAGCTGCACGAAACCACAGACTCTTGAGTTGGAGGGTCTCTTTGTGAGTCTAAACCATACTTTATGGATTTCAAAACAGGGCAGGAGTGGCTGCTACAAGGATGTTATTCCCCAGTCATGAATGGTGTGTTAGCACAGTGGCTGACTTTTGATAAAATACAGACGGATAATTTTAAAATTCTAACTAAAGCCACTGTCACTTTCAAGAGTCACTGGTTTTGTGTTCTTGGCACAAAATGTATCACAACATGAAAGCAGTTGATCATCAATTGCTTCCCATTTTAGGTTTTAAAGAGTGCCAGAAAACACCAGACCTGGAAAGAACCTTGGAACCATGCAGTCCAGCTCCGTAATCTATAGACGACGAAACTAAGGCGCAGTGAACAGCTAGCTGGTAGCAGAACCAAGGCAAACGCGCTGACTTCCTGACATTAACACTCCCCAAGAATCATTCAAACCCACGTTTCTTGCCTCAACATTTCAAGTTTTGCTTTTTAGGGATAATTACACAAGATAGCAGTTATGTGGCTCTCAAATTAAAAAATGACACCCGTTCCCTATTGAATGTTTAGTAAAAGGAGGACACATTGGTAAATAACATGAAGGCTACACCTCCTAGTTATCCAGGAAGTACATAATTGCAGCCAAATGTCTTTGGAGGCCCTGGATTCTGGTGTCGGCCTGCTTCAGTTCCTCAGAAGAGACCATGGACCCAATAGCCCTTTCAATGAAAATGTCAAGTTGTTTATCGTCTGCATATTCCAGATGGCAGCAGTTCACAGCTTACACTTTTTAAAGAATTCCCCTGGGGTATTTGTTAAGATATAGATTCCTAGGCCTCCACCCCAGAGAATCTCAATCACCAGAACCGAAGCAGAGCCCAGGAATCTGCACTTAACCAGCATTTCAGGTAATTCCGGTGTAGGTGGTCCATGACCAGGCAAGCCCAATTCGCCCAGGACAGTCCTGGCTTACACATGTTCACATGGTTTACAGCATAATTATTAAGTTCTCTTTCTGTCAAAAGTGTCCTGGCTTGGACAATATATGGTCCCCTTTCCGTGATTCATAGATTATATTTTGAAAAATACTGCTATAATAGTTTACTATTAAGCAGCTCCTTTATTTTGCCAATAGGACGCCCCCCCAAAAAGGTGAGCTCAATGTTTCCTGCTACAGAGAATCCAAATAACCTATTTTTCCTTCAACCGATGATAAGAATTTAAGTAAATATCGCGGTCCATTCTCAGCATCTTGCAAAGACGCTTGGTGCTGCTCACATATTGAATTTCAGAAACCAAGTGAGTAGAAGACGAAGCTTACAGGTGGGAGGGCTGAGCCTACAGACCAGAGCTCAGGAAAAGACCACACTGACGCGCAGCGAAATCACCACGACCATTTTATTGTTCGATGATTGTGGTACAGAATTGTCTGCGTGACCCAGGGCTAGTTTGGCTATGACGAGCACAGATGGCTCCGCAACTTATGAGGAACATTATCTGAGCCACACACTTCTCTGGTCATGTTTTTCCAACAATCACAAGAACTACTTTTTCCCACAGAACATGGAGTGACAAATTACCTTAAACCAAAGTCATCCTTCATTCATGACAGCATGTACCAGCCAGGCCACAGAACACGCAGGGGCTGGCTTCATTCTATGAACCACAAGGCAGCTCGTGAACACTGAACACGTGTGTACATTTATCGCTGTAAATAAGCTGACAGATGCATAAAGTGAGGCAGGTAAGATTTGGACTTATAGGTACAAACACTGTAACGAACTTTTATTTCATATATAAGTCAATATTCTTCTCTTGTCAATTCGGCTACAGTTCCCAGTTTAGACACTGCTTTTATGAGTTAAGGAGTTATGATGAAAAATCAGCCAAGCAAGTCACTTTACATTTAAACACAGTATTAGATCTGTTCACAATGGTCTATTTCACTCTGCATTGACTTTTCTCATTTGGTTCAAGCATTTCTTCAGTATCCACAACTTGTCTTCTAAAACTGGGGAGTATTTAAGTTGCAAGCACTTGTGTACCTTTGTGAGGATGAGAACTTAAAGCAACAGATGGTGTGACGTGTATATACACCTGAAGCAGCAATTACAACCCCAAATGACTTGAACACCAGGGACCGCTGCCGAGATTAGGTTAGCCAGAACGCTAAACGGTATGTTCCAGTCCTTGAAAGCGCGCGTCATGGCGTCCAGGAGAGACTCAAGCACAAACCAGGTTTTTAATCCGAGTGTGGCATTCAGTTCTAGTGCAGTGTAGCATGAGAAGAGAGAAGAATTGTAATGATGAATGTAACAGAAACAAAAGAGGCAATATAACTCCATTCCTCCAACATTGAATAAAGTCAACTTAAATTTTTTAAATACTCAATAATTTCTATTTTCTGGGTAACCTTGCCTTGGCCGTCCACTCAGAGTCAAGATACATTTAGTTTGGTCTAGTGTAAAAGAGAACTTTAAGTATATGAGCAATTTATTGGTCAAATTCACAAGCTAGCTCTAACAGGAATTTTTTAAGTGAAAAGCAAGATACCAAAGGACTTGATGTGATGCTTTCCCGGGAAGAGTTACACAGGCAGCTAGAGAACAAGGGAGCAGCTACGGGACCTCGGCCATCCCCTGCTGGTTTACGCTTTATGCTGGTTCTGCCAGCAGGTGAGCACTGCGAGGCTGCGAAGCCTGGGAATCAGCCCGGCCCCTCTCCACCGGCAGGTGGTCTCCAGCGCTCTGATCCCCGCAGTCGCAGGGTGAGCTGTAATGATTCTCAAACGTTTGTTCAAATTAAGCATGTGGGACAGAACCTCAGCAGTCTCTCTCTTAGATAAGGCACAAGCCAGCTCTTAATGTAAATACAGTGCCTTTTAAAATACTGACCGAGGTTTCCCGTGGTTATAAAGGAATGCAATTTATAAGAAAGGGGTGCCATATTATAAACAACATGACATTTTATACTCATCCTGTTTTCGCAAACTCCTCTTGCCACACTACATTTCGCATGGCTAAATGGCAAATGCCTTTGACTTCCAATCAGATTTAACTTTTGTAAGTGCCTTTTTAATGCCTACTATCTATGAAGAGCCAAGACAGAGTTAGAACTGAGTGTGAAGATGTTTTATTTTCTCTCAAAAAGAATCTCAAGGTAAGAATATTTTAAAACATTAAGCAGTTCTGTTAGTAATATGCATTCCATTCTAAGTTTGCCATTTTCAACCAATTTGGAAGGCAAAGATGAACTAAAGGGCCAGTCCTAAGTGCCAGAGTGAGGCATTACTTTTTTAAGATTGGCCCTGAGCTAACATCTGTTGCCAATCATTTTTTTCCTCCTCCTTCTTCTTTTCCCCAAAGCCTCCCAGTACATGGTTGTATACTCTAGTTGTGGGTCCTTCTGGTTGTGTTATGTGGGACACCGCCTCAGCATGGCCTGATGAGTGGTGCCAAACTGACGAAATCCTGGGTCACCAAAGCAGAGAGCTCGAACTTAACCACTCGGTGATGGGGTCAGCCCCATTTCTTTCCTTTCTAACTGTAGGACAAACATATTGCTTTGAGTACATAGGATGTTTGACATTTGTGCTGTTTTGGCCCATGTGCAAAAGTTATGCACATAATTCAAATTAGCAGGCCACTTTGAGGTTGACAAAAGTAAGAAGTATTTACGAGAATGTTCTTTTAAGTGAAATTTTATTATCCCCAAAGGATTCAATTCCAATGAAAACAGAATCCTCACTGAAAAACCAAGAAGTAAAATTATCAAACAAAATCAAATTGCAGGGTTTTTCTATGAAAATCTCAGATCAGCGTGATAAAAAGATCTTTGTAGATCTACTGAAAAAAAGGACATTTGAGTGTCATTTATCATGAAAAGGCCTAAAGCACATAGAATCTGAGTGGTGATAAGGCGAGGTTCAAGCTTCCTGGGTAATCTCGTGTTCCTGAGATGACAATACTTTTGAAACTGTAGCTCTAGGAATATAGACAAGAACTGCCAAATCTGAACACACCATGACACAGTTCCAGAGATTTCCATGGAGATTCTTATCAAAGGCTATTCCCTGAGACATGCAAGGGCAGTGAAATGGAATTCTCTGAGTACAAAAAAAAAATCACACATAAAATCAATTTGATCTCTTTACTTCTCCCTTTAAAGAAACTTCTAAACTAAAAAGATTTATCATTATAGTCTAAACTCTCATATTTTACCTTCCGAAAAAAATTTCGTTTATTGAGAGGCCAGGCACGGTGGGATGCTTTCACATACGGTCTCTCCCCCTCACGTACATTCTCTCTCCCAATACTTCTCTTAAAAAGATCACCTCTTTAAAGTTACAGAAACAAAAATATAGTTTTTATGCTTGAAACAAACTTAGTGGAATCCTAAAATAATTAGTCACACTTTAAAGAACGCACATGTAATTCTTTACTTTTTGAAACTACCACATGAAAAAGTTACGCAAACTTAATGGAATCCTAAAGTGATTAGAACTTTTAAAGAATACAATTGCAACTCAGTACTTCTGGAAAATATAATGTGAAAAGCAAATCCAAAATATCTATGTAAATTAAAGCTCAAGCCACGGTATTCAAAATTAAAATGATTTACACAATCCACTATACTTTGTGTTTTTTAGTAATTAACCTTCCTGAGGCTGATTTCGTTCTCCTTAGTGTTTGCTTAACTAAAGTGCTTAATAAAATTTCTACAGAATATATTACCCTCTCCATAGATGAGTATTATTTTGAACTACTATCTGACAAAAATCTAACTACACTTAATTATGCTTGATTAATCCAAATGTCACTGAGAGATTTATAGAACAGAGGAATATTTTTCAGGTTAAGTTCACACTCCTCACTGTAAGCTTCCTGGATCCGGTATTACCACAAATCTACTCCCCGGCTCTCCAACATTTAAAAAATCCCACAAAAAATAGTCCCGATAATCCAAACTGAACCATAGGACTCCAGACATCATCTCTGTTCCTTATCATTTTCAAGAGACATGCAGATTCCATCCAAGACTGAAGTCACCACTTCAAATTGGGAGGCGTGCTGCACTGCAGAGTCGACGACACAGGAGGGAGAAGGATGCAGGGACGGGAAGTCAAACGCTGGTATAGATTTATCAAACACCGCGAGGATATCCACGTGAGATAAGGGGTGGGCTTGCTTGTCATGCAGGCCTGTAACTGAACCAGATGTTCGTTTGGAGACTTTCAGGAGTGAGGTCCTAAGGTGCGACCAGCCAAGTGGGTGTCAAGAACTGAAGTGTCCACTGTGGCTCCGCTGTCGAACGGGGCTGCTGCAGAGTCACCCGTGTTACAACACAAGTAGCAGCCCGGGTGCCAGGCGCACTGACCCTATCTCTGGGATTATGGGCAATTCATGTCCCTGTTTTAGAGACAGACAGCAAGGCAGAAACAGCTAACACCAACCCACAGACTTGAGAGGGGAGCCTTCTCAGGCAATCCTTTCCTCTACTCCAAAACCAGTTTGGAAATGTTAAAGAGGGTGTCTCCTCCTGACAAGCAGCTATCTGACTCCAGCAGCATCATCCAGATGCTCTAAGCAGGAAGCTTTTATTTAAATAATGATTTCTGAAGTCCTAAAAAGACCTATCTGGAACCTGCTGCAATTGCACTTTCGTTAGGAGGAAACAGCAGCTCACGCCATCCAATGAAATGTGAGTGCAACAGCTGCGCCCTCCCACCTGACCATGGTCCCCTGTTGCTCAGCAAGACGATGAAATACAACAGGTTCAGTCCACTCTGTCTACCCAAAGCCACAGGCTGAGGCCCTCGGCAGGGTCCCTGCAGAGCCACGCGCAGAGCCAGGCACGGAAGACGGACTCTCTAAATTCAGATGAGTAGATACAAAGGTGAAGAGAACTCAGGAATCACCCACCCTTCCTCATGTAAGGAACAGATCTGTCCACGATGAAAACCACATTTACAGGGTCTGGTGCCACCCATAAAGCACTCCCTGCATCCCCCTGCCTGGCTTTATTTTTCTCCATACAACTTACCTCCCAACTGTACTAGAAACTTTCCTTGTTCTGTGTCTCATCTATCTCCCCTTCTAGAACGTGAGCTTCGTGAGGCAGGGACTTCCACCTGCTTTGATCACGGCCACGTGCCCAGCACTTGGTCGAGTTTCTAGCATACCGTAGACACTAGCAGTTGCTTAAATGGAGGAATGAACATGACCTTCCTTCACCTGACTCCTCTGTCTACCACTTTCACTTCATTCGTCCCTTACATGTGCGCACGTATTCAATTCTCCATTTCACACGAGGACAGAACCAGGTCAAAGACCGTTAGGGGAAGGCACTGCATGGGGGAGAGTTTGGTACATCACGCAAGGCTGTCCCTCATGCTCCTGATCATTCTGCTGGGCTCTGAGGGTGAGGAAAGCTTGCCTAGTGGAATCTGCTGGCCCCCGAGGAAAGGAGGCTTCAGTCTTACAAAGAGGCCAAATAAAGCCCACGACCCATGATCCACCTAGAAATGCACTTTCAAAACACTAACTCTTGTGCTTCTATACTAGGCACCAGACCTACAAACTATCTCAATGCAGGTTCATGCATAACAAGAGGAATCCTGATGAGGACCTAACTCCTTTCTATTGCTTAATGAACCAAAGTTTAAAATGGGTTGAATTGAAGAGACAGGTAAGAAAACCTGTGTCACAGTAAAGCTCTCCTGAGGGTCACCATCCTCAGTGGGGCAGCTCGACTAGCAACCTGTTAATAAAAAATAGTTTATACTTCACTTGATAACTGATTATGCTAGTTTGAAATATTCTATCATATTTAATTAAGTAATAAGTAATTGTCAACGGCTGATAACTTCTTAAGTTCATTAAAATATCATGCGTGCCCTATTTTCAAACCAGAAGGTACGGATGTCTCTAATCAATGGCGCAGGAACCTGAGTTAAAAGTTACCTTTCCACAAAGAACAATAAACAAGAATCCTGTACTGATTAAGTTATTAGTGGTTCTTTCCTGCTAGCGATATTGGTTCCTTCTGTTTACTAACATATAGATTATGATTATGAAGGACATTATCTTCAAAGTCAATGTTTAAGCATCTGGACCACTGAGAAAGATGGCAGAATAAATGCATGTTTAAATAAGTGCTCCTGCCCCATCAGTACACACATCCCCAAAACTGAACAGCAGCTGTCATAATGACTAATAAAAGCCACCACCCATACCAAGGACTCCAGGGAAGGTGTCTGACAGATACGACAAAGCTGAGGACTAATCAACAGAGGATTCTCGCATTTGCCAAGAAGGCCACAGCTGCTAGGCAGTTCACAAGAAGGTTCCAAAGGACTCTAGCAATCATTTCTTAACTTGGAGAAACAAGGACTGGCGGCAGTCAGGAGAAGCTGAGGGCACACTGCGTGCGCACGTTTCCAGAAACAAACCCAGGAGGGGAGGTTGAGATCTCAGGTGCACCATTTGTGTGCAGAGGAGAAAAAGAGTAACTTAGGAGCCAATCACACAGACGCTGATGACATATAACCCAGCACAGCGGAAGTAGGAACCCACCACACTCCTGCTAGGGCGCTGCCTTGTAGAAATGGGGAAACTCAAGGGGAATCCCTCCCCCTCAGTGGGACCCAGCCACCCCAGGGCAGCGGATTCAATAGTGTCCATGGAAGACGCTCAGAGACAACATGTCCCAAGGAGGCTTTGCTTCACTCCTTATTCCCCCGTCTCCAGATAGCAGAATGGAAAACAAAAACAGCCTCCACCTTTACAACCCATCCATGTCTAGCCTTACAGTTCAAGTACTAAGGTCATCAATCAAACGCTTCTCATTTGAAAAAGGAGTCTTCTTGGGCAGAGAGAACGGGTCCCATGCAAAGGCAAATAAGAAGCAGAAACAGCCATCACGGTACTTGTGCAATAAAAAAGCAAAACGACGTAGAAGAAAAAGAATGGAAGAAGCAAAAGACAGATAAATACACTCTGAAAACAGAACAATTTCAGGAACCAGGAAAATCACAGACAACACAGTTCAGCCTTCCAAGAAACAAAATAAGGAACCAAAGAGGACAACACGACGAGAGAAAAAGCTGGCAGAGCTGAGGAAAGAAAGAGATAGAAAAGAAACTATAACATAAGTGAAAGCCACATTGCCAGCATCCAGGCCTAAAATCAACACGACAGAACACCAAGTCAGTGAAATGGGAGGATAAGCCCTGAGAGAGAAATCACACAGCAGGAAGACAGACAAGGAGACCACAGTGATCGAAGGAAAGATAAATGTGAAGGACAGATTAGAGAGAGCTGTACAGGGACAAACTGTCGAAGAAGAGAACAAATAAAGCAATAAGAAATGCAGCAAGGTCCGAATGTCAACACCTAATGTCACTGTATACCAGAAAAAGCCAACAGACAACTGTCAACTCAGATATACTCGAATGAAGCTCTTTATCAAGGATCAGCAGGAAATCACAAGTACCCAGGGCAAACAAGCAGGTCATCTACAAGAGGGGAAGAAAAATCTGTCTGGACGCAGCCCTCAGCTTCACCAGACACTAGAAAACAATGAAGTGATGTCTCCAAAGAATCAAGGGAAAAAGGATGTGATCCAAGAATCTGATAGCCAGCCAAGTTACCGTTTATAAGGAATGGCAATAGAAATACATCTGTAAATATGCATGAAAATCCAACTGAAGCTGTAATCCAGTCCACCAAAAGATAAAAGCATCAACTCTCACAAGTGGAGTCTTTGTATGAAAGGGCTGGCAGTGAGCGCCGAGTTCATTCAAACACAGAATTAAGTCTAAATAACTCTAGTAATTATCCCAGCTTTACACTTTAAGTTGCCTGTCTTTCTAGGTAAAAGCTGCCAAATCCATTCGATTGTCTCCTCTAACTATGCCAAAATGAAAACACACAAAAGAAAACCTCTCCTGAATGGAATTCTCCTGCAGTGTAGAAAAATTTTGGTTTACCCTTGAGGGTTAATATACCCAAGAAATTCCTCAAAAGAGATAATGCTAATTACCTGGCGCATCGTTGAGAGCACAGGCCTAGGAACAAAAACTACTCACTTTGGTTCTTCCATTCACTTACCATGCCACCTTGGCAAACCACTCAACTGCTTTGGAACTCATATGAAAACCCAAGATAATGCGTGCATGGTCCACCTCATGACACTGTAAGGATCGAATGGGATGCTGTATGTGAAAGTTCTCTGGAATCTATAAGCAAGGCTGTAAAACCATGTCACTTGACTGGATGGAAAGAACCCACTATGTGAAGGAGCCAAAATCAGATATTCGGAGACAAAGAAAGGATCAGACGGCTCCTGTGGATCCATCTCTACTTCCTTCCTTTCATTTCTCTACATTGTAAAGTCATCTCTTAGCCCTATAAAAAGGAAATTCAGTACTTCAACAGCTCCTGACCTGAATTATTTTTAATTTGGAAAGCAAGATAGTTTAAGCACTTAGAAAGATTTTGCCCACCACCCAAGGTAAATGTCTGTCAATTTCCATTCATTGATTCAACTAGTATGTATTACATATTAGTTGTATTCACCTACTATGTGCCAAGCACTATTTCAAATAGTAGATACTGTTCCCAAATACTTGAAATCAAGTAAATGAGAGAGAAACAGAGGAATTGGGTGAACTAAACGGATTTAGCTGAAAAAGGGCCAGTGTCGATTTATATTACAACTTATATGTAGAAATTTGACCATTTGCTTAGAGATAAAACCCAGCAAACAGCCAGAGGGATATACCTAAGTTCAGAGAATCATGGAGAGCTGACAAAAAAGATAAATGAATCCCTGGGGCCACTAAACTATGAGAATGCAAGATGTTCCTGAAACTCTTCTAATGGCTGCTTTGGGAGCAAAGTTAAATTCTTAATGTAGAAAACAAACACAGGAGAGATGAGACTGTACTGCAGTCAGGTGGATATGAGTAAGCCAGAAAGTATATTAGTAGAGGACTACCAATTAAGTCATTGAAACACTGAAAGAAATCTTTACTTTTGAAAAAGACCTGTAAAGGAAGGAATACGATAGATTTTTCCAAGCCATCTTTTCCATCTTTAATCTTTATATGGAGCTTATTGTGAAGGCATAACCATCAATGGGCGTTGCTCAACCACACAGTAAAACAATGCCAGAACAAGGCAGGAGAGAACACTCCTGAATCTGTTGCCTCCTTCCCCCTACAGTGTATCACCTTGGAAAGTGTAAAGGGCTGTGGTTGGAAATGGAGGCCTAGTAAGATACCAAGGTACTATCTAACGTTTATAAGGAAGCTGGGGTCTTTAAATGTAAAGGGCTGTTATTTTTACATCTTTCACACCACAAGGAAATAACCATATGGAATAGCCCCATCCCCAAGACACGGACTCAGTCCTCAAAAACCAGGCCTCCAAATGGACCATCTTGTCACCTGTATCTTGGAAGTACATCGGTCTTTCTTTCACCTGACTGATTATGAGTTCCCTGATGAGATCCTTCTAAGGGTGGAAGAGATGAGATCTTCCTAAAGATGAAGGGAACGACCATGAGCTGGTTACGTAATAAAATGAAAGAATGAGATTGAGTGGAACTAAGAAAACAAAGCTGCCATCAACTCACGTGTAGCTGGTCAGAGCACCACTCCTCCCAGGGGAAAAGTCCCCACTGTGACAGCAGTGGGGACAACTTCATTAATACTGTTGTATGACTAATGGAGGACTACTTTACAAGTCTGAAGTCACAACTTTTAAATCAGCGGACTCTATACTTGAAAATTGGATGGAAACATTTATACAGACGTTGAAAGGGGCTGAAGTCAAAGTATATATGAAAAATTATAGTGAAGAGAAACACACCCTGTAGAGCTGTAAAAATGCGGGTTTTAATCTGGACTCTCAGATAGCTTCCATTTCTAAGGGTAAATATAACACGGTTCCTCTTTCCTCACCCCAAGTCCTCTGCCAATTCCAACTTTGAGCAAAAAAGAAAAGGACTGTGAAAATCAGATCAACAATTCCAAAACTGGCTAAAATTCATGAAAATGAAAATTATGAAGACCTAGGCATTTATCAAAATAAACTAGAAAGAATTTTTCCCTTTAATATTCTATTTTACAACTAGTAAAGTGCATCACACAGGGATTTCCAATTCTTTAGAAAACTACAAAGAAACATAACAACAAAGGTACAGTAACATTTTTACATAAGCATAAAAACTCCATTTCCCACTCTTTACAAACCTGATAATGACCAGAAGGTAGTTTTTCACTTAAGATCTTTGAAACCAAGCAGTTAAGTGAAAAATTCCAAGACAACTTTTGGAACGCTTTAATCGGCAGAATGAAAGTGTACGAACTAATTTTAAAATAAAATCAATGCATCAAAGAGTAAGATCTAACGCGAAAGCACCCACACCTCACAATGAGAGTACGATCGGATGGAAGAAGGCAAAAGTCTAAATCAGAGAGTAAAGAGGGATGCATATGGGACAGGAAGGGCCCTGGGACTGAATTATCAACATACGCTGAGCTGATGTCTTCAACTTCCCGATTCCCCAGGCCTTAGTCGGTGGTTTAGGACAAACATGGTATTTGGTCACAAAGAGCAACAGTAGAGATCTGCTGTGTCTGGAATGAGGAGGGAGCTTAGAATCCTGGGGAGGTTGTAGACACTCGATTCTATGATGATGAGGAGAGAGGTATGAGTACACGAGAGCGCTAACGAGGCTCTGTGCTCTCTCACAACAGGCGCCAACCAAATCACGGCAACATACTATGAAAAATGACTCAAGTTACTACTTTAGTGGAAGATCTGGAGTAGCTACAGGAAGGTTTCTGTGGAAGAGGTCCAGTTTGTGTGGAGAAAATGCACTTTCAAGCACTGGAATGACTATGGTGCCACGCTCAGAGTTGGTGGAGGAAAGGAGTTCTCTTTTGTTGACTTGTGGAAGACAATCTTTCTTCAGAGAGAGGATTGAAGCATTCAGTTCTCTAGAAAGTTCTATTAGTCTTGATCTTGTCCCTACAAAGAAAATAACGGGAATATCCAGAATGAGTTTATGAGTACAACCTTCTCTATTTTAACCAAGACTAACTCAGAGCATTTAGTTATAGTGATAATTCAAAAACTCTTGCTTTATTTCTCAATTATTTTCTATGGTTACCTCAGAAAAAGACTTACCATTTAATTACTTATATCTACTTTAAAATAGTTCTTTACTCTCAGTTAAAAATCTGATTAGAAATGAGGAATGACTGCTAATGGGCGCGAGGTTTCTTTTTGGGGTGGTGAAAATGTTCTAAAATTAAATAGTAGTGAGGGTCACACAACTCTGTGAATATTATAAAAACCACTGAATTGTATACTTTCAAAGGGTGAATTTTATGGTATGTGAATTATCTCTCAATAAAGCTTATTAAAAACCTGATTCGAGAATAAATTTTCTTAGAATTTCTCATTCACCTAATGAATTTACCATACCTACTAAATACTTCCCCAAGATCACCACCAATTAGTCTATTTGTATAATTTAACAATTTCAATCATCAGGCTAACCACTTTAGGATTTTAAAGAGTGCTTTCAGCTAAAATGTGTTTGGTCTAATAATAATATTACAAATTAAGACATACTTTAATTAGTATACAACCTGCTAAACTATTTGGAGTTTTAAAATTGCCTTTAAAATAATATTCAATTAAAGCCATCTTTTTATAATCTGAATGGACTTTATTATTTACAAAGACCGCTTCTGTACTACCTAAATAATTCCTCCTGTCAAAGCAACAGTTTGAATTAATTGGTCACATTGATGCCCAACATGCTACTTACATACAGGCTGAAAATGCAATCAAGGGAAATTGATCCAGGTGTTTGAAGCTGATTCAGCTTAATCTTGGCTAAGGATGGCTGTGTGCGTGCACGTGTGCACACATGCATGCACGCACACCCATGTATACATTTGCACTCACATGCACACACCAAACTCCTGTAAATTTCATTGTTTGAGATGACTGACCAGTCCAGCAATATTGCACAGAGGTCCATCACAACATTTCCATAGAAAAAAATAAACATCAGTATAGCTACCCTTTATACCATTCATCAGAAAAGAACAATGCCCCTATAATGGTACCAAGTTTCAAAGCTATATAAACTATATTGCATAGCAATAGCTTTCTGTTATATTATGTTAAGAATCAAGGTTTTCAGGGTAAGGAGAAATACACACAATTAAAATATATTAGGGAGAAACATTGCAGTGTTAAAATCGAATAAAAAATATCAATATGAACTTACAATTTAAAGAAAAAGATATATATATTTTATAGCTGTGTCCAGAAAAGGGACCTAGAAAAAGTACGATGTGCACTCTCAACTCCTAGATTAGGGTCTCTAATACCCATTAAAAGTAGACAGGACTCCTTGAGGAAAATGGCTGATTCTAGGATGGAGGCAGGGAAGTTATAAGATGAGCCTAGGACATCATCTTGGGCCAGAAAGCAAGGAAGCTTTCAAAGATTAATGGGATTTTATCAATGGAACACAGAGGATCCAGCCTGAAATAGCTCCCATTGGCCAAAGGCATGCCAATTTAAGCATCGAAAAGATGGCAGCTACATGCAGTAACATGGATGAACCTGACAAAAAGCCAGACACAAAAAGAGTACACTCTATACATTCCTTTTAAGTTCAAGAAGTGATAGAGGGGCTGGCCCGGTGGCATAGTGGTCAAGTTCCCACGCTCCGCTTCAGCGGCTCAGGGTTTGCCAGTTCAGATCCCGGGCATGGACCTAGCACTGCTCATCAGGCCATGCTGTGGTGGTGTCCCACATAGAAGAACTAGAATGACCTACAACTAGGATATATAACTATGTACTGGGGCTTGGGGAGAAAAAAAAAGGAGAGGAAGATTGGCAACAGGTGTTAGCTCAGGGCCAATCTTAAAAAAAGAAAGATAGAGTCAGATATATTGATATATATTGATAGAGTCAGAATAATGGTTCCATGGTGGAAACTGGGAAGGGAGAAGAGTTTGACTGGAAAGAGGCCTTTTCGGGTACTAGAAGTATAGATATAAAAATTCCTCAAGCTATAAAACTTAAGATCTGTGTACTTTATATATATGTATACGCATACGCATATGTATATATGTGTGCGTGCATATATATAAGTACTGATTGAAACATATCAAAGCAATAAAAATCTATAATATCTATAATAATACTCAAAAAAGAGAAAGCCAGAAACTCAATTGTCATCATTTAAGGTGGCTTTTAACTCAACCTCTTAACTTGACAATTGGTAATTAAAGGGAAAGATTCAAACACTTATCCTGCCTAGCCAGGAGGAACTGTACTTCTAAAGGTACCTAAATGGCCTTAGTTGATGAGGAAGAACTTTATAGGAGAATGTCAGCTAATAATTGTCAAAGGAATGATATTTTTAAAAAAAACATCATTTTATAAACGTTAATGAAACCACTGATTCAGGCCAAAATTATCAATTGGCGTTAAAAACCATTAGGTGATGGTTGCATAGTGCCAAAATAACACCACAGAGAATACCTTCCAGCAGAGAAGGGGAAAATAACTGTATCATGGAGGAATCAGACAGCCATCATTGATTGAACTACGGTCAATCTTAACATCACTAACGGTGGGTCAACCAAATATTATGGGCCTCACAGTGCAATTCCGCAATAGCCCTTACGAAGTATTCTAGCGAAAGATGCTCCATTGAGCCTTTAGATGAATTTCCAGTTTACAGGAAACACAGGGAATGGGAGACAAGCTAAATGACATTTCAAAGAAAAAACCAAACAAATCAAGGTGGGACATTTTTGCAGGATAACTGGCATGGTCTCTCAATAACAAAAAACTGTTCTAGATGAAAAACAACTTGAGATCTACTCAGATGTGCTATGTGGTCCCAGCATCGATCCAGGTTTGGACAAATCGGGAATTTTCATGATGAAAACTTATTGACATGGAAAGGTGGAGATGGTTAAATGAAATAAAACAAGGTTGTAAAATAGTATGAATAGTATGATCTCATTCTGGGAAAAATACATATATATATACAGATAGCAAAACAGCTGAAAGAACATACACAAAGCTCTAAGACTGATCAGCTCTGGGTTGTGGAAATACAGTGGTTTCTCTTTTCTTTTTGTGCTTATTTACATCTTTAAATTTTTTTACAATGTGCATATCCTCTTTTTCTATTAATAAAAAGTTACTTTAAATTAAACAAATAGAACCCTTACTGTTGCTAGTAGAGTTGGAGCTTAAGGGTAGTCAGAAGAAAAAAAAAACCGTAAGCCAAAAATTGGATTATTGTTCTTATTACCATAAAAGAGTGAAACTCATTATTCCGTGGTTGATCATTTTTCTCTTTCATTTTTTTATTGTGGTAAACTACACATAAAATTTACCAGCTGGTTAAGATGATAAAAAACGGTTATTTTTAAGTGTACATTTCAGTGGCATTAAGTACATTCACAGTGTTTTGCAAACATCATCATCATCCATCTTCAGGACCTTTTCATCTTCCCCAACTGAAACTCTGTCCCCATAAACACTAACTCCCCATTCCCCCTGCCCCCCAGCCTCCGGCAACCATCATTCTACTTTCTGTCTTTCCGAGTTTGACTTTTCTAGGTATCACATATAAGTGGAATCATGCAGTATTTGTCCTTTCGGCTCTGGTTTGTTTCACTCAGCACAATGACTTCAAGGTTCATCCATGTTGCAGCATGTGTCAAACTTTATTCCTTTTAAAGGCTGAATAATATTCTGTTGTATGGATAAACCATATTTTGTTTATCTTGATTGATAATTATAACTTTGTTATAACCCACCCACAGCCTTCCTCTAAATATTCTTCTGCCAATCTCTATGGATGATGACAAATTGCAAACTTAATTACCTTTTAAATAATATTCATGGCAGGATTAGCCCTGCTCACTGCTGTTAATACTCCGCAGGGCAAGGACTCCTAGAATATCAGGGCCTCTATTGGAATGGCGACTCTGGCTACCCAATTTTTGCTCTCCTTCCTGTCTGGGGTGAAAAAGCTGCGCCAACCTTTTTCTTTAGGGATCACTTCACTTTTCCAGTGAAAAACCCACAAAGAAGATTTGGCTGAAAGTACCAATCGTCTGGCTGGTACATTCTGGGGAAAAATCAGACACTTTATAATAGAAAGCAAAGTGGTAAATTACTGTTTCGCCTTATATTTTGAAGCATCTCTGGGTTCTCTGCTGGGATTGCTCCAATCGTCGGCTTCAGGTGTGGTCTTGTAATGGCGCCATGCGGACTTATTAAAAACCGGAAGTCTCTCAAATGATTCACTTGAAAGAGCCTAATGAAAAAACAAAAATACGCACCAAAGGTCCACAGTGTCATTTTTCTCACGTGAAATATGAACCCAAATATTACTATTTAAAATATTAGAAACTTTAATACATATTTTTGGAGTTATATTAAAGTTACATTTTAGTAGTTTATTTAGACTGGCCAGGATGAAATTAAAGCTTCTTTAAAGGAATAAAAACATTCACTCATTCAAAACCAGTTGTGAAATACATATGACCAGATAAACATAAGCCCATAAAGTGATCTCAAACATCACATCATTAGATGCACTGGCATGTAAGATAAACACTCCAAATAACTGGTTAAATTATGGTATAACACATTACACGTATGTGTTATAACATGTAACACATTATGCAGCTATTAAAAAGAATGAGCCAGTTCTATATGATATGGAAATCATATTTTTCCTGATATGGAAAGGTCTCCAGGATATATTAGAAAGCAAAAAAAAAAAAAGTAAAGTGCTGAAATAATTATTTGGGTGAAAAAAATTTAGATTTTTCCCCCCTCTATGTTTATTAACACAGAATCAACTCTAGGAGGATTCACAAAGAAGTGGTACCCATGGTTACCTCTGGGAAAGAGCACCAGGCGGCTCAGGGCCACTGGTGGGAGAGATTTAGTGTTCCCTTTTGCAGCTTTTAAATTTTATACTCTTTCCTATATTACCTATTCAAAATATACTCCAAATATTCTAGAGTTTAGAAACACATAAGTCTGACAACATCAATGAATGAGAAAACCTGTGTAACAGAGAATTTTGTTATTAGATCAGCCTCTTATATAACCATATGATGATTACTGAATTCTTATAACTCTGGGAAAGCTAGTAAGTTTTAAAGAAAAAGACTAAAAGACTTCAGTTTATGAAAATCTGTCTCCTTTTAGACTAGTCCTTTCAATGGATATGCAATTTTTAAAAAATCACAATTTAGAATTATGGTTTTAAAATCAGTATTTTAATTTTTACATCTCCATGTTTCATATTTTGCTATATCTGAGCATAAAACCAAGAGTAGGACATAATTGGTTTTCATGTAAAATTGAAGTAAATCTGAGCTGAATGTAAGAGATGATACAGTGCTCTTCTCCATTAGTTATTAGAACTTATAGCTTTAAAAAGTAAAGATGCCTTCATATAATAGAAATAAAATGTAGTACCTTCAAATAAATAACAGCATCAGTACCCACTCCTTCCATGGAATAGAGTTTTAGATCTCCTTGAAAATATCTAGCATACAGACGAGAAATTGGCAAACCATAACCAAATCCAGCCTATTGAGAAAAGAAAATTAATACACTGAGACAGGCACAAACGCTAACATGATTGGTATGAGGACTATTCGGAAGATTAAAATAAATTCTTGGTTCAGATTTAAAGTAAATAAATTATCAATCCAACCTTTAAATGATGTATATGCTCATCTATGGCAAACAATCTATTTTAACCTTCAAAACCACTTTTCATATGTTTGGAAAATAACAGTAAAATTCCAATTTTTGACTAATTTTTTTTAGTATTTTAAGCAAACTTCTGGCAGTTTTAAAGCAAATCCTAAATCAAGTGGAATTTGACCTGGTAACAAAATTAAACCACATCATTCCAAAGTTTCATTATCAGATTTCCTTGCTCTTTGAAGTGAAAATTGAATCGACAGGGCAGGAGTTCAAATCTACCAGGCCCATGGCTAACACACTGGAAAAAAAACTCCTGAAAGGCTACTCCCTACGATTCTGAGAATGCCACAGTATTTTGATACATGGTAGTCCACATATTTTAAGAGACAAGAAAACAATTCCAGTACCCTCCTGTATCTCTGTGTCATAGAACCCTGTCACTAGCAGGTTGTTGGGGGAAAAAAGACAGATATTGACAAGAACAGTAAGAACAATAGAGACTAATTTCAATAACTCTGGGGTGACAGGGAAGATGCTGGACTGCAAGCTTGGGCCTCTCTGATTAAATCCACTGACAAGGTTAACAAAGGTGGCAGTGGGGAAATGCTCTCACAGACTAGAGGCTGCACAGGCTTTAGGCTCAGATAGATGAGTTGAAATCCACATTTTGCACAACTCTGAGTTTACTGAACCTCTCCGAGACTGTTTTCTCATCGGAAAATGTAATAAAAAGCTGACCTCAGAGCGGCTATAAAGATTAAACGACATAATAGTACATGTAAAGCCTTGGCACAGAGCCTAAGACACAGGAAAATGAAATAAATGGAAGCTGTAATTATGGCTACTATAGAGTAGCAATTTTACCAAGTTACATGGATTTCTACCATTGTCTAACACCTTTCCTAGAGTCCTTCCTCAGGGTAGGGCCTAACTCACAGGGCTGGGTGTGACAGAGCGCACTGTCATTTAAGTGCTTTATAATTGGCGGAATATGGCCGGTAGTGAAGACAAGATATCCACAATGGTGACTGAGGTCACCACAGCAAGGAAACCAGCATACTCCAGGAAGAGGCCCAGGGAATCTGCTTCCTACATTCCAGCAAGGCCCAGAGCCTGCCCTCAGGCACACCAGGAACAACCGAGAAGGCCTGAGCCCAATGTAGTCATGAGTGTGAGGAGACAGGTGAGCTGAGAGTCCTGCGGAACACAGAGGAGGGGCCTGTAACTCGGATGCGATGAGGTTCAGCAAAGTTTTCCCAGGGTGTCAAGGGATCAATAGGAGAACTGGAGAACACTTCCGGAGAAGAAATGCATGTGTCAGGCACGGAGCTGTAACGTAGTAAGTAAGGAGTTTGGTGAGGAAACTGTTTTCTAGGACAGTTTACTAACTGGGAGAGATGCTAGTGGAAGCATTTCTTCAAAAGGTGAGGCCACATGCTACACTGCAGGGAGTACAGACACAGCCAGTGCCAACTGCGTCATAATGAGGTCAGTGACCTTGGACAAGGTACTAACCTATTTTCTCATCTATAAAATGGGAGGTTGGACAATTTTTTAAGGTCTCTTACTCTAATTGATCAGTTTCATTAAAAAGAACTAAGACATAACAGCTACCCTCAAGAAGCTATTTTGAGACCTGGAAGAGATGATTCGTGTTCCTTTTAAACAACTGAGGAAGGCTCTACATTTGCTTGGAGTGTTTTTTTTTTCCTTCTGACATTTATTTAAGTAGATCCCACAGCCTGGTCAAGGCAATGCTTTTCAAAATTGATCCTTCACGAATTTTCTTCAATCCTATACAAATGACTTCCTCTCTGTTTTCAACATGCTGCGTTAACAAACTCTGTCTTGAATAAATGATGCAAAGGGCTGAATTTTATTCATACAAATAAAATATAGTCTTACATGCTTATCAGTCAGGTAGGACTTGAAAATGAAACTTAATTTATACCCTGAACCATTCTGCAGACTGATAGGTGTGTTGCTGTGTTTAATGACAAAGGGTTCAATTGTTGTTTGTCAATTAGAAACACTCAGCAGGGGAAGAAAGTGTGGCCCTCCCAGGATCTAAACGCTGCCATGGTAACCAGAGGCTTTTCTCATTGCCTTAAAAGGGCTGAAGGTTATTTCCAGAGTGAGTCAGAAAGGACTCTGAAAATGCATGCGCCACCTATATGTTTCCTGCTTATGTTATTTAATATAAAATGTTTAATGTGTTCATAATTTGACATTTTAATTATATAAACAACTTTGGCAGGGGAAGTTCAAAGGCCCTGGGGGATTCGGGCCTCTATGGTATGCAGCACCGAAGAGCCCAGGACCACACTGCAGCTGTTCACGCTGCGCTGTTCCTGCGCGCACGCTCCAAGGGTAGGGCCAGGCAGTAAAGGGTGCTCTGGGAGCAGTCTAACCACAGGCAAATGCTGCTTCTCTGTATTTGGGAGTGAGGCACTCAGCTCTGAGTGTTCCTTGGACACAAATTAGAGAAGAAATCTAAGTCCAAAGGATTCACAAAGAAACTAGCAGCAGCATAAAACTCCCCCTCCTCCAAAGCACTTGGGAAACGTTGGACTTCAAGGAGGCTGGTGCAACAAGCCGGGGAGGCAGCCAGCTCTGTCGGAGGCCCTTCTCGGGTTAACAGTCTTTCCTTAAGCAGCAGGTTAAGATGCTTACCAAAGGGGCAGCTCTCGTAGGCTCCAGGCTAGGTCTAGGGGCAGTCGAATACATGTAGTTAAAAAGACGATCTATTTTTCGAAGTGGGACCCCACCACCTAAGTCACTTATCTGTAAGGTACAAATGTCAAAAAAAAAAAAAAGAGAGAAAGAAGAAGTAGTCACTCTATCCTTATAAGAGGCAACAAGTTCCTTAAATAAAGTATACACCAGATTACAACATACAAGGGCTCTGAAGCCCCAGTGAAACATGGTTCCCTGTGAACAGTGTACAACAGAGAAGGCAGGGAAGTGTGGTGGGACCCAACAGGCTTGGCTTTGCGATCCTGTTCGGCTCCCCGAAACACGGGGTTCTGATGAAGTATAATGAGGTAACTTAAGCCAAGGATCTGACGTAGTACTTACAAATAAGACACACAATAAATGTCCCTTTTCTTCCCTTCCCTCTGATTCCTCAATGTCTAGATACTATTAAATTAACTGATAATTAAAGGCTACATGCAAATAAAGCAGTTACCTTAATGGACAAGTCTTCTTTACCCAGAGTAACAAGGGTTTTAACGGACGGGTAGCCCTCTTTTCGATCTTCATATAGTTCGACTGTTGCTCTCATTGAATTCTGAAATAATCAGACGTTTTTTAGTATACTGCTGACTCAATTTAAAAAATTTAAAATTTCAAAAAAGAAATTAGCACAAGATTACGTATACACAACAATTCTCTTGTGGGGCAAAAATAATAGTTGCATTTATATGGCATGTTTTTTTCCTCTAAAGAACTTAGCTAAATGTGTGTTCAGATCAAGGCAAAATTTCCTGATGCTTTATTTTGCTTTTCACCTACTTTTAGTTCCATCTGCCATACTAAATGCTTTTTTTCCTTCCTTCTTTTTTTCTTTTTGTTTTTGCTTTAGGGTATTTATTCAGCTCTTAACCAAGAGGAATGTTTTTCTCACGTGTAACGCGGCCGCAGAGGCTCAGTGATGCACTTTACATGCTACTTATCAGTCTGCATTTACAGAGCACCTTTCCTCTAAAGGAGGAGGAAAACCTGAGAGGATTCATGCTTCCCACAAAAATTAATCATTTGGCTGAAAAAAACAGTGAAGAAATGTCAGTTAAGAAGAAATTCTGAAACAGCCACAGCTGTGGAGGAGAAGGTTCGCAACTGAATGCCCATCTCAACCTCCAATGTTACAGCAGTAACGTTATAATTTTTGGAAGCAAACCAGCATAACTGGTTTTTCTGGTGCTCAATTTCGGCTTTTAAACACTGGAAGAAAGGAAATTTTAGCTCGAATGCCTTGTGCCTGTAACACTGTTACTGTGGCCATTAGCTACTGGTTAACAAAAGCAACAGCTCATGCTGTACACTCTAAAGAGTCTTTTTTTTTGGTCCTTTTTGGGCCAGCTCTTCCCCCTGCCTCTGTCAGATCTTCTGGATTGACTGAAACATGTAAAAGGGTTACAGCGTCTCCCAGGACTGCAACAGCTACTCAAGCATCAACACGGTTAATGTTCAGAGGCACAAATAGGCACAAACACGCTTTTATTTTGATCCAGCTACCACCAATAAAGCCTCTGCCAGGTTGGGAAACTAAAAAGCATCTCTAATCTCATAACTGAAGAAAAAACAGTATGGATTTTACATCAAATCACTAAAGTACAATTAAGCTTCAAAATCAATATGCACTAATATTCACAAAAACTATACTGTACACAGCAATTTTTCACCTCACAGTGTACAAATTATAAAACCCACAGGATATCAGAAATAGAATTTTAAAAATGGTTACGCAAAACCTTTTTCTTATGCTAATCTAATGAATCCATTATGCCCTGAATCACAGTAATTTAAAATGAAGACTCCTTTCCGTGTTTTTAAATTCCACTTACCTTGAACAACTCAAACAGCATGTGAAACAGATGGGAGGGCACATACACGACCTGGATAGGCTTGTCTGGAGCTTTGGCTGAAAACGGAGACAAAACCGTCAATGAATAAGGACCAAAACTAGGAAAAAGTCAAGAATGTTGTTTGTATCCTATTTTCCAAGTACATAAAAGAGAGTCTACAAAAGGCTAATTTAGGTTTCCACCTCTAAAGGCCAGGCTGAGCAAAAGCATAAGGTTTGAAGTCCAGCAAACTTGGGGTGAAATCTAGTTCCTTCACTTACCAGCTATGTGACCGTGGGCAAATTACTCAATTTCTTTGAAACTTAGTCGAGTTAAATCAGAATATTATCACTTATGTCAGGATGTTCTGAGCATTACATAAGGTCATCCAAATATCGCTCCATGTTTTTCAAACTGGGGGACACCCACCCCCGCCAGTGGTCAGCAGGGGGAATGTGAAGCCACACAGGAAAAGGGCACATCTTCTTGGTGAATTTGACTAAACAGCAATGTTAAATTCTGCTAAATTTTGACTAACAAGGCATATTATAGAGAATAAGGGTCACAGAACTCTTTTCTACTAGCAGCTAGCAGACAACCCCCCCTCAAGACCTACAGTCCTTTCTCCTGGCATCAGGGATGTTTTGAGGAAAATATAAGAAACACTGATTCCACGTCAGGCACTAAGAACAGAGTGGGCTATAGAGTAGATGCTGGAAAATTGAGTCCTTCCTCCTCCTCGTGACCCAAAATCACTTAAGAGACTGAAACTATATGAACATACTGAACTATGTGAACACAGACATACTCACTCATGTTCTAATTTCAACCTAACTACTTCTTCTAATCAAGCAAGTAATTCACAGTAATATAAAGTAGAGCGAACATTCGTTTGGTTCTTAGCAGTTTACAGAGCTTGCACATACATTATCCAATGAAATCCTCACGACAATACTGTGTGGCTCATGGGATGGGAGGCGTTATTGTGGGTGATGACAGAGGCTTTGCAGAGGCTATGTGACTTGCCCACCAAAACAGAAGAGGCCTGAAAATGGAAGCCTGAACCCAGAGCTTTTGATTCGAAATCCCGAAGCCTTTGATGTTATTTTTTAAGTAGTATATACAAATGACTTAAAATTTTTTTCACAAAGAAGTAAAGGTTCCTCCACCCTCTCCTATCTCGCTCCCCAGTTGGTATGCAGAGGCAGCCACTCCTTAACTACTTCTGCTTTAGTCTTTCGGTTGATAATATTTACGTTCTGTTCTGTAACCCTAATTAACTCTGTGCTTCGCCTATCGGTTCTTCTTTAAAACACTGAAAATCGATAGTGTTGGTAACATCCTAACTTGGTAAATATTGATCATTGTGGAGCGGCCACAATAGTGTGCCAGGGCAACGTTTCCTTCCCTATGAGTCCAAAGACACGATTCATGTGCCACTTGAAGGAAAATGTTCTCAGTCTTAAGGTAAAATGGATTCTCTTTATCCTTCTCCAATGGCTCAAAATCATGCTTCCCCTTTTAGGTCACCAGGTATGTGGACTGTATCTTTCTTATACAGTTTCATATACTTCCTGGAGCTTCTAACTACTCTTCCTCTTGGGTAATGGGACCAAAAACACATGCTTTCCTCACCACATCACTAAGATCTTCCAGTTTCTTATTCTGTTGCATGGTATCCATTCTATTCTTTAAGATTTTGTCAAATTAGAATCGACTGCTTTCCAAATGTGCTGCATAACCATCATCCTCAAAGTGTTTTTGATTGCAGTTCTAGAATGTTCTTCACTATTTCTTATATCTTTATTATACACACCATCAAGTCAGTCAGGTAACCTCTGCAGAAAGGTATGCATGGGAGATACATTTCTCGATCCATATACCTCTGATTCACTTGACTGAAGGTTTGGCCAGGTACAGAGTTCTGGGTTCAAAATTATTTCCTCTCAGAATTTAGAAAGGGGGAGTGAGTGGTCTTCTGGCCACGACAGTGCAGTTGATAAGTTTAATGTGAGTCAGGTTTTCGTTCATGCTGCTGGTTTTTACCCGAGGTCTGACACACCTTGGCTGTCATATTCTTCTTGAAGAATGAGGAACTGAATTAATCACTTGTGGTAGTTGGTGTTCATTTCCCCATGGGGCTCTGCCTTGAGTGAGAAGGCTGACTTGGAGGTCTGTGGACCTGGTAGGACCTTTCAACTGGCTTTAGGATGAGCAGATAGTAAGCTGGCCTCTGACCACGAAGAGCTTTACTTTGGGCTATCAACACTCACATGAACGGCCCTAGTTTTTCCCAGGTGGTAGTGGTTGTTTTTTAAAGATTCCCCCTGAGGGGCTGGCCTGGTAGTGTAGTGGTTTAGCGCTCTGCTTCAGCAGCCTAGGGTTCACAAGTCCAGATCCCAGGTGCAGACCTAGCACCACTTGTCAAGCCATGCTGTGGTTGCATCCCACATAAAATAGAGGAGGACAGGCACAGATGTTAGCTCAGTGACAATCTTCCTCAAGCAAAAAGAGGAAAACTGGCAACAGATGTTAGCTTAGGGCCAGTCTCTCTCTCTCTCTCTCTCTCACACACACACACAAAATGATTTACCCTGAGCTAACATCTGTTGCCATTCTCCCTCTTTTTTTTCTCCTCTCCAAAGCCCCAGTACATGGCTGTATATCCTAGTTGTAAGTCCTTCTAGTTCTTCATTGTGAGCTGCCACCACAGCAGGGCAACGGACAGGTGGTTGGTTCTGCGACTGGTGACTGGGAAGTGAACCTGGGGCTGCCAAAGCGGTAGGCGCCCAACTTTAACCACTGGGCCATCAGGGCTGGCTCTCCTAGGTTGTTCTTGAAGAAAGTATTCTGATTTTGATTTTTGCCCAGGGGAAAACGCTTGTGGCTATCTGTAGGCAGAGCACAGCCAGAGTCAAGCTCCTCCCCATCACCCATCCACGCTCTACCTTAAACCAGCTTTCAATCAACCTCTACCTTTTGGCTTCCCATTCCAGTCCTTTGTACCTCCCGGCTCTGCTTCCAGAGTCCCTCCAGGATAACCTCTGGCAAAACGGGGGCCATCTCTGCTGCAGCCTCCTCTTTTGTGGCTTCTTCCTCTCTGTCCCATTAACCAGCATACTTCCATCTGGTTACCCTCTGGCAGGAGGTGGGACCAGTGGTCCACTGAGGATCCCTAGTTTCTTTGCAGTTTTTCTTTGTATTCCTTTATTGTCATTTTAATGGAGCCCAGGAGCACACTGAATGCTTAGTTTATCTTGTACCAAAAGGCATGATAAGTTATATAAACAGCCTTGTGAACTTAACATTTCACTCCAAATCTCAGGGAAGTTAAAATCCCTTGGATAGTTTATTTTGTTTTTTCAGTTTAACCAACATTCTCTAGGAGCCATCTGAAGGGTTGCTCAATTACTTGTACTTTTCTTTGGGAACCTTATAGTTTAGGTGTTTTTCCTTCCTTTAAACACCATGTCAAGTGTTTTTGTCCGCGACTCTTCCCTAATCCTGAGTCCAGTGGCTTTTATGTAGTCGACCCTTAATAGAGATGTGTGTTGACTTTCTAAAATAAGACGCAAATGGAATACGCATTTTCTATCTAATGGCACATCTTTAAAAGGCAATGGAAAAAACAGTCCAGGTTTTTTATGTTCAAGACTCAAGAAATAATAAAGTCTCTATTTTGCACAGTCGTTGCTCCAAATACCATTAGTTGACATGACATTTAAGAAATACCAACAGAATTCTACATAGAATATAAAGCATTTTATTTTCAGATAGTTCTCCTATAAGAATGAAAAAGAAACTGGAAGCTAAGCAGAAAAAATGCATTTAAGAGAAAAAGTAGCTAGGCACTTAGAGATGGTTAACTAATTCCCAAAGTCAATGTACAAAGCTATTAAAAACAGTATGACAAATAAAAATGGCAAGCAATAGGATATATTGGAGTATATGAGGAAGCCATTTGGTATAAACCTAATTTGGCCTGACTTTTTTTTTTTTCAAAAGGGCCTGACTGCGGCTATTGAGCACGCATTGCATATCTACTTAGACATTTCCTATGGCCAGAACAAAGGCCCTTGAGATAAAGGTGCAACTTTCCCCCACATTAGCATTTCCTTAGGGATAAGCATTTTTCCTTAGGCTAGGAACTGATTGCTGCACTCACCTCCCAGCTCACCTGTGACCACCCAGCTGGAGACAACAGACTGCCACCCTGCTGTGTTCACAGAGACAGAAGACCTACCTGCTATTTCCATCAATCGCTGTGCCCACAGAGCAGTCTCGCGACTATTGTAAAAGGGACATTTCAATCCTATGTGAAACATCCTCTTTGAGGGTATATAACCACCCTTATACCCCCACTTCTTTGGAGTGCTCTGTTCCTTTGTGGAAAGACTCTCCCGGGTTATAATCCTCAGATTTAAGCTCAGAATAAACTCACCCAAATTTTCATTTATAGATTGGTTATGGATTATTTTCGTCGACAAGTATGTAGTGTGGTTCAAAGTCACACTGGGCTCAATTCCTGACTCGTATTTAATAGATACAGTAATAGGTATTTAACCCACCTGGGCCTTGGTGTTCCATTTCTGAAATGGACACAGTACATATCTCACGGGGTTAATATAAGGATTAAATGAGATAATAGTGATAAACTAGTTTACACAGAGCCTGCCACATAGTAAGCAGTCAATAAATGTTGGCTATTATCATTACTAAAAAATTAATTTCTACACTGTTAACAGAGCTACCAGTAATGGCTTTTTGACTGATGTATAGAACCACTTGACTGAAAATATCCACAACAGTATCCAATGTGGGAAAACCAGAGGTCAAAGATCCCAGGATAGACATGCGTCTTTTCTATGAACCCTCTTATAACAAAATATACATTGAATGAATTGAAAATTTTATGTTTCCCACCAAACCCAAAGTTATGAATCAACCTCTTCACAGGAAAGACTAATCTAGAAATATGAGAACATGCAAGTGGTGACCATAAGTCTAATCTTTCCCAAGTCGACCCTGACTTCCAGTAGCCATCCTTTATTAAATATCTAGTATATGCCCAGGGCTATATTTGAAGCCCTAGAAACATCCCTTTTATCGCCCCAGTAGGTGAGCTTACAGATGAGGAAGCAGAGCGTCAGAGAAGTGACTTGTCTAAGGCCCACGTCTCCTAAGTGTCAGAATCTGGATTTCCACCGCCTGGCGAGCTACAAAGCTCACATCTTTTCCCTAAGCCATGCTGCCTTACTATGGATGTAAAAAAGGTAAAGTAAAAATGTTTATTTACTTAATGTTTTGGCAACTGATTTCTCAAGAGAATGAGAATGCTGAAATGAGAACAAGAATGATGATGTGGCGACTTGTCTTTGGAGAAACCCACATGGGTTGCCACAGGGCGCTAGTCAGAAATATTTGAAACCAGACATAAGGAAGATAAAATTCTGTTATTTCTAATGTCTCTCTTAAATGCGTTACAGAAAGGATAATAAAGAAGGTTGACTATAGCTGGCCCCCAATATTCAGAATTCTGGTGATGACCGGTAAATACTGATGGTGTTTACACAGCATGTTCTACACAATCCCATTTATTACTTTCTTAGGGGTCTACATTAGGAAAGAAAAAAATCAAAAATTCAGAAAAAAAGATGGCACCTGGGAGTCAGCAAGAACAGGCTCACTGCTCTGGCCTCCAGAGTAAGTGACGCTGCCACTCAAGCAAAAGAGCAAGTGGTTACTACCTGTGCATTCAAGTTCCATGTTTGACAAAAGAAACCTGGACGGTGAGGTCAGGCTTCGCCTAGCCAGTAGGAAAAAACAGAGAGAATATTAAGATGCTTCTACTCAGGAATACTCAAGCAAAGTCCTACAGGCACTGGTAGCGTATTTATTCAATAGGGGTACAACTCTTCCTAGAGAACCCAGTAGACTTTGAAAGCAGCTTTGATTCCATACCTTTCAGTAGAACGTAGGGTCATTGTCCTACAACAGCAGCCTGAAGTCTTTCCACACTTTGATCTTATTATAAGAGAAATATATTTTTGGAATACTTTTGAGAGGCAATTTGGTTTATCTTTAATGTAAATGCCCGTAATCTAAGGTCCACTCATTCCACTTCTAGGAATCTAACCTACAGAAATACTTCCACACCTTCACAATTTCCCACCCTCCAAACACGCAAACACACAAACACACAAACACACACACACACACAAACCCCCCTTCACTGCTCATTACATGGAATATGGAAAATCATAAGTGCTAAATGTCCACCGAATGGGAAATGATTAATAAAAATTAATAACCTAAGTATGGAATAAATATAATATAAATTAATATATGGTAAAAATATAATAAATATGGAATAATATAAAAATAAATTATGGTAATCTACACTGTGGATAATCTCTAAATGACATTACTACATGCAAAGATCTTCAAGGTGAGGTGAAAAACACAAGTTATAGATCATGTTTAGTTTCAACCTCATTTACATAAAAACAGATCCGTGTGGGCCTGAGAGAGCAGTGGGGCCTTTCACTTTTTACTCTATATTTCTGCACTTTTACAGTGAGCATGTCTCTTTTGCATCTTACAAATTAAAAAAAAGTAACAAATATAGAATCATATGAATAATATAAAAATCAGCTGTAACCCCAATATCCAGAGAGCTGTTATTTCTATTTTGGTGGTATAAATGCTTCAACATACTTTCCAATGAACTTGCACTATGACAAACATTTTTTGGGGGCGCAGGGGTTGAAGAAGATTGGCCCTGAGCCAACACGTGTCACCAATCTTCCTCTTTTTGCTTGAGGAAGATTGCCGCTGAGCTAACATCTGTGCTAATCTTCCTCCATTCTATGTGGGACGCCGCCAAAGCGGGGCCTGACAAACGGCGCCAGGTCCACACTGGGGACCCAAACCTGCAAACCCTGGGCCGCCGAAGCAGAGCACAGGAACCCAATCACTACGCCACCGGGCCGGCCCCCACATTATTACAAAATTTTATAGCCTGTGTTAAAAAAACTCAACTTTTCCCCCACATTAAATATTCTTTTAAAGCATTAGTGTGAATGGCTGCATAGTATTCTATCTTATGGGTATACCACAATTTAACAAATCCTCTATTAGGGAAAACTTGGGTTGTTTTCTAATTTTTCTCTATAAGAAAACCACTGTGCTCATCATTCTTATACATACATCTGTGCACGTCTCTATTTTCTTATTTCCTGAAGTTTAATTTACTAAACCAAAGAATATGACCACTATTAATTTAATTTACTGGGCCAAAGAGAAAGAACATTGTTAGCACTTTTTTGGAAAGGCTGCATCAATTTAAACCTACATCAGAAATGTGTAAGTGTTGGAGGCTGGCCCAGTGGTAAAGTTCACGCGCTCCGCTGCAGGTGGCCCAGTGTTTTGTTTTGTTGGTTCGGATCCTGGGCGCAGACATGGCACTGCTCATCAAACCACGCTGAGGCAGCGTCCCACATGCCACAACTAGAAGGACCCACAACGAAGAATATACAACTATGTACTGGGGGGCTTTGCGGAGAAAAAGGAAAAAAAATCTTTAAATTAAAAAAAAAAAGAAATGTATAAGTGTTGGGGAGAGAGTATTTTCCTGGGCACCAATTCAAAGAATTAAAATATTTTAATGGTTGCCATTTTCAAAGACAAAAACGGCATTTTTCTGTGTTTTTGTCTGTACTCCTTTTGAGTAGTACAGTTAAACACTTTTCCACATTTTTATTGACTGTGTTTGTTATTTTGAGAACTGTCTATTTATATCTTTGTGCGTTTTCTACCTTGATGACTTCTGTTCCAAGAACTCTGATTTCTAATATATTCCACATTCCTGTAAAAAAAGCTCCTTACAATAATATACCTAGCTCACCAAAGATTTAGAAAAGGCTTGAAAAAGACGTAAAAGATGAAAAAGCAGCATAATTTTAGGATCTCACTGAAATACAGCTCAGGTATAAGCCGAATTTTAGTTTACTTCTTTGCATGTAAGGTTAACATTACTTTTCTTTTACCGTTAAATTCCTCAACTTCCAGCTCTGGAGCCACCAGGTAGTACTGCTCGCACAGCATCTTGGCGGTCTCATACGCATCTGCAAAGACAGACAAACCTTCAGCTGGGGCAAGCATAATGCAGGCGCAGAGAGATGGACCGACTTAACAGAGGAAACAAACACAGACAATTTCTAACCTGATGGATTCCGAATTAATCCACTACTGCCTTTTAAAAAAAAATAGCCTTTTTAGGTTACAAGAGAATTACTATAACTGAACCGAAATTTCTCTTTAAGTTTTAATGACCACGATGACATCAAGAGTGCACTAATGACAATATGGCCAGCTGTGCACTAAGTACACATTTGTTTAACTTTTAAATATTCCTAAATGCATTTTTCATGAAAATCTATAAGCTGAAGACTATACTTCCAAACACCATGCCGCCTGACTAAACTGTACCAAAAAGATATTTGTCGTTAATTAAAAAAGATAATAATGCCAACAGTCTTAAGATTTGCCAATGATTTGTAAATGAAACATCAATAAGTATTTGCTGAATGAATAGGTTCCCATGAGCCATACAATTAAGGTATTGGAGATGTTACTATTGATTTAAAAAGTCCTTTAAGTTAGTTGAAGGTAATAGGTTGGGCCTGATATTTATTAGCGCCTGAGAAGCAACAGTTTGCTTTGGAAAGGAAAAAAGAAAGACACAGGGTAAGAAGGTCAGGGCCATTACAGAGACAGCTGGCAGAGGGAATTCAGGAGGTTACATCCCAAAAGGTGGGGAACACAGTCAGAAAGCAAACGGCGTTATTATGTACTGCACGCGTGCCTTTGCTCCTAAACTGTAAGCAATCTGAGGAAGGGTTTGTCTTACATTTGTCTTGTAACTCGCACAGAACTTAGTACTGGCCCATGTAGATGGTCAATGAATATTCCTTGGTTTGACAAAGTTTAAATCTTTTGATAATTTACTTTTTAAAAAACAGCTTTACTGAGATATAATTCTCATACCATACAATTTAGCCATTTAAAGGGTACGTACAATTCTCTGATTTTTAGTGTAGCTGCAGAACTGTGCTTCCATCACCACATCAACTTTATATTTCATCACCCCAAAAAGAAACTCTGGAACTATTAGCAGTCATTTCCCCCACTACCCAGCCCTGGACCACCAGAGATCTACTTTGTCTTTATAGATTTGTTCTTCCAGACATTTCATATAAATGCAATCATACAATATGTGGCCTTTTGTGACCAGCTTCTTTCACTTAGCATGTTTTCCAAGGTCATCCATGTTGAAGCATGCATCAGTACCTCACTCCTCTTCATTGCTGAATAATATTGCATTGTATAAATAGACCACATTTTCTTTGTCCATTCATCTGTTGACGGACAGTTGGATTGTTTCCACTTTTTGGCTATTACAAATGCTGCTGCTATGAACATTCACTGTCTAAGTTTTTTTGTGAACCTGTGTTTTCATTTCTCTTGGGTATATATCTGGGCAAGGAAAATTGCTTGATCATATGGTAGCTCTATGTCTAAACATTTGAGGAACAGCCAGCCTGTTTTCCAAAGTGAGATTTATTTTTTTAAAGTTTCACCTGTACAATTTCTAAAGATCAGATATTCCAATTACTTTAAAATGCTTCATGGGTGTATTTGCAATGTTCTCAACTGGGTATCAGCTCTTCGGAGACAGGCTCATACTTCTTTTATATTCCTCACATCAATACCGTGCTGAGAGTAGATGCTTGTTTAAGATTCAAGAGAGAAGAGAAAGAGGGAAGGAAGGAAAAGAAGATGAGCCTGACAGATTTTAAATTTAAATATTAAAATTTGACACTGTCAACCTAAAATAACACAAAGATAAGATTAAGGTATGTTCACACTATGAGTTTTGGTTCATTTACTTCATATTGACACCAAATTAAAATTTTACATAATATTTGACCTCAGAATAAAAATTCTGATAATTTTGTTAAACTTTCAGAATTAAACTGCTGTAAAGAATCACAGATAGAGACATTAGAATAACTCTGACAAGATGAAATAATAAGGGATAGCCCAAGGAAGCGTTAGTAAGAGGAGAAAAATATAAAAAAAGAGTTAATCAGTGTGAAAATAGCCATTAAAGTAGGATCGGATTTAAACCCTAAAAAAAGAAAATTAAAATTTAGAATTATATTAAATTTATAAGTTTTCCTAGGGTATAATAAACCTCATCAAATATCTGTCAAGTACATTTGTAAAAAGAAAAGAAATCAAGACTCCCTCTTTTTGCTCTGGCTACACCACCAAACAATGCTACATCTCCACCTAGTGACACAACAGCACAGAGCTGACCAAGAACTTCTAAGGCCACTTTACTTAAACCAACAAATACTGAAATCTAAAATGATGCTTCATTATCATTATCCATATACAAGGCCAATGCATCTCAAGAAAACAACTTCTCCAAGTATGTAACACCTTCAAAGATGTTTAAACATCACTCTTCCATTTACTATAAAACAGAAAAAGAACCCAAACCCACTAAATGTGCTAGTTCCTCACAGTATTAGCTTGCCCAATAGCATGAGATTCTAATAGCATTATTAAAAACAAGTATTACAAAAATGTAACATGTGGAGGATGGTGGAGCCCAGACAGAAGCAGCCAACTTGAAACTCAAAGACCCAGTGTGGTTCCTAAAATCACATGTGAATAAGAATTTTTTAAATATCAGTACAAATTATAGTGTGTCAATGCTGTAATTAAGAATTACATTATAATCCTTGAAAAACTCAAGATATCACGAGACTCACATACACCAGCCTGCCAAAAGTATTCTGGGGCGGTAATGGTAAGATCTATATTCACACGCATCTTTATAAATTCCCCTAGCACATTATAACACCTTGGACACAATGCACACCTAGTAAGCATTTGTTAAATGGAACAATCCTCCTGCCCATGAGAAAGTTCTCGAGGTGTCAATTGTCCTGATGAGAGATGTTCTTTTTGGTCAGACTGGGAACTAGAGGCGTAGAGTGTGGTTCCCAAACCTGGCTGTATGTAGAATTCATTACCAAGTTTAAAGAACCATACAAATTATAAAATGAACCCCTGGAGATTCTGATGCAGTAGCTCTGTGTTGAGGCCTGGGACTCCATATTTTTAAAACCTTAGCGAGTAATTCTGAAAAGAGGCTAGATTTGGGGACCACTTGCCTGGAAAGTCAAGGCTGGGTCATGCTAATTCTGTCACTGTCTCTCCCAGGACATGACTAATCATGGGGTATTAGGGTGTATAACAGTACATATATACTCAAACAGGACACTTCTGTTTAAGTAAAATAATATAAAAATGAAAAGCTTTAAAATATCACCACCAAAATTCAACTACTGGCTTATAAATCCACTTTCTTTATCCTAGAGTAAAATGCAACTTCTACTTGTAATAAGCTAATAAGACGTTTCTATTTTTTAATTAGAAGCCAAAAATTCAAAATACAGTAATTTACCAAAACACTTTTTTTTTTAAGATTAAAAAAATTTTTTTTTCCTTTTTCTCCCCAAAGCCCCCCAGTACATAGTCGTGTATTTTCAGTTGTGGGTCCTTCTAGTTGTGGCATGCGGGATGCCGCCTCAGCAAGGCTTGATGAGCGGTGCCATGTCCGCGCCCAGGATCCCAACCGGTAAAACTCTGGGCCCCCGAAGCAGAGTGCGCGAACTTAACCACTCGGCCACGGGGCTGGCCCCTACCAAAAGACTTTTATGTGCAATATATTGGAGTCAGTATTTACCACCAATCTTTAAAAGGAAATATTAGGAAATGATTATTATTACCACTGAATATAAGTGATTTTCATTACATTAAGAATCTGTTCTCGGGGCGGCCTGGTGGTATAGTGGTTAAGTTCACGCACTCTGCTTCGGCGACATGGGGTTTGCAGGTTCGGATCCCAGGTATGGACGTAGCACTGCTCATCAAGTCACGCTGTGGCAGCATCCCACATAAAACAGAGGAAGATTGGCATAGATGTTAGCTCAGTGACAATCTTCCTCACAAAGAACAAAAAAAGAATCTGTTTTCAAGGAAACTGAGGTATTGATCATAAAGTAACTAACAAAACTGTGGGTGTGGCACACATATACTTCCCCAGGCTAGAATACCCAAACTGTAAACACATAAGACTAAAAATAAAAAAGGCCAAACCAGAAAGAGTAGGGTGAAGGTTCACATAGTAACCAGCCCAACAGATCCAACCTGGCCACGAATCAGTTTTAAGAAAAAGCACACAGGAAAATGTAATGGATTACAGAGATTATTTCATCAGATTTTTTTATTAGAAGATTTCTCTATTCAAAATTCACCATAGAACTCTGCAATCAAATATTAGCCTCTATTGCAAACACATGCAATCAATTGTTGACAAATATCCTAAGAGGCTGGACTAGGATGAATTTCAGTGAGCGGTGGACAAAAATGAAGCTCCCTAACTGGTCCAAGGTCCCTAACTGTGTCTAACAGGATGCAGAAAACCACCAAGCTCAAGTTTAAGAAGCACGGCCAGAACAAGGTAAGCATAAATGACCACAAAGCATTACAAAGCCACAGATACGCTGCTTTTTAGAAACCCTTTTAAGTTACAAAGCAATTCCAATAAGGTGTGCCTATCATTCTTCTGTCCAAAACTCACCCCAAGTGGGAACCACCAGGGTTTTTTAAGCACTGGATCCTCTCCCACCCCCCAAACTACAGAAAACTGGAGAAGTCAGGGGCAGAACATCTAATGTAAGGGCAGCCAACCTATTGGCTGACCAGAATCCTGAAACCTGCGGTTGTGGGCAAAAAGATGGGCTGAGCCAATCAAATCCACCTTTTGGGAATTGAGGATTGAGACACTCAGGGAGGACAGAAGCCAACAGGATACACTGAGAGTTGTCATGATCTAGAAGGCCTGGAGTGCCCGTCATTGCCCTAAACAAGTCGATCAGTCTACGGACAAGAGAGAAAAGTGCAGGGGCTATGAATACAATCCCAGTTGCAAAGATACACAGAAAACCACCTTGTTTTCTGCTTTTCCCACTTCCAATTTTTTTTTTTTTTGAGGAAGATTAGCCCTGAGCTAACATCTGTGCCAATTCTCCTCTTTTTGCTGAGGAAGACTGGCCCTGAGCTAATATCCACGCTCATCTTCCTCAACTTTATATGTGGGAAGCCTGCCACAGCATGGCTTGCCAAGCGGTGCCATGTCTGCACCACGATCTGAACCGGCAAACCACGGGCTGCCGAAGCAGAACGTGCAAACTTCACCACTGCGCCACTGGGCCGGCCCCCCCAGTTCCAATTTCTATAGGTGCAACTGTAAAGTGTTGCCTGCCTTTGGACTACCATGGGACCTAGCAGGTTCTTGTCATAAATCTGTTTCTTGAGCTAACGTGAGTGGGTCTCTGTTACTTATAACCTGAAGAGCCCAAAGTGAGAGCACAAGACATTATTTCTGAACCAGAATAATGACACGCTTTCAGGATACCATTTTTAGGCTATTATGCCACGCAATAATAGCGTAGAGGAACAACACACGCAAGCTAACGTCGCCGTGAGAGCTGACTTTTGTACCAAGTATTTAAGTCTGTACCTTTAAAATGATCTTACCACAGGATTTTCCATTTTATTTCCTGGTTTCTTACAAAGAAAGGAGGAAAAAGGGCCACAATGGAAGGCACCTCCCAGAGGATAACAGGAACTGCTTTACAACACTAATTCTAGCATTTGCTACCATGAGTCTATAATTTGCAGGTGTGCAAAGGTAGATATTAAGGTGCTAAATAAGCAGTGAGGAGGCATGCTTCAGTGTTCTGCACATTCAACTAACATTATGCAAGATGCACCCCACATTCACACATTTATACAACTGTCTAGTCAAAAATAAAAATATTGTCCCTACCCTGCTACATAAGTTTTCCATAGTCTGTCTCGAGAGATCTAAGTATGGAATCACTGTTAGCTCATTAAGGCTTCCTAAGGCTATAAAGCACACACGTGCATATGCATAGGCGTGCACACGGGCATGCACACACACATACACACAGGGTCATTTGGGCTGGATATCTGACTACCCTTCCACCATGCAGGATCTTCACAGCTGAGAAAATCAAAGTAGAGCTATAATTAAAATGCAGAACCCTGACTCCCTCTAGACCAAGCTTCCTAAAACAAAAGGAAGGGAAAAATATTAGAGATAGAGATGCCACGTTAGAAGATTAACTGAGAAATCTCAGAGGATATGAGGAGAAGGTAAAAAGGCAGTGAAAAAATACCAACTACTCTAAAAAGAGGAAGGGAGCAGGGAGACCTCACTAAGAGTCAAGGGAAACCGACAGGGGTTTCTTCCTCTCCTTGACAGCACTTGGGTATGGCAAGAAGAGCTAACTGGTGAGGCCTGGGCCCTTTGAGACCTTCTGATTGTCATTCCTGGGACACTTAGGGGTGTCTTTTTGCTAGAAGACACGGAAGGATTTCTGGGGCTTCTTGACCGTTGGTGTTCTCTGCCATGCCTGCTCTCTCTCAGTCTTATTTTGAACCAGAAAGAGTGTCTGTTTGGCTATTCTGGCACTCAGAGAATTAAGAGTAGGGCCTGCAGGCAATGAAACGGAAAACTGTTAAAATTTGCTTTAGTCTACAGGGACAAGAGAGACCTTCAGGTTTCCACCTAGGCTGCCCGGCCCATTTTGCCACGGCAGGAAAGGTAACTGATTTAAGGCTAATACCCCACCGAGGAATAAAGATTATAGACACCTAGCTGGAAAAACCATTTGAATATAGAGATTATGAGTATAGCAGATCAGACACAGGAAGGACTCCAACAACACTGAAACTGAGGGCAGAATAGAGGCTATTCCTGTCAGGTACTGAATTCATCCAAGAAGGTCATGCATGATGGGCACTAGTGCTGCAGATGGGGAAATACGTAAATACTATGGTTTGTAGAGACAAAGATTACTCTCATTATTCATGGTTGCACACCGATCTGGAAATTTGGTATGAATTCAAATGTATAAAAGTTCTCACTGGGTTATAAAAACAGGTAATTTTTATTCTCTTTTCTCACATTTTCTAACTTTTCTTCAATGAGTACTTTTTAAAAATAATTTTTTGAGGTCATAATAGTTTATAACATTGTGAGATTTTAGTTGTACATTATTATTTGTCAGTCACCATATCTATATGCCCTTTACCCCTTTTGCCCACCCCCCCCCAACCCCCTTCCCCTCTGGTAACCACTAAACTGTTCTCTTTGTCTGTGTGTTTGTTTATCTTCCACATACGAGTGAAATCCCACGGTGTTTATCTTTCTCCGTCTGGCTTATTTTACTTAACATGATATCCTCAAGGTCCATCCAATGTTGTGAATGGGACAATTCTGTCTTTTTCATGGCTGAGTGGTATTCCCAATGAGCACTTTTTATTATTTTGGTAGTATGGTTATTAGTCCCCTTAACTGACCCAAGTGGAAACAAGAGTTGGATGACTGACAAAAATGTTGGATAAAATGGGAAACCATAAAATATGACTACTATTGTAAACATTAACTTAAAATGCACACTTGAATATACCATTAATTCCTCTGCCAATCTTTTCATATAAGGCCAAAGCCTCTTCTTTGAATATGGATCGGTTTGGGGTTCCAAGCCATCTTTCTTAGTAAACAATACCACATACACCTATGAACTCCAATTCCTATTTCTTTAAAGTGTAAGATACTTGTGAAGCGATCAGTGCAGATTCCTTCCAAGATTTTTACTTTGCCCTGTAACCTAATAGTTATCTTATTCACAGTCATTTCATTACATTTTTAAGAGACTTGTTTATCAAGTCTTTCCAAAGAATTCAACTCAATTTAATGGAAATAAGTCTCTTTTCTGCACTCAAATTTCTTTAGTTTATATAACATTTAAATAATGTAGTCACAACAGGTGGCATAACCTATACCAATGGTTTGAGAACAACCAAGTGACCCTTAGTAAGCATACACTTCAGGAGGTGGGAGCAGCACAGCAGCATTCTAGAAAGTATGTACAAGCCAAGCGTGCTTAATGTGCTGTGGGTATCAGTAGGTGTGATTTATGATGGGAATGAGGGGTGGCAGAAGACTTGATCATGTGGATGTTGCTTTCCATGTTTCTACACTTTCAGAATCTAAAACCACCCTCCACTGCTGTTTTCCATAAAGGGAGAGGCTGTTGAGAAATGAAAAACATGGTTCAAAAGATACGGTGGGGAGCAGGCAGCACGCCAGTCCTTCCTCCTTACCCCATGAGCGTGGGGGGGGGGGTAGGAGTGTGCGTGCATGCATGCATCTTGGGGGAAGTGGCATTCCAAGTGGCAGAGGGGCATGAGGGGTGATTCTGACTGGATACAGCTTCACCAGGATTCCAGGCTTTAAGTTATGCCAAGCAAGAGGTAGGAATGCTTAAATGAGAGGATGGAGCAAACTTTGTTCAAGGTACAATAGTGGTCTCACTGGGTAAAAAGTAAAAAAGGGCAGGAGAAAGAACAAAGATAAAGCTGTGAGTGAGCACAGGAAGAGGGCGGAAAGAGGAGGAGATCTGGCCTGTGGTCAAAAGCGTGACTGAAAAGAACAAAGAAAGCAGGAAGCCACGAGGCAGACTGTAAGCATAAACTTCCAGTTTCTTTCCTTTAAATATCGGCTGAATTGTTTTGCACATAATCTTCAGCTTGTTTTTGGTACAAAACCTCAGTCCCTAAGAGGGGTGATGCAAAAGGGAGTAAGAGTCATTCCGCACCTTTAGAAATTTACACCCTGTTGGAGAGATGAACAGAAGCAGAAACAGCACCAAGACCAGGTAGGGGGTAATAAGGCCAGTAAGAGCAGTACAGTGAAGGCTGCCAAACGAGTTCTTTTCGCCTTCAGCGTCAAGTCGCAGCAGGTTCCTCCTCATCCTCTCCCACGAGGCCTCCGACTCCCTCCAGCTCGGCTTCACCTCTCTGCTCCACAGCAGTGCTAACAGCGGCCCAGAACCCCCTTACTTATCTAGCTGTCCTGATTCGTGGTTAAAAACTCGAAAAACTAATGAATGACTTTGTGAAGAAACAATGAGATGATGAAAATGAGTCTGCTTTTACAACTTTACTATGAAGAACTGCAAACATGTGCAAAAGTACGGAGTACAGTGTAACGAATCCTCACGAAGCATCACTAGCCTCAGCAGGGTTCAACACACGTCCGATCTTTTTCACCCCCCTCCCTGTGCATCATTTTGAAGCAAATCACATATGTCATTTTATATCATGCATAATATTTCAAGATACCTCTCTTCAAGCTAGGACTCCTTTAAAAAAACATAACCACAATACCAATATCACATCTGAAAACTTAACAATATTTCCTGAATGTCAAATATCCAATTGTCTTATAAACGTCCTGACTTTTAAAGATACTTTATAATTTATGCCACAAACAAAAGTAAAGGCAGCAGTCTATTATATAAGTAACGGTAAAAATAAGAAGCCAAACGACTTCTATGATGCCCAAGGATGACTGCCTGTGGACTTGTCCACAGCCCTCACTGGGGGCTAGCACTGCTTTAGGGGCTCTATAAAGTTTAACTCATTTAACCTCATGATATAGGTGAATACCCAATAGCACCACTTTATAGATGAAGAAACTGAGGCCCAAAGAGGTTACATAACATGTCCAAGGTTGTCCAGCTAACCCAAATGTCCATCAGCTGATGCAGAAACAAAATGTCGTAATCCATACTGGAGTATTATCCAGCTACAAAAAGGAATGAAGCACTGATGCATGTGACAACGTGGACGACCCTCAAAAACATTAGGCTAAGTGAAAGAAGGCACACACAAAAGACCACATATTGTATGATTCCATTTATATTAAACGCCCAGAAGAGGAAAATCTATAGAGACAGAAAGTAGATTAGTGGTTGCCTGGTGCTGGGGAGAGGGGTAGTGGGGAGCGACTGCTAACGGGTATGGGGGTTTCTTTTCGAGGTGATAAAAATGTTCTAAAACTGGATTGTGGCAATGGCTATACAACTCTGTGAATATTCTAAAAACCACCGAATTGTACACTTTAAATGGGTGAATTGTATAGTACGTATATGAATTATATCTCAAGCAGTTTTTTAAAAAAGTAAGTTATCAAAAGGTTTAAAATTTATCAAACCAAGGAATATTCATTGACCATCTACACAGGCATGTACTAAGTTTTATGTGAGTTACAAAACAAGTGTAAGACATAAACCTTGACCTCAAATTGCTTACAATGCAAGAGAAAATGTACACGTGCAGTATATAATAATGCAATTTGCTTTCTGAATGTGTGCCTTTTTCCCTAAGGTCAGTCAACCATCTGAACCAGGTTTTCTGATTCATAAAAGCCATCGGGCCTGGGGCTAATGAACACATAAGCTATGACAAGACCAATCCTGCTTCCCTTTCCCTCTGGGGGCCTGCAGAGGTCATGATCAACCACAGGGTCATCTGTGAGAGAGCAACCCACAGGGTTCTTAGGGAGCTGAGGCGGGGCCTAGTCACCTTAGAACTGAAATAATTTGAGTAAATGTTTCCTAATTAAACAGAGGCCAGAACAGCTCGACAATCTTAGGCTGAGCAAAGGCCCATGCCTGGGTCCTCATCCCCGGATTCAGGAATTCCCTGGATAAACAAATAGCACAGGTTTTGCTTAACTATGGCTGCTAAAGGTCTGGTCTGTTCCCCTACTGGGGAGGCTGCACACACTGGGCCACCTCCCTTGGCCCTCTAAGCTCCAACAGCAGGGGTCACTCTGCTTGGGCAACAAGCACTTATCCTAAACGAATAACAAGGAAACCCCTGTTCAAAACCAAAGTGCCTGGGTCCTAGGGACTTATGGCTCAAGGGCTCTGTTCTACCCTAAGGCTACTGAAACAGTGTCTAGCCCCATGTCCAGTGAACCCCTGAAGCCCATATGTCATGTACATTCTAAAACCTGGAGTGCACATCAGAAGGATGTTTAAATTTTACAAGCATGTGAATTCAGTCATATTTTATAATAAGGATTTGCATTCTCTGAAATTTTCAGATAATGGTGGCAACGAAAACTTAGAATCTTAAGCTAACAAGTGTTTACTCTTTAAGATAGAACTACAAGTAAAACCCTAGTCAACGTAGGAGAAACTCCCATTTTGAGCATTAACTAATTATGCATCTTTCCTGAACTGCCTAGAAAGAACATTTCATATTTGGATCAAGTGGCTTGACCCTAGAATCAGTAAACAACTTAGCAACATAACCTGATGAATAACCCAATAGTCAAGCTGCCTCAGTTAAGCCACAATCTTATTTGAACTACAATAACTAACATTACGATGGTCTCCTTACCTTTCACCACGTCAGCCACATTGCAGGTGGGATCAATACTTCCTATGTGCTTCGGATGAGCAGGGTTAGTGTCGCCACCAAAGAGCAGTGCTAAACAAATACAAAAGGGAAGGGAGAGATTAAACACAAAGCAGGCCGGGATGGTCAAGCAGAGAAGCATAGAGGTTTCTAAGTTCTGAAAGATTCTTTTATTTGTAAGAATCATTTTAGCAGCCACAGTGACTTAAAGCAATAGAATGAGTACAATGATGGGTGATCGACTCTACTGGACAATGAAGGAGGCAGGACATGCTTTAAGACCTGCCAGTTCTAGTTAGCAGGTCCTAAAGCAATGACATGCGCCAGGTGTCCAACCCTTTTTCCCCGACCCAATGTGACCTGGATGAAAAAACTTACTTTCAGCCTTAGCCAAGTTTACCAACCTTCTCAGTATTATGCCACATATTTATTCCAACATCCACTAAATATTTAGAAAATGCAGTCTGCACCATTAGCCCAGGCTTGCAAAGTGTCTTCACTGTCAACATTTCAAATGCCTCCATCATGGAGATTATTTTTCAACGTAGTATACACAAACAATATTTGTTCAAGTATTTTTAAAAGTACATTCAAATACTTGCACAAACACACAAGATTTGCAAAACTTTACTTCTGAGTAAAAGCCAAAAGGAGCCCCAAAGAAAAAAGTCATCTGAATCCATATATGTATAGGTGTACTTATTTTTAAGTCAAACAAAAATCGAAAATAACTTAGGTTCCACAAAAGAAGAATGCTTAAATAGGGCATATTTTAAACTACGAAAAATGACAAATATGGGCATTAGGCCAATACATAAAATTGCAACTAAGTGAAAGAAAAACAGAGGTGTACAAGCTTAACCGCTCATCTAAAAACATGTACATATATATGGAAACACACATGTTTAAGTCAGAAAGAAATTGTAGTTATCTAAGTAGTTTAGTTGAATAGTATCTAGGTTTTTTTCCCTTTAAAATTTCCTGTAAATTGTCATACATTTCTATTTTTAAAAGATATACATTTAGGACCAACCCACATTTAATAGCTGTATAACATTCGTTTATCCAAACAAATTAAATTTATACAATAAAATGCTCTGTTCATTTTCTGATTCAGCAAAGAGGATGATTTAGATTCTAGACATGTGGATGCTTCTTCATAAGAATTATGAAATCAGGCAAAGACATAACGCTGAAAATGAGCCAAAAAGTTTTCTGTGAAGAGAATTTGAGGTGTTTTTCTCTTATCTGTGTATCAGCCTGGAGAGTAAACTAAAACTCTCAATACGAGATTATGGTTTGACATTCACTTAACTTTACTGATCACTGTGAAATAAAAGATCGATTGCTCTTATTGTCAACATGCCAACTCAATATTCCCAGTATCAATGTTTTTAAAACCAAAAAGGAAGACATGTAACATCCTGGATAAAGACTAGAACATGCTCTCAGAGCCACGTGAAAGTATTCAGAGATGAACGCCCGGCTGCCCTTAAAGCCGGTCGGTCCCCGCCTCCACCAGGAATGTAACGGTAGAGGCTTCAAAAGCAGGCAGTGGTCCTGTCTCTAACAGGAGCATCATCAAGGTCTTTCAAGGATTTCTTTCAACAAAGAATACTAATGAATAGCTTTTTAATAGATAAGCTCTACGAAGGAAAAACAGAACTGGAAATGACATTTCTAAAGACAAAAATGCAGATCAGTAAATTAAAAGTGAAGCAACAGGAAAACATGTGGGAGAAATCACTCCAGTTACCATTTCAAAACTGGACCAAAACCCCAACTTACTGTGCTGGTTAATAAGCATGCGGAAAGAGATGCGGTTGGTATAAAATCGATCTAGAAAATACTGGATGTTACTGCTAATGAACGGATCAAACCCAAACTTCTCCTTGTATTCAATCACTCCTTGAGCCATTGTAGGAACCACATCATTGTGTCTATTTCTGACTTTAATCAGAACTTGCAGAAAGCTGTGTGGGAGAGAAACAAAAAGTGGTCAGTCTTTACATCTCATGGGCTAAGACATAAACTTCCCAGCTTCATGTCCGGACTATTTCTCTGCCGGTATTTTTATAGGTAGAGACATCATTATCACTACAGACTACAAGGAAGTACTCACAAGAAGCCAAAGTATTAGCGAAGTTTTTGCTTGGAACTTTCTACAGAAATTCTTTCAGAGACACAAAAAGTAAAAGGTTCTAGTAAAGAAAAAAATGCTCAAATACCTTTTTAGAAATTGACTGACTTTGGATAAGTGATTACATATAAGTTTTATAAATGTTTGCTGAATAATTGCAGAACATATTAATACTTCTTCTGACAACATAAGGACAACCCAAAAAAACCTTCAAGGATTTATTAGAGGCTCAAAGCAATAGCTTCCATGAATAAATAATTCTTCAACTTCAAATATTTTAAGACTAAGATTTTGAAATAAATTTCTCACAGCAGTAAAATATAATGATAAAGTGTAGACAGAACTAAGGCAATTTCTAGTATATTACTGTAAAGATGCAAAGGGGAAAATACATTAAAAATGGCAACGAAGAATAGAAAGACAAGTCAATGGAACCAAATAAAAAGCTCGGAGCCAGGCCCAAGGGTGAGTATGTGTGTATGAAAATTTAGCATATTGATAAAGTGACACTGCAGGTCAGCAGAGAAACAAGCAAATTAGTTGGGACAGCTGGCTAACTATTTAAGTCACCTCTCAATTTCAAGCCTTCAGCCAAAAAAAATGGGTTAAAAGATTTAAATGTAAAAGAATGAAATCACACAAAAGATAAGAGAAAATCAAGTGAATAAGTATATAACCTCAGGGTAAGGAAGGCTGTTCCAGACTTAATATCGAAGGCAGAAACCATGAAGAATTCAATGATACAACTATGTGGAATTTCAGCAATTCTATAAGGACATACATTATAAAGCCAAAAAAACAAAGTGAAAACCGGGAAAAATATATTTGCACCAGACAAAAGAAAAGATGAGTAGCCTAACAGAAAACCAGGCGAGAGAGCTGGCATCAGTGGAAAATGTACCACAGAGGAAACACAAGTGCCAGTAACTTCACTTTCAAGATAATAAAAGAAAAGCAAATTAAAACAACGTAATGCTAGTTTCCACATATCAGACTGGCAAAGAATAACCAGCGCCAGCTGGAGTACGGGAGCCTCACTGACACATTTGTAGGGACAATTTAGCAACATATATCAAAAGCCAAAGAAAGTCATTCCACTCCCAGGAACTGATCCTAGGAAACTCACAGGACAAGGCCAACAGCTACATTTAGAGCTGTTCTTTAGAGCGCTGCTTATACTAGCCAGAAAGCTACAAACTATTCTAAAAGCCTATGATCAGAGGTCAAATCACATGACTTATCTTTAGATGGAGCATTATGAAGCTCTTAACAATGGTGCAGATCTGTCTACATTGTTATTTTTGAAAAAATATTTTGCACATATAGAAATATGAATGCCTAGGAAAAAGTATGGATGGAAGAAAAATGTTAACAATGATTGTCCCCTGGCAGTGGAAATTTCGACTTTCTTTTTACTTATCTGAATAGTCTTATTCTCAATGATGAAATATTTCTGTAACAAACACAAATGTACAAAGACAGTAAAGACGAATAAATCAACTCCGAAATTAGGTCATAATTTTTCACAAGAAATTTTATAATGGACAATTTGTCCTTTACGTAATGCTCTTTCCAACATGTTTACAAATATTACTAAAATGAAACATTTCATCATCGTGGAGAAGTGCCTCAATTTATCTGAAGGGAGGGGACTTGCCCCAATGGTTCAGTTCTCAGAACACTTCACCAGTCTTCTGGGGCTCTTCTAAACTTTATCGTTACGATAAACAGGCTTGTCCTCTAAGCGACTTTTACTTTGCTAAGATGACTTCCCTGCCTGTGACTCCTGTACAACCGCTCACGGAACAGAAAAGGCTGTTACTCTGATAAAACGACTCCCTCACTTCCCACTCCTTCCTTCACCATGAGCGCCAGGCTTCTCAACTCCCAACTCTTTTAACAAGCCGCATGAACCTAGGCAGGTTACCGAAATTCACAGAGTGAGAGCTATTACCATTATGACCTCGCACACACTGGATCCAGCACTCGGCAGCTGACAAAGCAGGCTCACGTCCATAAATCGCATCTGACTGATAACCTGTTCCAGAAACTGAGACTGGCCTCTGGGAAACACACAGCAAAAATCTGATATTGGATACCACCCCAAATCTATAGCCTAAAATTTGGAGCCAGAGAGGTCAGTCCTTCAGTCTTAATTTTTAGGATATCAGCCAAACTATTAGTAGCTAATGACCTGAGAAAACAAAGCTTCTGACTTCGATTCATTTAGTTTCAATACCTTAACTGACAGCAAGGGGTGACAGCAAGGAAAACACTGCCTTTGGGGCTCTAACCCAAAGCCTCCTTTCCACAGTTCACAGCTCCATGCAACAAACGCCTAGCAAAGTATAAAACGGGTCAAGAGTTTTTTCCCTTTGTATTTTCATTTACAACTAAACTTGAGCTAGTGACTCATGGCTCAAATCAGCAGTTCTGGCAGTCCAGCACATTGTAAAGAACAATGTGCTAAGGAAAAGACAACCTGATTTACAGATCCAGCTCTGCTACTAACTGATGTCACAATCTTAGGCAAGACACTTCACATCCGTGACCTCAGAAACCTTATCTATGAATTGAGAGGGCTGGGTTAAATGCCCTGAGCTAACGTCTTGTATCATGGGGTGTTTCTCTAGTTCTTTTTATGGAACACCTGGATGTGAGGTGTTCAGTCTCACAGTTGTGTGGACCAGGTTTCTACTTAGAAAGAAATTCCTTAGCACAACAGGTCTGCCATCAGCATCGCCCATGTGTACATGCAACAGGAGGAAAGTAATGTGAAGGGGCTACTTAATTTCTCTTGGGGGAACAAACCACACTAAGAGCTAGGGTTAGTGTTTTCTAGTTAAAAGAAAACGAAAAACAAACATTTTCCATCAGCATGAGAATTTAGCAGTTTTTGTGCATAATAGCAATAGAATTCAGCATGTTACGTATCTTTTATGCGGCTCCAAAATAAAAGCATTACAGTTTTCCTGTAATGTAATATCACATTGAAAATTTTTTTAAAAAATTGTAAAGGATTGAGTAGATAAACTCACGCATATGCAGAGACCACTGCATTCTTAAAACTGCCACTAGGTGGAACATCTACTGCAATATTCACAGTGAGTGCCCCGCACCAGTTCACTACGAGTAAAAGGTATTAGGAAATGGATCATGAAGCATAATTTGAAGTGTCACTATTCCTCTTGTACTATGTTAAATTCTTAGCTCAAATCTTTAAAAAATGCAATGTTGAGTCATTACCCATTAAGAAACCTAACGCTTTCTTGGTTCTTAATGACCTGAGTTCCATTTACCAAAACACTTTTTGCCTAGATATTTTTACTTTCAGGTAAATTTGGCGCCATACTTACTTATCCAAGACCTGTGGATCCTCAGGGCTTTTGTTTTCATATTCTAAAAGCTCAAGAAAGCTCTGCATGTACCTGAAAAAGAAGAGTTATTGTGTTAGTTACCTACCTGACATCCATTCCTCCTTTCCCTCTTCCTAAGAGTACCCCAAACTTTCACTCAAGTATCCATCCTATTTCCTTCCCCTCATGTAGCCCAAGTGCTTCAGGGAAAGCTGACGCCACGCAATCTCCTGGGTGGCCCAATGTTTCTCTGGGTAATCCTATTTCTCTTGTCACTAATTCCTAATTAGTCCGATAGTCCAGGTCTAAGCCTGTCACTGTGTCGCATTCCCCTGAAGACAGAGATTGGCTCAGGAATGAGCATACTGCCTCAATTCAGGCCCGTAAAATAAGAGAGAAGACTTTGTGAAGGTCTTTGAGAGAGAAATCAACCTGCTCTGCTTCTGTACAGTGTGCTATGTGGATGTGAAGCCTGGAAATGCTGCAGCTATTCTGTCACCAGGAGGAAATCCAGCCTGAAAATGAAGCTGACACCACGGAAAGCAGGACCCTGATAATTGCATGAATCTCTGAATCAAACCAACACCAAAAGCTCATCCTACGGCTGGATCTTATAGGTACATGAGCCAATTTATTGTTTTAAGTCAGGTTGAGTTGGATTTCCTATTTACAAACAAACATATCCTAACTGATACACTAAGTCTATAGTTTGATTACCCAAAAAAAGTGCATATAAATTGTAAGAAGCACATGGGTGGCACTGAAGTGCATGCTAAGAACTTAGAAACGAAGGTTCCTTCTCAGAGTTAGACTAATTTCATCAACATGTAATGGAGGAGAAGGAATGCCTCTTAGGCTCTCAGAAACAGTTTCTGCATTAAGAATAGCTACACATCTCAGTCAGGGTCAGTACAAGAAATGTGTCCCACAGAAAGATCTGGAGAACAGAGAAAAATGGGCTTCAGAGAGGCACATTACTGTGGCAGCTACGTCCAGATCTAGTGAGGATTCAGAAACTCCAGTCACTCAGAGGCGTGTGATCTCCGCTTTGGGTCTTAAGATGCCCTGAAAGAATTACCCTTATTCTAATGACTTCTAACAATTAATCAGCACTAGTCCTACTATCCAGCTCTGGATAGAGGATGAGGGCACTCCAGTAACTAGAAATGCCTGTTAAGCATATAAATACATAAACAGGAATGACGTTTTATTAATAAGCCTCACTTGAACTTTGTGACAACGCATGATACTAAAGTAGGTTCACCCCTGGGGATATTTCTTTAAAAGCCTCTGGGCATATAAGGCTATGGATTAGATCTTGTTGAAATCATCGGGTCAAACCTCCCTGAGAGGCCAAAGTCAGCCATCGGGAGTGATGCCCTCTGTCCTGTCACACGCCAGCAGAACCTTAGGGAGGCATCCCATCCTTTCGGAAGGGGAGAGTTCACTTAAAGAACAAAATCATAAATGGAGAGGAGTCAAAGATCATGCTGAGCTTCCCAGCCTCAAAGTCAAGAGAGCAAGGAGAACACACGCTGACTGAGCTGGCATTCACGGCCCGTTGTACGGAAGAAATACCCCTTTTAAGAGGAAAAGGAAATGACAACGAAGCACAGTGCATGATCCTGAACTGGATTCCTAAATCGAGGGAGGCAGGATTGCTTAAAAAAAGACAGCATTATTAGGACAATTAACGAAATGACAACAAGTTCTACATATTAGAAAATATTACTGGATCAATGTTAAATTCCCAAGTTTGATAATCATACTGTGGTTTTCTAAGAGCTGTTTTAAGGAGATGCATACTAAAGTATTTAGGGGTAAAGGGGACTGATGTCTACCGTTAATCTAAAGGGTTCAGAAAAAAAATAACGTGTATGTATCATATATGTGTGTGTGCCGTATATACATGTATGGTCCATACGTATAGACAGATATACACACACACACACATATATTTATGGAAAAAGAGAGAGAGAATATGAATGAGAATGATAGAACAAATGTTGCCAAATGTTAACAACTAATGAAGCCGGGTGAAGGTATATGGGAATTCTTGCTACTAGCCTCGGAATCCTTCTGTTAAGTAGGAAATTATTTCAAAATTGAATGTTTAAAAAAGAAAGGAAGAAATGACATGCATGTGTTTGGAACAGCTAAGGAAGAGGAATGGTGAGGAGAGAAAAAGTTGACCCAGTAATTTGTTTGAATCTATACTTGTCAGCAATTCACTCGGAAGCCCCTGAAGTAACTTTTATATAAGCAATAGCAGGTGTCTGTCACCGCCACCAGGACCAGGGACTTGAAAGTCATCTAGTCTACCTAGAATCCCCACCAAGGTGACCTCTAAGAGTTAATGTATTTTCTGCTGAAAAGTTTCTAATGATGGTCTTGAAGCAATAAAGAGGTCTCATGCAAACAAGTACTTTCTGCTCCTTCGGAAACAAGCTACGAATTTAGGGTAGAACGCAAGTGACTGAGATCAAAGCCACCGTCCTCATCTCTCTGACCTCTCCTGGGTTCTAGGGTCCCTGCACCTGCCAAAGCGAGCAGCTGCTGCCTGTCTGGGCCAGGGACTGGACACTGTATCTCTAAGACCACCCAACACAGTGTTTCTCAGACAACCCATTCTCAGCCCTAAGAATTTATGAGAATTAATGTAATTGACAAATGACTGTTGAATGTCCATTCTGTTTCAGTAGCCTGGCCTCCATTAACCCTTTAAATGCAAACTAATTTATAGTTCCATTCTCCTTATATGTGTCCACTTCATTCCCTTCCCCTAAAAGCTTCTCCCTGCCCCTGCCAATCCCACCCTCCCACCAAGGGGCAGTGCAAAGCCACAGCCAGCACTCCCCCTCCTCGCTCCCACAGCACTTCCTCTGTACTGGCTTGAGAGCACTTTTTGCGTCTGGCCTCCCAAACTCCTCCAGCTTTCTCCACAGTGACGTCTACCTTGCTTTTATAATACAGAGGAGACATGCAAGTGTTTCTCCAATCTATGCAAATCCCTTTATAAAAATACACTGCCTGCTCTTACATCCTACACCACTCACCAACCTCACCCTGCTTACCTAGTGAGTAGTCACAAATACAACTTCCTCAATTAAATAACACACGCTTTAAGCAAGAGAGCCATACCCGATTGAGCTTTAAGTTAGACCGTTAAGAGTTTTCATACTTTCCCAGGGCAACTGAAGCGCAGCAGGCACTGATATTCTTCCAATCTGAGGTTCCCCTTTAAATGACTTAATTTGTTCTAACAGAAGTACTGCCTCCAAGGAACTTCTTTCCAAGGAAAACGAAAGGAACATGGCTGGGACTTGATCAAAGCGACAACATCCCCCTAACCAAAGGACTGCAGACCTGCTCGTGCAAGTCACTGCATTGCTATTCCTGTATATTGTTCTGCACTTTCCAATTTTTTTGATAAGCAATCACATTTATAACCAGAAAAAAAACCTTTGAAAAGTCAAGAAAGTGTCTAGTAGAGTTTAGAAGTATTTTCAGTAAGACAATTTAAATTGCCAGTTAAAAAAAACCAAACAAACTTAATTGTCTGGAAAGCCCGGCTTTACCGAATTACTCATTCCCACACAGGCAGGATGTGTACTTTTAGGGAGAATGGTCCCAGTGCCAGAAGTTCAGAGCATTATGGGAAACCCCACCTGAAGCCACATTATTTACTTACCAACTCTGAACCAATCCCACTGAAGGGCGGTTAAGCAAATTATCCGGCAGAAGGTTAACTTCTCTCATTGTGTTAGCCAGTCGTACAGGAAGCTCCTTTCGTAGAAACATATACGAAGTTTTCTCGCACGCATTATCTCTCCCTATTAAGAGATGAAAAATGTTCCCTGATTTTACAGTCTAACAGATGGAATAATAAAGTGCTCTCATGGTAGCACAGTTATGGGTTAGGAAGAGAAAATTAAATAATCCTACAGTCTCTAATTTTTTATCCTTTGAAATAGCAAGTTTAAGAAAATAATTTAATTAGAATAGAAAAAGAACATTTATTACAAGAGGCAACCTTGAAAGCAGTTTTTTTTTTTCCTTAACACAAATACGTTCCTAGTGCTACCAGAAGCAATATAAAAGTGACCTGGGATCTCATCTGAATTTGTTTTCAAATAAACACCATTGTAAAACTGCCAAGGACAAAAGTAGGAGAGCATGTAAATCCACTCCTGTTCATAGGGGTTTCCAGAAGGCAACAGATCCACTCATTCCACAAATATTCACCGATTGTGTGCCAACTGTTTCCTAAGATTTTCTTCAAATGTGTTTCTTCAGGGACCAGAGCTCTGTCACGCTGGGAAGCAGCCACAGACCCCAGCTCTGACCCAGACACAGGACTTGGGAGGAGCCAGAGAAACCAGCTCCTGGGGGTGCTCAAAAGTGGAGTGATCTACTATGGCACGTCCAAGAAGAAAAGACCCAGTGTTGTCAGGGAGTCTTCTGTCGATTGCCCTGAGCTGGTTGTGCATAAAATTTACATAACTAGGACACAGTGAGAGAAAAGGCACCTGGACACCTGAAAGAGGAACCCCCAGCCACTTCCCTGGCTGCCATGTGACCAGAGTAGTTCCATGACTGGTCTTGCCCCCAATCCCCAGCCCTGCTGTAAACTCAATGACGGCTGGGGGATGGAGGACATGATAGAAAGGACATGAGCTTTGGGACAGAAATGTGCTTCGGTCCCAACTCCTCCATTTTGGGTGTGGGAAACCTCTGGTAAGCTTCTTAACCTCTCTGAGTCCCAGCTGCCTTAATCTGTAAAATGGGGATGAAACCAGGTTTTGTGGAGATTAAATATGATAATGTGTACTGGAGCCTGACACAGAGCAAGTGTTCAATAAACATTAGTCCCCCTTCTGTCCTCTGTGATACTTATGGGTCCATCCCAACTCCCTCACACTCAATAGGCCTTCCCGTGGCTCCATAGTCCCTGGAGGCTGTTGGGAGAGGGCAAGCTTGGGCCCAGGCCCAGAGAGAGAAGCAGAGCTCATCTAACAATTTTCCCCTCCAAACTCTCCTCATTCTTCCAAATGTGATAAAGGCAGCAAATTACGAGTTTCAGAAGTAAATCTGATTTTCTAACACTTCCAGCCAAGTTCTGGTTTATTCCTTTCCTCGCTCCACCTAATAAGACTGGAAATAATCCACTTTTGAAAATCATTGGCAGAACCTTTCTCCCCCACCACTGACCCCCCTTCTCCATTTTTCAAAATAGCCAGAATAAAAGATTAGTCTTAAACAATCCATTCCTTACTTCCCTCATTCTGAGTGAGCATACCGAAGGCCTTCATTAAATCTTTCACTAACTGATAATTCTTTCACTTTTCCCCAAAGGGAAATACTCACTACAAGTAAGGAGTGTAACATCCCAGCAAAGACCTTCCGACATCTATTCTGCGCACAATTATTTGGTCTTAGACAATTAACATTTAAAATGACTCTGGTTGTTTTGTTTCAGATAACATATATCATTCCTAAAATGTTCTGTATAAATGTAATTTTTAAAATGAATCATTTTAAGTGCACTAAAAATGCTGATATTTAAAACAAATCATAGTGAATCTCATTATAAAATGAAGGATTTATTATCCAAGTTTAAACGTACATCTACAGTTTCACATACCAGGAGAAATACTTTGCATCCTGGTTAAATAGAAAGGAATTTTTTTACAGCACAAAGGAAATGCTGACGTTCTCCCTGAAGGAGAAGGGAGTCAGGGAACGGAGGAAGAACCCTGGGGTACTGAGCTGGAACGGGGAGTATCGGTATGAACTCGAGATTTTAAAAAATCATCTGAGTTTTCTGGGTAGTGAAAGTTTACATGCTTAAACTTCCATGTCCACAGCACAGTAGGAGCAGCAAATTAGAAATGGGGGGCAGGGTGAAGAGGGAGGGCCGGGAGAAGGGAGATTGGGCCGGCAGGCGCAGGAGGCAAGGGGCGGTCGGGTTCACATCTGTTCTCAAGACCCACGGGGCTAGATGGTTTCAAAATTCAAAGGTTTTCAGATTTTAGCAAGGTAAAAAGGAGTACATACATCTATTGTATAATATGGTCTATTATACAGACACAATATAGCTGCAATGAAATCTGTGAACGTTTACACCGAGCAGGATAAAGACCATGGCCTCAGGTCAGGTTTTGTCACGGAATGAATTCTGGCACCAAAAGTATAAGAAAGGAACTTCAATTTTTAGAGCTTTTTGGACTTCAGAATTCAGATAAAAGACTAAAGTCCTGCAGAACAGTAATGCCACAATCAGGTGCCAGAGTTAGACTTGGGTCTGAATCCTGACTCGAGTAGCCAAAAGCTTCACGAACGTGGGCAAGAGTCATTACACTTCTAAGCCTCAGTGTCTATAAAACAGTACCTATTTCGTAGAGACTGTGGTGAGGGTCAAAAAGTGCTTAACATTAAGAAGTTCTTAAAATTGAGAAAAGGGGCTCATTAAACAGCAGTCACTAACGATGCTCATGATGACCAAGCGGAACAGCCTGAGACCATGGGGTGCAGACGAAACAGTCTGATACTCGCTAAGCCCCGAGAGCGTGACTGCACTCTGGCTCAGTGTGGTCGCCTGTGCTCGTTTGATGATTCTACATAATTAAAAAAGGATTAAAAAAGATTAAAGTCGGTTCCGTGTCCCTACCATCCACTTTTACTTATTTTGAAATAAAGGGCCTTGCTGCTTACATTGGTCAACTCTGCCCTAACCAGAAAACTTAGGCACTAGGCATGGTCTAAGATAACCAAATTTCAGGAAGCATTTATTCTAGCCTTCTCAGATTATCAGCCTTTTATAAACTGGTGTAGAAAGAAACTTTATTTTATCTCTACAGCCCCCATGGCACCGATGAGAGTGCATCGCCTACGACAGCTTCTCAATGATTTATTAGAAGAACAGACAATCCTTTCAGAAGTTTGTATTTTTAAAAAAGAGTACCTGAAAAGTCTCAGATTTTGCCTCCTACATTCTAATTTAGCTTTAGGGATAAATTCTTTGTACTCAGATACCTTAATTATACAGCAGCTTAAACAGGGGGTAAGTCTTCTTTAGTTAATTAGCGAACCTAAAAATAAATACGAGATGCCTGATTTTTTTAACCTTTCTGCAGTTTTCCTCATATAAGTTGAAAGTATTTTATTCTACGTGTTAATGCTGGATACTCAGTTTCAATCAAACAATTTCAACAATCGTTTTTTTAGTAAACTTACCAGAAAGAAACTTTTGGTTTAATTGAATGTCCTCTCAAAAGAGTTCTGTTCTTAGAAGTCTTCTGGCATATCGAGTATTTTCCAGTTCTTCTTCCCAGTTATTTGGCTTCATTTTTTCCCCCACTCACGTGGCTTCTCTACATTCCTTAATGTTGATTTTCTATTTTTATTCTGCATTGTCTATATACGTCATATCAAATTTATTAATTAAATTTTTCCCTAGTATCAGTTTAGAAGATGACAAGGAGTGGGTGAGGGGCATGGGAAATTCTGACTGAACGCAAATAAGTCATTAGCTGAAATGCACTCGTGTGTATTTCTTCAGTTTTTCTTCCTCATTTGATGGCCCTGTCATTCTCTTCTGTTTTCTGTTTGTTTTTCATACTTCGCCCTTTCATTCAGAAGTTGGAGACAATCACTACATTTGCAAAAGGTCTGATTTGCTTTGCGCAGAAGGTTCCAAATAGCATTCCATTCACCAAAATATAGGATGGATAGACACAGAAACACAAACGACTTTCGATTAGTGCAGGGAGCTCTCTCAGTGATAGGTCACCGATAGGAAAGGAGCATTGGACTAGCCTTTTGAGAGCAAGAAATTCAGACCCACTCTTCTTTACACTTGGTTTCTGTAGTGGCCTGTATTTCTGGTGAATCTTTAATCTTCTTTTCAACTAATTTATGGGAAGCAGAAAAAATAATTATTTCTTCGGTGAATCAATTGACTTGATAATATATCTTATAATTAAAGCAGAGGGCTAAGGACACGCCCCTCTAAAATGTAGGGTCTCCTGTCCGGATTACTTGCAGGCTATCTTTGCACACATCTTTCAGCTTTAGCACTTGGTAGGGGATTGTCTGGAGCAGTAGTAATGGAATCAGGGAGTGGAAAAGGAGAGCAACATATGGAAAAATTACTAGCAAGACACCAAAAACCAACAGAATGATCAGCTCATTCTAATAATGCTGCTTTTTCTAAATACTGTCAATTAAATGCTTGAGTTTGCAATGTATTTTTACCATTGAGCATGTTAAAGTGGGTAAAATATAACTGAGAAAATAATATTTTAGGGGCAGCTCTTTGATTTTTCTCCAGTTACATTTATAAGATTTCAATCTTTTGAAAATACTGAATTTTAGAAACATACGCAATTAATTCTTGGACTTGCCAGGTTAAACAATGATTAATTGAATAGTCCTTCAAAAATAACCTGAAGCGTAAATGGAGGGCTACCAAATGATTGTGAATATCCTTCAAAACAATCCCTTATTTTTTCCTAGCTTCATTTATACTTCCAAAATGTTTGTTTTACTCCATGTCCAGAAGTACAATTATTTCACTGCCTGAGAAGTTTAACAGTTTTCCTTTGTTTGGGAAAACTTATTCCTGAATTTTAAAAGAGATCAAAATAAGTAGTGGATTTGGGGTCTACCGAGCTGGAGGCTGCCTCTGCTCTAGGCCAGACCATGTTTTGGTTATTATTACTAACAGTGAGTCAGAAACTTCAGAGCCAAAGAGCCACAGAGCCAGAGACTGCGGATTTCACACACACCTAATTCCCTACCAAATTCAATCCCCAATGACATCCAGATTTTACACTACTTCTTTCAGCCCAATGTCTATTATATTACACTCACAGGTGCTGTGGGTCAGGAATTCAGACCGGACACAGGAGGGACGGCTTGTGGGACCTCAGCTGGGAAAACTCAAAGGCTGGGGGAGTGACTAGACCGTGGGGGGCTGGAAGTATCTGAAGGCTTCCCATTCATAAGTCTGACCCTTGGGCCCACTGCTTGCTGACTGCTAAGTAACTGGCCGCCAAGTGCCCCTCCCTGGGCTTCCTCACAGGGTGGTGGCCTTCGGCTAGTTGGACTCTTACATGTGTTCAGTAAACAATGTGGAAGCTGCATGCCCTTTAGGACCCAGCCTCGGAAGTCACACAGCTAGGCCTCTTCTGCCATACTAAATTGGTCTAAGCAGCCAGAGCCTTTCCAGACTCCAGGGGAGGGGACCAGACACCCCTGCTTGATGGAGGGCTGGCAAGGGCACACTGCAGAAAAGCATCATCATGGCCATCTTTGGAAAACACAATCTGCATTCATATATTCGTGAGTAGGTACAGAAGATGATTTATTTCTCAAATTATATTTTAAAGTACTCTTCCACTGCCTCAATCTGTTTCCTCTGTGGTCACTTTTTTGGCCATTTATTTACCTTGGTTGCTCTCTTTCTCACTGTGGGCTTCCCTCAGATGTCTGGTGATCCTTGTCCAGCAATGACTGAGAGTAAAGCAGCCTAAAGACCAACTAAGTGAGGACCCCAAATACCTGATTACATAGGGCTTTTTGGTGGAGTCCTATCACCACACCAGCTTCCCTAATTCTCCTTAAACAGTCATTCAGCATCTTTGGAGAAGAACTCCCTTTTTGCCCTTTACTTTGGCCTGGGGGTAACTGTCTGCCCGCTAACGTTCTGAAGGTCAGGGTGGAGGGTGACCCTACTGTTTGCAGACTTCCAGTTCTTTCTCTAGTTCTCACCCAGCCAGCCCTACCTGTGACTCCTGCCCTCTATCCGTGGTACCACCTTACTGAGGGGGGAGCCCCTCATGGGCTCCGCTGCGCCTAGTTCAGCAGCCCCCTTGGCCACAGCGCCTTCCGAGTATGTTCTAGACCTGAGCTGTCTAACACAGGAACCATCAGCCATTAGGGGAAATTTGGATATTCAATTTTATTGTATCATTGATAAATTCCCCAAGTGTCATAACTGTATCATGGTTATTAGGAGAACACTCTGATGCTTAGGACATACATACTTAAGTATCTAGGGGTAGTTATGAAGTCTGCAACTTAATCTCAAATGGTTCAGCCAAAAAAGCACGTGCAGAGAGAGGGGAGAGAAGGAGACACGGATAGGAATGGATGGAGGAGGGAGAGAGAACAAGCAAGTATGGCACAGTAGTTGGTGAATCTAGGTGCCAGACATGGGTGTTAACTGTATTTTTCTTACAACTTTTCCTCAGGTCTGAAATTTTTCCAAATAAAAGGATTGGGAGGGACATTGTAAAGAACCTAAACATCCAACAATAAAGGAACAGTGTAATAAATTACAAAATTGTATAATTACATGAGGAGATATGCAGTTACTAAAAAGAGTGTTTTTAAAGAAAAAACAGTCTTCTAGAAAAGGTCTTCCTATAACTAGAGCCATTCTATTTAAAAAAAAAAACCTTACTAGACCCATTCTATTCTTAAAAAATATATAAAAATCTCAGACAGAACATGCGACAATATGCAGATCTTCCTCATAGGGTCTGAAGCCCACGGTACCTTCATGTAATGATTTTTGTTGTTGTTATAGGAAAAGAGGGTACAAGGTGATGGTGACAGAGTTCTTAATTAAGGCAGGTGAGGGTCACCGGATCCTTCCCCGAAGCTCATCTGCGTGTGCACTGAGGGAAACTGAGTAACATCCAGCAGCAGCTTGATCCTCTCTCTTTAGAAATCCTCTTTGTTCACTCTTTTGAAATACTATCTATGGCCATAAACACATTAGCAGGAAACCTGCCCCTCTGTATGCCAGACAGAGCCAAAGCAAATTGTAAATGAATTTCACTGTGGGCCCACAATTTGTGCCCTCCGCCTGGGCAACCCCTCTGCCATTGCCCCCAGTCACTGAGTTCTATGTCCTGTGGGTCCCAGGATTCCTCAGAAAACCGAAGACTATTAGCACAATACCCGGCACACTGTAGGTGTTTAATAAATATCTCCTGATTAGAACTGAAAATTAAAATACCTAGTAAGTTTCCAAATAAACTTAGTATAGCAAATAAATTCAGGGGTACAAGATAACATTTGCTGGTAATGGTAAATTCCTCTTACAGTTAGATCACTTCGTTTTATATATTTGGTTAGGGGTATTCAAATCCCTAAAGCTAGGGGGAAGAGGAGCCAAAAGATGGGTTGGAAGGGGATAATAAAGTGGCAGTAACTGTCAATGTGGTGTGTCGGGCCAGAGAGTGGAGAGAAGGGCACGGATGTGTTTGGAATTGATATCACAAATAGAGCTTTGACTGGCTAGAGCATGTGACTAACGATCGCAGCCAAGCCACCACACAGATCCATATCAACCTGATTCCAGAAGGGGGTTTAGGATCTAGTCCTAGCCGTGGGTTGGTGAGTTACAGGATGTCTTGTTGTCAAGGAAGCAGGAATAGTTAAGTAAAGGTCACACTGCACTCACCTTTGAGGTTAACTGAGGCAAAATGTTAACCATTACAGTGAATGAAGAGGATCCAAAGCCAATCACGCTCAAAGCACAAAAGAACTGAAAGTGCTATGTTTCTTGGAAAATGATCAGTTTATAGAGCTGAGACCTTTAGCCAACAAACTTTAAGATAATTAATATTCAAAGTTAAGAACTCCCTATGCAGCTTTTCTTCTCAGCAGGAAGCTGATTTCATCCAGGAAGTGCTGTGTCACTAACTTCCCATAATAAAGGCATAGCCAACGTCTACTAAGCACCTACCGCCAGGCATTGTGCTGTATGTTGTCACTTTCACCAATGCCACCAGCCTAGGATGAGATGCCATCATCTCTATTTTACAGATAAAGACACTGAAGCGTAGTGGGATTAAGTGATTTGCCCAAGTTTGCACTACTGGTAAGCACCAGAAATTAAGGCTTGAGTACAAGTCTACATAGACTGCTTCTCATACTCCCAGAGAGGCAGGCTAACACGTAGTGGTGGTCCTCAGAATATGAAGAACTGTTTCAGTGTAAGTAAATGAAGTCGGTATCAATCTGATAGTTTGGAAATTATAAGACTAGGGAAGCATGAGATTATGCAATTTTCTGATTGTCTAACAGAATGAATTCAGACAAAACCTCAGCACTACTAATAGACACTCTGTTTGGTAGAAAGAATTGCTTTGGGGCAATGGTATATTATGTTGAATGAAATGGGATACTATGTTAAATTGAAAAAAAGCGTAGGTTTAAAAGCTCAGCCTACCTGAATTTTAACAGTGGTTTTGCCCCTGACTTTGTTTAGACGAGATACTTACTTAAATCATCTAAGCTTTATCATCTTCAAGCAAGAAATGGAAACATGTACTTCACATGGACATTGTGAGAATTATAGCTACAGCTGCCTACTATTGTGTCTGGCAGAGAGTGGTACCTAAATGCAAGTTCCCTTTGCCTCCTAGAAAGAATAATTTCTGGTTCACTTTGAAAGAGGTGGCCAAGATGTGATGTCAACAACTAGCTGATGGTTTGGGCAGTCTCTCTGTCACTCAGGGCTTCCACTTTCCCATGTGTAAAATCAGAGAGGTTGCAAAGATGATCTCTAAGCACAAGCTCCCACTGAATGAATCCAAGAGGATAGTATTTGTATCTCTACACTTTACAGTTATTTATCCTACCCCAACCGTGCCTAATAATGTAAATTCTGGGACAACTCTGGAGAAAGCACTGCTAGGAGTAAGCAGCCAAGGAAGGAAAGGAGCGAGAAATCAAGGAAAAGAGTACCCACATTCACATTTGTTCTTCTATTTGTGTTCTCCATCAAAAAAGCCTCCAAGGATACTTCGGATAAAGGACAATTGGGTTGACACCTCATATATTCCCAGAAACCACCCCTATTATACAAACCTTCAAGGGAGAGATAGGGACAGCAGGAAAACTCATAGGATTCATAAATTTTGGCTGCGACATAAAAATTTCTGTATTTGTCCCAACATTTATCTATAAGCTCCTCAAAGGCAGTGACTCTGCCTTGACAATTTCCCAACAATTCTCAGTGTTTCCACTTCATTCCAAATCCAGGGTGTTCAACTGATGCTGCTGCACTCCTAAACTACTTAAGTGTTAACCTTCAGCATCTCACCGATTCTGCCCCTAAAGCGGTTCACAGCTCTTAGGTTTAGGCAAAAATTGTACTGGATCTAACACAGTGGTTCTTAACTCTGGAAGCACAGTACAACCACCTGGGTACCTCAGAAATACCAGCGCCTAGCCCCAACCTCCAGAGACTGATTTAACTGGCTTCTAGGAGGGGCAGGTACCACTAGTTTTAGGAGCTCCCCAGATGATTCTCATGAGCAGCCAGGACTGAGAACCACTGACCAGCATCTAATCACAAAAAGTTCAAGGAGGGAAAACAAATCACAGAACTCCTCAGGCTCAGACAGAGGCTATGAAACATCCCAAACTTGTCTATTTACCCATCTATTTTTAGTCTCTATTTTCATGTTTGAGTTTTGTTTCAGCCTAAATGGGGAAGATAAAAACTGCTGAACACACTCACGAAGGAAATGGCTGTACTCCAGGATGTGGTGACTCTTGACAAGCGGCACTAGCGCACTTGTCGATCCTTTCCTCCAGTGTGTTTTGTTCCCAAAGGAGTCCTACACCCAACCCTTACTGACCTTCTCAGCTACAGCGGGGCAGTAAGACGAGCAGGTGTTAGCACCCCTGGCTCTACCAGCCACTGTGTGTGCAACTTTCTCACCTGCCCTGAACCTCAGTTTCCCAATTTGTAAAATGGACATGACTGTTGTAGAATTCCACAATACCGTATTTCATGCCAAGTGTTGGTAAGCACTCGGTAAATGCTGCTTCAATCCATTGAGTCTTTTCCAGTTTCCAGACAGTCCATTTTAGTCTCCTCCTCAAACAGCTTTAGTGAAGCCAAGCTCAGGTTAAAGAAGCAGGAATATGAGTACGCAGACCAGAGATGACATGGTGGAGAACATGTAAAGAACACTAACCAAAGAAGCAGCCCCCCTGTGTACAAAGGGCGGTTTGGAGAGATGGGGAGATCGCTGTGAGCAATCAGCTTAAGGGTTTATCAGAAATAAAGTGCTCACTTGAGCACGTTATGTGACCAGCATACGAGCGTAATCTAGCAATTATCACTTTGCTTTCTATTTAATCTCAGAAACAGGAGGAGAAATTAACCAAATTTATACAAAGTCCACAGTCGCATATTAAGGACTAACTGCTACCAAGCTTAAGGAAACACTGTACCCTACTAGAACAGATCAAAGAGAAGGTTCTGATAAAAGTACTGAGTATGCTCTGGTCTATGAAAATGTAACAATTTGTTGAGAAAAGATTTATATGTTACAAATTTCAATTTGCTGTAATTTTTGTGCCATTCCTTATGGCAGAAAGTATAATCTCAGTAAAGATGAGACACTGACCAGGAATGGGGTTCTCCTTGACGGATACGAAGGACACCGCCCTGGGTCACACTCAAACCCAGCTCTGCCACGAGGGGAAGCAGGGAGGTACATGGGCCCTCTCTGCCATAAAAGCAAAATGGGCTAACTGAAGACGCTTCCAGGCTAGTTTCAATAAACGCCAATTAACCCAACCACAGTCCCCTTAGCACATGTTCTTAAGTTAAATTTATCAGGAAGAATAAGTGGGCAAGAACAGCAAGAATTTCTAAAAACCTAAGGTAATAAACAAGGAACTGCTCTCACCAAATTTCAGCACACATTACAAGGCAAAAGTCAGCATATGATATTTAGTTAAAATCAGAAAAGTTGTCCTACTGAATACTGTGAACTTAGTATGTGATTAAATAGAAACAACAACAGAGAGATTTGAGGTCTTAACAATTGTTGCTGTACAACCAGACAGCAGAACAGAGCAAAAGTGAGTGAGCTACAAAAGTCTCATCAGAAATGGCAATAACGGGGCCGGCCCAGTGGCACAATGGTTAAGTTCACATGCTCCACTTTGGCAGCCTGGGGTTCACCGGTTCGGATCCCAGGTGCCAACCTACACACTGCTCATCAAGCCACACTGTGGTGGCATCTCACATACATAACAGAGGAAGATTAGTTAGCTCAGGGACAATCTTCCTCACCAAGAAAAGAAAAGAAATGGCAATAAATTCCAGAGAGATTTAGTAACAATTTACAAAATGCTATGGTGATAAACCTGACCACGAGAAAAGCACTGTGAATGACCCAGTGTAAAAAAACTCAGCCTGTAAGGAAGGAAACCGGACACCCAGTGTCAACGTATGTAAATACATGGGCAAAAGCTGGAAGGCTGTCACAAAAACTGTATGGAAGAATGAGAGGTGATATTCCTTCCAAATGCCTTTAATTGTATATTTTGACAATTACTTTGCCAAAGAAGGGAACACAGTGGGAAACGTTTATACAGCACAATAGCTTACTATGCCAAATAGACACAAGGAATTCATGCAAATGATTAAAACTCCAGATTCCCAGTTACTAAATGGTCAAGGGCACTTTACACACAACAATATGCAGAGAACAAACCCACATGGGCGGGGGGGGGGGAGAAAACTTTCAGCTTCTATGTTACCGATCATACAATTAAAATCATCAAACCTCATTTTGGCAGGGCTGTGGAGAAAGTGGCATACTTAAACTTTGCCGACAGCCCTGCAGATTAAAGCCGTAAAACCACGTATAGCCTTTCCCATGGTAATTCCACTCTGGGGCACACCCCCCCAGGCAAACCACCAATTACCGGCAAAGTTCCCCTCCAGATAGCCAATGTTTACTGTTTATTACCAGCAAACAGGAGAAACTGAGCTTTACCATTTAAACGCAAATTAACAGCAATCACTGCAGGCTTCTTTAACTGGGAGCCAAGTTGTCTTAGAGAAGAATTCTCTTAGACTAGAGGTCACAAACTTTGTGTAAGGGGCCAGATGGTAAACATTTTTGGCTTTGTGGCTCACATAGTCTCTGTGGCAACTACTCAACTCCACTGTGGTAGAGGGACAGAAGCCACAGACAATGTGTAATCAACGGGCATGGCTGTGTTCCAGTAAAACTTTATTCACAAAAACAAGTGTTGTCAAAACCCTAGAGTATGCAACACAAAGAGTGACCCCTAATGTAAACTATGGACTTTGGGTGATAGTGATGGTCAACGCTGCTTCATCAACTGTAACAAATGTCGCACAGGGTAAAGGATGTAGATGGTAGGGGAGGCTGTATTTGTGGAGAGGTGCGCATGTGGGAGCTCCCTGTACTTTCTGCTCAATTTTGCTGTGAACCGAAAACTACTCTTAAAAATAAAGCCTATTAATTAAAAAACAAAACAAAACAGGTGGCTGGCCCCCTGACTGTAGTTCAACAACCTCTTTTAGACTACGATATTCCTAAAACAAAAGGATTTGCCCAACTCTGAAATCAGATTATTACAGAAGTCAAATAACTGAATGCCCATACAATATAAAGGAAAAGTGGTGCTATTTTCTGATTCCATCCAGTAACAATAAATCCAAGGTATCTCAAATCTTGCCAAAAGTCTGATCAATTTCCCAAAGCTTAATGGGAGGAAAACACCCAACCATCAACATGCCAGGCAGTGTGGCCACGTCTCCCCTTCAAAAAGCACACAAAACTGCAACATCAATGAAGCTTGAGCTACACTTTTGGTGCCCAGAGCCTGATAAACCAGGTTATGCTGAAAGCCAGCCCTACCAGATCAGTAAGGCCCCAAAGGCCAATTTGTCCTTTAAATTTAAATATTGATCAAGATGCATTAAGCCAAGTTAGAGATCATTCCCCTAAATGAAACTGTTCTCTTCTCCCTTAATTCTGAATAGTTGGCTTCTGTCTCCCAACAGGTTAGTCCAATTCTTGGCAACTCCTCACAGTAGAAAACCTTCCTGCCTACAGAAAGGTGTGTCATGTATATATATGTAAAGGCACAAAATAAACACTCGGAAACAGAATGCAATTGTTTTCCCCTTTTCCTAACACAATTAAACACCCAAACAAAACCTTTTTATCTCCTCCAGAAACAAAATCACTGTTCTCTCCAGTGGTAATCAGGCTTCAAGGAGCCAAACAACTTAAAAAACTAAGACTTTCTGAAGATCAGCCATTTGGAACCAAAGTCAACTTCTCACTGGGTGTAGGAGTCTTAAAATACTTTTTTTTCCTTTTCAGTGAGGAAGATTGTCCCTGAGCTAACATCTGTGCCAATTTTCCTCTATTTTGTATGTGGGACACCACCACAGCATGGCTTGTTGAGCAGTGTGTAGGTCTGCGACCAGGATAAGAACCCCCAAGCCCCAGACCACCAAAGTGGAGCTTGTGAACTTAACCACTACGCCACCAGCCCGCCTCCTTAAAGTACTTTCTAAAGGAACACAGAAGGCGGCTGGGCTCTTAAACCTCAAGAACTGTAGGAACAGGGAAACTGGCTGCTGCCTTCTAAGAGCTAAAGGCTCCGAGGTTCACAGAACCAGTGTGATTACGGGAGAAATCTTTTCTGTGAAAAGAAGGCAGAGTTGTCAGACAACCTGCTTTCTGGTGGTTTTCTTTGGGAGATGCTATATTTAAATGTGGGGACATTATAAAAGTTGAAACATATATAACAACCGCTAAATTAAGTGACAATAATGTTTCCTAACCTTTATGCAGTCAGTAATCACCATTTATGGAATGCCCACTCTGTACAGAGCAAAAAGCTGAGGCAGCTGTGAGAGGTTACAAAGAAGAGGCGAGTGCCCACCCTCTGCAAAGAGACTGTTTAGAATCAAATAAAATACCAGGAGCCAGGAGCAAGACCTTTAATACATGTGCAGCTGTGCAGAAGAGCAGTGCAAAAGAACTGGGAAATAAAACAAATGGGAAGTCAGTCTGCGGGAGGGCACAAAAGTGATTAACGAAGGAACCAGAGTGGACGGGGTGAGGCTGAAAGATGAAAAGGACATCCAAAAGAAAATGTGAATCATTTCCTAAGGGCTCATTCAAGATTCAGAATGTTCTATCTTTATGTAATAAGTCCAAGTTCTCCTTTTCTTATAGCACTAAGAGAACTTTGAATTCATAACAACTACTTAATAGAAAGACAGCCCTCAAACTTTGGCAAATATAACAAAGAACCACCATAGCATGAACTGCCACTCAAAGACAATAAATCGGCCCCCAAATCCTGAGAGTAATAGTTTTACAGGGAAAAAAATGTAAAAGTTATATCGAGAAATAAAACCAACAAATTTTATTCTGCACATTAAAATAGGATGTTTCTATTACTAATAGGAAATTAATATATACTCTCTGAAGCCTCACTGTCCAATAGAAATATAATGTGTGCCACATACATAATTTAAAATTTCCTAGCAGCCACGTTAACATAAAAACAGGTGAAATTTTTGATATTTAATCCAACATACCCAAAATATTATCATTTCAACACAGAATCAATACAAAAATGTATTGACATGTTTTGCTATTTTTTATACAGTCTTTGAAATCCAGTGTGTATCTTACAGCACATCTTGATTCAAAACCTAAATTTCTATCAGAAATAATTGACCTATAATTACATTTCATCAAATTTACAGTTAAAGTAGAGTCACATATCCAAATTGTTCTAAATATACTTAGAAGTTTTCCAATTAACTGAATCAAGCGTCAAGGTTTTTTTGGTTTTTTTCTTTTAATACTTTTTGGTGAGGCAGATTGGCCCTGAGCTAACATCTACCACCAATCCTCCTCTTTTTTTTTTCTCCCCAAAGCCCCAGTACACAGCTGTATATCCTAGCTGTAAGTCCTTCTAGTTCTTCTATGGGATGCCACCATAGCATGGCTTGATGAGCGGTGTGTAGGTGTGAGCCCAGGATCTGAACTGGTGAACCCTGGGCTGCCGAAGCGGAGTGCACGAACTTAACCTGTATGCCACCAGGCTCGCCCCTCAAGTATCGGTTTTAAATTTAAATTAAACCAATTCAGTTTCTCAGTCACATGTTTCAACTGCTCCAGAGGCTCATGTGGCTAGTGGTAACTGTACTGGACAAAGAAGGTCTAAAGAAATAAAGAAATAATTATAAAGACAATCACTGGAGCCAAAAATTCAAACCTAATTATTAAAAGAAATATAATAAAACAAAGCTAGATAGATAACATGGTCAAAAAAATTAAGGTATTAAAATAGAAAGCAAAAGAAAATTACAGATGTTTATCATTACAGATGACAGATCTGTCACATCAATAAACATAAATTGGTTATACTTAACCACATAAAAGAAAAAGTTTGATTCTCAAAGCAAAACCCAACTTTATACTACATTTCAAGACAATATTTAAAGCAAAGTAATTCAGGAAGACTGAAAACAAAAGGATGACAATGCTCTACCAGAAATGTAAGCAAGAGGAAAACAGAGATCTGAATCTCAGTGTCAACTAAGGTTGGGGCCAGGCCAAACAGCATTAAACTAGTAAGATGGCAGCACTCTATCGCTAAAGGGTACATCTCAGAATGACGACATGACAGTTAAGAATAAGCAGCAAACATAACATTGACAGGCACAAAGAAAAACTACAGGAGAAATATAGAGAAATAGAATCATATTATAAGGAGATCTGAACTTCTTTTGGGCCATGATAGATCAAGTAGATAAAAAAGAAGTAAAGTATAGAAAACTTAACATAATACGGTATATCTAATATTTCAAATTCTGTAACCTGAAAAGAGCATAACCTTTTTGCTGCCCAAGGAACGTTCACAGGAAATAACCACGTATTGGGCTACAAAGTAAACATCAATAAATCAGAGAAATAATGACTCAGCTAACATTCTCTGATCACAATGCAACAAAACCAAACATAAAGAAAATTAAAATACAGGATGCACTTACACTGGAAATTTAAAAACTCAAACAACTCTTAGCTCATAGAAGAATAAAAATCTGAAGATGCAGAGGAGCTGGGAGGAAGGATGAAATACAATACACATCAGCTGCTAAAGTAGCACTCGGAGGAGTTAACTATAGCCTTAAATACTGAAATCAACAACAAAACAGAAAACAAACGAAGTATCCAATCAAAAAGAAAAAAGTATAACAAAATAAACCCAGGGAGATGATCTGAGGGAATTAAAAAAGTCAAAGTAGACATTAACGAACTAGAAAACAAAAGTCATAAAACTAATAGAGGAGTCCTACCAAATAAATCACCACACCATCTGATCTAATCAAGAAAGGGGGGAGGGGAGAACAAATATACAAGAAATAATAGAGGAATAGCCACAGGGAAAATTAAGGCTGATAAGAGACTACCTTCTCAGCTATGCAAATTGACTTAACCTCAATGACTAGGATAATTTTCTAGGGAAACAGATCAAAATGAACTCTAGAAGAAACAGAAAATCTATACTGATCATTACCACAGAGCAGAGAAAGTTGTCAGAGGGCAATGGTCCCCCAAACACATTAGATTTAAAAGTTTCATAGGAAGATTCTACCAAGTCTTTAAAGAACAGACAATTCGAAAGATAAATTGGTCTTAGTATAGAAAAAGAAAAAATTTATGTTTTCTGAAACAAGCATGCCATTGATAGGAAACTAACAGACTACGCATACACACATCTACAAACAGTACTTGGATATCAATATAAAGGAGTTCATCATACTATTCTCAACTTCTGTATATGCTTAAAATTCTCCATAACAAAAAGTTAAAATAGGGGGCCGGCCCCATGGCCGAGTGGTTAAGTTCTCGCGCTCTGCTTCTGTGGCCTGGGGTTTCACCAGTTTGGATCCTGGGCGTGGACATGGCACCACTCGTCAGGCCACACTGAGGCAGCGTCCCACATGCCACAACTGGAAGGACCCAAAACTAAAAAATGTATAACTATGTACTGGGGGGATTTGGGGAGAAAAAGCAGGAAAAAAAAAAAAAAGATTGACAACAGTTGTTAGCTCAGGCGCCAATCTTAAAAAAAAAAAAGTTAAAAAAATGTTTACTGGGGGAGAAAAAGATTCTATTTAGATACCATTTTTCACTTATCAAAAGTTTGATAATGTGGTGAAAGCGTAGGAACATAGGTACTCTCAAACTTCTAGTGAGAGAATAAACAGACATCCTCTGACAATGCTTATCAAAATTTCAAATACACATCTCCTTTGATGTACTAATCCCATGTTTAGGAATTTGTCCTATATACACACTCGTTCATGCACGAAATGACGCATGCAGTAACTCACTGTAGCACCGGCTGTCACAGAAAAGACTGGAAACGATCTACTAGCCATCAACAGAGAGTTGGCTAATGAATTATAGTATGCTCATATAAACAAAATCTCAGGAGCCATATAAAAGGGAAATTCTGCAGATATGGATATGGAAAGTTAAGGCATTAAGTTGAAAATACAAGGTATAGACAAAATATAACAAGCTGCCACGTGTGCAACAAGAGGGAGGCTAGTGGACAGAAGTAGGAAGCTGACTTTTCTACGTCCTTCTGCACGTCTGAATTTGGAACCACGTGACCATAATCTCAGATCAAAAAGAAAATCTCATTTTTAAAAATCTCACTCTTTAGAAGGCACTCTTGCCATTACAAATCCATAATCCACTTAGAACACTTGCTATTCTTCCTACAGTTGCTATTCTTGCTACACTTGCTAACTATGTGGAAGGCCAAATTTCAAATAAAGACTGAATTCAAGAAACTTTTATTATTTTAAAGGGCAAAGAGAAATACGATACACAGATGAAAGGGAGACAGTAGTCTAGATCCAGAAGCTCATCTAATTAGTGGCTCTCAACCCTGGTTACGCTTTAGAATAACCTGGGAATCTTCTAAAAATACCAACGCTTGCACACCACCCCAGTTCTTTTACATTAGAAGTCCGGGGGATGGGCCCAGGCACGAAAACCACTGATCTAAGTGCTTTATGGCTGAGGTCCTCAACAGAGGGGCAGCGGAGGATTTTGCTCCCCCAGGGGCCATGGTGATGTCTGGAGACATGTTTGGTTGTCCCAATTGGGGGGAGAGGGTGCTACGGGCATCCAGTGGGTAGAGGCCAGGGAGGCTGCTTTAGGACACCTCCCACAATGCCCAGGACAGCCCCCCCGACACAATGACCTGTCCCAAAATGTCAAGAGCGCTGAGACTGAGAAATCCTCCTTTAAAATAAAATCACTGCTTCTGAAGTAACAACCAATTCTAGTCCCCACTCTTAAGGAAGATCATCTCCTTGTTTACTAGTGTGGATATATTAGTATAATGAAGCTATTTCAGTAGCCATAGAAACTGCAATTTATTTGTTGGCATGGTTATAACAAATACTGTAAACATAAAATTCCTTGTATATCCTTTCTCTGGTCCCTCTTATGTCCCATTTATACAGCAGCCAGGGAGAAAGTCAAAGTTCACAAAGTGGCAGCCTGTGGGCCAACATGGGCCATGCATCTATTTTGTTTGAGCCCCGGGTCTTTTAAAATATACTGAATTGGTGGCAACCAGCTGCCCCTTCTGGAGCGAGCATATCCCCAGGAGCATGCCACAGTCCCCATCTGGCTAGCTTCATGGAGTCATCTGCAGCTCCCCACCTGGTGATTTACGCATTTGAGGTGGCCCTCCCCTGCAGTTTTCTCCAATCATACAGGACCATAAAGCTTCTTTCTCCTTCTTCCTCCTCACCTTAAAAACATCCCCACACCCATTCTAAATTCTCAAACTCCCACATCACTTGCCAAAAGAGAACTTCTATCAAGAGCTAGAAGAACTAAGAGAAAGGTAGCAGTCGAGATGGCCTTTGTGTGACAACACTCTTTTTCTAGTTGTTGTCATTAACGATAGGCTGCCTGTCACCTGATTCATCTCTGGATATTACAACCTAGGCTTGTAGTTTCTAGCATATTCCACTACAATTATATATAGCTCTTTCGTGAGCTTCCTTATAAGGAAAAGACTTCAATTATTAGGTTTCTTCCATTATCCCAGATTAGTGTATCCCTCCGCCCCTCCTAAAATAGGTCAGAAGCCTTTTATGGGAAATATCTATCAAAAGATTTGGGGATTTTCTTTCAAAAAGTTCATCCCTTTTCCTTTGAAATTATAATCACAAAGTTTTGGAGCCGTGCTTTACAGATGACATGATACAATCCACACATTTAATTAACGAGGCAAATGAACCCCAGTGAGGTTCAGTCACTTAGCCAAGGCCACATTCTTCAGTTGGTGGCAGAGCAAGAATTAGAACATTTGTTCCAAGATACTAGTGCCGTGGATTTTCCATGATAACACTATCCCTCACTGTGGTTTTCCTACTCAAATGACATCCTTGCCAAGACATCTATGAATACGGGTAGCTACTAGCTGCCACAGAAATAAATCAACTGAAATTTCAACAAGCTATTAGGGCTATTACTTCAACCTCGAGGGTGAAAGGAAGGAACTGGGGGCTTCTGGATTCCTTTTGTTCCTTTTATTGTGAATTAACCTAGCTCGGTTTATCCCAATGAAAGGCTAATACCTCCACAATCTTCTCTAAACCATAAATTAGAGATGGAAAACATACTATTCATAGCAACAGTGACATTTTCTTTCTAAACTCTGAAATTAAGAGCTGCCTCAAACCTCTAAAATTCTCACAAGTGGCCAGAGATGATAGAGTAAAACTACTGAAACGCTTGGGGAGTGAAGTTTAAGATGCAACACAGATCAACATCTCATTGAACTTTGACATTCCTCAGCATTCTCTGGCAAATTGGTTGTTCAAAATTTAATTTGGTCTCAACTTTAACCTATTCCTCTCTTCCTATCCCAACTTTTTTTAAGTATGGACAACATCACATTTTGCATATCGGGTCTTCCCTGAATGTTCCAGCTACTCTGCATAGTTTTTATGCCCACCTGATACTATCCCTTGATATTTACATAAAGTTCATTAAACGAACAGACGCCTCATTATTTTCCCTTGAGAGCTTAGAACATATTTGCTGTTTCATTTTATTTTCCCCCAAGGACGCTGAGTTCCGTTCTGATACCTGGGTGCGCACTTTTTTACTTTCAGGTGTTTCACAACCAGCTCCCTCGCATTCAGCAATTGCGAGTCATTCGCTCCGCAGCTGAAACTGCACCACTCTGGGGAAACACGATCCAGTTAACATAAGGCGGTGGAATCTATTCCCCTCTCAGTTAGGCCTCAGGCAGGTTGGGGGCCAGGTCTCCTGCGCTGCCATCTCAACTGGGGCAAGTTGCCTACCAGCCCACTCGAGAGGGGAGAAGGGGGGTGGGACACAAAAAGAGAGAAGCGACGAAAGGTGCTGACACCGCGGCCAGGGTTATGTCACACCCTGCTCTGACGCTAGGAGCCCAAACATCCGCTCCTCCCCAGCATCTAAAGCACTTGCAGTCCAGGCCTCTAACTGCTTTAACATAATACGAAGAAAACAACAGTTCGAGTCCTGCTGCCCCGGCCACACGGGATCACCTTAGAGCAGAAAAGGAACAAAATGCCATTGCATAATTTATTCGACCTCAAGGTGTTTCTAAACAGCTCTTACCCAGGCAAAAAAAAAGAATCTAAAAATAAAAACGTTAAAAAGCCACCCACATTCCGCTCCGAAGTTTTAAGGGCGGTGAGGTCTGTGTCAAGTAGATTTGAAGCTAACGACACAGGCTTGGGGAGTCCCGCCAGGGGTGAGGGTCCTCGCACGCCGTTTCTGTGTCTCCGGATAAGCCCCCGGCCCGTGTCTGGGTGCCAGGCCCTGCCCTCCGAGCCCCCGGGAGAGGCTCCGGACATCCCGGAACCCCGCCTGTGGTTCCCACGGACTTTGCCCCGAGGCTGCGGAGCCCTGCGGCGGAGATGGTGGGCCCAGAAGGCAGGAGCCCCACGCCCCGGCGCCTTGGGGGCCCGTGGCCCCGCACTCACCGAAGTCCAGGAACTGCTTGATGGAGAGCGGCGACGGCGAGAAGCGCGAGTAGCGCTCGATCTGCTTGGGCACCGGCTGCTTCAGCAGCAACCGGAACAGCCGCATCCTCGCCGGGGCAGCGCACAGATCAGCCGAGACGCTCAGGCAGCCGCAAGGACCGGTGCAGCCGAGCCGCGCGGATCCGGCACGTTTGCCAAGCGCGCACCTCGGCCTCCGCCTCGGCCTCGGCACCGCGGGTGCAGCCGCCGCAGCAGCAGCAGCAGCTCCCGGGCCGCAGCCGGCCGCCCGCGGCTTGCCCAGGCCCCGCCCACGGGGGCGGAGCCGGCCGCCGCACGTACGCGGCGCGCGAGGTGCGCGGCGGGGCACGAGGGGCGCGCGGCCGCACGCGCCGGCCGCTGATTGGCCGCCGTCGCCCTCGCTTTCTTTTGCGGGCGGGCGGCGGGCGGTGGCGCCTGCCTCCCTGGCTCCTCGGACCATGCAGGCTGGCAAGTGCCGCCGCCCCCGGCTAGGTCCTACGCTGCCGAAAGGTGACGGAGATGCCAGGGCACTGGGTGGAGGCCCGGAGCCCACCCCCAAGAGATCCGATCTTAGGCGCCGCTCAAAGCCCTTCTTCCGGGAGGCCTTTCCTGGATGGGCTGAAGGTTGCACTTGAGGGTGTTCCTTACATCTTCGTACTTTGATTTTCCTGTTCTGTTTACCGCTTAATTATAGTGGCTGTTCCGTGCCCTCCACCACTACCACCACATTTGGGCAAAATTAAATGTAAACTCACTGGCTCTGTGTCATGCCAGCCCCTGATCTTGGGAGAGGATTAATTGTAACGCCACTGGCTCTGTGTTTCGTGGGTCACCCCCCCTCCCCGCCCCCACCTCTCCACCCTCCCACCTCCTCTCTTTTGAACACCCTTGGGCAGGATTGTTAGGTCACTGACTGTTTCATGGCCCGCCGCCCCTCGTTCCCCACTCGGACCAACACCTTTGGACAAGATTAGTTAAATCACTGTTTCATACCACTACCACCACCATCGGAAAGGATCGAATTGAAGGTCACTGGCACTTTCATAACCCGTTACCTCCAGCGCCACCATAGGACAGCTCCCTGACTGTTTCATGCTTTGCCAACACCAGCACCGCTATTTTTGGACAGGAGTCTAGGCTTACGCTATGTGTTGGCTATTTTGTCTGCATAAGAGTGAATTTGAACTGAAGGCTCGGTATATGAAATCACTATTTCCTAATGTGAGGTATGAAGTACTACTTGCTTAACCATTTCCACCAAACCTTGCTTTATTTTTGGCAATGTGGAAACATCAACTAAAATGAAAGGTAGAATGTTCTCTAAGGAAAGGTAAAAATGTAGCTGGAAACCACTCCTTTGGGCTGATTGACCTGGGTTTCTCACTAAATAGAATTATTGGTGTGTAGCTATTTAGCTTTTGTGCCTTCATTAGGTGTTTATGCACCCAACTCTTTGCTTAATAGCTGCATCTCTACTCTGAAGTTAAAAGTAATACATACACTCAAAGGCATCCAGTGGTCTTCCCACACTTCTAGATTTTCAAGTACATTTTGAACATCTTGGTGGTGGTATGGTATGTAGACTACCGTGTCTTTTCCATTCAAACCAAAGCCTAAAAGAGACATACTAACAACCTCTGTAACCGGGAGCTTTGCCGGCAGAGCTAAGCAGTCCTGTTGGTGTGCATGGGCAGACAAAGGAAGACCTGTGGCCTGTGGTTCCTCCAGTGACTGTCTCAGGTGCTACCTGCACGCAGAGTGTACTTGGTGGCAGTTGTGGTAGTCAGTGAGCAAGAAGTTGAATATCAGTGGAGAGGGAGGTTTTCCCAGCATAAACTGCAAATCACTGCTGATCTTTCTGAGTTGGCAAATCACCTGTTTCACTCCTCTTCCACTGAACAAAATGCTGCTTTAAATCCATGTATTCTGTTGATTTGATTACTTGAACTGTCATGTGCCTAGTTTTATTACTGCTTCTCCAAAAGGTAGCAAAGTCTTAGAAGTTGGGAACAATAAGAAAGAGCCTGGTTTAATACAAACTGTGCTGGTCCAGGGCTCAAACGACCTAGCTCCAAGCTTGGTTCTATCATTAACTAGCTGTATGACCTTAGACAAATCACTTAACTTTTATGTGTTTCAGTTACTTCTTATGTCAGATGGAGATGCCTGATTTCTCCCCCTGGTATTTGTAACGATCAAATGAAACAAATCATATTTAATATAAGCACAAGATGTTGTACCTATTTATACAGCAATACACATATTTTTAGCTAATAGTTTCATATTAACTGGCAAAATCCAGAAGCTAAACCAGTGGGTTGATTTCAGTGCTAGTTGTAGTTATAAGATAAGATAAGTAAATAGATCTTAAGATAAATAAATAGATCTTGATGAACTTTTTTCATTTCTTTGTACACACCAAGATCTTGCGGAGGCCCTGCTCCCTGTGGCTCTCAAAGTAAGATCGGTGGACTGCAGCAGGAGTGTCACCTGGGAACTTGTTAGAAATGCGAACTCTTGGACCCCACCCCAGAGCTACTGAATCAGAAACTCTGGAGGTGGGGCCCGGCCATGTGTATTGTAACAAGCTCTGGGGGTCTTAAAGATATGGCCACAAATTCTTTGATATTCCTCCCCTCGAGAGATGGAGTTTAATTCTCCTCCCCTGGAGTGTGGGCTAGATTTAGTATTCGCTTCTAACAAATAGAGGATGCCAGGAGAGATGAGATCTCACTTCAAAGATTAGCTTATAAAACAACTTCAATCCTACAAATACCCTCCCAGTACTCCTCAAAGCTATCAAGGTCGTTAAAAACAAGGAAAACCGGAGAAACTATCACAGCCAAGAGAAGCCTAAGGAGACATGACAACTAAACATAATGTCATATCCCACTTGGGATTCTGGAACACATGAAAGGACATTAGGTAAAAACAAAGGAAAGCAAAGTAAAAGATGGACTTTGGACCAAATTTGTGTAGTAATAATGTATCAATATTTGTTCGTGAATTGTAATAAATGTACCATACTAATGCAAGATGTTAACAGTAGGGGAAACTGTGTATGGGGTGCATGGGAACTCTATGTACTATCTTCTCAATTTTGCTGTAAATCTGAAACTGTTCTAAAAAACAGTCAATTATACAATACAGTATTGTTAACTATACTCATCAAGTTATATGTTACAGCCCCAGAACTTATTTGTCTTATAACTGGGAGTTTTGAAAGTGGCTAAGAGAGCAGATCTTAAAAGTTCTCATCACTAGGAAAACAAAATTTGTAACTGTGTGAGTTGATGATGTTAACTAAATTTATTGTGGCAATCATTTCGCAATATATCCCTACATCAAATCATTATGTTGTACACCTGAAATTTATACAATATGGCAATTATATCTCAACAAACTGGAAAAGAGCAGTACAAAATGTAAAATAAAATATGTTTCCGGGCCGGCCCCGTGGCCGAGTCGTTAAATTCACACACTCCTCTTCGGCAGCCCAGGGTTTCACCGGTTTGGATCCTGGGCGCGGACATGGCACCGCCCATCAGGCAACGCTGAGGCGGCATCCCACATGCCACAACTAGAAGGACCCACAACTAAAATATGCAGCTATGTACGGGGGGGATTTGTGGAGAAAAAGCAGAAAAAGAGAAGACTGGCAACAGTTCTTAGCTCAGGTGCTAATCTTTAAATATATATATATATATATATATATATATATATGTTTCAAAGTGTAAAATAAAATATATTCTAATAATATAAAGAAAATATGTAAGATATTAATAAAAATATTTTTTAACCATAGAACTACTGAACATTTAAAGGACATGTATTACAAATAAAATAATAAGTCAACATTTGGATTCCATCTTGGCGTTTTCCCTCTCTTGCTCCCTGTCTGTCTCTCCGTCTCTGTCTCTGTCTCTCTCTCAGCAGCCACCAGCCGTGCTGTGAGGCAGCTCTGTGGAGAAGCCCACAAGAGTGAGCTTGGAAGCAGAACCCTTAGGAAGCAGAGCCTTGCCCCGTCCGGCACCTTGATTGGAACTTCATGAGAGACCCTGAGCCACAGCCGCTCAGCTAAGCGGCTCCTGGACTCCTGACCCCATAGAAACTCTCATAGTTTGTTGTGATAAATGTTTGTTGTTTGCAGCTGCTAAGTGTTGGGATCGTTTGTTATACAGTAATAGTTAACTAATCTCCAAGCCCTCCAGGTGATCCTGCCACGTGCTCAAGGGTGAAATCACTGTCCTCCCCTGTGCTCTCTAATTCCTGCCCCCCCCCCCCCCCCCCCCCCGTTCTTCCTGGCTGCTGCCTCAGGCCTCAGCAAAGTCATCCCGTGGACGTCCGGGGGGCCTTCCCTGACCACAAAGGTGATTCGTGCTTCATCCCCAGGGTCCAGCGTAAGTACCAGTTCCTCTTTAGGTTCACGACAAATATTTATTAAATAAATGAAAACCAACTACAATAACAATTAAACCTACCCCAAATCGCATTCCTTCCTATCAGCTCTCAATGGAGAACAAAGGCAAGGGTAGTGTTCCGAGTAATGCATGCATTAATGGACACTTTATTAAATCATATTTTGATAGTCAAAAGCCAAAATCCAAAGGGGGGTGGAACAGATGAGGGGGAAAAAAACGAGCCCCTCATTATCTGCTCATCTGCCACTAGTTGGTGCATCTTGTTATAAAGTGCCTCCATTGTCACTTGACTTTATGAAATCCTGCTCTCCCTGTCTTTTCCTCCTTCTCTCCTCACTCTCAACTGACAATTTTTGAGCACCTGCTGTGTGAGAAGTGAGGTACTCTGTGAGAGTACCTATGTTGTCTCTTCACAGTAAATCTGATAGATGAATAGCATCCTCATTTTACAGGTGAGTGAACTAAGACACAGAAAGGTTAAAGTAATTTAAGATTACGCAGCTTATAAATAACAGTCTGGATTTGAATCCAGGTCTCCTGACTCTTGCTTCTATGTTCTTTCATAATACCAGCCTGCATTTTTTAAAGTAGACTTTAGGGGGCCAGCCCAGTGGTGCAGCGGTTAAGTTTGTACATTCCACTTCAGCGGCCTGAGGTTCACCGGTTGTGATCCCGGGTGGGGACATGGCACCGCTTGGCAAGCCATGCTGTGGTAGGTGTCCCACATATAAAGTGGAGGAAAATGGGCACGGATGTTAGCTCAGGGCCAGTCTTCCTCAGGAAAAAGGGGAGGATCGGTGGCAGATGTTAGCTCAGGGCTAATCTTCCTCAAAAAAAAAAAAGCAGACTTTAGTTTTTTTTTAAAGCATTTTTAGGTTCACAGCAGAATTGAGTGGAAAGGACAGGGAGCTCCCACATACTGCCTCCTCCACAGCCTCCCCTACCATCAACGTCCCCTACCAGACTGGTACATTTGCTACAATCAGTGAACCTATATTGACATGTTATTATCACCCACAGTCCATAGTTTACATTACTGTTTTCTTGGGTTTTTTGTTTTTGTTTTTGTTTTTTTTTTTTGGTGAGGAAGATTGACCCTGAGCTAACATCTGTTGCCAATCTTCCTCTTTTCGTTTGAGGAACATTTTCGCTGAGCAAACATCTGTGCCAATCTTCCTCTATTTCTATGTCAGACGCTGCCACAGCATGGCTTGATGAGCAGTGTGTAGGTCCACGCCGAGGATCCAAATCCGTGAACCCTGGGCCACCAAAGCAGAGCATGCGAACTCAACCACTACGCCACCAGGCCAGCCCCTACATTACTATTCACTCTTGGTGTTGGACATTCTTTGGGTTTGGACATATGTATAATGACATGTATCCACCATTATAGTATCATACAGGATAGTTGCCTTGCCCTAAAAATCCTCTGTGCTCTGCCTATTCCTTCCTTCTCCTCCCAACCCCTGGCAACCACTGGTCTTTTTATTGACTCCATAGTTTTGCCTTTTCCAGAATGCCATATATTTGGAATCATACAGTATACAGCCTTTTCAAATTGGCTTCTTTCACTTCACAATGTGCATTTAAGGTTTCTCCATGTCTTTTTGTGGCTCGATAGCTCATTTCTTTTTAGGTCTGAATAATATTCCATTGTCTGGATGCACCACAGTTTATTTATCCATTTACCCAGTGAAGGGAATTTCAGTTATGTCCAAGATTCACCAGCCCTCCTTTTGATTTTAAAAATGGGAAGTGAGAGTGTGAAGATAAGTGAACTAGAGGAGTAAGGATTACTTAATAAAGTTTTACTAAATTTATAACTTTAATCAAATATGTGTGTGATTTGAAGCAGTGGCTCTACTCTCCCAAGTGCCCGGATTCTTGATTTTTGTGACAAACTATTTCAGATGGTGTGAATCCTCTTGAAGTCCATTTATCCTGGTCCTTTCATTTCTAATTAAGGAGGGTTTTCAATCTTAGTAGTCTTTCTCTTCCCCTAAAAGAGGTCAGAAAAGATTTTAAGTACAGGAATGGTGTGGCAGGATAATTTATTGAGAAATTAAATCTGTGTTTTGTTTTTGCTGCTCTTGCAGGGGTCAAAGAAAGGGCTGGCTGATCTTCCCTGACCCAAAAGACAACGGAGCCTTTGGGGCTGGGCTTTGCACTGCTATGCCTTGACGAGTTTGTTAGCTGCTTTTCTATAGTAGGGTGCTTTGGTTTCTAGGGCTGAAAACAGAAGTTGGAAAATATAAGAGACATTTTGGTGGTTTCTGTAAATTCATTCCCTCTTCTATTGGTATCTACCCCCACTTTTATTTATTTCATCATGTGGTGCATCGTGCTTAAGGGGGGAAGTAGCCCACTTTGGTTGTAGTAATGGGATATATGGCTCAATCTAAAAACTGATGAGGAGCCAGCCCTCATGGCCTAGCAGCTAAAGTTTGGCACACTCTGCTTCGGCGGCCCAGGTTTGGTTCCCAGGCGTGGAACCACACCACTCATCTGTCAGTAGCCATGCTGTGGTGGTGGTTCATATAAAAGAACCAGAAGAATTTACAACTATACACAATTATGTACTGGGGCTTTGCGGGGTGGGAAGGAAGAAAAAGGAGGAAGATTGGCAACAGATGTTAGCTTAGGGAGAATCTCCCCCTGCAAAAAAACAAACCAAATGAAAAACTGATGAACTTAATTCTGACCACTGGACATGGCTCTTGGTTCAGGGATGGGCACATCACCCAATTAAGGCCAATGAGAAAGGAGGGGACATTTCCTGGTGGCGTCTGTGAAAGAAACTAGTTTGCTATTCAGAGGAAACTTCTGGAAGAATCTCTCTCTTCTCTTTCTCTGTTTCCACCTCCTCTGAGCCCACATGAGGAAGCATGTAGCATCAATTGACAATAATCTTGTGACCAGGATGAAGCTGACTTTGTAGAAAGCGGAACAGAAAGAGGAAGAAACTGGGTCTTCAATGATGTTGTCAGATAACTAAATCAAACGAACCCTGAAGTTTCCTCTGGACTTCCACTTACACAGGCTAGTACATTTCCTCTACGGTTGAGGCCAGCTTGGGTAGATTTTCATTGCTTGGAGTCAAAAGTGTCCTAACTTTCACACTAAGCATTCTCCATATATCCTGCATATACACTGTGTATCCTGCATATATACTCAGGAACAAGTCCCGTATATACATATGTATATGAGTGTACATATACATGTATATGTATATGAGTGTATATGCAGGAACACATCCTACATATGTTCCTGCATATACACTCAGGAACAAGTCCCCCACTGATGGCTGCTGTTGGATGTCTTGCCAGCTCTGCATATGGGAATTCAAATCCAGATTCAATTTGATTTAAAAAAAATAAAGGTAATGTTTCACATGCCCAAGTATTATAAGACAAAATTACATCCTATAATATTCAGAATAAAAGAAACAATAAGGGAGAATGGTTAAGTAAATCATGACATATGCACTCAATGGACCATTACACTGTCATTAAAAATTTATTGTATGAAGTTTAGATGAGAACATGGAAAATGCAAACATTGTAAGTGGGTAAAAGCAAGATACAAAATTATGTATTAAATTTGAGCTCAGCTATGAAGAGATCACAAAAACTTCATTAAAAAAGTCTGGAAGGAAACAGCAAAATGTCAACAATACAAGACCACTAAAGAGTGTTTTGAGTGATACCATTGTTAGATTGACATTTAGGAAATCCTTTGGAGTCCCTGGGTGGGACTGTGATCCAAAATTATGAACCAAGGATAGTTCATGTGAATGGCCTTATTCAGTTCTTCTTCACCCCAAAAGATGAAGGTTAATTATACAGAGACTTGTCAGAGTCCACTGCTCTTCTGTTTTTATCTAAAACATGATTTTATCAGCTTCTATTAATATGTACTTAGTGCCCGTAATTAGCTGAGCGTGAGCCATTATTTGCAGTGGACTCTGACATCTAAGGTGCCACCTGTTATCTGGACAACTTGGCGGTCCTTACATCAGCAAGTCTGGCACAGCCTTCATCCATCCAAGCTGCATGCCAAGGTGCAGCCTCCCCCACCCCTAATCATCACGACCATGGACAGTGAACTTGACAGCAAACTTGAGGCAGTCCCCAAGTTGCTCAGATTTCCATCAGGGAGGGCTGTGTAGCTACTAGGAGGGCTTCTCCCGCAGGCCACTGGAGTCTTTTAACAACCCCAGTTGTTTTCACCTTCCCCCTCCCTCCACTTAGTGTAATTTTCTGGAAGTTCGAAAGCTTTGAGGTAAAGAAAAACAGCCATTCCTCACAAGGAGACTGGGGGTTGCTGCTCCAGGATAATCTGTCAGATGTACCATCTGATGTATGAGAAACTATAATTAGTGATATTAAAGGAACAGGATTGGGACCAAGCACCTCCCACAGTTTGAAACGGTCAATAAGATAAAATATAAAAGGCCAGATTTTGAAATTTAAAGATAGGCAACCTCATTAGAAGTGCTAAGGCTGCCGACCCAATACAGCACCACCGGCCACGTGGGGCCCTTGAGCATCTAAAATGTGCTGGTCCAAATTGAGACATGTTATAAGTGTAAAATTCACACCAGCTTTTGAAGACTTAGTATGAAAAAAAAAGAATACAAACTATCTCATTAATAATTTTTATATGGATTACATATTGAAATGATAACATTTTGATATATTGGTTAAATTGATTAAATCAAGTATATTATTAAAATTTATTTCATCTGTTTCTGTTACCCTTTTATGTGTGGCTTCTAGAAAATGTAAAATTACATCTGTGGCTTGCATTTGGGGCTCATGTTGGATTTCTATTGGACAGTGCTGTGCTTGATATATTGCAGGGTGTCCCTTATACTCCTGTTTGTATAGAAAGGTAGCTAACATTTGCTGCTGGGCATCTTTGTGCCAGAGCTGTGTTAGGTGTGGTTACCTCTTTTAACCTCATGTCAACCTTACAAGGCACACATGAGTATACCCATTTACAGATGAGACAACTGAGGCTCAAGTAAGTTAAATAACTTGCCCAAGGCCAGCCCTGAAGTATGGTAGGGCCAGTAAACTCAACACCAGATAATTGTTCAGGCTGTTATTCAATTGCCAAGGCTCTTCTCTCTGCCATGACTTGAAGACCTATATAAGCAGAAGAAGTAATGCCAAAGAAATGGGAGGAGATATGTTCTCTAAAATCGCAATTGCTTCCCACAGACAAGCCTCATTAAAAAAATAAAACTACACCTCCCTAGTCCTTGATGCCAAGTTGACAAACACATGACTGGTGTTTTCATCTAACCATAACTTGGAAAGAGGTTTTGAGCAGGTGCTGTTGAAGAGCTAGACTTTCCCCATTCAAAAGAGAAATAGTCCCCTAAGTATTTGTCTATAGTTTTAGACGAAGCAGGAAGAAACATTTGCTAGTTAGCCCTACCATTTCCTTTTTCTTGCAGAGCATCTTGATGGCTTTGATATACTAGTTTGGGGTTGCAGCTGTGGAGAGAAGTATTTGGACGCCCCCACCTCCACCCCAGCGCTATCTTGGAAGGGAGAGGGAGAGGAAGACTGGAGGAAAAATCAGAGCAGGGGCTTTAAGAAGGGCTGAGGTTGTATGGCCCCTGTCCTCTCCCTCCCCACCAATTGCATAACAGGTACTTCATTCACAGATGCTTGGTTGGGGGTGATTTTTTTCTGGCACAGTCTAGTGAAGGAATTGTGCAGTTCAGCACAGCTATGCAGAAGAGCCAAGAAGCAGAGGTGTCTAGGAGGACGTAGTATGAGCAGAAATCCTAGGGAGGGCTGAGGATTTTGATGAGCTGTGTGTTCTGAGGGTAAGGTGGGGAAGCGCAAAGGAGCAAATGGGAGCAGGGCGGGGCACTTTCACCTCAGTCCCTTGGGACATGAAGACCCCTAGCTCACATCTGGATGACCTATAATACTGGATTATTGGTGAAAGCACCTAGATGAGCTCCTACTTTCAACGCTTCAAACTGGCTCTTCCATTACTATTTCCAGAGTTTTGTATTCAAGCTAAAAGCGTCACCATTAGGATCTTACGTATGAGATAACTTTGGGGTTTTCCCCAAAATAGATCATGTGCAAGTCACTTATTTGAGAGATAATGCCAGAAACACCGCCAGGGGAGCAAGGAAGCCAGCCAATAGATGGTTTGCAACCCAGCAAGTTACGGCAGGTAACAGGAGCTCCTTCTGCCTGGAGAGCTCCTGGAAAAGGCAGGTACATATCTGAGTTCTCCTAGTGGAGAGGAGAGGCGACGGAGATGGGATATCTGTCCACCCATTCCTTTGGGTCTGTGGCTGAGAGTTGCTCCTGGGGAGAGCGAGGCATTTCCCTAGCACTTCTGGCCTGCTCTGTGGACTGCCTGGAATTTTATCGTTCTCTGGCTTTTATGAAAAATCTTTTTATGACACATAGTATATGTATGCTTATATTATTTCATTTCAGTTGTTTGGAACTTCATAAAAAAGTACCGTGCTATAAGAAATTTCTGGAACTAACCTTCTGCACTCAGTATTATATAACAAAGATTCGTTTTATGTTATGTGTGTTGCCATGGGGCATTTAGGTTGTTTCTAGTTTTTCTTTTTTCCTTCTTTCCATTTATTTATTTATTTATTACAAATAGTAAACAGTGCTTCTGTGAATGTTAATTTTGGACAGGTTTATAGATTCCATAAGAATGTTTAACACTACAAGGGAATGCAAATTGATTAAACCAATTTATACTCCCATGGATGAATAAGAGATTTTGTTAATCTATATGCTCTTCTTCAAAACTTGGCATTGTAAGACAGCTTCATCAAATGCTCTAGTCTTCGGTTTGGGTGTTGGAGTCACAGATGTTCATATTTACTTATGTATGTATTTTAAAAGACAGCCATGCGTGGACCTGTGTATCTTGAGCCCAGGATTATTATTAATTCGATTTTATGTAATTACTGACCCCCTTCAAAAATCGTACAGTCACAGCATACCAGTCAAGTTCTATAAACGCATGCTGTCAAGTTCCATAAACACCTCAGCCCAATCAGGGGCTCAAAGATCCAGCCTCACTCTAAATTCCGTCCTGAGCTGGGCAATATCTCCTTCTTTTCCCAGGGACCTCTTCCCTCTACGCTGCCCCCACTTCACAAGTATCATCCTACTGGGCCTGAAAAGTTCTTGCTTCTCATAGTTCCCTTTCCCAACAAAACGTAATTGTCAGCGTCCCATTCCCTCAAGACTGCTCTTTCCTAGCAGTGGCTCAAAGTACAAGCTTTAGGCAACATAGCCAAAGAGTGGGTTGACAATTTTGGTTACGTGGCACTTTGGGCATCCCTTGTGACACCAGGCAGATCATCACCTGTTCCCACTGAGGCGTAGGATCAGCCCTAGATACTGGTAATCCCTACTTGGGCATGCCACTAGATTAGGCAGTTTTACTATTTACCGACTGTGTGGTTTTAGGCAAATTATCTAACTCTCTGAGCTTTGGTTTTCTCACCTGGAAAATGGGAATGGTAAGGCCTCCTAGCCTAGCAGACACCTGACCTCGAAGTTCGAGGCCTAGATCTGCCACTAACCAGCTCTGTGGGTTTGGAAAAATTGCTTCATCTTTCCAGGCCCTGTTCCTCATGTGCAAAGTGAGAGAGCTGGACTTCAGCTGATCTCTGAAAAGGAGATCATGAGTCCATGAGAACTCTGACTACAATACTCAATTATTTATCACGCCACTGTCATCAGCCACGGCTATCATGCCTCAAGCACTAACCTATTCAACAGATCCTGAGGGAAGAGTTAGGACAAGCGCTTTCCGAGAAAATGAGAGAAAATAATTTGGTTTTACTTGAGGGAATAATTTCCAAATCTGAAGGATGAAGGAAATAGTGAAGAGAGGGGAGAAAATAACTACCCCCACATTTACAAATAAAAGCTATGCTTGTGTTCAAAACCGAGTTCAGAACTCTGATACTATTCTCTGATTACTCCAATTATTTTTTCACCACTCAAGCTTATTGCATGAGTCAGAGCTGTATTTTGTTTCTCCTTGTGTAAGTCCTTGTATAACCCTTTTCTTCTTTTATTCCTTTCCCTCAGAATGGCTTCATTCTCTCACTGTGTTTTTTTTTTCTTCTCAGCATTCCTGTTGTCACTCTGGTATCACTGACAAAGTCACTTTGGTCTTGGGTAAGTTTCACTTGGCAGCAAAGCCTGAGGAACACCTGTTCCCATTCTTCTGCTGTGTTGCCTCATAGGGTGGAGAAGGTCGGACTTCTATATATACCTCACAGTCATGGTTGAGGAATTCCATCTGAATTAGATGAAAGCTGAATTTCAGTAGACAATAAAAAATAGAGGAGGGGATGGCCCGGTGGTGCACCGGTTAAGTTCGCACATTTTGCTCCAGTGGCACAGGGATCGCCGGTTCAGATCCCAGGTGCAGACATGGAACCGCTTGGCAAGCCATGCTGTGGCAGGTGTCCCACATATAAAGTAGAGGAAGATGGGCATGGATGTTAGCTCAGGGCCAGTCTTCCTCAGCAAAAAAGAGGAGGATTGGCAGCAGATGTTAGCTCAGGGCTAATCTTCCTCAAAAAAAAAAAAAAAAAAGAATAGAGGAACATTTTCTCTTCCCATTATTTAAACCTTCAACCTGGAGCAACTCTTTTGGCTTTTCCAATAGCCTTCCTGGCTTCTCACAAAGTAGGAGACGTACCTATATCCTCCCCTTATACTTCTCCATGAACTCACCTACCTACCTAATATCCTATTATTCTTTGTCTGTTTGGAGGACTGGCTGTGTTCCTAATGAAGAGCCGCTGTATACACACTGGATAAGTTACAGTTGCAATGAAATGTTGATTAACTTAGACTCCCTGGAGACACAAAATCTCTCCAACATCACCAGGAGAATTAAAGGAAGAAAGAGAAGGGGAGGGTGAGTTCGTGGTTCGACTCTCAGAATAACCAAGACTGGAGGTAGAGATGGCAGCAAGTGAGGACTAGAGAGCTAAGAGGAAGAGTGGGTGATGGAGTGATCTTGGCCAAAGGGGACAAGAAAATGAGGAGGTGTGGTTAAGGCTCCAGAGGCCTGGAGTCCTGCCCACCACCTTTGTTTGTCTCTGGGAGGGCAAAGTATGTGTGCGCATGCGCTTTGGTGGTAGTAGTAGTGGTGCACATATTTCGGCCCCTCCCCAACAGCAGTTTCCCATTGGACTTCTCACCGCCATGTAGCTTTTCCTGAAGACTCTGTTCTCACTAATGTCTGCCAGAAACACTCAAAGGAGATGACAGTTCTCAGTTCTGTCCCCATTCCCCTGCCACACCAAATTCATGCTAGGGTCACCAATGATCTTCATGTCCAAGGGATATTTTTTAGTCCTTATTTTTCTTGACCTCATGGTCACTCCCTCCTTGTTGAAAAACTCTTTTCCTTTGAATTCAGTGGCTCCACACCCTCCTTGTTTTTCTCCCTGCTTTCTAGTCACTTCCGGGCCTCTTTTTCTGACATCTGCTCCTCTGCCTCACCTTGGGGTTCCTTAGAGCTCTTTCCTAGGCCCTCCTCTTACCTGCTTCTTTCTTCCTAGGCAATCTCCACTATCCCGATGGCTTCACTTACCATTAAAATTCTGACTCCCAAATTTAAATGTCCTGCCCCTGTATATGCAAATGCATATTTGCCATTTCCACTTGAATGTCTCAGTGACCCCCCTCAAGCTATACATGTCCAAAATTATACTCATGATCTTCCCACCAAAATTCTCTTTCAGCATTGTTCCCTTCATTAGAAAATCATAGTTCTGCTGACCAGGTTGCTTAAGCTAAGAATCTAGGTGTCATCCTTGACACCTCCCTCTCTGTCACCTCTCACATCCCATCAGTCATCAAGTCTTTTTTTTTTTTTTAAAGATTTTATTCTTTTTCCTTTTTCTCCCCAAAGCCCCCCATACATAGTTGTATATTCTTCATTGTGGGTCCTTCTAGTTGTGGTATGTGGGATGCTGCCTCAGCGTGATTTGATGAGCAGTGCCATGTCCGTGCCCAGGATTCGAACCAACGAAACACTGGGCCGCCTGCAGCAGAGCTTGCGAACTTAACCACTCGGCCACGGGGCCAGCCCCTGTCAGTCATCAAGTCTTTTGATTCTCTGCCCTATATATCTCTCGAATCTTTTTGCTTCTCTCCATCCATCCCAACTGCCACCATCCTGGCCAGGATTACCATTACTTCTCACCTGGACTATTCCAGTGTCCTTATAACTGATCTCCTGGCATCTTCTCTTTCCCCTCACTCCATTCTTTCATCTACTGTGGCCTAAGTGATCTTTAAAAATGTACATATGGTCATGCCTTTCTCCTTCAATGGCCTAGAAGGCCCTGCCTAGTCTAGCCCCTTTTTATTCCTCCATCTCTTCTTGTACAGCTCCAGCTCTTACTCTGTCTGCTCCAGCAATCCTGGATTTATTTTAACTTCTTACATGTAATGTTTTGCCTGCCTACAGCTTATGGATATGCTCTTCCTTCTGTCTGAAAGGCTCTTTCCACCCCCACTCACCTGAGACAGCTGACTCCTGCTCATCCTTAGAGTCTGCCTTAGACATCATAGCCTCAGGAAAACCTTTCCTGACCATCCAGATGTACTAGTTTCCTTTTAAATCACTCTCATAACAACCATGCAGTACTCCCGCAGAGCACATTGCAACACTTGCTCATTGATAGCAAGTTTTGGCTTAATGCCAGTCTTTCTCTTGTGGCTATAAGTTCCATATTGGCAGAGCCCATGTCTGTTTGTCCACCAGTGAGGTCTCAGCTTCTAGCTGATAGCAAGCTCTCAAGAAAAATCTGTGCATTAACTAACTCTCTGAACATTCTCACCAGCCATTGCTCCAACACTCTCACCAAACCATGCTTGTTGAACCGAAAACACCTGTTGAGTCCTCCTGTGTTAGTTTCCTATCGCTGCTGTAACAGATTGCCACAAACTTAGTGGCTTAAAATAACACAAACTTGTTTTCTTACAGTTCTGGAGGCCAAAAGTCCTAAAATCAAGGAGTCAGCAAAGCTGTGTTCCTTCAGGAAGCTCTAGAGGAGATTCCATTTCCTTGCCTTTTCTGGCTTCTAGAGGCTGCCTGAATTCTTTGGCTCACGGCCCTGCATCCCTCCGACCTCTGCTTCCATCGTCACATCTCCTTGTCTCATTCTCCTTCTCTCACTCTGACTCTCCTGCCTCCCTCGTATGAGAACCTTTGTGATTACATTGAGCCCATCTGGATAATCCAGGATCATCTCCCCATCTTGAGATCCTTAACTTAATCATATCTGCAAAGTCCCTTTTGCCACAAGAGGTAACATATTCACAGGCTCTGGGGATAAGGATGTTGACCTCTTTGTGGAGGGGCATTATCCAGCCTACCACACCTCTCATGCCCCAGAGGGTAAAATTTTTGCAAAGTTTTCTTGAACAAATTCTGAACTTTGCTACCAAATATCACACTCCATACACATCATGGTACTGACCACATTTTAACACTTTCTCCTAGATTCCCTTGTATATTATTTTCGATTAGTCTGTCCTCGAGTGGGCACATATACTCCATGGCGTCCACATACACACAGTCCTCAGTGTGCTTAGAATATCCTTCCAGATTCCTGTCCTTTTGGTGAGGAAGGTGGAGCCACAGAGCAGGAAGGGAACAAGGGCCAGCAAAGTGGTCGATGCCAGAGTCTACCCTCCCAAGTCCCCCTTGCGAGCTGTCACTTTCTAAAGAAACCGGCTGAGGGGATGGTCACAAAGTGTCTCAGGAGGAAGAGTCTCAGCAAGAAGCTGTGGTTGAACATCTTTAGATACTTTTATAATGTGTAAAACAACGTTTAGAAAGTGCACAAATATTGGCAATGAGTGTGGAAGCAAAAAGGGCTTTCTGATGCAAACAGTTTGCATCTTAAACACTTGACTTAATTAGTATCAATATTCTTAAGACTGAGAAAACCTGATCCTCGAAGTGCTACCTACTGACCATTCACCTCAGAGTTGGGGTGGGTGGAAGCCCCAGGCACGGTCTGGTCCTGCGTTACAGCTTCCATTACGTGCTTTTTCCGACAGTTACAGAAATCAAACAGAAGATATTGTTTCTGGCAGCACTGAATGTACTATCTGGGAGCGAATCTCTTGTTCCCAATAAGCACAATCTAGATTTCTGCGGAAGCGAGGACAAGCGTGTTTTTCTCTCATGGCATCTACTCCCTTTAGAGTAACCAACTCTCAGTTCTTTAATTCTTGTTCCCATCTAGAGGTTATTGCTTTATAAATAGTCTGTTTTTTTCCTAAGTCCATGAAAGATTTCCAATGGGACAAGAAGGAATTGAAAACGCTTTTTCTACACTCTTCTTACCTTTATTTGTTAAAATAAAAACATCGCTACCAAGAACAGCTCTAGGTAAGTTGTTCTAAATCATCTATCTCTGAGATGGACACACCCTTAGTATAATCTAGTCCTGAGGTTAGAACTCGGAAGGTAGAGATCAGCTGGTCCACCCCCTCATTTTGTAGATAAGGAAGCTGAGGTATAGACACCTAAGGAAATTGCCCAAGGACATACAGGTCAGGCCTGTTGACAGTTTCATAAGTCCATAAAAAGTATAAACCAAGATTCTACATATCCAGTTGATAATAGTCATAGATACAGTTTCCATATAATAAATTCAGCCTTCACTATTTTAAGGTTTTGTGATAATTTGACCTGAGCTGGGCCAAAGTTTCCTGCAAACACTCCATGAAAGAAAAGCTTACTAAGCAGTTAATGGTGTAAAAAGATCATAGAACATTCAGCTTACCTAGTTCTAGGGTCAAACTCCTTAAAGGACACTTGCCTTTAACTATATGCAACTATACTTCTGATTTTAAAATAAATCATTAAAATAGGCCTTGCAAAACCTCGCTTTACAGTCATTTTGTTAATTATTTAATGCTCACTATATACTTGCAATTTTTAAAATTATTTCTTTTAAACAATGAGCCTCAGAACTTCCATTGATCCAGCCGGATTGTCCCTTCTATTGACTTAGAATTAGAGGATTTAACTGCAGGGCTTCAGAGAGAATCAGAAATTGTGTGGCAAGGCTGACTCTTCCAGAGCAACTGCCCTCATTCACCTTGAGTGAATCTTGGCTGCTTTTGCTTTGATAAATAGGGAGGGCAGAGTGTTAGGAATTTGTTTCCCCCCACCAGTACTAATGTAGTACTTTTAACACCGACTCCTATTTATACACAGCAAGGATTTCTTCAGATGAAAATGACAACAAGGCAAGCCACTACCAGGCACTAGACCTTTCAGAAGAAGTCCTTTGCCCTTTCTGCCTGCAGCCCACACATCCTAGGAAGTTTCTGTCGCCCAGCTCTCTGGGAAACAATGAATGTGACAGATTTGGTTTAAACTCCGAACCCTCAGCAAGACATTCAAGAAAAGTCCCCAGTTTTTTGTCAATTGCAAAATCAGACTTATTCCTAGCAGAAAGTTGTTTGCCTCATTTAGGGCAGGGACTGTTATCCAGTACTAGGCACTTGTCAGAGAATCTGGCTTCGGAGTGGTTCCCTGTCTTAAAAGACATTTTTCATGTTCCCTATGATCCTAGCTCCTTCCTCCTTCCCTTCCATCTAGGGTTGCCAGGGAAATTTGAATTTCAGATAAACAACAAATATATTTTTAGTGCAAGTATGTCCCATACACTATTTGGAACATACTTATACTTTAAAAACTTATTTATTGTTTATCTGAAATTCAAATTTCACAGATGCCCTGTATTGATTCATTGACTTTTTTTTTTTTTTTTTTTTGCTAAATCTGGCAACCCTACGTGGTTCTCTTCTTCCAACTTTGTTTTGTTCTTTCTCCTAAAATTTTATTTCAATGGGCTCTCTCGCCAATTTCATTCTCTTTAAGGACAATTCTTTCTTCACCTTCTGCTTTTATTTGGGAGGTATTAATTTTTAGTGATTTTGGATTGTGATAGGCAACACGAGACTTCTGTATAAAGGGGCTCAGAGCCGCGCATACAGTGAGATTTGAAAACGGCCTGTCTGAAGCCATCTCTTCCGAAGCTCTACCCTCAGCAAGTACTCCTTTGAGTTAAGCACTGCCTTCTCTACCTGGTACCTCTAAAACATCCCAGGGAAACATTAACACAACAAGCTATGAATACCTTAGTAGAAATAGTAGTAATGATTTGAAATTTTTATTTCCATCTACTTTTTTTAAGTAAACTCTTCTTTGGAAGTATAATATACGTACAGAAGTGTGCCCAATTAATAAGAGCACAGCTGGATGAAGTTCCCCAAAGTGAACATACCTAGGTAACCAACAGCCAGACCAAGAAATACAACATTAGGACGGAAATCCTGTCACATGCTACAATATGGATGAAGATTGAGGATATTATGCTAAGTGAAATAAGCCAGCAACAAAAGGATAAATACTGTATGATTTCACTCATATGAGGTATTTAAAGTAGCAAATTCATAGAAATAGGAGTACAATGGTAGTTACCAGGAGCTGAGGGCAGGGGAACGGGGAATTGCTGTTTAATGGGTACAGAGTTCAAGTTTTGCAAGATAAAAAAGTTCCGGAGATCTATTTCACCACAACGTGAATATACTCAACGCTACTGAACAGTACACTTAGAAACGGTTAAGGTGGTAAATTTTATGATATGTGTTTTTTTGCCACAATAAAAAAAAAGAATTACATTACCAGCTCCCTGGAAGCCCTCACGGCCCTTCCCAGTCACTCCCCCTTGTCTAAGATAACCACTATTTTGATCTCTAGAAAGAGTCCATCTGCTTTAAAAAGATTCTAGAGTTAGTAAGAAAGATCCCTTTCCTTCTGACAGGGAGATTCCTTCAAATCAGAAAAGGATTTGATCGTGCCTACCATGGCGCCTGGCATAGAGTAAAAGTAGTTCAAAAATGCTTGCTGATTCCACTTTGACTGAGAGCTTTAGGCTTGCGCTTGTGGGAGGTGCTGAGGGAGAAGAGGGCACCCAAGAAAGAAGATGGAAGTTCTGTAAACAAACCAGCTACTTTGCAATCTTGCCAAAGTTTAGCCCCCCAGATTTATTAGAGGTTTGTTCACTGATGATGCATTTTTTTCTCTTTCACTATATTGACAACATGATCTGTTGGTTCATATTTGAATCCAGCTCAAAGTCCATATTTATTTTTTATTACTTTGTTCATAGCACTAGCTGCTTATTTTCTTACCAGGGTGTTTATTGACAATATACATGGCATGCGACGAAATAGACGTGCTTGTTAATGCTTGCCTCTGAATTCCTCAGGGGAAAATTCTGAACCAAAGGAAATTTAGGTTCACTTCATTTTACAACTGCCTTAAAGGTTTGATCCACTGGATTTTTGGATTATGTCCTTTTCCAAGAGGGCACCAAATGTTCTGAAGAACAAATGAAAAACCTTTAAGCACTGATCAAGAAAATTGTTATTTTAGACCACAAATGGTAGTGACTGTGTTAGCGCTGCCTGAAAGCTAAGATAAATACAGCCCATGGTTAACATAGGTTAGCATAAGGGAAGCCATCTGATAGAGGGGAACCGTATTAGGACTACAAATGACCCCAGCCCACAAGACAACCCCCCTCCTTGTCAGCAATACTCTAGTTTGCACATGGCCTAGATAAGTACGCATTTGCTTGTAAGAAATATTCATGCTCTGCCATTTTTGTAGTCTTGGCTTATACTTAGACCTCCCTATTTCAATAAGACAATAATTTTGTTCTCTAAGTTTTCCCAGGGATGACACAACCTCCAGGAGAAAGCCTTCTGCTGGTAGCTGTCACTGGTGACAAGAGGAAGGGATGATCTGGACTACATCTGGACTACAAGGAGTCTCAAGGACTACAACACCAGATGGTTGACATCCCGAGACACGCCTCCTCCGACTTCAGCCCATTTGCTCTATATAACTGCTTCAAAATCTTGTAGTTTTAAGATGGTTCTTTAGGACACTAGTCTACCATCTTCCCCCTTGCTGGCAAGCTGTAATAAAAAGACCCTTTCTCTCCTACCGCCCTGCCTCTGGACTGGTGGCTTATCTTTGCAGAGAAGAGGCCTCTTTTGGCAGTTACAAATTTGGTGACCCAGATGGGACTATAAGTCCTGCTTGCGGCTAGTTGACCTCAGACAGGCAGCCTGATGGGTAAGTCTCTAGCAGCTGCTGAGGTCCTTTTGTCTCGGGGGTTTGCCTTTTCTGCTTTCCCATACTGACAACGGCTGCCTCCTTATGCTGACTGTGCTAAAGAGAGAAAAGGCTACACCTGGTGAGTCCACGGGGTCAATCAGGAACAGGGTAAGTCGCCTCGGGGACACCTGAGAACTCCCTTCCCCTCCATCTGGGGTCTTGCCATTTACGGTAGGGCCATCTGGGTGCGCAGTCGGAGTGGGAATAGTTGTAGGACTTTACCTGAAATCTGGGAACTAGTTCACTGGTGTCTGGTTTTACCTGGCGCTTGTTTGTGTTTCTGTGTCTGTGTGTACATGTGGGATGCATCCACTTTGTGTAATAACAATGGGAAGTTCACCATCACTTCCCTGAAAAAGCCCCTTGGGGCAAATTTCGAAATTGGTCTGATTATAGCTATGAGCCAATGACTAAGAAAAAGATGATTTTTTAATTGCAGCACTGCACAGCTAGAATTGTTCTGTAAGCGAGCTGGTAAAGATCATGAGATCCCATATGTCCAGGTCTTTATGCTGTAATATCAGGATAAGAAAAGGGAGGGAAAAGATTTCCTTATGGTACAAAGAACAAAAGGAGAAAAGGGACCAGTTTTACTTAGGAGGAGTAACCCAGGAGGAGGAAGAAGATATGACAATCATTCAAACCCTCAACCCTCCCCTGGCAGCACAAGCATAAGCAGCTGCCATGGACCCTCCTGTACCTCAGCCCCCAGAGGCACCTTTGGCCATGGGTGCTGAGGCTCCAACATATTATGAGGGAAATGCTGAAAAGGACACAGGGCCAGCTGGCTGGGTTTCACGCTCCCGGACTAGACAGGGAACACAATTCGGCCAGGGGGCTACCCCTGGAGCTGGGCAATTTCCTTTAAGGCAATATCCAATGCGAGTTAATGCTGAAGGACAACCTGCCGGTTTCATATGGATGCATAACCCCTTCTCCACCTCTCATCTGTTTAACTGGAAAAATAACAACCCTCTTACTGGGAGGAACCCCAGCAGATGACTGACTTGTTCTCTTCCATTTTTGCCACCTATCATCCGTCATGGGCAGACATTCATATCCTGGTAAACATGCTGTTAACCAGGGATGAAAGGAGATTGGTATTAGATAAAGCTAGAGAAGAGGCCACTAGACTCCATGTGGAAGACCTCAATAACACCTTTGAATCTAATGTGGCTGTTCCATTAGCAGAAACAGATTGGCTCCCCAGTGAACCTGGGGGCCAAGCCCGGCAGGTACATTATAGGTGGTGTATTCTGGTGGGCCTCAAAAATGGGTTCCCAGACAAAAGAGTCTAAATAAGATTCAGGGACTCCAAGAGAAACGATCAGGACCCCTCTGAATTTCTGGAGAGAGTTTACCAGGCCTACAGATGTCACACCAACGCCGATCCTGAGGCCCCTGAAAACCTTAGGATGGTCAATATGACTGTCATAGGGCAAAGTACCCCAGACATTAAGAAAAAACTGCAAAAATTGGAGGGGGTTTTAGGAATGAACACTTCTTATCTTGTAGATATTGCTTTCAAGGTCTATAATAGCCAAGAACGCCGAATTAAATGAGAGGATGCCAGACGAAGTGCCACTCTCCAGTCGCTGCTGTAAGCAGCAAGAATATGAACTACTCGAAGAAGAAGCCCAGACAACAGGAGGACGGCAAGCGCCCCCTCAGGAGAAACCAATGTGCCCACTCTAAGGAGGAGTGGACAGCGGAAAAGAGTGTTCTAAGAAAAACAAAGCCTCCCCCCCAGGTGAGAAAACTAAAGGAAAAGCCCCCTTGATGGTGAGAAGGGATTTTTGTTCTGACGATGACTGAAGGGGCCATGGGGCTCCTTTGAACCGGAAACAACCTATTCATATTTCCCCACAGGAGCCCAGGGTAAAATTGTCAGTGGGGGACAAACTGGTTGATTTTCTAGTAGACACTGGAGCTACCTATTCTGTTTCAAATACAAAACTCACAAAACAATCAACCAGGTCAACTCCAGTAACTGGAGTTTCTGGCAAAGTCCAAGATCGGTCGTTTTTACAACCATTAGCATGCCAAGTGGGAGACAGAATTCCAAAACATGGTTTCTTGTACATGCCAGAATGCCCCATGCCACTTTTGGGCCGAGATCTTCTTTGCAAACTAAAGGCACAGGTAACTTTTGTTCTGGGACAGCTAGATATACAAGTCCCTCCCAAACAATCTCTAAGATTATAGACGACCTTGCTGGGAATTTCAGAACCAGAGCCAGAACTACTACCGTCTGAAATCTACCAGGAGGTAAGGCCCAATGTATGGGCAAATGGGACCCAGGGTAAAGCAAAGACTGCCCAGCCAATACAAATACCGTTAAAGGAAAACACAGCCAAGGCTAATTTAAAACAGTATCTGCTCAAACAAGAAGCCCAAAGAGGCATACAACCCATTTTTAAGAAACTCCTGGAGGCTGAGCTGATTAGGCTCTGTCAGTCTCCATATAATACACCTGTTCTCCCAGTGAAAAAAACCTAACGCCAATGAATACCACTTTGTCTAGCACCTATGTGCCATAAATGAAGTGGTTCAGGACCTACACCCTGTGGTACCTAGCCCCTATACTATATTGACAAATACACCAGGACAATATGGCTGGTTTTCAGTTTTAGACTTAAGGGATGCATTCTTCTGCGTACCATTGGCTGAGGAAGCCCAACAGCGGTTTGCTTTTGAATGGCATGATCCAGACACTAAGACAACACAACAATGTTGCTGGACTGTCCTTCCCAGGATTTCAAAAACTCCCCCACTTTATTCGGGGAAACCCTGGCTAAAGATTTAAGTCATTTAAAACTGGAGGATGGACTACTGTTACAATATGTGGATGACCTGCTAGTAGCGAGCCCCTCTTATGAACTATGTTTAACAAATACCATCAAAACTCTAAATCACATGGCCGAATGTGGACATAAAGTCTCTCAAAAGAAAACTCAAATCTGCAAACGAAAAGTCACTTATCTGGGGTTCATTATTTCTAAAGGGCAAAGGGAATTATTACCCGACTGGAAAAGGCAATCGCCTGCCTGGGCTCTCCCAAAACTCGCCGACAGTTGCGAGGGTTTCTGGGAATGGCTGGCTTCTGTCAGATGTGGGTCCCTAATTATGGACTTAGAGTGAAACTTTTATATGAGTCCTTAAAAGGCTTAGACTCAGAACCTCTGGACTGGACTAAAGAATGTCAATTGGCATTTGACACCATCCAAACTAAACTGATAACAGCCCCGGCTTTAGGTCTGCCAGACTTGGAAAAACCTTTTACTCTTTACGTGCATGAGAGGCTGGGCATAAGCCTAGGGGTGCTAACCCAACAGCTAGGGACCCTTCTGAGACCTGTGGCCTATTTCTCCAAACAATTAGATCAAACGGTAAAAGGCTGGGCTCCCTGTCTCAGAGCCGTGGCCGATACTTGTGACATCCTGCAAGGGCTGAGAAATTCACTCTAGGCCAACCCACCAGTGTCTATGTACCCCACCCTGTCCTCACCTTACTGGAACAGAAGGGAGGATACTGGCTCATATCAGGCAGAATGGGCAAGTATCAGACCATTCTGCCAGAAAATCCAAATGTCAGGTTGCAAGTCTCCTCAACTCTGAATCCGGCCACCTTGCTCCCCAACGAAACCTCACAAGCAACAGACTCTAACTGTTTACAGGTTATAGAAATGTTTTATTCCAGCCCACCAGACCTAAAAGATCAACCGTTTGAGGACCCTGAACTGGAATTGTTCACAGATGGCAGCAGCTTCATGGATCAAGGTAAGAGATGCGCCAGATATGCAGTCACGACGTTACATGAGACTGTGGAAGCTGAAGCCCTACCTCCGGGAGCCTCAGCTCAAAAGGCAGAAACCATAGCCCTAAGCCGAGCCTTACACCTGTCTTGGGGAAGACAGGTGAACATTTTTACGGATTCCCGGTATGCATTTTCAGTGATCCACGCCCACGGGGTGATATGGAAAGAAAGGGGACTCAGCTGCTGACAAAAAAGAAATTAAACATGTTATAGAAATATTACAGTTATTAGAGACAATTAATGAGCCCTCACAAGCGGCCATAATACACTGCCCTGGTCACCAAAAGGATGAAGCCCCTATCGCTAAAGGAAACCGGCTGGCTGATCAAGCAGCCAAGAAAGCAGTGAGAGCGCAAGGCTCTGCCCTAATTGGCCATTTGCTTCCTCAAATAAACTTGTCTGAATATCAGCCAACTTACTCAGAAAGGGACTTAGAGCGTGCAAAAGACTGGGCTTTTATCTCAGACCCGCAGACAGGCTGGAAGATTAACAACCAAGGAAGAATTCTTGTGCCTGAGGCTCTCCTCTACCCGCTCCTAAAACGGGTGCATGAGAGCACCCATTATGGGAGAGACAATACTTTACACTGGGTTCAAAAATATATCGTGGGACCTAACTTTTAAAAGACTGTGTAACAAGTAACTAAGAGTTGCGTGATTTGTGCGAAAAATAACCCCCAAACTGCTCCAGGGAGCCCAACACACAGGGGAATGGCCGATGGAAGACTGGCAGATGGACTTCGCCCAAATGCTCTGCACTGCTGGAAATTACCAAGACTTACTGGTATTGGCGGATACATTTTCTGGGTGGGTAGAGGCTTTCCCCACCCGGTCGGAAGTTGTCAGGGTTCTGTTAAAGGAGATCATTCCCAGATTTGGCCTACCTAATACCTTACAGAGTGACAATGGACCTGCTTTCGTGTCTCAAGTCACTCAGCAGGTTTCCAAGGCGTTAAATATTAAATGGACACTACAGTCACCCTGGAGACCTCAGGCCATCGGGAAAACGGAAAAGATGAATCATACTCTAAAAAAGAACATTGCTAAAATCTGGCAAGAAACTCAGCCCACCTGGGACAAAGCATTGCCTAGTGCCCTGCTGCGGGTTAGGGTGGCTCCCCAAAGTGGGCTTCTATTCATGAGTTTGCCTCCAACAGGTCAGCTTACCCATCCGATGTGCCCCTCCATCCTTTTCATCCGGGTGACCAAGCGCTGCCGAAGACTTGGAGGGAACGAGAACCTGAAAATCAACTAGCTGCCAGATGGATGGGTCCTTTTGACATACTGCTGGCCACACAGTCATCTGTCAAGCTTGCTGGAATAAAACCATGGGTACGTCACTCTCGGATAAAGGCAGCTCCCACCTCACAGGAAAGTACACCTTGTAATAAAAGGGATACTTGGCAAATTGAGCCCCTTAAAGAGTTAAAATATGTATTCAAGAAAAAACCTTAGCTTTTTATATCTATTTTCTCTCCTTACTATTACCGTAGGCTGGAAAAACAATGCTTTAGTATGTATCACTCAGACTATTGCCTCCTCTACTAATGTCACTAACTGTTGGATTTGCCATCTCAAGCTCCCTTCCATTTTTGAAAATGGGGATCCACTGGTCCGCCCCATGTATAATTTTTCCCAGGTTGCTCCAGGATGGACCAAAAGGCCCATAACCAAAAGAGTGATATCCTGGGTTAGAATAGCCCAGTTCTCCACTGAAAGACAAGGCACTCTTCCCTGCCTCACTATACCCTCAAAAAGAAAACAACACAAATCTGTTACGTCTTCTCCAGAAAGCAATACATTGCCCACACATGCAACTACCCCAACTGAAACCCCGCATATGGATTTGGCCAGCGAGAATTTAAAAATTCCTTGCTGTTATTTTCAAACAAGAGCTCTCACCCATGGACTCAAATATCAGACTCTAAATCCCCCCAGAGAACTCAACAGGAAAGGGTGTTGGATGTGATACCTGGTAACAATGTTACCCATCATTGTGCCTTAATTTCTACTTCCCCCGTGGGCCCTGTTATCTGGTCTAGAGAAATTGAAGTGAGCCGAGAATTGTTTTTCCGTTTTAACAGGCACCCTTTCCCTCGGGTCACAGCTGTTGCAGATACCACTAAAAGAAATAATTTGGACTTTTCAATCCGTATTAGCAATGTCACTTCCCTGGATGTGGGATTTTATTTCTGTACAAAGTTTCAAAATGGCAACCCAGATATTATAATTGAATCTGGCATAGGTACACAACTTATTATAAACACCAAACCATCCTGGTCTGTAATCCAAATCGCCCCTGGAGAACCTAGAGACTCAAATTTCCCAGGTCACAATTAGGTGGAAAAGGCTGCACTGGCTATCAGCATAGACATGGATCCTCTGTATTGTCGCCCTGAAGGATATATATTCATGTGCAGTCGTAATGGAATAGCGTGGGCACATAACTGTCTGTGAAGTCCAGCGGACTCAGGCCAATGTCTGCTGAGCATCCTAATAATACCTTTTAACTTATATTCTAACGAAGAAACTAACCATTGGACACATTCCCTAACACTGCTCACTAGAGTCAGCCGAGATCTTCCCGGTGGAATTCCTGATGGGGACACTTATTTCTTTGGATATACTCTGCTACCTTAGTGGGGAGTTGCAGCTCACCAACATGTTCTTTGAAATTTATCTCCTACCCTTCAAATTATAGCTAATGAAACTGCTAACTCGCTCGCTAACTTACAAACCTCTCTTGACTCTCTAGCCAAAGTAGTCTTGGAGAACAGAATAGCTCTGGATGGCCTCCTTGCAGAACAAGGCGGCGTGTGCGTGGTGGCTGACTCCTCCTGCTGTGCTGGTATCAGTACTTCTTGCCAAGTAGAAACCAGTGTTAGTAAAATAAGAGAACAAGCTGCCTGGATACAGACAACTTTAAGTCATCAAACCCCTTTCCTGTCAGGAACAGGTGATTGGTTTACTAACCTTTTCTCCTGGATACCGGCGGGAATTCAATCCATTCTTGTGGATATCACAAAAAGTGGCCCAACATTAATATTAATAGGCTCACTAATAAATTTAGCCATTAAAATTGGAATAATATGTATATCCACCTTAACCACCAAGGCTTCCAAGTTAATAGCGCAACAGTTCCCCTTAGGCACGTGCCAGCTCATTTTAAAAAGGAGAGTAAGTCTCTTCCATGCCATGATCCCCTCACGCCGCCCAACTGCAGCAAGAAGTAGCCAGACTGGACACAACAGCCCTATTCCCTGCACCAGCATATGATATGTGGGGGGTACAACTGACGGGGGGAAACTGTTAGCGTTGCCTGAAAGCTAAGATAAGTACAGCCCATGGTTAACATAGGTTAGCATGAGGGAAGCCATCTGATAGAGGGGAACCATATTAGGACTACAAATGACCCCAACCCACAAGACATCCCCCTCCTTGTCAGCAATACTTTAGTTTGCACGTGGCCTAGATAAGTACACACCTGCTTATAAGAAATATTCATGCTCTGCCATTTTTGTAGTCTTGACTTATACTTAGACCTCCCTATTTCAATAAGGCAATAACTGTTTCTAAGTTTTCCCAGGGATGAAACAACCTCCAGGAGAAAGCCTTCTGCTGGTAGCTGTCACTGGTGACAAGAGGAAGGGATGATCTGGACTACATCTGGACTACAAGGAGTCTCAAGGACTACAACACCAGATGGTTGACATCCCGAGACATGCCTCCTCCGACTTCAGCCCATTTGCTCTATATAACTGCTTCAAAATCTTGTAGTTTTAAGATGGTTCTCTAGGACATTAGTAAGCCATCTTCCCCCTTGCTGGCAAGCTGTAATAAAAAGACCCTTTCTCTCCTACCACCCTGCCTCTGGACTGTTGACTTGTTTTTGCAGAGAATAGAAGGCTCCTTTTGGCAGTTACAACTGGGGCAGAGCTGAACAATCTTTTTACAGTCTTGAAGCCAAGGGAATACGATACACCACTCTTTGATGTCAGATGGTAGGCAGATATGCTGGGGCCTTGGAAACAGAAATGGTACTGTCATATTATGCTAAAGATTAGTTATTTAGATCAGTGGTCTCAGACCCAATGATCCCTTTTATAACATATATTTAGTAGTCCTCCTGTACTAACCTGAAAAGAAATTCATAGGCGATACTACATACCCCTACACATCATTGTAAAAAATCAACATAAGTGAACTAGTAGAAAGGAGAAATAAAAGGAAAGTAATTTATAATAAAATAACATGCACCTCAAAATGTAAATCCTCAGGTATGGCAACCTTAGAAGACAAAATAAGGTGGCCAGATGCTTATACTAATCATAGCATCACTGTGAGGACAGCTCGAGACACAGACTGACATGGGGGTGCTCTAGCGGCAACTCAAGTTACCAAAGCAGTACTGCCCGTGTTGCTATGATTTCCCCACATGGTGAACAACTCTTGGAAAGTTCTAAGCAAAACTAAATGCAAGCATCCTTCAATTTATACTGTGCTTGCATTCTTGGAAAATTAGGTGCTTATTTTCACCTACGGGAAGGTTCAGCAGGACAACTGAAGGTCATTCAGAACAAGGGACAATTTCCAATTCTAGCATCACTGGGCACCCCTCTTCAAATGTCAATAGTGCCCCCCAATCATCATGACAACCAAAAAAATGCCACCATTGATATCTAAAATCCACCCCTCCTGACAATACCACCTCCTACTTAACAGCCCTAATTTAGAATAAAAACTTTTATTTTCAGAAGCAGTTTTCAACTTTTAAGACACATCATTGATGAAAGTCCATATCCTCAGCAATTCTCCCATTTGTGATTCACATGCCTTCACATTTAAAAAAAATTTCATCTTTGATTTTATAATCCCACCAAAAAGGAGTTTCCGAAGATCTGAGTCAGTAAGATCATCGAGAAAGTCAATAAATAAAATTACGTAGTACTTTTTTCTTACGAATACTTACTGAATATTTTAGTCATGAAAATAATAGGTGACAAAAGGAAAAAAGAAGAGCAAAACCCTGCAGGTTGTCTCATCAAGAAAGCAATTTAATGAGAAGATGTCATACAGATCTAGGATAGGGATAAATATTATAATTATTGTTTTGTTCTATCTTTGCAGTTATTCTGTTTAGTTGCGTTTTTCAAAAATGTTCAGTAATTGTGAAAATTCTTTATTAGCAGCATAAATATAAACCAAATATCCTGCAAATGCTATCAGTTCCAGTCTACAGAGCACTGCCCTTAGGCGGGTATCATGTGTCTTGGGGCCAGTGGCACGCTGCAGCCAGCTGGTTCTAGCTCAGAAGAGTTCACTGCGCTCATCTCTTCCCAGTTCTGCATTCGCTGATGTCAGGTTGGTAGCCTGAAATCAGCAGCGAAGGAAGTATTTACACCACGGAAATTGGCAAACGCTACAAATCCGGTCCACCTCCACCCACACATCCTCACTGCCAGAGAGCCTACTGTTAAATGTCCACCAGACACCACTGCATGGGGCTGGCTCCCAGGAAAAAATAACCTGTCATAGAAGGACAAAAGAAGACTTTGTTACAAACTCTTTAGGAAAAGACCAGTCCAAATTGGGCTCTCTAGTGCTTCACCACATGCTAGCAAGGTACCAAATGATGGCTCATAAGTGACCGAGGGGCCAAACCTAAACAGAAACATTAATTCACTAGTATCCAAATATTTACTTTGTACCAACTATGTGCAAAACAGTCTCCTTAACTTCTTTCTGGAACAAGGCAAGATACAAATTAAATAAATATATAATATGCAATGGACCAATGTATATGCTTCCAATTTAAAAGGGATAATTAAACATTGACGCTAATATTTTTCACCTTTATCAAAGGGAATACTAACATTTAACAAGCATTGTGCCAGGTATTAAACAAATATTATCTTGTCTGATCCTCACAATCACTCTGTAAGGTAATCATTAGGTTGAACCATGTGAAATTGCCAATAGTTGACCATTTTTTAACCTCTACAAATGGCAATTTCATAAGGTTCCACCTAATATTATTTTCTCCGGTTTACAGACAAGGAAGCCAAGACCCCAATGCTATATCAATTTGTCAGATGTCAAACAGCTAGTAAGTGACAAAGCTGGGATTCCTTGCAGACCTGACTGGTTCCAGAGCCCGTGCTTCCCACCACACACAGTTCCCAAATGAATGAAATGTTAGGTACCTTTGATGTGCTGCACACACTGAAAGCAAACTTAGAATTAAACTGTTTTGAAACAACTCATTGTAAAAGAAACTAAGGACGTGCACTTTGCCACATAACTAAACATTGACTTCCTGGGTTTCTTAATCATAAATGATTAGAAATAATCATAATTGTTAATATATTTTAGAGCCTGAAAAAGATTTAGTATAGATTGCAACCACTGTTTAATTTGTTCTTAAGAAATCAAAATAATGTTCATTTGTACTTAAGAAATTCCGTTAATGTTCAATTTAAACTTGAGGAATTAATGTTTAATTTGTACTTAACTAATGACTTTTTAAAAATGCTATGCTATTACTGGTACAAACTATCAAAGGTCTTATATTCACAGTCTGTGATTCTCAATCCGCTAGAATGATCAATGCTTCAGAAAAGAATTAATCACAAATGTTTAAACCAGAGGGTTTGGTACAGGAGCGTCTCTTAAGTTTTTTTATTGAAACTCACAGGAAAATCTCGACATAATACACACACACACATATATATATATATACATACATAAAATTAAAACAAAAGTCTCATGAAAATTTTTACTCTTGATATACACAAATAGACTCATTTTCTATTCTATTCTGTTCTATTCTATTCATTTCATTTTAAAAATGCTGGCCACAATTTAGTATATCATTTTCACAAACTCACTAATGTATTGTGATCCCCAGTTTGAGAACACTGTCTTAGAGACCTTTGTTTTAGAGACCTCATCCACATCCCTCTATCTTATTCATTTCCCTTTAGGTTACCCTGTTCTTGTCATCTAGAACTTCGACCCTGGGTTTACCAGCTTCCTTCAACAGATATTTACAAATCACCTGCTATGTGCCAGGTACCGCGCTAAGTGCTGGAGCTGCAAAGGATTTGTAGCCACATCCTGGGATCCCAACACCCATCCAGTCATCACACAAATAAATGCAAACTTTCAGCTGTGCACGTGCTCGGAAGGACAGGTTCCCAGAGAGGGGGATTTGACCTAGTTAGGGAAGACTTCCTGAGGAAATGGCACCTGAGCTGAGATGTAAAGATCTATTCTATTCGGTTCTGTTCTATTCTAATCTATTGTTCTCTTTTGTTCTATTTCATTAAGAGAATCCTTGCCACTCCCCATTACACCCAACCCCTAATCTACTTTCAGCAACCACTAATCTACTTTGGGTCTCTATAGATTTGCCTATTCTGGACATTTTGTATAAATAGAATCGTGTATCACATAATATGTGGTATTTTGTGACTGTCTCCATTCACTTAGCATAAAGTTTTCAAAGATCATCCACGTTGTAGTATTGCATGGATATACCACATTTTGTTTATCCATTTGTCAAGTGATAGACATTTGGGTTGTTTCCACTTTTGCCTATTGAATGATGCTATAAACATTTGAACATTTGTGTACAAGTTTTTGTGTCAACATATACTTTCATTTCTCTTGGGTATATACCTAGGAGTGAAATTGCTGGGTCATATGGTTACTCTAATTTTAACATTTTAAGGAACTGTCAAACTAATTTCTACAGCAGCTGCACCATTTTACATTCCCTCTAGCAGTGTATGAGAGTTCCAATTTCTCCTTACCCTTGCCAACACTTATTATCTGATTATAGCCATTCTAGTGGCTGTGGAATAGCATCTCATTGTGGTTTATGGTCTGCATTTCCTTGATGGCTAAGGATGCTAAGCATCTTTTCATATGCTTATTGGCCATTTGTATGTCATCTTTGGAGAAATATCTATTCAGATTCTTTGCCTATTTTTTTAGTTGGTTTAGTTATCTTTTTATCATTGAATTGTAAGAGTTCTTTACATATTTTAGATACAAATCCCTTATCACATAAATAATTTGCAAATATTTTATGCCATTCTGTGGGTTCTTTTCACTTTCTTTTTTTTATTATTATTTTCGGATGTACATCATAATATACTTCGAATTCTGTGTAGATTACATCATGTTCACCACCCGAAAACTAAATATAGTCCATCACCTCACATGCGAGCTTAGTCACCCCTTTTGCCCTCCCTCCTCCCCCACTTCCCCTATGGTAACCACCAATCCAATCCCCAATGCTATGTGTTTGTTTGTCGTTGTTTTTATCTTCTACTTATGAGTGAGGTCACATGGTATTTGACTTTCTCCCTCTGACTTATTTTTCTTTTCACTTTCTTGATGGTGTCATTCAAAGCATAAAAGTTTTTAATTTGATAAAGTACTGACACCCTGTCTTACACTGCACTTCCCTGATCACCTCTTCAACCATCACCTCCATTTTACCTCAGCAATGGACCTTGACATCACCCAAAGCTGTTTGAACTCTGCGCTCTTATACCTCAGTATTTCACTCTGACTAAAACTCTTTGTCTTTCTAACTTTCTGTCTAGCTTGTTTCTTTCACATATGCTCTGTAAACCCTTTAAGACCTTCAATCCCTCAGCCCTCTGTTTTCTCTCTAGTTGTCACACCCACCTCTTCCCAACCTTCCCATCTTCCACTCTTCTTTTATCCAGCTTAGCCCTTAGAATACAACACCACAAACTCTCCACCCTTGGCATATTCCATTCTTTTACCCCACTGTCTTTTTACTACACTTGTTCTGCAACCTCCAACCATATATCAATCCAACCATCAGCCTTGTCTATTTCTACTGCTACTAAGCAGTGTTAAAAAGTCATGCGACCTTATGCATTGGTACCACTCCTGATTTGTGTTCTCCAGTATCAGCTGAGCTCTCAAACCCGCCCTGCAATCCTTTCATTTGACTCACTTTAGTTTCCTCTCCTATTTCCTGATGTCAACTCTACTACTCTCCCTTTCACTCACATCATTCCCATCAACAAACCAAGATCATGCAAGTTTCCTTGGTGCTTGTTGTTGCTTTGCCTTAAACACCCTTCTACCAGATTCTTGAATGGCTGGAAAATTCCTGTCATTCAGGTCTCAGTTCAGATGTCACCTCTTCAGAGAGGTCTCCCCTATCCACCCTGTCTACTGTTGCTGCATTCCTCCCATTGCTATCACATTATCTTGATTTATTTTCTTCTCTTTATCTGTGCTATCTGTCTGGAAATGTCTTACTCAGGCTTCTAAAACCCTCCCCTATTTAGAGTTAGGGACTTACTCTTCTGTGCTTTCCTAATACCCTGTGCAGAATTCTCACACCCTGTGCAGAGCTCTCTTTCTGGGTTGCTGCTGTTCATGGATTACAGGTCTGTGTTGCCCTTCTAGATGCCAAGCACAGAGCAGGCACTCAATATGGGAGGAGGAAAAGTATAGAAACTCATTATCTATGAAGCGTGGGATCGACCCATCGTAAACGAGGATTAGCAACTGTTGGGAAAAAAGAGTGGGGAGACATACCGTAACACAAACTAAATCTTGCTGGACATTATAATAGCAAAAATAAGGGGAAAGTGTCTGAACACAGGGAACTGGATAAGTAAACTATAGTATATCTACTCATTGGAATTTCATGTTGTATTAAGATGATGTCTGATGGCCAACAAGAGATAGTAACATGGAATGTGCTTATGCCATGATGATAATGAAAACACAAAATTTGTACCTAGAAAGATTGGAATAAAAGAAACCAAAAGGTAAGACTGAATTTCTTTATGTAGTAGAAATATAGATGCTTTTCTTCTCTTTCTTCTACTTTTATTAATTCTTCTAATTTTGTACATATATACATTGCTTTTTTTTACTGAAATAAGTCCTAATATTTTATTTCTAAGAAAGGAATACAGTCCTATCCTTTCTTTTGTTCATATAACTTCAGATATTAATTTATTGATCAATACGCTGGAAAAACTGAAGAATGCAATGATTTATTCAGCATCCCTCAACAAATTAATGATAGAAAAAGAAATATTATGGTAGTGAAGTTGTGGAACAAAACTCACTTACTGTAGGCTCTGTACCATCAATATTCTATTTCAGATAGTTCTGTACTACATCCTTGGGAAGAGGCTAATGGCACTAGTAGAAATGGCATAAGGGGAAGAAACTATAGGTGAAGCCCCATTCAAATCAAGATGGGTATAGTTCACTTTAAGGAAACAAAATACATGAAAATTCATAAATTTGGGCTTGTTTTATGAAAGGATTCACCAGAGAATTAGTTTGTGTTCTAAATTCTCCTAATATATTTAAAACATGACCCTACTCTTATAATCTATCAGAGAAGATATTTACCAAGTGAAAAGGCTGTTTATGATTCAGATACCAGAACAGATATCTACTACAACCAACACCAGTCTACCAAAGAATTGGGAAACTTCCTTAGAATCACAAGAGGGTTTTTAAAACTTGGATATCCTCTACATCAAATGCATTGTGTGGATGGAGGAGCCACGACAACCTGGTGTTGAATTTGAGAAGGAACAGTTTAGAGGAAAGTTAAACCTGTTAAACAAGGGAAGAGAGCAAATTTTATTTAAATGGATAAAGATGGGAGAGTGTCTTAGTTTGGGTTCCTCCAGAAGCAGGCGCTGATATAAGGATTCCAGTGCAAGGAGCTGATCTGGGAGATTTCAGGAAACACCAGTCGGACAGTGGGGAAGTTAGACAAGGGAAAGAAGCCACTTAAGGGTGTGTTGTCAAGCAAGTTGCCGTTGTAGGCCACTGGAGCATAATCCTGCCGGGGAGCCCTGGATGATCACAGGGACCACACGCATCCGACTCACCCCACCTGAGAAGCGAGGGCGCTGTGTGAGGGCTGACCTGGTGTCCAGAGAGAGTCTCAGGGCAGAGCAGCTGTTGCTGACTGTTGGCAGTTGGCCCACTGGGCATGAAAACGGTAAATGCTGAGGACTGGGAATGGGAGAGCACAGCATTTGCTACAGATGGAGTAAACACGCTGGTGCACAGCATTTTAGTCCGCTTTGGTGCTTTTCAAAAAGTGGTTTCTAGCGATTTACATTTATGGTTGAAACTCCTTAAAGCTAACGTTCTACCTACCACACTCTGTTGTGTGCACTTTCTGTTTTCTTGCCCCAGTGTGCACAGGGACTGTGCCCACGCTATTGTTGGCACATCCTTCTTCTCTGCCCGCTCCAACCCCCTTCCTGGAGGTTGTGTCTGGTTAATAGCAGGCTGAGGGCCTCGGTGTCCCAGCAGCTAGTTCTGGTCTGACCTGTTGTCTGTTTTTGGTGAATGTGGTTCCAGACAGCAGAAAGCACGTCCTGCACTGCTATTACAGCGGAAGGCCTGGCACCTTCAAAGCATTTCTCCAAACAACCTGAGCCAGTTTTATACTTGTTGAACATGTTCCCCGGACAAGGAACAAATGACCAAATGTGGTTAGTCACTCTAGAAGGGAAACTGGCAGTTTGCATTCCTAGAGGACTTTGTCACCTCCTCTTCTCCTCCACCCCGCCCTCCCCACACCCTTTCTCAAGATGAAGCAGTCTTGCTTAAGCAATTTTCAAAGTCCAACGAATGATTGTGGAGTTCATAACGTGCAGTTTATGGCATGAAAACATTTGGCAGAGGAAACAATAACAAAGTCAATGCCACCTTGCCTGCTCTGTGTGGTTATGTAACAAAAGGGCGAACTGCTGTCTCATGCAGAGCTATGAAAGGGCTGGGCAGACATCTCTGCACACATCAGCGCCCTCTGCGCCTTGGTGGCTGGGGGCGGAACAGCCTTGCAGGGAGAAGGCTTTGACGTCCGCAGCTTCTGGGCCTCTCTTCTCTGTCCCATCACCTGGAACTAAGGCTGCCCCTGGGACACCTTAATGTGGATTTACAAAGTGCCCATCCCTTCCTCCGGGAGCATGCAGCCCCACAATGGGGCCCACAGCTTGGCAAGTGGGGCATGGGCTGGATGTCAGCTCCTGCTCAGTGTTCTGGGCTAGGCGTCTGAGTGTAAAGCACAGCCCACACAATGCACATGGGGACTCTGTCTAGGACTGGTGGAAACTCCCCTGGGCCTGTTATAGGTCACCCCACCCCAGGTCAGTGCTACAGTTTACTCTTTATCTCACGTCTTTTTAAGTGCTCCGTTCAAGATCCTGAAAGATTATTCTTCCCACTTCAGAGGACAGCCCCTTACTCTTGCCTCAACTTGCTTCCTTTATAAATGACCTGGAAACCCCTGGCTCTCCATTTCAGTTAGTTTATCTAGATCATTCGCCTGCTGCGCCATCATCTGCCCTCCGCAAGACTACCCCACTCCTCTTCTACAAAGTGGCATCACTTTGTGGCAAGGTGTCTGGGGAGGTGAATTTCCTTTTGTCTTTTTCTTAGGTTAAACAAACAAAAAACTTAAAGGCAAGGGAATGGTCAGAATTGCATAGGTGTGAGCCTGGGGAAATTTGCATACGAAGCCCAGGCGCCTTCTGGGAAGAACGTAACTAAGACCCCAGGGCAGAGATTCCCTTCCCAAACCGTGGTAGAGACCAGATGACTCTAACGAAAGGCCACAGGCAGGCGAAAGGAGACAGGGAGAGTGGGGTTGACCCTGCAGTGGCTAGAGGTGGACGGAAAGCAGGGTCCGGGTCCAGGATACAGCAGTGCCAGACAAGTGCTAACTCAGTTCTGCTGACGGCAAACCACCACCCTCAGGAAGGAGCTGTGTGAGCAAATTGGCAAGTTGCCCTCCTAGTAGCTGGCTCCAGGGTCTCCAACCTCAGATGTAATGTGGGGATTCAGGAAGCCACTGTTGGAACTGTACTGGACCTGTTGTAAGCTGTACCCGCAAAACAGAAGCTCCCCACCACGCCTCTTTCCCCACTTGAAGGCGGTCTGAATTTGCCTCACGTGACTGCATCTGACTGGCGGAACTGAAATCACACAGCTGCCAGGGAGTCTGGACAGTGTAGTTTTTTGATTTGTGTATAGACTGCTATGGATAAAGGCACACTGAAAGGAGGTTGAAATAGGTGCTGAATGGTCGTTTCCACCACGGTTCCTCCGTTTGAAAACCTTCAGTGGCTCTCCATCTGGATAGCCCTGTTGAAGGAAAGCAGGGCCTGGGTCCAGGATACAGAGACTCCAGCGATGATTTCTACACTGTAGACTACAGAGCCCAGGGAGACTGGGACCCATCGCAAGAGGTTCTCGGACCTCCTTGCACTCCAGTCAGCTTCTGTGGACTGGAAAAAAAATATTATGACTTCCATATATGTGTTCACCTATTTTGCAAATGTGGAAGCAAAACTGTGGTTCAAAAAATACAAATCACTTAAAACCCTTCCTTAGAAACACCTTGTTTCTCACCCACAGACCCCACCCCTCTGCCTAGAATGGGAATACCATCGCCCTCCTCTCTCGCCAATTCCTAGTCATCATTTGAGACTCAGCCCAGGCCGCCACCTCCCCTGGCCTGGGAGGTCATTCACTCTGACTACCTTAGGCTGGGGTAGATAATTTTTTCATCTGTTCTCTCATAATATCCTGGGAAGTTATACTAATGATAATAATAAAATAAAAATGAACTTTTATTGGCTTACTTTGTGCCCGGCTCCATGAAGTGTGCACTCTTATTATCCCACTTTCCAAATGAGGACACTGGGGCACAGAGAGGTTGCATAACCTGCGCAAGGTCACACATTAGTCAGTGGAGGCTGTAACGCAATCCCAGGCAGCAGTCTGTCTTCAGAGCCCATACTCTTGGCCAGTACTCTCACTTCCTCTCCTCCTATCTATTATTACACTGCCCACCCTACTATTTTTCTATCTATCTATCCCTCTATATCTTAACCTGTGTGCCTGTCTCCTCTGCAAATAACCTATGTCTTTCTATGATGTTAAAGTGGAGAAAAAAAGTTAAAAGTTTTTCCTCCCTTCCCAACACATAGAAAATTCTTGGACCAGGGTCCAAATTGCTTGATCCTTCCTTCTGTCATCCTCCACTGTCCGTTAACACGGGGACTATTTTCTCCTTCAGCGGAGAATACCAGACTAAATTACAGAGCAGGCTACAAAATTGCTACCCTCAACTCTCTTCTTTGCCTGTTTTCTCTAAAATAGATTCTTTCTGTTGGTTGTATAAATACAAGACAGAACCCACCACTGCTTTGAAATCACGTGGGCAAGTGTATCATCAGCTCTGAGCTCTGTTGGAGCAGACCTCCTGGCCAGGATCCACCCACCGCTCCTCAGGACACCATGGGGTTCCTGGGAACCCCAGCCCACGCACCAGCATTCTCATGCAAACATTTAGGAGAGTGAAACTGGAGAGGGCCTGCCATTTCTCCAGGAATCAGGAGGTGTTTTCATGTCTGTGCTTTTTTTTTTTTTTTTAAAGATTTTATTTTTTCCTTTTTGTCCCCAAAGCCCCCCTGTACATAGTTGTGTATTCTTCGTTGTGGGTTCCTCTAGTTGTGGCATGTAGGACGCTGCCTCAGCGTGGTCTGACGAGCAGTGCCATGTCCGCGCCCAGGATTCGAACTGACGAAACACTGGGCCGCCTGCAGCGGAGCGCGCGAACCTAACCACTCGGCCACGGGGCCAGCCCCATTCATGTCTGTGCTTTTGCCTTCACTCTTTATTACCCTGTCTGTCTAACACAGACGACACTTTCCAGTGTTTCCTGTGTCTCAGTCCCTAGAAAGCTCTGCTTCCCTTAGCCCAAAGCCCTACCAGGTAAACTAGCTGGTCGTCGCCTCTTTAGGGATCAGCCACACACCTTTCATGCCCTGGAAGCACCAACTTACCCCAGACTCATCTCTCTTCTTGCTTTGCTCAAACTCCCTTCCTACTTTAAGGGTCTGATTTCTGCTTAGCCCATTTGTTTTGGCTCATACACCAGACATTTCCTCTTCCCCCTTGAAGGTAACTTACAAAAGAAACCTTCTTTAATCTTTCACGTATGCTGTCTGGGCCTCTGTTTGGGAAAGTGCCCCCTGCCTGCAGAATGTCCTTCTAAAGGCTTGTGTCTTCTGCAGGGAACAGCCAGGGAACAATTCAGATGAATCAGGCAACATGGCTTTGCAAATCTCCCTTGTGTAATCGACACATCTGAAACCATCATTTCTTCCAGTAAGCATGCTGTTTTATCAAGGTACATCATGTGCAGGAGACATAAGACAGCACATCAAATATGCTTAAGGAATGGCTTTTGTAACTCATTATCGTTTTAAGACATCCTAATTCCCATTCAGGCTCAATGACCCGGTATACCCACAAGCATCTTAGAGATTGTCAGTTCAATTTATGGAGAGAGCGGAATGTTGCCAAAATAGGGTTGCACAAACCCTCTAAGAAAAGCCAAATAGTAGTTGATGTGAATTGCAAAAATATTATGGAGTCAATGAGACGTGGCATTTAATCCTCAGCTAATGTTGACACTGAGCCGCACGCTCACAAGAGCCAAAGAGAATCTGAGTTTAGAGCACGGGTTCTCAGCCTTGGACGCACGTTGGAATCACTTGAGTATTTTAGAAAAATCACTTTGCTCAGCCCTTGGCCCAATTAAACCAGAATCTCTGGGGGTGGATCCCAGGCATCATTACATTTTAAAGCTCCCCAGGGATTCCAATACCCATCCAAGTTTGAGATCCACTAGTTTAGAACATCTGGCCCTTGGTCTCAACTGCCTAGGCCCTTCTTACAGGCCTTGTCAAATATGTAGGGCTGGGGAGAGGTCACCACAGGCCTGGTCATGCCGCTCACCCATGCCAACCCAACTTGTCAGCTGCACACTCAGCTACTAAAGCTACCCAAAAGCTGGAAACTCAAGGTAGAGTTGATGCTCAGGTGAGGGTTAAGGTTACCAGATGCCAGAGCATTGAAAGCAGGAGAGCCGAGGCACAAACAGAACAGAGAGACACGAGTGCACGTGAAGTGGCAATCTGTGACATCTTTACCGGCTCTGCTCCAAAGGAGGATGTTGGATTTGCCAATTTGATGTATTGCCAGCTGAAATTGAATTGAAAAAGAAAAAAGACCTGGTGGGCAGGGGTCACGAAGGGGACTTCTGAAGTGCTGGTCATGTTCTGTTTCTTGAGCTGGCTGCTGGTTACACAGCTGTGCTCAGTTTGTGCAATATGTCCCCCGTACACTTAGGATATGTGCACTTTTATATATGCGCATTGTGCTTTAGCAGGAAGTTAAAAAACAGAGAGAGACACTACACTGATAATTGAAAAAAGGCCATAGATGTTGTCAAAAATAAAAAGCCCACCAGCCTGTGGATAGCAATGGGTTTGATAATAGCTCTACATTAGAAACCATGCAAATAATAAGGACTTGGTTGAATAAATTAAGGCGCAGCCATGCAATGGGATACTACATAGCCATTAAAATTTTATGTTGTAGAAGACTATGTCATGAGATGTAAAAATGCTCACAAGCTATTTTAAAGTTAACAAAAGGTGGACTATAAAACATTGTTATATATGTAATGCACATTATGATGCATTTTTCTCTACACACTGTTTTTGGAGATAAATAAATATATTAGCATATTTGAGACACAAAGTCAAACAGATGGAAAGAGAGTGGGCAGATAGGACCTGGGTTCAAGTCCCCACTCAGCTATTTACTAATAATGGTTTGCTCTTGGCCAAGTTGTTCAACTTTGTAAAAACAGCTTTATTGAGATATAATTCACATACCATACAGTTTACTCATTTAAAGTGTACAAGTCAATATTTTTTAGTGTATTCACAGAGTTGTGCAACTATCACCACAATCTGATTTTAGAACATTTTTATCACCCCAAAGAGAAACGCTGTACCCATTAGCAGTCACTCTCCATTCCTCCCAACCCTCCCAGCCCCTGGCAACCACTAATCTACCTTCTGTCTCTATACAGTTGCCTATTCTGGACATTTCATATAAATAGAAGCATATGATATGTGTTTTTTGCGTGGCTGGCTTCATTCTCTTCACATAATGTTTTCAAGGGTCATCTTATAGCACTTATCAGAACTTCACTCCTTTTTATTGTCAAATAATATCCCATTATATGAATATATCATATTTTGTTTATCACATTCATCAGTTGGTAGACATTTGGGTTGTTTCTATTTTTTGGCTCTTATGGATAATGCTGCTCTAAACATTCATGTAGAAATTTTTGTGTGGATGTATGTTTTCATTTCTCTTGGGTGTATATCTAGGAGTGGAATTGCTGGGTGTGGTATAATACAAAACTATATTTGACCTTTGCCCACGGTTCCTGGTACAGAGCTCCTAAAACCCTTGGAGTTTCCTGAGTGCTAGGAGTGTCTTTTTTGTTGTTATCCATAAAAAGCCCCTTTCAATCACACCTGAGTTTATGCTAATGAGGTGACTTAGGGTGGGACCCCTAGATAGCTATGGGATAGGGCTGGTCACCACAAAGACCAAGTGATCAGAGGGTTGAGACTCTCAGCCTCCCCACCGACCTCTGAGAAGGGGAGGCGGGGCTGAAGACAGAGCTCTATAAAAACTCCTCATCAATGAGATTTGGAGAGTTTCTGGGTGGAACACCTGGACTTGCTGGGAGGGTGGTGCACCTGGAGAGGGCATGGAAACTCCGTGCTCCCTCCTGTCTCCATAGCTTGCCCTATGCATCTGGCTGTTCCTGAGTTGTATCCTTTATAATAAACTGGTAACCATAAGTAAAGTATTTCCCTGAGTTCTGTGAGCCATTCTAGCAAACTATGGAATCTGAGGAGGGGGTTATGGGACTCTCCGATTTATAGCCAGTCAGTCAGAAGTATGGGTGGCCTGAGACTTGTGACCGATGTCTGAAGAGGGGGCAGTCTTGTGGGACTCACCCCTTAAATCTGCAGAACCTGATGCTAACTCCAGGTCGTTAGTGTCAGAATTGAATTGAATTACTGGACATCCAATTGGTGTCTGGAGTATTGGAGAATTGGTTGATTTGGTGTCAGAGTACGCTCCAGGCTGGGTCACATGGTAACTCTGTGTTTAACATTTTGGAGAACTGTCAAACTGTCTTCCAAAGCAGCTGCCCCATTTTACGTTTCCCCCAGCAGTGTATGAAACTTGCAATTTCTTTATATCCTCGCTTGCTATTGTCTTGTCTTTTATATTATAGCCATCCCAGTAGGTGTGAAGTGATATTGTGGTTTTGATGTGCATTTCTCTAGTAACTAATGATGTCAAGCATCTTTTCAGACGTTTATCAGCCATTTGTACATCTTCTTTGGAGAAACGTCTATTCAGGTCCTTTGCCCATTTTTTAATTGGCTTATTTCTCTTTTTATTATTGAGTTGAGAGAGTTCTTTATATATTCCAGATACAAGACCCTTATCAGATACACAATTTGTAAATATTTTCTCCCATTCCATGGGCTGTCTTTTCACTTTCTTGATGGTGTCCTTCGAAGCACAAAAGGCTTTAATTTTGATGAAATCCAATTGATCTACTTTTTTCTTTGGTCACTTGTGCTTTTGGGGTCAGGTTTAAGGAGGCCTTCAGGAAACACATCTTTCAATCTTCGTATTCTTGGTGCCAAGCACAGAGCCTGGCATATAGCAGGCACACAATATTTGAGAACTGAGATGACATATCTTTCTTTATCTGAACTTGGGCATTTATTGGGCACTGTATCAGTTACATATTGCTGTGTAGCAAATGACCTCAATTCAGTGCCTTAAAACCACAAACGTTTTATTTTGCTCGTGATTCAATGGGTTAGTTGGACAGTTCTTCTGATCTGGGCTGGTTCATGTCTGTGTTCAGCTTACAGGTTGGCAGGTGGTTGGATGATCTAAAATGGCTTCACTCACATGTCTGGTGACTGGCAGACTGTCAAATGGGATGCCTTGGTTCTCCTCCATGTAGCCTTTCACCCACTAGCAGGCTAGTTCATGGTGAGGTTAGAGTTCCAATTCCAAGCCCCAATACTCAAGTACTCGTCAAGCTCTGCTTGTATCACATTTGCTCATCTCCCATTGACCAAAGCAATTCCCATAGCCGAGCCTAGATTTTAGAGATGGAGAAATAGACTCCAGCTCTTATGAGAAGGGAAGAATTTGTGGCCATTTTTGCAATCTACCACAAACATCTTCTATGCTTCTAGCACTGTTAGGCTCTTATGGAGGACGTAAAAGGAGACCCTCTCCTCCTTTCAAGGAATTCACAATATCACTGTGGGCATTCATTCATTTGAAACATATTTATTGAGTATCTACTATGTTTCAGGCACAATTCTGGGCTCTTGAGATATCTTCACAAGCAGAAGAGACTAAGATCCTTCTCCCTGTGGAATTTACATTCTAGTGGAAATTATAATAGGAAGAATTGAAATAGAGTCCCAACAAATTGTTTTGGTGGTGGTAAAAATTTCTTTGATTGTACCTATATACAATCAAGATTAAATCCAAGACTTAGTCCCTGGGAGCAGGAGGAAAGTAGAAATATCCTTAAGAACACACAGCAAAAGGGAAGAAGATTGCAAGAGATCCTAGGAAAGAAAAGCAGGCTCCTATAGAAAATGGAGATTGGTTTTTATGTTTTAAAAGTGGGTTTGTATCAGTCAGGATTCAGCCAGAAACATATAACCAATACGAGATACATAGTAAGAGATTTACTGCGAGGACTTGCCTTATGCCATCATGGGGGCTGGCTAGGCAAGTCCGGAATTCATGGGGCAGGCTGTCAGGAAGAACAGGCTGGGACTCTCGGGCATGAATTAAAGCTGCAGTCTGCAGGCAGAATTTCTTCTGGGAAACCTCAGCTCTGCTCTTAAGGCCTTTCACCTGATTGAATCTAAAATAATTTAAATTATCGAAAAGAATCTCCCTTACATAAAGTCAACTGATTATGGACTTTAATCACATCTACAAGATACCTTCACAGCAGCACCTAGATTAGTGTTTAGTTGAATAACTGGGCACTGTAGCCTAGCCAAGTTGACACATAAAACTGACCCTCACTAGGCCAGATTACACAATTCTGGGAATATACTAAAAATCACTGTACACCTTAAATGGGTGAATTATATGGTATGTGAAATATAGTTTAATAAAGCCGTAAAACAAAAGTGAGTTAATTCCATGTGTTGGGAGATCTAATTTAAAAAACAAATGTGGGTTTCTTTTTTTTTCTCTTTAAAGTCTTATTATTAATGTGTTTAACTCAGCCTGGGAAGGCAGAACAGAAGCTATAATCCCTGTGGACTAACTCATCCTGAGCCTGGCACCATTCTGTCCTCTCAGCTAGAAGTCGGAACAATTTCTTCATGGCTTCCTTATTCCTCTGTGCCATAGACCAATTAATGCTTTCGTTCCCCAACCAGTCACAAAAGGAGACAGACACTGGGAGAGCCAAAGAGCACAGTCTGTGCTCAGAGCCCAGGAGGATCCTCAGGCCCGCGGGTTGGTTTTGGGATGTAAGACCTGCCGCCACCTAATAAAAATCATGTCACCTCCTATTAGCTCTTTGTCTTCTCTGAGCTCCAGTGGCTCTGGCCTGTGGGCAGCTGTTAGAGCTCAGCTACAGAGACAAATAAGTAGGTGGTGAGTTTTTTAAAAAATGCAGTGAGGGCTAGACATGTTCCAAGGATTTGGAGCAGAGTGAGGTCATTCTGGGCTGGAATAGCTTGGAGGAGGCCCTTGGGAAATGAAAAATGAACAAAACATGCACGCAAATGGGGCAGGAGGGAGGGCACACATCAGGACAGAGAACAAACAAAGGGCTAGAGGGGGAAAGAGGCCGGGCTGACGGGAGCAGAGTGTCCTGGAGAGGTTGGGCAGGTACAGGAAGGTGAGTGCAGGGCAGGGAGACTCTTGAAGGGTAGGTGGAGGAATGAGGACTGGATGCAAGCAAACCAGGGGCTTCCAAAGTAGAGGTGCACACCTCAAGGGGTGGTCAAGGTGACCCACTGGGGCCGGGGAAGAAAAAATGATAACTTCCATTGGATTTATTTTTGATCCAAAAAAGAAGAAAATAAACTCAATTAGTAGGTAATATATGGATTGATGGCACCACCCTCCCCATCTGTAGGTCAGACATTCACAAGATAAGAACAATACTCAAATAATTTTGAAGACGGTGGGAGTTCCTCCGTTGAGGGGAGGATAAGCCTCGTCATTTGTTTTCAGCATTTTGCAACAGCTCAAAGTTTTTTTTTTGCCTTGTTAAAATGTGTTTACAGATTCTAGTCTCTAGTTACAATGAAAGCAACCCTCACAAAATAAACAAGCGATTTTGAAGAATCCCACGAAGGAAACCCCGGTTGGAAATAATAGTAATAAGGCAAGAAGAATCAAACAGCCAGAAAATGTTAGATTTCTCCTTCTGACAATGTAACAAATGTTGCATTTCTCCACCTTCTAGAACCTTCTTTGTCCACCACAGTTGAAGTCAAAACAATGACCATCTATTCAGATCTGAAAAGAGGTTGTTCAAAGAACTCAAAATTACCCAGGTACCCATAGAAATATGGATATAAAGCTTCCCCAACATATAGCCTGTGACTTGATATACTGGTTAACGATAGTATATCATATATAAATAAATGAGTATGAATATAATGGGAGTGTGTACTAATGAAGGTACACAAGCAAAAAATTTAGAGTTCTTTGCTGTAAGCAACGTGAAGGGCTTTTTTCAGAGAATTTTGTTTGGTGTATGGGTTATTCTAGGTTGGGTTCCCCCAGAAGCAGACCTGGAGATGAGGATTTGAGTGTGACTAGTTTGAGAGATGGACCCAGGAAGCACTAAGAGAGAAGTGGGGATGAGACAGAAAGGGAAAAGACCAACATAGGGTGTGTCAATGAGCAGGTTATCACCATGGGCAACTGAGACAACCGGAAATTGGTGTGAAATCTGCCTTAGAGTTGTCCCGCCCTAGCAGAAAGGAAGATGGAGTAGTTATAACCAGCTTCTGCCGTCAGTGGTTGAGAGCTACTCCCGAGGCATTTATTCCCCATCCTACCGTGTGATTGGGTAAGCCCAAGAAAGCCCTCAGACTGATAGTCACAGGGGCTTGAAAGAGGAAGCCACTGGCATGCATGGGAATGGTGGGGACCAAGAGAGATGGGTGGGACACACACAATGGCCGCTACCAGGGCTTGTTTATGGTCAGACTTTTTACAAGAAGCAACACTTACTCTCTGTCTCATTAGTTTTTGTTTTTAAACTTTTCACTTGTCAAACTCTGGGCAGGACAATGAGCCCACGTGTGGGGCCCTGAAGGCCCTGGAAATAGTGTATTTTCAAAGGCAGAGAAACAGTGAAGGCTTCCTCTTCTGCATTCTTAGAGGCCATCATATGTTACTCCCAAGCTGTTATAAAGGGGCTCCTGGGCTGTTGGGCTATCCAGAGAAAAGCGGTTTTTGTAAAATGGTGCCTAGAACTGTAACATGTAACACTATAATAGAAAATACTAAAAGGGAGGGTTAGGGCTGGGGTTCTCAGGGAAGTTCCAGAAGGTTCAGAAAGTTCAATTCAACTAGGAATGAAGCCAAGACACTCAGTTCAGCCCTAACTCAGGAGTCAAGGTGAATTAATGCCAGGTCTGTCCTAGAGGATCAGGCCATTTATGAGCTGCTGTGGGCCAGCCCAGGAGGGTGTGGGTAGCAAAGGAGACATTTTGAGGGGTCCGACATCAGACGATAGAGTGGACTTTGCCTTTCATCTGCCTACACTAAGGCCATCCTGTCTACCAAACACATCTTTCTACGTGCTGTGCTTGAAGCATGTGTGCTTGGAGGAATGAGCAAGCTCTGTCCTATTTGGTCAACCTCTTTGGTGCAAGTAGAACTTCAGGCCCAATCTAGACGGGAGGGACTGCCATTTGAGAATGGAGCGCTACAAGGAAGCTCCAGAGCAGTGTGGAGAGGCAGTCAGAGCCATGCGACTGGGAGCCTCAGCGCTCCTGCTCCCAGCTGCCCAGGGCAGGCCCATCCAGTGGGCAGGAGAAATAGGCAGCTAAATCCAGAGTAGACATAAGGAGCTCCCACTGGCATGTCCTCCCTGACGACAGCCTTTACTAGGGGCGGAAAAGAGACAGCTGAAGACTATTCCTCCCACCACTGAGAGGGCAGGAACAGAGAGGCAGAAAGGGGGCTCAGGAGGGTGCTAATGATATGCCACCAGTTCAGGATTTCTTTAAGTTGTTCCATCGTTAGAATGACTTAAAGGTTATGCCACAGAGAACCCAAGTTAAAACGCTGCTGTCATTAGTGCATTATAACACAAGCGAATGGAGGAACATCAGCTAGTTGATACCTTGGGACCAGAAGGGAAGAGCTACAAGATACTTTGATAGAGACAGAGTGTCAACAGGAAGGAGCAAGACTGGGCAAGATGAAGGCAAAAAGCTGGGAATTAATGATAGCTTTTGTGTGGCAGGGTGCCAGACACTTTTCTGAGTTCCGTTGATCCTCACTGCAACCCTAAAGGGAGATTATGTTACCTCCAATGAACAGATGAGGAAATTGAGTCACAGAGAGGTGAGGTGACTAACTGTGTGAATTCATCCGGTCCTCTGAGCAGAAGCCAAGATGGGATTAGATGTGCAAGAGATTTGTAGGAGAAATGCCTGTGAAGGACTCAGGGAGAGGGAGCAGGAGAGTGCAGGCCAAGCCTTCAGATGGCAATGCTGGTCTGGCCCGTATGCAGGAGAGCCGGAAGGGAGCAGGACTTCAAAGGAAGAGTCTTGGGCTGCAGTGAGGCTCTCCAAAAGCCTCAGCCAGGCCCATGAGGAGTCCTCAAGCCACAGTGGTCCACTGAAGGAGTCCCACATGTCCCAGGAATGGCTTGCACTAGTATCCCGACCGTGCTGGTCGGGAAGCACAGCCTGGGTGCAAATGCAGCAGTGGATCCAGAGAGACAGGAGCTGGGACCTCAGTCAATTGTGCTCCCAAAGCAGGTGGTCCCAGTGGCACACTTTCAAAGCTGCCATGATAGCCTGAAACCACACTGCCAGTAAATAGTGAAACTAGGATTTGAGCTGAGACCTTTCTGACTCTAAGTCCCACTTTTTGCCACTGCACTGTATGCAGATGGCCTTGGGCATGAACTAAGTGGCATGAGAGGACTGAAGACAAACTTCACAGACTTCCCCACTCTGCTGCAGGCTCCCCGCATGCCAAGGAGCGCAGTGATGATAAAAGAGCCACTGGGAACATATTCTGAACTTCCTCAAATCACCTCCAGAAGCCACATAGACTCCTGCAGCACAAATTTCTGAAACAGAAATCTAGCTGGGTAACATGTGTTTTTATCGAGAGATAAAGATGAAAGATGATTTTAAATCCTATTAAAATTGTTTTTCCGATTCTCACCCATTTCTCCCCATCACCCACAAGAACACACAAATCCACAAGTATTTATTGAGCACTTATTCTGTGCCAGACTCTGCATGAGGTATTGCATACACCAAATGGAATTTACAGTATGGTGGGAGAGGCAGATATTAACAAGGAACGATTAAAAATTATGCATAAGGTTATGCAGATAAGTTCAAGGTGCCTTGAGACAGAAGGCAGGGGAGACCTAACGGAGACTGCGGCATGGAGGGTGTTAAAACCTCTAACGCAATGAATGCCCAGGGAGCAATGGCATTGGTGTTAGTAGACCTAGGGTCTGGCCCAAAGTGCGTATTGTTGCCTCCTTTGAACACGAAAAGAGCTAGAAGCCAGGCCCTTGCATTTAACTTTGCTTCCATGGGCCCCGTTTGTATCTTCCAGGGGGCTTAGCGTCTCATTTTTAGGAGAGGGTGTTACTTGATTGCAATGTTTATAGCGTTGGAATTCTTAATCCCCTGCAGTTGATTTGAAAGCATATAAATAAAATAAACACACCACATGGTTCTAAGCTTATCTTCCCCCCCAGGAATAAACTCGATTTAAGCTTCCCATCAGCTGGCTGTTCCAGCTATCACAGCGTAATGATTAAAACCCACGTATTTCATGTTGCTAGTTGGTAAGATGGCAGGGGGTACTCTCAGATTATATTGTTTAAAGGCTGTACAGCTCCTCTATCTCCTGGTTACAAAAATGTTTGCCTTTTGGTTGACTAAGCGATTTTGAGGCTCACTTGTTATACTGCTTATTCAGGTTGGAAATCATTAAACAAAATGATAGCTCTTGATTTAAGAGACCATGGTCTAAAAACAAAACAATACCTGCCATTGAGTGCCCATCAGTTTCTCTTTCCTATTAAAAATAATTCTTTTCCCATATGGAAGCCCACGAGAACAAGCTTTTATTAAATAGGTTCAAAACACTTACCAATCATTGCCTCGTTAATCCTCACATTCGTCCTCATTAAATAGGGACAAATGTCATTACACCATGCTGGGCTGAGACCAGAAAGGGTGCAGTTTTGTGGGCAATTATAGGTCTTACAGGGACAAACAGGGCACTCAATTCCCACTGAGGTATCAAGGTTGAATCAGAGAACAATAGAGTATTAAAGCTGGAATTTTCCGTAAAGATGAGAGGCAGGATTTAAGAGCAAGTGCCCTCGTATTAGCCAGTGCTCTACTCAAATGGGAGCTCTGATTTTCACCCCCTTGGGCAAAGTTCTGAACCCCTTTAGGCCCAGTTTCCTCATCCATAAAATGAAACGAATGAGAGTATCTGCTTCATTGTGTGGTTGTGAGGATTAAATGAGATAGTGCACATGCAACACTTAGTGGAGTGCCCAATCCACGGTACCTCATTCTTAGGCTCAAGATCAATTCTCCAGGGGTTTTAGAGATGGAGATACTGAAGCCAGAGAGGTTGCGTGATTTGCCCAAGGTCCCAGAATTAGAGACAGGTTAAGGTAGGGGGGAGAATCTAAACCTTGTCCCTGCAGTGACAAATTAGCGACGGGAGTCCAGCAATGATATCCACACCCACCAATAATGTCTTTTCAATTCAACACTCTTGACAGGCTGGAGCAGACCTGTCCCCTCCTCGCCCTCATCCTCTATGTTGGTTTGAGACTCAGAAGATCTTGCACAAGTCATCTCATCTTATTAGGCCTCCATTTACCTCTTGAAAACGAGGGGTTGGCTTGGCTAGGATTCAGGATGCCTAATCTGGGGTCCACGGATGGTACTCTGAAAATGCATGCAGACTTGCATGAAGAGTGTCCCTGGCTTTCATGATGGGCTCTGAGACCCAAAGAAAGTAAAAACCACTAAAAAAACTTGTAAAGTCTCTGATTGTGAAATTCTGCAATTCTAAGGGTGAATAGCGGCCCGTGTAGGCTGTCTACTGATTGGTCATGCCTGCTTCCTGAGCAGTAACTTTTTTCAGTGTTGTACATTATCAAAGCAGTACCGCATATTATTTCACAACAAATCCAAGGCAGTCATTTTGGCTCCACTTTCTAGAACTTGAGATTCAGAGAAAAGAAGTGAACCCAGACCTCTGCACTCCTTGAAATGGAGGGATAAATGAATAGAGAGGGTTTGAAGAATAAAGAAAAATTAAATTTCCCATCACTGTGTGAAGGAATGGAAAAAACAGTCTGAATATTTTTTTCTAGGAATGGAGAAAATAGAGAATGCAACTTACGTCAGTTGGGACCTCGAGGAAGCAGATGGTAAGACAGAGTTAGGAGTTTAAGAGGTTTATTTGGGGAGAGGGAGAGAGTAACACTGGTGAAAAATAAAAGGAGAAGGAGCCAGACTGGGTGGGAAAATCTTCAGACCACAATGCAGCTCTGACGCTCGTGGAAGTTCACGTGGGTGTGGGGCATGGAAAGCAGAAGCGGGCAGGGGGAGCCTCAGACCATGCTGCAGCCCTCAGCACAGACTGCCCATTAGTGGAGTCCCATGTTGGGCAGAGATGTCCGGGCCTTAGGACCCTGCCATGCCTGGATCTTAGTCCATTCAGGTTGTTATAGCAAAATACCATAAACTGGGTGGCTTACACAACAGAAATTTATTTCTCACAGTTTTGGAGGCTGTAAGTCCAAAATCAGAGTGCCAGCATGGTCGGGTCCTGGTGAGGGCCCTCTTCCAAGTTGCAGACTGCCAACTTCCCCTTTGAGCCTCACATGGAGGAAAGAGATCAGAGAGCTCCTTGGGGTCCCTTTTATAAGGGCACTAATCCCATTCATGAGGACTCCGCCCTCATGGTCCAATCACCTCCCAAAGGCTCCGCCTTCTAATACCACCACACTGGGGGTTAGCGTTTCAACATGTGAACTTTGAGGGGACACAGACACTCAGTCCATCATACCCCATCATTGGCTGAAAGTACTCACAGCTAACTGCACTCTTTACAGCTGAGTGGGAAGTTCTTTCTCCAAGGTAGATCTAGGTGCACCCCCATGGCCGTCACTCAAATAATTCATTTTCTGCACTTCGGGGAAGCAAATGAAAGGCAGTCTCTGATCTCAGTGGAAATAAGGGCCGTTTGGTCAAAGTCAGCAGAAGACTGTCATTTACCGGAGTAGTGTGTTACCAGGTACCAGGTACTCTCACATAAGGGTCTATTATTTGACTGACCAGCAAGTCTTTGATAGGGCGATGTACACATTTGTGAAAACTCCATGCACATAATGAATGGATAACCAAACTACTCTTAACCCAAACTCAATTTCCATGCAAACACCATAGGGCACAGACGCCCGACTTGCAAGTCTGAAGTGTAGAGTCTAATCCCACTTTCCTTTCCAAAGTGCTGAGTGACATTAGATTTAATGTTTCCACAGTCAGATTAGCAGATGTGCATGGTACCTGTATTTCAGATTACATAAGCAGTGACTTCTGTGACTACACAAAGAAACACAGAGAGAAAATGAGCAGTGGGAGTAGCCCTTTTTTCTCTAGAAGTGATGCCTCTGGTTTGTCTCTGGATCAGCTCCAAGGTGAATTTCGATCCTCTGCCCTTTCCTTGGGCAGTTTGGGTTCCTGTTTTGAGCCTCTATTTTCCTCAGAGAGCAGCATGTCAGGGCAGCCTCTGCTTGAGGGTGGTCAAAACCAACCCCAAACCTAAGCCAGTTTGGGATGCCCGGAACTCACCTATAAGATGAACCTATGTTCCCCTCATCGGCTCCCAGGCACAGTCCTTTTGGGAAGCTCCTCATCATCCCTCTCTGCCTCCAGAACTTCCATGAGGGATCCTCAGGGTGTGGCTCAACTCTGGCTCTTGCAAGGGAGACTGAAAGGGACCCAGATGCCTGCCAGTTAGGGTAATTTGGGATGCAAGTAACAGAAAGCCTTGCCTCAAACATCGGTAAGGAAAGTTTATAGCCCATTACGTACCCAAGACTGTTTTAAGGTTTTCAAATCCAAATTCATTAATTTTTTTTAAATGATGACAAATTGAGCTGGGTGCTATGGACTCAGAGCTGAATGGTGTATCTAGGGTCATAAGTAGTGAGGCAGGGAGCTTCCTCTGGAACAGGTGCGTGGAGCAGTTAGGAGCTTTGCCTGCCTCTCTGGCTGTGTAGCCTCCAAACCTGGCTCTCCGGCCCTCACCAAGGCTCTGAAAGCTATCTAATATTTTGAATAAACTCCTTAAACTAGTGGGAGTAGATTCTGATGTTGGCACCTAAGAACTCTGATGGATTCAGAATAGGATATATCTAAAATTAACCCAATAATGTTGCCACGATTCCCAAAAGGTTTGGAATCAATGTCTCAGAATACTTTTTTCAAAGTAAAAGTAACTCTTTCCAATTGTAGCAAAATAAGAACGCTTTTGGTTCTTCCACATGGACATTTACCTCTAAGAATGCCAACAATCTCCAAGTTGAATGTTCATAGGCAAGAAATCTGTTGAACTAGAGATTCTTACTTTCAAACATGAGATTTTGTAAACACATTTCTGGCTGTTTCTTTCACTGTACATCTAAGAGCCTCATTAGACAGTGCCTGGCACTGACCCATAAGATGAACCTCAAGGTCGGACCCTTTCCTTTACTAGTACCCCCATCCCTTGCCATGAACTTTGTACTTGTGAGGCTGAAACACATGTACAATATACTCACTGTAATCACAAGTCTCCAGAAGCCCTGCCAGAGTGTTTTATATCCTGCACTGGCATGATCACAACTATTTATAGTTATCAGAAATCTCCCTAGAAGGGTAAGGGAATAGAAATGTCATTGAAAACAAAAATGTCACATGCATGAATATTATAACAGACTTAACTGACAAAGTCCACCCACTTTCTTCCATTATGTAACGGACAATGGTAACGATTGTACAATTAGTCCACTCTTTTTTATCTCAAGGGGGAAAATAGATGGTGCCATGAATTTCAGGTTTACTGGAATTTGGACAAACTCCCTCTCTAGTGAGGATTCAACTTACTTTCACAAGAACTATTTAGAGACTCATAATTTCAGTCATACATTAATATTTTGTTCTTACATTAAGTCTGCCTTTTAAAAAATTTGTACTTCAAGCCCTATTTAAAAAAACCCACAGAAGTGTGGGAACTAATAAACAAATTCAGCAAAGTTGCAGAATACAAAATGAACACACAAAAATCAGTTGCATTTCTATACATTAATAATCTGAAAAGGAAATTAAGAAAACAATTCCAGGGCCAGCCCCAGTGGCCTAATGGTTAAGTTTGGCATGCTCTGCTTCAGTGGCTCAGGGTCAGTTCCCGGGTGTGGACCTATAACACTCATCTGTCAATGGCCATGCTGTGGTGGCAGCTCACATACAGAAAGAGGAAGACTGGCAACAGATATTAACTCAGGGCGAATCTTCCTCAGGAAAAAAAAAAAAGAAGAAGGAGAAGAAGAAGAAGAAAAGAAAACAATTCCATTTAAAACAGCATCAAAAAGAATAAAATGCTTCAGAATAAAACTAACCAAAGACATGAAAGACTTATACACTGAAAACCACAAAACACCCTCTGAAAGAAAATAAAGAGACAAATAAATAGAAAGATATCCTGTGTTCATGACATCTTAATATTGTTAAGATGTCACTTTACTGCCCAAAGTGATCTACACATTCAATGTAATCTCTACCAAAATCCCAATGTGAGTTTTTGTAGAAATAGAAAAAAAAATCCTAAAATTCACATGGAAGCTCAAGGGACCTTGAAAGGCCAAAACAATTTTGAAAGAGAACAAATTTGGAATACTCACACTTCCTGATTTCAAAACATATTACAAAGCTACAGTAATCAAAACAGTATGGTCTGGCATAAAGACAGACATATAGATCAATAGAATAGAATAGAGAGCCCAGAAATAAACTCTTATGTATATGGTCAAATGATTTTCAACAAGGGTGCCAAGAGCGCTCAAAGGAGAAAGGACAGACTCTTCAACAATGGTGTTGGGAAAACTGGATATCCACATGCAAAAGAATAAAGTTGGACCCCTATCTTACACCTATACAAAAATTAGTTCAAAATGGATTAAAGCCCTAAATGCAAAACCCAAAACTATAAAACATGTAGAAGAAAACATAGGGGAAAATCTTCCTGACGTTGGATTTGACAGTGATTTCTTAGACATGACACTAAAAGCACAGGCAACAAAAGCAAAAATAGACAAATGGGACTACATCAAACTTAAAAGCTTTTATGCATCAAAGGATACAAGAGACAGAGTAAAAAGGCAACTTAAGGAATAAGAGAAAATATTTTCAAATCATATACCTGATAAGGGGTTAATATCCCGAATATATTAAGAATTCCTATAACTCAACAACAAAAAAATCAAATAACCTGATTTAAAACGGGCAATGGACTTGAATAGACATTTCTCTAAAGATGATATATAAGTGGCCAACAACCATATGAGAAGATGCTCAACATCATGAATCCTCAGAGAAATGCAAATCAAATCACAATGAGATACCACCTCACACCCATTAGGATGGCCGCGATCTAAAAACAGAAAATAACAATTGTTAGCAAGGATGTGGAGAAGTTGGAACCCTTGTAAACTGTTGGTGGGATTGTAAAAAGGTGCGACTGCTATGGAAAACAGTATGGAGATTCCTCAAAAAGTTAAAAACAGAATTACCATATGATCCAGCAATTCCACTTTTGGGTATTTATCCAAAAGAATTGAAAGCAAGGTCTCAAAGACATATTTGCACACTCAAGTTCATAGCAGCATTATTCACAATAGCCAAGATGTGGAAGCAACCCAAATGTCCATCGACAGCTGAATGGACAACCAAAATGTGGTATATACATAAAATGGAATATTAGCCTCAAAAAATAAGGAAAAATCCTGTCACATGCTACAACATGGATGAACCTTGAGGATATTATGCAAGTGAGATAAGTCAGTCACAAAAAGACAATATTGTATGATTCCACTTACATGAACTACCTAGAGTAGTCAAATTCGTAGAGACAGAAAGTAGAATGGTGGTTATCAGGGGCTGAGGGGAGGGGAAAAGGAGAGTTGTTTTTGAATGGATATAGAGTTTCAGTTTTGCAAGGAGAAAAAGTTCTGGAGAGCTGTTTCACAACAGTGTGAATATATTTAACATTATTGAATTGTACACTTAAAAATGGTTAAAATGGCAAATTTTGTCATGTGTTTCTTACCATAATAAAAAAATACAAAAAAATCTGCACTTCAAAAAGACATAACATGAAGATGCATGTCAAATCCAGAGACCTCTACCATAAGAGTGTACCCCATTGGCATTTGACAATATATCAACAAAGACATTTCCATATTAATATTTTTTCTCGCCCTGTATTTGCTCTGCAACTGGGGTATCAGACTTTGGTTTCCAGTTCAAGTAAGCCCTCCTTCCCCCTAGTACTGTCCTGAACGCATTGTTTAAGCCCTTATCTGCCCAGACTAGTAGAAGTCCATCTATTCCCACTCTCTTGCCATCCCCTTATATGATAAGAATCCCTTGGAATTTTCAGCGTCTGGCTTGGAAATTCCTGGCTGTCTTTGTGGGAGTCAGAACTCTCTTGACATTGGAGAATACTACAATCACCACCAGTTGGCCACTGGACCACCAGGCCAGGAGAACACTGCAGCTGATGGGACCACTTGTCCCCACTACAGCTGCCAAGGAGAGGGTACAGACTAAGAAGCCATGTGATGTGAGAAAGAACAAATTTTGCACCCAATCACATGGTCACTTTACCAGGCTAAGCCTGTCCCCAGGAAGACTGCACTGGGATAGGTTCATTGGTATCTCATATTCTAGACCCAGGAGTACCACTTCTGATTCAAAGTTGCAGCTAGCCCACTGTTCCAGTCTCGTCCACCCCCTGGAGAGTAACTGCACTGTAGGATTCTTGTTGCCATTCCCTACTTCCAGTATGTGCTCTGTGTTGCCTAGGTCCACTTCAACAGATTTCATCCCTGAATCTCAGGGAGAAGGCTTGGTGCTGACAATGCCTTCCCTTCCAGAAGGCTCTTAGCCTTTTTATGCTAATTTTCCCATCCCCCTGCTAGCAACCTTCAAACTCTGTATATCATGAATTTGCTGAAGGATAAATAAGAAGGAACATTTACCAGGTACTCAATTACAACCCTTTTCTCTTTTTTTAGTGGAAGGGTGGAATGGAGGTAGGGTTGTATAGAAATATCAAGGTAGGAAGATTCACAGAAGATTGTTCACCACAGTTTTTCCCCCCAGTCAGTGGGTTTACTACCTCTGAAAAGCCCAATGACCTTCCTTCAGTATTCCAATCTTTCTCATCCCTATGTTTCTCTTTGGATTTCCAGTTCTGTCTTTGAAGATTTCCTGTAAGTATTTACTGAGTTGAATTGCAGGTAGGGTTGGAGAGACAGGGGTTATTTTAAACTTCCTTGGCTTTGGATCAACTGTCAATGTATTTTAATAAGGTATAATTATCCCTAAAGGCAGTAGAAGACGGGTTCATTGTAAATTTGGCAGTGAGGAGTCACCCTAAGCCTATGCGTCATCAACCCCCAGAATTCCTTGCCTGGGCCTTAGTAGAGAATGTGCTCCATTTTGGAGACGATGATGTAGCCATCTGCAGGAAAGGGGTGTGTGTATGTGTGTTGTGGGCAGGAAGGAAGAAAGATGCAGAGGTTGAGAATCAGGTTAGTGATGGAATGACCTTTGGGCGTCTTCCGGGTATAGAGGAACAAGTTATGAGTTTTCCACAGGGCAGTTCAAGGTCATCCTGACACTGATACCTTAGGCCTTCCTCCAAGACAATGGACATTTTCCTGGAAAATAGCTTACAATCTAATGTATCTCTACAGGTTTTGAAGTTAAAATCTAGATTTCAAAATGTATCCAAGGGCTGGCCTGGCGGTGTAGTGGTTAAGTTCACGGGCTCCGCTTTGGCGACCTGGTGTTCGAAGGTTCGGATCCCTGGCACAGACCTACACATTACTCGTCAAGCCATGCTGTGGCAGCATCCCACATACAAAATAGAGGAAGACTGGCACAGATGTTAGCTCAGGACCAATCTTCCTCACCAAAAAGATAAAATAAATAAAAATAAAAACCTTAAGAAAAAAAGAAAATGTATCCAAGATTTGATGTTGTGATATGTGATATGATGGTGATATTTTTATCCAACCAAAAACATTGATCAAGTGCCTTCTATGCGCTGGGCATCATTTTAGGTGTTAACAACCTTGATCATTTAAACCATACAACATCCTGTGAGATATGTAGAATTATCTATACTTTGTGAATGAGGGAACTGAAAGTCAGAGAAGCTTCCCCCAAACCACATGACTAGTCAGCAAAAGGTATAGATTTCAAACCCAGATCTGCCAAGCCTGTGTGTTCCCACTATACCATGACACTCTAGCACCTGAAATTTCCTGCTTTCTTTCTTCACCACTGTTAAAGAAAAAATCATTCAGACACCTGTTAAAGATGGTAAGGAAGACTGTTCTAGAAGGAGACGACTGCAATGGGGGCTCAACTCCAAATACAATAAGGACAAGCGGAGATTTATAACCAAGGAGCAGGGTAGGGTCAATGGATGGAAAATTACTAAGAGGAAATAACAAAGGTAGCGGGATTCTTGCCAGACCAACTCAACAGGATTCTTGTTGAAGGCAGGCCAGGGCGATAAGAGATACCAAGGGTAGGGGTTGAGAAATTTGATCAGATATCAAAGATAGAGGGTTTTGTTAAATTGACTCAGCAGGATTCTTGCTAAAACAGGACTAAGCAGGCCAACGACCAAGCCTGAGGTCGAGGCCTAATCAAAAAGAGAACTCTGAGGAACCTGACTCAAGTTTGGTCAAGGAGAGAGTCTTGGTCTCCCCTTGGGATGGAGATGGTGGCAGCCATACTGGATGCAGAAAGATGGATGACAGGTGTATGTCTAAGCATGGCAAGGGAAATGGGAAAAAATAATGACCAGACCAGTGAATAGCTGAGCAACGAGAGAAAAGTAAGGAAGGGTCTACTCCCACACATTCCCAGATACGGCACAGCCTAAAAAGCCGGAAAAGTTTTGCTCTAAGATTCCAGATTTGAGGAGTTGTGTCTTCTGTGGTATTGTATATTAGAATATCAATTCTCTCCCTTCTCTGCCTATATAGTCCGGGGCTTGTTAGTTCGACATATTTGAATGAGTTCAGGGTCCAAAGCTGAGCCCTGGGTAATTCAGTTTAGTAAAGATGAGGTGTGGCAGATTTCATCATTGTCCTCAAGTCTTTACCCTTCCCCACATTATATGCTTTGTCTTGAGGCTTTGCAACTCTTCTCACTAGAAGCAGAGTATATTTCCCCACCCCACTGATATTGGACTTGGCCATGTGGCATGCTTTGGCCAATAGGACGTTAGCAAATGTGATGCAAGCAGAGGCTTGAAATGCGCCTTTGCAATTGGGCATGTTCTCTTGTGTTTCTGCCACTGTTGTGAGCAGGACACGTCCCAGGTAGCCTACTAGTTCAAAGAGGATGAGAGACGCTTGGAGTAGACCTATACTTAACCTGCATCTTAGAACCGAGCCCAGTCAAGGCTAGCCTGGATAAACCAATCCCCAGATGCATGAGGAAGAATAAATTGTTTTAACACAATGAATGAGTTTTGGGGTGGTTTATTATACATAATAGTTGTGGCAATAGCTGACTGATACATGAGGATATACACACATAAGCAGCACCTGACAATAAGTACCTAATGGCGTGTATGTGCGTGTGTGTGTGCAAGTGTGAATGCACCCTGAAAGAGGTTTCGACATGCGTCCTTCACCATGATGAGATACAATACTCTTTCCAGAGCATCATCTTAGCCAAAAGCAAAAAGGACCATGCATTTACCTACATGTCAAAACTAAGGGAATTTCTTTGCTTTTTTTTTTTTTAAACTAAACTGTAGGATAGCTGTCTCTACAATGCCCACAACTGAAATGTTGTGACAGAGATACTTTTAGCTGTTTTCCTTCTCAATAGGTGACACCTAAAAACCCAATTTCTTCCTGGATAGTCATGTGTAACTAGAAGCTTCCATGATGTAGAGAAAGCTGTGCTGGGTATAAAAAGGATTGCCTATTGGGTCAGACCAGTGGTATAGATGACTTGTGCCAGCTTGCAAGGGCTGATTGTTAAACTTTTAGGAATTTGACAAGAGAGTTGTTAAACGTGGTCATTATTAAAAATTAAATTATATAAACTTACAGTGGACCTCACTCTGCAGCTCAACCCTGCCTTCAGTTCCCAGTGCCCATCCCATAAGGCGGCCATTGCAGCAGGTCACCTGACTGTGGGTACATCCCAATTATGGCTCCTGGACTCTCCTTGTGCCCAGGTCCTGCCTAGTCATGCCTCACTCCCCACACCCAAGCCTAGCTCCTGTCATGGGGAGCCTTCTTTGGTCCTGTTCTGTTTCTGTTTAGGAGACTTGATTTGGGTTGTAATTCTGAGGTCCTCCTCAGTCTGGGGTCCTGCTTTGCTCTTCTGGAGAATCCTCCCAGATTCTCATGTCTTCCCCAGATCCAGCAAGTGGCAAGAGCTTTCAGCCACTCAAAAGAGCTGGATGTTGACTGCCTGCGCTGACTCTAACACTAACCATAACTCCTAATCCTAATCTCTAACCCTAAACCTAACTTTAATTCCTAACAGCTAACCCTAATCCAAATCTCTAACACTAACCCAAAATCCCAACTCTAATGATTACCCAAATCCTTAACCCTAATCCAAACACCAAACTCTACCCTCAATGCTCTACCCTCAAACCCTATCCTATAACTCTAATCCCTAGCCCTAACCCCAACCCTAACATGTGACTCTAACCCCTAACCTTAACCTCCAACCCTAACCCAAACCCCCAGTCCCTTCCTCCAGGATATTCTGCTCATCTGCAGCAACTCCTTCCCTTCCTTCGCCATGCTTCCTCCCAGGGTCAGCGGCTTTTCTAAATAAGGACTTGCTATTTCCCAGAACCCTTTAGGCCAGGCTAGGCCAACCAGCTGGAAACTCTTTGGTCTACACTTGAAGATTCCTTCAACTAACTGAGCCGTTTGGGCCTGACTTTCTGATCTCAGCATCTCCCTTCCTGACGATCATCCCCCGGCCCAGTCCTGAGACAGGATGACCAGCTTCAGCAACCCGGGAAAATAATTTAGGAGGAAAAATTCTTCCTTCATGATGTTCACTAAATGAGGCAGCTCAAACTCTAGAGCCAGCCTGCTCAGTCACTTAAATTCCGGTGTAACCCAGGCAAGCTACTTAACTTCTCTGTGCCTCAATTGCTTCCTCCATAAAATGGGTTTAATAATAGCACCTCTTTCATAGGGTGGCTGGGAGGAGTAAATGAGTTAATATATAAAAAGCACTTAGAACAATAGCTGGCACCATAGTAACCACCAAATAAGTGTTTGCTTTTGTTAACATTAGTATGAGTATTACCAAAAAAAAGTACACATTTTTCTCTTCAGATTCCCAGATACTTTTATAATGAGTGCAAAAAACCCAAACATGCTTATTTTAGAAATTTTACAAAGAACAGAAAAATATAAAAAGAAGAAGAAAAATAGCCCACACCCAGCCAGTTACTTAAATTTCAAGGACAAAGGATAATTTGACTTTGCTAACAGTCTGTATTTTAGTAGATTTTCAACTGCTGCAGCCCTGCCCAGCCAAGCAGAGCTGTACTTTGATTTTATTTTGTTCTTGGCACTCAACTATAATTCCAGGCATAACATGGGGTCTCTGTATGTTTGCCTTTCCCACTGGGTTGGAAGTTCCTGGAGGAGAGGAACAGTGTCTCTTTAATCTCTGCATTCCCGGGACCACCCAGCACAGAGCCAGGGCAGGGAAGACACCCTCAACGACGATATGCCTGGTTGCCCACAGCTGTCCCACTTCGGAATCCTGCTTCATGTCTCTCTGCTCAGAAATGCAAGTTTCCAGCAGAACTATCTTTGAAATGAAATGTAAGGAGAAGAGAATCCCCATTTTGAATTGGTGCGGTTCTGCACTGCCTCTCCCACAGATCTTAGAAAGGCTGCTGTCCTCTATTGGGTAATTTCAAACGTTTTTTCCACAGGGTACATGGCTCCTGAAAGTGGTGATTTTCCACTTGCAGGTACAAAAATGAAAACAGGGCTGGCCAAAGCCGTGCCCCCAAAAAACACAGCATCTGTTCTGAGCTCATTATTTCTCCTAGCTGCCTGCCAGAGTACAAACCAATGGAGGGTTCTTTCTCAACATAGAAAGTGTACTCTAGTCGACATCGTTCCCTCTCTTAAGTAAGTTTACCAAGTGGCAGCAAGTGCCACCCTGAGCAGTAAAATGAGAAATGGAAACATGAGGCTTAATGTAGCATGAACATGGGTTTTTAAAAAAGTTTTTTAAGAAAAATTTGGAAGGAGCAAAAGAGAAGATGGAACCGACAGGTCACTTTCAGGGACAATCATGCTTTCCATCCAAGTCCACTCTGCCCTCTCCTTTCTCTTTGATCTTCTTTCCAGTTGGCCTGAGATTCACAGCAGAGAGAGCTGATCTTACTGAGCTTTTCCCTTCCCAGAAAGGCCTTTTATGAGGTTTCCGTGCAAACTGAATATTCTTACTGGAAGTGGAGGACAGAGGTAATAAAAGAATGAATGTGCAAGTTTAGAATCCAAAAGAACAGGCTCTTCCTCTAAATTATGAGCAGCTTCTAAGTCACATAGAGCATCAGTAGAGGCAAAAAATATATGCATGTGTATGAAAGAAATGCTTCTGTATTATATAAACCTATGCATCTGCCTTGAAAAGCTGATAATTAAGAAGTAGAAGAAAGTAATCAAGGCTTGACTCTGTATACCAAAACCCAGGAAAGTGCTAGGCTGTCTTGTCATTGGTGTTTTTCCTCCCCCATAATAGATTCTCTTCCTTCTTCCACAAGCATTTTACCAGGCTATGTTTAGAATAGACGTCAGAGCTGGGAAAGCAACGCGCAAGGCAAGACTTTCCCAAGGATGCCATCTGGTGGTGCTTCTGTGTATTACAGCATAGCTTCGACCTGATGCGGACACAGCTGGAAGCAAGAGGCCAAGAACTCGGAATCAGTCCTTTCATGATTTAAGAAACTGAACCTTTGGGACTTGGCATTGGATCCTGTATGGCAAGTGTCAAAGACACAGGTGTGGAAAGAAAGTGCTGCCACGAGGTGGAAATCATACATTAGGAAACAGAACGTCTTGGGGCAGCCCCAACACTCAGCTTGTTTCATGAATTAGCACACCCTGTCCATTTCATTCGTTGTTGTTGTTGTATCAAGCCATGAAAATGGTTACAAAAGGTCACTGGGGAGAGAGTTGTGAAAATGCAACTTCTAGGGAAAGGACTTAGAAACGCTGCATTTTAGAGACAGAAGAATCCCTTTAGCTGTGGACTTCTTAATCTGGGTCCGTGATCCCTGCTCCAGGGAAAGTGAACTCCTTGAAATTGAACATAAAAAGCGGTGTGTTGGCACATATGGGCATTGTAATATAGAGAGGATCCATAGTTTTTATCACATTCTCAAAGGAGTCCATGGTCTAAAAAAGGCTAAGACATAATTCTTGCCATCCTAACCTTACCTCACACCCTGTAAGAAAATCCTGTCTAAAACAGCCTCGACAAATTCAGTTACTCTCGGTTTGGACTTCGTTACTTTGAGGCAGTTGGTCAATGGTTATTACTTCTAAGCATTCATAAGTTTTGTGGGTTTTTGTTTTGTTTTGCGGAGGAAGATTGGCTGTGAGCTAACATCTGTGCCCATCTTCCTCTGTTTTATATGTGGGATGCCGCCACAGTGTGGCTTGATAAGCAGTGTGTAGGTCCGCACCCCGGATATGAACCTACAAACTGGGCCACAAAGCAGGGCATGCGAAATTAACCACTATGCCACAGGCTGGCTCCTGTAAGTTTTAATATTGAATTGGATTGTGCTTCCCCGGAATGCCAACCCACTGGGCTTAGTCCGACTCTCTACCTACCACAGCATAGTCCAGTCCTTTTCCAAATGGCATCCCGTCATCCATTTGGTGCTAATGTGGATGTCCTTCCTCCAAGTATCTCCCCTTTTCCAGGCTAACCTCACCCAGCACCTACAGCTTCCATTTGCCATGGTTTTCAGATCCCTTATTGCTCAGGTCCCCTCTCCCTTTTTTGAGACAATGCTTCTTTGAATATTTGACATACAAAACTGACGCACTAGCCTCCATGACAGCCCCTTCCACCTACAGATCACCTGACTTGAACTTGTTCAAAACACCCAGGGACTTTTTTCTATTTTTGCACCTATGTCTAGTTTAGCCAAGGGTCTTTCACTCTTTCCAGTTTAAAGAGCACTCCCCTTAGGAAACAACAATAAAAGGGGGGACGCATCCTAGGAGGCATGTGGTTCTTTGTCCCTGCCATTTGTTTGTATCACCTCACTCGCCCCAAGCAGACCTATCCTTTCTTTATTTTATTTCTGGTTCAAATATAGCAAAAAGCTTTTTTATTGCTCTCATTAGTGTTGTTCTCAAATCTGACCTTATTCTAATCTTTCGATTTCCATTCTCATACATTTATGACATGCTTTGTGTTTACCCTATAAGACGCCAGGCCTCTGGTTCTATACACGTTCCTTTAAAATCAAAGCTATCGAAGAACCCTTTCTGCAGCCTGGATGGTTTCCTTAGGTCTGCCCCATTTTCTCTCTTCTCCAGCTTCCTTTGTGGTTATATATCATGAACAGTTTTTTGGCGACCATTTTCTCTTGCTCATCTCTATCTTGTGGACTCTCTGGGCCATAAGCTCATGCCCATATTTTTTGGAAATTTTCAAAAATCTTCTTTCCTAAACCCTGGGGACATCCGTCTCTTGGCTAGGTCAAATTGTGCTTGTCATTTTCTCCTGTTTCCCGTCACTCCCACTGTCACCTCATTGATGATAATTAGGATTGGTGTATCCATTCTCTTCATGCCTTCATTAGCTCTGTAAGGTATGAAAGGTCCACAAAAGGGACAGTGGCAGACGATCAAGGCCAGAGATGAAACTAAGAAGAAATGAATAGAAAAGGCAGTTCAAGGAGGAACACTACGAAAGCTGGCTGCATCTCACAGCTTTCCTCTTGGACTCAGCCTGGTGCAATGGGGGCGGATTTTTAGAGAACTGGGTGTGGCTCCAAGATCCAGCAAGGAAGTGAACGGGCAATGTACAACGAAGGGTGGGCAGGAGCTCTCGCCTCCTTCTTTCCTTGGGGACACTACTTCCTGAGCACCAGCAGCAGAAGTCTTCTGGAACCTCATGAACTGGAGGACCTGGACCTCTTACAATCCCTTGGCTGAGATTGTCCCGGAAATCCAGCCAGGCCGGAGCAGGCCAACTGAAGGTGTCAGAGCCTGCAGCTGAGGGTCTGAGGACCACAGCAAACAAAGCTTGCCCTCTGGTTGCAGACAAGCAGACCCACCTAACAGAAACTCTGCAGGCACCAGGCAATTTCGTGTGAGAGACTGTCCTTGTTTGTGACATGAATAATTCCCACCCACCCTGGCAGACACTGCAGGTGTCCTGTCCCGTGGAGACTCAGCACTCACCAGTCCTATGCATGCTGACAGCTTTTTATTGCCGGCCTCTGCAACTCTGCCTGGGGCTTTCTCCAGGTGCAGAGGGGGCTCCCCACAAATCCAGGGTAGGCCAGAAGTTCCAGGGAGCAGCCCTCAATCATCGATGAAAGGGACTGGACAGCAAAAGCCTCCAGCTTCTCACTGCCAAGTGGGACAACTCGGAGATGCGTGCTACATGGTCTCCCCGATGTCCCCAGTAGGCCTGTGCCTGGTGGCCCACCTGTGGCAACCTGCTCCTTGGCACCAATAGCTCATCCTCTGTTGACTGCCTTCCCTTCTCACCTCTTCCCCGCTTCCCCGTTGGTGCTCCCTGGTATCACCTCCCAGGTAAACTGCTTACACTGGAATCCTAGTCTCAGGGTTTTGGGAGCAACTCAGCTTAAGATACCCCCTAACTGTAGTCCTGTAAGTCACATCCCCCTTCTCTCAGGGCTCACATAATGACCACCCCAGGGCAATGGTTCTTCCTCGGCCTGTCCTGTCCCTGACTAGCCATCCCGCTTCGAGCCTCCCCAGGAAGGTGTCTCAGGAAGTGAATTCCATGCTTTCCCACCTCTGTTGGGGAGTGGGCTCCTGAGGACACTGATCCAGTGCCCTGGGGAACCCTGCCTGCAAGTCAGCCTGACTGCTCGCATCCCATTGCCCTCTTGCCAGCCTCCACCAGCGCCCTAAGCAGTGGTTCTCAGGCATGGCCTGAGGATCCCACATCGGAATTACTGGGGAGCATGTAGAAAGTGAACTTTCCTGGGCACCACGAACTGAATCAATTTCTGCGCTGAGGCCCGGGAGTCTACATTTTCAACAGTTCCTCAGAGGATCTGATAGGCTGAAGGTTGAGATCAGCTGCTGGGAAGTGTGAGCAGTCAGCAATCAGCATCATCAATTTACACCAATCAGTTATCAGCCCAGCCTCGTGCAGCAAAACCCACAGCACTCGGCGGCCGAGGTCAGGCGCTTCGTCCAGATGGTCCATCCCTTTGACTGTTTCAGTGGTTCTATGGGCTTTTCCTGCCCTCTTGGCTTCTGACACTGCTTTGCCTATAGTGCAGAGGGCAGAAGTGCCTGAGATTTTAGGCTCCTTGGGGTGGAACTTAGCCGGTGACTGCCAGGCACGGGCATCTGAAAGCCTAGCTGCCTTGCTTGGATCTGGGACAAATTCTTGGGTCTAGTTTATCCCCTGGGGGTCCAGCCGAGGCTCGGACTTTGCTCAAGATCACCCTTTGCTTGGCTTCCTCCCCTTCCCTGTCCTGCTCCGCCCATCCCCTTCCCTGCCGCCCCTGGAATCTCCTCCTTAAAAAACCACTTGCAGGGGCCGGCCCGGTGGCGCACCGGTTAAGTGTGCACATTCCGCTTCGGTGGCCGGGGTTCATGGGTTCAGATCCTGGGTGCGGACATGGCACTGCTTGGCAAGCCATGCTGTGGTAGGCGTCCCACATAGAAAGTAGAAGAAGATGGGCACAGATGTTAGCTCAGGGCCAGTCTTCCTCAGCAAAAAAAAAAGAGGAGGACTGGTAGCAGATGTTAGCTCAGGGCTAGTCTTGCTCAAAAAACAAAAAACCACTTGCACCTGAACCCTCCTCTCAGGGCCTACTTCTGGTGACATTTACCTACAAACCTATTTTACTTAGTTTTTTTCCCTGACTTTTGCTCCACAAGTGAATTTGAAAATAGCTAATTACACCACAAATAATAATTCTGCTCAGTATCAAATGGCTCACAAGCAGTTTCAATTACATTTCAAAAGGTGCCTGGGGATGTAGGTCATGAAAGCGAACGCCCTTTCCCTACTCCGTTCCTTCTCCCCTTCCATAACAGCTAAGAGTCAACCCACCCGCACCTACTGTAGTCTAGGCACTGTTCTAAGCGTTTCACGGATATCCTGTCATTTAATCTTCACAGCAACCCTATGATCGTGGCACTTTTATCATTTCTGTTTTATGATGAGGAAACTGAGCACGTGGATAGTAAATGACTTGCTCGAGGTCACACAACCAGTCGGGAGCAGAGCCAGCACTCAATCGAGGCAGTTCACTTCTAACATCTGTGCCTGGCTTGGATCTCTCTCTTTTCGGATCCACCTTGTATTTATGTATTTACATAGTTATTTATGTATTTATTTCTTTGGCATAACCTTGACGTGATAGCCTGTCTTGCATCACCACACACATTATGTGCATAGATCTTGTCTCAACCCCAAAGATGGTAAGCCCCTTGAGGGCTTGTATGTCCTTGATATTGAGGGATCATGTTCTTCGCCAGTTTCCTCCTTCCCAGTCCTTGGTCCTCCTTTAACCACCTCCTCTGGCTACAGGCCCAGGCTTTCTCCTCTTCCTCCTGCTCCATCACCATCACATGCCATGCCCAGTAGGTTGTCTAAATCTTAAATACTATACAACCAAGTGGTATGTCACTGGCCTAACTTTGTGAATATTAGTAAAACCCAAGCCTATTTGAGCCCCTTGGTCCTCTGCCCCCGATCAAGATACATCTTGCATACTTTGCTTTCTTGTCCAATTTGGTAGCCTCTAAAATTAAATTAAATTAAAAATTCAGTTCCTCAGTCCCACTAGCCACATTTCAAGTGCTCAATAGCCACATGTGGCTAGTGGCCACCAGACTGGACCAGCACAGACACAGAACATTTCCATTGTTGCAGGAAGTCCTATAGGACGGTGAGTGCTACTTCAGAGGCTAGCATAGCCGACTTTTCTCTTGAAGATGAAATAAAATTTCTGCCAGCTTCTATACACTCCTACACATTGCCACTAAAATCCCATTCATCTCGGCCCTAATTTACGGGGATGCTAATATGCTGCCTAGGATGTGGGCTGGAGGATGGGGCTGAGGGTAACCTCTTCCCCAGGGTCCCAGAGAACGTCTGCGGCACCTGGAGTTCCGCGAGCTGCAGGCTTGTTTCTTTATTTAGGGACATTTTCTCACACATCAAGCACATTCAAGTACATCCCCTCCTGTTTGCCAGCACCCACCTCCCCTGAGTCCCTGGGCCTCAAAGGACATGGCTTTCACACAAAACTACACAGCACACTTTTCCCCTCTCATTGTTGAAATCTCTGGTTAAAAACAAAATGGAGGCCGTGGGTCTTGTCTGTGTCCATCTCCAGGGCTACAGAGGGATCCAGAAATTTTTTTTCATATCTTAAATGCATTTTCTTATAACCAACACAGCTGACATTCTTTAACCATTTGGATTCCTTCTGACTTTAGGCAGCAAACTGAACAGTGGCTGCTTTGTCAGCCCCTCTCTTAAAATCAGTACAACGTGGGGCTGGCCCCCTGGCTGAGTGGTTAAGTTTGTGCGCTCTGCTTTCGGCAGCCCAGGGTTTCACCAGTTCGGATCCTGGGCGTGGACATGGCACTGCTCATCAGGCCATGTCGAGGTGGCGTCCCACGTGCCACAACTAGGAGGACCCACAACTAAAAATACACAACTATGTACTGGGGGGATTGGGGGAGAAAAAAAAGAAGATTGGCAACGGTTGTTAGCTCAGGTGCCAATCTTTTAAAAGAAAAAAATCAATTCAACTCAACATTTGAGTCGTCAGTTCCTGTCAATACCCGTCACCATCTGCACCTCAGAAGAACTTGCTTCTGCTGCTCAGGCCTGCTAAGTGACCTCCTGAACAGTCCCGGGGAGTTAATACAAAGCCTCTTGCCAGGTGCAAACTGGCCTATTAAAAGGGATTTGTCCAGGGCCCCAGGAACCAGAGAGCCAGTCCTAAGGGCACAGCGTGCTCTCTTAGGAGAGTCACGGGCCCCAGAGTCTTCACACCCAATTTTGCTTTCCTTTTCTACCTTGATATCTCTTTGTGTTATCCCTATACCTTCAGTAAATGTTTGTTAAATACTATGAGTTTGTCTTTGGAGAATTAAAGGAGGGGCTTGCGTCCATTGCTGGGAGGAAAGCTGTAGAGAGCAAAAATCCACCGACCACAAACCTCTGCAGACACAGGCTGGCTGGGGCGACAGACCTGCCCAGGATGGACCTGTGTGAGCATGGACTTCAGCAGGGGTCTTTCAGAAATATTTAGAAGGGGGAATCCAGGAGGACTGGAATTGCGATGGTGTGGAGGATGGGCAGCATGAGGCAGGTCCCTGCAGGAAAGAGATGGCACACTCACAAGTGGAATTGGGGGCAGTCTAATAAAGAGACCATGCACAAAATGAGGGCGAGTTAAAAGACATCAACAAGGGCTGGTTAAACACCCCAGGGCAAGCAACAGAGGAAGCCACCTCTCACCTAGGTCTGAAGGGGCAAGGGGAGGGAGCATCACAGAAACTGGCGGAAGCTGTAGCTCTGGGACAGGGCTGCCTGGTGGGAGCCGGGGACTTCGCTAGAGGAAACAGCTGCTGCCCAACCCAGCCTGGCAGGCCGCAAGCTCGTGGGGTAAATAGCCCAACCTCTCGCTCTTCATGCCTCCAATCTCCTGCCAGTGTCCCCACTGGCTGGACCCAACCAGAAGTAGCCACTTTGCAGATGAGATCTGGAGGGACAACCGGGGAATACCCAGCTCGGGAGCTCAAGCTATTTTCCAAGCTGTTATCTGGAGATCTTGAAGACATCTGGGTGACAAGTACACACACCAGAGCCATCGTCTATAGCTTGTCTTTGTCCAGCATCTCAGCCTTCCCTCTTCTGGTAACAGAAGCCCCTTTGTCATGTGGAACTGCCTTTCTCCCACTTTGAGTGGTTCTCTATCCCCCGTGATGGCAAGGGTGGCAAGTCATCAAGGCCTGGCCAATCATAACACCCCATCTCCCCAGCCACTGGAGGTGACAGCAGGAGTCAAGTAGAGCCAAATGGGATTTTTCCCTGGAATTTTCTCTTTCTTCTGTCCTTTTCTTGCTTCCTTCCTATCATCTGTTTGGCCATCCATCTAGGGATAGTAGAAAAGAGAAGCTCTCTTTTCTCTGGGGTCAACTAAGCTGGGATGACAGGAGCTTTGCCCTCTCCCCCCCCCCCCCCGCCCCCTACAGGGAAGACTATTGAGGAGATAAAGAGACCAGCACAAAGAGAGATGCAGAGCTGAGAGGAGAGGGGGAGTGGCAGAGAGCCCTTATGATGTCATTTGACATCTTAGAGTCCCTGAGCCAAGCTCTACCTCTGAATACACCAGTTTCTTGAGCCAATAAATCCCTCTTTTTGCTTAAACTGGCTTGAATTAGAATCTTTTACTTGCACTAGAAATAACCTAGCACAAAAACGCTGACTAACAGAAAACACACACTCAGACACATACCAACCTACCCCACGCTCCGCAAGGAAGTCAACCCACACTATTCTGGTCTCCATCCTAATAAACTGCATTCACGGAAATCTGTAATCTCATCAACCCCCACAGAAATGCTAAACCATTGCACTATTTGAGTCTGGTATATAAGAGGAAGCAGCTTTAAGTTTAAAAAAATGAATTTGGATCAGTATGCTATTAAAGATTGTATTATAATTTCCATCTTAATATATTCTTTAGTAATATTCATAATATATAAGGACAAAGTTTGACTTTTCCCCATTTAACAAGTGTTGCATGCTGCTTAATTTATTTTAAATTAAGTATGCAAGGAAGAGCATGGTTTATCTACAGATGCAAAATGACATATTAATATTGTGTTTGGGGACCAAATGTGTATTAATATGTAGATTGAAACTTAACTATGTGTTACAACCCTCCAAATTGCTTCCATGACCTCATATTTGGAATTCTTGAATTTTGCACTTTGAAAAAATCAATTACTTTATTATTATAATTTTCATGTTTTGTTTCTAAAAGAGGAGACACGAGCACTTTCCGGCTGCTATTTGCAAGTACTTCTCCAGAAATAACACACTGTGGGTTTGGATAATTTTATTCCCAATAAAGGAAAAGCCAAATTGGATAAAGATTTCTCCTTTTAACTTTTGTTTTGAAGAACTAGAGACATTCCAATGTTTTAAGAAATGATAATATGAATATGCTTCATAGGTCACAGGTCAAAATTCAGAATTACTGTGTTTATGACCCTCATTAGCTCGTTGTATTTTTTTTACCATCTTAACCATTTTTAAGTGTACAGTTCAGTAGGTCACTCTATTCTAAATCAGTATTTTTGATGCCTCCTGTCTTTAACCAATAATCCGTTGTGAAGATAAGTTAAACAATTGAGTAAAAATAGTTGAAAGCTGTAAAATGATGAAAACTACCACCCCAGCAGCGGAAGTACTCAGATGGGTGATAAACTAACCAGGTGGCTGATGCCAGAACAGGCCCCGCTGATCGTCACTAACTGCCCCCAAACACCTAGTCACATTTGGAGGCCTTTACAATTGAAATTAGAACAGACTCCACTATCATTTTTAAAAGTCATGGACCTCAGAACACTTTCAGAAACCCCTGGCCATTCTTCGTACTGAAACTGAAGTTGGAAATCTTGGATTCATATCCTGGTTCCACCTCTCACTAGCACTGTGACCCTGAGCAAGTTATTTCCTTTTTCTTTTTCTGATGCTCAGTTTGCATATATATAAATGAGAATTTAAAATATCCACCCAGTGAGCTTGGCCAGACCACAATGCGGGCGCACCACGGTCAGATGCAAAGACAGGGGAGGATGTCAACTTGGACTTGGCTGAAGTTGCTTTCACTTCAATTTACCATCAAACCAGCAGATGGATAAAAGCTGCGTAAAAGATAAAAGTGATAATGATCCCAATGAATGAACCGAGGGAGCTTGTCAAAGTGGCCCCAATAGAGTTTTCAAAGTGTGGTCCCATACCAGCATTTTTGACCTGGGTATTTGAGACAAATACAAATTCTTGGGCCCTAGCCCAGACCTAGTGAACCAGGAACTTTGGGGGTGGGGCCCAGCAATTTGTGTTTTAATGGGCCCTCCCCGGGATTCTGATGCAGGCTCAAGTGTGAAAACCTGCGCCACAACATGTGGCAATTCCTTCGATGGTTTCACTTTCATCTTCTCCTTTCTCCTGCGGCCCTGGGTACCACGCAGAGTTACTGTGAGGGTAAAATCCTGTGCAGACTTGGAAATACTCTGTTCCTGTCAAAGCCCTATAGAAACATAAAGGACTTGTTTATCTCAGGAGCAATGCTGGCATGTCAAGAGCCTGCTAACCTAGACTGTCTGCCTGGGGACCTGGTTCCAGGAACATCTTCCTGGTTGCTCTAAGCAGCACTGTCCAACAGAACTTTCTCCGATGATGGAAATGTTCTATAATCTGCATTAACCTGCAGTGTCCAATACGGTAGCCACTGGCCACGTGTTGCATTGGACAACACAGCTAGTGCAACCGACAAACTGCATTTTACATCTTATTTAATTTTAATTAATTTAAACTTGAATAGCCAATGTGGGACATAAATATACTAAAAAATTATTCGTTGTTTACCCGAAATTCAAATTTAATTGGGTGTCCTGTATTTTTATTTGCTAAATCTGGCAACCCTAGTTACAGATTCTCAGTAACATTGACCTTGACTCCTCCAGTGGAAGTTTGATTGAAAGGTTCTCTACTCATGACCAGAAGCAGATTTGACCTTATCTTGGCCAGAAAGGGCACCTGGATGATGTCCTTTTTCGAAGACAATTTTTAGAGGAATAGTGGCTGGGAAAATCAATATAACTGATATTTAAAAAGACAAACTTGTACTATCATTCATATAATCATACTTATTTCTCCGTAACTGAATCCATCCTCCATAGACAGGTGGTGATGGGAAGTGGGAGGCAGTCCAGAGAGCCTAATTTAGTCAAAGATAACTCTGAGCTTGGGGCATGGTCCTAGGTACTAGGACTGTAGCAGAGACAAATGGTATCTGTGGGTCGTGCTTCTGATTGTAAAGCAAACCTTCCCTCATTAATTGCTTAATCCCTTGATAAACTCAATGAGTGACTACCACAGTAAAGTCATCGTGGGAAGTGAAAAAAATAAGACTCAGATTCTTTCCTTATGACTATACTTATGACTATATGACTGTACTTGTTTAAAAACAAAACAAAAAGTATAGCAACTAGAATATTGCCAGTTCTCAGGAAGACTTGATAATATTTTCCAATAACCCTATAATTTCAAGACATGATCAGATGGAGGCGCCTTTTTACCTCCGTTCACTCTCTGCCCTAACCATCTCCTCTTTGGCGTTGATAAGAAGCCAGTTCTTGAGGCCTCCAAGCTCAGCCTTGATATAAGAAGGTATTATTTTAGTTCCTTATTAAGTGGATATTTGATAACATCATTTTTGACTCGAGGAAGGGATTTTGAAATCGGCATTTCTTCCCCTGGAATAGCAAAGAAGGCACACATGGTATTTTTGTGAAGTAAATGGCATTCCAGAAGGCAGGTTGATTCTTATAAAACTGAGGCCCTCCTGTTTCCAAGAATGTCCAGGTCAGGGAGTAATGATTGTAGTTTTTTCTCTTTCAAGAGGCTTTAATGTAACAAACATAACCAGCAGGTTTAAAAATGAATCCTAATAACATTGTGTCTAGAACATCACTATCAATATTTTCCCATTTTCTCTAGTCCTTAAAACACTCAGATGGGTATATACTTAGCCTTGGACATCTGGCAACTTGGGAACCAACAGGTCTCCAGCAAGAGATGATTAGGTGATGCAATTGCTCTCCTCTCCCTCCTCCTGCCTCCCACAGGGTCCTTCTCTGACTGTTCTACCCATTTCATGAAGAAAAGGTAGGGAGTCTGGGAGACAATTGGCATTCTGCCCGGAGAACTTGAATTTTTCAAGGGGCATCTCTAAGAATAGCTCAGGTTTAAATTTGGAAATAGGGCACTCACCCTGGAGGGCCGCCATGTGACTGGCACACAGACTGTGGTTCTCAAAGTGTGGGCAGTCCTTGGCCCAGCAGCAGAGCAGCATCTGAGAACTTTTTAGAAACGCCAATTCTCGGGGCTCAGGCCTCCAGACCTACCTGGATGACTTCAGTTACCTGAGCATTCCATCTTTTTTTAAACTCTTCATGTTTCTCTTTCTTTCTTCAGAAGCAGAGCACCCTTCTCACTGGCATACACAGACCTTTCTCCAGAGAGTAGAGCAGTGGTTCTCAAAGTGTGGTCCCAGGACCAGAAGCATCATTCTCACCTGGGAACATGTTAGAGATGCAAATTGTCAGGCCCCACCCCCAGACCTACGGAATCTGAAACTCAGAGGGTGCGGCTCAGCCATCTGGGCTTTAACAAGAGATTCTGGTGCACACTAAAGTCTGCGAAACAATGAGATAAGAGGATTCCCTGCTCTCGAGCCTATTCTGTGACTCGGATTTATTCTGAGACGCCACACAGCCCCCCCAGGCCTGCCCCAAAAGCCCTGTGAGTAGTTTAAAGGCCCTTGGGATTCTGGTCCTTTGTCAGTCTGCCTTATCCTCAAAAAAGTATTAAAAATGATGAATGCCACTCAGTATTACTTTATAGATATAAATCTGTGCTCCTCAAGAGGATTCACTTGAGGAGGGGGTCACAACAGGCTGTGTGGATGGGAAGGGGGAAGCCATGGATCTGAAAAGGCCTCCTTTCCCAGTGTTGTTGTTGTTGTTTTTATTTGTTTTTATTTGTTGTTTTATTTGTTGTTGTTGTTGTTTTCTACTGTTGGTAGAACAGTCCACCAAGATTTGGATCCACTGGAGCACAAAAGCCCATGTTTATGGTCTACTCATTGTAGCCTATCATTGGGGAGAAATTTAAATTCTCAATCTTTAACTTAAAAGGTTACTGCTAATTTAGCTCCTGAATCGATTCATACTACGCATGCGGATCTAGGGGTGCGTTGCAAGTACGATGGGTGTGAAAGTAAAGTTTAATCCGCGGGCTCTCCCCTCCAACCCTCCTTCACATTCCTGTCAGATGAGCTGCGCTAAATCACAGCTCCCATCGTAGCATTTCCCCCAATGGTGGCTCCCCGACGTTTCCCGAATTAACTTAGTTCTCATCTGGCATTCAAGACTGAAACTGTCGGTACTAGACTGACCCATATGAAATTGCCATGTTAATTGGGCAAAAATGGCGAAATATCAGCAAGTTCATATGGTTCAACCTAATATTAGCTATCTCATATTTAATTTGCTAAACTTCTCTACAGACTTTTTCTTTTCCACATTGTAAGATTTACGCTTCTTGAAATTTTAATGCTTAATCTTAAAACTGCCAGCCCCAATTGCTGGTGAAAAATCTCCAAAGATAAAGAGAAAATCTCTCCTCTTCCCCTACAGGCACAGAGAGGAAGACACTACTGTGTGGCACAAAGCTGGTTCCATGTCATACAATTAGAATTGGGAACAGTTACTCAAGTATCTGTCCTACCTCCTGGCCAGTGTGGATGTTTGAGTGAAAGCCCATGATCCTGTTTTGTTTTCTGTTATTATAAAACTACCCTTGGAAGTGTTATTTGTAAAGAAATGTGTCTCTTAAGATACCTGGAGGGCCAGCCCTGATGGCCTAGAGGTTAAGTGCATGCTCTGCTTTGGCGGCCCAGGTTCAGTTCCCGGGCATGGACCTTCATCACTGGTCTGTCAGTGGCCATGCTGTGGTGGCAGCTCACAAACAAAAAGAGGAAGATTGGCAGCAGATGTTAGCTCAGGGCGAATCTTCCTCAGCAAAAAAAAAAAAAAAAAAAAAGATAACTGGATATCAGAGTTTGTTGCTATATCTTATAAAACAGAACTTACAACACCTAAAGGTCTGCAATTCTGATTGGTCATCTTATTTAATAATGTGTTGCTCTGGTAATAATAATACTTACATGTCAATTCTGTTTTCCACAAAGTAACAAATATGTTTGTCAGATATCTTTGTTAAGTGGAAGGAGAACTTTGAAATTTCTTTCTCTCCCTTTAGGCACGAAACTGTTATAAATCCCATTGTGACTCTATTGGATTCTTATTCAAATAGTAGAGTCTGTTTCATTTAGATCACCAAGAAGAGCCATGCTATGGAGCCAACCTGTCATTTCAGCCTTATCCTTCGCTTCCCCTCTGCCCATACCCCATGCTATATAGATAGCTCCTCTTCTGCACATGTCATCCGCCACCATTCCTTTGCTGCTCCCGTTCCTCTGCCTAGAACACCCTCTTCCCACACCCATCTCAACCTATTGAAAACCAAGCCAGGATTCAGCCAAAGGTCATCTCTTCTGTGAGGCCTTCCCTGATTTCATCCAGTAAGATTTATCTTTAACAGTACTTGCCGTAGTCTCCTTGATTTATAGTCATTTGTGTATTTCCCTTCTCTGTCTGAGTAGACTTTATTTTTTCCCAGTTTTATTGAGATATAATTGACATATAACATTGTGTTAGTTTTAGGTATACAATAATGATTTGACGTATGTATATATTGCGAAACGATTACCACACTGTTTAGTTAACATCTGTCACCTCACATAGTTGCAAATTTTTTTCTCTGAGTAGACTTCATTCCCACTGAGGACAGAGAGTATGCCTTACTCCTCCTCCAAGTACCTAGTAAAAGGCCTTGCTTGCATGTCGGCACACTCAATAATTAAAAAATGACATTGACGACGTCTCCTACAATCAATATTAAGTCTCCTACAATCAAATTAACTGTCATCTGGATCTAATTTACCTCTGAAACCAAACCACTCTTCCTCCCCACCGTGGGAAGTCACCTCCCCCGCCTACCTTGAAGATTCTAGGGCCTGATACATGGTCACTCTCTCCACACCCTGTAAGAACTCTCGGTGGCTTCAGTATCCAGTAGTCGATCCTTCTGATTGTAGCCTGGCCCCTCGGCTCCTTGACCTCCTCTATTCCAATAATTGTGTTCGCCACCTCCCACAGGCAGCTACTCCTGGGTTTTTAGCCTGGACCTCATCGTTACCAACAACTATAGGCCTCCATAATGTCAACTTCAAATGCCCCACTCTCCAAACAATGCCAAAATATAATTTCAAAATAACTGCGGTTTCTCAGAATATGAAGAAAACTCACAGCCCCAAATAACACTATTTTTTTTAAAGCCTAATTTTTTTTTCCTTTTTCTCCCCAAAGGCCCCGGTACATAGTTGTATATTCTCCGTTGTGGGTCCTTCTACTTGTGGCATGTGGGACGCTGCCTCAGCGTGGTTTGACAAGCAGTGCCATGTCCAGGCCTAGGATTCGAACCAACGAAACATTGGACCGCCTGCAGCGGAACGCGCGAACTTAACCACTCAGCCACGAGGCCAGCCTCCAAAATGACACTTCTTAAAATCACTCCTTTCCCTCTCCACCTCTTACTTCCGGCAGAAGCTCCAACATGTCTGTAAAAGAGCAGCTTAGGGCCCAAGAATCATCCTGCTGGGTGGGGGTGGAGCATGAAGGGATTTGAAGCTATATTTGCATAACACTCTACAGAATTCTGAGAGAACATCACTTTTCCACATCAAAGAACGTCCCCCATAGTGATTACAGGGGTGGAGGGCTGACGCTTCCCACTGACTTCCAACTCAAGCCTTACAATTAACTCTTGAAAACGCACCCAAAACAGTCCTTCAAAACACTGTGCCACCAGCCATAGGCCTCTGCCCTTTCCCATTGGAAACTGAGAGGGCAAAGCCAGAGCTTTTAAACAGACAAAGATGGGAGAAGGCTGGGCAGCTGCGTGTGTGTGTGTGTGTGTGTGTGTGTGTGTGTGTGTGTGCGCGCGCGCGCGCGCGCGCAACAGGACTTCCTGTTGTTCCAGAGTTGCTAAAGCCCAAAGCTGAAAACAAAAAGCATCAGGTGCTCCCACATCCTGAAGAAAGACTCCAACCAGACAGCCTAGACACCCTCTCAGAGAATACTAAGAAATGGCACGACTGGCCCTTTTACGACTCAAACTATCCCCTTCAACCACCACCCAGCACCCTATGGAAACACGAGAGGACTGGGGAGGTGAAGGAGTGATCCCAGGGAAAGGCTGCTTTCTCTTGGGCCAGAAGAGGAAGGGGAGGGGAGAGGAGGAGTGTGGGTGCCTCCCGCTCCCCCAAGCCGAGAGGCGTGTAAGCGAGAACCCTAGGAGGAGAGCGGGGAGGTCTGCTTGAAGGGAAAGTTGGCACCCAGTCTCCGGCCTGGACTCCCGGACTCGCGCCGAGCCGCAGGCCCGCCCTGGCCGCCCTGGGGGAGAATTCTTGCGAGAGCTGGACGAATACGCTCTGCGGACCGTGCCGCATGTGAACCTGGAGTCTGCTGCCCTCTTGTGGTCGAGAGGCATCTGAGCGTGAGAGGCTCAAAAGATACCGAGGGGTAGCGTGCCTGGAAAGAAAAGGGGAACATCACTCCCGCCTTGATCCGCGACCGCACAGCCTTCAGAGTTCCAAAAAGGACCTCAGCAATCCCCAAGGCTCCATATGGAGGAGCACAGGGCCTACTTAGAGGGCCGTGCAGGAGATGGGAGACAGACCCTGGAGAAGAGGGGGGCAGTCAGCAGGCCTAGTGCTCTTCTCCGAGGGAGGCCCCAAGGAAGGAGGAGCCCAGATGAAAAACAAAACAGCCCCCTGTGGGAGACCCCCCACCTCAGCAGATCACAGCCTCAGACCTGGAAGGGGACCGTCTCCGCAGAAGACCTGTCTCTCTTCTCCTCTCTCTGCCCGGGAGACCAGAGGATATGATAATGAAATCGTAATTGGGACTGATCAGCTTTACCAACCAGAATAACCTAGAAGGTTATGAGATCTGCCCAAGGTGCCCTTAAAGAATGGGAAAAGGGGTTTGGTGCCACATGGTTGAAAGCAGTGATTGGAAAAAAAAAGGTTCATGTACACAGTCCACCACTAAGTTGAGATCTGTCAACACATCAGTTACATGTACCCAGCAGCACATGGATTTCAGGAGACAGAAAATGTCAACTGTGCCACTTAAAAGCTTTATGCTTCAGGGCAAGTCCTATCTGAGCCTCGGTTTCTGCATTTGTAAGAGGAGAATAATACCTAATGGACAAGATCAGAGATCTTGTTATACCTAATTAAATACCTAATTAAAAGATCAGAGGCAGTGTATACAAACGGATAGAAGCTACGATTTATTTATGCACGTTTTTGTGCATAAGGGAGGCCTTTGTTCCAAGCTGCTTTTGACAAAAGATTTGAAGTAGTCTATGACAAAAGACAAGTAAAATAGAAATAAAAAATAAGAAAAATAGAAATAAAAAGTAATCTTTTATTCTTTTCTTGTTAACAGATCTCTATGAGAAGATGGATGTCAGCTGAACCTATTGTGGTAATCATTTCACAATATATATTAAAAAAAAACCATCATGCTGTGCGCCTTAAATTTATACAGGGATGTACGTCAATTATTTCTCAATAAAACTGGGAAAAAAATAAGGAGCAAGGAATGCCGACGTGCTAACCATAAATGTAAACATGGTCATTTCAGTTTCAGATTTTTTGAGTTTCCTGGCAGCTGAGGCACAAAGGGAAACCTGAGAACTTGTACAACTCTGGTTATCAGAAAAGAGGAGGGATGCTGTCTTCTCCAGGCAGACAAGCTTTCCTTGGCGTCAAATTTCAAAAGCAATGTCTCAGCAGGAGTTTTTCTGCATTGGCTTGTGAATTACCTGAAACCGTGACTATTCTTTACCATGGGTTTCTAAACCTTTAGAACGAATGATATTGTTAGTAATTAGGACTGGGATAAATTACTGAAGGTGAATGACCCAGATTTCTACACCCCGGATCACAGTGGTTTTCTGCAGCAATTACTCCCACAATCCCTTCAATTCCCTCAGATGACCTTTCCCTAACACATTCATTGCATGTTCATCCAAAGGACATTTAGACTCACCACTTCCGCCACCAAGGAACTGTTTGTATTTCTAACTCATGCAGAAGCTTTAGACTGAAGAGAGATTTAAGCAAAAGCGTAGATTAATTTTAGATGAAATAGCTAAATTTAAAAGTCTCTTCTCTTTCCAGACCCAATTCAGGCCTACGAAGGCCACACTGCTCTTCCTTTCATTGGTCACCTTTCAGGAGTATTAGCGCAGGAAGTAAACAGCTTTTGCATAACGGGCGCTACAGGTGAGCTTTCCCATCCCGACCCCAGAGGCGCCCCAGCGAATCTGCATATGCTAACCGGAGGTTCCCCGGAAGATGCCAAAATAAGCCCCTGTCCTCCCCCACCTTTACTTTAATCCCCACATCGGCTTTGCTTTTACCATCTTGTAATTATTTCCAAATCACAAGTGCAAACACTCACTCTGATTGGAAAATTAGCAGATTTCAAACTCAGGTAATTTGTCCCTAATGAGGAACTTGTTGAACTGAATTTAACAATTAACTCGCACACCCTTTGCTGCCCGTGGCTATGGGAGTGAGTCAGGGAAGAAGGAAGGGCAGCCGAGGGCCAGGGCCTGGCAGGACTTTGGGCACAAGATGAAGGTTGGGATGGGACAAGGTGCGTCATAGGGCTGTAGGAACGTCAGGAAATGGGCTGTTCCAATGGATATATATAGCCAATTTCAAATATATGCCAAAGTAGAATAATAATGAGCCTCCACGTACCCATCACTCAGCTCCCACGATTATCAACTCATGGCTGCTCTGGTTTCATCTGTGCCCGGAAAATGGACCAGGAGGAGGACTGCAGGAAGGGAAAGGTGGTCCGTCTCCCCTCTCGCCTTCCCTCAGGCTCCCAGCCCCTTGGGGTACAGGTGGGATAGATGAGTTTTAATTAACTGCTGGGATGGTTAGTGTCCTCTTCGTCGGCGTTTTGAATATGGCAGGGCGGAGCCTGGCAAAGGGCTGACCCTTGTTTTGCAGTCTAGACCAGCCTCCTTGCGCCATGGCTGGGGCCACCTGCTCTCTACCTGCAGGTCCAGGCCCAGGTGACCACAGGCCGTGAGGATTTCTTGGAGCTCCGGCTTAGCACACGGAATCAGCATCTTCACTCCCACTCTAACTGTGTGCTCGGAGGACCGGCTCCTGCCTTATCTCAAGAACTGGTACCCGGCTCATGCCTGAGGCTGTGTCTCTAAGACCTGCCTTGCTCCTCCATCCCTCTGGGACTGGGCTGGCCAACACCACGGCCACGTCGGCTACTGACCACTTGAAACATGGCTAGTGAGACGGAGGAACTAATTTTTATTTAATTTAAGCTAATTTAAATTTAAAAACTGGTACTTGAGTCAATTATTGGAAAACGTCTAAGTATGTTTGGAAGGTGAACCTACATTTTTGATTGAAGATTTTATAAAAATCTAAATACAGATCAAATATTTCTGATGCAAATGTAGCAACCGAAGTAAGACAGGCTGTGTCTAAATTTAGATTTAGTAAGAATAAAAGAATGTAAAATGTCTCATTAAGAATTTAAAAATATTGATTACACGTGGGAATGATAATCTGTTGGATATATTGGGTCAAATAAATTATTAAGGGTAATTCCTCCTGTTTCATTTTACTTATTAAAATGTGGCTACTAGAAAATTTAAAATTACATATGGGGCTCACATTATATGTCTACTGGACAGCGCTGACCTAGAACCAGGGTAACACCTTCACCTGCAAGTATTCTCAAGGAATATAATCCTGTTCCCAAAGTCCCATGCTGTGACAGAGGCCCCCATTCTGCTGGACCTGTCCTGCTGTACTGGGCCCACCTGGTTTTTCCTGGACGCTCAGCTGTTAAGTCATAAAGATGCAGCCTGCACGGAACTAATTTCAGACGAAGAGTATGGATTTGACCCGGGGTAGTGACGAGCCTCCAGGTTCTCAGGATACTAAAATGAATGAAAAGTTTATTCACAAAACATAGCCAGTTAATATCCTCAAAGAGGACACTGCATCAAGTACCAACCTGGTTAGGATCATTAGGAGGAAATGGACAAAGACCAGCAAACCATAATCTGAAACAAAGCTGAATTTAATTGCTTGACTGAAAAGAGCGCCACATTGCTTGAGTACAAGTACAGCTAGTGTCTCCAGGTAGGACTTGAAAGGACCAGAAAGAGGGCAAAAGGGCAGAAGTACATCAAATGTGGTGAGGTTCTGAGTTCAGGTCTCTGGTTGGCTCCCGAGGCCGAGGAGCCTAAACTCTCTTCTGCAGCTGGTCGTTGCACTGCTTCACTTCTTAACAGCCCAGGCACCGTTCCCAGAGACGTCCAGGACGGGTCACATAAAGCTTAAATGGGCTCAGTGTCACTCGGGTGGCATACCTGACGCGTTTGCTTGAAGTCAACCGACATCTTCCCTTAAGAGGATCGGCAGCCCTTTAGTACAGCCGGGTTGCCTGAGTTCCCTGTCTCTTCATTCGTCTCTTTTGGAACTGCCAGACCAAATTTCCTTTTTTTCTTAGGGCAAAAGGCAGAGAAACATACATGCGTACTCAGAAAAATAAATTTTATATCGACAGGTTGCCTTTCAAAGTTGTAAGAAGCAAAATACAAGAGGCACTGAGACAAATACTTGCACACAATACTTCATCGCAACATTATTCACAACAGACAAGAGGTGGGCACAACCCAAATGTCCATCAGCACATGACCGGATAAACAAAATGTGGCATATACAACCAACAGGATTAAGCCATGAAAAGGAATGAAGTACTGACGCATGTTACACTGTGGACGAACCTCAAAAACGTTACACCAAGTGAAAGAAGCCAGACATCAAAGGTCACAGACCGTGTGATTCCATTTACAGGAACTATCTAGAATAGGGAAGGCCATAGAGACAGAAAGCAAATTGGTGGTTTCTGGGGCTGGGGGAGGGGAGGATGGCAACCGAGTGCTTAACAGCTACAGAGATTTCTTCTGGGGTGATGAACATGTCCTGAAATAGACAGAGGTGGTGGTTGCACCGACAGCGTATATGTAGCAAATGCCTCGGAACCTTACACTTTAAAATGGTTGTTCCTTATGTAAATTACACCTCAATAAGAAAAGAAAGGAAGAAGGGAAAAAAGAAAACACAAAAGCCCAGGGATCTCGAGTCCCACTGAAACCAGGAAGAAGGACGAAGAGGTGAGGGAGCAGGGGCTGCTGAACTGATGCTCCCGAAGTGAGGAAGGGGAGAGAAAGGACGAGAACGGGGTGGGTTCCACTTTAGAGTCTCACAAGGTCACCAGCACTTGAAAAGCAAACAAACAAAACTCAGTTCCAATGTTTAGCTCTTTGCTTTTCTGCGAATAACCCAGAGTCCTAAAAAGGGTAAATGATTGTATCAGGAGAGAAAATGAGATGTCTCAGAAGTGCCTTTTCAAGGCCTGTGGTTGAGGCCTGGAGGGGCAGCCGAACTGGGGGGAGTGGGGGCACCGAGCGCAGGTGGAGCCTCTTAAAGGGCTGGGGACACCCAGCGAGCATGTGCGCCCAATCCATTCCACACCCTGGGAGTCTCCAGGTCCGCAATACAAGTGGGACAAGCATTATTTTTTGGTAGTTTTAACTTTTTTTCAAAACACATTTGTAAAAATTACATTTCCTACACTGTGTACAAACCTTTTAAACTAAATAAACAAATACCAAAGTACATTCTTCTGAACATGTTTCAATATTTCACAGGTCGCTTCAGCACATATTTTGTACAGTGAAACCATTTTTCAAAAACTATGGACCTTCCGGTCACATCTACAACGTGGAGGAACCTTGAGGACATGATGCTAAGTGAGATAATCCAGTGACAAAAACACAGATCCTGTGTGACCCCACTTCCATGAAGGATCTGAAGCAGCCACACTCAGAGACAGGAAAGAGAATGGCGGTGGCCAGGGGCTGGGGGAGGGCACACGGGGAGCTGGTGCTCAGGGGACATAGAGCTTCACTTCGGCAAGAGGAAAACAGGCCTAGAAATCTGCTGGACAACAATGAGAATATACTGAACATCATGGAACTGCTCACTTAAAAATGGTTAAGGGGCCGGCCCCGTGGCCGAGTGGTTAAGTTCGTGCGCTCCACTTCAGCAGCCTGGGGTTCACCAGTTCAGATCCTGGGCGCGGACATGCCACCGCTCAGCAGGTCACGCTGAGGCGGCGTCCCACATGCTACAACTAGAAGGACCAAAAGCTAAGATATACAGCTATGCACCGTGGGCTTTGGGGAAAAGAAAAAGAAAAAGAAAAAAGAAGATTGGCAACAGTTGTTAGCTCAGGTACCAACCTTAAAACATTTTTCTAAAAACTCTCAAAAGAATGGTTAAGATGGTACATTTTATGTTAAATGTTTTTTAACTCACTTAAAAAATTTAAAAACTAGCCATCCTGTTAAAATAATACTAATTGTAACCTGATTGGTGTGGTGGTTTTCTTGTTTAGAGAACTTATAGGCCTCAGGAGTTTGAGCCTAGTTTGGAGTTGGGTACACGTTAGATCATGATGATAAAAACAACTATGTCAACAACCGCCCCCAAAGCAATGGCTTCAGCAAAACACCCCAGCTTATTAAACCTCTTCCTTGTTTCTAGGTGAAAAGCCTGGGGCAGCGCTTCGGTATCAAGCTTGCACATCTAATAATGGGAACGACTGACACATTAGAAAAACCACAAATGAACCAAAAACTCGGGACTCATTAGGCTCGATGCCCTGGGATTTGGAGAAAGAGAAAATAACGCACCTCAGGGTTTGGGAGGGGTTGGAGGGCCTCTACTCACTTTACCTTGTGACTGGCTTGCTGTCTGCGGGCGCCGACGGGGCTGACCTGTCTGGGCTGCTGCTGGTGCCACAGCCACTGGGGGCTGCAAGATTCTCAAGTGTTGTATCTGCAGCAGCTGATGCTGTGGCGGCTGCTGCTGCTGCTGCTGCTGCTGCAGGTGTTGTGGCTGCCATGGCTGCTGCTGATGCTGTGGCTGCTGCAGGTGTCGTGGCTGCTGTGGCTGCTGCTGCTGCTGCTGCAGGTGTTGTTGCTGCCGTGGCTGCTGCTGATGCTGTGGCTGCAGCAGGTGTCGTGGCTGCTGCTGCTGCTGCTGCAGGTGTTGTTGCTGCCGTGGCTGCTGCTGATGCTGTGGCTGCAGCAGGTGTCGTGGCTGCTGCTGCTGCTGCTGCTGCTTCTGCTGCTGCTGCTGCTGCTGCAGGTGTTGTTGCTGCCGTGGCTGCTGCTGATGCTGTGGCTGCTGCTGCTGCTGCTGACGGTGTTGTTGCTGCCGTGGCTGCTGCTGATGCTGTGGTTGCTGCTGACGTTGCGGCTGCTGCAGCTGCTGCAAGGCGGAGGAGAGCTGGACTCTCTGCAGAGGAAGGCTTTGCCCAGGTCTTTGCAGGGCAGGGACAGGCGGAGACAACACAATCACCTGGGGCTGCAGAAAACTTCCACTGACGTTAACGACAACAGCTTGCTGGGCACAGAAGGCCGTTTTCTGACTGGCTGAACCTTGTGCACTTGCAGCCTGTGACACTAGCTGCTGAGGATGCGAAGTGGAGGGCTGCTGACCCTGTAGCTCTGGAATCAGCTGATAGAGCTGCTGCTGCTGCAGCTGCCCAGGCAGCTGCTGGGTGTTCACAATGAGCGAACCTGGTGGAAACTGGAGCAGAGTTAAGGGCCTGGCACCTGGAGCATCTTTTAAAATCACTCGAACACCTACTTGAGAATTCGCTTGCAGGGCAGTGGGTGGCGCTTTTGGTGGCTGGCCTCTTAAGGGCAGGTTGCTGGGCAAGATTCCCGCGGGAGCTGTGGCCCGAGTGGCAGAGCCCTGCGAGGGGCTGGGAGCTCTCTCCAAAGCGTGGGTTCCGGGAACAGAATTCTCCACTTTGATGACCCTGACACCAACGGGGCTGACCCTGACCTGGGTGGTCACCGGTGTTTGTGATGAGCCAGCAGTGGACTGGGCGGCTGCAGGAAGCGTGCTAACTCGACTCACTTCCACAGGGGAGTTCTGGGGAAGACTTGGTGGCTTAGAAGCAGGAGCAGGAGATGCAGACTTATGAAAGCCGCCTGCCTGCTGTGGAGGAAAACTGCTGGCTGAGGAACTCGTGCCTGAGCTCGAGGGCAGCGTGACGGGCGGCGGTGGAGGTTGGACTTCCTCCCCCAGGACTGAGGCCTGAAGCAGCACGGTCTTAGGCCGTTCTGCTTCCTTCCCTGGAGAAAGTGGGCTGAGACTGGCTGAGCCACTGGAGCTGTGTGACACCTTGACTGGACAACTGCTGTTCTTCTGGACCAATTCCTCGGGCCGAATGACTACCGTCCCAGCATCAGTCTTCGACCCAGGCATGAAACTCTTTGAATGGTCACCTCTGGAGGCGTGGGGGGGAGACAGCTGTCTCTCATATCTGGCTTTTTTAGGTGACGTTTCTTTCCCAGAGATAAGTGGATCATTAAGCGAGCGCATGAAGAACATCTTTGTATCCCGGTACTGATCGCCTGCTTCCCATTCAAATACAGAATCATCTCTGACTTCATGGGCTGGCCAGCCTGTTGGCTGGGAGTCATAAGAGCTCACAGACTTCCTCCCTGTAGCATATTTCTCCACATCCACTTCAGAAGGTACGGCCAAGTCACAGGGTCTCTGTTCCCACACATCCACATAATTCCCTGCTCCAGAAATTTTGAGGTCATACTGCTCACCTGCGTTACTCTCTTTGCTTGGTTGGCAAGAAGTCAGTACCGTTAGCTCGGGCGGAGGTGGGCCATGAGACAGCTCCTGCTGCCGACTCAGAGCCGGGCTCGAGCACCTCTTGAAGCAGCGCTTCATTGGGTCAGCGTTCATCTTTTGTTTGTTATAAAGCAGACTGTTTGCAGTGCAGGCTACTGACACAGAAGGATCAAGACACAGTGGTTCAGCTGTGGCTAAGATCAGCTGGCTCTCGAGCAACAGTTTGTCCTCCTGGGTCCATGTCTGGCTGTCGCTGGTTAGGGACTCTACGTCGCAGGCTAACGTCTGCATGGTTGGTCGTAAGAGAATGTACCTGCTCTGGTAACCAGGGGCCTCCACGTCACTGGACTGCCTGTAGTCCCGTATTTCTGCGATGACGCATCCACAGTGAAAAACGTTCACCTGAGATTTTTCCAGGAGACCCACCAAAACAGGAGGTAATTCTTCTGCATCCAAGTACTGGAGCAGTTCCCCCTCTTCATAAGACAGTCGAATGGTCTCCGAATACGAGCCATTTTCTCCCCTGAGCATCAGCGAGTATCCCTGCTCTCCTGGGTGCAGATTGACCACTAAACGCGACAACGACTCTCTCTGAACAAGCTTCTCTAGCAAGTTCACGTTGCTTCGTAATTCCTCCGCAACCTCAGGCTCTCTGTCGCATTCTTCAACATATATGTCATACAGTTTCTCATAGACCGATTTTTCCCCTCTAGACGCGTACTTCCTTTTAGGAGGTCTCTGTTGGGCACTTTCGATGACACACGCCGCGCGATCCAGAGCTCGTTCTAAGGCGTGTTGCATCATCGCGTACGACAGGGGCCCTAAAAGAAGGCAAAGCCCAAGTGACGAGCCGGTGGAAATCCCGTCCTTCCTATAGATTATCTGCCTGCAAACGCCGCGACCCGAGGCGGAGCCACCGGCCTCGCTTCAAAACGGACCCCAGGAGACCCGCCCCAGGGAAGCGCCGCACGAAGTACTTGCGATCGGAAAAGCCGCCACGCGCTGGAGCCGCCACGCGCTGGAGCCGCCACCGCGCTGAGCCTCGTGTCGCTGGGGCCGGGCCGGAAGTGGATGGGAGGGTCGTCACCCCCCCACCTACCCCCTGCGGCGCCGCTGCTGCGCCTGCGCCCTCCCCGCCGGCGGGCCGCTGCCCCCTGCGGCGGCCTGCGGGCCGGGGCCGCGCTCCCTGCTGCGAAGGCTGCTTTCCCACCCGAGGCCTGGGCCCGCCGGGCTTTTTCTCTTCGTTCGCCATCAACAGCATGCACGTCAAAGCACAAGCAACCAACAAAGAAATCCATGCTTTTCTGCTACGCTTTTAGTGCATACGGTTTTCGCAGGAATGCAAGCGTCGGGAAAGCCGTGGAAGGCGGTCATTTCTTTTCTTGGCCGGAACTTCACCAGGAGTTGTTCACTGTTTTTAGAATCTCTCGTCCTCCATGGCAGGGCTGCTCCCGGTGTCCATCACCAGGTTAACGCCGCCAGAGAGTCCACATCTGTAGCTCCTGCCTACGCGGACGCTCACTGTACTCGCTGCAAGTGGCAGGATCCTTCACTGACGCTTCCAGTGATCTCCTGCCCACGGGTTTCATATAGATGTGCACAAAACGTGGCATTCGTATACGCAAGTACTGCCCCTTGATCTCCCTGTGTATTACAATAAGGGCATTTTGCAGGTTTTTAAAAAGTGGAGGGTGGGGGGTCCCGCCTGTGGCTAGTGGTGAAGTTCAGCTCCACTTCAGCAGCCAGGGTTTGGTTCCCAGGTCGACCTGCATCACTGTCAGTGGCCATGCTGTGGCAGAGGCTCACATACAAAGTAGAGGGAGATCGGAACTGATGTTAGCTCAGGGCAAATCTTCCTCAGCAAAAAATAAAATAAAATAAATTTAAAAAGTATGTGGGAGGAAGTTCCTTTGTCTATGAATTACAGTTCAGGATTAAACTACTTGTTTTAAAAGGTGATTTGCATCTGATGGGGTTGAGAACTATTGTTCCAGGCGACGGCAGTACATTTTAAATGATTCCTGTAGCTGTAGACCACAGCTACAGTCCTAATGATGGATTTGGAGAGATGTGATTGAGTCTTAGATAATTTATGAGCCATTGTCTTCCATTAGTTCCGTTGCCTTGAAAGCTGCCAGCCTTCTTGGACAAGTTTTTCAAAGAATCTCTTGGTGTTTAGATGCAGACATGATGATAGTACAATATTCCTAGTAAAGTCGCACAAATGAGAAGAATCCAAGACAAATTGCCAAAACTCTTGAATTACAGACTGCTAGAAAGTGTGTATTTTTTAATCGATAGCAATTATGATAATTACATGTTACAGTAGATACAGGCTATTGAGATAAGATTGAAAACTCCTAGACTGAGAGTCCCTTAAACATGCCTCTTGTTCAGGAACAGACAAGAATCATTTCGGACCGCCATACCAGTGGTTTGGGCGGATGGACACTCGTGGAGTGCCTCCAGGGGCTTGAAATCAGTTTCTTGACCCTTGTCAGCATGCCTTCCCTGTCTCTCTCTTCCCCGCACCTGTCCAAATTTAGGCCAAGCATGAGCCTGGGGAGCCGAATCCTACTTTGCTGTCCAGTAACCCAAACATCCAACTTGAATGAAGCGGGAAGTAGTGAGATGAACGTGAGCTCTGACCCTCATTCAAAGCACCGCCTTATTCTTCCAACTGGAGTAGATGGACTTAGCTGCCTCCCAGACCCTGGCAGGCTGCTCACCTACCATCCCGCTAGCTTCTGTCCTCAGGGGTTTGCTGTGTGTTGGGTCTGACAGAGTGTGAATCTGTAACAGTATTCCATTTGGGCAGAGACGCTAACAGAAAGGGAAAGCTCTGTTTTCTTGATCTGAACTGGAGATTTTGTTGGATGAGAAGTGGCATGGTGGCCCTGTGCCTGAGTCGGCTTGTCTTCCTCAAAACTGAAGAAGTCCCAGGGTTCTGCTGGCTGCTCCTGGCCTGCAGACTCGACTTCCCAGCTTCTTGTTGTGGCAAAGGAGCAGAGCGGGGACTTGGGTGAGGCAAGTGAGGGGCCTAGGGCACCAGATTGAAGGAGACACCCGCTCTCGGCGTGGTGCAAGTCCCATCAGGGCTGGCGCCCTAGCTGCCTCTCTTGCCTCGCCTTGTCCCGGCCCTGCACGTAGGCCCCACACCGCCTGGCGCCTGCCTCCTTCCCAGGTGCATCTCTGCCCTCTCTTTCCCGAGCTTTCTGTGCTCTGAGCATGGTCACCTTGCTGCAGAGAGGCCAACCCCTTCAGGGCTCTGTACCCTTGTCAAAGGCTGTGTCCTCTGCTCAGCGGTCCTCTCTGCTTAGTCAGCTGCTGGTCTGCACCGCTCACCTCCAACATCCTCTCCTGTCTCCAGGAAGCGAGCATCCTCTTGTGCCTCTGTCAAAGCACACTCACCACGTGCCTCGTTGGAGCCAGCTTCGCATTGGAAAGGCATTGAGTGTTTGCACTGTTTCTCCACACCCAGCCTCTGGGCTCCCTGAGGGCAGAGACGGTGTCTTTTCCATCTTTGTTTGGTCACCAACTCGGTCATTACTTGGCTCATGGTTGGCGCCATAGAATGAAGGAATGATTGACTCCACGCTCCCGTTACTTCAACTCAAGACTCATAAGAACCCTGCGAAGTAAATATTTCACCCCCTTTTTAGAGCTGAGAAAAGTACCCAGAGCCAGGTCTTCTGACTCTGGTGCTGTACCGTGCCAGGGCTTCTGAACCTTGGCACTGTTGACATTGCTTGTGGGGGCACGGGGGCTGTCCTGTGCACTGTAGGATGTTTAGCAGCATCCCTGTCCTTCCCACCAGATGCCCTAGCACTCGTCCCCAGCTGTGGTAACCAAAAATGGCTCCAGATATCGGCAAATATCCCCTGGGGGGTGGGGTAAAACCACCTCCTGGTTGAGAACCACTCAACTACCCCGCTCTGTAAACCGTGAGCGTGACCCAAACGCAGCCCCTTAGCTGACGTCCCAGGGTGCCTCCACCTAGTGGAGATGTGGATCTGCCCACTGTGTCACGGGATGGCCTGGAGCCTCAGTTGTTGTATCGATTGTGTCTTAGGTTGGGCTTCCTCGGGAGCACACGCTGAGACGAGGATTTGAGTGCAAGCAGTTTATTTGGGAGCTCAGCCCGAGAAGCACTGGGAGGGGAAAGGGGAGCTGCGTCAGGAATGGGAAAAATGACAGTGATAGGCATGTTTGTGAGCAGAAGACTACTGTGGACAACTGGTCCCTGCCGAGGACCTCTGGGGGACAGTACAGAACAAGCCTCCAGCTGTTCTAGCCTAGAGGGGAGGAAGCTGAGGTATTTATCCATCCGCTCCTCTCTCTCATTGGCTGAGGACAGTCCTGGGGGCACTATTCCCTGTCACTCCAGGTTGCCACATATGAGAGCCACCCCTGCTGATGTGGCCCCAGAATGCCCTCATTCAGAGACTCACAAGTGCTTGCAGTACGACTGCCCACGTGTGGAATGGCGAGTGCCACGGGCAGATGGGCAGAGCACGGGCAGCATCTGCTCCGCCAGGGCCGAAGGCAAGTGGGAGAAGTCAGCCATTCGTTCTTAGCGCTGTGGAGAAATGGGCTGTGTGCCGCATCTGGGCACATGGAGAAAGGAAACTGTATTCCATCCAAGTGAAATGGACAGTTTCAGGTGAGGTGTTTTTGTCAGCTCTTAAAGCCAACAGGGCCAAAGATGGAGGGTGTGGCCCACTCCTTCCTCCTCAGCAGGAAGAGGCCAAGGCGGCCTGGGCTACAGGTGCACCGATGGGACTCTGCATCTGGCTGTGTGCGTATTCCAGTGTGCCGTAGGTGGCCTGGCAGTGCTTATCATGGCTCAGCCATCCCCTTCACTTGAGCTCCCTAATTGCCTGGTCTCTCCACAAGGTGAGGCTTTTACCAAGTTTACTTTGACTGCAGGCCGTCCTTGGAGCCTGCAAGCACGTTGGAGAGCTCGTTATAAGGACTCCCACTGCTGCGCTTCCCTACAGCAGCTCAGGGGAGAGGCGCGGGCTGAGAAAACTCATCGCCAGACTAAGGTACACTAGAGCAAGAAGAGAGCTGAATTAATTGCAAGATAATTGACCTGATTTGCAATTAGCAAAGTGCGTTGTTGTATACCCATTGAGGTCTAGGTCTGGGTCTTTGCCACCTCTCCTGCTGCAGCTAATTAGAGGGACCAGCCAGAGAACTTGGAACTGCAGGAAGCAAAGACTGGAGAAAGTGAAGATACATCGCTTGTTGGTGTTACCTCGGGTTAACCCTCCATGATTTGCCCTGAAACTTAACGTGTTTCTCCTGTCCTCAGGCCCCAGCTGCAATAGCAAATCCCAGGGAATGTTGTAGCCCTGTGAGATTACGTGAGTGAAGCTCTCGCACAGCCTGTATGTCATTCCGTGCTTCCACATCTGTTAGTTGTTTATTGAATCAAGAACTCAGAGCCCGTAAGTGTTGCACAGCATATTTATTTTCCCCTTCCCTTCTTTCCTCCGTTTCGCAAACTCTGTCCCCCCTTCCCTTTCTTCCACTTGTGCATCCTTTTACCATTTTACTGAAAAATAAACGAAGTTGGGTTTTGTTCTGGTTTTATTGCTCTGTTAAGACTTTCATTCTACTCCCTGAAATACATAGCCATACCCTAATCATGGTTTCTCAACCTCTGCATTGTTCCCATTTGTCATGGGGGGCTGTCTTGTCCATTGTAGGATGTTTAGCAGCATCCCTGGCCTCTCCCCAGTAGACTCCAATAGCAGCCCTCTCAGTTAAGACCACCAAAAATGTCTCCAGACATGCCTAAATGTCCCCTGGGGGCAAAATTGTCCTGGCTAAGAACCGTAACCCCATGGACCACAAAACTGGGTTTGGAGAAATGAAGCAGCAGTCTCCAAACCACAAAACACTTTACACCTCAATTTCTAGGAAAGTTCAAATGATAGGTGTGAGTTTTTATTTTGTTTCTGTTTTTGCTGCAATTATGGTTTGCCCTGAATTATCTTGCTGATGCTCTAAATTTGCCGTTGGACATGGTGGATAGATAGAGTCCCTGGTCAGTGGGAGAGATGCAAATGAAAAGATCGTTAACTCTTTAGAAGGTAAATTTTCAAAAATAAACTAGTAGAGGTTTTTTTTTTAAATTCATTTGCCTGATAAACAGTCACTAAGCATGTCCATATTTTCTAGGTTTATTCAACAATTGAGAAACTTTGCTCATTTCAATAATTTTTCTTTGGTCTTCATTCACTATTTGCTGGTTCAGTGTATGTTCTCTGCACTTTATTTTTTTTTTGGTGGGGAAGACTGGCTCTGAGCTAAGATCTGTGGCCATTCTTCCTCTTTTTGCTTGAGGAAGATTGTCCCTGAGCTAACATCTGTGCCAATCTTCCTCTGTTTTGTATGTGGGATGCCATCACAGCATGGCTTGATGAGCAGTGTGTAGGTCCACACCCTGGATCCAAACCTGCAAACCCTGGGCTGCCAAAGTGGAATGCATGAAGTGGAATGCTACTATGCCACTGGGCCGGCCCCTGTCTGCACTTTATTTTGTTTGAATGTCAGAGCATCCCTGGACTCAATCTTTCCGCCATTTTTCTCTATTTGCAATCAGTCCTTCAATGACTACATCTACTTCCATGGCTTTAAGTACTATCAGTAAACAGATGCTTTCCGATTTTATGTCTCCAGCCTAGACCTCTCCCCTGAACTACAGACTCATAACATCCCTATTCAAAATCTCCACCTGGATGTCTAATAGGAATTTTAAATTTAACGTGTCCAAACCCAACTCCTGATCTTCCGCTCAGACGTGTTCATTTGGCAGCGTCTCAGTGGGGTTCGATCTGGGAATTGCAATCACTATGAGTGATGAGGAATAACGGGTTTATTTATAGGGCCCAGACTTCACACAATTGTGGGAGAAGCTACAGAAGTAAAGGTATGGAAGAGGACAGTTGGAGGATCAAAGAAAAGTCACAAATCAGGGACCACAAAGGGAAGCTGGTGAAGAAGTCTATGGAGGGCTGTTGCCTCTGCATCTAGGGGCAGGCCTGATACTGCTGGAGGTTGGTAGAGCAGGCAGGCAGGAAGGAAAGCTGGGCATGAAGCAAGAGAGAGCAAGGACCAACTGGAACCTACAAGGACTAGCTGGAACCAGTAAGGGCAAACCCGTGTCTGTCTCTCACTGCCTCTAACCTTGATGATGCAGGTGACCTGCAGAAGGCATTCGCACCCTTTGCCATGGAGCTGCACGTGCACCTGGCCCAGGACTCAGAGAAGCTGAAGGAGGAGATTCAATGGGAGTCGAAGATGCTGTGGGCCCAGCTGCTGCTTACCCCCCAACAAGGGGAGCCAGTAGTTCAATGACAATGTGTGTGAGCTGCAGTGACACCTGGCTGTCTGCACTGACCTTCAGAGTGTAATGGCTGCTGCTTCATTTCTGCCTTGCAGATCTCGTGAAAATTTTCCTTTTAGTCAGCCCTAACTCAGAATCACACAGAGAAGGGAATTCCAGGAAACATAGTCCGAGTCTAGCTAAGTTGACACGCTACAAAACCACCAGAGCAGTCTTCCCCATCTCAGTTAATAACAACTCCATCCTTCTAGTTGCTCAGGCCAAAAACCTTGGAATAATCCTTTTCTCTTCTCTTTCTCTCTTCCTCCCTACAGCCAACCTGTTGGTGCATCCTACACGCTTTATCTTCAAAATATATTCAGAATCCAGCTACTTCTGCCATGTCCTCAGCTACCACTCTGGGCAAAGGCACCATCGTGTTGCCTGGTTTGCTGCAGTAGCTTTCTAAGTAGTCTCCCTCCTTCTACCCTTGCCCTCCTACATTTTATGCTCAACACAGCACCTAGAGAAAGCCTATTATGACATGTTTGGTCACGCCATCCCTCTGCTCAAAACCCTCCAATGGTCTCCCATGTCACATCCTTGTGAATGGCCTACAAGATCCACATTACCCAGTCCCCTTCCCTCTTCCCTCTCCATCCTCATCTCCTATTACTCACCTCCTCACTCATTCCACTCTGGTCACGGTTGTCCTTACTGTTCTCAGATATGGCACCTCACCTCACCTGCTTTTGCAGTTGCTGTTCCCTCTGCCTGTAATGCTCTCCCCTTAGATATCTACATGGCTTTTCACCTCACCTCCTTCAAGTCTCTGCTCAAATGCTGCCTTCTCAGTGATGCCTTCCTGACTGCCTCCACCCAGCATTCTATTCCCCTTCGTTGCTTGATTTTCTCTTCCTGGCTCTTACCACATTCTAACTTATTCATTTCATTTATTGTCTGCCCCCCTTAAATGGAAACTTCACGAGGTCAGGTCTCATGCACAGGGATTCTCCTTCCCCTCTTTAGTGCCTAGAACAGTGTCTGGTACATAGTAGGTGCTCAATAAATATTTGTTGACTAAGTGGATGGATGAAAATAAAAATGACCTATGGAGAGAAAACATATTCATTTTAAGGACTGCTTTTAGGGGGCAGGGAGAGGAAGCATACAATTAGGTAAGAACAATATAGATTTCAACTGTTTTTATCCAAGACTAACCCTGCTTCTTGACACCTATGCATTTCATAGTTAGACCAATCAGCCGTGGGTGTGGTTCTTAGGGGCCTCCTCTCAGTTACTATAGGGAGGTCCCCCAGTAGTGAATTATTCATGCTCCTTGACTCTCATACCCACCCCCCCAATTCCTACTTTTTGGCCATTTCACTGCTCACCAGCCCCTCAGAACATTGCCATGGAAAATAAGAGGAAATAGAAGCCATTCAACTTTCAACTTGTTGAGAGTGAATAAAAGTTTGGTGGCTTAATCAGTAAGATTTCTAGATGAAGACTTTGAACTATCTCTGGATTCAAAATGTCCTGCTGGATGTTGGGGATGATCACTGAAGAGATGGGGTGGTGAGGTAGAGAGAAGGACAAAGCCATCCTATTTTTTTTTTTTTTGCAAGCATCCGACTCCTTTATTTTTATTTTCTAATAGACTTATTAGAGTAGCTTTAGGTTCACAGAAAAATTGAGCATACTCACTGTCCCCTACACACACAAGCCTCTGCCACTATCGACATCCCCAACCAGAGTGGTACATTTGTTACAATCTGTGAACCTACATTGATACATCATTATCACCAAGAGCCCATAGTTTACATTAGGGTTCACTCCTGGTGTTGTACATTCTATAGGTTTTGACAAATGTTTAGTGACATGTATCCACCATTATAGTATCATACATAATAGTTTCACTGCCCTAAAAATCTTCTGTGTTCTGTCTATTCATCTCCCCCCCATCCAACCCCCAGCAACCACTGGTATTTTTACTGTCTCCATAGTTTTGCCTTCTCCAGAATGTCATAGAGTTGGAATCATACAGTATGCAGCCATTTCACATTGGCTTCTTTCACTTAGTTAGATGCATCGAAGTTTCCTCTATGTTTTTTCATGGCTTGATATAAAATTTCTTTTTGGTGCTGAATAATATTCCGTTGTCTGGATACACCACAGTTTATTTATCCATTCATCTACTGCAAGACATGGTGGTCACTTCCAAGTTTTGGCAGTTATGACTAAAGCTGCTACAAACATCCGTGTGCAGGTTTTTATGTAGACATGAGTTTCCAACTCCTTTGGGTAAATATGAAGGATCGTGATTACTGGATCGTGTGGTAAGAGTATGTTTAGTTTTGTAAGAAACCGACAAACTGTCTTCCAAAGTGACTGTACCATTTTGCATCCCCACCAGCAACGAATGAGAATTCCTGTTGCTCCATATTCTCACTAGCATTTGGTGTTGTCAGTGTTTTGGATTTTGACCACTCCAATAGGTGTTTAGTGGTAACTATTGCTGTTTAATTTGCATTTCCCTGGTGGTATATGATGTGGAGCATCTTTTCAGGTGCTTATTTGCCATCTGTATATCTTCTTTGGTGACATGTCTGTTCAGGTCTGTTGCCTATTTTTCAATCGGCTTTTTTTTTTTTTTTGCTGAGGAAGATTCTCCCTGAGCCAACATCTGTTGCCAATCTTCCTCTGTTTGCTTGAGGAAGATTGTCCCTGAGCTAGCATCTGTGCCAGTCTTCCTCTATTTTGTATGTAGGTTGCCACCACAGCATGGCTGCCGACAAGTGGTGTATGTCCACCTCTGGGAACTGAACCCAGGCCATCGAAGAGGAGTGTGCTGAACTTAACCACTAGGCCACAGGGCCAGCCCCGGGTTGTTTGTTTTCTTATTGTTGAATTTTAAAAGTTCTTTGTATATTTTGGATAACAGCCCTTTGTCAGTGAAGGTTTACTTTTCACTCTTCATTCTTTTGAACCCTTCGAATGTTGTATTGTATGCATTCATTACATATTCCAAACATTATTTAATTAAAAAGAAAATATTTTATTTAAGATAGTGCCTTTCCAACTATGAAGATAACCAAGTTGGCAAAACATGATTTTTCATTCTGGCAGGTGATATACTGATGGTTAAATTGGGTAATGCCAAAGTCACGTCCTTGCTATAACTTCAAACAAAAAAGTCCTACAAAAGTTAACTAAACAAATTCATCTTATTTACAGACTGCTGTAGTGGCTGAGGAAAACTGATCTGGCACAAGATGATTTCATTAAGGCAGTGTCATTCCCATTCATCATTAATACCGCTTTTAGGTCTTGGTTCTCCTGTTCTGTCTGGGGTCCTTTTGTTTGATAGCGTATTGGAAATGTTTAGGTCATAAAAGCAGAACATAAGAACTACATATGAGAAAGTGGATTTTCTTATCTGCATAGAAAAATAAACTCATCCAGTGACCCTAAAGTGAGGGGAGGCATTTGAGTCCATAAACCATTCAGTCTTGCTTTGTCCCCAAAGAGGGAGATGGACCCAAAGGAAACGAGTTCCATAAAATGTGCTCCCCTCCAGTTTGAACAGAGACACGTGTATCCTCCCATGGAAGTTTCCACAGAAGATTCAAGGGAGATCTCATAGCCCAAGTTGACTTTTCCTGCATCGAGAAGGAAAGAGTCATTAAAGTTAAAGACACGATTTGGAGTTTCTTCTGCAAAGCCAAAACAGTTACTCTTGAATTTGTGAGGACCTGAATGTTCAGTACCAGCTAATACCAATGACTCCTTGCCCTAATGGGTCACCTTTAGGATCCACGTCTGCATAGATGGGGGCTAAGGGAGAGGTGTGGAGGCCCTCTCCTTGACAGAGTGGGACAAACGAAGTTGTGAGGCTGGTCTTTGGGTGGGATTTACTTCTAAGACGGGCCACTCTCATTTCAGTGAAAACCAGAGACGACCATGATCAATTTTTTCTTTCAAGATTTCTTGAATAATTTGAAACTCTGTGTGTTTCCTAGTGATTACTAACAGCAAAAATGTTCAATTATCTTGTAAAGTGTTTCGTGCTTGAATAAAAAACAAAGAAAGGAGAATATTTGCGAAACTGTTCTGCTTCGTCCATGGCCTTGGAGAAGAGGGGTCCAGATTAGAAAGAAATGGGGATGGCCAGGTGAGGTGGCCCAAAGCGCTAAGATTTCTGGGTAAATGGGGTGCCAATCTGGAACCAAGGACTGACTCTGGGAGTGTTGCAGGGGCCATAGAGGTTAACATAGGAGAAACTGAACTGCCTTAGAGTCACCCAGACATACACACACAGGCCTCACTACATTATCCAAACTTGCAGGGGTTGACTTGGGACAAGCTTCAGGAATATCCCTGAGCCTGAATTTGTCCTTTGGGCATGTAAGCAGTTTACCAGCTTGGTTTGCAGTTCCCAGTCTCTCTTTGCCCTGCCTTAGAACCATATGGCATGACCAGGAGGAGCATGTGGCCTCGTCATTGCCGCAGTGCAAGGGTGGAAGGTCAGCAGCAGGATAAATAGCTCAGACTTAGCATTTCACCCCATGCAATTTTGTTGGATCAACAATCCTGGCCATTTGCCACATTGACAAAATATTCAGCTTTGCAGAGAGAGTCTGAGGACACTCTTGCGACCTCATCTGCTGGAGGGCTCGCTGGGACACTTCATGCTCCAACACGTCTCGGGGCTGTCTGGACACCCTAGGGTCAGGACTAGAATCCCCAAAACATGCATAAGGGCACGTGCACAGCCCAGTCTGAGATATAGGCCTTCGTCAGCAGGTCAACTATACAGCTGCCCACATGATTTCAGGGCCCCTGCTCAAAAAAGCCCTCTGCCCTGGCTTGGGACTTGAAATTTTGAGTCAGAGTAGAAGTTTTTAATTAGGGCATCCACGGATGGATTTCAGAAGATCTTCGAACTTCCTAAAATAGTAGATGTACCTCAGATCATTGCTGAGAACCTTTTTTTTTTTTGAGAGGGTTGGGTGGGAGGAGAGAAAGCATAGGATGTCTGATGGAGGTGAGAAAAAGAATCCCACTGAGGGTATGAAAGGGACTCATGGGGCCAGGAAGACGTATTTCACCTACCTTCTAACTTTCTCGTGGAGTGGAGGAAAAATTGCCACCCAGGAAGAGGCCACTGTGCATGTGTCTCATGGGCTGGTTGGACAAGCTGAGCCAGCTTGTGAGACTCACAGTCTATGGCAAAAGAGTTACTCCTGGGAAACTGCAAAATAAAACCACCAAGTGAACAGAGAGTTAAAACTCTCAGTCCAACTATTCAAAAACAGCCTTTTCCTTCCTAAACCCTGAAGGCCAGATGCCACTTCCCAGCTGTTTCCTTTCATAGTTCCTTTGCTGTTGTGATCCCCCAAGGGCCTGTCGATGAGTCAAGAATACAAAGACCAAATGATAGGCCAGCCCATTTGAAAAGGGTGATTCAAGAGCAGCCCATGTCCCCGCTGCTGCTGTGTTCTGCCTGCCCAATGTACCAATCACCAGGTGAGTTTTCTTTGGAAATCCACTGACCTAACATTAAGGGCCAATGAAAACTGTCCCAGAAATCATTTTAGAAAGAACCACTTTCTCGGAGTGACCTCTTCAATGAACGCCCCCAATCCCTGCACACTTATCTCCCCATCTCAAAAATGGTCACTGGCCCTTCTTATTTGGGATAGTGATGTCAGTGTTGGCGGTGAGGGGTGTTTGAATTTCTTTCATTAATCCGAGAGTTTTCCTCCTGAATTACAGCAGATGATTTAATGTAGGGAAAGACCTTAGAATCATCATAGTAGGTACTCCAAAAATAGGAGCTATCCGCCACAGAAGACAGGTGAGATGCTTCCCAGTTTACAGACAAGGAAACAGGTGTGGGAGACGAATCAGAATCATCCTGACTGATGACGGTCAGAGTTGGCCTTTGGAGCAGAGGTTCAAATCCATGGCTATTCATTAAAGTCACCTGGGAAGAGTTCAAACTAACAACATGTGGAACCACCCCCAGAGATTGTTTAATTGGTCTGGGTGGTGTCTGGCCATCCTTCACTTTCAAAACCTTCCCAGAAGATTCTATTGTGCAACCAGGATCAAGAAGAGTTTAAAGCTCAGTCTCTTCTGCTAGCTTTATTTGCCTCTTCTAGACAGCATCTGATCCAGCGGTCCCATTTTACAGATGGTAACACTGAGGTCCAGGGAAGATGAATGATTTTCTCAAAGTGTCAGAATGAGAAGTAACCATTTTAAAAGTTACAGTTTATAACCTTTCTTTGCCTCTGCATCAGCTAAATGCAAACTTGGCTGAGTATAAGAATCACCTGATTGCTTGTTAAAAATAAAAATTCCCAGGTTCCTCCCCCAAATGTTACTATTAAGTAGGTCTGTGGCAGGTCCAACTATCTGTAATTTAATAAGTATCCCAGTCATTAATATGATCTGGCCAATTTGTCAATTTTGAACTAATGTGATTATTGATTTTTCTTTTTTTTGTAGGGAAAGATTCGCCCTGAGCTAACATCTGTTGCCAATCTTCCTCTTTTTTTTTTCTCCCCAAAGCCCCAATACATAGTTGTATATAGTAGTTGTAAGTCGTCCTAGTTCTTCTATGTGAGCCACCACCACAGCAGGGCAACTGACAGATGAGTGGTGTGGTTCTATGACCAGGAAGCAAACCCGGGCTGCTAAAGTGGTGAGTCCTGAACTTTAACCACTAGGCCATCAGGGCTGGCTCATTGATATTTTTTAAGTTAAAGAAAATTTGAGTTCTTTCATGGAAGTACAAAGGAGAACTTATATTTCTTTTAAATAATTTTTCCCTGATGGAAGACATTAAGAAAAAATAACCCTGCTTTATCAAACTCTAGGTCTTAATTACAATTTTATAATTTTTATTTTGTTTGGTTATTATTGTTTTAAAATGAAGTGGGTGTTTCTTTCCTCAAAAGAACATGGATATGCGTTTCATTTTGTAATAAGTTGTGACTTGAACTCAAATGGTTATAGCTTCAGGAATGGAAAATAACCTGGCTACTACTGTGACCAATTATAATGACACATGCCAACCCGCTCGTAGCCACTCTGCATTCTGCCCCAAGTTTGGTGGTTTCCAGGCAGGAAGGGGGAAGCAGCTGCAGTCTTAGGTGGCCCAGCTGGAGAGTGCAGCTCAGCAACCATTTGTCATAGGCCCCTTGACCAAGCATGTGACTTCACAGGAATGCCCTTGAACTCCACTCTTCAAGGCAGCCTCACTCAGAAATGCAGTGGAAAGAGCTCTGGAATCCAACTCTGAAAACCTAGGTTCTGAAACCTTGCTCTCCCGCGTCCTTGCTGTACGACTATGAGCAAATCATTTGACTTCTCTGAGTCTCACTTCCACCTCTGTAAAGCAGAGATAATAATATCCATTCTACCTATCTAATGAGGGATATTTGAAGATTACATTAGCTAATATATTAGCTAGCATTTGCCTCATAACAAATAATCACAAACCTCTGTGGTATGTGACAATAAATATTTATTTTTCATAGACCTACAGGGTTTAGCTAATCGGAGCTGGGCTTCCTGGGCAGCTGTGCTGATCTTGGCTGGACTCAAATGCCTGAGACTGGGCCAGGGTGATTAACTCAGACATATCCTTCTCATGGAAATGGCAGAGCTGCAAGAGGGCAAGGGAACAAGCCCAGTTGCAAGAGCACTTTAACAAGCCTCTCCTGTGTCATATCTGCCATTGGCCAAAGCAAGTCACATGGCTGAACCAAGGCTTAAGTGGTGCGCATATATACTCTGCCTTTTGATGGAAAGATCTGTAAAGTCACATGGTAAATAGCATGGATACTGGGAAAGATGAAGAAACTGGGTTATTAATGCAGTCTAACCCAGCTAATGCTTATAAAGTTCTATACAAGTTATGTTAACGTAATGACACTTCTGTGACCCAGAAAGATATGTAAATCAACCACATGTGAACTAACTTGTGAGCAACTTTTGTGGATAGAAGAGAGTATAACTCAGGTTATATTACAAATGTTTTCAGTTTTAGTGCGTTTGTAGGTAGTGTTATAGATAGTGCCCTCATAAATTATTGTGCTACATGATTGATAGTATGGGACGCAGGTTTAAATGACTTGGGTTGTCTGAGAGAATTTTTACTTTTCTCCTGGATTAAGATCCTTTCAAGCTTGCTAGAAGGCTGGTCCTTTTTTTTTTTTTAAAGATTGGCACCTGAGCTAACAACTGTTGCCAATCTTCTTTTTTTTTCTGCTTTTTCTCCCCAAGTCCCCCCAGTACATAGTTGTATATTTTAGTTGTGGGTCCCTCTAGTTGTGGCATGTGGGATGCTGCCTCAACGTGGCCTGATGAGCGGTGCCATGTCTGTGCCCAGGATATGAACCAGAGAAACCCTGGGCTGCCGAAGCGGAGCGCACAAACTTAACCACTCAGCCACGGGGCTGGCCCCAGAAGGCTGGTCTTGAACAAAGCCAATTGTGCATGTCAGAGGTTCACTTCACAGTTTAAAACTATGTTTCTCTGGTTGATTCTGGGGAATGAGCAAGACAGATCCAAGATGAGCATGGACTATCATGATAAGCTAGGAAGTAAGGAAGTGATCAGAAAAATGATAGGGACATGCCACAAGTACAGAGGAGACAGCTTTGAAGGGGCTTTTACTGGCCGAATCTTAGATGATTACCAAATAGTCATCACCAAAATAATAATAATCAGCACCAAAATAATTAATTACAGTACTGAATTATAAACCAATGGAAAAACAGGTAGGTAAATAGATAAATGGGGAGAATGGAGGGCTCTTGCTTACAATAGAAGCCAAGGGCTGACTGGTCAATGAGCAGAAAATGCTAGAGTTGGAAAATTGTCATTTTGCAACCATCATGATAAAGCCTGGATCAGGCAAGAATCATCAATGGATACTAAGTCTAGGGGAAATTTTGATGAAGGGCAGGATATTCCCACGGTCTTCAAGTGTCTCCCCAGAGATTGCTCATTAGTTGCAAGGGAAGGGGAAAATCCCCCAGTAATTATACAGTGGGAAAATTGGACAATACCTAGACCAGGTGACCAAAATTAACATCCCCAGTGAGGGAGAGAGGGACATCATGTAGCTCCAGATGTGACACCCTGAAAAGGCTACAATGTCACCTCTGCAGTATTTTGACTGAGAATGTGTAATCTGAGTCTCATCGTGAGGAAACATCAGACAGAGGCAAGACAGAGAATACAAAATAGGATTTAGGAAAATTGAGAAAAAAAAGAATTACTTAACAAATAGCTATTTGTAAGCGTCATGGGCATTTGGGAATCCTTTAATTGTGTTGGCTTTTCTCCCACATCAGCCAATCTCTATATTTTGCTGAAGTGAGGGAATTTTCAATTCGCTCTCTTTCAACCTGTTCCGACATTCCTATGTATTATATTCTGGACTAACGGAATCTAGAGCCTCTCTGACCTAAGTGTTGGGGAAATCTGACTTACCATGCAAGGAGGGAGCAAATCCTATACGAGGCCGCCAGCGATACAGAGACCTGTTCCTGGTCTCGGCGGGGCACAGCAGTTCCAAGTGGGACCAATAGTTCTCTGCAGCATCGATGCTACAGTATTTCCACATGTGCAGTCTAAGTTGGGGCACATGAACCTTCAGTGTGATGGGAACTGGATATGTCAGAACAGCAGAAGATAGCCTGAACCAGAGAATTCTGGTTCCTTCCCTTCCCCGGTAACCCTTGGCGCACTGCAATGTGGGTCTACTCTTCTGTGGAGGTCTTCACTGTTCTTGCACTGTGACCAGTTGGAATTATTTTTCTATATTGTGTGATCCTCTGCTGCAACAAGAAAATCCCTTCGGCCAGCCCCGGTGTCCTGGTGGTTAAGCTTGGCATGCTCTGCTTCAGTGGCCCGGGTTCAGTTCCCGGGCGCAGACCTACACCACTTGTCTGTCAGTGGCCATGCTGTCATGGCAGCTCACATACAAAAAAAAAAAAATAAAAAGGAAGATTGGCAACAGCTGTTAGCCCAGGGCAGCTCTTCTTCAGCAAAAGGGAGGAAGATTGGCAATAGATGTTAGCTCAGGGCGAGTCTTCCTCAGTGAAAAAAAAGAAGAAGAAGAAAATCTCCAAGTTTGCGCTGTATCAAGGTGCTGGATGTAAATTCCCTGGTCACTTTGGGTTTTGTGGCATGTGTAATATTCTAGCATTTGGGCCTGAGAGAATGGAGGAGCTGTTACATATTTTCAAGCCAATGGAATGGTCTATTTCTGATATTTGGGAATAAATTTGACCAAAAGAAATAGGTTATCAGCAGTGTGTGTGTGTGTGTGTGTTTGTGTGTCTGTGTGTGCGTGTGTGTGTGACAGATCCTGTCTTTAATAGCTCTGGAACCTACCCCTCTAAAATGTCCAGAGAAGTGTTCATTGAACATTCTTCTGTCTCTTGGTTACTTTAAAAAGGAACTTCTATTCCAATACTGGGTTCTTCTAATTGGAAACATTAAGCACGCCTATAGTATTAAGTAATTATATTTTGGGAAACCATGAAATTTAGTCTCATCCATAACTAATGAAAATTTATGATTCAGACAATCTCTAAAAGTCCCTAAAACCATACACAAAAATTACTGACTAAAAACAAAAAGGCTGGCCTGGTGTGTAAAGAGGGGGCCAAATGGCATTTATAGGATTCTACGCTGCATCGGGCTCAGCAGTTGTCAACTTTGGCTGCACATTAGAATCATTTAGGGAGCTATAAAAAACCCCATGACTAGGAAGCCAGACACTGGATCAATTAAGTCTAAATCTCTGGGGGGCCAGCCTGGTGGCTTAGTGGTTAAGTGCACGTGCTCTGCTTTGGTGGCCTGGGGTTCACAGGTTCGGATCCTGTGCGCTGACCCATACACCACTCATCAAGCCATGCTGTGGTGGCATCCCACATACAAATGGAGGAAGACTGGCACAGACGTTAGCTCAGAGACAATCTTCCTCAAGCAAAAAGAGAAAGATTGGCAATGGATGTTAGTTCAGGGCCAATCTTCCTCACCAAAAAAAAAGAAAAAAGAAACCTCTGGCAGTGGCTTGGGCATTAGTAGTTTTTAAAGCTTGCCGTTTGATTCCAATGTGCAGCAGCCAAGGTTGAGAACCACTGATCTAGAGTGATATCTGATTTTCACCCTCACTGTGAAGCAGGTATTTCAAAGAAAACCCAGGGAATGATCTTCAGTTGTCTACATACATGTATCAATTATGATTATTTGGTCAAGCTATAACCCCAAATTCCATTCTGTATCAATAAGCAATTTCATTTCATAGACTACTTTTTAGGGGATAAAAGGAGCGCTATTTTACCACTATCTATAAATTTAAGGAACAGTAAATGAAAAATGAATGAATGGATGGAAATAATGCACATAAAGTGCATAACAGAACACATGCTGTTAGTATACTGTATTAACAGTTAAAATTAAAAAAAGTTTTTCTTCGTTTCAGCCAAGAATTGACCAATACAAAAGGCTTTAAAATAGTGTTCCTTTTTGGGTGTCTTAGTCCATTCACAGCAAGACAGGCTTTTTCTAGCATGCATCTCAACTCTTCCAGCCATTACCCTGTTCCAATGCTGCTTCCACATTTTTAGGTATCTGTTATAGCAGCACTAATATATGCTATAAAATTATGCAAAGGAAAGAAACAAAAATGCCGAGTATTATATGATTCCATTTATATGAAGTGTCCAAAATAGGCAAATCCATAGAGACAGAAAGTATATTGGTGATTGCCTAGGGCTGAGGGGCGACTGAGGAGAAATGAGGAGTGACAGCTAATGGATACGGGGTTTCTCTTGAGTGTGATGAAAATGTTCTAAAATTGATTGTGGTGATGATTGGACAACTTTGTGGCTATACTAAAACCATTGAATTGTACACTTTTAGTGGGTGAATTGTATGGTATGTGAGTTATAGTAAAACTGTTAGAAACAAAGTTCCACACGGCAAGGCCTGGAGGCACAGGAGCATAGCATACTCCAAGAACATAAGCGGCTTGGCCAACTATTACAGAATGGGAAAGGATAAGTCTAGAAAGTGAGTAGGGGTCAGATCATAGAGAACCTGAGGACAGTGGGGAGCAACACAAACATTTTAGGAATATTAATCCATATATGGAGACTGAGCTTGAGGGAACAGGATGGAAAGAGGATGAGTAGTTAAGACGACTGCAACAGATCCGATATTAGTTCATGAGGACTCAGCCGAAATGATGGTGGTGGGGATGTAGAAAGGGAAGAGACAATACCAGACATTTTTAAGAGGCCAAAGCAACAGGATTTTGTGATGAGTGGGCAGGGAAGACGGAAAGGAAGGATCTTTCTTACACATCTTTGTGTCCCCAACAACTTAACATGCCTGACACAAAACAGTGCCCAATAATGTTTAGTGAATGAATGAATGAATGACGTGGATGATTACATTTTCAGAACTTCTGTTACCTGATAGAGAACTTTGGGACACAGCAAGGGATTTTTCTTTTTTCTTGTGAGCTCAGGACTGTAGCCTTTAGAGAATGGATACCTTGGTATGAGGGGAATGGCTACTTCAGGGAGAGAGAGAAAACAATGGTAGATCCAAAGGTACACCTCCTCTCTCCCTACTTTGCCAGGGCCAGCCTGATGTGTACCTGTGGAATTTTTTTACGAAGAGTTATAAAAGCCAGTAGACTCCATCTAACTCTTGTGGCTTCAGGCTTTTATGCCCATTAGCCAAGTAGACAGAATCTACTCCCACAAGACACAACACAGCATGCTCTACAATATGTGTGGACCAGAAAAATGTTGTACTGAGGCTCAGTGACTAAGATACAACCACCAGAAACCACTTAGATAATTTTGTTCTTCAATTCATCTCTTCTGGTCAGCTATGGCCTGCCCTATTCCACTATGATACATTCTTAGATGATAAAGCTGGAAGATCTAGCTGACACATACCACAGCTTGGAGTTGAAAGTTGTGACCTAATTTCCAAGGGGAGCAAAAGAATCCTCTCTGAAGAGGGATTACATACTAGGAGATGAAGTGTTTATGTTTGTAATAACAGGATGCTTCCACAGAAGACTCTGCTCTATTTAGTGACTGAAGAACAACAGCTTTTATTTGTAGATTGGTGGGGGTGGTTGCAGTTTTGCCTCATTCTGAGCCATCACCAACCTAATTGGCTATGACAAGGTAACTTCCTATGGACCCCTTTCCTTGCTTCAGCAAGACAGGCTTGTGGATGAGTCATGGAAAATTCTGCATTTGCCTGGTATTCGAAGTATACATGAGGTAGTCCTGAGTCTAAGCTTGTGGACAGTACTTGGGCTTACTTATGGCAAAAGGAAAGGATGCAAGGAGTGTCTAGGGGTCTTCCTAGGGGCCAGTTACTAATTAAAGTGATTGAAACCAAGTAGGCCAGTGAGGGACATTGTGGAAGAGGTGATTTGTGACCAGCTAAGCCTTCCAAAGAAGGATTTCTTCTTTCTTTTTCTACCCAATGGTCTTTAGTTAAAATCAAGTACCACCAGCAAACTTAGAATGTGAACCAGGGTTTGGATCTGAGGAGTAGTGAAAAATGATGTTGGGTCTTTTCGAGGGCTAAGAGTCTGGTTCAAGGATCTGTGGCCATCTGGAAAGACCTATCTCTCATCCTGTCTTCTTTGAGAAACGAAACCCCATCTGGAGCGGCTCTACCCTAGTTTGGGCTACTCACATCTTTGGAGCTCCTGGGATGCCCCCTGATGTGGCTCAAGCCCTAAGGGCTGTGGTCTGGAGATGTTTTCCCACTGAGTGTGCTCTTTGGGCATCCAACAACTACAGCTATACTTCCTGCTCTATACCCATCGTTTCTGAGCTAACACAAGCGATCAAATGGTAGTCAGACTTAAAGAATCAGAAATCTTACCCAGTATCAAGCTTTACTAATATTTGAAGGATACAAGTAATCGTGAGCACACTCAAGGCAGGCAGAAGTCAGAGACAGCCAGTGCAGCTCTCCGGTCCTTTCTTGCCACATTAAGATGCATACCAGCCCAGATTTAACGTATAAAGTCTCTAAGCAATGCATGCAGTCATCACTAAGAGAAAAGAGAGAGACTTTGGTGATAGCATGTCTCCATTTTATACTCTGATTATTACATGGCTTACCTTTTCCAGGGAGCCATGCCCCATAAATACATATATTCTATATACTTGCAAATAGTGCCAGACAAACCAAGCACACCCTCCTAAAAGTATTCCATAGATAAAGACTCTCCCACTGGTTAATACTATTAGTGTGTTTGCCAGGAGGTCTGTCATTAGCATGTGTAAAGGGAGATTGACTGGCTCACTTTTCTTTCCTTCCCAGGGGTTCCTTCAGTAGGAGAGACTGGATTGCAATCTTCAGCTAACCCTTTCCTTCCTAGATTCCATGGGACAGAAATGGGAGGCAGAGTGCCTTCTCTGTCAGTTTATGGCTGCCCAGATTGTGGAAGCTCTGGGGCACTGGAGAAAGTGTGGGTTTCGAAGTTGGACAAATAGACAAACGACTCAAGCAACTGAAGCTCACATTTCAGCCTTTCCCCTTTCTGTATTATATTAAAGAAGTCGTTACAGCTCAGTCACTTCATCTGAAGAATGGAGAAATTATCTATCTCACTGGTTTACTGTTATGACTACATGAGTCTTTTTTTTTAAAAAAACATTGAGTCGATTTTATTATCCCACATAATAAGATGTCCAGAGGTGGGGCGGCTCCAGGTTTGGTCAATTCTGCCTGGCTCAATGACATTGTCAAGGACTCAGATATATCCATCTTTCTGCTCTGCCATCCCCAGTGGGTTGGCTTCTATCTCAGGCTTGTGCCCCCATAGCTACAAAATGGCTGCCAGAGTTCCAAATATCACTTAAGAACATTATGACATTAAGCAGAAGAAGAGAGATTATTTTTTCCTGCAGTGCCTCTGTTTGTTTTTGTTTTTGCCATCGTGAAAGTTTTTTTTTAATTTGAGTTCATAATAGTTTACATCATTGTGAAATTTCAGTTGTACATTATTTCTTATCCGTCATCATATAAGTGCTCCCCTTCACCCCCTGTGCCCACCCCCCACCCCCCACCCCCCTTCCCCTGGTAACCACTGACTAAACTGTTTTCTTTGTCCGTGTGTTTGTTTATATTCCACATATGAGTGAAATCATTTGGTGTTTGTTTTTCTCAGTCTGGTTTGTTTCCCTTAGCATAATTCCCTCCAGGTCCACCCATGTTGTTGCAAACGGGGTGAATTTGTCTCTTTTTATGTCTGAGTAGTATTCTATTGTATATAGATACCACATCTTCTTTATCCAATCATCGGTCGATGGGCACTTGGATTGTTTCCATGTCTTGGCTATTGTGAATAGTGCTGCAGTGAACATAGGGGTGCATATGTTACTTTGGATCGTTGATTTCAAGTTGTTTGGGTAGATACCCAGTAGTGGGATAGCTGGGTCATATGGTAGGTCTATTTTTAGGTTTTTGAGGAATCTCCATACTGTTTTCCATAGCGGTTGCACCAGTTTGCATTCCCACCAGCAGTGTGTGAAGGTTCCCTTCTCTCCACACCCTCTCCAACATTTGTCATTTTTACTCCTAGTGATTATAGCCATTTTAACAGGCGTAAGGTGTTATCTTAGTGAGTTTTGATTTGCATTTCCCTGATGATTAATGATGTTGAACATCTTTTCATGCGTTTATTGGCCATCTGTATATCTTCTTTGGAAAAATGTCTGTTCATATCCTCTACCCACTTTTTGATTGGGCTGTTTGTTTTTGTTTTTTTATTGTTCAGTTGTGTGAGTTCCTTATATATTCTAGAGATTAACCCCTTATCAGATATATGATTTGCAAATATTTTCTCCCAATTGGTGGGTTGTCTCTTTGTTTTGATCCTAGTTTCTTTTGCCTTGCAGAAGCTCTTTAGTCTGATGAATTCCTTCTGGTTTATTTTTTCTTTTGTTTCCCTTGTCTGAGAAGACGTGGCATTCGAAAAGATCCTTTTAAGTTCAACGTCAAAGAGTGTACTACCTGTATTATCTTCCAGGAGTTTTATGGTTTCAGGTCTTATCTTCAAGTCTTTGTTCCATTTTGGGTTTATTTTTGTGTATGGTGTGAGATAATAGTCTACTGTCATTCTTTTGCATGTGGCTGTCCAGTTTTCCCAACACCATTTATTGAAGAGTCTGTCTTCTCTCCGTTGTATGTTCTTGGCACCTTTCTCAAAGATTAGCTGTCCATATATGTGCGGTTGTATTTCTGGGCTTTCAGTTCTGTTCCATTGATCTGTGTGTCTGTTTTTGTACCAGTACCATGCTGTTTTGATAACTATGGCTTTGTAGTACATTTTGAAGTCAGGGATTGTGATGCCTCCAGCTTTGTTATTTTTTCTTGGTATTGCTTTAACAATTTGGGGTCTTTGGTTGCCCCATATGAATTTTAGGATTCTTTGTTCTGTTTCTGTGAAGAATGTCATTGGGATTCTGATTGGGATTGCATTGAATCTGTAGATTGCTTTGGGTAGTATGGACATTTTAATATGTTTTTTCTTCCAATCCACGTGCATGGAATCTCTTTCCATCTCTTTATGTCATTATCTATTTCTTTCAACAATGTCTTATAGTTTTCATTGTATAAGTCCTTCACTTCCTTAGTTAAATTTATTCCTAGGTACTTTATTCTTTTTGTTGTGATTGTAAATGGAATTGTATTCTTGAGTTCTCTTTCTGTAAGTTTGTTATTAGACTACGGAAATGCAACTGACTTTTGTAAGTTGATTTTGTACCCTGCCACTTTACTGCAGTTGTTAATTATTTCTAATAGTTTTCTGAGGGATTCCTTAGCGTTTTCTATATATAAGATCATGTCATCTGCAAACAGTGAGAATTTCACTTCTTCACTCCCTATTTGGATTCCTTTTATTCCTTTCTCTTGCCTAATTGCTCTGGCGAAAACCTCCAGTACTTGTTGAATAAGAGTGGTGATAATGGGAATCCTTGTCTCATTCCTGTTTTCACGGGGATGGCGCTCAGTTTTTCTGCATTGAGTATGATGTTGGCTGTGGATTTGTTGTATATGGCCTTTATTATGTTGAGGTAATCTCCTTCCAGCCCCGTTTTGTTAAGAGTTTTTGTCATAAATGGCTGTTAGATCTTGTCAAATGCTTTCTCTGCATCTATTGAGACGATCATGTGGTTTTTATTCCTCATTTTGTTAACGTGGCGTATCACATTGATTGATTTGTGGATGTTGAACCATTCCTGTGTCCCTAGTATAGATCCCACTTGATCATGATGTATGATCTTTTTAATGTATTGCTGAATTCTGTTTGCTAATATTTTGTTGACGATTTTTGCATCTATGTTCATCAGCAATATCAGCCTGTAGTTTTCCATTTTTGTGGTGTCTGTCAGGCTTTGGTATCAGAGTGATGTTGTCCTCGTAGAATGTGTTAGGAAGCATTCCATCTTCCCTAATTTTTTGGAATAGCTTGAGAAGGATAGGTATTAAATCTTCTCTGAAAGTTTGGTAGAATTCCCCAACGAAACCTTCTGGTCCTGGGCTTTTATTCTTTGGGATGTGTTTGATTACTCTTTCAATCCCTTTACTTGTGATTGGTCTATTCAAATTCTCTATATCTTCTTGATTCAGCATTGGGGGTTGTAAGAGTCTAAGAATTTATCCATTTCCTATGGATTGTCCATTTTGTTGGCATATAGTTTTTCGTAGTATTCTCTTGTAATCCGTTGTATTTCTGTGGTATCCGTTGTTATTTCTCCTCTTTCATTTCTAATTTTATTTATCTGAGCTTTCTCTCTTTTTTTCTTTATAAATCTGGCTAGGGGTTTGTCAATTTTATTTATCTTCTCAAAGAACCAGCTTTTTGTTTCACTGATCCTTTCTACTGCCTTTTTTGTTTCCATAGCATTTATTTCTGCTCTGATTTTTTTATTATCTCTCTCCTTCTGCTGACTTTGGGCTTTATTTGTTCTTCTTTTTCTAATTCAATTAAGTGCAGTTTGAGATTGCTTGTTTGGGATTTTTCTTGTTTGTTAAGGTGAGCCTGTATTGCGATGAATTTCCCTGTTAATATGGCTTTTGCTGCATCCCATATGAGTTGATGTGGTATGTTTTCATTTGTCTCCAGATATTTTTTGATTTCTCCTTTAGTTTCTTCAATGATCTATTGCTTGTTCAATAGCGTGTTGTTTAGTCTCCACATCTTTGTCCCTTTCTCAGCTTTTTTCTTGTAATTAATTTCTAGCTTTATAACATTGTAATCGGAAAAGATGCTTGTTATTGTTTCAATCTTCTTAAATTTATTGAGGCTTGCCCTGTTTCCCAATATATGGCCTATCCTTGAGAATGTTCCGTGTGCATTTGAGAAGAATGTGTATTCTCCTGTTTTTGGATGGAGTGTTCTATATATATCTATTAAGTCCGACTGATCTAGCTTTTCATTTAATTCCACTGTTTCCTTGTTGATTTTCTGTCTGTACGATATATCCATTGATGTGAGTGGAGTGTTGAGGTCCCCTACTATTATTGTGTTATTATTAATACCTTCTTTTAGGTTTGTTAATAGTTGCTTTATGTACTTTGGTGCTCTCATGTTTAGTTCATACATATTTACAAGTGTTATTTCTTCTTGATGGAATGTCCCTTGATCATTATATACTGCCCCTCTTTGTCTCTCTTTATGTGTCTTATCTTGAAGTCTGCTTTGTCTGATAAAAGTATGGCAACAACTGCTTTCTTTTTTAAAAAAATTTGTATTGAGATTATGGTAGTTTACAACCTTGTGAAATGTCACTTGTACAGTATTGTTTGTCACTCGTGTTGTAGGTGCACCACTTCACACTTTGTGCCCACCTACCACCCCCCACTTCCCCTGGTAGCCACTAATCTGTTCTCTTTGTCTACATGTTTAACTTCCACATATGAGTGGAGTCATACAGAGATTGTCTTTCTTTATCTGGCTTATTTCACTTAACATAATACCCTCAAGGTCCATCCATGTTGTTGTGAATGGGATAGCAAGGTTGGTCATTGACTGGCAACTGGGAACTTAGATTCTGGGGAGGGTTCCCACTCTTTTTTTTTTTTCAACTGCTGCCGATCTTTTTTTTTTTTTCTGCTTTATTCCCCCAAACCGCCCCCCTGTACACAGTTGTATCTCCTAGTTGCAGGTCCTTCTAGTTGTGGGATGAAGGGTTCCCACTCTTAACTGATAAGAGTGCCTCACTGTGCCTAAACTGCACAAACAATATGGTTTATGCTGAACACCTGCTTTCCTTCTGGGAATCTGGAGTTGTTATATGTGGTAGGCAGAAGCTGCCTGTGTGACCAGCCTCCAATAAAAACCCTGGATGCTGAGTCTCTAATGGGCTTTCCTGGTTGGCAACATTTCACACATGTTGTCACAATTTGTTACTGCATGTCCTGTGTGATTCCACTAGGAGAGGACCCTTGAGAGCTTGTGCCTGGTTTCTCTGACTTCTCCCCATGTGCCTTTTCCCCGTTCTAATTGTGCTTGGTATCCTTTCACTGTAATAAATCATAGCCATGAGTATGACTATATGCTGAGTCCTGTGAGTTCTCCTAGTGAATCATCAAACCTGGCAGTGGTCTTGGGGACATCTCAACACGGGATACATTATTTTCTACCTTGTCTACTTCATATCTTTTCCCTCCAGATATAAATCACTGGTAAAGAAAAAAAATACTCAATGACACTTGTTAAAGATGGTAAGGCAGACTTTATTCAGGACCATCACAATAGGTATAGCGACCACTGCAATGGGATTTCCCAGTGGAGGAGAGAGACTGGGCTCAACTCTGAATACAGCATGGAAAAGTGGAAATTTATAGTCAAGGAGCAGGTGGATAGAAGGGAGTCAGTAGGTGGAAAATTACTAAGAGGAAATATCAGGGGTAAGGGAGATTATGGCTAAACTGACCTGATAAGATTCTTTGCTGAAGACAAGCCAAGGTGATCAGACATCACCTGGCAGATGGTGGAGGAGGAGGAACCTGATCAGATATTGACATGGATCAGACATCAAAGGTGAGGGGTTCTGGTTAACTTACTTAGCAGGGTTCTTGCTAAAACTGGATTCTACAAGGAAGTGCATGAAGGGCCTAGGAGAAGGTTCATGAACCTGACTAAAGTTTAGTCAGGCAAAGAATCTCTGTCACCAGCAACTTTTAATTATGGAAATGTTCCTGATCACAGTGATAAAACCTGGGTTTAATATAATAGAAACTTCAGAGAATCCTGAGCTGGAGGGTATGAGAAATTGCAAGACAGCATGTGGTCAGGGCCCCACTAAAAGGAACTGAGTGACTACTTACTGGAGAGCTGGTCCAAATCAGGAGAAAAACGGCTTGATGATGAAACTGTGACTGTTTTCAGCCTCTGATTCAATTACATTATCTGGGGTCAACCTAACAGACTTGACGGGTAAACACAGTTCCTAAAAACCACAACCAGACTTGAGGCTCAGTAAATGGCCTATGCCCAGCTTCATTACAATGAGCCAATCTTGAATGGACAAGCTTGGTCTTGTTCAACCAATCATTCTCTGTGAAACTTTCCAGCTTTGCTTTTATAAATCCTACGCTTGCTTTTCATCTGAGAGAGTCTCCACAGGGGCTGGTCTCCCTCGTGTAGTCCCTAAATGTGAGTAAATCCTCAGTACTTCAATTGTCTCTGAATTATCCTTTGACAGTTAGTTTGAAGACTCCATCCCACAGGCCCTAATCCTTCTGTATCCAATTAGGTTTTCCCTATCTTGTCCAGTAGTAAATTCACCTTAATACTATGTCTCAAAGTCTTTATATTTCCTTCATCCTCAGTCACCTCAAAGGTTGTGTACAGGGAAGCCTGGGATGATCTGAATCATGCAGATGTCACTGGCTGGAAAAATCAAGGAAGCCACCAAGATGAACATACACAATGAAGGAAAAGAAGACAAAATCTAGAACTTGTGAAAAAAAGAACTAAAGATATTCTTCTCTACATCTGAAGAAAAAATCCATTTCTCTGTGACCCAAGAAAATATTGTAAGGAAGGAGAAACTTTTCTTCTACCCTCTTGTATTCGGTGACTGGAGCCTGCTAATTAAACTGACAAAAACCAGATTAACAGGAGAAAAGGTTTATTAGGTATGTGCACGAAAGCCTCACAGAAAAGGAAGTGAAGGCCCCAAGGAGGCAGTTAGACCCAGGGGCTTACAGACCATTTTAAAAAGGGGGATTATATTTGTGGAGAAGTGACAAGACAAAGGAAGAAGAGTTTGGGCTTCTAGGGTCAGTAAGTTGTGGGAAGGTAAATATACGGGGGAAACAAGTGGAAGATAAGGGTTATTTGATTAGGTTTGTTATGCTGATCCATCTCAGGGCTGACTTTCTGTCTCCTGTAATAATGGTTGTTTTCCTCCTCCTCCTGATATGGGAGACGAGAGGAAGGACAGTTTCACAAAGGGAAATTTGTGCCCTGTTTTTAGGCAGATAGCGGGAAGGCAGAGAGCTCTTTCTGCATTTGCTGTTCTTAACTGCCTTTAGTTCAAAACAACCCTTATGTCAAGATGGCATATTTTGGGGTGGCATATTCTGATCCCCTTCAATATATTTTACCTTTTTCTGCTTATGAATTAGTCGCATGCTTCTACTCTGGAAGGTGATATAAATTATGGTTTTACATTTCTGCTTCTTAAAATAAATGGTCCTTAACTTAAAAGTCACTTTCTAAAAAACCAGATAGTATTCCCCACCTCCCCATCCCCAATGTATGTTCTTGGCAACAGTCTTGGTTGCCCCACTCCCAGCCCAAACCCGCCTCTTCTTCATATTTATTCTACTCCCACCTAGCCCATTCATACTCTCAGTGTTTGGGCTTCACCTCCTTCTCCCCTAAAACTTGCGCTGTCCTCTAACCAGTTGGGGCTTCACAAAGGATTTAAGAGCCCAGGAAACTGCATAAATTCTTTTCAGTAAAACAATAGATTTTAATGGTTAAAACGTTATTTTCTGGGGCCTGAAAAGCTACCACAGACCTCTACTTTGAAAGGCAAAAGCAATTTAATATTCCAATTAAAGATCTTTCTAGTCCATTGATGGATGAATGGATAAAGAAGCTGTGGAATTCATATACAATAGAATATTATTCAACCATAAAAAGGAAGGAAATCCTGCCATTTGCAATGACACGGATGGACCTGGATGGCATTATGCTAAGTCAGAGAAAGACAAATACTATATGATCTCACTTATATGTGGAATATTAAAAAAAAAAAACCCAAATGAAAAACAAACTCATAGAAAACAAGATCAGATTTGTGGTTACCAGAGGTGGTGAGTGGGGAGAGGGGGAATTGGGTGAAGGTGGTCAAAAGGTAGAAACTTCCAATTATGAGATAAATAAGTACCAGGGATATAAAGTACAACATGATGACTATAGTTAACACTGCTGTATGGTATATAGGAAAATTGCTAAGAGAGTAGATCCTAAGAATTCTCATCACAAGGTAAAAACTATTTTTTTCTCTTTCTCTTTTTTTTTTTTGTACCTATATGAGATGATGGATGTTAACTAAACTTACTGTGGTAATTGTAAAGCTGGTAAACAGTTAGCTATTGATGATTAGGTAGCTTTTTTGCAATTCCCGATTATAGCTTTTGGTTGTTCCCCCATTCATTGTTAACTGCACTGCTTAGGCAATATGCTCTCTGATTTCCACTAGATTTCTATAGATAACATCTCCCTGGCACCTGGGTCACCATGGTAATGGATGTTTGAGCTGCTTTTCATGAATTAGGATCCCCTTGTCCAGTTGAGGCTGATTGAGACCACCAACCCATCAACTGGGCCTATGCAGATACCCGATAAGTGACCTTTTGACGTTAAGAGGCTAAAAACTCCACCTTCAGATCATGCTAACACCACTATTTGTGAACATGGGTCCCATGAAGAGGCATGAAGTCTGACTACACTTGTGCAGATCATCAATTACCTCACCTCTCTTCACCTCCAATCATCTATCTCCACACTTTGGACCACCTTGCTCCTTACCCCATAAATATCCCTGAGTCCCCATTTTTGGGGAGGAGGATTTGAGATTCATTCTCCTGCTTGCTCGCTTGACTGCCTTGTGATTAAAACTATCTCTCTGCTACAATTCTTGTCATCTCAGTGTTTGGCTTTCTGGGTGACAGGCAAAAATGGATCTGGCTTGGTAAAAATTTGGTGAGCCAGCCAGGAGGCTATGTGCCCATGGCTCCATGGCTCCATGGCTGTGGGCCAACTGGGATTTCCTGGGAACCAGTCCAGAAGCTGCCTAAGTGATTTTCCCTAGGGACTATCATCAGTACTTTCCATCTGACCAGCACTGCTGGCCCTAGGCACATTTTTCTTGTGGCAAGAAAACAGGCTCTAGATTTGTTTGTTTACTTGTTTGTTTGTTTTTGCTTCTGGTGAGTTGACAGGCTCAATCTGGAATAGGGTAAGTCACCTTGGGGATGCCCAAGAAACTCTCATCCCCTCCATCTGGGGTCCTTCTGTTCATGGCATGACCATCTGGGCACACATTTGGAATGGGAATAGTTATAGGAATTTTTACCCAAAATCTGGAAACTAGCTCACTGGTTTTTCCATGTCTGAATCTGTGTGTCTGTCCATCTCTGTGTATTGGAATGGAGAAAGCACCATCTGTCCCCAAGTGGAACCCACTGGGGCTGATTCTGAGTAGATGGTCTGATTATAGTTATAAGCCAATGTCTAAAAAAAGGATGATTTTCTTTTGTAACACCACATGGCCACAATATTCTTTAGACTCCAGAGGGAAAATGGCCAAACAATGGATCCTTAAGTTGGAAAAATTTTTAGAGAGCTCTCATCATAAATAGCCACTTTATTGGTACCTATGAAAAGACCAAATTGAAAAGAAAATACAATGACTAGTCTTAAGAACTTAATCAAATTTGGGGTCCCAGCTTCCTTTCATTGTCTTACAGATGCTAATGAAAACAAGTTAACAAAAGAAAAATAATCAGCCACAGGGCCAATTTTATAATTCAGATTTTGCTGAGACCAGGAGCATCTTATTTAACAGGAAGTTTCAGGTTACACCAAAAAGAAGTTCTACAGAAATTAATAGAAAAATGTGTTTCTAAAGGCTACATCTTCCAGATGGAGACAATTGTTTGGGGCAACAGTTAGGCTGCTAAGGTTGATAAGACTATAAAGATTAAAGTATTTAAGCTAATATTATATGAAGAAGTTATGTCAACTTTGCCTGAATGTTTTTTGAAATAGATGTTATGTCTGGCTGAAAATTCTTCCCCTATGTGGTATTATAATACCAAAACTTGTTAATGGAATCCTTATAAAAGTTACAATTACAGGTATAAGTGTTGATAAAATTGAGGTAAAGTTTTATAAAAATTGGTATATTTAAATTGATTTTGTATGAAATGACTGCATCTCTTTTTGCCTGATTGTATTGTGGGGATAAATCTGCCCTTCAGACAATGTTAATTAAACATGCTAAAGGGAAGTCAATAAGGTTGCCTGAGCCTATACCATATGAGATAAAAACTAGAGGCTAATATCAGGTGCTAAAAGGATAATAAAGGCTCCCCCACAAGTAAATTGGTCTAAGGTTAAATTGTACACTTAAAAAGAGGGCCTTCGTGAAACACTTTTTGCAGACTTTTAAATGTGTGTCACATTGTCTTAAAGTTTTAAAACAATAACTGTCGAGTCTTTGTGTATGTGTATCTATATGTATGTTATATATATATATATACCTCCAGATGGTATGGCCAAAATTAAGAGGTCTGTTTAATTGGCTTAAAGTAAACCCTTACATAAATTATTTCTAAATGTAATAGAAACGGACCCAAATGTCTTTCAAGTTAACATGATATGAAATAATTTTGGTAAATAAAAGCTTATTTAAGTTTGTTGGTTTGATTAAAATAGGCATGTCCTTGAAGTTATCAGCATTGGATATGCTATAGACATACAGTCTGGATTTACTAGTCAAATAAGCTCATGTTATCCCTGTTACAAATTTGTCAGCAAAACAATAGCTTAAAATGATAACTGATTTTGTCTGATGTCTCAAAGTCTTTACTGGCAATCTAAATAATTGTTAAAAACTGATTAAATAAATGTAAAAAAGTTAAAATTTTGGGGGGAAAGCTTAACAATGATTATGTATTACAATGTATGTACTTAAAACAACTTAAGATGATGACTAACTGCTTTAGTGTCACGTAAAGTTTTTGTGAGTAGTCTAAATATGATTGCTACCAAAAAAATAGTCTAGATGTAAGTGAGATAAGAGTTTATACGTAGACTTTTACCAATAATTATAGTTTATGACATGAGTACTTAAAATAGCTTCCAAGATCTCTTTGGTAACTTAAAACTTTGAAGTTTTGCTAGGTTAAATTAGTTGATTAAAATTCATTGAGTATCTAGATCATTTCCAAATAAGATAAAATATTAGACATTAATTATTAAATCTTGTTTATCTACTTTTGGCTTCTTATTACAGAGAAACTAAAATATGTTCAGGTTTATTAGTAAATATGTCTTGTATTTTATTAAAATATTGTACTATGAAGTAATATATTTTTAGAAATTATACAAAGTGTTTATAAACTTGCCAAGCCACAGAATGTTAATGTAAAAGACAGTTTATGATTGCTTACTTCTTAGTTTTCACTAAAAATTAAGGTCTATAAGGGTTAAAAATTCTAATTAATAAATTGATTAAAGCTACTAAAATTTAATAAGGAAAACACCTTTGTATTCAAGGAAAGTAAGATACACAGCTTCAGTAAAGAAGGTATAAAGAATGGAGATATTTTTGTTTGTTTTGTTAAGAAAGATAAATTTGTCCTAAAGTACTAGGAGGGAAGGAAAAAAAGGTGGCATGGGACAAATTCTAAATGTAAAAAGAAAGTTATAGAAGGCCTGTGGAGGTGGATCTGAGTTTAGGCTCCCATCTCCTCATCTGGCTGCCTTTTGATAATAAAAGCCCCTTTCCTTGCCAGAAGCCTGGTGTTCCAGTTTTTTATTTTTGGCCCCTCTTGTGTGATGGGTAAACAAACCTGTGTTTGTGGCTGGTAACAATCATTTCACAACATATGTAAGTCAAATCATTGTGCGGTACACCTTAAACTTAGACAGTGCTGTATCTTAATTATATCTCAATAAAACTGGGTTAAAAAAGAGTTTATGCTCTTCAAACACCAAAAAAGAAAAAAAGACCTTTCCTTTGTAAAATGTTTACATTGTAGTCACCCTCCCCTACCACTGAATCACAAAGTACTTTTGAGTCAACTTGGGTTTAGTTTAGAGCCGCCTTGAGTTGCTTATGCTTAATGGAAGACCCTAACTCCCTAATCCTAGGGCTTTCTTCGAGTTAAGGATTTACTATATTGTTTTGATGCTTCATTTCTTTTTCATTCAACATGTAAGAAATGTTTATTGATCACCTAACTGAGGTACAGTCATTAGAGAGGTACAGTCATTCTTGTTCACATTGCATGTGAACAAGAAACAGTCCCTATCTTTGAGATGCTTCCAATATAGGGACAAAAAAAGTAAATCAGCAGTTATAACAGTATGTACAATAATAGGGTAAGCATGGTCGTGTTATAAGAACACATTGGAGGAGCACCCATCTCAATATTAGGCTCTCCCAAACAGTGTAAAGCAGAGAAACTTGCTTTGTTTCCAGTTTTCAAAATCACTGTCCTAGAGAGAATTATATTTGTCTGACCTAGTTCATCATATTCTAGTACATCAGAGATGACTTCTTCTACGGGACTCCTAGACAGTGAATAACTGTGGATGCAATAATCTCATACAGTAGAGGCTTTCTAATTCACAGAATTCCATAGTTCTACTCACCCTTTCTCCTTGCCATAGATGATTGTGTCAAGGACTGAAACTCCTTGGTAATAGCCAATCATACTTTCTCAGCTGAGAATTTGAAAAAATGTTTACAGAGATTAAAGACAGAAAATGCCTGATTTGAACACAAACCCTGGGCCACTGAAGCGGAGCAGGCAAACTTAACCACTACACCACCAGGCAGGCCCCAGGGACAGATGTTTATTTTGCCCAGAATTTACCCACCGGGGACTGGAGTAGTAGTCTCTGCCCTGATGGAAAGAGAACTCAAAAGGATTTAACAAATCACCCCAGAGACCTGGGCAGTCCTGCTGGACTTTGGGGATGTATAGCTCAAGAATGACAGAGCCTCTGACTACACCTGAAGATGGGTGGAAAGGTGCTTCAGGTCTGTTTCCCAGAAGAAGACCCTGAGATGAGGATCCGTATACAAGTGATTTTTTTTTTTTGGCGGTTTTATAACTTTATTTGACAATCAGCAGTTAGTTCTCATCCACATTGACTGACTGTAGATTTTTCAAAGTGGTGACAGGAACATGAGTAACCAATGTATAGAGTTTGTTTGGTGAATCTTCATCCTCATTACATTTTCTGGACAACTGCACATGGATACGATATGGGACATTCCTTGTTCCTTTGGCCCAGACAGCTTTGTTGAGCCTGATGTCAATTTGCACATCTGGAGTTGCCATCTCCTTTGTGGCAAATTTCTGGATCTCTTTGAGTGTCCAAGGGGCATGCTTCTTGAAACCCACTCATGGATGCGCTTGTGAATGTTGATGGTGTATTCTCTGGTCACCACCTCGTTGATGGTAGAACAACCCTTCATCTTGCCACCCTTCTTTGCAGCAGCCATTCTGCTGGGCCCACGTTGGACAGCGCAAGTGATTTTTTAAGAAATTGTTTCTAAGGAGACCTTTAAAGGGGTGAGAGAAGCCCGACAGGGGAGGAGAGGAAGCTGAGGGTGTGACCTCACGTGAAGCCCCAGCCTCAGCTTGGCCCTGCAGGGGAGCCCTGGAGTGTAAGTTATGCCTCTGAGAAAGCCAGGGATCTGGGCTTTCACACTCCTGTCCTTATCTGTCCCTGACTCTTTCTGGCTCTTCAAAGCAGTTCCAATAGCCTAAGAGTAGTCTTACAAGAAGAGTCTCAGGCACAGACCATCAGAAGCAAAAGTACACAGAAGCCAGGGGAGAGGTGTGTAGAAACTTAAACAGAATCCAAGGGGAGCTGGGTGGGGCCCAAAGAGCGTCCACCACAGACGGTGATATACCCTAGCACAGTGCTAACCCCTAGGGGATGGAGTTTTCCTATAGTGGAGTGAAACTGTATACTGAACAAATTTGAAGAAAGGGGCTCTCTCTTTCTCTCTGGAAGGAACAGGGGAGGGTGGGCCTGGAAGTGAGGCTGAGAACTGGGATGTGCCTTCAAAAGGACCCACCCACCTCAATGAAGTGTTTAATGTCCTTTGTTCTTTGCCTTTGGACTATGAGAGGAGTCACATTTAGCATCTAGTTGAAAAGTATTTTTTTGCCTTGTAATACCATTAAGTTCTCCCCAACTGCTCAGTAACGTCTTACACACATTCTCACCTGCTGTTGTGGGGGAATCAAGGGCAGGCCACTTCAGGGAGTGTGGCCCACCCTCCACCGCTCCATGATAGCATCGTCACATGGAGGAAGACGTGGCCGCAGGTGGTGGCCCAAAGCAGGAGCTCACGAAGCAGAAAAGAAGGTGTCGAGTGGATGATTCTGGAGCGGACAGATGACTAACCTCCTTTTCTCCAAACATAATAGAAGAAGTCACCTTTGAAGAGAGTAGGGAGACACTAACTCTTGGGTTACACTTAGAGTTTGTGTCACACCAGAAATAAGAGGTTCTTGCAAGAGATGACATCCTCATCCCTTGGCCTTGTGAAGACCAGATTGTTACCAAAATGGCGATGGCACAAGGCCTTGACTCTCTGGGACATATGAACAGATAATGAACGATATTTCCAGAAAAATGTAGGCCAGGAGTCATATCCAGCTTTTATATCTGACAAAACTAAAATTATAGTTGGGGTTATCATCTTTTCTTAGTAATGCATTTTGACTGTAATTTGATAATTAGACAGTGTTATATACTTAGTAACATTAGTCAGCCTTATTAAAATGGATCTGATGACAATTTTTTCTCTTAAAAATATTTTAAGTTTTTACTCTTTTCAAAATGTAGGATGACTAAATAGGAGGTACTTTGTCTATAGGAACTTCTTTGGGTAAGGTGAAATAGTGAGCTTGAATATACATATAATTTTAATATTAATATATTATATAAACATTAAATATATATATGCTGAAGCCTATTTCCCTTACATCTTTGTATTTACCATATACATTTATCTATCTAATATATTTATATATACACTATTTTAAACATTTACATATAAAATTTTGGCATTGATATATAAAATTGTAACATATATACACAAACATATACAAATATAATTTTATTTTTCTGAGGGCCAAGCACACTTCATTTTCTGAGCTACAGTTGGTAATTCTTGTATAAGCATGCAATCTATGGACTGGATTAGGTATTAGAGTGCTGTGGATAATGGGAAAGGGCTTTGGTGTTAGCCCTGGTCCTTGGAAGCCTTCCTAGGTGGCAGCATGAATCTGCTCTCCCGCCCCAGCAGCTGTGGTATAGCGGGCGGAGCTGAGTCCTGAAACGGCGCTGCTGATCTTGCTTTGCTTCTGACCCTGATCCTGAATGTTGTTTTCATTATGTCTCCTGGATAGGAATACATTTTGGGCCTTTCACTTTCTTGTGATTTTCCTCTTTCCAGTGTTTTAAGGGTCTGCTGATTGACTTTCTAACGAACTATAAGCCTCGCCTAAATAAGTGCTTCACTTTGGCAAGAATTCGAAATAGGAAAAAAAAAAAAAGCAGAAGCTGTGATTCCTAAAGTCCTTGCTGGAACATATTCCCCTTTTAATATAAATGTTAGGAAGCCCAAAGGCTTCTAGGCAGCACATTTTAATTTCAGGGGAAAGATAAAGCTTGTCTTCCAGGAAAAAACAAAACCAAGAGACATATTTTGCTAATGAGGTTGTTTCTGTGCGTGCTTCTCCCAGGCCACTGCTGATTGGACGGAGGAGCGGGAGGCCACCAGCTCCCCATTTTCCCCTCAGAGGTCTGCCGGGGAATGTTCCATTTCTGCAGGCCTTTTGGCCTGGTCACTTTCCCAGCACATACACTGCCAACTCCTCTCTGCCTTCAAGTCACAGCTTACATTCAACAACTCCATCTCTCCGCCCTGGGTGTAACCGGACAGGGATAACTCCATGACGTGAAATGAGATTGTGTAAACTGAGTTGTTAATGTAAACTGACATTGCCTTCTCTTCAATTCCGTTTAGCTTTCTGGAATGACAATGGCTAGCATTTATTGAGTGCCCACCGTGTACAGAGTGCTTGCATGCCTGAAGCTCTCAAAGTCTACCATAGTCTCAATTTTCCAGATGAGGAGCTAGAGACTCAGAAAGGTTTTAAAACTCATCAAAGCTCACATAATTGGGGCAAACCCAGGAATATGAAACAGGCCTGTCTGGTTCAGAGCCTGAGTTCCTACCACTGTATTGTTCTTGTTAGGCTTGTTTTGCATTCCTCAAGGGCCCTAAACCTCTTATTTGTTTCTGAGATTTGACATCTTGGAAACAAAACATTTTATAAAATGAAATTAAAGGAGGATGACATTAGATGTTCTGGGAAAGGCTGCGTACATCTTTTGTGTGCATCTTTTTCCCTCTCAATTTCAATCAGATATTAGACAACCAGGTAGCACTCTTTTGTTAGAGAGGTGTGGAGTTCTGCAAACTCAGACTCAGTGAACTGCAAGGCAGCAGAATACAGGTCTTCCCTAATTCTCAGCACCATCCATCACATAAAACATATATTCATTTTCTAGTGCTGCTATAACAAATTGTCACAAACATAGTGGCTTAAAACAACACACATTTATTTATTTATTTGTTTGTTTTTGTGAGGTCACATTGGTTTACAACATTATATAAATTTCAGGTGTACATTGTTATATTTTGACTTCTGGGTAGACTACCTCATGTTCACCACCAAAAGTCTAGTTTCCATCCATCACCATACATATGTGCCCCTTTATCTCTCTTGTTCCCCCGCTCCCCTCTAGTAACCACCAATCTGGTCTCCGTATCTATGTGTTTGTTTAAAACAACATAGATTTATAATCTTACAATTCTGGAAGTCAGAATTGTGAAATGGATTTGACTCCACAAAAATTAAGGCGTTGACAAGGCTGCATTCCTTTTTAGAGACTCGGGGGAGAATCTGTTTCCTTGCCGTTTCCAACTTCTAGAGGCTGTCTGCATTCCTTGGCTCATGATCCTTTCTTACATCTCTAAGGCCAGCAGCGTAGCATCTTCCAGTCTCTTTCTCTGACTCTCTTGCCTCCCTCCTTCCCTTATAAGGACCCTTGTAATTATATTGGGCCCAACCAGAAAATGAAGGATAATATCTTCATCTCAAGCTCTATAGCTTCATCATACCTAGAAAGTTCCCTTTGCACTGGAAGGTAACATATTCACTGGTTCCAAAGATTAGGATGTGGACATCTTTGGGAGGCCATTATTCTGTCTGATACAGGTACCTAGTTATATGCAAGGCATGGTGCTATGTGCTATGCCTTGGGTAACCAGTAGTGAGCAAAAATAGCAGTCCCTACTCCTATGGCAGTTTACAGTCCAAAGAATGTCACCAGTAGGGGGTCAGCCCCGTGGCCAAGTGGTTAAGTTCACACGCTCTGCTTCGGTGGCCTAGGGTTTCACTAGTTCAGATCCTGGGCGTGGACATGACACTGCTCATCAGGCCATGCTGAGGTGGCATCCCACATAGCACAACCAGAAGGACCTACAACTAGAATATACAGACACATACTGAGGGGTTTCGGGGAGAAGAAGGAGAAGGAAAACAAAAAGAGGATTGGCAATAGATGTTAGCTCAGGTGCCAATCTTTAAAAAAAAAGAAAAAAAGAATGTCACTATTCCCTAACTTCCTACAATCTTGACCCCCTAAAAAAGATTTTGAATTATATGTGATACCATATAAATAAAAGAAGTCGCTCAATCTCTTAAAGGTAGCAACTCTGAGTCAAATTCAACTCTTTCATTGTTTTCAACTCTTACAACCAATTACATATCAAGCTCTGCTCAATCTACCTGAGAAATGACTCAAGTCTTTCCTTTACATCTTCAATAATATTGATCTCATCAGTTGCCACTGGGGCATTGCAATCACTTCCAAACCTGTTTCCTGTCACCAATCTCACCCCATTCCAATCCATTGTCCTCACCATGGCTCCAGCTGACATGCTAAAAGAAGTTACTCTTTCCCTTCAAACCATCCATTAGTTCCCCACTGTCCCCAAGAAACAAAAGAAAAGGGTTCTAAGGCAATCGAAGAGTGGTGGTGGAGGAAAAAATGGCTAACCTTTAACGAGTTCTTGCTGTGTGCCAAGCACTGTTCTACGGACATGGTTTATGCAGACTTTGTCACTTAAACTTCAAAACAAATAAATGAAGTAGGCATCATTATCATCATCATTATCCTAGTTTATAAATGAAGAAAAAGGGGCACAAAAGAGTCAAGTAACTTGCTCAAAGGTACATAGACAATTAGTAGAACTAGGATTTAGGCCTGGCAATCTGTAAAAATTGACGACAGGATTCTAAAATGTATATGGAAAGACAAAAGGACTAGGACAGCCAAAATCACTTTGCAAAAGAAGAACAAAGTTGGAGCTTTATCACTACCTGATTTCAAAACTTATTATAAAGCTACAGTAATTAAGTTAAAGGGGTATTGACACAAAGATAGACAAATAGATCAACAGACCAGAATTGCGAGTCCAGAAATAGGGCTTCACGTACATCGTCAATTGATTTTTTTGCAAAGGTACAAAGGCAATTCAATGGAGAAAGGATAGTCTTTTCAACAAACAATGCTGACACTTGAACATACATATGCCAAAAATGAACCTTGACTTCTACCTCACACCTTCTACAAAAATGAACACAAAATGGACAATAAAACTAAATATAAAGCTTAAAACTATAAAACTTCTAGAAGAAAACATAGGAGAATATTTTTGTGATCTTAGGTTAGGCAAAGATTTCTTAGGTCTGACACCAAAAGCACAATCTAAAAAAGAAAAAAGTGATAACTTGGGCTTCATTAAAATTAAGAAATTCTGCTCTTCAAAAGGCATTGTTAGGAGAATGAAAAAATAAGCTAAAGACTGGGAGAAAATATTTGCAAAACACATATCTTGTAAACAACTTCTATCCAGATCATATAAGAACTCCCAAACCTCCAAGACAAGAAACAACAAGACAAGAAAATACCCCCCCCCAAAAAATAGGCAAAATATTTGAAGAGACACATCAACAAAAATATATGGATGGAAAATAAGCTCATAAAAAATACTCAACATGATTAGTCATAGGGAAATGTAAATTAAAACCACAATGACATATACTAGATACCTATTAAAATGGTTTAAAACAAAACAAAGCAAACCTGACAATGCCAAGTGCTGACAAGGATGTGGAGCAACTGGGACTCTAAACATTGCTGCTGGGGATATAACATGGTACAGCCACATTAAAAAACAGTTTGGTGGTCTCCTTGGCATGCCTGGATATTTACTCAAGTGAAATGAAAACTTGTGTTCACAGAAAATCTTTGCAAAAGTTTATATTGACTTTGTTCATAAGCACCTAAAGACTGGAAACAACCAAAATATCTTTTAACTCTTAAATGGGTAAACAAACCTTGCTATAGCCAAACAATGGAATACTATGCAGCAATGAAAAGGAACAAACTAATAATACACAAAACAGTATGGATGAATGTTAAATGTAGGTATGTAAAGTAAGCCAGTGTCAAAGGCTATATGATTTCTGATTCCATTTATATGACATTCCGGAAAAGGCAATCTGTAGGCACAGAAAACAGATCAATGGCTGCCAAGGACTCTGGGCAGGAGAGGAATTGACTCCAATATGCATGAGGGAATTTTTTTGCATGATGGAACAGTTCTATAGCTTGATTGTAGTGGTGGTTGCACGACTGACAACATTTTTTCAAAATTCATAGAACCGTACACTGAAAAAGATAAATTTTGCTCTGGGTATATTATACTAAGAAAAAATTCACTCTTGACCTCAATCAGTAGGGAACAAACCAGTTTACTATTGTCAATTAGGTCAATTATCTTGCAATTAATTCAGCTCTCTTCTTGCTCTAGTGTATCTTAGTCTGGCGATGAGTTTTCTCAGCCCGCGCCTCTCCCCTGAGCTGTTCTGGGGAAGCGCAGCAGTGGGAGTACGTATAAGCAGCCAGTGTGCTCTCTAACGTGCCTGCAGGCTCCAAGGACGGCCTGCAGTCAAAGTAAACTTGGTAAAAGCCTCACCTTGTGGAGAGACCAGGCAATTAGGGAGCTCAAGTGAAGGGGATGGCTGAGCCATGATAAGCACTGCCAGGCCACCTACGGCACACTGGAATACGCACACAGCCAGATGCAGAGTCCCATCGGTGCACCTGTAGCCCAGGCCGCCTTGGCCTCTTCCTGCTGAGGAGGAAGGAGTGGGCCACACCCTCCATCTTTGGCCCTGTTGGCTTTAAGAGCTGACAAAAACACCTCACCTGAAACTGTCCATTTCACTTGGATGGAATACAGTTTCCTTTCTCCATGTGCCCAGATGCGGCACACAGCCCATTTCTCCACAGCGCTAAGAACGAATGGCTGACTTCTCCCACTTGCCTTCGGCCCTGGCGGAGCAGATGCTGCCCGTGCTCTGCCCATCTGCCCGTGGCACTCGCCATTCCACACGTGGGCAGTCGTACTGCAAGCACTTGTGAGTCTCTGAATGAGGGCATTCTGGGGCCACATCAGCAGGGGTGGCTCTCATATGTGGCAACCTGGAGTGACAGGGAATAGTGCCCCCAGGACTGTCCTCAGCCAATGAGAGAGAGGAGCGGATGGATAAATACCTCAGCTTCCTCCCCTCTAGGCTAGAACAGCTGGAGGCTTGTTCTGTACTGTCCCCCAGAGGTCCTCGGCAGGGACCAGTTGTCCACAGTAGTCTTCTGCTCACAAACATGCCTATCACTGTCATTTTTCCCATTCCTGACGCAGCTCCCCTTTCCCCTCCCAGTGCTTCTCGGGCTGAGCTCCCAAATAAACTGCTTGCACTCAAATCCTCGTCTCAGCGTGTGCTCCCGAGGAAGCCCAACCTAAGACACAATCGATACAACAACTGAGGCTCCAGGCCATCCCGTGACACAGTGGGCAGATCCACATCTCCACTAGGTGGAGGCACCCTGGGACGTCAGCTAAGGGGCTGCGTTTGGGTCACGCTCACGGTTTACAGAGCGGGGTAGTTGAGTGGTTCTCAACCAGGAGGTGGTTTTACCCCACCCCCCAGGGGATATTTGCCGATATCTGGAGCCATTTTTGGTTACCACAGCTGGGGACGAGTGCTAGGGCATCTGGTGGGAAGGACAGGGATGCTGCTAAACATCCTACAGTGCACAGGACAGCCCCCGTGCCCCCACAAGCAATGTCAACAGTGCCAAGGTTCAGAAGCCCTGGCACAGTACAGCACCAGAGTCAGAAGACCTGGCTCTGGGTACTTTTCTCAGCTCTAAAAAGGGGGTGAAATATTTACTTCGCAGGGTTCTTATGAGTCTTGAGTTGAAGTAACGGGAGCGTGGAGTCAATCATTCCTTCATTCTATGGCGCCAACCATGAGCCAAGTAATGACCGAGTTGGTGACCAAACAAAGATGGAAAAGACACCGTCTCTGCCCTCAGGGAGCCCAGAGGCTGGGTGTGGAGAAACAGTGCAAACACTCAATGCCTTTCCAATGCGAAGCTGGCTCCAACGAGGCACGTGGTGAGTGTGCTTTGACAGAGGCACAAGAGGATGCTCGCTTCCTGGAGACAGGAGAGGATGTTGGAGGTGAGCGGTGCAGACCAGCAGCTGACTAAGCAGAGAGGACCGCTGAGCAGAGGACACAGCCTTTGACAAGGGTACAGAGCCCTGAAGGGGTTGGCCTCTCTGCAGCAAGGTGACCATGCTCAGAGCACAGAAAGCTCGGGAAAGAGAGGGCAGAGATGCACCTGGGAAGGAGGCAGGCGCCAGGCGGTGTGGGGCCTACGTGCAGGGCCGGGACAAGGCGAGGCAAGAGAGGCAGCTAGGGCGCCAGCCCTGATGGGACTTGCACCACGCCGAGAGCGGGTGTCTCCTTCAATCTGGTGCCCTAGGCCCCTCACTTGCCTCACCCAAGTCCCCGCTCTGCTCCTTTGCCACAACAAGAAGCTGGGAAGTCGAGTCTGCAGGCCAGGAGCAGCCAGCAGAACCCTGGGACTTCTTCAGTTTTGAGGAAGACAAGCCGACTCAGGCACAGGGCCACCATGCCACTTCTCATCCAACAAAATCTCCAGTTCAGATCAAGAAAACAGAGCTTTCCCTTTCTGTTAGCGTCTCTGCCCAAATGGAATACTGTTACAGATTCACACTCTGTCAGACCCAACACACAGCAAACCCCTGAGGACAGAAGCTAGCGGGATGGTAGGTGAGCAGCCTGCCAGGGTCTGGGAGGCAGCTAAGTCCATCTACTCCAGTTGGAAGAATAAGGCGGTGCTTTGAATGAGGGTCAGAGCTCACGTTCATCTCACTACTTCCCGCTTCATTCAAGTTGGATGTTTGGGTTACTGGACAGCAAAGTAGGATTCGGCTCCCCAGGCTCATGCTTGGCCTAAATTTGGACAGGTGCGGGGAAGAGAGAGACAGGGAAGGCATGCTGACAAGGGTCAAGAAACTGATTTCAAGCCCCTGGAGGCACTCCACGAGTGTCCATCCGCCCAAACCACTGGTATGGCGGTCCGAAATGATTCTTGTCTGTTCCTGAACAAGAGGCATGTTTAAGGGACTCTCAGTCTAGGAGTTTTCAATCTTATCTCAATAGCCTGTATCTACTGTAACATGTAATTATCATAATTGCTATCGATTAAAAAATACACACTTTCTAGCAGTCTGTAATTCAAGAGTTTTGGCAATTTGTCTTGGATTCTTCTCATTTGTGCGACTTTACTAGGAATATTGTACTATCATCATGTCTGCATCTAAACACCAAGAGATTCTTTGAAAAACTTGTCCAAGAAGGCTGGCAGCTTTCAAGGCAACGGAACTAATGGAAGACAATGGCTCATAAATTATCTAAGACTCAATCACATCTCTCCAAATCCATCATTAGGACTGTAGCTGTGGTCTACAGCTACAGGAATCATTTAAAATGTACTGCCGTCGCCTGGAACAATAGTTCTCAACCCCATCAGATGCAAATCACCTTTTAAAACAAGTAGTTTAATCCTGAACTGTAATTCATAGACAAAGGAACTTCCTCCCACATACTTTTTAAATTTATTTTATTTTATTTTTTGCTGAGGAAGATTTGCCCTGAGCTAACATCAGTTCCGATCTCCCTCTACTTTGTATGTGAGCCTCTGCCACAGCATGGCCACTGACAGTGATGCAGGTCGACCTGGGAACCAAACCCTGGCTGCTGAAGTGGAGCTGAACTTCACCACTAGCCACAGGCGGGACCCCCCACCCTCCACTTTTTAAAAACCTGCAAAATGCCCTTATTGTAATACACAGGGAGATCAAGGGGCAGTACTTGCGTATACGAATGCCACGTTTTGTGCACATCTATATGAAACCCGTGGGCAGGAGATCACTGGAAGCGTCAGTGAAGGATCCTGCCACTTGCAGCGAGTACAGTGAGCGTCCGCGTAGGCAGGAGCTACAGATGTGGACTCTCTGGCGGCGTTAACCTGGTGATGGACACCGGGAGCAGCCCTGCCATGGAGGACGAGAGATTCTAAAAACAGTGAACAACTCCTGGTGAAGTTCCGGCCAAGAAAAGAAATGACCGCCTTCCACGGCTTTCCCGACGCTTGCATTCCTGCGAAAACCGTATGCACTAAAAGCGTAGCAGAAAAGCATGGATTTCTTTGTTGGTTGCTTGTGCTTTGACGTGCATGCTGTTGATGGCGAACGAAGAGAAAAAGCCCGGCGGGCCCAGGCCTCGGGTGGGAAAGCAGCCTTCGCAGCAGGGAGCGCGGCCCCGGCCCGCAGGCCGCCGCAGGGGGCAGCGGCCCGCCGGCGGGGAGGGCGCAGGCGCAGCAGCGGCGCCGCAGGGGGTAGGTGGGGGGGTGACGACCCTCCCATCCACTTCCGGCCCGGCCCCAGCGACACGAGGCTCAGCGCGGTGGCGGCTCCAGCGCGTGGCGGCTCCAGCGCGTGGCGGCTTTTCCGATCGCAAGTACTTCGTGCGGCGCTTCCCTGGGGCGGGTCTCCTGGGGTCCGTTTTGAAGCGAGGCCGGTGGCTCCGCCTCGGGTCGCGGCGTTTGCAGGCAGATAATCTATAGGAAGGACGGGATTTCCACCGGCTCGTCACTTGGGCTTTGCCTTCTTTTAGGGCCCCTGTCGTACGCGATGATGCAACACGCCTTAGAACGAGCTCTGGATCGCGCGGCGTGTGTCATCGAAAGTGCCCAACAGAGACCTCCTAAAAGGAAGTACGCGTCTAGAGGGGAAAAATCGGTCTATGAGAAACTGTATGACATATATGTTGAAGAATGCGACAGAGAGCCTGAGGTTGCGGAGGAATTACGAAGCAACGTGAACTTGCTAGAGAAGCTTGTTCAGAGAGAGTCGTTGTCGCGTTTAGTGGTCAATCTGCACCCAGGAGAGCAGGGATACTCGCTGATGCTCAGGGGAGAAAATGGCTCGTATTCGGAGACCATTCGACTGTCTTATGAAGAGGGGGAACTGCTCCAGTACTTGGATGCAGAAGAATTACCTCCTGTTTTGGTGGGTCTCCTGGAAAAATCTCAGGTGAACGTTTTTCACTGTGGATGCGTCATCGCAGAAATACGGGACTACAGGCAGTCCAGTGACGTGGAGGCCCCTGGTTACCAGAGCAGGTACATTCTCTTACGACCAACCATGCAGACGTTAGCCTGCGACGTAGAGTCCCTAACCAGCGACAGCCAGACATGGACCCAGGAGGACAAACTGTTGCTCGAGAGCCAGCTGATCTTAGCCACAGCTGAACCACTGTGTCTTGATCCTTCTGTGTCAGTAGCCTGCACTGCAAACAGTCTGCTTTATAACAAACAAAAGATGAACGCTGACCCAATGAAGCGCTGCTTCAAGAGGTGCTCGAGCCCGGCTCTGAGTCGGCAGCAGGAGCTGTCTCATGGCCCACCTCCGCCCGAGCTAACGGTACTGACTTCTTGCCAACCAAGCAAAGAGAGTAACGCAGGTGAGCAGTATGACCTCAAAATTTCTGGAGCAGGGAATTATGTGGATGTGTGGGAACAGAGACCCTGTGACTTGGCCGTACCTTCTGAAGTGGATGTGGAGAAATATGCTACAGGGAGGAAGTCTGTGAGCTCTTATGACTCCCAGCCAACAGGCTGGCCAGCCCATGAAGTCAGAGATGATTCTGTATTTGAATGGGAAGCAGGCGATCAGTACCGGGATACAAAGATGTTCTTCATGCGCTCGCTTAATGATCCACTTATCTCTGGGAAAGAAACGTCACCTAAAAAAGCCAGATATGAGAGACAGCTGTCTCCCCCCCACGCCTCCAGAGGTGACCATTCAAAGAGTTTCATGCCTGGGTCGAAGACTGATGCTGGGACGGTAGTCATTCGGCCCGAGGAATTGGTCCAGAAGAACAGCAGTTGTCCAGTCAAGGTGTCACACAGCTCCAGTGGCTCAGCCAGTCTCAGCCCACTTTCTCCAGGGAAGGAAACAGAACGGCCTAAGACCGTGCTGCTTCAGGCCTCAGTCCTGGGGGAGGAAGTCCAACCTCCACCGCCGCCCGTCACGCTGCCCTCGAGCTCAGGCACGAGTTCCTCAGCCAGCAGTTTTCCTCCACAGCAGGCAGGCGGCTTTCATAAGTCTGCATCTCCTGCTCCTGCTTCTAAGCCACCAAGTCTTCCCCAGAACTCCCCTGTGGAAGTGAGTCGAGTTAGCACGCTTCCTGCAGCCGCCCAGTCCACTGCTGGCTCATCACAAACACCGGTGACCACCCAGGTCAGGGTCAGCCCCGTTGGTGTCAGGGTCATCAAAGTGGAGAATTCTGTTCCCGGAACCCACACTTTGGAGAGAGCTCCCAGCCCCTCGCAGGGCTCTGCCACTCGGGCCACAGCTCCCGCGGGAATCTTGCCCAGCAACCTGCCCTTAAGAGGCCAGCCACCAAAAGCGCCACCCACTGCCCTGCAAGCGAATTCTCAAGTAGGTGTTCGAGTGATTTTAAAAGATGCTCCAGGTGCCAGGCCCTTAACTCTGCTCCAGTTTCCACCAGGTTCGCTCATTGTGAACACCCAGCAGCTGCCTGGGCAGCTGCAGCAGCAGCAGCTCTATCAGCTGATTCCAGAGCTACAGGGTCAGCAGCCCTCCACTTCGCATCCTCAGCAGCTAGTGTCACAGGCTGCAAGTGCACAAGGTTCAGCCAGTCAGAAAACGGCCTTCTGTGCCCAGCAAGCTGTTGTCGTTAACGTCAGTGGAAGTTTTCTGCAGCCCCAGGTGATTGTGTTGTCTCCGCCTGTCCCTGCCCTGCAAAGACCTGGGCAAAGCCTTCCTCTGCAGAGAGTCCAGCTCTCCTCCGCCTTGCAGCAGCTGCAGCAGCCGCAACGTCAGCAGCAACCACAGCATCAGCAGCAGCCACGGCAGCAACAACACCGTCAGCAGCAGCAGCAGCAGCCACAGCATCAGCAGCAGCCACGGCAGCAACAACACCTGCAGCAGCAGCAGCAGCAGCAGAAGCAGCAGCAGCAGCAGCAGCAGCCACGACACCTGCTGCAGCCACAGCATCAGCAGCAGCCACGGCAGCAACAACACCTGCAGCAGCAGCAGCAGCAGCAGCAGCCACGACACCTGCTGCAGCCACAGCATCAGCAGCAGCCACGGCAGCAACAACACCTGCAGCAGCATCAGCAGCAGCCACGGCAGCAACAACACCTGCAGCAGCAGCAGCAGCAGCCACAGCAGCCACGACACCTGCAGCAGCCACAGCATCAGCAGCAGCCATGGCAGCCACAACACCTGCAGCAGCAGCAGCAGCAGCAGCAGCAGCCGCCACAGCAGCCACGACACCTGCAGCAGCCACAGCATCAGCTGCTGCAGATACAACACTTGAGAATCTTGCAGCCCCCAGTGGCTGTGGCACCAGCAGCAGCCCAGACAGGTCAGCCCCGTCGGCGCCCGCAGACAGCAAGCCAGTCACAAGGTAAAGTGAGTAGAGGCCCTCCAACCCCTCCCAAACCCTGAGGTGCGTTATTTTCTCTTTCTCCAAATCCCAGGGCATCGAGCCTAATGAGTCCCGAGTTTTTGGTTCATTTGTGGTTTTTCTAATGTGTCAGTCGTTCCCATTATTAGATGTGCAAGCTTGATACCGAAGCGCTGCCCCAGGCTTTTCACCTAGAAACAAGGAAGAGGTTTAATAAGCTGGGGTGTTTTGCTGAAGCCATTGCTTTGGGGGCGGTTGTTGACATAGTTGTTTTTATCATCATGATCTAACGTGTACCCAACTCCAAACTAGGCTCAAACTCCTGAGGCCTATAAGTTCTCTAAACAAGAAAACCACCACACCAATCAGGTTACAATTAGTATTATTTTAACAGGATGGCTAGTTTTTAAATTTTTTAAGTGAGTTAAAAAACATTTAACATAAAATGTACCATCTTAACCATTCTTTTGAGAGTTTTTAGAAAAATGTTTTAAGGTTGGTACCTGAGCTAACAACTGTTGCCAATCTTCTTTTTTCTTTTTCTTTTTCTTTTTCCCAAAGCCCACGGTGCATAGCTGTATATCTTAGCTTTTGGTCCTTCTAGTTGTAGCATGTGGGACGCCGCCTCAGCGTGACCTGCTGAGCGGTGGCATGTCCGCGCCCAGGATCTGAACTGGTGAACCCCAGGCTGCTGAAGTGGAGCGCACGAACTTAACCACTCGGCCACGGGGCCGGCCCCTTAACCATTTTTAAGTGAGCAGTTCCATGATGTTCAGTATATTCTCATTGTTGTCCAGCAGATTTCTAGGCCTGTTTTCCTCTTGCCGAAGTGAAGCTCTATGTCCCCTGAGCACCAGCTCCCCGTGTGCCCTCCCCCAGCCCCTGGCCACCGCCATTCTCTTTCCTGTCTCTGAGTGTGGCTGCTTCAGATCCTTCATGGAAGTGGGGTCACACAGGATCTGTGTTTTTGTCACTGGATTACCTCACTTAGCATCATGTCCTCAAGGTTCCTCCACGTTGTAGATGTGACCGGAAGGTCCATAGTTTTTGAAAAATGGTTTCACTGTACAAAATATGTGCTGAAGCGACCTGTGAAATATTGAAACATGTTCAGAAGAATGTACTTTGGTATTTGTTTATTTAGTTTAAAAGGTTTGTACACAGTGTAGGAAATGTAATTTTTACAAATGTGTTTTGAAAAAAAGTTAAAACTACCAAAAAATAATGCTTGTCCCACTTGTATTGCGGACCTGGAGACTCCCAGGGTGTGGAATGGATTGGGCGCACATGCTCGCTGGGTGTCCCCAGCCCTTTAAGAGGCTCCACCTGCGCTCGGTGCCCCCACTCCCCCCAGTTCGGCTGCCCCTCCAGGCCTCAACCACAGGCCTTGAAAAGGCACTTCTGAGACATCTCATTTTCTCTCCTGATACAATCATTTACCCTTTTTAGGACTCTGGGTTATTCGCAGAAAAGCAAAGAGCTAAACATTGGAACTGAGTTTTGTTTGTTTGCTTTTCAAGTGCTGGTGACCTTGTGAGACTCTAAAGTGGAACCCACCCCGTTCTCGTCCTTTCTCTCCCCTTCCTCACTTCGGGAGCATCAGTTCAGCAGCCCCTGCTCCCTCACCTCTTCGTCCTTCTTCCTGGTTTCAGTGGGACTCAAGAGATCCCTGGGCTTTTGTGTTTTCTTTTTTCCCTTCTTCCTTTCTTTTCTTATTGAGGTGTAATTTACATAAGGAACAACCATTTTAAAGTGTAAGGTTCCGAGGCATTTGCTACATATACGCTGTCGGTGCAACCACCACCTCTGTCTATTTCAGGACATGTTCATCACCCCAGAAGAAATCTCTGTAGCCGTTAAGCACTCGGTTGCCATCCTCCCCTCCCCCAGCCCCAGAAACCACCAATTTGCTTTCTGTCTCTATGGCCTTCCCTATTCTAGATAGTTCCTGTAAATGGAATCACACGGTCTGTGACCTTTGATGTCTGGCTTCTTTCACTTGGTGTAACGTTTTTGAGGTTCGTCCACAGTGTAACATGCGTCAGTACTTCATTCCTTTTCATGGCTTAATCCTGTTGGTTGTATATGCCACATTTTGTTTATCCGGTCATGTGCTGATGAACATTTGGGTTGTGCCCACCTCTTGTCTGTTGTGAATAATGTTGCGATGAAGTATTGTGTGCAAGTATTTGTCTCAGTGCCTCTTGTATTTTGCTTCTTACAACTTTGAAAGGCAACCTGTCGATATAAAATTTATTTTTCTGAGTACGCATGTATGTTTCTCTGCCTTTTGCCCTAAGAAAAAAAGGAAATTTGGTCTGGCAGTTCCAAAAGAGACGAATGAAGAGACAGGGAACTCAGGCAACCCGGCTGTACTAAAGGGCTGCCGATCCTCTTAAGGGAAGATGTCGGTTGACTTCAAGCAAACGCGTCAGGTATGCCACCCGAGTGACACTGAGCCCATTTAAGCTTTATGTGACCCATCCTGGACGTCTCTGGGAACGGTGCCTGGGCTGTTAAGAAGTGCAGCAGTGCAACGACCAGCTGCAGAAGAGAGTTTAGGCTCCTCGGCCTCGGGAGCCAACCAGAGACCTGAACTCGGAACCTCACCACATTTGATGTACTTCCGCCCTTTTGCCCTCTTTCTGGTCCTTTCAAGTCCTACCTGGAGACACTAGCTGTACTTGTACTCAAGCAATGTGGTGCTCTTTTCACAGTCAAGCAATTAAATTCAGCTTTGTTTCAGATTACGGTTTGCTGGTCTTTGTTCATTTCCTTCTAATGATCTGCACTGAGGCTGGAAATTTGATGCGACTGCTATTATGAGGCAGAAGAAAGAGCATCACCCTTGAAATAAAATCCCAGAGTGTGTATTTATTCAACATTTATCTAGGGGGGACTTCCCAGGTGCTTCATCCTGTGTCAGGCCCTCGGTGGAATGGGGAGTGTACAGCTCCCACAGAGAAGTAAAATCGCTCTTCAGAATCTAGATCTTACTCAGAACTCATGTAATTTTATCCCTCAGCAAGTTAAGCTAGATTCTCAGTATGATAAAGCCTCAATAGAATAATGAATGTTACATATATAAAGATGAGTACACAGTAGAGAATGTGAAATAGCAGAGGGCTCAAGATTTTAGTGGCTTATTACCCTACCACAAGACACAGGTCAGGACACAGACCAAGGAGATGGTAGAAATAAGATTCCAGAGAGAAGAGTATTTATTGCTCAGCCCATGACGTCCAGGTATGTGTGTCTGCACAGAGAATTTGTACTTATGTCTGAATGATAAGTTACAAAATCTGTCATTCCATTCTAGATTTCTGTTTTGAGAAGACCTTGGCGAGAATGCCCCATTCACCTAAGAAACTTTTGTTTGTTTCTTAAAAGGAACAGAGACGGGTTCGTTGATGGACAGGCTGTCTGTGAGGTCCTGTTCCCGCTTCTCCCACCTCCCGGCAGATACTGATATTGTCGTCGGGTTTTGCTGTGCGCTGCCTCCTGAAATAGCACCACGATCACCTGTTCTTTAGAGCAAACTGAGTTTCTTCTTACCGATAGAGTCTTACTAATGTTCCAGATAGTTAAATACCTTCTCCCATAAAATCTAATAAAATCATTCTTCATCTCCAGGACTTCAGCATTTCATCTGCAGGGAAAATGTACTTAGCTATTTTAATTGCATGTTGAAAAACACCTAGGCTATGAAATACAAGATTTTTTTCCTTCTGTTCTCCCCACGTGCGAGGCACTGTTCTATTTTACGTTTTAACTCGCTCAGTCCTTGAAAGGACCCCATAAGGAAATTACAATTATGGATGAGGAAACAAGGCATTGGGAGCTTGAGTAATTTGCTTCAGGCCACTCAGTTGAGAAGTATCAGAGCCCAGATTTGGAGCCAAGCCTCCTGGGGTCAGAGACCATGTCCTTTACTACACTGCCCTCTCCACTGTCTCACTGAGAGCAAGACAGAGACCCCTCCCCAGTGGGCTCACCACATGGTTGGAGAGACCGCAAGACCTATGGGTGAAACGACAAATTGCAGTCTGTCACTAGCTGTATGTCGGTGTTTGACGGGAGCTGAGAACTGACATCTCTGCCATAGTTTGGAACCATTTGAAAGAGATTCAGGAGTCAGACAGCTGGACGTCAATATATTCCCTTCATACGTGACGCTCCTATATTCAAGGACATAATTTAGATCTGGATGAAGCAGGTTTCCTAATACTGCACCCCGGGATTGGGGAGAGTCTTCCATTCACTCACAGGCGAGCCCGGGGATCTGCAGAGCCCTCCTCGTGGGTCCGGCCCTCTCACTGGGGAGAACTGAGGGGGCAGGGCAAGGGCAATTTTCCTCTAGTGAAGAGCTTCTTAACCCCTGGGCAGGCCTCTTTGTCACTTGGTGAAGCGTATGGATCTTTTCTCAGAATAATGTTTTTATGTGCATAAAATCAAACATATGGCACTTCAAGGGGAACCGATTACACTAAAGTACAACCCTGAAAGTATACATAAGTAAGTTTATGATAATATGTGTGTTTCTTTGTTCATGCATTAAATAATAAGATTTAGTGGTGGGACTAATAATACCATAATTTCGAAGTGGTGCTGGAGCATAAATAATACTTTGAGAGATTTACAACGAGTGAACTGTCATAGGAAAATGTCTGTGATTTCTATTCAATACAAATTCACAGACACTGTTAATACTACTGTGGTTTATCTGTATTTGTATTTGTAGGAAATATTACATTTTAGTTAGAGGTCAGAGATAATAAAGATATAAGAGGTTTTCTTTTCCCAGTAAGTTCACAGATCCTCTAAAAGTGTCCATGGACCCCAGGTGAAGAATACTTGCTCTCTGGGGCCGGCCCCATGGCCAAGTGGTTAGTTTGCGTGCTCTGCTTCGGTGGCCCAGGGTTTCACTGGTTAGAATCCTGGGCATGGACATGGCACCGCTCGTAAGGCCACACTGAGGCAGCGTCCCACATGCCACAACTAGAAGGACCCACAACTAAAAATATGCAACTATGTACCGGGGGCTTTGGGAGAAAAAGGAAAAAAAATCTTTATTAAAAAAGAAAAAAGTATACTTTCTCTGATGGAAGCTCCTCCCCTGGGAAACGAAGTAGATAATAAGCATCATCTCCAACAGTACCTGTTATGTGAGCACGACTATAGGTAATGATCAGGTTTGCTTAAATTGTACCTAGTGGCCAGATTATGGAATGGTTATCACAGCAGCTTGGAAAGGAGTTGCTTACAAGGCATGCATTATTCATTTAATCTTCAAAATGACCCTGTTGGTGGTTAGTGTTAATTCCATTTTCAAGTGAGGAAACAGAGGTTAGTGTAACTTGTCAAAGGTCAGACATCTAGCTGTTAGGGGCCAGGATTGGAATCTAGGCGATTTGGCTCCAGAACCCATAGTCTTAACCACTAAGCTGAACCTGCTTAATAAGCTTAGAGAGCTAGTCTGGGAATACCTCAGGCTAGGTATAACTGCCATTTATCAAGTTATTTCCATGGGAAAATACTTATAAATAATTTTTTTTAAAGATTGGCACCTGAGCTAACATCTGTTGCCAGTCTTTTCCTTTTTTTTTCTCTTCTTCTTCTCCCTAGAGCCCCCCAGTACGTAGTTGTGTATTTTAGTTGTGGGTCCTTCTAGTTGTGGCATGTGGGATGCCGCCTCAGCATGGCCTGATGAGCGGTGCCATGTCCGCTCCCAGGATCCGAACCGGTGAAACCTTGGGCCGCTGAAGTGGAGTGCAGGAACTTAGCCACTCAGCCACGGGGCTGGGCCCATAAATAAATCTTTGAAAGACAACCCTTCCATAGACTGGGGCTTCCTCCATCTAAAGATCAGTGATTATCAAACACCTTGTAGTTGCCAGTTATCCATTGTATTGAATAAGCATTATCCCAAAGTGACCTCATTCTGGGTTGCCTGGACCACAATCAGCTGGGGCTGGAGCAGAGAGGGGATTGGGGCTTCCACCGAACTCAGCTTCCTGAAAGAAGGGCATGTCACTTGTAATGGGCTCCGTCGTGAACTGTGAAGAGTCTGAGACTTTACCCTGCTTGCAAGCTAACAAGTTAGTGTGTTTTAGTTTCATGGTGGCTGGCAGAAGACACAAGAACAGTGGGTCAGAGACGAAGGACTTGATTATTCATAGCACAACAGGCAGCATGAGTTTCATGTTTGTATTAGTTCCCTTACCCCCCTCTCCCCCAAGACCCATGGGGGCAACACAGAGGTGGGCCCAAGTAGATGCTACACGTGCCGTGGATGTGTGTCACAGGGGAGGAAGCTAAGCTTAGGAAATACCAATATTTTAAAGGGGGCTGCAGGCAAACCTACCCAATTTTTGCTCTAGAGGGAGACATTATCTTTATTATACTGGTCAACAAACAAATTTGTCTTTGGCTCCGTAGGGAGACACTATCTCTATTTCCTAAGATAGTCCCCTGTACAAACTTCCTTGGAAATTTAGTCCAGAATAAAGACTGTCAGTGCCTCAGCTCATAGGACAGAAGAAACAAGAGAAGCCCATGGAGAAGTGTCTCCCAACAGACTTCAGGTGGTGGCAACTGGAATTCCCAGACAATTCCTTTAAATAGCTAGCATCCAACTCCAGACTGCCTCAAGCAGTTTGTGTGTCCCTTCATTGATAAGGTTGAGTTCTCATGCTCATTCTGTACAAGGAGAGCAGTAAGAGTGCAGGTCCCTCTACTGGAACGTGGACCCATCCTATGTATCCAGGACCGTGAGGTGGCACTGGCATTCTTCTCTAATGGGTGATGAAAGGAAGAGGACCTGTGCCTTCTCTTCTCTTGCTACTCTCGCCTTGTAAGTTTTCCTTTCCCCCAATAAAACTGATGACTCAATTCATTCCAAGCCCTGGTGTGTGACAGATGCTACCCAAATGGTCTCGGTATGGTAGATAAAGAAAAATAACAAGACATCTAAGCGTTCTCAGCAGCTGGGAGGAGGAAGATCAAACAGGACGGGCGCTCTGCAAAACAGAATTGCTAGAGGAGGACAGATAACAACTTTTAAAAACTAAAACTGTAATTTAAAGAGATTCAAGTACAGTACTGGGGTCACTGGCTGTCCCAGTTTGCCTGGCACTGAGGGAGTTTCAGGGATGAGGGGCTTTCAATGCTAAAACCAGGACAGTCCTGGGGAAACCAGGATAAGTTGATCACCCTATATATACACCCCTTCCCCCCCACACAAACTTTCTGTAACTAGATGCTATGATTTCAAACTTAAAAATGCATTAGATAAATTAAAGGAGAGGTGGGCTACTGCTGAGGCCAGAGTTTGTAATCTGGGTGAAGGGAAAGAAATATCTCCAAAAATAATGTCTCAAAAATACAAAAAGACGGAATTTATAGAGAAGAAAAGATAAGAGACTTAGAGGATAGATCCAGGAGGTAACAAGCAAAACTAGGAGATCAAGAAGGAGACATAGGAACTGATGGAGGAGAAGCGGGGTAAGCAAGTAATAAGTGAAAATTTCCTCGAACAAAACAAAAACCCAAGTTTACAGATTATAAAAGTGCACCGAGTTCCCGGTAGGTTCCGTGAGAATTATGGTAGATAATCTACACATTATAGTAGGTTAGATTACCGTTTAACAAGTATTGATTCCCTTGCCTTTTTCGAATGTGTGTAAGCAGATTGTACTTCTCTAACTCTTTCGCCATGTGACTCACCTTGGCCAATGGACTGTTAGTAGATATGATACAAGCAGAAGTTTGAATTACAGCTGTGTAGTGAGCTCATCTTCCTTTGCTTCTGCTTTCTGCCATGGCTCTCTGCCATGCTTTGGGAGGCTCCTGATCCAAGGAGGATGAGAAGGACATCAGGCAGACCTGGACCCAACCTGAATCTTAGTGTCAAGCCCAGCCCAGATTTGTAGATGTGCAAATTACCAATAAATGCCTACTATTTAATGCCACTGAGATTTTTGTGGTAGTTCATTATGTAGCATTATCATGACAATAAATAATATACACACAGGTTTATCTTGGTAAAGTTATAAATCTCAAGAATAAAAAGTAAATCTTAAGCTTTCACTCAGAAAGAATAAGTTATCTACAAATAAAAAGAAGTGAGATGAGTATTGGACTGCTCATATGCAACACTGGAAGTCCTAGAAGCTAGGAGTTGTTGAAATAACATCTAGAGACTACAGAGAACAAAGGACTGAAGCCCAAGAACCCCATACCAAGCCAGTGTTTCATTCATCCGTCATGGTAAAAAAAATTTTTTTGAACTATTTAAGAATTAAAAAATTTTAACAGCCACATGAGCTATTTGGAAAAATACTCAGGAAATCATTCTAACCAAACAACAAATAAACAAAGAGGCTTCAAGTACTAAAGTTTAAATTAAATGGATGAAGATCGGATTTCTGAAAATAATATGTAGCTCAATCTAAATCAATTATAATGTCTTGGAATATATAATATGAGTACTAGATAAGGGTTTTTTTTTTTCTTGGTGAGGAAGAGTGGGCCTGAGCTAACATCTGTTACCAATCTTCCTCTTTTTGCTTGAGAAAGATTGTCCCTGAGCTAACGTCTGTGGCAGTCTTCCCCTATTTTGTATGTGGGATGCCACCACAGCATGGCTTGATGGGCAGTGCCAGGTCTGTGCCTGGGATCTGAACCTGCAAACCCCAGGCTGCCGAAGCAGAGCGCATAAACTTAACCACTACACCACCAGGCTGGCCCATAGATAAGATTCTTAAAACAAAAGAGGTTGCTGTGAAGACCATTTTAATAATAATCTAGAACTAAATTATTTCAGAAAAACCTAGGCATTGGATGTGGTAAGCATGGAAGTAGAGTGGAGAAAGAGCATTTGAAATTTCTCAACTAGGGCAATAAGGGGGAAGGGAATTAAAATAGTCTCACAGTCTTATCTTCTTGGGGTAGGGGGTGCAAGGAAAAATAGACTGACCAGGTGAGAAAACAGTTGGGAGGTCTTCTTTTCAAATAATGGTAACAAAACATGCAATCAATTAAGAATACCGGAGAATAATAAGTTGCCGTTAAGAGAATGGAAAAATGCGATGGAACTTCCAAATTAGCAAGGACAAAAAATGGAATGGATAGCAACTTAATAAAATCAGCAAAAATAAGGAAAACAAAAAAAAGAACCATTAAAGCAAAATGATATATTTACAACGTGGAAGGAATAAAACCAAGTCTATTAGTTATTTCAGTAAATGCAAATAGACTTAATTCTATCAAAAGATTGAAAATGGCAAAATGAGTTTAAAAAACAAAACCAAACCCAGCTATATTATAATTTATAAGAAATAAAGATTTTGATGTAGTCCCATTTGTTCATTTTTTCTTTTGTTTCCCTTACCCGGTCAGACATGGTACTTGAAAATATGCTGCTAAGACCGATGTCAAAGAGTGTACTGCCTATGTTTTCTTCTAGAGTTTCATGGTTTTGGGTCTTACATTTAAGTCTTTAATCCATTTTGAGTTGATTTCTGTGCACAGTGTAAGGTAACCGTCTACTTTCATTCTTTTGCACGTGGCTGTCCAGTTTTCCCAACACCATTTATTGAAGAGACTCTCCTTTCTCCACCGTATGCTCTTGGCTCCCTTGATGAATATTAGCTGTCCATAAATGTGTGGGTTTATTTCTGGGCTCTCGATCCTGTTCCATTGATCTGCGTGTCTGTTTCTGTGCCAGTACCATGCTGTTTTGGCTACTAGACCTTTGTAGTATATTTTGAAATCAGGGAGTGTGATACCTCCAGCTTTGTTCTTTTTTCTCAGGATACCTTTGGCTGTTCTGGGTCTTTTGCTGTTCCATATAAATTTTAGGATTCTTTGTTCTATTTCTGTGAAAATGTTGTTGTAACTTTGATGGGGATTGCATTGAATCTATAGATTGCTTTAGGAAGTATGGACATTTTAACGATGTTAATTCTTCCAATCCAAGAGCAAGGAATATCTTTCCATTTCTTTGTGTCTTCTTCGATTTCTTTCAACAGTGTTTTATAGTTTTCGGTGTACAGATCTTTCACCTCTTTGGTTAAGTTTATTCCTAGGCATTTTATTCTTTTTGTTGCAATTGTAAGTGGGATTGTATTCTTAATTTCTCTTTCTGCTACTTCGTTGTTAGTTTATAGAAATGCAACCGATTTTTGTATGTTGATTTTTTATCCCGCAACTTGACTGTATTCATTCGTTGCTTCTAAAAGTTTTTTAGTGGACTCTTTAGGGTTTTCTAGACATAAAATCATGTCATCTGCAAAGAGTGACAGTTTAACTTCTTCTTTTCCAATATGGATCCCTTTTGTTTCTTTTTCTTGCCTGATTGCTCTGACTAGGACTTCCAATACTATGTTAAATAAGAGTGGTGACAGTGGGCATCCTTGTCTGGTTCCTGTTCTTAGAGGGATAGCTTTCAGTTTTTCTCCATTGAGAATGATATTTGCTGTGGGTTTGTCATATATGGCCTTTATTATGTTAAGGTATTTTCCTTCTATACCCATTTTATTTAGAGTTTTTATCATAAATGGATGCTGTGTCTTGTCAAATGCTACACCAAGCTAAAAAGCTTCTGCACAGCAAAGGAAACCATCAACAAAACAAAAAGACAACCTAACAATTGAGAGAACACATTTGTAAACCATATATCAGATAAGGGGTTAATATCCAAAATATACAAAGAACTCATACAGCTCAACAGCAAAAAAACCAACAGCCCAATTGAAAAATGGGCAAAAGATCTGAACAGAGATTTCTCCAAAGAAGATATACGGATGACAAACAGGCATATGAAAAGATGCTCGACATCATTAGCTATCAGGGAAATGCAAATCAAAACTACAATGAGGTATCACCTCACTCTGGTCAGAATGGCTGTAATTAACAAGACAGGAAACAACAAATGTTGGAGAGGGTGTGGAGACAAGGGAACCCTTGTTCACTGCTGGTGGGAGTGCAAACTGGGGCAGCAACTATGGAAAGCAGCATGGAGTATCCTCAGAAAATTAAGAATAGATCTACCATATGATCCAGCTATTCCACTGCTGGGTATTTATTCCAAAGAACCTGAAAACACAAATGTATAAAGATACATGCACCCCTATGTTCATTGCGGCATTATTCACAATAGCCAAGACTTGGAAACAACCTGGGTGCCCATCAAGGGAGGAATGGATAAAGAAGATGTGGTATATATACACAATGGAATACTACTCAGCCATAAGAAATGATGAAATCCGGCCATTTGTGACAACATGGATGGTCCTTGATTAAGCTGAGTGAAATAAGTCAAAGGGAGAAAGTCAAATACCGTATGATCTCACTCATAAGTAGAAGATAAAAACAACGACAAACAAACACATAGCAACAGAGATTGGATTGGTGGTTACCATAGGGGAAGGGGGGAGGGCAAAAGGGGTGATTACGCACACGTGTGAGGGGATGGACTATAATTAGTTTTTGGGTGGTGAACATGATGTAATCTACACAGAATTCGAAATATATTACAATGTACATCTGAAAGATATATAGTGTTATAATCCAATGTTACTGCAATTTAAAAAAATCATGCTAAATTAAAAATAAATAAAGAGTTAGCAGGCCAATGCCATAAAAAACAGAAGTGGCAATATTATTATCAGGAAAGGAGGAATTGAAGATGAAAGAACCTACGAGACTGAAGGGGGACGTTGTGGGACAACAGAAGGCATAGTTTAAGGAGCAAGTGTCAAAAACTTATATGTCCCGAGCAACATAGCAGCTAAATATATAAAGAAAAAGCCTAGGATTGAGTCTTGAAGGATGGCAACATTTACAGGCTGGGAAGAGAATAAGCTGGAATGGGAGGCTGCGGAGTGGCCAAAGAAGTAGGGGGAGAGCAGGAAGCCGGGCGAAGGTAATTTCTGGAGGTCTCAATCAATATAGAGGTCAAAGTGACCCCAGCAACAGTGGTCAGACAGACTCCCCACCCAGGGCCAGCTCCAGGGGCAGAGAACACAGGACCTGGAAGACAACACCCCCTTCCCCACAGGCTGAGGGAGATGCAGGCCTTTCCACACAGCTCTCCATTCTCCTGCATCTGCAAATTGTAACAGATTGTAATTGAGATGCACAGTGCAGAATTAGGTTCTTTTTATCTAAATGGGAGTTTTGTAGGCTTGGAGTATTGTTAAGAAAGGAGCAGCTGCCCGATGTATGGGTGACATTGTGGAACACACCAGTATGTGGAAATGAAAAGAGGGTGCCCATTATTTCCCATTAAAAGATCCATTTAACTTCCTGAGACTTAAAAAGTCAGCCCATGTTAAGACAATGTAATGTTTCTGACCCACTAAAAATACCCTTTTCTCTTCTATTGACTAATCAGGAATCTATACTTACTGTCAAGTTTTAGCAATAATTTTAGGGAATTTTTTCTAGTATCTATAGGAAATGCAACTATTTAATACTGGCAAATACAGGACAAATCTCATTTCTGTGCCATAAGCTGTGCAGAGCTTTTGTTTTTCAGTCACGATGATCTGTGGCAATCAGTAAATTCTCGAAACAGCACTCTCACTCTGCATATTGACTGCTCCCCTCAACACACACACATAGGCTCTCTTTCTTCTGGAACAGGCAGTAAATTATGAAAGAAAAATAATGTACTGGATAAAATTCAGATATGATCAGGATGCCACTTACCTTGGATTTCTACCTCTTCCTGTTCTTCAAGGTGTTGCTGGCATTTTCGATGTGTAGGGAATTGGGGCGGGAGGGTAAAATGTAGCTGGCCTGATTTGAACGGGATGAGGGAAGCCAAAGGGCAGCTGACATCCCGACCCCCTCTTCCCCTGGTGGGGGAATTGGGGAGATGTTATTCAAGAGTTCAAAATTGTAACTAGAAGATGAATGAGTTCCGGGGACCTCATGCACAGTATAGTGACTATGGTCAACTATACGTATTATATTATAAACTTCAAAATTGCTAAGAGAATAGATCTTAAATGTTCTCACCACAAAAAAGAAATGATAATTATGTGACATGATGGAGGTGTTAGCTAAAGCTATGGTGGCGGTCATATTGCAATGTATAAATGTGTCATATCAACATGTCCGCCTTAGACTTACACAATGTTATATGTCAACTATAGTTCAATTAAAAAAACTTTAAATGAAAAGAACATTTGGAAATGGCTAACACCATCCACTCAGGAATTTACCTTAAAAAGAAACAAATACAACCAAAATCTAGAGCTGTGGTCCCTTGACCGGCATTGGCATGTTGGAAATGCAGACTCTCAGGCCCCATGCCTGACCTACTGAATCAGAATCTGCGTTTTGCCAAGGTCCCCAGTAAGTTTGCCCAGTGCTGCTATGGGAAATCCCCTGGCACGCTAATAAAGAACACAGAGTTGCTTGTTGCAGTGGGATGCAGACTGGACCTTTGTGTTTTTACCAAGTTCCTCCCTCTGGTGACTCTGAGGGCAGCCAAAATTTGAACACCACTGCACAAGAGCTGTGCTGTTCAGTCCAGCAGCCATTAGCCACGTGTGGCTATTTACATTTAAATTTAAACTACTTAAGATCGAACAAAACTAAAAATTCAGTCACACTAGCCCCATGTGCCACGTGTGGCTGGTGGCTACCCTATTGGACAGTGCAGTTATAACATTTCCATCACTGTAGAATGTTCTGTGGAACAGCGCTGGTCTCATTGGTTCTCAGCCTTGGCTACATATTAGAATCACTGGCCATAGGTTTTTTTGTTAGTTTATTTTACATTTTAGTACAGAATGCTTATTTTAGGCCTCATCCTGCTGGCATTTTTATCTTCACAGAAACCTGACCTAGTGTTTTCTAGTAAGAACCCCATTAGGAAAACCAAGTTCTTGATTCCAGTAAAACCACAGATATTTCATGCTCAGATACTTACGTGAGATATTGTCATTTAAGTTTGCTGGACTCTAGGCTATGGTGCCAGGTTCTACATAGGTAACCTCGTGGATGTGATACTTTCTTCATTTTTCCCTTTTATTAGTTGAAAAGATCACATAAAAACACTAAGAAAAGCTTTAAAAGATTTCTCACAAGCATTATACTATTTCTCTGACACAGTCATTTTTGTTCAAGGCCATGACCATCTAGTTCTTGCATATTTGCATATAGAATCTGAGCTTCTACAGGCCACCCCAGCCTGCTGTTCAATAGGCTTACAACAATTACAAAACTGGATCTTTCTAGATCAGCCCTGCCCCCAACCTACAGAATATACAGAAACATAATATCCAAATGCCTGCCTTCCGGCTCTGTGGGGGCGGTTCTGGTTTGTCCCACATGTATTTTTTGCACAAACATCACGTGCCTTCTTCAGCCTTTGCTCCTACAAGGACAGTGGGGCCCCAGGGATCCAGGTTGCTATAGTGATGTCCTTTGCTGCTTCAGACATGCCTCCATTTCGCACTCTAAGAATCTCCAAGAGTCACCCAACTAGACTGCATTCATAGAGTAGTTCTTTATGGAGCTTTGCATGGTGGGCACTTTATTTGCTATATCTCCTTGTCCCAGCCCCTAAAAGATCGTTGGACTACATGGAAATATCTTCCCTCTGATCAACCATTCCCTAACCAAGTGTGTGCATGTGGACCCTCCGTCCTTTTGGGGTTAGTAAGGAGTAGCCCTTATTCTCCACGGGGCTCAGTCCGAGAGGGAGGAGAGAGCTGGTGGCGCTACATGGCTAGTCATTGTCCTTACCAGGGCTAGGACGCGGGGGAGGCAAGTGAGGGACTCACACTCAGAGTTGTGCAAGTGCGGGGTCGAATCTTCACTTAAAATTTTGATACTGTGTTCATCATGGATTTCTTTTTTTTGCCTTAATTCTGATTTTTAAAAATATTGCATTAAAATATTTCTATTTTGATGGCTGAAATTTTGTTGTTTGTTTGGCACTCCTTTCAATTTTGTGCAAGTGCCTCGCTCACCTCACCCTGTTCCCGAGCCCTGATCCTATCCGTCAGGCTCCTGTAGCCCTCATGCAGATAGAGCCTTGATGGGCCCACCGCTCACGCCATCAAGTCATAGCAAGTACAAATCCCTTCCGTTACCCGGTTGAGGCCCTGAGCTAGCCATGGATGGTTGCTGCCCAGTTGTAATCATGCTGTTCGCCATTTTTTGTATTATGTTTCATTTTCATAAACAATTGTTTCATAAATAATTTTCCTTGTTTCTGGGTTGCCTTAATTGCCTCTATTAACCGTTGCAAGATAGTCCACTCGGCTGATGCACTATACTTAACTATTTCCCTATACTGGATATTCTGGTTAGTTTCCATTTCTCCTTCATTAATGAGTCTTTAAATCTGCAAAGGAGCTGAGTATTGGGGTAAAGGCTTGAATGCGATAAATTTCTCTGCTTAGTAAGGTGGGAGGCTTTTTTGATGTCATTTTGGAGTTTGGGGGTTTTGTTTGTTCATTTGTTTTCTGGTGGGCTGCAAGGAAGAGAAGAAGAAAGAGAGTTAAGCAATTCATTGGAAAGCTGGGGCCCAAGTTGGAAGAAATAACGAAGGGACATTTTAAAAAGAGAGATGTAGGATATTGAATTTAAAGCGTCAACTATATGAGCCACAGTGGAGACGCCTGCTGTTACTGCCACATCTTCAGTAAATGTCCACCAGGTGTGAACTGACTCAGAGACACATACAGGGAGCTCTTAGCACGCTATTTTGCACGTATACAAAAGAAGTCACTTACAGATCAATGCCATGTAACAAAGGCAAAGACAAAATTTATGTCAGAGAAAGAGGAGAGAGAAGAGGAAATGACAGCTATTTGAAAATGGTGACATTTGTTTTCTTTTCCCCAGCATCTCTTCCGACGTTAATCAGCTGGCAGTAAGCAAAGAGGCCTGTGCAGATGCCTGCCAACTTAAGACCACCAGGAGCACACCTGGAGTCAAAGCCAAGTCCGCTCAGTTAGCTTGCTGCAGCTCAAAAGAACTCGCTGCAGGGGAACCGTGGGGCGTTTCAGTAAGAAAGAATGGGGAGCGGTTAGTGCAGGATTCAGGCAGGTGTTGAGAGATTCCAAGGAGAGTTTAAGGAAGTGGGGATATGTTCTGAATTCCATGTTGTCAAGAGGCAGAAGCAATACAATAATTGAGCATCTTAATTTTTATTCGAGAACTGGGGAGATTAAGAAGGGGCTAGAATTGTCATTGATAAAGGAGCAGCAATGAGTCTTATTAGTCAACGGTGGGGGACGGTCAATCATTTTCCTTGTTGAGGAGTGGCCTTGTCTATAGTTCCAAAGACGGTCAAGCAGCGGCCTGCTCTGGACATTATTTACTTTCCACGAGTGCTATTTATCTTCAGTTGGGAACATCATGACCTAGCTGCCAGCAGGGCTGTTTTTCACTTTCCCAGTCCCTCCTTCTGGCCAAGGGCAGACAAAGTCAGCGCGCACGACGTTAATCTGTGGGGTCCAGGTCCACACAAGTCAGGGCATCCTGCCCTTGACCAGCTGGATCGGTCGAGAGAATAACTTTGGTTGTTCACAGATGCACAAGGAGACACTGGGAGTCCGCTCCCAGGTGTTGGGGAGAAGCTGTTTCGGCTCTGTGTCTGCCAGTGTCCTTTGATAGCACCTGCATTTCAAGTATGCCCTTGCCCTGATCCAGTCTTTCTAAAGAGATCCCAATGCTGAGTCTTAGCTTCAGTTCCCCCTAAATGCAGATTCCGAGGGAACAACCCGTGTACAGGTAGTTCACTGTGGAAACCTCTCTCTTTTAGCAAGAGTGGCTCATCCACACGGGGGCCCACCTTCGGGGCTGTAGAACACCCACCTCAGAATGACCCACCTGAAACCTGGAAGAGGGGAGTCTTTACCCACGGGCCCATCCTCATGGCTGAGGGTCACCCGTGAGCCCCTCGCCCTTCCAGGTATGTGGATTTGCCAGGGTGACTGAGTGGCCCCCGTAGGTGTCCCTGGCAGATGTTAAACATTTCTTCAATATGCAGAGAGATGAATGGATAAATGAAAAAAATATTCCAGTGTTTTACCCCTGAGCGTTTTCAATGATTTCTATGACCGCCATGTTAGCAGGATCAAGTCCCAAAGAGATTGTCTCATACTGATGTGTCGCAAAACCTCACGCCCGACCTGGCTTGCCTGGCTTTACCTAGACGATGCCCTTGGCCTCTTAGAGCTTCTGTGTGTAGCCAGAGTTCTGCCCGGCTCTCCTGGGCTGCAGAACCTGAATGTTTTTTCTGTCCTTGTGGGTGAAGGCCATCAGCAAGTGCATCTCCCCACAGACCAGACCCACTCTGGACCCAGTAACAAGAAGAGGAATAAAAGAGAGAAGGAAGACACACTAGTTTTATCGTGCTCCTGTGCCATCTAATTGGGGCACACCTTCTCGGGGAGCTCCATCTGAACAATGTGCCTCTATTTTTAGCAGTATAACTCCAACAAAACTCTGGACAGTAAAATTTAAGCATTCTGCAGGTTAAGAAAGACCAGCCAGAGCTGAAAAGGAGCCCAAAATATAATGATTGAAACTGGTAATATACATAAATAGTTTATCTCTTGTTCAAAATGCTATTCTAGTTGTGAGCAATTTTCTTCTACTTCAAACTCTCTCATTATGTACCCTTCTATTTGAAATGTTAATTCTCCCTCCTCTCGTAATTTAACCATCCACTAATCATTTCTGGGATGGAAACACATATTCCTAAGTGAAACTCTTTTGAAGAGCTGAATTAAGCAGACAGTGGGCTTCTCTAAGTTCTTGTCTAATGCTTAATAAAACTGCCAATGAAGAACTTTTTCAAAGTCTTAAATAAAATCCATGATAATGTTTTTGTGTAAACTAAACTTTTTGGGCCAGACAGGGGTTTATATCTCAGTAGTTAAAGTGAAAAAAGACCCAGTGTAATAAAAATATGTTGCCCCAAAGTGATATTTACAAAAATGACTTAATAGTCTATAAAAATACAGGGCAATTCTCTTTCCAAATAAAAAGAGAACTACGGAGATATAGATTCTAGCCTTGGGTCTTCTGCTTACCAGCTAAGTGACCTTGGGCATGTGTCCGCATCTTCCACCAAATTTTTAAGTCCATTTATAACAAAAATGATAGAAATCGAATCACGAAACAAAAAGGGGGGCTGGCCCCATGGCCGAGTGGTTAAGTTTGCACGCTCCGCTATGGCGGCCCAGGGTTTGGATCCTGGGCATGGACCAACACACGACTTACCAATCCATGCTGTGGCGGCATCCCACACAGAAGAACTAGAAGGATTTACAACTAGGATATACAACTATGTACTGGGGCTTTGGGGGAGGAAAAAAAAAAGGAGAGGAAGATTGGCAACAGATGTTCACTCAGGGCCAATCTTCCTCACCAAAAAGCATACTTAAAAAAAAAAGAAGTGGTTAGATCCTGAATATATACATATGAAAAAAAAAACACAAAGTTTTGTGTAAAGAAGGTACTATCAATGCGATGGGACAGGGAAGAAGTCAGACATCCCCTCTTGCTGGTTTTCTCTACCATCACTTCTATCTAGCTTTCCCTACAGCTCAAGGGACTATCTAATCAGAGTAATTTATGGTCTCCTTTAAACAACCCTCTAAAGGATGTCAGCAGTGAGCAAGACCAGCTAAGACTTTCTTGTGTTTGAAGTTGAGAGATAAACTAGCAATTGGCTCCAAATTATATCTCATTTATAAATTTAAAATAGAATCTACATATGGTCAACGGTTCCTACTGAATCCTGTGTCATCCTTTATCACTCTGGAGAAGAAACTTTAAAGACCCAAGCATTTTGAGGGCCTTTGCTCCCTCCTGTCCTCCCAAACTAAATAATTTCCCAGACTATCAAGTGCAGGGTGTGGTGCATTCCATCGGGGGCCCAGCTCCTCGCCCCTCCCTTTGCTGTGTAATTTTGCGGTGCCCTCCTGCTGTAGCGCTCGGCTCGGCGGGGCCCAGCTCAAAATGAAAGTGCGAGACCTCTTGTTCAAAAAGCAGCAAATAAGTGCCATTACGACGACTTCAACATTGAGCTTTTTCCTTTCTTCCACAGTCTCTCCCTCTCTCTCTCCACTTGTCATGGCGTTTTTTATTTGCTGTTTAATGTCATTCTAAATAGAGAAAAATGTAAAATTATTAGCTTGAATTTTACACTTCATCTTTCTATTTTGCAAGAAGTGACACCTGAGGCCGGGACATCTGTGCAAGTTTGTGAGGCAGGGACCCCTGTGCAAAGATAAATATGCCGTGTCTCCCCTGGGCTCAGGATTTCTCGAGTATGGACGCAGTGGCATCTTTATCTTTGAATCCTCGTGCTGGCACGGGACCTGGCACACAGTAAGCAATAAATATATATTTAAGGGAGAAAGGGAGGGAGGGAGGAAGCAAATGAGTTTGAAAATCAGTTTTGCTTGTAAGAATGTGGAAAAATTGGCACACTCATGCATCACTGGAGAGAATGTAAAATGGTGCATCCACTTTGGAAAACAGTCTGGCCGGTCCTCAAAAAGTCAAACATAGAGTTCCCGTATGAGCCAGCAACCCCACACCTAGGTGTATTCCCAAGAGAATTGAAAGACTATGTTCAAACAAAAATTTGTGCATGAATGTTCATAGCAGCGTTAGTCATAATAGCTAAAAAGTGAAAACAACTCAAATGTGCATCAAGTGATGAATGGCTAAACAGAATGTAGTCTGGCTATATAATGGAATATTATTCACCAATAAAAAGAATGAGGTACTGATTCATGCTACACCATGGATGACCCTTGAAGACATGATGCTAAGTGAAAGAAGCCAGACACAAAGGACCACATACTGTAGGATTCCATCCGTGTGAAATGTCCAGAGTAGGCAACTCCATAGAGACAGAAAGCAGACTCGTGGTTGCCAGGGGCTGGGCAGAGGGGAGAATGAAGAATGACTGCTAACGGGTACAGAGTTCCTTTTAGAGTGATGAAAATGTTTTGGAATTAGATAGTGACGATGGTTGTACAACTTCATGAATATACTAAAAACCACTGAATTTTATGGTATGTGAAGTATATCAAAAAAATGGTAAGTTCTGCTTCGGTCCATTTCTTACTACTGGATGACCTTTGAAAAGTTATGTAACCTCTCTGAACTTCAGTTTCCTCAACCGTAAAGTGGGAGAAATAATATTTAACATGTAGAATTGTTTGTGAGGGTCAAGTTAGATATTAAATGTAAAGCAGGTTGCGGTCTTCAAGCTCTCTGCTGTTACCCGCTGCCCTCACCGTCGCGGAGGGTCTCTGGCAGGATTCAGGGCAAACTGACGCAAAGAGGTCCCTCACTCACCTTCTACCCCAGGGGAGTAGAATGTGGAGGAATATTCAGCGAGGGAGTGGGGGGATCAAAGTTCTGTTCCTCCTCCTGTAAGCGGATGCTCTCCTGCTCTGCCCTGGGGATGGTCAGATGAAGCTGGATGAAGCTTCTTCTTGGGAGGGGCTGTCTGCCTTGGAGGGACCAGGTGAGACCTAAGAGAAAAGGGGCTAGGACACTGGCTCCCCATGCTTGGCTGGCCTCTAGGCTATAAGGGGCAGAGTAACAGGACTTCTCAGGATTTCTGCTGGCCTAGCCTCCCTCAGCACCTTAGTGTGGAAGAAAGTGTAAACAGTGTGCATGACTTCTTGCTGGACCCAGACAGTCAGCAGGAAGACGGTTTCAGGGAGGAGAGAGGAGCCCCAGTGTCTGGCACAGCCACGGCCGAACAGACCCATGCAGCACTCCTGGCAGCAAGGATCAGATGCCTGTTCAAACGGAATGCTCTTGAATTGTAGTTGCTCAAAATTATTTAGTCAGGGTGAGGGGTGTTGCTAAGGAATGCTTTCGTATGTCCACCAGAGGGCGCGGTCTGCCTCTTTGGTGGCCACAGGAGTGTTCTGGAAGAAGTATGTGCGGAGGTAACTGGTACCATGTGACCAATTTATTATAGGAGTTTTAACAGCATGAAAGTGATTCCCAAACTATACTTCTAATCTTAAACTTCCCTCCAAACTCTGGTACTACATTTTCAGTCTTCTGTTTCCTATTTCTGCCTGGATGTTCTGCTGACACACAGAGCTCACTAGGCCCCAAACTGAGCTCATCTTCCCTCCCAAACAGAGTTTCTTATCTCAGCGTATGGACCTAGGACAGCCAGTTGTGTTCTGCAGAATGTGAACTGCAAAAGCGTCCCCGGCTGAAACGCAGTCACACTCTGCTGGCCGAGTCACGCCCTCGGGAGAAAGCAGCATCTTTTTCTACTCCGCACAAGGGCACCATAATGGCGAGTAGCAGTCCCAGGCACCGCTCTCAACTCAAGGACTCAACTCGGTCATTTGCATATAGGTGCTTTGCCCTATTCCATGTCTGCCACCATCCCTGAATGTCAAAATCATATTTTTTTCCTGAAGATCCATCACAAATGTTGCCGCTACCATGAAACCTTCTCTGAACTGCTTCCTCTCCTGCACTCCCACCAACCAAGTCAGCTCTTCCCCATCTGAATTTTCAAAGCACCTTACCATATTTTTACTGCAGCATTTACCCCTTTCTGCCTCGCACTCAGCTTTTGTGTGTGTGTGGTAAAAAACACATAACATGAAATTTACTGTCGTAACTATGTTAAGTGTACAGTTCACTAGTGTTAAGTATGTTCACACGGTTGTGCAACAGAGCTCTCGAAGTTTTTCATCTTGCAAAACTGAAACTCTGGACCCAATAACACTAATTCCCCCAGCCCTGGGTAACCACCTTTCTACTTTCTGTTTCTATGACTTTGACTGCTTTAGATACTGCTTATAAGTGGAATCATACTGTATTTGTTCTCTTAGGACTGGCTTCTTTTGCTTAGTATAATGTCCTTGATGTTCATCCATCTTGTAGCATGTGACAGGATTTGCTTCTTTTTTAAGGCTGCATAATATTCCGTTATGTGATGGACCACATTTTCTTTATCCATTCAGCTGTCAATGGACGTTTGGGTGGATTGCTTCCACCTCTCAGCTATTGTGAATCATTCTGTGATGAACATGGGTGTGCAAATATCTCTTCGAGATCCTGCTTTGAATTCTTTTGGACATATACCCAGATATGATAGCATATGATATGGTAGTTTTATTTTTAATTTTTTGAGAAACGTCCATACTGTTTTCCATAATGATCACACCATTTTACATTCTCACCAATGGCACACAAAGGTTCCAAATTCTTCACATCCTCATCAACACTTGCTATTTTCTGTTCTTTTCCTAATGACACCTAGCTATTTCAGTACAAGTTGCTGTATTAGCTTCCTAGGGCTGCTGTAACAAATAACCACAAACTGAGTGGCTTTTCACAACAGAAATTTATTCTCTCATAGTTCTGTAGGCCAGAAGTCCAAAATGAAAGTGTTGGCAGGGCTGGTTCGCCCTAAAGGCTCTGAGGGAAACTCCGCTCCATGCCTCTCTCCTGGTCTCTGTGGCTCCTGACAACCCTTGGCATTCCGTGGCTCATAACAGCATGACTCTAATCGCTCTCTGCCTCCATCTTCATGTGGCCACCTTTCCTGTGTCTTCTTTTCTGTCTCTTATAAGCACACTTATTGGATTTAGGCCCACCCTAATGAGGTGGGGGACACAATTCAACTCACTACAGTTGTCATTGCTAGACTAAGCTCCTTGAGATCAGGATCTGTTTTGTTCATATTTGTCTACCCCCAGGTGCCTAGTACAGTGCCTTAAACATAGAAAGTATTCAAAAGGCTTATTGAGTTAATAGGTTGATGGATTAACGTTTGGGCCGATGATAGATATTGTCTAACCTGTTGGATTGACACGTGATGTGGTCAGAATTGGGAAGTGTGCATTGGGAATCCCCATACCCCATAGAAACTTGATAATCATTCCCGGGATGACTTAAAAAATACAGTGCACAGAACTCGATGAAGAACCACTCGTGGCTTCATAGCCATGTAGCCTAAATGAAAAACTTATCCCAATCCTTGCAAATATATCCCAGATGAAGCCTGTCTGGCCTTGGGAGATTAAGGTAAACCTGGCTGAAACCCCGAGTTTCACAATGAGAGTCCACAGCCCTCCCCATAATCTCTGCAAATTCTCAACTCTCTATTTCATGGTCCTGATTTGTTGTCCCTCTGTGTGTTCTTGATTCCTCGACTTGCCAGAGGTCACACCCTTTACCAGATGCTACACAAGATCCCCAACTCGCCTCGCACCACGTGCGTTTTGTAAGTTTAGAACTTTACTAAAGGTTTGGGGGTTACACAGCACTCCCCCAGTCTTCAGCCATCTTGAGCACTCCACTCTCTCCTTGCCCTACTTTTCTCTTTCCCCTCCCTCTCTGGTTCCAAACACAGATTCCTTTCCTTGTCTCCTGCCAGGCAGTTCTGCTCATACTTCCACCTCTTGCCATCTCCGCTTCTACTCTCAACAGGCTTATTTTAAAAGTTTAAGGAAGGAAGGCAAGCAGAAAAGAGAGAAAGGGAGACAGCAAGGGAGGGAGGAAAGAGAGAGGGAGGGGGGAAAAGTGAGAAAGGGGTGGGGAGGGAGGGAGGTGGGGAGAGAGAGAGAAAGAGAGAGAGAGAGAAAGAAAATAAAGAAAAAAGAAAGGGGCCTTCTAAGAAAAATTTGCATACCAGCTATTAAAATAATATTATTTTCTTTTCTTGTATTTTATAAATATTAATAATATGTTAAAGTTGGAAGCCCTTTGAGTGGGGAAGGAAATTTAACAACAGCTTTTGGTCCATTTGCCCAAACCTTGGCCTTCTCAAGTTTACATTTAATTATAATTGCAACCGTCACGATGATTAAGCCTCTCCCTTTGTCATTGTCTTTTCTTGGCATCGGTTCTTTGGCTCGGTTTGCACGCTATAGACCTCAGATGAATCACAGAGAAGCTGTGCTTTTTAACTGTGGCGAAACCATAGGCAGCTTTTTGTTTCTTCCCAGAATCAGTTCCAAAGCAGCTGTTAAATGTTCATCCTCGGTTTTGCCATCTTATTTCAGGGAATTGTAACAGCAGCATCTTCTGTTTTTAATTCTCCTGAAGAAAGAGAAAAAGAGCTCCCCAAGTTGGTGTGCTGCGCGTAGGTGCTGGTTAATGACTTATTTCCTCTCATTTCCTTAATCAGGAAATTTCAGAGTTCAGCAGCCGCAGGGTTCCCATGAACGTGGCTCTGACCTAAGCCAAGCTGTGTGAAACACTCGACCATGAAAACAGCTTGCTCTGCAAACCTCTGACTGTTCCAAACTGAGGCCGACCAGAAGCTTCCATTTGACACTGCAGTGAGGAAAGCTTGTAAATTTTTCATGGTTAGTGATGGTTCCTTCTCTAGTAGAATCAATCAGCTGAAAAGTAAGACATTATGTCGTCGATCAACTGGTAGTTTGGAAATTGGCTGGTGGGTTTTACTTTAGGGAGATTTCCTTCTGAAAAACTGCCGTTGAATGATGGACACACTTAATACCTTCTGGTATGAAAAAGCACTCAGGAACATCAAGACAAATTTTGCCTTATGTAGGTGCAAGATATTGCTTAGTTTAGACTCATTGCTTGAAGGCTGCTTACCAAAATGGTCATTTTTAAATCTCATGAGCCGTGTTTAAATTGCTTTTTACCAGTGGTTTTCGCGCCCTAGCTGCACATTGGAATAACCTGAGGAGAGCTTTGAAGGAAAAACACTGGTAACCGGACCCTCTCCCAAAGATTTTGACTCATTGGTCTCGAGGGCAGCCTGGACATTGGTCTTTTAAAAGCACTCTCCAGGAGATTCTAAGCCGCGGCTTTCTGAAAATCACAACTGCAAACAATCTTTGAAACCTGTTCGTTCTGTGTGGGCACATACATTGCGATGGTGCACATGGCAGTACGTCAACTCCTTTTATAATTGCCTGTCTTTTAAGTAATATTTGTTCCCCTTCTATCAGAGATAAATTAGCCCACGACAAATAATCTTTGGTAAGCCTCGCGCTCACTTCTGCATTTCTCTCTCTTCTGTTTGCCCTGCACAGCTATTTCGTTCTTCTTTCTCTGCAGATCAGCTTTCTGCACACCTGCCACTCACGGTTTCTGAGCTTTTACATCTGTGCTGTCCTAGAACCCAAATGGAGCTTGAGTCTCGCAGAACTGAACTTCCTGATTTCCTGAGAAAGAGATTCTGATGGTCCTAGCTTGGGTTAGGTGCTCAACTGTAGCCAATGAGATGGGAATACATATACAAACACTCCCTCCAACGGGGATCACGTTGAAAAATGGGGGCGAGGGTGAGGGAGTCTGGAGGGAAAGTTCCAGATAACGGGAAATCACTGGCTTTTTGGCTGGTTAGACACCTCGAAATATATCCACTAGAGAATTCAAGCTGTCTACTGGGGCATGCTCATCCTCACCCCCTCCTGGCTGTCTTTTCTACTTGTTCCTTACGACTAGTTTATCTCCAGAGGATCCAGGCTTTCGGCTGATTCTTTAATTCCTGGACGCTGCCAGGCGTTGAACTGGCCCCGTATGGGGGCAAAAGAAGGAAGAAGAGAAGTACTTTTATGCCGCAGAAAGATGAATTTTGGATCAAGGAAAGAATAAGTATATTTTAAGCATCAAAGCATGACAAATTATTTCTAAGAGGAGAATTGGATTAAGAAAAGAATAAGTACGTTCTAAGCCTGAAAGCTCGATGGGTTATTGAAAGTTGCTGCCTTTGAGTCATTTTTTCAGACTAAATGACTCAGCCACCAAGAGATTCTTTTGTTATGTGATCAATCTTACTTTATTGCTAATATGGCAAGTTCAGATGATGATGTATTTCTGATTGAATGTCGCATTGATGAAGCAGCCTGTTTCTCTGTCCTATGCCCACTTTTATGAAGCATTGTCTTCCAAAATTGATGATTTTAAGTTTTTGTGGAACAATGTCATGCAAGATAGAAGAATAGACATGTAAAAAGTTTTCCTTAAAGGCCATATGGTATACTGGTTAATATTCTGGGCTTTACCCTGGTTTCTGCCTCTTTACTAGCTGTGTGATCTTCAACAAAATAGTTAATTTAGTTTTTTAAAATTTTTTATTTTTTTAATTGCAGTAAAATTGGATTATAACATTATATAGCTTTCAGATGTACATTATAATATATTTTGAATTCTGTGTAGATTACATCATGTTCCCCACCCAAAAACTAATTATAGTGCATCCCCTCACATGTGAGCCTAATCACCCCTTCTGCCCTCCCCACCCTTCCCCTCTGGTAACCACCAATCCAATCTCCATTGCTATGTGTTTGTTTGTCGTTGTTTTTATCTTCTACTTATGAGTGAGATCATATGGTATCTGACTTTCTCCCTCTGACTTATTTCACTCAGCATAATACCCTCAAGGTCCATCCATGTTGTCACAAATGGCTGGATTTCGTCATTTCTTATGCCTGAGTAGTAGTCCATCGTGTGTATATACCACATCTTCTTTATCCATTCATCCCTTGATGGACACCTAGGTTGCTTCCAAGTCTTGGCTATTGTGTATAATGCTGCAATGAACATAGGGGTTCATGTATCTTTTTTTTTTATAGCTGAGTAGTATTCCGTTGTGTATAAATACCATATCTTCTTTATCTATTCATCCCTTTATGGGCACTTAGGTTGTTTCCAAGTCTTGGCTATTGTGAATAATGCTGCAATGAACATAGGGGTGCATGTATCTTTATGCCTGTGTGTTTCCAAGTTCTTTGGATAAATACCCAGCAGTGGAATAGCTGGATCATGTGGTAGATCTATTCTTAATTTTCTGAGGATACTCCATACTGCTTTCCATAGTGGCTGCACCAGTTTGCACTGCCACCAGCAGTGTACAAGGGTTCCCTTCTCTCCAATATTTAATTTCTTATAAAATAGGAATAATAATAGTACTTGCCAATGAAGAGTTGGGTGAGGTTTACTTGAAATAATGGATTGTGTCAGTTAAGGATTGTGCTGGACTGCAAACAACAGAACCCCTGACTAATAGTAGCTTCAGCAGACTGAGGGATTAGTTTTACTCACTCACCAAGAAGCCCAGAGGTAAGTAGTGCTGGCCTTGGTTAAGGGGCTCAAAGATTTCAGAGCTGAGGTCTTTGCAGTTCCCATATCCTTTCTCTCCTGATCCCAAGGTAGCTGCTGCAGCCACAGCCATCACATCCATATTCCTAACTGCAAAGAAAAAAAAAAAAGGAAAGGGTGATGATTGAATCAAGAGAGCAAAACTTTTCCCAGATGTTTAAGTCAGGGCAGGCTAAGTGCTGTAACAAACAAGCCGCTCATCACTGGGTTAACACAATAGAAGTTTATTTCTCACTCTTGCCAAGGTCAATTGATAGCAGAGGGTGGGGGTTTGGGGAGAAGATAGGATGCAGCTCTGCTCAGTGCATCATGCAAGGACCAACTTGGAATATGGGGCTTCCAGGATCATACTAGGCATGAACATCCTGCCAGCATACAAAGGAAGACAGAGCGTGGAGAATTGTGTAGGAAGACTTATGGAGCAGGTCTAGAATCGGGGTACTATATTTTTGTTCACGTTTTATTGGCCAGACTTCAGTCACATGCGTTCGTATAGATGTAAGGGGAGCCAGAAAATATAGTCCCTGAATGCACAGTTCCGCCCAGCAGAGTCTCTATGCCATGGAAGGGGAATATGAATCTTTGGGAGTACAGCTGTCTCTGTCACATTGGAGATCCATAGTGACTTCTACATAAATTTTATTGCCCAGAACCATGGCATTTGATCACCCCTGCCTGCGATAAAGGATGGGAAGTGTAATTTTCAGCCAGTACCATTGCAACCCTGAATGGCTTAGGTTTCTCTTAGTGAGGAAGAAAATATTGTATAGGCAACTAGCAGTGTCTGCCACATGTCAGAAAAGTGCTTAGCACAGTGCCTGGCGCTTAGTAAATGTTCAGTAAATGCTAGCTGTTGTCGTTGCTGTGATAGCTTTCTTAAGGAAACGTGCTATCTGACACAGCTGTCTCTCCTGCTGTGAGTTGCTCACTCGGCACTCTGGTTTATCGAGTGCTGAACCTGGAATTGGACGACCTGGGTTTAGATCCCGGCTAGGCCCCTTACTATCTTCTCTGAGCCTCAGTTTCTTTATCGAAAATATGGGAAGGGTTGATCCTGACTTGCAAGTTTGTTGTGTGGATTAACTGAGACAATGGGCAAGAATGGGCTAAAAGCATTATTTCAAAATACATTCTACATACACAATATTAAAACGGAATCTCAAGTGGAGTCAACCCAAATGCCCATTACATTCGTTTGCTAGGGCTGCAGTAACAAAGTACCGCAAACTGTGTGGCTTGAAACGTAGTGGTTTATTCTCTGTCAGTTCTGGAGGATAGAAGTCTGAAATCAGGCTCCCTCTGTAGGCTCTAGGGAAGAAGGGTTCCTTTCCTCTTCTAACTTCCGGTGGCGCTGGCTCTCCTTGGTGTCCCTTGGCTTGCAGCTGCATCTCTCCAGTCTGCCTCTGTTCTTCCATGGTGCCCTCCCCATGTGTCTCTTTTCCTCTAAGGACACCAGGCATATCAGATTAAAGACCCACCCTACTCCAGTATGACCTCGTCTTAACTAATTACGTCTCCTATGACCCTATTTCCAAATAAGGTCACATTTTTGAGGTACTCGGGGGTTAGGACTTGAACATTTCATTTAGAGGGGGACACAATTCAATCCAATCAATCCAATCAAATGGTGAGCGGATAAATAAAATATGGTGTATCTGTATAATAGAATATTACTTGCCAATAAAAAGAAAGTACTGACCTTGAAAACATCATGCTAAGTGAAAGAAGCTAGACATAAAAGGTCACATATGGTATCGTTCTATTTATATGAAATGTCCAGGATAGGCAAATCCATAGAGACAGAAAGTAGCATAGTGATTGCTTAGGGCTGGGGGATGGGGGATTCGAGAGTGACTGCCAAAGGGTACAGGCTTCCTTTTAGGGGGGACAAAAATGTTCTAAAATTGACTGTGATGATAGTTGTGCAGAGAAAATAAGCCTCCGCCATTTTAAATAAGTTTAGGCCTCTAACCTTCTATAAATTACATTTCCAGCGTCCTAAAAGAACCTATACATGTCATCCTCCAAATGCCGCTGGAAAGCTGGAAAGAATCATGTGTTTGGGAGGAAGTAAATACAACTTTTCAGGAGGAGGCGACTTAGCTGGCCAAGGGGATTGGTGAGAACGGACACCAATTAGTCAGTTCTCTAATCAATCAGTGTCGTCTAATTCCATGCACCTGGAAGTCTCCTTAATTAGGAACGGAGTGAGTTCCTAGATTTACTGTGGGGATAGCATCCTGTAGCTTGACTTATCTTGACTTAGCTCAATCTTTAGCCCTCCGACACCATTGGCAGGAGTAACCCCACTGTTTTCTTTTCCTTTCTTTTCTTGAACCTAAATTTGCACATAAGTGTTCACTTCACAGGTCAACTTTGGCAAGCCATTCAAGGCCCTGTGTGAAAGTTTCCATGAAATTAGCCCTGCAATGTCACGAAATGATACTAAAATTGGAGACATCTCTTCTATTATTACCAGACTGTTACTTAAACTTGTATTTTCATTTATATTTCCCATAGCATCTAAGTATTTCCATTTCATCCTCCAGATAGGAGGAGGCAGAATCTCATTTTTACATGAAGAGAAGGCAGCTGAGAGCTGATGTTTTGGTCTTGCATACTGCCACATTCCTGGCCCGGGGCTGGGGGCTGTCTGAGATACAAAGAGGAGTAAGACGCAGCCCTGCTCTCAAGGATCTCTGAATCTGGTTGAGGACAGTGTGAATGGTGAGTGAAGTAGAAAGAACTGGTGCCACTGAGATTTGTGACTCCAGCTGCCTCCCAAACTGGCCTGTGTTCCTTGTGTGTACATCTTTATGTCCCTTTCTGGGTTTTTAATGATTTCACCACTTTCTCTGTGTGCGTCATTCCAAAGAAAGTTTCTCTGGGTCTCTCTTCTTCTTCCCTCCACCTTCCCCTTTCAATTAGTAATACTTCTTTTTGGGGTGACTCTCTCCTGCTCCCTCTAAGCCTCCAAATCAGTAGGCCATTTCTCGTTTCCAGCTGCCCAGGGTTGAATACAAATGCCTGCTACATTAACAGGAAGAAAATGGAACTGAAAGAAAGTTTGCCTAATTTGTAAAATAAAAATGAGTTTCGATCCCAGGAGCTTATGTGTTTTTCTCATAAGGACTGGGTTTACATCGATCATCTTTTCCATGGCAGTCAAGTGTGGAATGTGGTGGAGTTAGAAACGTAATGGTGTCGACATAAAAAATTGCATCTCTATAACCATCATCGGGACACTTTTCTCAAGATGCTATCTCGATGTCCTTCAGACAAATAACTATATCAATTGAGAATGTAACAGAAGCAACTTAAATGTTATGTCTCGTTTACTCCTGGTAAGGCTAATGTGCTTCAGAGCAAGACTATTACTCGTGACATAAGGTAGTCTCAGAGAGGCTGGAAATGCTTCAAGACCATTAAAATAAAATGCCAGCCATTCCTGCTGTTCAAATATTCTTCAACTTCTAATTTAAGGCACTAACACCTAAGAATGTAATTGTGTTATTCTCTCTGATAGCTGGAATCTATGTAAGCCAAATGCCTGGGAATTATGGACTATTGGGGCTACGGGAGTCCAGAAGACAAATGAGGTGGATAAAATGTGTTATTTTATACTGGCACGTTCAACATTTGTGCTCCGTTGTCATTTATGTGTTAAAATGTCTTCAAGGATGAAAGCGCCTGACGTGGTTTTCCTCAGCTGAATTGCAGAAGAGGTTGGGGAAATGCATAACGCACCTTGAGATCGAAACTCAGAAATCTGAGAGAGAGAGAAAGCTCACACACCTGTGCTCAGAATTATTTTCCACACTACATTTTCCCTGGAGTTGACTGTCCATTTTTGAATCAGGAAGTTGTCCTCTTGATGAAGCAGCCCCCAGCCTGCTAACTCACAATTCTCTCCCTGATGAGCAAGTGGGCCACAGTTTGAAAAAGGCATGTCGGAGCAGAAAAGGGCAATTTTAAAAGCCAATGCTGTGAGAGGTGACGCTTCCCCATCACACGGGGAAATGATTTCTGTTTAATGCCTGCCTTGGGAGGGGTACACTTCAGGTTCAGGGACCCCATTGGCACATCAGGACTTTGACTGGGACACGGTGCCAATTCAAACTGTCACACAGTACGAGGAGGGAAAAAAAAAAGCCTAAATCAGCTTCTATTCTTTAATAGAAAGCAATACTGTAGTTTAAATTAGCAAGGCGCTGCTGAACCACTATTTAAAATACGTTTGCACTGACATCCCAAGAAAAGGGTTTTTTTCTTGTTTAATTGCACTGTCAGTGTGGAACACTTTCACTTAAAACCATTCTGAGGTAGACCTTTTAATAGAAAGTGACAATTTAAATTGCCATGATAGCAGCGTAAATGGTGCTTAAAGTCATTACTAAACTGATGTCGCAGTTGGCTCCAGACCAGTTTGTTAAAGCCAAAGAAAAGGTGTTGGGGGAAGGGAGGAAAGTAACTAAATGGTGAATCATTAATTCCTTTTATATTCATTGTAATAACATTAGCTGTGATGAAGTCATCTGGCTCCCAATGGCTGTAATGTACATTTCTATTGAAGTCCATATTATTCCATTCTAACGTTGCCCTGATTAATGCCTATTACTGAGGAATTGCTCCAGTCACAGGCACTTACTTCTCTGCAGTTACTTTGTTTTCTTGTCTTCAACCCCATGGCCCAAAGAGAGGAGCTGTGGCTTCCATTTGCTGGTTGGAGTTCAGAAGCAAAAGTGCTAGATTTATCTATCGCCTTTCTGTACTCTCCCTTAAATAAGTCAGATTTTCCTGGTGGCCATTGAAAATGACTCTTGCTAGTCTTCAAGGAGTGCTGTCCCCAGAGCTGAAGGTGTTATGTGAGTTGAGGTCAAGGCCACCTGAGTGGTGTCGTTGGTCAAACTTGATTGGTTCAACCAAACCAACTGCTTTGCCAAACCAGTAAGGCCACATCTAGGGACCCAGTGGGTGGGGGCACCATGAAGTCTCGGGCAGTATTGGATCTGTGAGCCTGGAAAGGAGCTTCATAGGTGGGTTAAGGTTGAATTTGGAGCACTGGGGACAATGGGAGGAATGGATGAGGAACAGAGAAGCCTGTGGGATCGAGGGCCACTCAGTCACCTTCACAGTCTATCACCCAGTTGTCTCAGTTCTGAAACATACTCCCTTAAAAGTAAATTAATCATTTGGTTGTTTGGGTACAATAGGCAAACTAGTTTATTATAGAATTACCATTTAAAAATATACTGCAACCTACAACTAGTATATACAACTATGGACTGGGGGCTTTGGGGGAAAAATATATAATATACTGCACATTCCTTTTTATTATGTAAAAATTACTGCTAAGAATCAAACATTGTAATTGGGCTCACAGTAGGGAAACATACTTCACATTTTAAACTTAAAACATTATATTTAGGGCAGGGTTTCTGAATAGTTTCCTCAGGCCATACTATTTAAGGGCTCTGGGAGTGACTCTATACCCTTCAAATTTTCCCTAAATCAGACATTACAATTTCTGAAATTTCCATCACTAAGAATTGGAAATGACCATGGTGATCATCTTGGGGCATGATATTAGGGTCTTAATTTGGGCCTGTGGGTGAGTTGCAGAGAGACCTTGAAAACAATACACAGATTTTTGTGTAGCTCTGCATTACAAGGAGAGAGAGTTCATTTCTTTCATCAGAATTTCAAAGGAGTTTGCTAACCAAAAAATAGTTAAAAACCATTAATCCAATCTTACTTTACTACAAACCAGAAAACAGAGGCCCAGAGAGGTGGTTGACTTCTCAAGGTCACACTGATAGCTCTTGGCTGGTCTACAGAATCCTGGTTTCTGATTCCCAGTCCAAAATTGCCTTTTTAATTTTTCACAATTCTTCTTCCTTTTGCAAAACCATGGATACTGCAATGCTGTACTTTCTGAAAGCTGCTCTCCTGGCAACCTCAGCTCCCTGGACCACAACTGTCCCTGGCAGGGGCAGAAGAGGCCTCAGAGCCACTGAAATGACTGCCGTGATGCTCATGCACTTTGGTCCGTGAAAGAAGGACCCAAGAGATCATCGAACACACCATTCATTTATTTAACAAAGATTTATTGAGCTAAATACTTATCGATGCTTTATTTGCATGTAATTTTGACAAATTTTGTTATTCAGTTTCACAGAAAATACCAGGAAGTTAGCTGGAAGAGGACTGCAAAAGGCAGAGCCATGGATCCAGGATTGTGAGATCCTCGCCTGCAGCCTGACAGCCAAGGGAAAGCAGGAGCATCCACTGTCATACAGTGAAGATGCCAAGCCATGAAACAGACAGCAAATGACCTCTCTCCATCTGTTTGTGAACACGGGGTTGGGCAGAGGGTGCTTAAAAAATGTATGCCATGTGATGAAAATATATGTCTACACGAAAACTTATACATGAATGCTCATAGCAATGCTATTAGAATAGCCAGAAGGTGGAAACAATCCAAATGTCCATCAACAGATGAATGGACATATATTCATAAACAGATGAGTGTGGTATATCTATACAATGGAATATTATTCGGCCATAGAAAGGGATGGAGTACTGACACATGCTACAACGTGGATGACCCTCGACAACATTATGCTAAGTGAAAGAAACCAGTCACAAAGGACTCCATATGGTAGGACTCCATTTTTTGAAATATCCAGAATAGGCACATCTATCAAGACAGAAAGTAGACTAGTTGTTGCCCAGAGTTGGGAAGGATCGGGGGGAGGGGGAGATAGCTAAAGGATGCAGGGTTCCTTTTTGAAGTGATGCAAATGTTCTAAAATTGACTGGGTGATGGTTGCACACACACATATATATATACTAAACACCATTGAATTGTACATTTGGAGTGGGTGAATTGTACGTTGTGTGAATTATATCTCAATGAAGCTGTCATTTTTTTTAAATGTACGCCATATGAATGCTTAAAGCCTAAGCTTTCAGCCCTGTGGAAAATTGATTTTCCCTTTGGAGCCAAATTCTGAAACATCACTGGTCTTGGAGAAGGGGTAACAAATGAGGTTAATTCACACCAGGTTCTTAGTGATGTCTGCTTTTGTTAGAGTAAGAAAAGCTGCAGAAAAATCCGTGGGAGAGCACAGAATGTCCGAGGATATCGAGGGAGGGAGGAGAGAGAAGAGTTAGAAAAAAAAGAAAAAAATATATATATATAGCACCATGTCCTGTCAGAGGATAAACTTGGGTTATGGACTCAGTCATCTAGTCACCTTAACCACCTTAGGGAAGATAATTCTCGAAATAGGGAGGGGGAGGATGTGTGATATAAATAAGCCTACTGTGTTTTGAAAGGCTGAGTCTTCTTGGAGAAAACTAAGTGCTGGTGTCCACAAAATGGGGCAGTTAGTCTCTTGCATTTAAGGGTCAAAGGAGAGAAACTGCCTGGTGGGGTGGGGGTGGGGGTAGTGCAGAAGACAATCTAGAATCTTGAGAGAGGGTGGGGGAGGGTACGGCCCCTCCGTTGTCTTTGGGGATGTAGGAGGAGGCCGCTAGCGCCCTTGAGACCCCCACGACTAGAAAAGGGGCAGTAGTTTTGTGAATTTTACAAAGCATAGATACCTGGGCCAGCCTGAGCCCAGCACTTCCAGGGCATCAGGGCACTCATGGGGACCAACTTGTGTGGCTGATGGGACCAGACACTAAAAATTGTGACCTATGGAAGCCTGTGTACCATGAGCCGAGCACCCAGGGTTGAGCAAATCACTGAGGGAATGCAACACACTGTCCCGGGGAACATCACAGCAGCGAGGCCGACAGCATTGGTCAGCAGCTATGGAAGACTGGTGTTCTTTGTGACACTGGGAGGCAGCAGGTACCATCACAGCAATGCCAGCACCAAGTGACAGTCAGCTGGGATCTTCCCTTTGGACTATATGAGGCCCACAATGTTCGCAGACTGCCTGGAGGGGCATGGAGGGGCCCAAGAGCTTGATGATGGATATCCTGTCCCCCTGGCACATGTGGCCCTGAATCCATCCTAATTGAACTTGGAAAAATAAGAGATGCGATGCGCGTATACACTGAAGTTTGTGGAGAAGTTCATGCTGGTTACGATGAGAATAATGAGCCCGAAAAACTGTACAGGACTTTGAATTTATGATGTAGTTTCACAAGCATCATCTCGTATGGTCCTCACAGAAGTCCTGTGAGAAGGTAGGTGGTTGACATTATTCTCTCCATTTATCAGATGAAGAAATTGAGGCTTAGTGAAGCTAAATGAATTGCCCAACATCACATAATTAATAAGTGCTGAAGCTCTGGCTACAGTCAGATATTTTGACCCTTAGTCCCATGGGCCTCCTATTATGACATGATGCCTCTCAAAGAAAGGGGGTACATAAGCCCCCTCAGACTTCAGGATTTTCCCTGGCTCTGGCCTGGAAAGAACGCTCATAGTCCAGGGCCATAGTCCTAAATAACTTCAGTTTGGCCCCAGCTGCTTTTCTTGCTTTAGTCCAGGGCACTCACTGAAAGAGAACCTCTCTCAATGCAGCTGGGCCCTCCAGCTGCGCCAGGCCCAGGCCCAGGCCCATGACTGCGCCCGCCTGCAGTGGCTCCTGCCCAAATCGCGTACGCGCTGACCGAATCCTGCTGCGCCAATCGTTTCTGAACTCACCGTGTAACGGAGAAGTGAGACTGTGCTTTGTTTGCCGGGATGTCTCCAATATTACTGCTGTCTTGCACTGTTAATTATCTGGGTCGTTGGTGTAAATTCTGTCTTCCTAACTGGAGTGGAAGTTCCTTGAGATCAGGGGCCTTGTTTTACTCACTTTTGACTGTCAGCTGTGTCTAGTGCATGGAGGGGGCCTGTAAACCTCTTTGAATGAGTATTTATTCCTTTCTCTCAGACACATAGTGGGTGCTCAGCAAATTTGTCAATTGCCTGGTTGGCAAATTTACTATTCTCTAGTCAACTCCTACGCCAAAAAACAAAAAACAGAAAAAAAATCAAGATTCTCAGCACCTCTGCCCAACCTGACCCTTACAGACCTATTTTCTCAGTCAGTGACACACTGATGACAGCTTCTCCCTACAGAGTCATGGTTAAAAGCAGGGGCCCTGGGGCTGCCTTGATTCAGGCCTCTCCATCAGTATTGGCTGGGTGAGCTCAGGCAAGCTGTTAGCGTCTGGCTTCCTGCCTGTGAATTGGAGATGATGAGGATGATAACAGTTCTTATCACTTTAGGGTTGTTATGGGGATTAAGTGAGTTAATATGTGCTTAGAGCTGTGCCTGGAGCACAGAGATGTGCTGGATAAGTGCGGCCTGTTAAGATGACAAGGTCAAGATTACACCTGCCCTGTCCGAATGGGGTATCCAGTCCACTAACACCGTGGGTTTTTGTCACCCCCCTCAGCTGAGCTTGAGGTAGATGAAAAGCAGATTCCAAAAACTGCCCCTCAAGAAGAGGAAATGACAGTTTAACAATAGTTTTCCTGGGAACCTTCCCCTCCCTCTTCAAGATGGGCTTTTAAAAAGGGACTATTCTGTGACTCAGTTGAGCTATTAGAGTCACAACAGGTCTTGTCATGCCTCATCCAATGGCAGCAAATCATCGCAGCCCAGCAATGATATTGGGAATTTTCTCATGCCCCCAAACTGTCAAAAGCTTTATAGGTTTGAGTGGGTGTCATTTCAGGGAGCCACTCTACTATCAGCCATCTCCTCAATCAATCACTCATTCATTCATTGAGTCACATATTCTTTCATTTGTTTAACAAATACTACTTAGCACTGACTATGTGGTAGATACATGATAAATGTGACTGCTATTTTCATTATATACTCTTGATCCTCCAGAATCCCCAAACAGATCCATTTCCTAATAGTTTACATCCTAGTCATTTACGGACAATAGACAAGATAAAGGAGGAAAATATGTAGTATTTTTAGAAAGTGAAGTATACGTAGTATTTTAGAAATGTGCTAAGAAGAAAAAATAAAGCAGAGAAGGGGATATGAAATCTCGGGGGATGGATACTGAAATTCTAGATAAATTGGCCAGGGAACCAAAGTCTGTATCAGTCAGGGTTCTGCAGAGAAACAGAAACACCAAGACGGAGAGAGAAAGAATGAGAAAGATTTTTTTTTTTTAAAGATTGGCACCTGGGCTAACAACTGTTGCCAATCTTTTTTTTTTCCTGCTTTATCTCCCCAAACCCCCCCTGTACACAGTTGTATATCTTAGTTGCAGGTCCTTCTAGTTGTGGCATGTGGGACGCCGCCTCAACGTGGCCTCATGAGCGGTGCCATGTCCGCGCCCCGGATCCGAACCCTGGGCCGCCGCAGCTGAGCGCGTGAACTTAACCACTCAGCCACGGAGCCAGCCCAGATTTTTTTTTTTTTGAGGAAGATTAGCCCTGAGTTAACTACTGCCAGTCCTCCTCTTTTTGCTGAGGAAGCCTGGCCCTGAGCTAACGTTTGTGCCCATCTTCCTCTACTTTATATGTGGGATGTCTACCACAGCATGGTGTGCCAAGCAGTGCCATGTCCACACCCGGGATCCGAACCTGCGAACCCCGGGCTGCCTGGAAGCGGAACGTGCGAACTTAACCGCTGCGCCACCGGGCCGGCCCGAGAAAGATTTTTAAGGAATTGGCTCACGTGATTGTGGGGGCTGGCAAGTCTGAAATTTGCAGGGCAGGCCAGCAGGCTGGAGACCCAGGGAAGAGTTGATGCTGCTGTCTTGAGTCTGAAGACAGTCTGGAGGCAGAATTCCTTCTTCCTGGGGGGACCTCAGTCTTTTTCACTTAGGGCCTTCAGTTGATTGAATGAGGCCCACCCTGTTAGAGGAAGTCATCAAAAGGACATGACCGCTGGTTGACCCTCGAGCTGGACCCGGGCAATCAGATCCTCCTCACCCCCACGCCCATCCTTGGAATGTTTGTTCTGCCCGCTGTTCCCACACTAGGAGCTGGTTTCAAGGATGTAGTCTGGAGAGAGCAATGTGTTGTTGAGACCAGCTGGACGGTATACGTGACTGAACCCAGTTAAGGCCTCTACATAATCTTTTAAGATTCTGGCGGGCAGACGCAGAGATCAACTTGCCTTGTGGCCGCCCAAGACAAGCCTCGTATGTGAGCTCCCTTGCTTGTTTAACCTGCCACCTACTAATCTGGAGTGGCCTGCCTCTCGCTTCCGTCTCTCCTCGCCCTCCATGTACAGAGGCTAGTTTGTGAACCAGCACACCCACATTATGGAGGGTAATCTGCTCTGCTCAAAGTCTGCTGAGAAGGGGGCTTTTGAGAAAAAACTTTCAGAAAGTGAGAGAGTGAGACATGCAAGTAAATACCTGGGAAAGAGAGATCCAGGTAGGGTGAGAAGCAAGGACAAAGGCCTTGAAGTGGGAGTATGCCAGGCACGCTGCTGGAGCTGTGTGAACAAGGGGGAGAGTAATGGAGAAGAGATCAGAATACAGGGGGTGGAGTATATGGAGCCTTGTAGGTCTTCATAAGGACCTGGGTGTTATTCTGAAGAAAATGGAGGACACGGTTTCAACAAAGGAGTGACAGGATCTGACTTAGATTTTCACAAGATTCCTGGCTGCTGTGCTGCGAATGGACTTCAGGTGGACAAGAACAGAAACAGACAGACCAACTGGGAGCCTATTTCTGTAATCCAGGTGAGAGACAATGGTGCCGCCTTGGACCAGCATGGCAGTATTCGGGGCAGGGAGAAAGGTCAAGGAGAAGTAGTTAAATTCTGCATCTAGTTTGAAGATGGAGCTAGGATTTGCTGACAGACTGGATATGGGTTGTGAGGGAAAGAAAAAAATCAAGGATGACATCGAGGTTTTTGGCTTGAATCAGTGGAGCTGCCATTAACCGAGGTGGTAAAGTTTGCAGGAGTAGCTTGGAGTGGGCTTGGTATAGCAAAGACTCTATTTGAGACAGATAAAGGGAGGTGCCTAGGACATATTCTAAGTGGAGATGTCAAGCAGGCAGTTGGATGTACAGATCTGGAGTTTGGGAGCAAGGTCCAGTCTGCAGATATACATTGGAAAGTGATCAGCGTGTAGACAGTATTTAAAGCCCTGAGACATTAAATGAGATCACCCAGAGAGTAAGGTAGAAGCAGAAGACGTCTACAGATTGAACTGCGGGCACTTCAACACTTGGAAATTGTAAAGATGAGGAGAAACCAGCAAACAGGATGAGAAAGTGTGATCAAAAAGAGAAGACAAAACAGCTGAGTGGGGTATTGTGGGAGCCAAGGAAGAAAGTGTTTCAAGGAGAAAGTTACCAACGTGTCAAATGCTGCTGCTGAGGACTGAGAAGTGACCATTGGGCTTAGCAATGCGAGGGTCATTTGTGACTAGGACAGTTTTGGTAGAGAGATGGGGACAAAACCTGATTGGGTGGGCTCAGGGGGAAATAGAAGCAGAGAAATCGGAGATAGTGAACAGAAGCAACTCTATTATTTAATATAGAAGAAATAACAGCACATGTGTATGCTGATGGAAATGGTCCAGGAATAGGAGAAAATTGGTGATGCAGTAGAGAGAGGAGGATTGCTGTAGCCATGGCCTTGAGAGGGGATGGAATCTAGTCACAGGTGGAGGACTGTTCTTGGCCAGGAGCATAAATATGTCCTCCATCTGTTTGGAGAGGAAGTAGAGTATATGGGTCCAGATGCAGCGGGGAGGGTAGCTGTGGAGCTGGGAGCTTGTGGAAGTTCTCTTCTAACTCTTTCCATGTTCTTAGTGAAGTAGAAAGGAAGGTCAAGCTCAACTGAGAGAGTGAAGATAGGGGGAGAAGAGGTTGAAAGTTTGAGGAGAGAGTTTAAAAAAAAAAATCCAGTGCTGAAGTTTGCTTGAATTTCTATGAGTTAGGGGCAAGTTCTTTATTCGGTAGTTAGAGCACAAGACACACAAAGCATGGAGTGAGCTAATCCAAAGGCTTAGGTTCATAGTAAGATGAGTGTCCACAGAAGGGAGGGAAGAGGAGAGCACAAAGGGCCCCAAGATGCCTGCTGCAGGACAGGAGGTACCCCATCCTGTCCATTGGGTAGGAACTGGGGATACCACTAATTCACCAAGTTGGCTTGTGTTGGACCCCACTGTGAGGTTTCTCAGTGCCTCCAGAAAGCAACAGATGAAGAGCATTTCCTCCATCTTGCCCATTTGCTCCCTTCGAATGGAAGATGGGGTGTAGAGGGTCAAGCAGCGCCCCCCACCCGGCCTCTGCGTGGCTGGCCCTGCTTCTCTATGCCACGAGGTGAACATGGCAGTGGGATGGGCTGGGGGACCGCTATGAGGAAGGGGAGAGGAAGGCCCATTCTAACTCTTCTACACTCCAAGGAGCTCCTCATGTGCGAAGACAGCGGTTCTCAAGTGCAGTCCCCAGACCAGCAGCATCAGTTTCATCTGGAAAATTATTAGAAATGCAAATTCTGGGGTCCCATCAGAGACCTACTACATCAGAGCCTCTGACAGAAGGGGCCAGCATCTGGGTTTTAACCAGGTCATTCGGATGTGCATGGAAGTTTGAGAACACTGCTTGAAGGCGGCCTGGAAAAGTTTCCATCTGCTCTTATCCAGTAGTGCCACCTATTGGGCAAGCTCTTCCGATGCTGGGAGTTAATATAAACACTGGGGAATTTCCTCTTATTTTTCTGTATTGAGACAACTTTAACAAACCCAAACCAAAAAGCAACCTTCTTGTGACCCTTCACATTATGCAAACACTAATTTTACTTGGCTGTAAGGAACATATTGAGACTCTATATTTTGTTTTTTCATAAAACATTTTGTACCCACTTTCCATGCATTAGCCCAGTAGAACATATAGTCATCATTTTTATTGTAAAATTCCATTATAATAAAATTACGTAGTCACAGGGACCACATTTTTCAAGGTAAATTGGACACATGGCCTGACTGAGCATAAACAAACAGATGGAGACAACATGAGCTAATATCTGGAATTAATACCATCCCAGGAAATCTTAGAGGTTTGTTATTATATCACAAATTGGTCTGTCATTCCATGGCTTTAGATGCTTGAGCTATTTCCAGTTTTCAGTAGTTATAAATATTAAAGCAATAAGTACCTTTGTACAATAAGCTAGGGTGTTTTGTTGTTGTTGTTTCTTTGGGATTAAAAGAAATCTCTAAAGTAAAATTTCTAACCCAAAAGGTCTGATAACATCACAGCATTATTTAAAGTAAGGTAAAAGAAAAACTAGAAATAATCCAAAAGTGTTAACAAAAGAATTGGTGAGTTGTGGTACAGTCATCATGTGTGCTATTCTGCAACCATCATCAATCATGTTTACAACATGCTTAAAACAACATATTGTCAGGGAATTTTGTCAAGGTTGTGGCTTCCCAGCATCTTTGGAACACCCTTCCTATGTTGGTCCTGCCTCCCTGGTGGAAGCCAGAAAACTTGCCTTGTCAGCTTCCCTTGCAGATAGGTTCACACATGACCTAGGGTCTATCCATCAGACATACTGAAGTAAGACTGATGCAAAAGTGAGCAATGTGAAGAAGCAGGAAGCACGTGGAATCCGCTTTCTGGTGAGGGTGGCATTGGCTTCCAGCATTCAGAGGTTCTGGTATCCAGTCCTCAGCATTGCAGGTGCGAGCTGTGGGTCCATGTCTGGTGGTCTTCACCTGATGGTGTGGTTTGACCATTACTCCTGGCTGAGTAGTCTTAAGCCCAACACTCTGGCCCTCTCAGAGATCTGTAAACTATCTAATTTTTTTAAATAAATTCCCTTTCTGCTTGCGTGCTTATTCTAGTACATTTGCTGTGAAACAAGTCACCCTAAAACTTAGTAGATTACATGGCTTAAAGTAGGGTTTCTCAGCCTTGGCACAACTGGCATTTGGGGCCTGATAATTCTTTGTTGTGGGGTGCTGTCCTGTATCCTGTAGGATGTTAGCAGCATCCCTGGTCTCTACCCACTAAATGCTAGGAAGAGCCCCCACTCAAGTTGTGACAACCAAAAATAATGTCTCCAGACATTTCCAAATGTCCCCTAGGGGCACAATCTCCCCTGGTTGAGAGCCACTGACTTAAAACGACAATCAAGTATTGGAGGAAGTCTTAGCTGGGAGGTTCTGGCTTGGGGCGTCTCATGCAGTCTCAGTCAAATGGTGGTTAGAGCTGGGGGCTGACTGGGAATCTTTCTCTTCTCGTGGAGTCTCAGGGCCTCTCCACATGGTCTCTTTGTATGGGCTAGTTTGGGCTTCTTCACAACGTGGTGACCTTGGATTAGCCGAACTGCTTATGTGGAAGCTCAAGGCTCCAAAAGAGTGTCCCAAAAGAACTGGGTAATGCCTTTTATGACCTAGCCTCAGAAGTCACATGTTACCACTTCAACCACAGTCACAAAATTCAAGGGGAGGGGACATAGTCTCTACCTCTCAATGGGAAGAGTGTCAAGGTTACATTGTAAGATCATGTGGGATGGGAGATATTGTTGAAACTTTCTTTGGAAAACTTAATCTGTCACAGTGCTCAACATCATTACTCATCAGAGAAATGCAAATTAAAACCGCAATGAGACACCACTGCACACCTACTAGAATGGCTACAAATAAAAAGATCCACAATACCAGGTATCGGCAAGGATGCAGAGCAACTGGAACTCGCATACATTGCTGATGGGAATGTAAATTGGCACAGCCAACTTTGGAAAAATTGTCTGGATTGACTAAAGCTAAACATATGCCCAGTCCATGACCTAATAATTTCTTTCCTGGGTTTGTAATCCAAAGGAAATGAATGCATGTGTTCACCAAAAAACGCAAATGAGGATGTTTACAGAAGCTTTATTCAGCATAATTAAAAACTGGAAAAAAACCCCAATGTCTATCAATAGGAGAGTGGATACATAAATTGTGATCTATTCATCCAGTAGAATGTTACACTGCAATATAAAAGGACAAACAAGTTATATACACAACAACAAGGATAAATTTCATAGACTTTATGCTCAGCAAAGGAAGTCAGACACGTACACATGGTGTAAGTCCATTTATATAATGTTCAAAAACAGGAAAAACTGATCAGTGGTGATAGAAATCAGAGGAAATGGTTACCTCTAGGGGAGGGAGGGAAGGAATACTGACTGGGAAGAGACACAAAGAACTTCTGGAAGGCTGGAGATAATTTATATTTCGATCTGGGTGGTGATGACACAAGTGTATACCTATGTAAAAGTTAATTGAGGTATATAGTGGATTAGTACCCCTGAAGTACTTTATTTCATCTCTCAATAAAAAGTAGAAATAAAATACCTTTTCTGTTTAAAGTACCCATTGGATTCTGTCAGTTACAACTAAGACCCTCACCTAAGATATATGGTGGCCCTCGCCGCTGGAAGGCCAGGGCTCACACTGCAGCCACCATGCTCCTGTGTGGCTGGCCCCTCTGCAAATTAAACCCACCGGAAAACCATCTCCACTCAGCATGTACCCCAGAGAATTTTTCTACAAGAGAGAAGTCCACAACCAAACATTGTAACCCTAAAATATTAAAAGCTGAGGAACAAAACATGTAGCTATTGAAGGGGCTGGCCTCGTGGCGGAGTGGTTAAGTTCGCGCGCTCCGCTGCAGGCAGCCCAGTGTTTCGTTGGTTCGAATCCTGGGCGTGGACATGGCACTGCTCATCAGACCACGCTGAGGCAGCATCCCACATGCCACAACTAGAAGGACCCACAATGAAGAATATACAACTATGTACCGGGGGGCTTTGGGGAGAAAAAGGAAAAATAAAATCTTTAAAAAAAAAAAAAAAAAAAAACCATGTAGCTATTGAAGATATCAGCGACTAGCAGACTGTGCCCAGCGGGAGGACAAATTAGTCAGCTGAAAGGTTACACTAAGGAACTTTCCCAGAACACAGCCCAAAGAGATAGAGATGAAAAGAATGAAGAGGATTGTAAAGACACATGGAGAAATGTTCAGCAGTTACGAGATTTCTCTTAAAGTTATTTCCAAAAGGAGATAATTGAAGCAACATTCAAAAAGTAATGATAGTCAAGAAATTCCCAGAATTGAACTCAAACAAGTCCTTAGATTGAGAGAGAGACTGCTGAGTGTTAATCAGTATTTTTTTAAAAAACAAAACAACCCACATCTAGACACTGTGGCAAATTTTTGGAACAAGAAAGATGAAGAGCTGCCTAAAAGCTACTAAAACAAAAAGACCTGAAAGAAATGAGAGTGAGATTGACATGAAATTTCCCATCAGCAAAATGGATGCAAAAATACTGATCATTTCTGAAGTCCAGTGACAGATACATGGGAGTTCATTCTATGATTCCCTCTACTTTTCTATAAGATTAATTTTTTCCAAATAAAAAGGTTTCTTTTTTGTTTTTCTTTTTTTATGGATGCAAGAAGATAATAGAGTAAAAGAGGGAAAATATCTTTGAACTTTGAATTCTATATCCATTCATATTATCAAGGACTGAGGGCAAAATAAAGACATTTTCAGGTTGCAAGGACTCAAAGATGCTATCATGCCAGATGTTCCAAGAGAAGTTTAACAAGGAGAAAAATGAAACTAAAAGAAGCAATGGGATGCAAGGAGCAATGAAAAACAAAGAAATCCGTAAAATATGTGGTAAATCTAAATTATTATTGCTTATAAAGGTTATGGTCTTTAACACCAAACTGTAACTAAAATTCAAGATATATCAACATGGAAGTCATGGGAGAGGGAAGAAGAGGTGGGGTTTAGGGGAGTAACAGCTTCTAAGGGCCTCATTTTGTCCCGGTTGATTATACAGAAACGGACTGACCACCAGACCAGTGCTCCTCAAACTTTAATGTGTATACGAGTCAGCTGGGGGTTTTCTTACAGGCCGGTTTCTGATTCAGCAGGTCTCAGATGGGCCTGAGAGTCTGCATTTAAAACACACTCCACAGACCACACTTTTTAAACAGATGTGTTTTTCAAACAGATTTTTTTTTCTGCTTTATCTCCCCAAATCCCCCCGGCACATAGTTGTATATCTTAGTTGCAGGTCCTTCTGGTTGTGGTATGTGGGACGCCGCCTCAACATGGCCTGATGAGTGGTGCCATGTCCACGCCCAGGATTCCAACCGGCGAAGCCCTGGGCTACCGCAGCGGAGCGCGCGAACTTAACCTCTCGGCCACGGGGCCGCCCCCACAGACCACACTTTGAGCGGCAAGGCTTTAGACTATATTGTGGTTAAGAGTTGTGTTGACTCAGGGTGACTATATGCTAAACTTCCCTCACTCAGTCTCAAAAATGTAAAAATGATAGATATAGTGTTTCAGGAAATATTTAGGGGCATGATTTTTAAAATTATGGACCAGAAATGAAGTGGAAACCCACAGCAGTAAGCGTGAGCTTAACGTGTGGGCCCATAGTGACCAGGTAGGAACTGACCCAAACAGTAAAGTCTGGAGTTTCAATTCCAGCCAAGGAATGAGGAACCACCCCGCCCACCCCGTTCACAGTGGGGAAAACTGACGCTCTGTGCTCATGTTCCCCCAGCTATATCTGCCAACTGAACAAGTCTTTCCTCTCTGGGTGGAAGTGGAGCTAGAAACCAACTGCTCGCTTGCGGTAGAGCAAGAAAGCAGAGAGATTTGCACAACCAGCCACCATTTTGTGTGAGCTCCTGCTTTGGAGCTGTGATGTGCCCACAGGGCAAAAGCTCTGAGCCACTGACTTTTGTCCTCAAGACACTGGGCTAAAGCGATCATAAAACCACTTTCCAGGGACAGTGAATGGAAGAGAAAAAAAAGCCTCCATGAAGATGAGCATTCAAAACGAAAATTACACAGGCTGCCCTGGAAACCCAACACCGCTAAGGGAAGCCAATGAAGCCAACGTATGAGAAGAGTCACATAAAAGAAAGCAGAAATAATAGAACAATCTGGAAAGGGTTTTTAAATAAGTGTATTTAAAATCAACAAACAAAAGCAGGTGGCTATGACTCAAGAACAGATGAAAAATTTGGAAATTAAAAAACAAAAGAAAAATAATTTTTAGATGTATTACTCAAGGTCCAGTCAGGAAAAGAACAATTCTCTAGATATTTTCAACAGAGGGAACTTAATACAAGGAATTTATTACACAGGCAATGGAGGAACTGAAGCTAAGAGGGGATGATAAGGCATCCTAGAGATAAAAACAGCAGGAAGCTGCTACGGCCCCTGTGGTTGAAGGGACAAGAGAAGGAGGTTGTGTTAGCCGAACCCAGCATTTCGAGCCATTGGATGGGAACTAGAACCACAGCAGGAGCTATGACAGCGGAAAGTGCAGCTACCTGGCAGGAGATGGAAGCACAGAGGAGACATTGCCCAAAGCCAAGACAGAAGGAGAGAAATATCCTAGTTTCTCCCCACCTCTCCCTCAAGCATCTACCAATACCTCCCGTTGGCCAAACCCAGAAGGGGTCATGGGACACGTAGTCCTTTGAAATATAGAACAGGGCAGAGTAGGGTGGGGAATGAATCTGAGAACAAACTGACAAATGGTCGACATAATGAGATAAGCAATGGGTGCAAAAAGTGAATTCACAATTTAGAAGACAGAGCTGAAGAATTCACTCAGAGGCAGCACAGTAATAAAAAGATTAAAAATAGGAAAAAGTAATTAAGAGCTAGGAGGATAGATTGAGAGGCACCGAAACACATTTAATGAAATTTCCAGAGAGTGAAACTAGAAAGAATCAGGAAGTAGCAATATTTAAGGAGATAATATCAGAGAATTTTCCAGAACTGAAGACAAATGGAGTCCCTAGATTGAAAAAGCTATTTCCAGGAAAGATGGGCTATATTACTTCTACCAATCATCCCACTGAAAACAACTAAAATTATGGATACGATTTTTTAAATCATAAGAGTACTAAAAAGCTAATGAAAAAGTAAGGAAATACCAGATCAAAATTCAAGAGAAAGCAGGAGCCTGTAGAAAAGAATAGTTTCAAAGCACAGAATCACTTTTACCCCAAGGGACTTGCTAATAAGGAACACTTGTGCTTTGATTTTAGCAGCTTAATGTGGAAATTTGGACATCAAACAATGTCAGGGCCTGCCCAAGGTAGAGAAAGTAAGGGGACGCCTTCCCCGTGTTAAGCTGGGACCCCACTGGCTTGGTGATAGTTAGAAAAGGGAAAAAAGGAAAGGAAAAAAATGCTTTCCTGCGAAGTTGTGACCGTGAACTTGCATCTCCAGTTCACACTGCCTGAGTAGTTCTGGGAAATTAGAGCTGTGTACCTGACTTAAAGTGGTTCCAGATTGGGAGGGCCCCAAGAAGCAAAAGCAAAAGCAGAACTTTCGTGGAGAAAAGCAGCTTCATTCTAGGCTTCAGTGAATCTCCAAAAGAATTTTTTAAGTACAGTAACCAGCAGAAAGTAAAAAGTAACCAAACTTATAGGAGAAGAAGTCGCCATGAGTGGGAACCAGTCGAAACAATAGACTGCAGAATCAGACTTACCAAAACTTCAGAGATTAACTGGGGGAAAAATGCTTACTTTACTTAAAGAAATAAAATACATGATTGAAAATATCTGCAAAAAGAAAAAACTACAAAAAGTGACTCTTCTTGGTTTCCAATACCATTCTCCAATAAAAGGAATCAAGGCTCCTTGGAGAAATGGTTGTTTCTAGACTGGGGCAGAAAAAATACTAGATGAGCCTGGAGCACCTTGAAGTTCCAGAAAGTAAGGAAGTGCTCAAAAAACACAATGATGGGGGTATGTCAAAGGAACACAGGAGACAACCTGAAGGAGCTCCCAATGGCCAAAGCTGGAACGATTTGGGCAAGAGAAACAAAACAAATAATGTAGCAGTGAATTATAACTTAAAGTTCTATTTATAAAATAAATATCCATGAGTCCATACTGATAGATACAATTGAAAAAAAATTAACGGGGGAAGGGGACAAATCTCCTGTACAGAAGAATTCCAAATAATTTATGTAGCTGCTCCCCCTCAAGGAGGTAAAGCTTAACTCCTTACCCCTTAAATGTGGGCTGTGCTTAAAGCCTTGCTTCCAAAGGGTACGGTATCGAAAGAGAGCAAAGTAACTGTACAGGGGAGAGACCTGACAAGCACTTCCTCAGCCAGGTGATCAAGGTCAACATCACCAGTGAAACTGCAGAAAGATATATTACAAAGAAAAAACAGACTAACAGTGGACTTTTCAACAAAAATAACAGGCCAGAAGAAAATGGAAAGATAATTTTAGTGAGCTGAAAGAAAATAACAGCCAACTTAACAATGTATACTCAGTGAAAGTATCCTTCAAGAATAAATGTGACGGGCCAGCCCTGTGGCCAAGTGATTAAGTCCATGCACTCCGCTTCAGCGGCCCAGGGTTTCGCCGGTTCGGATCCTGGGCACGGACCTAGTACTGCTCATCAAGCGATGCTGAGGCGGCATCCCACATAGTCCAACTAGAAGGACCTACAGCTAAAATATACAACTGTGTACTGGGGGGCTTTGGGGAGAAGAAGAAAAAAACAGATTGGCAACAGATGCTAGCTCAGGGCTAATCTTTAGAAGAAAAAGATAAAAAAGAATAAATGTGAAATAAAACAGAAGAGAAGCAGAACCACAAGAGCTCCAGAGAATGAGGTTATTAGATTGCAATTTAAAAATAACTATGATTAACATGCTCAAAAAATTAAAAGATTTGAAAATTTTGGCAAAAAATTAGAAACTATGAAATGAATCAAATGAGAATCTAGAACAAAAAATACAGTATTGAAATGAATAACTTGGTTGATGGGCTTAACAGCATATTTTACACAGCTGAAGAGATAATTAATGAACTGGGAGATAAGCCATGAGAACAAAATCTATGACAAAAGACGGGGGAAAAAACAGGAAAATACAGGAATAGTGTAAGAGACATATAGGTTATAATGAAAAGATCTAACAAACGGGTAATTGGAGTCCCAGAAGGAAAGAAGAGGCAAAATGGGACAGAAGCAATATTTGAAGAGAGAGTGGCTGGCAATTTCCAAAACTAATGAAATACACAAGCCATATAGTCAAGAATTACTATTAATCTGAAGTTGGATAAATACAAAGAAAACCACACCTAGACACGTCATAGTCAGATGGCTGAAAACAAAAGCCAAAGAAATAAATCTTAAGAGAAGACACACACACAAAAAACAATTACCTTCAAAGGGCAATAACGAGACTGACAATTTCTCAACAGAACAAGTTAGAAGAAAATGAAATGATGCCTTCAAAGTGTTAAGAGTAAATAGCTTCTCAAATTATTTATTCAACAAAAATATCCTTCAAAAACGAAGGTCGGGGCTGGCCCCGTGGCCGAGAGGTTAAGTTTGTGCACTCCGCTTCGGCAGCCCAGGATTTCGCTGGTTCGGATTCTGGGTGTGGACACGGCACCACTCATCAGGCCATGTTGAGGCAGCGTCCCACATGCCACAACTAGAAGGATCCACAACTAAAAAAATATATATACAACTATGAACTGGGGGGATTGGGAGAGAAAAAGCAGAAAAAAAAAAAAGAAGATTGGCAACAGTTGTTAGCTCAGGTGCCATAAATCTTCTTTAAGAAAGGGGGCCGGCCCGGTGGCACAGCGGTTAAGTGTGCATGTTCTGCTTCTCAGCGGCCCGGGGTTCGCCAGTTTGGATCCCGGGTGCGGACATGGCACTGCTTGGCAAGCCATGCTGTGGTAGGCGACCCACATAGAAAGTAGAGGAAGATGGGCATGGATCTTAGCTCAGGGCCAGTCTGCCTCAGCAAAAAGAGGAGGATTGCCAGTAGTTAGCTCAGGGCTAATCTTCCTCAAAAAAAAATAAATAAATAAGAAGGTGAAATAAAAATATTTTCAGACAAAAGTCTGATGGAATTCATCACCAGCAGAATTTTCTTAAAGGAAATTCTAAAGGGTGTCATTCAGACAGAAGGAAAATGATCCCAGATGAAGTTTGGATTCACAGGAAGGAATGAAGGGCAATGAAAGGGTAAATATGTGGGGAGTTCTAAATTAATATTGACTACACAATACAATACAATAATAATGTTTTGAGAAGCTTATATACACAACTACAATGGCATATAGGTCAGGAGGGGGTATAAATGGAACGTTTCAAGGCCCCTACATGGTCCTGGAAGTAAGCAAAAACACCGTTTAACATCAGACTTAAATAAGTCAAAGATGGGTGTTTAATCTCTATTACAACCACGACCCAGCAATTTTACTCCTGGGTATGTGCTCAAGAGAAATGTGTGAACAAAACACCAAAAGAAGTGCAAGAATGTTCTTAGCAGCAGTGTTTGAGGCAGCCCCAGATGTTGATAGAGAATGGATAAGTAAATTGAAGTACATTGTCCAATGGAACAAAACCGAACCAGGGAGATCCAGAGAGTCTCTGTAACTGGACTGGCTTGACAATCTTTCCCAGCACAGCCACTGGAATGAATGAATTGATTTGCTTCACTCCGTTTAGGATTAAAGGATTAAAAGTTCCAGAAGACTGAGTCACCCTCACATACTTTAGGCAACATGCTGACACTTTGTCTCTATTGCAGAGATTAGAGGAAGAATCTGGCAGATGGAGCCTTCAGGGGCCTCTTTAGTTTCTGTAGCAGGAGTTCTGCCAGATCCTCAATTTGTCATTCCACCAAGATTGTACACACCTAGGGAATTGCCCAGAAGTAATCATGCTTGCTGTGGGAAGGACGAATGAGTGTTGGGTGGTACCCCCTCCCCTCACAAAAGTCCATCCCTTTGGTCACTCATTATTCACATAACCCGTCTTCCCATATATACACTTCCAAAATCCTACTGTCTAAAATAATGTGATTTTTTCCCATCCAACATAAAATGTGCTCACACTTCCCAAAGAGAGACACACCAAAGTCTCCTCAGTTTCTGCATCCAGCTGCAAGATAAAGATCTTTGGATCAGATCTATCCCTCTTCTAATTCCATCACAATTCTGTAACACGTGGTCTAAATAGCAAGTTTATCCAACTTCATCTATATTGAGAAAGGAGTCAAAGATATAAGAAATTCTTTAAAATATATAAACATACATATTTGGCAAGGAAGAAAACTTGAGGATCAGCAATCAGTCTTTGTTTTTGCAACTAGTTGTGAGGTTTCCCTCCCCCATCACATAATTCTAATTCCTCTCGCCTTGCTGGTGTGAGGTGTCTCAAACTTTAATTCCTGAGAGTCTATGCCCTTGTCAGCCCTGCCTGTTTAGGCATCTGGTGGTCTTCCATCAACTTTTGCCCAGGGGAGCCCCCTGAGTTCCATCCATCCTCTGCCCTGCCCCCGTAGAGTGGCAGCAACATATTTTGCATCAATCAGAGGCGATTAATCAAGCCAATATCCTAACTCCCTCGGTTTTGCTTTCACACAATAGTATCAGGAAGAGGCAAGCAGTTTGTGTACTGGCTGACCCCAGTAGCTCTCCAGACTAATGTCCTAGGTGAAACCAGTGGCTCTTCCTCATCCCAAAGGGAGAGACTGCATGTGATCTCAGTTTCTCACAGGCTCTCCTAGTGCTATCAGCAATGGGCAGCTGATGTTCTCAGAACTGGTATGCAACTCCCCCGCGTAGCTGGCGTTCAAGTTCAAACCCACAATCTCCCACCCCCACTAGACACATACACAACTGCTCTCACAGGAGCCCTATAAAAAGGGGAAAAATCTCCAATAAATACTATATGAAAAGATTTTCAGCCTCACTAATCACCAGGGGAATGCAAACTAAAACACTGAGAAATCATTTTTCACCCACCAGACTGGAAAATATGACATTTTGGCAAGGTTTAGGGCAAACAAGCAATTTCATTACTGCAGGAAGTATAAACTGAACAGCCATTTTGTCAAGCAATTTGGCAGTGTTACTAAGACTAAAAATGCACATATTATATGACCCAGCGTCTCCCATCTTAGGTGGCTGGCCCAGAAAAACACACTCTGGCATAAACAGGTAGATGTTCACCGCAGCATTGTGGATGATAGTGAAGATCTGGAAGCAACCTTAAGGTCATCAGTACAAGATAGAGAAGGAAAATGCGGTGTTTTCATTTCATTGCTAAGAATGAACTAGATCCACATGTATCAACAGGGATTTCAAAACTGGATGAGATGGTTGAGTGAAAAAAAAGCAAGGAGTGAAAAAAGTGAATGATATTGCAAGACAGTATTCTTTTTGTAAAAACAAGCACATGCATGTTTATATAAATTTCTTAAGTTCTAGAAAGATTTACTCCAAACTCATAATAAAGGGTGGAGACACAGGGAGAAGAGGGATCTAGATCAGGTTACTGTCAAAGAGGACTTTATCTTTATCTGTAATGTACTTATTTTCACCAGAAGAATGTGTTCTTGTTTTATTTTTACAACTGAAAATTAATAATTACTCTGGAGAGTCTACTTACCTTAAAATGCTCACTCACCTGGTGTATGATAAAGATTTGCCTTTTGTGATATCCTCTTTGCAGGCCTATAGACTGAATGGCTCCAGAAGCTTCCAGGAGTATTCCCCTGGAGACGCAAAGTCTAACAGGTTAACAAGGCAAGCACAGTAGAAAGTCTTTATGAAGCTTACTAAGCCAAATTCAAACAGGAAATTTCTGAAGCTTTTGAAAATCCATCAAGATTAGTGAGCCAGCATTGGCCCTTGAATTAGTTATCTACTGCTGCATAACAAATTATCTTGAAATTTAATGGCTCAAAACAACATTTATTTCTTCAGTTTCTGCAGGTCAGGAACCAGAGTCTTCACCGTGCTGCTGTAAGCAAGAGACTGCAGGGCTGCAGTCTTATCTGAAGGCTCTAAGAGGGAGGGATCTGTTTTCAAGCTCACTGACGAGGTTGTTGGCAGACTTGTGTTTCTCACAAGCTTTGGCCTGAGGATCTCAGTTCCAATGAGGGCCTCAGTTTCTCACTGGTTGTTGGCCAGAGGCTGCCCTCAGTTCCTTGCCAAATAGACCCCTCCATGGTGTAGCTCACAACATGGCAGCTGGCTTCATCAGAACAAGCAAGCAAGAGGCACCAGAGAGAAACATTTTGTGACCAAGACAGAGATCACAGTCTTTTGTAACCTAATCTCAGAAGGGACACCCCTTGCTTCTATTCATTAGAAGCCAGTGACTAGTGCAGCGCATACTCAAGGAAAGACAAGCATCATTGGGATCCAGTTCAAAAGCTGCTACCACAGCCCCATGGGAATTTTGTGCTCTGTTTATGTTGTGTTAAAATGGGGCCAGTGTGGGGGCGGGGAGGGAGTGCCCCAAGAATGGAGGAAATATTAGTATCCAAAAGAGTCCTGAATGAGAATTCCTGGTGTTGTTAGAATAATAGTAAATCCAGTAGATGGTACCCTTCAATATAAGCTGGTACCCATTCCCTTGAGAACAGCACCTTCTGACACGCTTACCCTGGGAATAAAGAGATTTAAGCAGCCAATCAAATATTCTTGTTAGTAGGAAATTATCACATATACCATATTGATGATTAATTTCCAAAGAAAAATAATATAATTCAGCTACAATTCTAAGTGATGTCTGTGATTTCCTTTTTCAAATTTTGTTGCAGATTTTGACATGTATGGTGGCAAATTATATCATAACAACATATGAAGTTTTTGCGTGTAAGCCAGGATCTGAGTATTACTAAGAGAGAAGTCATTTTAAACTAAGAACATCTCAAGTCAGCATCACAACTGATAAATTCAACAACATGTGGCCATTTGTGCCTGACAAAATATTGCAATTCCAGAAAAATAGCTGTACCATCAACTAACTTTTAAACTTTTCTTCATATGGTTAAAATCTCTGGGTTATTATAAATATTAAGGGTCACCTAGCAGTGTTTTTCAACGTATAGTATGTGACTTATTAGTGGATCAAAAGCGACATTCCCATGGGGCTGAGCAATCTTCTGGGTGGTTAATTTGAAGACTACATATGGAGTGCTCGCTCGCTCTCATCGCACGTTCTCCAGGGGCTTGTGCTAAGCAATGGACAGCAGCAACATGTACTCTCTGTCTAAAACTGCCCTAGGAAGCCAGCAATCCCCAACAGAGAGAGATGCAGCCAAACATCCCCCACTCTACCCCAGCCCCATAATCCTAAGAACAAAGCTCCGTAATCAGAGCCGGCGTCACAGCCATACAAGCAGGAATTCTCCAACACAAACATGAGCATGCAAAAATCACAGAACATCTGAGGAAATCCATTGCCATGAAAGACAGCCACCAAGCTCAGCCAAGATAAGAAATACCAGAGTTGCCTCTGGTATTTATGGAGGGATAGTTGTGTGTGTGTGTGTGTGTGTTTCCTTTCCACTCCACCTTGAGGAGTCTGAAACATCTCAAGGCTGAGGTAATAGGAGGAGGCTTTTAAAAAAATGTAGTTAAAAGCTGAGAAGGAAACATGAACTCTTTCAGCATAATTAGATTCAAAATATACACCAACAGGAAGTTATTTCCCACAGAAACTTCTCATTGCTTTGTAACTATTTCTCTCACAGGTCATGGCACTATGATGAACTCTTCCACTGTCCACTTCCACCATCAGGACCTAAAGCTTTCTCTTCCCTCATCCAAGAGGATAATTGGATGGAATACAGTATAACTGATTGTCCATGACAGAGATGATAAAAAGGTTAAGGAACATGGGGAGAGGGCGAAGATATTGGAAATGGTTCAAGGAGGTTGCTCTCTACTAGCAGAAGGACTGGACACAGGTGGACAAGATGAGTTGAATGGATGAGGACAACCTGCCAAGTTCTTCTTTAGACTACATATGGCTTGGATTATGAAGTAAAGAACCAATTTTGTGTGTTTGCTTGGCTGATGGTGTGGATATGATGTATCTTTTACCTCTCCAATCACTCACAAAACTTTGCTTTCTCCCAAGTGAAGACAAAGAGAGGAAAAGGTCATGCATGGGGTAGTTCCTGACGGTCTCATCCCTTCCCGACAAAATGAGGGCGTAGGGCCTGGACTACATTGTGGGGCACTATAAGTCATCTTTGGGTTTTAAGATGTGATTGCACCTTGACTTCAGGTTAAAACTTTCATGTTAAACATGAACAGGACAACATTTTCATCATGAATGTCAAACTATCGGGACAATGATGTTAAAGAACAGGAGTTGCCCAGACCCAAGCCAAGATAGATCTGACATTCACCCTAGATAGCCCAAAAGAGGGACATTGTGAGGTCTGAAGTCAGAGTGGCAAATTTGGGGGAGAATGTGCCGTTAGAACTGTATATATTGGAGAGAAAATCAAATATATGTGGCATTATGTAAGTCTATCAAATTGAGAAAGTCTGAAGTTGTAAATCAGATGTCATTTAACACATAACCTCCACAGGTGTCCAGTTTCTTGAGAAATTGAAGTTGTTCCTGGATAGAGACAGAGGTCTTGTGACCAACATGCCTGCATTCATTCAGGGCCCTCCTAGGCTCCACCAGTGCCATCAGCCCCCTGGGATTTAGCAGCCTCTGTGAGGCTGGTGAAGATGTAGGCTTCGAAATCACTGATGTGGAATCCTTGCTACCAGAAGCATGGTCAATTAGTGAGAAGTACTTCTTAAGGTACCAGCTCAAAAGACTTAGATCTGTGCTTAGAGATGCCAATGAAATGGGACAAGAGTAGAAGCTGTAAGAACAGAGCATCAAATAAGTGATTCCCATGTTAGGGTTGTTCGTAGACCCTAGCTCACCAAATTGATCGAATATTTGTTTTGTTTTTTGTTTCTTTTTGTTTTTGCTGAGGAAAATTCACCCTGATCTAAAATCTGTTGCCAATCTTCCTCTTTTTGCTTGAGGAAGATTTGCCTGGAGCTAACACCCATGCCAAGTTTCTATTTTGTATGTGGGCCACCACCACAGCATGGCCACCAAGAAGTGGTGTAGGTCCACACCTGGGAAATGAACCCGGGCCACCAAAGCAGAGTGCACCGAATTTAACCACTAGGCCATGGGGCCGGCCTCTTGAGTGTTTTTTGAGAGCTGCTTCACAGCCCTAGAGAGAATAACAGAATGGACAATGGCTGCAATTCATAGGCCAAATTTATTAGCACATGTTAGCACGAAGGGGAAAGGACGCTACCTACTTCTTCAGACTGGAACAACTCCTCCAGCAGGCATCTCCTGGGAAAAAAGACAGCAAGGCTAGAAGGGCCAGAAGCACCTGGAGCAGAGACCCTCAACTTTGGCTGCACAATGAGTCACCGAAGGAGCTTTTTAAAATGACTGATGGCTTGGCCCCTCTCTGAGAGATTCACGTTCAATTGGCCTGAGCTGAGTCCTGTGTACAGGAACTTGTTAAAAGATCCCAGGTGAGTCTAATGTGCAACTAGAGTTGAGAGCCTCTGATTCAGATTAAATACCTGTAATCTTAATTTATAGTCAAGATTTATTAAGCCATCTTAGACATCACAATCTTCAGAATTCTCACTGTTAGTGAAACTAATCTGAGGACAAGAAAAAGGTTACCATATCTGTTCTCCAAAACCAAGATTAAATCATAAAGCTCAGACTGAAGATTCTGGTGTACGTCTAGGGGAGAGAAGCGATACAAAAATACGAAATCAGACCCAAGATAAGCAAGATCCCAGGGGTTTGGATAAAGCAGGGTCTGAAACCTGAGTAGGGCCCCCCTCCCCAGAGTTTGGTTGGGAGACTACACCCACTAATTTGCTTTCAGTTGAACAGGATGAGTCACAAGTGGGGTGTCAGTGAGTTTTTGGTCACTCATACCCTGGCATTTTGGAAACTCAGACAGATGGAAATGAAACCTAAAATGCTACCTTCAAACACTGGGAGGTTCTATATGGCCTGGGTTTGTTTCAGGTTGTTAAGCAAGACAACCATCCAGCAGCAGCTTACAGACATGAAGCTATCTACTTGGTTAGCATCTCCTCATCTTCTGGTTACACAGGGCAGAAACTGTGGAGTGTGCCACTCCCAGGCTCTAAGGTTTGTGAGAAGGAATTGTGATGAATTCAGTCAGGCTCAGCCTGGCATGGCCTCCAGGATGCCAAAAAAGTAATTAAACTTATGCCAGCAGGAGAAGGATGGAGATGGAACTGGAGAAGGAATAGTCTCTAGGTGCCACTATTAAATACCAGGATTCTCTTTACAGAGACCTTCAAATACTTGCTCAGGAAAAGTCTAACAGGGATGACAATTTTATAATCTGTGTATTCACAATCTTACCTCACTAGGTTCAGTTTCTAAGGGAGAAAGACTCTTCTTCATGTTGCAGCTCTTGGGTTTTCCTTTGTTGTGGAGAATTCCCAGGTAAAGCACAAGGAGATTAAAAAAAAAAAAAGTAAAGAACATAGAGATTCCAAGTTGGAAGGAGAGCAAAGGTGGGGGGCGGTGGGGGGAGAAGCTGTATGGACTAGATATTAGGGGGGATTTGAGAGGGTTGGAAAACGATAATGGGAGAGATTTTTAGAGATCTGTTACCAGCAGTGAAAAATGTACTGGGGAAGCAGCAGTGGGGAGAAGGAATATTTAAGATATTAGGTAGGTATTAAAAATGCACTTCCTCTTTGGTTTTTCTCAAGAGACCAAGTAAAGCTGTAAATTACTCATCATGAATGTTGGCTGCTGACCTAGATTTCTTGGGATGGATGCCTTGCAATAAATGGATCACATAAGGCCCTGACTTAAATTAAAATTATTAAGAATAGATGTAGCACATAGAAAATGACTTAAAATTAATTATTAATATCTAGAGAAAGATTAGAGAGGTTATCACATTCATAAAACAAGAATTGGCTGTTAAGAAACAAATCAAAGATTGGAAAATAAAAATTTGAATATCAAAAAACTCTCTAACTGAAGAACAATTTTTTTCTGAGTGATTTTCTTAGAACACAATGCAAAAGGGGAACAAAAGAGATAAAAATGTAAAAGAAAAGTTGAGAGAACAAGAACAGATCCAGTGTATCAGCACTGATCTAATAAAAGTTCCAGAGTAGCTGAAGAGAATAGAGGGGAGAATACGATAAAAGAAATGAGACGCAAATTCCCCAGAGGTGAAAAAAAGAGACAGTTTTCATATTTAAAGAGCCAATCAAATGCCAAGTAGGATAAGTTTTAAAATATTTATCTGAGCCTATTACGACGAAATATCAGAACACCAAGAATAAAGAAAAAATCCTTAAAATTCCCAAAGAGGAAAAACATATTGCCTTCAAAAGAACTAGAATAATATTCTCAAAATTCTCATCACTGCTTCTAAATGCTATAAGAAAGGAAAGAATATGGCTTCAACTATCAACAGTGAGAACGGAATAAAGACATATTCAGACATGCAAGGACTTAAAGTTTATCTTCCAAACCCTTTTCAGGAATTTAGAGGATGTGTTCCAGCATGTGACTGTGTAAGCCTAGAAAGAGAAAGACATAATATTAAAGAAACAGTAAGTATAACCAGGAAAATAATAAGTAGAAATAATTCAAGGATAGCAGCTGCACAAATAGACCTGGAGAGAAAGCAAGCCAATTGAAACAGGAGAATGAGGCTCCTAGAGAAAAAAATCCAATGATTCAAATAAAGAGCTCAAAAATGGTAAAATGACTGGTGATGAACATATCTATATAAATTTAGAACTAACACTAAACAACTGGAAATTGTGATTATAGAACAGAATGCAAATTGCAAACACCTTGATGAAGTAAAATATTAAGTAACCAACAACAAAATGAAAGGTAAATTTTCTATTTCTGGCAATAGTGAACTTGTTGCATACCAACCCTCTCACCAAGTACAACCAGAAAAACTAGGTAAGATATTTTTATAAATCTTTCAAGGTATCAAAGCCAATGCAATGAGGACTTGAAAGCCAAGATAAAAAAAGAGATGAGAAACACACAAAGATGAGACCAATATTCATTGCTGGCTGCTTTTCCCTTCAAGGCATTCACTGATTCTAAAAAAGCAGCTGAAAGGCTGAGAAGCTTAGCAGAAGCGATGACTCATAGACTGAGGAGCCGAGCAGCGCTTCCAATAGTCTCAAAGGGATAAGGGGGAAATTAAGAGTTTAGGATCCACCAAGGAAAAGAGACCCTGATAAATACTCCATGTTTTCCGCTGGAATCCCTGAAGGGCCATATATTAGGAATAAGGATGAATCAGAAATGAATAAGCTCTCAAAAAAACTTACTCCCAACTTCAAATCAGTTTAATCCCTGACTATATTAAGGAGAACTGCCTCTCAGCTGCCAGCCTGAAGCTAAAGTAAAACTATTCTACCAGAAAATAACACTTTACAGAGAATCAAGTTATCTCTATAATTTTTCAAACACAATGTCAAACATTCCATCAAAAATTATTAGGAGGATTCTGGCCAAGATGGAATAAGAGGATCAAATTTTCCCTCCTATCTGAGACAACTAAAAGATGGAAAAAATATGTAAAACACTGGGTTACAGGACACTGGGCATTAGGCAACAAATGATAGCAATAGGGAGATCTGGGAAACAAACAAGGTGAGCACTAGGATCGCTGCCAGGGGTTTTGAGGTCATAGTACAGGAGACCTAGGCATAGCCTGGCGACCTCCCCAAATTGAGGAGACAAAGCCGAAAATCTGGGGAGATCAAAATGGCTAGAATCTGTGGGAATGAGTTCCAGAGACAGAGAACTGCAAAGAAAGAGAGAAGTCCAGCTATCTGCAGAGGGTCCCTCTTGAGTATCCAGCAGTGTGCTAATCAACACAAGCTTGTTAGGAAACTGCCCAAGGTCAGGGAAAGAACCAAAAGAAGAGATTAGAAGGAGTAGTACTCAGAGCTTACACAGGGCCAAGAATATTGCCTGTTCCCACTAACCAGACTGGACAACCTCAAAATTCACAGGGAATTTGGCAGAGTATTCAGAAGAATCTTGGGTCAGTTGTGGGGATAATTAACCCTAGACTAAACATTATTCTGGTCCTGTTTAACAAATCTTAAAAGCAAGACCTGAAGGACTGAATTATTTCCAATTAACTTAACTGCGTCACAGAATAAAGCTCAAGAATGTTTATAGGAATACAAAATTATCTAGTTCTCAATATGGTAAAATTCACAATATCTGGTGTCCAATTAAAAAATTACTAGTTGGGGCCGGCCCGGTGGCGCAGTGGTTAAGTGTGCACATTCCACTTTGGCAGCCCAGGGTTGGCCGGTTCGGATCCTGGGTGCAGACATGGCACCACTTGGTAAGCCATGCTGTGGTAGGCGTCCCACATATAAAGTAGAGGAAGATGGGCACGGATGTTAGCTCAGGGCCAGTCTGCCTCAGCAAAAAGAGGAGGATTGGCAGCAGATGTTAGCTCAGGGCTAATCTTCTTCTTCTTCAAAAAATTACTAGTCATGCAAAGAAGTAGGAAAATACAACCTGAATGAGGAGGAAAAATCAATCAATCAAACCAACCTAGAAATGACACAGATGTTAGAATTAGTAGACAAGAACATTAAAAGAGTTATAAAAGTGTTTCATATACTCAAAAACTTAAGACATGGAAGATATATTTTTTAAAAGACTGAAATTGAGCCTCAGGAGAAGAAAATTACAATGTCTGAGATAAAATTACACTGGATAGGATTAATAGCAGATTAGTTAATAGCCAAAAACTTTTCCAAATATGATGAAAACCATAAACTCACAGATCCAAGAAGCTCAATGAATCCCAAGCACAAGAAACATGAAGAAAACTAAACCAAGACACATCATAATCATATTGCTCAAAACCAGTGATAAAGAGAAAATCTTAAAAGCAGCCAGGCAATTAGAAAACTGTTATGTAACAGAAGAACAGCATATTTTTCTTTGGAACAATGCAAGCAAGAAGACAGTGGAGAAACATCTTTAGAATATTAAAAGGAAAAACAGTCGACCTACCATTCTATACCAAGTGAAAATGTCTTTCAAAAATGAAGGGAAATAAAGACTTTTTCAGATTTACAAAAGCTGAAAGAAGTCATCACACAATGGGAAAAAGATAGTCTCTTCAATAAATCGTGTTGGGAAAACTGAATATCTATGTGCAAAAGAATGAAAGTGGACACTTATCTTACACAAAAATTAAGCTGAAATAGATTAAAGAGTTAAATGTAAGACCTCAAACCATAAAACTTCTAGAAGAAAGCATAGGGGAAAAGTTCTTTGACATTGGTCTTAGCAATGATTTTTTGGCTATGACAACAAAAGTACAGGCAAAAAGAGCAAAAATAAACTAGTGGGACTACATCAAACTAAAAAGCTTCTGTACAGAAAACGACACAATCAACAAAATGCTGCTACCTACGGAATAGGAGAAATATTGCAAACCATCTATCTGATAAGGGGTTAATATCCAATATATATAAGGAACTCATACAACTTAATAGGAAAACAACCAATAATACAACTTAAGAATGGGCAAAAACCTGAATAGATACTTTTCCAAAGAAAAGATACAAATGGCCAACAGGTTCACAAAAAGATGCTCAACATCACAAGTCATCAGGGAAATGCAAATCAAAGCCACAATGAAAGGTCACCTCACACCTATTGGAGTGGCTATCACCAAAAAGACAAAAGATGAATGTTGGCAAGGATGTAGAGAAAAGGGAATCCTTGCACATTCTGGATAGGAATGTAAACTGGTGCAGGCATTATGGAAAACAGTGTGGATGTTTCTCGAAAAATTAAAAATAGAACTACCATATGATCCAGGAATCCCACTTCTGGGTATCTATCTAAAGGACATAAAATCAGTATCTTGAAGAGTTATCTGCACTCCCATGTTCATTGCAGCATTATTCACAACAGCCAAGATATGGAAACAATCTAAGTGTCCGTAATGGATGAATGGATAATGGATGAATGAAGAAATTGTATTATTTATATAATAAAAATATATTCCATTATTTAATATAACATTATATATATATAATGGAATATTATTCAGCCTTTAAAAAAGAAAGGATGTGTTAAGCAAAATAAGCCAGATAGAGAAGACAAACTCTGTATGATTCCACTCATATGTGGAAGATAAACAAACACATGGACAAAGAGAACAGATTAGTGGTTACTACCAGGGGGAAGGGGGTGGGGATGGGCACAAAGAGTGAAGGGGCGCACCTATAAGATGACTGACAAATAATAATGTACAACTGAAATTTCACAATGTTGTAAACTATCATAACCTCAATAAAAAAAATTTTTTTGAAAGGAAATCCTGCCATTTACAACAACATGGATGAACCTGGAAGACATTATCCTATGTGAAATAAGCCAGGCACAGAAAAATAAATACTACATGATCTCACTTATATGTGGAATCTAAAAAAGTCAACTCATAAAAGCAGAAAGTAGAATGGTGGTTGCCAGGGGCTAAGGGGTGGGGGAAATAGGGAGATGCTGGTCAAAAGGTACAAAGTTTCAGTTATGCAGGATGAATAAGTTCTGGAGATCTAGTGTACAGCATAGTGACTATAGTTAATATTGTATTGGATACTTGAAACTTGCTAAGAGAGTAGATCTTAAATGCTCTCACCACAAAAATAAAGGTAAATATGTGAGGTGATGAATATGTTAATTGGCTTGATTGTGGTAATCATTTCACAGTGTATATGTGTATCAAAACATTACATTGTATACCTTAAATATATAGAATTTTTACTTGTCAATTATACCCCAATAAAGCTGGGGAAAAAACCAAAGGGAACAAAGAACAGATGGGACAAATAGAAAACTAGCAAAAGATGATAGCTGTAAACCTAACCATATCAATAATCAAATTAAATGTGAATGGTCTAAACACCCCAATATAAAGGAAAAGATCGTCAACAAGCACTTACCACAGTGTCTTATACATAATCAGCAGTCAAACATTATTTACTAAATGAAATTAACAGTGAGTTCCTCAGGACAGGGATCACGTTGTTGTGTTTACCAGTGGATACCCATGATCCAGCACAGGGTACGTGGTAGCATTCAATAAATGTTTCTTGACTGATTGAATAAATAAAAGGATGCCACTTGTCTACTCAAAATTTTTCAAGGGGGACCGGCCCAGTGGCGCAGTGGTTGGGTTCGCATGTTCCACTTCGGTGGCGGCCTGGGGTTCGCCAGTTCAGATCCCGGTTGCGGACATGGCACTGCTTGGCAAGCCATGCTGTGGTGGGTGTCCTGCATGTAAAGTGGAGGAAGATGGGCACGGAGGTTGTCTCAGGGCCAGTCTTCCTCAGCAAAAAAGAGGAGGATTGGCAGCAGATGTTAGCTCAGGGCTAATCTTCCTCAAAAAAAAATTTTTTTTTCAAGGGCTTCCTCTCCCTATCAAATCAACATTCAAACTGCTTAGTCTGGTATTCAATACACTTTATATAATATTTCTGTATTAGTCTGGGCTCTTTACATTTTGAGAGATTAAAAACCCAATTCTAGGGGCCGGCCCAGTAGTGCAGGGGTTAAGTTCGCACGTCCTGCTTCTCTGTGTCCTGGGGTTCACCGGTTCAGATCCCAGGTGCGGACGTGGCACCACTTGGCAAAAAGCCATGCTGTGGTAGGCGTCCCACGTATAAAGTAGAGGAAGATGGGCATGGATGTTAGCTCAGGGACAGTCTTCCTCAGCAAAAAGAGGAGGATTGGCAGTAGTTAGCTCAGGGCTAATCTTCCTCAAAAAAAAAAAAACCCAATTCTAAAGAACTTAAGCATGAAAAGAGGAATTTATTGGCTTGTATAACTAGAAAGTCTAAAGATCAAGAACAGGATTAAGTGAGCCAGTGGGTTGGCAGTGTGCTGTTGCATCCCAGGGTGCCTGAGGCAAGGGAGATGGACACAAAGTTAAGTGGAGGCTAAAGAAGGACAGATGATGGGGAAGGGTGTGTGTGGGGGGGTGGTACCTGATAGGTGCTTGAAGCAAATCCTGGAGTCTGGATTTTTATGCAATCCCAGGACATTTGCCTGAACAGGGAAGGTCCATTTAAAGCAGCTTCAATGGGTAAACCCTTAGTGGATGTCAAGGACTAAAAACAGGACTGCTCAACCTGGGGGTGTGAGTGGAGGGAGGTGCTTGATAATGCCATACACGAAGTAGAATTAGTCAGGAGCTTCTACCCAGTGAGAGAGCTATTTTTAGGTAATAACCCCCTCCCTTACCCAAGTGAAAAGTATTTCCTTCCTGTCAAAGAACATCAAGGCTGCTGATAGCCCAGGATAACTTACACACTCATATGCCTGAAATCAAGGACCTGTACCAGAGAGCTGTTTCCTGGGCCTTTCACTACTATAATTTCATGGTTGTTTCCCTTTATCAACAACATGGGACTTCACCAATTTAAAGAAAGCAAAGAGTAGTGATCCAGGGTTGATGCAAAACAGCCATATTTCCTGGAAAGGTGTGTGTCCCCAGGACTCAAAGCTAGGCCTTGGAGTCACAAACCCAAGGCAATAAAAGCGCCACAAGATTGATGTTAACTGTAAATGCTCCAGGAGTTTCTTTATGCATATGAAGGGGTACTGAAGTTCAAAAAAAATTCTAAACAAAAATTTGGCAAATTGAACCCAACAATATATAAAAAGGAAAGGGCATCTACAAAAAAACCCACAATGGGGCTGGCCCCGTGGTCGAGTGGTTAAGTTCACGCGCTCGGCTGCAGGCGGCCCAGTGTTTCGTTGGTTCGAATCCTGGGCGGGGACATGGCACTGCTCATCAAACCACGCTGAGGCAGCGTCCCACATGCCACAACTAGAAGGACCCACAATGAAGAATATACAACTATGTACCGGGGGGCTTTGGGGAGTAAAAGGAAAAAATAAAGTCTCAAAAAAAAAAAAAACCCACAGCTAACATACTACTTATTACTGAAAGAGTGAATGCTTTTCCCCTAAGATCAGAAAAAGGCAAAGATTTCCATTCTCACTACTTCTATTTAACATTGTACCGGAAGTCCCAGCCAGTGCAATATGACAAGAAAAAGAAATAAGTTGCATGATATTAGAATGTAAAAAGTAAAACATGTGACAGATGACATGATTGTCCATGTAGAAAATCCTAATGATTTGACAATATAAAGCTCCTAGAATTAATAAGTGAATTTAGAAGGGTTGCAGGATTCAAGGCCAAGATACAAAAGTCAATTATATTTCTATATGATAATAATGAACAATTACTTGGAACAGAAATTTTAAAAAACAATATCACATACAATAACTCCCAAATTAAATACTTAGGTAGAAATCTAACAAAAATGTAGAGGATCTGCATGCTAAAAATTAAAAAATGTAAATGAAAACCATGTTCCTGGATTGGAAGAGTCAATAAAATTAAGATTGCTATCATCAGTTGATTAACAGATTTAATGCAATTCCAATCAAAATCTCAGCAGAAATCTTTGAAGATATAAACAAGCTTATTCTAAAATTTATATGGAGATGCAAAGGAACTGGAATAGCCAAAACAATTTTGAAATAAAGTTGGAGGACTCATATTACCCAATTTTAAGACTTACTATAAAGCTACAGCAATCAAGACAATGTGGTATTGGTGAGGGATAGACATGTAGATCAATGGAACAGAATTAGGAGTCTAGAAAGAGAACTACACAAATACGGCAAATTGATTTTTGACAAAGGTACAAAGTCAATTCAATGAAGCAAAGATAGTCTTTTCAACCAATGGTATTGGAACAATTGGATGCAAAAAAAAGTATCTCAACTTCAACCTCACACCTTATACAAAAATTAACTCAAAATGGATCATAAGTGTAAATCTAAATTGTATAGCTATAAATAAAATAGGATAAAAATCTCCTCAATCTAGGGTTAGACAAAGAGTTCTTAGGTATAATATCAAAAGCATAATCAACAAAAGAAAAAATTGAAATATTGAACAAAATATTGAACAGAAAATATTGAAAAAATTTAAAACTTCTGATCTGCAAAAGACTCTGCTAATACAATGAAAAGATAAGCTACAAAATAGAAGAAAATATTGGAATATTACATACCCAACAAAGGCTTTGTATCCAGAATATATAAAGAAACTCAGAACTCAACAGTAAGAAAACAACTCCATTAAAAATGGGCAAAATGCATTAACAGACACTAAAGGAGGATATATGGATGGCAAATGAGCGTTTGAAAAGATGCCCAATATTACCAGTCATTAGGGAAATGCACATCAAAACCTCAATGAGATAGCATTACAAACCTATTAGAATGGCTAAAAAAAATAAAACTAACAATTCCAAGTTCTGACAAGGATGCAAAGCAACTAGAACTCTCATACGTTGCTGATGGTAGTACTAAATGGTACAGCCACTCTGGGAAATGTTTTGACAGTTCCTTATACACATACACTCACCACATTACCCAGAAATCCCTCTCCTAGGTAACTACCCTACATAAATTAAAACTTACGTCCACAAAAACCTGTACATGAATGTTTATAGCAACTCAAATCATAATTGCAACCCAAATTGCCTTCAATGGGTGAATGAATGAACAATTGTGATATAGCCTTATAATGGAATACTACTGAGCAATAAGAAGGAACAAACTATTGATACATCCAACAACATGGATGAGTCTCAAAGGCGATATGCTGAGTGAAAGAAGCCACTCTCCAAGGTTATATACTGCGTGGTTCCATTTATATGACATTCTGGAAAAGGGAAAACTATAGTGATAGAGAACAGATTACTGGCTGCCAGGAATTAGGGGTGGGATGGGGATGTGATTATAAAGAGAAGTCTGAGGGAGATTTTTAGGATGATGGAATTTTTCTGCATCCAGTTTCTGGTGAAGGTTGCACAGATATATATACATTTGTTAAAACTCAAGGAACTGTACACCAACAACAAAAAAAGAGTTAATTTTACTATATGTTAGTTTCTAAAAAACTCTTAGAACTTTATACCAAAAAGGTCAATTGTACTGTATGTTATTTAAAAATGAAATAAAAAGAGAAAAAATTCAATACCACTACATATATACTAGAATGGCTAAAATTTTTAAAAGATTGACCATAACAAGTGTTAGTGAGGATGTGGAGCAACCAGGACTCTTGACACTGCTAGTGGAATTGTAAAATGGTACAACCACACCGGAAAAAAAGCTTGGCCGTGTCTAAAATGTTAAACATAGACCATACAAACCAGTCATTCCACTTACCCAAAAGAAATGAATACATATGTCCACACAAATACGTAAATGTTCATGACGGCTTTATCTGTAATAGCCTAAAACTGAAAGTGATCCAAATGTCCCTCAACAAGTGAATATCCATACAATGGAATAATACTCAGCAATTAAAAGGAATAAACTATTGAGATATGCAGTGATATGGATGAGTCTTGAAATAATCATGCTGAGCAAAAGAAACAAGACCAAAAAAATAGTAGTAGGGTTAAGAGCAGATAATATGCAGCCAGTGACAGAATTACTGAACTGGAAGGTACATCAAAAGAAACTATCCATGATGAAGTGTGGAGAGATATAAAGGATGGAAAACATATTTTAAAAAGTATAAGAGACACAGGAGATACAATATGGAGACATAACATATATGTCATTGGACTCCCAGAAGGAGAGGAGAGAGAGAATGGAGAAAAAGCAACATTTTTTTTTTTCTAAAGATTGGCACCTGGGCTAACAACCGTTGCCAATCTTTTTTTTTTTTTTTCTGCTTTATCTCCCCAAACCCCCCCTGTACATAGTTGTATATCCTAGTTGCAGGTCCTTCTAGTTGTGGGATGTGGGACGCTGCCTCAACGTGGCCTGACGAGCGGTGCCATGTCTGTGCCCAGGATCCAAACCCTGGGCCGCCACAGCGGAGCGCGCGAACTTAACCACTCGGCCACGGAGCCGGCCCTGAGAAAAAGCAACATTTGAAGAGATAACAAAAGGCATTAATCTCTGAATTCAAGAAGTCCAACAAATCCTAAGCAGGATAAATAAAAAATAAATCCACACCCAGACATACCATAGTGAAACTACAGGGGGGAAGAAAGCACATAGAAGGGAAAAAACTGACTATCTTCCAAGAAGCAATAGTTAGATTGATAGGTGATGTCTCAATAGGAACAATGGAATCCAGAAAACAATATAATGAAAGTAACTTCCAACCTACAATTTTATATCTAGCAAAAACATCATTCAAGAATAAGATGACACAAAGACATTTTCAGACAGCAACTGAGCAAATTTGCCAGCAGTAGACCTATAGTAAAGAAAACTCTAGGGCCGGCCTGGTGGTGCAGTGGTTAAGTTCGCATGTTCTGTTTCAGTGGCCCAGGGTTCGCTGGTTTGGATCCTGGGTGCAGACCTGCCCACTGCTTGTCAAGCCATGTTGTGGCAGGCGGCCCACATATAAAGAAGAGGAAGATGGGCATGGATGTTAGCTCAGGGCCAGTCTTCCTCAGCAAAAAGAAGAGGATTGGTGGCAGATGTTAGCTCAGGGATAATATTCCTCAAAAATATATATATATATTTTTTTAAGAAAGAAAACTCTAAAGAGTATTCTTCTGACAGAACAAAAATGATAGCACAGAAAAGATCAGAGATGCAGAAAAGAGCAACAAAAATAGTACGTATGTGGGTCAAAATGAACATTGACTTATATACGAAAAACAATAATGTTATAGAGGGTTTAACACACACAGAGAATTAAAATATATGACAACAGTAGCATTTAAGTTGGGGAAACTAATGTGGTCAACGTGTTCTATAGTCCTTACATTTTCTCAGAGAAGTGTAAAAGTACCCATTAATATTTCACTTTGATAAGTTAAGGAACCATGTTGTAATGTCCAGGGTAACTATTATTAAAATAGTAAAAGAAACTTCTTTTATTTGCAGACTAACAGAAGGGGAAAAATGGAGTAGTAAAAAACAATAAAACCAAAACAAAGCAAGTAAGTAGATGAAAGGTAAATATACATCTAAATTTACTCAGTAATCTTAGCATCATTAAAAGTGGGAAAGCCAGATCTTATGTGCCTTATGACGTGATGCAATATTATGCACACAACACCACCAATGAAGGCTTCTTGCCAAAAGAATTGAATATGAATCTGATCAAGGCTTCAGATCTAACTACCCATTTACGAGAAATATGAGCAACAGAAGAACGAGTTAAATGACATCACGAGAGAGCAATCAGGCAAAGACAGTCTGTGAGACATTCCACATAACAAATGACCTGGTTTCTCTGAAAAATCAATTCCATAAAAAAAGGTTGGGTGAGTGGGTTAAGAACTCTTATAGAATAAAAGAGTCAATTAGAGAAATTTGGATATGGATTGAATGTGTGATAAGTAATTATTATAAACGTTCCTACATCTGATGATGGCATGGTAGTTATATATGTTTTTACTGCCATCTGAGAAGCATACTTGGATATTTATCAGAGAAACTACATGATATCTAGGATTTGCTTTAAAACATTCCAGCATAAAATGGGAGGAGAGAGACAGATGAAAGGAGATTGCAAAATGTTGATAATTATTGAATCTGGATAATGGATAAACAGGGGCCTGTTATCCTATTCTGACTGCTTTTGTTTACGCTTGAAATTTTTTTTTAAAGATTGACTCATGAGCTAACATCTGTTGCCAATCTTCTCTTTTTTCTTCTTCTTCCCCCCAAAGTCCCCCAGTACATAGTTGTATACTCTAGTTATAGGTCCTTCTGGTTGTGCTATGTGGGATGCCACCTCAGCATGGCTTGTGAGGTCCTTCTGGTTGTGCTATGTGGGACACCGCCTCAGCAAGAGCAGTGCTATGTCTGTGCCCAGGACCCAAACTGGCAAAACCCTGGGCCACTGAACTTCACCACTTGGCCAATGGGCCGGCTGCCAAATGAAATTTTAAAAATTTGCTTATATACTGCTTATAAGAGATTAATCTAAACCATGATGGTTAAAAGTAAAAAGATTTTTTAAAGGAAAATATTAAGAATGATATATTTGTAAGCATGCAATAAGTTCCCAAAATATATAGTATATGGACTTTGCAAAGGACCAAGAAATCAAGACACCATGAAGAAAAAGAACAAAATGGGTAGACTTACCATAAGAAATGTAAGAACTATTTTTAAACTATAGTAAGTCATGAGACTGGTATCCAGAATACATAAAGAACTCTTTCAACTCAATAATAAAAAGACAGATTACCCAATTAAAAATGGGCAAAGGGGGCTGGCCCCATGGCCGAATGGTTAAGTTTGCACACTCCACTTCGGCAGCCCAGGGTTTCACTGGTTCGAATCTTGGGCATGGATGTGGCATCACTCATCAAGCCATGCTGAGGCAGCATCCCACATGCCACAACTAGAAGGACCCACAATTAAAAATATACAACTATGTACCGGGGGGCTTTGGGGAGAAAAAGGAAAAATAAAATCTTTAAAAAAAGTGGGCAAAGAATTCAATAGATGTTTCTCTGCAGAAGGTATACAAATGGCCAACAAGCACATGAAAAAATGCTCAGCATCCTTTGACATTAGGGAAACGCAAATCAAAATCACAATGAGATAAAACTTCACACCCACTAGGATGGCTATAATCAAAAAGACAATAACAAGTGTTGGCGAGAAGGTAGAGAAATTGGCCCCCTCATACACTACTGATAGGAATGCAAAATCATGCAGCTGCTTTGGAAAATAGCAGGTGATCAAAAGGTTAAACATAGAATTACCAAATGACCCAGCAATTTCACTCCTAGGTATACACTCCAAAGAAATGAAAACATATAAACATGTAAAAACTTGTATATAAATGCTTATAGCAGCATCATTCATAATAGCCACAATGTGGAAACAACCCAAATGTCCATCAACTGGTGAATGGATAAAGAAAATGTGGTCTACCCCTACAATGGAATATTATTCTATCATGAAAAGTAATGAAGTACTGATACAGCTACAACATGGATGACCCTTGAAAACATTATGCTAAGTGAAAGAAGGCAGCCAAAAAGAGCACATATTGTATGATTCCATTGATTTGAAATGACCAGATTGGCAAATCTATAGAGACTGAAAGCAGACTAATGGTTGCCAGAGGCTGGGAGGAGGGGGGATTAGGGGTGACCGCTAATGGGTACGAGATTTCTTTTGGGATGATGAAATATTCTAAACTTAGATCATGGTGCTGGTTGCACAACTCTTTGATTATACTAAAAGCATTGAATTGTATACTTTAAATGGGTAGATTTTATGGTATGTGAATTATATCTCAATAAAGATTTTTTTAAACTATAGTAATTCAAACAGTGTGGTATAGTTGCTGAAAAAGACAAATGACAAATGGAACAAAACCAAGAGCCTAGAAACAGACCCACATATGTAGGAATATTTTATATATTACAGAGCTGGCTCTGCAAATCAGTGGGGACAGTATTGGTTATTTGATAAAGAGTTGAACTTGTATCAATTTGAAATTTAAAAAACTTAAATTGGATGCCTAATTCATACATATCCTAAAACTGACTCTGTCAATTAAAGACTTAAGTGTGAAAAGTCAAACTATAGAGCTTTTAGGAGATAACATCAGAGAATATCTTCATTACTGTGGGGAAGGGAAGGCTTTCTTAAGACATAAAGCACTAATCATAATGAAAGTATTTCAATTTTACTACTTTAAAATGAAGACTACTGTTCATCAAAAGAAACAATAGAAAGAGTAAATGGCAAGCCACAGAGCAAGAGAAGATATTTGCAGGGATTGTTAAATTACATAAAACTGACAAAGGACTAATACCAAGAATATATAAAGGATGTGTGTGGATCAACAAGGAAAAGGCAAACAACCCAACAGAAAATGGCCATAAAAAAAGATCTATACAGGCATATCACAAAAGAGGAAACACGAATAATCAATAAACATGTGAAAAGATGCTCAATGTTATTCATAAGTAGGGATATGTTCGTTAAGGCTTAGATGTAATTTTTTTCTTTTTTTTTTTAAGTGAGCTTTTTTTTTTTTGTGCAGGGAAAGATTCGCCCTGAGCTAACATCTGTTGCCAACCTTCCTGTTTTTTTTTGTTTTTTTTTTTCACTCCCCAAAGCCCCAGTACATGGTTGTATATTCTAGTTGTAAGTCATTCTGGTTCTTCTGTGTGAGCCACCACCACAGCATGGCTACTGACAGATGAGTGGTGTGGTTCTGTGACCGGGAAGCAAACCTGGGTCACATGAGCACCAAACTTTAACCACTAGGCCATCAGGGCTGGCTCCAATGTAATTCTGTTTTTTAACATGCAAAGTTGGCAAAACTTGAAAGTCTGAAAATATGCTTTGGTGAGACTGCGTAACAATGGGAATTCTCATACATTGCTGCACATTCTTCCCAAAACCTAGTATTTTCAGATTTTACCAGTGGAAGTATAATCTAGTCCATTTTGGAACAAAGCTTGGCATTGCATGTTAAATTCGATTAAGGTGAGAAAGATTTTCCGGGACAATGGCAGTGTCTGCTACAAGAATGCTCTCATTCTTGCTTGCTTAACGAGATTTATAACATACCAGGAAAGGAAGATGTGGGGAACACTTACCCAGCACTAACTATGTGCTAAGCATTAAGTTAAGACTTTTTCACAGGCTTCTTTATTTAAAGCAAGGCAAAAGGGATACCCCAAACGCTGTTATTCTATGATGGGAAACTTCTAGCTGAAGTTCCTTCTACTAGAGACTCAGGACCACTGTTACCCCATCAGGACAAGCAACACGTTTACAAACATTACCACTCTTACTTCTTGCTTCAAGAGGCATCGGTTTCAAACATTTAAAGTCTTCAGTACAATAATAACCACATGCTAGGGTGTGGGATTAAAGAAATTCTTTCTTCTCGATACTATTTGATGGTGACAAGACAAATCCAGGGGATCTTCTATGTGAATGCTAGGAATGCCCAAAGAAGCAAAATGCCAGTCGAAGAAGTAATCATTATACACATAATATATGAAAATTTCCTTCAGCTGAAGAGAGACTTGAGTCATCAGGAAGAAAGGGCTCAACAAATAACAAATCCCAGATATGGTTAAAAGGAAACACACCCCTAGATGGATCTTAATGAACTTTTTGAGTTCAAAGATAAAGTCATATAAACTTCACAAAACAAAGGAAGAGGCAATACACAAAAGAGAACCAGACTAGCATCAGACTGCTCATAAAACTGAAGTTGGAAAACAGGGAAACAACATCTATAAACTGTGAAAGAAAAGGAATTGTGACTAAAAGTTTACACCTCCCAACTAAGGTACCATTTCTCAAGGCAAAAGTGGATATTTTGGGGTAGTCAAGGCCTCAGAAAGAATATACACCCACATATCAAAAATGAGGGAATATACATGAGGTATATACATCAATCAAACGGCAATTTATTCAGCACAGAGATGTCAAATGGGGACAGATGAAATGAATATGAAACAGCAGTAGCAATAAATCGTGCAATGGACACTTATGTCCAAATAGATTACGATAACATGACTGAGGATTTGTAATATAAGAGATAAGAAAGGACTGTTGAAATAGAAAAGACATATCAGACAAAGCCGGATTCAAGATCAAATGTTAAAGAGGACAGAAACAGATGTTCTGTAAAAGGTACAATCATGAAGAAGATATGTCACACATCTATGTGACAAAAATCTATAGATGTCAAATACATAAAGCAAAATTTGAAATACAAGGAAACTGAATAAAATGCCATTACGATGGGAGATTTTAATAGTTTTTTCAAAAGTTAAAAAATCAAGTAGTCAAAAGATAGCCAGGATATAGAGAATTTGAAAATATAATCAACAAGCTCAATTTCATCCATAAATTTATACCAGAAATGGAAAAATACACATTATACTAACATGCTTGTGCTGTATTTCCCCAAAAAAATATTATGCTTTGGCCCCCCCAAAAAAACTTTAAAAATTCCAAAAACTGTAGAAGTGATACAGGCTATACTTTGAACCCAAACCAATAAAGCTAGAGATCAATACTAAAGAGATTAATAAAAACATTAACTACTTGGGGGCCGGCCCAGTGGCCTGGTGGTTAAGTTTGCATGCTCCGCTTTGGTGGCCTGGGATTCGCGGGTTCAGATCCCAGGCGCAGACCTACACACTGCTCATCAAGCCAAGCTGTGACAGCATCTCACATACAAAATACAGAACGATTGGCAACAGATGTTAGCTCAGAGCCAATCTTCCTCACCAAAAAAATAAAATAAAACTTTAACTACTTGGAAGTTAAACAGCACTGTAAAGTGGAAATCAAAACTGATGTGTAGAACTATCAAGAAAGTTATGAAAAAGAACAATTCATATACAGTGGGACATAGTTAAGTTGTATACTAAAGGAAATGCACAGCTTTCAAGGAGTTCATTTAAAAAGAAATAAAAATAAGTGAAGTATGAAACATAAGACATTTTAACTAGATAACAAAATGAACCAAAAAATAGGAAAAGAAAATTAACAACAACACAAGAGGAAATTAATTAAATAGAAAAAATATATAAAGAATAAACAAAATTAAGAGCTGTCTCTTTGATAATATTTATGAAATAACTAAACTTCTGAAAGCCTGTTTAAAGAAAAATGAGAGAAAACAAAATATACAAAATGCAGAATGAGACAGGAGATATAGCCAGAAACAAAAGAGAATAAAATAATCATAAGAGAATACTGTGTGTGTCTTTATGGCAATAAATTGAAAATCTCGAAAAGTGGTTCTCAACCCTGGCTGCACACTGTTATCACCTGAGGGGTTTGGAATATTACTGATGCCTGAGCGCCACTCCCAGAAATTCTCATTCAATTGGTCTGGGGTGTGGCCCGGGCACTGGGAAGTTCAAAGACTGCCTCACATGATTCTGATGTTCGACCAAAATTGAGAAGCACTGAATTCTTAGAGGGCTTGGGCCATGTGGTCCGTGGACCAGCAGCATCAGCATCTCCAGGGAGCTTGCAAGAAACGCAGAATCACAGGCCCCACCCTTGGCCCATGGCATCAAAATGAGCATTTTCACAACATCCCCCAGGTGATGTGTATGCACATTAATATATGAGAAGTACTGATCGAGAGAAAATGGGCAATTCCAAGGGAAATATAGATACCAAAATTTACTTAAGAAGAAAAGCTGATGGACCAATTAATGTAGAAGAGATCAGAAAAGTAAAGACTTACCATTTATAGAGAGGCATCAGACCCAAATACTTTCACAACTGAGTTTTATCAAATCCTTAAAAATCAGATAGTGCCTCTGGTTTTTAAACCATTCCAGATTATAGAAAAGTTTCCAGGTTTATCATATGGAGCTAACGTTACACCAATATCTAAACCTGATGACAACAGTACAAAACAAGAAAACACCAGAATTACGAACATATGTACAAAAATTCTAAATAAAATACTAGCCAATTTAGGCAACAGTGTATTTAAAGAACAATAAAAATTGCCTAAGTAGGGTATTTTTATCCTAGAAAGGTGAGTATGGCTTAACTTTAGAAAATCTATCAGTGTAATTCAATATACTTCATTACATCAACAAATAAAAAGAGGAAATCAAGTAATTATATCAATAGGTGGCTAAAAGACATTTGATAATATTTTCATTCCTAATAAAATCTCTAAGTAAAATAATGGAAGGATACTAACCTTGGTAAACACTATTTTCCAAAATCAACGTTATGCTAAGTGGTTAAATACTGAAGTCCTGCCATTAAAGGCAGGAGTACACAGAAATGCCTGCCAGAATATATATTATTCAGCATTGTTTTAGAAGTTCTAGCTAACATATGATGCAAAAAGGAAATAATTGGCATCTTTTTGCAATATGACTGCACACAGAAATTCAAAAGATTACTAAAGCACAATTAGAATTGGGAAGTTAATGTGGTAAAGTAGCTGGGTCCATGAAAAACATACAAAAATCAATAGCTTTTCTCTAAATACTAGCAGTATCTAGGTAGCTAAAAAATTATAATGTACTTATGAAAAGTATAGGACCTATATGAAGAAAGCAATAAAATTTTATTAAAGAATGTAAAACAAGACTAAAATAAATAGAGGAACATGGATGTGAAGACAATATGATAAAAATACCAGGCTCAATTTAATATTAAAAATTCATGCAATTTGAATAAAAAGTCCCAATAAATCTAAGGGAAACTGGGTAAAATGATCTTAATGTTTCTATGGAAGAATAAATGTCAAGAAAACTATGAAGAAGGAAAGGACTTGCCTTCTAGGTATTAGAGTTGACCACAGGGACTGTGAGTAAAACAATATGGCATCAGCAAAAGAACAGCAAATAGATTAGTAACACAGAATAGACTTCAGAAATAAACCCAAGGATCTATGAACTTAACAGGTAACAAGGCGTCATTTCAGTTCACGGGGTACAGGACGACCAGCTTAATAAACAGCACTGTAATAACTGGCTCTCTAACCAAGAGCAAGGAGAAATAAGACCCCTACCAAACAACATATACCAAAATAATTTTAATTGTATAAAAATCCAAATAAAATTAGAACAGTAAAAATATCAGAAGAAAAGCTAGGCATATATTTGTAGAACCTTGGGGTAGAAAAGACCTTTTTATAAGTAGGACAAGAAACTCCAGGAATCATAAAGAGAAAAAAATAAACATATTTGATTACACAAACATTAAAGATTTTTGTATATATAAACAATAACAAGATAAACCATAGACTAGAAAAATGTGCAGCAAATGTAGTAGAAAGCTAATAGGCCAAATATACAAAAGACTAAATAGAAAATGGGGCACGGGATTTGAACAGATGATTCATCAAAGAGAAAACTCAAAGGGCTGCTAGGCATACGAAGGTATTACTTAACTCCACTAGGAGTCAGGTCAAGGCAGATTAAAACAATGATAGCGGGTCGGCCTGGTGGCACAGTGGTTAAGTTGGCACATTCCGCTTCTTGGCGGCCCAGGGTTCACTGGGTTCCCGGGTGCAGACATGGCACCGCATGACAAGCCATGCTGTGGTAGGCGTCCCATGCATAAAGTAGAGGAAGATGGACACGGATGTTAGCTCAGGGCCAGGCTTCCTCAGCAAAAAGAGGAGGATTGGCAGCAGTTAGCTCAGGGCTAATCTTCCTCAAAAAAAACCAAACAAACAATGAGGGCATGTATAGATTCTTTTACCTGTGATATTGACTCTAGCACCCACTGTTTGTAAGAATGAGGGGAATGGGCCCTCCCCTATGTTGCTGTGACAGTGTGAATTGCTACAACCCTGAAAACCTCACCATCCAACAAATATTTCTTTAGCACCTGCTGTGCACCATGTTGTTGTAGGTGAACAGCAATGAACACACCATAAACATCCCTGCACTCCTAGAATTTACATCCTAACAAAAACTAATTTGCAATTATCTAGTCACATTTTTTTAAATAGCATATATCCTTTCACTTGGCAATCACATTTTGGGGGAGTCCAACTTATAGAAATCGAAGCACAAGTATGTAAGGATGATATGCACAAGGATAGTTATTCCAGCATTCTCGTAGTGGCAGAAATCTGGAAACAACACAAATGTCTATCAAAGGGGAATGGTTGACTAAATTATGGGGAGTCCAATCTCTGGAAAGATATTTAGCTATCACAGAGAATGAGATAGATCTCAGTCCACTGTCCCAGAGGGATGGATGTGATATATTAAGTGACTCGCACCGATATCTAACCTCATTTTGGTCAAACAATTTGAAATCTCGCCACATCTCCTCTTGCTCTCTGCACGACCCTACCTCTGTATAGGTTTGTATGAGCACGGAGGGAAGGCGCACAGTCTGTTAACTAGGATTACCTCAAGGAAACTGGCTTGGAGGAAGTGTGGGGGTGAGATCATTGTCTTTATACTTATTTTGTGTTGTACAACATTTGTTACAATAACGCGTATTTTTGCAATTGAAAAATCTAATAAAACTCAGTAAAGATATTTTTAAAGGGTAATAAAATTCTGGGTAATGGGATTGAGGGGGGAAAGCATTTTACTTTCTTCTCTGTACCATTCTGAATTTTCCATATTCTAAAAAGAATGTGCATTAAAAACTTTGTAAAGGCAACCAATAGATACGGAAATACTTGATGTTCGAAAAGAAAATCACTGAACATAGAATAGAATCGAGCTGTAGTCACAAGACAGATAAAAGATTTACGTGTATGGACTAAGACCGGAAAAGCACAAAAATGAACACCACTAATAAACCAAGTGGCATTGTGGGTGATCATTTTTCCAAATTTTGTCATGAAAACAGGGAATAAACGTAACTTGCAAGGTTTCCATCTTTGTATAGTAAGTATATTTGCTCTTTAAAAGTTCTTTTTCTGAAGAAAAATTAAAGCATACTGCCCTGGGAGAAACGGGGACTAAACCATTGGAAGTCTGTCACAACCACCACTTAAAAGGGGCAGTAAAAGTCAATACAGGAAAACGGACACGAATATGCAAGGCTAAAGGCAAAAGCCTCACACTTTGCTAGTGGGATATGCCAGAGGGCAACCCAGAATTGGACTAACCCTTACGATGTTATGAGAACGGCCTAAGGGGACTCTTCTCTGCCCTCCGGGAGTCCCAGCCCGGGAGGGCTAGGGCGGACGCCGCAGCGGTTCTCTCCCACTTGCTTCTCCCACTTGCTCCGCATCTGTGGTAGGAGCCCGGGCGGTCTTTCTATAGCTCACGGAGGGTAAGGCGGGTGCCACAGCTTCGAGTGGCCGGCTGCATCGGTCAAGGCCTAGATTGGGAGAAAGAGATTCAGCCTCTGGGTCTCCCAGTCCAGACTCACTAGATGAAGTCACACACACCACTGGTGGTTTCCTGTGTCTATTCTCAATGTGGTTAGAACCCAGAGAGGAGGATGGGTGTCATCAGAACCTCCCAAACCCCAACAGACAGCTCTGCAATACCTCCCCTTATTTCAAAGCAGCTCAGGCCAAAGGAAATGGGTTCCGCATTTAAAGCCAAACCTAAGCATGAAGGAAAAGCAGAAACTGGCCTCTCGGAGAGCAAAAGAACATGGGTCTAGTTATTCTATTTTTGTCAATGTGTTTAGATATTTCTGTGGTAATTCACATCATGAATGCATAAATGCCTTATCTCAAATTCCTAAGCAGGTTTTCCGTAGCAAAGTATTCTAGAGGCTTTAAAATATCAGCAGGTCACAATGCCAAATCCTTTGTGTTCACCAATACCAGCAATACAAGTAACATGAGAGACCAAGCGAATAGGAAAAACCAAGTAAAGGAAAATAATTCTTGAATTTTACCTCGAACTTGGTAGACTAAGAATATCCATCTCAGAGGTCATGAAAATGATTTTAAAGTCCGAGCAGGTGCAGACGTCATACCTATACGCAACAGCAATACGTCACCAGTGTTAGCAGGGGTCGCATCACTTCCAGCTCATACCGTGTCAGGGATGTATTATCTGTGTGATTTAAGCGCCCTCATTTGTGTGTGTGTGTGTGCCTTGTCTATAGCCAACACTCCACTAGGGTAACTTAAAACAAAATAGGAATTTATTTACAATAGCAAAGATGTCAAAAATAACAGGAGTAATATATAACAAATCCAAGAAGTATTTTATGAAAAAGGCAAACAATATATACACAAAAGATAAAACAAAATCCAAAAGGGCAAACTTAATTTTGACCTTATCTAAACAGCTGAAGAATGTGGCAAAATGGTTTCTCAGATACGAATTACTTAAGTAACGCTGGACCAATTAATTACACATACACACGCACGCATACATACTTTTCAGCCCTTCTCTTTCACTTGCTCAATCTTCCTCTGAATTCTATTTACCTTTGAGGAATGTAACTTAGGGGAGGCCATGCAAGATTTCGGAAGTACACACTACTTACATGTGCACCAAAGGATATACTTACTGACTGGCAGGCTCCCATTTTCAAAGGGGTCAACTGAGGGTAGAGCCCCATTTCATCTTCACTGCTTATTTCTGGGGTTTTGTGTGTGTGTGTGATTTTCTTGTCTACCACACAAAATGTTGCACGAGCAATCTTTTAAGTTCCTCGAGTGCTCTAAAACAGTGTTTCCCAAATGTGAGCATGCACCAGAATCATTGGAGGACATGCTAAGGCACAGATCACTGGGTCCCACCCCCAGTTTCCGGATTCAGTGAGTCTGGGGCAGGGCTGAGAATCTGCATCTTCAACCAAGTCCCAGGTGATTGTGATGCTGCCGCTGCTGCCTAGCCACTTTGAAAGAAAACCACTGCTCTCAAGCATCACCCCCCTACGATTTAGACTGGTTAAGCTTTTCCTTACGTGAATCATAGAATTTGTGAGAAATAAAGGAAGTTATTAATACTGAGATTCCCAGAGAACAGAGCAGTACATTATCTGACTGGTTAGGATCACAAACTGGTAAGATGTTATGTCAGGCATTATATTACAACTAAGTTTTTCATGCTATGGTTTTGTCTGATTTATGGCTCTGGACAGTGATGTTCACCATGTTCTCTTGACGGTTTACCTCAAGTTTTGATTATTTACTATTCCAACTATTAGGCAAACACTTGTTCTGACATAGTTGAATTTAACTGCAGGATCTCATCTTTAAAAACCAAAGGTGGCTCAAACCCATCCTGTTATTCTCTTTTGACCCCTGATAACTTTACCTAACTTCTGATGTTTATCATGACACTGACTATTCTCTGGTATGTTAGTGCCCACTAAAGCCCTTCAAACTGGGCACAAAGGCATAACTCCAGGGCAGGGCTTCTGCTGTGGAAGTGGGGACATCTCGCACTGATTAAACGTGCTGTAGATTGATACTGAAATGAACTTAAGTGCTCTCAAAAACCACTTTAGGCGTGGGAATTTTATCTCAGGGAAACTGGAGATGCTAATAAAACAAATCCTTTATGAAGATAAAAGAAAAAAATAAATTTCAAGGACATGCTCATCAAAGGACTCACCAATCACCTCAATTTCTCTGAAATATTACTTGCAAATTCACAGGGCTGAAATATTATCAGTATTTGCATCCAAGTCACAAAATTCAAAGCAATCAAGCATTTTGCATTCCACTGCTGCATAAAAGGAATTAAGAAATGGGGAAATAAAAATACACTGCTTTTGATGTTTATTAGGTTTACAAAAACTGTACATTTTTTTCTTAAGAAAAAGCATTAACTTAGTACTGGTATCAAATAGACTAAACATTCATTAACAGGAAAATATTCTGATTTTTATTTTTGCACGTTATTCTCAAGTACACAATTACAATAATGTCACACATCCCTATATGATTTTCTTTTTATGTATTTTACTTTTTTTACAAAGTGTACAGAGGGAGGGACATACAATATTTAATAGGATATTTCTACAGAACAATAACTTATATTATGTCCTTGTAAAAATCTGTACCTCTTTAAAACATTTAACTGAAACATCCATTTTTTTAGCTTTGCTAATCAAAATTGTTTTAAGAATTAAAACTAGGTTGTAACTAATGTCAGTACATAACAGTGACTACAATTTCATTTTCTCTTTATACAGACAAATACATTTTATCATATTCACTTGACCAAACCCTTAAATACCTTTTAAAGGTTTCAATATTGTGCTTTAAAAAGAAAAGAACTGTGTATGATTCCAGACTATGTAAGAGAAATATAAAGTGTGTAAAGTGTTGTGTTCTTTATCTTTCAGTTTATTTAAAAAAATATAGTTAAATGACCAATTATTTATATTTTCTGTATTAATTTTACAAGACGTTTTAAAATTAATAAATTTCCACTTTCATTTAAGTGTATTACCTCATTTCTGGGAAAAATAAAAAGGAAGGGAGATTTTAAAGGTTCTCACAAAAAAACAGACAGAGCTTTCAAAGAACAGTACTGCAGGGCAATGAATCACGTAACTGTAAGTTACTTAAAAAAAAAAAGCCATGTTATGGGGGCCAAGAGGGCACAGGAGTTCCCACTGGGATAAATTGATGCCTTGGCTTTGACTGGCATTCAGGTTGGAGCCCATACCAGCCTAAAGCACTTGATTTAGAACTGGACTAAATCACCTAGCACTTCACAGGCTTGCCAAACACCAAATATTTAGATCTCTAACTCTATAAATATCAGTCTTCAATATAAGTATCAATGGCAAAAAGAAGGATGAAAGGTAAAAACCTAACAGCATGAAGAGGCTAGAGTACCATAATGAAGTGGCAAGGCAGCTAACAAGTAGAAAGGAAAGTCCTAAATCGCCCACAGTGTGCCAGATACTCATGTGCCGATAGCCAATTTAAGGGACCCCCAAAACTGTTTTCTGTTCTCCAAGATTCATCTTAACATAAATAAATTCTAAATAACAAGAGCTCGTTTTATGAATTTATGAGCCTGATTCAGAACTGTTTGTTAAAAAATGTCAACTCTCAAAGAAAAAACTGTGAAAAGACTTGGTGACATTCCAAATAAGGCCTCAGATTTTCCTCATGCACTTAAAACACACCTTTATCTTCTAATCAAAGCCAACTTGAGTGTTTTTTAAAGTTTGCTAACTGTAACTAAGAAATAATAGAGCAGGCTGAACTTGCCAAGTGTGTCATAATTAGCACCCATTCTCTGGTACATGAAGCCATCGCTTCCTTAGTCCCCCTCACTTGGTGACACAGAGTTCCCTCATGGGCTTCTGAGAGAGAAGTGAGGGAGTTACGTCTGGATACTCACTAGCTTTTCAGAAAAATATAAAGGCATGGAGCTGAAGTTGTATGAAAACATCCTATCTAGAAACATCTTAACTTCTATTTTTCCATTACCAAAGATATTTAAAAGAAAATACCTTTATTCTTTAAAAATACTAGTGTCCTTATTTTCCTTCTAATTCTTCACCTGAGTAGTCTCTCTGAAGAGCATGACTTAGAAAATGCTCTCTCATGCATCCCTGCATCTTTCATGTTATTGTAAATTTAATACTTTTCATTATAGATTTTAAACAACTACTACTTGGGGTTGTGTGTATAAATATGTAAATAAGCAATACACACAGATACATGTTATATATATGTGCATATATATAATTCAGGGTACATTTACATATATAAAGTTGCAAAAGATCCTATGAGCCACGAATTACCTCTAGGTGATTCCAAAATGCAGTCCTCAATAAGTCTCATTTGTAGTACACAACCATTCCAAGACAAGGCAGCACAGACAGAATAATCAAAATACAACAGGATCAAGCAAAATTTTTCAATAAAGTTTTCTAAAAGTTTGCTATGCTGACAAAAGATGTAAATACTCCAAAGAAAGCCCCCCAAAAAGTGTATTTTGTCTGCTCAACAAAATGAAAAGTAAACACGAACCCAGCCACTGCTCTTTACTCAGTGATGCCAGGGACGCAAAAGCTCAAATGGAAACTGTCATTGTCATGTGGTCTGAAAATGTAAGCAAGACGAGTAAATGATTTCCATGTTAGGATAATTAGACCTGACCGTAAAATCTCCCATTTATGTTAGTAGACGTCTCTGACAATTTTATTGTGAGAAATTTATGGGGGGGAAAATGAGTCAACACGAATACTTTTGGAGTTACCAATCTAAAGTTACCTTATGTTAAATGGTCTTAGAAGAGTACCATCAAGGTAAGCAAGGTAAATATTTAAATAAATATAAAACTTCTAAGATAGAAAAATTCCATATAGAATCAGGGATTACTTTATTAAAAGCAACTTGCTTGTTGCTGCTCTTCCCCATTTATTAAACAAACTGAATAGAATTCAGAACACACTATTGAACAAAATGTAAAAAAAAAAAAAAAGGTCAACTAGAAGCAATAATTCTATTTGTACACAGCATAAATCAATATACAGTATTGTATGTGAACGAGACTGGTTGGCTTTAAAATGAATTTTCTGTTTTAAGGCCAACATCTCTACAAATGTCTGCAGAAGTATTGTTAGGGCAGGCCAACTTCTTTATGATGTCGCATTATGTGCTGGTTCTTTTCTGAAGGCCTTCGGAACCCTTTCTTGCAGTACTCACAACGGTGAGGATAGTCTTTCGTATGAATGGAAATGACGTGCCGTTTAAAGCCTGAGGCGTCTGTAGTGCTATACTCACAGTACTCACACTGATACACTTTCCGGCCACTGTGTGTCTTCATATGCTTTTTAAGCTCATTCTGTTGCCTAAATCCCTTTCGACATCTCTTACACCTAAACGGAAGATCTTTTGTGTGAACTGAGAGAATATGGCGACTTAGAACAAATGGATCTGCAATCTTAAAGTCACAATGTCTACACTGGTGCATTTTTTTACCCTTGTGGGCAGCCACATGTTTCTTGAGTTCCGAAGGCCTGTGAAAGCCTTTATCACACATGTCACACTTATGGGGGTAGTCCTTTGTGTGAACTGAAATTATGTGTCGTTTCAAATCACTTGAGTTCGAACTCTTGTGGTCGCAATGCAAACACTGGTGTGTTTTGCTTTCTTGGTGGATAAGAGCATGTTGCTGCACCTCTTTGGTATCTGAGAAAGTCAGAAGACAGATGTCACACTTGAATGGCATCTCTTTACTATGCTTAGTTTTTACATGCGTTTTCAAGTTAGAAGAGTCTGCAGACCTATATTCGCAGTACTGGCATTGGTACGGCTTCTCCCCAGTGTGGATTCGCATGTGCTTTTTGAGCTCTGACGGGTGCCGAAAACCTTTACCGCATTCCACGCAAATATGAGGGAAGTTCTTGCTGTGGACTGCCAAAAGGTGGCGATTCAATAACCCTTGTTCAGCTGTCTCATATTCACAGAATTTACACTTGTGCATTTTGTTGGCTCCTTTTTCCTTATGCACCATTTTGTGAGTAAACAAAGCCCCAGCATGAGAGAAATGCTTCCCACACTCATCACACTCGATGGCCTTCTCTGCCTTGCTGGTCAGCTTGTGGCTCTCCAGGTGGTTGTGTAAACTTATCTTCTTGTTGGTGGTGTAGTCACAGTCAGTACAGCGGTACTTCTTCTTGGTAAGGTGTTCAGGATGGTTTTTCATGTGCCTTTTCAAAAAACCTCTCGATTTAAACTTTTTCCCACAAATCATACAAGGATAGACAGTTAAGGGATGTCCATCAGGGCCAATAATTATTGCTAAGAAAGGAAAAGAAAGGAGCATGAGTGATCAAATCAAGTTCTGTTTTGGTTTCTTCAAGAATTTAAAGTGTGTGTTCTGGACATTACTGAGCAAGTACTCCTAAGTTAGGCTATTTGCTACTTAACATTCCTTTTACCATTTTTCAACATAAGAGAAATAGCAACCTCATCATAAAGAGAACTTCGTCTGGAAACTTTATTCATAGTTTTGTGATCACAATTTCTGCTTTGGTTATTCCAAAAACCATAATTTATGTCAATTTATAGTAAAGCTTAAATTTTAATATGCAAATCAGTATACAAGAATAGACAGGAATATGTCACATGAACTGAAATACTTGTCCTGCTGCTCTGTAAATTATGCCTGCTTTATGCTGACATAATCAGATTCTTAAATATATGATTTAGTTTAAAAAAGTTAATATTGCAACATATTTGAGGGATTTCTTTTCATTTCCACATAAAAATCACCTGAATTTTGAATTTTTTTATCCATGTTTGATCCATTTCCTGTTTCTTTTTATCCAAGGAAATCATTCATGAATATCACTGAATTCTTAAAATTATATTTTCAAATTCAATACACAAAAGCTACACGTGGTCTAGCAGCTAAAATGCCATCCCAACACCTCTGTGGATACATACTAGAGTTTCATCTGAGAGCTCGAAAAGCACGCTGCGCTGTGGACTCGTGCGCCCTCACCTGTTTGGTACTGCCTGGAATCAGGTCTTCTCCTTTTCTTTGGTTTTTGTTTAGCCAGTCTGCCGAGCCCAGCAGACTCATCTATGTGCAAGAGGGCACTTGCAGTGCCATTCCGGTTTTCAATTCCATCAGAATTATTACCTAACAATGCGCATTAAAAAACAAAATTATACAGTATTATAAATTATAATGAATTAGGGATTGTTTACTAACTATAACAACGAAAAGTAAGCCATGATACTCATGAATGACAGAAATTCCCCATTCTAGGTAATGGGTTTATGACATTTATTATAGCATGACTGTAGGAAATGCCTAGCTTCCAAATCTAAAAAACACATGTCAGCGTTTTGCCCCATGGACTCCCTTGTTGTTTCCCAAAATTGTAAAGTCCTGGGCCAGATATAATCAAGATGAAAAGTTTCAGCTTGAAAGCCTGTGTACTTCTTGCAGTACTTCCTTCTACGTAATAAACACATGAAGGAAATTCCTGTTAAAAATAAAGACAAAAAGTAGACTTTATAATCTTCCTCTACTCTTGTTCAAATCAAATAACCCTTCCAGGGTTACTGGTATTTCAGATTTCTTAAACCTAAGACCACAGAAACTGTTTTCCCATCATGAATTCATGATCAAGAACCAACTCAATCCTAAGAGCTGCTCTGTGACTCACCGTAAGCGGCTGCCCATGCTATTGGCATGAAGGTCTTGATTTCATTGTCATCGATTTGCTGTTCATGCACGGCAGCAGCTGCTGCTGCTGCAGCAGCATCCTCCTCTCCTACAATCACTTCCATATAAACTTCATCAGCAATCTCAGCAACGTCTAGGTAGAAAATTACATAAATTTTTGTGACTAGGTTTACAGAGATCACAGGAAAGATATTTTCATTTGAATTCAGTTAATAAACAAGTAGAAAGAAGGTTCAAATATTATATACCTAGAACACAGCTTTCACGCAGTAAGCGTTCAATAAATATTTGTTGAATGAATCATTTCTTGGCTTTCACCATAATTTGTTTCTAAAACAACATTCTAAGCATACATAACGGGTCACTGGGAATATCCCAGCATAATCATCTCTACAATAACGCTACTTGTTTCCCTCAAATACTGGCCATATTAAAAAAAAAAAAAAGCTAAAGGAACATAAAATTTTCTCCCACAAAAAGGCCACCTACTTACTTAAATCTTCATCTTCTTGCTGAGAGTCGTTGACAGTCATATAAACCATCTTTTCCCTTGGCACACGAATACTGCTATTCTGATCAAGTAGTTCAACTCCATGATCATTCTCAGGCTCACTCTCCACAATGTCTACGGTGCCGCCTATCAGAGAAGATGACATATCCAAGGATTTATGTAAAAATTTCATTTCCAACTGTTTCACTTATTACATCTCACATACTTTTCTATTGCTACATTGGAATCCTTGTTTAAAAGTTATCTTCAGAAAAGATTTCAAATGTTCTCAATTTAAACCACCCAAAAGTAATCGGGTTGAAGTGCTTGGATCAGGATGTATAACATACCGAAGGTTTCCTCTTACCTAAGTCATCTTCTCCAGGGTCAGCTTTAAAAATGTACACCTTGATGACTTCAGGGCAAGTGCCATCTACTTTACAAGGATCGATTTCCGACTCTGCATCCATGGTCATTCCAGAGGAACCGTCGTGTTCTATTTTACCAGCATCATCCACTAAAAAGGCAGGAAACACATTACAAATAATAATAGCAGATACTTAAATAAATGTTACCATTTTCAAAAGTCCTTTTCACAAATATCATCTCTAACTTGATTCACATAAAATTGGATGATTTTGCCTAGACAAGCAGACATGCAGGGTATGGTGTGAAATATGGCTGACTGCTAAGCCAAAGCCAGGTCACAGAAGGCCTTGTGCAACCAGGCAGAGGGGCTCAGAGACTTGATCCTGGTAGGCTGGAGGTTTCTCAATCTGGTCAGGTATCAAAAATCTCTTAGGGAATCTAAAAACACAGGCCCCAACCCACCAGTACTAGAGAATCAGAATCTGCAGGGCTGGGATCTGATAATACAGACAGATTTAGAGGTACCTTGCCCAGGGATCCTGATCAGAGTTTTGAGAACCTCTGTTGGAGGTGCAGGAAGACTTTTAAGCAGAGCAGTGACAAGCTCAGATGGTCATTTTTGCTACACCATGCTGGCAATAATGCAGCATGAACACAAGTCAAGGAGGAATGTCTGTACTGACCGTAGTAACCTGGAAGTCACTGATGTTCCCAGTGAAAAGCAGTGTAGTGAAGGCTGTATGGGGTCAGATTAAGGTGGGTTGAGGATTTAATGGAAGCTGTGAATTTCTTCAATCTAATTTTAAGATGGAGAACAAAGGGGCAGTAACTAGAATAGGTTGTAGGGTCAAGGAGTTTTCTGTTTAATTGATAAAAATACTCACGCAAGCTCAGTCTGTGAGAGAAAATAGAAAGTGCAAGGCTGAAGCCAAAGAACATGGTGAAATTTCTGGATCAAGATGTCAGAAGAAAAGGGGGAAGACAAAAGTAGGCACAACGATGAAGGAATTTTCCTTCAGTAGGAGAAATACACTATTCTTCTGAGACTTGAGGGGGTAAACATGGATGAGAATGAAGCTACACTGTGTTTAGGGAAGGGGAGAAGGCTGTAATGCAGAACATCGGAGGAGTTCATGGCTGGTGGCTCCAGCCGGGGCTATGAAATAGGAGGCAAGGGCTTTGGTTACCAGTGAGAGAATGGCAGACTGGGCTAAGAGCTTGAGATGCTAGAAAAAATGAGCTGATGTAAGACAAGCTTAACAAAATGAAGGTTCCAAGAGATCAGCTGGTTAAACTCTTCGTAGTTTACAAAAAGAGAGGTTCCCTGAACCCTGAACATAACTACCCAAATTCAAGTATCTTGACTATGCTTTATAAAAATGGTTTGTAGGGGGAAAGAATTGGCACTATATCCTTATTTCTGGCCTGATTTGTACTTATGCTTTTCAAAGCTAAATATTTCTATGACATACTCAGCTGACTACGCCAATGTTATTTTCTTAAAGGTGGGTTTTGAATTTCAAACTGAGGTCGTATGAGAAGGACGAAGATCTCACCAAACTAGCAAGAGAGTGCTGAATAAATCTGCTACATTAACTCATCTCTGAACAGTTTGATATTGTTGATGAAACATGGCCTCTTTTGGCAAGCTTTGTCAAAACTGATTCTAACAGGTACTGGAAAATCAAATGTCCTTGTGTTTACAGAGAAAAAGGTCAGGGTAACTGTTTTTGCGTACGTTAGTATGTCAGTACTCATTAAGATAAAACCTTTGATGACTAGAAAATCTAATCATTTTAGAGCTTGCAAAATGTCACGTATTTACCTGTAACTTGGAGTACAAGATCTTTCTGTTTGCTTTCATAAATGTGAGGGGAAACACGTTTCAAATATACAGGCTTACCAGAGGCGAGCAAAGCTATTCCACTGTTAAACAAAAGTAGAATTCACCTTCAGATTTTCACCTTGAGAATTTGCCTCACTAACTCAACCTATGAAATTAGTCCGAATATGAAATAGTACAGAAGAGATTTAAGAAAAAAAAGCCACTGTGATGTTCCTGTTAAGGACTCAAAATTTCACTGATTTTAAAGCTACCATTAAAAATGAATTTCTAAAAACAAAGAAGGCTTCAATAAAACTGAGTCATCATATGTATGATGTCTGCATAAATGCCTTTTTCTGATGTAATGAAGGACTAGAGCTTTCGAATAAGGCCTTTCCAAAATAGAAGAGCATAATTTCTGGAAATTAAGACTACTTCTAATAATAACTACCATTTGCATGGCATTTTGCAATTTCCTTAGCATTTCTATGTACTTTTATTTCATTTGAGTCTCACCTTTTCCAGATAAAGAAATAAAGGCTCTGAGATGGTATGTGACTTGCCCAAAGTCAGTGAACTACTAAATGAGGGGTGGGAGAGTGAGGAGATGCCTGTATTTAGAACCCAGACCTTTATTTTCATCTTCTGATTTTTTTTAAGAAATGTATACTCACTGTATAAAATTTAGTATTTTTTTTAAATCACTAATAGTTCCACCAACCAGAGATTCCATCATTATGTTAGTAAATTTCCTTCCCAGTTTATGTGGTTTTTCTAAATAAAATTGGCATCAGTTTCCTCAAGCCATATATAATAATAATCTGTACATCTCATTCAGCATTTTAAATTTCAAAACTGAAGAAAAATTTGACTTATCAACGATCTCATTAGTAATAGCAAAATATAGGTGTACTTTATCCTGCTTCAAGGGAGCTTCAGTAAAACCCCATGAAGACTGAAAACCAGGGGATGGTTATCTGCAATGCTAATAAATACTATCGTGTCAAAAAACATAGTTCATTAAGATTTCAGAAAGCCCAGTAGTTCCTGAAAAAGAAAAATTACTGGGGGCAGGGGTGCCACCACTACAAGGGTCTGTTAAAAGAATGCTGATCTAACATTTCACGGAGAACCCATATAATAAGGAATGATGGTGGTTGTGATAGATAATGATAACAACAAACATTTACTGACCACATACCATACGCCAAGCATGATGCTAAGCCCTTAAAATGTACCGTTTACTCCTCACAACAACCTTATGAAATAAGTAATATTGTTTTGTTATTCTCACCTCTCTAAGCTTCTAGACAAAGTTCATTATAATTTTTGCCAAAATAGAAAAATATATGGTATTGGATTGCAGTGGAAATGAATTTGTCTAAATTAACATCATAAAGAGAGACATCTTTACCATTTGATCTCTCTCCCCAGGTTTCCCACCAAACACCCCTCCACGATGCCCTCAGTCAGCTTTCCTAAAACAAAGATCCAGTCACCTTAATCTCTAGCACAGAATGGTGCCCCATTTCCTACCCAGTAAAATACACATTGCACAGTATAGCAACCAACCTCTGACCAAACTGCCTTCTCCCTTCAGTCTTGTCTCCCCCAGCAGCCCCCAGACTACGCCATGTGCCCTGAACTTAAACATGTTTTTATTTCCATTCTTTTATGCTTTTTCAACTTTGCTTTAAATACATATATATTGCTTGTTGCAGAAATTATACAGATTTGTTAAGTATTTTTAAAGTATAAAAAAGAAATTAAAATATGCTCAAAATCCTACCACCTGGAAGCATCAGTAGAATTTACAGATAATTATTCAGACATTTCTCTAGGCATATTTATAAATAAAAGGATGGAAGAAAGAATGAACAGAGTTTTTTTTAATGAAAATTAGATATTATAGCATGCTTTTAAACAAAAATGGTTACATTAGAATTTACTTGAACTCAACAAAAAAACAACTTTCATCCCAGAGTCACTCTCATTCCCTGGCCCTAGCCCTCTTTTCATTTCATCATACTGGCCTGGCAGAACCACAAACTTGGCTTAAATGCAATTTTCCGCTTCGCCTCTGCACCAGCACCTATACAGCTAAATCCGGTTGGAAACACACATACCCACCCCCGCTGACTGTTTCACTTTAAATTCATGACCCCGAACCTGAAGTGGGCCTTTTCTGCTACTTTCCCGCTCTCCTATTTTCCACATTCTCCTCTCTCCTCAAATCTCTAATATCACCTTCCCATCCTCGTTCTCAGGTGATCTCACTTCTTACTTCACTGAGAACAACTGAAACAATCAGATAAGAGATGATCCACTGACTACCACACCTACTCACTTACCAGCAACTAAACCTGGCCTGTTACCATAGACAAAACATCTGTGTTCCTAGCTAAAGCCTGCCCCTTCTTTAGTGTTCCAGCACCTCGCCTCTCTCTCCCCCCACACCTCTACTGGATCATTTTCATAAGCATACAAACAAGCTATTCTCTGCCCCCTTTAAAACAAAAACTCTTGATCCCATTTCTCCACCACCTCCAATTCTTGTCATTCCATATCCCCTAAACTCACTTCAAGAAGGCCCGTGACTTCACCAAACTGTTCAACAAGGTCACCCATTCTCAGCACTCATTTGACTTACCCCGCAGCAGCACTCTCTGTGATTCACTTTCCTCACTTGGCTTCCCGGCCCCAAGCTCTCAGGTTCCTCCTCCCTCACTGGCCACACCTCCCAGTCCTTGGAGGAGTCTCCTCCTCTCTCTCAATGTTGCAAACCGCAGGGCTTAGTCCTTGGGCTGGGTTTATCTACAATCACTCCTTCGGTGATCTCACTCTGTCCTACAGCTTAAATTTCATTTATATGCTAACAACTCTCAATTTCGCACTGCCATTCTAGTCCTGTTTCCTGAACTCAGATTTGTACTTGTCTTTGATGTCTATCAGACATCGCAAAATTAAGTGTCTGCTCAAATGTCATCTTCTCAGCAAACTCTGACTACGTTTGCAACTCAAAATTTTCTTTATATTCCCTCTTTTTTCCTCCCCAAGCACATATCACTTACACTACATCACTTATTTATGTCTGGGTACCTCTGCTAGAATATAATCTCCACGAGGGAAAGGCACTGTCATCCATTTTGTTCACTGATGTATCCCAAGTGCCTATGATACTGCCTGACACAAGGTCAGCACGCAACATTCATTTGTTAAATATACGAATGCTGATCTTAAAGTAAACGTTTAGTCATTAGTTCTTAACCCTCTAAAGATAGAAAAAATTAATATTATAAAAACAATGTCATCTTTTGCTTATAATATGAATCAATTTTAAAGCTAGTATCTACTGTCACCCTACTAGGAAAGATGTACAAATTAACATATTTATACACCTCTCCTTCCCAAACATTTTATAGTTAGTTTTATATTAAGTGAATTCAATACTCACTACCAATCCTTTTACCACAGTTTCTCCATTCTAGAGTTCTTTCTATTGATTGATCCTTTGGTTTGACAGATTCATTACCAAACAGGGCTGTCAAGAAGGGTTAAAAAGGGTGCTACAGTCTCTGAGTTCCTGAATACCTGAAAATATTAGTCCATGACCCTTACTTGAAGAACAAATTGTCTAGGTATAAAATTCTTGGGTTATATTTTCTCAAAACTTCATAGACACTGTTCCACTGTCTTCTAGCACTGAGTATTTCTGTGTGGATGTCCCTATAATTCTTTATCCTTAAAGTTCATTAAACATCACTATGATTTTAATAGTGATGGTGGAATAATGGTGGTTTTATCATTCTGTCAATCTCTTGAAACAAGAAAGATTCAATCGCTATTTCAGGAAAATTTCTTGCATTATAAATGTTTCTCTAGGGGGCTGGCCCAATGGCATAGTGGTCAAGCTCACGCACTCTGCTTTGGCGGCCTGGGGTTCATGGGTTTGGATCCCGAGTGTAGGCCTACATACCGCTCATCAAGCCATGCTGTGGCAGCACCCCACATACAAAGAAGAAAAAAATAGAGGAAGATTGGCACAGATGTTTAGCTCAGTGACAATCTTCCTCACCAAAAAAATTAATAAGTAAATATTTTTATAGTTCATTGGTTATTCCTTTCTTCAGGAATTATACTTATGTGTTTGTCTCCTTTACCTGTCTCCCATGTCTATCCATCTCCATTATCACTTTTGTATCTTTACTTTTTTTTATCATTTCATTTTTGTGATTTCCTAAAGCCCGGTCCTTCTGCCCCCAGTTATATACTGAGGCATATTTATTCTTACAGTTGCTTCTATAGTAGCTTTTATCTTGATCATATTTTTATTTTTCTCTTCAGCTTCTTTCTGAATTCTGTCAGTTTACTTTCTATTTGCCTCTAATGTCTTATAACATATCCTTTGAACCTCTGTATCTCTTCTTTGATTTTTAAAAAAGAGAACATTGGGGCCGGCCCTGTGGCTGAGTGGTTAAGTTTGTGCGCTCTGCTTTGGTGGCCCAGGGTTTCGCCGGTTTGGGTCCTGGGCGCGGATATGGCACCACTCATCAAGCCATGCTGAGGTGGCATCCCACATGCCACTACTAGAAGGACCCACAACTAAAAAAATATACAACTATGTACTGGGGGCTTCGGGAAGAAAAAGGAAAAATAAAAAATCTTTAAAAAAGAGAACATGATGTTTGCAATTTTGCTGAGCCTATAGGCCAGTGCTAACCAATAAAACTTTCTGTGATGATGGAAATGGTCTATATCTGCACTAGCCACATGTGACTACTGAGCACTTGAAATGTAGCTGGTGCATCTTAGGAACTAGACAAATCTTATTTACTTTTAATTCATTTAAACTCTAATTAGCCACATGCGGCTAATGACTACTCTATTGGAACACACAAGTTTAGACAATTGTTGGAATAAACTCTTGCTCTGTTTAAGAAATTCTTCTTGCAATATATTAAATAAAATTCAGAGAGCTGAAGAAAATGAATCTTCAGATTCAAAGCGCTCACCATGCATGAAAACACAACACATGAAAAAAGACCCACACTTAACTAAGCACAACCTTATGATATTTCAGACCACTAGGGATAAAGAGAAGATCTTTAAAGCTTTTGAAAGAAAAAGAAACACCCACAAAGTAATTAAAATCAAAATGGCATCAGGCTCCTAAACTGTAACACTGAATGCTGGATGATGATAAAACATGCCAACACAAATTCTCAGGGAAAATTCATTTCAACCTACAATTCTGTTGTTAAACCAAATTATCAATCAAGTTTAAGGGCAGAATAAAAATATTTTTAGTATACAAATCTATACTCCTTAGGAAGTTATTTCAATATGTAGGCCCATAAAATAAGGGAGTAAATTAAGAAAGTCACGCAAGGATCCAGAAAACAGTGAATTAATCTCATGAAATGAGAGAAGGAAAATTTCAGAAAGATGTCTGTATTACAGTAAGCCTAGAAAGCAACTACTCCAGAACGGATCAGGATAGGAAGCTTCAAGAGGCGAGTCACCAGGAAAAGGAGCGCTCACAGAAAAACCTAATTGGCCAGAGAAGTCAGTCAAACTTGAGGATATGTTTTTTAGACGGCATAAACAATTAAGGAAAACCTGCACTATGAGGATAGAATCAGTCTCAAAGACAAAGTTTAAAGATTTTTTTTTTCCTTTTTCTCCCCAAAGCCCCCCGGTACATAGTTGTGTATTCTTAGTTGTGGGTCCTTCTAGTTGTGGCATGTGGGATGCCGCCTCAGCAGGGACTGATGAGCGGTGCCATGTCTGCGCCCAGGATCCGAACAGGTGAAACCCTGGGCTGCCGAAGTGGAGCGCGTGAACTTAACCACTCGGCCACGGGGCTGGCTCCTCAAAGTTTAATTAAACTTGAAATCTATAAACCTATGACCAGTACCCACAAGGATTGAGTCCCTAAATCCCAGCCTTCCCAGACCCGGAAGCTACCTGATAGATCTTGAAACAGATTAATTGGAAAGAAAAATAAAGACGATTTTACTTCCTAAATAAGTTACTTCAAGGGACAGTCTAAATATGCAAATCTTTTCTAAAGTGAGTGTTAGGATTGAGGGCAGGGAGAGAAACCAGTCCTTTTCCTAAGACCATACCTCAGTATTGCTGTCAGAGAGAATTCAGTTCTCTGAACCAAGAGCCTGTTCTAACTTACTCCGGCAAGTTCAAAAGTCTAACTACCTAATCACTTCAATCTTTTTTAACCTCTAAACCCAAAATCCAACCAAAAGAAAAACTGCAGGATAAAAACTTGATAGTATTCAACATCCTAAGGGTTCCTGTGTAGGCGGGTGGCTATTTAATAGTGATGATACACCATGGACGGATAGTTCCTCCTAAAAGGACACCTGGGCTCATGAGAAATTGTTACGTTGCAGACACTGTAAGCGGTTTCCCTATATTTTACCATGAAATCAACGACAACAATCCCACGACTTAGGTGTTTTATTTCCTCTTTGTAGATGTGAAACCAGAGCACCTAAAAGACTCAGTAAGCTGCAGGAAGCATTCTGCTCATGCAGCAAATGTTCCAGCAGATAAAGAGACTTAAAATTTCACATTTAGACCTCCCTCTCTTACCTTCCTCTTCAGGAACCCTCTTTTCTGGGGTTAAAATTCCATCTTATTTTTATCATATAGCCTATAAAAGATTTCAAAGAACTGGTTATAATCTGATTTCCTTTAATCCCTGAAACTTTCTTGAAGAAGTTAAAAAAATTGTTGAAATTAGCTTCATTCTGTAGACGGGGAATTAAAGGATCAGAGCCATTCAAGTGCCTATCCTAAGTTACAGTGATCTCTGGCATGTCAGAGATATAATTAACAAAAAGCATTTGCCGAATTGCACTGAATTGGTCTAAAACATAGTTAACTAAACCTAGTTAACCAAGAACTGATTTCTTAATACTATAAATGCAGGGGAAAAGGAAAGGAGTGACTATCTTTACTCAAGAATTCCCTGATGGGACAGATAATAGGAAGGTCTTAAGTGAAGCTAGTCCAGAGTTAGTCTTGCTAGCCCAGTGGATGCCACCAACAGAAAGACTGTGTGGACAATAACAATGGCTAGCAGTTACTGACGGGCATGTTCTGTGATGGATACCTGGTGCACATGATCTCTACTTCTCACAACCATGCTGCAGGTAGTATTACTGCCATTTCACAAATAAGGGAACCAAGGCCAAAGAGAAGTCAATAACTTGCTCAAATTCATACAGCTAGTGAGCAGGCGGGCTGGTATCCAAATGGAAGGCTGGCTGACTCTAAGCTGCAGGTGCTGTTTCCACAAACCGTGTTGCTTCTCTAAGACCCCGAAAGGAGAGGCATGTACTCTTTCTCCCTCTTTCCTCCTCTCTCTTTCCCCTCCCCCACTCCCATTATCCCACAAAGTAATCACAGATCTGTGCAAAGGACAAGCTGTCCGACGATTCTGTCTAGGTCTCAAGCAGATAAACAGTAACTATGAGTCATAAGGCCAATCTGAAGCTCCAGTTACTTCTAAGGCTTTCAAGATTTAAGACCTTTTAGCCAGTCTTTGTTGTGGTGGGGGCAGGGGAGGACTACAACATCTTTGCCTTATTTGAGCACTTTATTCTTGGCATAAATCTGATATCCAGATTGAACATTAAATGAAAAGTCTTAATTCTTTTAGTGTTGATTTCTAAATAAATCTCAGAGTACCTACAATAAAGACACAAGAATTTTAGATGGATTAACAGAAACCTTTTTGAATTTTATCAGTACAAGCTTAAAGTTTGATCAACATATCTCTAAAATATTCTTAGTTCAGTAAATAAGACTTTTCTCATTTCAGAAATAGTCCCATGTAGACACGCATTTTTAAAATTCTAAAATGTTATTCTTTGGTTTACCAAATGGTTTAAGAAACAAAACTGATAAAGCACATATATAAAAATAATGGTAAGATACATACACATCCAACAATCAGCCCACAGAACAAAGAAATAAACAAATATTTTACCATGTCTCCTGTGCTAATAGCCCCTAGAATCAATAGATAAATCATCAGATTGTATGGATCCTCAGAGTTTTTGCATTAAACACAGGGGTTTGGATTTATATATTCATTCATTCCCTGAACCACTTTTTATTGGATGTCTACTATGACCAAAGTTGTGCTTAATTAGGAACTAATATCAGACCAACCGGCCAAAACGTGTAAACTAGAAGGCAAGGGCCACCAGGCTCCATGTCCGCAGGGGTGCCATTTACACGGTAGCTGTACAGTGGACAGCTATGTGCAGCAACCCTGTAGACAGATCTTCAGCACATCTAAATGTGCTCTTCCTCTAATAATGGTTTTGCCATCTGCCAGGCTGCACAAGCCAGAAACCAGGCAGGGAGCTTCAAACTCTCCCTCTTCCTCAAACCTAAATTTAATCCAAGTTCTACTTCTTAAACATGTCATGAAGCAGTATCGGCCAAACTCTACTGATAGAACCTTATTTCAAACCATCATCATCTGTTTCTTACCTGGACTACTACAACAACCTCCCATAGTGGACTTTTTTGTTTCTGATTTTCTTCTTACCTTATGCGCTCTCAACACTGCCATTAAGATTACCTTTCTAAACTATAAATCTAAGTATGTTGTTATTAATCTGCATACAACCTTTAACAGCTCTCCACATCAAAAAGACAAAGAGGCTTCTTAGTGTATTCAAGGGCCTTTATGATTTGGGCCCTGCCTATTTCGCCACTCTTATTTCTCACCATTTCTTCCGTTCTCCTGACCAAAGACATTACTTGCACACCAAAGAAAAAGTCTCTGAACACTCAAAGATCTTTCACATCTCCCTGCCTTTAAACATACTCTCCTCTCTGCCATTCCTCCCTCTTCAGCCACACAGTGAAACTTTTATTCATCCTTCAAATTGAGTTCACCCCAAATTATTTTTTTTAAAGATGTGATAATGGCATTATTGTTTCATTTTTCTAAAAATCCCTGTCTGGGGGCTGGTCCCGTGGCCGAGTGGTTAAGTTCACACACTCTGCTTTGGCGGCCCAGGGTTTCGCTGGTTCAGATCCTGGGTGCGGACATAGCACTGCTCATCAGGGCATGCTGAGGTGGCGTCCCACACAGCACAACCAGAGGCACTCACAACTAGAATATACAACTATGTACTGGGGGGCTTTGGGGAGAAGAGGGAAAAAAAAGATTGGCAATGGATGTTATCTCAGGTGCCAATCTTAAAAAAAAAAAAATCCTTGTCTTTGAGAACTATATACTGAAATACTTACGAACAAAATGATACGTGGAATTTGCTTCCAAACCATACAGGAGGGAGGGAAATGGATAGGAGTAGAGATGAAATAAATTTAGTCATATCTTCAACGAAGCTTCCACAGAACTTTGGTTTATAACGCTTTCATAGCATTTAGCTCACTTAAGTGTACCCAAAATTTCCCACCATTTCCTCCCTTAGTGCTTCCAAAATACTTTGTGTAGCCAGTTATATATCTTTTCACACTCAACTGTAATTACCTGTTTCTGTTTGTCTTCTCTCCAGGACTGTGAACTCTAAAAAGTCAGATACTTTCACTGATTAACAGCTAGTAAGGTTCCTAGCTTATCGCGGCTGATCAATAAATGTTTTTGAATGAAGACAGAAGAAAAGGAAACATGGGCAAGAGTAGAAATAATAGTTTATATATGACTCCTTTTCCTCATGTAAACAAATTTGAAAGAAAATAACATTTTTTAGGTAGAAAAACAATGGAATAGGGCTTGGAAACTGTCTGGGGGCCTTCTGCTATAACAAGTTAACTAAGAAAATATTTAAGCGCCCCCCCCCCATTATTTCCTAACATTGTTGAAATTGGGCATTCAATAATATTGTAAATTTTAGTAATCACTGGAATTCTTTACCTCCTCCATCCACCAATAAGCACTACTTATCCCAAACTTTATTGCTTTGTAGTATTAACTTTATACACACATACACAGACACACACACACACAAAGAAAGGCAATATGAGAGCGGACACTTTGGAATAAAATACACTTGATTTCAAATCTTCGCCCTAATGCTAGGTGGCTATGTTACCTTGGACAAGTTAAACTGAGCCCCAGTTACTCAATCTGTAAAATGATGATAACACCAACTTTATAAGGTTGTTATAAAAACAATAATGTATATTAAGTTCTGGCACACAGATACTATTTATTGAAGGTTTACTGTTACCTATTTTTACTGTTACCAACCTGTTACAAATCTCCAACTAAATAATCTTTCTTGGTATAAAAAAGCTTAAGTTTTAAAAAAATTTTTAACTTGTCTACATTGACTTGATAGCAATCAAACCACAAATACAATCCAAAACGTTTTTTCCCCTCACCAAACAAACTTCATTACGTCTTCGGATGGAAATGCCAATTGACACAAAGCTCATTAGAAGACGGGTTTGATGAGTCTGAAGGCATTTTGCACACGTTAGCACCTGAGCTCTTCCTTGAAATATTAATTCAAATGGACTTAAATTATATATATATGCCAGCAGACCAAAAGAGTTCAATAAGCATTAGTTAAGAATTAATCAATCTAACGACTTATTAACATTCAGCTTTTATAAAAGCATTTGCATACTGTAGAAAAATAGGGCTTCAGATACAACTTTATCTTCATGAAAAACTCTTTGGCCTTAAAATATAAAAATAACTAAATGGAGAGAAGACAGCTATATTACTACTCCACACTTGCTGTCATCAAAGTTTTAATAAAGTTATGGTCTGGACAAAATAAAATTTCCAATTTTATAATCAACATGTTGAAAATGGTGATATTTTCACTTATCCAAACTAGTTTAAAGGGTTCTAAAATTATTTGCTATAATTTTTATTAATCTCTTTTAAAACTCCTTAAAATAACTGAAAGCACATATTTTACTAAAATGTGGATTAGAAATGAAGCATCATATATGTTTACATTAGAATAGAGACTCTTGGGGGCCAGCCCGATGGTGCAGCGGTTAAGTTGGCACATTCCACTTCAGCGTCCCGGGGTTCACCAGTTCGGATCCCGTGTGCAGACATGGCACCACCTGGCAAGCCATGCTGTGGCAGGCATCTCACATATAAAGTAGAGGAAGATGGGCACGGATGTTAGCTCAGGGCCAGTCTTCCTCAGCAAAAAGAGGAGGATTGGCAGCGGATGTTAGCTCAGGGCTAATCTTCCTCAAAAAAACAAAATAGAGACTCTCTAGCCAAGTGTTCAGTTTTTGGCAGGAATGACCCCATGCTCAAGAGGCATATTAGTTGTTTCCTTTGATGTTACTAAAAAAGGTAGTACGCACACATATCCAGGGACCCTTGCTTTCCATAAGAATGTATTATGTCACCATCACTTATTAATTTTGCTAAACCTTTAAAACTGAATTATGCATTTTTGCCTGGACTTTAAAATTTAGTCTTTAATATTTAGGGTAGTAAATTTTGCAAATTCACTACCCACTCCTGACAGCATGAAACTAGTACAAGGACAAACATATAGATGAATGGAAGAGAATTAAAGAGTCCAGAAATAAACCCCTCACATTTACAGTCAATTATTTTCAACAAGGATGCCAAGAACATCCAATGGGGAAAGAATAGTCTTCTCAACAAATGGTGCTAGGACAACCAAATATACACATGTCAAAGAATGAAGTTAGCTCCCTATCTCACACCATGTACAAAAATAAACTCAAAATGGATCAAGGGCCTAAATGTAAGAGCTAAAACCATAAAACTCTCAGAAGGAAACACAGGTGTAACTCCTCATGACCTTGGCTTAGGCAATAATTTCTTAAATATGACACCAAAAGCACAAGCAAGAAAAAAAATAGAGATAAATTGGACTTCATCAAAATTTAAAACTTTTTTGTATCAAAGGACACTATCAAGAAACTGGAGGGGCCAGCCCCATGGCCAAGCCGTTAAGTCCATGTGTTCTGCTGCGGCAGCCCAGAGTTTCACTGGTTCGGATCCTGGTCATGTACATGGCACTGCTCATCAGGACATATTGAGGCGGTGTCCCACATGAAACAACTAGAAGGATGTACAACTAAGATATACAACTGTGTACTGGGGGGATTTGGGGAGATAAAGCAGAAAAAAAAAGAGAGAGAGACTGGAGACAACCAACAGAATGGGAGAAAATATCTGCAAATTATATATCTCATAAAGGACTTGTATCTAGAATATATAAAGAATACTTTCAACTAAATAAAAAGAAAATTCAATTTAAGAATGGGCGAAGGATGTGAACAGACATTTCTCCAAATATATACAAATGGTCAATAAGCAAATGAAAAGATGCTCAACATCATTAGCCATTAGGGAAATGTAAATCAAAACCACAACAGGATACCATTTCACATCCACTAGGATGACTACGATCAAAAGGACAGTATTAACAAGTGCTGGAGAGAATGTGGAGAAATTAGAACCCTCACATACTGCTGGTAGAAATGTAAAATGGTGCAGCTGCTTTGGAAAACAGTCTGGCAGTTCCTCAAAAGGCTAAACATAGGATTACCATATGACCCAGCAATTCCACTCTCATATATATACCCAAGAGAAATGAAAACATATGTCCACAAAAACTTGTACACAAATGTTGATATTATAGTCATAACAGCCAAAAAGCGGAAACAACCCAAATGTCCATCAACTGATGAATGGACTAAAATGTATACCCATACAACGGAACGTTATTCATTAATAAAAAAGGATGAAGTACTGATAGATGCTACAACATGGATGAACGTTGAAAACATTATTCTAAATGAAAGAAGCCAGTCACAAAAGACCGCATATTACAGGATTCCATTTATATGAAATGTCCAAAATCAACAAATTTATCAAGACAGAAAGTACAGTAGGGGTTGCTTCGTTGGAGGGGATGGAGAGGGTGGATGGCAGTGATAACTAAAGGGTATGGAGTTTCTCCTTGGGGTAACAAAAATTTTCTAAGATTGTGATGATTCACAAGTTTGTGAATACACTACAAACCATCGAATTGCACACTTTAAATGGATGAATTGTACGGTACATGTATAAAGCTGTTACCCAAAAAACCTTTATGTCAACACTTAAGTTGAATATAGGATTAGAAAGGAACACCTAACTCTCACTCATCTTCTACCTAACTGTTTTAATTAAAAGACAGGCAATGTCAACAAGATCTAGAGGGACATCTCATTAATCATGTTAATATCAGAGGCACCCAAAGAATATTTTGTTTCCTGCAGCTGTTCTAAGGCAGTGCCTGACTCATCATCACCAGATCTCCTCCAACTTTCCCCATTGTACAAACTGATGTTTCACAAAATAGCATCTTGATTATACAGCTGCAAAGTGAAACTCCAGGAGGCTGAAGACCACTGCAAAGAAATTAGGGATGTCTGGCAGCTGTCTCAGATTAAAGGAGAACTAAGAAATAACTTGAGTAACAAGTGGATGACTCAAACACTCCACCTCTCAGAGCGCCAGAAAATTCCTAAGTGCCACAAAGCAGTAACACGATATCTAGCCTGACCAGAATAAGTAAGAACCAGTAGCAGGGAAGAAATATATCATTAATACCTTGGATGAGGCATGATATCTAGACTTTCAGCTACAGTATTCGTATATTCGTTTATTCAACGAATATTTCACACCTAATATGTATAGAGTTTCATGGGGAAGACACATAAGTGACTAAGATGCATTAGACAGTTCCTGTCTTCAAGAAACATACAATCAATTTAGAAAGAATCATAATCTAGACTGCAAAGACTAGATGAATTGACCTCAAAGGCAGCCATACTGTGACAACGAGCATTTGTGTCAATATACACTACCATGACACTATAAAGAATGAGGACTGATACTTTATCATTTTAAATGAGACCTTCAGAGGGAAGAAATCTGCCAAGATAGACACTAAAAACTTTATAAAAGCTGCTCTCAGATTCAATGACTTACTGAAATTTTTAAAGAGTATTTGGACTTCTGTTCATTTTCTTCTTTGACTTATGAAGTGATGAATAAATATCATAGGAATTCAGAGACACCATCATCTCTCATATTATGAAAAGCATTCAAGTTGACCGCTAATAATGGCATCTCAGCACTCTCTATCTCAGATAAAATCGGGCCACAGTTCCTCTATACACTTACCACAAAGCCTCTGTCAATCCCAAACTTGTGAAATCAATATATTGTGTAAGCTAAAATGCAGGATAAAAGAAGTATCTTTACTGGGAGGTTGAAACAAGAAAAATGCTAATTAATTCCAAGGCTTTCAATTGGTTTCATTCCAAAGCCAACAGTAAATTAAATGTTATACCATGATCATTACTTTGAAGGGAAAAGGAACGATGGTGTGGAGGGGAGGAAAAAACAGTGACAAAGTGCCTGTATAATAGAGAAAACAAAAGATATTACCAAAAGTCGCCATCTCTAAACCCAATTTAAAACCAACCGAACTATTTCATTATAGTAAAATAGAGTAAGATAACTCGTGTGTGTGTTTCTTGTATTCTTCGAGCTTGGATGTGACATTCTATCTTAAAAGGAAAGGAATAAATTATCATTGTATTATTAAACTATATATTATATATACATATATAAAATATACTAAAATATACTACAATAGCAGTTTGTGTTCATCCATATTTACTTTTTTCAGGAACGTTAAAATCTATGTAAATTAGCAGAAACCCAGGGCCTAAAAGAAAGATGATTATAAGATTTTCAGTGAAAATTTTACAAGTCTGGACTCTGTAATACAGGAATCTAGTATACTACGTCAACTGTTACTAAAGCAACTTTCGGGTTTTTTAATGACTTTCTGGGAGGGGTGAACTTCCTAAAACAGTAATAAAGGCAAAAGATAGTGTGCAGCTAAAAGTCAAACCAATGCCATGCATTTTACTCCTTAGCAAACAAGTTTAAGACAGAAGAAGGCAGAAAACAAAAAGAGAAATCAAAGAGAACAGAGACTGCTTTCTCTTAAGTGTTTCACCAACTCCTCTTCCCCTCACAAAGCATGACGAAGCCAACTCCCTATTTTCTCCAGCCTTGTCCTGGGTTGCCTGGTCTTGTGATTGAAAATCTGGCAGTGGTGTTTAAAAATAACATTTTCATACTAAACAGTGTGTCTTACAGACAAACTTAAGACTCCCAATCTCAGCTGGCCCCTCAATAAAGTTCAGCCATCTATCTTATAAGTTCTTAGCTTCCTGCCCCAGCTCATCCCCATAAGGCAAAGGCTTTTCAACCCTTCGCCACTATCCTTCAGTTTTCACCCAACCTCTGCAGGTCCTTCTACATTAGCAGGTGAATTTGCTGCACAGAGAAAATAGCTCCCAACACTCAACCACTCCTTTTACTTTCCATCCCTGGCTCTCCAATTTTATGGATAGGGGCCCCATCCTTAACTGCCTTCCTGTCTCGAGAGGAGGATTCACTCGTCCTCCCTAGGACTCACATGTCAGTCCTCCTTCCTCTTCTCTGGAACCTGCTGCATCTCTTAGCCCCTCCTTTATCTTCAGTCCGTCTCTATCCAATGGTTTGTGTTCTGCACCCATAAGCCTATAAATGTGCTCAACACATGTTCACCATCCAGCCAACCACCAAAAGTTGTACTCTTGCCTCTTCTATCCCTTCACTGATCAAAATGGCAATCTATACAAACCACTTCACGTACTCCACCTCTGCCAACTTCTCAATCCATTACGGCTCATCTCTTCTATCTCCCCTTCATCAGCCCATGCTTTATGGAAACTATTCTAATTAAGATACCAATGACCTCCTAATTGCCCAACGAAAAAGCCCACTCTCCTGAATGACCGACACTTCTAGAAATTGTTTCTCTCTTACAGTGTTAAAAACACTCTTTAAAGGTTTTTCGCCTCCTCCTATTCCCAAAACCTCCTGATTTTCACAGGTTTTTCTCCTCTCCCTACTCCTTAAATACCCAAAGGATCCACACTTGACTCTTACTCTACAAGCACTCTCTGGGGACCACCATCCATTTCCACATAGGATAATACCTATATTCTGTTGTCCCAAATTTCTTCCTTTAGCCACAAACTCTCTCAAAAGCACCAAATTCATGTTTTCAATTGCCTAGAGAAAACATCCACCAGATTGTCCCCAGCAAGCAACTCAAACTTTTAACAGGGCCTAAATCATTGTCTTTCCACTAAATCTATTCCTCCTCTCAGGTAATGGCATGACCAGGTACCCAATTTCCCAAGGTAGAAGTCTTAGGATCTTCCTTGAAGTCTTTCTCCCTCAAATCCCCACCCCTATTCTATCTGTTACCAAACCTCATCCACTTTACTTCCTAATCTCTCTTGAATCCAGCTCCCTCTCTCTGTCCCCATTACTATGAAGGTACTTAGGATCTTCTTTATCTCATACACAAACCATTTCAACTACTCTCTGCCACTAATCTCTCCTTCATCTATGCTTATTCTTATTCCATATTACTACCAGGATTATCTTCCTAAAATAAATTCAAACTTGAAACAGGATACCATATTTTCCCCTGTCAGATTGGCAAAAACTAAAAATGAAAATAATACTCCGTGTTGGTCAGAGTGTAGGGAAACAGACAATCTCACAAAGTTGGTGAAAGGAGTTATACTAGGAAAAATATTGAGGCAAGGCCCAGTGGTGTAGTGGTTAAGTTCACGTGCCCCACTTTGGCAGCCCAGGGTTCATGGATTAGGATCCTGGGCACGGACCTACACACCACTCACCAAGCCATGCTGTAGTGGCATCCCACATACAAAATACAGGAAGACTGGCACAGATGTTAGCTCAAGAACAATGTTCCTCAAGCAAAAAGAGGAGGAGTTACAACAGATGTTAGCTCAGGGCCAATCTTCCTCACCAAAAAAAATAAAATAAAATAAAATAAATATTGAGACAATATAACCAGACTTGTAAACGTGTACACCCTTTGATCCAGCAATTCTATTTCTAGAAATTTATTCTAAGGAATTAAACAAAGTGCACAAAGATATACAAGTACATCCTAAAGTTCCCACCATTCCCAGCAGAGGCCAGGACCGTTTTTACATACTATACCATTTGTCAGGAATGTCTCCCTCCCACCCATGCTCTTTTTTAACTTGTAAAACCAGAACTCATCCTTGAGTTCAAAGGTCAGCAACTCCCTCCTGTCTCCTCAGCAATTTAGTCACACCTCTGCATCACAGTGTAACCTATCTTTTTCTCCAGCGGTAGACTGTAAGCTCTCCAAGGATAATGGTTTCAGGTACTTTTTTTATTTAGCACAAATCCATTTCTGCACTACCTACAACAATGTCTGACACATAGTAAGGGCCCAATAAACATGCATTGAATGAAGGTGTTTTCTTCCTCTTTACACAAAGAATTCATTGATTTCTAAAACCTCAAGAACTTTTAAAAGGTATTTCCTAAAGTGCTGGTGGACTCTACTATATGTTATATTAAATTCCTGTATTATAATGGGTATTCAAGCAAAGCAAATAGTCTTGTGAATTTATCTAAGCAAATGGTCTGTAAGTCTTTATTTGTCTAAAGTTTAGTTCCTAAAGGCATAAGAATCTCCATACTGGGTCAAAACTGTGGTCTATCCAACTGACGATTTTATCTCTGAAAGTGATACCAAGAAAATATGTCACAAGAAGACACAGCTGCCCTCTCAGACTAACGTATGTTCCAAAACACCTTACTTTTCTTCAATAACTTAATATGAGTCCATCATACTTGAAATCATGCTTTGGAATCATTTATGTTTCAATCCTGTTCCAGAGCTCTTTTCCATGCTATCTGTTATATAAATAGCATTTTATATATTATATAAGTAGAGTGAGTATATAAGTATTACATAAATAGTAGCGTACATCCATATACAAGAATATAAGTAGTTCGGTTATACACTTTTTTCCAAGTTAAACTCCTTTTAAGTTTCAAGAGGGTTCCTAATTCTAATAAAGGCTGGTAACAGCCTAATGACATCCTTCACGATTTCACAAAGTTCAGTTCTATTCCTTTCTGTCTTTGTCTTTCTAGACTGAAGACATCTCATCTTTCTATTGCATCCTTATAGAGAAGCAGCTCTTTACTCTGCACCATTTCACTTTTCTTAACTTTGAGTTATCTTACAGGCTCCAAACTGAAACAACAATGCAGGTCTATGAGATTTACTTTAATTTTATGAAAGTCAAGAAAATTTCACCCCTGAAATTAAGTTAGGAAAGACAGCCTTCAAAAATTTCTTTGACAATCACCGTACCCCAAGACTTACAGGAAATCATAAGGTAGTCCTCACAGTTGCTTTTGTCATCATCTTGCTGGTCCACAGGGATCCCATTGGCATCTATGACTGCTTCAGAGGCACAATCTGCTACCAGTACTTCTTCGGAAACTACGTCGGTTGTCAGAGGATCAGTGACGATTTCTGCCTCTACTACACTATCATGAACCACATGTTCAACATGTCCAACATCAGACACATGTATAGATTCACTCGTCAAGACATGTTCTGGCATGGACATTGAGGCTGAAGTAATATCAGAAGCTAAAACATCATCTGGGACTGTGCAATGTGCTAAAGAAACTTCTTCAGTTACATCTGAGTCCAGCACTTGCTCAGGAATGATGACCGTTTCCGATACATCTGCTTCTTCCATGATATCTGGGCACTGAACATCTTCTATAACAACGTCCTCGATAACATCTTGGATTACAACTGAGTCTGGGTCATCAGGAACAAAGTTATGCACAGTTATGTCTGAATCCACGACATCTGAAACAAAAACAGTTTCTTGTACTTCCACAACAATTTGATCACCATCCATGTGTGTAGCATCAGCTCCTTAAAAAAAAAAAAATTAAAATCACAAATTTCAAGTAGGTATGCATGACGACCTCAATTAATGTAAATGTGATTTAATTTCTGCCAAGAAAACAGACTAGCTCCTCAGTTTTCTCAAACATTAAGATAGATAAAGAAATAAAGAGGGAATCTATTTTTGAATCATATCAGAAACGGAAGTTTTGTATTCATCCCACATCAATTAATAGATGAGGAAATAACAGAAAAACAAAGCAATTGAGGCAGTCATAAAAGAAAAATATTCATGAAATTAGAATTCTCCGCTCACTAAAATTAAACCCATATACATAAGAAGGGATGATTATAAAAATGAATAAGTAAAGCAACTTCAGGTGGCAAATATACCATTTTCCATTATATGTGTTTCTCATTTCTTTTCCTTCTTGCTCCATCTTTCCTCAACTCATTTTTCTCCCTTCCATCTCTCCCATGTATTTATTTTACTTCCCTTCCATTCTTGTTGTTTTCTGCCCCTTTGTTCTGATACAATATTCTCCATTTATGACTATGGAAATTTAGAAATTAATCCTCTGAATCTAGGATATAAAAGGATCAGGGCATAAATGAAAAAAGGGCTAGAAGGCCACAGTTAAGGAGGAAAGACAACTGGTTAAGGAGTCTCTGTGGATAGATAAAATGAATAAAAGAGCAGCTGCTCTGGAGCAGTGGAGGGAGAGGTTAGCTGGAGCAGGGTCCGCCCCAACTTCACAGGGTACTCTACCTCCATCTGGCCTCCTCCCAGCCCCCAGACCCCAATCCCCCAGGAGGTTCCTCAGAACATAAGAAACCCTACTCTAGTCCACTCTGCAGTTAAGGAATGAAGGTAGAGGGTTGGAATCAATTGAAGCCCAGTGAGATTAAATGACTTCACCAAGATCACACAGTTTGCACAGATTATGGTGCTCGCTAATTATTACTCTGAACGAATGCCACAAATCAAAATCGAAATCAGATATGCTTGCTAAAAACATAATGTAACACAAAATAAAAGAAAACAAATCCAGTATCTTGGCTCCTGGTCCAGAGAAAAGCAAACGAAGTTTTATAAAAGTCTTACCTAAAAATAAGCTATTCAGTCACTTAGTGCTTCTGGATGTGACTCAGACCAGGCTGAGATCAAGCAGTTCCCTAACTCATCAACGGTGTGTCACTAGCCAGGCCCTCAGAAAGACACATGGCTTTGTTCAACAAACACAAATGATCAATAAAGGCCAAAGAACCTTAAAAAATGTAGGAAATCTTAAAGCCATTTTAACTACATCTAGAAATAATAAAAAGAGTGTGTTTGCTTTAATTTCCATAGAACTTCTACAAAATGCTTTATATTTATTTCTTTTCAATATTCTCAATATTAACAACAAGCAATAAATCACTAATCTCCATTTTGCAGACGTGAAGATGAAAGCATTTAGTGGCAAGAGCACTGGTTACAAAATTTAAATCAGAGAGCAGAGTTGGGACACTTATTAGTTTTGTGACCTTGGGCAAGTCATTTAACCTCTGAGTTTCGGTTTCCTCATCAGTAAAATGAGGATAGTAGTATCTGCCATGCATACCTCACAGGACTGTTGTGATGATCAAATGGGAATGTATGGGAAGTGTTCTGAAAAACTGTAATGAGAGGTATCATTATTATTAGGACATATGAAAAAGGAGGCCCTGGCAGATTAAGTGACTTGCTCAAAGATAAACAAACACCATAAGTGTTAACAATCAGGGCTAAAATGCAATAGCCCTTCAATCTACCACTTAGCCCATGACCAAGGCTTGCTTGTGGCAAGATTAAGCTAGCAAATACTGTGCGCTTTTCTCCAAAGAGCTTAGTCTCTCTTTCAAGCACATTAATTATACTTAATGTTCTAATGAAGAAAGAATTATAACTTTGCATTTATCATTATCAAACTGAAATTACCTAGTATGAGTCAAGATTATCCCAAATTGTTAAGAAAAATAAACATATCCCCACTGGATTTAGAGACTGAAGAAAAGTTAAAATTAAAAATCACTAATATTTAATTTCCTGATACAGTTAATGCTGTTTCCTTAATATACTGCAATATAATCATTTCAAGTCCACTGGAAAACTCGTTAACATTTTATTTATAAGGGTAGCTAGTTACTGTGATATAAAACCATTTTACATTATAAAACCTAGCATAATCACTTTATGATGTTATATAATTGGAACCATCAATAATCCAAAATTGTGAATAATTTTTTTTTTCTATTTTCAGAACTACATGAATTTAATTTTCCTTGTATGGTTTGGGGAGTAAAGTAAGGCTCCATCTTCCTGAAGCAAAAGGCTCCTTTTGTCAATTTGTGAAAGACAGAGTTGTAAAAGTAGGATGGGGTCAGAACGTGGAGGGCCTTAGGTTTATATTTTACTTGCTGGGTAATGGAAAACAGAGAAATGACACGATCCATGTGTTATTTCACAATGAGTACTCTGATTGGGGGCTAGATAAAAGAGACTAAGGGCAAGGAAAATAATTTAAAAGTTATTGCAGACTAAGAATGAGATGACGGAGCCTGTCAATGTGGTAGGAAGTAGAATGAAGAGATGTAAGCAAGGAACATTTTCAAAGGGAGGACTAACAGGACTTAATGCTATAACTAGGCAAGATGAGATAACTGAAGATAACACTAAGGTTTCGATACTGCTGCTGTTACTGACAAGAATATGAGAGTTGGTTGTGAGAGAGTCAAATTTCTAAGGAGGGGAATAATAATGTGCTCACTTTAACATTTGTACACTCGACAGGATAACAAGATACTAAATGTGTATATCAATGCAAGAGTCTACAATTTGTCCACTTGATAAACAACTCCAAATGTGGTAGGTGGGAAGTGGAACAACCCAAGTAGTTATACCTGTTGCATCAAAAAATGAGTTTGGCTCTTGTGGTTGTAATTCAAGTCCATCTTCATCCATGGCCTTTAATTCTCATCAGTCACAGCTCCTAAATTAGGGAAAAAAGTAAAGCAAGTATTACTTTTTTTATATCATATATTAAAAACGTCATGTGCAAAAAGTCTCAACAAAATTTTGGCAACTCGAATTCGGCAATACATCAAAAGGATCATACATCACGATCAAGTGGGATTCACACCAGGGACACAGGGATGGTTCAACATCCACAAATCAATCAACATGATACACCACATCAACAAATTGTGGAATAAAAACCACATGATCATCTCAAGAGATACAGAGAAAGGGTTTGACAAGATCCAACAGCCATTTATGATAAAAACTCTTAACAAAATGGGGATAGAAGGAAATTACCTCAACATAATAAAGGCCATATATGACAAACCCACAGCCAACATCATACTCAATGGGCAAAAACTGAGCGCCATCCCCCTGAAAACAGGAACAAGACAAGGATGCCCACTATCACCACTCCTATTCAACATAGTACTGGAGGTTTTGGCCAGAGCAATTAGGCAAGAGGAAGGAATAAAAGGAATCCAAATAGGGAGTGAAGAAGTGAAACTCTCACTGCTTGCAGACATGATCTTATATAAGAAAACCCCAAAAAATCCATTGGAAAACTAATAGAAATAATTAACAACTACAGTAAAGTTGCAGGGTACAGAGTCAACTTACAAAAATTCAGTTGCTTTTCTATACTCCAATAACGAACTCACAGAAAGAGAACTCAAAAATATCATTCCATTTGCAATCGCAACTAAAAAAATTAAGTACCTAGGAATAAATTTAACCGAGGAGGTGAAGGACTTATACAATGAAAACTATAAGACATTACTGAGAGAAATTGATAATGACTTAAAGAGATGGAAAGAGATTCCTTGCTCATGGATTGGAAGAATAAACATAGTTAAAATGTCCATACTACCCAAAGCAATCTATAGATTCAATGCAATCCCTATCAGAATCCCAATGACATTTTTCACGGAAATAGAGCAAAGAATACTAAAATTCACATGGGGCAATCAAAGACCCCGAATTGCTAAGGCAATCCTCAGAAAAAAAGAACAAAGCAAGAGGGATCACAATCCCTCACTTCAAAATGTACTATAAAGCCATAGTGACCAAAACGGCATGGTACTGGTACAAAAACAGGCACACAGATCAATGGAACAGAACTGAAACCCCAGAAATAAAACCACACATCTACGGACAGCTAATCTTCGACAAAGGTGCCAAGAACATACAGCGGAGAAAAGATAGTCTCTTCAATAAATGGTGTTGGGAAAACTGGACAGCCACATGCAAAGAATGAAAGTAGACCATTATCTCACAACATACACAAAAATAAACTCAAAATGGATCAAAGACTTGAAGATACGTCCTGAAACTATATAACTCTTGGAAGATAATATTGGTAGTACATCTTTGACGTCGAACTAAAAAGGATCTTTTCAAATACCATGTCCTCTCAGACAAGGGAAACAAAAGAAAAAATAAACAAGTGGGAATTCATCAGACTAAAGAGCTTCTGCAACACAAAAGAAACTAGGATCAAAACAAAGAGACAACCCACCAACTGGGAGAAAATATTTGCAAGTCATATATCTGACAAGGGATTAATCTCCATAATATATAAGGAACTCACAAAAATGAACAATAAAAAAGCAAACAACTCGATCAAAAAGTGGGCAGAGAAGATGAACAGACATTTTTCCAAAGAAGATATACAGATGGCCAATAAACACATGAAAAGATGTTCAACATCACTAATCATCAGGGAAATGCAAATCAAAACTACACTAAGATGCCACCTTACGCCTGTTAAAATGGCTATAATCACTAAGACCAAAAATAACAAATGTTGGAGAGGGTGTGGAGAGAAGGGAACCCTCACACACTGCTGGTGGGAATGCAAACTGGTGCAATCACTATGGAAAACAGTATGGAAATTCCCCAAAAAACTAAAAATAGAAATACCATATGACCCAGCTATCCCACTACTGGGTATCTAAGCAAATAACTTGAAATCAACAATCCAAAGTAACATATGCACCCCTATGTTCAGGGCAGCACTATTCACAATGGCCAAGACATGGAAACAATCCAAGTGCCCACTGACCGATGATTAAAGATGTGTGTGTGTACACACACACACACACACACACACACACACACACACAATGGAATACTACTCAGCCAGAAAAAAAGACAAATTCATCCCATTTGCAATAACATGGAAGGACCTAGAGGGAATTATGAAAAGCAAAATAAGCCAGTCTGAGAAGGACAAACACCATATGATTTCACTCATATGTGGAATATAAATAAGTACTGGGAAAAAGAAAACAGTTCAGTGGTTACTAGGGGAAGGGGGGTTGGGGGGGCACTGGGGGTGAAGGGGAGCACTTACGTGGTGACAGTCAAGAAATAACGTACAACTGAAATCTCACATTGATGTAAACTATTATGAACTCAACAAAAAAAATGAAACAAACAAAATGTCATCATGATATTTAGATTTCTGAAACACTCAAAATTATATGACAGAAGAACATCTATCAAAATGATATATGGGCATCTATCTATATGACAAAGGAAGGCAGATAAATCAAACAAGTCACCTTTGCCTAGACTTTGTTTAATTGAGATACTGCTTACAAACATCAAGGGCACACATCTTGATGAATTTTGACACACACATAAACCTGCGTAACCACTATACTACCCAGATCAAGATACAGAACATTTCCAGCACCCCAGTACTCTCGTCTCCTCTCAGTCTGTACACCCGACACTCCCACAAGGATAACTGGTTTTATAAGCGTTCAACTTAAACACACTCTGTAGCTTACTGGGTGGAAATTTCTGTATGATTTTCATATTACTTCTCTAAATTTAATGTAGTCTGCTATCTTTTAACCAATACATTAAGCAACAGTAAAAATATGAAGTTCATAATTGTAGTAAACATCCTTTGGGATTTCTGCCTAACTCACAATGACCTCTCTTAACTAACCCTCCAATCTAGAGAAGCAAATTCCCACAGTGTATTTATACTCTCCTGGACATAGCTGATTGGCACTAGCTATAAAATGGTAAAACTAAGTTCATCTTTGAGCACAATAAAATCAAAGTCCTATCCTTGAGAATCTGAAACCATGAGCAAGGGTCAGTCAATCTCAGTCTCTCTCTCTTCTGGTGGCTGGAAGATAGGAGCTGAGGAAGGCCTTTTTCCAACTTCGGCTTAGACTAGTGAGATAAAGTTTACAAATAAAAAATAAAAAGAATCCCATGAATGTGCTGAGAAACAGAGTAGAGGGAGCAGGGAGGGGAGGCTTACCAATAGCTTTTTAGCTCCTGGTTCTAGACCTTTCTGAGGTCCAGCTACAGAACTTTATCTACCTTGGGTTTTTGCAAGACATCCCAATAACCTTAACACTCCCTTTTCTATGTAAGCCAAAAATTTACAACAAAAAGAACTTCAGCAATTAAATAATAGACTACTTAATAGTAATCACAGTTTCAAAAGAGCAGACATCAGGGACCGTGGTTTTCTCATGTTGTAAGTATTGCATAAACCTCCTTCCTCATAGGTTCCTTATCTCTACTTTCTCACTTTCTAATCCAACTTAAATGGATTAAATTATATACATCTTTCTTTTACCTTTATCATTTTTTGCTCATGATATAAGTGCTGCATGCTTCTTATTAAAATTTCAAACAACAGAAACAGTCATTTTTCTAAAGCATAAACTAGGTGATGTCATTCCACTGTTCAAAATGTTTAAGGGCTCCCTGCTACCTCCAGATGAAGCTCAAATTCCTATCATCTTCTAAGTTCCGGCACCAAACTATCTTTCCATCAGTTATCTCCCCTAACTTTCCTTCAAGTGCCTCCTCCCACCACCGCACGCAGCCAAACAAAAATGCCCAATGACCCCTAAGACCCCAACTCTATATTTGGCTCAGGGTTTCTTCTACTTGGAACACGTTTCCCCTCTCATCTCTGCTTGGACCTTTCCCCCAAATCCCCTTGCCTACAAACAAAGAGCTGAAAATGATCTCTCCCTTCTCTGAATTTGCACAGCACTTTTTCTTTTTTCTCTAATTGTGCTTTTTTGCTATAAATTATGGTTATTTATATGTCCTACTTTCAGATGCTAAACTTATATATATATTCCTTAAAGAAATATCCATGAGAATTAACCTTAATAAATGGATTTTCAACATGTCAACTCTGAGATATATCCTATTCATTTTCAAGAAAGAACATGTTTCATGTTATTTATTCAAACTGCTTCAAATTAAAAGGCTCAACAAACAAAAAAATTTTCAACTTCAAAAAATGGAAAGTGTACCTACTCTGCATAAGTTCTCACCGCTCTCTCCCCACAAAAATCACCTCTGGCCGTTATTCTTTTTCCCTCTTTAAAAATGTAATTACAAAATGATAAACGTAAATTAATCTTCTAAGCATAATGACATACTACTCTATGAAATTAAGCCAATTAGAAGGCAATAAATGGGTTTAATTAAGGTGTTTAAGGCCCCTCTCCTCAATTTCCCTACATAAACCCGATCCCATCAGCTCTAAAAATTTTCACCCTACACAATAACTCCTCTTTTCAGCATTCATCCTCCTCAGCTTTTCTATTAGAGTTTGACAGATAATCAATCCCCTCGATTCTGAAATTCTCTCCTTCCTCAGTTTCTTTAAGTGACACCCGAGATCTCCTCTCGCCTTCCCAACTGTTGTTTACTCTGCCTCCCCTCAACCATTACTGCAGCTTTGCCCAGGGGCGGACTCGGTCCTCTTCTGCTTTCTCTTTATTCCATGGTTTCAACTACCATTTACACAAAGATGATTCCCCAAATCCACATACTCAGGGTAGCACCTAACACTTCCACCAGACTGAATATCCTCATCGGGATAAAAAACTTTCTCCTGACATGACTGCTATGGCCTTTTCCTTCTTCCCTGCTTATATTCAGTCAGGTTGTCAGACCTTGTCTATTCCTTCTCCACAACTTCTCAGGAATCTATCCCTTTCTTTTTATTCCCACTGTCACCATTCACTCTTAGCTTCATATTTCCTGATCCCTGGGGAAACGAAAATAGCCTCTCAACTGGCCTTTTGTCCCTTTCTGCTACTCCCACAACAAGACCAGGAACCCTATTACAAGTAAGGGCTGCTGCCAAATATTGAGGCACTCCCTCCCTCAGCCTGTGGCCGGCAGACTAAGCCTCTGCTGATCACGGTGCTCCCCTGCTCAGAAAGTTTCAGCAGCTCCCAAGTCAGGGTGCTCAAAAATATTAAACCAAACTACCATATCAGACTTATGTGCTATTATTCCCATCATTTTACATCATATCCATTTCCTAACAGATATTCTGGCCCAAATGAAGGGTGTTCACTCACCTTATTTTGACTTAAGTGAGAAGTAACTGTTCAACAGTTTTGACTGGTTATTTTTCCTTCTATTTCATCACTATAAAAACTCAAATCGGGGAAAACTATGTTTTGTACTTCCAGGCAGAGATGCCTACACTTAACTTTGTAACCTTTGTGGAGTTAGAAGTAAATCTCTCTGGCAATCAAAATGATGCCGATGTTCTTGGAATTGAACCTATTAAGAAGAGTTCTCAGGATTGCGATAAAAAGTAAGGACAGGGAACAGGCACTGACATGGTGACTGAAAGTCACCTTTGCTGCAGGAACCAAGCCTAGAGACCAGTTGAATCTGAAGACAAATAAGCAGAATGGTACAGAGAACCAAGAATCTAACAATTTGGGTTAACACACAGTAACGTTTAGTCTGATTATCAAATGCCCTCACAACACTTCTGGGACCCCACTCCCACCTCAAGCTCAGTAAAATATTCTCTTCTTGGTTGCAGGAATCATGATCCTGAAAATACTGTGGAAGAATTCACAATAGAAAAACATACAGTTTTAAGAGAAATAATGGATTGAGAGAAACTCGGGAAACTCATAAAAATTTTCTTCCATTTCTTAAAATAAAGCAATAAAAATACCAGAGCAAATAAATAGGCATAGCAATGACATTTTATCTATCTTAGAGATAATGAATATAATTTATTTCTGTTTTCTATCTCCTGATGCCTAGACATTTTCATCATCTCCCTCTTGGGAAGTTAACAGGGTGCCTATATATTCACTTTGCTTTTTGCAGCTATTATACCTAAAAGAATCACTTTTCTGCTTTTGGTCTCTCAAAAACTCAACGCTTTTTAATTTTATGACTCAACTCTAGGTCCTCTCCCTAAGTCACACTCAGAAAACCAAATTGTATTATACATGGTAGACGGAATTGCTCAAGCTGCAGGAAAGGCAAACAAAAGCAGATCTGTCTACAACAGAATTTTTCTTAGAGGGTAATTGTAACTGGTGAAAATGTACATTTCAAGGCTAATTAATATCTTCCCCCTTAAGCTACATTTCTTTCCCAATTTTTTTTTTCTATGTTGTTCAATGTTAGCCATCATTTCTTCAGAGATCTAATTTTCAAATCTGGAATTATATTTCACTTGTCTTACCAATGCAGCCCTTAAATTAAATTTGTCTCAAAGCCAGTAACTCTTAAATTCATCATGTCCTCTTTATTTTCACTGCTACCGCTCTAATAAGCTCTGGTTGTCTTATATCCAGAGCGCTGCGGGCCCTTCCAATCAAGACTTGAGCTCTAAGACATTTTCTTCTGTTGTTTCTATAATTTCTTCCATTTTCTCTGTTCAGTCTTACTAGAATTTCTATTATAGGACGTAAGGATTCCTAAATCTAGCCTCCATATAGCTTTAACTTTCCTCCCATATTTTCTATCTTTGTCTTTCTACTACATTCTCAGAACCCCTAAACTCTATTCTAAGCTAGCTAATTTGATCTTCACTCCATCTACCCAATTTTTATTTAAAAGATATTTTAATACTACATAAACTTAACTTTCTTTTTCACAGCAATCTTTTCTGGGTTTTTTTTTTTTTTTTGGTGGATATAATATATCCCCAAATATCTCTGAGGATTTAAAGTTTATTCTGTACCCTATATTAAACTGTCTCCTCTGCCATTTCATTATTCAGTTGGTTGAATTTGGTGCCTCTCGTTCAGAGTGCTCGTTTTCCTCAAAAGCATGATTCCTCTAGGTTGTCCATTCATACTTGTAGATGAGGGTCTAGGCTAGAGTTACATTCTGATAGCTGGGGTGTATTTCCTCAGCCCAAGTGAGAATCCCTGTTTGCCTAGCAATGAACCTAAGTTCTGACCAGGGGTCTTGTCTAGAATGAGTCCATGGGAAGGAAAGAAACCACGTAACCAGCCACGCTTCCTTTAACGGTGGATGAGCATCACATCTTCCAGGTACTGGAGGTTCAATATTCTTCAGGATAGCTACAAGCTACCTAAGCACTGCCTCTACCTTTCTCCCCATGGTATCCACTTTGGAATTTCCTATGGACAAATTTGCAATTCAGAGAGCCGAATTTCTGGCATTACCTCAGAAGGAAAACCACTAGAAACATCTATACTGATAGGTAAGTAGCTTAGCTTTCCATAACTTTAATTATCTGGCTGTGCCCATGGTTTGCTCTAGGATGTTCTCTGAGAATATCCTTACTTTTGACATTGGGGATAACGCAGAATGACAATTTTTGGATGGTCCTCCCAACTTTCTGAATAGGGCCACAGGGTTACTAAGCTTTCCAGGGTTTTGCCATTAAGTGATTCCCAATTGCTTTATTCAACCAGAAATTCATCCTATTCTGGTCTGCAGGTGGCATATCTCTTGGGTTTTCTTGTTTCTCTGGATTTACTTTTATCATTTTTATATTTCTTCCTCAAAGTGATTTCAAAAGGAAGGAAAAGTAAATGTGTGTGTTTTCTAGTCTATCTTGAATTTGAAGTCATTATGAATTTGTATGTATCAAATAAAACAGCATGGAAATATGTAAAAACAAAAAAACTATGAGACAGAAATTTAAAAAATCAATAGTGTAGTGAAAGGTTACAACTCGTCAATACTTGACAGATCAAATACTCAAAAAATAAGGAAAGAGATATATATACATAATTAATATTAATCTAATAGTTTTAATTCAAATTCCATTCCCTAAGAAAATAATATTTTATTTTCAAACAACCTTGCCCCCCCCGCATCAAGAAGAGGAGAAAAATGCTTGCTGTGGTAAATGTCAGAGCCCCATCCCTTCTTGCCCTGTCCTACTTAAAACTTTTGTACACGTTGCTTAAAAATTCAATGCCAAGTTTTTGTTACAGATTAGTTTTTTCCATAAAACCATTTTTAGCCAATCAATGATTTCGAGGTTCTGTTTAAAGTCTAAGAGTTCAAACTTTCAAAATCTATTTAATTTGGTCCTAAAATGACAAGCCTGCTTAAAGCCTTATTTTTCTAAAGCCCCTATTCAAGCTCAGATTAAGAGTTGCCAAAATACCCTCTGAGTTCAGCTGTACTGATGTGCTGCAAACACTAAGCACTACACTTTTGAAGTGCCTTTGTCTTTAAGACTGTAGCTCAATGTTAGGAAATGCATACACTTTCTAACTAGATTTCGATATGTAACGCAGTACAGCCTCCTTAATGAAATATTGCTACTTAATGCACTCAATCATTTATCAACCCATGTTTATTACACAACACTCTACTGTATATCATAATGTACAACTCATCTCTTTGGATCACTCTTTTTGATTTTGTAGTGAAATTTTTAAAAAATAGTTTATTAGCTTCTGCTGAGATTTTGAACAGAAATCTATTCTCATGAAGTCTTCTACCTTTAGTTGCACGTGTACTGGTGTGGAGCGTGTGAAACACTTAACGTGATCAAAGGATGAAGGCAGTGTTTTGACATAACATCAAGTGGAGATTAATTTAAACTACATTATACACAGAATAGTTAAAGTAAGTAAAACTGTCTGGGAAAACTTTTTAAAAGGTTAATTTCTGTCAAATGCAATACATGATGAAGAAGGGTCGGTATTATCCGAAACTGTTTTCTTATCCTTTTCCTTTTTCTTGCACCTGCCATCTTTCCCAAAATTGGGCATTTACTTCATCCCTGAACTGGTCATCTCATAGTTGTTAATTTAGTAAGTGCTTTTCTCATCAAACTCCTTCTCAATGAGCAATATGCCTCCTTGTATTAGAAAAACTTTCCAATAATGCATTAGAATTTGGGGTGGTTTTTTTTTTAATTAAAGCATTCTTGCTTTCATGTTACTTTTATTCAAGCTAATAAGTACTTTCCTTAGTTTCCTAGTAACTAGTTGTAAAAACCATGTGTTACAGCTTTACAGTTTTTAAACTATTTTAAATATTCTTAAACTACAAAACTTCTTAAAATTACTGTCTTGCCAGATCACCAACGTGACTAATACTGACCCTACTCTTTCCCTCACCTACAGGAACACATGCTTCCTGTTATTGCTTTTCCTAAATACATTACATTGGGTCTGTGAGGTTCTGTAAACTCAGTGCTGACACTAACAATGTTCTCTGCACATCTTAAACACCAGCAAGAATATATCATCAGGCTTTTCAACAACTATAACAAATTTTTTAATTTTTAAGTTGACAGTTGCAGAATTATGGAGTGTTTTCACAGTGATCTTTTGCTAATGCAATTAGCAGTATGTTTTGTACTGTAACTTAATAAATCCTTTAATCACTAAAAAAAAAAAGAACAGGCTGGACAATGCAGGGGCTGGTTTGCAATATACCTGCTCCTAACATGACCAACAATGGGCACGCTCATTGAATATGAGCTCCAGGCTGAGTAGCAGCAGCAGTAATTCCATGATCATTCCCTGGAGCATAGCTAAGGAAGCAGCTAATTCATATCTCCCCCCCCCCCCCGAACCCCAAACCTGGCCTTTTTCAGGGGTTTGGAGAGATAGTAAAATACCACTAGATAATAAGCTAGAAGAGGAAGGGAAACTGGGGAAAAGCACAAACATACATAACTTGAAATGAGAAAGAAAAAAAATACAGAAAAAAATGAAAAAACTTGGAAGAAAATAGTCCATAATTCTATGCTAGTACATTGAGGGGAAATGCAAGTTATCAGTATTAACTCAGTAAGAGATAGAAAACCCAATCACGATGAAATTGGGGGGAAAAAAAGAAAGTTGTCTATTACCCTTTCAAAAAGCTCCAGGCTTTCCCCAAAGCAATCCGAACTATGCCAGAGCACAGAGAAGGAAAGCTTTCTCAATTCCTCTTACAAAACTAATTTACCATTTTTAAAAAACCTAACAAAAATAACAGAACTAAACTACAAACTTGGTTAATTATGAATCCCCAAGTCAAGTCTTCGCAAATGTGATCCATCATGTAAAAACATATATACACATGTATATACATAGACCTTGACAAAGTATGATTATTTTAGAATTCAAGGATGGAGCCAAGTAATGGCCCAAATTAACAGATCAAAAAAGGAAAATCCTGATTTTAATAGATGTTGAAAAGTTGAAATTCAACATTTATTTTTTATCTACAACAAACTACTCAAATTGGAATAGAAGGATATTTTCTTAACTGTTAAAAAAAAGACAATAAATAGGAATGAAATACTAATACTGCTACAACATGGATGACCCTTCAAAACATTATGCTAAGTGCAAGAAGCCAGAAACAAAAGACCGCATATTATAGGATTCCATTTATATGAAATGTCAAGAATAGGCAAATCTATACAGACGAAAGCAGATTAGTGGTTGCCAGGGGCGGGGCTGGGGGAAGAACGATTGCTAATGGGCACAAGGTTTCTCTTGGGGGCGATAAAATGTTCTAAAATTAGTGGTGATGGCTGCACAACTCTGAATCTACTAAAAACCACTGAACTGTACATTTTAAAGGGTTCATTTTATATCTGAATAAAGCTGTTATAAAATACCCAAGTATATGCAAATCTTAAACTAGTTCATGTTACAACATGTGTTTTTGGATGGGAGAATGATGTCAGTATCACAAAAAGTATTACAAAAAGACGTAATAAAACTAAGGTAAAACACTAAAAGTATTCCTTCCAAAGTCAAAATCAAGACAAGGATGCCCATTAACACTATTATTATTTAAGATTGTATGGGAATTGATAGCCAATGCAGTTAGGTAAGATAATGAAACGTAAGATATAATTATTATTACTTGAAAGAAATTGTACTTATTTATATATGATCTATTTAGGAAATCCAAGAGAATAAACTGAAAAATTAATCAGTATGTACCAGTGTGCTGGTACAAAATTAATATACTTGAAGACAAAAACTTTCTTACATAACACTTAAGAATGGGAAATCCTATTGATAAGAATAATTGAAAACTCTACTAAATGGAATTACAAAAAAAGACAAATATGTAGAGAAATCAATTTTGCTGTTGGATCAGTAGTATCAATTCTCCCTTAATTACCCTCTACATTCAGCCCAAATCCCAGTACACTTTTGTTGTAAATCAACTGACCTTATACATCTAGGTCTGCTTTTGGACTCTATTCTGTTCCATTGATCTGGCTTTGTGCCCACTGTTTTAATCACTATAACTTTATAATAAGCTTTGATATAATGGTAGTGTAAGTCTTCCCATTTTTCTTTCAAGACTGCCTTTGCTATTCCTGGCCCTTCACGTTTCCATATAAATTTGAGAACTGATCTATCAAAAAAAAAATTCCTGTTGGGGTTTTGATTGAAATTGCATTGAATCTCTTTATATCAGAACTGACATCTTTATAATATTGACACTTCCAATCCATGAACAACGTATCTCTCCCCATTAATTTAGTTCTTCTTTCATTTCTCTTAGTAAGGCTTTTTCTAAAGGTCTTAGAATGCTTTGTTGAATCCATTTCAAGGTATTAGACGTTCTCTGACCTTATTATAAATTGTACTGGCTTTTTTAAATTTATTTTTTTAATTCTAGTAGCTTTATTTATTCTTATTTTTTTATTTCATTTTGTTTCTTTGTGAGGAAGATTGGCCCTGAGCTAACATCTGTTGCCAATCATCCTCTTTTCGCTTGGGGAAGATTGTCACTGAGCTAACATCTGTGCCAATCTTCCTCCATTTTATGTGGGATGCCACCACAGTGTGGCTTGTCAAGCAGTGCTAGGCCCGGACCTGGGATCCAAACCTGTGAACCACGGGCTGCCGAAGCAGAGCACACAAACTTAACCACTATGCTATGGGGCCGGCTCCTGTACCAACTTTTAAATTTGATTTTCAAATTGTCTGTTGTTAGTGTAGAGAAATACATTTGATTTTTACATATCAATCAATGTTCCCCAACTATAATGCAATAAAATTAGAAATAAATGTCACAGATAGTAACAGCAAAAAAATATATATATATCATAAATGTGAAAACAAAGTTCTAAATAATTTAATGGGCAATAGGAAAACTATGAAAATCACAATATATTTAGAACTAAACAATAAAAATCAATTCATGTCAAAATCACGGCATCTAGTTATAGCTCTGAGGAAAATTTATAGTTTTAAAAGCATATATTATAAGAGTAAAGATTAAATACGCATGAGCTAAATCTCCAACTTAAATTTTTTAAATGTCAGAATAAATGCAAATAAAGTAGAAGGAAAGAATATTAACCATATGAGCAGAAACAGAAAGGTCAATAAAAAGAACAATTTGAAAAGTCTTAATACAAGCAAGCTACTGGCAGTACTCATCAGAAAAAAGGGAACAAATTAATGAAATTAGACAATTTAGTCATTAGAGAAACTTCTATTTTATACCAATGTTTGAAAATTTGTATTTTTCTAGAATATCGTTCATTTTGTATAAATTTTAAAAACTCACGGAAAGCCAAAAAGACTTATAACCATGAAAGAAACTATTAATAAATCAAAAACCAACTCACAGACAAGACACCAGGCAGTTTCACAGATGAATTCTATCTAACTTTCAAGAAACGGATTATCTCTATTAAATACAACGTGTTTCAAAAAAGAAATATTCCCAGCCCATCTCACGAAGTCAGCATAACCTTGTTATCAAAACAAGACAAAGACTACATGAGAAAGGCAAAGTACATGGCAATAACAAAGGGATGCAAACATCCAGGGAATCCAAAGACAGTTTAAAACAGAAAATCTATGAATGCATCACACCAATAGATGTGGCAAAAGCATTACAAAATCAACTTTTGTTCATGATGAAAACTCTAAAATGATAAGTAGAAGAGAACATAAACTGATAAATAATATGTATGCCCTCTAAAAAAAACCCACTACAATACCATACTTAATGATAAAATATTAGAAGCATTCCACTGAAGTACCTAGGCAAGGATGCCCATTATCAATGCTTCTATTCAACACTGTGCTAGAGGCATTAGTCAATGTAGGGGGAAAGAAAGAAAGAAACAAACATGAGGCAAAAAGGAATCGAAAAGAAGAAATAAAACTTCATTATTGACACACAACTACTTAGAAAATACAAAAAAAAATTATAAACTGTTACTACTCCCACATTTCATTGAATCTAAAGATACCAATTGTAAGATGTATCCTTATTTCACATACAACTAAAAAAAAAATTGCCAATTACACTGATGCCATATTTTATTATCTAGAATTTTCATTTTAGATTTAGAGACAATTCTTTCAGACTTAGACATATTTTTATCATATCTTGTACATATACAAAAAGAAAAAATAAAAGCAAAAGAAACTGGTAGGGTACCCCTAAAACTAGATATTCAGGGTCCTACTATGGATTGCTTTTCTACCCAATGCTATCCAATCTTTGCCCAACAATATTGTCCTCTGCCGACAAGAGTGTCCGTGATACAGCATTTCTTAAAATGCTCCATTATTATCTATGGGATTTGCTTTCCAGTCAGACACACACTCTGCAATTTCTTTTGCCTTCAGTTGTATTGTTTGGCATGAAATAACAACACAACGATACACATACTCATTTAAGTGATGACAAAATGAAAAGTCTTGACCAAGTTTGTGCCTGTGCAGGCAATGATAACTATATCATGACTGCTGCCAAGACAACGGTGATTATAGGACACCATCAATTGAAGATCTGTTTTGATTTCAGAGATGTTAAAATGTAGGGGGGAAAAGTGCATCTCAGAATCTATGAAATATGGTCATATGAGAGTTCAGCAAGGTTACATGATCAATACATGTAAGTCCACAGTGTTCCCTATACATCAGCAATAACTAAATAGAAATAACTACTAAAAGAAAATTCTATTAACAAAACTTACACAATATCTAGCAAAAAATCTAACAAAAGTTTGTGCAAGAATGTTATGAAAAGCAATAGAGCATGGCCAGATTCAAATCGCAGCTCCACTACTTAGCATACGTCTATGATATGTATCTATATATTTATTCTATAAATTTGATGCAAATATAATAAAAATCCAACAGTTTTTCATAGAAATTGACAAACTGACCCAAAAATAAACAAAGGGAGGAAAATAGCTTTAAGAATCCTGAAGAAAAAGAACATACATTAAGACTGAATTATAAAGGCATCATTATTAAATCAGAGTAGTATAGAGATAGACCAATGAAACAAAAAGCAAGAAACTAGAAACAGATGTGTATATGTGAGAAAATGATAAACCTCAAGAGTTGCATTATTAATCAGTGGGGAGAAAGGCTGAACTACTTGGCAAAGCCACATTAAAAAGATAAAATTAGATCCCTACATCACACAATAGAGAAAAAAAATTCCAGATGAATTCATGACCTAAATATGAAAAGGCACAGTATCATTATGATCTTGGGGTAAGGGAAGAATTTCTTGCAGACACAAGAAAACCTAAGCCAGAAGTGAAAAAAAAAAACCCTGACAAAACTGATTCCTTTCATATTAAGAAGTTCTACACAAAAAATATTCCATAAACAAAGCTAAAAGATAAGCCACAGACCAGGGAATGGTATTTTCAGTGTGTATAATTACAAATCAATTAGTGTTCAGAATATAAAAATATCCATAAACCAATGAGAAAAAGGCAACAATCCAATAGAAAAATGGACCAATGATAGGCACAAGCAAGTTACAAAAAATTCAAACGGCCAACGAATACGTGGGAAAAAAAGCTCAACCTCACTAGTAATCTAAGAAATGCAAAAGCAAAACAGTAATGAGATATCGTTTATATCCAACAGACTCGAAAATTGCAAAGTCTAATCTTTTGGCAGTGGTCTGGAGAAAGAGAGGCTCATACACAGCTGGTGGGAGTGTCAAATGGAATACAATTTGACAATGTGGCAAGTCCCAGTAAAGCTGACAAAGGTACAGACTCCTGAATGTAGCAATTCTATTTCTATAATCCCAAGAGAGAAGAACCCTGTATAAGGATGTCCACAGTAGCATTATTTGAAATTGCAGAAAACTGCAAACAACCTAATGGCCCCTCCGTAAGAAGAGATAAATAAACCACAGTATATTTATACTTTGAAATACAAGTAAAATGAATGAACTCCATCAACAGTTTTCAAACTTCTCGGTCTCAGGACCCCTTTGCATTTTTAAAAGTTGAGGACGCCAAAGAGTTTTTGTTTACGTGGGTTCTAGCTATAGATATTTATATTAAAAATTAAATCTGAAACATTTACAAAATATTTATTAATTCATAAAAAATTATAAACCCACTGTATATAAACACAAATAACATTTATTTTAAAATAACTTTCTCAAAACAAAAAAAAAACTAGTGAAAGGGTAGCATTGTTTTACATTTTTGCAACTCTCTTTAAAGACAGGCTTAATAGAGGACAGCTGGATTCCCAGAACTGCTTCAATCTCTTATGACATCATGTGCCGTGTGACCTCTGTACAGTACTCAAGCAGCGTACAGAAGAACACAGCCGGAAGAATCTCAGGGATCTCTGGGAAATCCTGGAGCATACTCGGAGAAACCACTGAACTAGATCCACATACAACACGAATAAATCTCAAAAAAACACTGCTAAGTGAAAAAATACATACAAAATGACACACACGGTAGGATACCATTTCCGTAAAGTTAAAACACAGAGAGCTATACTTGATATTGTGTTTGGTACATACATATTAGGACAGTGGTTACTTGTGGCAAAGACGAGACAGGAAAGGGATAGGTGAGCACACTTTAACAGGATTTGTGAGGTTTTCTTTCTTTAAACAAACAAGTTATGAAGCAAATACGTAATAAAATATTGAGACTTGTTAAATCTGGGTAATACTCGCTTTTCAGTAATTCTGAAATAGTTCACAAATTAAAAATTTTAAATATATATTTTTTAAAATCCTAATGGCTGTATACTTCAAGCCACTTAGTTTCCTCAAAGTGTACCTCCCTTTGAGTAAAATATAGTTACAAGATACCTGGATTTTATAAAAAGTTGCTTGGAAAAATAATTTGACTGGAGTAAGAATAGACTGGCAACATTAACTTCAGTGAGTTAAGCAGTGGAGGTGGGGTGGGGGTCACTCAGCTCAGGTGGTGTGCCTTAATACGTACACCCCTTGGTCAAAGGACACAGGCTCGAACAGTTGAAAACTATCTAACTACATAAAATTGTCTCCACCCAATAATTGAGATAATTGTTTTTAGAGATAATGACCATGTGCCAGGTACTGCTCAGAGATAAGAACAAATGAGAACCTGTCTCTACAGCGTTTTGAAAAGATGACAAAAATATAAACACACAGTTAAAACATAATAGGTTAAATGCTAAATTAAAGATGTCCACATTGTTACACGAGACAGAGAAGAAACAATGAGCCCGGAAAAATGATGGTGCTATTAACAGAAAGAAAGCTAGCTGGTTTAGAGGCTGTGGGTTACCAAAAAAAAAAGATTTTCAATAAATATACTAGGCATCTACTATGTGCCAGATAAATTTGGTTTCAGCCATGTTCAGACAGAGGACACCTGGGTGGAGATGGTCAGTAGGCCACTGGAAATGCTAGACGAGAAACTAGAAGAGAGGGTGGGCACGTTAAAGGACACCAACATCAGCGGAGAAGATTCGAGAAAAAACAACAGAGGATTGACCTTGAGTGAAATCCCATGGTAGAAGACACAGAAGGCACAGAGAGTTTCTGAAACAGAACACTTTTATATGACACACTGCTGACATGCTGTGGAACAGTTTCCCAGTTTGGGAAATACTGGATTTAGGAATAAGTAGGATGAGAAGAAAGAAAAGTACTGGTGAAAGGAGAGAGAAGAGGTGAGGTTTTTGTAAGATGAGCAAATCTAGAGATGTTTACAAGGAGAGCGAAAGACACCAGCAGATTAGAGGGAATGATGCAAGCGGCAGAATCACTGACAGAGCGCTGTCCTTTGGGACGGGAGCAGCACACAGGCAGAGCAGCTGGGCCTCAAGGAGGCCAATTCTTCCTGCAGTGAGAGAACAGGAGGAAAGCCTAGGCAGAGGGAGGAAGAACATGAAGTAGAAGGAGGGAAACTCAACGGCTTAGATCAGATGGTGGTCTTTCTGGTTTTCGTAAAAGATTAGGCCATCTCTGCTGAGGCTGAGGAGTTTCAAGGACAGGTTGAGGAGTTTAAGAGTGAAAAAGAAAGTCTGGAATCACCAGTGTGCGTAAACACAAATAATACAAACAAGGTCATCACTGACAAGTCCAGATGTGCTTGGAGAGGAAGCATTTACAAAAAGCAATGTGGAAAAAAAAATTTTTTTTAATGCACTGTGAGCTGGTTTTTAAAAAAAGAAACTTACATCTATCTGAAACATATGCATAAATTAAAAACTAACGCTTCATTAATCCAGGATGGTTGGGTAATAAGGTGCTCCACCAGTCAGTTTTCCAGAGCGTCAAGGTCTACCCTTCAGGCAAAAAGCATTGTATATTTAACTGTTTTGGATAGAAATCCTTCTAAACTATACACTTATCTCTCTTCTTAATTATACAACTTGAGTCTAACAATCTATCTTGCACATTCACTCTTGCCGTTCTAGAACATCTACCGCTGCTGTACTGCACGTGCAGCAATACAATTCTCTTTTTTCTTTTTAACTCTTCCATGTCTTTCCCAGCTATCAAGATATATAAAGCGACTGGTTCTTCTGAGTTTATGTTTACCTTTACCACCTCAACAACCACAGCCCGCCTTAGCAACTTGGGCCTCCTACAATGAACTGTTTCTCAAACTTTTTGTAACCATGGCCCTTTATGATAAACATGAGAATCTCCAGTTCCCTCCCACCGTCACCTGGAGCATGACTGCTCTGACCTGTGGCAGTCTAAGAAAATGGAAAAACAAGTTTCTAAAGAATACTTAACGCTACCTACAGATTTCTATCTTAAAATTCTAGGAAACACATTCCCCAAATGTGCATCTAGGATAGTCAAATATTAATCAAAACATGAGAAGGCCTGGCTTAGCAAACAGCTTTAGTTACCTTCTCAAACAAAGAGATGGTTACTCTCACCAGGAAGAACAGGGATTGCAAAAGGCCATCTGAAGGCCACTGCCTTTTTAGTAATTACTCTTCTAATCCACTTTTCAAAACTGACTTCTTAAATTACCGTGGGAATACCTACAGCTTCATTCCTCATTTTCGTAAAGAAACCCACAGCACTAGTCCTGTAATTTTCAACCATGGTAAAAATTAGAAACCCCTCCCTATTTGTTTACTACATCTGAGCAAAAGGTGATTTGGAGTGAGAAGTTCGGCTAGAAAAAAGGAGCAGCTGTCTAGTGGAGATGGACCAAGCAAAAAGTAGCCAAATTGGCTTAACTTCTCAACATTCTTGATCATCACTCCGGTAGTGGGAACACTGATCAACTTGCTACTCTCATTATTTCTCAACTTTGAAACTTTTCTTAATCCAATGTAACTGCTAAGTGAATATAAAGCCCGGCTCAGGTGTGTCATCACCGTGCCATCTCAGGGCTCCCTTGCCCTCCCCCATAAGCATAAGCCTCCCCACCTGGCCAGCAAGCTCTTCCACCATCTACCTTTTCTAGCCAGAATTCCCACCACTCCCCTACCCACCCCATCATCTCCAGTCAAAGTGTAACCACTGGCTGTTTTCTGAAGGAGCCTCACCCTTGAAATGCCCTTTCCCCACCCCCACCTCTGCCTAACAAAGTCCTACCCATCCTTCAGTAACCTTCTCAAAATGTCACCTATTTCAGGAACCCTCTCCTGACGCTCCAAATGGAAACCTTGCGGTCCTCCGAAGCCCCAGTAATTGCCTGTGCCTTTCCCGCAGCACTTTAAGTGCATTTCACCTTGTCTCATCTGCCTCTGACCAACAACTTCTCGCAGCCACCGTCTGCATTACAAGAACCTTTCGAATCTTTCTTAGCACCCAGCGCAGTGCCTCGCCAACAAGGGGCTGCGAGATTACAGGCGAGTTGTACGGCAGGCAATCACAACTACCTTAAGGGATGCAATTCTACCTTAGAATTTTTCAAATCAAACAGGGGCTTCTAAATAACCATGAGAAGTACAGGAACAAAAAATACTGCACCACATGACGTTGTCCTTCAGTAAGGAGATAAAAAACTTTCTGCGCTTTCTTTACTCTTCGAAAAAAAGGAAACACTACCAAAACATCACTAATAGCTTCAAAACAGCTTTTCAAAAAACGTGTTTCCAAATAAACGAGCCGAGAAGCCTTCCAAATTTTATCCCTCGGTTTTTGTGTTGTGCAACTTGCGCTTTTTCCCCTATTGGATAACAGAGTGGTGAGAAACTTCGCATCAAATTTCATTTTTCTTTCTTTATTCAGATGCTTGGGAACGCAGTGATTGTTGGAAAACCACCGCATCGAAAGCACCCTAATAGCCACGTATGACTTGGCGTGAGTAAAAATAACATGTCTCAGGGTCCCATCTGCCGTGAGGAGCCCAGCAGCCCGGGCTGCCACCCGCCCCGCCGGCCCCCATCGGCTGCAAGCGCAGAGGGAAGGCGCGGGCCAGAGGCGCTGAGGGGCCAGACGTCCCCGGCGCCGGGCGGCAGCAATGGCCGCCTGCGGCAGCTGAGTTCCACTCCAGCGGAAGCAGCTGCAGCCAGTCACGGGGCTGCGGAAGGCAGGGCAGGAAGGTGGCGCTGCCGCCGAGCGCCTGCAGCCCGAGCGCCCATCATGGCGGCGAGGGCAATGGCCGCCGTGGGGAGCGAGCACGCCCCTCCGCGCGCACACGCTGCCGCGCCGGGCCTCCGGGGCCCGTCACCGGAGCCGCCGCCGCCGCCGCCCGCTCTCCGACCCCCCCTCACGGGCTGTAGCGGAATTTTCTCTTCAGACGCCGCCTTCAAGATGGCGGCTCCCCCTCCCGGCAACCCCTCAGTCGTCCCCTGCAGCAGGCGCCGAGCCGCCGCCATCTTGTCCCCCGTCCCTCCCCCCCTCGCTGATATTTACATAGCGAAAATCGGCCCGGCCGGCCTGCGGCCTTCACCTCACGCCTGCAGCCTTCGCCTCCCTGCCAGGCCTCGCCCCCGCGCGGTGCCCCGGGCCGGCCACGGCGCCGACCTGGGGCCCCTCAGCCGCCTCCCGGGCCACCGGGCGACCCTCCCCCAACCCCCGCCCGTTTACGGAGCGCGCCTCCGCCGCCGCTCGGGGCAGCCGGGCTCCTCCCCGGGCCTAACTGCGGCCTCCTCGGGGCCTGCTCGGCGCCGCGCGCCACACCGCCCGGCCTAGCGCGGAAGGGCGCCTTGCGGGCCGCCGACCAGGCCGGGACCAGGCCGCTGCGCGCGCGCTAGGCCCCGCGGCCGCGGCGGCGCCCGAAACTCACCGGACGGGCGTGCGGGCGGTCGGCGACGGTGGCGGGTGCTGCAGGCCGGCCTTTCTCTGGAGCACTGGGCCGGGCTCCGGCTGGTGGGGCGGGAGGAGGGAGGGAGGAGGGGCCGAGCTCGGAGCTGACAAAAAGCGGCCCAGCTCCCCGGCACGGGCCCGCCGTCAGCACGTCACGTCACCGCCCGGGAGAGAGACCCAGGAAAATGCGGAAGGGTAGATAGGCCCCCTCCTCCGCCCGGTGTGTACCCCTGGAGCCCCGGCTCGGCACCGCTCCCGCCCGCGACCGGGGAGCCCAGTGGCCTCGCTGCGGCGGGGTCTCCGGCGGCCGGAGTCTCCGTGACAGCGCCCCCCTTCTTTCCACCTCCTCCGCGCTCCCGCCCGCCGCCGCCGCCGCTACACACGCGCCGCTGCCGCCGCTTCGGCCGTAAAGGCTGCGCGGGGCCGCGGTCCGGCGACCCCGCGGAGAGGCAGGCGGCCCTTCCCAGCCCCGGCCCGGCCGCCCCCCACCATCTCCCGTGGGCCGCGGCCGCCCCCCGGGCCCTCCCCGGCGATCTACCGCCTCTCCGCGCCGGTCCTGGCCGAGGCGCCTGCTCGAGTTGTTTGCAGGCCCTCAGACCCCCGCCCGCAGTAAATGTGTTTTCTTCATCCCGGTGGCTGGAGAAGAAGATAAATTTAGCAACCCCCGCCGTCCCCTGCCTTTGCTTAAAAAAAAAAAAAAAAAAAACTTTGAAATAAAATGAAAATAGGCTTGCCAGTCTAAATGGGTGTATGGGCGAGAGAAGGGGGAGAAGGGTTATCCTGCAGCAACTACCAAACAGGTTTTTGGATTTTTTTTTTTAATAAGCGTTCAGTCAGAGAACCTAACTGATTTTATTAGTTTGCGGGAAAAAATGAGGAAGAGGGTTACATTTTGAAACTCGTTTCGCACGTTGCAATAAGCAGGAATTTTTGATATATTTTCTATATATCTGTGTTTCAGAGTTTAGGAGCCTATGAAATGTAGGTCTTGTGTAATTGTTTCATAATGATTTTTTTCACATTAATAAATATAGAGAGAGGTAGCAGAATGGGGTATGGATTCTTTTTTACAAACTGCTTAATCCTTTTAAAGTTTAAAAAGACTTAGGAGAGAAGGAAAAATAGCTATTTGATTAAACAAAGCGTTTATCAACTCCAAAAATGTGTATTTTGCGTTTTCATTAGTTTAAATTTTTAAGCTCTTTCCATACTGAACTTGGGACCCAAACTATGTTTAAAAGTTCCTAGTTAAACGTTAAATAGTGTAGTCTTTACATTAATCTGGACTCTGACATGCTTTATTTCTTCAGTTCACTAAATGTTAAAGACATTTTTAGACAGTAAAAAACACGAAAGTTATAAAACAAATAGCATATTGGTGTGAAATGCCTTTAAATACAGAGGACGTGTATTTTAGTTTCCTGTCATAACTTTTAAAACTCCCAGAATGCAAGCTGTCCTTTTCCTCAGACATCTTACAATTATAAAATGCTTTCAAAAAGGAAAAACAAAGGTATAGCAAGAAGAAATCCCTGAGAATGTACTGGATGGTAATTTTTCTCTCAAGGTTTTAGCTTTGATTGTTTTTTTCAAGCGATTAAATTTCCTTTCAAAAATGACAAATGACAACATGTCTTCCTTGTTTATAGAAAGTTCCATTGGGCTGTGATGTAGACTGTATTCACAGAAAGGTAAATAAAACTAATATTTTTTCAAGTAAAAAAAATGAAAAATAGTTTGCATACCCACACTAATATAATTTTTAAAATTTGATGACCAGCGTTTTAAGTACTTTCCAAGGGCCTCGGTTTAATGCTATGGTATGTCAGGAATGGGGTCTCATCATCCATGCAACTGTAAACAGCATGAACACAAAAACCTAATGTCAGCGTTCTTGTTAGTTCTTCCATAAGTACCAACAAATACTTCTAAGTCCACCAGTATAAAGCACTTAAGAAAAGTGTGTCAAGAAGCATAAGCAAAAAAGATGTTTCTTCAATTTAAAAGACCAGGAGTCGTTTAGGGATTGATATTTTTAAAGAGCCCTTTGCCATTGCTTTTCATACATAAAGAGACTGTTAACTTTGATGGGAAACAAGGAAAGGATGGCCTAGTTCTATTAATTATTTTGGATAAAACTTTACTGAAGTCCAAAAAAGATTATTCTATAGATGATTGTACAGATGAGGTCAACTATACTTTTCTTTGAGTTTTCACAAAAGGGAAAGTTAAGTTGTACTTCAAATCCATTTATGGAAGGCCGTAAAAAACAGTATGATAAAAATCATTTTACTAGAAGCACACAATATAAAATACTCATGATAAAGTGAAGGTGCAAAGGAAGTGTGAAGAGCAGAGATCAGAAATCATTAAATGTTATAATAAAATACAAAATACAGTTTATGAAAAGCTTCATGATAGGACCTTGAGAACACCTAAGATCACTGAAAGCGTTTGGTAATCAAGCACTGGGTGATTAAGCACCCGACACCTGGCCCTTAAATGACCTACTACAGCCTATCTTGCATTGATACTTTCGTTCATAGTTTTAGTGTCAGGGACCTACAGAATTCTGGGCACAGGGAGTAAAAAGATGTGCTTGGCCTTGGGGAACTGAATAAGTAGGCTGTCTGTCTATGGCAGAATAACAACATTCTTAAGTGCTTTCATTTCTCACTTAAATAAACACACAATAAACGGAAATTTTATTTAAGGAGATTGAGAGCAGAACATTTCAAAGGCATATGCTGTGAATACAAAATAGATGGTTTCAAAGCAGTCAAAGGGATTTTGGTTATGTGTTAAAATTTATTTGTTCCTTCAGAGCTATTACAGATAGTTAAAAGCATCTACTTAAGGTTTTGACAGTGTTGTAGTAACTTAACTAAAGATCTCTGACGTTTATAGGTCCTTGAGCCAGAAATAATGCAAGGCCTTTCGATCATTTTTCCAGAGAAAGATTAGTCCGAAAACAAGCTGTTAAAAACAAAAAGGAAGAAAAGAAAACAGAAGAAGAAGAAAAGAAAAGAAACTGTTGATTTTTCACTCCACATCACTGACTGATGGAAATCCAAATAGGAAACAATAAATTATTGGCTTATGAGAAAATATAGACCTTTTTGAATAAAGTTGTGGTAATTCATTATTTTATATCCCAAAGGTTACAAAATATTTACTTTCCCCTAGAAAGGCCCTAGTTTTATTGAACTACGTACACCGTATAAAAATTAACCATTTATCTGATATTTGATACTTAAGTTATCTCATACTTATTGTAACATGAGCAAATTGCATCATGTTGGACTTCAGCAGGCTGTAATTAAGGCCGAGTAAGAATCTTTAATCTGAGTCTTTAAGCCACACACCCTCCCCAAGGGAAATAATTTTAAAATTAACAATAACTGACAAATAGGTGATTTTCAAACAGTATTTTTCACATGGGTCATTAGTTAAATAAGACATTGTTTAATTCCTGAAAATCACCAATAGCCAAATTCTGCCTCGTGGATTATGAATCACAGGACACAGCAAACAAACTAGCTCCTAAAAGAGGTAAAAATCAATATGTGAGGACTGGAAACAGTGATTAACAATAAGGAGCACCCCGGCTGCCCAGACTGGGCCCTCTATATATACAATTTTCCACTAAAGGAACCAAGATTTCTGGGAGAAATGACTGATTCCTGGGCTGGAGCAGAAAAGTACAAGATGATCCAGGAATGTCTCCTTATAACAGAAAGCACGAAAAGAAAGTGTCAAAGCTTACTAGGGGTGTGTCAAAAGGTCTCAGGAGCCAGCTTAAAGAGGCTCCAGTTGGCTAAAGATGAAAAATTTGAATGTCAAAAAGAATAATTGCTATGCATTGAAACACATCAAGTATGTTCATGAGTTTATAATTAGACTTTTAAAATGATTGACTAGTGGTGATGGTTGCACAGCTTTATGAATATACTAGAAACTAGTGAATTGTATACTTTAAAAGGGTAAATTTTATAGCATCTGAATTATATCTTGATTTTTAAAAAGTAATCACCCTTGGAGAATATTAGAGAATCAACTCATTATTTTGAAAACTAGTAAAGGGAAAGATCAGGCACTTATCCTGTATGAACTGTTCCTTAGGCTAAACAAAGAGCTGATGAAGGGAATTTTCTTTTAATAGAAGTGTTCCTACTAATACATGAAGAAGGCTTGATAGAATTAGAATATCACCAGTTTGCAACCTCTAATGAGTGAATGGATCTAGGCAATTATCATCAATGACTGCTAACCAGAGTGACAACCAGACATGTCTCATGATGGAAATACACAGTGCCACTAGCCAAGAAAACCAAAACTGAACCTGATCAACCCTCTAACTCTAATTGCCAAATGACAGGAAATACAGGGGACAGAGAAACATATCAATGATACCACAGGGATGCAATCGACAAAATCCAGATGGTGGGAAACCCTATGGGACCTGCTTCTTTCAACAAATAAATTATAGGAAAAAAAATCAGAGGGGAAGCCAATAGATGAGAAAAGAGTTAAAAGACATATCAATCAATTGCAGTGTATGAACTTTGTTTCAATCTTGATTCAAACAAACAAGCATAAAAAAATGATGAGACAACTGGAGAAATGTGAACACTGACCAGATTGTTGTCAACACTAACTGGATATATGCTGACATAAACAAATTATTGTTAATTTGGTTTAGGTGCCATGATGACGTGGTTATACCTTAAAAAGAGTCCTTATCTTTTAGAGATATATTATCAAAATATTTACAGATAAAATAATACACTCTCAGAGATGGCCTTCAAAACAGAAGGGTGAGGGCGGAACAGGGGTTGAGGGTGAAGAGGGTGGGGGATATAAATAAAACAAGATTGGCCATGAGCAGACAGTTGTTGAAGCTGGATGATGGGTACATGAGGATTTGATTTATTATTCTCTTTGGGTATACGTTAGAAATTTTCCTTAACAAGTTCAAAAACCAAAAAAATAAAAAATAAATAAACATACAAAGAAAAAATTGCCTTCAAATTTCAAAGAATCTTTGGAGTGGGGCAAGCATTACAGATACTAGTGGTTTCCTTTCTCACTTTTCTGTGGACCATACACCACTTATTTTCAAAACAATTAGCATAGGAGCCGGCCCCAGGAGCGCTCCGCTTCAGCATCGCAGGGTTTTGCTGGATCAGATCCTGGGCGCGGACCTAGCACCACTCATCAAGCCATGCTGAGGCGGCGTCCCACATAGCACAACCAGAAGGACCCAACAACTAGACTATACAACTATATACTGGGGGGCTTTGGGGAGAAGAAAAAAAAAAGATTGGGAACAGATGTTAGCTCAGGTGCCAACCTTTAAAAAAAAAATAAAACAATTAGCATAATTAAGCAATGAAATAAATAAAACTAGACCACTTATGATTAAGAAGCAGCAATGGTTTTCAATTTGCAAGGGAACACCTTGCTAAAGATGTGGATTCCTGAGCCTCACCTCCTAGAAATTCTGATTTTTAGTAGGGATGGGATAGGGCTGAGGAATCTGCAGTTTAACTAGGAGCCCAGGCGATACGAGTGGGCCACACACCAATGATACTTTAAGAAATATTAGTACATCCTGGCCAATGCATCTTTGCCCACATTTACAAGAGTTTCTCTTGCAGTATAAAGAAGTAAAATTGCTGGATATGGCACATTTTCAATATTACTCTCCAAAATGACTATACTAATATACATTCCTCCAGCAGAAGAAGAGAATTCCCAATTCCCCATTCCTTGGCCAACTCCTGATGTGCTCATACTTTTTCATTTTTGCCAAGAACACAACTACCTTACAGAATGACCTTTCAGTTAGCAATATTTGCTAAAGGAGCTCTTGAAAAATCTACCACGTTGTGAACAAAGACTTCTTTTCAATGACGTAATGACTTTTTACCCCAAAATATGTTAAATAAATATGCTAAAAGAAGTGATAATTCAACACTACAGTTTAAAGCAAAAATATTCTCACCAAATACAGGACGTAAGAATTCCTCATCAGAGAATTTCATATGGAACAAATTTGAATTGTGCTCTGTGTTTACAAGAAGCACAAATATTTTTTGCTTGTTTTTGCATACAGACATCAAGCAAATAGAAACAAACACCCCAAATTGAGAACAAAACAGGAAGAAGCAGCTGGCAGAAATGTGGAAAGTTTCGTAATTCTCCCAAAGGTGAGGCAAGCCAAGGACACAGCAGGAATCTGAACAAGTAAAATTAAGTTTTAACTAAAGTGTGAATCATGGATGTAAGACTCCTGGGTGCCCTGGCAATGGAGCCCCCACCTTATGGTCATACCATTATACTAAGGGGAAAATGCACACGAAAGTGAAGTGGGTAGTAAAGAGAGTCAGAGCGTTACATGATCTGGTCTGGTGAGGATCTGGGGAATTTTTGCTGTAAAGAATGACTTCACGGGCAGATTTTTAAAATGGATTATGAATAAAAAGGTTAAACTGAGCCTGCGCTCTGGAACGGAGCTTCTCAAACGTTAACGAGCACACAAATCCCCCCAGGATGTTGTGAAAAAGTTCCTTCGGGTGCGGTGGGTCCAGGATGGAGCCTGAGACTCTGCATTTCCAACAGGCTCCCAGGCGAGGCCGACGCCCTGTTCTGAGCAGCAGGGGTTCCTGGGATCCTGCAGAGCTGTTGCTCTCCCCGCGGGCTTTGCGACAAGTCTGTGACCGAGAAGTCGCAGTAGAGCGCGTACCTGCCAGCGCTGCTGCCAGAAACACAATGGGACGGGGAAAGGGCAGAAACCCATTGCCTCAGAAACCTTCCCACATAAAGGGGCTGGGCTTGTGGCAGCCAGTGGCTTAGAGTCCTGCTCTGGGCCTTATGTGGCCCAGGAGTGTTGGGAGAAGAACGGGACTCAACCGCTCTTGGGATTAATGCCACCACCCACGTCCATGCCCCAAGGAACTCAACATTCAGAAGTGGAGGAGAGAGAAAATGACCAGAGAGATGACAGATAGGGAGAACGGAGAATGACTCCAGCACACAGGTACTTGCTGTTCCTAGCCAAGAGATGCAATAATGAAAGATATTTCAGAAAAAGATTTTCCTAAGCTTCAGAAGATCTCTATCTGCAGACGGAAAGAACTTACCCCATTTCAGGGAAAATTCACGACCTACACACAGACACATTTGGCAACCATTTTTAACGACAAGGGGAAAAAAACCCTGCAATCAGTAAGACAGGAGAAAAGAAAGCATCCCGTGTTGAGGGCTGACCTGGTGTTCGGCACGCTACTTGGTGTTTGACGTGAATTCTCTCCTTTAGACCTCACGGCATTCCAATCAAGTGGGGGTGCTGGCCTTTCCGTTGACCGGATTCGGGAACTCAAGCGATTCTGTCGGGATGCCTTTGCTCTCCAGCTGCCTCAGCTCTTTCATTCCCCGTGGTAGCAGACCGGCTTCCTCCAGACGCAGCACAGGCAGCTCAGGGCTCACGTTATCCTAGCTCAGTAACCCCGGAAGAAAGAGAGAGTCTCTCTTCTGGTTTCGCCACAGAAGGGCTCCAGTTGTTTTTGTGCCTGTGCTCGCCCTGGGATCCATCACAGTGGCCAAGAGGATGGAGTAAGATAATTGGCCAGGGGCCGCCGGTACTCTGATTAGAAGTCCCGCCAGAATTAAAAGGTTGGCGTGAGAAAAAGTAAACATACAAAAGGGAGCAAGGATGGTTTGGCCAACAAATGCAAAGGGTCCAGGACAGGGAGGTCTATGAGTTGCCCCACCTTACAGATGATGAGACAGCATGGATTAGAGAGGTCAAGGTCACACATCTAGTCGAGGTTGAAGAGCCAGGATATAAACCAAGGCAGTCAGAGCAGAGCTCTTCACCACTATGCTGTAAGGCCACAAAGTGACTTTGGTTTCAGACTTCTCTGCAGCATCCGCTTTCAGAAGAAAATGGAGCAACAGCTAGACTTTTTAGAGAAAAAGATTGTAACCAAAAATTCGTACACTCTGCCAAATTGTCTTTCATGATAATAGCGAACAAATATTAAACACAAAACTGTGTGACAGGCACATTTCCAAGTTGTAAGAGGACCTCTGCACTACTAGACTCGAGCTGGGGAGGAGGGGAGGATGGTGGCCCACTTCTCCCCGAGTGACACAGCTGCTCTACAGGAGGGTAACTGGGCAGGGATGGTAGTCCCTGGTCTTCTCATCTTGCTCCTCTGGATCTGGAACCTCTGCCCTCTGAGCAAGCTGGAGCAGGAGTGATCGGGGCCCAGTACTACAGCCTGTCGCACGTGTAGTAGAACTTCTGTCCTACTGTGGAGGCTGGGCAGGGGAAGGGAGCTCCAGTCCTCTGCCCTGCACCTGCCTGGACGCAGCTTCTGCAACACAGCGCTAGCGGTCATGAGAGATGCTGATGGCCTGCCCTTCCCGGAGTGAAACCATAGCCCTAGACTGGGAGCTAGGAGGAAAGGGAGCCGCATCTTCTTGGCTGTATCTTCCCAGAGTAGGGCTTCCGTCACACTGAGCTAGGCGGTGGGAAGCAGTTTGCGGCTCAAATGCCACAGACTCCCATTGTTCTTAATAAGGTTTGGTAGTAGATTTTCTTGAATAAATGTTTCTCTATTTGCTATATGTCCTTAGGGCAAATTCCAGAGACTTTAAATGGTTGGGTTTTTAAAATAATTTTCACCAGTTAAATGGTTGTTTCACTGGGGAGAGTGTCTACCACTCTCCTCGCCCCACCATTTTGGAAGTCCGCTACGTCCATCAGGTCTTTTTAAAGGTGAAAAATAAGTTTCTTTGGCAGATTATAAACTCATGATTCAAACATATTCCATGTGTTTCAACCCACTGCAATTATTTTTATTGATGTTCAAATTATCCCAACTGTGGCTAGTGGGAACTTCTTTAAATTGGCTCCTGAATCCCTTTAACATGACCCTAATGGTTGTTGACAGCTTTCTTGCTACTGAAATACTGTGTATATTACCTTTCCCCAGACCCATAGAATGCTTTTGAAAAACTTAAAGGTCACACTTACCAGTATCAAAAGGAATATACATGCCTTCCGAAGAAATGAAGAAGATAAAAGCAAACACTCAAAAGGGAAAAACAAACAAGTTAAAAAATCATAAAAGAGATAAAAAATGATAAGGAAACATTAACAATAGTATAGGAAAATATGACATGAATGATAAAACAAATGCATTAGTGATCATGATAAATGTAAATGGAATCTACTCCCCTATTAAAAATTAAGACTTATAAGTTAGATTAAGAATTCAATTTTAGGGGCTGGCCTGGTGGCACAGCAGTTAAGTTCACACGTTCCACTTCCGCAGCCTGGGGTTCACCAGTTCGGATCCCACATGCAGACGTGGCACCGCTTGGCAAGCCATGCTGTGGCAGGTGTCCCTCGTATAAAGTAGAGGAAGATGGGCATGGATGTTGGCTCAGGGCCAGTCTTCCTCAGCATAAAGAGGAGGATTCACAGTAGTTAGCTCAGGGCTAATCTTCCTCCAAAAAAAAAAAAGGAATTCAATTTTATGTTATTTAAACGAAGCACAAAATGAAACAAAAAGATTAATGGGAAGGAAGGGGAAATATATAAAACAAATGCAAGTGAAGAGAAATCAAAGATGAAAATACTTAAATTTTGTAGAATTTGACATTAAAAAAGTGACATTGAGATGTATAAAGCCAAATATGAAGGATAATCACTTAATAATATGATTAATAAGTCTTGCTTAATAATTTCCTGGAAAGAAACATATACACTAGACAATATACCTTTTTTTTCCCTAGTGCTCATGCAACATTTACAAAAATTAAAACATAGCTTCTCTGACGGTGGCACTTAAACGGGGTTCAATTGCTAAAGAAGACTCATAGGACCCAAAATGACGAAGCTTACAAATCTACAGTTTGTTACAGAGAAAGGACACACTAGAGCAAGAGCATGGAAGTCAGAATATGTATATCACAGCATTTGACTCACAGCAGGGGTCTGGAGAGGCCGGTGCAGGCTCCTATTGTCCTTTTCTTCTGGTCCTACTAGATGTTCTGCACTCTTCTTGTATCTTCTCTGCCCCAGCCCTAGAATCAGCCATTTCTTGAAGGAGCCCTGGTCCTGTTTATTGGAGAATGGTATTTAGAAACAAAGATCTGGATGCAAGCTGTGCTCATGACTTCAGGGATGTCACTGCTTCTAGGCCATCTCAGCAATCAGAGCCAGGAAATATATCTAAGTACACTACCCTATGTAAACATGCATCTCTATATCTCTGTATCTACCAGGTAGAGTATTTATGTACAGTTCTTTCTGTCATTATCTAGTTAAATCACTGTTTTTCTTTTTAACTCTATTGTCTAGTCAAAATACTGTTTCTTTTTTTATTGAGGTATATTGACATACAATGTTATGTTAATTTTAGGTGTACAACATAATGATTCAATACTTGTGTACACTGTGAAATGATCACCACAAGTCTACTTAACATCCATTGCCATACATAGTTACAGAATTTTTTTCTTGTGTTGAGAACTTATACGATCTACTCTCTTAGCAACTTTCAAATATATAATACAGTATTATTAATTACAGTCATCATGCTGTACATTACATCCTCATGACATTTATTCTATACTTTAAAACATTGTTTTTCAAAGTTACTCAGCAATTTTTTCTCCTATCCTCTTCAGTGAAGTTATATCATACGTTTTCTAATACAATTAGATTCTTTTGTCACAATCTGCAGTCTACACTGGGATCACTGACAATTGGGTTGATTTTTTAAAATTTTGCGTACAGTAAAGTCGTTCTTGGTGGTGTACCGCTCTATGGGTTTTGACAACTGTAGAGTCATGAATCCACCACCACCCTTTGCAGCCCATTATGTTACTCAACCCTTCCCTCTCCCCCATCCCTGGCAACCACTGATCTGCTTTCTGTCCTGTGGTAGACTGAATAATGACCCCAAAAGATATCCATGTCCTAATCCCCCCAAACTGGGGAATGTCACATCATATGGCAAAAGGGACTTTGCAGGTGTGATTAAGTCAAGGATCTCGTGATGGGGAGATTATCCTGGATTATGCAAGTAGGCCCTAAATGTAATCACAAGGGCCCTTAAAAGAGGGCAGCAAGAAAGTCAAAGGAGGTAGTAAGAGACATGAGGATGGAAGCAAGAGGCTGGAGTAATGTGAAAAAGGAGTCACAAAGCTGAGGAATACAGGTGACCTCCAGAAGCTAGAAAAGTCATGGAAACGAATGCTTCCCTAGAACCTCCAGAAGGAACCAGCTCTGCAACACCTTGACTTTAGCCCAGTGAAACTGATTTCAGACTTTCTGGCCTCCAGAACTATAAGAGAAGAAATTTGTATTGTTGTAAGTCACTAAGTTTGTGGTAATTTTTTATAGCAGCAATAGGAAACTAATACACATCTCTATAGTTTTGCCTTTTTCAAAGTGTCATGTGAATGGAATCATACTATACTATTGGGTCTTTGCAGTCTGGTTTCTTTCACTTGGCAAAATGCATTTAAGATTCTTCCATGTTTAGATTGGCCCCAGTGGCCTAGCGGTTAAGTTCAGTATGCTCCATTTGAGAGGACCAGGTTCAGTTCTCAGGCGCGGACCTACACCACTCTATTAGTGGCCATGCTGAGCTGGCAGCCCACATACTAAAAAATAGAGAAAGATTGGCATGGATGTTAGCTCAGGGCTGATCTTCCTCAGCAAAAAAAAAAAAAGAAAGAAAGAAAAAAAGAAAAATTCATCCATGTTTATGTTACGTATATTTTACCACAAAAAAAAGATTCATTCATGTTGTTGAGTCAATCAATAGATCTTTCCTTCTTACTGCTGACTAGTATTCCACTGTATGCATATACCAGTTTGTTTATCCGTTCACCTGTTGAAGGATATCTGGTTGTTTCCAGTTTTTGATGAATAAAGCTGCTGTAAACATTTGCATACAAGTTGTTGTGTGTACATATATTTTCAATTCACTTGTCTATTGAAGAAAACTCATAGGTATTCATAGTTTTTAGGACATGGAGATGTCAATTTAAATATCATTACCAGGGAAACACATTATTAAGTAACACAAACAACAAGAGTTACAAGCTTTTTAAGGCCAAGGTTACATTCACAAAACAAGCCATAAGTTCTGAGTTCCAGATATCTTACAAGATCCCTTTTGTTAGAAATAACATTTTCAAGGACGTTTTAAGAAACCAGAAAATCATCTTCTTATACTGTTGCTGGGATTTCTTACACCAGCCGTTAGGGGGGTCTGTGGTTTTCCAGACCACATGCTGAAATTCCATTATTTAGAACTAAGAGAAATAGAGACCTAAAAATATTAAAACTTACTACGGAAAGGAAAGGGGCAAAATAGAATTATAAACAATCGGAATATGAGCATGTAGTATTATCCATCTACTGTGTGAATAGAGAAAACATAATAAATGTTTGAATTTCTGCCTCATTATATTGGCAATCGATTCACCCCTAGTTCTTAGTACTGTTTGCTATGAAACTTTGTGAAAAGTTTCATGAAATCGTTAAAACTTACCTGTTTTTTCCAACAGATGTGCCGTGACACCTCTGCCAGTGGAATTTTGCCTGAACAAAGAAAAAAGTCATTCAAACAGAAAAGTGGAAAAATTTTTCCCTAAAGGACCAAAACTACAGAGGAATAATTCCAAATTGCACCCCTCAATGCACAATCAGGGACAAGTCACATAATAGCCAAAAGGCTCGTAAAACCAGCTGTAAAGTATATACCAAACATTTGTGGGGATGTGGGATTTTCTCCTACTTACAAGCTAATGAGTTAGCCTGCTACCATTTCCTGGATGTCAGCAGCACAGTAAGCAGCATGAGCATCATCAGCCTATTTGCATGGGTTCCCCAGTCCCCAAGACCCACAGGGGCCATGCGGAGGGTCCCAGGGGGACACACTGTATACACGATGCACATTTGACAGCTGGGGAACACTGGCCTTGGGGAATTCACATCTTTTATAGTAAGCCTGCTCTTTATCCCGGAAGGAGCTATCACCTCATCCCTCAAGGGAGCTCCCTGCAAATACAGCCCTGAGAATGGCCCAGGTAACTTCCTTGCATTCTTGGCACACGAAACAAGAACACGTAAGGACACTCTAGGCTGTGACAGACTGTATCTCCCAACAATATGATGCCCAGAGAGAAAATAGATCATCTCTCTTTCCACATGAAATGGACAATAAGATACACTGCCCAGAGTTTTGCCCCTAAGAATATATATTCCTTCACCACTGTCTTTTGGGGGCTAAAATGCAGCTATTATTCATTTTTAGCTGGTGCCAGCAAACTGTGCATAAACCAGGCCTGTGCTCTTTTTCTGTTAACCCATTATAAAGAACTCTCTGGGAAGCCATAAATGTGGGTTAAGGGAGAAGTAAATCAGTGGGAGCAAGTCCCATGGGAGTTTAAAACTCCTCTTCATGCAGTTGACTTGTGCGTTCTGACCAGCTGGGCTCGACTATGTATGTAACATTATCGTTTTCTAATGGAATACTGTCGTCATATCCAATTTTATGTTTCCATGGATCAGATAACATCTAGTTCTTGATGGTCATTTCAGGTAGCATAGCTCATTCTCCCTTCACCTTCCAGATCTCCTGCCCATGCTTTCTATTGAGTGAACCGACCCAGAAGCTGGAGGGCAAGGAAATCTGTTGATACAGTCCCTTCCCAGGGCGCAGAGGAGGTAGAGAGGGTGGAGTGAATCTGGAAGGGCAAATGGAAGATATCCAGCACAGCCCATAAATGGCATTGATGTCATCTGTGTGATTTTCTAAAACATTAAACCATTCTTGGTAAAGTTCCAAACAAAACAACACACACTCCTTTCAATTTACACAGTAGTTCTGTTCCTGGAAAATTCCAGGATATTAAAACCATGCAAAAATACCCTGAGTTATGCTCACTCCGGCAGCAATACACTAAAACTGGAATTATACAGAGAAGATAAGCATGGCCCCAGAAGAGTGACATACAAATTTGCAAAAGCATACTATATTTTTTAAAATAAATTTTAGAAAAGGAAAAAAGTACTTTGACTTTACGTGTGAAATGAGGTTAGGTTTAGGCTCAGATAATTACAAATAGGTTTTTCATACACATGAATGTCTAAGGGGACATTTGAAAATTGGGTAAGATGTAGGAAAATTCATCCTTGTAAGAAAGTCACATGCATTGAAGGACATATGACATTCTTGGCTCCTGCCCACTAACTGCCAGGAGATCCCTGCCAGGGGATTCCTGTCAATCACTGTAACAACCAAAATAGCCCCAGGTGTTTTCAAAGCAGACCCATGGTACTGCCCCAGTGAGACCCACATTCCTAGGTGAAACATTCAACCTTGCAGAATTTGAGTTTCATCGTTCATTCACCGAGTCTCTAGGGGCAGCACTGAATGGAAGAAAGGACCTCTCAATTTATGGGTCCTTGTTCCATCCAATATACAAAAGTCTCTGACCCACTTACCAAACACTTGCTGCCATTTCTGGCAACATATAATTGTGAATTGGAATTGTCCGATTTAGTAAAAATAAAATGTAAGAAAATAACTGGATGTGAAACTCAAGCTTCACAGGAAGCCAAATAAAAGTTCATAAATAACCACATTTCATGTCATTTGATATTAAACTACAATATTTTTCTACTTCTAACATATATTTTAAGTATATACATTTTAAGTAATATATACGTATCACATAAAACTACAAAGCATAGACAAAAGTAAAAAGTAAAAACATCCCATTCTGTGGTAGACAGAATAATGGCCCTCCTCAAAATCTCTGAAACCACCCCTCCCAACCTGATCCCTGAAGCCTTTTCCGTGGCGAAAGGGACTTTGCAGATGTGACTAAGTCAAGGATCTTGAGATGGGAAGATCATCCTGGATTGCCCATGTGGGCCCAATGTAATCACAGGGTCCTTATAGAAGGGAAGCAGGAGGGTGAGAAAGCAGAGAAGGCGACGTGACGATAGAAGCAGATGTTGGAGTGATGCAGCCAAGGAGTGCTCGCAGCCTCTAGAAGCTGGAAGAGACAAGGAATGGATTCTCCCCCGGAACCTCCAAAAGGAACAAGCTTTGCAGACACCTTGATTTTAGTCCCATAAGACTCGTTGCATACTTCTGACCTCCAAAACTGTAAGAGAATAAATTTGTGTTGTTTTAAGCCACTAAATCTGTGGTAATTTGTTACAGCAACAATAGGAAACTGTAAACATTTTCCCACGCAGAGATCCACCACTGTTAGCACCTTAGTACCTGTAGTTCCAGACCTTTCCCTGTGCTATAATGTGTGCGCGTACTTTTTGGATCACAGTGTGCAAGCTATTTTATAACCTGCTCTTTTAAGTCAAAAAACTCCATCTGTCCATTTCATCAAATACCTAGACTATGTTAAAAATGTCCCAAATGACACAAAAATGCCGTTAACAGTTGTTTGGTCCAAATCAGGATCTGTTCGAGGACCACATATAGCATCTGATTATTAGGTTCCTTTCGTTCTGATGTTGGCTATTGAAGAGATGGTCCTACAGTTGTTCTGAGGAATGTGCCACCTTCTGGGTTTGTTTAGTTACTACCTTTGGGGCTGTTTAATTTGTTCTTCTATTTGTTATTCCCTGTTCGTTATTTTTCCTGTAACATTTTTATTAAACATTTTTGGCTAGAATACTCTATAGGTGATGAGTATTCATGTTGAATTGCATCAAAAGACACATAATATATGGTTAATCCATTAATGATGTTAAGATTGATTTCTGGATTAAGGTGATGACTCCTAATCCCTCCATTGTACAGTTATATTTTTGCCCTGAAACTAGGAAGTGACCGTTGTTACTTTTGCATTTTAAAAATACCCAATGCCATTCATCCATTTTAACACCAATTGATAAACATTATGACGAGGATAATGGTCACGGTAATTTCAATAAAGTTTGTGAAGTGATGTTTTTCAAAATCTATCATCTCTTCTACATTTACTAATTGGCATCCATCTGTGAAGTAGAGCTTTCTCTCACCTATTGGGGATATTTGGTTACCTGAAATACAGATTCTACTGGAAAGGCAGGATAAAATGCTTAATTCTTTACTACTAATTACCAATTTTCATAGTAAGTAGTTGCTTTAATAGCTGCCTCAAATGGTGACAAAAATTTTCAGATTTTCTCTATTTTGAACATCATTGTTAAATCATGGATTTTTGTAGATTCCATCTGTTTCGATTCATTGCCCCATTAGTCTTTATGATGCCCTAAATGTCATGACTGTGGCCAGTGGAACATGACTCCATTGATCTTTGAGAACTTTGGTGATATCTAGCACAACAAAATATCCCTGACTCTTCTTGTACTTTTCCTGTCCCAGCCCTGCAATAAGCTATTTCTCCAGAAGGTTCAGCTTCCGGGACCGGCCTTGTGGCCAAGTGGTTGAGTTCACATGCTCCACTTGTGCAGCCCGAGGTTTCACTGGTTTGGGTCCTGGGCACGGACCTGGCATCACTCATCAAGCCATGCTGAGGCGGCGTCCTGCATAGCAGAACTAGAAGGACCTACAACTAGAATATACAACTATGTACTGGGGGGCTTTGGGGAGAAGAAGAAAAAAAATGGCTCAGCTTCCCTTTAATGGGGAGTGGTTTTCAGAGACTACAACCTGAGCATTAGGGGTGTTCATTATTACGGGAGTGACGTTGCTTTTAGGCCATTTCAATGGACAGAGCTAGAAAAATATACATATTGTGGCAGACAGACTCTAGGGTGGCCCCCATGATCCCTACCTCCTGATGTTCATGCTTCTTTGTGCTCCCCTCCTCCTGAAAGTGGGAGAAACCATGAATTGCTTCTAGTCGTAGTGCATGGCAAAGGTGACAGGATGTGCATGATTGCATATAGAAGATTATAGAATGTATGACTAATGCCAGTCTCGCAAGGAGACTATCTCCCTTACTGGCTTTAAAGAAGCCAGCTGCCATGCTATAAGCTGCCTACAGAGAGGGACACTTGGCAAGGAACTGAGGGCAGCCTCTGGCTGATGGCCAGCAAGAAATTGAGGCCCTCAGTCCAGCAGCCTGAACAGTTGCTGCCAACAACCACGTGAAAATGAAAAGCTGCCAACAACCACATAAGGTTGGAAGCAGATGCCACTGCAGCCCCGGCCAACACCTTGGTTGAAGCTTTCTTAGTCCCTGAAGCAGAGCATCTAGCTAAGCCATCCCAGGCTCCTGACCCACAGAAAGTGTGAAATCATAAATGCGGCTTGTGGTAAGCCTCTAAGTTTGTGGTAATATTGCTATATAGCAATAGATAATTAATACACTATTTAATCATGGATTTATTTGAATATTTTCAATTCAATTTCAATATTACAGTGTTTTTCTTAATTTCTTGGATTCTATCCTAATATTTTCAAAAATAATGGAACTACTAGTCCTATCCTCTGGAGGACCACACATCAAATTGTGAATAAAAAACTGAAAATAAGGGATCTCCTCTCCTTTCTTTTTTTAATTGAAGTATAATTGATAAACAAGATTATATTAGTTTCATGTGTACAACATGGTGAATTGACATTTGTATGCATTGTGAACTGATCACCACAATAAATCTAGTTATCTGTCACCATACAAAGTTAACACAGTATTATTGACCATATTCCCCATGCTGTACAACACATCCCCATGACTTATTTATTTTATAACTGGAAGTTTGTACCTCTTGATCCCCTTCACCTACTTCATTCCCCCGACCCCTCTCCCCTCTGGCAACCACCAATCTATTCTCTGTATCTATGAGTCTGGGTTTTGTTTTGTTTTGTTTTGTTTGTTTTGTTTTTTAGGTTCCACATATATGTAAAATCATGTGGTATTTGTCTTTCTCTGTCTGACTTATTTCACTTATTATAATTCCCTCAAGGTCCATACATATTATCGCATATGGCAAGATTTCATTCTTTTTTATGGCTGAGTAGTATTCCATTGGATATATACCACATTTTCTTTATCCGTTCATTTTTCAGTGGTCACTTAGGCTGTTTCGTTATCTTGGTTATTGTAAGTAATAGCGCAATGAATACAGGGGTGCATATATTGTTTTGAATTAGTGTTTTTGTTTTCTTCAGATATATACCCAGAAGCAGAATTGCTGGATCATATGGTAGTTCTATTTTTAATTTTTTGAGGACCCTCCATACTGTTTTCCATAGTGGCTGCACCAATTTACATTCCCACCAAGTGTTCCCCTTTCTCCACATCCTTGCCAACACCTGTTATCTCTTGTCTGTTTGATAATAGACATTCTGACAGGTATGAGGTGATATCTCATTGTGGTTTTGATTGGCATTTCCCTGATGATTAGTGATGAGCATCTTTTCATACACATGTTAGCCATCTGTATGTCTTCTTTGGCAAAATATCTGTTCAGATCCTCTGCCCATTTTTAAATCAGTTTGTTTGTTTTTTTGTTATTGAGTTGTGTGAATTCTTTATATATTTTGGATATTAACCCCTTGTCAGATATATGACTTGCAAATATCTTCTTCCATTCAGTAGCTTGCCTTTTCGTTTTGTTGATGGTTTCCTTCACTGTGCAGAAGCTTTTCAGTTTGGTGCACTCCCACTTGTTTATTTTTGCTTTGGTTGCCCTTGCCTTTGGAGTCAGATCCAAAAAACATCACCAAGACCAATGTCAAGGAGCTTACTACCTATGTTTTCTTCTAGGAGTTTTATGGTTTCAGGTCTTACATTCAAGTCGTTAATCCATTTTGAGCTAATTTTTGTGTATGGTGTAAGATAGTGGTCTAGTTTCATTCTTTTGCATGTGGCTGTCCAGCTTTCCAGACACCATTTATTGAAGAGACTGTCCTTTCCCCATTGTATATTCTTGCCTCCTATGTTATAGATTAATTGACCACATGTGCATGGGTTTATTTCTGGGCTCTTTGTTCTGTTCCATTGATCTGTGTGTCTGTTTTTGTGCCACCATACTGTTTTGATTACTATAGCTTTGTAATATAGTTTGAATTCAGGGAGCATGATACCTCAGGCTTTGTTCTTCTTTCTCAAGATTGCTTTGGTTATTCAGGGTCCTTCGTGGTTCCATGCAAATTTTAGAATTATTTATTCTAGTCCTGTGAAAAACGCCATTGGAATTTTGATAGAGATTGCATTGAATCTGTAGATTGCTTTGGGTAGTATGGATATCTTAATAATATTAATTCTTCCAGTCCATGATCTCCTCTCCTTTCTATTTTTCCATTCTTCCTCTCTTTGAAGGAGAACATATATTCATTCATATTTTTTTCTATACTTCTACATATATATAAATATATTTCTATATTTATATTTCTATGAAATCACTCCACAGTAATTTTAGCCCTAGGATTCCTTTAAATTGTTATTGCAAATTATAATATTTCCTGTTACTATTGTACTTCATGGTTTAAAACTTTTTTTTTTCTGCTGAGGAAGATTAGCCCTGAGCTAACATCTGTGCCAATCTTCCTCCACTTTATATGTGGGTCACCACCACAGCATGGCTGACGCGTGGTATAGGTCCACGCCCAGGACCTGAACTCTCGAACCCAGGCCGCCAAAGTAGAGTACACTAAACTTAACCACTACACCATGGGGTCAGCCCCAAAACTAATTTTTACATGTATAAGTTTCTCTAATAAATTTTGAAAGAGCATTCAATTAACAGAAATTTGATTTAGGCAAAATTGTCATACAAATTATTTGCTTCTCACTAACAATGTTTATTTCCCCAAATAAGGCACACCTATGCTTTTAAAATGTTTTTTTAAACAGCTAAATACGTAGTTTGATTCTCCATATTTTTAATAAACATATGCAATAGAAATTCAAAGTCCAAGCTCTGGACAACCACTTATGATGAACAAAGATGACCCTAACCTCAACCAACTACTTCTTTTTTTTTTTTACTATTTAGTAACACATATTTATTAACTTTTAAAATTATACAAGTACATTTATTTTTCTATTATTTCTGCTCAAAAATTAAATGGTGTCAAATGTGCACTTAAAATGATATTAATACTGATAAAAGAAAAAAATACTCAGATTCATTTTGAATACTTGTTTATTACTTTCAGGTTTAGCACAAGATGTTATAGAACAAATAATTCAGCCTGACAAAATAACATTTTCCAAAATTACTATTTCCAGTAACAATTTCTCTATTGAATGAGACTTGACAGTAAATATTGTGAAATATCTCACAACCGCCCTGCACATGGGTCAATAAATATTATAAATAATGTATTTTATAGGAAGCAGCAGCTAGCTTCATAGAAGCTTGAGGAACAATGGTCAAGTTCTCCTGACCAAAAATATCATACTCACTAAGAAAGAGATTAAGTTATTTAAGTGAAAGGCTTTTCTGGCACAGCTTCACATATTCCTTAAATCTCTGTTTACGTCATGAAACTGTTTTCTCTGGATTAATAATACATTGAAGAGGCTGACAGAACCTTGAGAAAAAAGGTCTGGGTTTTATTTCTCTCTCTGTCCCCAGGTCTAGTATAGAACCTGGCATATTAACTCAATTAATGTTAAATAAATAAATGAATAATTGGAGGAAGGAAGGAAGGAAAGGGTGCCAAGGATCTGATGAGATGGCCTTAAGTGGCTTTAAGTGACTTTGAAATATATTTAAATATCTTAAAAGGAATAAAGAAATATAAAGCAATGAAGGACTGAAGGAAGTTAGGCAAAACCTAAGTGAAAGCTGCAGATTGCCACGAATCAATGAAAGAAATAGTTAATAGGCTATAAACCCAGAAATGAGGATTATGTGGACTGCAGTTACAACCTCTACTTTGAAATTTTGGAATCCACGTCATTTTGTCTATAAAAAGGGGATTAGTCTAGCCTTAGAGATCATGAGAAACTGGAGATCCACAACCCACATTTCACAACCCAGTTAGTGTCTGGCCAAACAGCAATCTCAGTCAAGAGATAGCAATTGTCTCTGGGGTGCTATGGGCTCAACAGGGGCAATACTGCCCTCTAGGGAGAGTTTTGGAAGTTTGTGGGTACTTTTTTTGACACACTGAAGTGAAACTGCAAAACATTAATGATAAAGGGAATCTCAAACGCCACAAGAGAATAAAGGCATTACCACTAAGAAATGAAAATCAGATTACTAGCAGACTTTGTGTCAGCCAACAACTGATGACAAAAGACAATGGAATGATATTTTCAAAGGGAAGTTATTACCAACGTAGGATTTTATACCTAGGTAAATTACCATTGTAGAGTAAAGGCAAAATGGAGACATTTAGAGACAAACAAAGAAGTAGTTTACCACTCACAGATTCTCACAAAAAGAAATACTGTGGACATATACTGATTTCTGGTGCCAGCCAAGATGGAGTAAGCCCACTACAGTCTCTCTCTCCCACTTAGAACAACTAAAATCTCTGGGGAATAAAAGCAACTACTTGAGAACTCTGAAAAGTAAGCAAAAGCAGGTGGATTGAGAAGGGAAGTAAAACCTTGAAGAAGTGACTTCTACGGGGGTGAGTTACCCATATTTTTTATGTACTTTCTCTCCCGACATTGATCAGAGAAGTCTCCAGCAGAGCTGCTGTAGGCAGTACAAGGAGAAAAATGCTAAGGTCTTCCACACTTCTGGCCAGAGGACTGAGGAAATGTGCCCCTGAAAGCTGAAAAATGTGAAAGGAATCACAAAGAGGAGAGAGCTGGGGAAGGAAATTCTTTAATTCTGTGTATGAACCAACACAAATCCCAGGCTCATCTCTGAGCTGAGCATGCATGGGGCAGACCCAAAGCAACACAGTAAAGACTTTGAGAACTGAACTACAACATAAAACACCACTCAAACTAACCTCCGAGTGGAGCATATGTGGGATAAGACCAAGTATCACAGCAAAGGCTTTGAAAACTGAACTGCCATTGGGACCAGGGCACACAGAAGGTGATCTAGAACTTGTAGTCTGAACCTAGCCAGGTTGATTGCCTGCTTTAAAAAAATCTCATTCACCAGAGGATTTAACAGGACCCAGATTTTTAGAACATAAGATTCAAAATATCCAGTATACAATCAAAAATTACTTGACATACAAAGAATCAAGAAAATATGAGTAATTCCCAAGGGAAAAGATATTCAACAGATGCCAAATCCAAGATGACTCAGATGTTGAAATTAACAGACAAAGACTTTAAAGCTGTTATAATTATGCTCTGTGAGATAAACACACCCTTTAAATAATCAAAAAGATAGTTCTCAGCAAAGTAAAAAGAAACCATAAAAAATAACCAAATGGATATTTTGGAGGATAAAAATACAATATATGAAATAAAAAATTCACTAGATGAGCTCAATAGAGGTAAATGTGTAATATACATAATATATATATTTATATATGATATATAAATATGTTTATATATGATATATATTAAATACATAATATATATAAAAAACGAGGATTATGTGGCCTGTGGGTACAACCCCTACTTTAAAATGCTGGAATCCATATCATTTTGTCTGTAGAAAGGGGGTTAGTCTAGCCTTTGAGACCATGAGAAACTGGGATCTACAGCCCAGATCTCACAACCCTGCCAGTTTCTGCCCAAAAAGGCACCTCAGTCAAGAGACAGCAATTGTCTCAAAAGTGCTATGGACTCAACAGGGACAATACTGCCCTCTAGGGAGCATTTTGGAAGTTTGTGGGTACATTTTTTTGACATATTGGAGTGAAACTGCAAAACATCAATTACAAAGAGAATCTTTTTATATCTATCTATCTATCTATGGAGAGATTAATTTTAAGGAACTGGCTAATGCAATTGTGGGGGCTGGCCAGTCCAAAATCTTCAGGACAGGCCAGCAGGCTAGAGATCCAGGGAAAAATTGATGTTGCAGGCTTGAGTCCAAAGGCAGTTTGGAGGCAGAATTCTTTCTTCCTCAGGGGAGGTCAGTCTTTCCTTTCTCTTCCGGCCTTCAACTGATTGGATGAGGCCCATCCACATTATAGAGGATAATCTGCTTTACTCAAAGTCTATTGATTTAAACGTTAATCACATCTAAAAAATCCCTTCACAGCACTATTTAGACCAGTGTTTGACCAAACACAGAGTGCCATAACGTAGCCAAGTTGACACACAAAATTAACCACCACAGATGACAGAGGAAAGAGTCAGTCAGTATAAAGGTAGATCAATAGAAATTATCTAGTCCAAAGAATGGAAAGAAAGAAGACTGAAGAAATTTGAGGGAACCTCGGGCCTGTGAAAAAATATCGAAAGGTCTATGATTTGTGTCACTGCAGTCCCAGGAGAGCAGGAAGAGATTAGCGCAGAAAAAATATCTGAAGAGATAATGGCTGATAATGGCTGAAATTCTCCTAAATTTGGAGAAAGATGAAAATATATAGACTCAAGATCAGCAAACCCACACCAAGATAAACACACCAACAAGAAAAATTTGTTGATTTTTCTCAATTACATATGAAGCATTTATAAAAAAAAATGACCAGATATAAGTGACAAATGGTCTCAACAAATTTCAAAGAATCAATATTAAACAGACCTCATTCTCTGATAGAAAAGAACAATAAAAAGATATTTGAAAAAAATGTTTAGTCAATTATATCTCAATAAAGCTGAAAAAAGATGTTTAGAATACTAAAGTGCTACTAAATAACTCATGAGTTTAAGAGTAAATCATGATTTGGCAAAGGATTCTTAGATATGGTACCAAAAGCACAAGCAACAACAACAAACAAACAAACAAATAAATTGGACTTCATCAACATGAAAAACTTTCGTGCTTCAAAAGACACCCTCAAGAAAATGCACAGAAAACCCATAGAATGAGAGAGCATATTTGCAAATAATAACTGGGATAAGAGATTCGTACCTAGAATACAGAGAGAACCCTTACAGCACAATAATAAAAAGACAACCCAATTTTAAAACTGAGCAAAGGATCCGAATAGACGTTTCTCCAAGGAAGATATACGAATGGCCAATAAGCACATGAAAAGATGTTTAACATCAGGGTATTAGCCATCAGGGTATGCAAATCAAAACGAAAATGTGGTATCACCTTCACACCCACTAGGATGGCTAGAATCAAAAAGTCATGATAAGCAACAGGAAGTCTCCTTCATCGCAGGCGGGAATGCAAAATGTACAGCTGCTTTGGAAGACAGTTCGGCAGCTTCTTACAAAATTGAACATTCTCTTATCATGTGATCCAGCAATCACTCTCCTTGCTACTCAGATGAACTGAAAACTTATGTCCACACAAAAATCTGCACATGAATGTTTATAGCAGCTTTATTCATAATTGCCAAAATGTGGAAACAATCAAGGTGTTTTTCAATAGATGAATGGGTACACAAACAGTGGGACATTCATACGATGGAATATTATTCAGTGATAAAAAGAAATGAGCCATCAAGCCAGGAAGACATGGAAGAACTTTAAATGCATATTGCTGAGTAAAAGAAGGCAAGCTGAGGGCCGGCCCTGTGGCCAAGTGGTTAAGTTCGCGTGCTCTGCTGCAGCGGCCCAGGGTTTCGCTGGTTCAGATCCTGGGCGTGGACATGGCACCGCTGGTCAAGCCACACTGAGGCGGCATCCCCCATGCCACAACTAAAAGGACCCACAACTAAAAATACACAAATGTATACCGGGGGGCTTTGGAGAGAAAAAGGAAAAATAAAATCTTTTTTTAAAAAAAACAAGGGAAGCTGAAAAGGCTACATACTGTATGATTCCAACTATATGACATTCTGGAAAAGGCAAAACTATGGAGACAGTAAAAAGATCCAGGGATTCAAGGGGAGGAAGGGAGGTATGAGTAGGTGGAGCAAGGGAATTTTTAGGGCAGTAAAACTATTCTGTATGATAGTGTAATGGTGAATATATGTAATTATACAATTGTCAAAATCCGTAGAATGAATAACACAAAGAGTGAATCCTAATGTAAACAATGGACTTTAGTTAAAAAAAATCTGCTGTTGGGGCTGGCCCAGTGGTGTAGTGGTTAAGTTCACATGCTCCCCTTTGGTGGCCCAGGGCTCGTGGGTTTGGATCCCAGGTGCAGACCTACACACTGCTCATCAAGCCATGCTGTGGTGGCATCCCACATACAAGGTAGAGAAAGACTGGCATGGATGTGAGCTCAGGGACCATCTTCCTCAAGCAAAAAAAGGAAGATTGGCAACAAATGTTAGCTCAGGGCCAATCTTCCTCACATACACACAAAAAAATCTGCTGTCAAATAAACAATTTAAAATAAAAAGAAGGTAGCCCAAAGGAAAAATGTCATAATAACAAGTGTTGGTGAGATGTGGAGAAATATGAATCCTCAGACGTTGCTGGTGGGAATGCAAAATGGTGCAGCCACTTTGGACACAGTCCGGCAGTTCTTCAAATGATTAAATAGAGTTACCATATGACCCAGTAATTCCACTCGTAGGTATATACTGGAGAGAAATGAAAACATGTGCACACAAAAACTTCTATACAAGGGGCCAGCCTGGTGGCACAGCGGTTAAGTGTGCACGTTCTGCTTCGGTGGCCCGGGTTTCGCCAGTTTGGATCCCGGGTGCAGACATGGCACCGCTTGGCAAGCCATGCTGTGGTAGGCATCCCACATAGAAAGTAGAGGAAGATGGGCATGGATGTTAGCTCAGGGCCAGTCTTCCTCAGCAAAAAGAGGAGGATTGGCAGTGGATGTTAGCTTGGGGCTAATCTTCCTCAAAAAAACAAACAAACAAGCAAACAAAACTTGTATACAAATGTTTAAAGCAGCATTATTCATAATAGCCAAAAGGTGGAAACCCAAATGTTCATCAATGGATGAACGGATAAACAAAATGTGGTATCTCCATACAATAGAATATTATTCAGCAATAAAGAAGAATGAAGTACAGATAGATGCTACAACACGGATGAACCTTGAAAACATTACGCTTAGTAAAGAGTCAGTCATATGGCATGATTCTAGTCATATGAAACACAGAACACAGAAATGTATAGAAACAGAAAGCAAATTAATTAGTGGTTGCTTAGGGCTGGAGGGGGGTGCTTGGGGGGAGGGGGATGATAGCTAGAGGGTACAAGGTTTCTTTTTGAGGTGATGAAAAGGTTGTAAAAATTTACTGTGGTGATGGTTGCACTTATCTATAAATATACTAAAAATCACTGAATTGTACACTTCATATGGGTGCATTGTATGGTATGTGAATTACATTTCAATAAAGCTGATTTTAAAAACGGAATGAAGTACTGATACATGCTACAACATGGATGAATCTCAGAAACATTATGCTAGCTGAGTCAAAGAAGCCAGACACAAATACCACGTTATATGATTCCATTCATATGAAAGTCTAGGACAGAAAAATCTATAGAAACAGAAAGTAGATTAGTGGTTATTAGGGCAGGAGAGCTGGAGAACAAGAAAATGGGGGGGTGATAGCTAAAGGGTATGGGGTCTCTTTTTGAAGTGATTCAAATGTTCTAAAATTTACTGTAGTAATGATTGCACATACCTATGAATACACTAAAAATCATCGAATTGTACTTTTTAAGTGGGTGAATTGTATAGTATGTGAATTACATCTCAATAAAGCTATTTTTAAAAAAGATTAAATCAAAAAATTACAAAATATTTATATCTGAATTGGAATGTAAGTACTACATACCAAATGTATGGAGTATAGCAAAATCAGTATTTTAAGGTAACTTTTTAATTCTTAAATGGACTAATTTTAAATAAAAGAGGAAAGCCCCAAAATGGCTGATTCCAAATGTGGAACAGAAACGTACAAGACAAACCTGGGACAACTCACAAGGATGCTACCAGGAGGGCACAGGAGCCACCTTGAAAGGGCCCCACTGGCCAAACAAAGGATAATTTGAGCATCAGAAATAATGACTGTGGGGCCCGGTGGTGCAACAGTTAAGTTCACACATTCCGCTTGAGCAGCCCAGGGTTCACCGGTTCGGATCCCGGGTGTGGACCTATGCACTGCTTGTCAAGCCATGCTGTGGCAGGCATCCCACATATAAAATAGAGGAAGATGGGCAGGTATGTTAGCTCAGGGCCAGTCTTCCTCAGCAAAAAGAGGAGGATTGGCAGCAGATGTTAGCTCAGGGCTAAACTTCCTCAAAAAAAAAAAAAAAGAAAGAAAGAATGACTGTAATTGACTGAAATACTTAAAATATATAATATACATGAAACCACAGATTTTAACACAGTAATTTTAACAAACCTCTCCATGCTAGAGCGCTATCTCATAATATTGCAAATTGATAAAGAAAAAGAATCGAGCATTTATCCTGGCGTTCTTGTCCCTAGGCAGGACTCCAAGATTACCAAATAATTAATGTAGGAAATTTCTTTTTCATAGAAGAATTCCAGCCAAAAAAATTAAGAAAGAATGAGAGGACTAGAAAATCAACATTTTGCCACCTCTAGTGAAGTTATAGCTTTAGGTTACAATTATCAGAACCTCTAGATGGGAGGTGAAAGGGGAATGTTATGCTGGAAGGATCACATTGAGAACACCTGAACCCCGCAGTCAATTTTAGCCCATTAAAACTGGGACAAGAAGAGGGCATCTATGACAAACACACAACTCACATCATACTTGACGCAGAAAGATTAAATGCTTTCTCCCTACAGGCCAAGGAGCGCCAAAGATTGCCAGCGAACCACCAGAAGCCAGGACAGAGTTCTGGACCAGATTCTCCCTTACAGCCTTCAGAAGGAACTATCCCGACTGACACCTTGATCTCAGACTTCTGGCCTCCAGAACTGCGAGAAAATAAATTTCTGTTAAGTCACCCATTTTGTGGTATTTTGTTATGTCAGCCCCAGGAAACTAATACAAGTACTGATACAGGCTAGCACACAGATGAACCTTGAAAACATTATGCTAAATGAGAGAAGCCAAGTGTAAAAGGCCATATATTATATGATTTCCTATATATTAAATGTCTAGAACAGGCAAATGCATAGAGACAGAAAGCAGAATCGCGGTTGCCAGGGGCTGGCATTGAGAATGACTGCTTGGGTATGTATGGGGCTTTAGGTTCTGGAATTAGATGGTGGTGATGGTTGCACAACTTTGTGAATATACTAAGAACTGCTGAATCATGCACTTTAAATGGGTGAGTTTAACAATATGTGAATTACACGTCAATAAAAAATAAAACAAAATAAACTATACCCTGAGCCTAAGGAACAAGATAGGCCCAGTGGCCGCCTCTGCGGAAGGGGCTTGATTTTCTTTTAAAGTTGCAAAAACAAAAATAGGAAAACCTGAAAATAAATGAGTTACATATTCAATTCAAGACCCTAGGGTGAAAAAAGTTAACTCAAAAGAAATAGAAAGACGAGTATAAAAAAATAAGAGCAGATGGGCTGGCCCAGTAGCATAGCAGTTAAGTTCGCATGCTCCGATTCGGCAGCCCAGGGTGCATGGGTTCGGGTCCCCAGCACAGACCTACACACCGCTCATCAAGCCATGCTGTGGCATTGTCCCACAAACAAAAGAGCAAAATTGGCAAGAGATGTTAGCTCAGGGCCAATCTTCCTCACCAAAAAAATTAATGAATAAAAGCAGAAATTAATGATAGAAAACAAAATAGCAATCAATAAAACCAAAATCTTGTTCTCTGACAAAACTACTAAAATAGAAAAAACTCCAGGAAGTCTGATCAGAAAGAGGAGAGAATGAGAAAATAAACAATATTAGGAACAGAAAAGGAAATATAACAAATAACGGTAGAGATTTTTAATAACATATGAGAATAGTATGAACAACTTTACTCCAGTACATCTGAAAACTAAGAAGACATGGAAAGATTTCAAGAAAAATATAAATTACCAAAATAGGGGGCCGGGCCAGTGGTGTAGCAGTTAAGTTCATGCGTTCTGCTTTGGTGGCCCAGGGTTCACTGGTTCGGATCCTGAGCGTGGACCTATGCATTGTTTGTCAAGCCATGCTGTGGCAGGCATCCCACATATAAAATAGAGGAAGATGGGCATGGATGTTAGCTCAGGGACAGTCTTCCTCAGCAAAAAGAGGAGGATTGGCAGCAGTTAGCTGAGGGCTAATCTTCCTCAAAAAGAAAAAAAAAATAGGAACTGATAATCAAATGTCTCTTATGATAAGAAATACCAAGTCCACATAGTTTTACTAAAAAGTTTTACCAAATCTCCAAAAGAAAATCCCCCCCCCAAAAAAAAAAAAGAAAATCTCCCTATGTGAAATAGTATATTTCAGAAAACCGAAGTGGAAAAGTTACTCAGCCCATTTTATGGGCTAATATAAACTTGATATCAAACCCATAAAACAGTAAAAATAAATTAACATTTTAGATCCTTCTCACTTATTAATATGCATGCAAATCTTCTAAATAAAATAATAAGCCAAATTTAAGCAGTGTATTAAAAAAGGTAACGTGGTACAACCAAGCAGAATTTTTTTTCCCAAAATATAAATTTAATTTTTTCAGGTGTACATCATTATATATTTCGTTTTCTGTGTAGATTGCATCATGTTCACCACCCAAAGACTAATCACAATCCATCATCACACACATGTGCCTAATCACCCCTTTCTCCCTCCTCCCTCCCCCCTTCCCCTCTGGTAACCACCAATCCAATCTCTGTCTCTATGTGTTTGTTGTTATTTTTATCTTCTACTTATGAGTGAGATCATATGGTATCTGACTTTCTCCCTCTGACTTATTTCACTTAGCATAATACCCTTGAGTTCCATCCATGTTGTCACAAATGGCTGGATTTCATCGTTTCTTATGGCTGAGTAGTATTCCAAAGTGTATATGGTACCACATCTTCTTTATCCATTCGTCCCTTGATGGGCACCTAGCTTGCTTCCAAGTCTTGGCTATTGTGAATAAGGCTGCGATGAACATAGGGGTGCATGTATCTTTATGCATTCGCGTTTTCGTGTTCTTTGGATAAATACCCAGCAGTGGGATAGCTGGATCATATGGTAGATCTATTCTTAATTTTTTGAGGAAACTACACACTGTTTTCCATAGTGGCCGCACCAGTTTGCACAGCCACCAGCAGTGTATGAGAGTTCCCTTCTCTCCACATCCTCTCCAACATTTGTTGTTTCCTGTCTTGTTAATTATAGCCATTCTGAAGGGAGTGAGGTGATATCTCATGGTAGTTTTGATTTTCTTTTCCCAGTTAGTGATGTTGAACATCTTTTCATGTACCTGTTGGCCATCTGTGTATCTTCTTTGGAGAAATGTCTCTTCAGATCTTTTGCACATTTTTTAATTGGGTTGTTAGTTTTTTTGCTGTTGAGACATATGAATCAAGCAGAACTTCTTGAGGACTGCATCAAGAAGAGGTCAGCATCAGAAAACCTAGTAATACAATATTTTATAGATTAAAGGAAAAATATAATCATCTCACAAGATACAGAAGAGACAACGAACATTTATTCATTATTTAAAACAAAACAAAATAAAAACCCCTAAGAGAATTAGAATTAAAAGGAAACTTCCGGGGCCGGCTCGGTGGCCGAGTGGTTAAATTCATGCGCTCCGCTGTGGCGGCCCAGGGTTCGGATCCTGGGCGCAGACATGGCACCACTTGTCAGGCCACGTTGAGGTGGCGTCCCACATCCCACAACTAGAAGGACCTGCAACTAAGATATACAACTATGTACGGGGGGTTTGGGAAGATAAAGCAGAAAAAAAAAAGAGGAAGAAGATTGGCAATAGTTGTTAGCTCAGGTGCCAATCTTTTAAAAAAAAAAAGAAAAAAAAGGGAAACTTCCTTCACCTGGAAAAAGAAGTCTATTTTTTTAAAAAACTATAGTAGAGGTGAGACTTCCAGGGAAGGTGGAAGGCAAATCCTTTCCAAGAAAAGTAACTATAAAGTTGAATACAATCAATAAAAACGACCATTTTCGTGTTCCAGAAATCGACCAAAGAGGAGAGAGGGAGCAAGGAAGGGAGAGAGAGAACACAAACTACCAATGTCAAGAATGAAACAGGAGGGCTGGCCCAGTGGCACAGCGGTTAAGTGCACACATTCCGCTTCTCAGTGGCCCGGGGTTCACTGGTTTGGATCCCGGGTGCGGACATGGCACCACTTGGTAAAAGCCATGCTGTGGTAGGTGTCCCACGTATAAAGTAGAGGAACACGGGCACGGATGTTAGCTCAGGGCCAGTCTTCCTCAGCAAAAAGAGGAGGATCGGCAGTAGTTAGCTCAGGGCTAATCTTCCTCAAAAAAAAAAAAAAATGAAACGGGATATTATTACAGACTCTGTAGACTTAGAAAGGATAATAAAGGAATACTGCGAACAACTCTACACACGAAAACTTGACAACTAAGACAAAATGTACCAATTCCTCGAAAAACAAAAACTACCACAACGCGGGGCTGGCCCCATGGCCGAGTGCTTAAGTTCGCGCGCTGCGCTGCAGGCGGCCCAGTGTTTCGTTGGTTCGAATCCTGGGCGCGGACATGGCACTGCTCATCAAACCACGCTGAGGCAGCGTCCCACATGCCGCAACTAGAAGGACCCACAACGAAGAATATACAACTATGTACTGGGGGGGCTTTGGGGAGAAAAAGGAAAAAAAATAAAATCTTTAAAAAAAAAAAAACTACCACAATGCACCCAAAATGAAATACATAATTTGAATAGTCTTATAATTCTTAAGGAAATTGAATTTTTAATCTTAAAAATCCCCAAAAAAAGAAATCTCCAGACCCAGATGGCTTCCACTGGAGAATTATACCAAACTTTTAAAGAATTAACATCAATTATATACAATCTCTTCCAGAAAATAGAAGAGGGAACACTTCCCAATTCATTTTATGAAGCTAGTATTTCCCTGACAAAAACCAGAGAGACAATACAAAAAATATGAAAACTACAGCCAATAGCCCTCATGAATATAGATGTAAAATCATTAACATAATTTAGCAAATAGAATTCAGCAATGTATAAAAACAATTATATGGGTTTTAGTATACAGAATATATAAAAAACATGTACAACTCAACAACAAAAACAAAAAATGAGCAAAGGACTTGAATAGACATTTCTCCAAAGAAGATATACCCATGGCTAACAGGCACATGAAAAGATGCTCAACATCATCAATCATTAGGGAAATGCAAATCAAAACCAGAATGAGATACCACTTCACACTCACTAGGATGGCCATAACAACAACAACAAAATGTAAAATAACAAGCATTGATGAGGATGCGAAGAAACTGGAACCCTCATCCATTCCTGGTGGGAATGTGAAAGGTGCAGCCACTTTGGAAAAGAGTTTGGCAGTTCCTCAAAAAGTTAAAACATTGAATTACCATATGACCCAGTAACTCCACTTCAGATATATACCCAAAAGAATTGAAAACAGGTGTTCAAACAAAAACTTGTACATGAATGTTCATAGCACCACTATTCACACTAGCCAAAAGATGGAAACAACCCAAATGTACATCAACAGATGAACGGATAAACAAAATATGGCGTATTACTCAGTCATAGGAAGGAATGAAGTACTGACACATGCTATGACATGGATGAACCTTGAAAACATTATGCTAAGTGAAAGAAACCAGACCCAAAAGGCCACATATTGTATAATTCCATTTATATGAAATATGCAGAGTTGGCAAATCCACAGAAACAAAAAGCAGATTAGTGGTTGCCAGGGGCTGGGGGGGAATGGGAATGGGGACTGATTGCTTAATGAGTATAAGGTTTCCTTCTGGGGTGATGAAAACGTTCTGGAATTAGATAGCAGTGATGGCTGCACAACATCGCAAATGCACTTAGTGAAAATTAACTGCACACTTTTAAATGGCTAAAATGATAAATTTTAAGCTATGTGTATTTTACCACAATAAATTTTTTTAAAGAATTATACACCATGACCAAGTGAGGTTTATTTCCTGGATACAAACCTAGTTTAATACTAAAAAATCACATCAACAAGCTAAAGAAGAAAAATTACATAATCATATCAATTGATGCAGAAAAATCTTTGACAAAATTCAATACCTTTTCCCCATGAAAATTCTCAGAAAACTAGGACTAGAAGGTAACTTGTTCAACTTGATAAAGAAAATCTACAAAAACACTTACAGCTAACATTGCACCTATTGGTGAAAGACTTGACTGCTTTCCCCCTAAGAAAGGACGTCTCCTCTCATCACCTCATTCAACATAGTAATGGAAGTCCTAGCCAGTGCAACAAGGCAAAAAAAGGAAATAAAAAGCATCTTGGGAAGAAAGAAATAAAACTGTCCCGATTTGCAGATGACATGAATGTCTATGTAAAAAATCGACAAAAGAACTCCTAGAACTAAGAAGTAAGTTCAGCAAGGTCGCAGGGTACAAGATAAACATATAAAATCCACTGTATTTCTATATATTAGCAATGAACAGACAGACATCAAAAATTTAAAATACAATACCATTTACATTCAGTCAAAAAAAGAAAAATACCTAGGTGTGAATCTAACAAAATATGTATAGGATACGTATGCTGAAAGCTACAAAACACTCATGAAGGAAATACAAGAAGATCTGAATAAATGGGGAGACATTCTGTGTTCATGGATTGGAAGACTCAACATAGAAAAGATGTCAATTCTCCCCAAATTCATACACAGGTTTAATGCAATTCCTATCAAAATCCCAACAATATTTTTTATATAGAGAGACAAGCTTATCCTAAAATTTACATGGAAATAAAAAAGAATTACAATAGCTAAATTATTTTGAAAAAGAAGCATAAAGTGGAAGGAATCAGTCTACCTGATTTCATGATGTATTGCATATCTAGCTACAGTAATTCAGATTGTGTAATATTTGCAGAGGGATAGACATAGATCAATGAACAGAATAGAGAACCCAGAAACAGACCCACAAAAATATGCTCAAATAATTTTTGACAAAGGTGCAAAAAATAATTCAGTGGAGCGTTTTCATCAAATGGTGCTGGATCAATTGAACATTCATAGGCGAAAAAATGAACCTCAACCTAAACCTCACACCTTATACAAAAAGTAACTCAAAATGGATTGTGGACTTAAATGTAAAACATAAAACTATAAACCTTTAGGGAAAAAACATAGAAGAAAATCTTCCGGACCTACGGTCAGGCAAAGTGTTCTTAGACTTAACACCAAAAGCACCATACAAGGAAAAAATGGCAAGTTGAATGTCACCAAAATGTAAAATTTTGCTCTGTGAAAGACCTTATTTAGAGGATGAAAAGTCAAATTACAGACTAGGAGAAAATATTTGGAAACCACGTCTCTGACAAAGGATTAGTATCTCAAAACTCAACTGTAAAAAACCAAATAATCCAATTACAAAATGAGGAAAACACATGAACAGACATCTTACCAAAGAGGATATACAGATGGCAAATAAGCCCATGAACAGATGTTCAAATATCATTAACCATTAGAGGTGCAAATTAAAACCACAATGAGATATCACTACACACGTACGTATCAGAATGGCTGAAATAAAAAACAGTGACCACATCAAATACTGGTTTGGGTATGGAAAAACTGGATGTATTGCTGGTGGGAATGTAAAATAGTACGGCCATTCTGGAAAACAGTTTGGCAGTTTTTTGAAAAACTAAACATGCAACTACTACATGATTCAGCAATTGCACTCCTAGACATTTATTCTGCAGAACTGAAAACTCAAGTTCACACACAGACTTACACATGAATGCTTATAGCAGCTTTAATTGTAATGGGCAATAACTGGAAACAACCAAGATGTCCTTCAATGGGTGAATGGTTAAGCAAACTATGGTACATCCATACCAAGGAATACTCTTCAGTAATAAAAAAGAATGAACTATTGAACTATTGATACATACAACTTGGATGAATCTCCAGAGAATTATGCTGAGTGAAAAAAGCCAATCCCAAAAGATGTGATTCCATTTATGTAACATTCTTGAAATGAGAAAATTATGGAAATGGAGAACATATTAGTGGTTGCCAGAGGTAAAGGACTAGGGTGGGGGGAGCAGGAGGAAAGCAGGTGTGGCTACATAAGGGCAGCATGAGGGATCCTTGGTGATGGAAAAATCCTGTATCTTTTTTTTTCCCCAAGTAATTTTATTTGGATCATAATGGTTTATAACATTGTGCAATTTGGGGTGTACATTATTGTTTATCAATTTCTGAATACACTTCATTGTGCTCACCCCCAGGAGTCTAATTTTTCTCCATCACCATACATATGTGCCCCTCTATCAATGTCAGCATCTTGGTTGTGACATGGTACTACAGTCTTGTAAGATGCTACCATTGGGGAACACTGCGTAAAGGGTACATGGGATCTCTCTGTATGACTTTTTAGAACAGCATGTGAATTCACAATTCTCATAGTAAAAAGTTTAATTTTAAAAAATAGTACAGGATACAGAGAAAATGGTGCTTAGAGGGAAATTTACAGCTTTAAATGCCTATATGAGAAAAGAAGATATCCAATAAATAACCTATGCTTCTACCTTAAGAAACTAGAGAAAGGAGAGCAAACTACACCCAAAGCAAGCATAAGAAATAATAAAGATCAGAAATGAAATCAATAAAACAGAAAACAGAAAAACAGAGAAAATCAAACAAACTAAAAGTTGGTTCTTTGAAAAGATCAATAATACTGACAAATCTTTAGCTGGACTGACCACACAAAAAAAAGAGAAGACACAAATTACCAAAATTAGGAATGAAAGCTATCACTACTCAGTCTACAGAAATTAAAAGGATTAAAATAAATTATATGAACAATTTCATGCCCATATTAGACAACTTAGGTGAAATGGGCAAATTCCTGAACAGACATAAATTATCAAAATTACCCAGTGAACAATAGAAAATCAGAATACACCTATAACAAGAAATTGAATTAGTAATTTTAAACCTTCCCCAAAAGAACAGCTCGGGCCAGGTGGCTTCATTGGTAAATTGGTGAATTCTATCAAACATTTTGTCTGTCACCCGTCAAACTGTGGCGGCTGTGTCTTGCTGTGATGCTGACAGCTATGCCACCAGTATTTCAAATACCAGTAGGGTCACCCATGGTGGACAGGCTTCAGCGGAGCTTCCAGACTAAGACAGACTAGGAGGAAGGACCTGGCCATCCACTTCCAAAAAGTTGGCCATGAAAACCCTATTAATAGCAGCAAAGCACTGTCTGATATAGAGCCAAAAGGTGAGAGGATAGCATGAAAAATCAGTCAGGGTTCTGCTCTGCTGTGCACAGGGTCACTAGGAGTTGGAATCGACTCAGCGGCACTAACACCAGAAATCAAATATTTAAAGAAGAAATATTACCAATCCTTCACAAACTCTTTCAGAAAATAGAGGACAGAACACTGCTCAAATAATCCTATGAGGCTAGCATTACCCCATACCAATACCAGACAAAGCCATCACAAGAAAACTAAAAATCAACATCCCTAATTAACATAAACACAAGAATCCTTAACAAGATATAAACCAATTGAAGTAAGCAACACATAAAAAGGATCATATGCTATGACCAAGACAGATTTATCCCAAGAATACAAGGTTGGTGTAATATCCAAAAATCAATTAATGTAGTATACTATGTTTAAAAAGAATAAATGACAAAAAAAAAACCGTTTATCTCAATAGATGCAGAAAAAAATTTTCACAAAATCCATCACCCACCCATGATAAAAACTCTCAACAAACAAGGAATCTAAGGGAACTTCCTCAACCTAAAAAACTCACCGCTAACATCATACTTAATGGTGATAGGCTGAATGCTTTCTCTCTTAAGATCAGGAACAAAACAAAGATGTCTGCTATTGCCTCTTCTATCAACATTGTTCTGGAGGTTCTATCCAGTGTAATTAAAAAAGAAGAAAAAAGTTAAAGACAACCAAATTGAAAAGGAAGATGTAAAACTGTCTTTATTTGCAGATGATATGATCCTATGTGTGGAAAATCCTAAGGAATTCCAAAAACAGACTAGAACCAATAAACGAGTTTATCAAGGCCACAGGATAAGATCAATATATGAAATTCAACTATATTTTTATATAGGAGCAACAATCTAAAAATGAAATTAAGAGAACAATTCTATTCATAATAGCACTAAAATAATTAAATAGGAATAAATTTAACAAAAGAAGTGCAAGACTTGTACACTAAAAACTAACAAAACGTTACTGAGAAATTAAAGGAAACCTAAAAGAATAGACATTCCATATTTATGAATTGGAAGAATCAATATTGTCAAGAGAGTAATTCCTTCCAAACTGGATCTATAAATTTTATATAATCCCTATCAAAATTTCAGCAGGCTTTTTGGAGAAATCGACAAGCTAAACCTAAAACTTATATGGAAATTCAAAGGACTTAGAATAGTCAAAATAATTTTGAAGGGGCTGGTCTGGTGGCGCAGCGGTTAAGTGCGCATGTTCTGCTTCGGCGGCCCGGGGTTTGCTGGTTCAGAGCCTGGGTGCGGACATGGCACCGCTTGGCAAGCCATACTGTGGTAGGCGTCCCACATAGAAAGTAGAGGAAGGTGGGCACGGATGTTAGCTCAGGGCTGGTCTTCCTCAGCAAAAAGAGGAGGATTGGCAGCAGTTAGCTCAGGGCTAATCTTCCTCAAAAAAAAAAAAATAATACTAATAATAATTTTGAAAAAAAGAATAAAGTTGGAGGATTTATATTACCTGACTTAGAAAAACTTACCGTGGGGCCCAGGCTGGTCCCGTGGCTGAGCAGTTAAGTTCGTGCATTCTGCTTCAGCAGCCCAGGGTTTCACCGGTTCGAATCCTGGGCGTGGACATGGCACCACTCATCAGGCCATGCTGAGGCGGCATCCCACATGCCACAACTAGAGGGATCCACAACTAAAAATACACAACTATGTACCAGGCGGCTTTGGGGAGAAAAAGGAAAAATAGAATCTTTAAAAAACAAAAACTTACTGTAAAGCCACAGTAATCAAGACAGTGTGGCATATAGATTAACAGAAAAGAATTCAAGAAATCAACTTTTATACCTTTGTCAATATTTTTGATAAAGGTGTCAAGACAATCCACTGGAGAAAGAATAGTCTTTTCAACACATGGCTTGCGACAATTGGATAACCATATAGAAAAAAATGAACTTAGACCTTTACCTCACACCATAAAAAAATGAACTCAAAATAGATCATAGACCTAAATGTAAGAGCTAAAATTATAAATCTGTCAGAAGAAAACATAGGAGAAAATCTTTGTGACCTTGGGGTAAGCAAAGAGTTCTTAGATACAAAACCAAAAGCATAATCCATAAAAGAAAAAACATAAATTGGACTTCATCAAAATTAAAAACTGCACTTCAAAAGATACCATTGAGAAAATGAAAAGACAAGCCACAAAATAGGAGAAAATATTTGCAAATCATATATCTGATGAGGGACTTGTATCGAGAATATATAAAGAACTCTTACAACTCAATAATAAAACAAAAAACCTAGTTTAAAAATGGGCAAAAGATTTAAATACACATTTCATCAAAGAAGTATGAATGGCTAATAAGCACAAGAAAAGATGCTCAACATCATTAGTCATTAGGAAAACGCAAATTAAATCCACAATGCAATACCACTACATATCAACTAAAGTTGTTATAATAAAAAAAGATAATACCACGTGTTGAAAAGGATGTGGAGAAACTGGAACTCTCATACATTGCTGATGGGAATAAAAAATGGTACAGCCACTTTGGAAAACAGTTTAGCAGTTTCTTAAAAAGTGGAATATAGACTTACTATATAACCTAACATTCCACTCCTTGGAATCTACTCAAGAGAAATGAAATGTATGTCTACACAGACTTGAACGCTAATGCTCACAGCCGCATTTTTCTTAATGGCCAAAAAGTAGAAACAATCCAAATGTCCATCAACAGGTGAATGGATAAACAAAATGTGGTATTATCTTTACAGTGGAATACTATTCAGCAATAAAAAGAAACAAACTATTGATACATGCTGCAACATGGATGACTCTCAAAAACATTCTATGCGGAAGAACCCAGATGCCAAAAGACTACATATTGTAGGAACATGAGGGAATTTCCTGGGGTGATGCAAATGTTCTATATCTTGTTTGGGCTGATGGGTATATGAGTGTATAAAACAATCAAAACTCATCAAACTGAACACTTGAGATGTGTGTATTTTATTGAATGTAGATTATACTTGAATAAATAAATAAATAAATAAATAAAGTCTTGTTTGATTTTGCTACAAAAGTCCCAAGCGGGAACTGCTTGGCGCTCAATGCTTATATTAGAAAGAAGAAAGGCTAAAAGAAAATTAACAAGTACTTAGTAAAAATTAGCACAAGCAATGTAAAGAAAATAGAAGAAAGGAAATAATAAAAGAAAAGAAATCAATGAAATAAAAAGTACAATAGAGATTCAACAAAGCCAAAAACTGGTTTTTTGAAAATGCTAACAAACTTTTTGAAAAAACAGGCCAGAGCCAGCCCGGTGGCGCAGCAGTTAAGCGTGCACGTTCCGATTCGGCAGCCCAGAGTTCGCCGGTTTGGATCCCGGGTGCGGACATGGCACCATTTGGCAAGCCATGCCGTGGTAGGCGTCCCACATATAAAGTAGAGGAAGATGGGCACGGATCTCAGGGCCAGTCTTCCTCAGCAAAAAGGAGGAGGATTGGCAGCAGATGTTAGCTCAGGGCTAATCTTCCTCAAAAAAAAACACAAAAAACAGGCCATGAGTCATAACAGTAGTTGAGAAACTTTGAGACAAATAAAAGATTGTTCAATTAGTGCTTTTGAGAATGTAAACCATTAAGAATGGCCTAATTGGGTTTTGTTGTATTTTTACAACCCTTTGGAGAAGGTTGAAGATGACTTAAAATCATAAGGTCCCTAAGACTTAAGAGAATTCGCAGGGGATAAAGTTCTTGTTTAAGTTTGAGCTATACGTATTCTCTATCTTGCCATCACTAAAATGCGTTCCTAGTTAGTTGAAGCTCCTGTGATATTCCTGACATACATAATATTTATAAAGGATTTACTGTTGACTCTTTTGGAGTATAATACTTAAGGTTATGGTTCCTGCTGTCTTTTTATTTTTATTTTATTTTTTGTTTGTTTTTTAATGATTTTATTTTCCCCTTTTCCTCCCCAAAGCCCCCGGGGACATAGTTGTATACTCTTCGTTGTGGGTCCTTCTAGTTGTGGCATGTGGGACGCTCGCTGCCTCAGCATGGTTTAATGAGCAGTGCCATGTCCGCGTCCAGGATTCGAACCAACGAAACCCTGGACTGCCTGCAGCGGAGCGCACAAACTTAAGCACTCGGCTACGGGGCCACTCCCTCCTGCTGTCTTTTTATATGTTTGTTGTAGGAAATATGTTACTCACTGTATGCTTGTAATAGGAAATTATATTTGATAGAAAGTATTTATTGTAGAATATAGATCGTAATGGATATACCAGCCCAACAGTGATAAACTTCAATGTATAATTTCACTACTATGTAAGTGGCATGAATTCACTTGCTGGTCTTGGCTTTTTCCCTCTAAACTTGTTTGAGAAAATAAACTTGGGATTCTAACAAATTCAATGCTAACGCCAACATGGAGCTTATTCCTTTGACACTTCTCTTCATTCTTTTTGCTGAGGTGAACAACCACCAAAACTGTATTATGAATTCTCAAAGCACTCCAAGTCAAAGAGATGATTTTCTCTCAGAGATTTTCATAAAGTACTTTTTTGGTGAGGAAGATTGGCCCTGAGCTAACATCTGTTGCCAATCTTCCTTTTTTTTTTTCTCCCCAAAGCCCAAGCACATAGTTGTATATCCTAGTTATAAGTCATTCTAGCTCTTCTATGTGGGATGCCACCACAGCATGGCTTGATGAGCAGCGTGTAGGTCTGTGCCCAGGATCCGAACCAGCAAACCTCGGACCACTGAAGCAGAGTGCACGAACTTAACCACTGGGTCATGGGGCTGGCCCCCATAAAACACTTTTGAGACCAAAATTTTAACCTTTAATTTTAACGAGGGCTGAATCAAAGGTGGCTTATAGTTTTATTTCATGAGAGAATAAGTGTACCACAAAATGTACTTTATCATTCCCTTTTGACTAACATTTAGGTGTCTTACAATTGCTATAATAAAGAACACTGGAATAAACATCCTTCTATGTAGATCTTTGTGAACAGGAGCAAATTTTTTTTATGATACATTCCCAGATATGGAATTCTGGATCAAAGGATGAGATATTTTAAATCTTGATATAATCAAACTGTCCTCTTTAAAGAATGTACCAGTTTATACTTCTCAGCAACAATATATCCTCACCAACACTGACTGCTATAAATCTTTTTAATTTTTGCCAATTTTAATAAGTGAAAACAAATCACATTGTTAGTTTGCATGTTCCTTATTACTAGATAGGCTGAGCACTTTACAAATGCGTATTGGATATTTCTATTTCTGCTATAAATAGCCTATACATATTTGCCAGATGGATTTTCCCTGTTGCCAAAAAGCTGAAGTCAGACATATTGTTCAATAATGGTGTTTTATCCTCCAGAATGCAGTGTGATTACTCTGATGGTAATAATATTTGTAAACATTCCCTTAAATGAAAGCATTAAGAGGAGTATTTGTCTAAGTTCTTCCTGAACAGTGATTATGATCCCTGAATATAAAAGCGAATGGCCCAGCACAAAACTCATGTTCTCTATCAAGACCCTACCTTATAAGAAAGTCAATGGCAGCAGCACAGCCCTTCCCTGTTGTGGAGTCTGAGGCACAAAGAAAACTCCATGGAGATGAGATGTCACATTTGCTCCTGCCTGTGGGATCACTCCACTACCACCAACTTCTATCTTTGCCCAAATCCAATCGGTGGCATTCAGTGTGCTCGTGAACCTGCACAAGTGGCTTCCTGCTAGTCTTTAGCCTACCCATTGTGATGCAACATATATTTTGTCCCAATTCTATTTTTTCACTTTACTGATTTTTACTAGGGATATTAATCTTTCACATGTCATGTAAGTCTTAAGTATTTTCTCTCAGTCAATCATCTTTTAAATCTGTACTATCTTTGGCCATAAGTTTTGAACTTTTATGTATCAGATCTGTCAACTTTTCCTTTATGCCTTTGGGTTTGTTTTGCCTTCCTCGTCTGAATTATTAAAATAACAAAATAATGTCCTTTGTTCATAATTTTGTCTCCATAAAATGAAATCTTAAATAAGATTTTAAATAAAAGATCTTTTATCCCCAAATAGCTAGCCATTTGTACTAAATAACAGTCTATCCTTTTCCTCACTGACATGAAATGCTGCCTCTAGCATGTACCATTAAAATTTCACATCTGGATGGAAAGTTGTTCCAATGATTGAGACACTTCTGCATCAATACCACACTTTTTTTTTTTTAAAGATTGGCACCTGAGCTAACAACTGTGGCCAATCTTTTTTTTTTTTTTTTCCCCTGCTTTATCTCCCCAAATCCCCCCTGGTACATAGTTGTATATCCTAGTTGCAGGTCCTTCTAGTGTGGCATATGGGACTCCAGCTCAATGTGGCCTGACGAGCAGTGCCATGTCTGCGCCCAGGATCTGAACCCTCGGCCGCCACAGCGGAGCACGCGAACTTAACCACTCGGCCACGGGGCCGGCCCCTCACACTTCTTATATATGTTCTAAAATGTGGCATGTCAAATTCCCATCATAATTCTTTCTCAGAAGTTTATTTACTATTCTTGTGAATTTACTTTTCCAAATCTTTAATATCAACTGGGAAAGTTCTTTAAAAAGTCTTATGGAAATTTTTATTCAGATTGCACTGAATTTACAGAAAAAAAGTGGCAGCTATTTGTACAGTTTTGAGTATTCCCATCCAAGAATATTGCCTATTTTCTCATTATTCGTATCTCCTTTTTTGTGCTTCAGTAAATATTAGTTTTATTCATATACATCTTGCATATTCCTGTTAAATTTATACCTGGACAGTTTATACCCATTGCATTTTCTGATTTGTGTATGGGGTAAACTAATTAATAAATTATTTAGTGAACTAATAATTTTTGCTTGCTTATCTTGAACTCTGTGACCTCACTGAACTCTCTTAGCAGTTCAAGTTTTTCAGTTTCTGGGTTGTATTTTCTAGGTAGACAATCTTTTTTTTTTTTTCCCCAATCTATTGGCCTTAGTACTTTTTTTTAAAGATTGGCACCTGAACTAACATCTGTTGCCAATCTTCTTCTTCCTTCCTCTCCTCCTCCCCCTCCTCCCTCTCCTTCTTCTTCTCCCCGTAAAGCCTCCCAGTACATAGTTATATATTCTATTTGTGAGTGCCTCTGGTTGTGGTATGTGGGACGCCGCCTCAGCATGGCCTGAGGAGCGGTGCCATGTCCGCGCCCAGGATCTGAACCAGCAAAACCCTGGGCCGCTGAAGCGGTGCACGCAAATCTAACCACTCAGCCATGGGGCCGGCCCCCTCGGTAGACAATCTTATACCTTGTAATATGTTCTCTCATTTCCATTCTCAGTGTTCCTGTCTCATTTGCTAAGCCCCAGAGAACAATGTTGTAGAATCGAAGTGGCAGCTGACATTCTTGATTTGTTCCAGACCTTAATGAGAGTATAGAGAAACCAAATAATAACATGAATTCCAGTCTAACGCCAACTGATGACTGCTTCCCACCCTCTGAATTTCACCTTGGTTATTTCATTAACCTCACAACCCCACGTTTTACCCAATTGAAACTTTTCACCCCACCTATGGCATTACGGAAGAATGTTACTGTGATCCAATGTTTCATCATTAAAAATGAATTGATAGTTCTGTTAAGTACATCATTAATAGTTTCCTTCTCCACATTACCTACATTTAAAAAAATTTGAATTGTAGCAAATACTTCTTCAAGGTATTCTTTTCTCCTTTCAATCCATAAAACATCCATGCACACATAAGAATGTATTATTCTCTTACTCTATCGCTGGACTTAATTTTCTAATAGTTGAGTACGGGTTTTATAACTATCTGAGAATGGTCTCTGGGAGTTTATTTTTTTTGTTTCTGCTAGTACTCTCTCCAGGTTTTGGCAGCAGGGATATAATAATTTTGAACTGAGTTAGGATGTCTCCTTTTTTGTCCCCTTTTCATCTCCTATATTCTAGAACAATTTAAGTAACAGGAATTACCTATTCCTTGAAATTTGGCAGAATGCATCTTGTGAGTTTGTGGAGCAGAGGTAACTTTTTAATAACCTCACTTTCTTGATTATCAATATTCTGAGTATCTGCTTCATTTTTGGTAATTTTTAAAATTTTTATGTGTTTCCAGAAGAGCATCTATTTCACTGGAAGCTTCACCATATTTTTTCTAGAAATGGGATTTCAGAAGTTTCATAAGTGTGCAGCTATTTGCACACTCTCATTAGGCGTTCTTATTCCTCCGCAAAAATCAAACACACAAACATCATCTTCGGAGGTTATATACAGAGTGAAATGAAGAGAACTTTCTAGGTCAGCCTGGAAATTATTTGGATGATGTCACAGACAGTCCTCATGCCTCCCCCCATTTCTGCGAGACTAAGTTTACAATTTATTATTGTGAAGTTGTACATAGCATTCTCTTACAAAGGGTAACTGGCTGTGTCGAAAACAGACTACAGGGACTGGCCTGGTGACGTAGTGGTTAAGTTCGTGTGCTCCGCTTCATGGTCCAGGGATCACAGGTTCAGATACCAGGTGTGGACCTAGCACTGCTCATCAAGCCAGGCTGTGGCAGCATCCCATATAAAGTGGAGGAAGACTGGCACGGATTTAGCTCAGAGACAATCTTCCTCACAAAAACAAACTGATATTAATAAAATATTTCTTTAAAAAAAAGAAAACAGACTATAGTGGAGCAAGTGTGGAAGCAGAGAGGAGTTACAGGGCTCTTCTACGTGAGACCCACTAGCGGCTTTGACTAGGACAGTAGCAGTGGAAGTGGTGAGAACTGGTCACATTCTGAAAATGTATTGACGGGAGAGCCAAGAGGATTTACATCTGCAATGTACTTTCATCAATAACATCAAATTATAGGCAGATTCTCAACCAGGTACATCTTTTGCTGAGAAACACTGCACTGACTTCAAGTTCTATGAAAATAAGGCCCATTGTTTTCATATGTGTATTCCCATTTACACTGAGCACAGTGCTTTGCCAATTTGTTGAAATTCATGAGGATACGTGAAACAGACGAGACTTCTTGTTTCAGTTCTGACATGAGATTAATACAATAAATTAGTCAACTTTTGCAAAGCTGTGGGTCTTATGTTATTCCAGAATTTCTGGTAGAAGGTGCTTGCATAACACATGGGGACATGTTAGATATAAAATTAATGTTTGGATTAGAACTTTGCTTTATTTAAAAGTGTTCCTCGAGGCCAGCCAAGTGGTGCAGTGGTTAAGTTCACACGTTCCGCTTCGGCAGCCCAGGGTTCACTGGTTCGGATCACAGGTGCAGACATGGCACTGCTTGGCAAGCCATGCTGTGGTAGGTGTCCCACGTAGAAAGTAGAGGAAGATGGGCACGGATGTTAGCTCAGGACCAGTCTTCCTCAGCAAAAAGAGGAGGACTGGCAGCAGATGTTAGCTCAGGGCTAATCTTCCTCAAAAAAAAAAAAAGTGTTCCTCATGTTATAACACAACCCTTCAAAGTCAATCAAGTAGGTAACATTAATATGCTTCCTCAAAACTTATAAATTTAGATAACAACTCATAGCCACAGCTTCTAAACTACTACAAGGCAGGGGTTTCAATGACCAAAAGAGCACAGCATGATGACTGCAGCATCAAGTCCCATATGAAATGCAAATTTAGGAAAAGCAAACGAGAGAATTAAATCAGACTACCAAAACTCAGTAAGATGCTGTGTTATTTGATACACCTACTTCTGTACTCTCTAAACTTGTTTCTCAACACTGGAGAATTTTAAAAAATATCAACGCCTGGGCTTTACCCCAAGCCAATTAAATCAGAATCTCTGTGGGACATCTTTCATTTTTTTTTTTTAAGCTTCTCCAGCAATTCTAATGTCAGCCAGAGTTGAGAAGCACTCTCTAACAAAATCTTATGAAACAAAGAGATTAAAAAAAAAAAAAAAGCACAGCACAGGAAAAGTACAGGAACATGGAGCGTAAGTTACAAATCAAAGGGCTCACCCTTTGCTTTCCAACATTTTTTTTTTGAGGAAGATTAGCCCTGAGCTAACATCTGCCGTCAATCCTCCTCTTTTTGATGAGAAGACTGGCCCTGAGCTCACATCCGTGCCCATCTTTCTCTACTTCATATGTGGGACGCCTACCACAAAATGGCTTGCCATGCGGTGTCATGTCCGCACTCGGGATCCGAACTGGCGAACCCCGGGCTGCCGAAGTGGAACATGCGTACTTAACAGCTGCACTACCAGGCCAACCCCTCTAACATCTTTTACTTCTTGAAAGGTCCAAAGATTACTAATACTAGAATCTATATCATAACCATATGAATTAAGCAGTTAAGAACAAACATAAAAATAAGGCCTGGAAAGATCTTTGTTCCTTATCTATCATCTGGTGTAACAGTTATTTTCCAATGGGGTAAGGCTGTTGGGTTTCAGGCGTAAACCAACGCAGAAACAATCACAAGGCATCATAGGCAGAGGGTAAGGAGAACTTCTGCCTCTAGTTTCCTGTGTTCCAGTCCAGGAAAAGTGGAAGGGCAGAGAAAGGGGTGTCCACAGGAATGAGCACTCATGCTCTAAAGGGTAATTTTCTTTGAACCTACTAATTTCTTTTTCACTCAAAATCACAAAGATAAAGCAACATAAAATATGGGGCAAAGGGAAGCTGGTCTTCAAGAATTTGTATCTTCAAGTATTTACTGGTACAACAATCCTTCAAGCCTGGAGTTACTCAAAGATAAATCATGAAAAATAAGAAGAAAGACTTTATTTCAAACAGGTTCAGTGGTATGTGTGCTACAGCAAAGGCTGGTTGTAGCAAACCATTTCATTTCAAACCTGCACTGATGTATAAATTAGACATTATTTGGGAATGATTAATCTCTGGTAAAATGTAGATTCAATCCACCATTATGCCAATTTTTACATTTACTGTAGAGGCTATTTTAGTACTAGAGGTTAAATTTTCATCACCAAAAAATGAGAATAACCTTACAGCTACTACTAAGGTAATGAGTTCCCCAGTAATGCTTTGAAAATATACCCCTAGGTTATTAAGAGAAATTCCGACTTCATCCTAATGTATTATTTAACTGGAATTCTTCAGTCATCATCTACTGTTGGCTTGATTGTCACTCCTCTTCTTATTTGACCCCAACCAATTAAACTGCAAAATGAAAATAAAAGAAATCGTGAGTTTTATATCCATTTCATTATCATTACTACACAATCTTATAAGACATAACTGGTTCTACTTGCCTATCTGCTAAATTTGAATTTGTTCCCAAAACCTGCTTCTCCATAAAGCAAGCTTACACTATCGTCTTAGATTCTTATACCCTGAGAGATGGGCTATAGCCAGAATGAATGATAGGAAAAGGAAACAAAAAGTTGCTACTATAAATATGCTTGTCTTCATTCTATCAAAATACAGCGACCCCTTAAGAACTGCCAAAGAGCCCTCCAGTCCGCCTAAGGAACCATGCCGACACACAAACCACCTCAGTCTGATTTTTTAAAAAAATGTCATTCTCTATACTTTTCTCCTTCAAAAATGCTTTTCTACCATTCACGGGACCCCAATAGATCATAATGGCTTTACCATGACCTCAGCTGGTAAAGGAAATTAAGAACAGCAGGACTGCATAGTCTATAAGCAGCTTACTCTCAACAGCAGAGGGACCTCCACTCCCTTTTCCAACGTCTGCTCTAATTGATGCCCAGGCTGGATTGCTACCTTAACTGTAGCTTCTAGAACAAAATTTACCTAAACATGGGTTAAAACCACAATTCTAAAGAATGTAAGGATCATTCAGATGCTCTCATTTCTTTTAACAATTTTAACATACTTGCTAATTTTTAAGGAAAGTCTAAAATTTCATTTGGATAGAATCTTCTCATAATTTTAGTGGGCAGACTCAAAAAGATCGTGTGTTTTAAAATCTGTTCTAATCAAGGAAATGTCCCATCCTAACTGAGAATAATACATTCCATGTTGAGAGTTTTTGAAAGTTTATTATTTAAGCCTACTTTAAAATAGCCAGCCCTGGTGGTCTAGTGGTTAAGATTCGGTGCTCTCACTGCCACAGCCTGGGTTTGTTTCCTGATCAGGGAACCACGCATCTGTCAGTTATCATACCGTGGCGGCTGCATGTTGCTGCGATGCTGAGCACTATGCCACTGGTATTGCAAATACCAGCAGCATCATCCATGGTGGACAGGTGTCAGCAGAGCTTCCCGATTAAGAAAGACTAGAAGGAAGGACCTGGCCACCCACTTCTGAAAAAACTGGCCAAGAAAACCCAATGAATAGCAGCAGAGCATTGGCTGATATAGCGCTGGAAGGTGAGAGGATGGTGCAAAAGACCAGGCAGGGTTCTGCTCTGCTGTACACAGGGTCACCAGGAGTTGGAATCAACTCGACAGCACTAACAACAATTTTAAAACACACTGGAAATTAGTATGTCTATAACAGCAAATAGTATAATCACACAAAAGAGTAAAATCAAGCTGGCATAAATTACCACAAAGCAGGATTATTTACTTAAAAGACAATAAAAAATTTAACTCTATCTAAATAATGCAGATCTTCTGAATAAGGATGAGAGACCATCACAGGGCACAGTATCAGGGAAACCTTAATAAGGTTGGTTAGGTAGTGAGGGAAAAAACCAGAGAGCCAAGGGTGATTTGAATAATTATGGGGACAATCAGGACACAGAATAGTCTACTTTAGAGGGCTTATATGAGACAAAGCAGGAGGAAATGTAAAAGGCACTGAAGCAGGCTTCCAGAAAGGTCCTGAATATCAGAAAGTAGTGAGAAGCTACTAGAAATTATTGAGCACATTAACAATGTTCTAGATAAAAATGTTTTAGGAAGATTAATTTTGACTGAGCTCTTAAGTAACAGAGAGGCAAACTAGGAATCTTTTGCAATAACTTCTGGGTGTGAAAGGATGGTGGTATGGGCTATGATAAGGTCACACAGAATAGAAAGAAAAGGGTCAATTCAGTAACTAACCAGGGAAAGAGCAAAGAGTCACGAGTCAAAGCTATGTGTACGTTTCCTAGCTCTATCCACTGAAAGGGGCTAGACGAATTAGTACCTTAGGAGTAATGGGCACACCCAGCACCCAGATCTTCATTTCTAAATACCATTTCCCTCTAAAAGGAACCAGGGCTCCTTGAAGAAATGGCCAATTCTAAACTGGAGCAGGGGAGGGACAAGACGACTCTGGAAGATCTTGTGTCAGAAAATAAGGAACTATTCAAAAAAAAATGATGGGGACATGTCAAAAGGACAGAGGAGCCTGCTTGCAGGGTCTCTACTGGATAAATCCTGGACAATTTGGGCATCGAAATAAGTAAGGACAGTAACGAATCATAACCTATTGAATAAAGTACTCCGTGAGTCCATATTATAACTAGATAAGTAAATAATGGGAAAGAAAGAATGTCAAATGATAAATGAGTGGTGGAGTTGGGGGGAGGGATCACCATTTTGCAATCACTATAGCCAAGCTCAATTCACATAAGAATCATCAGTGGATGCTAAATCCAGGGAGGGTGGGATTTGATGAGAAGCAGGGTATTTGCATAGTCTCAAAGAGTCTCCCACGGAATGCTTATTAGTTGCAAGGGTTAAAAAAAAGTAACCACGTAGTGAAGAAACTAGACAACACCTTGACTGCAGGATCAAAATTAACCTCAACAAGGAGCAGTCAAATATCATGTGCCTCTGGCTGTGATTCCCTGAGGAGACATCACCACCTGCAGCAGCATTTCAACCAAGACTACATAACCCAAATCTAATCTTAGGAAGCATCGGGTAAACCCAAATCGAGGAAGAGTCTATAAAGTAACTAGCTTGTATTCTTCAAAATTGTCAAGTAAGACAAAGAAAGGCTGTGGAAGTTCCAGATTAGAGATCAAAGAGACATGAAAACTAAATGCAATACATGATCCTAAACTGGAGGGACACAGAGGACATTATTGGGACAAGCGATAAAACTGGAAAATGGACTATGGATGTCAGTATTTTATCAATGTTAAACCTCTTTTGTTTTTTTGAGGAAGATTAGCCCTGAGCTAACATCCGTGCCCATCTTCCTCTACTTTCCATGCGAGACGCCTACCACAGCATGGCTTTTGCCAAGCGGTGCCATGTCCGTACCTGGGATCTGAACAGGCGAACCCCGGGCTGCCGAGAAGTGGAACGTGCGAACTTAACCGCTGCACCACCGGGCCAGCCCCAATGTCAAACTTCTTGAAGTGGTCATATAAACAACATCCTTGTTTTTAGAAAATATACACTCGAGGTCAGCCTGGTAGTGCAGTGGTTAAGTTTGCATGTTTCACTTTGGCGGCCCAGGGCTCCCCAGTTCGGATCCCAGGTGTGGACCTACACACCACTTGTCAAGCCACGCTGTGGCGGGCATCCCACATATAAAGTAGAGGAAGATGGGCAGGATGTTAGCTCAAGGCCAGTCTTCCTCAGCAAAAAGAGAAGGATTGGTGGCAGATGTTAGCTCAGGGCTAATCTTCCTCAAAAAAAAGAAAGAAAAAAATATATACACTGAAGTATTTATTAAGAGATCAAGGGGCATGATACATACAACCTACTCCTCAAATGGTTCAGAAAAAAGCTTATAGACACACAAATACATTGTGTATTTGGGAAAAGGAAATACAGGAGTTCTGTGTGCATTTCTTGTAATTTTTCTGTTAGGTTTGAGATTATTTCCAAATAAGTTTTAAAAAGCCAAAGGCAAAGGAAATATTGAACCCAAATTCATTAGTTTTTGCATAGGTTGTGTCTATCACAAATCAGGACTAGAAATACAGATTTCAAAGTCATCCAAATAAATAGCTGAGAGTTAAAGCCACAATAACTGTTGCAGTCAAGGAAAACTGCGTGTACACCCGCCAAGAACTTAAGGAAAAGATGTCTTTTTTATTAGACAGTGACAAAAGCTAATAAACTTACCGCCAATGTTTCTCAACTCTTCGGCTAAGGGCAATTTTTTCTCCTACTTCTGTGCACACAGGATTAGTCAAAACGATTTTGCCCAAATCGGCCTTGACTGCACTAACTCTTCCTCCTGTCGACAGGGATCCTATGTTTACCATGAGCACTTCATTCTTAGATAGCTTTTGCACCTAGGGAAATAAATTAGGGAAAAATAAACCCCAAAATCAAGAAAATGCCTTCCAAATATGACTGCTTATTTTCCTACATCCTTGCCAAAACAAGATGTCAGCAATTTTCCATCTCTGCCAATCTAATCTGAGACTTTAAAAAAAACCATATGGATAACAGGAATATCATGTCATTGTCATACGTGACATACTTCCCCGTTTTGTTTTACTTTAAACTGATTGCCATGTACAAGTTCTCAATTTTTACGAAATCAAATTTATTCACCTTCTCTTCTTAATCCCACATTAACTGTAAAAGAATGAACGTCTAAACTGGTCTTAACATCACTGTTACTTCTGTTGAAACACGAATTACAGAAAGCACCTACCTTTGCTGCTTTCTTGTCTCCCTCAGTGCGTACACCTAGAAGCCGTCTCAGCAGGAAATAGGAGATTTCCAACTCGGTGAAGATTTCAGGTAAAGCTCCAACTGCACCAAGTACCTGCCCCACCATTCTGTCAGCCCGGCACAAAGTGGGGTCAATTTTTGTTCCAACTCCTGATATAAAATAAGATATATATAGTCCAAGTTTTTATTTCCTATAAACTTGTTTACCCAAAAACTTGGTCAAACAAGTACCGCATATACCTATACAGTTTAATACACACTTAAATTTTCATACTCATGTAATAGCTCCACAGGTGTGACAAAATACCTGTTTCATCTGAAAAAACTGAACTGTAAACTCATGGGTTAGTTGGGCATCTGAGAACAAAAAGATTCTCTTGACTTAAATTCTACATAAAGGGCAAACTGAGATAACAGCCTGACTCAAAAATGAGTCTGCATATCCTCAATAAAAGTTGAAAAGACACAAAATTCACAATGAGTAGTTTGCAGAATATTTGCCTGGCATTTCTCCCCGGAAGGCTGATCAAAAAGATAGCTTAAAGACTTCATATATGATTCCTGGGATCCGTTTCAAACTATTTTAGCTATGTGTCTTTCAAGGGGGAGAGAGGAGAAGATATAAAAATGAAGCAAGATTGGTAAAGTATTGATATCTGTTGAAGCTGAGTGGTGGCTACATGAGGATTATCATTACACTATTCTCTCTCTGAAAAGTTCCGTAGTTAAATTAAAAAAAAAAAAACTTCCACATTTCCAGAGTTTCCTTGTTGAAAATAAAAAAAAGGTAAAATCATATACAGTAAACTCTTAATTACAGGCTACAATAGAGAGATGAATTACACAACCAAAAACCACAGAACCAAAAGACAAACACCTTTTTCACCAAATATTTCCTTCTTTAATCCAAAACACAATGCCTCTAATTCTCACTACTAAATCTTGCCTTTTTCTGGGTATCTGGTAATACGCTAAGTTGTAGGGACAAGAAAATTCATAAATTATCTCAGTAATTCCTACACAACAGAAGCTATCTTTTTATTCCCAGCTCAGTGTAAACATGAGCCTGACATGATTCAACTGACATTTGTGGGTAACTTTCCATTTGCAAAATATACATAAAAAACAACTACTTTCTAACCCCAAACTGTGTAGACACACGCGCACACACACACAAAAAGTACAGTTAGGTATTTGCAACGTTAGGTCATAAAACTTATTTTGTTATTGCTAAAAAGGAGCTATTCTATATACTAAACCAAAACGTATTCTTCCTTATGCTTAAAAATAATTTTTACAGGGGCCGGTCCCGTGGCCGAATGATTAAGCTCACATGCTCCGCTTCGGCAGCCCAGGGTTTCGCCAGTTCAGATCCTGGGCGCGGACATGGCACTGCTCGTCAGGCTACGTTGAGGTGGTGTCCCACATGCCACAACTAGAAGGACCCACAACTAAAATATACAACTATGTACAGGGGGGATTCGGGGAGAAAAAGTGCAAAAAAAAAAAAAGGTTGGCAACAATTGTTAGCTCAGGTGCCAATCTTTAAAAAAAAATTTTTTTATAAACACATGAAACCATTTTATGACCTAAAATCAACAGTTTAACCATACGCATGTTCCCCTACTCTGCTCAATTATTAAAATATCCAACTAAAAATCTAGGGGCCAGCTCCACGGCCAAGTGGTTAAGTTCATGCATTCCACTTCGGTGGCCCAGGGTTCGCCAGTTTGGATCCTGGGCACCGATCTGGCCATGCTGTGGCGGCATCCCACATAGAAGAACTAGAAGGACTTACAACTTGGATATACAACTATGTACTGGGGCTTTGGAGAGGGGAAAAAAAATCTACAATATATCTTTTTGGGTAATCCATTTCCCATGAAAAGTACCATGAACATACACAAATTAAAAGCACAGGGATGAGAGGAAAATCCTTACCAATAAGACCTCCTGGAGCAGCATACTGAAGATCATTATGTTCTGCGAAGAGGGATACAATTTTGGAAAAGATTGGTTTACACATGAGCTTTCCTTCGCTATCTTTGGAAACAATACCAGGTCTGACTTCTATTTCCTGGCCCACCTGTAAAAATATCAATTAGCAATTAGAATTACTGTGGGACAACACAATTTCCATTTACATACAAAAAGTCCTAAGAGGAAAACGATAAAACTGAAAAGGCAACCTTTTCTCTATTTCAAAGAGCACTATTAAAAAAAAAAAGATGTGGAAGACATCTTCAAAACCAGAACCATCCAACTGTTTCCAACTACCTACCACACAAGCCTATCATCATATAAAATGTGTTGCATACTCATAAAGAACCTATAGTTAGGGATCAGACACATTCAAAAGACATAACAGTAAACAAAGAAATCTCTATCAATTATAGACACCATGAAAAAATTTTATTTTTCAATTTGGAGTGTCCATACTGTTTTCCTGATTAAGACAAGGGAAAAACAAACAAAACAGAAACACAACAACAAAACCCAGTTTACCTTTAATACTCCTTTTAGAATACTGCCACCAGCTACACCCCCCTTAAGGTCATCAACTTCACAGCCAGGTTTGTTGACATCAAAGGATCTAATAACTAAAAGAAAACAAAACAAATTAAAGCCAATTCTGTTCATTTTAATGTTAAAAGAAATATCATTGTCTAAGTTAACTTTTCTAAAATAGTAGACACACAAGATTTACACCATAGGAGTGACTTTGCAACAAAATCTAGTATTATTACTCCAGCTAGGTTTACTGCAGCCTTACGATGGAAAAAAGTAGAAATAACTTAAAAGTTCATTGATAGGATTATGGTACATTCATATTATGGAGTAACATGCAGCTATTTAAAAATGATGTTAGAGCCATATGTAATGATCTGGAAGGATAACCCTCATACACTCTTAAGAAAAAAAATAAAACCAGTTACAAAAATAATATGAATGGTATGATCCCACTTCCACAAAGAAAAAGTAAAACAAGAAATATGTACATGTTTATACATGATGATATGAACAAAGAGAAAGGTGTGGGAATAATACACACCATCTGCTAACTTTGGTTACTTCACGGCTAAGGGGGTAAAAGTTGGAGACGGAGAGATTGTGGACTTTTTCTTCATATACCTCTATATTATATGACTTGTGAAATAAAAATTTAGTTTTCAAACTACAAAACAACTATAGGACTAGGTGACCCACACTTAGGTCCTGAGAGCAGTGACCCTTAACAATGGGTATGCATCACAATCACCCAAGAGAACACTTCCCACAACACACAGGAGGCCCCGGGGGGAAGACTCAGAGGGGCTCAAATGTCTGTTTTGAAAAGGCTCCTACATCTCTGTGTAGGAACCACAAGCTTAGATGATCAAATTATACCAATATTGGTACTATGAACTCAAATAAAAGTGAAAGGGACATGAAAATCTTCATTAATGGTACAATGAAATCATTTGTATGGAAGTTTTACCATCCTGTTCCTGAATAAAGCATTATAATTCCATGGAAAATACTGTATCACTCCATCTTGATCACACAATATACCATATACTGAGCACAAAAAGGTTACACGTTCCTTCTGTATTCAGGACTCTGTCCCTCATCCAGTAATGCAATCTAGCAGTCCATACAATCTCAGAATTAATCTATTTCAAAAAAATTTTTATGCAGATCGTAATTTATTACGATCTTTTCAGACAGAGGAAAAATTAATAAACACCCTTAAAGGGGAATCACCAATGTGGAAAAGATCAAATTAAGAGTTAAAGACAAATCCTATCACTTACCAATAAGTCGAGGTTCGGAAGTAAAGTCTCTTGGGGGTACTGGAATTTTCTTTACTATGTACTCACAGACAACTTCAATATTGTATTTCAACTGAGCAGAAATTGGAATAATAGGAGCGCCTTCTGCTACTGTACCTATACGACACATTCAGAAAGATCAAAATTCTTCAGTTTTATACAACTTGTTCTATACATACTACATAAAATAGTTAAGATTACTAAAATAGATGCCTAAACATACCTACACAAATGCCATGAACAGGGAGAAAGTGATAATTCTGTTTAGAAAGGTGGCAGTATTCTACAGATGTTTTTACTCTTGATAATGAATACTATTCCCATTAAGGAAAAAGATTCTAAAATATATTAATAGATATATTTAATACACTAAAATGATGAAACTGTTAAAAGGAATAAAACACTAACACTCCTGGGAATGAGCACTTTACTAGTTGAAAGATTTCTAATAACGTGCAATTAACCTCCCAATAAATGTCAAGATAAAATTACAGACTCTTTGTTAATCAAAAACTGCTGGCACATATAATATTTGCTCCTTATTAATTACATGTCAAACAGGCTGGTCAAAGAAATGGACCAAACATAATTAGATTTTAATCAAAATGACTTATTCTTTTTTGTTATGATAGAACTGGGTTCACAAGAAGTCAACCTTTCCAACAAGAAAACAAGGTTAAGAGAATCAGATGTCAACAATACGATGTGTCATGTCTTCCCAGAAATGAAAAACACAACGCTGCTAGAGAAAGGGATACTATGAAGATTAAATAAATCACTTTCAGTTCCAATTCTTTTTTTTAAAGATTGGCACCTGAGCTAACAACTGTTGCCAATCTTTTTTTGTCCCCTCTGCTTTTTCTCCCCCAATCCCCACAGTACATAGCTGTATACCTTAGCTGCGGGTCCTTCTAGTTGTGGCATGTGGGATGCTGCGTCAACATGGCCTGATGAGCAGTGCCATGTCCACGCCCAGGATCCGAACTGGCGAAACCACGGGCCGCCAAATGCGAAGCGCACGAACTTAACCACTCGGCCACGGGGGCAGCCCCTCAGTTCCAATTTTCAAAGTAGCTACTCAGTAAGAATAAACGGTGTAATGCTTAATTTTTTAAAAAATACGCTTTTGTTCATTTTACCATCACTGAGGAGGACTTTTTTAATGTGATTGATAGTTTCCAAAATACAAATTTAATTCTAACTTTCAGATGGCAAAAATGTACTTTAGTTTACCAAATTCAGAAACAGATTTCACTAGCTCTATCAGGTGGCTAATAAGTAGTAGGTAGAGAAAAATAAGGCTTAAGACCTATAAGTTTAGCCTGTTTTAGATAATCTATTATGTTAAAAGTTAATTTAACATCTGGTATCTGCATTAAATGCCTCTCAAAGTGACTCACAGATTTATTAGATACTATGGCTTCTTACCTTGTACAAATGCAAGGATCTGTTCATATTGTTCTTTAGCCTGGCTTTCTTTTACCAAATCAATTTTATTTTGTAGAATCAAAATATGCTTCAGTTTCATGATTTCTATAGCAGCCAGGTGTTCAGAAGTCTGAGGTTGAGGACAAGACTCATTACCAGCTGGATGATGAAGCATAAAAAGGACGCATGAGAATTAGCTAGAAATATTTGCCAGAATAGGCAAATCCATAGGAGACAGAGAGCAGATTAGTGGTTGCCAGGGGCTGGGGGGAAAGGAGAATATAGGGCGACTGCTTAATGGGCATGGGGTTTCCTTTTGGAGTGATGAAAATGTTCTGGAACTAGATAGTGGTGATGCTTACACAACACTGTGAATATATTTAATGTCACTGAATTGTACACTTTAAATGGCTAAAATGGTAATTTTATGTGTGTTTTACTACCAAAAAAAAAAAAATTAGCTGGCATCCAATAAAAGAAACATTTGAATGCCCTAGCCCTATTCGAGGTAAAAGTCGTGGATATCATGGGCAAGCATCCACGTTTTCCCCTGCTGCACCCTCAGTGCCTGCATTCACTGGAGCCTCCCATCCCTGCTCCTAAGCAACATGCTTGGAATCAACAAGTTTGCCATCTCAGAGTCTGCCCTCAGTTTTTGCTCAGGCATAAGGTACAGTCCCTGGCTCTATCCAGTCTTAGAGATGTTCTCATCCAGTCAAGCTCCTGAGAGGCAGAGTAATTAAGAGGGGAAGACACAATATAGTCTATGAATTTCAACTATGATCAGAGGCTACTCCCTAACAAAGGCAGGGAAGGACATAACTGTGAGGATAACCAACAGTGTATTATAAAGAAATAGGCATCTTTTGGGGGCACCCCAACGATCATCCTCTCCAAGTGGTAATATTCAGGTGACCTGTACTATATCCACTTGGCATCCTTTTAAAAACTATATCCCATAGCAACGAAATCTTCCAACAGCTCACATAAGGAAGGTAGCACAACCCTTGCCTTGAAACCCTCAATTCAGGTCTAGACTTCAGTACTTAATATGAATGAGATTTGCATCTCAACAAAACCATTATACATCAATGTTGCAGCAAACAACTCAGAGACAAAAAAAACCATCCATGTACTTTTACATGTAAATATATAATTAAAATAATAAAATCATTTCATGTGAACTAAGTGGGGAAAATGCACTACTGACTTTTTAAAATATATACTACAATAAGAATTCTCACAAGACGTCAGCCCTAGGTCTATCTGGTAGGCAGGGATGTCATCCTGCATGACATGTTAGTTCCCATTCATTTGACCCTTCGGTAACGGATATGGCCCTTAAAGGCCTTAGTTCTCCCTCTAAATGTTCCATCTTGGATTTGCTCCACATTGATTTGTCCAAACCAATTCAGATGTATTTACCTATCAACAGAAGAGCCGCATCCATTACTGCTGCACCGTTCAGCATAGTAGCCATCAAAATATCGTGGCCAGGACAGTCAACAAAGGAAACATGTCTAACAATTGAGAAATAACAATCAGTCCTAAGATCAATCTACACTTCAACATGCAAGTTATAGATTTCCTAAAATTAAATCACTTTAAATAGGGCCCACCCCCGTGGCCGAGTGGTTAAAGTTCTGCATGTTCTGCTTTGGCGGCCTGGGGTTCGTGGATTGGGGGCCTGGGGTTCGTGGATTGGGATCCTGGGCAGGGATCTGCTCCACTCTCCAGCCACGCTGTGGAGGTATCCCACATACAAAAAAATAGAGGAGGATTGGCACAGATGTTAGCTCAGGGCTAATCTTCCTCAAGCCAAAAAAAAAAAAGAGGAGGATTGGTAACAGAGGTTAGCTCAAGGCAACTCTTCCTCAGGAAAAAGAAAAATCACTTTAAATATAGAACATGAATATTACACATGAATATGGAAAAAGAATATGGAAATAATTCTTATCGTTGTAAAGTCAAGCAGTTACAGGATTTGGTGTTTCTAGACCTTGGAAATAAGATTACCTTCTGGCTGAGAGTAAAATCACTGCAGATCATTACAAAGCTATGAAATTAGCTATGTGTAGAAATAAGTAAAGAGAGAGACACTCCCAAACCCAATCAAAATGAATATGGTGTAGAATATAGTACAGAGCGTATGTTGGGACTATCACTGATTTGAAAGCTAAAACAGTGTTAACAGAATGACCATTGCATCTGAAAAAATAATTTGCCAAAAATTTCTCTAGCACCTTGAAAAGCTGAAATTGCCAATCTGAAGTAGAGATGGTACACTATTTAAACAGAAACACACTACTCATTCACAATCTTTATTTTTAAAAATTTTATGCTCACATCGTCATGATCTAAAACGGGTCAGCGAACTGGCCGACTGCCATACCGATTCATGTACATCACGTCTGCTTTCATAGCAAAAGAGCAGAGATAACCTATGGCCTGCAAAGCAGAAGATATTTACTATCTGGCCCTTTACAGAAAAAGTTTCCTGACCCTTGATCAGGGCCAGAACTGGAGTGAGGCAAGTGAAGTACCTGCCTCAGGTACAAAATTTAAGGGGATGCCAAAAACTTTGGTAATCAAAACAAATAATATTTATTTTTTTTGAAAAAATCAAAATTAATGCAAAAAAAGTCCATGATGAACAAAATATCAAAATTTTACATGAAAAAAGGATCAGTAACAATGTCATATCAAGCCAAAAACAAAACAAAAAAACACCGATAATGAAGCAAAAGAAAAAAAAATCAGTAATTTGAGCCTTTAAAAAAAAAAAAAAAGATACTCTGTTTATGACAATTTCTTTGCATTAATTTCAAAAAACATTACATTAAAATACTATTTATCTAGATTACTGAGCTCTTTTTTAGCATTCCCCTCCTCTTAAATTTTGGGCCTCACTCACCTCTCCCTAGTTCCAGCTCTGCCCCAGATCTAAAATTTCATTGTGGGGCATCTCCAAGCCCTGTAAACATCACTAGGTGGCTATCAGTATCCTCTGATAAAGAACCAGGATATATAATCATATTCAGAAAACAGATGGGTAACAAGCCCATGTATTTAAGAGAGGTAATTAAGAACGGCTTTGTTCCTCCCCTACCTAAGAAATAGAAATAAAAGAAATCTATTTAAAAATTTTAAAGAAATTTAGGAAGCCTGGCAAAAAGAATCCCTTAAATTCAATGAATTGTGTTTCCCTCCATTTCATTCTGCTTATGTGATACTTTTCCTGTGGAGAACTTGCATGTAAGTAACTTACGTTTAAAAACTTGACTTTTCAAAATTATTGTCATTATGGTCAATAAAAACACAAAATAATGGAAAAACAACAAAACCATTCAGCAATCAGGTTCACTATTTAATATCTCAAAAAACACAAATCCTAAGACAATAAAACAGGAAGTATAAAATGTTTTTAGCACAGAAGAGGTCACCTGACTAATCTGAAGTTCCCTTTGGTCCCTGGAATGTCTGTAGGAAACTCATCGGGTGTACTACTTCCACAGGATCTGTAACATTCTGGCCGAGGACAACTTGGGTCATCAAGTTTATAAATCTGAAAGTTCCAATGCAAAAAGACTTAGATTCCTTATCTGCATGTTCAACAATTAAAGTTAGTTTCTAGTTCCACAGTACACAGCTCACCTTAGCGTTAGCATATCCAAGTTTGATTGTAATGTTTCTTTCTAGTTCATTTTTGAACCTGACAGTGTGAACTCCAGAAATAGCTTTTACAACTGTGGATTTGCCATGAGCTACATGACCAATTGTACCTGTAGACAAAGTACAAAAAATTAATTCATGTGTATTCGATTACATCAAATATTTTTTCTAATAGTGTTAGACTAGAAAACCTAAAGCCGTAACTCACTGTAAATATCAATGTAAAACTAACAGTGACTTCAATTTTTCCTCCTACACATCCTTTTCTACTAAAAACTTATCCTGATACAGGACTAAAGAGAACTTTCTATGTAACTGACAACCTTGTTTAAAAACCATACTCACCAAAATAAAAGCTATTCATCTTATGTTTTTAATCAAAGACTACATTCATTTAAAATAAACACTCTATAAAAATTACATAAAATCTTATATATTAAGAAACTTTCCAGCATTTCCAGAGAGAAGTAAATAGTATGATGAGCTCTAACACAACAAAAAGGAATCCATGAAAACAAAACAACCCAGGCTTAATCACAGTAATGCTGCCAAGGGCAGTATAAATCTTCTAACTTTTTAAGAGCCTCATGGTAGAGCCTTACTTTTAACTAGGTTTTACTGTGCTATTTGTACAGTCTCCCAAAATTCACACTCAGTCAACATAACTTCTCCTCTAAAGTTCTAGATGCCAATTAAGGCAAAAAAAGATTCTTCTTAACAGCATATATAGCAAATAAAACTTTCATAAACTCTGCCCTTGCAATAATCCTGTGTGGCAAGTACAGCCGAATTTTCACCCCTTCCTTAAAGTGCTTATGCTATTAAACTTTTCATAAGTCTGTCTTATGTCTTTTCTTCTCTTCTAGTCTGTAGGCTAAGCATGGGAAACGTGCTTCCCCTAAAATCAAGCAGGTGCTTTGCTCACAAAGGCTCAACATCTATTTCTTGAACATCTGCATCCTCATATAATTCAGGTCATCACACAAAGAGAGGTTAAAATTACTCGTCGGAGATTAACCAAGTCAGGCCTCCAAGTTATTCTCAACTTACCTATATTAATTGTGGCTTGTCTGCTGATAACTTCGTGTGAAAGCGGCGTCAACTTGGTAACATCCTGTAATCAAACATATTATTTTTATTTTAAATCGCTATACATAACACAAATCACAACTTTCACTTTGACTATATTTGCCACCTACAGCTCGCCACCATGTGAACAGTTCTCGTCTACTTCTAAAGCGCTTTTCCTGTATAAGTCATCTTGTATTGTACCCTGATGATTGGGAGGCCCTACGAGTCCTTCACCGTCACACAAGACTACACCTCCGCTCACTGGGGATGTGGAGGCCCGAAGCCCCCCAACCTTGACAGCATTAGCACTGAGAACAGTAAAGACATTCCCCCTCCCAGACCTTCAGAAGTGAAAACCTTAACGACATTTAACATTATGACTTTCCAGGTGAATCCTTCGGGGTCTCGAGGTCTCACGATCTCACATCCCCATGCCCAGCCGAGGTGCAGGCGGCGGCATGAACGCTGCTTAGGGCGCCGGGGCTCCCTAACTATGCTCCCGACAGCCCGGCACTGCCTCGTCTCAATGCCTCCCGGGAAGCTGGGTCATCCCCACTCCTGAGCTCACTCCGCATCCTCCCAGAGCGAAACTTTACCAAGGTGGCGAGATCCTGACGAGAAAGATGCGGCTGCCCTAGAGTCACTCCAGCCTCGCCCCCAGCCATCTTGCACGGAGAGGAAGGAAGTCGCCCCGGCTGCTGCCTGACTGTACGCAGGCCCCCTTGTGCAGGGCGGGGACGCGGAGGCGGGCAGGCTAAGGCTCAGGCCTGGGAAAGGAGGGTGATCGGTGCAGCAGGGGCCTCACTCCTTGGACGTCTCTCCGCTTGGGTTTTGTGCTGTGCCTGCCGGCAGTCTGACTAAAAATCACGAGGCAAAGTTTCGGGATCCATTTGGTGCAGACCTGTTGGCTATTTATGCAGGCAACGCTGAGGGCAGCCCCATCAAAGGCCCCTTGCTCGGCGGATGATGCAACCGACGCGCGCGCTGGCAAGGGAGAAACCATTTCCGTTTCCCGCGGGGATGGCCGAGAGAGTTTCCGGGAACCTGGGAACCTTACGTGAGATGTGAGGACAGACAGTGGGAATGTGTTTCTTTACCGATACCCATAATTTAATAAAGCGAGGTCGGCTCGGGGTCCGGCCCGCCCGTGACGGGACTCCTTGCCGGGAGGAGGCCGCGCTTTGAGCTGGCCACGCTCACGGCGCGGTGCGTCACCTGATGGGCGGCGGGGAGGGCGCCGTCGAGCGGAGGTTTGGTGACGTGCTCAGCGACCCAGGCAGGGCTGGCAAAAGCAGAGTCCCGAACTTGTTCTCAGAGGTTGCTAGAGCCGGAGAGGTGGTCCGTGGTGGCGCTAAACTGCATTCAGAATGCAGTTAGCATAGGATGGAAGCTAGATGTCGTAAGAGAGCCCAAAGAGATTTTTTAAAAAGCCGAGCCAAGAAAACCCACTTGTTTAGTGTTTAATACTAGCTCGGTATTTTAAAATGTAAAGGTTTTTGAGACTTTAACCCTTTTTTCATCGTGTGTTAAAAAGAAGTCGAGTAATTTTTATTTCTCCCCATGCATTTCTATACTTTACAAATTTTCTATCATGAACAGGTATTCATTTCTAGCCAGAAAAAAATGTAAGCAGAGGTGAATACGAATTTAGGTTACCTGTGTTCATTGAATACTTAATATTAAAATGAAAACATGTTTTCTATCACATAAATTTAGGTACAATAGTTTAGTTAAAATAGGAAGGTATGTTTTCAATAAATGCATTCATTGGTTAAGTGATGGTAGAAACTGTACAATATATTGTATTTGGGTGCGGGCATTTAGTTCCTAAATTTAGGAACTTATAAATTTATAAGTTTATACATTTAGAATTCATCTTACATTCTAAATATTTATACCAGCTAATTCAGAAAACCCATTGAGTTGATAAAAATGTTGTGGAATTAGTGGTGATGGTTGCACTACTTTGTGAATATACTAAAGACCAATGAATTGTATAGTTTAAAAGGGTGAATCTTATGGTATGTGAATTATAGCTCAATCAAAAAATAAAATTCATTGATAATAAATAGAACACAATATACTTCATCGTCAGAAACTTTTATGGAAGTGGAAACATCACAGAAAATGTTCTTAATAATAGTAGTTAAATATTGGCACCGACTTAACAAGTATTAACTTTATTTAATCCTCACAACAATCTGATGAGGTATCCACTATTATTCCCATTTTACAAGTGAAGGAACTGAGTCCTAAAAAGATTAGATAACATGCCCACAATTCCACAGCTAAGTAGCAGAGCTGGAATTCATAGGCAATTACAAGTATACTCTTTTCTAAAAATCGGCTTTATGGAGGTAAAATTTGCACACCATAAAATTCACCTGTTTTAAGTTTACAGTTCAATGATGTTTAATAAATTTAGAGTGGTGCAACCATCACTACAATCCAGATTTTGAATATTTCCATCACCCCAAAGAGATCCCTTGTGTCCATTTGCAGTCAATCCACGTTTCCATCTTTGGACCCAGGCAACCACTAATGGTCTGTCTCTATAGATTTGCCTTTTCTGGATATTTTATATAAATGGAATCATACAATATGTGGTCTTTTGCATCTGGCTTTGCTCACTTAGCATCATGGTTTTGAGGTTCATCCATGTTGTAGCATTTATCAGTAGTAGTTCATTCCTTTTTATTGCTGAATGTAATTCTATTGTATGAACCTATCACATTTTGTTGATCCATTCACCAGTTGATGGGTATTTGGATTGTTTCCACTGTTTGGCTATTGCGAATAATACTGCTATGAACATTCGTGTACAACTTTTTGTTATTGTGAATAATGCTACTATGAACATTTATGTACATGTTTTTATAAAAATATGTTTCCATTTCTCTTGGTAAATACCTAGTTGTGCAATTGGTGTGTCCTATGGTAAATCTATATTTAACCTTTTGAGGAACAGCCAAACTTTTCCAAAATGGCTGCACCATTTTACATTCCCCCCAGCAATGTCTGAGGGCTCCAGTTTCTCCACATCCTCACCAGCACTTGATATTGTCTCTTCTTTTTATTATAGACACTTTAGTAGATGTTGTTTTAATTTGCATTTCTCTAATGGCTAGTGATGTTGAGCATCTTTTCATGTAGTATTTATTAGCCATTCATATCTCCTCTTTGGTAAAATAGTTGAACTTTTTGTTTTTTTTTTTGGTGAGGAAGACTGACCCTGAGCTAACATCTGTTGCCAATCTTCCCCTTTTTGCTTGAGGAAGATTGTCACTGAGCTAACATCTGTGACAATCTTCCTATATTTTATGTGGGATGCTGCCACAGCATGGCTTGACAAGTGATGCTAGGTCTGAGCCTAGGATCCAAACCTGCAAACCCTGGGCCGCCGAAGCAGAGCATGTGAACTTCACCACTATGCCACTGGACCAGCCCGTTTATCTTCTTATTGAGTTGCAAGAGTTCTTTATATATTCTGGATACAAGTCTTTATCAGATACATGATTTGCAAATGTTTTCTCCCAGTCTGTAGCCTATCTTTTCATTTTCTTTTTTTTTGAAATTAATAATACATTTTATTCAACCCAAGAAATCAAAAATATTAATATGTATACAATATAAATTATTATGAGATATTTTACATTCTTTTTAATTTTTGAAATCTATTGTATATTTTACACTTATGGCATATTTCAATTCAGAGTGGGTACATTTCAGGTGCCCAGTAGCCACATGTGACTAGTGGCTACCAGATGGGATAGTGCAGATCTAGAGATTTGATCTGACTTAGGTTTGAGTCTTTGTCAAGAATAGTTCATAGGTGGTGCTGTGAACTTTATATTGCATTACAATAGGAGAGAAATAATGTCTGGGACTTTTTTGTGTATGATGTCAAGATTGGTGCAAAGGTTCAGGTATTGTCAGCCTGATCATTCAGTCCCCCACTAGCTTTTCACCTAATGGTTTTAATTATCACTGATAATTGCCTGCATTCATATTTCATTAATGATTGAAAATGGTGATGGTGTAATTCTATCATTACTTCTGCATCTAATAGCTGAACTGTTCTATAAAGAAAAATCTTGCCTCATCAATCGTTTGGTTACTTTTCTATTAGAGTACTTTCTATCATAGTTATACTTTTTGTTGTTAATTTTTAACTTGATTGAATAGTAGTCAGAAAATGTGACTATATGGTACAGTTTTTGAAATCTGTTGAATCTTGCTTTATGGCCTACCGTATAGTCAGTTTTCAACAACATTTCACATGTGTTTGAACAGAATGTGTATTCTCCAGTGGTTTGGTGCATGTTCTAAATATCATAAAATAAAAGTTGTTAATTATATCATTCAAGTTTTTTTTTATTAAGATTATGATAGATTACAACCTTGTGAGATTTCAGTTGTACATTATTGTTAGTAATGTTGTGGGTACACCACTTCACCCTTTGTGTCTTTTCATTTTCTTAATGGTGTCTTTGAAGAGCAAAAGTTTTTAACTTTGATGAAGTCCAATTTTTTCTTCTTTTATGAATCATGCTTTTGGTGTCATATTTAAGAATACTTTGCCTAACCCAAGGTCACAAAGATTTACCCCTATGTTTTCTTCTTAAAGGTTTATAGTTTTAGCTCTTACATTTAGGTCTATGATCTATTTTGAGTTAATTTTTGTGTACACTGTGAGGTGTAAGGGTTTAACTCCATCTTTTTGTATGTGGATAGCCAATTGTCCCAGCATTATTTGTTGAAAAGACAATCCTTTCCCTATTGAATTGCCTTGGCACCTTTGTCAAAAATAAATTGACCATAAAAGGGTTTATTTCTGGATTCTCAGTTCTGTTCCATTGATCTATATGTCTAGCTTTGTGGCGGTACCACACTGTCTTGATTTTTGTAGTTTCAGTACAGTTTGAAATGGGAAAGTGTAAATCCTTTTACTATGTTCCTTTTCAAAATTGTTTTGGCTCTTCTAGAACCTTTGCATTTCCATATAAATTTTACAATCAGCTTGTCAATTTCTGCAAAAAATAAGCCAACTGGGTTTTAATAGGGATTGTTTTGAATCTGTAGATCAATATGAGGAGAATCACCATTTGACAACATTAAGACTTCCAATCCCAGAGGGTCATCCTGCCTCACCTATGCTTAGCATTCCAACGCCCCTCACCAAAACAGTGCCGCTCTTCTCCAGAGCCGCTGGACAGCATGAAGCTCAGCCAGCCTTTCAGCCTGGCCTGGGCCCCATTGTTCACATGTGCTTCCCCTGCTTCCACTTCAGCTACCCCCGCCCCATGCTGAGGCGGCCAGAGCTGACTTACCTAAAGTCCCTCTTTGCCTTGTATCCACAAAGACATTTTGTCCCGAGAGAGCTACGCGATCACTGTTTTTTTAAGAACTTAGTTTTAGAACCAATAAATAACCTCAGAGCCTAGATTCAATCCCGTCTCTATCCTTAACCACAGTCCCCAAACCCTAAAGCTCTGCTTCTGGCAACGGTAATTACCGGAGGCTTTTTTTTTTTTTTTCACTTCTTTCATTGAGCAAACACCATATAGCAGCTCTTCATGGCTCCCACCCACCTCAACTCTGGCGCTCACACTCAGGATGTGTGTGTGTTTTCGTGCACATCTACTGAAATGCAGTACTTATGAATATGTGGCTTGTATCTTGAGGCTTCTAAAGTATAGTGTTGCTTTTCATTGCTTCATAAAGAACATAAAAATTATTAACTTGGGGGGAATCTGTTCTTTTTAACATTTTCATTTACAAGGGGGCATTGTCTACATTGTGTTTCAAAGTAAATATATTCCATGAAAATGGTGACATTCATCTTTTATTGATAGTGGATGTTTAACAACTTACAGTACTTTCCTATCTGGCTTAGCATACCACGCTCTTTGTTTTGCTCTTATTATACTGGCTACTCCTTTTCTGTCTCCTTGACAGTACTCTATCTTCTCCCGAATGACTCCCTAATACTGGCGTGCCCAGTCCTTGCTGTACTTACACTCAGCCCCTTGGTAATCTCCTAAACACCTCAGAAATATGTGGCTTGCATGTCGAGGCTTCTGAAGCACAGTATTATTTTTCATTGGTTCATGAGGAGCACAAAAATGATTAACTTTTAAAAAATTTGCTCTTTTTGGGGCTGGCCCCGTGGCCGAGTGGTTAAGTTCGCGCGCTCCGCTGCAGGCGGCCCAGTGTTTCGTTGGTTCAAATCCTGGGCGCAGACGTGGCACTGCTCGTCAAACCACGCTGAGGCAGCATCCCACATGCCACAACTGGAAGGACCCACAACGAAGAATATACAACCATGTACGGGGGGGCTTTGGGGAGAAAAAGGAAATAAAATAAAATCTTTAAAAAAAAATTTGCTCTTTTTAACGTTTTCATTTTCAAGGGGGCATTGTTTACACTGTATTTCAAGGTAAATATATTCAGTAAAAATAGTGACATTCACTGCATCTTTTATTGATGGTGGATATTTAGCAATTTACAGTACCTGTCTCTCCACCTGGTAGCATACCACACTCTGGGCTCCTAGACCAGTGCCTATGTTCTCCTGGACGGCTCCCTGCCCTTGGCCACCCCAGGGCCAATCCCTGCACCTTCTCCTTTCTCCCCCACCTGCTTCAAACCTGCTCCTCTTGAAGTTGCCCCATCTCAGGAAATGACATTTCCATTCTTCCAGTCACTCAGGCCAGAAACTTTGGTGACATCCTTGACTGCTCTTTTTCTTTTATCCCTACATCCAGGAAATCCTGTGGGCTCTACTTTCAGGCTATTTGCAGAGTCTGGCCTCCATTCCATTGTCAGAATAGTCTCCTTACCCACCTCCCTACTTCCATGTTTGTCCACCTAAATTCTTTTTTTTTTTTTGTTTTTTTAAGCAGTACGAGCAGTCTCATACTGTGATTTTTTTTTTTAAAGATTTTTTTATTTTTTCCTCTTTCTCCCCTAAGCCCCGGTACATAGTTGTATATTCTTCGTTGTGGGTCCTTCTAGTTGTGGTATGTGGGACGCTGCCTCAGCGTGGTTTGATGAGCAGTGCCATGTCCGCGCCCAGGATTCGAACCAACGAAACACTGGGCCGCCTGCAGCGGAGCGCGCGAACTTAACCACTCGGCCACGGGGCCAGCCCCCTAAATTCTTTTTTTTAACAGCCCATTTTATTTTTTATTTTTTCTGTTATCTTTCCAGTGTTTTTTCTTTCAGTTTGAGATATATTTGACATACAAGCACTGTATAAATTTATGGTGTACAGCATAATGACTTGACATATATATTGTGAAATGATTACCACAATAAATTTAGTTAACATCATTCATCTCATACAGATACCAAAAAAAAAAAGAGAAAAAAAGAATAAGTGTTTTTTGGGGCCGGCCCCGTGGCTGAGTGGTTAAGTTCGCGAGCTCTGCTTCGACGGCCCAGGGTTTCCCCGGTTCGCATCCTGGGTGTGGATGTGGCACCGCTCATCAGGCCATGCTGAGGTGGCGTCCCACATGCCACAACTAGAAGGACCCACAACTAAAATATACAACTATGTACCAGGGGGCTTTGGGGAGAAAAAGGAAAAATAAAATCTTAAAAATAATTTTTTTTAATTAAAAAAAAAAGAATGTGTTTTTTTCCTTGTAATGAGAACTTTTAGGATTTACTCTCAGCAACTTTCAAATATACCATACAGCAGTGTTAACTACAGTCATTGTGTTGTACATTACATTATGCCTAAGTTCTATTTACACAGGAGCCTGAGTGTTAAACATATTGCTCCTCTTCTCAAAAGCTTCCAGAGGTTCCCAATTTCTCCAAGGCCAGAGACCTTACAATGGCCTAGTCTGTCATCTCCTTTCAAGTCATGGCTCAAATGACACTTCCTACCCTGATCATCTCGGTTAAAACTGGAAGATCCTTCCCCCTCGACACTCCTAATCTCTACCCTGCTCTATTATTTCCCATAGCACTCGTCACATTCTAACAGATCATATAATCTGCTTATTTATTTTGTTTATTACCTGACTTATGTAATCTAGAAGAGGGCAAGGATTTTGATATGTTTTGGTCACTGATAGATCCCCAGTGCTTAGAACAGGACTTGGCACATAGTGGGCACTCATATTTATGGCATGAATAAGTAAGTTAGTATAGTAGATTGCAAATGAACAATTTATGGAATTAAGTAGGAGTGCAAAAATGCAACAATGTGAAGATCATTTAATATGTTAATCCGTGTCATAACGTGGTAGAGTGGAAAGAACATGGGGTGAGAGGCAGCACAGCAGGGAAGAAGGCCTGACTGCCATGGCCTATCCTCACAGTCTTCCTGATTTTTGCTGCTTTTCCTTCTCCTCTTGTGTCCTACAGCACACCCCTACTAAATTATCAGCGCTTCTCTAAAGGTCTGGAAAGCACTGCCTGGAAAACACTGCCCTGTGGCTGTCCTTTATTCTCTTCTTTGTCCTTCTCCTTCCTCCCTTTGTACTGAACTTAGAGATCATTGCCTCTGAGAAGCCTTGCTTGAACCTCCCAGATTACATCCCCCTCTTTGTGCTCACTCACACAGCACCCCATGTTGTCTAAACCTGTCACAATGTGTTGGGGACTCTGAGACCAAACCTGAATGTTTCTGAACCCTTGTTGGCTGGCTGCAGGCGCAAAGCACTTATTCTAACAACTGCCAGCAGAGAATTGCTTGCTAGGGCTTTAAGGATGGAGGTGAAATATGAAGCAGCATTTGGTTCCAGGAAGAATCACATTGTTGAATCCTCTTGGTCATATAGATATGTCAAGTTATCAATTCATTTTCCTTGAGGTAGCTCCCCACATTGGTGAAATGACACAAATGTAATAACACGAATGTAAATACTTCAGACACACTCTGTTTCCTGGGGGGAGTGCCCTTTGAAAGGTTTTTTGTTTGTTTTTGCACCCACATCCCTTTTGGATGTTTAAGGATTTGGTATTCTCCTAGCTGGGCCAAGGGGATGTGTTTGGGGACTCATGAGATTCGGAAAGAGAGGGGATGGGAGAAGCAATTGATATGCTTAGGAAAGGGTTCCCACCAAATGACTACAGATCTGAACTAGAGATGGCCACAGCGGACATCCCTGTGTAGGGATCTCTAAAAGCCATGACCTGTTTAAAGAAATTGAAGTTTCCTTGTCATAGCTTTAGGTTTTTGCTTTGCTAGACAAGTGGAGGGAGAGTCAAGTTTGTGAGTCGGGAAGTACAGAGAGAGCTAGAGAAATGTGGAGAGGTGGTGACAGACCAGAAAGCCAGAGGTAATAGGAGAGAAGCTATGAGGAGCCATTCCAAGGGACAGGTGACCAGCAATAACCAAGATGCGTAAGCATTAGCTAGAATCCTCTAACATTCTTGAAGACACCAATTTCCTATTTGTCATGCCCCATAAAGGTTCAAGGTATTCTATTTGGCTTTTAAAACAATGAACTTGGAAGGCTGGAAAATTTGGGGACCCTCAGATTGCATTTTGAAGGCTCCATCTGTGATAGGGACTAGGAAATAATGCTTAGGACAACAGCCACCATCCTGTTAGAATGTGTCAGTGTACAGGTCTCGGTGTGGACCTACAGAAGTTGGTACTGATTTGAGGGATACTGGTGGACCCTGAGGGACTGAGATGGACTGGACCCCACAAGATGCCTTAAAAACGCTGAACAGCTATAGAGCAATTGGCAAAACAATTTTCAAGAGGAGAGAGAATGCATATACAGCTTTATCAGAGTTTGCTGAAGATTATATATATATATATATATATATATTATTTTTTCCTGAGGAAGATTTGCCCTGAGCTAATATCTGTGCCAATCTTCCTCTATTTTGTATGTGGGTCGCTGCCACGGCATGGCTGCTGGGAGCCGTGTAGGTCAACGCCTGAGAACCGAACCCGGGCCACTGAGGTTGGTGTGCCAACCTTAACCACTAGGCCACGGGCCGGCCCCAAGATAAAACTCTGATTCCCAGAGATTGCAGTGGGGACTAGTTGCATGAAAAGTGATTACCAAGATAATTACTGCAGACTCTGGATTTCTGAAAAGCCTCAACTTCTTTAAAAAAGGGGGGCGGGGAAGGGAGAAGAGAGTATATACAGTATCCCAAATCCTCAGAACCCTGGGTAGGAACTTCCTTCCAACTCCACTCCACTCCCAGTCCCAAGCCTCTAGCAGGTCTCTGGACATCTTGGACTGCTATATTGTGAATTTGAGGACTGTATTCTCAAATACTTAAGCTAGAGGGCTAGGAAAAGACAGCTTTCATTTGCTTTGTGGGGTTCTACCAGTATGAAAGGATGCTCTCAAGGTATTTAGGAGTTCCCATTACTTTCTAGGAATTGGTAGGAAAAGTAATTGAAGACAGGAATTACCTGGAGGAGTTAGTTTATTTAAATGATGTGGTTTTAGTTTGCTTGGTCTTGGAGAAGCACAATGCTTCTTACTGTACTAGACCCTTCTATAAGACTCCTTTTTTTAAAATGAGAGTGAAAGAGGCATCAGTGATTAAAGATAACTTCTTTTTCAAGGGTGGGGCTCTACATAGTAAATATATAGATTGGCGGAAAGACACAGCCTAGTTTCAGAAACAGTAAAGTTTCCCCAAAAAAGTACACTTTGGACAGAGTGAAATGTCACGAGACCATGGAATATCAGACAAGGGGGGTAAGCATCACACTGCTCATGACATCACTCATATAGGTATATGTCTGCTACATGGAACACAGACACATTTCAGTTCCTGCTTGAATCAGGAACAGAAGTCTCCCTCTGGACAGGTCAGTACTACATTATGCAATGTATAGCTCAAAGTGTATGTCGGCTAGCTAAAGCACAAAATACAAAATTTAGCGCTTTTAGATGTTCAGGAATAATGTATGAAAACTCAAATGTTTAAAGTTGAATGTATGCCATTTTTAAAGTTTATTTGATAGCTTATAGTTTTTTAAAGCTTGTTTTATAGTTTAAATCGGAAAAAGGAAGCTTATTTCCCTATTTCCAAAAGATTAAGGTGATTCTCTATTTTTTCCCACGAAGTTGTCTACGTCAGCAAAACAGCGCACCGTGTGCTATTTTGGCCTCTTGGGAAATATGACATGTTCAGGTTTGCTAGAAAGAGATAATGGTCGCTTTTAGCCACACAGCTCTGTAAGTTCACCGGGATATTGGTCTAGAGAGAAAATGGCGGCGGGGGGGGTGGGGGTAGGAGAAACTCCTCAGTTTAGGATCAGAAATGGGCAACGGATGACTTAATTTAAGGTTCGTTGTAGAACTACCGGCCTCCAACTGTGTATTTCTGTCATCTACACTTTTCCCACAGAGATTTCACAACAATAAATTTGCAACAGTCCTATATTGTACTTTTATATTCTTAAATCAAGAAAAGGCGATATTTAAAAAGCATTAGCTAGAATTCCATAGCCGATTTGTTAAAAACGAACAACCACTCAAAAGATCACTACCCTCTGAACGTTCGTTCCTGCCATTTATTTTGACGCAAATAGAACAGCGTTTCTAGATCCGGCATTTCTGTGCGATGCAGACATGCCGTTTTCTACGAATTTTCCCACTTCTGGTAACTGTCTCTGCGAAACGTATTGTGCAGTAAGCCAGGTAGAACTATGACGCAATAATCCCCTGCAAGTTGCCTTACAAAAATGATGTCATTTGGCGCAGATGTAGTCATTTTTGTAACGCAGGTAGATATGGCCAAGCTCCCTCCACGTCGGCCCCGATTCCCCCACCCCCACTGTGTGCAAGATGCAAAAAGACATTTTCCGGGCTTCCTAACCCTCAACGTGTCGAGGGTGGGCGCACCGCAGTGGCTCGAGCCCACCGCTCGTGCAGACGAAGAGGGACCGCCGCGAAGGGAACAGCACAGCCCAGCGTTCCCAGCCCCGACGGCGACGCCGCGGGGGCAGGCGCCTGGGGCCCGGGCTGCAGCCCCGGCGCCAGGCCGCCCCCGTGCCTCCGCGGGGCCCGCAGCGCCGCCCGCCAGATTGTGGGGCCCCGCGGGCGTGGGACAGCCCTGCCCCCACCCCGCTCCCACACCCGCTCCCGCTCCCGCGGCGCCGGAAGTGACGCGCGCTGGCTGAAAGATGGCGGCATTGGCGTTCGACCAGGGGGAAGGTAAACACCCTCCGGGCCGCGGCCCGCCCGCGGGCCCCCTCGAGGCGCCGGTGGGGGCCGAGAGCGCCTCCCAGGCCTGCTCGCCAGCTCTCGGCTCCCCACCCCTCGCCCTCCCTACCCGCGTGGCAGCCCTCTGCGTTGCAACGACGGCGCATGGAGCCCCCTACCGGCGGGCCCCGCCTCCCTGGGCGGGCCCCGGGCGGCTCCCGCGGCCCGCAGGGGGCGCGCGGCCCGGAGCGGCCCCTGGCTCGTGGCCCCGTACGCTCCGCCCCTTGCCCGCCCCTTTCCCGCCTTCCTCCACCCCCGGCGTGGGTGATCCTGAGGCTCGGCGCGCTTCGGGGCAGAAGCCCGGAGACGCCGTCGTCGACGCCGCCACTGCCGGCGCTTCTGCCGCTGCCCGCGGCCCCCCGGCCCCTTCCCCCGCCCGCGGCCCCGAGTCGGCCCTCCCGCCGAACCCCGCCGGGCGCCGCGAGGCCCCTGGCGTTGGCAAGGCCGGGCCCAGCCCCGACGCCGCGCCGCCTCGCGCCGAGCCCGACTGTCTCGACTCGCGACTCAGCGCTGTCTTCTTTCCCAGGACTGGTTCCGAGGGGGCCGCAGGCGCGCAGACTCGCCCCCCGCTGGCGCGGCCCGGCCCGGCCCGGGAGCGGCCCGTTGTAGACGTTCGAGGAGCCTGCGAGTGCCGTCCGGCGCCCGACCGCCCACCGCCCGGCCCGCCGGCCGCTTCTTCCTGATGCAGACTGCCGTCCACTAGAGCTGGACAGACCCCCGAGGTGCGTAGCCGCCCCTGGCCCTCCGGCCTGCGGGAGCCCGGGCGCCGTCTGCGGCCCCGCGCTCGGCACGGGTTCGGTAGCCCTTTCTGCGCAGCCCGAGTCCAGCATTTGGTAGACGTCGGCACCTAATTTGTCTTTGAGTTTACTTAAATTGTTTGAAATTTAATTTTTTCAAGGAGAGAGAAAAAAAAGGAAGAAGCGTAATTCAGCCATTTTTTGCAGCACACAGCTGCAGGTACCATGATTATTTTCTCTCTAACCCCTTCCTTCCCTTTAAAAATTCTATTTATGCCTGAAATAGAACTGTGCGAAATGCGAGGCTTAAAACGTGGGATCAGAAGGTCTGGGTTCGACTGGGTGACTCTGAGAAAATCGCTTACCGAGCCTCGGTTTCTTATCTATGAAATCGAGTCAGTAATAGCCACATCACAGGGTAGGGAGCACTATATGAGGTCATATATGTAGAAATAATCTATAGCTGTAAAGTGTTGTAAAAATGCAAGGCAATTTTTCAAGTAACCTTTGCCAGAGTGGTTAATGTTGTAGTGGCTAACTGTTGCTGTCTCTTTATTTCTATATTATAAGTATAAGCAATAAGTACCGAATAGCGCAGCGGGGCCGTGAATCGACTAGATATCTAATAGTCACGTTGCTTGGCCTTCTTCCTACGAAATGCTAACTGCTTATTTAAATAACGGTATTCTTTAATTCAAATTTAACGTTACTGTAGTGCTTTGCTTTTCGTTTTTCTAGGCCGCTTCTGCCCTTTTGCTTACTCGGAATATTTATTTAACACCTTACATTTGTTTGGTCTTTTATATTTTCTGAATTGGTATTTGCTTTTGTTAATCTGATTAAATTGTAATTTGGAAAATGCCTTTAAGATATATATCCTAATTTTAATGCCTGTTTTTCATATCTAGGGGACAGGATGCCTGAATATCTCTACTCATTTGAAAATTGCTTTTGAAGAGCTTTTAAATGCATTCAAATTTCTGTAATTCGTACTAGATCCAGAAATGTATAGGAAATGTCAACTTTGTGACACTTAATGTAACATTTCTATCATTTAATTCTCTTTTTTAATCATCACAACACTTAGTAGGTGCTTAGAACCAGTTTTTCAGTGGTAAAGGATGTTAATTTGCACTCTGTTGCTCATTAACTTGGGGGGATGATCGGATAGTAAATATTTGTGGTTTGAAAATTGGACTTATTTGTCAGAATTTATAATATGTATGTGTAACAGATCAGTATGGAATCATTCTTACTTGGCACATCAAAGATGTAGTATAGTTTGGCTTTAAAAAATGGTCCACAAAAAGTGAAAGAGAAGCATTTTTTTGAGTATATTGTTATTTTTAGCTAGCAAATGGTTTTCTGAGTTTTTTTCTTAGATGTTGTATTAAATTTATAATCCAATACCAGTTGTCTTCCACAGTATGCTTTTGTGTTTCGTAAAAAGGCAGAATAACATAAGGCGGGCAAGATTAAATTAGCAAAAGGAAGAGCCTACTTTAATGTGCTAGCTTTTATACATTGGGCTTATTGCTTATCCTGAAGAGAAAATTTTGGCAAATAACAGCTTTCTCAGCGATTTCAAGGTTTGACCTTCCCTCTGCCTTGATTTGGGTTTTCTGGGGCTAAAGCCTTGGGACTAGGGCTGGCTTGGCTTCTTGGGTGTTCAGAAGGGCCCAAAACTTGGTTTAATAATCTGCGCGTAAAACTGGCGTTGTATGATATAAAGGTGAACGGTAAAATTCATGCTAATAATTTACATTTTTAATTTTTCTTAGAATACATTAAACAGCAAATAAAAAAACACCATGACAAGTCGAGAGAGACCTCAGAAGAAAGGAGAAAACTTTATGTTTTAGTACCTCTAACGACACTTTTTTCCTGCTTTTCAGCAAGGGGCCCCGCATTTTTCATTTTGCTCTGGGCCCCCCAAATTAATGTAGCTGGCCTCTCTCATTGTAAATGTTTTGCGAGTGAATAACATTAACTTTGAGGAGAATGAATCTTTCGCCTCTGAGAGGTTGGACTAATTTATTAGCATATATTCCTCTGAATTGGAATGCTGGAGCTCGAGTGGGGTTTTTTATTGAAGAGAAATGAGAGTCATTGGTGAAGCATTGTAGGCTCTGGAGTCCACCACTTATTAAGAGTCATAGCCTCGGGCAAGTTCCCTAACCTCTGTGAGCTTTCAGTTTTCTCGTCTTTAAGTCAGGGATTGTTACAGAACATGGAGGGTCGTGAGGATTAGGTTCATCTATTCATCCAACAAATATTTATTAAGCAGTTGTTATGTGCCAAGTGCTGTTCTTTCTAGGTTCTGGGGATACAACAGTCAATGAATCAAAACAAAACCAGACAAGAAAGAGAAGCAAACAACAGCAAAAGTAAGCTAAATAAGGAAAGTAGCCTATATCTCCATTTAATATACTAGAGAGAAAAATAAAGCCAAAAAGGAGAGCAGGGATTTTCTGGTTGATGGGGTAGGTCAGGAGTTTTTGACTTTAGAGAGGAACGAGGAAGGCCTCACTGAGATGACACTGGAGTAGAGACCTGAAGGGAGCCGGATATGTGGACTCAGAAGGTGATCCGTGCAGAGGCCCTAAGGTGGGCAAGTGGCTGGTTTTCCAGAAACAGCGAAGAGGCCAGTGTATCTGGGGCAGCGTGAAGAAGGGGGAGAGTAATGGGAGATAATTATTATTCCCCTTTTAGGAATCACTGGAGAAGCTCTTATAGTTCATCTATCTATGGGTGTATGTCGTACTGCTGTTGGCCCAAACGTGGAAGGCCTTTTCAGAATTAGAAATTTTAACTTTGGAAATAAACTAACTAGAAAAGGCAAGATATTTTTCTCAGGTTTTCTGATTTTATTATAAGACCTTTAAAGCTCATCTGGCTGAATCATTGAAGCAAATAACAGATAGAAAATTTATTCTTTGTCTCTGAAAAGATCATTAAATTTAGTTAATGATTCTGCATCATTTAAAGATTTGCAGGAAATCTGTATCATAACATCAGGACCTTCCAAAAGATTTAGTTTAGCTGTATAATTCTTGCAGAGCACTAAAATGTTAACAGTACAGTATTGATGATTTCATGTTAGGATATAGGTTAGAAGATTTGGGGTTTTATGCCCCAATAGAGGCTTTTCCTAGAATTCTCACTGGATCCACTCTCTAAAGGCTAGGGAAGCTGTTTTCCATGACATCACTCTTGGACTACTTCTACTTGTAGTGAGGAATAAGCAGAGGAGCATTAAATTGAAATCTTCGGATGAAAAAATAGCATTGAAGCAGGAGTTTTTTTCTTATAAGGTTTCTTGTATTATAAGATGACTAAACGCTAAACATACCTGAAAAGTGAAGTAATTTGGATAATAGGTGCCAACCTGGAGGCTGGAGGCCCCAGAGCCTTCCTAAAAGCTTAGTTAAACAGTCATTTGCAATTTGGTACTGAGTTATAAAAACATTTTGATGGACAAGAAAGAATTTCCAGTATTAAACAAATTAAAGTTAAGTTATGCAGCCTTTCCTCCTGTATTAAACTGAGTTGTTTCTGAATTTGAGTAGTGTATCTGAGGGGAAAATGACGACTAATAGAGCTAATAAAGTTAGTCTGTTTTCAAATTTTTCTTTTCTTTTAGATTGAGAAGTTGGCCGCTTTGAAATTGTTGAATTTAAAATTTTTACTTTATAGGTTACAGAAATTGTGAGACATTTTATGACTCAGAAATTAATTCTATTTTTATCCGTAGTAAGCCTTGCATTTTCTTTTTAGTATGCAAGTATGGCATTTTCTGCATAGGCATTAACTTTGGTAGGCTAACAGTTTGAGGATGAAGGTAGTATGAAATAATTTAAATTTTTCATTGAAGATAAGTATATCAACCTCTGAGAATCTAGCTTTTATGCTGAATAACTTAGGATTTTGTATGAATTTTCAAGCAGCTGTGGGAGGAATGTGAAAGCATTAAATTATTGCTTATGGCGTAAACATGGAGGTTAGTTGATTTTGAAACATCTTCTATTTAATTGCCTAGAATTTTGCCTTCAAATCAGAATGGCAGCCTTCTAACTGAAAAGGAAGCATTTAATTTCTTTGCCTTTAATTTCCTGTCCAATTTTACCCCCACCAGACTTCTTTCTTTACTGGTCACTAGAGAGTTTGAACTGTTAGAAATTTCTGTGATATAAATAGCAGTAATAGTCTTCCAGGGCAGAGGTAGGAAGAGGTTGTTTTGTGTGTGTGTGTGTGTCGTCATTTATCTCTTGTTGTACTGTCAGTGGTACTCAAACCTTTTGGTCTCAGGACCTTGTTATACTGTTAAAAATTATTGAGGTCCCACAGAGCTTTTGTTTATGTAGGTTGTATCTGTTTATGTTTACCATAATAGAAATTAAAACTGGGAAATTTAAAAAATACTTGTATTCATTTTTAAAAACCCATTACATGTTAATCTAAATAATTTTTTTAATAAAAAATAACTGTTTTCTAAAATAATGAAAAACTTAGTGAGAGGAGTGGCATCGTTTTACATTTTTGCAAATCTCTTTACTGTCTAGCTTAATAAAAGACAATGGGCTTCTTATTGGTGTCTGCATTCAGTCTGTTAAGATATCACACATGTAGTCTCTGGAATACACTGAGAGAATGAAAATGAAAAAGACAAATAACTTTTTAAATTAGTATTATGAGAATAGTTTTGACCTGGCGAAGTCGTTTTAGGGAACTAGGACCCCAGTTGTTCCTGGACCACACTTTGAGAATCGCTAATCATTCTTATGCACAGAAATGTGACGCTTTCTTTTTTCTTTAGTCAGTGCCAAGTTTGTGAAATAAGACAAATTCTTCAGTTTTTCTTTCCTAGTAGTATAGGTATGCTTTGTCATTTAGTTTAAGTTGATTCCCCTTTTGAAAAAAATCTACCATTTGAAATTCTGTAAGCCAAGTGTAGAATACATACGTGTACAGGTTTATAAACCATGATTTCCCTTAATCTGACGGTCCTTATTGAGAAGTGAAGATACGAAATTTCTGTACACTGAACATTTTCTATGTCAGTAAATATGTTTCTCAAAGCCCTTTAGCAGATTTTTTCCCCCAGCAGTCATTGACTTATAGAGTTCTGACTTGAGTTTCGTTTAGTTTTACAATGATTAGTTCTTATAGTTATTTTTTTCTTAAATTTGCTATAGTTCTTTATTTGGGGAATTTGTATGCGTAAGATTTTATATATTTTCCTTTTTGTATTCTTCTTACACTTTCCTTTTTCTGGTTATTTTTTTATTTGCTTATATGTGTGTTTTTGTGATGTTTCTGTTTTATTTTACACCTCACATTTTTTTCTTTTCTTCATAGCTTCCAGGGTATGGATTGTGAACAAGTTGGTTTTGTTTCACGTGTTCATTTGTAAGTTTAGTTGTTTGATGCCTTAAACGCTTATGTTATAGATCTGTGCTGTCCAATGCAATGTAATGCAAGCCACGTATGTAATTTTAAATTTTCTCATAGCCAGTTTAATGAAAAAGTGAAAAAAGGGTGAGATTAATTTTAATTAGCCCAATATATCCAAAATATTATTTCAAGATGTTATCAGTATAAAAATTTGTATAATGAGATATTTTACTTTTTTTTTTTTTTGCCCTAAGCCTTCAAAATCTGGTGTTCATTTTACACACAGCACATCTCAATTTAGACTAGCCACATTTCAAGTGCTCAGTAGCCTCATGGCTAGTGGCTTCCATATTGAACAGCACAGACTTAGAAAGTAGCTACTCTAGTTAGGGCACAAAAGCTTAAGGAGCCCAGAAAAGCTAGAAAATTATGCTTGAGTGATGAGAAAAAATGAAAACGCCACTGCAAAATGAAGTCCAGTGTTTTGTCTACCAGTGTGTCTCCTGATCTCTTATAAACTTGCATTGTGATAAACTCTAGGGAGGTTTGGGGTCTGTAGAGGAGAGTTTAAGGGGTGTCAAGTTCCTGTGGTCTTGTGGGTGATATGGAGCATTAGGCAAGACTTGGACGCAGCAGTCCAGCATTGACTGACCTCTGGTGGTGGCCTTGCTCTAGGCTAGACATTTAGTTTATGTTAATTCTTTATTCACCACCCGAACTCAGTAATAAGGTAATGTGATTATTATTCCTAATATATGGATGGAAACTGAGGTCAGGAAGTTAACTAAATTTCTCCAGGTCACACAGGTGGTAAGTACTGGTAAGCGCTCTGATTTCAAAGATTTTCTCTTTCTAACCACACTATTTTGTATTTTTTGCACGTCAGATTCTAGTCTTAACTGTATTTCTAACTACTTGTATGACCTTGAAGAAAAATTTCACCTGTGGACCTTAGTGTCTTCATCTCTCAAGTTAGAGTTGGCCTGGATCCTGACAGACTTTACTGAGAAGGTGGGCTGGGGTTCCAGGTGCTGTTGCTAGGGAGAAGGGTTTCTCCAGAGTTACCTGGACTATTAAAGGGTCAGGTTTATTATGTTGGTTATATACCGTAGCACCAAGTGAAGGGGTACCATAATAAGTGCTAATGTTATGGTGTACTTAAGGGCCATATACTCTTCTAAGTCTTTATATGTATTAATTTATTTGATCCTCACAGCAACCTATGAGATAGGTTCTATTAATATTAATATCCCCTTTTTACAGAAAAGAACTTGAGAGCACAGAGAGGCCTAGGTAGCTCGCCCCAAGGTCACAGAGCTAATAAGAGATAAGACCAGGGTTCAAAGGTAGGCATCTGACTCCACACCTTCCATTTAGAGACTGTATCGTGTTGGTCAGTTAACCACTGAGTATTTTATCATTTCTACTTATATATGTGGTTCCCATAAAAATGTAAAATAACTGCTGCCGCTCTTAGGCAGTTAGTCTTATTGGTAGGTGCACCGAGCTTTTTCATGTGGAAAAGAAGTTACTGCATATGTCCCAGCTATCACAGATAAAGTTTTAGAAGTCAATCTAGATCAGATAAACTTTGCTAAGTCTTGCATTGCTAAGTCTTGAAAGATAGCTATAGCTTATTTACTTTGCATAGCTATATAAGTGCATTACACATGTGTAAAATCATCTAAAACGTAGGAGAATAAATGAGAATTTTATGACTAAAAATTTTTAGAGATCATCATGTTGAGTGCTCTCATTTTACAGATTCAGAGATAAGACCAAGGAAAGTTTGAGTAACTTACTCGAAGTATAGCTATTTCTGTTCTAAAACTGTGTATTAGTTTGGACCTTAGTTATACATGAGAAAAACCCACCTAAAGTAGTAAAAAGGGGGAATTTATTCTAAGAACGTAAGGATTTCTCTCAGAACCCAAGGGCAGGAGTAGAACTGGGCCTGGGAACTGGAAAAATGAAGGCGTTAGGGAGCACTCCCTGTTCTCTCATCTTGGCTTTATTCTTCTCTCTCAGTTAACTGGCTTTCTCTGATCCTCAGCCCACATGGCAGAAGTTGGTGCCCACAGCTGCTCTTTGACATGTTCCAGTTCCAGTCATACACAGTCAGTGCACGTCTCTCTCTTTTTCCCTTTCTTTCTCTCCTCTTTTCTTTTCTAAATTCTTGACAAAACAGTGTTCATCTTGATTCATATTTCCCAGCCCGGTCTGACCATATGTGACTGGGGACAGGATCACAGAGTGGAAGTCTGCCTGCTAGGAATCCCCTTTGGTGGGCTGGGTGCCCAGAGGAGAATGGGTGCTGTCCTTACATCTTTAGGGTCTTTTGACTCACAGCTTACCAATCTTCCTCCTCTCCTTTTTTTTCTTGCTTCTTTGCCCTGTGATGTTTCCACCATAGTAAGTATCTGGAACCTAGATGGCGTTTTTTTGAGAAAGCATAGTATCTCCTTTTAAAAATTTCCTTTAGGTGGAACCTTTTTCAGAAAGGTGAATATTAGCTGTTTGAGACCTTATCAGATAGTGGTAACTGTTGAATAGAGAGAAGAAGTGAAACATGTAGTATTTTAGGCACTGTCAAAATAACAGATTAATGCAACACAAAGCAGTCTACTCTCAAGTATTTGAATGCTGATGTCCAGCCTTCTATTATTAAATCTCCATTAAATGTGACCAGTACATCTTGATGAGTCAGAGTAATAGTTGGTGTCCATAGTGATCCTGAGAAACATAACGAAGTATCAAATTTTTCATCCAGTTTGTCGTGGTTTTTATTCTAATTATTTTGGAAATTGATAATTAGTGTGATGTTGATAGCCCTCCACTAACCAGAATATTTTATTATTCAGACTCCACACTGCGGGAGGTTCCTTTTGTTCATGGTATGCATTTATGTACATATGCCTTAAATCACTTGGAAAATTCTCAGCTCATTAATTTTATCTTTAAAAATAATTCAGGGGGGAAAAAAACCCGATAGCTTGCTTTAATGTTGAAGGTAAAAGTAGTTCTGCCAAGCATTGATTACAGTGTCTAAAATATTTTATATCTATTTTTCAAATTATAGATAGTCCTCTTGTGTTTTACCTTTCCAAAATGAAAGTATATAGCTTTTGGATTAATGGAGTACTAATAAAAAATTTGATATTAATTTCATCTTGTGCATACTTTGCTGTCTTAGGTAAGTGAACATATTATGTGGTATAATCAATAAAACTTAAAGGTAAGTTAGGGACAAATGGGAAGAAGGAGGCACCTAGAATGACTCTTGATAAGATGAGGAATACAAAAGAAAGAACTGATTGAGGGGAGGGTACAATTATGATTCTGTTTAGACATGATGATTTTGAGATCCCTGCGGGGCACCCAGAGAAAGTGTCTAGCAGGTGATTTGCTGTATACAGTACTAGTGTATGGGAAGAGATTCGGACAGAGAGTCAAGGTGTTGGTCCAGATAGGTGTTAGTGGAAATCATGGGTTTAGAAGAGATCATTTAGGGAGACACAGTGTTTAGATGAGAAAAATAAAAGTACAAGAACAGAATCCTGGAGAACACCAATGTTTAAAGGGTAGTTCAAGAAAAATGAGCACAGGAAGGAGATTGAAAAATAAGCAGTCCAAGAATAGGAAGAGAATCAGGAAAATAGTGTCATGAGGCTGAGAGAGAAATAAGCTGAGGGAGTAAGTCATACTGCAGAAGGATCCTGAGAAATAGGGACTGGGATGTACCTGTTGGATTTGGCAATTAGGGACTTTTTGAAGTTTTTTTTTTTTTTTTTTTTGGTGAGGAAGATTGGTCCTGAGCTAACATCTGTTGCCAATCTTCCTCTATTTTTTTTTATTTTGAGGAAGATTAGCCCTGAGCTAACATCTGCCACCAATCCTCCTCTTTTTGCTGAGGAAGACTGGCCCTTAGCTAATATCCGTGCCCATCTTTCTCTATTTTATATGTGGGACGCCAGCCACAGCATGGCTTGCCAAGGTCCACACCCGGGATCTGAACCGATGACCCCTGGGCTGCTGAGGTGGAACATGTGAACTTAACTGCTGCGCCACTGGGCCAGCCCGTAAAGATTTTTTTTAATGAACTTTTTTAAAACAGAAATACACTTTCATTGGAGATTAGAAAACACAGATTGACAAAAAGGAAAAAAAAACTAGAACTGCCTGATACTCTACCATCCCAAGATAACCATTTTTAACATTTTGGTATATCATCCTTTCAGAAGGTTTTTTTTTGAGATGTCCTCAGATTGGGATAACTACTGAATAAATGGGTTAATATGTCAAGAAGTTAAATAAAGGGTGTCATAGATAACATATTGATGAAATGAAGCAGTAATATCCAGTGTAGCTTACTCACAAGAGTCAAGTAGTGCCTTCAGCGTGTCCACGGAAGTTGCCTTTTCACTCTCAGCAACTGAGGGCTTGGCTGAAGCCAGGGTGCAGAGGGGATTCCTGAAAGGCACACACCTCCGTACCTAACATAAGGCCTGGCATGCAGAAATGCTCTTCGTTTTAGTAAATAAAGGAGAAGGCATTGGTACTAGAGTGGTGAGATTGGCAGTGTAGGCCTCCCTGAAGGAGGGAGAGAAGGTGACATCAGTGACTATGGTGCCAGTTGCTTCACTGGAGGGCTTGTGGTCCATCCAAACACCCAACAGGGAAAGGAAAGAGCTTGGGACATTGGGCCTGATAGCAGAAGGCCTGAGCTGGAAAAGGACAGAGGTGAGGAGAAGGTTAAGCCCAAGAGTGGGAAGTTGACAGTTGAGATTTCAGATGTGGACCAGTTCTGGATTGTGGCAAGGTCCAACAGGCTTGGGAATAAGGTGTTAAAATGGAGGAAGCGGGGAGGTTGTTGAGGTGGTCAGAGAACTTGGACAGTTTTTGGATGAGTGATCTTATGTGAACATTGAAGAGGTGGAGAAGATGGCTCTCAGCCAGGTGCCAAAGTCATCAGTGAATGTGGGAGAGCGATTGGTCAGGATGTGTGTATATGGTAAGTGCCAAGGAGCAATAGAAGATGGATTTTTATCTGAGCAAAAGGCCATGTTTTAGAAAAGGAACGGTAGAAAGCTAAGAGAAGGCTTAGAAGATACGTTCGTAAGCTATAGAAGAATATTCTGTTCTAAGAAGAATACAGAAGAGTATTTTTTCTTATTTAAATCAGACTGCAGAGAAAACTTTCTGTGATCAGCATGAGCCTGTAGGGGGTTTGTTTACACTGAAGCAAGGTTCCACAGGACGCATTGGGCAGGGTTGGGAGGGAATTTGGGGATGTGAGGATGGGTCATTGGGGAGGAAACTGGGAGCTGTGTGAGGATGAGAGTTAAGGAGAGGATAGAAGGCCTGGGGGGGTTGCGTGAAAAGGAGAGAATTACTTTGCTTCATAAACAGTCTAATAGACTGAATTCATTTATTCTGCTTTACTTAGATCTAATTATAATTCCACTATCTTGGCTTTATTTCTCTGCTATGCAAAAATGTGGTTTAATTTCCTTTAAAAATTACATATTTTAAACATATAAATAATACGTGATCATTGGTTTTTAAAATAAGGTTAATGAGGTAAGTAAAAAGTAAAAGCTAAACCTCAGAATTTCTTGAAACCCCACTACCCAGGGGCATCATTTGGTATATATTCATCCAGGCTTTTTCTCATCTAAACAGATACATATGTATTTAATTTTTGAAAATATACTGAGTATACTCCAGTTGCCTGCTTTTTTCACATAACAATACCTAATAAATATCCTTTGTCGGAGTAGGTAGATGGCTGCCATCATTTTTAGTTGTTATAGTAATCCATTATACGACTGCACCATATTTATTTAATCATCTATTGTTAGGCATTTGAATACTTTCCAATTTTTTATTATAAATAAGGCTAGGAAGAAAAACCTTGCGTGTACAACTTGGCACATTTATCTGATTATTTCCTTTGAGTAGGTTTCTAGGAGTTTTCAAGGTCAACAGTGTACTTCTTCATTTACTTTTTTGTCTCTCATAATTTAGTGTTTGAGAAATCCTTTTTGTGTTGATAATTTGGTGAACAGTGTAAAATTAAGGGGATAGGCATATATTGTTTGTAAGCTGACAATTTACCATTGTTTGATACATATTTAATAGATTTTTTCCCCAGGTGGGAAGGCCAAAAACGTTAACCTGCAAACTGTTAGGTTGTCTTCTCCCAAAAGGCTTGTACATTTCGGACTTAGGCAGTGGAATTGAGATAATTATAAAAATTGTTTAAGCTCTAAGTTAATAACGTCTTCAGAATGCATGGAAATGATTAACACAGTTTTCTTTGATTACTTCTTTTCCAGGTGATTCATGGCAGGGGACGTGGAAGGATTCTGTTCCTCCATCCATGATACCAGTGTCTCTGCTGGTTTCAGAGCACTGTATGAGGAGGGATTGCTTCTTGATGTCACTCTGGTTATTGAAGATCATCAGTTCCAGGCCCATAAAGCACTCTTGGCCACCCAGAGTGATTACTTCAGAATTATGTTTACTGCAGACATGAGGGAGCGAGATCAGGACAAAATTCATTTAAAAGGTCTAACTGCTACTGGTTTCAGCCACGTCCTTCAGTTTATGTACTATGGAACTATAGAACTGAGTATGAATACTGTTCATGAGATTCTTCAGGCTGCCATGTATGTTCAACTTATAGAAGTGGTGAAGTTCTGCTGCTCTTTTCTATTAGCAAAAATTTGCTTAGAGAACTGTGCAGAAATTATGAGACTCTTAGATGATTTCGGTGTAAACATCGAGGGAGTCAGGGAGAAGTTGGACGCCTTTCTGCTGGACAACTTTGTTCCGCTCATGTCCAGGCCTGACTTCTTGTCTTATCTGAGCTTCGAGAAGCTCATGTCTTATTTGGATAATGATCATCTGAGCAGGTTCCCAGAGATAGAGCTGTACGAGGCTGTGCAGTCTTGGCTGCGGCATGATAGAAGACGCTGGAGACATACCGATACCATCATTCAGAACATCAGGTTTTGTTTGATGACCCCATCCAGTGTTTTTGAGAAGGTTGGTGCATTTGAAAGCAATAGACAGGACTCATCATTTAGTTAAGGCAGTATGTCTTTATAGATCAGATTTCCAGGCTTGGTCAGGAGCAAAAAGAGAATGGATAGTTTATAAGAAGTCTGATTTGTCATAGCTTGTGCATTTAGGTTTTTTAAAACACGTTTTGTGGGTGAAAGATGAACCAGGTAGGTAGTAGAGTAGTTTCATTTTAAAAGTACTTTTAAAGTTGAAGCTTAAGTATTTAACTCAAGATATTACAAGTTTGCTTTAGCTTTTCTTTTCACAAAGTAATTAAATCTGAACTGGGTCAGGCTAGCTCTCTTTAAAAATTAACTTAAGTAATACATGCTGACATTAGAGTTGGGAGGAGTTTTGTAGTTCTGAATGGTATACATTAATACAGTTTCGTAGACCTCTAAAATGTAGTAAGGAAACATGAAATAGCTCTTGAAAACCAAATAGGCCCTAGTGGTGATTTTCTTCCCTACTCTTACCTAGTTCTGTTTTTCCCCCTGTTTTACTGTGAATACTAACTAAACTTAACCATGAAAACATCTGTTTATGTCTAAAACCGTCGTTTGGCACTATAAATCCTCCACGTACATTGATCAAACACCCCTGTGCACATTTTACCATGGAATACTTCTGCTATCTTAAAAATAGTCTTCCTCCAAATCAGCCTTGGCATTTTTGCATGTAAGCATTTTTCATTTTTGTATCAGAGTCTCACTTCTGATCCTTTCTTGCCCAAAGGAGAGAAAGCAGTTTCAGTAATTGCTGAACTTAATTGGTTTCTAATCACATGGTTACCTCTGGGGCTCTGTTTACCTCTTGCATTTTTTCTTCTCTCTGGAAAGCACACTTAAAACTCTGGTCGACACCCTTCATATTAAATAGTTCCTCAGCTTTAGTTACCAGACCTGGTGATAAAAATATAATATTTGCAAAGGAGGGTTGTTTACAACATTTGACAAATAAACAAATTTGCACCTTCGAATAACACTCAGCAGCCTGGCATGTTTTTTTCCCTCTGAAATGCTATAAAATGTCGTTAACTTACACTTTTAATAGAGAACTCAATTTTATGGGATTTTATCTTTATTCTCAGAATGTACTGATATGGCAGAAATAATTGAAACTAAAGAATACATTTCTCAATTATTTTTTTGTTCAGTGATAATCAGGCGCACATCAACTATGTAAATCATTTGTCTCTGATGTTTTGATTTTCTTTCTCACTATTGTTTTTGTTGCTCTCTTTCCCTAGGGAATCCTCTTTTGTCTTTATACATTACATGCAAATGCTTTCCCACTACTAAAACAAACAAAAAGCCTCCAACTTCACTCTAGATAGAAGTACTTGTGAAATAGAAAATAAAATTTCCCCTCTTGTGGGACAATATGGATAACTGATAGCAATAAATGATTGTGAAGTAGTGAGCTGCAAAGCCTTTTATGTTTCAGTCATCAGTTCAAGGTAGTCAATAGTGACAGAGGCTGAAAGTTAATACCATTGGGTCATTTTGTAAATCGTATAAAATGTCAGTTGGACCTTCTGATGGATTCTTTTTGCATATACAGCATAGGAGTGAGTTATTACCCATTGGCCAGGTATTGCGAATCTCATCAGAATAAAAATATTGTTAAAGCTTCCTTCTTGAGTTTATTTCTTAGGAAAGCTTAATAAGGCCCTGGCCACAGAGAAATCTTTCAGTTTTTTGTAGTATAATATAAATCAGTTTTATTTTAGTAGTACGGGTAAGATAAATGGGAGGCAGTCAGTGATTGTTGTTAGTGGTATGAGAGAGTTACTGTTTATCAGAGGGATCTGTGGCTTTCTAAATGTTGAGAAACACCATGTTAGGCAGATTTGAGACCTTATCTCTAGAAATAAAACTTCAGAAACCAAACTAAAATGGAAAATTTGGTTGAGAAATAAGAATTTGGACTATTTTACACCATACTATTTTGAGCTCCTTGAAAATAGGGCCCATCTTTTTTTCCTGTACTCAGCACATTGAAGATCTCCAGCAAGGCCAGTTTAATGTCTATTATATATGCATGGCGCCAGAAAGGGCACAGAAAGAAAGACATGTTACATCTGTGCTGGTCCTTTTTTAGTACAAGAATCTACATGGGGAAAAGTGTAGGCAGTTTTGATTTGTGGTTTTGTCCTATTTGCTGAAATTTAGAAAAATGGAGTATTGATACACCCTTTTTATTTTTAGCTTTAATTTTAAAAAACTATTAGGAGACTTTCTAAACATACAAAAAAGCTGAAAGAATAGTAGAATGATCACCCATAAACATATCTTGTAGGTTAATAGTTATTATCATTTTGTCACATTGGCTTTAGCTAGCTAGACAGGTAGAGGGTCTCTATGCCTTTATGTAAAATTTTTGGGTTTTGCTAAACCATTTTAAAGAAAGTTGTAGACATTAACTTCATCCCTATCTACTTCAGCAAGCATCTCATCTCCCAAGAGTGAGGATATTCTCCTGCATAACCATAATACCATTGTTGAAATTAACAGTCATTCCTTAATATCATGTAATGTCTACTCCATTTTCTGATTTTTTTAGTTGTCCCCAAAATGTCTTTTTTCAGCTGTTTCTTAGGATTGAATCAAGGTTCGTACAGCACATTCTGTTATTATGTCTCTTTTAATCTGGAATTGTCTCTCCTTTTTCCCGTCTATGACGAGGATGTTCAAATAAACACAGTAAACAGAACAAGCACACAAAAAGTTGAAAGAATAGTGTAATGAAGCCCTGTATAGATATCACTTAGATTCAAGAACTGTTAACATTTTACCATATTTGCTTTATATAGATTTTTTTTCCCTTTGCTGAATGTTTCCAAATAAGTTGCAAACATGGTGAACACCTCATCCCTAAATACTGACCATGCCTCTCCTAAAAATAAGGACTTTCTCCTACCCAAGTCCAATGCCATTCCACTTGGGAAAATTAACAGTAAGACCCTAATAGCATCTAATAGCTAGGCCATGTTAAAATTTTCCAAGTTGTCCCCAAAATGCCCTAGAATCCAATCGTGGTTCATGTATTGCTTTTGCTTATCGTATCTGTCTATTCTGTCTTAATCTAAATCAGTCCCTTACCCCCCTTTTTTTTTTGAGAATGATCAGATCACTGATTGTGTGTCCCACATTCTGGATTTATCAGATTATTTCCTCGTGTTGGTGTTAACTTTGTTTCTTTATTCCTTATATGTCCTGTTAACATATCTACTGGTTAGCATCATGTGTTTTCAGGAACAGTTACAAGAAAATATTATTGTATTGCCAGAGAAAGTCTTAGAAAACCACTTAGCAACTCTGATCAAGCTTAGAATTTACCATTCTTTTTTGTATTAGGAGACTTAGTCCAATGCTATGACTAAAATCATCAACTTTATTCACACTATTCTGTTAGGTTTCTTTTAGATTCATAAAATTTCCCTTTTTTTGAAAAAAAATTTAGAGCCCTTTTATTCAATTTATTGGGGTTAAAATCAGTTAAAGTGTCAAAATTAAAAGATTATTCATTCTTAAAAAAAAGTTAGTGTCTATGACTCTAGAACTGCGCTGTTCAATATGGTTGCTGCTTGTGGCTATTGAATACTTGAAATGTGACAAGTCTGAATTGAGATTTCAAAGATGACAAAAAGAGTGTAAATTTCCTCACTAATTTTTATATTGATTACGTGTTGAAAGGATATTTTGGATATATTGGGTTAAATAAAAATATTGTTAAAATCAATTTCACCTTTTTACTTTTTTAAATGTGGCTACTAGAAAGTGTAAAATTACATCTTTGGCTTGCATTTGTGGCTCAAATTATATTTTTGTTGCACAGCGCTGCTCTAGAAGTTCAAGGAGTGAGTTGTTCATTAGAAACTCTCTGAATATGCATACAATAAACAGCTTTTCTCACATATTTAACCCCTCTCCTGGATTCCCAGTCTTTAGAAGTGTTCTGTATGGTTTAGCGTTAAATGAACTTAGCTACCTAACTTCTCTGTGGAGTGGCTGATGAAGATAACCTGAGTATAGCATCTCTTTGCCAGGGTCCTCTCCCTGGCCTCAGGAAAATAAAAAGCAATTGAACAAAGCTTGGTTAAGGAACCCATGGAGATTTCCTTTGGTAGCAATGATCAGATCTGAGTGGTGGCTTCATAGTGAGGGAAGGGGGTGTTCTGCCTCTCTCCAATGAGCAGCCCCCCACTGATTCCAGGGACCTGAGTCATGCCCTCTAGCTGTGCTGAAGTCTTTGGGTTTATTCTTCTGCAGTATCTTTTCCCCTAGTCCTCTACTGAATTTTGTCCCGGCTGAAAACAGACTGTCTTAACCTTTGTGCTGAATACTCTGTGGGACCATCACCAAAGAGACCAAGACTTCCAAATTTCCTCACCCAGTTCTCTACTTACAGGAGAGGCAGTGATGCTACTTATCTCAACGTGTTATAGATGCCAGGCCATGCACTGAGTGCGCTACACATAGGTAGAGTCTACTGGCTATTTCCATTTTATAGATTAGAAAACAGGCTCAGAAAGGTTAGGAATCTTATCCCAGAACAGGTGGCGTTGCCCACACTGGAACCTGGGTCTGCTTGCTTCCAGTCCAAGGGCTTCCTATTACAGCTGCTAGAGTAGGGAGAGGATCCTGAGGTGCAGGAAGCATGCGGTTAACCCAGCTTGGGTCGTTCAGAAGTTGTTACAGAGGTGTGAAAATTCTGACGTGTTTGCATACACGAAACAGCCTAAGAAATTTAATGGCACTGCAAAAAGTATAAGATGTGGGAAAACTAAGATATGAAGGCACAGTTCTGGAGTTTTCACTATATAATCAAAGAAAGCTGAAAATGAATTTAAGGATCTTGTCCTTTTGACATAGTTGTTTAAGAGTTCTTATAATTCATTTTATCTGTAGTGGATTCCCAGTTTTAAAACTAGACTTTAATATCAGTATTTATGCAAATGTCTGTGGTGTGTATCTTTACTAGCTCTAATGGTCTTTGCATCTGTTAACAGAGACAAAGCCTGACGTTTGTCATTCTGAATTTCAGTGATGTGAAGGTTTAAGTAGTTTAAACTTTGCTCTCTTTGGTCTTTTGGTTTTTAAAAAACAGTTACTGCTTTATTGAAAACATTTTATGAAGTAAATGTATATTTGGCAAAATGCATATTATACTTGACTTTTTTGTACGGAAAAGATCTTTTTAGCAAAATTGTTAAATTATTCATTAAAATACCCATATGTTGATTCTTTAGTACAGTGACATTTTAATATTTTTGAACCCAGGGCATCTTCAGTATCATAAATATGCATAAGGTAAGATTCAGCATACCAATGATCCTTAACTTAGAAATTGTATTAATCATAAAATCTTTCAGTTTTTCAAAAGGAAAGAAAATCTATTTTAAATCCTGTAAAGATAAAACACATTTGTTCAGCTTGCTTTTAGGATTTTACAGTTGATTTTTCATTGGCTATTTATTAAGGAAGCAGATTATATAGATGTATTCTGCTTTATTCCAAATATTTTGTTTTATACACTAGCTCATGATATTTAGACTCCCTAATGTGCTTTTTTTCCCCAATCTGTTAAATGTAATTCACCATATCCCCCCAAAACTAGATTTATATAATTGTTAAAGAGCAAAGCTAATGTAACCAGAAAAGAATGTTAGTTCTCTTTCACTGAGAATATATTTGGATTTAAATCATATCTGCATTTTATAAAAGTTTATTATAAGAATACAACTTTGAGATAGTTTTGATAGTCTGCTGAAAAAAGATAACTTCATTACTAGTGAAAATTAATCCTAGGATCAGAGTAAAAATTAATGCTTCAGAAAAGCTTTTCTAACACTTTTTTTTTAAATGTCTTTTATTTAAGGAGCAGAATTTATGGCTTCAAAAGCTGCATTTTAAACTGGGGATAAGGTGTCTTGGACTCACCTTGAAAGGGATAGAATTCAAGGATTACAAATGAAGTCATCCAAGGTATACTTGGATACCTGGCTGAGAACATATTAGCGCTCAGAACTGGCCTTCACAAAACACTGAATATCTTCCAAGTATTTTCTCTGTTAGCATAGTTGGTTTACATAGCATTAACCATGGACTGTGACACATAAGCAAATTTATTCTTCTTAATATAATGTCATGCTTGGGTGATGTGGTACTCTGGTTACTTGAGGTACAACCCACTTGGTAACGAAATTTCCTGGGCAAGGACGCATCTCCGTAGAGCGTAGGTGCTGTAAACCCTCCAAAGTTCCTTCGCTTGGGCGCTGTGACGTGTTTTGACTAATCTAGCACTTGACTAATGCAAAATTTCTGTCCAGCAACCAAACCATTAACTGTAGTGTTACCACAGTTTAGCCAGAAAGTTTATTTGTAATGACTTCAGCTACAGCCAGACATATCTAGAGGAAAAAACAGAAATTTCCCTCTAATCCTCACAGTTTTAGAAGTACATGAGAAACATAAGCAGTGTTGTATTTGACAATAAAAATATTTTTTTAAAGACAGCAACCAGGATTTCAAATGTGAAATTTGATTAGAATTTCTAATAAGCTTGAGTTGGTTTTGAAAAAGTTTAAAATCCCCTTTATGTATTGAACAGTGCTTATGCAGCTATGAACTTGAAATTGCTTAAATTAACAATCAGCTCACTTGCCCCTTGGAGTGAAGCACAGAGACTAGCAGGTTCTCCCTTGGAAACTAGGTCAATGGGTTAAGCGTGCTTTCTTACTTAATGTCTTTTTCTGCATTAGTCTCCTTTTTGCTGACCCCGCCTCCCCAGCCCGGTGGACTTGGATGATTGTAATTAACACATGCGCAGTTCTTTAAACATCACTCAAGGTGTTTTTCTCCTCAAGTCTTCTGCCTTGTATGTATAAATGGAGAGTACTCTTACTTTCTACCTTTGATTTGCGTTCACTCGGGGCTTACTCGTTCCTGGAGAGTGCTGGTAATCTAGGGTGTCCACTGCTGTTAGAGCCCCTGGGGAAGAGATTTTGGTAGGTGTATCAAGCAGGCAGAAACCTATTGAAACCAGGAGTTTAAAAATCAGTCTTGCTGATTTTTCTTTTAAATAAAAGGGAGATGAAAACAAAGGCATAGAATTGGAAATTAACTGTGGAGTAAAAGGAAAGGCAGACATGAAATGGGGACAGCAATATCAAAGGAGAAAACCTTTTTAATAAATTGGGGGAAAAAAGAGAAGGAGCGAAACCAAACAATAAGCAGAAATCAAAAAGGATCAGAGAAGTCAGAAAATGACTAGAGAAAAGGTTAGCAGGAACGGAACAAGGGGAGATATTGAGATTTTAGGCTTTAAAGTTTTAATTCCCGAATTTAATGTTTACCCAGAAAATGTTACATGTATCATAGGTAAGCCTTGCTCATTCAGAGGTTAGTTTTAGGATTAAACCTTTTATTTGACTTTCCTTCTGCTCTACCATATTTATAAATAAAATAAATAGTTGAGAGTACTTTCGTAAATAGGAAAAAAATCCTAAATTGTGAATTCTAAAACTTAGTTGTACTATCTAAATTTTAATATCAGATAATAAGATGAGCATAACTCTTTTTTAAAATTACATTATTTTCTACCTTTTAGGCTTGCACACATATTTAATTTCTTGTGGTGCTCTATTACTATTGGAAGGAAATTAGACTTTCTAAGCACATTTTGGAATTAAGTATTTTTCACTCTGGAAAAGTTGAAGAGATATAGGACTAACCAAATTGTGCTGAAGCTCTCATTAGAATATTGTCCTAAGGGGTCCTCTCCCTCACCCCCATTTACCCTGATCACTTAACTTCTGAAATTCTGTTCAATACTTTAGACTCTTGCCTGCTTGGAGAAGAGAGATGGGTGAATCCTTGTTAAAATTTGTCTTTACCATTTGGTATTTGACTGCAATTATAGTATTACTGAGAGGATTTGTGCTTAGCAGGAACTGATTTTTTATAGCCTTATCCCTGGTCATTAACTTAGTTTTTCAGGGCAGAGGGATTAATTAAAGGCATTTTGCACCTAGCTTTTTTGTGACGATTTTGTTTCACATAAATCAATATAAGCTTCAGTTCTGAGCATGATTTTATAAATAGGCTTCTCATACCAGTGTAGATGCTTTTGCAATACAACATATGAAGACTGCTCCACGTTTTACTGAATATCAAAATTATATCAAATGTAGCTGTGGTTCCCAGAGATATAATTTTGTTTTAGCACTAAAGCCCCATGATAGTAACTACTTTGTTTCTGGATATTTCTTTTGAGAAGATTGGGTCATGGAGAAGGGATGATAAAACTGACAGCTGGGACTCAGACTCCTTCCACATGACACCTTATACTCATCATTCTGAAAATTAGGTTAGCATTTTGGATATAGGAAGGGCCAGAGAGATGTCTGTTCATGCAACTAACTCATTTTACAAGGGGAAAATGTCTAAATTGAAGGGTTGCCTGTGGTCACACAGTGACTTGGGGACGGTGTCAAGCTTAAGACCTAGGATCTTGAGTTTAGGGATTATAACAGCCCCAGTGCTCCCCACCCCCTGATAGATAAAGCAATAAAAGGCATTTTGTTTCTTTGGTTTAGTATATTGGACATTTAAAAAATCATTTGAAAGGTGAAACAGCTGATAATATCTTAAATTGGCTGAAAGCCTAAAATAATTTTAGACTGTAGCCAGTTTTAGTAGACTTAAAATTGCAGATTTTTAATCAAATAAGGGTAGCAAGCTCTATGGAAATGTCTGTTTTAATTATATTGCCAGTTCTATTTTAATTCTCTCAAAATTAAGAGTGGTATATACAAATTACCTTTAAAAGTTAGAAATTTAATAAATGCATTATGTAGTAACATTTTGACAGTAAAGGGAGAAACATGGAATTTTTGCCCAGTGATAATGGCTCACTATTTCTTTGACTTAATATATATTTACAGGGACCACATTCAAAATTAATAATTTCTCACATTTTCTCCTTTAACTACATGCACATGTGCACACACAATTAAACTAAAAGAAGATTAGAGGAGATAGCTAATTTAAAATTTGCAGATCACTGTTTTGAAGAGGTAGTATATACTTTCATTTTGTATTCAGAATAAGACAAAATGCTTTTCATAGTATAATTTTTTTCAGTATCAAAACAAGAAAAGGGATAATGAATATATTCTTTCCAAGTTTTAAAACAAGAATGCTTTTTTATGAAAGGATAAGGAAAGTAGTTCAGAACATGAAAGACATGTCATTCTTTCCATATCTTTTGAGAGCACCTGATACATAAACTGTTACATGAGGAGTGGATGATGGAAGAAATGCTTTCCCTATGAAAAGATGAGCCACACATTTCTTTTTGGATAGCTCCCTTCATTAATGCATTTTAAATGATTTCATTCACATAGAAGGTTTCAGCCCTATGCTTTTTGTTTTAAAGCAGAGTATATCTTTAATTATTTTGTCCGGGATTGTCAGAGAGGCTTTAATTCCCCATTTCTATAATGAAAGAAGAAACTAGTTATGCTGATTGGTATTGTGTGGTTTTAGAGGAAGATTACAACAGTTAAGTAGCTCTGGGACAAGGGCAAGGTAGATCTAGGACTAGCCTTGGCAGAGAGAAGTAGAAGCTAAATTTCTTCAGTTAGAAGATCTTTTATGGCATAGCCAACTGTCTTAAAAAGGCACAACTTCCATTTTGGGGGGCTTAGAGGTAGAATAAATTGGACAAAGAGATGTCGCTTTGATTTGGACTTTAACATAGAGTTGAAGTGACTCTTGTAAACTCTGGAACCCAGGTTTCAAAGGAGCACAATAGAATGAATGGAGAAGAGAACAAGGGGACCAGAAGATTGGGTGTAATACAAAAGACAGGAAAATGACTCTAAGAAGCAGTAACGCTGGCCCAGCTTGATGGGATCTGCAAGAGCCTGGGGTTGGCAGGTGGAGGGCTGTTACAGGCTGTTCTGCCTTGCCCTGGTGTGACGCTGGAATCCCTCTCCAGCCCTCCTGATGGTTGGTCATACCTGGACTACCTCCAATGGCAGGATGCTCACTGACTCCAGAGAGAGTCCCTGACTTTGGGAAAATAAGTACCCATACTCTTTTTACTGTAGTCCCTTGTAAAAAAGCCAAATACAGACTTCTATAGAACCTAAAAAGGGCAAGTTTCCAAAAAGCTCACTGGTAACCATGTGTTGTATGCATATATTTTGTCCTGCATATACTGTTGACTGTGTAAAACAGTCCATTTTTATTTCTTGAGAATATTATATATACTGTTCTGCAGTTTTTGTTACTTGACATTTTGAATGTCTGTGTTAGTGCATATGGATTAGCCTCATTCTTTTTAATGACTGCATATGGTATATACCAGAGTTTATTCAACCAATGTCGTATTGATAGATAATTTGAGTTGTTCCCAGTTTTTGTGCTCTTACAAATAATAATGCAGTGAACATCCATTATCTTGACAGGTTATAATTTTTTCCTTATATTGGCCTAAAAGCTTCCTCCTAACCTCTACTTATTGGTCCTGAAAACAGTTGCCGTCTTTCTCCTGAGTCTTCTCTTGGATTGAAATATCCCTCATCTGTTTGACCACTCTTCCTATGATTGGATCCCTTTGCTGTCTCCCCGACATGGTCCACTTTGTCCATGTCTAAAGTGTAGTGATGAAACTGAACACTGTCTTGGTTATGGTTTCACCCAAATGGAGAGGGTGGCATTGTCTATTCTTTTAATTCAGTCCACAATTTTCTTAGCTCTTCAGGCTGTCATATCACATTGTTAGTTCATATTGAGGATGGAATCAGTTAAAGCTTTACATTGGGAGTTCCTGGATCTCCAGAGCATCTGATAAAAGCTGTGGATTTCCCACCTCTTCACCCTACCTCTAAAATGCATTAACACAGTCATTGCTGCAATTTCAGCTGGTTCACGGGTCCTCAGTGTTTCTCTTTTCTTTATGATTAGACTTTGTTGATTACTTTGAGGAAATCATATATATGTTCTCTCATTCTCTATCAGTGCTGTTACATCGTCAAAAATGAAACCAGAAACGGTCAGTCTTGGCATTATTTGATGAGTCCATGCTTCCTTCTAGTGTGTAGCACTTTCTTATTTGCAAGTGCTGTTTTTTGACAATCCAGGATCAGCCTCAAGCTAACCAGTCTGTAGTTCAGAAATCTGTCTGGCTTCTAATCCTCTCCCATTCTTCACGATTCCATACAGGTTACAGAAAGCAATTAAGCAGCCTTATCTGTGAAGCCTCTCAGGATCCCAGGATGTGATTTGTGGGATCGAATGACTTGAACTTGGTGAAAATATCTAGCTGGTTTTTCTTTTTTTCTCAGCCATCTTGGATTTAAGTTTCTTCTTAGTCATTGTATTTGATCTTCAGATTGGAAAGGATAAAACATTCTTGGCCGAGAATGGAAATAAACAGGAGTAAGGCTGTTTCTCTTTGTCTTTGTTACTATTACATTAACCACCCCATCCAGGGGAGGCTTCACTTTTTCCTCTACTTTTTACTTTAACCTCTAAAATTTATTCAATATCTAGCACTTTGTAAAGTCACAGTTCATCCTGAGGCTTTAGCCTTGTTCAGAATATTCTTACAGCTCCATTTCACTCTTTATAATACTTCTTTTATGTGCCTGTTTTTTACCATCTGTTATAAATGGTTTTTTAACATCTGAATTCCAGAAAACTCTCTGTGCAGCACATCAGATTTTTTAGATACTTTTCCCTTTTTTCCCCTCCTCAGTGTGTTTTCCAATTATGCAGTCAGCATTATGCCTTTGAGAGCCTCCAAGCCTTCTCGAGCTTCTTTACACAGTTTCTGATCTTGGAATTGATCCTAATTTTCCTTTGAAAAACTTGAAATCTGCCTATCCAATATGTGCAGCCTTCCCCTTCCTTTCTTTCTTGATCTCCAAACAACACGGCTGCTTTCTCTAAAGCTTCCTCCTCCTTGCATGTTCCCACTCATGTTTTACTGGTGAAGATTAGTCCAAAGTAACAGTTTCTCTCATTTCTCCTCTACTTTCTGAAAGACAATTTTTATACAGACCGAAAGCACATCATCAGATGCATTGACTTAAGCTGAGTGACGCTTCCACAGATGTCCCCTGGTCAGTAATAATAGCTAACAGCTATATTTTGTACACTGCCACATGACAGGCACCATATAAGTCCTTTTCAGGTGGCTCCTCTTGCTTGTCTCCTCCCTTCGGGTTAGGAGGTGTAGGTGCTGTTGTTATCTCAACAATACAGATGAGGAAACAGGCTTAAGGATGTTGAGTTATTTGCCCAAGATTGCACAGCTTGTGAGTACTAAAGTTGGATGTTTCCTAAATCAGATTCTTAATCACCGTACTGGGCTGCTTGACATGGTGCTTAATTACTATGCTGGACAAGATTCTAGTACTTCAAAACCTGTGTAGCTCTCAGACCACTGGCTGTGCACAGTAGGCACTTAAATATTTAATTTGAGGTTTATGTTTCTTGTTGATTTCCAGAGTATTGCCTTTTAGCTCTTACAAATCAATAAGAAAAAGATGAGAAAAATGGGTGAGGCACACTATTAGGCAATTCATAGAAGAAATGAATGGAAAATGAAAAGATGCTCATTTTTACTAATCAAATATGTTTTTGATGGTTTTAGGAGACCCATTTTTTTAAATGGCAAGGCTCTTTCTGTTTATGAATAATGATACATGAAAAACAAAGAAAGCAAAAATATTTGAAATTCCAGAGATAATCACTATTAACACAACAAACATACACAAATTTTTTTTTTAAAGGTTGGCACCTGAGCTGACATCCATTGCCAATCTTTTTTTTTCTTTTCTTCTTCTCCTCCCCAAAGCCCCCCAGTACATAGTTGTATATTCTAGTTGTAGGTCCTTCTAGTTATGCTATGTGGGATGCCGCCTCAGCGTGGCTTGATGAGCGGTGCTAGGTCCGTGCCCACGATCCAAACCAGTGAAACCCTGGGCCCCCGAAGCGCAGCGCATGAACTTAACCACTTGGCCACGGGGCCGGCCCCCACAAAATCTTATTTAATTGAGATATCAGAGTACTGTTGGTTTTTAAAAACTGAATACATTGTGAACATCACTCCATGTTAATAAATACTCAATGATATGATCCTTAATGGCTGTATAGTATTCAATTGTTTCTCATAAGAGATTGAAGCTCAGTTTGTTTCCTTTGTTCTTTTTTTTTTTTTGAGGAAGATTAGCCCTGAGTTAACATCTGCCGCCAATCCTCCTCTTTTTGCTGAGGAAGACTGGCCCTGAGCTAACATCTGTGCCCATCTTCCTCTACTTTCTATGTGGGACACCTACCACAGCATGGCTTGCCAAGTGGTGCCATGTCCGCACCCGGGATCCAAACTGGCGAACCCCAGGCTGCTGAAGTGGAATGTGTGAACTTAACTGCTGCGCCACTGGGCCAGCCCCTCCTTTGTTCTTTAACTTTTTATATGTGAAGTAAAAGTGGTAAAGGATAAGACCTCAGATCTTATATATTTTTTGTTGTATTATTATTCTCTTTATTGAAATTACTTATTTACCATTATTCATTTTTACTATGGTTTCTTCCACAGTTACTATTTTGCTAGGAAGAACTGCATTGGATGCCCAGTCACTGTGATTCATATGATTGATTCTTTGTATTAAGGATAATTATACTATCTTTTCTTTGAGAGGGGTCATTAGGCTAATTCGTTGAACATGTTAAGTGTTTTAATAAATGAGTATGTCATTTAAAGAGTTTTCTAAAGAGTAATGGAAGCTGTGTTGTAACATACTGGAAATTGATTGAGCTTTGGAGCAAGACTGTCCTGGTTCAAGGTTCAGATCCCAGCTCTACTAGATTTAGTTATGTAAACAAGTTGGGCAAGTCACTTAACATTCTAAGCCTCAGGTTTCTCATCAGGGAAACAGGGATGGTTATTGCTCTCTCACCGGAGGAATAATTTAACATGAGATGTTACACGTAAAGCACACAATGTAGTAATGTCAACTTTCTCTCTTTTATGCAGTTGGACAAGGAATTCTCAACCTTTTTTGTGCTGTTTACCCCTTTGCTAGTCTGGCAAAACGCATGGAAGGACGCTTTCTCAGAATAATGGTTTTAAATGCATAAAAAAAAACACTTGGGATTACAAAGGAAACCAATTATATTGAAATACAGTTATCAGAATACTTCCAGAAAACAAATTTATGGTGCTTTCTGTTTCAGATAGTTTTTTTGGACTAAGATGGGGAGTGAATGAGAAAGATAGGAAGGAGGGAAGAAAGAAGAGGAGAGAAAGGAAAGAAAGCTCATTGATATATATACCTGGTTTTGACTCCCTCCTAAGCTGTCACCCCAGATTTACAACGAGCTCCTAGACATTTCCACCTCAGCATCCTACCAGCAATTCAGATTCATCACCAGTGATGTTGGATGCCTTTCCTAAGCAAGCTTCCCTGGTTCCCTCATTAACACCACTCTCCCTGTTACCTCAAGTCTAGATCCTCAGATCACATTGGAGTTCTCACTTTTTCACCCTCTCCCTACTTCAAGTCAGTCATGCTCCTCTGTCGATTTTATCTCTACAGTATCTAATTCTACTATCCAAATGTAAGACCCTCTTTTCTCATCCTTGTCATTACAGTACAGGCTTTTTCTGCTTGGTCTCCAACTTCCTACCTCTTCACAAAGTATCCCTTGAGTGTTTCAGGCCAGTTTGATATCTTCTGTATCTCAAGTTCTACAGCATTCACAGATGTGCTGTACAGCTTCGGACCTAATTGTCAGCTGCCTCATTTACTTATTGGTAAACGCGTATTTGCTTTCATGTCCCCAGATATAATCTAAGTTCTTTGACGAAATGGACCACATCTTATACTTTTCTTTTCTCCCCAAGGCACTTAGCACAATTCTTAGAGGTGCTTCCGAACATCTCAGTAATCATCATAATTAAGTAGTTCCAGCTCCAAAAACAAAAAGGAAAAAAATTGACCTTTTCTTGTCAACTGAAGTTGATGATATCAGACCAAGTCTTTATGTCAAAAACCTACTGATAATTTTGTGGACATCTAAATTTTTACTAACTCACTAACTTAATTCCCCAAACTATTCAGTCATGGTTATTCTTACAGCGTTCCTTGTGGTTAAGAAAACCATGGCCACGGTTTCCTCTACTGTCAAACCTGCATTCGTCCTCATAGCCACCACTTGTAGCCCAGGGCCTGATTTATAATAGGTGATTAATACATTTGTTAGAGGAATTTAGCTTGTGCCTGGAAAATAACTTGTTTACTTTAAAAAGCCTGGGAATGTGCATAGATTATTACAAATACAAATTACGAAAACAAATATAATAAAAGCTTTGTAAAAAAAATAAATAGGAAGTATGTGATCTTAACAGGAAGAGCAGTTTTAGCAAAGTAAGCCTAAAATCATACGCGAGTCATCTTAGTGGGCTTTGGTACTTTGTTTGCCATTGATGTTCTTTCTTTTGGTTAAATCCTTTTACTTGTATTCTTAGGTTAAGACATCAGAATTTTATAGATACTCCCGACAGCTGCGCTATGAAGTTGAACAAGCATTGAATTACTTTCAGAACATTCACCAGCAGCCTTTGTTGGACACGAAATCAAGCCGCATCCGCTCTGCCAAACCCCAAACTACAGTATTCCGAGGAATGATTGGACATAGCATGGTTAACAGTAAAATACTTCTCTTAAAGAAACCAAGAGTCTGGTGGGAACTGGAGGGCCCACAAGTACCTCTGCGCCCGGACTGCCTTGCTATTGTCAATAACTTTGTGTTCTTGTTGGGCGGGGAAGAACTGGGCCCTGATGGTGAATTCCATGCTTCTTCCAAAGTGTTCAGGTATGACCCGAGACAAAACTCTTGGCTCCGGATGGCAGACATGTCCGTCCCACGTTCAGAATTTGCAGTTGGTGTTATTGGGAAGTTTATTTACGCTGTAGCAGGCAGAACCAGAGATGAGACTTTCTATTCAACAGAGAGATATGACATCACCAATGATAAATGGGAATTTGTGGATCCTTACCCAGTTAACAAATACGGACATGAGGGCACAGTGCTCAATAACAAGTTGTTTATCACCGGTGGAATCACCTCATCTTCCACCTCCAAACAAGTATGCGTGTTTGACCCCAGTAAAGAAGGGACCATAGAACAACGGACCAGGAGAACTCAAGTAGTTACCAACTGTTGGGAGAATAAGAGCAAAATGAATTACGCAAGATGCTTTCACAAGATGATTTCTTACAACGGCAAGCTTTATGTCTTCGGTGGTGTCTGTGTGATCTTGAGGGCCTCTTTTGAATCTCAGGGATGCCCTTCCACAGAAGTGTACAACCCAGAGACTGACCAGTGGACCATCTTGGCATCCATGCCAATTGGTAGAAGTGGCCATGGTGTGACTGTGCTGGACAAACAAATAATGGTTCTGGGAGGCCTTTGCTACAACGGTCATTACAGCGATTCCATTCTCACTTTTGATCCGGAAGAAAACAAGTGGAAGGAAGATGAGTACCCGAGGATGCCCTGCAAGCTGGATGGTTTACAAGTATGCAACCTGCATTTTCCGGAATATATACTGGATGAGGTCAGACGTTGCAACTAATGACATCTTTCTCCCTTAAAAAAAGCCAAACAAAAAATTTGTTTGTGACAAAGTAATTAATTAAAAAACATAAAGAAAAACCTCACCAGTTTTACTATCAAAGCCATTGGTCTAATATCGTAAAGATTTTTTCATTCTGTGCTAGCATCCTTGTTTTTCTTTTTAGTGGCCTCAAACTCATGCAATAAGTTAATTCTAAGCACTAGCTCTTGAAACTACTTCCAGAAGCAGTTTAATAGAATGATCCACTTATCTGGGAAGTTGATTTTATGCTTTAAACATTTCTTTCAGATGTCAGCATAGGAGTCATGCATCTTCTAAGAGAAGACCTGATAAGTGTCACTGGATGTAATTTCAGTTCCTATCTCTATCTGAAATCTTTTTGAACATTTATTTCAGTGTACTTCAGTCTGTTAGACCTTTTGGTTTTATTCTTTAAGTTTAAAACTCTTGACTTTTTTGCATGGCTTTTTGCTGAAAATGCAAAAATATAAATTTTCTACAAAATTAACTTTTTTATATTCAAAACACTATTTCTAAGCTGCCTTCTCTTATCTGCATTGTGTTAGTGAAAGCATATCCATACTTGCATACATCTTATGAATATATAAGGCACATCCTCTTTTATGTGTGATTAGGATTCTATATTTTTAAGCTAGTGCACTTGCACACACGGTTTGCCATACTTGTTGAATTTTAGATGTAATGTCTTTTCATGTATTAACATTTTTAGAAAGTTAAAATAACTGGAGTCCTCATTTGGTATCAAAGTAGCCTGTCTTCAGTCCATACTGATTCAGTAATATTTGAACTCCTTTTATTCCTGAAACATGTATGGATTTATGAAAACTAACATTTTATATTTTATTTTCAAAAGTAAACGTTAGTGTTCCTTATCAATGTATGTCTTCTTTTTGAAACTGTTTCCTTTGCAGTCTGTTTAATGTTGCCCTGTTTTTAGTGAGGATCGGAGTGGTCTATGCCAAGCCCTGGCCCTGCAGCGTGCAAGCACTTTTACAGAGAATTTAGGTAATACCAGACTCCTAAATAAAGGCCCTTAAAAGTAAGTGCAACTCCCATTCTTTACATTCAATAAGGCTGCTGCGTCTCTTGTTGAATGGAAAGTAGCAACTTGTGGAAAATTCAAGCTCAGTTTTGACTTAGAGGTAAGGAATAGAATTATAATCTTACCGGTCATATCTACTCGTTTAGTTAGTACAAAATACGTGGCGGCACTGGGGATATAAGCCCTCAGCTTTTGTTTTATTTACTGAAAGCTACTAGCATGAAGGATACTAACTTCAAAGTTCAGAATGGATCAAGAAAAGCTGTTTAAAAGCATTTATAGTAAGTGTTTTAGGATTAGCCGCACCTGTCAACTCTTTAAACTCGAAGGAAAAACAGATAGTTGACAAAATTAAGCAAGAATAACCAGGGAGTGGATCATTCAAATTGATGCCATTTTCTCCTGAGTAGAGTCTATATCTGATAAAGACTAGATCTATACTGGCAAAACTTGCCAGGTCTTAGGATATTGGTGCAATATTGCAATGCCTTCTATATGGCTGTTGTATAAATTTTCTAGTTTCACTTTTTTTTTTTTTTTTGCTGCTGCCACCACTGAACATAAAATGGAAGAGTGAAGTCATGGAAATGTGAAGACTTTTGCTTTGGTTTTTTTACAATTAAATTAGATAACTATGAAAAAAAGCCTGATTTTAAAACTCCAAAACTGGAGGCATTTGAGTTTAAGAAACAGTCAGGCACACAAGTAGTTTTTGAAAAAGAAAAACATTGGCATTGGTTTTAGAAATCAAGTTAGTAATATTCTTTTGTATATGAGACTTAAATTTTTATTAAATGGTCCTGTCATTTACTTTCAGTTTCTAAAAATGAAATTCAGTGTCTTTGTTTCCCATGGTAATATGGGTAAAAATCTTTTTTTACATTTTAAAAATAATTTTTAATCATTTTACTTTTGAAAACTAGAAATTAGATTAGCTGTTTAATTTTTTTCTAATATATTAGTTTGTTTAGTGTTTTGTATGTGTGCTGTCTTGCTTTAAAGAAAATAACAATAACGTCTTCATTATTTTCCTTGTTGTCTTTTGCTGGAAAAGACCGAGACAGGGTACCCCATCAGGCTTTTACACTCCAGTGGTGGTTCTCTTTAATTGCTTAGGTATGACTTCATAGCCCTAATTGCGGTAAGATCTGGGCAAAAAAAATGAGTATTCTTGGTCCTCCATTCTAAAGACACAAGGCCAAGGTCAAAGTTCATGTTTTGGAAAATTTGTGAAATCTTGAACTAACTCTGGGTTCAGCTTCACACGTAAGTCATGTCTGACCTGATGTTAGCTGTAATCAGTTTTGAGCTTTAAGAATAGTTGCTGTTGCTTGGGTTCTGAATGTATGAGGAAACTTTTCTGTTTATATGTAGTGCTAACTTAGGTAAAGTCCATGATTAACTTACATTCCCTTTTAAAATTATGGTTTAATTGCTGAAAGAGATTTATTTTTGTTATACTAAACTATGGAAAATTTTTTCATAGAATTTTTTTCAAGTTTATTTTTTGCGTGCTTCATTTGGAACCATTTTTGTTTATATACATTGTATGTGCTCAAAATAGTAGTTTTTTTAAAAATTCAGTAAGAGATTTGAAACTATACAGTGTAACTGTTGTGATCTTTGTGTGTTAATTTTCACTTTACATTTTGAATGCCAGACTTTACAAAAATAGCTGATCTTCATTAATTGCATCTTAGAAACATTTGTTCTCTTCTGTGTCTTTGACCTTCTAAGTTTTGATGTTAATTTGCTTAAAGAAAATCCTTGCACTACAACCTTTTCATAAAATTCAAGATTCTCACATTGAAAGTTTTGTATTGGAAGAAATACTACTGGTTTTCAAAAAGCAAAGCTTAATTAATCAAATTCTTAGCTTTTCTTGAGACAGCTTTCTGTGTCCTCATTGCTCTGCTCTGTGTGTTACTATCATTTGTGAAATATTGACTGAGCCCTTCACTTATCTTTTCTAAAGCAGCACCTTTGGACACCTCATTCTGGGAAGCCTGCTCGAGTCATAGTAAAGGACACACACATTTGTGTGGGGAGAAGTGGTAAAAATGGAGAGTTTTGTCTTAATTACATGAAACTAAGCTTTAAAATATTTTATAACAAATTATTTGAGCTGCATAATCTAAACATGTCAAACGTTCAGTGGGACTATTTTTATATATGTATATGTGGTTGTAGGTCATAACATTTCAGTTTATAATATAAATCGTTATTTCAGTTTATAAGCTATCTCAGAAAAGACTAGCTCTTTTGAGAATACATAATTTAAAGTTTTAGACTGAAGTAAAACACAACATAGATAATAGTGTAAATTAGGTATAATTGAGGGCTATATGGCAGTAAAACTGCTAGTGCCATTTTCCTTGTTTGCCTATTATACAATTTTGGGGTTTTTTTGGGGGTTTTTTTTGTACTCTGACCATTTTTAGGGATCATACGTTTGTTCAGTTGGAGTAGAGTTGGTTTGGGAATAAATATCTTCTAAAAAGAGATTTATCTTAAAAATGAAAATCCTGAAAAATTAGTTTATTGAGAGTTTATAAAGTCAAATATTCAATAGACATAGACTGGAATAGGTAAACTCATGGAAGTCATATCCTTTCAGTATACAGTATAACTTCAATATTACACGAGTAACAGTGAGAGAATGCCATCAGCTTTGTTCCCCCTTAATATTCTTAGATTTTCTTTGTACATCTTTGGGAACAACTACATTAAAAATCTTATTAATCAGTATATCAGTAAGGATTAGGTGTTTGCTTTCTGAAGGAATGTTCCAGTGAGGTGATCGGAGAGGTTATTTTCTACCTAACTTGTATATGCCCTATACCTCTTGGGCATACTTTGTCTATAGAAAAATATTTTGACCTTTAGGTACATTTTGGGCCAGTAGTCAAATAATCCTAGGGCCGATTTAAAAATCTTAGAATAATTTAAGGTTTGCCTTTTATACCTGTTTTGAAAGCCTTTACATTTTTGTCAGGTAATTTTTCCCAAGCCGTGAATATAATCTATTCAAACATGTTTATGCTATCCATTCTGTTTTTAAATTGAAAAAAAATGTTAAAAGTGTTTATGAAGAAAAGTTTAAATAAAATATTTTTAATCTTTAAAATATATTTCTTTATCTCTTATTATTTACTATCTTTATATAATCCATCACTTTCAAAGCCACTCATGACTTGATTAGCAGTATACATTTTGTTTTCCTGCACCATGCCAAGAAAGTGCCACAAAAATGTGATTTCTACCAATGCTTTCAGCCACAAATTCAAATGAGAGCATTAGAGTGAAATTATTTACACTTACATGCAATGGAAATTTTATAATGAAGCCAAGTAATTAAAGTTCCACTAACACAGAGTTTTGCAGAATGGAAATAGAGAATTGTGAAAATCATTTACAAGCCTCAAGCCTTAGTTTGGTGACTTTTAGATTTCCTTCCACATTTTGATTCACTGTTCTTAAATGCATTGCTGAAACTAGGAAATAGGCAGAAATGAACCTGCTACATCCCAAGCACTTGGATATACATGGGCACGTGTGTGCTGCCTTGAAAATGGACTCCAGAGAAACCTCAGCAGGACTCCCTAGGTCCTGGCCTCAAGCCACCTTTCCAGCCTCCTCCTCTCTGTCACTTCCTACACTCCATTCTGTCGTGATCTTTGTGTGTTAATTTCCAGCCTCAAATTACTTGCCTTTCCCCTTCCCTGCTTGCAAAATCCACTTATTCTGCAAAACCCAACTCAAATGCTCTCTCCTCCCCTCCTGAAACCTGTGTTCTCTCTTCCATTGAATTAATTGCCTCTTTTACACTCAACATATTTATAGCTCTTATTTCATCTGATTTTGCATAAAAGTGGGGTATAATTCTCCACAATTAGATCGTAGTCTCCTTAAATGAAAGCACCTTCTTTTATTCCTCTTTGCACCCTCATATCTAGCAGGCTACTTTTTGTACACCATAGGCACTGAGCTAAATGTTAATCGCAGCTCATGACAAATTCCATGAGTTACAGACAGATGCTGTAGGCATTCGGAAGAGGGAGATAGTACAGTTCCCCAGGGGTTTTGTCTCTGCTTGCTGCTCAGGCTACACGCTCCCTGCCCAATCTCATCCACACCTATGGCTTCACATACAACTTTTATTCAGATACCTGTCAAATCAGTATTTCTCAAGTCCAGAGTTCCAACTATCTCCTGAACATCTCTCACATGCTATTGGAATTTCAAACTGAACAAGTGCAAACCTGAATACATTATCTCCTCCCAAAAAACCTGCCCCTTGTCCTGTATTCCTGGTATTACTGTGTCGCGCTACTATTGCCTGGGATTGTTCGAGTCAGAAAACTGGGAGTTGTCTACCAATGCCCCTCTCTCCCTTCACCCCAGCATCGTAGTTCATCCAGTCCTATCAGTTCAAGCTCGCGACTGCCCTCTCCTCTCCATCCATACTGCCCTCATTCAGGCCTTCAGCATTCTTGCTGGCCTTCTGGAGCTTTCTTTCTGATCTACCTCCACAATCCATTTTCTACACTGGTGCCAGAGGGAGCTTTCAAAACGTAAATCTGATCCTGAGGTTCAGCAGCCTTTAATAAGCTCCCTTCACCCTGAGAATAAGATGCAAATTCCCTAGCGTGCCACACAAGGCCCTTGGTGTTTTGCACCCCTTAAACCCATTTGGCCTCTTTTATACCCCATATTCTAGCTATGCGAGCTCCTTGGAGTCCCCTGAGTACACATTTTCTCCAGCCTCTCTGCCTTTGCACATTCTCTTCCCCTCTTCCTTTCCTGGCTAAGCCTTTTCTTGGCCTTCAAGAACCAGCTGTGCATCATGGCCTCTGTCAAGTCGTCTTTAACCCCTCGGGCCAGGTTAACCGTGCCCTTGGTCTTACCATAGCACCTTGTGGATACCTAGACCCCCCCGCCCCGACATTTGATTATAACTATCTTCTCTATCCCACCCTTAACTGTACTCTTTGAGAGCAGATACTGTGTCTTTATCTTTACTTTCTAAAGAGTCTCACTTAAGGTCTGGCACATGGTAAGTCCTTCTTAATAAAAATAGAACCCAGAAACTTGGAAGGTCACCAATGAAATGCTCCTGGTGAGGAGGGGAAGCTGTATCAGCTCGATTGTCTGCCAAAATTGACCTCCTGAGGAATTTCCCTCCATTCATTTCCACTGTCACCGCTCCCTGTCTAGAAGACTGATGCATGCAGCTGTCACAGTTGTCAACAGCTACTTCTTCCTTAACATCTCAGTGTTTCTGATCCAGGCTAAAAACTTCAAGTAAAGCACACCAAAGGGTGTTTTGCAGATCATTAATCCCATGAAATGCTCTGTGGGGGAAAAAATGGTCGGTGTCACAGTAATCTTGAGAAACACTACATATAATTTCTCTTTCTTAGAGAATCTCAACAAACAGCATATTAAAGGCTCTGAGAAGTCCTGATGTTAACTCATTTTGATTTTGTTTAGTTCATGGTAAACTAAACATTTAGCCATGGAGCTCTTTTTTTCAGGGCATATATATGATCCATGAGTGCTCTTGAAAAAGCTGGGCTAAGGAATAATTGAAGGAAGACAAGTGCAGAGGACCACAAATTCAGGTACTCTGGTCTACAGAACAGGACTTCCTCCTGCAGGGCCAGTTAGTTTCCAGGCTGAAGTCGACATTTTGCCAAGGTGACATTACCTTGGGGATTTTATATCCCAAGGAGGGTCCCACTTTCTCCCCGCCCGGGAGTAGGATGAATTTGTATAATTAATTTGTACAACTTGTATGATTTAAGGAGCAGGACTTCCAGAATGGCCAAGGAAGGAACTCAGCAAATCCTCTCTCTAAAAAGCAATGAAAAAACTGAACAAAGTTACCAAAAAAATGTAAAGACTCTGGAAATTGACCAAGGCATACCAAAGTGAGAAGCATTTATTCAAGGAAATGTACTGAACTTCAATAAAAACAGTGGGAGTCTGTGCTATTTGAGCCTGGGGTTGCTTCCATCCTAACTTCTTCCCCCAGCTCTGTGGTGCAGAAGTCCTCCCAGGACCACCAGAGGCGCTTGTCTTTATTTGGAGCGGAGTGTGGAGAATCCCATATGTCATTGTGGCCAACACTGCAGCTAGCCTGAGGTCTCAATAGTGATTGGGTTTAGCAATAGTCTGGCAGGCAGACCCGCCAGGAATTTTTTTTTTTTTTTTTTAAGGAAGATTAGCCCTGAGCTAACATCTGCCACCAATCCTCTTTTTGCTGAGGAAGACTGGCCCTGAGCTAACATCCGTGTCCATCTTCCTCTACTTTATATGTGGGACGCCTACCACAGCATGGCTTGCCAAGTGGTGCCATGTCCACACCCGGGATCCTAACCAGTGAATCCTGGGTTGCTGAAGTGGAACGTGCGCACTTAACCGCTGCACCACCCGGCTGGCCCCGCCAGCCAGGAATTTAACAGGAGATCTTGGGAATGAGACAGCCTAGAATCCCTGGTGGTCCAGAAAACTGTGCTCATCGACAAGGCTGTGTGCTCCTAAGGGGAGACCTAAGTAAGAGGGCCCTAGCAAGCTACTTGTCCCTGGCTGGATGTGAGGCCTTGCAAACACAGAAAATAAAAGCTGGAATAGACTTGGAAACTTCTCAAACCTTGAATGCATTCCCCAGGCCACACACAGATTCATCAGCAAAAGGTGGAAGCCTTACTGGCTCAAGGTGTTTTAAGTGTAACTTCTGGCCAATCACTGGCTGACCACTAAGCTATGCTGACTCGGGTGATCCCTAGGGATCAAAGCTTAAAAATAAAAAGAACTTTCAAAAACCCAAACTGAGCAGAGCCATCAGTGGCTGTACACTGGGGTGGGGAGGGGCGACAAGGTGGGGAAGAGACTCCACAGGATTCGTCCAGGCAAATCACTAAACACATACAAACCAAAGAACAGCAAAAATGACCACAGATTCAGAGTTGCTACAATACATGATCTAGAATGTCAAGTTTCCAACAAAAAAAATTATGAGACATGGAAAGAAACAGGAAAGTATGACCTATACCCAGGAAAGTAAGGACTCAATAGAAAACTCTTGATCAGAGTGTTACGGAGATGAGTATAATTACAGTTTTGTATCCTGTATTTCACATAAAATTTTAGTAGAAACAATTTCACTAGTCATTAAAATTTCTTTGAAAATACTATTTTTAGGATTGCTTGGTGTTCCATAATATGGCTATACCATAATTTTTCTAACTATGCCCCTATTATGAGACATAGCTACATTTTTAAAGTTCTTTGATTTATATATATATAGTATCCACACTTCTATTTCCTTAATGTAGTTTTCTAAAGATGGAATAAAAAAATGAACTATTTAAAGTCCCTGACAGGGGCCAGCCCCGTGGCTGAGTGGTTAAGTTTGTGCGCTTTGCTTTGGCAGCCCAGGGTTTCGCTGATTCAGATCCTGGGCGCAGACCTAGTACTGCTGGCTCACTCAAGCCACGCTGAGGTGGCGTCCCACATATTAGAGCTAGAAGGACCTACGACTAGAATATACAACTATGCACTGAGGGGCTTTGGGGAGAAGAAGAAAAAAATAATAATAAAATAAAGTCCCTGACAAATATTGCTAGATTAAGCTCCAGGAAAGTTGTACAATATTATACCCACATCAGCAGTGAATATGAGTTTATTACCACACGTTATACTTAAAAAAGAAATAAAGAGGGGCCGGCCCTGTGGCACAGCGGTTAAGTTCGCACGTTCCGCTTCTCGGTGGCCCAGGGTTTGCCGGTTTGGATCCCAGGTGCAGACATGGCACCACTTGGCAAAAGCCATGCTGTGGTAGGTGTCCCACATATAAAGTAGGCGAAGATGGGCATGGATGTTAGCTCAGGGCCAGTCTTCCTCAGCAAAAAGAGGAGGATTGGCAGCTCAGGGCTAATCTTCCTTAAAAAAATTAGCTCAGGGCTAATCTTCCTTAAAAAAAAAAAGGAAATCATTAGCAATCTAATAAGTAAAAATTGTACTTTAATTTCTATTTCTTTGATTATAGTGAGCGTTGAGTAATTTTTCACATCTATTTACCATGTATGTTCTGTGAATTCCTGTTCATGTCATTTATGCATATTTCAATGGTATTTTGGTGTTTCATAATGGATTTGGAAGGATTCCTCATCAACTATGCGTTGTCACACTTGAGTATACTATTCCAAACAATGACTAAGTATCTTTAATTACTGGGGCCATTTAAAAAAATCATATAATCAATTATTTCCTTAAATGTGGAAAGCAAATAAAACAGAATTTAGAGAAAACAAAAGGGATGGGAGTTATACTGACTGAGCGAAATGATTAAGAATCAAACATATTTGAGAGATAGGAGAACTGATAAAGATATTGAGAAAAGTATGGTATACATTACAGATTCAAAAGAAAGCACATTCAAAAGTTAGCAAACAGCATTCCCCTTAGATCTGGAGTATGAGAAATTTCTTTGTAGGGCTCCATCTTCTGTAATGGAAATACACATTCAAACTTTTATTGAATTTCTGCTATGTGTGCCAGTGGGAGTGAAGTTAGGTGGGAGTGAAAAAGAAAAACAAGATCCACTCTGCTCTCAATCTAATGAGGAAACATAAACAATTAAAAATCACTTAAGGCAAGAAAAGGTGCTAAATAGAGGAAAAAGCAGGATGCTGTGGGGGCTCAGAAAGTTACAATTACTGTTGATGAGAATCAGGAAAAGGTTCATGGAGGAATTGGCATTTCTACTTGGTCATCAAGATTAAGTAGGCTTTCTCTCAGTGGAGAATATAGAAAAAGGTTTTCAATAAAGGATGTGCAAAAAAGCACAGGAGGTCACACAAGACAGGAGGTTGTGACCCAGGCATACACCCAGACCCAATCTATCGGCCTTCCGTTCAAGCGGACTGTTGTACTGATAGATGTAAGCAACATAAGACAGCACCTGTAAAAATTGGTTATGAATGAAAAAATGGCTGAAGACCCATTTTAACTCATTAAAAAAAAATTTTCAACTAAGAATTTAAAAAAACACTGACCATGGAAAATTTAGACTCTGTAAAAATAATCAACACAATAAAACCGACAATGGCAAAAACTTTATACAGTTACATTTGTAGTCTTAGGTTGGGCTCCCTAGAAGCTGACTCCCGAGGAGAATGAGAGTACAAGTAATTTATTCGAGTATGCATCAGTAGGGGGAGGGGAAGGAAGACAGGGATGGGGATGAGCCCGTAAAGGGTCCATCATCAAGCAGTTTTCCACTGAGGGCAACTGGGTTCAATGCCCTACCCACTCCCCAGAGAACTGGGAAAGAACATGTAGAACATACCTCAGTCATCCCCCAGAGGGTGAGGAAGCCGCGGTGTTCCTCCTCCAACTGCTGTCTCTCACGAGCTCAGGCTTCTTCCCAGGCACAGTGACTCCCCAGCACTTCTGGCCAGGGCGTCAGCTGATGGAGAGCTCTCAAGCAGGGAGTTGCAGGGGTCACCATTCTTGTGTACTGAAGGGTGAGTGCCAAGGGGGTTTGGGTGGGCCACCACTACTGTCTGCTCCATTTGTTACTGACTCAAAACTACCAGAAGAATCACATCTTCCTGATAAAATTTAGGACCACAAAATTTGCAACGCGGGAAACTGGCAGACATAATTGTCATAAAAGTAAACTCACTTGTAAGAGGTTAAAACTAAAAAAATTTTATTCGGACAAATTTTAAAACAAATCTTCACGGTGACATTTTGTGAATAAGAATTTTCCAGATTAGGGCCGGCCCAGTGGTGTAGCAGCTAAGTTCGCACGCTCTGCTTCGGCGGCCCGGGGTTCGCAAGATCGGATCCCAGACGCAGACCTAGCACCGCTCATCAAGTCATGGTGTAGCCGGCGTCCCACATATAAAGCAGTGGAAGATGGTCACAGATGTGAGCTCAGGGCCAGGCTTCCTCAGCAAAAAGAGGAGGATTGGTGGCAGAAGTTAGCTCAGGGCTAATCTTCCTCAAAAAAATTTTAAAAATTTTCCAGATTAAAATAATTTCAGTAAAATGAAAGCAAATAAAAAAATACTGGAAACATTTTACCTGCATTATATAGAAAATTGATATCAAGGAATTAAATTGATTTGAGTTTGCTGAGGAAAATATGTTCTTCATAAAATTTCATCAATGTTGGCATGATTCTGATTAGAATGTTTGTACTCACAAACATGGAGTCACAGTGTCCTCAGGCTCAAAACAAAAGGAGGGATCGAAACATCCTGTTCTTGAATTGCTAGAGGCCAAAAAATGAAGAGGATTTGTGCCAGGGGAAATTGCATGGGTAAATGCAGAGTGGAAAAGCATATGGAATGCTTTGGGAATGATGAATTCCTCACTGACAGAGCTATGGGAGCAGATGTTAAGCAAAAAAAAAAAAAAAAAAAAATCATATTCATGAATATTCTGTGGATCTGCAGATTTCTTTGTTGAAAGAGGATAAGAGAAAAATTGGATCTTACAGCTCTCCAGTGAAACTCCTCACAACTTTTCACTAAAATATCCCATGACCTTACAGGAAAAGAATAAAAACCCATTAAAATGAGAGACTGACAGATAACATAAAAGTGTGAGCAGTCTTGAAAATAATTTTAAGGCAAATGGAGTTAGACTGAGAAAAATAGATCCATACCTCACTTTATGGAACACTCAGTCTTCCCTTCATGAAAAGGAGCAAGTGGAGAAAGATTTGCTTTTAAAGGTACATTGTTCTTGCTCTGCCAACTGAGACTGGGGCCTTTCCTAGCCAGAGGACCGGGCATTCACCTCTCTGGATTCCAAGGAGCTATACTGTGAGGCAGGCAGTTTTCTTCCTGAGTTTTGCCCCTTGCCTTGAACCCCTTCGTCCCCACACCCCAACTCCTCAGTCTACCCACTGTCTGTTTACATTTTTACATTGAGACAGAACCACCCCAGTAACCAACTACCCCAGTAATCAAAAGGCAGACTGGCGTGGTATAAAGCACGTCCTCCCCCATTACTCACTCACTGTAAGTGACCACAGACACAGGAAGAACTGTTTCACTTACTGCCATTGGCTCCCAGTGCCACAGAAGGAGATGACGAGAGGAGGGCGATTAACCACCAAAGCACAAAGAGGTGCAATAATGGAAAGCCTGTGAGAAGCTGAAACATGGACTGGAAGCCGTGCCCATCAGCTCTCCCACTTTCCAGCTGCAGACTTATCAAGGGGGTTGAAACCACTACCCAAACGAAGTTGGGACTAAAGACAACCCACAGTTCTGTTGACACACTAAATATGAAAAGGTCTTCCCTTATCTGTGTCTGATTTTTTTTTTTTTTTTTTTTTGAGGAAGATCAGCCCTGAGCTAACTACTGCCAATCCTCCTCTTTTTGCTGAGGAAGCCTGGCCCTGAGCTAACATCCGTGCCCATCTTCCTCTACTTTCTATGTGGGACGCCTACCACAGCATGGCTTGCCAAGCGGTGCCATGTCCGCACCCAGGATCCGGGCTGGTGAACCCTGGGCCGCCGAAGTGGAACGTGAGAACTTAACCACTGCGCTGCCGGGCCGGCCCCATATGTTGTCGTTCTTAGTGCTGTCAATTTGGACTCCTAGCCACCCTGTGTAGCAGAGTGAACCCTGCCTGGTCTTTCTGCACCATCCTCTCACCTTCCGGCGTTCCTTCAGACAATGCTCCTGTGAAAGATGACTTGAGCGGAGCCATAGTAAAATAGAGCTGGAGCAGCCATTTCAGAGGAATTGCCTTGCACATCTTGTTTTCTTTATCTTCCCAACTGGACCAAACTGCCAACATTCCAAGAAGTCAGTAAGGACAAGAATATCCTGTTTGTAAGGACTGATAAAACTGGACATTGGGGGCCCACCTGGTGGCGCAGCGGTTAAGTGCACACGTTCCGCTTCTCGGTGGCCCAGGGTATGCCGGTTCGGATCCCAGGTGTGGACATGGTACCGCTTGGCACGTCATGCTGTGGCAGGCCTCCCACATAGAAAGTAGAGGAAGATGGGCACGGATGTTAGCTCAGGGCCAGTCTTCCTCAGTAAAAAGAGGAGGATTGGCAGTAGTTAGCTCAGGGCTAATCTTCCTCAAAAAAAAAAAACCAAACAACTGGACTTTGCTGATGACCAAATTGCTAACCAATCAATGAAGTACAAATCTAGCCTTACCTTATCTAGCACCAATGAACTCTTCTTTAATATAACTCACTTCATCCTCACTTTTTCCCATAAAAACCCTAAGCCCCTCTCCTATAATTGGAACACGTTTTGGGTTTCTACCTGAATCTGTGTCTCCCAAATTGCAATTCTAATCGCCCAAATAAATATCTGCTATTTTAACCGTAGTGATTTTCCTTGGTTGGCTATTCATAGGGTTTTCATGGTCAATTTTTTCAGAAGTGGGTGGCCAAGTCCTTCTTCATAATCTCTCAGCCTGGAAGCTCCATTGAAACTTGTCCACCATGGGTGGCCCTGCTGGTATTTGAAATACTGGTTGCATAGCTTTCAGCATCACAGCAACACACAGCCACAACAATATGATAGCCGACAGATGGGTGGTGTGGTTCCCTGACCAGGAAATGAACTCTGGGCTACGGTGGTGGGAGCGCCCAATCTTAACCACTAGACCACCAGAGCTGACTATTTGCATATGAATTAAGAGAAAAAACAAATTGGGGTCTACAAAGACTATGGGATAAAAGAAATAGTTGAAAGACTCAGAGCAGGGAAATGCTTCTGGAAAATTATTTGCTTTCAGAGCCAGAAGAAAAAGTCAAACTATTTGGCATCTTCAAAAGATTGCAAATAATCATAACCTCTGTGCATGAGAAGCAAAAGGTCATAGATAGATGAAGAGCAAAAGTTGAGAAGATAGTTGACTCAGAGAAAGGCTGTAAGAAAATTCCAAAGGCAGCAGAATTAGAATCATATGCAATCAGTAAAGAATAGGATGGTGTAGAAAATTTATGCACTGCTGTGAAAGACATCCTTGAGATGCTTTCCCAGAATGCAGATGAAAGTGACAAGGAGATTCACTTCTTCACCACATGCTTCATGAACACCTATGCACCAGTCACTGTGGTAGGTGCTGGATCTAAAGGCCTTCGAATTCTCTATCCTCAGAGTGTAAGAGGCAGCCATTGTACCCTTAAACGCAAATTAACTTATAATCACAAATTGTGATGGTTGCCGTAACTGAAAACTGGCACTATAAAGATGGCCCAGGAGAAGCCAGTTCTGATTGGCTGGTTAGGGGAGAGTCTCTCTAAAGAAGGAATATATAGCTGGAGATACAAATGATGAGTAAGAGAAAACCGAAAAATAGAGAGCGGGCAGGGGTGTGTAGCCCTGCAGCATAAGAGCACGTGGGGCAGCAGAGAGACTGAAAGAGGACGGAGGTGAGGAAGGTGGGGAATGCGGCGCCAGATGTGATGGAAGAGGTATTAGAGCGAGACACACAAGGCCACCTAAGACTGGGGGAGGAGTCTGGATTTTATTCTAAGGGACATGGGAATTCACTGAAGGGTTCTAAGTAGGTGGCTGATGTGATTTATGTTTTAAAGAGTTGTCTGGTCCCTGAAGCGGGTAAGAACAGAACTGGGAAGCTCACTGAGGGGGCCAGGGCAGTGTGAAGGGTGATGATGATTTGGACAATGGTGGTGGCTGACACTGCAGACAGAGAAGTGAATGGAGTTAGGACATGCTCTAGAGGTAACAACTGGCAGAACTTGGTGGTGGATTGGGTATAGGAGGAAGTGGAGAGGGGACAGCCCCAAACAATTCCTGGGTCCATCCTGAGTGCAGGGCATATGCTGACGCGTTAATTACAGTGGGAAAGATGGGTAGCGGAGAGCTTCGGGGAGGGAACAGTGGGGGTGCAGGTTCAGCGCATTAGCTCTCAGATGCTCGTGAGCTGTTCAAGGGTGATGAGGGCAAAACAGTCACTGGATATGTGAATCTGGAGGGAGCTCAGAAGAGAGGTCCGAGGCCGGAGCTGGAGCCATGCAGCGGGCAGTCATCCGCTATCACAGATAGCACTTTTGTTTTATGAACCTTTTCCTGATAGAAATGTTCAAAGATAAATAAAAGTAGACAAAATAGTATACTGAACTTCTATGTACCCATCATAGTACAAATAGTATTTTGCCATGAGAATAGTAAGTCTCCGAAGGAGAAAGAGAAAGATCCCAACTCCCACTGAGTTTCCTCATCCACAAAATGGGAATATTCGAACCCACCTCACGGAGTTACGGTGAGAATAATATGAGATCAACCATATCAATGGTGTGCAATAACCAATGTTAGCCATTAATATTTCGTTATTGTTGGGTGGGTAATATTGATCCAATATTGGAGAAAGAAAATATACCAAGGTTAGTGAGTAGAAACAAACTGAGTTAAGTTTCCAAACTCGGGAGAAAGCATTCAAACCATTGAGCTCTTATGAGGAGAAGAACAAAACAGAAGCTGCTGACACAACTGTGGCAACTTTTCTAATTCTCGCAAAGGCGAGGCAAGGGGACGACACAGCAAGAGAGATTAAGTACACTTAAGGTTTCACTAAAGTGTGAATGTGGATGTAAGACTCCTGGGTGCCCTGGCAATGGAGCCCCCACCTTATGGTCATACCATTATACTAAGGGGAAAATGCACACGAAAATGAAGTGGGTAGTAAAGAGAGTCAGAGCGTTACATGATCTGGTCTGGTGAGGATCTGGGGAGCTTTTGCTGTAAAGAATGACTTCGCGGGCACATTTTTAAAATGGATTATGAATAAAAAGGTTAAACTGAGCCTGCGCTCTGGAACGGAGCTTCTCAAATGTTAATGTGCACACAACCCCCACCCGCCCCCCCACCCTGGGATGTTGTGAAAAAGTTCCTTCGGGTGCGGTGGGTCCAGGATGGGGCCTGAGACTCTGCATTTCCAACAGGCTCCCAGGCGAGGCCGACGCCCTGTTCTGAGCAGCAGGGGTTCCTGGGATCCTGCAGAGCTGTTGCTCTCCCCGCGGGCTTTGCGACAAGTCTGTGACCGAGAAGTCGCAGTAGAGCGCGTACCTGCCAGCGCTGCTGCCAGAAACACAATGGGACGGGGAAAGGGCAGAAACCCATTGCCTCAGAAACCTTCCCACATAAAGGGGCTGGGCTTGTGGCAGCCAGTGGCTTAGAGTCCTGCTCTGGGCCTTATGTGGCCCAGGAGTGTTGGGAGAAGAACCGGACTCAACCGCTCTTGGGATTAATGCCACCACCCACGTCCATGCCCCAAGGAACTCAACATTCAGAAGTGGAGGAGAGAGAAAATGACCAGAGAGATGACAGATAGGGAGAACGGAGAATGACTCCAGCACACAGGTACTTGCTGTTCCTAGCCAAGAGATGCAATAATGAAAGATATTTCAGAAAAAGATTTTCCTAAGCTTCAGAAGATCTCTATCTGCAGACGGAAAGAACTTACCCCATTTCAGGGAAAATTCACGACCTACACACAGACACATTTGGCAACCATTTTTAACGACAAGGGGAAAAAAACCCTGCAATCAGTAAGACAGGAGAAAAGAAAGCATCCCGTGTTGAGGGCTGACCTGGTGTTCGGCACGCTACTTGGTGTTTGACGTGAATTCTCTCCTTTAGACCTCACGGCATTCCAATCAAGTGGGGGTGCTGGCCTTTCCGTTGACCGGATTCGGGAACTCAAGCGATTCTGTCGGGATGCCTTTGCTCTCCAGCTGCCTCAGCTCTTTCATTCCCCGTGGTAGCAGACCGGCTTCCTCCAGACGCAGCACAGGCAGCTCAGGGCTCACGTTATCCTAGCTCAGTAACCCCGGAAGAAAGAGAGAGTCTCTCTTCTGGTTTCGCCACAGAAGGGCTCCAGTTGTTTTTGTGCCTGTGCTCGCCCTGGGATCCATCACAGTGGCCAAGAGGATGGAGTAAGATAATTGGCCAGGGGCCGCCGGTACTCTGATTAGAAGTCCCGCCAGAATTAAAAGGTTGGCGTGAGAAAAAGTAAACATACAAAAGGGAGCAAGGATGGTTTGGCCAACAAATGCAAAGGGTCCAGGACAGGGAGGTCTATGAGTTGCCCCACCTTACAGATGATGAGACAGCATGGATTAGAGAGGTCAAGGTCACACATCTAGTCGAGGTTGAAGAGCCAGGATATAAACCAAGGCAGTCAGAGCAGAGCTCTTCACCACTATGCTGTAAGGCCACAAAGTGACTTTGGTTTCAGACTTCTCTGCAGCATCCGCTTTCAGAAGAAAATGGAGCAACAGCTAGACTTTTTAGAGAAAAAGATTGTAACCAAAAATTCGTACACTCTGCCAAATTGTCTTTCATGATAATAGCGAACAAATATTAAACACAAAACTGTGTGACATTTCTAAGTGCTTTATACATATTGACTCATGCACTCCATGAACAACCCTGTAAGACAGGAATTCTTCTTATCTTCATTTTACAGATGAGAAAACTGAGGCCCAGAGAAGTTAGGTAACTTACAGAAGAGCCAGGATGGTGCCTAGACAATCCCATCTTCTGAGTCCATGCTGTGAACTGCTCTTCCAGAATGCCAGAGTTCAAAAGCATATCATCAATGCCTACTTCTTGAAAAAAATCTAACAAAAATATATGCCATAACAAGAGATCAAAAACAAAACCAGAGTTCAAAAATGAGAAAATTATATGAAAACGACAAAGTTAGTTTTTAGAAGTCTAAATGATTACTCTGTATCTAAATCTAAGATTTTATTTAAAAAGAGAAGGGAGAGGAAAGTAAAAATGAACTCAATTTTGCTCAATCAGGAGGAACTAAAAGATTACCATTTCATTAAAAAATTTCTGATAATTTAAGAAATGTAGGCCACAGAATGTTTTTTTATTGTTGTTCTGCTTGAATATTTTATTTAGCAATCTTCCAAATACAGCTCGTGCCATAAACTCCTCTCAAGGAAAACAATAAGGTTTTTTTTTTATAATACAAACTCACAGATTCAAACTTATTTGATGTGTTTTAATCCACTATAATTATCTTTACTGATGTTTAAATTATCCCAACTCTAGCTAGTGGGAACTTTAAGTTGGCTCCTGAGTCCTTTCGGTATGACCTTGTAGTCTCTGATAGCTTTATTGCTATCAAAACACCTTGGATGTGTCCTTCCCCAGATCCAAAGAGTGCTTCAAGGTCATACATACTAGTTCTAAAAGAAACATTAAAAGATAGCATAGAAAAAGATGAAACATAATAAACTAAATGTATTGGTTATAATGATAAATATAAACGGAATCTGCTCCCATATTTAAGATTTTATTTTTCCTTTTTCTCCCAAAGTCCCCTGGTAGATAGTTGTGTATTTTTTAGTTGTTGGTCCTTCTAGTTGTGGCTGCTCCCATATTTAAAAACAAAATTTCCCAGACTGTATTTTTAAAAATCAATTCTATGTTATTTAAAAGAATTACACAATGGCACAAAAAGATCAATGTAAGAAAATGGGAAAAATACGCAAAACAGACACAAATTAAGGGAAACCAAAGATCAAAATAGTTAAATTAGTAGAATTTGAGAGGAAAAAAATGAATGAAATGGCATTGAAATGTATAAAACCAGGGGCCGGCCCGGTGGCGCAGCGGTTAAGTTCGCACGTTCCGCTTCTCGGCGGCCCGGGGTTTGCTGGTTCGGATCTCGGGTGCGGACATGGCACTGCTTGGCAGCCATGCTGTGGTAGGCGTCCCACGTATAAACTAGAGGAAGATGGGCACGGATGTTAGCTCAGAGCCAGGCTTCCTCAGCAAAAAGAGGAGGACTGGCAGTAGTTAGCTGAGGGCTAATCTTCCTCCAAAAAAAAAACCCAAAAAACAAAACAAAACAAAATGTATAAAACCAAAATATGAAGGATAGAGACTCACTTAATAATACAATTAATAAGTCTTATTCAATAGCTTTCTGGAAAGAAGCATGTATACTAGACACACCTTTTTTCCTAGTGCCCACAGAACACTTAGAAAAATTGAAAATATAGATGCACCGACAGTGACACTTAAACCGGGTTCAATTGCTGAAGAACACAGGACCCAAAATGACAAAGCTTACAAATCTACAGTTTATTACAGAGAAAGGACACACTAGAGCAAGAGCATGGAAGAATATACATCACAGCATATGACTCACAGCAGGGGTCTGGAGAGGCCAGGTGCAGGCTCCTATTGTCCTCTTTCTGTAAGGGCCAGGCCAGATGTCTTATGGATCCGGAACCACTGATGTGTGCACAGAACACTTCAGAACCAGTGAGACCAAAACGAAGTCTTTGCTGAGGTTGTTTATATTTTGCTAGTCACCTAGGCATAGCCCTGCTGCAGAACCAGCAGAACCCTGGGGCGGGGGCGGGGGAGTATCACACCAAGACCAGGTGCAACTCTTCAATCTCATTGTTATTAATAAACAATGCTGACAAGCTAGGTCAAACTGCCCTGAAACTCTTTGGACTCATGGTTACATAGACACACTATACATCAACATTTCATGCTTTGACCCTTTGACCAGAAGTCGGTGTCAAGCAAGAGCTTTAATTTAACCAAACAGCTCAGGTTAATTGCAGACCTGCTGTGACTAACCTTTACAGCACAGCTGCAAAACATGAAGTACATCTCAGTGATTTCCAAAACGCTGAAACCATACAAACCCTATTTCTGGATCACAATTCAAAAAATGAATAATTATGATGAATACAAAGTAATCAGAAATGCAAATTAAAACAAGGTACTTTTTTTAGAATATAAGGCTGATGAAAATTAATTAGAATGTTAATATCAGTAAGGATCTAGGGAAGCTAGGCCTCTTCATTCACTGCTCCTGGAGACATAAATTTGTAGAACCTTTCTCAGGTACATCTGGGTAATCTGTATTAAAATATTTAAAAAGGCACATTCTCTCAGTCCAGAAATTACATATTTGGCATTTCATCCTGAGGAAATAATTGAGGATATGAGCAAGCAAGGTTGTTTATTGCAGCGCAGTGGATAATAGCAAAATGTTGGAAACAATCAAAACATCCAGGAATATGGGGACTGTTTCAGTAATGTATATCCATATCCAACAAAAGACCCCAAATTGCTAAAGCAATCCTGAGAAAAAAGAACAAAGCTGGAGGCATCACAATCCCTGATTTGAAAACATACTACAAAGCTACAGTAATCAAAACAGCATGATACTGGTACAAAAACAGGTGCATAGATCAATGGAACAGAATTGAAAGCCCAGAAATAAAACCACACATCTATGGACAGCTTATCTTCGACAAAGGAGCTGAGGGCCTACAATGGAGAAAAGAAAGTCTTTTCAACAAATGGTGCTGGGAAAACTGGAAAGCCACATGTAAAAGAATGAAAATTGACCATTCTTTTTCACCATTCACCAAAATAAACTCAAAATGGTCAAAGACCTAAAGGTGAGACCTGAAACCATACGCTTCTAGAAGAAAATGTAGGCAGTACACTCTTTGACATCAGTATTAAAAGGATCTTTTCGGACACCATGTCTTCTCAGACAAGGGAAACAATAGAAAGAATAAACAAATGGGACTTCATCAGACTAAAGAGCTTCTTCAAGGCAAAGGAAAACAGGATTGAAACAAAAAACAACCCACTAACTGGGAAAAAATATTTGCAAGTCATACATCTGACAAAGGCTTAATATCCATAATATATAAAGAACTCATACAACTCAACAACAAAAAATCAAACAACCCAATCAAAAAACGGGCAGGAGACATGAACAGACATTTTTCCAAAGAAGATATACAGATGGCCAATAGACACATGAAAAGATGTTCATCATCGCTGATCATCAGGGAAATGTAAATCAAAACTACACTAAGATATCACCTTACACCCATTAGAATGACAGAAATAACTAAAACAAATAGTAACAAATGTTGGAGAGGTTGTGGAGAAAAAGGAACCCTCATACAATGCTGGTGGGAATGCAAACTGGTGCAGCCACTATGGAAAACAGTATGGAGATTCCTCAAAAAATTAAAAATAGAACTACCATACGATCCAGCTATCCCACTACTGGGTATCTATCCAAAGAGCTTGAAGTCAGCAATTGCAAAAGTCCCATGCACCCCAATGTTCGTTGCAGCATTATTTACAATAGCCAAGACGTGGAAGCAACCTAAGTGCCCATCAACAGATGACTGGATAAAGAAGATGTGGTATATATACATAATGGAATACTACTCAGCCGTAAAAAAGAACAAAATCATCCTATTTGCAACAACATGGATGGACCTTGAGGGAATTATGTTAAGTGAAATAAGCCAGATAGAGAAGGACAATCTCTGTATAACTCCACTCATATGAGGAATTTAAAAATGCAGACAAAGAGAACAGATTAGTGCCTACCAGGGGAAAGGTGGGGTGGGGGGCGGGCACAAAGGGTGAAAGGGTGCACTTACAACATGACTGACAAACAATAATTTACAACTGAAATTTCACAAGATTGTAACCTATCAACTCAATAAAAATTAAATTAAAAAAATAATAATTTTGTAGAGGTCTCTTTGTGGCAGGCTCTATTAGTTGCATGTCTAAAATTCTTTCCCCTCTTCTTCAATAGTAACAGAACCTGGATACAATTCAGGGCAGCAACATTCACTGCTCCAGGCACAAAATCGTGACAATCCTGTTCCCACTTTCCCAGCTTCCCTTGCACCTAGGAGTGGCCACATGACCCAGTTCCAGTCAATGAAATGTAAGAAGTCTACTGGGGGTTTGAGAAAGTTTTTTGCTTTGCTAATAAAAGAGAAAAATGTTCTTTTTTTTTTTTTGAGGAAGCCTGGCCCTGAGCTAACTGCTGCCAATCCTCCTCTTTTTGTTGAGGAAGACTGGCCCTGAGCTAACATCTGTGCCCATCTTCCTCTACTTTCTATGTGGGATGCCTACCACAACATGGCTTGCCAAGCAGTGCCATGTCCGCACCCTGGATCCGAACTGGCAAATCCCGGGCCACCAAAGCGGAACGTGTGCACTTAACTGCTACACCATCGGGCCAACCCTGAGAAAAATGTTGTTGATGCCATCATCTACCTCAGACCTTACATTAAGTGAGAAAAATTAACTATTTGTTAAGCAAGAGTTGGTTGGATTTTCTGTTATTTGGAGCCCAAAGTGTCCCTAACTGTGGGTGGATACTGTGATGTGCTTCCCCAGATCCCCTCAGGACTCCCAGATACTGAGAGGGCTACAGGTTCACAGTCTTCATCTGCCAGCTATCTCCAGGAAGTGCACTCAGTTGAAGTTAGCTGCCTTGCTCAATGTCACATCCACTTCTCAGGAGGCAACCCATATGAAACTCCACAGGAGTATAAAGGTGCAGCCTTCTTTCTTTAATTTGAGACAACTCTGCAGGGCCCTCCCAGATCCAGAACTGGAGCCCTTGTGACTACTGCACCATTGCCTAACTTCTCTTTCTGCCTAATCCTACTTTATCCCCTTCCCCGATGGTGTTGATCTTAAGAGTACTCCCTAATAAACTTCCTGCACTGAAATCTCTACCTCAGAGTCTATTTCCTGGGGAACCCCACCGACAGCACCACTGACACATGTATTCACATAAAAAGATGTCCAAAATATATTGCTAAATGACACAACAAGTTATAAAGCAGTATGCATGGTGTTCTCTTATTATACAGATTATATATCTGCATAGAAAAAATTTCTGTGAAGGAAAACACTAACATTTTAATAGCAGGACTTGTGTTTCCAACAATATGCTGGACTAGATGTTTAGAGCAACTCCTTCTAATTCAGAAGACATTAAACGCCAAAAGAAGAAGTCTTAATATGTAGAGTAGTGGTGGGAAAGTAAGGGAATTCTGGGGGCAGGGGTTAGCAAAAATGATAGGAAAGCAAAAATCCACAAGGGCTAGAGATAATATTTACTCTGGTGGTATCTGCTAATTCCTGATGGCCTAGAGGCAGGTTTTAATGAACCATTGCTGTAGGGGACAGGAGACAAATCCTAGAGCCCAAGCAGTGTGAGAGGTCAGGATGGAGAGCCTTACATAGAGGCAGGAGAGCCAAAGGGCAACAGTCTCAAGAAGTTTAACTGGAAAAAGCCCATCCTGCAGATGGAACTGAGGGAAGTAAATTCCATGGGAACAGCCAAGCACAAGCAAATGCACATGGGTGTGGGCCACACCTAAACCTGAATCTCTGTGGCCCAAAATAAACCCTATGCCAAAAATAGAGATCAAAGTGGTCCTTGGTAGTGCCCATAGGAAACTATTAGAAGAAAATAAAAAATTTTCTTTGGAGGAATACATTTACAAAGAATTGAAAGAATTATCATAAAGTTACAAATTCAGAATAATAAATAAATCACTAAATCCATGAGGGTGAGCATAAACATCAAACTTCAGAATCAGGCACACATACAAAAAACTACTGTATAGTGGGATATTCAGAAACCGAATATAAAATAATGATGCTTATTGTGTCTAAAGAATTAAAGATAAGGTTGATAGAATAAAGGACACAGAGACCATCAAAACTGACTAGGGTAGATTTGAAAGAAAATCAAATAGGTGTTTATACAATAAAAAAGTAATAATTTTAAAAAGAGATTCAAAGGATGTTATAAACAGCAGATAGAACTAAAGAGAAAATTAGAGAATTAGAAGATAGATCTAGGGGCTGGCCCAGTGGCGCAGCAGTTAAGTTTGCACATTCTGCTTCAGTGGCCTGGGGTTTGCTGGTTCAGATCCCAGGTGTGGACCTCCGCACCACTTGTCAAACCATGCTGTGGCAGGTGTCCCACATATAAAGTAGAGGAAGATGGGCATGGATGTTAGCTCAGGGCCAGTCTTCCTCAACAAAAAGAGGATTGGCAGCAGATGTTAGCTCAGGGCTAATCTTCCTCAAAAAAAAAGTGGGAAGACGATAGATCTAAATAATTTACCAATATAAGACAAAAAGAATGACAGAAAATATTAGAGGTTAAGAGAAATAGAGAATGAAGAAAGTTCAATATATGTTCCAAGTGGCATTGCAGAAGGAGAGAAGAAAAATAATAGAGGAAAATATACAAAGAGATAAGGTTTCAGAAATGATGAAAGACATCGATCTTCAGATGCAGAAACCAAGCAGGATAATTAAAATAAATCCACACGTAAACACATAGTAATAAAACTGCAGAATACCAAAGACAAGCAGACTTTCCAATAATGGTAGTCAGAAGAGAATGAAATAGTATCTTTGAAATGGCAAGAAAAATAACTGTCACCCTAGAATTTTATACCTAGCAAATAAACTTTTATGAATGAGGATGAAATAAAGATATTTTCAGACATAAACAAATATCATTAAAATAACTTTTAAAGAAAATATCGAAGAAGGATAAAAATGATTCTAAGAGGAACATCTGGGACATAAGAAGGAATAGTAAGCAATATTCAACATTGTACTGGAAGTCCTAGCCAGTGAAAAAAGGCAAGAAAAAGAAATAAAGGGTATACATATTGGAAAAGAAGAAATAAAACTGTTTCTATTGACAATCTGTCCATGTAGAAAAACTCAAAAAGTCTACCAAAAAACTACTAGAACCAACAAGTGGGTTTATTAAGGTCCTAGGACATGAGGTCAGTATACAAAAACCTATTCCATTTCTGTATACTAGCAATAAACAATTGGAAACTGAAAATTTAAAATAGTACTATTTACAAGAGCACCAGAAACATGAAATCCTTAGGTATGATTCTTAAAAAATATGTGCAAGATCTGTACGCTGAACATTACAAAACTTCAATGAAAGAAATCAAAGAAGACCTACATACATAAGGATATACTGTCTTCATAAATTGGAAGACTCATTGTTGAGATGTCTGTGGTAGGTAGCCATTAAGATGGCCCCCAATGATCCCTGCCTTTGGGTATTCACGCCCTCGCATAACCCCTCCTCTTGAGTGTGGGCTACACCTAGTCATGCGCTTCTAATGAATAGAATATGGCAAAAATCACTTGCTTCCTAGATTAGATTGCAAAGAGTCTGGCTTTTGTCTTGAGCACTCTCTCACTCTCTTGCTCTGAGGAAAGCTAGCTGTCATGTTGTGAGCTGCTCTATAGAGAGGCCCACAGGTCAAGGAACAGAGGGAGGTTTCCAGCCAACAGCCCACAAGGAACTGAATCTTGCCTCATGAGTGAGTTTAGAAGCAGAACCTCCCCAAGTTGAGCCTTCAACTCAGCCCTGGCTGATAACTTGATTGCAACCTTGTAAAAGGCCTTGAGGCAGAGGCAACCAGCTAAGATGCACCCAGATTACCGACGCACAGAATCTGTGAGACAATAACTATTTGATGTTGTAGACTGTTTAATTTTTAGATAATTTTTTGTGCAGTAATAGATAATAAAATGTTAATTCTCCCCAAATTGATTGATTCCATGCAATCCCAAAGAAAATCCCAGAAAGACTTTTTGTAGAAACTGTCAAGCTGACTCTAAAATTTATATGGTAAAGCAAAGGAAATAGAATAGACAAAACAGTTTTGAAAAAAAAGAACAAAGCTGGAGGATTCACAGTGCCTGATTTCAAGATGTGATATAAAGCTAGAGTAATCAAGACAGTGTGGTATTGGCAAAAAGACCCATAGATCCATGGAATAGAACAGAGAGTCCAGAAATAAACCCCACATATATGGTGAATTGATTTTTGACAAAGGTGCAAAGGCAATTTTTAGAAAGATGATCTTTTCAACAAATGCTGCTGGAACCACTCACATGCAAAACAAACAACCAACCTACCTCACTGTATACCTTACGCCATGTATACAAACGAGCTAAGCATAGGTCGTAGACCTAGATGTAAAACTTCAAACTTTTAGAAGAAAATCTTTGTGACTGGCTTAGACAAAGATTTCTTATCTCTGACACTAAAAGGACAATCCACAAGAAATTGATAAGTTGGACTTCACCCAAATTCTGCTCTTTGAAAAACACTGTTAAGAAAAGGAAAAAGACAAACCATAGTCTGAGAAAAATATTTGCAAAACACATATCTGATAAAGGAATTGTAAGCAGAATACATAATGAACTCTTAAACTCAGTAATAAGAACACAAACAACCCAAATAAAAAATGGTCAAAATATTTGAACAGACACTTCACTAAAGAAGATATATGGATGACAAAAAGCACATGAAAAGCTGCTCGACATCATTAGTCATTAGGGAAATGCAGATTAAAATCATAATAAAATACCACTCCACTCCCTCTAGAATGGGTAAGATTAAAAGGACTGATAATACCAACTTCAAAGCAAGGATGTGGGGTAAGTAGAACTCTCATGTGTTGCTAGTGGGAATACAAAATGTTATGGGCACTTTGGAAAACAGTTTAGTAGTTTCTTATAAAGTTGAACATACATTTAGAAAGTTAAACATACATAGGCTGAATAATGGCCTCCCAAACATGCCCACATCCGAATCCTTGGAATTTGTGAAAGTTACTTTATATGGTAAAAGGAATAAATTGCAGACATGATTAAGTTAAGGATATTGGGATGAGATTATCCTGGATTAATTGGGTAGGCCTGATGTTATCACGATGCTCCCTATGAGACACAAGGAGTCAGAGTAAGAGGAGAAGGTGATGTGATGATGGAAGCAGAGATTAGAGTGATGAGCTTTGAAGATGGAAGAAGGGGGCTTCATCCATCCTCCTGTATTCTACTTGAAGAAGGAATACAAGTGGCCACTAGAAGCTGAAAAAGGCAAGGAAAAGGATTCTCCCCTCAGAGCCTCCAGGAGGAATCAGCCCTACTGACACTTGATTTTAGCCACTGAAGACTCATTGTGGACTTCTGACCTCCACAACTGTAAGAGAATGAATTTGTGCTGTTTTAAACCAATAAGTTTGTGGTAATTTGTTACAGCAGCAATAGGAAACGAATACAACTGGCCCTACCACTCAGCATTCTCACTCCTAGATATCTACCCAAGAGAAATGAAGACATATGTTTATATAAAACCCTGCACGCAAATGTGTACAGTAACTTTATCAATAATTGTTAAAAACTGGATACAACCCAGATGTCCTTCAACTAGTGAGTGGATAAACAAACTGTGGTATGTCAATAAAACAGAATAATATTCAGCACGATAAAGCAACGAACTACTGATGCACGCAACAACATGGAAGGACCTCAAATGCATTATGTACGTGAAAGAAGCTAGGCTCAAAAAGCTACACACTGTGTGATTCCATTTATATGATATTTGGAAAAAAGCAAAACTATAAAGACAGAATAGAGATCAGGGGTTTCCAGAGGTAGGGAGTAAAGATTGTACACAAATATTCATAGCAGCATTATTCACAACAGCCAAAATGTGAAAACTATCCAAATGTCCATCAACTGATGAATGTATAAATAAAATGTGGTATATTCATACAATGCAATATTATTCAGCAATAAAAGAAATGAAGTATTATTCTGACATATGCTACAACACAGATGAACCTTGAGGACACTATGCTAAGTGAAATAAGCCAGTCACAAAAAGACAAACACTGTATGATTCCACTTATATGAAATGCTTTGAGTAGTCAAAATCTTAGAGACAGAAAATAGAATGGTGGTTGCCAGGGGTTAAAGGGAGGGGAGGAATGCAGAGTTATTGTTTAATGGGTGTAGAGTTTCAGTTTTACAAGATTAAAAGAATTCTGGAGATGAATGTGGTAATGGTGGCACATTATGAATGCTATCTAATATCACTGAACTGTACTGAACCATCAAAATGGTTCAGATGGTAAATTTATTTTATGTGTATTTTACCATAATAAAAAAAATTGGGGAAAAAAAGGAATGAAGTACTGATACATGCTACAACATGATGAACCTTGAAAACATTATGCTAAGTGAAAGAAAGACACAAAATGCCACATATTGCATGACTCCATTTATATGAAATACACAGAATAGGCAAATCTATAAAGACATAAAGTAGACAGGTGGTTGCCTAGGGCTGGAGATGGGGATGGTGGTATGGGGTAAATGGAGAGTGACTGCCAATGGGTATGAGATTTCCTTTTGGAGTACAAAAATGTTCTAGAATTAATTGCAGTGATGGTTGCACAGCTCTGTGAATATACTAATAACCATCAAATTGTACACTTTAAATGGGTGAATTGTATGGTATGTGAATTATATCTCAATTAAGCTGCTTTTTAAAAAGACATCCAGATTGGTAAAAGGGAGTAAAATTGTCTGGCACATGATCATCTATGTAGAAAATCTGATGGAATCTACAAAAAAGCTACTAGAACTAATAAGTGAGTTTAGCAAGATAGTAGGATACAAAAAAAATATACAAACATCAATTTTATTTCTACTATTCATAATAAACAGTTGGAAATTGAAATTTTGAAAAACAACTTTATAATAGCATAAAAATATGAAATACTTGGGGATAAACCTGCAAAAAGACATGAAAGATCTGTATACTGAAAACTACAAAATATTGCAAAAGAAATTAAATAAGACCTAAATAAGTGGAGAGATATCCCTAGTTCATAGGTTGGAAGACTCAGTATTAAAATATAAATTCTCTCCCACATTGATCTACAGATTCAGTGCAATCCCAAAGTCCAAGCAGGCTTTTTTGAAAAAATGACAAATAGATCAATGGAACAGAATAGAGAGTTCAGAAATAAATCCATAAATATATGGACAACTTATTTTTTACAAGGGTGCAAAGGCAATGCAGTGGAGAAAGAATAGCCTTTTCAACAAATGGTACTGGAAAAATTGGATAGCCACATGCAAAGAAAAGAACTCACACCATATACCAAAATTAATTCAAAATGGATCATATACCTAAATGTAAAACCTAGAAGTGTAAAACTTCCAGAAGAAAACAAAGGAGAAAATCTTTGTGACCTTGGGTTAGGTGAGATTTCTTAGATAGGATAACAAAAGCATAATCCGTTAAAAAACAAAGTGATAAATTAGATTCTATCAAAATTAAGAACTACTATTCAAAAGAAACTTCTGCTAGAATGAACAGACAAGCCACAGACTGGGAGAAAATCTCCGCAAAGAATAAGTCTGATAAGGAACTTGTATACAGAGTATATAAGAACTCTCAATATCCAACAATAAAAAAACAAATAACCCAATGGGCAAAAGATCTGACCAGACACTTCACCAAAGAAGATATATGAAGGGCAAATAAGCACATGAAAAGATATTAAATATCATTAGTCCTTAAGGAAATGCATATTAAACCATAGTGAGATACCAATTCATTCCTATCAGAATGGCTAAAATCAAAAAGACTGATGATATAAAGAGAAATGAAAGCCTACGTCCACACAAAGACCATACATAAATGTTCAAAGTAGTTTTATTTGTAATAGCCCAAAACTGGATACAACTCAAATGTCCATCAACAGGTGAACTACCCAACATGGATATACAAATCGTGGTCTATCCAAACAATGGAATACTACTCAGAGGAACTACTGATACATGCAACAATATGGACAAATCTCAAAATAATTATGTTGAGTAAAAGAAGTCAGACGAAATAAGAACACATGCTATTTGATTCCATTTATATAGAACTCTAGAAAATGCAAACTAATTTATACTGACAGAAAGTAGATCAGTGGTTGCTTGGAGATGGGGGCTAGGAAAGACAGAAGGGAGGGACTAAAGTGGCACAAGGAAACTTACAGGGATGATGGAGGATATATTCACTATTTTGATTGTGGTGATGGTTTTATGGGTGTATACATATGTCAAAACTTATCACATTGTCCTTTCAATATATGCAATTTACTGTATATCAACTATACCTCAACAAAGCAATTGAAATTTTTAAAATTAAAATCTATGTATTGTGTATTGAGAATATTTTTCCCCGACTCAATTTTCTATGTGAAAATTATAACCATAGTCATGCTTGACTAGGCACCCACCACTTACTGGTTACCAGAAGCAGATAAACAGGAATTAAAAGGCTAAGTTATTTTTCTCCTTAGAAAATTTTCCATCTTTTTACTTGCAGAATTAAACTTCTTCAGTCAATGCACTTCAACATTTGGCTAAAATGTGAAATGTTTTAGTAAAGTCAGGAAGGAAATGAAAGATAAGAAAACAAAATTTAAATTAAAAAATTCTATCATACTGCCTCGTCCATTATCATTGTTGATCTCTCGTCACAATCTGACCAAAATATTATTATTTTTCTAAAGATTGGCACCTGAGCTAACAACTGTTGCCAATCTTTTTTTTTTTTTTGCTTTTTCTCCCCAAATCTCCCCAGTACATATTTGTATATTTTAGTTGTGGATCCTTCTAGTTGTGGCATGTCGGATGCCACCTCAACACGGCCTGATGAATGGAGCCGTGTCCGCGCCCAGGGTCTGAACCTGCGAAACCCTGGGCCTCTGAAGCTGAGCACGCGAACTTAACCACTCGGCCACAGGGCTGGCCCACCCCCCCCAAATGTTATTAAGTATTATTAATTTAACTAGCATGGAGCTTCAAGTCTGGAACCAAATGATAGAAAAAATGGAGTTCTGCCAGAAAAGGAATGCGACTCTGTAATTCAGCCCCTGTTCCAGCTATCCTTCATGTGCAAAGGTAAACATTTTTAGACATTTAAGGAGTCATGTCCCTTTCCGAAAAGATAACTGGATGCAATAATCATGGCATATGAAAAATTAATCAGAATGAGGCAAGCTCCAAATATGAGAAACACTAGGTGAGGCTTAATTTTTTTTTTTTTGCTTATGGATGTCCAATTATTCAAGCACCATTTGTTGAAAAGATTATTCTTCCTCCATTGAACTGCTTTTGCATGTGTGTCAAACATCAATTTGAGGGCCAGCCCTGGTGGCCTAGTGGTTAAGTTCAACACGCTCCGCTTTGGTGGCCCAGGTTTGGTTCCTGGGTGCAGATCTACACCACCCGTCTGTCAGTGGCCACGCTGTGGCAGCAGCTCACATACAAAAAGAGGAAGATTGGCAACAGATGTTAGCTCAAGGTGAATCTTCCTCAGGAAAAATAAAAAAAAAAACAATTTTGCGTATTTGTTTTGGTCTATTTCTGGGTTCTATTCTATTCTATTGATCTATGTGTCTATTCTTCCACCAATATCACACTGTCTTTATTACTGTAGCTATAAAGTATATCAACATCAGGTAGAGTGATTATTCCCACTTTATTCTCTTTTTCAAAATTGTTTTAGCTATTCTAGTTCCTTTGCCTTTCCTTATAACTTTTGGAATAAGCTTGTCTATATATACAAGAAAAAAACCTTGCTGGAATTTTGATAGGAATTGTGTTAAACTCGTATATGAATTCGGAGAGAATTGCTATCTTTACTGTCTGCCAATTCATGAACATAATATGTCTATTTATTTAAATCTTTCATTTCTTTCATCAACATTTAAAATTTTCAGTATACAGATCCTTTACAGGTTTTTTTAGATTCCTACCTAGGTTTTTATTTTGGTAGTGATTTTGAATGGCATTGTTTTTAATTTGATTTCCACATGTTTATTGCTAGTGTATAGGAATAGGTTGATTTTTGTGTGTTTATTTTGTACTCTGAAACCTTGCTGAACTCATTAGTTCTACAAGCTTTTTTATAGATTCCTTGGGATTTTCTATGTAGACAATCACACCATCTGCAAATAGGGATAGTTTTCATTCTTTCTTTCTGATCTGAATGCATCTTATTTCCTTTTCTTGCTTTATTACACTGGCTAGGACTCCTAGTACTATGTTGAATAGGAGTGGTGAGGTGGACGTCTTTGCCTTGTTCTTGATCTTAGGGGGAAAGCATTCAATCTTCTACCATTAAGCATGATGTTAGCTATACAGTTTTTTTTAGATGCTCTTTATCAAGTTGAGAGTTCTCCTATATTCCTAATTTGCTCAGAGTGTTTATTATAAATTAGTGTTTAATTTTGTTAAATGCTTTTTCTGCATCAATTATACTATCAAGTGATTATTCTACTTTAGCATGTTTATAGGATGGATTACACTGATTGATTTTTGAATATGGAACCTTACATCCTGGAATAAACTCCACTTGGTCATGGTGTATACTTCTTTTTATATATTACTAGATTCAATTTGCTAAATTTTTTTGGCGGATTTCTGTGTTCATGAGTGATATTGTTCTGTAGTTTTCCTTTTTTGTACTGCTTGTGTCTGATTTTGGTATTATATTGTCCTCAAAATGAGTTTGGAAGTATTCCCTTCTCTTCAATATTCTGGAATAGTTTATGCAGAATCAGTGCTAAAACTCATATAATTTTAAAGCTGCAAGACACTTCTGAAATCACCAAGTACTGACCAGACCTTGATTTGACTAGAGAGACACCAGAGACCCCATTTTTTCTCTCCAGGTAGCCAGATTCAATAGAAGATTTCTATACCTTTGAGGATTAGCAAAGGAATTAAAATGATTATTGGTTTTTTTTTGCTAGGAAAGATTCGCTCTGAGCTAACATCTGCTGCCAATCTTCCTCTCTCTTTTTTTCCCTCCCCAAAGCCCCAGTACATAGTTGTATACTCTAGTTGTAAGTCCCTCTAGTTCTTCTATGTGAGCCGCTGCCACAGCATGGCTACTGACAGACGAGTGGTGTGGTTCCATGCCTGGGAAATGAACCTGGGCTGCCAAAGTGGAGCACGCCAAACTTTAACCACTAGGCCATCAGGGCTGGCTCTAAAATGACTATTCTTGACACAGAGTAAAAAGAAGATAGCATGCTCAGAAGGAGCTGAAAAGTCATTTCATAACAAAGTTGATATTTGCTCTCTTCATTGCACTATAAAACCAGGAAATGACAAATAAATTCAAATGTTGAGGAAAGAATGAACCAAAGCAGTAAGGGCTGGTGAGTCTTAGGTTGGTTTTCCCCAGAATCTGACTCTGAGGCAAGGATTCGAGTGCAAGTAGTTTATTTAGAAGGTACAAAAAGAAACAAACAAAAACCTCAGTAGGAGAATGAGGAAGTTACTAAGGAAGTAAGACAAGGAAGGCAAGGCAGCCAACAGAGTATGTTATTAAGTCTGTTACCACTGTGGGTGACTGGAACCTAACTGTGCTGGGGAAACTCTGAGAACCAGTATAAAATACACACACACCTCAGTTATTCTACCAAAGACAGAAGGAGCTGGAATATTTAACCACCAACTTCTTTCAGGCATTGAGTGAGCACCACTCCTCAAGGGCATTAATTCCCTGGCACTTCTCGCCTGCTGCTTAAAAACCAGTGGCAGTGGGCTCCAGTGGCAGAATACCCTAAACAAACAAAGTCACTCTGCTTACCAAAAAACAAAACCAAAAGCAACAGTTTTACCTGTTGGTCCCAATATTTATTCCTTTTCCAGGTTTTGCATTTGTCCTTTAACCCACTCGTTTTTTTGTGTGTGCGGTTCTTTGTCTCTCTATACTGACAATTTACAAAATCACATTTTCCCAGGTTTAAATTTAAAAAGTTGTTTCCCATTAGTACATTGCAGTGTCTTCCTAACGATGCCATTAAATATGAATACAGAATTTTATGAATAAAAAAAATGTGGTGAGGGCTAGTAGGTTGGAAGTAGGGTTGCATGCACTGAAGTGGTAAAGGTGAGGGTATTTGGGCAGCGCGTCCACAGCACCTGCCACAGCTGGGGAGGGAATCACATTTTGGAGACAGAGAGAGAAATTACTTTCCAGAGAAAGATTTGTATGATTTTAGAAGGAAAATATGAATATCATGATTTAATTTATTCCAAAATTACTCAAACTATATTCCTGAGGGCGACACTAAAATTCTTGTCAAAAATAATATTCCTTTGATGCTGTGCCTTCAGAAATAATCTGTGAAGGCAAAAAGGGACTGGCAATGCACAGTCTTTGCATAGAGCATTTTTATTCACTTTAAATTAATGCAAACCTGAATATTATCATCTGATCCTATTTTCTTTAGCATGTTAAAGGAATTACATTAAATTATTTGTGCTAAATGAGAAAGTACTCTGAATGAGAAAAAAAGTAATGGATCGTATGCTGAGAATAACCTATGGATTAATATTTAAAGTTTCTCAAGAGATGATGTCATAATAAAACTCCCTAGGACAGATAGTATAATGGCATTAGTCACAGATTTCCGGAAATGCTGATCCAACATCTTTTAACACTGGAGGCTTTTTATTTATAGAAACCCATAATAATTATTGATCCAAAATAAGCTCAGGTTGTGTTTGATTCTTTCTTAATATTCCATGATGGAATGGTATAATTTTTGGTAATTATCTTTTTAGTCTAGTCCATAACCATCATATCTTGATGTTTTCACTTTTATAAGTTTCTCATATCTCTGCAAATGTTGAAGAATTTTGGAGAATATAATTTGACAGGTTAATTTTAATGCCAAAGATTGTCATAATTTAATATTACCAGGGAGAAATGAATATTCACTTTTCCAAAAATACAGAAGGAAATGACTTACTCTTGGAGAACTTTAAAAAATGATACACATGAATATTTTAAAGTTAATGTCATTTCTATGAATCATAGCTGAATATAATACTGTAAATTTATAGAGTAGGGTTGAAAATTTTTGGTTTTTGGGCAATCTTTATTTTTTCATATCTTTCTGGTCCACAAATCTGAGCATCTCACCTACTTCCAAGCAAAGATTTAATAGTAGAGGTGAAGTAAGTTCTCATTACTAAAACTTCATTAATTTTATAAACATAATATATATAACATAAAACATTCACTAGTACTATGAAAATAAGTCACAAAAGTATTTTCTTTTCTTTTCTTTTTCTTTTTTTTGAGGAAGATCAGCCCTGAGCTAACATCTGACAATCCTCCTCTTTTTGCTGAGACTAGCCCTGAGCTAAAATCCATGCCCATCTTCCTCTACTTTATTTATTTATTTTTGAGGAAGATTAGCCCTGAGCTAACTGCTGCCAATCCTCCTCTTTTTGCTGAGGAAGCCTGGCCCTGAGCTAACATCGTGCCCATCTTCGTCTACTTTCTATGGGACGCCTACCACAGCATGGTGTGCCAAGCGGTGCCATGTCCACACCCAGGATCCGACCGGCAAACCCCGGGCCGCTGAGAAGCGGAATGTGCGAACTTAACCGCTGCGCCACCGGCCGGCCCGTTCCTCTACTTTATATGTGGGACGCCTACCACAGCATAGCTTGATGAGTGGTGCCATGTCCACACCCGGGATCTGAACTGCCCAACCCCAGGCCGCCAAAGCAGACATGCGCACTTAACTGCTGCACCACTGGGCTGGCCTCGCGACGAAAGTATTTTAAATTAAACCACATTTAAAATAATTTAGCCAAGTACTGTCCATGAATAGGAAGCCTTGACGTTTGATTTTAAGCAAATCAACATTTTTTCAAGTTGTCAATATTATTCTAGAAATAATTAGCATTAGTTAGGGAAACTATTCTTGATTCATCATAGGAAAAAGTTACAGAGAGCATCAAGTTATAGAATCTTATTATTCGGTGTCCTTTTTTTAACTTAAGTTTCTGATTATTTAGAAATACGTAATGAAATTTCCTCCTCCTCTTTTTAAGAATCTTTTATTGCTGAGTTCCTACAAACTGTTTCTATGAAATTTGCAGTGACTGTCAGTGGTGCTTGGTAAATGCACCATTGTTAAAACTGGCTTTGAAAAACAGGTTTCTGTACAAGTGGTTATGCAGTGAATAATTTCTCCAGGAAGGCATTGCTGCAGTATTTCTATGCTATTATCAGGAGTCCCCTTGTCAGTTAATATATATTTCACACATAAGGCCTAACACTTTTGGAGATGCCTTCTGAGTTGGCAACCAAGCTAATGCTATAGAGTGAACTATAACAAACTGTCCCTCAAGAAGGTTCTGTCAGTTGCCTGAAATTAATGAAAGTCCTTAAAAATTACTTCGTATTTTTATAGCATCCCATTTAGGCATGTAATAAATGTTCAATATAAATTTGCTGAATTAGTACTTTTGTTGTTGTTAATAATAAAAAATGAGTCTCTAGATCCACCTAGCAATTTATGGGAAATACAGAGGGCAGAAGAATGTGTTAAGCTACCCCATAGGAATTCAATCAGCAAAATCCATATCCTGGAAGATGCTACAGATCAACGATCCAGTTTTGCCAACCAATTGTAAGGGGAATAAAAAGAGGTGAATGGGGAACCTACAGACTAAAAAGAGGTAAAAGCCATATAAAAGTAATAGGTGAAATTAAACCATAGTGTTTATGGATACATGTTCACGTGATGAAACTATAAAGTAATGAAGTGATTATCGTAAAAGTCAGAAAGTATGGTTATCCTTAGGAGAAGGGGAGCAGGTGGAGGGCTTCTGGAGTGGTCAGCCATGGTTCTTTTTCTGACATGGATGGTAGTTACAAAGGTGTCTTGCCTTATAATAATTCATTAAACTGTATATGTTGTGTTTTTGTTTTTGTTTTGCTGAGGAAGATTCGCCCTGAGCTAACATCTGTGCCAATCTTCCTCTATTTTGCATGTAGGTTGCCACCACAGCATGGCTGATGAGTGGTGTAGTTCCATGCTCGGGATCTGAACCCACGAACCTGGGCCACTGAAACAGAGCACACTGAACCCAACCATTCCACTACAGGACCGGCCCATTGTATATTTGTTTTATATGGTTTTCTATAGATGTGTTATACTTAAAAATAAAAAGTTTAAGACATAAACAACAAGAAATGCATATATTTTCAAGTTACGAATTTGATATCATGACCGAGTTGAGAAGTGTCCAGTAGCACACCATAATATAGCATCTCTACAGACAGATACAATAGATATAAATAACATCAATATTATAGATAATAGTAAAATGTAGTAAAATAATTAGGAAGTGATGAATTTTGAGTAACTAACTGTGCTTTTAATATAATAGTTTACTTAATCGTAAATTTATACAATTTAATTTCTAACAATGTCTGTATTTAACAACTGGCTCACAAAATTCCTGGAAATTTAACAACCAGCTTGAGCAAGCTAAGTATGAGCTGCTCCAGCACACTCCTATCTGCATCCCAACAATTCTCCTGCTTTCTTATATTTTTTAAAAATTTAGTTTTTAAAATCAAACACATACTTGCATAGTTTTAAAAGTCAAATAGTTCTACAATGATTGCTTTTTTTTTTGAGGAAGGTTAGCCCTGAGCTAACTACTGCCAATCCTCCTCTTTTTTTTTTTGCCGAGGAAGACTGGCCCTGAGCTAACATCCATGCCCATCTTCCTCTACTTTATACGTGGGACGCCTACCACAGCATGGCTTTTTGCCAAGTGGTACCATGTCCGCACCCAGGATCCGAACTGGCGAACCCCAGGCCACCGAGAAGCGGAATATGCGAACTTAACCACTGCGCCATGGGGCTGGCCCCTACAATGATCGTTATAAAGTCCACTAGACTCCTGTTCCTCTTTCCCCCAGTTTTTGATCCTTAGAGGCAACTGTTTCAATTCTTTGAACTGATTCTGTCTTTACATGGCTGTCTTTTTATAAAGACACCAGTCCTATTGGATTAGGGGCCCACCCTACACTAGTATGATCTCATCTTAACTAATTACATCTGTAACAACTCTATTTCCAAATAAAGTCACTTTCTGAAGTACTGGGGGTTAGGACTTCAACCTATCTTTTCCGGAGGACAGGACGAGACACAATTCAACCCACAACAGTGGGAAGGGATTTGGTGTTCTAATTGCTTCTTAAACAGATTTTAAGTGAATTCCTTCCCCTTCGCCTCTCACTTCCAAACATAACCTGTTTGCTGTTGCCAATTCTTCAGTCTTCCGGGGGTCCCACTGTGTAAGCTGGTTTGCTTCTTAGCTTTCCGCAAGGCCAGTTTAAGATAGTGTTTTCTCAGATCTGGTACATCAACTACCACTCATAAGTTTTCCAACTGACAAAATTTTGCTACTGTTTTCCCTGATCTCTCTTTATCATTGAAGGTTCATGCCTTAAAAAAAAATCTCTTTACTGTTATTTTAGAAGGGCTTGATGGGGGCAGAGATTAAGACAGATATTCAAGTCAGCATTTTTAGCCAGAAGGTCTTCTACATGTATCTTCATTATCTCCTCTTCCATTGGTGCCTTCTTTCTTAATTCTGTCGCATCTCAAACCACAACAAAACCTTTAAGGGAAAGAATTTCTCTAATCTCTATACAGTCATGCCTTGCTTAACAACGGGGATATGTTCTGAGAAATGTGTTGTTAGGCGATTTCATCGCTGTGTGAACATCATAGAGTGCACTTACACAAACCTAGATGGTATAACCTACTACACACCTAGGGTATATGACACTGATCTTATGGGACCACTGTCATTTATGCAGTCTGTCTTTGACTGAAACATTATTATGTGGTGCATGACTGTACATCTGAATAGTGGAGGGATAGAAAGAGATGGGGTAGGGAGAGAGAGAAACAGATTTGGCTGATTCATACTCTATGATACCACTCTGCCTCCATGAAGTGGACAAGCAAATGTCAGTACAGTACTCACCACTCAAAAGGAGAATGGCCAGAAAGCAATGTGATAATGCATATGAATAGCTATAAAAATGTTTAAAATCTCTGGTGCAGTAAGTAGTACCACTCACTCTGAAGATGTAAGGATATAATTCAACAGAATGAAGTGACAATGTGGACTTTCATTTATGAGAAAATGGTAGACTAATTATTCTGAAAAACCATCCCACTGCAAAAACCATAGAAACCCTAGATAAAATACAAAAAAACCCATCTTTTAAAAGGTAGAGTTGAGTTTGTAAGAAGTAAAATCCTCAGGGGTGAAAATAAAGAAGGAGCTACAAACCAGCCTGGGAAATGGCTGATGACCACGAGCACATTCATGACTCCCAGGAACCTAAAGTCTTGGGTTTTAATGATCTCATATGTGTGGAGACAGGATCTTGGGCTCAGGGAAGGTAGGGAATTGGAACTGAGACCTCTGCATAAAGCCAGACTCTCAAAGGACAGTAAGGTGAAACGAAATGGAGATAGAAGAGAGACAATGTGGGAAGGTCAATCATCTTCAGTATACCTGAAGAGCACAAAATACAAAGAGAAAATCTTAAAAGCTTCCAGAGAGAAAAGAGAGAAGCTAAAAGGAACAACAACTAGACTAGCAGCAACGGTGGGACAATGACTTCAGATTGCTGAGAGAAAACCACTGGCAAGGCAGAATTTAACACCTACTTAAAGTTTGTATTTAAGAATATGGGTGAAATGAGGACATTTTCAGAAAACCAAAAACTGAAAGAGTTATCACCAAAAGATGCTCATTAAAGGAGCTTTTAGGAGTATACATCAGGATAAAGAAAAACGATCCCAGAAGGAAAGTCTGAGATTCATAAAACAACAATAATGTCTAATTTGGAGGTTAAAAACAAGATGGTGCTAAAATATTGGATAACAATAATTTTTAAGACAAGAGGATGGTGATTAGCATTTTAAGGCCCTTGGATAGTTTGAGAGGGGGATGGAGATATTGATTTAGACTTTAAGTACACATGCTAAAATTTAAGAGTAATCACTAAGAATAGAAATAGAGTGTATAACTTGCAAAACAATAGAGGGGGACATGTGGAATCAAAAGAACAATCTAAAAGAAAACAGGAAAGGGGGGGAAAGACATAGAAAAAGCAGGACAGACAGCACAAAATAAAATGGTAAAGATAATTCCATATATCAACAATTAATTAAAATCACAACAAAGTATAAATGGTCTAAACTCACCAGTCAAAAGAAAGATATCCTCAGATTGGATTAAAACAAAACTAAACATTCCAGATATTTGCTGTGTCCTAGAGAAAACCTAAAACACAAAGACATGGTATATCAGAATAATTAATGTTAGCTGCTGTAACAAACAACCCCTATGACTGTTGGGGCTTAACACAACAAACTTTATTTCTTGCTCACATCACAGTTCATCAGGTCGGGCTGCTGCTCTGGCTGTTGCTCCTTCAATCAATGACAAAAGAATCCGGGATCCTTCAATCCTAGTTCTACCATCTTGGAGTTGTTTGCCTTGAGCCATGTGAACAGGGGAGAGAGCACATCAAAGACCATGTATGACATTTTAGGGGCCAAACCTAGAAGTGGCATACATCACTTCTGCCCACATTCCTCTGGTGGTCTCAACATAACCGCAAAAAGAGTAGGGAAATGTAGGACTGAGCATTTACCCAGTCTCTGACACATAAAAAGGTTGAAAAGAAGAAAAGATGGGAAAGGATATGCCAGGCAGACACTAACCAGAAAAAAGTTAGAGTGGCTCTGTTCCTACTGGACCAAATAGCCTTCAAGGCAAAAATGCACTATTAGGAATAAATATAGTAATGACATAATGATAACAAATTCAATTCACCAGGAAGAGACACTAATTCTGAAGTTATATATGTACCCAATGATATCTTCAAATAACATACAGCAAAAACTGACAGAATTATGAAGAGAAACTAACAAGTCCACCACCATAGTAGGATATAACATATACCTTTCTCAGTAATTGATGTCACATGACCAAAAATTAGTAGAATACAGAAAATACGAACAATACAATTAACAAGCTTGATCAAAAGGACATGTATAGAATCTTGAATCCAACTACAGAGAATGCACATTTTTCTTAAGAGTACAAGAAACATACATGAAAACTGACCACATATTTGGCTATACAAAGCCAGTCTCAACAAGTTTCCCAGAATCAGCACCACACAAATCATGTTCTCTGATTGCAGGCCAATCAGGTTAAAAAATAAATGACAGAAAGATAACCAAAAGAAAGAAGACCGTGTATGAAGATGTCCACTCTAGTGTTAATTACTTACAATAGTGAAAAATTAGAATCACTGAAATATCCAATGATACGGGTATGGTTAAGTAAATTATGCCTCATTAACCCACTGGGCTATCATGTGGCCATTAAAAATTATTTTTTTAAATGGACTGTGTTTAAGATATAACATTAAAGTGAAAATTTTAAATCTATATGTCACTTATGATTAAAGCCATGTGAAAATATGTGTGCATTTAGACAGATTATAAAGATAGAAGCAAATGAAAAGTTGTTATATTATAATGATGAGATTATGTGTAATTCTACTTTTTTTTTTAAGGAAGATTAGCCCTGAGCTAACATCTGCTGCCAACCCTCCTCTTTTTGCTGAGGAAGACCGGCCATGAGCTAACATCTGTGCCCATCTTCCTCTACTTTCTATGTGGGATGCCTACCACAGCATGGCTTGCCAAGCGGTGCCATGTCTGCACCTGGGATCCGAACCGGTGAACCCTGGGCCACCAAAGTGGAACATGCAAACTTAACCACTGTGCCACCGGGCCAGCCCCAATTCTACTTTTAAAAGGATTTTCTGTGATGTGGTTACATTGTTTAATATAAATTAAAAGAATCAATAGAAGACATGATCTCTGCCTGGCAGCTGATGCTAGTTATGCTTTAATATCCATTATCTCTTTCTTTTATAACAGAGGTTTACTTGGGTACCTAACTGCCCAAAACAAGAGCATATTTCCCAGCCTCCCTTGTAGCTAGGCATTACGATGGGATTAAGTCATAGCTAATGAAATATGAGACGTGGGTGCCCTTAAACATAAAGAGTCTGTCCTTCCTTTGTCCTTTTCCTTCATCTTGTTACCTGAAATCTTCCTTACCTTTATTATTGCACATATATGGATGAACTGAATCTGATATGCATTTGATTGGATGAAGGACTGCTTTCCAATTTAATGGATGAGAATATGCGTGATTCATGAGGACAAATATGTGTTTTCTATTCAACCAGTGTCCAGTACAAGCTCTGAAAACAAGGAGACTATCCAGCCTGTTTTTGGATATCAAGTGAGGATATATTAATATTGAAGAGTACACATTTATGTTAAACATATTCTAGTGGGAATCATACACATTTACTCCAATATTCTTTATCACTTAAAAGAGTCTTTTAGCAGAGGATGAGATCCATTTATAGGCCGCCTTGCCTGAGTTAAATGAGCAATCAATCTCCACATTTTAAACGTTATACAAAATAAAAAATCATATTTTTAAAGTTCAATAATAATGTACTTTGTTAAATTATCACAGCCTCTGGGAAGGTTTGATATACTCTAATAGCCTGGATCACAAAAATATCAATAATTTCCACCATATCAGGAATGGGAATTTATCAATTCAAAAGGAAATTGATAAATATTACTCAAAACAGTCTTTATACTTGACAAATATCCAAAGTGCAACATTAAAGCAGATGCAACATTCTGCCCAGGTGCTCACAATGCTTAATAATGATTAGCTATGCTATGTCATGCCTACTGTAGCAGCAAATTCATTATTGTTTCTATTATAATTCAGAATAGGTCAATCACAAGCTGTCCTGTAAGAACAACATGCTACTAAAAACAAGACACTGGAGGCTGACTCAAGAGCAGCCTTTTATTCTGTGAATTCTAATATTTATGCTAAGCACAGCCTGTTCAGATATTTTTAAAATGAAGGAAAATCAAAACTGAATAAACGTTCCAGGGACTAATTTACTCATCATTTCTTGAAGAAAACTGTATATGGTTAGTTCGAGGGCAACTAGTTGAAATAATTTATTCAGACTAAAATTCTGTCAGTAAAAATATTTGTACCTACAGTAACACATAAAGGGCTTAAAAATCTGTCACACATTTAGTTAAGAGAGCATACTGAGGGCTTGTTTATATTTTGTTTTCCTTTAATACTCATACTCATCATTTATAGACAGACAAGCAGAGTGTTAAATAAGTTGGTTTCCTGTCAATTAGCTGTGCATTAATATGATAGAGAATTATTAATACACAAGTCTTGACACCAGGCAAATAATTCCTTTTCTTCTTTTTCCAATTTGTCATCTGATATGACTTCATTAATTTTCACAATGTCAAAAGATGGGGTAGAGAAGATGATCGTCTTTTGTTGCTTTGTACCTGGTGTGTCCATTTGCAGTTCCTAGGTAGAATTATAAATAAAAGTGGAAAGTGCTTTATATTTGCTTTTTATTACTTTATGTTTTTACATTTGACTGTTTATACTTAGCTTCATCTCAAAAAAATTTATAGCAGATCTTTTAAAAATTACAAAGTAATACATGTTCATTGTAAACATTCCTACAATGTAAGAGTATACTGAGGCAGACTTTACACAGCATACAGCTTTTAATAAGCTTAGATAGAAATGACTTCCAGGGGCCGGCCCCGTGGCCGAGTGGTTGAATTCATGCACTCCACTTCGGCAGCCCAGGGTTTCGCCGGTTGGGATCCAGGGCGCGGACATGGCACCACTCATCAGGCCGTGTTGCAGCAGTGTCCTACATGCAACAACTAGAAGGACCCACAACTAAAAACATATAAAAGTATATACTAGTGGGATTTGGGGAGAAAAAGCAGAAAAAAAAAAGATTGGCAACAGTTGTTAGCTCAGGTGCCAATATTTGGGGGGGGGGGGAAGAAATGACTTCCATTTTGAGAAAAGCACCATTAGAGATGTGCTGAATCAACAGTGTCAACATACAGACAACAGGGTTTTTTGCCAATTCATGCTAACGCGGAGCCAAAACAGCTGGTATTTATCAGAATAGCTACTCACATTGCTTAAGAATTTTTTAAATATGTGTTACCAAAAGGAATGTAGTTTTATACTATTCAATGTATATACCAAAGGTGTTTCAGCCTTGATTGAACTATTGTAGATTAGGAAAATTCCACTTACAGAAGTAGAATTCCTTACAGTTTGAATATTGGCCAAAATGATGAATTCAGTACAAGTTAACTTACAGTCCCCGTAGAAGCACTTTTTTCTTTAGCCATCTTAGAAGCTTTTCTCATTTTTTCAACTTTCATTTTAGCTTGCTTGGATCGACGACCTAGATGTCTAATTTGACTTTGCTGTTGGTAGGGCCGATACAAAGGTTGAATACTTGAGAAGGATGAAGGGCACCTAGAAAATATTTGTATTATAGACAGAAAAACTGCACAAAGTAAAATTTGAATGTAAAGAAAGTTCCAAATTTTACTAAAGCATCCTCTATCAATCAAAGACCTCAGTACTTGGAGCAATATTACACGTAAGTTTTTAGGCCAAAGTTATCATTTCTGCTTGGGTTACATAGCAGAGTTCTTTACTGCCACTTAAGAAGGTGTAGAGATGATGACATTAATGGCAATGATGATAAAAATGATAAGATGTGGCATCAATTTAAAATCAGTTTTCTTGGAAAATACTGTGTAGTAGCCATTTGAATCGTTTTTTTTTTAATTAATTAATTTATTTATTTTGAGGAAGATTAGCCCTGAGCTAACTGCTGCCAATCCTCCTCTTTTTGTTGAGGAAGACTGGCCCTGAGCTAACATCTGTACCCATCTTCCTCTACTTTCTATGTGGGACGCCTACCACAGCATGGCTTGCCAAGCGGTGCCATGTCTGCACCAGGATCCGAACCGGCAAACCCCGGGCCGTCGAAGCAGAACGTGCGAACTTAACCGCTGGGCCACTAGGCCGGCCCCAGAATCTTTTCTTTTTTAAGGTGTGCTTTTTGGTGAGGAAGATTGGCCCTGAGCTAACATCTGTTGCCAATCTTCCTCTTTTTTTGTCACCCCAAAGCCCCAGTACATGGTTGTATATCCTAATTATAAGTCCTTCTCGTTCTTCTATGTGCCATGCTGCCACAGCATGGCTTGATGAGCAGTGTGTAGGTCTGTGCCCAGGATCTGAACTGGTGAACCCTGAGCTGCCAAAGTGGAGTGCACAAACGTAACCACTTGGCCATGGGGCCGGCCCCCTGAATCTTTTTTTGTGTGTGTGAGGAAGACTGGCCCTGAGCTAACATCCATTGCTAATCCTCCTCTTTCTGCTTAAGGAAGATTGTCGCTGAGCTAACATCTGTGCTATCTTCCTCTATTTTGTGTGGGATGCTGCCACAGCACGGCTTGACAAGCAGTGCTAGATCTCCACCCAGGATCCAAACTTGCGAACCCCAGGCCACTGAAGTGGAGCATGAGAACTTAACTACTATGCCACTGGGCCAGCCCCAAATCTTTTTTTTAATACCATATACTAACCCAAAGAAGTATTAAATTTCATAATGGCTGAAAAAAACAAGCTGTTTTTATCCATGTTGGGATCACAACTGCCAGCATTGCCCTCACTCAGCCTGAGAGTGTTCTTGTGAAAACAAGAGCCCATGTGTGGGGAAGGTCTCAAGAATTAATATCTCCCCTCCTAAGCAACACTTAACCAATGACTGATGGGTGTTGATGTATAAATATCCCAACTCCCTTGCCCCTGCGGGATAACTTGAGCTGCATGTTCTACACTGGCTCAGACATTTCCAGGAGGAAATAAGCTCCAGTTACCCACAGTAGTAACCTGTTCATTAACACACACTGTTATGGCTGCCTACCTTTCCCTGTTTCACTTCTCCATCCCCTTTCATTAGTGGTTCCAGGAATCACCTCCCAAACAAACTACTCGTACTCAAATCCTTGCCTCAGGGTTTGCTTCTGGGAGATCCCAAACTAAGCTGAATTCAAAGAAGCCTTTAAAAAAGTACTTTTCCCTCTTCAATAGATTTAGAATTTGGCTACTTATTTGGCTTTTAAGTGACTCATTCTTGGATAAATAGTAGCATGAGTCCAAATAGCAGGGAGCCTAGGGTTATACATGATGGCAGAGAAAATTACATCATTCGTTTGACCTTGGTGGTAACAGTTTAAGTTCTATATTCAGTGCTTATACGGATGAGTTAGAGAAAATCTTTTTCATGATGACAGACTGCACCCTACACCAGGCCATCTGTCTGGCAAATGTATAGCCTCGATCATAAAATAAATGGACTAAATTATGTCAGTGGGTCAGCACCACTCATCTTTACTCTCAAAAAATACCCAGTATGTTTGCTTGACGGTGGATCATCAGTGTCTTCCTCAGGTACTAAAGGAGTATTTTTCATTTCAAAATATGACCATGTGAAAAGTGACTACCGATAGGTCCTCTTCAGTCTTATTATCTTTTTTTCTTGAGAAAAAAAAGCTTAATTTGTAAATAAGATAGGCTAGGTGAGACTTGATAATAGAAAGAAAAAAGGAAAATAATTGAAGCAGTCACATTCTGTCCATGTTGTTTCAGATCATAATACAGTCTATTTTGCTACAACATGTGTTTCTATAATGTGAATTGGCTCACATGCTGTTGGTAAAGAAGGGAATAATGTCACTGTAATTTACACGCAATTTATCCTCGGCAAGGGAAGCCAGAATAGCAAGAGTAGAATTATAACCTTCAGCAAGAAAAAGTCCTCAGCTCTGTGCGGCATGGGCAACAGGAACCCTTTTGGTTGTACTTATGAAAACAAAAATTAGCACCTGCACCCAGGGCTCTCTCTCCAGAGAGGCACCCCGTCCAACAATCCACCCATACTGTCCTCCACCTTACTCCTCGCCTTAGGTGGTTCTTGGTTCTTGTCAGGTCGTATTGCCTCTCATGTCCACTTAAAAGGCAACCACACTGGCCCAGGGCTCCACTTCCATCTGCACTGTCTCGGTGCCCACTATTTGCTCTAATTAAAGAGTTGCTAGCATTTCCACTCTATTGTTGCACATTTTTTACATTTGTTGTGGTGGCCTCCAGCCATCCTGAGCTGCCTGTCTGGTGATACAAGTTATCTCCCCAGGTACCAACTGTCCTTTCTGTTAGTGCTCTGTTTACAAAGTTGCCTAAGTTTTGAGTAATCTGCCCCAACCCTATTTTCCCCATATGCCCTATTATTATCTTTAGTGAGCTATTTGGCAGAATGTGAATATTTTCAGAAATGCCTCTAGTATTGTAACCCTGGTGAAAGATCACTTTTACCTAATTTCAGAAACAATCTGTAGCTGGTGCTGACGCATCTCTTCTGTTTGTGGTCTCTCTAACAGATGCTTCATTTCTTTTCGTAGACGGTTTGAGATTATTCCAGACTCTGCATAATCAACTATGTCATATATTATCATTGTCTTGGGAATGTTTTTGAGGTTTAATCTCCGCCAGTAGTTATTTCTGCCACCAAAAGATGCAGGGGTCTCATCCAGAAGACTGGAATACTATATGGAAAACATAATTAAGAATGACTGATTGTGGGTGCTCTAGAATGTTTTGAGACACATTTCCCAAGGTTCTACTTAAATGTCACTTCATTCAAAAAGTACTCCTTGATCCCATCTCTGAACTTTATCAGCATCTCTCTTCTATGACTCTTATTACTGACTACTCAGTGTTTAAGCTATCTGGAAGGCAAGATCCTTGTCACACAGTATCATGCACATAGTACCACAATCACTAAATATTTATTTAATGCACAAACATTTTAACGGCAAATATAACTCAGATAAATTAAACTCAGGATAAGCCTAAAAATCGAAAATAGTTATGTGATCTGCATACCTGCTAGTGCTTGCTCATGACATGCTTGGGCTGAGAGGACATTTGCACAAACCTTTTTAGAAATAATGAGTTCATCTCCGGTACTAAATGGTGAATTCCACTATTTTCATTTGGAGTATTTGTAGAAATCCCACTTTTCTTTTTTTTTTTTCTGCTTTATCTCCCCAAATCCCCCCCCGCTTCTCGGCGGCCCAGAGTTTCACCAGTTCAAATCCTGGGTGTGGACATGGCACTGCTCATCAAGCCATGCTGAGGTGGCATCCCACATGCCACAACTAGAAGGACCCACAACTAAAAATACACAACTATGTACCAGGGGGCTTTGAGAGAAAAAGGGAAAATAAAATCTTCCCCCAAAAAATCAAATTAGGAATTTAAAAATGAAATATATAATCAATTCAACCTTATAAATGTTCATTTATGATAGGAATATGGCAGGAGGAGCTACGATACTAGGAAATGGAATAGCAGCTAGGCATTTAGGGTATACCACACTCACACCCACACCCACACCCACCTCCACACCTTCACCCACACATACAGGCAGTCCTCCCTTTGTATCATTTAGGCATGCAGAAATTTCCATTAACACCATTTAATCAAATAAGCCAGTCCTCCAACAACACATTTCAAATTTCAGCTACCACAGTATACCTCAATAATTGCATAGGTACAAACTCTGCTGCCAGCTCTTCAGTCCATGGACCACTACATAAATAACAGATGTGCATGGTGATTAGTGACAAATCTTGTCACTTCTTTCAAAGTGTGTTGGTGATTGGTCACTGTGGATCTCTATTCACATACAGACAGCAGAGTACGTAGTTATGTTGCCTATTTGTCTCCCAGTGATAAACCCACGTGGCATTTTACAAAAATGGATAATCAAGAGAGGGAATAGGCCAACAAAGAAACAAAAAGTAGTAATTCTGGAAGTGAAATTCAAATAGAATCTAAATGGAGTTTTAGAAGAAATAAGGTGACCGTGGGGATGTTGACACTGCCATCATTCAAGAGATTGCAGATAGGCAGTTAGAGGAACTTGGTGAAGGCGAACTTATCAACAGAAATGAGGAAAGTGGCTGTGATGAAAAGGATGAAGCTGTCCCAGGGGAAGTGACGCTGGCAAAAAAAAAAACCCACTTCACATTAAAGGAACTCTGAGATATTTCACAACATTTAAAATGCAAAAGATCAAATGTTGGTGGATGATCCAAAGTTAGAAAGGAGTATGACAATTTGCCAAGGCATAGAGAAGATGCTCAGTCCATATTATAAGTTATATGAGAAGAAGGCAAGTACTATTTAAACTATTCTTGATGAACTGGCTTTTTTAACAGCTTTATTGAGATTCACATTCCATACAATTCACCCATATAAAGTGTACAATCCAATGGTTTTTAGTATATTCACAGTTGATAAATTTTTTACAAAAAAATAAAATACTTCAATTCTCAATGTTTCTAATATTTTAAATTATAGTGTACTAAATAAATGTTTTGCTTTTTTCCATTTTCCTATATATTTATAACAGGCAATAAAGAGAGTTTTTAAAGTTTTGATAAGATTTTTTTGGAAGATTAGCCCTGAGCTAACTGCTGCCAATCCTCCTCTTTTTGCCGAGGAAGACTGGCCCTGAGCTAACATCTGTACCCATCTTCCTCTACTTTCTATGTGGGACACCTACCACAGCACGGCTTGTCAAGCGGTGCTGTGTCCACACCTGGGATCCGAACCAGCGAACCCTGGGCTGCTGAAGCGGAACGTGCGAACTTAACCACTGTGCCACTGGGCCGGGCCCTTGACAAGATTTTTTAAAGGTCATGGAACAATCACAATTTTCTCCATTGATTATTAAGGTTGCTTTGCATGATTTCAGTTTGCATGGTCATTTTTATGACCCTGCACTACTGTGCAAAGTAAGGACTGCCTGTATATTTTATTTCCCAAGAGTGGAGTAGTAAAATGGATAAACATCTCAGAACTTTCAATGATCTGCTCTGCACTTATAGCTATGTGACCTTGGGCAAGTTTTAAAAAATCTCATTAAACTCCATTTTTCTCATTTTTTAAAACAGTCACATAATTTACAAACTTGAAGATTAAAAGAAGATAATATGCATACAAAAGAGCTAAAAACAGTGCTGTGTCCACAAAGGGCTCAATAAATGTCAGCAATCTTCATCTCTCTCTCTCTTCTAAAATGTCTATCTGGGGACTTCTTTCTATAACACCAATCCTTGGCATAGTCACAATCTGCAAGTATGCGACCCATGTCCTCAGCAAAGATAGCTGGCATCCCCAAGCTCTACTTATTTCCTAGATCAATTTCCTAATCTTCTAAGTTAAGGTTAAAAGAAAGAAAACACAATTGGGAGTCTCTAAGGCACTGCATTAATTTCATGTTTCACATTCAAGCAACTGAAGGAGCAGTTAAGGCCATACATTATTATTATGAGCTAGAATTTTGGGATCCCTTGTTTCTTTAGAACTTGTAAAATGGGGGTAAAAATAGTACCTACCTCTTAAGGCTGTTATGAAAATAAAAGGAGTTGGTATTACATCAGCATTTGCTATTATTATTATTCAGGTATCTATTTTAAGTTCCTTGATTTAGCACTGCTGTCTCACCAGGTATGCAAACCAGAAACCAAGAAGCCATGTTGGACACCTTCCTTTAGCCTACCTCCCTGTCATCAAGGCCCACTGCTTTTATTCTCTAATTATCTCTTGCATCTCCAGCCTCACAGCCCTAAATCAAGATACCAGCATCTCTCCTAAAATACTGCAGGAACCTCCAAACTGGGAGAAGGCTCTTACTGTCCTCTAATTCATTCTCTACATTGCAGCCAGATGTATCTTTTTTAGATTGGATCACCTCTTTTCTTGAAACACTGCACCAGCTTTTCGTTGCACACAGAATCAAGAAAAAAAAAAAGATACTTTACTATGGTTGAAAGCCCTGAATGATGACCTCTTACCAGCCTTGCAGCCTGACTGCATACCACACCCTCTGTGCTCTCTCTTCTCTAGCCCCACAGATCTGCTTTCAGGCTCTGCAGCTCCTCCTGCCACAGAGCCTTTGCCTGGGGTGCACCACCTGCTCAGCCCCAGACTCAGGCTGTGACACATTGTTGATTGCCTGCCCATCAACCATTTCCCACTTCTCCCTTGCTCATGGAGCCCAGATTTTTTTTGTTAGGTATGAAACAGCAATATGCTCCAGGAAGGAGGGCCCCAGCACATGAACCATAATTGTTCTAAGTCAATCATGGGAAATGATCTCATTTCCCTTTACCAGTGATTGGTTTAGGGGTGCATGTGATTCAGGTCTGACCAATGGGATCTAAGGGGAAGTCTGTTGGGGCTTCTGGGAAAGATTTTTCTTCTTGAAATAAAGAGAGAAAGATGCTAGGAGTCCCCTTATTCCTGCCTTTGAAAGTAGTTGAGAATGTGATAGTCATCTTGTTACCATGTAAAGGAAGCCAAGAGAACTGTATGTAGAGATGTCCTTCTTCTGATGTCCTTGAGCTGCTGCATTAGCTAACCCAGGACCCATCTATCCGGGGACTTCTTACATGGGACAATAAATGTCATTTATTGTTTAAGCCTCTTGTGGTTGGGAATATTCTGTTACTTATAGCAGAAAGTATCCAACCAAAAACAGAACCCTTCCTTATTAAATCAAATTCCCGTCATGCATTCTCCTAGCACCATGCATTTAGTTTTGATTTTTTGTTGAGATAAAATTCACATAATATAAAATTCACCATTTTAACCATTTTAAAGTGTACAATTCAGTGGTTCTTAGTAAATTCATACTATATATTACCACTATCTAATACCAAAACATTTCTATCACCCCAAAAAGAAACCTCACATTCCTTAGCTATCACTTTCCAGACACAAAAAGCCACATATTATATGATTCCATTAATATGAAATATGTAGAATAGGCAAATTTAGAGAGACAGAAAGCAGATTAGTGGTTGAAAGTGGGTGAAGTGATGAAGGAAGGGGGAATGACTGCTTAATGGATGTGAGGTTTCCTTTTAAAGGTGACAAAAAGGTTCTGGAACTAGATGGTGGTGATGTTTGCATAGCACTGTGAATGTACTTAATACCACTGAATTGTACACTTTAAAATGGTAAATTGTATATTGTATTGTACATAATAAAAAATATATGATTCTTTCTTCTTGGAGGATAAGGTCAGAAGGCTTTTGTTGTTGTTGTTTGTTTATTTTCAGCATCTAAATCTAAGTTCCTTACTTGCATGTAATCTTTCAGAGTAACAACATCTATTTCATCAGTTACTTTGAACTTCTGGAAAAGATGTTCATCTTCCATAATTTGATGATAAAATTTCTTTTTCCCCATTATTTTGCAAGCATCAACCACTGCCTATAAAGAGAACAGAAAATAGACTTTTAAAATAGTTGTAGAATAGCAATAATTATCAGCACACCCTTTATATATTTTTTCTGAAAAATATATCAAATATTGTTCCTTCTAGTGGCTTGCTATTCAATAAAAAGACTATATTTACAAAGAGAAAATTATATATGGATGTTTAAAACACTTAAAATTTGTTTTTCATAACCATATCTACATAGTTTTAAAATGTAGCTAGAGGAATAGCTGGGTCTACAATCCTCAGAGGACTATAGTTTTTTAAAAAATCTGTTTTTCCCCCTTAAAAAACATTCTTTTCCCTTAAAAAACAAAACAAACCTACAACGTCATTGGTGCTGTCAATGCAGAGAAAACTTAGCTGGTTATTAAATAGGTTGCCCTAGGAACTGCAATGAAAGGCATTCCTGGGGCCAGCTCTCTTTTATGTGTTAGTTAATACATCATCCCAAATGGAAACATGTATGTTTCAGATTGCTTTGACCTCCCTCTCCTTCAGACTTCATTCCAAGGAGCCAAAGAGTAGCAAACAAAGGGGTTTTTCTCTCTCCCAAATGTCAACATTTTGTACTCAAGGACAGCACTTGAGAGGGCAGAGATAGAAGAATCACAGAAAATAAGGAGGCTCAAATCCTGTCTGGCCCTATTTGCACCATACCCTTCCACATATACCTATCCTTGTACTAAGAGCTATACATAGACTGTGAGTAGAGACTTAAGTACTCCCCACCCTCCTTCCCACCCCCCATAAGTATGTGCTGACTCTTCTAACACGTATTTATATTACATATCTGTGCTTCTGGCCACAAAGGGTATGCTTATATGAAGGGAGACTGGCATAGATGAAAATTCAAATATCTTTGGATTTCTCTTTTGCTTTGTATCTCAGAATGTGATATCTGTGAAAGTCTGGGAACTCTGTGTTATAATGCTGATATAAGGCCATAGAGATAAAGTGGTTGAGATAGGATCGAAACTCGGAATCTCTGTTCTTTTTACTTAACACACAATATAACAGCGAGCCTTAATGTATTCTCTATTCCAATTCTCACTTTTGTTATCCACAATATTCTTTTTATTTATTTATTTTTCACTCAAAGCTTAGAACACAGACACATACGGAAAATGAAAGAAAATATTTAGATGGCTGTAGTTTTATTTCTAATGCACTAAATGGACGGGACAGAAACAGTTTACTAAAAATGTGAGGGAAACTTCCCTTAGGCAGATCATTTTTGTTTTACGTTTCATTTATTTTTCTATACACTATGCATCTAAAGAAAAGGCAGTATTGGCATGTATCTCCATTATGCTGTCTTGTAATTAATTTCCTGTGGGTTCTAATTAACCATCCCCACAGCGACACCAAAGGTAAAAGCAAATAGTTGTACACTGAACAGGTCTGAAACCATGGAACTTCTGCTTTGAGAATTTCTTTAGATATAACTATATTTTACTTTAGCTCAAGTTACTTAGAAAAGGTATTTCTGGTCAGTTCCTCTCCTACTCTACTCCACTAAGCACCACCAACAATCTCTCCAAGCCCCAGTTTCCTTATTTGTACAGCGCCTCAGCTGTGTGGCTCAGCTGTGTCAGGCCCCGCCCAGTCTCCCAGCCAAGAAAACCTCACGCCTGGCAGCACACAGCAGGCTTGCTGTCCACTTGTGACAGGGGTTTGAAAAAAGTTTGCCCTCCAATGTCCAAGATGTTCTTTCTCAGACATCTGCCGTGTATGGTCAGATTCAGGAAAGTTCTTCTGGATAGGAATGGGAAGAACAGGATGGGAAAGAACAGCCCAGCCCCAGGAGGAAGGGAAGGGCAAAAACCAGGCAAGGATTCCAGGAGAGCAGCCAATCAGACTAGAATTCAAGAGGCAGGTTCCATTCTTAGTGGGTGACTCAAAGGTTAAGAGGGAGGCATCTCTAAATTTGACACTTCCCCTGATACCCAGCATCACTGTGGCCCAGAAGACCCCACAGCCCTGCAGCTACTTGCTGGTCTGCATCCATACTTGGGCTTGTCAAGTTACTCTAATATCTCAAGTCACTTCCGTGCTCAGCCGGAAATTCTCACTCACAAAGGTAGTAATAACTGGTATCTCTGCATGGAACAGTTTCTTAGTTTGGAACAGTACAATTATACACGGGCTCAGAATTAACAAAACCACCATAACTGCTGGTGTGGTTTCAACTTCGAAATGTGCACAGTATGGCAGAAACATGGAGAAGTGTTTAAGTCTCAGTTCTGTCCCTGACAAGCCTCTCCAAGTTCCAGCTTCCTCATAGACAGAGGAAGAATAACATGTATCTCACCCGAGTTATCAGGGGGCTGTACAAGAGAATGCATTAGCGGGCTTCCTGACTCAGGAGTGGTTAAGAGCATGGGCTCTGGAGGCAGGCTCACCAGGTCTTGATGTCAGTTCCTTCACTTTCTAGTTGTGAGACCTTAGGCAAATTACTTAGTCTTTTTAAAATGAAGATAATAACAGAATTTACATTCTAGAGTTTATGAGAATTAAATGATAATGCACATAAAATGTTTAACGTTGTACTTGATAGTGCTCAGTAAGGGCCCCTATTACTAATAATAATGTTTTTCCTTTTTACATAAATGCCCAAACCTCGAAAAGAACAGAGATCTCCAATTTAAAATAACAGTTGCTGGAAGTTAATGTTTAAGAATTGCCAGTTACCCAGAGCTATTCCAGGCCATGGTGCGGGGGGGCACCTTTAGGACAGTCCTTGTCAAATTATATTGTATGTAGGATTGCCTGGGGATCCTGTTAAAATACAGATGCTGATTCCGTGGGTCTGGGATGGGGCCTGAGAGTCTGCATTTCTCAAAGCTCCAGGCAATGCCAGTGCTGCAAGTCTGCAGACCATACTTTGAGTAGCAAGGCTTTAGAATATTCTAAATATAGTTGGTGAACTAACTATAGTGACAACCCTCTGTAAATAAGCATTGCTCTGAAAATAGATCATCGAAGTAGGTAACTGAAACAGTATCTCTTTTTTGTACACATGGCTATCCAATTGTTCTAGCACCATTTGAACTGCCTTGGCACCTTTGATAGAAATCAATTGATCATCTACGTGTGGGTCTATTTCTGAATTCTCTAATCTATCTCCTTGATCTGCATGTCTATCTTTATGCCATCACTATACTGTTCGGATTACTGTAGTTTTTTAAGTCTTAAAGTCAGATAATGTAAATCTTCTAACTTTGTTCTTCTTCTCCAAAGTTGTTTAGGCTATTCTGCATTCTTTCACGTGTTTTTGCTTTTTGTTTTTTTGTGAATATATGAGGGATGCCATTGGAAAATGATAAGGAAATGAAACTAGAAATGGAAATAAGAATGAGGGGAAAGGTGGAACAACAACAACAAAATCTGTGAAACTCCCCTCCTTCATAAGTGAACTCAGATTAAACATCTGCATGGACTAAAACTGACTTCTTTCTTTCATATTAAGAAATAAGTAAACTTAGAAAAGTTGGATCAGTTTGCTAAAGACACAATTTCTACATTCAAAGAGCAAAGGAGTTGGGTAAACTTATAGTGAGAAAGATTCCACTTCTACAGGTTTTCTATCAACCACGAATCCAAGTGTTACCAGAGTTCGTTTTGAAGCTGAACTAAAGGGAAAAAAGAACCCTAAACTGCTCTCTCCAAGCTGGGTACATTCTGATCATTTCAAACCCCTTATAATGTTTAGTGAAAAAACTCAAGCTGAATAGTATGATCACATTTTTATAATAAGAACAAAAAAATTTAAAAATATATTTGTGTGTGTATTTTCATGGGGAAAAAATGAAAGATATACAGCAAACCATTCATGGTTATCACCCCATGAGAGTGAAAGTTACAGCACAGAGAAGAAAGGCATAAAGGCATATTTTCACTTTTAAAAAAATTTCCGTGCTATTTCCTTTTTTCTCAATAGTTACTTTGCAATTTAAGTAAAAATTTAAGTTGTTATACAGCATTCTAATGAGTTTTAATATACACACAGTGCGTTCCAGTCACAGCCTCTAAGGTTCTCATTTGCGCCAGCTTGGGGACTGCAGGGGCCTCCAGGAGTGAACCCGGGAGAATTTCAGTTCCTGGAAAAGCCCCATTACATAAGCTCAGAAAAGCAACAATTGATGATACTTTATAGGGACAACTACAAGCCTGTTCTGTAGATAAATGTGGCATGAATTTATCCCTTGAATGTAGGATAAATATCTACTTTTGCATTTGAAGTCATTCTGTATAAATGAACAAATAATGTTTCTGAAACACTATATTCCATATGACAACACACAGTTCGTTTGATACATTTCTGAAACGGAGTTAAATTCTCTCTGATATTGCCTGAGAACACAGAGAAAAGCCATCTTTTTTCCTTTTCTAATATTCTTCAGAGAATAAACGCTGCACATGCTGGATCTGATCGGAAACTGCCAGTCTGTGTGGTCTTCTATCCTGAATACATGCCATTACTTTTGATTTTAGATGGGCCATACTTTTCATGTAAAATACTTCCAGAAGGCTACAGGAAAATCATCTTTGATGTATGGTTTATAAAAAGCTAAATATGAGAATGTGCACTTTTTTTTACTCAATTATAGTCATTTGTATAAGGGTCAAAAGAGTAAAATCTATGCTGTAGATCCTTGCTAATAAAAGTGTGGTCCATGAACCAGCAGCAGCGGCAGCCGGGAGCTGGTCAGAAATGCAGAATCTCAGGCCCCACCCCAGATCTACTGAATCAGAAACGCATTTTCACAAGATCCTCATGTGATTCCTATGCTGTAGACACAATTATGGTAAATATTCATGATATTTAAAAGTATGAGAACTCATGTAAAAAAGGATAAATATTTTAAAAGTTCATTTCCAATAATCCAGCGCTCTTTTTCTAAATATGCTACCAGAATCAAAGAAAGAATGATAAAATGCCATTAAAATAAATAAAATTGTATCAAATGTTCTGCATAATTTAAAAGCCCTGACCAATCAGCCACTTTAGTCCATTATTAACAAATCAAAATTTTAATACAAAGAAAACTGATGGGTATTTTCTAGGGTCTTATACAAGTAACTCATTCCAAATATTTTTTAGCTAATACATGGAGACACTTTAAAACATGGTGCTTAAAAATAGTACTAGCCACCTTCTGGGCTGTTTAATGGTGAAATAACTTAGTCTGTATACTTTGAATGCAATTCAGATACTACATAGATGTTAAGAAGCTAAATTAACAAAAAATGTACATCATGAAATATCACCTCACTTGACGGCTTTAATAAATTTTTTCCACTGAAATACTTGTAACCATGGCCTTCAGTTTGAAGAAAAACTTTAAACACAATGAAAGGTGGAAAGGTTTCACCACTAAATCTGAAATAAAGACCAAAAATTAGTCATTTGGCATCAGATTTGGGACTCAGTTACTTCTTCCCCTTGTACTTAAGGTGGTTCACATAGTTTCTTGCACTCAGGGTAAAGGCTATGCCAGAGCATAGAATGAACTGGTAATGAAACGGATTACACAGGATGAAAGAGGCACATTGTGGTGTGTGTGCTCACAACTATTCTCAAGCATATGTCAGACCAGACACATCATGGAAGAAGAGAGCCACTCTCAAGTAAATTTTGGCCCAAGAGTCATGCCTCAGTTTCTTCACATAATAAACGTAAATAAGAACAATACATTTACTTTGTAATTATATCCTGAGAAGATATGAGGACTTAAGAAAATAAATTTCTAAGATTTCTTCATATTAACTAAGTACTGCTTGAAATAAATCAGCATAGAAACATTACCTGAATCTAACTTTACACTTCATGCTAGGATCTTTAACAAGCTCAGCCTCTAAGGGGCTCACTTTCTTCAGTATTTCATATGACACAAAATGCTCCTGAAACAGACGATGATACTATAAATGGAAAGTGGTACCCTGCCCAGACACAATTTACTGAAAATAACAGAGATGGCATGGTAAAGTGAAAAGTACACCAGACCTAGAGTTCTGAAGACCTGGGTTCTAGTCTTGGCTCCTCCACTTATCATCTGTGCAGCCTTGAGTCAGTTACTTCACCCTTTTAGCCTCCAAATTTGAGGATGTGCCCCTCCTTGAGATCCCAGGCACTGTTCTTTCCCTATGATAACACTTTTCACAATGTATTGTAATTAACTATAAACTCATCTGTGTCTCTTATTTGACTATAAGCTACATGAAGGTAGGTGCAAGTCTTTCTTCTTTACCACTGTATTCCTAGCATCTAGTACAGTGCCTGGAACACAGTAGGTGCTTAACAAGTGTTTGATGTTGAATGAATCATGTAAAATGAGGATGATAATATTACTAGCTTTTAAGCACCTTTTACATAACACATACTACGTTAGGTGCCTTATAAACATAACCTCATTTAATCCTTACGACTCAGCAATGTTACCCAAATATTATCATTCCCATTTTACTGAGCAGGCTGAGGCTCTGGGAGTGTTTGACACTTATCCAAAGGCATACAGGTAGTAAATGGGGAAGCGAGGATTCAAACTTAAATCTGTTTGACTCTAAAGCCCCTACTCCCCACCCCCATAGGATGACCCTGCCCAATCTTTATGCCTATGACAATCAAATAAAAATATATGCCAAAGGGCTTTCGAAATGACACAGCATTATTAATGTAAGGTAGTAACCTGAAGTGTTAGGATAACACATGAAAAAAAGAATCAATTTCCTTTTTTCTGTTACTAAAAGAGTCTAAAATTATGACAAAACCAGTATTATGATAATTAAATACAAATTCCATAAGTGAAGACAATGGATCCGAAATGTCATGAGTTTACCTGGGTGGGATTTCTCTGAGGTACTCAGCTTTACCGACATCAGAAATGGGTCTGCTGGTCAGATGGTGAAGAAGTGTACACATTGCTCGAACTTTGTGATTTTTTTCAGACCTGCTAAAACTCCCTTAATATGATTATTGCTAATTATAGACTACTGTAATCATGGGTGATTTTACTAGGAGAATATTTGGTACTATATGAAGGAAGGCTTAATACTCTGCCAAGGTTGCCAGAGTTGTTTTTTTGGAGAGTGGGGCCATATGCATCTTTTTTGTGTGTTTTTTTTACTCAGATAGGACCACATTATTCATACCATTCTGCACTTGCCTTTTTCACTAACGAATTATCTTAGCTATCTTTCTACTGCAGAATCCCATGCAGGGCTGCAAGGTTTAACACTATGAAAGCACTAACACTTATTTAACCAGCATCCTATCAATAGGCATTATGTAGTTTACTCTCTTTGTTGTTACAAACAATACTGCAATGAAATTGTACATATATTGTAGAATGGATTTCTAGAAGTGAAATTGCTGGGTAGAAGGTAAGGGTACTTTTAATTCAGAGATTTTTATTGTTGGAAGATCACTCTCTCACATCTTCAAATAAGAAATCAAATTTTTAAAAATATCATATTGGTTTCAGAAAAAGAAATTAGTCACCCATGTTAAGCATAAATCCAGAAATATTCATTTAAGGCTAACCAAAGAAGCAATCCCAGAACCCCATGCAATATTATTAGATTCAAATAGGAGAGATAAAAAGGTTATATATTCCATTTCTACTTAACAGACCTTTTAGCTTAACAAGTAATTGAATGTCAGAGAAAACAAAAAGGAAAATACATACCGCTGCACATATTGTGTGCTTTAGGAGTTGAAATATTGTTTTGTCCATGTGAGATAACCAAGCTCTCTGTATCTTTTGAGCTGAAATATTTTTTTTAATTCTGAGAGGAAAAAAAAGAGGCTGAGATTTATGAAATATTTTTTGTTTTCCTAAAATCTTGGGGAACTCTGAATATGCTTCCTCTTCCTGCACCTCCCCATCCCCCACCCTAAGACTGACCTAATGAGGAACATTTGGATGTGGTAATTGGAACTGGTCATTTGCAGAATCTAGTCAGAATGAGGATATGAAATACTTGATAATATTTCCCTTGAGATCAAAAAACAGTCCTGGCTGAAACTTTATCATCAAAAGGCATATATATTATAAGTAAAAAGTGTGAGGCGACAAACTTGTTTTCTAAAAACATCCATGACCTAAAATGATTCCATTATGGTTAGTTCTTAAAAACACTGTCCAACTAGTTCAAGTGCTATGAAAATAGAATGTGGAATAGTCAAAGTTACAGTAGGTCCAATTCTCTTCTAGGAGCAGATGACCACGTCCTAGAAAAAGAAACTCCTTTCTCTGATCTTTGCTTGAACCAGGTTTATCCCAGTCGCGTTAGAGAATTATTCAACTTTAAATCATGTCCCAGCACTGGCAGACTGTAGGGCTCTCCCTCTCTGAGATCACCCCACCTGGTCACTACCCCTCACAGGGCTATATGCAAAGAGAGGTAGGTACTCCTGTATAATGTCACCGTTCGTTGGTTGGTAAAATGCAGACTACAAGATGTTTGAGTAGAAAAGGTCTGAAGTATGGAAGCAAATCTTGGAATCCTAGTTGATGCCATTTATTAGCTGTTTAACCTTCTGCAAATCACTTACCTTCTTCCAGTTGCTGCTTCCTCATTTATAAAATGTAATAATAAGATTGCTTCACCAGGTTGTGCCAGGATCAAAGGGATGTGTGTTAACATGCTTTGTAAATTATGAAATACTATAATTATAATAATTATTATTCAATTCAAAAGTAATTTTAAAACACAAAAACCTCTAATTTACAGAACAAGAAGTGTTTGATGTTTGCTAGGTAGATACCGTTGGGAAGCTGTCAGGTTGTGGAAAATGATACAAGACGATAGATGGCTACTTACTGTTGTGTTGTCTTTGTCTTTATAACATTTGGCATATGTACTTTGCGGCCTTTTCCGGAACGTGGATTACCTGATTTTGAAACACCAGTAACTGACATCTTTGAGGAACGATTCATTTTCCGTACAATGAAGTACTCTGAAAGTACATAAATTAAGCATTTGAGGTCATAACCTGTATTATTACACCGGACGAGACTCAAGTGCCATTTGATTGTTGCGTTAATTCCAGAATCCCTTAAAAAGGAAGGCATTGTGGATCTCTTAATGTTGCTTACAGTTTACATTCTCCACATTGCAGCCGAAATTAACTTTTTAGAGCAATAATCCAACCTTATCACTCCCCAACTTAAAATCTTTCAAGGACACCTCATTTCCTCCAAAAAGAGGTCCAGACTCCTTAGAATGGCATTCAAGTCTTTTCACAATCTAGCTCCATTCTCTCTTTCAAATCTCAAAATACCAACTTTCATCAGCATTCCTCTCCATGCTCTGTGAGAACAAGAACTTCTTGCCAAAATCATTCAATGTTTTACAACTCTGTGCCGTTGATCATGCCATTTCCTCAACCTGGAATGACTTCTCTACCACTAGCAAAAATCAATTCATCCTTCAAGACCCCAGTTATCTGATGCCTCATCTCTGAAGTTTTCCACCTTCTCTTTTTTACAGACCTGCTCACTCCTGTCTCCAAGGTCCCATAATACTGTATACATTTTTCTTTTACAGTACTTGTCCTATTGTATCATATTTGTTTTCTTGGCTGTCACTGCAACAAGCTTGCTGAGGACAGGAGACATCTTGCTAAGTATGGAATCCCCAATGCCTAGCAGAGTGGAGGGTTTTTACATGCTTGCCTAAAAACTTTCCATTTGGTTTTATCATGGAATAGCTGTGAGACTTTGGGTAAGCCCCTTAACCTCTCAGTAGCTCAATAACCTCCTTGGCAAAGTGAGAGGGTATGTCCTTAATCTGATTCTACCTCTGACTTTCAATCCTTTGACACGTTACTCCAATTTGGATGCGGCTCCCAAATTCTTAGTCTCTGCTTAGTCTCCTCTACTAAACCAGAGGCTCCTTATCTTTTCTTTTGGTGCCATGGACCCCTACAGACAGACTCTTTCTAAGAACTATACTTTTTTAAATACTTAACACAAAATACATAGGATTACGAAGGACTCCAATTATATTGAAATCATTGTCAAAATATTTTCACAAACAAAATCACAGAAACGTGTCTTCTTTATGCACTAAGTAAAACGAGAGCTCTAATAACTACGGTACTTGTGAAGTGGTAGTGAGCAGAAAGGAAATTTCAAGAAATCTGCCATAACTGTAATGTGACAGGGAAATATCCGTGCTTTCTATGGATGACAAAGTCGCAGGTACTGCTGATACTACTGTGGTTTCTGCCTACACTACAGTTGAAAGAAATGCTAAAGTTCAGTTAGAGGTTAATGAAAATAAAGCTGCAATTTTTTCCCCCATCCAAGCTCACACACCCCTTGAATTAAGAACTCCTGCCTTAATTTATCACTATACTTCACACTTTTATATACATATGACATTCCATTACCAATGCAGAGCCTTCAGAGTCTACTCGATATTTCTCCTTAGGGATGGGGATGGCTTGGAATATACAATTCTCATGAGAAAAAGAAAAGCAGCCCTTAACACCTGGGAGCTGGCCTGGCACTCACAGCTGGGCTTTGGCGTTACCCAGCTTCCTAACAACACCCAATCCAGAGCAAAGCCCCCTTTCCTTGAATGCGCCCCCAAATCACCCAACAAAAGCCCAAATCCTATAATAAATCTTTGTAACACCCTCTTACTGAGATGCCCCACTGTTTCCCAAGGTGTGAGTTCTCCTCGCAGCAATGAGAAATAAACACAACTTGTTCAACTATAGATGTGTTCCTAGTGGTCCTTGGCTGGAGGTCAGTGACACACCATCACACAAACCCCCGAAATCTTCCGATGCCTGCCTGGATGGGTTTACACTTTTTATGGGGTTAGGACGTGAAACAGAGAATGAAATATGAAACACTCCCACTATGAGAGACTATCATCATTGTTTAGGCAAGATCGCAGGCTTTAAAGGCAAACTAGCTGGGTTTGGATCCTGGCTTCCCACTTTCCTTCTGTGTGGCCTTGTAAATTACTTCTCTGTGTCTCAGTTTCCTCTTCTATTAGATTGGGAATAATAATCGTACCCACCTACTCGGGTTGTCGGAAAGATTAGATGAATATGTTTAAGGAGCTTAGATAAGAGCTGGGCACATAGTAAACGCTGGGTTAGTGCTCGCTATTCTTGTTCACAAGCTAATTATTGTCATTATTACTTATTTCTACTAGTATTAAGGGACAAACATTTAATTCTCAGTGAGGGGCATACGCCTAATTATTTTAAAGAGAAAAAAGTCAGGGCCTTCCGAGGCTAAAGGACGTGACAAACTAGTTTAAATTTAAAACCTTAGAAACGTCCAGCCGACAGAAAAGAAAAAAAAAAATATATATATATGAAAACCTTTTGTGAGGTAAATCCAGGCCCCGAGGTCAGCGGCTTCCGGTAGCGAGGCTTTCGAGGCCGCCCGAGGCCCACCGAGCGCCCCCGCCCGGCGGCGCCAGCGCACAGAATTCCCAGCCCAACGCCGCCCGGCGCCCAATCGCCGCGTCGAAAGCCGATTCCCAGCGCTGCGCAGCGTCCGGCGCCTCCCTCCTCGCGCCCCCGCGTGCCGCCCACACGGAGCTGCTGCTTTCCCGCCGCCTAGCAACCGCCGGCGCAGGGGCGGAGCCTCCTGTAGGGCGGGGCTTGCGTTTTCTCGCCAGGGGCTTGGCGCTGTGCCGCTCAGCGACGCCGCTTCTAGCCCAGGCTTCCGAACTAAGCTTTCGCAGGATCGAATTGGCTGTACGACCAGCCGTCACCGGCACCGCGGGCCGCCTGCGGTGGAGGAATCAGGGCCCTACCCGGCCGCCGTATCCGCCTCTCTGTAGTGGGCGGGGCCGGGGCAGGGGTGACCCAGCCGGAACCGCCGCTGCCAGCAGCATGTTCAAGGTGAGAGCGTGGAACCGGGTCACCGCTGTCACCGCCCCCTCTCGGCCTCCCGGAGCCCTCCTAGAGCCCTCGTGGGCCTCTCTGGGGGTCAGGCCCGGTTCACCCCGAGGCTTTTCACGCCTTCGAGCCGGCTGCGTCCCAGTCCCACTGTTCATTCACTTGTCCGCTGGGAGCAAGCAGCTGCCGGGCGGAGGCGTGAAGCCCCGGGATGGGTGGGGGAGCTCTTTGGATCGTGCTCTTGTGAATAAAACACTTTGAAAAGTTAAAGTACCCCCCAAAGTCTCCACCCTGCCCCCGCCCCCCACCCCGGCTGGTGCCCTCTTGGGTTCGTGGGTAGGGTGAGGCCGCAGGGTTCGGCTTTCGTTGCCTGGCAGGGTCAGGTTTCAGAACCTGGCGTGTGAATGGGGGAGGGTCAGCTTTGGAGAAGCTGCTGCAGGATGTGGGGGAGGCTGGCCTGGGAATGGCTGGGTGAGGGGGGAAGCTGAAGCTTTGCCCCCCCACCAGTGAGCATTATTTAGTATGGACAAGTCGACCCTGTTTACTTTTATGAACTCATGTCCTTTGAAAGAAATCGGCTCTTACAGTGAAGACTTTGTACGAAAATCTGTGTTTAAACACGAAGCCATTATTCTACTACTTAAAAAAAATTTTCTATTATGAAAAACAAATCACAAGCTACCAGAAATTAGTCTACAAAATTGAGTCTTCAAGAAGCATAGCACCCATAAAATAATGCTAATGGAATTTCAAAATTGGTCTACTCATTTAAAAGTTTTATTGAGCTCCTGCAATGTGCTTTGGGCACATTAATACAGTCTGTAAAATCAGAACATGGATTGTCTTCCAATCTTGGCGTCGCCACTTTTTAGCTGTGTGACCTTGGGCAAGTCACTTAACTTCTCTGTGCCTGTTTTTCTATAGATGATATTGGGGGACTAGCATCTTTCTTTTAGGGTTGTTATAAGGAATAAATAAGTTAGTATGTGTAAAGCACTTGGAAGAGGCCCTGGCACATAGAAGTGCCGTCTAAGTATTTTATTTTGTTTCCAGGCAGCTCACAGTTTAGTCAGGATGACAGATCCCATAAGCAACTTGCATTCATTTGATAAATTTGTGTTGAACACCTGAGCTCAGCTCGGTTTTAGGGTTGAAACAACAACGGATATGCTATGATCAGCTTACATGGGTATCAACAATGTATGGTGTTAGTAAAAAAGAGAGCAGGCTCTCCTCTGCCTAACTAGGGGTTCTTAACCTGTGGTTCTCAGTCCCTCAGAGCGTCTAGATAGAATTCAGGGGGTTCCTGAGCTCTGATGGAGAAAAAAAACTTTGTTTTCAGTCTGCAACTGAAATTTAGCATTTCCTTCAGTTATAAATGTAAGTAACTATTTCAGTTATCTTGCTGGATAATGAACCATTGCAACTCAGTGCTTTAAAACAACATTGATTTATTATTTCTCACCATCTATGAGTTGGCTGGGCAGTTCTGTTGGCATCCCCCCAGGGCTGCATTTAACTGGTGGCTAGACTACAAGGTGGCGTAACTCCCATGTCTGGGAGCTTGGTGCCCCTCATTGTGCCTAACTTGGGTTTCCTCGCATGGTTACTGGGTTCCAAGAGGACCAGTCCCAATGCCTACTTATCTGCTTGCATCACATTTGCTGATGTCAAAACAAATCACATAGCCAAGCCCAGAGTCAGTATGGTGGGGGACTACATAAAAGCATGGATATGAGGAGGTGTGGTTCGTTGGGAGTGATTAATTTAATAAGCTACTACAGCAGCAAACTACAATAGTATTAGCAGTACCTGTCATCAGTAGAAGTCAGAGCACCAATGCATGTCACGGACATTTTCATATCACATTATGCTTGTTGCAGATCTCAGAATACCATTTATGCTCATCACTACTTCAAAATTACAGTAGTTCTAAGACACGGTTAGATCTTTTTATTTAATGAGCTAATAAGCACATATTACTGTATCAGACTTCGAGTTTTAAAAATATTTTTACAACTGTTGTAATGTAATTGGTATTTTATGCAATTAGAAGTATTATTTTGAGAAGGGGTCCACAGGGCTCACCAGGCCACCAAAGAGGTCTATGGCACAAAAAAGGCAAGGAACTCTTGGGGACTTAGTGGAGGCTTCACAGAGGAGACATTTAAATTTAGTTCTGAAAGACAAGTCACAGTTCCTCAGGTGGTTGAGCTGGGAGACATTAGCAATGGTACTCCGTTGGAGGAAGGGCCAGTAGCTCAGTTCTCCTGTGTCAAGGGGAGATCCAGTGAACTGGAGTTATTCAAACTTGTAGTTTGAGTAGAAAAGATCACAACAAACCTTGGTGGACAACAAAATGTAAGGAATAGGCAGGGGTAAGAGGGAAGGCCAGAGATGTTTGAGAAGTAAATTTTGCTAAGTAGAAGTAGGAGCATAAAAGAGTGATGTTTAGAAAATCAAGAGAGGGAAACTGCATGGAGGACAGGCTATGTTAAGATGCTTTCAGCTGGGAAAACCCAATTGCTTGAATAGTAAGGAAAGTTATCTCACAAAGTCCAGAGGAATGTTGGACTCCAGTGGGGCAACAATGGAGCTGGTCTCTTTTCTTGGCTTTCCATAGTAAGATTGTTTCCCTTATGGTTGCAAGATGACTGTCAGTAACATGCAGTTTCCCATTCACTAGAGCAAGAGAGAGGACAAAACTCCCAGGCTTGGATTATGTTCTTCCTTCAGTCTGATTGGACCAACTTAGGTCAGATGTCTGCCCCTGATCCAGTAGCCTGTGCCAGGGGAATACCGTGCTCTGATTGGCTTAGACTAAACAGGATCAGCTGGGGATGGGGTCACTTTATCTTAATCACATGGGAGAGAAGTGAATTCATGAACATAATGGGGGAATGGAGACTGGATGTGCAACCAACAATGTCCGTTACAGAAAGATGAATTACATGAGTTTGGAGATGTGTTTGTTTATTTGGGCAATTTAGACAGCTTTCATGGTCTTTATACATGTGGGTTTACTGATGGAAGTGAGAGCTAAATTAATATGGGTTGGTGACTGCGAGATGAGTAAATGAACACAACGGTGGGATTGATAAGCTTAACTGTCAAGGGAAGAGAGAGAATATGGTAACTAGAGGGACATGTTGGGTCAAGATTCTAGAGTTGTTTTGTGGTTGTTCCAGTATTCAAGATTTGGCAATGTTTGTGACCGGGGGGGAGCTTTTATAAGAGAGAATATCTCAGCTTTAAAAAGTAGGAGAGAGATTTCCTTCCTCTTGTGAGATGGAAGCAAAAGAAGGGTGGGAGTGTTTGTAGACCAGTGGTTCTCAACTGGATGGTACCACCCGCTTGTGGTGCGTTTTGGAAAGTGGGTTGTTCTTCACATTTTTAATTTAGTTTTGTTGAACATTTATATACTGAAGTATAGTTCTTATTGTAAATCTTTCCTTTTTGTTTTCCACTGTGTTAGCGTCAAATCAGTGTACTTGTCTCTCTTTTGGACTTATGTGTGTAGGTGGGTGATGAATTTTATTTCAAGATAGCAAAGAGTTACTTAGAAAAATATTTGTCCTAAAATGGCAGTGTTAGGTCTAGTAACTGAGAATCAGTGCTTCTCCAACTTAAATGTGCGTGTGATTCTTGTTAAAATGCAGATTCTGATTCAGTAAGTCTGAGATGGAGCCTCAGATTCTCCATTTTTTTAACATTCTCCTGGGTGATAGAGATGCTGCTAGTCCTCCATCATACTTCGAATAGCAAGAACTGGGGCAAATTGGTAGATGAATGGTTTCTTGTGTTTTCGAGATGAGTGATTTTATGACATGGTGAGGTTGGAAGAAGCGCTGACCAAGGAACCAAAAAGATAAGTGAGAGGCTTTGAGGGCTCTGCTGAGAGCAGCGACGGGAGGTCTATCATGGTCGCAGCCTGGGAGTGGGGAAGAGCAGATGGTAGGATTGATCTGGGTTTGAGATTTGTCAGCTTGGGTCAGCTAGGACTGGAGGGCAAAGTTGTTGATAGTATAGTTGGTGGTGGAAAAAGTACAGTGTGTGTGACCAGTTATGTGCATATACAGTTAAAATATTTATCCTGTAACCATTGTTTAAATTTAGCTGGCTATCTTCACGTCACTAGGGGGCACTGGTGGATTAAAAAACACATTCGAAAAGCTGCCCAGTATTTGCATTCTATTGTAGGAAGCAGCTTTTCCCAGTGCTGCCACAGGAAGCTTGAATATTGAATATATACACCCAGTCCCCAGATTCCTGTTACTAGATTTCATCCATTACACAAATGTTTAGCACAGTTCAGCTATGGACCTGGGCACTGTGCTGTACCCTGGTAGGTACAAATGAAAAGCCCCAGTTCTTACCTAGGAGAGAGTTCCTAAATTTGGCCGCACATCAGAATTATTCAAGAAACTATTTCCAGGGCCCTGCCCATGGTTCTGATTTAGTTTTTAAGTGAGGTACAGGAACCTGTAGTTTTGAAAAAGCCCCCCAGGTGACTATGAAACTTCTGTTTCAGGAGCTCACAATGCAGTTAGCGGCACAGACATACAGTCCGTTCCGATGCAGTGGGATAAGCACTTTGATGTAAAAGGATTGGGGAAATATAGAGCAGTGGGTCGCAACCTTAACTGCACATTAGAATCACCTGGGGAGCTTTTGTAAGTCTCAATGCCCAGGCTGCACCCAGACCAGTGCCGTCAGAATCTCTAGGGTTGGAATCCAGGCATCTAGCCTGTCCGGTAGATAGCCGACCTTGAGAGGAATTCCTGGAGGAATGGGCACCAGCAGGGGTCATCAGGAGACTTTGTAGAGGAGAACATGCTTGCGCTGCCCTGTGAAGGTGGGCAGACAAGGTTGAAAGGACCTTCCCAGGAGAGGAGAAAAGTAAGTGTAAGGACACAGAAGTAAGAGAGTTTAGCACAATGTTAAATACAACGTTAAGACCTTGGGCTTCACCGTATTACTGTGGGCAAGATATGCACTAAAGTCCTCTGTAGCTGTGTCGTTATCTGTAAAAGGAGGATAAGACTAGCACCAACCTCAAATTGTTGTGTGCGTTAAGTTACTCAGGCTCAAAGCTTAGCACAGTGTTTGGTACAAGGTAAATGTTTGATAAATGTGAGCTGTTAGCAACTTTTAGTTGGCGTCCTGTAGGAGGCTGCTGTGGTAGTGTTATAGTGGTGCACAGTCTGGGGGCTTTCCAAAAGTATTTCTACATTCCAAACTTGAGAACTGATTGCATTTGGCAGAGGACGGAGAAGGAGCCTTGAAGCATGCTGCCCAGGCTTTTGGCTTTGAAAATTGAGTAGCTCTTAGAACTATTTGTTGAGATGGAAAAGTGAAGGAAGGCCAAGTTTAGTTTGGGGGGAAGTGATAATTTGATTTTGAACAAGTTGGGCTTGTTGAAAGATCTGTGGACATTAAGAGGTGGTAATCAGTTGACATGAAAGCCAAGAACATGGAGTTTTCATGAGAGAGTTGTGGGCTGGATTTGGGGAAATCATCAGACGCCTCGAGGGAGAGAAGGTGGCCTAGTGAAAGCTGGTCTGCGTCAGTTCCTTCCTGAAGAGTGGAGATATGACCTGTACTCACCGCTCAGAGGAGCCTGAGGTGACCACATCCTTGGCTATAAGGCATTATTACTACCTCACGTAGTTTTGTGAGTGTTTGGTCTTGATGTAATGCCTTCATTGCCTTTCTTGCTTTCTGAAATTCATTTTCTTACCATGAATAGTATGTTACTAGGACAAACTGAGGGGAGAATTAAAATGCTAAATGGGAAAAGAAAATCATCTGTAAATTGGAAAAGAAATACTGTAACTTTATTTTACTTGAATATTATTTTAAATGCCACATATTTTGAAAGATAAGAAAAGTTTTTTTCCCCTTACAATTTAAGCATTTGCAAGAGAATTCTGCTTGAGGAATTATAGTGAATACATTTTTGCTCGCGTAAATACATATTTAGGTGCAGAATTAATTGGATTTTTTTCCTTTCTTACCCTTCAAAGAGGTTGGGTGGTAGATCACAAAGAAGAAGAAAAAACTGCCCTGCACTGCTGGACGCAGTCAGAAAGCACAAGCTTGGGTTCTCGTTGTAGTGTTTCTGGTGTCTGGCTGAGTGATCTTAATGAGGTTTCCTAATCTCTTGCAGTCCCTTCCTCACCGTACTGTGGCGACACCTAATATGCCCCTCCATATCGCACGGAATTGTTAGGAGGTTCAAATGTGATAAATGTCAAAAGCGCCCTATCAGAGTCAGGTATTTTCAGTCCCTTCTGTCCACCAATCTGTCCACTGAAGTGATCTCGAGTTGCAGGTTAGCACTGTGGACTTAGGACTGTAAAAAGTAGATCAAACTTGGAGAAATTCACTTCTCATTTGGAACTGAATTCTGCTCAGGACCGTGTAACGCTCTTCCATCTACTTCTAACTGCAAATGACCTCTCCTGTGCAGCTAACACTGCAAGAAGAGAGGGAAGAAGTAGATGAATTACATCTTAAAAGAACGAGGAGCAGAGCCAGCCCTGATGGCCTAATGGTTAAAGTTCGGTGCTCTCGCTGCTTTGGCAGCCCAGGTTCAGTCCCCGGTCTCAGAACCACACCACTCCTCTGCCAGTTGCCATGCTGTGGTGGCAGCTCACATAGAAGAACTAGAAGGACTTAAAACTAGAATATACAACTATGCACTGGGGCTTTGGGGAGAAAAAAAAAGAGGAAGATGGGCAACAGATGTTAGCTCAGGGCAAATCTTTCCCAGCAAAAAAAAACAATCAGAATGGGGAACAGAGACAAAATGGAAGAGAAAAGTAGATAATGCATTAGACATTTATGATAAATGAGTTTATTATCCCGTGGGGCCTGTGCATATTTGTAGAATTTTATGATATAAAGGTTTAATTTATAATCAATATGTGTATGTGCCCCACACCCATGTTCTTTCCAGGCTAGACAGGAATTTCTTAGAGACTAAGTAATGAACTTTGATATTCGTTTGTATGGTACATTTAAAATTACTGGAAGTAATTAGATGCATGAGAAATTGCTATAGCAAAGATACCTATCTGTTTCAAAAACTTGAGAGTTGGCTTATTTATAATATGACAAGAAAGTTCCAAAAGATTTTTAAAATAAAGGAATTAAAAGTTTGTATCAGTTGATTTTCCCCAATAATGCTTAAGTGGAATTTTGCAGTTAGTTCATACAACATGAAACTTCATGTAGATATTTTCAGGGAAAAAAGTCTCAGTCTAAAGATATATTTTCGAATTTGCCAGTTATTTAGTTTTTACTTTTGCTCAGTTTTCCCTCATTTTTGCATGGCCTCATGCCAGTTTTATTAGAAAACTTCTACAGTGCCACTTCCTTAATGTAATGGGTTTTTAAACTTGTGTTTATTTTATACTAAAAGTTGTAGAAGCAAGAATTGAGAATGAGGATTGTAAAGTTTTCAATATGCTGAGAACCTACAACTTTGAAGATTAAGCTGCATTTTCCTAATAGCTTTATACATGGTAGATAGTACAGTCATATTTTGAATGAATATTGTTCTAAAGGCACTTTAAATACAGTCACCCTTTATCGTCCTACTTCTTTCTGACTCTTTGAAGTAATGCAGCGTGTTTTATTCAAAGCCCACACTGGCTTCAACTTAAGGACGTCTTTGTGTGGTTGGTTTCTTTTTTCAGATATGTCTAGTCATTCCTGTGAACGTTCTTTTCAAATAGGATGTATGAAAATAATACAGACTCATTTTTCTTTTTTCCCTCCTCCCACAAACGTCAGTCCTTGTGAAATAGCCTGGTTTTTTTTGTACGTGCTGAAATGAATCTCCCCTCCCATTAGAGGTGCTGATTCACGTGCCCTCTTATGACATGGGTTACACTGATGAATGACTGACTAAGCACAAAGTGATACGAGGACTCCAATAAGTTTCCGAAGTCATCTGTTGATGACTTATTTCACTTGGCAAATATTGACTCTGAACCTGTTTGTGGAGTCACATCGTTGGGGATCACTGTTAAAAGTGGCTGTGTATCGGCCAAATAGTGACTTTTCTTGTTTTTGTTTCTTAGTTTCACAGAGATTTTTGGTATGAATCCAGATTATCATCAGCTGAATTGAGCTTTGCACATGATTTTTTTTTCGAAAGAGTTTTGTGGTTTTCTTTTCCTTAAAGAAGAAAAAGGATGTGAATAGCTGAGGTGAGGCTGAAGGCAGCTGTCAGCAGTGAGCTCATCTTTCTCTCTGCACACACGGGTCTATTAGGAAACGGAACTGGCTCTAGATAGAGGTTACTTTGACAGAATAGTTCTTTCTCTTAGAAAGTGTAGATTTTTTTTGGTGGCTTGAAAATAGCGAAGCATCTGAAAATCTAGGCTTGAGGTAAATGCTCCCCTGTGATTTTTTTTCCTACTTACATTCCCTTAACTCAGAAAAGAGTGAATGGCTCTTAGGATGCTGTTCCAAGAGAGAAAAATATGTATAGATTTTGCAGTTTCAGGCAAGCAGTGGTAAATTTCTGTTTGAATGAGGAAGTTAAAAAGAAATTTGAAATATGGTAAATTATATGTCATTTGTGTTCCAAGTCTGTGAAACCGGTACAGCCCAACCAGATGACTCAAAAACCTGCCTGGAGGGACAATTATCTCACTTGTTGGCTCTGAGGTTTCCTTCCTGTTTATCAGGCAACTTTATTAATTTTTTGTATGAATTTAACAAAATCCAGTAACTGTTTTTCAAGAGTAGGAAATGAGACAGTTGCAGATGAAACATATTTTCTGTGCTTTGCTCACCTAATTTTGTGCTGAATTGTGCCCTCCAAAGATAAAATAGAACTTGGTTTTCTGTGAGAAAAATATAATGTTATCTTCAAAACAGCCTCATTTTTAGATCACAGTCAGTTTATAGTGGATGAGAAAGAGCTAGGAGAGATCAATTACTTCAGTAATTGAATTACAGAATTACAGAACTGAAAGTTTCTCATAAAATAGTTCTGTTTGTCGTAGTTGGAAGACAGTTTTTCTTGTTGGTTAAAATCTGAACTCTTAAAATATTGACTTCATAATCTCTTCACTATGAAACAGATTGAAATGATTGTGGTTTCTATTGTTGTTGTTAAAGTGTAAGTGCTCCTAAATTTATACATCCAAATGAGTTCCTGGAAAACAGTCGTTTTGAGAGGGTAGATTTAATTATCCTCTCAAATTTCTTCCAAACCCGCTGTCACTGATCAATATATTTATTCGAAAAATATTGTCACTGATCAAAACGTTTTTTTCCCCTCTTCATTTGGGGTTATCTTCATACTTTGTGGCAAATTGTTTAGAATATACTCAGGAGCCAGCCATTTTCGTTCTTTGTATATTACAGAACAAATCCGTATTCATGGTAAAATCTGTAGGAAATACAGATAATACTAAAGAATCACCCTTAATCCCACCACCTGTGAATAACCACTGTTAACATCTTTTCGGACTCGTTTCTGGGCATACTTGTATATACCCTCAGTTTGACATTTTCAAAAAACTCACAAATCTCTCCCCCCCCCTTTTTTAAAGAAATACTGTTTTCTAATCTGCTTTTCTCACTTTTATTTCAAATGTATTGAGACCGATTTTCTTTCTTTTTTTAAAATTTAATTTAATTAATTACTTAATTATTTTGAGGACTATTAGCCCTGAGCTAACATCTGTACCCATCTTCCTCTACTTTATATGTGGGACACCTACCACAGCGTGGCGTGTCAAGCGGTGCCATGTCTTCACCCGGGATCTGAACCAGCAAACCCCGGGCCGCTGAAGCGGAACATGCGCACTTAACTGCTGCACCACCAGGCTGGCCCAAGAGACTGATTTTCTTATAGGTTTACAATTTGATCTGAAGGCATTTACAAATGGAAGCCATATGATTATATATTGAAAGTAAATTTCCTTTATTAATTTATTATATAGGGGCTGGCCCCGTGGCCGAGTGGTTAAGTTCACATGTTCCACTGCGGCGGCCCAGGGTTTCACTGGTTCGGATCCTGGGCGCGGATATGGCACTGCTTGTCAGGCCACATTGAGGCAGCGTCCCACATGCCACAACCAGGAGGACCTGCAACTAAGATATACAACTATGTGCGGGGGGGGGCGGGGCGCGGATTTGGGGAGATAAAGCAGAAAAAAAAAAGATTGGCAACAGTTGTTAGCTCAGGTGCCAATCTTTTTTTTTTTTTATTCTCATGATCCTGCTATAAAAGCCATCACCCCATGGCTGGTTTGGTTGTTTGTTTGTTTGTTTGTTTATTAAGATTATGCTAGTTTACAACCTTGTGAAATTTCAGTTGTATGTTATTGTTAGTCATGTTGTAGGTGTACCACTTCACCCTTTGTGCCCTCCCCCCACCCCCCCTTCCCCCTGGTAACCACCAATCAGTTCTCTTTGTCTATATGTTAACTTCCACCTGTGAGTGGAGTCATACAGAGTTCGTCTTTCTCTATCTGGCTTATTTCACTTAACATAATACCCTCAAGGTCCATCCATGTTGTTGTGAATGGGACGATTTTATCCTTTTTTATGGCTGAATAGTATTCTATTGTATGTATGTATATACCATATCTTCTTTATCCAATCATCAGTTGATGGGCACTTAGGTTACTTCCACGTCTTGGCTATTGTAAATAATGCTGCGATGAACATAGGGGTGCATGGGACTTTTGGAATTGCTGATTTCAAGTTCTTTGGATAGATACCCAGTAGTGGGATGGCTGGGTCATAAGGTATTTCTATTTTTAATTTTTTGAGAAATCTCCATACTGTTTTCCACAGTGGCCGCACCAGTTTGCATTCCCACCAACAGTGTGTGAGGGTTCCTTTTTCTCCACAACCTCTCCAACATTTGTCACTTTTTGTTTTGGATAGTTTTACCATTCTGACAGGTGTAAGGTGATATCTTAGTGTAGTTTTGATTTGCATTTCCCTGATGATTAGTGATGATGGGCATCTTTTCATGTGTCTATTGGCCATCTGTATATCTTCTTTGGAGAAATGTTTGTTCATGTCCCCTGCCCATTTTTTGATCGGGTTGTTTGATTTTTTGTTGTTGAGCTGTGTGAGTTCTTTATATATTATGGAGATTAACCCTTTGTCAGATAAATAACTTGTAAATATCTTTTCCCAATTAGTGGGTTGTTTTTTTGTTTCAATCCTGTTTTCCCTTGCCTTGAAGAAGCTCTTTAGTCTGATGAAGTCCCATTTTTTTATTATATAAATAGTTGCAATAAATTCTGACTGAGTGTATGATCTATCAACATTACTACTTTGAAGAGAAAATACTTTTTTTGTGGAGGCATTGATTTTTTTTTTACCATCTTAACCATTTTTTTGTAGTTCCATATTTTTTTATTGTGGTAGAAAAACTCAAAATTTACCATCCAAACCATTTTTAAATGTACAGTTCAGTAGAGTTAAATATATTCACATTGATGTGGAAAAGGTCTCTAGAACTTTTTCATCTTGCAAAACTGAAACTCTATACTCATTAAATAACAACTCCCCTTTTCCCCTCCCCGTAGCCTCTGGTAACCACCATTCTACTTTCTGTTTCTATGAATTTGACTACTTTAGATACCTCATATAAATGAAATCATACAGTATTTGTCTTTTGTGATTGGCTTATTTCACTTAGCATAATGTCCTGAGGTTCTAATATTACATTGTATGTATATACCACATTTTGTTTATCCATTCATCTGTCCATGGACACTTAGGTTGCTTCCAGCTTTTAGCTATTGTGAATAATGCTGCTGTGAACATGGGTGTGCAGATATATCCTCAAGACCCTGCTTTCAATTCTTTTGGATATATACCCAGAAGTGGAATTGCTGGATCATATGGTAGTTCTAGTTTAATTTTGTGAGGAACCTCCATACTGTTTTCCTTAGTGGTTATACCATTTTACAATCCCACCAACAGTGCATGAGGGTTCCAGTTTCTTTATATCCTTGCCAACACTTGTTATTTTCTGGGGTTTTTTTTTCTGTGAGGAAGACTGGCCCTGAGCTAACGTCTGTGCCAATCTTCCTCTATTTTGTATGTGGGGTGCTGCCACAGCTTGGCTTGATGAGTGGTGTGTAGGTCTGTGCCTGGGCTCTGAACCCACGAACCCTGGGCAACTGAAATGGAGTGTGCGAACTTGACCACTATGCCACCAGGCAAGCCCCTTATTTTCTGTTTTTTTTGATAGTGGCCATCCTAAGGGATGTGAAATGAGAAAATACCTATTTAAAAAAATTGTATAGATAATACTGAAATACCTTTTCCTTGTAAAAAGTCAAAACAGTACAGTTAAAGTAATTATCAGGTTCCCATTGTCTGCTTCCCTCTACCCCTTTCTCAGAGAAATCCTGTGTTACCAGTTTGGTATGTGGCCCTCCAGATGAGAAAGGATTGCTGTATAAAATAGAGGTACTGTACTCAATACTCATTACGGGGGAGGGCATATTCTTTTTTTTTTTTTTTTTTAAAGATTGGCACCTGAGCTAACAACTGTGGCCAATCTTTTTTTTTTTTTCTTCTTTATCTCCCCAAATTCCCCCTGGTACATAGTTGTATATCTTAGTTGCAGGTCCTTCTAGTTGTGGCATATGGGATGCCGCCTCAACGTGGCCTGACGAGTGGTGCCATGTCCGCGCCCAGGATCTGAACCCTGGGCTGCCTCAGCGGAGCGTGCGAACTTAACCACTCGGCCACAGGGCCAGCTCTGGGTATGTTCTTTTGATGTTTCAAGAATATGGACTCATTTAGTTTCTCTTTATTTTTAATTCAATTTATGACACTTTATGAGGGACAGCAATGTAGCCTGATGTGGGCAAAATTGTTGATTTTTTTCATCATTTTGTTTTACCCTAAATTCTTTCACTTAGTATATTTTTTGTTTTATGTTAGTTTCTTAGAACAAGAATAACCTCAAAAGCATTGTCAGTTTTCATAGACCTTTTTAAAAAAATCCATTTCAGATTTTTACCTTTTATACAACTGAAAAAAATCAGATTAAAAGCATTTTGTTGTTAAAATTTGTTTTAAAAATGTTTTCAGATGGAAATTATTCCAGAAAAGATTGGTTGAAGACCAAAGAACCAGTGTAACATTTGGGGGAAAAAATACATCATTGTGCTTCATTTCCTGTATAGGGGAATATCTAATTTTAAATGACATTTACTTTTAAAATGTCTCCAAATGCATTTATTTTCCATAGTGATAGATATAAAATGATATTATGCAATAACTTTGGAAACAGCTGTACATTTTAATGTATAGATTATATGACAGCTAAGTTATGTAATAGCTAAAATGCAATAATTAAAGCATTAGATTTATTTATACAGGTTTTTTTTGAGGAAGATTAGCCCTGAGCTAACATCTGTGCCCATCTTCTGCTATTTTATATGTGGGACACCTGCCACAGCATGGCTTGATAAGCGGTCTGAGCCCAGGATCCAAACTGGTGAACCCCAGGCCACTGGAGCTGAGTGTGCAAAATTAACCACTTCACTGCCAGGCCGGCCCCCTATTTATGCAGTTTTTGATACTAAGTTATTTTGAGTAGATTATCATCGAAACCCCATCTGACACTAAAAGGGAACTTCTTGATTGAGAAAGTTTTTGATATTATTAAAGTAGCTGCCATGGTTTATAGCTGCCTGTATTTGCTCTGTATTGAGATCCTATCTACTCATGGGTGTAGCTGAAGAGATTGTACTGTGTCAGAGATCATCCTCATGTTCCAAACCTTTGGTTTCTTTTGTTACTGCTCTTTACAGAGGCTGTCCCTAGTGACACTGAGTCTTAACACCAATCTGTTAGGTGACTGCTAGAAAAAAAAGCATAAACTTTCTGGTTAATTCTGCCTTCTCTCTGCAGTTTCCCAGAATTTTCCAGTTACCACATTCTTCCTTTTTCTGTGGTACTCCTGTCCCTTGTCTGTTGGCATACTTATCACAGGTAGTGTAATTGTTCATCCACCTTATTAGATTATGGAGGCAGCGACCACATCTTATTGTCTTTGAAGTCTATTTTCATTGTTTCATTAAAGAGTTGCTTTGATGTTGTCCTTTGACTGGGTGGCTTATAGGGCCATTAATTGAGGTAGGGAAACTCAGGAAAACAGATTTTTGGAGAAAGATAATTCATTAACAGGTAGCAATTGAAAAACCTGATGGAGATGTCCATGGAGAATTAGATCTATAAGCCCTGAGGCTTAAGAAGGCCAGGGTGGGGAATACTGATTGGGGAATCAATAATATAGGATGGGAGTTAAAGACTTAGACTTAAATGAAATTGCTCTGGAGTGAGAAGAGGAGAGGGTTAAGGACTTCTCTGACTCGTCAACCTTGAAGAGAGGGGTAGAACAAAAGAGGCCCAGAAGGAGAGTGAAAGAGCACCCTCCAAAGCTCGTAGAATGGAGCTGGCCTGGAATCTTGGAAACCAAAGGAAGAGACAGTGGAGTGGTCACCAGTTTCAGGGTGCAACCAAGATACCAGGTGTCCATTGAAGTTTAGTAACTGGGAGGCCATTGGTGGCCTTGGGAAGAACGGTTTTAGGAACCTTAAGTAGTGAAGGGAGGAGAGACTAAAGTAGAGAAAGCAGAGTCTATCTTTGTAACTTTGTGTTGAAATATACATACTGAAAAGTGCATGGATCGTAAGTGAATTTTTGTAAACTGAGCATACTAGGGTATTTAGTGCTCTAGAAGCCCTCATGGCCTTTCTAGTCACTCCCCAGCTTGCTAAGGGTGTCCACTATTCTGCCTGCTAACCATAGTCTATTTTAAAATAATTTTGTCAGTAGAGGGAGATAGAAAGGACAGGGTGGTAGTTAGAAATGGAATTAGGGGTCGAGGGTATTGGTTGTATTTTGTTTAAGATTTATTTGAATGTAAATAAATCCTGTAACTTCTCTCGTGGGTGGCCAGTCACTGTTTCTTTTTATGTTTAGGACAATTTTCATTTCATTCTTTCAAATGTTTTTAAAAGTAAGTACTGTGAAATGAGTTGACAACAGTGACTCCATTTTGTACCCTGGACTCCATCTTGTTAAAACTATGAAACTATGCTGACCTTGCTGACTTGCCAAAAGGGAGTTATTTGCTGAGAAAGGACTTTCTGAAGGACTGTGCAAGAGTATACTTTTTCTGGTAACAACAAGATGTCCTTGAGTAAGGTAATGAACTCTAACATAAATTGACCCTTCCTAACAAACAACTGAGGTGAATGTTCTGGGTTCTCCTTGTTGCTAAGAAAAACTCCTAATTTTTGCTCATCAGGGGTCACTTTTCTGACTGCTGCCAGAACCTGTGTTCCCAAAATTGCAATTCTAAGACCCCAAATAAACGCTCCCCTTTTGTTTTGCAGTTGCCTCCTTTCTCTAAGTAGACAGTACGTTTGAGTGTTTATACAAACTTAAGTTGAATAACTGTTCCCCAAGCATCTGCTTGTGGAATAGTGGTTTTCTAAAGTCGGCTGATTGTGGGAATAGATTCTTGGGCCCCTGTTAACGTTTACTAAGTTAAACGTTGGTGAAGGCGTTGGAATCTATACTGCTAAAAAACTCCCCAGGTAACTCTGAAACCTCCTGTGTACACAGGCCTGAAAAGCAAGGCTTACATTTTATCCAAAAGAAAACTGGTGTATATTTTAAATGGAAGGTCTAATAAGATAATAGGTTTGTAATTGTGGGAGATAAAGGGTCACGCTCTTAAAAATGGGAGAGACTGTGTACTGGATTCTCCCTAGAGTTGAAAAAGAAAGCAAGTTGCCAGGGTTTTGAGTCCCACCATTCACCAGTGTCCTTGACTAATTGTAAGGGTGGCTTATTTAGCTTGAGGTTATTTGTCTTTAGAGCAGTTTTACTAGGACACAGTCAGAAAGTGGTCCTGGAGCTACAGAGTTCTGGACAGTGTACTTTTATTTGCAGAACAGGGACAGTTTAGCCTCCTGGGTACCCATTTATAGTCTGAGTGTTTGTGACCTCACCAGATTCATATCTTGGTTAACTGGATGCAAGAATCTGTCCTTACTGCTGCAGCTGAGGGCTAAACTCAATCTTATGCCTGAGTCTTTTAAAAAAAATTAATTTTTCAAGTTGTGACCTGAGTCTTTTTTGAGTAAACTCATAAGCTTCCTGGGAACTCTGTAAGGGCAGGGACCATGTCTGCTTAAGCGCTGTGTCCTGTTTAGCACTGTGCCTGACACGGAGTAGGTATGCAATAAATACTTGTTTTTGAAATAAAATTCTATTTGACCTTTTCTAATTGTTATATCGTGTGTAATCCTGCTTACCTAGCCAGATTTGTTTTGCTCTCATCAGTCCTTGGTGAGCTTCAGTGGAGAGCATTAGAAGTGAAAGTCTTGAAGACAGTGGTGGCCTACCCCTTTACAACACTTCTTGTTAGGGCTCCATCCAACCAAACGCCACTCCTGATGCTCAGTTTCCATTGATGATTAAGCCCCCTGTGGACTGTGTAAAACAAAAGTTGAAAGACAGAGAGAGTCCAAAGGTCCAAGGTGGAGAATATACCTTGATAGGGAGAGTATAAGCTATCTTGCTGGGGAATAAAATCAGACAGAAAGAAAGAAGGATTAGCCACATGAGCCAGAGAACTCAATGACACTCTCCCTGAGGTTTGCAAAGCTAAGAGTCACCAACTCACCTTTGAGCCAGATTTTAGTTTTCCCTATGACTATGGGTCTCTTAAAACTATTTTCAAAACCCTCTTAGAGCTATTTTCTTTTTTCTAATACTTTTTAAAAATAATTTCTAGAAACATGCTACTTCATAGTACAATCTTTTATTTTTTCCTGCTTTTTCTCCCCAAATTCCCCCAGTACATAGTTGTATATATTTTTTCTAGTTGTGAGTCTTTCTAGTTGTGGCGTGTGGGATGCCACCTCAGCATGGCCTGATGAGTGGTGCCATGTCCACGCCCAGGATCCGAACCAGTGAAACCCTGGGCCACCGAAGCGGAATGCACTCACTTAACCTCTCGGCCACGGGGCCGGCCTCAGAGCTATTTTGAAAACCTCAGACAAGCCAACACATTGGGGTCCTTACTTTGAGACCTTCAGCTAGCTGAATTCCAGGAAAGGCATCTAGTAACTGGAGGGTCCTCTCCAGAGGATAGGCTGCATCTAAAGCAACAGAGCCTTTGGATCTAGTTAGTCAGTAGCCGTAGCTTAGCACTCATTGAGGATGCAGCTCTTAAAGCAGTGAGCTTGACTTTGATCTAGCAAGCCAAACTCATGTCTAACCTGTTCTTGGAAGGTACATATGTACCTACTTTCTGAGCCAAGCCATCTGCCCTGGGTGGGAAGTGAGCCTGGCAAACAAGGATTCTCAAGGACTATCACTTGGGACAGCGAATGTTCAGGTCATGGGTATGTGCAGTCTAGAGGTTGTAGCCCCTCATCAGAAAAGGTCCAGGGGAGATCTCACTTCCCAGGAGGTATTTTTAGTCTGGTTGTACCATAATGGGTCAGTATCCCTTTTGGAGAGAGAATGCCTTTGTGTTTGTGTGTCACAGGCGACCCAACAGGAGTGCCCATGGGAGAAAAGCTGATAAAGCCAGAGCTTTAGAGATTATGTCAGACCCTGGAAGTTGGTTAATTCTTTCTTCGAGGCATCTAACTTGCATTTTAGTGTTCATTTTCTTCCTTGCAGAGACAAAAGATTCAGGAAGGTTCTTCTTCGCCCCTTCTTTTACCCTCACACTTACCTGGGGTGATCTCTGCCCATTTTAACAGCCTTTCCCTTCTTAAATTCTGATATTGAGTGGGTTGGCCTGAATACTCAGTATGAACCCTAACAAATTACGATAGCCACTCAGCAGAGGCCCAGCATCCAGAATCCCCATTTGTGGTAACATCTGGTCTGGCCAAAGTGGAATGGGGTAGTCCCTCACCAAGAGGAGCCCTCCCTTTTTAATTGAGGTATAATTGACATATGACATTGTATTAGTTTCAGGTGTACAACATAATGATTTGATATTTGTATATATTGTAAAATGACCACAATAAGTCTAGTTAATATCCATCACCATACCTAGTTACAAAATTTTTTTCTTGTGGTGAGAGCTTTTAAGATTTATTCTCTTAGCAACTTTCAAATATGCGATACAGTATTATTAATTATAGTCACCATGCTGCACACTACATCCCTATGACTTATTTCTTTTATAACTGGAAATTTGTACCTTTTAACCCTCTTCACCCATTTCACCCACCCCCAGCCTCTGGCAACAGCCAGCCTGTTCTCTGTATCTATGAGCTTGGGTTTTTTTTTTTTTTTTTAAGATTCCACATATAAGTGAGATCATACGGTATTTGTCTTTCTCTGTCTGACTTATTTTACTTAGCATAATGCCAAGAGGAGCCCCCTTTGATGCCAGAAAGGAAGGTGACCCACCCAAGGTGTTGGGCAGTGCATCAGCATCAGGCTTGTCTGCCTGTGAATCCTTTTTACTAGCCTGCTCCTGAAGGTTTCCATTGCACAGGTCAATACCACCTAGTTCCTGACCATGGTCAGGTGTGTGACTGACTCCTTCCTAGGAATGACCTTTGGTCTGTAGTTCCCACCCATATTTTGGCATGAACTTGGCACAGTTTAGGTGTGCATGAATTTCTTTTTGAGATATAGTTTACATACAGTGAGATGTACAAGTTTTAGGTTGCACAGATCTTAAAACAATTTGAGTTTTGACAAATGTACATACCTTCTGTAGCCCACACACCTCAATCAAGGTACAGATCATTTCTATCACCCAAGAAAGTTCCCTTGTGCCCCTTCTCAGTAAGTCCACCCCCCCCCCCACACATACACATTTCACCCCTAGGCCTCAACTGTTCTGATTTCTATCACTGTGTATTAGGTTTGAGGTCATGGATTTTTTTTTAAAGGTGTGTTTTTAGTGAGGAAGATTGATCCTGAGCTAACATCTGTTGCCAATCTTCCTCTTATTTTTCTCCCCAAAGCCCCAGTACATAGCTGTATATCCTAGTTGTAAGTCATTCTAGTTATTCTGTGTGGGATGCCTCCACAGCATGGCTTGATGAGTGGTGTGTAGGTCCATGCCCAGGATCCGAACCGGCGAACCCTGGGCTGCTGAAGCAGAGCACTCAAACTTAACCACTCGGCCTCAGAGCCGGCCCTGAGGCCATGGATTTTAAAACATACAGATTTTATTAAAGTTTTGATGTGAGAGATGTCAGAAAATAATATTTATTCGAGTAAATCAGTGCTTCTCAATGGGGGGGAAATGCCCCCTGGGAGACTTTTGGCAGTGTCTAGAGACATTTTTAACTCATAACTGGGAGGGGGTGCTACTGGCTTCTAGTGGGTAGAGGCCAGGGATGCTGCTAAGCCTCCTGCAGTGCACAGGACGCCTCCCATCAAAGACTGACCCAGCCCAAATGTCAATAATGTGGAGGTTGAGAAACCCTAAAGTAAATCACATGCTCTCTACAGAGAGAATTGTGGCCATGGCGGGTGTTAATCTCTGGCTCTTCCAAGTCTCCTGGGTGGAGGTTTGTTTTTTTTTGTTTAGTTTGTTGAGAGCCTGCAGGAAGCTGAAAGGGGAACTGCAGGAGCAGGCTTTCTTGGGTGCTGCCACCCTTGTGGTCACAGTTCTTGCTGTGGAATGGGAGTGAGGGTGGGCTTTGGGGGAAACTAACAGAAGAGGAAGAAGAAAACAACTTGGGCAATAAAGGGGCAGACTGAGCCTAATATGAAAACTGGAAAAACAGCTAAGAGGGAAAAATAAAGTAGAAATTGATAATCAAGAATCCAATAAAATGGTAATTTAAAAAGTAAACGAGTTGAGATGGAAAATAAAAGATGAAAGTGAGTGAGAATGATCAAGAACATAAAAGTAGAAATCTGAATTAAAGTGATAGAAGGCCATAAGATGAAAAATGAAATATGTGAAACGCAGATAGGATTAAGGATTGAAAGCAGGAATCAAGAATTTAAAAGGTCAACATAAGGCAATACATCAAACAAGGATGAAAATAGGGGACAATATGAAGCCCACAGAGCCTTGAGGCTCCAGTGCTGGATGGAGGCATGAGGAAGAGGTGGGGCATCAGCTGTTGCCAATGAGGAAGGGCGTCCGGTGGGCCAGCTGGGTCAGTGAAAAGTTCCCAGTTCAAGCTGTGTTGTCTGTAGGTCATGGACGGACAGAAAGCACTGAGTTCACACCTCCAGATACCAGCAGCCCAATAGGCCCTTTCCTGGGGTGCAGGGAGGGGACTTCCTCCTGGGAACTGCCGGAATTCTTGGGTGACACAAGCCTCAGATTGCCTGGCCTCCTTCAAAGAGCTATGGGGGAGAACTATGGATTTATTAATTTAAACAGTGAATTTTAAAAAAGTCCTTTTATGTAGGTTGTAGTAGTTTTCTGGGAGGGGCTGTTGATCTCTAGGTTGTATCAGAGTGCTGCTGATGCTGCCTAATAATTATGGTGGGCACAAACCACATTAACTGATGTCAGCGGTAGCTGGCTTTTACCTTGGAAGCAAAAGAAATTTTAGTAATGTTGCCTTGAAATTAAGCCCTTCCAGGATGAACACTTAGTACTTCAGGGTGTATTAATTATTTTTAAACTAAAGTAATAACCACGCTTTTTAAAAATAGCTTCTAGCTCTTTGTTTGCTCCTGAAATATGAGAATTTCCTTTTTGTGTGTGACTCCAGGCATCCATTCCAACAGACATTTTTGTTAAGTTTTATCTAGCATTATATGTTTTGTGAATAGTACAGAATAGCCTAGTGTTTCACATTACAGGCATTGCAAATCTCAGTAATATGATTTCCGTGATGCTAAATCATCCTAAGTAGTTAGAGCAAGTCAACCACTCATTTATTTTTCCCCTCTCTTCCGTCCATTCATGCAGGTAGTAAACACTTATTGAGCATTTCTTATATGCTAGGCATAGTCACAGGCACTAGGAAGGAATACAGAGTAAGACACAGCCCCATCCTGAGAGGGCTTCTAGTCTGTTAGGGAGAACTTGTTAGACATAAATGGATAAATAAGAAAAAAAAGAAAAGCAATGAATCTCCCTGCTCTTAGGCAGTTGTACAGAAAGACAAAGCAAGTATAGGGCATTCTAGGCAGAAGAATCAGCATTTATGAACCCCTGAAGCTGGGAAACAGCATGGGAGAAATATGTGGAGTTCCAGCTTTGTGGGAGAAGGCAGAGTGACAGAGAGATGGGGTTAGAGAAGGTGATTGGGATCGGATCTTAATGGACCTTGTTTGGCCCATGTAAAAATCCTAGGTAATGAATACCAAAAGATCTCAAACAAGGATAGAAGATAATCAGGTTTGCAGTTTAGAAAGATCATTCTTTTGTAGTATGGTTGAGTCATCAGAGGGCCAAGTGGGCAGTTAGAATGCTGTTAAAATGGGGCTGGCCCCGTGGCTGAGTGGTTAAGTTGGCATGCTCCACTTTGGTGGCCTGGAGTTTGTCGATTCAGATCCTGGGCATGGACCTATACACTGCTCATGAAGCCATGCTGTGGTGGCATCCCACATAGAAGAACTAGAATGACCTACAACTAGTGGGTCCAGCTATATACTGGGGCTTTGGGGAGAGGAAAAACAAAGAATGCTGCTAAAACAATCCAGGGAAGATATGAGGGCCCAAGAGAAGATTATACAGGAGGGGATAAGGAGGAGAAAGTGAACTGAGATCATTTCATAGACTGAATTAGAAGGACTTAGTGAGCAATAGCATGGGGGGTAGTGGTGAAGATGACCTCAGAGTTTCTGATCGGGTTGTCTGTTGGGTGGTGGCACTGTTCCTGAGAGAGGAAGCATGGGAAGAGGGGCAGGTCTGGGGGAGAGATGCTAGATGGTGAAGTGCTGTGTAAATGTAGGGGATTATTATTGCAAAAAAGCTTTCTGACTTGATTCCACAGCACACATTCACCCATCAGGCCTAGTGTGGACTTGGAGGCACAGACAAAATCCTCATGAGTTTGTTTTGGACATTCTTGGTCTGGGGAGCTTGTGTCCCATCTAAGTGGAAATGTCCAGAAGTAACAAGATAAGTGAGTCGGGAGCTCAGGAGAGAACTCTGGGCTGGAGCTACATATCTGAGAGTCACTGGCTTTGTGTTGAAGCCATGGGCATGAGTGACCCAGTCAAGGAGAACAAGGCTCAGAAAGAGACTGAGTTTGGGATCTGAGATCAGGGGAGACCAGCTCTGGATGGGAATGGAAAGGGAGAGCTTCTGAGGGTTTGATTATTAGAATAACAGAAATAATTTTTACTCTGTTCGGTGAATCACTAGGTGAGATCATTAAAAACTCCTTCCCTTGTTGGGTGGGTGGGTGGGTGGGTGGGTGTGTGTGTGTGTGTGAGAAAGAGAGAGAGAAAAAGACTGAGACTATTTGATAATTTTAAATTCATTCCATAGCATTTTCTCTCATTTCTAAAAGCACGTGTATATGTGTGTCTGTGTCTGTTATCTTTTATTTTACGTGAAAGGCTAAGTAGGAAAACTTAGGAACTACTGTCTTTTGGAAATTAAGATAAAGATGACCTGAAATTGTAAGTCTGTGAGAACATGTTTTTTAGGTTCTGACTTCCATGAAACTTCAGGAGTACATTTATTTCTCATAAAGCACAATCAGCTTTTCAGGGCAAGAGTGGCTGAGGTTATAAACGTGCTCACGTTATGCACATTCAGTTTGTAGCTTTGGGTTTAAGATTGCTTCTGTGTTTCAGGTAATTCAGCGGTCCCTGGGGCCGGCCAGCCTGGGTCTGCTCACCTTCAAAGTCTACGCCTCACCGAAAAAGGACTCACCTCACAAAACTTCGGTGAAGGTTAATGAGGTAACATGCTGTTCATGTTGTGATATATTTTGAACTTCTGATTTAGTTACTAGAGGAAGTATACAGATCGTATATTGGAAAGATATGGCAGTTTAGAAGATATTTAAAGGGAAATATATTTCCTTATGGTTTGTTTTTCTTTGTGGGAAGCTACTAGACAATGGCTTTTTCAACGTATAAACTTTAATTAATGGTCCTTAGCTAAGGGCATAATTAAGGAATGTTGTCTAGATTTTCAGTGAGGAATCTGCTATGGCCCAGTAGATTGTAAGCACAACTTGCTTCTGAGTGATCTGCCTGATTCTAGGCTGCTTAGCAAGCCAAGAAAATATTCATATTTTTCCTTGTTTCAGAAGTTAAAGACCTGAGCTCATTCGGCTTCTTGGCTAGATTAGAGTCTCATAAGTAGATGCTTAATAAATAAAACAAGAAATCTCTCCATTGTTAACAGTCTTTTTTGTCTGTACTCCCCACTGATTATTTTGGATATTTGGTTTCTTTTGACTTTGAGTAAAGTGTGACATAAAGATCTACCTTCAGTAATGAGTGGGGTTACTTGAATGGTGTTTGCATAAAGCTAATTAGCTTATCTCTTGCCCTTTACTCTCTTCTTCTCAGGCCTGGGAACAGTGGCATTTTTGAGCATGAAGAAGGAGCCAGTAGTGGCTGTGAAAACTTTCTTCTCTGGGTGGGGAACAAACTTGCTATCTTGCTTTGATTAGCACCAGACTGATCATTTGAACTAAGTAAAATGCTCTTCAATTACTCTCAAATATTTCTTTCACCCCAACTCCCACCCACTCTTTACAGTAATAGGATCCTTTTTCCAAAGTCAATCCAAGGTGGAATACCAAATACCAGTATATAAAATGGAGAGAAGGTGCTGCTTTGTCTGCTACCAGTAGGGGAGGAGGATCAGACACTTTAGCCCCGCCTTCTTGGCCTTGTTCTTATTGATTCAGGAAATAAGTAAGGTGCAAAGATCCTCTGAAGCAAGGTTCAGGGTGCACGTAACCCTTAGAGTCACTGCAGTTCATGAATTATTAGAAATATGATGCTTACAAATTTAATAATTGATTAGGTTATCTCATTACTGTATACACTTTTCAATTTCTTTTTGTTTTGTTGTTTAATGTATGCAGCTTTCACTCTACTCTGTTCCTGAAGGTCAATCTAAATATGTGGAGGAGCCAAGGACCCAACTTGAAGAAAGCATCTCACATCTCCGACATTATTGCAAGCCATATACAAGTTGGTGTCAGGTACAGCTGTTCTGAAAATGGAGTGAACACATTTCTTTTTAGAGTCAATAGTGAAAAGTCTATATTGGCTGCATGTTTTTATTTATTTATTTTTATTTATTTATTTTTTTTGAGGAAGACTAGCCCTGAGCTAACATCTGCCAATCCTCCTCTTTTTGCTGAGGAAGACTGGCCTTGAGCTAACATCTGTGCCCATCTTCCTCTACTTTATATGTGTGATGCCTACCACGGCATGGCGTGCCAAGCGGTGCCATGTCTGCACCTGGGATCCAGACTGGCAAACACTGGGCCGCCGAAGTGGAACGTGTGCACCTAACTGCTGCGCCACTGGGCTGGCCCCTGGCTGCATCTTCTTAGAAAAGGGCACGATAAAGGACCCCAACTTAAGAGTGCCCCACTTACAAGTGTTCATCAGTGCCATCTCTGAGGGGGAGCAGCGAGCCCTAGCTTCCTGGTGGCAGCTGTTGTCAAAGCTGCGGAGAAAATGTCCCTCCCACTGGGCAGCGTGTGGCACATTGACTGGAGAGCGGAGGGCTGGTGGTATCTATCTTGTTGGTCACAGCTATGAAAATATTATCTTCTACGAGAGGAGGATATGGGGCTGGAACTGTAGTAGAAGAAAAAGGATACAATGTAAACATTTATATCAAAATTGCGAAGTTTTTCTCCTCCCAGAGAATCTACAAATCAATATTACTTTAAACGGGAATGGTTACAGAGCATTTTGAATGCTATTAACAGGAGGGTAGATAACTAAAAAAGGGTGAAATTGCATATTTGAGTACTGAACTGTTTGCCCCAAAGATTAAAGAACTACATATACAGATTGGCTTCTGCCACTGCTCAGGTTTTAGATCAGGCGTTTGTCATTATGTTTGTGAAAACATTTCTGCGATTTTTAACATCTGAAACTGAAGTTTACAATCTGCTTTCATTTACATACATCTGTTTGCTGTGCCTGATCTTGATTTTGTACAAATTAGTAAAAAGTATGTAGGTATGTGTGACATGGTCTAGGTTTACTTTGCTTGAGACTTACAAACTCAATTTTCATCCAGAACTTGTTTTAAAATTTTTCCACTGTCTGTGGCAGTGCTGAACTTTTGTTCATCATTTAGAAAGAATACAGGAAACATAGACTGTATCAACAGTATAAATTGTCATTACACTTAAATATCATAGTCATATTATTGAGTTATGAAGTAACTAAAGAGTTTATATATAATGTGTTGTAAAATGCTTAGACAGTATTCTCTTGTTCTAGAAGATTTTCAAACCATCTGCTGATGGTGAAGGTAAGGGCAGCAAATTTGTGCAAATATTTTTGTGTCACGTAGGCATGACTACTGTTAGTTCTCGCTTTTTTTTTTGCCTGGGAAGATTTGCCTTGAGCTAACATCTGTTGCCAATCTTCCTCTTTTTTTTTCCCCCTCCCCAAAGCCCCAGTACATAGTTGTATATTCTAGTTGTAAGTTCTTCTAGTTCTCCTATGTGAGCTGCTGCCACAGCGGGGCTACTGACAGATGAGTGGGGTGGTTCCATGCCTGGGAACTGAACCTGGGCCGCCAAAGCACAACGCGCCAAACTTTAACCATTAGGCCATCAGGGCTGGCTCGCTCTCTCTTTTTTTTTTAATCATAAAAGTGCTTTATCTCTTTACCTTTCAACCTAAGGTTGCTCTTTATTTTTAACTTTTTTGTTTGTACATGATACTCAGTGCAGCAAAATACCTCTCTAGATAATAAAATAGTTATCAACATGTTTATTTGCACTACTTCTAAATAAAAAAGCTTTTTCGTGATTATGATGGTTTTATTTTCCTATAGAATGATTTCTGATTGCTGGCTCCTTTTTCAGGCCAACAGTTTCTAGCCCCTTTCTTCAAGAACTGATTTAATTTTTCTTCATAGTAAAAAGATTGTGCTAGCAAAAGAAGTGAGCAGTCACTCTAGACATTGATCTGTAGTTTTTGTTTTTTTTTATGAGCAGAAAAAACCAATAATGGATTTTAATGAAGTGATACTCAGTTTTTTTATGTTTTTTATGTCCTCCCCCAAATTCAGCATTTATTATTTAAGGCCATTTAACAGTATTAGGATAAGTTGTTCTGATTTGAACTGAATTAAATAAAACAAATCCTTTTCCAAGTGGCAACTGGTTCTGATACCTTCTGATTCCCACATATCTCCTTTCCCATCTTCACCACAGACTTCTTAAAGGTGGGTACCTTCTAGTTGGCCCCTTGTTTTCTTTAGGATCATCTGATATTCATGTACAAAACCTTTTATTGTTGTTGTTGTTGTTAAGAGAACGTTAACACTTCATCTGCTTCAGGATTGGGTAAGGGTCTCTCCAAACTTGAATATAGACTCCTTTGTCCCCTTAAAGCTAGTCATTCCTGCTTCAAATGGGCAGTTTTCAGATCCTGGCAAATCAGGAAGTAGAGTTAATATGAAGGGTAGATTTAATCTCACAGGAAAGGGATGGCCACTTTAATTATCAAGGGGATTGATTTTTGTCCATTCTCTTCAATTTTAATGGAAGAATGAAAAGGCTGGGTTGTTGAAACCATTCTACTTGAAATCTTTGCTTCCTGTGGCAATAATGAGCCATTCTGCTGAGCAATTTGTGGTGAAGGGGAAATTACAAAAGAAAAAAGAACACAAAACCCCCCAGACAGACAGTATATCCCTTTGTTCAAAAAGTGTTAATAACATGATAATTATTCAGTAACGACAGATAATTACTCACAAATATATATTTTTACTTATCAGCAAATCTTACTTATTATTTTTCTTTCACCTTTTTAGGAAACGTATTCCCAAACTAAGCCCAAGATGCAAAGTTTGGTTCAATGGGGGTTAGGTAAGTTGATTTTTAATTAGGCATAATCAGTTTCTTCATTAACATTGGACTCTTCAACTGGAATTCCATGGATGGGCTCCAGGGGATATGTGAATTCTTAAAATTATATGCAGAATTTTAGAGCTATGTGGATTTTTCTGGAAAGAAAATTTATTGTTTTCATCAGATTTTGGAGGACTAGTGTCCCCAAACACTCAGGTAAGTCTCTTCAAGATCGTTAGGTTTGTTGGCCTGGCAAGTGTAGATACACTGTGGATTTTTTTTCTTTAAATCTATTTCCCAGTGCACTGTCCATCTGTAACTCGCACTAACCCACACTAGCTCATTGGTAGGTGTTCAGAATCAGGATAGCTCATTTGCACAGCTATTAATACATGTTATAGAAGTTTAGAGGCAGGAAGGAACTGGGCTGATATGACTACGAAAGCCCTCATTGCATAATTAGTAGTGTTCTTAGTTTTTTGTGTTTTTTTTGAGGAAGATTAGCCCTGAGCTAACTGCTGCCAATCCTCCTCTTTTTGCTGAGGAAGACTGGCCCTGAGCTAACATCCGTGACCGTCTTCCTCTGCTTTCTATGTGGGACGCCTACCACAGCATGGCTTTTGCCAAGCAGTGCCATGTCTACACCTGGGATGCGAACCGGCAAACCCTGGGCCGCCGAGAAGCAGAACGTGCGAACTTAACTGCTGCGCCACTGGGCCAGCCTCTTACATTTTTTTTCATTTGGTTTTTATTGTCCTGGGTGTGTTTTTTCACATCCACTTATCACATGCACTCATAAACTGGGTTCACAGTCTCTACTCTGACTAATCTCAGTGAGGAACTGGTAAATTAATAGACAGTGATCATATTTCATTCCCCTTATTGGCCATCTGGGCAAATCACACTCTTAGTTTTACAAGTGTTTGTTTCAACGATGGAGTAAAATAAACGTGAATACAATTTATTTCTTTTCGAAAATCATCATAGTATGTTGATGTGCTAATACCCTTGAGAGTACGAGATAAATAAATAAATTTTTCATTTGAAGACAGACATATTAATAACCTACCAGTTCGTTAAATTATTCATGTATGTTAATAAGTAATATCTTAATTTTATTAATTTAATAAACACATTTAGTGCTTATTATGTGCCAGGTACTAGTCTAAGTGCTTTAGAAATATTAATTTATGTATTCCTCATAACAACTCTGACAGGTACTTTATTGCCTTCATTTTTTACCTGAGGAAACTAAAGAACTCCTCATCTTTTATCTGTACATGTGTGACTGAGGAGGTCTCTTCATTGTCACCTATCATGTCCCATTGATTCATAGCAGTAGGCCTTATTTACAATATAAGGCTTTTTTCTTCTCTTGGACTTGTGGTTACTGCGAACACTCTTAAGAAGAAACGTTCCCTTATGAATTGTGGTGTTGTCTGCCAACACAGTCAGTCCCATTTCCCATTGATCACAGCCAAGACACATTAGCAGAAGCTGGGCTTCGGCTTCAGGCAATCTTATAGCATAATTTCTTTCCCATTTCTTTGTGAATTACCCACTTCAGCTCAGCTCACCAAGGCCATTTGAGTGTCCTTCTATCAACTGCTCTGTGTGCGTTTCTAGAATTGAGAACACTGTGCTGTAGGCAAAAATAAAGGGAAGTAGAAAATTGCCTCAATGACTCAGGCAAGAAGATGGAAAGTAAAAACTAGGTTAAAGGCAAAATAAGTAAAAGACCAGACAGGAATTAGTGCTAACAGCACAAGCCCTATAATAGTATTTAAAATGATTGCCACATTTGTCAAATAACCCAGGAAAAAGAAAACTGGCATGTGTCTGGTGTTATCTGGGAGAGAGAATTATTCAGTATTTTAATTAGTTCAGTTCAGCGTACATTTGTTAAGTCACCAATGTGGCAGGCATTGACAGTCGAGGCTGATTAAGACAGCGGTCATGACCACTGAAGTGCATATAATAAATTACTCATACTAGCACAAATACAGAGACAGTCACAGACCACTATCAAAAGTATATCGGAAGGAGCCTAGTTTAATAGGGACTGGGGAGATGGGAGCAGTTGGGGAAGGAATTCTGAAATGAATCTTGAAGGAACAGAGTTAGCCACACCAAAATGTGGGAGTGGGACTTGGGTGGCATTCCACACAGAGAGGGCAGCATGATCAAGGCTGGGAGGGGTGACTCAGTGTTGCATGTGCCAGGAACTGGAAGCAGATAGGGAGTGCTGAAGATAGGCTTGAGAGAGAGGCATGAAGGCTTTTTAAGTCATGATCTAGCTGAAATCCATTTGTTAATTTGTTCAGTATCCATCAACTCCTAGCAATGTTTTTAATAAATTATCTGTTGAATGAGCATCCACTGTTACCACTGAGGGAAAATAACATAGAAGTCTAAGCATTCCACCATACAAGGAGTGTATGTTCTCCTTGAGGAGACATAAAATACACCTCTGAATAATTAAACACAGGGTGCTATAGGATTAGGTGCCAAATGATGGTACAGAGAATGAATATGATGGTACTTTAGAGGAGGAAGAGAAGTGTGGGCTGGTGAGCATAGGAAAGGCTTATTTGAGGAGGTAAGACTTCAACTGGCTCTTATTTGATGGGATTGGCTCCGTGGAGAGGAGGCATTGTGTCAATTAGGTCGTAAGGCGTATTCAGGCATGGCAGCTGGCTCACGTGTTGCATTTGTTTTGGTTTATCTTATCACTATCAACAATGATTATTTCCCATATATACTTGCACTACGAGTTTCCTTTATTAGCCAAAATTATTCTGTTCTTGAGTTCGAATAATGAGTTCAGATGGCAAAGGAGACTATTTTCCCTGAGTTTAATGTGTCTGGTTCCTGAATTTCACAGAGCAAGCAGCAAAGCTTCAGATAGCAACAGATCTGTCCAAAAGTTTATGCAAATCGATTCTATTTCTGTGTTTGGATAACAAATTTGGATAGAAAGAGATCCCTGTATTTGTATTTCTCCCCTTGCAAATAGTTGATTTAGACCTGTTGTCTTCAGGAATATGAAAGTAAGCTAACATTATTGTCAGTAGGTTGTCAGACCAAAAGTGTTTGAAAATTGGATACTTGCTATGTGAATAGTAAATCATGTTTATACATCACATAAAAAGAACGTGTTGAAAAGAAGTGTATTAGCAGAAAGCAAAAAATACATTATTTGAAAAGCATTTGATACTATATATACACGAGTTATATGTAAGATTTGTTTTGTTTTGTTTTTCAATGAGCAATTTATGGAATTGTTTCCCGATCTGATTCTATTGTAGACAGCTATGAATATCTCCAAAATGCACCTCCTGGATTTTTTCCAAGACTTGGTGTTATTGGTTTTGCTGGCATTGTTGGACTCCTTTTGGCTAGAGGTAGGTGAAATTTTGTGGGTTTTTTTTCTTAAACAGCTCATAAGGGAGAGAGAAGATACATATTTGGTTCTTTTTTTTCATTTATGTTTTCCAAATAATGACTTGGTTCCTGAATATGCCCTTCTTAGTATATAATTGATATGCTTGTTTTCTCCAGTATATTTGATTTTAAGCATATATAGAAATTTTAAAAAAATAAAATGAAAGAAATTGTATACTCTTTTTGTTTGTTTGTTTGTTTTGGTGAGGAAGATTGGCCCTGAGCTAACATCTGGGCCAATCTTCCTCTATTTTGTGTGAGATGCTGCCGCAGCGTGACTTGATGAGTGGCGCTAGGTCCACGCCTGGGATCCGAACCTGCGGACCCCAGGCTGCCGAAGCAGAGTGCGCAAACTTAACCACTACACCACCAGGCCTGCCCCGAAATTGTATACTCTTGGTTAAAAAAAGAAATTAGTGGCCAGCCCCAGTGACCTAGTGTTTAAGTTTGGTGTGCTCTGCTTCAGTGGCTCGGGTTCGGTTCCTGGGCGTGGACCTACACCACTTGTCTGTCAGTGGCCATGCTGTCATGGCAGCTCACATACAAAAAGAGAAAGATTGGCAACAGATATTAGCTCAGGGTGAATCTTCTTTAGCAAAAACAAAAACAATAAAATAATCCTTCATAGGCACATTTACTTGATCAAATTACTGTCGCTCTTTGGTGCAGAGTGAACTTTTGTTAACCAAAGTCTATCACACCTGAGAAACTGTTTCTTAATGTTTTACTATTAAGATCAGGCTATTAATCACAGTAAATAGAAGAGTGATTTCATAAAGATTTTATTAATTTCTTGATGTGTCATAGCTTCAGTCAGTGATGATATCAAAACTTTTAAAACACTTAAAAGCTAACAAATGTCAACTTAAAAATATTGCTACATTACACTACTGGATTACAAAACATTTATAGGAAATAAAGGATGATAAAATATATCACTATAATGAGATTAATTTTTTATGAACTACTTGAAGTTTCACTGATTGTAAAATAAATGTTTGTTATAAAATTCAGACTTTACAAAAATTCCTAAAATAGAAAGTTTATGAACCCTGTAATGAGACCCCCATAAAAGATAACTATAGAAACTAATTTGGTCCCATTCCTCCAATTTAAAAAATGTTTTCTATGTGTGCCTTAACCATTATTTTAGAATCTGGCAAAATGCTGCACTGGTGCCAGTCCCCCAGCCTGTGGAATGAACTCCTGTCCTAGTTCCTGTGCCCTCCTCCCATCTTGTACAGAATAATGAAAATTAAATTTAGAGTTCATTTTTACCAATCAACTTGCGAAATAGTTGAACCAACTTTTCCACCCTTGTTTCTGCAAAGCTGTCCAGAAAAGCATTCCTGTCTTATTTAGATAGTTTGGAATTTATGAAGATCCCACGGCCAGGGGGTTGGAATCTTGGCTACTGTTAGGGAGCTGGGAATGTAGAATCGAGTGAGATGAGCTCCCCCCTCCCCCGGCCTCCATGGTTGCAGCACATGAGGGAGTCTTGCAGCCCTACAGAAAACTCCCTGCGTGTGCCTGTGTATGTTCCTACACTGTCGAGTGTTTATCCCCCGGACATTCACTGGGGTGACCATCCTGAGGAGGTTTGGGGACTGTGCTCTCCTGAGCAGAAGAGCAGCATGAGGACACCCACTGCTGCGGGTCCTATTCCTTTCTTTTTGTTTGCTTGTTTATTTGTTCCTCTCTCTTTTTCCTTTTCCTGGGAGGACTTGGTAGTATTAATTTGAAAGCTTAATTCTGTTTCAAAAAAGTACACGTGCTCAACGACAGGTCTTTTCCCATAGGTAATGGGGTAGAAGGGCCTGAGGTGAACAGCGTCGCAGGGGTCACTAAGCAAGATGAGTGGGATGGTAGCTAGGTTTATGAGTGGCTGGAATGGGTCGCAGGCCCCTCCAGATAGGTGGTCCTCTATGCTGGCAGCAGCAGGATGGGCTCAGAAGGTCCCTTCTGGTAGGGTTTCTTTTTTTTTCTTTCTTTTCAGTCTAACGTTTTTAATTTTATTTTTTTAATAAAAATTGTATATATTTAAAGTGTACAACATGATGTTTTGATATACATGTACATAGTGAAATGGTTACTACAGTCAAGCTAATTAACCTATCTTCTCATATAGTAACCTTTTTGGGTGTGTGATGAGAGTACCTGAAGTCTACTCCCTTAGTAAATTTCCAGTATTCAGTACAATGTCATTAACTATAGTCACCATGCTATCCATTAGATCTCTAGACTTATTCATCCTACGTAACTGCAGGTTTGCACCCTTTGACCAACATTTCTCCATCTCCCCCAGCCCTGGTAATCACCATTCTACTTTCTGCTTCTAGGTGTTTGACTTTTTTAGATTCCACGTGTCAGTGAGATTGTGCAGTTTTTTTTTCTTTCTGTGTTTGACTTATTTCACTTAGCAAAATGTCTTCCAGATTCATCCATGTTGTTGCAATGGAAGGGTCTCCTTTTTTAGGGCCGGATAATATTCCATTGTATAGAGAGAGCACAATTTCTTTATCCTTTCATCCATTGACAGACACTTAGATTGTTTCTGTGTTTTGTGATTAATTTGTGCTATTGTGATTAATGCTGCAATGAACGTGGGAGTGCAGATAGCTCTTTGAGATACTGATTTCACTTCCTTTGGGTGTATACCCAAAAGAGGGATTGCTGAATCATATGGTAGGGTTTCTTGAGTGTATCTGCTAAGGTAGGCTGCCTCAGTTGATGAGGATGGCCATGACTTTGGTGGTGACAGGAGACGCCTCTCTGGGAAGAGAAATGAATAGATATTCAGAGGAAGTGGGCCCAGCCTGGCCACTCCAGAGTGGCGGGGGGTTGTTGCCCACTATTATTGCCTTCTGGTGGCTCCCCCACCACTGGCAGCCAGTGTTTCTCTCTGGCAGTGCTGATAACTTACAGCCGACACCACTGGCTTCTTCGGAGGTGTGGGCATGAAAATGGGGACAGAGACAGGGGGTTGTGTTTCCTTCCTGAAGTTCTGGGGCCCCCAGCTCATTGTGTGAACCACTGGGACCTGGAGGCCCAAGAGCTGCTGTTTATCAGCTTTCCCTAGAGGAGTGAAAAATGCCTGGCTGGCAGTTCTGCTGCTCTTCACCTGGTCCTCATGTGTGTCAGCTGCCCCGTTGCTTAGAGCTTCAGGTGTGCAGGTGGGATCCCAGGAGTGTAACAGGGTTTTCTCTTCTAGAGTGGTTATATCCTTTCAGTCAAGGCAATAAGACAGGGAGAGAAACCCTAATTTATTAATAGTCTAGGTTGGTAACATTTGTATTCTCTTCTGTAACCCCGGTTCCATCTTTGGGGATTTATCTGTTTAAAGTTTAAAACCATAAACGGCACTTAGATTATTCTGACTGTGTAAGTATTAGTAACGTACATTGCACTAGCATCTATACACATCCCATGTCAAAAACCCTGTGCCTCTCTCAGGGGAGACTATTTCTCGTGTCAAGTCCACGTGCATTCTCATGTTTTACCCTCTTCCAATTCTCTTAACCTCATTCTCAGGTTTCTCCCAGTTCTGCATCCTGCTCTCTTTTCTGTTGATGCCCCTTTTTCCGGGGCTCCACATCCTCTCTCAGTCTGAACTGAGCCTCAGCACTGCTGTTGTCTTGGGATGTGGTTCCATGCTCTCTTGGGTTTGACCCCCTTTTCCTGGGTTCCATGTAGTCTTCTCCTAGGTTTGCTCTGCCTTGTTGTTGAACTACATGCTTAAGTCACTTTCAAAAAAAGTCTGTGTTGGAGGTAAACTTTCCAAGTCCTTGCAAATCAGAAAATTGCTTTCTGCCTTCATACCAAGTGATAGTTTGGTTGGGTGTAGAATTTGTTTCCATCAAAACTTTGAAGGTCATGTCTTCTAGCATCTGGCGTTAAAGATATGAGAGTCAATAGCCAGGCTGAATGCTTGTTCCTTCTGAAGTGATTCATTTTTTTGTCCCTAGAAGCTTTGAGGATTGTCTCTTAATCTTAATCTCTAACTACATATGGATGCTTTCATTCCTTGGTTGGGCATTTTGGTGGCTTGTAGCCTCCAGCTGGAGGAAGATAATCTATCTTGTGTTTCTTTGAAAATTTACTCATACTTTTTCCTTCCTGAACTCATATTAATTAATGATTGAGTCATTTAAGATGACCCTATATGTCTCTTATATTTTCTTGATTATTTTATTGAATTCTTGAATTTTTTTACTTTGGTCGTTTCCAAGAACTCTTTCTTTTGTTCTCTGAACATTCCTTCTTCATGGAACTCTTTTTTTCTTTTAATCTAGTAGCATCTTGAATTGATTCAATGATACTTAATAACAGGTTTAGTTGTCTTTTTAAGTTCTTCTGTTTCCTATGGGGTCATTTTTTACTTCTTGCTTGTCTTGATCTTTCTCTTTTATGTTTCAGGCTTTCTTTAAACGACTAGTGATCCTTGGCTGTCCAATCATGTTTAAGAACAAAGCGATTGAAATACTAATAAGAAATTTTTGTGCCCAGACTGGGCTTGCTGGCAGGCAACTTCTACCTCAGGGTGAGCTGGACAGGAACTGACGTTATATGGGAGGTGCCTACACCCAGTGCCTACGTGAGGAAGGCTGTATTCTTGAGCACTGACCTGTGCGCGCTCACACGCAAGCTCTGTTGATTCTCAGCAAGAAATCCCTGGCATTTCTTTGGAGATACCCGGCCCCCCTTTTTAAAATTTGGCCGGGAGAGACTGCTTGGCCACAGGCAGTTGTCCCCGGAGATGGCTTGGAGGAAGGAGAGGATCACCTAGTCCATGCACAGGACTTGCATTTGTCCCTGTCCTTATCCCTGGTGGCCTAATCCTCCTCCACAGTCCCTGCCATCTCTGGGTTGCTGGGGACATTCTGCTCCCTGCTCTGCTGCAGCCCCTCCCCAGGATTTAAAGGTTGTGTGTCCTCTTGCTTCCAGCCACTCTCCATTTTCTGAAAATTGGTTGACATTCTTACCTGCTAGTATCTCCTCTACACATTTTCTCTTCATTGTGGGTTTATTTTCTGTATTTTATTCTTTTACTGTTATTTTTATGGAGTATTAGAAAGGAGAAGAGAAGAATACTTGTGTTCAGTATTTAAATAGGAAGCAAGTTTACTAAACATAACCTTAAAAACATAAACCTTAGAAACCAAAATAATGTGTGGTAATGTGTGGTTTTATTTTCAAAACAATCTTTTTTTCAGCTCCCTTAGAAATGGTGGTTCTCTTGAAAGCATTTTGCTAAGGAAAGAAGCCAATCACAAAGGACCACATATTATATAATTCCATTTATATGAAGTGTCCTGAGTAGGCAAATCCAGAGAGATAGAAAGCAGATTAGTGGTGGGTTTCCTAGGGCTGGGGATAATGGGGGAATTGAGGGGCAACTGCTAATGGATGTGGGGTTTCTTTTTGGGGTGATGAAAATGTTCTAAAATTGATTGTGGTGATGGTTGCACACCTCTATGAATATACTAAAAGCCATTGAATTGTACACTTTAAATGGATGAGTTGTGTGAATTATATCTCACTAAAGCTATGAAAATATGGTGGTCCTTTTTGGTGCATATGATATTATTAAGCCCATTCTCTGTCGATGTAGGAGCAAAGAAGTCTTACTCAGTGTTAGATGTACAAGGGAAATTGTGATGGTGAAGATAATGAATCATCTGATGGTGTCCACAACCTTTTATTTAATAGGTTCAAAAATAAAGAAGCTGGTGTACCCACCTGGTTTCATGGGATTAGCTGCCTCTCTTTATTATCCACAACAAGCCATTGTATTTGTCCAGGTAAGTTAGACCCAATAAACTAGAATGTCCCTTGTTCTTGCTTATGTATGTATGAGTTTACTGCTTAATTTTTTCTTGCAGTTTTTATAACACCAGACTAAAATTTGTTTGCGTGTATAGATGAACTACAACAAACGTAAGTATTTTTCTCCACTATGGACCTCAGTTCTGGCCCTCCTTCCAATCATGTCAGTATTCAGAGAATTCATGCTCATTTGAATATTAGTCAAAGAAAATTTAAAATGCCTTTTTTTGCATGTTTACGTGGAAGTCTAGAGACTCAAATTCCAAAGCTGATAGTTGTGGATCATTCTCAGTTTGGGCGGATCTGGTCACAGTCTCTCCTCCTTGGAGTTGCAGGCATAGGTTGTGCTGTGGCCCTCACGCCTTCTCCCTGGTCCTGGCACCAGCCTTGCTTTCCCTGCTGGGAACTTTGAGAAGTGCAGTCACCTCTCTTGGGAGCACCCTTCTCGGGGCTCTCAGTTGGCTGCTGCTTTCTTACTCCTCAGGCCTCAGCTTGATGGCATCCTGGCAAGTAGGAGAACATAGTTGCAGGCAACACGGGTAAAGCTAAGGTATTAGTCTCCTTGAGCTGCTGTATAACAAAGTACCACAGACTGTGTACATGGACTGTTTCTATTACACAACAGAAATTTATTCTTCACAGTTCTGGAGGCTGGAAGTCCAAGATGAAGGTGTCAGGTTTGGTTTCTCCTGAGGCCTCTCTCATTGGCTTGCAGATGGCCACCTTCTCGCTCTGTCCTCACATGGCCTTTTCACTGTGCAAGCACATCCTCATGACACCAGTCGTTTTGGATTAGAGCCCCACCCTTATGAACTCATTTAATCTTAATTACCTCTTTAAAGGCCCTGTCTCCAAATACAGTCACATTGTGGGTTAGGGCTTCAGCATATGAATTTGGGGGGCGGGACACAATTCAATCCCTAACATCTGGATCAGCAGCTCTCAAAGTGTGGTCCCTGGACCAGCAGCCTCAGGATCACCTGGGATCTTGTTAGAAATGCAAATTCTCAGGCCCTAACACAAGACCTACTGACTCAGACACTCTGAGGATTAAGGGCCAGCAGTCTGTGTTTTACCAAGCCCTCCAGGGGATTTTAGTGCTCATGATGTTTGAGAACCGCTGATGGAGACTAGATTCCCTCGGGGCAGTGGTGTCTGGACTTAGTGGGACAGTAGACATAGAGTCCCTTTAAAACTGGCCAGACTCTTGTTTTTGAGGTCCTGGAAAGCTTTTGAAGACAGGGACCTAGTTGCCAGAACTGCCGTATCACATAGAGACTCAGTTCTAGAAGGAGCAGTAATGCTATCACCAGAATTGGGCTCTGTGGGCTCTGAGCCAGACTGAGTGACACTGAGCTCCCTTGAGTCCTTGTGACAGGATTGAGTCTAGATTCCTGGATTGTGCTGCATTGGTAGGTGGGAGTCCGGTGGCTCCAGCCATGGGAAATTAATGGATTTGGTGGCAAATGCCAGTAAGATCTTCCTAGCATGGGCTTGACATTGTTTATAGCAGTCCTGGAGGCAGACAGCTAATGTTCCTCTGCCTGCTTCAGCCCCAGCTCAGGAATAGTGAATCACGTCTGCCTGCCCTAAGATGCTAAAAATAAACATCATCTCAGTCTGTTATGGTTTAAATAGTAAATGGATAGGGTGGGGAGGGTGGGCTTGGCTGCTAATTGAGAAGCATATGTGGCCACCCCCTGAGTAGAGGTCTTTTTTATCTTATATGTCGCAGCATGTGTTGCAAAAGATCTTTTGTTTTCACAACCAAGATAATAGGATGCAAACCTGAGTTGTATTCTAATTTATTTTTAAAGTCAGTAGGAAGGAGTTTGTCTCTTATTTTGTACCTAGAGTAACCCAGAGCAAAAAACTAACTTTATTTTCACTAAATATAAAACATTAGTGATCTGTTTGGGATGATGAAAAAGTTCTGGAAATGGATAGTGGTCATGATTGCAGAAGATTGTGAATGTACTTACTGCCACCTAAAAATGGTTAAAATGGTAATTTTTCCACAGTAAAACAAAGAAAACATTAGTGATTGAAAGAGATTTTCTGATATTGTTTGTGTCGTTTAGTTCCTATTTCACAGTTTCAATTTTTTTTTTAATGAATACCCTGACCTTGGACAAGCCGTTTAATCACTTACGTTCTGGTTTTTGTTCAGTAGTGTTTGGATAACAGCACTGTAAGAAAACCCTTAAAGTGATGGTGAATGTTATTTTCCTCTCAGAAATTTAAAACACTGAGAATAGTGCCATATACATGGTAAATGGTTGATATGTCTCCTGATGGGTCCAAGGAATCATATCATATTTTAAGAGCAGTTGGAACAACTGGAAGAATATAACTTGTAAGAAACCAACATGTTGCAATGACCACTGGATTTACTAGCACTGTGACCTTAGATAAGTCACTTGGCTTCTGAATATTCCTTTATATTGGGTTGTTATATAAAATACAGGTAATTCATGTGAAAGTGCTTTATAAACTAAAATGCTCTACATAGTAAATTATTAAAAAATTAAAAAGAATAATAACTGCCTTCAGAAATTTGAAGTACTGTCATGTGGAAGAGTAATCAACATTCTTTGTTGTAAGTAGAACCAGTAAATGCAAATTACTGGAAGCATTCTTTAAAGAAAGCTCAATACTTTAAAAAAATGTTTCCAACAATTAAAGCCAGCTAGCTAAAAGTGGACGAGTGTAGTTTAAGTTAGTGAGCTCCCTGACCCCAAAATATTCTCTCACCCTGGGGCCTCCCTCTCGGGATGTTGTAGGAAGGACTTTGGATCAGGAGACAAAATCGCTGTAGAAACTCGAAGACTTTATGTTTTGGGGGACCTGGGAAAACTGAGAGCATCTTCATTGGTTCACCTATTTTTTACCTAAGACCCTAAAATGAATGACTGGTTTTCAGCTTGGCTGTTATGTGCTAGATGGAAGCCTTCTTTCTGTGTCTGATTTTCAGGAATTTCCCATATCAGCAATGATCTCCTACATTTTTTTCCCCTGAAATTGTGAAAGTTTGAAATATGCACCTGTAATTTATGGCAAATTATTTTAAACAATAACTATACACAACCAAACTGTTTTTTCTTATTCTATCATTCTTACTATCTTTTTATTTGCTCATGTTGCACAGTTTTAATGTGTGTGTCCCAAGATGTCTGTAGTTGTCATATGCTTTAATACAGTTCTTTTGGAAACAAGAAAAAGGAAAATTCTCTTCCTTACCAGTCATGTATGGAATAGCAATGGATCTTTTATATTTTGTTTCAAGGTCAGTGGGGAGAAATTATATGACTGGGGTTTACGAGGATACATAGTCGTAGAAGATTTGTGGAAGGAGAACTTTCAAAAGGTAAGAAAGATCTTTTTCATTATCTTCCTTTTGGTTTAAATATGTAGTTTCTCTAGGGTTTTGTAAAATTCTTGATAAAACTGTTGCTTGATCTTGCTTTTTCTGTTTTTTGTTTCACCTTTAGCTCACATTCTCTAGTGGCCTTTGTTGGAGGAGCAATAGAACTTCTGTGCATTTGGTTGTTATCAGCAGAGCTGAATAAGTGGTGACCGTAAAATGCCTTCCACCGCAGTCTTAGACCATAATTTCCACAGTATTATATTTATAATTTGCTCAAAGGGTACCATATTATCTGAAAGTTTTCTCAAAACTGGCTTCAAAGGGAACATACTATGCTCCCAGGCAAAAGACAAATAACCAAGATTCCTTCTCTTGCTAGTTCACTTATCATAAGCTCCAATCTTTCCTTTAGCAGTACTGTACCTGTTCATCCCCTAGCCTTCTTGGCCTAGTTAAAGACGTGAGCCATGGCATGTTAGGGAGCAGCCACCAGCTACAGGCCACGTGCTGATTAGTGGATGAGCAACAGAGGGAGGAGGTTGTGTAATTGTAAGGTGGTATCATCTTTCATCTCCTCTCACAGCCACACAGCTGACCAGATGCTGCCCATGTTTGCTGGAACATTCTCTCTTTCCTCTGATAAGGAGGAATAAGTACAGAACAGGACATCAGGCCTCCAAGCACTCAGAGGCACAGCTCTCTGAGGAAGAATTAGCGTTCTTATAGTAACACCTTCTACGTCATAGATTGAAGGAAGTTCATTTTGACTCCTGTCATCTCAAATCGGAATACTCTTTTAAAAAATATAAATAACTATTTCAAAATTAAAGTCCAGAATTTTGAACTAGAATTTGGAAGCAGCAGTGTAGAATAAATTATAAGCCCTCTTCATTATTTACATAAATAATCTCTCAGTGAAATCTTTAATTTTTTACTGGTGGTTTCTAAAGGAATTAATTTCTCTCGAGCCTATTTAAACTAGCTCTTGAGTGGGAAATTCTATATTAATATCAAGTGCCCTTTGGCAGTCCCTTTTAAAGAATAAACATTCATAGTTTTATTTTCATTTCTCTGACATTTTCTTTGGAAGCTTTCTTTCCTGTTTAAAAAATTCCTTAAGTCCACACTGAATTTTATATGGGAAAGGAAATAGAATGTCAGGAAAACTATACACAACTCTAGAAAGAAATGTGGAATGTGAAACTCAGCCTCAGCTGAGTGCTCACTGTGGTGTCAGTGCAGACCAATGCACATGAAAGCCGGGGGCGGGGGGCGTCCCCTGGGAGCCCCTGAGTGCTCATGGTGGTGTCAGGCAGACGCCTGCACACCAAGCCAGTGGGGAGGTCGCCCGGAGCCTCTCACTCAGAAATAGCTTTCTCTGCTGTGAGAGTTCAGCTCAGTGCAGAAGCAACGGGACTGTGGTTGGAATGCAAGTTAAACAGGCCAGCATTTTATGGTAATTTGAAAACATTAGATATTAAAGCTACTCAAATTTATATGTGAGTCTTTGGGGAGTGAAGTAGTAAAGATGTCTAATTAGCTCATGGTTGGTCTGTATTTCTTTCTCTGGTCTTCTATGCCCTTGCCCTCTTCACAGTCATCGAGAACTTAGTGTTCTTTCATTTGTTTACTCTCAAAGCATAATTTTCCTGACAGCTGTCTGTTCTCAATAGAGGGTAATAAAATCGACGTTGACTACTTAAACATTTAGCACAAACTTTAAATGAAAAATAGCAGAAGGCTCTATTAATTCAGGATCTGATATGCTTAGATTTCAGGAATTATTTGATAGTGAAATGCCATTGTTTTTTATGGATTCTCCTACCCCCTTCTTGTTGGATTTTTTGGGTTTCAGCATTTTTTTTTTGCTTTTGTTTTGTTAATGAGAACAAAGACTTAAGCTGCCCTGGAACAGAAATCTTTTTGGGCCCAGGAGCTGTCTCTTTAAAGGGAATTGGGGGACACTTCATGAAGGAGATTTTTGTTTGTTTCTTAGCTTGTTTGGAAGTTGATTTTCAAGTCAGGCTTCAATTACCAGTCTCAGTTAGGTGCAATCTAATTCATAAATTGTTTGTACTATAATGATGTAACAGATGTACATGGTTTTGGTTGGTTGTAAATAGTCAGAAATTTGTGGACATTGTGTTTACAACTGGGCCCTGAATTTTTTTTTTAAAAAGATTTTATTTTACCTTTTTCTCTCCAAAGCCCCCTGGTACATAGTTGTATATTTTTAGCTGTGGGTCCCTCTAGTTGTGGCATGTGGGATGCCGCCTCAGCATGGCCTGATGAGCGGTGCCATGTCTGCACCCAGGATCCGAACCGGCGAAACCCTGGGCCGCCGAAGCGGAGCGCACAAACTTAACCACTCAGCAATGGGGCCAGCCCCTGGGCCCTGAAATTTTAAGTGGTGTGAATGATGGCTCAGTTCTCAATCATGTTATTTCCCATGGAGCTATATTACTCTCAAAGACCCTAAATAAGCCTGTGGCATTTTTCTGCTCTGCCACATCCCTTTTCCCTTTTAGGAATTAATTCTAAATGTTTGCACTGAGCCTTCTACCAGTAAAATTTGGATGAGGTAGTCTTTCAGTTCTGTCATTGTCATTGGTCAGTTAAGAGGAATTTATGTGCTTCAGCTAAAATAAACTCTGTTGGGGCTGGCCCGGTGGTGCGGCGGTTAAGTGCACACGTTCCACTTCGGCGCCCTGGGGTTCACCAGTTCAGATCCTGGGTGCGGACATGGCACCACTTGGCAAGCCATGCTGTGGTAGGTGTCCCACATATAAAGTAGAGGGAGATGGGCATGGATGTTAGCTCAGGGCCAGTCTTCCTCAGCAAAAAAGAGGAGGATTGGCAGCAGATGTTAGCTTAGGGCTGGTCTTCCTCAAAAAAAAAAATGAACTCTGTCAGAACTGTGAAGCAAAGATGGATGTGTCCAGAAATATTGTCATCATAGTGTGGTCTAGCGTTTGGGTTTTTTTTTGAGATAAAAGAACATATTTTATACACACACACAATTTAAAATCCAACAATATAATGACCACATATATACCAATCAACCATCCACCTTTAAAAATAGGAAATTACCGGGGCTGGCCCCGTGGCCGAATGGTTAAGTTCGCGTGCTCCGCTGCAGGCGGCCCAGTGTTTCGTTGGTTCGAATCCTGGGTGTGGACATGGCACTGCTCATCAAACCACGCTGAGGCAGCGTCCCACGTACCACAAGTAGAAGGACCCACAATGAAATATACAACTATGCACCAGGGGGCTTTGGGGAGAAAAAGGAAAAATAAAAAATCTTAAAAAAAAAAATAGGAAATTACCAATACCTTCCGAGGTCTCCGTAAGCCCCTTTGTCTTGAGACCCAAAGGGAATCACTATCCAGAATTTTGTGTTTTCATTCCCTTGTTTTTCTTTTAGTTTAACCACATATGAATATATTCTAGACCATTGTAGTTGAGCTTGCCTGTTTTTTGCCTTTATAATATAAATATATCAATATGTATAAATAAATATATAGAGTTTATCTATATGGAGTCTTACTATATGTATTATTTTGTAACTTGTTTTGTTCCCTTAACATTGTATTTATGGGGTATGTATGGCTGCAGTTTATTCATTTTCATTACCATAGAATATTTCTTTGTGGGAAAATACTCATGTTGATGGTGGGTTGGGTGGTTTTCAGTATATTGTTGTTACTGTATATTAGTGATATATATATATGGTTGTTATGGTAGATTAGCTCACACCCAGCTGTGAGCATTTTTGTACATGTGTCATGGTTTATTAAGAGTTTTTCTAGTCTGAGATTCCTGGTTCATAGGGTCTGCATATCACTTTTACTAGATGATGCCAGTTAGTTTTCCAGAGTGGTTGTTTCCATTTTTTTGCCAGTCTGTTGGCTTTAAAACAGTTTTTCATTGTGTGTGGGGGTGTGTGTGTGTATGTGTATGTGGTTTTATGTTATTCCCCAATTTTCATTTTGAAAAAATTTCAAAACTACAGAACAGCTGCAGGAATAGTAGAATGAATATACCCTTCACTTAGATTCACCAATTAACATTTTGCTGCGTTTGCCTTGTTCATCTTTTTACACATGCGCAGGTGCTCACACACACGTGTATTTTATTTTTCTGAACCATTTGAGAATTAGTTGTAGGTGTTATTGGGCTTTCTACCCATATCTAATTCAGCATATATTTCCAAAGAACATGGACATGTGCTGATATAATCACAGTACCGTTATACTCAAGAAAGTTAACATTTTATTATTTACATAAACATTACCTAGTATACAGTTCATATTCAGATTTCCCCGGTTGCCCCAATAATGTGCTTTCCTTCAACTTTTTTAATTAATTAATTTTTTTATAGGTGAGTGAAGTATTATAAGGGAATCACCCTTGTAACCATCATCTAGGGCTAAAAAATAGAACTTTGCGAGCCGCTCCAGAAGCCCCTCCATGTAGCCCACCCCAATCACAGTCCTCTCTCTCCATCCAAAACTACTGACTTTTTTTTTTGAGGAAGATTAGCCCTGAGCTAACTGCTGCCAATCTTTCTCCTTTCGCTGAGAAAGAATGGCCCTGAGCTAACATCCGTGCCCATCTTCCTCTACTTTATATGTGGGACGCCTACCACGGCATGGCTTGACAAGTGGTGCCATGTCCACACCCAGGATCGGAACCAGCGAACCCCAGGCTGCCAAAGCGGAACATGTGCACTTAACCGCTGCACCACCGGGCCGGCCCCTTTTGACCATTTTTTTATTGGGTTGGTTTTTCTGTTGTTGAGATATATGAGTTCTTTGTATATTTTGGATATTAACCCCTTATCTGATATATGGTTGGCAAATATCTTCTCCCAATTGTTAGGTTGTCTTTTCTTTTTGTTGATGGTTTCCTTTGCTGTGCAGAAGCTTTTTAGTTTGATGTAGTCCCATTTGCTCATTTTTTCTTTTGTTTCCTTTGCCCGGTCAGACATGGTACTTGAAAATATGCTGCTAAGACCGATGTCAAAGAGCGTACTGCCTGTGTTTTCTTCTAGAAGTTTCATGGTTTCAGGTCTTACATTCAAGTCTTTAGTCCATTTTGAGTTGATTTTTGTGCATGGTGTAAGGGAATGGTCTACTTTCATTCTTTTGCATGTGGCTGTCCAGTTTTCCCAACACCATTTATTGAAGAGACTCTCCTTTCTCCACTGTATGCTCTTGGCTCTCTTGTCAAATATTAGCTGTCCATAAATGTGTGGGTTTATTTCTGGGCTCTCGATTCTGTTCCATCTCTGTGTGTGTCTGTTTTTGTGCCAGTACCATGCTGTTTTGGTTACTGTGGCTTTGCAGTATATTTTGAAATCAGGGAGTGTGATACCTCCAGCTTTGTTCTTTTTTCTCAGGAATCCTTTGGCTATTCGGGGTCTTTTGTTGTTCCATATAAATTTTAGGATTCTGTGTTCTATTTCTGTGAAAAATGTTGTTGGACCCTTGATAGGGATTGCATCGAATCTATAGATTGCTTTAGGAAGTATGGACATTTTAACGATGTTAATTCTTCCAATCCAAGAGCATGGCATACTTTTCCATTTCTTTGTGTCATCTTTGATTTCTTTCAGCAATGTTTTGTAGTTTTCGATGTACAGATCTTTTACCTCTTTGGTTAAATTTACTCCTAGATATTTTATTCTTTTTGTTGTAATTGTAAATGGGATTGTATTCTTGATTTCTCTTTCTGCTGCTTCGTTGTTAGTGTATAGAAATGCAACCGATTTTTGTATGTTGATTTTGTATCCCACAACTTGACTGTATTCCTTTATTATTTCCAAAAGTTTTTTAGTGGATTCTTTAGGGTTTTCTATATATAAAATCATGTCATCTGCAAAGAGTAACAGTTTCACTTCTTCTTTTCCAATGTGGATCCCTTTTATTTCTTTTTCTTGCCTGATTGCTCTGGCTAGGACTTCCAATACTATGTTAAATAAGAGTGGTGACAGTGGGCATCCTTGTCTGGTTCCTGTTCTTAGAGGGATAGCTTCCAGTTTTTCTCCATTGAGAATGATATTTGCTGTGGGTTTGTCATATATGGCCTTTATTATGTTGAGGTATTTTCCTTCTATACCCATGTTATTTAGAATTTTTATCATAAATGGATGCTGTATCTTATCAGATGCTTTCTCTGCATCTATTGAGATGATCCTGTGATTTTTATTCTTCATTTTGTTAATGTGGTGTATCACGTTGATAGATTTGTGGATGTTGAACCATCCCTGCATCCCTGGAATGAAACCCACTCGATCATGATGTATGATCTTTCTAATGTATTGTTGTATTCAATTTGCTAGTATTTTGTTGAGGATTTTTGCATTGATGTTCATCAGTGATATTGGCCTGTAATTTTCTTTTTTGTGTGTTGTCCTTGTCTGGTTTTGGTATCAGGATAATGTTGGCTTCGTAGAATGAGTTAGGAAGCCTCCCCTCCTCTTTAATTTTTTGGAGCAGGTTGAGAAGTATAGGTATTAAGTCTTCTTTGACTGTTTGGTAGAATTCACCAGGGAAGCCATCTGGTCCTGGACTTTTGTTTTTTGGGAGGTTTTTGATTACTGTTTCGATCTCCTTACTGGTGATTGGTCTATTAAAATTCTCTACTTCTTGATTCAGTTTTGGAAGGTTCTATGATTTAAGAATTTATCCATTTCTTCTAGATTATCCAATTTGTTGGCGTATAGCTTTTCATACTCTTCTTATTATCTTTTGTATTTCTGAGGTGTCCATTGTAATTTCTCCTCTTTCATTTCTGATTTTATTTATTTGAGCCTTCTCTCTTTTTTTCTTTGTGAGTCTAGCTAAAGGTTTGTCAATTTTGTTTATCTTTTCAAAGAGCCAGCTGTTGGTTTCATTAATTTTTTCTGTTGTTTTTTTAGTCTCTATTTTGTTTATTTCTGCTCTGATTTTTATTATTTCCTTCCTTCTGCTGATTTTGGGCTTTGTTTGTTCTTCTTTTTCCAGTTCCTTTAGATGCGCTGTTAGATTGTTTATTTAGGATATTTCTTCTTTGTTGAGGTAGGTCAGAAGTTCTTAATGTAGTAGATTTATCGATCTTCTCCATATGGCTTTCATTCTTTGATTCTAGGCGCTTAATAAAAGCATGAAACTATGTATTGATTATCCATTGCTAATCTGAAACCCTTTCAGAATAGTCCCAGCCCAAGGTCTGAGTATCACAGATGGAGATCAGTGTGGGTGTCAGGCCCCAGAGTCACAGATGGCTCTTTTGGAGTTGTCCTGTAATTAGCCAAACACAGCAGTGTGTCTCAGTAAATGTCATGTATAGTTTTTACTAGGTTTTTAAAAAATGTAACAAGTTACTATCAAAGAGTTGTAGAATGACTGCTAAAGGCCAACAATAACTAAAAAGAGAAATCTTAATAATACTTTAAAGGGCAGGAAAATGCATAAAGAAATATAACCCTGTTACTAACATGAAAACTGAGCAGAACTTCTGAAGCTGAGCTTTTAATAGTTATGTTCAGGCCCTTGCTGGCTCAGCAGGAAAATGAAAGGGAAGCAGCAGCCGCCACCCTGAGTAAATATGCCCTGCTTTCTCTTCCCCATTCTAAATTCCTCAGCTTTCTAAACACACTCAGGTTTAGCCATAAGCTATTTGATTTAAAAATGATCATCTTTGAAATAAGCCAGTCACAGAAGGAGAAACACTGCATGATTCTACTTATATGAAGTATCTAAAATAATCAAACTCACCAAAGCAGAGAGTAGAATGGTGGTTGCCGGGGGCAATGGGGAGTTGTTACTCAATGAGTATAAAGTGTCAGTTATATAAGATGAATAAGTTCTAGAGATCTGCTGTGCAACATCGTCCCTGTAGTCAACAATACTGTATCATGCACTTAAAAGTTGGTCAGGAGGGTAGACCTCGTGTTAAGTGTTCTTACCACAATAAAATAAAAATAAGAACAATGTGGTATTTTCCATAAAGCTAAATTTGTTCTGAATTTGTGCCCTTTCTAGTTTTCGCTGTTTAAAATTCTAAGAAATAAAGCTACTATGCAGTGATTTTTTTTTAAGCATCATTACTTAGCAAAATAAAAAGTTAGAAATCCTGAAAAAAAAAAACCCCAAAACAAAGGATCATCTCCTTTTTCGAAAGGCATACGCTTGTTGTATCAGAAAAGGTGAACCAGGCAGGATGCAGTGTGGCCTGGGGGCCAAGAGAGTGGACTCCACAGTGGGCGGACCAGACTCTCCCCCACCTCATTATAAGCCTTGAAACCTTGGGAAATTGCTCTGGGAAATGGGGATAGTACCTCATGGGGCTGTCTTGAGGATTAAATGAGTTTATACGTGTGAGAAACACATAAAATGGACAGACTCTAGCACATGATAGCCGTGAGAGATGTCATGTGACACTGTGCATTTTCGTTTCTGCCTGAGAAGATAACATTTTCTGGTGGAAAATGGAGCCATTGGTCTTATAACCATTAGTTAAGAGTCTTCCTATCAGTGTTTTAGTTTCCTATTGCTGCTGTAAGAAATGGCCATAAATTTACTGGCTGAAAGTAATGCACAGTTATTATCTTAGACTCCATAGGTCAGAAGTCTGCTGCTAAATCAAGGTATCAGCAGGGCAGCATTCCTTTCTGGAGGCTCCACGGGAGAATTGGTTCCCTGCTCATTCAGGTTGCTGACAGAATTCAGTTCCTTACAGTTGTAGGCCCAATGCCTGTTTTGCTGGCTGTTAGCTGAGGGCTGTTCCCAGCTTCTAGAGGTTGCAGCATTCCTTCACTCACATGCTTCTTCCTCCATCTTCTAAGCCAGCCACGGCAGGTCAAGTCCTTTTCACATCCCATTTCTGTGACCCTGTCTTCTGCCTGCCTCGTAGACTAGAGGAACCCGTGTGATTTGATTGGGCTCACCCAGATAATCCAAAATAATCTCCCTATTGTAAGATCTGCTGAATAACAACCTTAATTCCAATGTCAGCTTAGTTCGCGTTTGCCCTATAAGGTAACACAGTCACAGGTTCCAAGATTAGGATGCAGACATTTTTGGGAGCCATTATTCTGCCTACCACATCCAGTGAATGGGTGTTTCATTGGGGTCTTTAACAGGTCATTTATCCTTACCTTTTATTTCCTCATCAACAAAGTTAAGTGGCCTACCACATAGGATAGGTCAGTAATGTTTATTAAGCACTTGCTGTGAGCTTGGCCCTGGGTGCTAAACTCTGCTCATGAAGAGTCTTTTAGACAGGTTCTACTATTAGCCCTGTTTTACAAATGAGGAAACTGCATTTTGAAGAAGTTAAGTAATCAATAAAAATAATTCCACTGGTAAGGGGCTCAGACATTTCAGTGGCTGCTATACCTCACAGGTTTGGCTGGAAATCCCCTTCACATGACAGTGTATTATAATTAGAAATAAATGTTTTGATTAAAACAACTGTTTCAATTTTGCCAATAGAAATTGTCATTCATGTTCATGGACATGGTAAGAAAATACATTTTCTACTATAGCCTAGCCAAGTTGACACGTAAAAGCAACCATTGTATTCCTCTTTAGCTTATTCCTCTAGCTCTGTGCAGTCCAATATGGCAGCCACTAGCTATGGAGTACTTGAAATGTAGTTAGTCTGAATTGAGGTGTACTCTAAGTATAAGTTCATGCCAAATTTAGAAGACATGATACAAATAGGTAGAATGTAAACGATCTTATTATTTTTATATTGATTGATTTTTGTATTAATTATATGTTGAAATAATATTATCTTAGATATGTTGAGTTAAATAAAACTTATTAATTACTAAAAAAACCTAACAAAAAGCAGTATTAAAATCACATTATAAGGAGAATGGTTGAGTTATAAAATATTTTAAATAAAACTGTCTGAAAATGCAAAAAAATTAATTTCTGTCTTGTGCTAAATCACAAACTGCCTTTCGAAGAATGTTGTTTTTTCTGAGATCATGGTGGTCTCTGCCAAGAGAGATCTGATATGTCATAGGGTGGATGGGCTCAATATTTCTTTAGTGAGATATTTGACTGTCATGTTTTGTTATACTATGAGTGATATGTAACCAAACAACAATTTCCTAGCAACAGAGTTGTTTTCCTCAACCACAAGAATGTTTTTATATGCTCATTTTCTTAATGTCCAAAAGATAAAAAATAGATTTAACTAGGTAGAGAACCACATGGTCTTTATGACAGACCTGGTTCTTAGACATGGTTATTTCACTTACCTTCATAAGCCTCTTTTTATCTCTTCTTGTTCTTCATTAATTACATACCCAAACTTTTTTTTTTTACGCTCATCAGATCTCTCGGTTCTACCCCATTCCATTTGTTTATTCAACAAGTGTTTGAATACTGTATGCTAGAAGATCCTAGGGATGTTGTGCCCTCCTGAAGCTTATATATCAGTGAAGGTTTCAAACATGAATGAAAGAATTATGCAAATCAGGAAGTGCATGGATGCTATGAATGTGAATAAAATGTTCTCATCGAAATCGAAGGGCAGGGTACCTGGGAAAGCCTTCATCTAAAGGATGAATAGCATTTAGCCAGGCAAAAATTGGGATTGACCGCTCTAGGTCAAGGGATACATTTTGCAAAGGTCTCTTCCCAGGAAAGAACTTGGCAAGTTGGAAGAGCAATAGCAGGAAGGCCTCTGGAGCTGTGTGTGTGTGTGAAAGTGGCTCTGGAAGAAGAGAGTAAGGCACATAGGCGCTGATCCCTGTAGGGCTCTGTTCAGAGCAACAAGTAGACCTGGGTGTTGTATAATGATCCACAGTAATACATATGGCCTTGTTCCCCAGAACATCATCAAGTGGATGTGATCTATAGATAGGGTGACCATATAATTTATCATCCAAACCAGGATACTCTTTGAGAGTGAAAGGAGGCACTATTATTTATGTTGTGAAAATGGGTATAAACTAGTATAACTTGGGCAAGTCAGGATGTATGATCAGCATGCTTAGAGACCAGTTCTCAACCACTCTGGTAAGCCTGAAGTTGCCTAGAAAGCATGCTCTGAAATTACAGAGTTAATCACGTGTTCTGCTTTCTCACTCTCCCCTCCTTCACCCATGGATAACTCTGAGAGAAGGCCACCAGGAGAGCCCTCACCAAGTCTAGACCACAGAATCACAGCCCCACTGCCCACTCAACTGCAGCCTGGTGTTTTTCAGATTGCCATCTCATGAGAACTCAGATCCTTGACATACATCAGGTCTTACTAATGTGTTTTCAGAATTAAAGTCTTAAAAAGATATAGGAAAGAAAGTAAGACCTTAAACATTTAACACATGAACTTTTCCCACTAGAAACTTTCCTACATCACTTCTCATGGATGACATGACCTAATTATATGTTCCCAGATGGCAGCCAGGCAGAATGAGTGTGGTTCCATTATAACCTCTTTCAGAGTAAACATGTTTTGTGATTTGGCCCCTATGGTGGATGGTACACAGAGCGGAGCACCTACGGGAAGGTGTAAGTTTTCTTCTTTAACAATGACAGTGGCATAAAGTAATAATGAATATTTTCACTATTGATTTGATTTTTTATGGGATCAACTGTTTGGCCAAATCCGTGTAGTGAAGATCAATGGGGCCTTATTTCCTGCTCTTCTCTGTGCCTAAATCACTGTACAGCAGAGCCCTCAGGGAGCCCTAGTAATTCCTTCAGTTTACTGAGAAATGGGTCATTTTGCATTATAATAATATTTAATGTTTGTATTCAGCCACATACTAAAGACGAGGACTTTGAGCTGTTCCACTGTTTCTTTAGAAGTTTCACTATTTCTTTTCAAACTATATTAATATTCTTACTTTTTGTTTTACAAGCCAGGAAACGTGAAGAATTCACCCGGAAATAAGTAGAATACTTCATGCTCTGCCCGTTTTAATCAGGTAAAGAACCAGAAAACTCTGTGGTTATTTTTTTTTTAGCCTTGTTAGCACCAGCTGAAATGACTTGTCTTTAATTAATTAAATTAATTATAGCAGTTTCAACTCTGTGTGGATGATATGTCTTTCCATCTTTAATTTCTGGGCTTAAAGGCCATGACTTATTCAGTTGTGTTTGTTCCTGAGAAGTACCTGGGTTTTTTACATAACCTAGAACTCGACACTTGGTATTTGTCTACAAAACTATTTCAAACAGTTGAAAAATGCCATTATTCCTTAGGTTTATTTTTTTTTCAAACAACACGATAGTAAGCACACTTATATTCGTCTAATTGTCATTCTATAAACATTTTTGAATGCATGACTGTTGTAGAGAAGCTCAAGAGTATATAGAGATATTATCATAAGTGACACAGAGAATTCATAGATGTAATTATTCGTTCTTTAAAGATTGAATAACCTGAGGCTAGAAAAAGTTAGGATGATGGATGAAGTCAGGAAATCAGTGTGATTTCTTCTGGTCTTAAATTCAATTCAGCATTTATTTTCATTCATGTGTTCAATATTTACTCATTGAGTACCTGCTAAGTACAAAACACCATTGTATTAATATTAGTTTATGTAGATATTAAAAATTGTATAATAGCACTTGTGATTTCCTTGTAATTATATTGAATTTGGAAATAATCTAAATATTCAATTACAGGAAAATAGCTTAATTATGGTATAGCCATAAAGAGGAATGTTTTATTATGTTTCAGTAATATTTAATTGCTTGGAAACATGTACACAGTTATTGTTAAGTGGAAAAACAAAGGGTAGTATGATAGATTTTTAGAGGGAATAAAGACCAGGAAATACAACAAAAAATTTAAGTGTATATCTTGGGATAGTAGGATTTAGGATGGTTTTTATATTTTTTCTTATATATAACTTTCTATATTTTAAATTTTTCTGCAATAAATATGAATTTTCTTTTATAATAAAAATTTTTTTGAAAATTAGTGTTACATTTATTGTGAATCATGGCTGCTATTTAAAATTCCTGAAAGCTGTGGATTTGAGGTTTTTCTTTCTCAAGCTGTCTCCATATTTTTAGAGACCCAGAAAGTCTTAGAATTTGAGAGGGGTCATCTGGCCCAACCCCCAGCCTCAAGCATAAATCCCCTGTAGCCCTGTGTGTTCCCACTTTTCACTCCACTAATAGGAAATTCACCCCACAGGGCAGCCATCTTTGGGGAGTTCTCCTTTTTAGGAAGCTGTTTCTTATACTAAGCAAAAATATGTTTCCTTAGAACTCCTATGTTATGGTCCGAATCCTGCCTTAAGGGTCACAGAAAACAAATCCAGATCCTCTTTCACATTACAGCCCTTCATGTGGAAACTCCAAGTCAGTAGTTCTCAAATTTTATTGTACAAAAAAATTACCTGGGGAGCTTGTTAAAAGGCAGAGGCTTAGGCCCTACCCAGAATCAGCATCTCTGGAGAGTGGAGCCAGATGTGCACTGGAAGTATTATTAGAAGAGGGACAAGAGGATGAGCAGCCAGGAAGCCACACGTGTTTTCCAGAGACTTTACATTGAATATGGTTATATTCCTCTACAGGGACAATGAGACATGGAATAAAGGGAAACTATATAAATACGCATTTGATTTTTCAAAAATATTCTGGGCCAGAGTTCAGCTTACTGTATATACAACTTTGATTTCATCCTTTCTTTCTTTTAGATCTTTATTGGAGATGTAGTTTTTTATTACAAAACTGATGTATATTTGTTGTAAAGAAATTTTTTTAGATGAATATTTTTAAAGCTTGTTTTGTCCTCTGTTACTTCCCCAGAGGTAATTTCTGTTAATAGTTTGGTATATCATTCCAAACTTTTTCTCTATATGTAAATGTGGGTGGTGTTGTGGGGGGGTACACTCCCCCACACACATATGTGTCTGTACATGCTTTTGGTTTTCTGACAGAATGAGATCATATTCCTTGTATTGTTTTGCAAGTACACTGAAAGCTCCATGAGGGTACATCTCGTGATTTTATTATCACACCTAAAGAAATTAACACTAATTCCTTCATATCATCTTATATCCAGACAGTATGCAGATTTCCCTGATTGTCTCATTAATAACTTTTTACAGTTGGTTTGTTTGAATCAGGATCTAAACAAGATCTGCCCGTTGTGTTTGACTGATAACGTCTCTTAAGTCCCATTTAAACTGTAATACTTCCTTCTCCCTCATTTTTCCCTTGCCGTTTATTTGTTGAAAAACCGGGCTTATTTGTCCTTTAGAATTTCCCGTGTTCTGGCTGTGGCTGAGTCCCACGTTTAGTGTCGTTCTGTTTGTCTCTTGGTTCCTCTCTTCTCTGCTTTTCCCATAAACTGATAGTTGCATCTGACGTCTTAGTTAGATTTAGGTTCCGTTTTTTGGTAAGAATACTTCATAGAGAGTGCTAGGTTTACCTGTGTTGAATGAATGAGTGAACTTGCTTTTTTTCACTTAATATATTGTGTACATCTGTCCCTGTCAGTACTTATACATCTGTCTCATTCCTCCTCTAGTTGCTTAATAATTTCCTAGCATAGACTACCATGATCTGTTGAATCTTTATTAATATAGGTTGTTTCCAGTTTATAGTTTTTAACGATGCAGTAAATCTATTGACTTCTTAGAGAAGTCCATAACTGATTAATAAACTGAGATAGAAAAGGTGAGCTAGTGGTTTATATGTTTAATTTAAGAATTTTTGGTTTTATATTAAAAAAATCAAGCAAGTAGTCACTGGCCTTTAAAATATTTATCAACCTCTAATTGCTAAGTAGATTCATTAAATATTAGGTAAAAAACAATCTGGAGAAGAGTCGGTTTGTCTTTGGTGTGTCTTTGATGTGTCTTTGGATTGACGTGTGTTTCATTCCAGAAAAGAATAATGGGATGATGTGAGGAAAGGTATGCGTCAGACTGACAATGGTATAATCACGTTCTCCTCCAGCAGATGGATGGAAACGTGGTTGTTTGGTTTTCAGAAGGGGAAAGATGTGGTGTGTGCTGTGCCATTTAGGCATTTATTTTTTGTGTGTTCATCCATCCGTTTAATTATGCTCAGATACACAGCCAGTTGAGAATCTGAATGTAGTATTGATGAAACACAGAACTTCTGGTTTTCAGTTTACCCATCTATAAAATGGGAATAAATACAGTTTTCTCTGGCTGATTATGATCCTCATGGTCATATAATGGTAATGTAAATATTTGATGTGGTTCCTCTATTTAAACCTAAAGACTTCAAAATGCCAAAATGTAGAGTTGTTTTGATTTTTTTCTGGCACAGTTTACTTATTTTTTTTTCTTTTAGTTATAGGTAAACATTGGAAACTCCATACAGTAAACCAGTATTTCTACAGAAAAATGGCAGAGAGTCAGTGCTGAATGTAGTAAATCAGCTTTCTTCTCCGGGAAGAACTATACTAGGCCTCTTTGTTATCTTGGGCGATGCCATACTACAAATGGACTAATCTGAAATCCTTTCACCTAGAGATCATGTACAAGCCTTAGAACTCCTCGTTCTCATGTTGCTATTTATGTACATAATTAAAATTCCAAGTTAAAAAAAAAGTTGTCATGCTTTTTTCCTGATATTATTGAGTGATGGTTTAAGTGTAGCTAGTGCTCATGTGTGGGTATGTGTGGTATGTGTCTCTGGGTGTATATGTGTGTGTGTGTGGTGTAAAGAAAACCATTATAACTCTTCTTAGGGCAGTATCAGCTGGCAGTCTGCAGAGTCCAAGACCCACAGCAGAGTCGAGTCAAAAAGAATGGCTCTGGAGCTGAGAGATGCTCCTTCAGTAGCCAGCACAAGGAGCAAAACTTGTAAGTAATAGTTTGCCTGACCATGGTTAGAAGACATAGAAAAGAAACAGTGACCATGACCCCTTGTTGTATGCCGTTGTCTCCCAGCTTGTACAGATCATCCGGTTCTTGAATGCCGCTGGGAGGTGCATAATGAAGTAGTCTCTGTCCTCTGCCAGTGGAGGAGTGGCATGCGGTTGTGTGTGTTGGTTCTCTGTATATAGGCCTTATGTTCACCTTTGTGGCTCCTGAATGCATAGCTCATTGAACTCCGTATTCCCAGTGCTGGTGGAACCAGCAGGAGCCTGTTTTGACTTGTCTGCCAGCCAGGAAGGATGGCAGGGGAACAGTATGTGAAAGAGAATTGAGAATTTCCAAATTTCAATCAGATTTGGAAATTAAAAGTTGTCTTTGTATTCTTGGAGTGTCAATTTAGTTCCTAATTGTTGACCTTCGAGAATTGATGGCAGTTGGTAAGAAAGCAGTACACACATGGAACATGCACATGGTAAATACACTTGGTAGAGCCAAAATGGTAGGAATGGTGCCAGCATTGTTACCACATAAATGAGCTGAAGCAAATTTATCCCTAGTGACCCAGAAGTCTTTTATTTCCTTTTGTGCTGAAATACTTTTGTGTTACTGTACCAATCATCCAAATATATTAAAGCTGTGCCAAAATTATAATAATCTCCTTATAAATATTCTATTATTATTTCAGGCTTTTCCCATTGGCTTGGCTTCCTGTATCACCTCCAGAAAGTAGAGATTCCACAAGTTTCCTGATTCTTGAGCTTGCTTGATCTAGAGAAGATGAAGAAATGGCCCACACCACAGCATGCTCTGGAGATCATTAATCAAAAGGTATTTGAGTGCCTCCTAACTGTAAGGTATTCTCATTTTTAACCCTTTAGTCAGTTTTGAAATGTTGCCTTAAAACCTCTTAACACCTCCGACGGGGAGGTGAGTGTCACAGAGCCAGCTCCTAGTAGTATCTAGCTCATATTTAGGACAGCAGGGGAATCACCTCCTAACCAGGGTAACTCAGTTGCCCTTTGTACAGTCATGCATGGCTTAACGACAGGGATATGTTCTGAGAAATGCGTCCTTAGGTGATTTCGTAGTTGTGCAAACATAGAGTGCACTTACACAAACCTAGATGGTATAGTCCACTACACACTGAGGCTGTATCGTAGTAATCTTATGGGACCACCGTCGTATATGCAGTCCGTTGGTGAATGAAATGTCATTATGTGGCACATGAGTATACTATGATCTTTTCATTTTGTATCCAGTGCTGCTTTCTTTTTATATTTAACACTTTTTGCATGCCTTCCATGAACTCTGAACTGTAGGGAATATAAAATGTGCATATTATAATATCTTGCATTTTTCTAGCTCTTCATGCTTTTGAAAGTGCTATTTTATATCTTTCCTTCCTTGGCTTATTCTCTTTTTTTTTCTTGAGGAAGATTAACCCCAAGCTAACTACTGCCAATCCTTCTCTTTTTGCTGAGGAAGACTGGCCCTGAGCTAACATCCATGCACATCTTCCTCTACTTGATACATGGGACACATACCACAGCATGGCTTTTGCCAAGCAGTGCTGTGTCCGTACCTGGGATCCGAACCGGCGAACCCCGGGCCGCCAAGAAGTGGAACGTGCAAACTTGACTGCTGCGCCACCGGGCCAGCCCACCTTGGCTTATTCTTGACATCAGTAGGTTTGTCCTCTGTTTTTCTCTGTCCTGAGGTAATACTGTACTTACTTTTACACTTTTTATTCTGTTTCTTATGACCATTTCTCCTTATAATAAAGCTGTGAATCTTAATCCAGTTTATCTGTACCTTAATTAGCATAGTTCTATTTGAATAACTGTAGGGACTTTGGAGGGAATGTTCTCTACCATTCAGAATGCTTTAAGCTCCTCAGAAGACACAAATGTGGTGTGGTCTGTTCTGTGGTAATGTGGTAGTTGGAGTTCTAAGAAAGGCTGCTTTGTCAAAAATCAAGATTTAAAAGCAGTTTTGCTTCAGTGGAAGAAAAAGGGACTAGGGGCACTAAAGAATGCCTTCATCGACCTTATCACCTGTGTCAATCCAAACAATAGTAGTAGACAGAAGAACTGGGCCTAGCTAAGGGACCGCCCACCTGGGCAGTGGAGTAGCAGGTACCTGGGCCACTGCGTTGGCAGCTTTTGTTCTAAGTGCAGTGCTGGCTCCCAGCCCGAGAGTGGCCCATGTCATGCAAAGCACTTCCCTGCTGCATCAATGACATTATACCCAAAGGACCTAATGAAAACTCAAAGTACAGGCAAAATACCTGTGTTCACATATACAGATGGAAAAATGTGACTTGCTTATGGTTAAACAGCAAAACAATGGCAGTTAAAATTAGGCCATGTAGTAAGTATTACTGACTTTTGTTAGTTTAAAGATAAAATTCGGAATCCTTGAATTTAGCAAAAAGACAGAGATTATGTTCTCCTCATTGTTCTGTCTTAATGAATGCAGTTTGCACTTATCCTTTGAGAAAGCCTTATTAGAAAAACACTTCTCTTTGTGACCAGCAGTTTTCATACTTATTAAATAAGCTCAGTGATTTACTCTGAGTGTAAAAGTTTTCACTTTTTAATTCAATGCACCCACGCAGTCTAATGCAAAAACCACTGTCAAAGGGACCAGCAGGATATTTATGGGACTAAACTCATCCGAGGCTTAATTTCAATTAAAGGTAAATATTTAAAATAATGGTTTTGTTTACCACCAGTTGAAAGAAGCTTGCTTGAGGTTTTGGTTTTCACCCAGTACACCTCCTGTCTGATGTTTTGTTTCCCTTCTGGTAGGTTCACATTTCGAGTCAATAATTAGCCAGCACATAGTTCTGCAGGTACCATTAGGTCAAACTCCAGACATGACCAAAGTTCAGGCTTATTTATGTTTATGAAATGACAACCAAAGAAATTTCTGGATGGAGAAAAAGTTCGTTTTCATAATTTCACAATTCTACATTTTGTTGAGTTAGCAGTGCTGGGTGAGTCACCTGTATTTCACATTTAGGGGTCTTTATCATCTTAATCAACTCTGGAGCTTTGTTGCTGGACTTTAGCTGTGACTCTGGAAGGCAGAAGAATAGCTAAGAAAGTGACTCTTCTCCCTGCCCACCTCCAACTCGTGAAGCAGACTTCAGGCTTTCAGTGTTCACACAGTCAGTCCATAAACTCTGTCCTCTCGGGCACACCTTGGAAGACTCTCCCTTCAGCATTGGCCTGTCTTGGGAGTGTAGAGGACAGGCGGACGGAAGAGTCAAAGACAAAGGTGGAGAAAAATACAGGATCCAAAGACTGTTCCCCTCACTCAAAAGTGAAGTCATAGTGAGTCCTTCAAATGCTTAGATGACACAATACTGGGATTTGGTAGTGACCCCAAATTTGAGTGTAGTTGAAGGAATGATTTTAAATGCCTTGTTCACTACAGGGAAAATATCAGCTTTTAAATATCAACCATCTAATTTATCTTCCATATCTCTTCTAAATTATGAGAAAATGGCCTTCAAGTAATGATTGTGTCTGAACAGATACATTACTTTCTCCTGAAACCCCAGGAAGACGGGAGGAAAGGGGTTTTTAAGTTGACATTAGCACACAAGGAAAGGATGGGGAGAGGGAGACAGTGGGACTCCTGTTTTTCGCAACAGAGTTAGTGGAAATGTTTGACTCTTGAAACCCTGTGCCCTATAACATTGACACAAATAAAAATAAACATTTAAAAATGAATTCTGAGAAAAGAAAGGAAGTTAATATTAAAAGTCCCATATTTACTTTGTAAACTTTGGTTCCATGTGTCCAATGGGGCCCTTCCTGTAATGAATGCAATATGATACATTTCGTCCCATTTTTTAAAGTTTTAGAAGGTTATGGTGTATCTATGGCATTTTGTGGGTCATCTCTGATGCATTTTCTGAATCCTTCATCAGGAATGCCACCCTCAGTTACAACATTGCTCAAGAGGGAGGCTGCGATCCATTGGGGGCATGTCCCCCAGGATTGGAAGTCATGTTGCTTCTGCGAAGAAAAATAGATACTACTTAGTGTATTGTTAGCTTTGCTAAGGCTCTTCAGAACCGGAAGTGGCCATAGCGCTCCCAGGGCCTTCCCTGCTTCATGTACCCTACTTACCTCCTGTTGGTGAGGGTGGAGAGGCAAATGTGTCTGCTTTCCACACCTCTTCTCTATCCTATTAAGCAAACATGGCATTGTTTTCTACTCTTCACTTTGTATTACTGGCTCTTTGTGGTCCTGCTGACCTAAAGACGCTTAACTTATTACTGAAAGACTTCTTTATGTAATTACTGTTTTCCTCTTGGGACACCTTCTGTTCTTGTTACTCATTTCCAGGCAGAATGTGAAATTTAGGGAAAAGCTTGCACCATTGTAAAACCTTTTTAACTTGTTTGCACACCTATTGAATTCACCATTACTTTTACATTTCTGAAGAACTGAGTGTCCAGATATGAAAACCTTTTCTCTCTGACCTCCTAGATCACTTTCTAGATTTCTTATGGCCTCAAGCATGTTGTACCCTTCTTAGTTCACACCTGATCTTTAGTAGACTGTAATCTCCCTGAAGCCAGGACAAGTATTTTCTTTCTTAGTATTCTCACAGTGCTGACCTAATGCACTGACATATACATTGTAAAGTGTGTGCTGAGTGAATTCTTTAAAGTTCAAAATTACGTTATCATTGGTTTCAATTGAGCCTTTGAGGGTACCCATAGGCATTAGATTTGTTCGATTGCCACCACCCTGAGAGCGTGTGTTCTCATGTTTCTGACTTCCAAATCTAAAAACAGAGGAGGATGAGCTAGTACTCTCTAAAGGCCTCCATCTCTATGACTTTTCCCCCTTAGATTTATTAAGCCCCCATTGAATGCATGGTCTAGATATTCTGTTATGGTGGGCAGGGAGGAAAAATACAGTTTACAATCAGATGTGAAAACAAAGCAAGTAAACAAAACAGAGTAATTACACGGTAGCCTCATCATAACATACAGATTAACTATCTGATAGATAGTGATTCTGTACATTGGTCTCATGCAAAGAAGCACCCAAGGATATTTGTCTAAAACATGAACATAATGTACCTTGGTAGTGGTTTTACATTTTTTGTGTACATTAACTTTTTTAGAGAAGGAAGGAGAGTAATCAGAGAAAACAAGCCTGGTAAAACAGGGGACGTTGGCTTTGGGTGAGTGATTTTACTTTTACTGTGTTGGGACCAAACTCATGCTCTCTCTGTTTGGTCACTGTTTTCCCCTTCGAACACCTTCTGTCCCCAGCAAATCCAGCAAGAGTTAGCCCAGGGTTGGGCTTTTGGGGCACACTCAATGTATTCCTCTTATTCCTTAATGTTATTGCATGTAGACAAGATTTAATGTCTTACTACTTTCAAGTATGAATAGGAATTTAAATGTCTGGCTAAGAGTAGTACAAGTTGAGATCCTGCAGGTCCTGCTTCAATGAATAGATATGTTTAATTTACAGTTAATATCTATTTGCATAGTAAGGTCCTTTAAAAATCTTTTAGGAGTTTGGCCAGCCCGGTGGCACAGCAGTTAAGTTCACACATTCCGCTTTGGCGGCCCGGGGTTTGCCCGTTCGGATCCTGGGTGCAGACATGGCACCGCTTGGCAAGCCATGCTGTGGTAGGCATCCCACATAGAAAGTAGAGGAAGATGTGCATGGATGTTAGCTCAGGGCCAGTCTTCCTCAGCAAAAAGAGGAGGATTTGCACCAGATGTTAGCTCAGGGCTAATCTTCCTCAAAAAAAAAAAAATCTTTTAGGAGCTTAAACATACCACCATATAATATTTACTGTTGTATATATATATCACTTATTTTTTATTCATAGATATGATAAATTTCAACTCACTGAAATGTTGACAAATTCAGAATATTACTAGACACCAAATTTGAGTGTTTCCTTATGTACACTTCAAATTTAGAGCATGAGTGAGTGCCATGGCCTCTGCGTAGAAGAGAATTAACATAGCAGGCCCAAGACTACTGTCTTTAGAAAGGCCTTCTTGCAAGGTTGGCCCTTAGGAAACTCAGCTTCTCAGAAGTTCCCCAAGCTGATAAAGACTGAGCACTAGACGCTGCTCTATCAAGTCACATAGATTGTTTGTGCAAATAATGTAGTTTATGGCGAACACCTGATTGCCTCCTGGGAATTGGGAATTTTGGTCGTTACTAGGCAGAAGCTGCCTGTGTGACCAGCCCCAAGGCAAAACCTTGGGTGCTGAGTCTCTAATGACCTTCCCTAGGCAGAAGCATTGCACACATGTGGCTGCATTTTTTCTGCTGGGGAAAGGAACATACTCCATGTGTCTCCTCCAGGCTGGGAGGGAGAAAGCCTATGAAGCCTATGCATGGGTTTTGCCAGAATCCGCCTGTCTTTTTTCCTTCCTGGTTTTATCACGTACCCTTTGCTGTGATAAACCTAAGCCATGAATACAACTATATGCTGAGTCCTGTAAGTCATTTTAGTGAATCGCCAAATGAATGGGCAATATTGGGGACCCCCTGAAACAGTATATTGAGATGGTAGTTGTTTTTATTATGCCATGCCACCTTCTCAGCTTTAGAGTAAAAACATAAATAAAAGGACTATTATATTTACATTAAATATTTCCAGGTCACAAGACATTAAAAAACAGTTTTTATTCATCTTCCTCAAGCAAAGAGAAAGTAGTTTTTGAAAGCCACAGAAAACTCTAAGCTCCCTTGTTTAGACCAAATTAGTGATTGGATTTTTTTTCTGATTCTCACAATAGAGTCTTTCTTCCTTCCCTCACGCTATGGAGGCAAGCTGTTTGGGCTGGTTCATAAGTAAATAGGTCATAAACTGCACTCCATTCAAAAGTGACGTACTTAGGAAAGCATTTATTTGTCCTACAGAGAGAGCACTGGCTCATTTCAAATATTGTTCTCAGCCTAGATCAGAATGCTAAAGAGCACACATTGCACATTTTGTTTCAAACACAATAGTTTAATTGTTTGTTTTTTGGTGGTGCTGTAAATATTTCCCTGGGAAAGCACTACCAAAGAGGTAAGACTTTTAGAAGACCTAAATGTAAGAGCTGAAACTAGAACTCTCAGAAGACAACATAGGACTAAATCTTGGTAAAGGAGTAAATCGTGACCTTGAGTTGGGCAATGGTTTCTTAGATAAAACACCAAAAGCACAAGTGACAGAATAAATAAATTGGACTACCTCAGAATTTAAAAACTTTTGTGCTATAAACGGTACTATCAAGAAAATTAAAAGACAATCCATTGAGTGCGGGAAATATTTGCAAGTCATGCATCTGATAAGAGATTGTATCCCGATATATAAAGAACTTCTACAACTCAACAATAAAAAGACAAATAATTAAAACTAGGCAAAGGATTTGAACAGACATTTTTCCAAAGAAGATATACAAACGGCCAATGAACACCTGAAAAGATGTTCAACATTATTAATCGTTAGGGCAATGCAAATGAAAACCACAATGAGATATGACTTCACATCTACTAGGATGGCTATAATAAAAAAGACAGACAATAACAAGTGTTATTCAGGATGTGGAGAAGACAGTCCAGCAGTTCCTCAAAATGTTAAGCATAAAGTTTTATGGGGGGCCGGCCCATGGCCAAGTGGTTAAGTTTGCACACTCTGCTTTGGCAGCCCAGGGTTTTGCAGGATGCCAGGGTTTTGCAGGTTTGGATCCTGCAAAACCCTGGGCTGCGTGGACCTAACACCGCTCATCAAGCCATGCTGAGGTGATGTCCCACATGCCACAACTAGAAAGACCCACAACTAAAAATATATACAACTGTACCAGGGGGCTTTGGGGAGAAAAAGGAAAAATAAAATCTTAAATAAATAAATAAATAAAGTTATCATATGACCCAGAAATTCCACTCCTAGGTATATACCCAAGAGAAATGAAAGCATGATCCACATAAAAACTGTACACAAATGATGTCCATAGCATCATTATTCATAACAGCCAAACAGTAGAAACAACTAAGGAGATAGATATTGAGAGGTTTGTTGTAAGGAATTGGCTTAGGTGATTTAGGGGTTAGCTAGACAAGTCCAGAATCCATGAGTCAGGCTGTCAGGAAGGGCAGGCTGGAACTCAGGCATGAGCTGAGGCCACAATCTGCAAGTGGAATTTCTTTTTCAGGAAAATGTCAGTTCTGCTGTTAGGCCTTTCACCTGATCGAATCAGGCCCACTTAGATTAAAGTCAGCTGATTGTGGACTTTAATCACATCTACAAAATACCTTTCACAGCAGCACCTAGATTAATGTTTGATTAAACACCTGGGGACTATAGTCTAGCCAAGTTGACACATAAAACTGACCATCATGGGGCAGGGCAGGAGTGACTGCTAATGGGTTTCTTTTTATGGTGTTGAAGATATTTTAAAATTGTTGTGATGGTTGCACAACTCTGTGAACATACGGAAAATTATTGTACACTTTAAATGGGTGAATTGTATGGTGTGTGAATTATATCTCAATAAAGATGTCTAAAAAAAGATTGTGTGTGTATCCGCACAGCCATGTTCATAGCAATACTATTGACAAGAGCCAGGAGGTGGAAGCAACCCAAATGTCCATCAACAGGTGAATGGATAAACAAAATGTGATATATCCGTACAATGGAATATTACCCAGGCTTAAAAAAGAAGGCAATCCAGAACAATTTTTTTTTAAAGGAAGAAAATTCTGCCACATGTTACAATGTGGGTGCACCTTGAGGACATTATGCCAAGTGAAGTAAGCCAGTCACAAAAGGACAAATACTGTGTGATTCCACTGATAGGAGGTATCTAAAGGAGTCAAATTCATAGAAACAGAAAGCATGGTGGTTTCCAGGAGCTGGGGGGAGGGGAAAATGAGGAGTTCTTGTTTAATGGGTGCGGTTTCAGATATGCAAAATGAAAAAGTTCTGGAGATCTGTTGCATAACTGTAAATATATTTAACACTACTGAACTGTACACTGAGAAATGGCTAAGATGGTAAATTTTATGTGTTTTTTATCACAATCAAAATAATGAAAAAGAAAGACGTGTCCTGCATTGCCTGAGCAGCACCCCTGCTATCTGAACTCTGGCCTGACCCCCTGTTCTGTCCCATATAGTGTTGTCTATTGTCTCTGAAATAGAATGAGGGAATTTCTCAAAATGTAATCAAAATGTCCTTAGGGAGTTTGAGTGATATTGGCTCAGTTGTTTCTCTTTGTGACTCTTTTAATTTCATTAATCTATTTCTCGGAAGCTGATGATATTTAGAGATGGTTAGTTTACAGGGTAAAAATTCGAGGTAGAGTTGTTTACATTTATTTTTTCCAATTAACAAAGACAACTGCTAAAAGCAGCTAAAAATCTGATCTTGAATGATAGGCATGTGGCTGCCTGGCCCTTCTCTGACTTTGGTGGACAGCAGGGGGTCCTCTTCAGGGAAGTGACACAGAGCCCAGACCTGTAGTACCCACCTGAGTGTGTGCCCTGCTGTATCCTGAGACTGTCTGGCCCCAGTGTCAGGTTGCGAATGGAAAAAAAGAGCAGACTATGGCTGAAGCATTGAAGCAAGAAGTACTCCCACTTCCTAGTTTACCCCTTTCCTCTCTAAGATCTGTTGCCAGTTGTCACAGTTGACAGGTTCACCCAGAGGGAGGGGCAGCTGGAACTGGTGATGCCAAGCTGGCTGGGGGCCTTGTTCCTTCTGCCAGGAGTGCCCTTGCCTTAGCCCAGTGGTTCTCACTCAGGTGATTCTGCTCCCCAGGAGACACTTGACAATGTCTGGAGATATTTTTGGTTGTTTCAAGTTGGGAAGATGGGCGCAACTGGCATCTTGTGGGCAGAGGCCGGGGATGCTGCTAAACATCCTCTAGTGCACAGGACAGCCTCACAACAAAGAATGATCTGGCCCCAAATGTCAGTAGTGCTGGAGGTGGTCCAACCCTGCCCTGGACCTTTGCAAGGCTAGCTCCTTGTCATCCAGGTCTTGACCTAAATTGATGTTTGGTTGGGTGGGTTCTGATCAGCCAGTGTAAGGCAGTTTTATTTTCCTTGTTGCATTATCACTATATTATATTTTGTTTGTCTATATTTTATCTACACCATCTTCTCCCCATCTTTCCCCCACATACAATACACTAATGACTGATATAAATTCCAAAAGTCTACAACGATTAGAGACCTTGTTTCTCCTCACTGCTGTATCCTTCTTGCATAGTGTTTGGGACTTAGTGAGATTCAATCAATATGTGTTTCATCAGTGAATGAAGAGGATTTAACTTGCTCTGGTAACTCGGCTTCCTCTCTGCACCACTAGTCCCCCTCCCCAGGGCATGCCAGCCCCTCTTTCTCTCTTAGTCCTGAAGCCCCTGGCCCCTTTCTGCCTCTCCCACTCCTCCTCCTACCATGGTGGAAACAGGAGGAGTGAAACTCCTGGGGAAAGCAGACCTGGAAGGCTCAGGGAAAGTCTCTGGAGCATTCACCATGAGAGGAGTGGGGGAGAGGAAGGACTCATGGGAAATAAAAAAGCTAAATGGGGAAGGGTGGCATGGGGGAGTCCTAGTGTGCCTGGCCATTCAACATTTTTGAGTGGGAAAGGAACTAACATTTATTGAGTGCCTTCTAGGTACAGGGCAAAATAATCTCATTTAATCCTTTTAATTAAAATTCTGATGTGAGGATACTCAAGTCCAGCACAATCAAATAACATATCTAAGGCCACACAATGGGAAGTGGCAGGGTTGAGATTTAAATCAAGGGTTGTGTGATTCCAAAGGCCAAGCTTGTTATTAAATCCTTTGGGGAGACCAGATAAGATGGGTCCTGCCCTCAAAAGAGCTTCTAATACGGTGGTAGGGGAGCAGTCATGCCCACAAATTGGCATATGAAAGTTGTACAGGTATGACCTCTTCACCAGCTTGGAGGTACAAGTGTCACTTCCATGTAATCAAATTAATTGCTCAGGCACCCACATACCCAAATTGTAGGCAATCAAGTACTGCTTGTTCTCGCCCTCTCTCACTCTCTCCTAGCCCCTCACCAAATTGTATTCCAGAACCTCAGGGGTTTACTAGGTCTGGATTGGTCAGTCCTAAATGAAAGACAGACGTGACCTGGTCACTACTGAAATTAGTCATTGCAAGGGCTGGAGCGATGGCTCAAGGCTACCACTCTTAATACTCCTATAGCTGATTTGCATTCATGGACTCAGCCATTGTCCCAAAGGGAGTCCCCACGCCAAGGTGGTTCCAGCCTCAGGCGTGTACTGCCAAATGGTCAAATACTGCCACAGCAATATTTCTGGTTCCACATGTTCTTGTAGTATCTGGCCATCCCTCTCACCAAAAGGTGGAGTCTAATTCTCCGCCCTTTGAATATGGGCCAACCTTAGTGACGTTCTCCTGTCAATTGGATGCGGCAGAAGTGGCGCTGTGTGACTTCTAAGGTTAGGTCATAAAATGCGATGTGGCTTACACCTGGTTGCCTCACTATGCTCACCCTCAGAACCCAGTCACCATGCTGTGAGGAAGCCCAGTTCACAGGAAGAGAGAACAGTGAGTATTCCACTGATAGTTCCAGCTAAGATCTTGGCCGACACCCAGCATCAACTGTCAGACATGTGACTGAGCCAGCCTCCAAGCCTTCCAGCTGAGGTGTCGTGGAACAGCGACAACCTGTCCCTTCTGTGCCGTGGTGGAGTTGAAGACTCAGAATCCAGGAGCATAAGCAATGGTTGCTTTTACACCTCAAAGTTTTGGATAATTTGTTTTGCAGCCATCACAACTGGAACGCCCACCCCTGCCTGTGAGAGTTTCAGCCCTGCCATTGAGGTCACTAGTCTAGTTACCTCTGACTTCGTTGTTTTTAAAGGCCAACTCAAAGGTCAACCTTTGTGTAATCATTCTGACACCTCCTAGCGGGAATACGTCTGTTTCACCTTTGTTTTGACAATAATCTTCGTGTTATTGTATTAAAGCTACTTGTGTTTGCTTCCCAGGTTGACAGTGAGCTGTCTTGGAGGATAGGCCCATGTTGGATTCTCTCTCTTCACTGGCACCTGGTACGTGGCAAGGCTAACAACTCCTTATGTACTCACTGCCTGAACCATAGACTCAAACTCAAACCCCTTGTGCAGTATCAGATCTCTTCAATAGCTTTGTTTATATATATATGTGCGAGGGCGTGTATGCATGTATTTTTTCTTTCAAAACTATTCCTATATCTATCCATACGATGGAACATTATTCAGCCTCAAAAAGGAATGAAGTTCTGACACGTTACAAAATGCATGAACCTTGAAGATATTATGCTAAGTGAAAGAAGCCAGTCACAAAAGGACAGATACTGTATGATTCCACTTACATGAAGCCCCTAGAGTAGGCACACCCATAGAGCCAGAAAGTAGAAGGGTGGTTGCCAGGGGCTGCAGGGAGGGGAGTGGGCAGTTAGTGTTTAATGGGGAGAGAGTTTCAGTTGGGGAAGATGAAAAGAGTTCTGGGGGTGCATGGTGGTGATGGTTAAAACATGAATATACTTAATGACAATGAACTGTACACTTAAAAATGGCTAAAATGGTAAATTTTATGTTATGTAAATTTTACCACATTAGAAAAAAAGATTTACATGGCCGGCCCCGTGGCCGAGTGGTTAAGTTCGTGCGCTCTGCTTCGATGGCCCAGGGTTTTGCCGGTTCGGATCCTGGGTGCGGACATGGCACAGCTCATCAAGCCACGCTGAGGCAGCGTCCCACATGCCACAGCTAGAAGGACCCACAACTAAAATATACAACTATGTACCGGGGGGCTTTGGGGAGAAAAAGGGAAAATAAAATCTTTAAAAAAAAAAAAGATTTCTATATCATGTTATTTTTGAATATCACCGAGAAGATAGGGGACCCATAGCAGAATCTCAGCCCTGGAAGAAGTGATAGAGATGCCTTCTGGACAGTTTCATGTCTTCTTTGGAAGACTCCTGTGAAAGAGCCCCGTGAGAGAAGTCACACCACACAATGTGAGCCACTTCCCTTTCCCATCATGTACCGCTCAGAGCCTCTGGGTTGAAATGCAGCCCACGATCCTCCCCACAGACTTCCCGCTCCTATGGCTTCCTGTGGCTTCGGCCCTACCAACACATTCCAACTTGGCAGAGCTCCTATGGCACACGTCTCACCCTCCATGTGGTCTTTGTGGTGACCCTGGACTTGGTAACACCAGTGCTGAAATGGAGTGCCCAAGGTGCTGACCCTTTGGCTCAAAGGAAAGGATGCTGAGCCTGGAGCTAGAAAGCCTGGGTTCCTGTCTCAGGTCTTTGCCTCCCCACCTGTGTGGCCTGGGCAAGTCGTGGATACAGCCATGTTCCGCTCTCACTCTCCCCCACCTATTACAAATGCTTTCTCAATTATACACTTGTAAAAGGTGTGCTCGCCTACCCCTCTCCCCAGTTGAAGACTATTAGTCATTCATTCTCTTATTGTGAATCAGTTCAATCAGAGTGCAAGGGGGTGTTGGACAATTTTACTGTAAGGAGAAGGCAGGCCTAGAAGAGGTCAGGAATGAGGGAGGCAGAGAGGCCAAGGGGGAGTCTTTGGTGAGCACCATGGCACTGCACTGGCTTCTAGGAGCAGAGGAGAGGAGTCAGGAGCTGGGGACTGCCAGTCAAGTTAAACTGCCTTTACAGTTGTACAGAAATATATCATGAAAACAATCTAAGCTGGGATTCCCTTGTGAGGTAGAGGACTCAGTCACTAGACTGAGTTTGACGTCTTGATGAGAGGAGTGTGAGAGGCGGAATAGAATCTGAGACCTCGCCCCTAGTTCTGTGTTTTCCAAGACCACAGCTGTATCACTTAGGATTGGGTTCAGAAATGAGTAACAGAGACCCTAAAACTAGTGCCTAGAAGTTTATTTATCACATAAAAGAAGTTTAGAAGTAAGCAGTCCAGGGCTGGTATGACAGCTCCATGGTCATAAGGAACTCAGGCTCTCTCCAGCTTTCCACTCTGCCATCCCTAGGATATGGTTCTCATCCTTGTGGTCTGTGGTGGCTGCTTGAGCTCCAGCCATCACATCATAATTCCAAGCAGCAGAATGGAAGAAGAGAGGAAGCAGCACATGCCGCCTCCCTTCCTAGACTTCCAAGAACTTCCATCCATTACTTCAGCTTACTTGCTGACTATAACTTAACCTAGCTGTGATGGAGTCTGACAAATGGGAAGCAATATGCCAAGTGAAAAACTGGTATTTTATTTGAGAGGGAATTGGGGAGTAGATATTTGCTAGGCAGCTAGACCCCGCACCACAGCAGTGTAAAAGACAATAGCAGGCATGGTCACTAGGAAATCGAGCTCATTCAACCACCCATTCCCTTCGCATTTATTGAGCAGTCATAATGCAACAACCACTTTTACTTTAAAACTCTTAGCTCCTTTTGATGTGTTGTGTATCAAGATACTGAATTTGTTTGTCCTATTCATTCAACAAACCTTTACTGAATGCCAGTAAACAGTAAGCATAGCACGGGAGATGAAAAGATGAGTAAGACACAGCTTTTGAGCCTTCCCTCTCTCTACCGCTGCTGTTCCTGCTGCGGAGATCTGAGCCGTTATGCCGACTCCACACACTCTTGTTCTGAAAACAGCTGTGACCCCCTGCAGAAGGGGAAATCTCGGTCATACTTGCTGGGGAAGAGAGGAGGTCATGACATATTAGGCAACACTGAGAAAATATGGAATGCAGTGTGAATATCTATTGTTTCAAACTGAAGGGAGCTGTTTCCCTGAAAGGGAAAAAGTTACATTTAGTGCTAAGAATAGAGCAAGAGAAACATCGGCCCAGTGCCTTCAGCTGAGAAATGAATTTCATTAGAGTCACAGTTATTGTCTATTGTCCCCATTGGTTGTTCTGGACGGGCTGAGATCTGATTTCCACTTCAATTCTCACAGTCGGCATTATTACTTTCCTTTGTGTAACATTTGGGAAAAAAATTCAATATGAATCAGATTTTGTTTTTAGTTCCCACCAAAGAGAGACTTTTTTTTAATACAGTGAGAACAGGGTCAGACGTAGATCAAAATGCTCACGTCACAATGGAATATCTTTTCAGCGTACTGAGTCCGCTGCCTTTCATTGTTTCAGAGTCTGCAGTTGCAGACTGTTCCTGTCCTAATTTAGAACCGAGTGCACCTGCTGCCTGACCCCTTTGACTTCCTTGAACTCAGCCTTCCTCTTTTAGTTCTTTATTTATCTTTTTTTCTTGACATTTACAAACCTGAGATTTATTACTGAATGCTTCCCAGTGCAAGGAATACACAAAACTCTTAAAGCTTCAAAGGAATGCCAATTTCCCGATTCCCAGTCTGTCTTGTTCTTAGAGGTGAAGTTTGGATCTTCAGCCTTCCCAGAGATTCTATGAGCAATCAAAGTCTTCCAAAATTTTCTTCCTTTAATTTCTTAAGTTATTCTGTTTCTGATGTTTGAAACCAAGACTTTTTAAAAATGTGGTAAAAAATACATACCATAAAATTTACCGTCTTAACCATTTTTAAGTTGCAGTTCAAGTTCCCTAGTATTAAATATATTCAAATTGATGTGAAAACGATCTTTAGAACTTCTTCATCTTGCAAAAGTAACACTGTATACCATTAAACAACTCCCTATTTTCCCCTCCCCCAGACCCTGGTAACCACCTTTCTACTTTCTGTTTCTAGGAATTTGACTGCTTTAGATATCTCATATAAATGAAATCATACAGTATTTGTCTTTTATGACTGGCCTGTTTCAATTAGCATAATGTTCTCGAGGTTCATCTACGTTGTAGCATGTGACAGGATTTCCTTCCTTTTTAAGGCTGAATAATATTTCGTTTTATGTATATACCACATTTTGTTTATCCATTCATCCATCGATGGACATTTGGGTTGCTTCCACCTCTTGGCTGTTGTGAATAATGCTGCTGTAAACATGGGAGTGCAGATATCTCTTCGAGACTCTGCTTTCAATTCTTTTGGATAAATACCCAAAAGTGGGATTGCTGGATCATGTGGTAATTCTGTTTTTAACTTTTTGAGGAACCTCCATACTGTTTTCCTCTTTCAGTTTTAACTCAGAGAGATGTAAATCTTAATCTCTCTGCAGATTCAGAAGTGTACATCAAGGAAACACCAATGTTTTTGTCAGACACTGAGGAAAAAAGAGTGGAACAGAATTTATATAAAATTGAAATCATCAAAATGAAGTTATAGCAAAGTCACAGCGGTGAACCTTTCATTTTGAGACCAGACTCTTCAAAATTTATCTTCATTTTCTATCTGATTTTCACTTTATATAATATTTTTGGCCTCTTCTCCTTAAACTTCATTTTCCTTTACTGGAATGAGTTCTCAGAGGTAAAGACAAGTTAGAGATCACTTTTTTTCTCTCCTCGTTCTCTTTCATTGTTAGACAGGTGAAATAAAACTAGACAGAAACCAAAGCCCCTGCATGTGCAGCATAAACATTTTCATGGCTAAAGTTACATGTGCTTTGGGTCAGATGGTGCTAGCAGTAAGTTTGATGTCAAGCACTGCTGTGCTGCTCCTTTCCACCAAATTACTCTGATTGTTGTTAACACACACACACACACACACACATATACACACACAGTGTCCCACCTTTAGACGATCTAATTTGGAACATTTTTTTTGGCTGTTATACTCTGTTACTGTTTATTACAGTGAAAGGGTACAGATTAGAATCAACAAAGGAAAAAGTACATAGGACAGAGCCCAGTAGCAACTAGGCATGAGCTTCCAGTTGTGTTCTCCCAGTGGAACCGCACAGACAGCACTTAATTTTCCCAGCCACAATGTGTGATAACCTATACACAGTATTGCCAACCAGGGAGCTTACCCAAGCCTTGGTGTCCAGGGTTTTTATTGGGATCAGTTAGACACAGAGCGCCCACGGGACTGAACTTACTACTCAGTCTCCAGCGGCCCCACCCTCACCCCAGAGGTCAAAGATCACAACGTGGCCCCAAAGCCGCAGGCATACAGAAACAAATTGAACGTTTTTTTTTTGGTCCAGACTCTGAACCTAAGAGGTGGAGGTGAGCAAAACCTGCATGAAAGATGGTGGCCATGGAAGTTTTCCTTTATACCTTTTTCTCTCAAACATCTGAAAGAATGGGAAAATTAAAAGGTGTTCTGTGATGCCCAGATTTCTTGGAGTAGAAACTCTCTGAGGACGTATCCTGGAGTGGAGGGTGCTAAACTAAAGGGGATGGAATCAGGACTATGGATTCCACCCACCTCAGGAAATTCCCTTCCTTCTCTGAGCAACTACCTTGTTTTCTAAGCAATCCTGAAGACAGTGGTTCTTACCCTTAACCATACATTTGAATCTCCTGGAGAGATTAAAAAATTCCAATGTCCAGGCCACACTCAGACCAATGACATCCGAATCTGGGGTGGGCTGGGGGTAAGGCATCAGTATTTTGTCAACCTCCCTGAGGCTGGGAACCACTGTGCCGAAGAGAAAGAACAGATTGCTACTGCTGTCCCCCTAGTAGCATGATGTGTAAATTGACCATTTTTATTAACTTTCATTTCAAAGTTGAAGTACCACATAATCTGTGACATTTATGGTTTGATAAGTATAAGAGCAAGTCTCCCTCAAGGATTATTCTCTCTACAAGGAAGAACAAATGGATAAAATATAGGTACTGCAAATAGGGATGTCCCCAAATTAATTTCCATTAAAAATCATTTCTCCATCTTATTAATATTTGCCTTATGGATTATTTCTCACATTTATATGGAACTTTACACTTTTGAAAGAGCTGAAGGTCTTCTTTTACTTGGAGTGTCCACTTGTGTGTTCCCACACAATTTACTTCTTGTGGTTCTAGTGAGTATTGAATGCTTGTGACTCATTGGAATGTTTACCCTTTTAATTCTTTTCCACAGTCGGCCTCCTGGTCTCCTTCCACCTTTGATGTTAACTGGCTAATGCTGTGGTTCGTTTCCTGTTATTTGCAACTTTGGAATTAAATGCATAAATGAAGTCAAAGCAAATGAAAGGCCAAGGTCAGGTATCTTGTTAAGGGTCACAGCTGTGGTTCTGGAAGGTCCCAGTCGAACAACTGGCTTGTCCTCCCTCCTTCCATTCCCCTAATGGAGGCCTCTCCTGCGGAGGCAGAGTTATTAAGGTTGGCCAAAGTCTCTCTCAGAAAATGTGTTATCTGCATGAGTGGTTAGTTTTTTCTATGCTGAATCACATATTTTGTTGCTTGAGAAATGTATTTGACAAAACTCAAGCAGATAATTTGTCCCAGTTTATTCAACGTGTAAGGCCTTGTCCTTGAACATCCTTTACCCCTAAGATACCAGGAATAATAATATGGTGCAAGTTTGCTTGTTGGTTGACGGGAGGGGGTGAAGAGGAGGCGTTATGGGCAGTTCGTTTTCTTATGCAGAATTTGAGTCAGAGGTACTTGGGTTCATTGCAATTTATAACTCAGTTCAAAATTCCAAGAACATAAACTAGAACATCCACCTCACAAATTGGTTGTGCAGATTAAATGAAATAATGTAAGTTATGCACAGTAAGTGTTGTTTCTTAAGTGGCCACCTAGTGTGATCACGTATTAGAAAAACATTCTGGTTTTAGTATACTTTCTGTCACAACATAAGAATTGAATTTAACAAGTCTTACTGTTACTTTACTACATGCCAGGCTCTGCTGTACACAATGGGAGGCAGGAAAAAAAACATAACATGACTGGCTACCGAGCCGTTTGGGACCTAAGTATAAAGAAGAGCTAACCCCGTGGGATATATTCAATAATGTGAGGCAGTCTCTAAGCAGGGACTGTGGCTGGAGCAGAGCCTGATCCCCATGCTCAGTGCTTGGCGCTGATTTGCACAGGCCTTGACTGCATTTTGCAGCAGCTCCTCCCTCAAAGCAAGGAAGATGCCAGCCAACGACCCCGGGCTACAGCCTTCAGCTTGTGAACTATCTGGAAATAGTGGGAGCTGTGAAACCGGCGTACACCCAGCTCTGAGCCAACTCCAGGGTGGGGGAGGTTAGAGAGGGGCAGGGCACAGTGACCGATATTCTTACCAGGACATGAGGACCATGTAAGTGGAAGGGGAGTTCTGCAAACAAACAAAAGAAGGGAAACGGGGAGTGGGCTAGGCCAAGACCATGGGCACTACAGGCCACGATATTTAGAATTCTGATTTTTTGCTTTACAGACAGAAAACTAAAAATCTGGACTGTTTCATAAAAAATCCCTATATGGTTCCCAAACAACCCTTTATGTAGTCCCCCTGCACCGTCTACAGGATGCTACATTAAGGTCATCGTCGTACTGTCCCTATACAGATGCTTCAAAAAATGTTCGATATGTTGCTCGCCTCTCTTCCCTGCCACTCAGCACATTTTCTCCACGATTTCTCACAACCTCTTTTTCCTTGCTCTTTCCTACTTGCAAATCATGTGATTCTATTTTTAAATGCTTTCTCCTCCTCATCTTCCTTATCCTTTAGACTTTTCACCATGTCCTCTTTTGGACTTTTTCTAAAACAAAATGCTAATAATGAAAAACTTTCCTGAAAGTTGTTAGAATGTTGTATGCAATGTATACTGGGAGAACCGGGGCTGTTACCCCTGGAGCCACCCCAGACTTCACTCTGAGAGTCTAGGTGGGGCTGTGTAGATGGCAATGATGATGTGATTCTAACAACTTCACAAAAAGAAAGAAGTTAGGCATGAATCCAACAGCATCAGCCAGAACAGCTTCAAAAATAGATCTTTGGTATAAATACTCAAATGAAAAGCTAATTTTTTTTCAATCAGAACAAATAATCCCCTTCTAAACCTTTAGATAATCCTGAAAAAGTATTTGGTATACTATTCCTCAAATATGTGTAAATGTTTTATATTTTTCTTTGTTTATTTTCAGTACTCAAATAGTAAAGGCAAAGGTTTATATGAGTTCTGAAGATACTGTTTCCTTAACAGGAAATGAAAGTGCCAATGTTCCACAAAGCAGAAAAAGTACCTAATTTGATGAAGAAATCATGCTGATTCACTGGAAGAAAATGGTCTTCAGCGTAATCAACTAAACATTTGTGTGTAAGTGTTTTTAAAATTAAGTTGCATTAAAAAATCAAATTCCTTTGTAGACAAAGTCATGTAATGGTGTGATCCACAATTTAAAATGTATTCTAAGAATTTCTGACTTACGTGCTGGTTAGAAAACACAAAAGTCACAACCATTTAACATTTTGGGATAGAGTGATTGGAGTTGGAAGTGGAAAGAGAAGTCATTGGGACATTTTAAGAACAAAGCAATGCCAGGCCATAGATACTACTTTTTACTTTTTGAGAGTCTGCATTTTTTGGTGAACTATTTATATTTTTGCTTTAACCCAATTAGAATGTTGCATAACTTTAACACAGTGTCAAAGGTTTGTTTTGTTTTGTTTCAATAACTACTTTGTCAGCTGATTATTTAGTTCACCTCACAGTCTTCCAAATTACTTTTGAAATTATAGCTTGTAATTCTTGCAATATATCTTTATCACTTTGCTCCCCTTACACCCATGACTTTTTCTACGAGAGTTACTAGAAAGCAAAATACTAGAATTCCCAGCCTCCCTTACCGCTAAGGATTGCCATCTGACACATTCTGGTCAATGAAGTGTAGGTGGAAGTGTTTGGAGATGGCTTTCTTCAGAACTAAAAACAAGGCCAAGTTATATGAGGATAGCCTGTGTATTTTTCCCTCTACCTTCCCCCTTTCCCTGAGTAGCAAATGGACACATTGCTGGGAGGTGCCAGAAAGGACATTTAAACTCATTGCTGAGGAAGGTAGCAATTAATTAGGTGAAGGGGAATGGAGATCTTCAAAGAAGGATGGTACCATGGCACAAAAGTATATTTAATAAAGAATGATTGTAGGACTGGATATCTGACATGTCTATCTTGAAATCGTCAAAAGCCTTCTCAGTGGATGAGAAATTGGCTATTCCAGCCCCAGTGGCAGAATTAAGCCCACAATTGGGTGAATGGAAACAACAAAGAGACAGCTTTTGACTCCAAGCTAGCTGAACTTTTTCACAAATGGAACTTTCCACCAGTGCTTTGAGCGGCCGTGTAGGTAGTAATTTCCCCGTCAATGAATGTGTTCCAGCAGATGCTGACTGACGCCCACCCAGGAACAGTAGAAGCAGAGCTCTGCATTAATGCAGTCATGGTACTATTTCAATTTCATTCAAACATTTTTGCTCAAATATGCCCTAAAAGAATTTTGAACAACTGTGCACCCTCACACATTTTATTTTGCCTTTTAAAAATTTAATTTTAAAATTTTCCCTTGATTTCAAATTGATGTCTTATATTTATAAAATCAGAGGTTAAATAGCTGTAAAGACTATGATTTCTAGTGCACTGTACATTATGCACATACTTTAAATCTATTTTTATTGCTTCAGAACCTTGGCACAGCTCATTTAGCTTATTGAGTTAATGGAAAGTACCTACCCTATAACCTAATGGCAAACCCAGTCTTCACTGTTAAACCAATCAGCCAAATCAGACTAACTTTTAAAGAATTGTGCAAAATGTTAGCCTTCTCCCTGCTCACCAAACAGTGGTGGACCTAAAACTGACATGATTCTTGCCCTCATGGAGCTTGGGCCCTAACCGAGAGACAGATCTCAATCAAAGAATTTCACAAATGAACAGCAAATCACAATTGGGAAGAGTGCAATGAAAGAGATGTTAGTGGAATGTGTAATAGGAGATAGGTCAGTGGTCTGGGAGGGCTTCCCTGAGGAAGTGACGTTTAAGTCAACAGCTGAATGAAGGGGAATAGAAATCTTCAAAGAAAATCTGACTTCATTTTTCATTTTGAATAAACATGAAATATTATCTCATTTCTAATGCTTAAAGCAGTTTGTCACGTGAATAAAATAAGTCACCATTCCTATCCATATTTTTTCTTACCAAAGCTCTCTTTTTTTCTCTCTTGAGAGAGAAAATTGTCCCAAGTCTAGTCTGGGATAGAACTTTTATGTCTGATGTAATTTGCACTCTCATCTGGGAGGTAATCAACAACCCTGATCAAATGCTTGAGCAATCTCTCTGTGGAAAGTTATGGTTTCCCCACAGCTGGCTGACTGCTGACACTCTTTAACCAGCAGTTCCTTTATTGTACTGCTTACATCTCTACCAAGAGAGGATCTTTGAATTGGATTGTTCAGGAGCCTCTTTGTGGAGTTTGAAATAAAACCTTGGTTTGTGCTCCTAAGCAATCTGAGAAGCTGGTGAAGGGGAGCAGAATATGTCAACCCCAAGTATGCCTTTTTGGCAAAAGGATTATCTTGAGCTGGTTATTTTTAAGAAACAGCAGACACAGGAGAAGCTCTGAAAACACAGTCGGTTACCCTTTTGTAAGAGATATTTACATTTATGAGGCAAATCTCCATTTCTAAGGATGTATTCCCCCTTTGTACCAGGAAGAGGGAGATGACTAAATCTCTAGTAACTCTTACCAGTGAAGAAGGCAGGACTTAAATCTGCGTAACAACCTTACCCTTGTTTACTGTGCTTTTCCTGGTCACCTCCCATAACTGGCCTCCATCCTCCCCACATCTTCTTTTGTCTTTAGCTGGAAATGGTATTGAAGGTGATGGCTTGGGCCATTTCAGGGAGTTATTCAGTTTTCCTGGGTCTCTCCCATGTGTACAGGAGGTATACATGTTTTTAAACTTGTGTTTGTTTTTCTCCTGTTAATCTGTCATTTATTACAGGGGGGTCTCAGCCAGGAACCTAGAAAGGTAGAGGGAAAATTATTTCTCCTTCCCAACACTGGCTTAACTCTCGGAGCACTCTTTCCTCAGGAGCTATCATTCCTGAAGTATTCTTTGGTTTGGTGCGCAGAGATTTTTATACGTTGAGGCAGCACACTCTGCTAAGATTCAGGGTGGATAAGGGATACACCTGTTTTTAGTCAAGTGAGAGAGGGGCAATTATGAAAGGGGAGATGGACAAAGGGAACTGAGTCTGACTTCTTCACCTCAGAGGCATTGTCAGGCAGATTATTTCTAGAAACAGTAGATATGGAATTTGATGTTGAAACACCAAGTTTCTAAAACTCAGTCCCCTGGAAAGTTCTCATATACCTCAAGTGGCAAATGTTTCCCGGTTTGAAGGCCTTGAACTAGATGACTCATGTGTGCTTGGGGCAGAGGCTTATATAAATGACTGTACCGAGTGACCTATCAGTGATCACATCAGGATTATTCTAAGCAGTCAGGGACGGAGGCCTCTGGGGCAGCATCCTACGCCTTTTTGAGTTTCCTCAAAGCCCACTCTTCTCAGTAGCTCCTTTGAGGATGGAGTGATTATTATTCAGTGGTGGTTGTTGCAGAAAGATCATATGGTGCTTTAGTCTCTGAAATGCAGGCCTTGGTGAAGTGGACTAGAAAGAAAAACTATCCTGAATTTGTCCCTTAAGAGTTGGAGCATATGAAACCTAAAGTTTTGTTTTAAAAGCTAAGTCTCAAATAATTAGCATTTGAACCAAAAGATTTTGTATATTTCATTGGAAAAAAGGCATATTCTTAAAAAAAAAAACTTTTGGTTTTGTCTTATCACTTGCAAATATCAACTTTAAATTTTTGCTTCTTTTCTCAGTCCAAATCTCACACAGATATCATTCTTTCCTACAAGTCATTACAAAGAAATACCTAGAGTTTCGAACGTACACTTTGCTTTTTCCCACTGAGTTGTAGTTAGAATAATAAACTTCATGAAATTCAAACCTAGGACAATACACCAGGAAAAATACTAACACAATAACCTGGGTTGCAAAACTTGTTTAGCAAGTTTCAGCTGGAGGTTAATTAAAACCTGCTTGGAAACCTCTTAAAACACAGACTGGAATGTAAACCACACACTCCACCACCTAGATTCTTCCCTCCGGAGCTTCCTCCCCACCACTTCCCTGGATTTCGGTGGGAACATTGTCCCAGAGTTCTATCTGGTCTGATCTGGCCTGAGACCGTGGTGAGCTTGACCATGGCACAGCTCTTTCCCTCCCATCTCAGGGGAGGGGCAATAGGGACAGTGGGCCCTTAGCAGTTCCAACAAACAGAGTGCACACAGTGTTCATTAAGCATGTTAGCTCTTCTGGGAGGTGAGGTGGTGTTGGGGACTGAGATTTGTAAGAATTTCCCTTGGTGCTTCATGTTTGAAGTCTACATATTTTAAGATACAGAGGAATTAAGTGACGTTGTTCTGGACAAAACAAGAGAAGTCAAAGGCACAACAGGAAAAGGTAGAAATGCTGCCTGACATTTGACTTGCCTGTAAGAGAATATTTAACTGGCCAAACATTCTGGAACATTAGCTATATATTCTTTCAGAAGTTCCTCAGGGTGACCGCTATTATTTCTTTTGTCCAGGCTTGTTTAGAGTGATTGTCAGCCAACACCCCATTGGTGGATAAGCATCTTCGAGATGTGCAGGAAACAAGGCAGGGTATAATTATAACATAATGCTTTAAAAACATTGCATAAGACTGCCTCAGTACTATATGCCAGAGTACATAGTGACCGTGTTGCTGACAGGCATTTGGATGGCGTTTAGGGTTGGATCACGTCCTAGAATCAGGCTTGAAGCCAGAGAAACTGGAAAATGATTTTTGTTTTTCAACTCCTCAGAGGCCCGTGTGGAAAATTTAGAAGAGCAAATTTTTGTTTCTAGTAACAGAACTCATATATAATTCAAGAAAGAGAAAGTGAAGTGGGATGCTTCCTGAACCACTTACCTTGCCTTGAAGCTGGTCTTCTGTGGAGAAGTCAAACTTTCTTGCAGAGCTGGCTGCAAAGTGTTGAGGCAGGGAGCAGAGGATAGGAAGCCCACGTTCCCCCTGGTTCCTCCACACCTACTCGAAGCACAGGCAAGACCTTTTCCATGTGACGAACAAATAGTCTTAGCCCCAAAGCACCACCAGAATTAATGACTAAAAGCCACCATGTGTGGTTAAACTAGACAGTGAGTTGTGGTTTGTGAAGCGTATCTGGGGCCCGGCTGTCCACTTCACATCTCAACCCCATTGCCTTCTGGTTGAATAACACAGAATGAGTTGCTTCACCCGCTACACCCTACCTTCCTCATACACAAAAGGATGGCTTTAAGGATTAAATGACATAATCCATGGGTAACATGTGCGATGTAGAAAGTGCTCTATAATTATTAGCTTTCTTCTTTTTTTCCAATTAAATTGTGACTCTCAAAATGGGTACCTGTTACAAGAATGGCATTAGAGTTAATTCTATTAGTTTCCCCCTAAAACTGGGGCTGGTTTATTCCATTTATTTTATGAATGTTCAGTGCCATGCATGGAATGAGGCCCTGAGGATACAAAGATTATGGGACATGGTCCCTGCTCCCAGGGTGTTGACAGTCGAGGAGGTAAACATTTTTGTTCACTTCGTTATGACAAAAGCATAAATAAATAAGTAGATCCGAGGTCAAATAGTGTGGATCAACTGCTTAGAGAAGGGGCAGGTGTGTGGCAAAGAAAGCACATGTTGACAGCCCAGATCTGCACCCGCTGCAGTGAATCCAAGTTGCTCAGCCTCTCTAAGCCTCTGTTTCCTCATCTTTAAAATGGGCCTGATTCAGTGATGTGCTGAAGCTGGCTCCTACTGGTTTGGGAGAGCCTATTGTGAAATATTTAGGAATTTTGCAAGCCAGTTGTTAAAACTGTTGGTAGCTTGAAATCAGCCTTAGTGGAAGTATTTACAGTCAGCCCTCCATATCTGTGGGTTCGGCATCTGTTGATTCAACCAACCATGGACCAAAAGGCCTATGATGGTTGCATCTTGGCTAACATGTACAGACTTTTGTTTCTTGCCATTATTCCCTAAACAATACAGTCTAACAATTATTTACATTGTGTTAGTTATTATAGGTAACCTAGAGATGATTTAAAGTATAGAGGAGGATGTGTGTGGGTTATATGCAAATACTATGCCACTTTATTTAAGGGACTTGAGCATCTGTGGATTTTGATATCTGAGGGGGTCCTGAAACCAATCCCCCTCGGATACCAAGGGACTAGTGTACACCATGTTAATCAGCAAGTTCTACAAAATCAAGGCTCCCCTCATCCCCAGCTGGTTTACCAGCATACCGCTGGAATATGTGGGGGATGCAAAACTTTACCTCTACCCTCTACCCCCAATTTTATTATTAGTCCAGCCATGAGAACATAAGAAGGGTGTCTTTGGCTGGGCCTAAGCATTTAATTAACATAAAATAGATTAACAGGAGAAAAGAATACAAACTTATTTAATATAAGTTTTAAGTGACATGGAAGTCCTCACAAGAAGATGAAAACCCCAAGAAGTGGCAAAACCTAAATGCTTTTATACTAGGTTGAACAAAGAGAGGCAATTGTGGAAAAGTAACTAAAACATACAAGGAGGCTAAAAGAAGAGAAGGATTATTTTAACAAGCTGTATTTGTACAGAATTCTCTTGTTTTTGACTCCTTATGAAGAATGTTTTCTCCTGGTACAGGGAGGGCATCTTTTCACATGGGAGTTTTATCTCCTGTTTTCGGGAAAAAAAAGAGAGATTAGAATGCCCTGCTTGCATCTGCTGTCTTTCAGGTGCCTTTAGCTCAAAAGAATCCTTATGCCAAAGTGGCATATTTTGGGGTGGCATATTCTGCAACCCCTCAAATACCCTATGCTGTTGTTATGAAGAGCAATGAAATAACAAAATCACAGCATCTGGCACATACTAGATAGTCAACATAGGGTTACTATAAGTAGATCACATCGAATGTATTAATAATGTACGTCCTGTGTGTCCATATTCATAATTTCATTTAGTCCTCATAGCAACTCTGAGCTCGTTTGTTTGTTTGTTTATTTATTTTTGCAGGGAAAGATTTGCCCTGAGATAACATCTGTTGCCAATCTTCCTCTTTTTGTTTTTCTCCCCTCCCCAAAGCTCCAGGGCATGGTTGTATATCCCAGTTGTAAGTTGTTCTAGTTCTTCTATGTGAGCTGCCACCACAGCATGGCAATTGACAGATGGGTGGTGTGGTTCTTCAACCGGGAAACCAACCCACGCCACTGAAGCGGAGCGTGCTGAACTTTAATCACTAGGCCATCAGGGCTGGCTCTCAGGTAGTTTATTTTTGATCCCATAAATGAAGTTTATTTTTATTCCTGTAAGTGAAGAAGAGCCAGGATATAATTCAGTTTTCTTTGACTCCAAGTGGAGTGTTCTTTCCACCAGACCCAAACTGCCTCTGGACCATGTCTCTCTGCAAACAGGAATTGTTGTCATTGTGGATTTAGCCGTTTGAAGCCACTTTTGTTGCTATTGATTCACTGGATGAAAGAAGGCAATATAAGCAATGAGGTGGAAGCAGACAGCCCTGGCCCACAGCTGATGGAAGCCTCCCTGAGCTGAGTCGGAAGTGAATGCCACTGCTCTCAGCCCCCATTTAAAAGGCTCTCCCTGCTGTGCCCACAGCATTATCAAAACGGCGAGTTGTGAACATTTATTGCTCCCAATAAATGTTGCTTCTCTGGGAACCTCTGAAGCTCAGAATTATCTAGCCATTGATGTCAGGTCTGGGGTAGGAAACATACAATATGAGCCTGGGTCATCTTAAAAGTGAGGAAGCCAACAAAGGCTTTGGGGGTCATGTCCAAAGGACTCTAAAGCCAACTTGAAGAAGCTCTCACTGGGGAGTTAAGGCAATCCAAGCTTCAATAAGAAAAATAATGGCGGGGCCAGCCCCGTGGCCGAGTGGTTAAGTTTGCACACTCCAATTCAGCGGCCCCCATTGCCTTAAAAGGAAGCGCGTCCATGGACTAATGATGGGCTATCATAAAGAGCTCCCACGTGCCACAACTAGAAGGACCTACAACTAGAATATACAACTATGTACTGGGGGGCTTTGGGGAGAAAAAAGCAGGAAAAAAAAAGAAGATTGGCAACAGTTGTTAGCTCAGGTGCCAATCTTTAAAAAAAAAAAAAGAAAAAGAATGGCAGTGAATGAAGACACAGGAAATGTTTAAAGTCCATGAGTTAAAAATGATACTTGGGCGGGGGGCAATGCCTCATTAGAAGATGCTGGTGTTGGGGCTCAGGACAGGCTGCTTTAAAATATTCCACAATGGCATATTGATTATTTCAAATTAAAGGCACCTGAGCAGCAGCCAGTATAGGAGAGCATTCTGCCCCTCCTGTCTCTGTTCCCCCTGAAATCAGGAAATAAATCTCCCGTGTCAAAGGTGCTCTCCCTGAGTTCTTATCACCAGAGCCAGGAATTCAGGGCCGAGAAGCCTGTATAAACAACCTTGTTATTTTTACTAATTTACTACCTCGAGCTTAAACTCTGTTTAAATTCCTCACTAATTATGTACCTAAACCTAAGTTTCTTTGTCCTGTCATTTTCCCACAATTTTATTGTTTCTTTGTATAAAAAACTATATAAACTACATGCTTTATTCACTCAGAGAGCATTATTTCTCTGTGATCTCTTGTGTGCACATGTTAAATTAGTTTTTTTCCTGTTAATCTGGTCTTGTGTCAGTTTTATTATCAGTCCAGCCTTAAGAACACAAGAAGAATAGAAGGGGGGATTTCCCTCTCCCTCTGTCTGTAGAAGCTAATTCATTCTTTTGAAAACTAGTAAATAAAAGGAAAGAATCAAGCATTTATCCTGCCTTTCCTGGGTGAACTGTACTTCATGGTAATGAAATACAAGATGGGAGAAAGTTCTCTTTATAGAAGTACTTTTGCTAATAAATGAAGAAGGAATGATGGAAATAGAATATCACCATTTTGCAGCTCCTAATGAATCAGTGGACCTAGGTATTGATATTAACAGCTGCCAGCATCACAAAAAGAGACGACCAGGTATTATATGCTTCTTGATGGAAAAAAGAAACATCATCTATGAAATATTCTTACCTGAATCTGATCAAATTGGGGCCCGGTTGGAAAAGTCTTACCTCTGATGCCTTTGGCCTTCGTTTTTAACCAAACAGAAGCAGGCAGTATTGCGTTATGGTCATTGCAGTGTTTCTCAAACTTGAGTAACATGGACCCCTTTTAAAGGAAAGAATTCTTCCAGACCCTCACTGGTGATTGAAATTATTTTTATTTTTATTTTATTATTTACCATAGACATATAACTAGACGTGAACATTTTATGTCATAGCTCCTACACAGCTGTAAAACCAATATCCATTTACAAATCAAATATAAACAAAATGACCAAACTGATAAAATTCAAATGACCAACAGTGATTTAATGTGAGGGAAGATGTTTTGCTGAAATGAAGTTGCTGTTTGCAAAGGAACATGGTACTGATGACTGGGGTGGATGTTTTTGGTTTCAGCACTATATGCAGTCAGATGACATAATTCTCTCACTGTTTTTTCTCTAAAAACTCTCCTTCATGCTGTGTGATGTGACTTCACTTGGTCTTTGCTTGGCGAGAGCTCACTGGTAATAATACAGTGCCAAGGAGAGCAGTATAAGCACAAACTGAAATGGTTGTGCTCACAATTGTGACTAGGATTCAGTTACAAGATGGTTATCTAGACCAGTGGCTCTCAACTGTGGTTTCACTTTGGAATGTGTATTAAAATACAGTTAAATTAGGAGTCTCTCACGGTGGGGCATTAGTATTTCTTAAAAGCTTTTAGGCAGTTCTAATGTGCAGCCAATACTGAGAACTACTGATTTTGATGATCCAGAAAATGCTTATACTGATTATTCTTTAGCGTATAATCTAAAAGAAACACCACATTCAATCATTCTTATAGAGAATATGAGGTTCTCTGAGAATATGGCGGTGAACCCCAGGGGTTTGAGAAATTTGGATTTGGAGTTTGATTCCCAGGCCTAGTTGTATGGCCTTGGGTAACTTAACCCCTTAGAGGTTTAGTTTCTCTTTATAAAAAGAGATTAATAGTAGTACCTACTTCATAGGGTGTTTGTGAGAATTAGATGAGATAATAATGTGTACAAAGGGATAAATGTTAACGTCTGGTTCCTGGTGAGTACTTACTAAACGTTAGCTCTTAACCATTATGTTGATAACCATCTGGAAGCTACGAAAACATTTGCTGGGCAGATGCAAGCCACAAGAAAGAAGGAGGTGATGGGGGGAATAGGTTGCTGAGAGAACACTATGAGGAAGGGCATTTGGGGGCCTTTGATAGGTGGGGCATCAAAGGCAGTGATGATGGGGTGAGTTCAATAAGGGTGTCAGCCTGAGTTACGGCTAAGAGTTGACTGGCTTGAAGCCCAGACTGGCAGCACAAAGAAAAGGGGCGAGAATGAGGCACAGGGTCACCCAGAGGTAACAGTCCACAGGAAGAGATGATGATGCAAGAAAACAAAGATCTGGCCAGTAAAGAAAACAGACAGAATTCTAGGAGCAGACATGGCCACCTGCAGATGCTGAACCAAGGCCAAGCCTGCCGCAATCAGGGAGGAATCTGCTTTTCGTAGCAGGAGGTGGTGGCCAGTTTCCCAGGGCATGGCCAGCTCCAGCAGTTGCTGCTGAGCAGCCACTTGCCTCAAGGAGCAGTGAGAAGTGCCATCCATTCTAGGCCCTGCTGGGGAGCCAGTGGAGAGGAGCCTCACAGGATACGGTAGAGTGGGTATAAGGCATTAATAAACCATTAGGCTGTTTCTGAATTGTTGCTTCTGCGTTTCTGTGAAAAAGACTCTCTTTCCCTAGAAAGGCTACCTCTGAAATCTAAGCAGTTGATGTCCTTGGGCTCTGGTTCGGACAATGACAAACCATAGCTCTACTATCGACTCTGTAGTCAGATGGATAATGGATGGCATAAGCTTATGTGTGAACAAGCCCAGCTACTTCCTGTTTTAATAGTATCAGAAATTTTGATTTTGTAAGTCTTTTAAGGGACATAATAAACTTAGCAAATAACAGATATTAAAAAAACACACACAGAGAAAATCCCAAAATATCCTTATATAATGATTAGCAAGTCCTTCAGCCTGAAATACTATTCTTTGCAAATGATTATGTCAGGCATAATATTTTAGTAAAATAGCGATTTTAAAGTTATCTTTACAGAAGTGTTGCTTATATGAACTTCCCCCCCCTTTTCCAGGTTTATCATTGTTTTCCTTTCATATAATTTCCCTGGAACATGTTTTCTTCCTTGCCTGGTGAGTTCAAGTTTTACAGGTTTGTTTTATAGTTTAGTTTTTAAACGGATGTCTTTGTAATTGGGTTGAACCTCCAGGGGGCTGACGTTGTGGTGTTTCAGCTTCTAAATTTTAAACTTAAGGGACTTCTTTAACGTGGACACAAAAACTTCATAAAAGCTTTCATGGTGACTACACTGGGCCTTTAGGGCTAAGCTCTAAGGAGAATGAGAAAACAAAGAGTTATATTGTAACTTGCTTGGTTAATTTAATTTATTCACATATTTAACCACAGTCAGCACGTAGTTGTTTTCCTCAGAGGCCCACTTTCCAAAACACAATTTTCAAATGTCTTCTTTCCCTGCAAGCCTCTTTGCGTTGTTAACCCTTTTTATGTTTGCGAGCGTTTCTCTCCCGTACTGTAGTTACTTGCCATCCTAGCTGGACTCTGGTTGAGAATGGACCCTGTAAACCTGTTTTCATGGCATGCTTTCTGAGCCACCAATAAATCCCAAAGTTCTCCTGTATTAAATGCAATACAGGATCACACTTGTTTTACATGGCTGCCTTCTAGTTTAGGAAGCCATAACAGACACTGAAACAAAGATATGCAGGGCAAAAATCCCTTTTCAGCTAAGGAGCCCAGTATTTATTAACTGGAGAACACAGAAAGAAAATCCAGAGTATTATTTTTCAGGTATCTGATGACTTTTGGAAAATATTAATCCTGGAAATCAGTAAAGTGGTTCTTATCAACTAACATTTTTATTATTGTGGGAATTAATGGGTTTAGGAATTTAGGTCAATGTTAATGAGTAACACAAGTTCAGGAGCCAGCCCTCATGGCCTTGAGGTTAAAGTTTGGTGTGCTCTGCTTCGGCAGCCTGGGTTCAGATCCCAGGCGTGGAACCACACCACTTGTCTGTCAGTAGCCATGCTGTGGGGGCAGCTCACACAGAACTAGGACTTACCACTAGAATATACAACTATGTACTGGGGCTTTGGGGAGAAGAAGGAAAAAAACCAGATTGGCAACAGATGTTACCTCAGGATGAATCTTTCCCAGCAAAAAAAAAAAGGAGTTCACATATGTTTCTTCCTCATGCCTCTACTGAGTTTTATTTTCTATTCTGGAGGAAGCTTTTATTTACTGTCCAGCCCCCTGCCCCCAGGTTTAAGCACTCCTATTGTTTCCCAGAAGCCCATTGTGTTAACACAGTACCACAAACTCACCCTCCAAATGGGATGCTAATTTCCCTGATTGGTACCTGTGTCCAACTCAGCCTGTATTTTTATTTGCAAATTTCCTGTAAAAATGTGGGATTTTAGCAAAGTGATCCACTTTCCCTTCAGAATATTATTTTGTGTGGGATGAGGTTGTTACGGCCAAGATTTTTTTCCCCTGGTTTCCAATGTTTCAGAATCCCATCTCTGCTTCTTTTACTTGGGTGACAAATGGGCTTATTCATTGTGGGCTTCCATTTCTAAGCTCCTGAAAATTCAGTAAGATGAAGTGTACAGTGTCATCAATGTAAAGTCCTATTTTACATGTTGCTACATATATAACGCCTTGGAATTCAGCTGGCTTCTCATGACCAAAAGAAACTTTAAACTGGGTTAAAAACTGTTTTTAAACAACTTTGTAAAGTTGTTTCTTGGCCGTTTTTATTTTGCACTCAACAGCAAGAAAAATATCTAAGAAATAAAGCATTAGTAAAAATGCTGACACCAAGCAATTAAATCAAAGGGTAGTTTATTAAAAAAGAATCAAAACAGAAACTCTAAATACCAGTGTGTACATTGTACACATTTAAATGACTCACAAGAATGAAGTTTTTTCATATACATTAAGATCACACCACCTAGTTGTTTAGCAAAAAGATGTTCAAGGAGAAATCTGACGGCAAACTGCATCCAAGATTACCATCTCCAACGGACCGCATTTCAAACATGCAACAACGCCACTGGTAATAAAGCTTTGGAATGGGTGCTCATTCTATTGTTTCACTACAAACAGGATAGAAAGCAAGATAAGTTGAGAATTTATTCTAAAATAGAATGGAAGCTGTCATCGTCTACACCAGCACTCCTCACTCCTCTGCTGCCATTTTTAGCAAGTACTCCTTGTCGATCTTGAAGAGTCTCCATCCCTCTTCGCTGGACAGATCAGAAGCACCTCTTCTTTTGTAGAAGTTGATAGATGGTTCATTCCATTCTGCTACCAAGAAGTGCATGCTGCGGCAGCGACATTTCATTGCAACCTTTTATGGGAGAGGAAAACACAAACTCAGTGACCTTTCACCGGATTTCCAAGACCCAATTTTGATTCAGTCATTAAAATAATCCAGTAACCCTTACAAATTCAGAAACCAAAAATCAAGACGTACCTGGCTTAGGTTCTTCAGAATTTCTGATCCTATGCCAAAGCCTAAAAGAAAGAGAAGTACCATTTAAAAAGTCATTTTAAAGACTTCAAGCCCTAATTCTCTTTAGAGCTGCCTCCTGAACTCAATCATACCTCTATAATCACTCATCACGAAGAAGTCCTCAAGATACAACAGTTTGCCAATCCATGGGTCATAGGTAAAATAGTACATGGCAAAACCAACGATGCTGTGTCCTGTAATAAGAGTATCACATGAGATGTGGATGAAAAGCAATCCATGGAAGTTGTAGCTGCAAAATCAGAAGCCTATCACAGGTTTTAAAAAATATACATGCATGTATTATAAAAATAAGTAGCCACTGAACCGGACTGTCTCCTGACTTTTATGCTAGTGCAGTCCAGGCCACTGTTGGATGATCTCACTGTTCTCAGAACATGTATTTGCCAAAAGCACACATTAGAGCTAGCTGAAGCCAGGCTAAAATTGTGGACTGGCCACTCTGCAATCTGCTGGGTCTCAAACTCAGGAAGCGAGAATGCTGTTCATTACTTGCCAGAGCGAAACTGCTATGGTCTTAAACTAAACACACACATTATTCACATCCTATTGATATACTGGTATGTTGACTTGGGAATAAGTCAGGTTTACACGGCAGTTCAGAATAAGAAATATTTGTAGTTTAGAAACTCCACTTCCTTAAGGTCAGGACATCAGGCCAAAAAAAGCAACGTTTAATTTCAGAACTTGCCTTCCAATTCACACATTTTCAATTTGCTCTCCCCAGTTTTTAAGCCAGAAGAAGCAGAGGTACCCAGAAACAGGTGTTGTGTAACATCCACATCCCTCTAAAAAGCACCTCACCCCTTATGTTTTCTGCTCATTTCTTCTAGCTTGGGGAACAGACGTCAGAAAAAAACTTAAGCACCCACCCAAACAACTTCCCCTTTTAGTGCTGTCTTCTGACCAGTCAACAGGGACCAGCAAAAAAAAAAAAATTTACATCCTCTTATCGGGTGTCTATAATTCCAACTGGAGGCAAAGGTTTCAAATTAAACTTTCTAGCCATTTTATAGTCCTTTGCAAACACAGACAGGAAGCGAGTACAATGGAGTTTCTGATCTACCGTGTTTTAAGTGTGTGATAATAGGACCTTACCTCATTTATCATGATCATCTACTTTATTGTGTAAAGGATCTTTTAGTTACCTCCCCGCCCATCCATGTACACGGAAGGGCCATGTACATGGCGAAGCTAGAGACTGTAACCTGAAGATTGGGACAAATTAAAGAAAAAAATGTGATTTAACAATTACAAAAAAGGTTACGTTAGGGTCAAACAAGAACCATTTACGAAACTGAATTACAACAAATGACATTATACCTAACTCTTCCGGGTCTCCACAGCACTGTGATACTTACTTAAATGGCTCAAACTCTTCCGGGTCTCCACGGCACTGATACTTACACAGCTCTGTTAACCCGCCCTATTATTAAGTGCCGGACATCTATTTTTTTCCTCAGTAGTCTGAACACTGGTTGGCTATTATTTCTGGCCAACTTCTCAGTAACTTCGGCCTGTGTTGTAAGTGGCTCTACACAGCAGACACTACGATTTACACAACACTCGGTTTCTTTGGCTTCTGAAAGGGGAGGGCGGTTACCTTCCGGAGTCTGGTGTTCCTTGGGCACTTCTGCAACCAGGCAGTGGTAGAAGGGGTGCTCTCCGAAACCATCCTCTAGCAGATCTGCAAGGGGCAGCATAGATAGTGTTAGCCTCGGTAAAGGTGACAGGCACCAGACGCTCGTCCCTCGCCTCCCACTGTCGTGTTACCTTTTTCAGTTAACATTACTTGCTCTTCCATGTATTCATATTTAGCCAGTTCCTGGGGCGATGCGCATACGAGACAGGGAGAGAAAGAGGAAACTAAGTGAGGCCCCGGCCCGGCAGCTCCGCGGGAAAGGGCAGGGGGGGCAGCGGGCAGACGGGGCGCGATTTCTTCCCAGAGTCCGGCCCAGAGCGGCGCGGCCAGGCGGGGCTGGGGGAGAAGGGGGAACCTGCGCGAGACGCGGACTCTCCCGGAGACGGAGCCACCCCCCGCCCTGGGAGGAGCCCGGGCCTCGGCTACCTTGATCAGCCGCAAGATGTCACTGCAGTCGGCGGCGGTGGCCGGGCGGATCACGAATTTAGCCATTTTCGTCTTTTGCTTTTCTTCCCTTTGCGGACCAGGCCCCTGTACTTGAACAGCAGGAGGAGGTGGTTCCTCATTCGTCTCCCGGGAGCGTCCTCTTCTCAGTCAGGCTGGCACCATGACCCGGCGAACCTCGGTGAGCGACTGAAAAGCTTCAGCTCAAGCGACCAGAACTGCGCGCTCGAGCGACCGCCGGGCTCCTCTTTTTAGCGCGAAGAGGCCCCGCCCCCAGCTGTGATGCGGCGGCACCTCGTCCAATCAGGCCGCGACCGCCCCCCCTCTTCCGGGCGCCGCCCTCTCTTCCGGCCGTCGTGTGAACCCGGCCGCGCGGGTGGGGCCAGTGGGGCGTGCGGCAGGGTTCCCTAGCGGCGCCCTCTAGTGGCGCCTCTCGGAGCCTTACTGGAAGCTGGACCGCAGAACCTACGTGTCCTCCAGTAACCTTTGCGAAAGAGAGAGAGGAATTTCCCTGATGGCCCCCGACCAGTGACCTTGCTGTTTCTTTCTTGACCCGTCAGGGAAAGAAACTCAGGAGATCTGGCCTTGGGCGATGAGAAGAATTAGACGGCCTATTCTCAAACTGTGGTCCCGGGGATGCTGTGGGTCCCAAGATCCTTTCAAGGAGTCTGTCATTTGCCTTTATCACTCTCGCTGGAATTTTCCAGAGGTGACCTGTTGTGTGATGAAGTCATCACTCTGATGACTAAAGGAATACGTCCTTGTGTATTCTTATGTTTTACAAAATTTCCTAAGGTAGTTTATTTGGATTCCTCAATAAGTTTTCACCCTGTACAGTAGTCCCCACTTATCTGCGGGGGATAGTTCCAAGACACTCAGTGGATCCTGGAACTGGGGATAGTACTGAACCCTATATATACTATGTTTTTTCCTATATATACATACCTATGATAAAGTTTAATTTATAAATTAGGCACAGTAAGAGATTAACAACAATAACTTCTCTGGCGTATCTGAAGTGCCAGCATCACTGCTCTTGTGCTTTGGGGCTATTAAGTAAAATAAGGGCGACTTGAACACAAGCACTGTGATACTGGGACAGTCATCTGATAACTGATATGGTTGCTAAGTAACTAAGGGGTGGTACCGGCTAAGGTATACAGCGTGGATACGCTGAACAAAGGGATGATTCACATCCTGGGCGGGACAGAGTGGGAAGGCTCAAGATGTCATCACGTTCGCTACTCAGAACGGTGCACAATTTGAAACTTATGAATTGTGTATTTCTGGAATTTTCCATTTAATGTTTTCGGACTGTGGTTGACCGTGGGTAACTGAAACTGGAGAAAGTGAAACCGCAAATAAGGGGGGAATACTGTACTTGAGATCTTTAGAATTAACAGAATGTTTTCTTTCTTGCTTTTTCCCCTTCTTATTGTTTCTCAAATCTCTGACTTTCCTTGAGGAAACACTTTCCTTCTGCCTGGGTTACACTCTTCATAATTTTCTTTAATGAAGGTCTGCTTTTGTACAATGTTCTGTTTTGCTTGTCTAAATATGTCTGTAATTCATCTTAAAATTTTTGAAGAATTTATTTCACTGCTTACAGAATTTGAGATTGGAAGTGATTTTCTTTCAGCATATTGACAATATCTGACTATCTTCTGGCTTCCATTGCTGTTGAAAGTTGTTGTAATCCCTACTTGCTCCATCCTCTTTGCTTCTTTTTATTCCCTTTTTTTAACTTTCTATTTTGAAATAATTATAAATTTACAGAATGTGTGATGACATTATTGCTTCAGTGACTAAAGGAATGTGTGCTTATGTATTCTTATGTTTTCTGGAATTTTCAAAGGTAAGCATTTTGGATTCTTTGATAATTTTTAAATGTCGTGGGACCAAAATTTTTGTTAACAGTTGGCTTAGAGTAAAGCTATTCCTGGATTGTACCCACTGGAACAAGTTTTCAAGCCTCTTGCAGATAGAGTTTTCTTTTACAACCCACCTTTCCAGACAGACCTTCCTGAGGGTCCTGCCTGGGTTCTGGGATGAGTCACAGAGAACGAATAAAAGGGACCTGCAGCATTCTCTTTCTGTAGAATGAGAGATTGGACTATCACCAAATGACCTCCCCCACGACATTCAACAAGTGAGTCTCTGCCTTTGTTCGCAATATCCTGTAAGTAGAAAGAAAGCAAAAGTGAGTTCTCTCTTACCCTTCCCACCCTCTGGGGATGTCATGCATGGTGAGTCACTGTCAGCTGGGAGTTTAAGAAATGTCTTTCTCAAAGATCTTTAAAAATAGTATTGATTCTCATCTACCTAATTCAGGTGGTGTCTTTCCTGTCACCGTGACACATGGAAGACCATTCATAGGCCCTTCCCTCCTCTGCTTTGGTCTAAATTGTGGGAGGATGGAGGGGAGCTTGTTACAAATTTACTGATAACAGTAAATTAGACCTCCATGACTAATGATAGCTGCTTCGTTGAAGGAAAAACAAGACCGTTTTCAGTTTGGGTTGCTTAGTTTTTTAGAATAATGATTGTTTCATTAAAATGCATTATAATTTTTTTTATATTTATTCTGTTTTTTCAGTTTAAGTTTCATGCTCTTATGTTCAACTTTGCCATTATGACAAGAAGAGCCTATTCTGAAAAACAGATGGCTAACACAAGCTCCTTGTGATTGTAGTTGTGCACATGTAGAAGCTTTATATGTACATAAAAAAAAAGACTAGAAGGAAACCAACCTGTTGACAGGGATTATTTTTCTTTTTGTATTTCCACACTTCTCCAATTTTCTTAATCAGTAATTAAACTTGAAGAAAAGAAACTTGAATTTTCTTCGGGGCAGGGAATCAAGTTAGGCTTTTCCATTGTCATGAAGAGATGGGTGCAATGGATAACCAACATTACTGCCTCTTGATACTGGAATTTAGATTTAAAATTGCATGAAAAGGGATTAACTGCCTAGCATTTGGAAAACTTTTGTTTGGTTAATGCCTCAACAAATCAACAAATATTTATTGAGTCTCGTGCTAGGTGTTTAGCAGTTATAAAGGAGGACTAAGTTTTGAAACCAGCTCTCTGGGCGTATGGTTTACTTTTAGAGAGGTGTGTGTGGTTTACTAAACAGAGTTTAATCTTCGTGAGAAAGAGAATCCTATAACTGAGGAGGTCTGAGTAGGGGGAGAGGAGGAGGAAGGGAAACCACCAAGGCACATTGTGGCCAAGGCGCATCGTGAGTGTGGGTGCTTTATATTCATTGTCTCATCTGAGCCTCACAACTGTCTTGTGAAATAGGTAATGTTAGCTCCATCTTTGGAACTGAGAAAAACCTGAGGCTCAGAGGGGTTACAAAATTGCCAAAGCCAGGAAAACGGTAGAGCTAGGGAAGAAGGAATTCTGTTGATTTCAGTGCCAAAGTGAAGCTCTCCAACCTGCCCTATTAAAGTATTAGGAAAGGTGTCAATTCTTTTTTCTGTTTATGAAAGTAATGCATACTGATTAAGAAAATTGGAGAAGTGTGGAAATACAAAAAGAAAAATAATCCCTGTCAACAGGTTGGTTTCCTTCTAGTCTTTTTTTTTATGTACATATACATGCAGGGCTGATACTCAGTTGGTATATACAGTGTAGTGGATTAAAAATGGCCACAAATTCATTGCAGCTCCTCCCATCAAGAGGTAGAGTCTATTTCCCCATTCCTTGAATCTGGACTGGCTTTGTGACTTGCCTTGACCAATAGAATGCAGTAGAAGTGGTAGTGTACAACTTCTAAGCAATACCTTAAGAGATTTTTTTTTTTTTTTTTTGAGCAAGATTAGCCCTGAGCTAACATCTGCTGCCAATCCTCCTCTTTTGGCTGATGAAGACTGGCCCTGAGCTAACATCTGTGCCCATCTTCCTCTACTTTATATGTGGGATGCCTGCCACAGTATGGCTTAAGCTATACATAGATCCACACCGGGGATCCGAATTGGTGAACCCCGGGCGCTGAAGTGGAACATGCAAACTTAACCACTGTGCCACCAAGCAAGCCCCTCAAGAGATCTTTTTTTAAAGATTTTATTTTTCCTTTTTCTCCCCAAAGCCCCCCGGTACATAGTTGTGTATTTTAGTTGTGGGTCCTTCTAGTTGTGGCATGTGGCATGCCGCCTCAGCATGAGCTTGACAAGCGGTGCCACGTCCACTCCCAGGATCCGAACCGGTGAAACCCTGGTCTGCCGAAGCGGAGCGGGCGAACTTAACCACTTGGCCATGGGGCCAGCTCCCAGCCTTCAAGAGGTCTTAAAGCTTCTGCTCATGCCTTCTTGGATCGCTGCTGCTGCCACGTGAAGGTACTTGAGCTAGCCTCCTTGAGGATGAAAAACTTCTTGAAGAGAGAGGTCCAGCTGACAGCCAGCACCAACTGCCAGATGTGTAAGTGAGGCTGTGTTGCCATCCAATCTTAGTTGAGCTGTGAGATGATTGTAGCCACACAAGTGACTCTAGGAAAGACCAGCAGAAGAACCACCTAGCTGATTCCAGCCCATGTTATCAATCCACAGAATCACGAGCTAATAAAATGGTTGTTTTAAGCCACCAAATTTTGGGGTGGTTTGTTACACAGCAGAGGCTAACTAAAACCAGATGACCATTTTGGTTATTTACACCTAGCTTCCATTCTGATTGGTTGTAGTGTCCATTCTGACTGGTCTGTGCTTTGCTGTACCCATTTAAAAATATTTTTAAAATCACCTGTGTGTGTGTGTCTGTGTAGTAACAACAAATTGGTATCATATGTCTATAATTTGTATCCTGCGGAATAGTGTAGTGGCTTCTTAGCTGCTACAGCTTTGGAATTAGACACACCCCATCTTTGTGATTGTGTTAAGTTACTTAATCTTGTTAAGCCGTCATTTCTTCATCTGTAATAAGTAAATAATAATAATATCCTTCATATGGTTAGTTGTGAGGACTGAATGAAATAATACACGTAAAATGCTCAGCACAGCACCTGACATAGTTGTTAGCATTATTACTATTAACATTATAGTGTAGTTTCTGATGTCATTATGTATATTTACATTAAAAAATGCAACGGCTCCTTAGAGTTCCATCACATGCAATTTATTTTACCATTCTGTTGTTGAAGATTTAAGGTTTTTTTTTTCAATGATAAATAATTCTTCGATGAACATCTTTTGTTCCTTTTGGGCAAAACTTGTTCAAAACTTGGGCCACCCAAGTTTTGGCCCAGGTTTATGATTGTTTCCTTAGGCAGACTCCTGGAAGGGAAATTGCCAGGTAAGCAGAGATGTAATTTTGTTGATCTGGAGCCAGAGAAACACTCTAAATTCAGATTCTCATTACATGAAATTATAGATTTGGATGACTCTCCAGATACGCTCACTGTAGCTTGAATTATCTAAATTTTGATAACATCTGGTAAGATCTGTGTTCCACAGGTTGTAGTACTTGGAATGGACCAGAAGTTGGCTCTTTCTCAGAGGGTGATTTTCTTGCTACTTGTGGGTAACAACCTGTGAGAATGATCAATAGAAACAACCAACCCCAAGAAAACACTGTTTGGGGCCAAGATTTCTTTTCTTTTCTTTTGTGAGGAAGATTGGCCCTGAGCTAACATCTGTTGCCAATCTTCCTCTTTTTGTCTTGACCTCCTTGAACTAACATCTGTGCCAATCCTCCTCTATTTTATGTGGGATGACACCACAGTGTGGCTTGATGGGCAGTGCTAGGTCTGTGCCTGGGATGTGAACTTGCAAACCCCAGGTGGCTGAAGTGGAGCACGTGAACTTAACCATTATGCCACTGGGCCAGCCCCCTTCTTTTCTTTTCTCTTTTGAGAAATTATGCTTTAGGACATGGAAGCCTGTTTCATCTTTAGGGGTGGACCATCAAAAGTGTAAGACTTCTCTTTGTGAATGTAAGGTATTACGCTACTTTAGGCTGCAATTAAAAGAGGCTGGTCAGTAATAAATAAGGTATTAATCAGGACTCTCATTAGCAAGTGATGGTAACCAACTCTAGCTTAGGCAAAAGGGGAATCCACTGCTCACTGTAGGAAGCACAGGAATGACAGGAACCAGGACCTTATGGTACAGTCTGAAATACATATTGAGTGAGAGAAAACATCAAGGACAGCTATTTGTTTCCTAGAACAGCATCTTCTGCCATTTTTTTTTTTTTGGTCAGGAAGATTGGCCCTGAGCTAACATCTGTGCCAGCCAATCTTCCTCTATTTTATGTGGGAGGCAGCCACAGTGTGGCTTGATGAGCAGTGCTAGGTCCGTGCCTGGGATCTGAACCCGTGAACCCCGGGCCGCCAAAGTGGAGTGCACAAACTTAACCACTATGCCACCAGGCTGGCCACAGCATTTTCTGCTTTTGAAAAATTATTGTCCCCATACACCCAACTAGATGGTTCCCTTTGGTGGGGGGCTGCCAATCAGAGTATGCCACCCCCTTAGTCAATATTGTGACCCAAGTCCTGCCAGCCAGTCTTTTCTCATTGGCACCAAGAAAGGCCTTTCCTTTCTGTTGGCACATCTGGGAAGATGTGGAGGTTGAGATAATGACTTTGACCTGCCAGAGAAGACTGACCGCATTTGAGTTTCTGGCTCTGCATAGCCACGGCTGGGATTGCCTGCATCCTCCCAACTACCACTGTTGCCTACTTTTGACCATCTCATACCACCCCTCCCCAAAACCACCTCACTACACACACTTGTAAGGAGAAAGGGAGCCAAATGGTCAAAAAGCCTCCATTCTGCTCACCACAGAAAGAAGTGGAGATAAGAAGCTCCTTGGCCAGAGAGGGAGGTTGGGGTGGTAAATGCCGTTTGGGAACATACAGATATGGGTGTGATCATGCTTGATTTCCCATGGACGTGCCCAGCTCTGCTCATTTCTGACCCTTGCCATAAGGAATGCTTACAGCAAACCAAAGAATGAGAAGCTGTGTCGGTAGACTGGGGCAGAGGTGGTCCCCTGTTGTAAGGAGTCATCCCAAGCCGCCCCTATCTGTTTATGAGATGAATTGATTTGCCTTCCTAGCCTGAATCCATCCCAGGCTGTTACCATTGCACTCCATGGGGCTCTTACTGAGGATCATAAAATTCATGGCAGAGAGAGACCATGGAGACCCTTTGGTTAAAGTTTAAGAGAGAAGATCATGGGGGCCGGCCCAGTGGCGCAGTGGTTAAGTGCGCACATTCCGCTTCAGCAGCCTGGGGTTCCTCGGTTCGGATGCCGGGTGTGGACATGTCACAGCTTGGCAAGCCATGCTGCAGTAGACATCCCACATTAAAGTAAAGGAAGATGGGCACGGATGTTAGCTCAGGGCCAGTCTTCCTCAGCAAAAAGAGGAGGATTGGTGGCAGATGTTAGCTCAGGACTAATCTTCCTCAAAAAAAAAAGAGAGAGAAGATCATGTCTCTTTTTTTCCTTTGTGCGCTTTGTGAGGAGGCCAGCGCATTGGCAATTGTACTAAATCTGCAGAGTCTGCCCCCTGGAAACCACATGTAGAGGCTGAGTGACTTTTAGGCAGAGACATGGACATATTCCAGGGCTATGAATGTTTATGACTTAAGACTGGCCGTTGGCCTCCACCATGAACACTTTTTATTTCAAGGTTCTACAACAGCAAGGTAGTTACGTGAAAGCAAGTTGGGTTATACCATCCCTTTTGTATTAGTTAGCTATTGCCACATAAATTACCACAAACTTAGTGGCTTAAATTACATACATTTATTATCGTGGTTTCTGTAGGTCAGGAGTCTAGGCATGGCTTACCTGGGTCCTCTGCTCAGGTGTCGGCCAAGCTACATTCTCATGTGGGAGCATGGCCAAGTGAGAAGCCGCTTAAGCTCAAGTTGTTGGCGTTGGCAGAATTCATGTCGTTGACTGAGGGCCTTGGCTTCTTACTGGCTGTCGGTTGAGGCTGCTTGTGGTTTCTAGAAGCTGCCTGCAGTTCCTTGTCACATGGGCTTACCCAATACGGCCCTTTACTTCATCAAGCCAGCAGAGGAGAGTCTCTGGAGTAGTCTTCTAGCGAGATAGAGTCCTTTTTTTATTGTGAAAAAACCCCCACATAACATAAAATTTGCCATCTTAACCATTTTTAAGTGTACAGTACAGTAGTGTTAACTACAGATCTTCCTCGACTTACGATGGGGTTATATCCCAATAAACCCATCTTAAGTTGAAAATATTTTAAGTCGAAAATGCATTTGATCCACCTAACCTACCAGACATCATAGCTTAGCCCAGCCTGCCTTAAACATGCCCAGAACACTTGCATTAGCCTACAGTTGGGCAAAATCATCTAACACAAAGCCTGTTTTATAACAAAGTGTTGAATATCTCATGTAACTTATTGAATACTGTACCAAAAGTGAAAAACAGAATGTTCTTTGGGGTAGAGAATGGTTGTAAATGTATCAGTTGTTTACCCTGGAGATCGCAAGGTTGACTGGGAGCTGTGGCTGTGCGGGATCATGAGAGAGGATCGTACTGCATATTGCTAGCCTGGGAAAAGATCAAAATTCAGAATTTGAAGTACAATTTCTACTGAATGTATGGTTTCTTTTGCACCATCATAAAGTTGAAAAATTGTAAGTGGAACCAACGTAAGTTGGGGACTGTCTATATATGCATATTGTTGTGTAGCTTTTCCATCTTGCAAAACTGAAGCTCTGTACCTATTGAACAACTCCCCATTTCCCCCTCCCTCAGCCCCTGGTAACCACCATTCTATTTTCTGTCTCTATGAATTTGACTACTTTAGATACCTCGTATAAGTGGAATCATACAGTGTCTTTTTGTGACTGGTTTATTTCACTTAGCATAATGTCCTCAAGGTTTATCCATGTTGCAGCCTATGACAAAATTTCCATCTTTCTTAAGGCTGAATAATAGTCCATTGTATGTATATACCACATTTCTTTATCCATTCATCCATTGATGGACATTTAGGTCGCTTCTGCATTTTGGCTATTATGAGTAATGTTGCAATGAACCTACGTCTGCAAATATCTATTTAAAATCTTGTTGTCAGTTCTTTTGGATATATACCCAGAAGTGGGATTGCTGGATCATATAGTAGTTCTATTTTTAATTTTTTGAGGAATCTCTATACTGTTTTCCATAGTGGCTGCACCATCCTACATTCCCACTGTAGGTGATCAGAATTTGCCACCCCAAATGTGTCTCTTTGGCTTGATTATTTTTAAGAACAAAAGACTCTGAAAGAAACTTTGACTTTCCCCCTAACTGCCCAAAAGAATTTAGGATACAAGGCCTGTTCCAGGAAGGAGCTATCACCACTGATAACTATAGGATAATGCAAAATAGCTGTGATAGAAAGGCACCAACAAGCCAATTTTTATGAAAGTTCTGTCTCTCGGATCACATTGTCTCTAGGTAGCTCAGCAAGCACTTGTTTAACAAACATTTGCTTTTCCATCTCCGTGTGAATTGCCTTCCTCCCCTCTGAAGTCCCAAACCACTACCCACAACATCCTCCTTTGTCTTTAGCTGAAGATGGTATTTAAGGTGGCGGCTTTGGCCATTTTGGAGAGTTACTCAGTTTTCCTGGGTTTCTCCCATGTATACATGTTATTAAACTTTGTTTGATTTTCTCTTATTCTGTCTCATGTCAACCAGCCAGAAGGACCTAGAGGGTAGAGGAATAGGTCTTCCTCCCCTATACCACCAATAGTGTACAAGGGTTCCCTTTTCTCCATATCTGCACCAGCACTTGTTATTTTCTGTGTGTTTTTTTTATAATGATCATCCTAACAGGGATGAAGTGATACCTCATTGTGGTTTTGATTTGCACTTCTCTGATGATTAGTGATGTTGAGCATCTTTTCATATGCTTGTTGGCCATTCGTATATCTTCTTTGGAGAAATGTCTATTCAAATCCTTTGCCCATTTTAAAATCAGCTTATTTGTTTTTGTTGTTGTTGAGCTGTAGGAGTTCTTTTTATATTCTGGACATTAACTTCTTATCCGATATATGATTTGCAAATATTTTCTCCCATTCAGTAGGTTGCCTTTCACTTTGTTGATTGTTTCCTTTGATGTGCAGAGGTTTTTAAGTTTGATATAGTCCCATTTGTCTATTTTTTGCTTTTGTTGCCTGGCAAGAGTTTTACATAATGTAACATAATCATGGAAGTGGCACCCTATCACCTTCACCATATTCTATTGCTTAGAAGCAAGTCACAAGTCCTGCCCATACTCAAGTGGAGAGGATCACACAAAGGCACTGGGAGGAAGGATCATGGCAGCCGCCTTGGAGTCTGTCTGCATGTAAAGGGCAGTAGAAGCCTGCTTCTTATTCAACATTTAACAAACATTTATCAAGGTCTGTTTCCTGCCAAGCATTGCACTTGGAGAAGGGTGAAATAAATATTGCCTAGTCCCTGCCCTCCAAGGACTTACAGTTCAACATTACAGACCCTTATGGTTCTAGATATGGTTGGAAGGGATCCAGCTTCCTGGATAAAAAGGACAAGAACAATCTGAACTGAGGGGCAGATACACAGTTTGTCACCCATTCAGTGTGACCTACCTCCTCCAGGCAGCCCTCCCTCTCTCCCCTGCTGAAGTCATGTCCAAAGGGAAGACTACTGCCCACCACTCAGCCCAGGGATCAAGGCTCTAACTCCTCATAAATACTTAGGAAATCTCAAAAGTACAATCAGCCATCCTTAGGCCTCCTAAAGTATTAGCTCTTTGAATCTGGGTATGGCAGTTACTCAATAAGATCATAGGAAATAATTGCCTGTGAGTGCACACAGTATAAGCCACCCCCTGTTTTCCCTATGGCCCCTGGGTACGTGCAATAGATTTTAAAGCTCAGAATCCAGCTTACCGATCTTTGTACCATTCATAAACTGGAAATTAATTGTTAACAGTGAATCCAGGAAAACAGAGGATACTTCAAAGAAGGAAATACAAGAGCGTGAACTCCACCCAAACAGCCTCTGTTTGACCTGAGGAACAAGGAACCAACCTATGTTCTGGCTGTGGTGTGAGCAGATGTTGGGCATATTCTGCTGGAGGCAACAGAGGTTATTATCTGAGAACTCATTCTGGAGGTGGAGGGTATGGGAGTGAGTCATTCCTTTTGGGGGATGATGGAGGTAGGGGAAGGGTGCAAGATCAAAGGGGGACCCAGAACCATAGGATTGAGAGAACTGTAATACGTTTTAAAGTCTCCTTAAAAGATTAATTGCAGGAGGGTGCTACAGGAGAGGAAGAAACAAGATATGCAACTAGCATTTCTTAATGCCTACCATGAGTGGCATGCCTTGCTTGTCATTTTACAGATGATTTCATTTAGTCTTAATTACCATGTATTATTACTCAGTTTTTACGTATGTCCTGCTTTGTCATCTAAATTCTATTAAACTAAAAAGATATTTGTTGTTATATGGGAAAAAAAGGGTTAATTTTGCATTGCCATTACAGAGCTTCAGGGGAAGCTGAGAATGAAATCAGCCGTTTAAATAAAGCTGGCCTGGCTGAGTATAATCTGGAAGAATAAGGGATTGTTTTTTCCTTCAAAGCCCTCCAACCTCTATTGTTGAGATTTCTGTCATCATAGAAGCATAGAATATTAATGATTCTCTAGTCCAAATTCCTCATCTAATAGCTAAGAAAACTGAAATGCAGAGCGGGTAAAGTGCCTGTCCAAGGTCAGACAGTGAGAAAATGGCGGAGTCAAAAATAAAACTGAGGCCTCCTAACTCTTAGTCAAGAGATCTTTTACTATACCACTGTGAAATTATAGCCCTCATAGATCTGGCAAAAAATGGAAAATTTACAAACAGACATTTATCAAATACTGTGCTAAGGCTGGAGCTCAGGCAAAAAACTATAAACATTCAACACACTTGGTCCACTTCTCACAAATTGTTTTATAAGCACACACCTTGTTTAAATTACAGCAAAGAATGCTTGCTCTTAACAGTTCCGGTCTCCCCAGTTTATTCCTCTTCCTAAGCTTTCCTTCTCTTCTCTGCCTTGCACCCCTGACCTCATGCCAAGAATGAGACTGATAAGTAGGACTCTGCAATATGAATCAGGAATACCTACAGCCTTAGACAGGTAAACAATCAACGCCACTAGGAGATCCCCACCACCCTAAGAGGCTGCAGGAAGCTGCCCCCATCCAGACTCCTTCAAAGAAGGAGAATTCCAGAGGCCATAGCACTTTCTGCTTGTGGAGGATTCCTCTCTGAACATCTAGTCAGTGAATCTGGGGCATCACAATGCCATCATTCTTTCTGAGATGAGCACTGTCCCAATACTTTGAAAATGATCCACAGCTCTTCATTTATGTTCTTCCCTCATAGATAGAATACACACTCATTATCTGGCAGGAAGAGTGGGTTTTCCCATCCAAGCAAGTGACGTAGAGAATGCCAACCTATTGGTATGAAGCTAAGGGGTAGTATTCGGTAAGTACTTTTTGGAAGGTGAAGCTGAGTGTACTTGTGTGGCAGAAAAAACAGGGATTGTTGAGGCCAGGTAGACCTAGGTGCAAATCCCAGCGCTGCCAGATACCAGCTGTGTGATTTAGGACAAGGTTCTTGAATCTCAGTGTGCTTATCTGTAAAATGGAGTTAATAATTAGTTTCCTCCTCCTAGGGTTGTGAATATTAAATGCTGTTGTAAAACCCTTTGCAGAGTGCTTAGAATGTAGTAGGTACCCTCTAAATGTTTATTCCTTTCTGTCTACCTAGTAATATAAAGCTTATAACAATCTTTAGCTTAGGAAGAATAATTGTGAATGGTCCAATGAGGAGAGAGAAGGATTTGTCCCTAAGTCTATTTTTATCCCACCTTACACAGGATCATTCTCTTATTCATTGACCTTTGTCATGAGGCTTTGACCTTCCTCCTGAATAATAAATGTGCAATGATTCTGTTAACATTGGCCAACCAATGAGGGCTGCCCCACTGGTCATAGAATCAGGAATCCTTGCAGAGGCTGGGTAATCAGTATTGTAATCCCTATTGCACTCTGCCTGGAGCATTTTCTCTGCCTGATAGACATCATGTGGACAAGGTCCAATCCAGAACACACCACCTGGGATAAATTATTTACAACCCTGTCTCACCTTAGAAGTGCACCTCATCTGTTATCTGATTAACAGTCAACTATAAACCTGGAGATTTTTTTTTTAAAGAAGCAAGCTTAGTGAAAGTAGGAGAAAATGTTGAAAAGGCCATTATGCAGAACATATTAATCCACACAACTTTTTTCCCTTCTCCTTTTTATAGATATTTTACAGTTATACCAAATAGAGGGAAATTATGCAGTTATAGTGCTTAGAATCTGGGGAAGGACAGCAGACAGAACAATATCCCAAACTTTCTTTCAGTACTGAGTCTCTGAAGCCATGGTTAAAAACAAAAAGCTGTTAAAGAGCTGTGAATAGTGGTTAAGCACTCTTCACTGACCTTTGGCAATATATAGCAATGAAACACAATTGACAATTTTGTAATTCTCTTAACTCAACTTTCAGAATGTTCCAAATACATTGAAAACTGTAAACCAATATATCTAAGAATCCCAGGGAACCCCAAGGAGCAAAAACACAAAGAAAACTACACTGAGGCACTACAGAATCAAATTTCTGAAAACCAGTGATAAAGAGAAAATCTTAAAGATAAGATTGATCACTGGTTTCTCATCAAAAACAATGCAAATCAGAGAGTGGTGGGGCAACATCTTTAAAGTACTGAAAGAAAAACACTGTCAACCTAGAATTTTATATCCAGTGAAAATGTCCTTCAAAGATGAAGGCAAAATAAAGACATTTCAGAAAACCAAAGCTAAGAGAATTCATCACTAGTGAAATTGTACTACAAGAAATGCTAAAGGAAGTTCTTCAGGCTGAAGGAAGGCTGATACCAGATGGACACGTGAATTTATGCAAAGGAATGAAGAGTATCAGAAATGGTAAATATGTGGGTAAGTATAAAAGACGTTTTTCTTGTTTATAATGTCTTTAAAAGATAAATAACTGCTTAAATGAGAATAATAATAGTGTATTATGGGATTTATAACATTTGTAGAAGTAGAATATGAGCGTAATAGCATAAAGAATGGAGGAGATGGGATGGAAGTATATTGTTATAAGATTCTTACATTATATGTTAAATGCCATAACATTTAAAGGTAGACTGTGATAAATTAAAGATTCATATTGTAAAGCTTAGAGCAACCACTAAAAAAATTAAAAAGGTATAGCTAATATGTCAATAGAAGAGAGAAAATGGATTCATAAAAAATAATCCAAGAGAAGACAGGAAAAGAGGTAAAAAGGAAGAAAGAGCAGATGGGACAAACAGAAGTGTAGGACTACTGTTGTTTCTGATATCTTATACCTATCAGGTAAGAAGGAAGACCGTAAAACATCTTGTATTTACTTCTCAAAATTAGAATGAGATAAAGAATGAGTAAGTAGAGGCCGGCCCCATGGCCAAATGGTCAAGTTTGCACACTCTGCTTTGGCGGCCCAGGGTTTCACCAGTTCGGATCCTGGGCATGGACCTATCACTGCTTCTCAAGCCATGCTGAGGTGACATCCCACATAGCAGAACTAGAAGGACCCACAACTAGAATATACAACTATGTACTGAGGGGCTAGGGGAGAAGAAGAAGAAAAAAGATTGGCCAACAGATGATAGCTTAGGGCCAATCTTTGTTTGTTTGTTTTTGTTTTTTTTGAGGAAGATTAGCCCTGAGATAACATCTGCTACCAGTCCTCCTCTTTTTTCTGAGGAAGACTGGCCCTGAGCTAACATCCATGCCCATCTTCCTCTACTTTATATGTGGAACGCCTACCACAGCATGGCTTGCCAAGTGGTGCCATGTCTGCACCCGGGATCTGAACCAGCGACCCCTGGGCCACCAAAGCAGAACGTGCGCACTTAACCACTGTGCCACAGGGCCGGTCCAGGGCCAATCTTTAAAAAAAATGAATGAGTAACTAAACATGATATCCAGACTCCTACATAGAATTCAGTAGCTTTTGTTGATGATAACATCAGCTACATTCTGATTCATTCAGCATTGAACAGTAGCTTAAGCCATTAAAAACTTTAAAAAACTCAATTAGGGCAATTAACCATGTTATCAAGGACCTGGGCTTTTAAAACTCTTCCACTGTGTAGTCATCCTTAACTCATCCCATGAACATAACAGTGCTGTGATAGCTCCAAGCATCATGTCCTCACAATCAGCATCCCAAGCAGGGAAAAAAGGTCAGGAGCAAAAATCTTTGTCCTAACGAGGCTCTGTCTTTTTATCTGGGAAGCAACATCTTCCTTAGAATCCCCCAGAAGTCTTCCCTTTATGTCTTATCAGACAGTACTGGGTAATATGGCTACCCATGGCTGGCTGCAAGGGTGCCTGGGTCATTGAGTATCTGGAAAAGGAGAACAGAGGTGCTATGTTTGGCTAAGATGAATTGTGATTCTTTCTTTGAGGTTGGGCACGTTGCTGCCCAGAACAAAACTGAGATTCTGTTAGCAAGGAATTAGAAGGGAGTGGATATAGGGTAGGCATATAGGTGTCTACTAGGATCAGTTGTGGAAGCATAGAAAAAGAAGAATCTCAGAGGCCAAAATTGGCACAGCTCAATCTGGCACTGTACTGGAACAAGAATACCCTGATACAGGAACTCCAGTAGTTGAATCTTGAGATGGGTGTTTGCTATTGTGGAGATGGATACATCAGTCTCTCCTTATTCATTTATTTATTTAACAGACTTTTATTGTATCAGGTATTGTTGTAGTCTCTGGAATTGTAGCAGTGGAAAAATCAGACAAAATTCGTTGCCCCCATGGCGCTTACATTCTAGTGAATGCATCTTACCTGAATGCAACTGATTCCATGTTCACCAGTAAATTTTCTAATTGTAGTTGGGTTTCTCATGGCCCCCAAGCAGTCCCACATCTCATTATGAATTAAGAAATTGATATTCTTATTTCATATATCAGTCTCTTGGTTGATGTGAGTCCTCCTAGGGACACATTCACCTTTAGTGAAGTGACAAATCGTTTCTTTTTTAAATTATTATTTTATTGAGGTCACATTAGTTTATATCATCGTGTAAATTTCAGGGGTACATCATTATATTTCGACTTCTGTATAGAATGCATTGTGTTCACCATCAAAAATCTAGTTTCCCTCTGTCACCATACATGTATGCCCCTTTATCCCTTTTTCTCTCCTCCCACCCACTTCCACTCTGGTAACCATCAATCTGTTCTAAAATATGGAGCACTTCACACATTTGCATGTCATTCTTGTGCAGGGGCCATGCTAATCTTCTCTGTATTGTTCCAATTTTAGTATATCTGCTGCCAGAGTGAGCACACAAATCAATTTCTGACCTGCATATCTGAGGGTCAGTACCTGAACCAAGTTTAGTTCAACAAGGCATTTCAACCCTGTGAGCCATCATGGGAGACAGCCAGCCACACAGCTTTCTCTGGTTAATACCCAATAGTGCATGTTTCCCCTATTTGGAAGTGTTTAAACTTATTCATATGTATGAAAGGGATACAAGAAGGAAATATTAAATTATAAGCATTTAAATCTATCCCAAAAAAGGAGAACTGACCTTGAAACTGTGACTTGTGAAATGTATTCTGAACTAATTGGATTAAAATTCATCCTTAGAGGAGTCAAGGTTAAAAAAATTTTCCAATTCGTGAACAATTAGATTGTTTCTTTCCTCCCCACCCCCCGCCATTTCAAACAATACTGCTATGAAGATTCTTGTATGTCATTGAGTATAAGAGCAATAATTTATAGGGTATTTGCCTAGGACTGGAATGCTGGGTCGGAGGGTATATGCATGTTCAACTTTATGAAATAGAGCCAAATTGCTCTCCAAAGTGATTATGCCAATTCACAATTTCCACTAGCAGCGAATGAGAATTCTTGGTGCTTTCTGTCCTCACCAGCAGTTGGTATTTTCAGACTTTTTGGTTTTTGCTTGTCTGATGGGTAAGAAATGGTATCTTGTTGTGGTTTGAATCTGATTAATGTGATATTGATCTTTTCATATATTTAATGGCCATTTATTTTTTTCTTCTACTTGAATTGCCATTTCGTGACTTTTTGATTTTCCATTTTTGATTGGCTTCTTTATTTTTTTGTACTCATTTGTAGTAACTCTTTTATATAATTAATTAATTTTTTTTTTCTGAGAGAGATTTGCCCTGAGCTAACATCTGTGGCCAGTCCTCCTCTTTTTTTGCTTGAGGAAGATTAGCCCTGAGCTAACATCTGTGCCAATCTTCCTCTATTTTGTATTTGGGTTGCTGCCACAGCATGACTGACGAGTGGCATAGTTCCTGGGCTGCCGAAGTGGAATGCGCCGAACTTAACCACTACAGTACAGGGCTGACCCCTATAATTAATTATCCTAATTCCCCACCCCTCTTTTTTGTTATTTTTGTTGGAAACATATACTAAATCTGTGTCTAGGATATTTTTCTTTGTTAATAGTGTCTTTGATCATATGGAAATTTCTCAATTTAAAGTAGTCAAATTTATCAATCCATTTGGAATGAAGACTATGTTATTGGGTACGAGCACATTCAAAATTTTTATATTTTCATGGTGAATTTTTCCTATTCTCATGTTTGTGCTTCTGTATCTTTATAATAGTCTTTTATTTAAAGTCCATTTTTTATGAAATAAATACAGCTTTATTTTTGTAAGTATTTATCTGATATGTCTGTTCTCCTAATTTTGATTTTCAACCTTAGTGTATCATTGTCTTAGTGTCATACAAGGAACGGACCAGTAGGAGCAGTCTACTCTACCTGCAGAAATTAAGGGCCCTGTAGCCCCAGTACCAGCTTACATGCTTACCATTCTCATCTTGAATTTCATGCTTCCTTCAGTCCCCTCATCACTTACTGCTTCCATAGTGCACAGGACCAAGGGGTGGATAAGGATGATATGTATGTAAGGATCTAGCCAATAAATGAGACAGACTCAGACCACCTAAAAAGATCCAATGAAATAGTCATAAGTTCTGAATCTATTTTTGCCAAAACGCAAAAGAAAGAAGTAGAAATAGAGTTTCCTTGTTTACTGACTTGAGATAGAAAAGTGTCCTAGATTAGGAAAATTAGCATTAAGAGATAGGGTTCTGAAATGACAAATTTCAAAATTATTTTGTTTGCAATATGTTGGGGAGCCATTTGATGATAACCCATCAATTAAGCTAGAACCATGTGTCATTACTTTATAATTTACCAAAGTAAAAACAACTATAGAAAACATTTGTCCATGGGGCCGGCCCAATGGCACAGTGATTAAGTTTGCATGTTCTGCTTTGGTGGCCCAGGGTTCACTGGTTCGGATCCCGGGTGCGGACCTACACACCGCTTGGCAAGCCATGCTGTGGTAGGTGTCCCACATATAAAGTAGAGGAAAATGGGCATGGATGTTAGCTCAGGGCCAGTCTTCCTCAGCCAAAAAGAGGAAGATTGGCAGCAGATGTTAGCTCAGGGCTAATCTTCCTCAAAAAACAAGACAAAACAAAATAAAAACCAAACATTTGTCCACATGGGGAAACAAACTAGAAAAGGAGAAGTATTGGCCAAAGGCCTGGAAAATGCTGACTATGTACATGAGAAGGGAACTTGAGGATTACGATTTGAGGCCCCGTGATCATCTAGGTTTCTAGATGACTTCTCATTTCCCAGTTTGATTGCCCTGACTGCAAAATTCCCTGATTCCAGCAGTGATTGCTGTTGTATGTGGCTGGAAGCACGAGCCTACTTCCCCAGATTTCCCCGCATCATCAGTTTTACGGGGCAAGTCTGGGGTACAAGACTATGCCCTCTGGTGGAGAAGCACACCACTCATTGACATCTGGTAATAGCTATTGGGGGAATGCTTGCTAGCCATCGCTTGCTAGCCATTTTGATTTTGGGGAAAGTTACTTAAAGTCTCTAATCCCTGATTTCCTTATCTATAAAATGAGAATAATGGGAATATCCATCTCCTGTGGTTGTTGTGAGAATTAAATAAGATAATTGAGCAATAAGTGCTCAATAATACTATCCCTACTACCATTCCCTTGTTTGTGCAACAATTATTTATTGTGTATTTTTAACATGTTGGGCACTGAGATAAGTACTTAATACATGGTAGCTATCATACTGCTATTTAGTCATTTGGTTAATCCATATTATTATATAATTACAGTGTATCAGGCACTGTGCCAGGCAGAGGAGTCATGGCAGTAAGTAAGACAGAACCTTCAAGACTCTGGATAAGCTTTTCTGGTTCTACCAATGGGACTGTCTTCTCCCTTATGAGTTCTTTGGACTTCCATGATATCTTCTCTTCAATGAATGAGATCACTGTCAGATGCCTTCTTGCAATGTGCCAGGTTCTGGCTGACTATAGGATGGAAGGGGGACATAAAAATGTGAGAAAGCTTTGCCCCATATAAGCAGTAGGAGATAAGCTGCTCATGATGGGAGCTTTTCTTCTCCTTTCCTTTCCTTTCCAAAAGAACCTAGTGTACCAGGGGAAAAGTTCTGCTGAAGTACTAAGGGAAAAAAATTCTGCTGTAACAGGAGAAAAGAATACAGACGCAAAGCAACACAGACCAAAACATCCACTCCAGCCTTCTCGTGAGAGACCAGAAAATAGGGGACTTGTCTTTTCCCAGTCTGTAGGGAAAACCCAGCCCTTTGGACTTCTTCCTCTCCTTAGCCTTTAGTGGGGTGTCAGTCATCCAGTTCCTTCTGGATGAGACAGGCTGGGGGTAGAAAAGGATTGAGGATTTCGTTGGGCTCAAATCCTGCAAGTAAGTAGAAGAGGGAAGAAAAGAAAGAGGCCCTTATTGTGGTCTTCCCTCAAAGAGGATAAGCTACAAAAGCTCAGGCCTTTCCCGCTGCCAACATTCACATACTCTCATGCATTATAATGCTACAGAGCGTTGCTGCCTCTTTCCCTACTAAATGCCCTCTTCTGTTAATCAGGCTTTCGTGGAAGGTGCCAGACCCCAGGAATAGGAGTGGGAGGGGAAGGAAAAAACAACCCTTTATAACAATAAGAAAAAAAGTTATTTTTAATTTTAAAACATCTCAAAGGGTTTACATTAATGCGTGGATAATAGATTGATTAAATTAAATTTAGGATGCTGTGGACGGTGGCTTTTGAGGTTGACATTTATCACAGATTATGTTATTCTCCCATATAATAAATCATCCTTTTTTCACTGGGATGGACCCAATCTTTAATTGAATGGATTGTGAATATGATCTATAATGTGAATCGTTTTGTTTTTATGTTATGCTCTTATGGAAGATTCTTTAAACCCAGTCCAGCTGGTTTTTGAAGGCTGGGTTAAGAACAAACTAGCCTTTGAAGGTGGCAGCATTGCTTACATTTCTCTCCCTCCATTACTAGCCTGCTCAAGAGTTGATTTCCGTTATCCAATCAATTAAATCTTAAGTAGATATTGAGAATTAACTATGTACCCAGACTTGAAATGTAAAAAATGACCCCTGCCTTTAAGAAGCTTATAATATCGTTGGAGTACCACAACGGACCCTTCAAATAACTAAAGAAATGATACAAGGCAAAGTATAATCAAGTGACAAATTGTCAGATCTAGACTTAGTGAAATAGAAATTTAGAGATAGTAAAAGTTAATAATGATTACAGAGGTCAGGAAATCTTCTTAAAAGAAGTAGGACTTCAGTTAGGCCCTGCAAATCCATGAAGGGAGGACGGTGCTCAATGAAGGGAGTACAATGTGAACAGACCAGAGAAAGAAACCAAAAAGTTCAGAGCCTCAGTTTCCTCATCTGTGAAATGAGTCAGGAAGCCAGACATGAGCCCCTGTGCGGCAGCAACTGTTGTTTTCAGTCTGTGGCTCCAGCAGCAAGCAGAGTTCCTCTCACAGAGTAGGCACTGGATATGTGTGTCTTGACTTGAACAAACATGACATATGAGGAGATGGTTGGAGATCTGTCGGCCCAGGGACAAAGTTCGTGTTAGCAAGCAGTGACTCTCCCCTCATGAGCTGGGGCTCCTCTCAGAACTTTTCTGAGAGAGGCGCATTACTTCTCGCAGGGGGTGGAGCTAAGTCATCTGAGAATGCAGCAACAAGGGATGTGTTGCTTAAGCAACTTACTTCTGCTGAGGACACGTAGCCCTGTTGCCTCCAGCCCTGGTTGCTAGTCATGGTGACACCGCTAGGTCACTCAGGGAACTCACCTGCCGGGAAATGAGGAACTGGGCCACTGATACAGTGGTATCTGGACAGCTTCCATGGGTGCCTTTAATTAAAATGACATTTTAATTAGCCAAGTATGTATGATAATATGAGACAGAAGGACAACTAAACATGTTCCCCTTTAAATTTTTGGAAAACTTTCTTAGCCTGTTTATAAAGGGTTTAGTTAGGAAACTGGAAAATTCACTTTGGATAATTTGGTCTCTTTTTCCGTAAGGGAAGAACTCTCTCAAATGTCACCTCCTCCCTGTGGCTTTCCAGGCCACTCTCCTGTCTGTTCACCAAGACCCCACACTCCATCCCAGCAGAATGCATTATTTATACTTCCTCTGAGAGCTTGTGGCACATTATTCGTTGGAGCAGTTATCACAGTGCATTTGATCACATTTCTGTTTTTTCCCTCTGGGTGGTGAATTCCTGGAGATCAGGAACGTTCCCTTGATCTCTGTAGCCGCAGCATCCAGCACACCACCTGGCGTATAGTAGTGCTCAATAAATGAATTAAATTAAATTAATATATTGGCTCTATTGATTATTTTAAAGAATCAAAGATAGAGTTCATCAGAAAAATTCCTCAGATTCATTATCTTTACTTTCTGTAGCTCAGATTGTAAGAGCCTCTTGGCCAAATAAAAGCCATGCCTGGAGCTGGTTTGCAGGTGATTCTGAAAAGAGGCTGAGAGAAGAGGGATGAGGGAGCAAGTAAACTCCTTGTGGAATAGGGCCAGAATTTAAAGAGAAAGTGGAGAATTAAAGACAAATTTGACTGACTTCCAGTAAGATCAGGCCTAGAATCATAAGCCTGAGGAAAATTTAGGTGTAAAAACCCAAGATAAAATGTTCTATTGTTGGGTCACAAATTACCACGAATTTAGCAGCTTAAATAACACACATCTATTACCTCGCAGTTTCCATGGTCAAGAGTCTGGGCGTGGCTTAGCTGGGGCCTCTGCTCAGGGTCTCCTGGGGCTGCAATCAAGGCGTCAGCCAGGGCTGGAATCTCCTCTGAGGCTCTGGGTCCTCTTCTAAGCTCAAGTGCTTGTTGGCAGAATCATTTTCTTGCAGCTATAAAACTCATGTTGGCTTACTTCTTCAAGGCTGACAGACTCTATCTGCAGGGAGAGCCCAGTCCCTCTTTTAAGGGCTAACCTGATTAGGTCAGGCCCACCCAGGATACTCTCTCTTTTGATTAACTGAAAATCAAACTGATTAGGGGCCTTAATTACATCTGCAAAAATGCCTTCACGTTTTCCATATACTATAACCCAATCACGGGAGTGACATCCATCATGTTCACAGGTCCCACCCTGGCTGAAGAAAAGGGACATGGATACAGGACATAGATACCAGGCAGTGGCAATCAAGGGAGCCATCTTAGAATTCTGCCTACCACAAGCACTGAATCAGAGCCCTCTAAATGGCACTGCACCTCCAGTAGGAAAAATAGATGAGTCTGGGAACAAAAGGGTGGAAGCAGGAGTGGCCCCAATTACCAACCCCCACAATGACCCACTGGGGGACTTTATGCTTCCTGAATCTGCACCTCTGGACTCTGCAGAGTTCAAAGTTCTGTTCCACAAAGGGTCACACTCTTGCCATTGGACACAGCCAGGATCCTATTGAACTACAAGTATGGCTGCTGCCAGGGCTTTGGACTCCTGGGGCCAGGAGTCACCATCTTGGCAGGGCTCACTGCCCTCAATCAGGAGGAGGTAAGGCTGCTGCTACACAGTGGGGCAGGGAGGAATGTGTGTGGAACTCAGGTTGAGGCCTGTGTATATTTATATCTTTATATTTATCGAATTTTTTTGGTGAATGTGGCAAGCAGAATAAAGTCCTCTGAAAGCTATCCCCATCCTAATCCCAGAAACCTGTCAGTATCTTAGGTCACATGGTAAGGGGGCTTACGGTTACAGATGGAATGAAGGTTGCTAATCAGCTGACTTTAGGATAGAGAGATTATCTTGGTAGGCCCAGTGTAATTACAAGGGTCATTAAAAGTGGAAGAGAGAGAGGGTCAGAGAGTCAGAGGAAGATGTGACTGCGGAAGAAAGTCACAGACAGATGTGACATTGCTGGCTTCGGAGAGGATGGAAGGGGGCCATGAGCTAAGGGGTGCAGGTGGCCTGTGGGAGCTGGAAAGCGCAAGGAAATGGATTCTTTCCTAGAACCTCCAGGAAAGAACACAGTCCTGCCAACGCCTTGATTTTAGCCCAGTGAGACCCGTGTCAGACTTCTGACCTCCAGAACTGTAAGATAATAAATTCGTGTTATTTTAAGCCACTAAATTTGTGGTCATTTTTTACAGCAGCAATAGGAAACTAATACAGTGGGTGAGGGAAAACCTGTCCAAATCACGTTGTTGGGGCCGGCCCGGTGGTGCAGCGGTTAAGTGCGCACATTCTGCTTTGGCGGCCTGGGATTCGCCGGTTCATCCTGGGCGGACATGGCACTGCTTGGCAAGCCATGCTGTGGTAGGCGTCCCACATATAAAGTAGAGGAAGATGGGCATGATGTTAGCTCAGGGCCAGTCTTCCTCAGCAAAAAGAGGAGGATTGGCAGCAGTTAGCTCAGGGCTACTCTTCCTCAAAAAAACAACAACAAAAAATACAAATTACATTGTCCGGGAACAACTCACTCTTGCTATATCAGGGGTACTTTGCATATTCCTCTGTTAGAGTTAATGTCATTAAATTATATTGATTTGTTTCCACGTTCCTCTCTCTCTTAGGCTGTTTTCTTTTCCTGGCCCAGGACTGTGCCTTAATCATCTCTGTATTCGTAGTCTCTCCAGTGTCGTCACTGAATCTCTGTGTGTATCTAGGGTGCTGAAAGAGGAAATGGGGAGGCACGTGGGGAGGATATGCAGTGGTGGTGACGTCAGCATTAGGGAGGGGAAGCCCAAGAACCGGTGGGGACTGCATCTGGCTGACGTTAGTTCTCTGCGGTGTGGGCTGGCGGGGTTTGGAATGCAGAGAATCTGCAGGTCGGCTGTGGGGAGGCAGCGCCATAAGCGGCTCAGTGTCGTGGGGCTCTTGATCCAGGGAGGATTCAACAGAATTCTGAGCCTCCCGGATATGCCCCACCAACAGTGAACCCCTCTCGAATTCCCTCCCACCCACTCCCTCACCTGTCACCCAGAATGTTCCTCAACTCTTACAGGCCCAGACTGGAAGCCACAGACTTCAGTTAGAAACGGAGCAGCTCCAATCACTAAAGTATTCAATTTGGGCTTCCCGAGAGTGACGGTTTCTCTAGTTTCCCAACACTAGACTTCACTTCCTTGAAAGGCCCCAAATGTGCAATTTAATACCAAACTGAAGCTCTGGCAGGCCTGGTCTGAGACATTTATTCCAATACATTAGAGCAGATTGCTCTCAGTGTGTCTGTGTCTATCCGTATCTATCTATATATCTACATTCACAAGGAGTGAGGAATTGTGGGTAATAGTAGGAACTGGAGTCAAGGAAGAAATGGCCATTTTAAAGAGACTTTTTTAGGAGTAAAACAAAGATCTGTTCTCCCTCAAGGTTTGGTTTCTGCATCTCCATAGATGAGGCCAAAGAGAAGCCATATGTGGGGTCCTGCGCAATGTGCTGATGAGTTACCGGTACTATAAACTGAATGAAGCAGGCTAACAATCGCATAAATATCACATGGAAAGATGAGCCAGCTAGGATAATGTGTTTCCTAAGATAAAGTAAACTAATACTAATGGCACCACCCTGTTTTTGTGTGGCCCCATCTCCAAATAGCACAAAATGCAAATTTACACCCGAAAGCACGTGATGTGAATTCAAACAACCAGCATGATTTTAGCATCTATAAAATATACAAATCCTCAATGTAAAGTAAGTTTCAAAAGCTTGCATGCACTCTGAAGCACGAGCTTTTGCAGAGATGGGGAAGTACGTTTATAGCTTTGTTCCCTCCCTGGTTATGCATCCTGCCGCAGCTATAATCGTATTAGTGGGTACTTGTCGGTTTTCCTTGGGCTGGGGAATGGCAGGGTTGGCCCAGGTGAACAGGCTGCCCTGGGGTCTGAAGGGAGGCTCTGATTCCCACCTGGGATGGTAGCAGTTGGGGTGGTGTGAAAAAGATGACAGAAAATGGGTGGGCAAGAGAATGGAGAGAAATAGGATGCAGAGTGAGGAATGAATGGAGGAAGGAGAACTGAATTTATCGGAAAAAGTGGATTAAGTGGGAGGGAGGGTGGACACGAAAGGGCGAAGAATGATGGGAAAATTAGGCTTGGTTAGGGGCGATGCCCTTTGAAATTTTACCATTTAAGCCCTATTTTATTGAAAGAGACATCGTGATTGAAGATGACACCCTGAAATGAAGACGACCTATCTAAAGAAGTCCTCTGATCCCATGTCACTAATAGTGTGACGTGTTTTAAATGTTTGCCATTTTTAAGCAAGAGGAAATTGTTAGAGGAAAAAGAGCGTTGCCAGACTTGAGCCTTTCAAGATTTGGATTTGATAAGCAGTCATAAAAGTGGAGCTGAGGAAAGGCAGGGACAGTGTGAAGAATCTCCACTGTTTTGAAATCGCCTAGCCTGGGTTTTGCTTCTGTTGGAGCAAGTGGGTATAATACTAAGCACTTTCATGTAACAGCTCACTAGTCTTTCCAGTTTTTTCTTTAAGGTTTAGGGGGAAAAATGCTTTTTCACTGTTTCCTCCTCCTCCTCCCAACTTTATTCTGGATCCTTTTGTATAATCTCTATAATCCAGGAAATAAGCTAATTTTTTTTTGAGGAGGATTAGCCCTGAGCTAACATCTGCTGCCAATCCTCCTCTTTTTGCTGAGGAAGACTGGCCCTGAGCTAACATCTGTGCCCATCTTCCTCTACTTTATATGTGGGACACATGCATGGCCTGACAAGTGGTGCATAGGTCAGCATCTGGGATTCAAACCGGCAAACCCCGGGCTGCCGAAGTGGAATGTGTGAACTTAACCGCTGTGCCACTGGGCCAGCCCCAAGAAATAAGCTAATTTTTAAAAAGTAGTTTCGCTATCCTAATGACATCATAGCATGAATCAATTAGTTTGAAAGCTGATGACATAGTTTTCCAAGAACATTTTCGACCTAAATTAGATATCCAAAAGTATTTATGGTTCAGCAGCTCAAGGAAAGATGGTTACTAGATACTTTTCACTCATAATACGAGATTGCACTGACAACATGTTGTTCAGTTTTGTCATTTGATTTTATTCTTCTACTTGGGATGATGACATTGATAGTATCTCATGTATCTGTCAATGCATGTTTAGGTGCCTTTTATTTTAATGATACATTTGATACCTTCTCTGTTACCCTGAGATAAAATAAAAATAGAACTAATGGAAAATAAGAGGAAACAAAAAGGTGGGGTGGAGACTCTGTTAGTTAAGGACACTGATTCTCACCACTGTACAACTGTTGCATGTTTCCTGGTCTGATTTTGTGACTACTTTGCCTTCTCTCTCTGCTACCCACGATTTGGTATAGCATATATACTTTACAACACCACCACCACCACACACACAGAAATCAGGGATGCTAAGCTGTTTTAAGAATTTCATGCATGCTGCCAATTGAGATAATCGTAGACGTGTGGATGAATGCTGGGCTGGCTAGGTTTAGCAGGGTTCCCTGAGGCTAGAACTAAGGTAAGTGGGTTAAGTGGTGAGATCATTTTTCTTCCTCTTTTAATAACATCTGTAGTGGACATCTATGGGGTTGGTTGCTTAAGTACTCCTTTTCTGAGAAGTGCTCCATATCCCCATCTATGTGTTCACTTTTGCAAATAGCCATGTTAGTAGATCACGAACTAGCACCTGGCCATGGGTCTGGGTGAAGGGGTTCCTGGTAAGTCAAATGGGCCAATCATATGACCTTGCCCTGCTGCCACAGTCGACCAGTCCAGGGATGTGTATCTGATCCCAACTGGGCCAATGAATCTCTCCGCAGGACTTTTTGTACTTGGGATGCAGCACTTTGGGTCAGTCTCTATGCATGTGGCTGTGGTAGTAAGATGTAAAGTTCAGGAGCTTCTTTTGCCATGTGGAGAAAGCCATTATACAGAGAAAAAAGAACGAAGCCAGTGTGCAAAGGAAAGCAAAGGTAAGTGATGAAGAGAAGGCATCTTCATGGCTTTGAGTGCCTGGTTTCAGCTGGTTTGGTCCAAACCCATACCATTTATACATGGCTAAGAATGTGTCTTGCTGGAAGGTGATTTGATTGCACAAAAGTTATAAGCCGTCCCTACCCATTATTATAACATCTATGTAACCTGAAAAATTCTCTTGAACTTAATTTTTCTCCCTGAGCCTATCATTGCCTCAACCAAAAGTTCAGGTAAAAACAAGAAAAAAAATAGTGTAATTCGATGCAATATTTATTGTATCGTTAGGTGTGGTAGAGTATGAGGTAGCATGGCTGACACAAAACCATCACTGAAAAGGTGCAGACAATATGAACAAAAATGAAGGAGAGATCCCTGCAGGCCAAAAGGAGTCTTCTGGATGTAGGGCTGAGAAGAGCAGGGAAAGTTAGGCAGAGAGGAAAGAGAAAGCCAAAGACTGTGTTCCGTTTGTAATTTATGAAGTGATTTTTAAAAAGCCGGCTTAATTAAAATCAACAAACTTTTTCCAAGCATGGGGTATCAGAAAAAGCATACAATATGGACCCTGTCTCCTAGGAAATTACCATCTTCAGGGGCAAATCAAGACTTGTGTATATTTTTGAAAGATCTCTCATCACCTTGGTTTATTTCCTATTTAGACCGCTTTACCGCGTTTGAATTACGTTATTTGCTAACTTGCTTGCTGACTTTTCTTTCGTTATAAGGTAAGCCTCCCTCAGGGCAGGGACTTTTGTCTATTTTCTTGCATCCCCAGCATCTACAACAGCGTCTGGCGCACTGCAAACAGTTCAATAAGAATTCGTTGAATGAAATGGAGAATCAGGTCGTAGCGTAAAATCATCCTAACTCTCTGGCCTTGAATTTCCCTGGGCCGGCCAAGATCTCCAACTGTGCAACACTAGGGGGCAGGCTGAGATTAGAAGAGGAACAATTTTTTCCTTTAGGTCACTAGTCCTCAACCTTTGCTTGCGTTAGCATCACCTGGGACGCCTTTAAACATCCTGAAGACCAGGCCGCACCCTCTGACTAACTAAATCGGAATTGAATGTCCAGGGGGTGGGGCCCAGGCATCAGTATTTTGGAAAGCTGCCCAGAAGATTCCAACATGCAGCTACGGGCAAGAACACAGCCTGGGAGCCGAGACATGGCGGTCAAGGCCGCGGGGCCTTCAGCGAAGAAGGATGACGGAGTCAAGCTCTAAGTACCCGGCCGCACTTGGCTTCCACGTCACCCCTCGGCCGCGCTGCGTGGTGCATTTAATCAACGACGGCGGGGATAGGCCGGTCCTCCGGTTAGCCTCACGGCCCGCGCTCCTGATGGAGTGGGAAGCACCACGGAGACGGACTCCAGTTTCCCGCCAATGAGCGGGGCTGCAGGCTCGGTGTGGTCCCGCCCCCGGGCCGCGAGGCCTCGCCTCCGGGCGGCTGCTCGGCGAGGGTGCGGTCGTGGGGAGGGAGGTCCGGTTCGGCGCGCTGGCGCTCGCGCTTTCCATTGCTCAGTCTCCCTCCGCCGAGCGGCGCTGGCCCTGGTCTCTCTTGGCGTGCCGGGCAGCAGAGCGCGATGAGGCGGGCGGCGCTACGGTAGGTAGCGGGGGCCTGGCGGGCCGCCGCGGGCTGGGGGTGCCCATGCCCGCCCTCCGCGCAGCTAGCGGGCCCGGGCGGGGAGGCGGAGCGGGCCGAGCGGGCCGCCGACGGCGGCCGGGACTAATGCCCTGGGCGTTTGGGCGGAAAGCGGGGCCGGTGGGAAAAGGGCGCCCGCCTGCCGCGCCCCGGCCCGAGCCCGCCGGCCTGGCGTGGGGCGCCGCGCGCCCGCCGTCGCGTCCCCTGGCCCGGAGTTTGCTAGAACAGCCTAGCGGCGCTTGAAGGGAGGAAGTTGGGTGTTCCCTGCAATTCCTTTCTCTTTGCCCCTCAGGGGTGTGGTTTTGGGGTAGTCGCTTATCAGAAAGCTAGTGTTTAGAGCTCCACAGTACTTTTCCAGCCTTTTGCCCTCCTTTAGAGAGGATTTTTAGGGTCAACTGCTTGACCCACTTGGGCTCAGACTTAAGTCTGTTGTAAGGTGGGCAGAGATTGCAGGGCGCCTCTTGGGCTCTCAGGAGGTCAGGACTGTGCCTAGGGCCCCTCGAGCTGATTGGAGCTTTACATTTAATGAGCCGCTCAGGCGAGGTGGAGCGGGGGCTTTGATGGGGCCCCATGGCCAAGAAGGCTGCCTTTTTATTTGTGTCGTCAGCCCAGCTTGCCCAGTTAAGGCCCAGGGCCTTAGACTCCACGACGTGCGTGGCTCTCCGCGACCCCCCTTCCCTGGAGCGTTCCAGCTGTTCCCAGTGCTTTCTGCCTGGCCGGGTCCCAGCTGGCTCACCCCTGGTCCAGCTTGTGGAGTCATCCCGTTACAGGTGCGCCTGCACCTCCGGTGTGGCCCACGGAAATTCTGCCTGACACTGGTCCCATCAACTCTCTTGGGGGTCCTGGGTCTCTCTCACTGTCCCAGCGGACTTTGCTATCAGTTGAAAAGGGTTCTTCTCTCTCTTTATAGCACTTAAAGAAGAAAAACGTCTTTACACTATTTGAAGACAGGTTGAAAGTCATTACAAGAAGGGCCACAGTTGGCTTTGGCTTTCATTGGACATGATGTGAAAGGCCTTCTGCTAGCTGCACGGTCTTGCCCTTGTGCCTTCTCCCAGGAAACCTTTCTTGACCTCCTCTCCTCCAGTTTGGAACTCCTCTTTCTTTGCACTGAACTCTCACAAGCCTGCGTTCCTTTCTTGTGAGTCCTCTTGAACCTTAAGCAGGTACTCTGTCAGTGTCTAGTGAGAGAGAGTTCATAAATGAGTACAGACTGTCTGAGATGACGAGGTTATTTAACTGGTGGGCAATCTTTATAGCTTCTTTTTCCCCCCGACTCACAAAAGAGTCACCTGAATTTGTTTAGTCTCTAAATTGAGGCATTTCTCCAGAGGGTAGGGCGTATGAGCTGCGTTGCCTGTTATTGCACTGAAAACTCTTCCCAGACACTCACCCTAAGCTTGGGTCCCAGGACAGAGCCAAAACACTTCTGTTCCCACCTTCAGGTGACTTGTGACTTCCTGGGCAGGCCCTAGAGAGGTTGGGCTCCTTGGTCTCCTTTAATTGGAAAGGTTTAATCATGGAGTCTTCACGGGATAAATCGGTAACCCTGACTTACTGAGGTACTGAGGTGTTGGGTAGTGATTAAGCCATTATGCATCCCTTCCCGTCAGTGCTGCATTTATAAAGGGAAGAAGCCTGAGATTGTGAAATGAGCAACTTGCCTGCACATGTGTGTGTGTATGTATATGTATGAATGGGAAGAAGGGTCAGTAGAACTGGGTAGTACACATTGTGCCAATTGACTGGCACTGGGGAGAAGTCATCTAATTTCTTTGGGCCTCAGTTTATTCAGGAGGTTGGTCTGAATCAGAATTTTTTTAATATAGGGACCCATGGGGATGTTAAAAGGGGGTGGTCTATGAACCTTCTGAAATAGTATATACCGTTTTGTGTGTCAGTGAAAATGTATTTCCCCCTGGCATGAGGGTCCACAGTTTTCATTAGATTATCAATAGATAGGATACCAAATTGTAGTGAAAAGTTACCATAAGCTGAATGTTCACGGTACTATGGAAATTTGTTATGCCAATATGTGCTTAGTATAATCAACAATTTTTTTAAAACATGCAAATTACACCTTTGTTGTGCTACAGGGATGTATTTCCAAATTTCTTAAGGCAGTGTGCAAAGAACAGGGCTGCAGGACCACAGTTTTCCAAATAAATTGACCCAAGTGTTTCTCTTTGGTATTCATTAACTCCTTTTCTCTGTCCATTTGATTCTCCATTCGGAGATGGTCGGTCATGGAGCCTGGCTTGTGCTTTCTAAATTTCTGGTCCTTTTTAACTTTTAGGGGGAGACTTTGGAGAAGCATGACTTTCTGGAATAATAATAGCTAAAGTTTTTTGAGGACTTGTCAGTGTACTAGGCACAGCTCTAAGGGTTTAAGGTATGTTAACTTCTTTATCCTTATGACAGCCCTATGGGATAGGTACTATTGTTATCCCCATTTTACAGATGAGGAAACTGAGGCTCAGAGAGATTAGGTAACTTCCCCAAGGTCACTCAGCTAACGAGCAGCATGGTCAGGCTCTTAACCTCTGTGCTATACTGCCTGTCACACAGGTAGGATGGAATGGTTTTATCACTTCAGAAAATGCTGCTTCTTAGGGTAAAATACTCGTTAGCTATGTGTTTACCCCAAATATTTGAGATTGGTTATATAGCTCCTCTTAGTTTCTGAGGAATATTCAAAGTATTTAGCCACTCGGAGTCAGATCCCTTTTCTTATATTGGGTACATCTACTGCATCTACTATAATTGCTAGTTAGTGTATTTAGGGCATGATTTTTCTGCCCTTTCAGCTCATAGTAGCAATGGAAGAGACTCACTTTTTCCAATGTGCTTTTGAAAACCCGATGTAGTCAGTTGCAGAATGCTGGTTTCTGAGATGGCAGAATGAAGGACTACACACTCTCTTTCCTTCAGTAAGGATTTGAACCTACAGAAAATACATAAAATGGTGAAAAAAAATTCAGATCACCTTCTGAGAAAATACAAATTAGAACATTGAGAAGAGGAAGACTGAAATATCAGCATATAAAAATATGGAAGTGGAAAATTTATTGTGAGAAAATAAATGCAAAATATGTAGGATAGAGACTTGTTAGCCATGTGAATGAAGAATAGACACAAAACCCAACACCAAACAGTCCAGCGAGCATTCTCGTCTTAGTGGCCAGTGTGATGACTGGATGGCCAAGGAGTGAAATCGACCGGTGAGCATGTGCTCATATTTATGTGTTCTTTGCAGTTAAATTAGTTGATTGGTGAAAGGACAAGGATTTGTTCTAGTAGCACAAGTGTCAAGACTACATATAGGTTTCACCAAATAGTTTTACTGAGAGACTTCCTGCTGTTGTAATTTAGAAGAGAAATCTGTAGTAAACTTGAGCTCTAAAGAAAATTAAAAATGTACTTTTTGGTGGTGGTGCGGAGTTTAGTCATTACTGGTCCAAGCATTAGGTAGTAGGAATTTACTAGTAGCTGGAGCTAGAATGAGTAACAGTGTTTGGGGTTCCTGACCTCTTCATTCTTCAGCTGTGCTCTCAACACAGCAGTTCGTCAATCCCTGGTCTATGTATGTTGTCCCCAGTGGGATGGTGTGTGGTTAGGAGTCAACACTTAAGCAAAAGCAAGAGTGAAACAAAATCAACTTAAACAGTTGATTTTGGGAGAATAGGGTAGGCACATTTGGGTAAATAGCTGTTATTTTATTTCATTAGGGAGTAAGGAATTTCTGCCTAAGTCCAATAAATACTCTCTTTGAGTCTGGGAAGGGTTAATTCTATTTTCAAGGTTGATTAACTTATAATTGGGTTGAAGTTATTTATTGAGGAAATATGGTGTGATGATAAAGAACAAAATAAATGTTTGTAATTAATTTACTCAGCCGTTTACCAAATCGATTCTGGGCTTCTGAAGTTAACAAAACAGAAAGCAAGAATAAATCCATTAATCCTGGTTGATATTTTTTATTGATTTTGTAGACAGTTACCTTATTGGTCTCTGCTCTCAAGAAATGTTTACTCTAGCTAGGTGATTTATGGAGCAGCCTCATATGCAAACATACATACACTTGAGAAACAGATCCAGACTCCTACCAGGCAGTATATATGAAGAGTGTGGGACGGCCAGGTGCTCTGGGAGGAGGCACAGGTCTTTGGAGTTGCCAGGGAAGAAACAATGAGTCTACTCTAAGTGTGGTTTATCTTGTTTTGTAGGCTTTGTACCTTGAACAAGGGACTCCTTACTCCTGCCAGAGGACTGACTCAAGGATCCCAGAATCCCGAGAAACAGAATGTCTTCCACATTCTTGAAGGCAAGCATGGGTGTTTAGCTTTTAGACCTATGTGGTGAAAAACCTTGTTTTATTTGGGAGGCATATACATAGATAACATAGGGCAAATGGGGCATACCAAAGGTAGATCTTTCATAAACTTCTCATTTATAAAATGGCCAGGACAGCTTTGGGTAGAAATCACATTCAGAATTTGAGCTTTGGTACGTGGGAGTCTTGGGGACTGAACTCAATTAAATGATTTCCACTTCCTGGGTGTAGGTACTGAAGGGGAAGGCATGGGAAAAAGAGACCTAATGCATAAGTAAGAGATGGGGCCTTCAGTTGGACCAACTAAATGCTCCTTGTCTGTAGTTTTGTTAGAGGGATCCTGTTAATCTATGCCTAACTGAAGTTAATTTCACCTGCTAATCTGATATGCAAACTATGGATGTATTTATCAATTTAGGAGTATTCATTATAATTAAGATTGTAGCTTCTTCAAAGGGTCCAAATAAATATATATGTATATATGTAGTTTAAAATTCTTCTTTCCTTCTTGGCCCTCAGTACCTGCCTGTCTTCTTACATTGACTAAACTAGTAATAATCATTTTATGTCAGCGAGTATCAGTAGTCTGTGTACTGTTTGGGGTACTTTCCGTCCTTTTATTCGAGAAACTCAGGAAGAAAAAAATATAGTTTTTTTTTGTAGTTCTGTATGATTTAATTGTAATTAGAGTTTGCACTAAATTTATGGTATGTAACACTTGTTTGATAGAAAAATCAACTACGTTTTCATGAAAGTTAAAGTGCATGTTAATCTAACCATATTTGGTTTTGATCAGTTAGTTATTGAAGGAACAAGGATTGCTATAGTTAATTTCCTATAACTGGAATATATGTTTTAAAATACTAGAAAAAACACATGAACTCAACACATTTTTTGAAATCCTATAGATTTATTTTCTAGTTTTGAATTACTACTGCTTGTCTAATTTATTTTCCCTTTATCCATATAGCATGTTCACCTATACATGTGAATCATGGTGTGTGTGGTAATTAGTATCAACTTTGTTTTTAAATGCTTAAGTCTTTTTTTTGCACTAGTTCATTCTTGCACTTTTGGGCAGTGAGCATTAACTAAAATTAAATTGCGTTCTTTGCCTTTCTTTGATTTACATCTTTTCTTCATTTTTCTGGCTTACACTTTTCTAACAATTCAGATAGTATGAATATATGAGAAATCAGTTAGAATGAGACTCAGATTTGGCTATTAGTGTTAGTCCCTGAACTAGTTATTGGCTCTACTACTGCCTGTAAGAAGATAGGGATTCTGTTCATAGTATCTCCATCATAAAGGGACTCCTACTGACACCGATACAGCCCTATCTGATGAATAATTGGAGTTATCCTTTTTTATTTGTTTATATAAACCCCAGTGAATGGCACAAGGGTATTCTTTTCTGCACTAAGGAGACAATAGTTGTTTCAGGTTTTCAGGTAGCAGAGGCCTGATCCCTTCCCTGAGCTGTTGTGGCATTAAATGGAAATTCATGCGTCTTTAAAGCTTTTGAGTGCATGAACCGCTTTTCATAGTTCTTGAGCTTGTTGCCATAATCCAGTTCTCACATTTCTTTGTTTCATGGAATGACCTCTTTATTTTTGTTTCAGTTCGGGATAAGTTGCGGGAGATAGTGGGAGCATCCACAAACTGGAGGTACGCACTCTTGTGTTCATTCATTCTTTCATCCCTAAAGTGGTATGCTAGGCCATATTTAGGCTCAGTTGATGGTCCCATTGTAGGGATGGGGTGGGGGCTCTGTGTTTGGAAATGGGTTGAGAGGTTTTTTACTTGGGGGAGAAGATCAACACTCCAACATACTCATCAGTTGATGCATTGTCGTCATACAATAATGTGATTTACATGTACTCTACATTTTTCAAAGTGCATTCAGATATATTATCTCACTGATTCTCAATAAAACTTGTGACGTGCTTATGGCCTGTGTTCCTATCCCTTTTTTACTGATGATGAAACTGAAACTCAGATTGAACAATTAAGTATCAGGATTTGGAACTTGAACCCAAGTTTCCTGGTTTTTCTGTTTCATGCAGCCTGACTCATTTATTGCTTCTTGTCAGTTCACAATTAACCAGGTCTCCCATACAACCTTTCTGTCTTTTTCAATGTTTCCCTGCTGTAAAATAGGATACTATCCCTCTTGGTGCACAGAATTTTGAGGCTAAAATGAGATAAAAGAACAAGCACAAGTGATCACTAGATATACAATAATCTATTATAGGTTTAGAAATTATATGAAGACTTTTTAACGCTTTATATGAAAAATTTCAATTACTGAAAAGTGGAAAAAATGAATACCTATGTCCCCACCATCTCGGTTGGATACTTATTAACATTTTTCCAGATTTGCCGATATACATATGTTGGCTGAACTATTTCTAAGTAACTTATAGGTATCATGACACTTCAGTATACATCTCCAATAAATAACTATATTCTCCTGTGTAGCAAAAGTAGCATCATGTATCTCCAACAAAGACATTCTCTTACATAATGAAATTGACAGTAATTCCATAAGAGCATGTTAGTCATCTGTATTCAGAATTCCTCAGCTGTCCCCCAAATGTCTTTTATTGCTTTTTAAAAAACCTCAAGATCCAATAAAGGATTGCATATTGCATTCAGTGGTTATGACTCTCTAGTCTCCCCTAATCCAGAATAGTAGTTATCCCTTCCTTTTTTCTCCTGTGAGCTAGCTTGACTTTAAAGAGGCCAATCTTGTCTTGTAGAATGTTCCACAGTCTGGGTTTACCTGGTGCCATTTAACTTGTTACTCTATTCCATATATTTTTTGTAGGCTATATACTTTTTGGCAATAATATTTCATAAGTGAAGCTTATAAAGACATCTTAATTAAGGATACTGTCAACATTTTAGTTCCCTGTCCTCTTGTCTCTCTCTTCTCTTCCACCTTAATCGTCTCTTCTTTTTCTTCCCTTTCTGTCTCCTTTTTATGTTCTCTTCCTCTTTACCTTTTGCTCTGCCTTCCATACTTCTTTTGGATAGACTCCATTTTTCCTCCTCTGTCTCTCTTTCCTGAAATTGAAGGCAGAGAGAGAGAGAGCTGAGGCACAGAGAATACGAGAATTATCAAGGTGAGAAATGGCAATATGGAGCTCAGTGGCCATGTCATTCTTTAGCCCGTATATTTATACTGTTGTGTCTATTTTTGTATTTTTAATTTTATTTCAAATATTCTATTCTTTGAATACACTTTTTGATGAGGGTGAATATATGGTTCATTTGGGTATATCTATCACTTTTAAGTATGTTTTTCTTATCTAGAAGCCTAAGAAATTTTAACAGGAAATTTTAATTTCACCAAGTGGCAAGTGGGAAGGGAGGGAAGGAAGAGGAGATGAGGTAGCTCCAGACCTCTTTCCTCCTTTGATGGTGTCTGACTGGCCTGTATGTCACTGGAATTGTGGAATCGCACTGCTCCTGTGTTTCATGAAGCTTGCAATCTTCCTTCTCAGAGACCATGTGAAAGCAATGGAGGAAAGAAAATTACTTCAGAGTTTTCTGGCTAAGTCACAGGAAGGACTGCCACCTAGGAGAATGAAAGACAGTTACATCGAAGTTCTCTTGCCTTTGGGCAGTCAGCCTGAATTACGAGAGAAATATTTGACTGTTCAAAACACCGTAAGGTAACACAGCACTTTTTTAATTTGTGTTATTTGTTTTTATTTACGTCCTTTTAAAATAACAACTGTGAGTTAATTCTCACACCATACAATTCACGTATGTAAAGTGTGCGATTCTCTGGTTTTTAGTATATTCAGACAGTTGTGCCACCATCACCACAGTTGACTTTAGAACATTTTCATCTCCCCAAAATGTGTTAGTTATTTTTAAAGGGAGGTCATCATGATTTTCATTTAATTACAGTTTTCTTTATTTCACAGATTTGGCAGGATTCTTGAGGATCTTGACAGCTTAGGAGGTACTGGTATTATTTTTGTGTTTCTAAATAGATACTTACAGTTATACATTGAATCCTATGGCTGCACAGATGAGGATATTCTAAAAGATCAGAAAAAGAAGGGCATCTACTACCTCTGAATTGTTATAATTTTTTTACCAAAAATGTAGATTCCTATTTAATGGATGATTAATCCTTCTTTCTATTAACTTTTTAAAAACACCCTTAAACTTACAGAAAAGTTGCAATAGTGCAAAGAATTGTTCTTCCCTGAATTGTGTGAGAGTATATTGCTGACATGATGCTTTTCACTTACAAATATTTTCATGTGTATTTCCTACAAACAAGGACATTCTCCTATATAACCAGAGTACAGCCATCGAAATCAGGAAATTAACACTGATATGTTACACTGTGTAATCCTCATTCAGCTTTCGCCAGTGATCCTTTATAGCAGAAGGATCCAGTTCTGAGTTACAGGTTACATTTGGTTGTCCTGTCAGGAATAGTTCCTTGATCTTTCCTTGACTTCCATGATCTTGACACTTGAATCTTATAGGCCAGTTCTTTTGTGGAATGTCCCTCAATTTGGGTTTGTCTGATGCTTCCTCGTGATTAAATTCGGGACATGTATCTTTGATAGGAATGTCACAGAAGAGATGCTATGTTCTTGGTGCTCTCTGTGATTCCTGTACTTGGATGTCTGTTTCCTTCCTTAGGTTGGGAAAGTTTTCAGCTATTAATTTCTTCAAATAGATTCTCTGCCCCTTTGTCTCTCTCTCCTCCTTCTGGGACACCTATAATACAAATGTTAGTGTGCTTGATATTGTCCCAGAGGTTGCTGTTCTCATTCTGTCTAATTCTTTTTTCTTTTATCTGTTTGGCTTGGGTGATTTCCTCTAGTCTTTCATCCAGCTCACTGATCCTTTCTTCTCTATCCTCTACTCTGCTAATGAGTCCCTCTAGTGAATTTTTCATTTCTGGTATTCTTTGTTTCTGATTGGTTCTTTTTTATATTTTCCAATTCCTTGTTGATGTTCTCACTGTGTTCATCCAGTCTTCTCCGAAGATCAGTGAGCATCCTTATGAGTTTTTGTTTGAACTCTTTGTCAGATAGATTGCTTATTTCTGTTTCATTTAGTTCTTTTTCTGGGGTTTTGTCCTGTTCCCTTGCTTGGAATGTATTCCTTTGCCTCCTCATTATGCCTCTTTCTCTGTGTTTATATCTATGTATTAGGTGAGTCAGCTATGTCTCCTGATCTTGGAGAAGTGGCCTTATGTAAGAGATGCCTTTTGAGGCCTAGCAGTGTGCTTCTCTCTCATCACCAGTCCATATGATCCAGGAGTGACCCCTGTGTGGGCTACTTGTGTCCTTCTGCTGTGGCAGGGTTGCTCTTACTGCAGGGACCCAGGAAGTCTAGTCTTTCCTTCCCTGGCTGGCTATTTGTAAATCGGGTTTGGAAAGCCCCAGCACAGTTGGCTGCAAGGTCTAATAGCACCCTCCTGTTGCAGTTTTCCTGTTAATTCGGTAGCTACCCTGTGTAGCTGGTTGTCAGGCTCAGGGTCTTACAGTTGCTGTAGGCCTCATGGCTTCAAGGCTGTTGTCAGCTCTTTTAGGATTGCAGCTGAGTGGGGCTGGCCCCAGGCATGGGAGCACCGAATTGTTTCAGGCTTTGGAAGGTGGCGCTGATCCTCTTTGTGGCTGTGAAGCACAGGTCATCTGCCACTGAAAAGCCCCACCCCCCACAGGTCCACACACACAGTCAACACAGCCCTAGTCTGTGAACACTTCCCGACCCCCTGGAGCGTACCCAGTCGCCCCACTGCAGAGGCCCCCACCTCTCCACCAACCCCCCTGCAGTTTACCTGGTCCTCACACAGGCCTTGCCTCACAGAGGCAGACACACTCACCTGCCTGTAGAGGATCAAGGCAGCCAGTCTATGCAGGCCAACAAGTAGCCTGAGGGCTTACTGTTGGGTGGGGCTGGTCCCTAGGGTGGGCTGCCTACCCTGTCTGAACTAGATTAAATCTGCTGCGCTCTAGTGGGTATGGCCGACCCCTGGGCTAACAGGCCGGGGAAGACTTTCAATGGAGTCTGCCAGCGTCTGTGTCAGCACACCTGTACTAGGTCACAACAATGGATGCCATCAATGTCTCAGTCTCTGGAGAGGTCTCACCTCTCACTGAGATGCACCCATAGCCTGCCAGGTGAGTCTCTTTTCACCAAAGGACTGTGCAGCCTTCTCGTGATTTTAGGTTGCTCTCTGAGATGAGTGAATTTGTGCATGGGCCCTTTAAGAGCCGGGTTTTTTCGGCTTGTGTCAGATAGCTTTTCTGGGGATATTCCCTGTTGCAGTTAATAGCCAGTGAAGCCAGATAGTAGGACACTTGTCTCAGTTGTGCTGAGTCTGAAGGATGCTTATAGCACTAACGAGCCCCTGCTAAGGTCCCCACTCCTCCAGGGAGGGCTGCGTACCTTAGGATGGCTCCCGCCTGGCTGGCTCTGGAGCTCTGCTACTTGCGAAGGTGGCTTTCTTTCTCTCCAGAGGAATTTCTCCCTCTTCCGCCTCAGTCAGGACTGTCCTTCGTTGTGGGGGTTCTTTTTATCCAGTTTTCAGTTTTCTCTCCAGGGTAATTTTTCCAAGAATAGTTGTAACCTGGTTGTGTTTGTTTGTGGGAGGAAGTGAGTTCACAGTCTGCCTACACCGCCATCTTGACGAGATCTGAGATGCTGTGTTCTTATTGCATCTTATCAAGTGGTGCGCAATTCTAATTTGCCCCATTACTGATGATGTTAACTTTGATTACTTGATGAAGGTGGTGTCTGCCAGGCTTCTTCACTGTAAAGTTATTCTTTTCCCCTTTGTAATTAATGAGTCTCTTTTAGGGAGGTACTTTGAGACCTTGTAAATATCCCATTCCTCATTACACTTTCAGTTTATTATTTTTAAATCAGTATGGACTCAGGGATTCCTATTTTACTGAATGAATTATAATATGTTACCGTCATCTATTTTGGCGTTCAAATTGTCACAGGACTGTCCCAGCCTTTCAATCTGGCTTCTGTTTTTTTGTGTCCCCATCATTCTCTGAGCACTTCTTCATTTTCTGGTCCTGGAATCAGCCAAATCTCCAAGGAGCCCTGGTTCTTTTTAATGGAGAATGATATTTAGAAGCCAAGATCTGGGTGCTAGGAGTGGTCATTGCTGCTGGGGTATCACTGTTCCCATGCCCTCTCAGTGGGTGGATACGGGCATGTATGTACGTACACACACATTTACATCTATGTTGATTTCTATATCTGCCTACCTACCTATCATCTCTCTATTTATGAAAACCATGGGTTCACACTGATAGCCCCAATTCTAGTTCAACACCACAGGGTTCATTCTTATTTCCTCCCTTTTCATATTTGTAATTCTCTTCTCCAGCTGGCTCCATTATCCTTAATACATTTACTTATTTGAGCATTGCTCTCATCACCTCTCTGCGTGTCATCCTGACCTGCTTGGGCTCCAACACCCTACTCTAGGCTACCTTGCTTACTCCTTCCTAAAGACTTTTGGACTAAACTCTTGGGAAAAGGTTTGAAGAAAGGCTCTAGTAACTTTTAAAATATAGACATAATTCCATTGTTAGGCTGATACCTAGCTACTTTTTTCTCCAGATTAAGTAAACCTGGTTAAAAATTCTTATTGGCCTCATAACAAGATTACGCACACATTACACACACACACACACACACACACACACACACACACACACACATACACACACACACACACACACACACACACACACACACGGCTTTGGTTTACTTAGGCATCCCTAAATACACAGACTCCGCTGCCACTACCTTGTTTTTTTCCTCATTACCTCCTGTTGATGGCCAATCTCTGTCACCTGTTCAGTTGATTCTGTTCCTTTCATTTCTTAAGGATCTTACCTTATCATGTATGTTTTCTCCCTTATTTCTCAAGCCTTTTCTCAGCTTCACTTTTCCCTCAACTTATAAACATATTCAAGTCTCTTCCATCTTAAAATGAAAAATAGGTAAAACCCCATTCCCTTATACCATTCTCAAACTGGTTTTTTCCCCCCTCACTTCAGAGCTAACTTTCTGGAAAGAATTGGAAGAAATTATTCGCTCTCATTGCCTCTCTATCTTGACCTTCTGTTATTTCCCAGCCTCCTGTTCTGGTCTGCTCCACCATGCCATTGAACTGCTCTTGCTTAGCTGACCATTGGCTCCCTTATTGCACCATCCAATGATACTTCTCAGGGCTTTCCTGAGCTCTTTAGGGCTCCTGATGTTGTCGAACCCATCCTTGGGCTTTGGTGACATTTCCTCCTGCCTCTCTGTTTGCTGCTTCCCACTCTCCTTTGTAGGTTCCTCTTTCTCTATTGACCCCTTAAATGTCAGTTATCCCCAGGGTTTTGTGTTCTGCTCTTTTTTGGGGGGTTATCTGCACCTTCTCTGTAAATCTCATCTACTCCCAGTGCTGTCAGTATGTGAAATACTTGTGAAACTACATTTCTGACCTGCTTTTCTGAGTTCAAGACCAATTTGTCCTCCTGCCTTCTGGACATCTTCATTTGGATATGCCATAGGCTTCTTGAATTCAACATGTTGAAAACAGCCCATTCTGCTCTTTCTGTGTTCCCTTTTTCAGTGAATGGTACATTATCTTCACTCATGCAAGCTAGAAGCCTGGGTTTATTTAAGTCTAGTCAAGTCTACCTTTTTCTTAGCTCTTGAATCTTTTCTCTTCATTTCCACTAATATTGCCATCGGTTAGATGCATATGATTTCTTGTCTGGATACCACAAAGTCTTTTATTTTTTTTATTTTTTTTAATTTTTTTTTTTTATTAATGTTATGATGGATTACAAGCTTGTGACATTTCAGTTGTACATTTTTGTTAGTCATGTTGTGGGTACACCACTTCCCCCTCCGTTCCCTCCCCCCACCCCCCCTTTTCCCTGGTAACCACCGATCAGATCTCTTTCTCAATATACTAACTTCCACCTATGAGTGGAGTCATATAGAGTTCGTCTTTCTCTGACTGGCTTATTTCGCTTAACATAATGCCCTTGAGGTCCATCCACATTGTTGTGAATGGGCCAATTTCATCTTTTTTTATGGCTGAGTAGTATTCCATTGTACCACAAAGTCTTTTAAATGGCATTTCTTGGCTTTAGCCTCTCATACCCTTAGTACATCCTTTAGCGGGTGCGTGGATTGAAGGACTTATTGTCACTCAACAAATATTTATTGAGCACAGACCCTGTCCTGAGGGTTGATGATACAAATTTGGAAGAATCTTGGGGGAAGTAGGGAGGCCACTAAACACAAAAGTATAATGTAACTTTAAATGACGTGATATTCATCAGGTGCATATAACTGTGCTTGATGCATATAAATGCTTGTTAAAATATGGAAGTATAGAGATAACCACTGAGTGGTGTAGGAGCTGAAGATTATGGGGAAGGAGGATAGCTCTGAGTGAAATAATTGCTTCATGATTAGGAAAGTCAGGAGGAAAACAGGTAACTGAGTCCTTGTGATTTGGTTCTCTTTTCTGAAGCTGTTTGATGCCATCAGGCTCATGCTAGGTCTTTTTCTCATTTAGGTACTGTGTCTCTGCAGAGTGGTGACAAGCTATCCTGGTGGGTCGGGGCTTTGGGCTTCAGTTTCCTCACCAAATCTAAAATTGAGGGGTCAGTCATATTGGGGGATCTCTAAAACTCTTCAATGTCTCTGGTCCCCGGATGAGATCACTAGTGGGATATGGAGGGTTAGGTCTTCCAAACAAGATCAGACTTTTTATGGATTTCAGGGAGTAAATTGTAAATGTTGAGAAATAATTTTACTTTTCCTATATTTGGTTCTCTTCTATTTTTTTTACAGTTCTTGTTTGCTACATGCACACCAGAATTCATTCAGCTAAGATGTCTCCTTTATCAATAGTTACAGCCCTGGTGGACAAGATTGGTAAGTGATATTATTTTCTATGCATACTTAGAATTCTTAGTAATTATAAGATATTATTGAGATTAGAGGGAATATTCTCCTTTTATGGGGAATTTTTATGTATATATGCATATGAAAATGTGTGAAATGCTATATACCAAGATATTTGTTATAATTATCTTTGGTTGAAAGGGTTTTGCATGATTCCAGTTTTATTTTTTATTTTCTTTGCATTGTCTACATTTTTCAAAAAGACATACAAATTTCTTTTGGATGTCAAAAAAATTAGTTTTGAAGACAAAAAAGAAATGTAGTGGGGCGCTGGCCCTGTGGCTGAGTGGTTAAGTTTGCGTACTTGGCTTTGGCAGCCCGGGGGTTCGCCTATTTGGATCCTGGGCGTGGACATGGCACCGCTCGTCAGGCCATGTTGAGGCAGCATCCCACATAGCACAACCAGAGGCACTCAAACTAGAATACACAACTATGTACTGGGGGGCTTTGGGGAGAAGAAGAAAAAAAAAAAGAAGAAGATTGGCAACAGTCGTTAGGTGCCAATCTTTATTTTTTTATTTATTTATTTTATTTATTTATTTATTTATTTTTAAAGATTTTATTTTTTCCTTTTTCTCCCCAAAGCCCCCCGGTACATAGTTGTGTATTCTTCGTTGTGGGTTCCTCTAGTTGTGGCATGTGGGACGCTGCCTCAGCGTGGTCTGACGAGCAGTGCCATGTCCGCGCCCAGGATTCGAACCGGCGAAACACTGGGCCGCCTGCAGCAGAGCGCGCGAACTTAACCACTCGGCCACGGGGCCAGCCCCAAGGTGCCAATCTTTAAAAAAAAAAGTACACAAAACTCAAGGATTTCCCCTAAAAAAAAAACTGTAGTGGAATTTGCCAAAATTTCAAATGAAATTGTCCATTTACAGTACAGAAAATTTTGGCTATAGTTTGGACTCAGATTGATTTTCTGTTTTGCAGATTTGTGTAAGAAGAACTTAAGCCCAGAACAGGACATCAAGTTCAGTGGCCATGTGAGCTGGGTTGGGAAGACTTCCATGGAAGTGAAGATGCGAATGTTCCAGGTGCGTATGCCCCCAAAGATTGCCACTTGTTCCAATACAACCAGCTAGACTCAGTGAAAGAAAAGCTTATTTACCTGTCTTTCCATAGACAGGTATATAGCTCACCACTTCTAGAAAAACAATTGAAAGTTCATGTCATATAGATGATAGGTTGCTAATATCCTCCTCCTGGACAAAGACTGACATGTTATTTGGTGTTTATTACTTTCAAATCAACATACAGCTCCATGTTAAGGTGTTTATTTGTGGTTTGGCCCCCGAGAATTTCACGAAAGTCTGAGTTATGTTAAGCATGAATGGGATTGATCACTGTGTTAGTTTCCTGGGGCTGCTGTAACAAAGTCCCACAAATGAGGTGGCTTAAAACAACAGAAATTAATCGTCTCACAGTTTGGAGGCTAGAAGTCCAAAATCAGGGTCTGGGCAGGCCACGCTCCCTCTGCAAGCTGTGGGGGAGAATCCTTTCTGGCTTCTTTCTAGCTCCTGGTGGCTTGCTGGTGATCCTTGGTGCTCCTGGGCTTGCAGCTGCAGCACTTTGGTCTCTGGCCTCCAGGATCGAATGACATTGTCCCTTGTGTGTCTTTGTGTCTCTTCTCTTCTTCTAAGGACACCGATATATTGGATTAAGGGCCCACCCTGCTCTAGTATGACCTCATCTTAACTGATTATATCTGCACCAACTCTATTTCCAAATACATAAAGTCACGTTCAAAGATACTGAGGGTTAGGACCTCAGCATGCCTTTTTGAGCAACACAGTTCAAACCATAATAGTCACTTAGACTATTGCAGCAGTTAGGAACAGTCCCTCTAGTGAGCACAGCTCAGAATAGCTATTATAAAGAAATTGAAGAAATTGAAAAGAAAAGGTACCTCAAAGAAGATATTAGCACAGAAATCAAATAATTCAGGGTATGTCCAAGATTTCATTGTGAAAACTTATTTAAGAATAACTTATTCAGCTACGCCAGTGTATTTAGCAGGCCCGTTATTCAGATACATTTTTTCTGTTATGGAATTAGGAAGTTTCACCTTTTGGGAAAAGTCTGAAGCTTGTTCTGCAGTAAAAGTTATTTGTCAAAATAGTTAACTCCCATGTTGCTGTAACTGGCAGTAGTACTGGTTTTAAAACAAAACAGAAGAAAGTTGTTGGAGATGCTGCTATGGTTTGTCCACATTCTTTCTTAAGATTCGTGGTTGATTCCTAGCCTGTTGAGTGCCATGCACAGCAGATTTCTGGCATAGGACCTACTTTCTAGGGAATCTTGACAATTTGAATCTTGGACAAATAGGTTGAAAAAGAGATACAGAAATTTTTGGGAGGGGAAAGCCAATGAAAACCACTGTTAGACAAGTACACACTTTTGTTTTAAATTTGCATTTCTCATTGGCCATTTGGACTCATAACTCATGACTTGAGTGACCCTTCCTAGTCCAGAGAGGGAACTTGGCGATAAGTGCCCTGCCTCTGGTGTGGGCGCACACAAGTTCAAATCCCAGCTCTGCTGCTTATTAGCTGTGTGACTGTGGGTGAATTACTTACCTTCTCTGAGCCTCTGTTTTCTCAAGTGTAGCATGGAAACAGTAAGAATACCACGTTAAATGGGGTGGTAAGGGTGAAATGAAAAAAACAGCTCTGTCATATGAAGTACTGTGCCTGTCACACAGTAACCACTAGTCAAATGTTGGCACTATGTTAATTTATTCTCATTACTATTGAGATGGTCCCAAATCTCTCTTCTAGGCTTGACCTTCAGACTCACCTTTCTGAGTGCCTGTTGTAGCTCTCTGCCTGCATATGCGCTTGCTACCTCAAGTCCAGTGTGTTCCAAACTGAGGGCGTCAGCTTCCTTTCCAATCCTGAGCCTCCTCTGGTTTCGCCCAGCTCCAAACCTTTGTGATAGCTTTAATTTTTCCCTTTCCTGTGCAGCCTTTTGCCAAGTCCTGCAAATTCATCACCCACAGTAACTCACAAGGGTCCTTTCTTCCCCATCCCCTTGGCCTCTGTATTTCATTCACGTCCTCACTGCCTCTTGTATGAGTACCTTAGCTGCCTTTTATTTAGGCTGCCTACCTCTAGTCTGTTCTCTTTCGGTTAATTTTACACATTTTTACCAAATAGATCTTCCCAAAGCCGATCTTAAATCACATCACTCCCCTTCTCAAAACCCTTCAGTGACCATTATCTGTGGATCAAAGTCTAAACTCCTTTGACTAGTTAAGATCCAAAGTGCTCTGTAAACTAGCTCCAATCTACCTTTCCAACTATATTTCCTCCCATTACCATTTATATACCTTCCTAGAGCTCACCGCTGGGCACTTTGAGCATCCCAAGAGTAGGGAGTTGTTCATCTTTGCATTCCCGATGCTTGGCACTAGTTGATGTTCATTATAATAAACCATAATTTAAGCATTAAGTCAGTGGATGAGTATCATTGCTTATCCTTTTTCCTTTGCCTGAAATCCTTGTGCCCTGCCTCTGCATGTCCACATTCCACCTGTGCTTCTGGGTCAGTTCATGCTCGAATCCTTCCCTGACCCTCCCATCTCATAGTACCTGTTCCCTCCCCATGACTCCTTCCTCAGTACCTGTTCTCTGACCCTCTCTACTGGCACCTGATTTCTGTCCCACAGAGCTGCATATAAGCATGTCTTTTCTCCTCCACTAGACTATGTGCTTCTCAATAATAGGATCTGGGTGTGAGTCACCTAGCTTGCCCCCTGCCATCAACTCATTTAACTTAGCAGTTATTTATCGAGTACCTGTTCTGTGCTAGGTATACAGCAGTGAGCAACACAGAGAAAGCTCCATTCTCTGGAGTTTGCATTCTAGTAGTGCTCAATAATTACCTGCCTCAGTTCATTCATTGGCAGTCATTGATCGGGTATCTGCCAGCTTCCAGTCTTTGTGCTAAGTGCTAGGGATACAAATGTGAATAAAAATGGTATTTGTCCTTAGGGAGCTCACAGTGCAATAATAGGGAGGCAGCCATGTAAATAAATGATTATCCGATATTAAGTATTATGCAGTATTTCTCAACAGGGACACTATTGGCGCTGTATGTGGGAAGATTCTTTTTTCTGCAAGACTGTCCCATGCCCTTCAAGGCATTTAGCTCCCTAGTTACCCCTGCTCGTGTTAGGAGTGTCACCCAAGTCATAGGACAACCAAAACCATCCCTACACATTTCCAGATGCCCCCTACTGGGGTGGTAGCCACCACTCCTAGATTGAGAACCACTGTCGGGGGAGGACTTTGTTTCCATTTAGGTGGCCAACAAAGGAGGGAATGATGAGCTCCGCCTGGGGTGTAGCGGTGGGGCAGGGTGGGGAAGAGTGTCTTGAGGAATGGGCTGTGAGGAAGGTATCAGACAAAGGCATGGAGGGAGGTGTGCGACAGCATAGTATGTTCCAGGACCTCCAAGTCGTTAGCTGTGGCTAGGGAAAAAGGTGCAGGTCTGAGGGGAGTGTTTGGTGAACAACTAGAGAGGAATCTGGGCTCTGTTGTGGAGCACTTTATATACAGTGCCAACAGGCTTAGACCAGAAAATAGGAGAAAGTCGAGGGGGAAGGCGATATGGGGCCTGAGCAGGCAGTAGTGGTGGAGACTAGTGATGAGGTTTGTTGAGAAGGGGACTGAATATACCTTCGAGTTATGATAAGACTTTGATATGACTTTCCTGGAAGTACAGGCTTCGGGAGGATAAACACCTTAAAACCTCAAAGGCTTGTGCCTTGTAAATATATAGCTTAATCCACAGAATTATCACTGATTTTATCACTTCTTGGGAGCCCCTGTGGTTGACTAAGGAGACATAAACATGTGCTGGCAGTTGGCACAATAAAGTTCCCTGAAAATACTAATGTCAGTGAGAGCTACTGGAGGTCCACCTGGCTACATGGGCCATCATGAGGACAGGTAGGCCTGAAGAAAGCCAGAATTCTGCATATGCCGACAGTTAAATGATGATGCTGCAGAAGATCCCTTTGTGACCCTTGCCTTTGGGTCCCAGTCATGCACAGCTCTAAAGCCTATAGTTTGTGTCTGTCCTAGCATTTCTTGCACAGTGCACCATTTGGGTATTTGAGTATCTTTCTCCTCTGCTAGATCACAGGCTCCTTGGTCATGCTACCATTTCCACCCAGAGCCTAGTTCTGTGCCTGGCAACTCAGGGTGGGCAACTCAGCAGATGGTGGTTAATGAATGCCCTTCTCCTCTTTTTCTAATTTCAGCCTTTCTCAAAGCATGCAGGATATCTGTTAGCATTGAAGTCGGCCTTCCCATAAATGCATTTCTTACATTTGTGTTTTCTTTCCTTTGTTCTTTAGTTACATGGCAATGAATTTTGTCCTGTTTTGGATGCAACATTTGTAATGGTGGCTCGTGATTCTGAAAATAAAGGGTAATTGCTGTATTTTCCTAATTCCTTATTTTGAAAAATTTCAAAGATACGTAACACTGGAGAGAAGACTATAATGAATTTTCATATACCCATCCCCTAGACTTGAAATTTAACATTTTTGCCATATTTGCTTCATCGTTTTAAGTATATCATTTTCTTTATAATGTTTTAAAGCAAATCCCAGACATAATGACATTTCGTCTCTAAATACTTTATATAGGCATCTCTTTAAAAATGAGGATATTTTCTTAAATAACTACATTACCATTAGCATGCCTAACAAAAATAATAAGTTTTTAATAGATTCTAATAGTTCATTCAGTTTTCCCCAAATATCGTTTTAATGATTTGTTCAAATCAGGATCCAAACAAGGTCCACATATTACATTTGATTTTTATGTCTCTTAAGCCTGTTTTTTTTTTTTTTTAAGATTTTATTTTTCCTTTTTCTCCTCAAAGCCCCTGGGTACATAGTTGTATATTTTTAGTTGTGGGTCTTTCTAGTTGTGGCATGTGGGATGCTGTCTCAGCGTGGCTTGATGAGCGGTGCCATGTCCATGCCCAAGGATCCGAACTGGCAAAACCCTGGGCCATCGAAGCGGAGCACGTGAACTTAACCACTTGGCCCTGGGACGGCCCCACTTAAGCCTGTTTTTTTTTTGTTAATAGCTTTATTGATATATAATTCCCATACCATACAATTCACCCATTGAAAGTATACAATGTAATGGCTTTTAGTGTTTTCACAGAGTTGTGTGATCTCTTAAGGCTGTTTTAATCCAGAATAGCTGTGTGTCTCCACTGTCCCCTTATTGTTTCGTATCATTAACTCATTGAAAGACCAGGTAGGTTCTTCTATATATAATGTCCAACTTTCTGGATTTGTCTCATTGCATCCTCATGGTATTTTTTTTTTACTTAATTTCTCTATCCCTAGTATTTTCTGTCAGCTGAAGTTAGATCTAAAGCCTTGATTAGATTCAGGTTCAATATAATTGGCCGAGAGCACTTTGTAGATGATGCTGTCTATGTATCTCGTGTCTCATATTGCATCATATCGGGAGGTATAGATCGTCTCACTCATAGTGATGCTAAGATTGATGCTTGGCTTCAAGTAGTGACAGACTGACCTTCCCATTGTAAAGTTCAGTTTATCCTCTTATGATCAGCAATAATCTACAGGGTGTAGTACAGTGCAGGGTGTATCCAAAGTACACTTTGTCATCGTGCAAATAGCTGGTTCCCCATCAGTCTTTCTCTAGTGCTTTAATGTCCATTGCTGAACATTGCTCTCATCATTAGGAGGTGTAAAATGATTCTCAAATTCTGTCATTCCTTCTATATTTGTTAGCTAGAGTTCTGTAAAGAAGAGCTTTCCCTTACCAATTAGGGCAGTTTGGTTTATAGAGGAAAGGCAGGATTAATGTTTCATTCTTGCTCTTTATGTACACATTTTCAGAATAACAAGTTGGGTTACTATCTAGTGATGACATGGTTTTTCTACTTTTTTGGCTTTTTAAAAAAGTATCATTGTGAATTCATGGATTTTAATATAGTGCACGTATTTCAGTAAATTGCAGCTATGGTTATTCTTGATGCTCAGAGTTTCCCGTCTTTGGTCAGTGGGAGCTCTTTTAAGCTGGCTTCCGTAATAAGCTCTTCTGACATATTTCCCCTTTAGTCTTTAATACCTTCCTGCTCTCTGGAGCAACAAAATGTCTTGGGCACATCTTAGACATTTCTGCCCCAGGCCTTGAGTCAGCCATTTCTGCAAGGAGTCCTGGGGTTCCTTTTAGAGGGAACTTGTCTTCAGAGACCCAAATCTGGGCACTAGAGCTGTACATTGTTACTAGTTTGTCCTTGTTTCTAGGTGTTTTCAGTGGACAGAGCTAGCATGTATGTTATAAAGCAAACAGACAACCTTATGAATTTTACTGTCATTTTCAAGTCAGATTTAACTATACAGACTTTAACTTATTTGGCTTTATACTTTATCTTTTTTCTCTTAAATTAAATTCTTGGTTCCTAACAAGAGTTAGACCCAAGGCATTCAAACTGAGAAAAACTGTCTAACTGTGGAAGTGGGGTGGGAGGGAATGTTACAGGATTGCTGTTCGTACAGGACAGAGTCTAGAGGCCTATGGGAGGTCTAATTTGTATTAGAAATTTTAGTTATGGGGGCCAGCCTGTGGCCGAGTGGTTAAAGTTCCACATGCTCTGCTTTGGTGGCCCGGGTTTGCAGGTTCAGATCCTGGGCGTGGACCTACACCACTCATCAGCCATGCTGTGGAGGCATCCCACATACAAAATAGAGGAAGATTGGCACAGATGTTAGCTCAGGGCTAGTCTTCCTCAAGCAAAAAAAGAGGAAGATTGGCAATGGATGTTAGCTCAGTGTGAATCTTCCTCACCAAAAAAAAAAAAGAAATGAGTTAGAAGTCTACAATGAAAAATCTTTTCTGCTACATGGAAAGCTGACTTGGAAAACGAAGTTAAGATAAAAAAATACCTAGCTAACTCTGATCTGAGCAAAGAATATACCCATCTCCTCGAGCTCTTCCCACCAGCCCCAACTGACCTGCTGCTCCTAGTGGCTGGCCTAGGGCTCCTTTTCCAGCCCCGGGGGTGGGGGTGGGGAGCATTACTTGAAGTTTCTCTCCCAGCTGATGCATTTCAATTTTCTAAGCTGCCATTTCAGTTCTTTTGTTTCTATTGTTGTTTCATCAAACCTTTGGATTTTACCACAGTGAAGTACTATCCCTTTTATCTCAGTTTTTTATTTTGAAAAATTTGACACCTATAGAAAAGTAGAGTAACACAATGAACACCCATATACCTTTCATCTGAATTCACCAATTAACATTTTACCACCAGCCTTATTCTCTTACTACCTCTCTATAAATACACACATATACGTATTTTTTCCCTGAATCATTTGAAAGTGAGTTTGAGATTTCACTCCTAAACAGGTCAGCATGTATATCCTAAGAATAAGGTAATCCCCTACATAACCTCAATGCTTTTATTACAGCCAAGAAATTTAACAGTGATACAATTATATTATCTAATATACAATCCATATTCAAACTTTGCCAGTTCTTCCTAAAATATCCTTTATAGCCTTTTCCCCGAGTCAGGATCCAATTAAGGATCACGTATTGCATGCGGTGATCATGTTCCTTTAAAATAGTCCCCCTGCCATTTTCTGTCTTTTAAGACATGACATTTTTGAAGAGTCCAGGCCAATTGTCTTGTAGAATGTTCTACAACCTATTTTTGACTGTTTCCTCATTATTAGAATTAGATGAAACATTTTGGCAAGCAGCAGCATCCTTTTTATAATGTGAACTTTCTAGTGTACAGGTAAGTCTGTCACCAGAAGGCTCCCCTTATTCTTCCAGAGTTTGTGTGTGAAGCAGTCAGTAAGCATTACCCAAAACTAACAGCAAAGACTTTAAAACTAGTGGGTAATTGTTCATCTTCCATTTTTATAAGGTAAGGGCACATTGTAAACTGTATTCTTTTCTTCTCTTTAGGCCTGCATTTGTAAATCCGCTCATCCCTGAAAGCCCAGAGGAAGAAGAGCTCTTTAGACAAGGAGAATGTATATTAATTTGTTTATAATAAGATATGATTTAAAAAGCACATTAACTGTACTGCAGAGGAGATTTTTTAAGAGTATGTACGGACTCCTCATACCAGTCAAGTGTCTTGCTCATGCCAAGAATTTATTGAAATTAAAAATACCTTATTTTTTGTTGCAGAGTCCATACTCTGAACAATTTTATTGATCAGACAATAGTTATTAAGTGAAGTAATTGTTTTCTCATTTTTAATGAAATGGGAAGTGTTTCCTAATGAAATACCTGCTGGTCAGGGCTCTAGGTGGGGATGATTAGAAGTGGTCTCACACTGAGCCGATACAATTTCCAGCTGGAAGCAAAGAATCCCTGGACGTTTGCTGTGACCTTGGCAGCCTTCTCTGGGATATATGTACAATTTCCAGGGGGCTTTTAAAATCTGGAAATACTGCCTTTGTAGGGTCCAGGGCGGCCCAGGTCAGGAACCCAGTGCTATAGTGTGACCCTCCTGATCGTAGCTGCTTGTTGTCCTGTGTTCCAGTGAACAAGGGGAGAAGGGTTGCCTTCAGCTCCACGTCGTTACTGAAAATGGCTCCCAGTGCTGAGGAGAGGACGACCATACATGAGATGTTTCTTAGCACGCTGGATCCAAAGTAAGTTAGGATGGTAAGATTCCAGGTCCGGAAAGCATTTGAACCTTGGCCTTTTCCAGAGCCACACCTGCCTGAACATAGTGGAAGTTGTTTGTGAATGTTTTACTTGTCAGCAGCGACACCGCGACATTAACAGGGTTTACTGAATCTCCATTTGTGCAGGACTATAAGTTTTCGAAGTCGAATTTTGCCCCCTAATGCAATGTGGATGGAGAATTCAAAACTGAAGAGCTTGGAAATTTGCCACCCTCAGGTATCATAATTGAGTGAAAAATCTTCTCAATAGGATAACTTGCATTCATGGTCCTCACCTAAGGTTTGACGCACCTAAAACTCACCTGTGTTGTATGGCATTGTTAGTTCCTTTGTTCTGTATATGAGGGTGGCCATGAGCTGATATTTGTTAATATCTGTTTTATGTCCAAAGGAGAGGAACATTTTTAATCGGATCTTTGGCGGTTTCCTCATGAGGAAAGCATATGAACTTGGATGGGCGACTGCTTGTAACTTTGGGTGAGTTAGATTTAAGGTCGTCTTACCTTTTGAGAAGCAGTTTATACTGCCCCATCGGAATGAGACATTTTGGACCAGTCTGGCTGTGTCGTGGAATATGCTGTGGTTTTAAATAAATAGCACACTGATCCCAGCTGGGTTTGATCTTCATTGTGAAGGCTCTTGCTCTGACTTTCTAAGTTAGTACATTAAAGACCTCCTGAGAAAAGGAGGTGATGATATGCAGACCGGAAAAGATACAGTGATTTTGGCACTGGTGTGGTCACCGTGGCATCTCTTACTATTCCTCACTGGTATGATTATTCCTCCCTTCTCTAGGTTTATTATTTGATCATTTAAACTCTGCTTCAGCTGATTGTTAGGGAAAAAATAGACGTCATCTGAATTGTGCAGGTGACCCCACGTTCTGCCTCTCCCCAACAGTGGCTCCCGACCGTTTGTGGTAGCAGTGGATGATATCATGTTTCAGAAGCCTGTTGAGGTTGGATCACTGCTGTTTCTTTCTTCGCAGGTAGGTGTGCAGTGAGAGACGAAATACAATTTTTTATCATTTGGGCCTAGAAGAGAAGTTTTTATTTCTAAAGTCACTGTTTCTCTTATGACTACCTTTTTCCCCCTTCCTAATGCAGTCGACTGACTACTGTGTCTGTGATCTCTTAGGTGTGCTTTACTCAGGGCAATTACATTCAAGTCAGAGTACACAGTGAAGTGGCCTCTCTCCAGAATAAAGAGCATATGACCACCAATGTCTTTCATTTCACGTTCATGTCGGAAAAAGAAGTGCCCTTGGTTTGCCCCAGAACATATGGAGGTAAGCAGCAGCATCTGCTTGTCCCTAATGAAGGGAAGAACTTTTAAAGAACTTTTTCTCCTTTTAAATTGTTGTAGGAAGTACACCGATGTGGTTAGCTCGAGAGCATGTCTTTAGGAGATTGTGCTTTTGAGCTTCTGCAGCCCTGAGGGCCAGGATGCCTCATGGGCTGCAGGCAGCTGTTGCTGCTCTGCCCACCTGGCTGTTGTCTCAAGGTCTGGTGCCAGCGGCATGCAGCCACTGGTGGTCACAGAAAGCTCCAGCCGAAGGAAAGGGGCGGGACTTGAGGCCCACTCACGTGAGAACTTTGCGCACACCTTGGTCATGTGTTTGGATGACAGTCTCTAAGCTGCTGCGAGTTTCTCCATGGTTCTCTCTCTTGTGTTTCAGAGTCCATGTTGTATTTAGATGGGCAGCGGCATTTCAACTCCATGAGTTTACCGGTGAACTTGAGAAAGGACTTCCTTGTGGAGCCCTAGGAAAACCGCGCTTGTTGAAGACCAGCACTCCACAGTGACCTAGTCCTGATGAAGGCCTGACCAAGTGTTTCGGTTTTCGTGTTTATTCTCATCCTCCATAGAGAAGAATATATTCAGCTTTTAGGATGATCAGAAACGCAACACAAGAGAGTGGCCAGGTGGGTGGGGCAGAAGGAGAAAGTTATTAAATAATAAATACTTTTAAAATCATTTAAATTGTGAACCTACCTTGTTGCCTCCTGTCTGCCAAAGAATTTAGTGCAGAATGCTTTTTATCCGTTTGGAAAACTCAACATACGCAGTTTCCTGCCAAGGCATTTGGAGGGCGTTCTTTAAGCCTGACCTTCGCTGCACTTCCCCTGTGTTGTCTGAATCTCATCAGCCCTACGTGATTCCTTTGTATTTTGCCTCCCTCTACTTCCCGGCTTTTGTTGTCAGGGAGGGTAGATGAAAGGTTGGGGTGAAGGGATTCGACAAAAGATAGGGCATTTGGAGAGATCTGTGGGAAGCCTTAGATCGAAAGCCATACCAAGAGGGTGTTCGGAGATGATGTAGATGAGGACACACAGGACCACGGGTTCATTCTTTCATTCGCCGGAGAGCTCGTCAGCACACTTGCTAGGGGCTGGGCAGGGTATATCTGGTTAAAAACAACAACAGTGATAATAACAGCTGCTTACATCTGTGGAGCACTGGCCATGGGCTAGGAAGGCACTGTCCTAAGCACGTGACATCTATTAGCTTATTTATGTTTTCTACCAACATTGTGAGGTAAGTTCTGTAACCCCTTCATAGGTCACTCAGGAAACTGAAGCACAGAGAAGTTAAGTAACTTGCTCAAGATTCCACAGCAAGTACATGGTGGTGCTGGGATTTGGAACCAGGCAGTGTGGGGCCTAGGTACTCTTGACCAGTACACAGTACTGCTTTCTGGGAATATAGCAAGGGAGCCTATCCCCCATATCACGGTGTCGCCTCGGAACACAAAGGGAATTATTCCCAGGAGTCTGCAGCCAAGACACAGTTTCTTCCTTTATGCGACGGGAAGCTGATCAAGTTCAGAAGAGACCGAAACCAGGCTGCATAGAAGAGAAAAGTCATCTCTGCAAAGGTGCTCCAGGAAGGGAGCAGTCTTTAGTGTGGATTCTCCTTCAGCAGTCACAAACTAGGCTCTGCCTCAGAATTAGCTGAGTGCTTTTTAAAAAAAACCATATCAGTTTAATATTTATTGAAATCACAGTTAATATGGACAAGCACTTCTGGCATAAAGAGTTATGGGAACAAACACAGCTACTCTCGAGGCGTGCCATTTGCCTCGCAGAGTCCGGCCTGTGCTGCACTGTAGTAGCTCGCTCGCCTCAGTCTTTGTCCCCCCACGCTGTGCTTCCTTCCATCCCGAGCTTCTGGCCCTTCACGACAGCATTTTGCATATCTACCTATAACCCGGTGGGGTCCCTGAGGTGGTGAACGGCAAGGGATGGGCCCTGGGGAGTTGTCTGAATGTGTTAAGTAGAGTTCAGTTAACACCAGACCTACTGCATCCTGTTGTATAGATTATACATTGTCCACTTATTGCTGCACACTGAACCTTTTTCTAGAACTTTTCTTGCTATTACAAGCAGTGTTGCCGTAAATATCCTAAATAGCTAAAACATTTAACCCTTAAATTATTTTCTTAGGAAATTGTAGAGAAGTGTTATCTAGATCAAAATAGTATGCACATGTTGAAGGCTTTGAGTATGTATATCACATAACTCTCCAGAACAGTTGCACACATTCACTTACTCATCAGCAGTTTCTCTGAACTTTGCTAGATTTTATCCTTTTCTTTTTAAAACATCTTTGCCATTTTGATAGGTGAAAAACGACATTCATTAATTGCCATTCTTTGAATTCTACTGAGATTGAACTTAAAAAATTGGTTGTTGTCTTTTTGAATTACCTGGTCAAGTAATTTTGGATATTAGAATCTTAACTCAAAACCTGCTAACTACTGAGAAAGGTTTTTACATAATAGGAACTGGAGGTTTTAATTTTTAATACAGGACTTTAAGAAGATGAGATGGAGCAAACTATGGAGGATAGTAAGTTCTAGATAATTAGTGTTCTGTCCCTCTTTAAGGAATAGTGAACTTTTATCCAGTACCAGCACTGCTACGTGTCTAGCATGGAACTTCCTAAGGTGGGTTGGACGTGGTTTTGTATTGAATGGTCCATGCTTAGATATGCCAGTTTTACTTGAGGCATTAATTACCAAGTTTTTAGCTTTTGCTTAGGTATTTCTTCAATGGGCTGTCTTCAAGGAGAGTGTGTTCATTCATTGGTTTCTTTAGAAGAGTTCACGCTAGTATGCTTTGCACTGTGTCGTGTGCCCATGTGACGCTGTGGATTGTTTCTTGTGGTAAGCCAAATACTCTGTCTACATGTTCCTTTTGCTACCTGCATTCTCTATGATATGATCTGCTTTATCTCATCTCTTTGAAGAGAGCCAGGATCTTGATTCCCGAAGAACTGAAGTCCTCCCCTCCACCCCAGGGAGTTCATTTTATTTTTTTTTCAATAAGTTTGCGCAGAGAGAAAGATATTTTCTCTTTCTAAAGGCATATTTGGTTTTGTGGGATGGCGGGGCTCACCTGGGAAGTTCTGCTCCATGTGGCATTGGCTGGAGTCACTCAGGCAGCTGTGTTCAGCTGGGAGCTCAGCTGGGGTGGCTGGAGTGGGTGGGGGTTGGCCAGGCCTCTCTGATGGCTGGTTGGATTTCTTAAATGTTGGCTCGAGGGCTCCAAGAGCAGCTGGCTAGATTCCCAGGTCCCAATTATGTCATCCTCCTGCCTCTCAAAGCCATTTTTTTGGAGGGAATGGTCGGTGGTGTCATGGAAGTTGTCAAAGATGAGCAGGATGATTGAGAGGTCGCTGGTAAGAAAAAAGTTTCCAAAAGCGATGGTGCCTAGGGCTGGATGGCAAGGGGCTGAGTTATTCCAAGGGTCCAGCTCTCTTTCCTGGGTGAATTCCTCAGACACTAGTGCTAGTGAGATGCTCTTTCACAAACATTTTATCGACAAATAACATTGGTAAACACTGCATAGGACATCCCTCCTCTGGTATTTTATAATGCGTATCAGCATACAAAAGACTCTGAAAAATAGGGCCCATAAGAACACCTGTTTAACTTTATTGTATTAGCTTTTGTAAAACTTATTTGACCAGAGACCTTTTTTTGGGGTTCATAATACCTATGAACAATCGAACACACCAGGAGTTTTAGAACTTTTACAACACTAGGATCATACTCTATATTGTATTCTGTAACATGAACAGGCAGTATAGTATACTGTCCAAGGAGTAAATCGTTTTGCTATGAAGAATCAAATATTAGTATTATGTTTCTTAAAACCAAATTTAGGATGACATTTTAGATCAGACTGACCCTTCCAGCTTGCAAGGGCTGGCAGTCTTGCTTTGGAGTATAATTGCTTGCTGTCACGCTGATGTTTTATAAATTGTTAGCTTGTAACAAGGTGTTTAACTTTACAACAAATTCTGACTAATAATATTTTAGCATTGTGCCCCTTTACAGATGAGAAGAGAGAGGCGAAAGGAAGTGCAGCAGGAGGATGGTGAACGTTAGTTTATAAGATATTTGCCTCCATTTCCATACGGAGAATACAAGTTTGTGTTACCGATTTCTGTTTCTGGGCAAGAGCCTCAAGCTCACAATCGATGCTTTCACATGAAAACAACTGGGAGTAACTAGGGATTCTCCATTTGGTTATAGGACCCCACGCAACTTGTGTGTCAGTGAAGTGTGGCACAAACTCGGCAGAAAGTCAGTTACAAGATGTCATCATCACAAAATAGAACAATTTTTATATACAGCTAACACATATCAGATTCTTACTAGGTGTCAGGCACTGGGCTAATGACATCAAAATGTATTTTCTCATTTAACCTTACAATCACCCTTTGAGGTCAGTACCATTATTACCCACATTTTGCAAATGAGGAAAGTGAGGCTTAGAGAGGGAAAGTAACCTCCCAAAGCGCACCCTGTAACTGTAGATAGATGGAGTAGACCCGGACTAGGTCTAGAATCTTGGCCCTTTGCCACAATCCATACGTATTTTCTCAGCTGTTATGATAAAGTATTAACTAATGATTATATATATATATGTATCAGAATACAGTTGGGTCTCAACCATAAGACATGAAAATGGCTGAAATATGTTTGGCATTTGTTTTAATTCTCTCTTAGAATAAAACTTTTGCCACATTTGTGATTGACCCTCTAAATTGACTTGTGAATGTTTTCTACCCCTTGGCAATACAAAATTACTATAAAATAGGTAACAGGAAAGAGGAATTAAAAATAGAGATTTGGCAAGTTCAAAAAGGATTTAAGGGTTGGTTAATCACATTGCTTCTAGATGAAACTGTTGTGTCATGAGATTATTTTGATCTAAGGAGATCAATCTGAGGTGGATTTGGGGGGTCCTTTGGTCCAGCAGGTGGGTTTCTGGCAGGCAGTGTGATGTGGGAGAAGCAGTCCTGACCTGAATGTCCACACCTGTGAGGTCTTGCCTACGCCTGCAGCCAGCTGGTTCAGAGGGTAGGGTGGGGGGTTCATCTCTTAAGGTTCTGTTTCTTTCTCCATGAAAGCAGGGGCACTTTTCTCATTCCACAGTCCCCTGATTTAGGCCTATATTCCTTCACTTGATTCAGCTGTTCAGTTAGTGAAATGTTTTAATGAATATATGACATATCAATTTAAAAATCAAGTCTTATTTAAGATGTGAATGCTAAAAAAAAAAATGGAGCCTCAGAATAAAACAGGCCCTTCTGAAAACCATTCAGTAAGCCAAAGGCATTGAGAAATTAATACCACAGAGAAAAGATTATAGTAACCAAAGAAAGGGTAAGGGTATTTTGGTTTTTGTGTCACAGAAATTGTGCACCTTTAATAGAAGGAATAGTATGGCTAAAGCAAATGAACAAAACCATATGGAAGTAAAATGAGAATTACACATGACAAAGTTTTGATATACCAGGCATTTATTGTACCTGATTTTATCTATGTATTTATATCATATATATTTGTAAGAAAAGATTATATGTATATAAATATGTATTTACAACTATGACATGACCCATTAGTGGATCATGAAATTAAGTGGGGTTGTGGCCAACATTACAAAAATTAAAGGTCAGAATGCATCATGCATAGTAATGGTCAGTTGTGTTCAACTTGTTATGCATGTGCATGGCACACACACACATTTACATACGTCCTAGGTCACGATGTAAAACGTACTTCTAACTGGGTCATGGTCACTAATGGAAGGGGTACTCAGCAGAAGTTAAGATGCCTATTTGAGTTATACTTAGTTTTGAATTGGTCTGAATTTTTAAGTTGTTTTTCATCTTTTTTTCTCTAAATTGGATTTGTAAAAAAGAAAAAATGAAAACCCAAACCATTTGAGAGTTAGTTGTTGCTCTTTTAGTTTAGCCTGAAAGTGGGGTGGGCCTCAGGACATGGCAGGTCGCTGTGGAATTTCGGTGTGCCTGGCGCCATCTCGTGGTCTTTGTGTTACAGTGTTACAGTGCAGCCTACTCCCTTTAATAGACGTGATGGGAGCAGGGGATGATTCCTTGCATGAGATTCTGAGGACTAAAAAGTCCCTGAAAGAGCAGTCCACCTCAATCACTGAAAAGCTCAGAACACTGGCAAGGCTTAACTGGGAAATACTCAACAGACGATCGGAAACTTGAAGAGAAGCAGGGAGTTATAGATGTTATGTATATATTAGTGCATGGAAAAGACGTTGTGTGGTGGATTTCATAGAAATTTCGAGTCACCTCTTGACCTGTTATTTTGGATAAGCTCCTACTGCCATGTGACAGTCTGTCCTGCTGCACAGGCAGCTACTGAACTATACTGGTCCCCTCTTTTCCTTAATCTGTTGGCAGCCAGCTGTAGAGAAGGGTTTCTCAACCTCACCACTACTGACATCTTGGGCCAGATCATTCATTGTTGTGGGGGCTGTCCTGTGCACTGTAGGATGTTGATCTGCCCACTAGATGCCAGTAGCAGTCCCACAGCTGTGACAACCAAAACATCTCCAGACATTACAACGTCCCTTGAGGGCAAATGGTCCCCGATTGGGAAGCACTGCTGTAGATTATGGCAGGTCAGCGTGTTCCGGGAATAGGTCTCCCGTAGCTGCAGTCAGTCAGGCCCGGGGCCCGCCCTCTCCAGCGGGGCAGAGGGCTCTCCTTTATGAACACTCTTTTCCCAGTCTTCTGTAAATGGCCACATGAGATCACCCTTATAATTTTGGACCTGTGGACTTTCAGAAGTCAGCTATTTGGAAGGGAGAGTTTATAAAAGGCACTGAGAATGAGTACATTTAATGCTATTTTTTATTCATAGGCTATTTACATTACCCAGTTAATATGACAGTCATAAGTCAGGATGTATTTTCACTTATTCTTAGGTACCTAGAAATTACTATACTATCAGCACCTGCTTCAGTAATCAAATACTAAGCTCCTTGAGGGCAGAAATTTGTCTTTGGTTACTGATTTTGCTAAGTGTTTAGAGTATGTGATCAATAGTTGCGGAATGTTGAATGAAACATTGACTGGGTTTTTTGAATGGATCTAAAAATAGCTGTCCTCCTTGTAAACATACTTAAAATGAACGTCAGGCTAGAAAAGCTTCAAAGAATGGAAACTATATCAAAAAGATACAGGCTTATTCATGAGTGAAAAATCTGTACTTCTCAGATTGGAAAGAGAAAATCTGAGAATAGGATTCCAATTGTATTGGAAGTATTGACAAGATTATCAAAACCTATTTGAACATCAAAGTACTAGCAGTCTTCAACTTTACTAATAGGTTGGCCTCTAAAATTTCAACTGTAAGCTAGCACTTGGAGCCTATTTTGCTGTAGCAAAGGGATCTAAGTTGCAGTTGGATTCCTATGTCCATGTCCAAATGCCTGTTGCTAATCATGTGCCATTTATGACAGAACTCAGAGTTCCAGCCAAGAGGCCAGTAATAATGCCCCCAGTTCAAGTGACGGCTTCCCCCAGGGTTAGGGGCTTTTTGCAAGTGATGAGAGAGGATTAGCATGGAAGACAGAATGAGGCAAATTCTCGAGTACCACATCCCTTAACCACATGGCTCGTCTATAGATAATTACAATAAAGTCACTGCCATATTGGGGCGGTGAATGGGGTGAAGTAGCACTGGAGTTGAGCTTTATATATGGTCATTTGTGAAGAGCTAGCTACATACGTTTAGGGATTCAACTTCTGTTAAAATACATGTAAACATATAAGTTGTTACTTATAAATTTGGTACAAGTTGAAAACGTGAATTTAGAGAAAAAGGGAGGCAGTCCAAAGGGATTTTTCTTTTTAAAGATTGGCACCTGAGCTAACAACTGTTGCCAATCTTCCTTTATTTTCTGCTTTTTTTCCCTAAGTCCCCCCAGTACATAGTTGTATATTTTTTCAGTTGTGGGTCCTTCTAGTTGTGGCATGTGGGACGCCACCTCAGCGTGGCCTGACAAGGGGTGCCATGTCCGCGCCCAGGATCCAAACCAGCGAAACCTCGGGCTGCCCAAGCGGAGCACGCGAACTTAACCACTCGGCCACGGGGTCGGCCCCTCCAAAGGGCTTTATGTTGTACACAGCAGTGAGCTCTGGGGTCAGCTGTCCGTACCAGATACCATGGAAGGTGACTATGCTCACAGCTTATTCTCTCCTGCCACCCTCAAAGGCACAGAGAGGGGAGCCACAGTGGAGTGTTAGGAGCCCAGAAACTAGAATTAGCCTGTCTGGGTTCAGAGTCTGATTCTACCTTTGCTCGCCAGCTCTGTGACTTTGGGTAAGTAATTTATCTGAGCTTCAGTTAAATAAAGAACTCAAAGAGTTGCTGTGAGGATTAAATGGAACAATGCAGCTATGCTGCCTAACACAACGCGTGGCAGATGGCATGTGCTCCATAAATGTTAGTCACTGTTATCATTAGTTTGATTCAATCTGACATTTCTTATTTCAGAAAGACAGAGAATAATTGCCTATCTTTTGGCATCAGTGTCTAACTTGAACACTAAATATCTTTGGACCTTGACATGGATTTTTACATTCTCCAAGAAATTACTACTGTAACACAATATGGTAATAAAACGGTGAACTTTATTGAGAACTTTCAAGCATCATAACTTGAGGAAGTATTTCTCAGTTCAGTTTATCAAAATACTTCAGTTTTCCAGCTGGATCTGGGATTATCTGTTAAAAAAACCAAATTATTCATTTTAAAAGCTGATATACATCATTAGTAGTCTGACATTAGTTGCCTATCTCTTGAGTAAAGAAGATAAAGATCATTTTTGTGTACCAAATTATATCACATATATATATTTGAAAAACTGGATTTGTCCTACCTGCTAATCTCAGCTATCCCAAAAGGAAAATAATTTAATAAATTAACATCTGTACTCAAGCACCCCAAAATTTACTTACAGCTCTTCTCTTGGCCACCAGGCTTCTTCAGGTTTGATCTAATTAAATCGAACACGTTATGAGAGCATGGCTACAGATGTTAATCTATTTTTAAAATCATCTGCTGATGAAATGTTGGCATGCCACAAAAACCTGATAGAGGGGCAGTGTGTTCAAGCGGATTTTTTGGAGGTCCAGAATGCAACCCTTCTAATCTCAAACTGCAAAGTAAAAAACCCTCAGATACACCCTAAAGTATTACCTTCTGTAACTATTTAGTGAATGAACAAATACTCTGAAAGAAAAAATGCTCTCTCCTAGGGCATCACAGCCTTAAAAACCTACGAGATGTTTTTTGAAATTTCCAATATAATTTGACCTCCCATTAACTATGTTACTTCACAGTTATAGGTAAAGTACATCTATCCCTATATATATATTAAAAAACCTACTGTAATCAGCTTATGATAGTTCTGTATGTTTTCTTCAGAATTTTTCTTCAGCATAAAATAAATGTTACCTAATTTTTCAGGCATCACTTCAAGGAGTATTCTGTCTTTGCCAATTTATAATCTCTCTGCATTTAAATTCAATTTGCAAATACTATGGAATAAGTACTATGTGCCAATAGTGTGCTGGGCAGTGGGGATACAAGGATAACTGCCAAAGTCCCTGCCTGTGAGGCCGTACAAACACGTGGGGAGGATGTCCGTGTACATAACTGTTTTTGACGCAAATGAACAGTACGATCATGTATGACACAGACTGTGTGACTCAATGGAGGCCAAGATGGCATCAGGGAAGGCCTCAGAGTGGAGGTGGCATCTCAGTTGGTCTTGAAAGATGAGCAGAATTAGAGAAGGGGACAGGTATTCTAGGCTATAGAAAGAATAGGCACCTGAGCAAAGGCACAAAGGTATGAAAAAGCAGGGCTTATTTTGGGGAAAAATAAGTCGTGATTTGGTGGGAGCACAGCGGCGTGCATTAATCATGGGGAAGATGGCCCAGGAGAGGCTGGTGGGAACAAAGAATGCAAAGGCTTGAAGGCTGTGCCCAAGTATCTGGCCTTTGTCCTGTGAGTACTGGAGAGCTTCCAAAAGGTTCTGGTTTGGAGAATGGCATGCGGTGGAGAGGAGAGAAGCCGAGGGCAGGGAGGCCTGTGCAATACACAGGAGAGAACGGACGGAGACGGAGATGAAAACTTCATCTGTCTTCAAAGAAGCACGACTACAAAGCCTTTTCTGACCCGACATCTCCCCTCTCTAACTCCTCTTTCCTTCTCCCCTTCACAGCTGTATTTCTGGAACCAGTTGTTCATACTCCATCTCCTCCTCATCCTGCCCCGCCCTCCTCCTCAGAGCACTCCAGGCAAGCCCCTGCCCTCACTATGGTCACTAATGACTCCACATGGCTCAGTCAGTGCACTGCAGTCCACTTCTCCACGCCATGCGACACTGGCCTCCCTATCCCATCCCTCGTCGCTCCCTTTGTTCCCGCCGCACTGAAGCCCTTTCTGGTCCTCGAACATGCTAAGCTGGTTCTGGCCTCGGGGCCTCTGTCCTGCTCTTTCTTCACTGCTCTATGCATGACGGGCTCCCTCTCTTCACTCACGTTTCAACTCAAATGCCATCTTAGAAGTCTTTTCTGACCGCTTTATGCCCACCCCAGGCACTATCCCATCAACCTGTTTCTAAAAGCATTTGCCACAATCTAAAATTAGAATGAGAATGTGACTTTAAGGCCGGGACCTTGGCTATAGTGTTCACTAATAAATACCGCCTGGCTATCCTAATAGTTGCCATATATCAGGTGCTCAAGAAATGTCTGTTGAAAGAACACCCATAGAAACAGAGAGTAGAATGGTGGCTGCCAGGGGCTGAGGGTGGGGGAAATGGAGAGACGCTGGTCAAAGGGTACAAGCCTTCAGTTTTCAGATGAGTAAGTTCTGGGAATCTAATGTACAGCATGGTGACTGTGGTTAATAATGCTCTTTTGTATACTTGAAATTTGCTAGAAGAGTAGATGTTAAGCCTTCTCACCACACACACAAAAAGGTAACTATGTGAGGTGATGGATTCGTTAATCTGACTGTGGTAATCATTTCACAGTGTATACATATGTCAAATCATCACAGTGCACTCCTTAAATATATGCAATTCTGTTTGTCAATTATACCTCAATAAAGCTGGGAATAAAAAAAAGAATGCCCAAACACAGCATGTGATAGCGCATGTGCATTTTTATGGAGGGAGAATCCAAGGTTTTCATCAGACTCTCAAAGGGGTTTGTGGCCCCCCAAAAGTTAATCAAGTGGATATTCAACATGTTTTCTGAAATGTAAGCTACTCATCCTATAATACCCTTCGTAGTTAGCCTGTATTTCTTGGGAGCTCTTGCTGATCTCTTAGCACAGGCCTGTGACTGAGGGCGATGCTATTCATTAGTCACTGCTGGTCCTGCTCTGGCTCCAGGGGGAAGTGCCACCTACCTTGAAGACCTCTCCAGAAATGCTTTCTAAGGCTTCTCTCAGGTGATGCCTGCAGCTTCTGATTCATATTTCTATCTGTAAGCCTCACAATCAGTAACTGTAAACCAACATAATGACTAATTTATAATTTAAAGTACCTAGTGCTCAAAGTACCTTGAATGTCTAACTTCAAATCCCTTCTGAGGTCCATCAGATCCACGTAGAGGTGAGTAAGGTGGTATTTTAACATTAACTTTGACCCGCAAAGGCAAAGCTGTTTTGAAAATCCATCAAAAACTGGTTCAAAACCAGTGAAACGTTACTTTATCTGACCTGAGTGAGTGTAGAGAGTGAATTTCTACCTCTCATTGTCTATGGCTAATGGCACTTTTTTTTTGGTTTGCTAAGGAAGAAAGTCTTAGGAATCTATATTTTTCTTTTATTCTAAGATAATGATTTCTTCTTCTGACGCTTTAGTATTTTTCATTTCCTAACTACAGTTTGTGTAAAACTCTTGATTTTTAGAAGATAAACATGTTATTTAAAAAAGGTTCAAGCAAGTTTCCAAATTGTATTTTGGCCAGAGACTACTTTAAGGATTGTCTATAAGTTATACAGCCTCCATAAATGAAAGAATGTACCTGTTTCAATCTTTTCTTTCTTCAAATGACAGAGAGAATCATTAGCTTCAATGTTAATTAAGCCAGATTTTCTCAAAAGCTTTTTTTTTGTTGTTGAGGAAGACTGGCCTTGAGCTAACATCTGTCGCCAATCTTCCTCTTTTTGTTTTCTCCCCAAGGCCCCAGTACACAGTTGTATATCCTAGTTGTAGGTCGTTCTAGTGCTTTTATGTGGGAAGCTGCCACAGCATGGCTTGATGAGTGGTGTGTAGCTCCGTGCCCAGGATCTGAACTGGTGATCCCTGGGCCACCGAAGCAGAGTGTGCAAACTTAACCACTTGGCCACGGGGCCAGCGCCTCAAAAGCTTTTTACTATACACAGAAAGATTCTGCTTCTGACTGTTTTCTTTGCCTACAATATAGGAAGAAATTCCATAGATGATCGCTGAGACCTCTGAATTTATTCTACCAAGTCTCCACTGTTCCCACTCCCTTTTTTTATTGGTATATTTCTCTGGATACTTGGCTTTAAAATTCACAGCATTAAGCCCCATATTCTGCTTTCTCCAGTTTCAGCTACTCTCCCTACAGTCCAAAAAATGCCTGTATGCTTATGATTTCTGCCTATCAACAGTTACTTCATTTACAAAACGAAGACAGTTCTATTACAAGGAAAGATTATCCTAAGGTTAGTATTTTTTTTTTTGGCCCCAGCTATCCCCTTAACAGAAAAATCAATTTGACTTACTGTTTCACTACCAGGTTTCCAGCCAGCAGGGCAGACTGAAAGGAACAAAAATTAGCAAAAGACAGTTTAAAAACAGAGTTCAGTTCTCTTCAGCAACTCTTGGCTTTTCTTTTTCTAAATGAAACTGAAAATCGAGCCTATATTAATGAGAACACTTCTGGGCCACTGAACACTTGACTTCTGTTAGCATGTCTGCTCTCCCCAAGGAATTTTAGTCATGGAGCTGATCAGCAGGCAGCTAATCTATGTCCATTTTTGCCAGTTATATTTAGTTACATTTGCAATATAAGAAACCAAATCGAGCGTTCCTCTAATATAGTTGGAATGTTTGGGAATCTGGTGAACTGAAAGGTCTGGGGACAGCAAAAATTTGTCTGAATTTACGTAAACTTTCACTAAGCTAATCAGCTGTTTCCTATAGTATCTTGCACTGATACTATGGTTTGCTGTTTGTCAAAAGAGACTTTCAAATTATTTGGAAAATAGGACTCCCCCTTGATTTAGAATGCACCCTGACCCAGGCACTGAGTTACACTTTTGAAAGGAATATATAACATATGTTGTACTTTAGCAAAATCTGACCTTTTCCATTTAGCTACTGCAAAAACTTGGAATGAAAGGATGAACTGATACATTACTAGTGTGATACTGAATAACCTTGAGGAAAAAAGCTAAATCAAATAATGTAAACATGCAAATAAAACCTACATTATTAAATATTGCCAGATTGGCACATTTTAAGTTTACAGAAACATAATTTGAAAAATTGCAGTAGCAGAAACTTTTCACTTTGAGCTTATCCAAAAAGACTATGCAAATAATGAATATTTTTGCATCTTATTCAGTAAGTAGAATATATTAGTGATATTTTGTTAAAAGCACTTTAAATAATAATTTGACCTGCTAAATAGATCTGCTAATAATTTGAAAACAATCAATCAGAAGACTCTGGCACCATCCAAATTACTTTTAGGATAAGAAACCAAACTAATTATGCTGCTCTCTCTCAAACTAAAAAATCAAAAGGCTCTGCAGTTTGGAAAGAAAGGCTACCTTCTCCATGTTTGTCGGTGTACTGGAATGCTTGAACCAAACGTAGTGTCTCATCCACCGATCTCCCCACAGGAAGGTCATTCAGAGTAATCTGTCTTAGGATTCCTTTGTCATCAATAATGAAGAGACCTCTGTAAAACACAAGAGTAGTAGAGGTGAGGCTATTTCATCTCCGTTAAGACAAATATTAATGTGAATCCTTGTACCATTCACACCACACTACCTACCTACTTGACTGATACACACACATGCGTGCACACACCCCCATACCTACACATCTACTGTATAATTTGGGATTATCACTGTTAAATAATAGCTTTAAAAATTTGTTTTTGGCTATGAAATGTACTGTAGTATATACAGTTGAATCTTCACGTGTAGTTAAGTTTGGGATTTTATGGTACTGTAAATGAAATGATGAAACTACATAGCAAAGCTTTTTTCTGGGTGAAGGAGTGATCCATTTTTCTTATCACTGGCTGTTGAGAATTGTTTGTATTTCCTTTGTCAGTGGTAGAAAAAAGATGAAGTCACCAATGTAAGTGAAGCTACCTTTCCCTCTAAATCTCTGTATGTCTGATTCACTTCTATGGACTGAGGAATAATGAAGTAGTTTGACCTAAAAGATCTGCTATTGAGATAGAGGTGGCATTGCAAAGTTAAAGTAGACTACAGATGAACATTTCCAAAGGACTTTATTGTCTATTTATTTAAGTCAATATGGATTTCAACCCAATCCTTACTTTGGATTAGAAAAAGACCTCAGGTACTGGGGCTAATTGCTTTGTATACAAGTATTATAAATAATAATGAGATATATTTTTAGTAGAAATACATGGAATTTCACACCTGTTACATGAAATCTTGTTTCATAATTGTATTAAACATTACTAAAATGTTTCTGCTTATCTTAGAATACATTTTTTGAATGAGCAACTTGAGTCTGAATCAACTAGGGCTCACTCTCCTTGGACAAGGTCACCTTAGCCAAACTTGGGCAAAACTGTTAATTACTTCATCTGGGTGTTCTTTCATGCAGCTACTTTTACAGTTTGTCAGTGGCGATCAGATCTGCTTTGAAGTAAGCGAGCATGATCTGGAATTATGAGCTTGCCTCTATCACATATATCATAGCAACACACAGCCACAAAAAGAAATCTGCCTTTTCTTTGGTAGCAAGTTCTAGCTTCTGTTTTCTGTTTTGGTTTTGTGAACTGCTTCTTTGGTAGACTTTGAGACTAATACATTTGCCATAGTTGGTGTAATATAAGAAGAGACAGGTCATTCTTACAAAAAAATCAGAAATTAAAATGGCAACAGAAATCTCAGTATCAACCCCAGCAGCTAAAGGTAGGAGGGCAATGCTTTCAAATGTCTGCAGGAAAATGCCTTTCAATCTAGAATTCGATACTCAGCCAGATTATTAATCAAGCACGAGAGCAAGATAAAACATTTTCAGACAGGGAGGGCCTCAAGCATTTTACCTTCCAGTGACCTTTTATTAGAAAGCTGTGAGGATGTGCATCACCAAAACAAGGGATTAAACAGAGAAGGCAGGCATGGGAGCCAGAGAATTAGGCATCTAACAGAGGAGAAGTGAAGGCAAGTCCCAGGATTCTGGTGCGTAAAGTGCTAGGATAACAGCTACATAGTCAACTTAGAGAGTGGCTGGTCTGATCTGAAATAGGAAGATGGAAGATTCCAGAAAAGATAATTGACAGAGGAAAAATGCAGTACTTAGAAGGTTATAGTTCAGCTGGGGGGTTTAGAAAGAATTACTGATGGATATATAGAAAACTAAGGGAATGAAAAAAGTGTAGTTTGTTAGCTACAAGAAAATCAAAAAGTTTACCAGATAGGGAATGTAATTCTTAGCACACTACACTTAAGAGCTTAAAAGCAAACAATATTTATATAATATAAACATGAACTATTAACTTAATCCAAAATTGTGACATATTATACTGGGAGAATAAATTTGGGGATGGCATAAGAAAGATAAAGTCTTATTTACCATTATGAATAACGTCAAAATTGATAAATCCAGGCAAAGCATAAGACCTTCTTTAGAAATATGGAGATAAATAGTGAAAGCCGTAGCTAAAGAGTTGAAAGTAGCTTCCTCCAAGGAGGAGGGCTGGGGGCCGGGAGGGGACTGTTGCTTAAGACAATCTGACTTTTAAAACCTATGTGCATGTACTACTTTGATGAAAATAAAAAATAATTAAAAAAAAAAACTATTGGTTCAGATCACATAAAATAGCTAATATTAGATAATTTTACTTGGTTAATGTTCAAACAATTCCAAATTTTAAGATTGCCTTGATCTTTTTAGTGGCATATTTGTTCTTTGCGAATTAACTTAGTAGTAAACTCTATGGAAGTAGAAAACATTAAAGACTTGACAAGTACAAAAAAAAAGAGAAACTATTGGTAGTGTACATGATACAATATGGATGAACCTTGAAAATATCATGCTAAGTGAAAGAGGCTAGTCAGAAAAGAGCACATATTGTAGGATTCCATTTATATGAAATGTCCAGAATAGGCAACTATAAAAACAGAAAGTAGATGAGTGGTTACTTAGGGCCAGGGGAGGGGAATAGGGGGAAATGGGGAGTGACTGCTAATGGGTATGGTGTTTCTTTTTTTGAGTAATGAAACTTTTCTAAAATTGATTGTGGTGATGGTTGCATAACTCTGTGAATATACTAAAAATCACTGAATTGTATACTTTAAATGGGTGAGTCGTATGGTATGTGAATTATATCTCAATAAAGCTGATTATTCCCTTAATTTTTCCAACTCCAAAGACACAGGTTTGCTAAATACGATGACACTTGTATTTAGAAAAACCATTTCTGGAGTCAGTTTGGAAAAGAGAAGAAAGAAATGGACAAGGAGTTTGGGGACCTGGGTTCAAGTCTGGCTCTGCAATTAACTAATTATATAACTTTGCCTAAGTTCATGAACTCTATGAATCTGTTTAGGTGTAAAATGACAGAGTTGGTCAAAGACCTCTAAATAATCTTCCAGCTCTAACAGTCTGTGACACGCCCATAGTTTAAGTAAAGCACTCCCCAATTATTTCAAATAGTATCTATAACATTTTTGCAAATAGAGCAAATATTTCTTGATCAAACTTTCTATCTTCTAACTCCATTTCAAGGAGGATTACACATATATTTGGATTTGTCATAATGTAAAACTACTGAAAGGTACCTAAGAGTGTGGCCTGAGTCTTCCAGATATACGCCATAGTCCTTTGAGATCTGATGGGTCAAATCTGAAAGAAGTGGAATCCTTATTGGCCCAAGTCCTCCCTGTCTTCGAGGGGTATTAATCCTGTAACAAACAGAACATTTACCTTCAGAGTTAAGTGGCAGATATCAAAACAGCTTTTTCTCTGCACATGCACACAAAATGAATGAACACACAATGTGTGTAATGTGTAAATATAGAGATACACATCGTATTTTTAATGTATGGACATACTATATTTTACTAATCTCTAGTGATAGACATTTAAACTGTTTCCATTTTTTTTTGCTTTTATAAACACTGCTGGAAACATCTTTGCATTCTCAACTTTATGCACTTGTCTGATTAATTCCTAGAAGGGGAATTGATGGATCAAAGGATATGCCCTGTTATAAGCATAACCTTAGAATGGTGATCACAAGAAAAAGGCTTGAGAGATAGGCAGAATACAACTGGATGACATTTTAATGTTCTGAGAGACAAAGAAACGCAAAGTCCATTTGAAGCAGTGAAGGAAGTAAGTTATAATCTCAGACTCATCAGTCTTCATATTTAAGTATTCTGTAACTTGAAACCTGGGGATGTGGGCTGGGGCCCTAATGGGAGGGGACTGACAGCAGCTAAAAAACAGGGAAATACTGCTCCAGATGTCTGCAGATGTCTTTTGACATTCAAGTAGAAATCTCTGGTTAATATGAGACCTATCCAGCTGAGAATGTATCCCCAAAAATTCCTTGGGAAAGCAATCCCAAATTATTTGGGATGACATAACTTTTTCCTTAGTGGATTTGTATTTTAATCCTACAAAGATTTAGAATTACTTTAGAAATGATGAAGCAAATTAAACCCATAGTTTTAATATTTTTATATTAAGAAATAATCAGTATATGTATATTATTTATAATGTTTAAGAGAATTTGGCATATTAGAATAACAGATTCACTTTGTGATTCCATTCAAAATGTATAATTTGAAATTTTACTCAGTTTATAAATAGTAAAGAAACATTTTAAAAGGACTTAAGACACCCTATTTGTTTATTGTATTTGCAAGAATTACTTAAGTTTTTGGGAAGGTTTGTCTGAAAATTGAGATACTTAAAGGAAATCAAATATATTAAATATATAACTGCACTTTCAAATACTTAAAAGAACTAGTTACTTAAGTGAATGTAAATTAAGTTTAAATTGTAGCTCCTGAACCAATTAATTAATAATTGTAAATGGAGAAAAACTTGTTTTGAATTTGCTACTTTAGTGAATTGAATATTACGTTTGATGAAAATAGTAAGAATAAGAAGAAGTTTTCACATATTGAAGTCTATGGGGAAGCCATTCTGGATTAAAACTGATTCGGCCTAAAACTTGTTTTTCCCAGAGCAGCCTGACTTACGGCCCACCGAACATGCAGTAGACATCTGCTTTTCCCAAAGCAAGGAATGCACTTGTTAAAGATAGGGATGAGTGTCTCCCTTCCTCTGATGCCAATACCAGTACTTCTTGGAAGATAAGCTTTTCTTCCCAGAAAACCCAGGTCAAGTTGACCAGCTGTGTACATGCTAAACTGCAGCAAAACATCTCCTTGTGACTTTGAAAAAAAAATTGTATTCCTGTCATGCTTGATGTGTGTTCTTTGTTCTGCAGTGGTATATATCCACGTTATAAACCACGCTTCTCCAGAGTGCTTTCTTCCCTGATGGAGACTGCTCTTCTGGGCTTGTCCTCAACTTGGCTCAGATAAACATCACTTTATTGTTCTAATCTATAGATTGGCTATTGATTATTTGCCTTGACAAGTTTTAAAACCAAAATAATTCTGAACAATCTTTATTGTGCATAAAATTTTGTGCACAAAAACTCATAGCAACATGTACATTTCAAATTTAGAAACATGTTGCCTAACTGCTCTCCAGAAATGCTGAACCAACTGTGTGTGTGAGAGTGCCATTTCTTCTCACCTTTGTCAAGACTGGATGAAATTTTTCAATATTTGAAATCTTGGCCAATCAGACAGGGAAAAAATGGCATCTCATCATTTTAATTTGCAATTCTTTGCAATTAATTACATGGAACATCTTTTCATGTTTAATACTTTTTTTAAATTTTTAAATAAATTTTTATATAATTATATAAATTCTATATGATTTCAAAAATTAATTTAAAACATCATTGCTTCTTGAAAAGTAATTACAAAAGCTATTTTGAATTTGACTTAACACTAGACAATTGTGTAACACAGAAATGGTATTTTAAAGATTTTTTTCTCCAGATTATGGTTTCCCAATTTATCATAATAAAGTAACCATACAATTCAGTAGTTTTTTGCTATGGATATTACATCTTTTGCATTTAACTTTTTATTTTCAAATTTTGAAATGTTTAATGAAATCCTTAAGCATTTTTACCATAATTTCATTGAACCAGCAGCTCTCAGAAAAATCTATTCACGAATTATCTGATAAATAACTATATTCCTATCATGTTAAAGACTTGTCTGCCCATAATTTAACAGTAAATCCATTCTTTTCCCTACAAATGTAGGTGTAAGATACTGACCAGGCCAAATGGGTAAACTGTGAATCAACAGAGCATGCTACCACTTCAGTATTTATAGATCTGAATTCTTCAATTCTATCACCAAAGGCGATAATTTCAGTTGGACACACAAAAGTGCTGAAAGTTAAAAAACAAAAAATCAGTATTTTCAAAATACACATAGACCTGAAGTTCAAATGACTTAGTTTTTACGAACACCTTTAGTATATAAAAATGCACATTAAGAACAATTTTATATATGAAACTTCTCGAGATGGTGTAGTCTAAAAGACTGTCATTTGGTCAAATATCATTTAATTAAAAAAAACATACAGAGTTCCAAATTATATCTCAATAAACTTTATTTTTATAACTTAATGGATCAGTGGTCAACCAATGTTCCCTTCTTTCTTATGGCAGCACCTCCCCCTACTTTATTAGCTTTTATTCAGTAATACTTTATGTAATGCTTTACAGCTTCCAAAGGATCTATACAAACTTTACATCATTTCACTATTTTTTCTCACATTCCTATACCAACTCTACGAGCTAGATGCATCTTATCCCTATTTTGGAGATGAGAAAATGCTCTCCCACCCCCTCCCTTTCTTGATAAGTTCCTCTTCTACCTTGTCTCCCGGTCTTGTTGTCGGAAGGGCATGTTCAGAGAGTATTACCTTAGAGTGGTGTTTTTCAAACCATGGTAGGAACTCCTTAAGCCAATTCCTGAGTTCCAACCAACATTTTAAAGAAGTGAAATAGAAAATATGAGAATACATCATACATAATCAGGCTAAGTTATGAAACATATATATGTATATACAAGTGCATATATATATGTGTGTGTGTGGAGTGAAATTAAAACTATTTAACAGCCTTAACTCAAAGTTCTCTCAAGCTCTGGACGTTTCTGAAAGGTCCTAGATGGGAGAAGCAGCTTGGGGAGGGGGTTGGGAAAGTGGCTATTTCCCATACCATGGAAGTTTTTCAGTATTTTAACTAGTATGGCTGTACTGGTGCATACAGACTCAATGTTACCCTGTACGCATGTGTAAGTGCATTGGGTGGCAATGACAAATGTATTGCCTACTGTGTGTCATAGTCAAGAAAGTTAGAAAAATGTAGGCTTAGGGGACCAGTTCCTACCACAGCCCAACATAGGCTTCTCAAATATTTCAGTTGTTCAAGTGGATGACTGCCAAACAGAGGCATACAGTTCTAATCTAGATTACGTCCCTGGAAACCTGGGCTATGATATGTATTTTTAATATTTTCCAAAAAGGTATGAATGGTCAGCCCTTGCTTTCCTTCCTATTGTCCCGAGAAATGCTACCAAGGGACACATTTGCTCAATTTGTTACTAAGACAGAGAAAAAGTTCTGGCAGAAAAGTGAAGGGTTATGGCTGTGACTTTCTCCCTTGCAGACTGTGGCAAATGCCACAGAATCCTTTCCCTCTAACCAGGCCCAGTCTGGAATTACATGGAAACAATAGAAAGAAGCTATCTTAGCTCCCTGCCCCAGAAGACCATTGCTAACATCATGTTCTAATTAGATATGTCTTATTCATTATGGAGTTTTAAATAACACTGGCGAAACAGAGGATACTTGTCTGCCATGTTAGACTAATTTCAAAATTCAGGTTTATTGTTATACGTATTTAACATGTGTTAACTTTTTGGTTTTATAGCAATATGAATTTAGAAGGTCTATCATTTTTTATCTATTAAAATTTCTACTTCAGGTTTCTATTAGAAATTATTATATTACACATTTTAGGTGGTCAAGTCACAGTACAAGTTGATTAGAAAGAAGGAAGTTCTTACCAATTTAAAAGACTGTGTATTATGCAGATTCATGACTTGTTTTAGTCTCAATGTTCTAATTTTTATAAGAATTCTTCCTATTTGGATTAGAGTAGGGGTCAGCAAATTTCAGTCCACAGGCCAACTCTAGCCTATCTTATTTTTTGTAAATAAACTTTCAATAGAACACAACAATACCCATTTGTTTATGTATTGCCTATGGCTGTTTTGTGTTACAGTGGCAAAGTTAAGTAGCTGCAATAGAAATCACCATAAGCCTAAAAATATTTACCATCTGGCCCTGTACAGAAAAAGTTTGCTGACCCCTGGTCTAGAGACAACCTATAGAGATGAGCTTAAGTATATCCTCTCTGCAAGTTTAAGTTTTATTTACATAGTTCTAGATAAGACCTAATGGAAAAAGGATCTTAATATCCAGTGGCAAAGATAGAAAAATCTTCTACTTACTTTTTGTAACAAAAAAATATATTCAAATAGAAAAAGATAAAAGTTAGAATAACTCTCTTTTTGGTATCTTTTCACTTTCATGGAATTTGAAAAACACTCAAAATAAAATTAAATCCTCGACGTGACTAAAGCTGCAAGAGTATTTACTTTTGAGTCAACTTTTTGACTATCTACAAAAGCGTTGACTGTCACAGAGTTAAAGGAAGAGAAACCGCCCCCTAACTATAATTTATATTAATAAGCATTATTCCTTAAGCATATGCAATATTTTCAGGAAAACGTTGAAATTGCAGGAAAGCAACAGATGCAGCAAAGAATAGTAAAACCACAGTTAAATGGTATCACCAGAGCAAAGGTGATTAATTTTAATTATTTTTTAATAAACAATAATTATTAATTAAATTATTAATTTTCTAGTTAATAGAGATACAGTAAACAGATTTGTGGCATAAGTCTTGCTTTTAAATGGTTTCTAAAATATCATCAGTCCATTTTCTTGCCTTAGTAGATACAGCTTAATGAAAATAATTATAGCTTTTCTCTAATGATTACATTATGATAACAGTCATATAGATAGAAGTATAAAGTATTGGGGTCAATGGGTTATGATTCTGAAATATATGGTAGATGTTACCTTCTTGAAAAAAATTCTTCATCTCAGCTTGCCTTTTAAGAACCAAGAGCTAAATAAAATAATTTCTAACTATTGATGTTCTTGAATAATGATTGATAATGACTGAGGTTTTACTAGCTGCTATGTACATGTATTACTTACAAATCAAGTGGGTAGAAGAAAAAAACCAGGTATTTCCCACGATAATCAGTTAACTTGAGCTCCTTAAATTCTCCATTTATCACAGCTGTTCCTTCCCAATAAGGTGCTGGCTTGGAAACTAAGAAAGAAAAATATATGATGTTTTGTAACGCTGAGAAAGTTGGTGGGATGACGGAAGGGCATCTTTAGGAAATCACTAAAAATCTAGGCTTCTAATCCTCTGGACCTCTTTGGCAGTCTGGTGAAGCTTACAGACTTCTCAGAATAGCATTATTGAATGCATAAAATAAAATATATAGAGTTACAAAGAAAACCAGTTATATTGAAATACAATTATCAAAATACTAAAAAACAAACTGGTGCTATAATAATACATGTGTCCTTTTATTAACACTTTAAAATTGCAAGATCTAGCAGTGATCTAATAACTACCCAAGATAGTGATGAGTGTAAATTACATTTTAGGATATCTGCAACAATCATAATGTGGCATGAAAATTTCGGTGACAGGTACAAGGACTGCTGAAGCTACTGTGGTTTGTTGCTGGTGTTCATAATGGAAGGAAATGCTAAATTTCAGTTGGAGGTCAGTGAAAATAAAGCCTTTTTTTCCTATACATGCTCACAGACCCCCTATATCCCACCCCTGCACTAAACCCTACTGGATACTTCACTATAGCCCCTCCAAGTTAATCAACTTCCTACATTTCAAATCATTAGATTTTCTCTCTCACATGACAGTCTTCCAGGTGTACTAATTTAAACGCTTGTCCAGTTTCTCACATACACACGGAGGACCTGCTGCAGAGGAGGCTACACTCCCGAAGGAGGAAATTTGCAAATACATGAGGCCAGGAGTGTCAAATCCTAGACTATGGGATTATTTTCCTAGAGGGCTTTGAAATAGGAGACCCCCTTGCACAGGTTTCCAGTGACCTGATGGAAACTGAATAGTTCCTGCCACTCTCCTGTGAGGGCATGGTGTAATTCTAGCCAACACGCTTTGAAAATAATGTACCTTGAACTTCCTTAACACATTCAGATAGCACTTAAACTTACAGAACCATTACATACATTGAAGTCAATACTTGCTTTCAAGTTTGACTAGGGTTCCTAGAAAGTACGGCTTATAATAGCCAGCGCTTATTGTATTTTGAATAATAGCCAACAATTTTGGTCACTCTGCAAATAGAGACAAACTTAAGATGAATTTCTCTGTGAAGTTAATATTTAACATATTATCACTTATCTTGGGCCAACAGCCTACCTCATATAAATATCCTGATCTGATTAGGTAAAGGCCAGGAGGGAGAATTAAAGAGCAGAAGAGTACTGAGCTATATATGCTTTACATATATTATTTAAAACGCTACTCAAGTGTGGGATTATAATTGTAATGATCTGTTACAAGGATACTCCTTAATGATTTTAGCATATTGAGAAAAACAAATCTGAAAAAGAAATTGATTTTGGAAATTTTGGGTTCTTGATTTAAGAATTGCAATGTTAGTTCAAAGAAAAAGAAAGTCATCAATTTAGGGAGCAAAAAGAATGTAGTTACTTTGCTAAGATCTATAAATGGAATTCCCAAAGCAACCCCTTGTATCCATTAAAAAACAAAACTTGTCCTGAATATAAATCAGATAATTAACAAAGATTCTGGCAAATGCAGAGCAGTAGAAAGAATATTTAAATCCCTTCTCCCTATAACCCCCACCAATTTAACTACCGTTAACGTTTTTATGGCTTTCCTTCCAGTCTTTGTCAAACAGACGAATTTTGACCACGTTGCACCCCTTTTAAAAAGGAAACAGTAAATCATGAGCAGTTTTTCATGTTACTAAAATTATTTGTAAGTATGGACTTCACGGCTCCATAATATTCCATCTTATGAATAAAAGTCCTGGTATCTTTAATTCTAGATAAGCCTCCATGTGACACAGAAATGTAGCAAATAACTAAAATTTGAAAAAGTTGGCTGGTAAATGGAGATCTATTATTACCATGTTTTGCTTCCATGAGCGGACTTGGATGGGATTTGTTTCTTATGAGAAATATATGTAAAGCCAGTAAACAGTTAACTGGCTGACATATTTCAAAATATCTTCCCAGGCAAGTAAAACCAATGGGACTTGGAAATACTAGGTTTTTAAAAGTGCAAGACTGGCTTTTCAAAAACAAAAGTCCAAAAGTAGTTAACTTTCAGTAGGAAAGAACTGCAAATGTTAAAGGAGGCAAAATAGTTTTTCTCACTTATCACTCCCACTCCAACCTAAGTTATAACAACATCCCATTGAACGCTGGGGATTCATAATTGTGAAGCATTACTTTTTTCACTGAATATGGGCACATAACATGCTGTAACTGAACCACAAAAGCCAAATACACATCTACAGAATGCCAAATGATCCGTAGGAAAAGCAGTTACTCAAAAGCAAGCAAAGGACCGTCTTCACTTTAGCCCCTCCCTGGCCACTTCTTTTTGGCTAATCTTAACATCCAGATGGAGCAGGCCACAACTTTCTCAGTATCTACTTAGTCTGACGTGTCCTTCCTGAAAGTGGCCATTAGCTGTGTACACTGGAAGGAATGCAAATAATCAAAAACCAACTGCCAGGACACAAATTTGCCACCAGGTTTATCATCAAACCAAATGCATTACTTCCAACCTCCTTTTCCCCCGTTTCCTTACAAAGAGCCTCCAAAATACACCCTGTAACAAATTCTTCATTTCTGAGAAACACAAAGAATACCCATTAACTACCTATACAGATTTTGGGGAAGAGCTTTTAATAGTCGTCTTTACAAGATGAAAAAGAAAAAAAAGAACAATGAAACATTTGCCCTCCTGGGCTTTTTGTTTAACCACTTTTCTGTTTAGTCAAACTTTCTGTGAATCATTGTTCAACTTATCAATGCATTCTTCCCTGAACTAGGACTTGAAAACGGACGTGATGTGCTGCAGGCACTTTGTGATGTCTGAGGAAGTGTGTGAGTTTGCACAACATCCTGCGATGCCTGCACGCCGGGGAACAGGGCCACCCTCTTTCCCTCATCTGCGGCTTTTGGGGTAACCACCACTTCTTCCAAAATCTGATTAGTGGAAACCATCCCTTTCTTCACAGCTGGCACCCCCCTCGATCCCCCCAACCCCCAGGAGAGAGCCAGGACGGCTCAGGGACCAAAGGCAGCCCAAGGTGCCGCCCAAGCGAGGCTCCGGGCACCCACCGCAACCAGGGTACACGTGTCACCAGACCCTCCCTACCACCCACCTCCCTCTGCCACTGGTCACCCCCCCAGCCTTGGCGGGGCACCACCTACTCTTGGCTTTGCTGAGGTGCAAGGAGTGGTCAGCGACCGAAACCCGGGACGCCTCCCCTGGGTATACTTGTCCACCCGCGTAGAAGTGGCACTCCTCTTCGCGGGTTCGGGGCCTCTCCTCTGCCTCCCAGCCCCGCAGAGGCCCGGCCGGCAGCAGGAGCAGCAGGAGCGGCAGCAGCAGCAGCCTTCGACTCGAGCCAGGGGCCGGAATAAACGCGGCGGGCAGCGGCCGCGGCGCCTCCATGACCACGCGAGCGCAGCCGCACGTCCCTTGGCGCGAGTGCGACTTCTCCCGCCGGCAGGCAGCTAGCACCCCGCGCTCGACGCCCGCGTGAGCCGGGGCGCGGCCTCGCGAGACCTGCTCCGCCTCCCACTCCCCCCCTCCCGCCCCCAACCTTGTCCCCAGCTCCCCCGCTCAGCGCACCCCCGCCCCTCCCCGGCCTCGCCACGCGGGCGCCTGACCCGCCTGCACGCCCTCAGCCAGCGTTTGCGCCTGCGCCCTGGGGCGGGCCAGGGCCGGGAGTTTAGCCCAAGTCTGCCAAGGCCGCTTGGTGGCATCATCCGTGACTGGCGTCGCGTGCTCCGCCCTGTGCACTCTTTCAGACATCCTTCCACGCCCATCGCTTCCACAAAGCCTCACCACCTCACGCCACCCGACACCGCCGCCCACCCCCCGCCCCCTGTAAGTGAAACTATCCTATCTGCCCTTGACGAGCTTGCATTTTATACTTCTAACAGTTACTCCTTTTTTCCTTTAAGAGATCTGTATGAACAGTGCCGTGAGTCCCCCATCTAGTTGCAGCCCTTTTAAGTCCTGGGAAAACTTGGAGAAGAAGGGTCTAACCATTTACTCTCCTCCAGCAGGCAAGGACAAACAGGCAGTCTGGTGACTTAAGTCCGTCTCAGTGTCTTTTTTTTTTTTTAAATCAAGACTTGAAAAGTTCCCAGGAAACCAGACTTTATCCCAGCACGGTGTTGTTCTATCTTCTGACAATTACTCCATCACATTGCAGGAGCCATTGGCACCCTTTATGCCCTGCAGAGTCCCCTTCTATCTTCCTGTGAGCTCTTGTCATCTTTCTGAATCCCACAGATGCCATCCTAACAGTTTGTCTTTCCTCTGTTAAACTGTCGGCTCCCTGGGGTAGAAATCTATGTCACATTCATCTTTGTTTCCCAAGGCATCTGGCACATGGCATTTACTCTTGTAAGCACTTGATTTTGTAAATAACACCCAATATCCCCGACAGCCTGTCTTAGTTTCAAGTTGCTTTCACATGTTATATCCTTGCTCCCTGGGACAACCCTTTGAGGCAGATGGGAAACCTACCCTTTCCAAACTCATCCCTCACCCCAGTCCTGCCCGTTATAAGTTTTATTTTCTGTTTCCTAATCCCAGTTTCCTGTGGGAAAAGGAGGAAAAATAGGAAACCACTTCCCTTTTGTCAGGGCATGGGGGAGCATCTCCTTACCCATAACGTCTGGGAACTCTTCACTTTCCGAAGGCCCGCAGACAGGAGTCCTCTGACGAGGCTGCTCTCGCTGCTCCCATTCTTCTCCTTCCCTGGCCTCTTGTTCCACATGGAGGGGGAGTGGGGCCCGGGGAGTTCGGGACTGAGTCCCAGGCATTCGGCTTAGGCCTATGCCTCGAGGTCGGCTTCGGTGATCCATAGTGACCGTTGGACAAATAACCACCAAGCCTCAATGAATTCTAGGTCCTAAGGTGGGCCTCTAAGTTTGGGAACTGGGAGAAGAAGCTTGGGGAGAGCGTTATTTCCTGACACCTCTGCTCTGGGCTAAGCTGAGGTGCCCTACTTGGCATCAGGGGCTGCCCACCAAGTGGGCCCCAGTGAACTTCCTGCCCACTGGAGAGAGTGGCCAGGTAGGCCAACTCCCAGGCACAAACTCTGTGCCCCTCAGTTCCAGTAGAACCCCTTGGCAGCTGACATTCTGGGTGGCAGTTGCTCTGAATCCTCCTAGCCAATGATATTTCCTGAGTGCCTGCCTCCTGCAGGCACACATTGTGCTGTCATAGTGGCAGTCACAAAAAGCTTGAGGTGGGGGCCCTGCCCCCAAGGCACTGACCATCCAGCTGGAGTCAGCTGCCCATATAAATAATATAAAACCGTCAGGCACAGAGGGATGGTTCTACGTATAGGATGCACCTCAGAAACACCTGAGGCGCTTAAAAACATTCAAGTGTATGGACCAAGCCCTGGAAATAATGATTTAAGAGGTCCTCGGTGGGGTGGGGGGTCCCAAGCATCTGTGGTTTCACAAACAAGTGTGTCTCGTTAAGAACCACCACTGATGGAGGTTAAGAGTGCAGATTATGGAGTCAGCCGTTTCCATGTTCCAGTCTGAGCTCTGCCACCTATTGGACTTGTAGCCTTAGGAAATTAATTTAACCTCTCTGAGCCTGAGTTTCACATTAGTACCTTCCCCATGTTGTGAAACTGAAATGATACCAGTTTCATGATGCAAGTGTAAAACCTAACTTGGAGTGTGGGCCAGACTCAGGGGCTCACTTCTAATGCGCTTGACAGGAAGAATGCTTTGTGACCTCTGACGCTAGGTCACAGAAAGGATAGTTTCTGTCTTGCATTTTGATTACTCATTCTGGGGGAAGACTTTTTGTCCAAATTTTTTTCAAGATAAAATTCACAAAACGTATAACTTATCATTTTAAAATGTGTAATTCAGTGGTTGTTAGTATAGTGACAGTGTTGTGCTTTGTGCTCACCACTGTCTAATTCCAGAACATTTCCATCACCCCAAAAAGCTTCTGCCTATTAGCAGTTAATTCTTCCCTTCTCCCAGCTCCTGGCAATGACGAATCTACTTTCTCTCTCTATAGATTGGCCTATTCTGGATGTTTCACATAAATAAAATCATATAATCTGTGTCCTTTTATGTCTGGCTTCTTTCACCTAAGTATAATGTTTTTAAAGTTTTATCTGTGTTGTGGCATGTATGGGTACTTCATTCCTTTCTTATTTTTTTTTTTTTAAAGATTTTATTTTTTCCTTTTTCTCCCCAAAGCCCCCCGGTACATAGTTGTGTATTCTTCGTTGTGGGTTCCTCTAGTTGTAGCATGTGGGACGCTGCCTCAGCGTGGTCTGAGGAGCAGTGGCATGTCCGCGCCCAGGATTCGAACCGTCGAGACACTGGGCCGCCTGCAGCGGAGCGCACGGACTTAACCACTCGGCCACGGGGCCAGCCCCCATTCCTTTCTTATTGTGGTAAAATATACATAACAATACTTACCGTTTGAACCATTTTTAAGTGTATAGTTCAGTGGCATTAAGTACGTTGACATTGTTGTGCACTCATCACCACTATCCTTCTCCAGAATTTTTCATCTTCCCAAACTGAAACTGTACCCATTAAACAATAATTCCTCAACCTCCCCTCTGCCAGCCCTGTCTCTGAATTTAACTACTCTGGGTACCTCATTTGGAGAAATGTGTGGTCAAATTTCTTGCCCATTTTATAATGGGGTTGTTTTTCTTTCTGTTGTTGAGTTGTAAGTGTTCTTTGTATCTTCTGAATGCTAAACCCTTATCAGATATATGATTTGCAAGTAGTTTCTCCCATTCTGTGGGTTGTCTTTTCACTTTCTTGGTAGGGTCCTTTGATGGTTTTAGTTTTGGTGAAGTGCAATTTAGCTGTATTTTTTGTTTTCTTGTGCTTTTGGTGTCATATTTAAGAAGCCATTGCCTAATCCGAGGTCATAAAGATATATGCCTATGTTTCCTTCTAAGAGTTTTATAGTTATAGCTTTTGTGTTTAGGTATTTGATCTTTTTTGAGTTAATTTTTGTAGATAGAGGGAAGTAGGGGTCAGGAATACTTTTTGAGCACAGACTGTGTGCCACACATTGTCATTGGGAGGCAATAGTAACAAAGCAGATGTGTCCCTGCTGTTATCGAGCTAAAATTCCAATGGCACTCACAGACATTAGTCAATGGTCACATAAATGTCTAAATGTAAATTTGACCACGCACTGTTTCTGATCTGTAATGGGGGCCCAGAGAACGCAAGGGTTGTGGGGGAGAGGCATACCCTCGCGTCATTGGGAAAGTTGCAATATGCAGTATGGCTCTGTGGTATGGAGGAAATCCCTGTCTGACCCTGTGATGGGGACATTTGTAGGTTCCTTGAGGGACCTCAGAGTGCAGGCCCTGCCACACCCAGAGTCTTTCCTCTGAATAGCCACTTAGATTCCTTCAGTCTTTAGGCCTTTTGTGACCCACCCCTGTGTTGGGGTCCTTCTGTTCCCCTGTTCTCACTTGGGCTGATTTCCTTTTGTGACACTCTCATGCCACTGTCTTTTGTGGAGTCCACATTTGTGCCTGGAAGCACAGGGTTTTCCGCATTTGCTGGCAGTTCAATTTACATCTAAGGCTATCATTTTATTGTCTCTTCTGCCAGGGACAGTTCCAGCCCCAGCCTCTAGACTTTACTTGTGTGAGTCAGACACTAGTTTCTGTGATCTTCAACCTACAGGAGACACAAACTTTCTGAAACTTTTTGTGATTTGCTTGAGGTAGCAACACTTGTCTCTCCCTCATTCTAGGAGAAGTCATCCACCAATTCATAAGGGCACTCCAGCAGCCTCTAGAGAAGACTATGTGGGAAGAAACTGAGGCTTCCCATGAACCGCCAGTCACCTTGTGACTGCACCTCTTTGGAATCAGATCTTGGAGCTCCAATTGATTTGATGACTGCAGCCTCATCACGGCCTCATGCGATGCCCTGGACCAGAAACCCCTAGCTCAACAGTTCCCGAATTTCTGACCCACACAAACAGTGAGTTTGATAAGTGGTCATTATCGTTTGATTTTGCAGTACTTTTGAAATACAATTTGCGTACATAAGCTTCACCATTTTAGAGTGTACAGCCCAGTGGTTTTTTTTTTTTTTTTTTGTTAAAGATTTTATTTTTTTCCTCTTTCTCCCCAAAGCCCCCGGTACATAGTTGTATATTCTTCGTTGTGGGTCCTTCTAGTTGTGGTATGTGGGACGCTGCCTCAGCGTGGTTTGATGAGCAGTGCCATGTCCGCGCCCAGGATTCGAACCAACGAAACACTGGGCCGCCTGCAGCGGAGCGCGCGAACTTAACTACTCGGCCACGGGGCCAGCCCCAGCCCAGTGGTTTTTAGTATATTCATTGTTACACAACTGTTGCCACTATCATTCCAGAACATTTCTATCACCTCACGATGACACCCCACACCTCTTAGCAGTCCCTCTCAGTTCCCTCTACTCCCCATCACCTGATAACCACTCATCTACTATCTGACTCTGAGGATTTGCCTATTGTGGATATTTGCTGTAAATGGAATCATACACTATGTGGTCTTTTGTGACTGACTTCTTTCATGTATCATGATGTTTTCAAGGTTCATCCATGTTGCAGCGTGAGTCAATCATTCATTCCTTTTCATGTAAAGGCTTTACTTTTTTTAGAGCAGTTCTAGGTTTATAACAAAATTGAGAGGAAGGTACAGAGATTTCCCATATACCCCTTGCCCCAACGCATGCATTGCCTCTCCCATTATCAACGTCACTCACCAGAATGCTATATTTTTTACCAAGGATAAACCTACGTTGACATATCATAATCATCCAAAGTCGAATTTACCTCAGGTTCACTCTTTGTGTTATACATTCTATGGGTTTGGAAAAATGCATAATAACATATATCTATTGTTATAATATCATACAGAATATTTTTAATGCTCTAAAAATCCTCCATCCTCCTCCTTCATTCTTTTTTATGGGTGAATAATATTCCATTGTAAAGATATACTTCATTTTGTTTATGCATTCATCGGCTGATGGACATTTGGGTTGTTTCCACTTTTTGGCTATTATGAATAATAATGAATAATAACCTCTCCAGAGAGTCCCATAGCCAGTATTAACTCTTTTTTTAAAAAAAATTTTTTTTGAGGAAGATTAGCCCTGAGCTAACATCTGCTGCCAATCTTCCTCTTTTTTTTTTTAACTTTTTATTAAGATGATAGTAGTTTACAACCTTGTGAAATTTCAGTTGTACATTATTGTTAGTCATGTTGTAGGTGCACCACTTCACCCTTTGTGCCCTCCCCCCACACCCCCCCTTTCCCCTGGTAACCACCAATCAGTTCTCTTTGTCTCTATGTTTAACTTCCACCTATGAGTGGAGTCATACAGAGTTCGTCTTTCTCTATCTGGCTTATTTCACTTAACATAATACTCTCAAGGTCCATCCATGTTGTTGTGAATGGGACGATTTTATCCTTTTTTATGGCTGAGTAGTATTCCATTGTATGTATATGTATATATATATATATACCATATCTTCTTTACCCAATCATCAGTTGATGGGCATTTAGGTTGCTTCCATGTCTTGGCTATTGTAAATAATGCTGCAATGAACATAGGGGTGCATGGGACTTTTGGAATTGCTGATTTCAAGTTCTTTGGATAGATACCTGGTAGTGGGATGGCTGGGTCATAGGGTATTTCTATTTTTAATTTTTTGAGAAATCTCCATACTGTTTTCCACAGTGGCTGCACCAGTTTGCATTCCCACCAACAGTGTATGAGGGTTCCTTTTTCTCCACAACCTCTCCAACATTTGTCACTTTTTGTTTTGGATATTTTTGCCATTCTAACAGGTGTAAGGTAATATCTTAGTGTAGTTTTGATTTGCATTTCCCTGATGATTAGTGATGATGAGCATCTTTTCATGTGTCTGTTGGCCATCCATATATCTTCTCTGGAGAAATGTCTGTTCGTGTCCCCTGCCCATCTTTTGATCGGGTTGTTTGATTTTTTGTTGTTGAGCTGTGTGAGTTCTTTATATATTATGGAGATTAACCCTTTGTCAGATAAATAACTTTTAAATATTTTTTCCCAACTAATGGGTTGTTTTTTTGTTTCAATCCTGTTTTCCCTTGCCTTGAAGAAGTTCTTTAGTCTGATGAAGTCCCATTTGTTTATTCTTTCTATTGTTTCCCTTGTCTGAGGAGTTATGGTGTCCGAGAAGATTCTTTTGAAACTGATGTCAAAGAGTGTACTGCCTATATTCTCTTCTAGAAGACTTATTGTTTCAGGTCTCAGCTCTAGGTCTTTGATCCATTTTGAGTTTATTTTTGTGAATGGTGAAAAAGAATGGTCAATTTTCATTCCTTTACATGTGGCTGTCCAGTTTTCCCAGCAGCATTTGTTGAAAAGACTTTCTTTTCTCCATTGTAGGCCCTCAGCTCCTTTGTCGAAGATTAGCTGTCCATAGATGTATGGTTTTATTTCTGGGCTTTCAATTCTGTTCCATTGATCTATGCACCTGTTTTTGTACCAGTAGCATGCTGTTTTGATTACTGTAGCTTTGTAGTATGTTTTGAAGTCAGGGATTGTGATGCCTCCAGCTTTGTTCTTCTTTCTCAGGATTGCTTTAGCAATTCGGGGTCTTTTGTTGCCCCATATGAATTTTAGGATTCTTTGTTGAATTTCTGTAAAGAATGTTGTTGGGATTCTTATTGGGATAGCGTTGAATCTGTAGATTGCTTTAGGTAGAATGGAAATTTTAACTATGTTTATTTTTCCAATCCATGTGCATGGAATGTCTTTCCATCTCCTTATGTCGACATCAATTTCTTTCAGGAAAGTCTTGTAGTTTTCGTTGTATAGATCTTTCACTTCCTTGGTTAAATTTATCCCAAGGTATTTTATTCTTTTTGTTGCGATTATCTGCTGCCAGTCCTCCTCTTTTTTTTTGCTGAGGAAGGCTAGCCCTGAGCTAACATCCATGCCTGTCTTCCTCTACTTTATATGTGGGACGCCTACCACAGCATGGCTTGACAAGTGGTGCCATGTCCCCACCTGGCATCCAAACTGGCGAACCCCGGGCTGCCGAAGCGGAACATGCACACTTAACTGCTGTGCCACTAGGCCGGCCCCAAGTATTTTTTTTTTTTAATTTTTTTTGGATGTACATCATATTTCAAAATCTGGATACATTACATCATGTTCACCACTCAAACACTAATTATAGTGCATCCCCTCACATGTGACCCTAATCACCCCTTTTGCCCTCCCCCCTCCCCCTTCCCCAATGGTAACCACCAGTCCAATCTCCAATGCTATGTGTTTTTTTTTGTCATTTTTATCTTCTGCTTATGAGTGAGATCATATGGTATTTGACTTTCTCCCTCCAAGTATTAACTCTTAAATAACCAACCATCCTGTGGTCACTTCTAAGCAGTTGGAAGCTCAGTGTACTATAATAATCAAAACCCTATGCTCCCGAATACTGGGAAATTTCTGTCTACACCAAACTGGTGCCTTCATGGATTTTCTCATCTTGCCAGTGATGTATGTATATGTGTATATAGGATGGATATAGTACTTCTTTTTGCTTTTCCTTTCTTCATTTCCTCCCTCCACTTTTTTCTCTTCTTTTTTTTTTTTTTGAGGAAGATTAGCCCTGAGATAATATCCGCCACCAATCCTCCTCTTTTTACTGAGGAACATTGGCCCCGAGCTAACATCCGTGCCCATCTTCCTCTGTTTTTTATATGTGGAATGCCTGCCACAGCATGGATTGATGAGCAGTGCATATGTCCGTACCCAGGATCCGAACCAGCAAACCCTGGGCCACCAAAGCAGAGCGTGTGAACTTAACCACTATGCCACTGGGCCGACCTCCCTCCCTCCACTTTTTGACCACCACTCCTGATGTGGTCCCCAGGGAGAGAGGTGCGTGTGGAGAAGAGTACACCCTGGCATGGTCAGTAAAGTTGTAATGTGGTTTTGGGGCTGTGAACAGAGGAAATCTTGAGCTGACGCTCTCATGGGCACATTTTGAGCTTCCTGAAGGGACCTCAGACTGCTGGCCCCTGCCTCTTTGGGTGCCCTTCCTCTGACTGGCTACTAAACTTCCCCTCGGCCCCTAATCTCTTGTGACCCTCACTTCTGTTGGGTCATTGCTTCTCTGGATGTTCTACCTTGGTGCTTTCCTTTTAAGACAGCCCGAGTACTCTCGCTTTTACAGGGTTTGCGTGTCGTCTTGTGGAAATCACAGTTCTTTTCTTCACGTGAACTGCATGTGGTGGAAGTGCAGTTCGTGTTCAGTCCAGCCGTCTTATTGTATCTTCTGGTCAGGTGATCCCAGCCCTCGATTCCTGACTTCATTTGCTTGAGTCAGGCGTTAGTTCTGGTGAAGAAGACATGAGTCAAGCTCTTTTGCATTTGATTAAGGTCAGGAGGAAGTAATCTTCCTCCTGTCCTCATGAGGGTGGAGAAAAAGCTCACCATTGTTGCTTTCTCAAGGTCCACATATGACCTTGGAAAAGACAGACTCTTCCTCTGCAGGGCGTCTCCATGCCTAGCTTCTCTTCCTCCGTGAGTCAGATACTAGTGCCTGTCTCCATTTGTCTGAAGGGTCCAGGGGTGCACTCCCATCTGGACATTAAACTCCCCTAAATACCCAGGCTTTTGTGGCCCTCTCTTCTGTTGGGGTTTTCCATCTCTCCAGGTGCTCCTCGAGTGCTTTCTTTGTAAGACTATCGTAGTCCTTTCACTTTTGCCGAGTTCATATGTCAACCATGAAAACACAGTTGTTCTTCGGCAGGTGTTAGAAGTGCTGTCCGCCCTAAACCAGTCCTTTCTTGTACCTTGAGACCCAGTCAGTTCCTGCCCTAGGTTCTCAGCTTTATTTCTGTGAATCACACACCAGTCCCACTGTCTCTCTAACTCCAGGGGACATAGGTTAAGCTGTCTGAAGCTGTTTGTCATTTGCTTGAGGCAAGGGGGAAGTAATCTTTGTCCCTTCTCCATGAGGGTAAAGGAAATACCCATTATTGGCTTTTTTTCAGGGTCTACATGTAAACTTTGGAAAACACATTTCTTTCTTCTGCATCTGGAGGAAGTAAAGTGCTCTCGCATGTCAGCCCCCATCTGTCTTTACTGGCAGGGGCAGCTTGAGCTCCAGCTGTTCTTCCTACATGAGTCCAGGGAACATGAGTGAAGCTTTCTGAAATGTTGCACTTGGATCAGCCATGCCAACCCTGTCTCATGAGGCAGTTTTCTTATTCCCTCCAGGGTCTGTTGACACATGGAGGTTTCTGCCTTGCCCTCATGCGAGTCTAGAGCTGCAGAATAGAAGACAACCTAGCTACAGTCTAGAACTGGCTCCTCCACAAGGGAGTACCCTGCAACTTGCATAGAGGTCATTTGTCCCTTTTTGTTACCCTGTCGTCATTTTGGTACGTGGGACAAGGCTCACGGGGAGCTGGCACTTTTGCCTCCTTCTTCATTTTACTCTCTTTTTAAGTATTAAAGTGTCAAAATGTAAAAGTTTTTGTGTTTTTAGTGGAATAATAATTTGGGCTTTGGCCTTGCATGTCTCTGTGCATGAGATGACAAATTTGGACTGGAACGTGGAGCCAAAAAAGTTATGAAGCCCTTTTGTTAGACAAGAGGCCACTCTGGCCAGGTTTGTGTCTAAGCTAGATTCCCCAGCATCTGATAGTGCATCCTCTAATCTAAGTGGGCAAGAGGTTCAATAGGGTCCCCCCACTAGGAGATTGTGCATTCCATGTTAAAATGGATAAGGCATCAGGGATCTGTGGCACCTGGGTTGACCCTGTTTGAATCAGTGGATGACACAAGACTCTCCTTCTCTGGCAGCACAGCAAGGTTAGGTTAGGAGAGATTGAGGCTCCCCTGGATCAGTTGAGCAGTGAAGGCCAGGTTATGAGAGGTGTGACTTGCTGGGATCTGGTAGCACACCCTTGTCTACGTGGTGGGTGAGGGGGAACTTAAGGATCCTCTCACTGTCCAACCTCTTCCAGGCTGTGTGGGCCAGTTTAGGAGTAAGGTAGATTCTCTAGGATGCTATTGGGTATGCTGTGTGTTGAAACAGTTTGGATAGGCAGCTACAGGTAGGATTAAAATCACCTGTCCAGTTGGTGCCTAATTATTGTTAAGAACTTTTTTTTTGCTGAGGAAGATTGGCCCTGAGCTAACATCCTTTGCCAGTCTTCCTCTATTCTTTTGGCTTGAGGAAGATCAGCCCTGAGCTAACATCCGTGCTAATCTTCCTCTATTTTGTATGTGGGTTGCCACCACAGCATGGCTGATGGGTGGTGCAGGTCCCCTCCAAGGATCTGAACCTGTGATCCCAGGCTGCCGAAGTGGAGCATGCTGAACTTTAACCCCTGTACCACGGGGCCAGCCCCAAGAGTACCTTTATTGTGGCCCAGAGATTGGCTGAAAGTGTATGCATATTGGTGCTTACTACTGCCAATTTCTCCCTCTGCAGGTCTCCCTCCCCCTTATTTCCTGGGCTCTCAACTGAGGAGAGTAGATGAGCTCCAGGAAGCTGATGTTGTAGTGTCTGTGTAAAAATACCTGTGGTCTGTGTTTCTGCAAAAAGTGTCTGAATGCAGCTGATAGAACTTGCAGTGAAAAGATAAAAAGTTAAAAGTTATTTTGAGACTGCTGGGAAGATGGTGACATAGGAGGACTCTGAACTCTCCTCCTCCCATGGACACAACAAATTTACAACTACCCTTGGAACAATTTACCCTAGAGAGAGAACCGGAAACTGGATAAAAAGAACTCCCACAACAAGGGACAGTGCTGATTGAGGTGAAAGAGGCAGAAATTCCTTTCTGGAGAGAAAAAAGCCACCTTCTAGTTGCGGCACTTCATGGCCAGGAGCAATCTTAGGGTATGAAGCTTTCCCTGGAGGAGTGGGGGATCTGAGTGGGAGGGCTTTGCCGTAATAAGCAGCTTTTGAACTCAGCACAACTGAGATGAGTGTCATAATATCTGGCTTTGCTGGCTATTAACAACAACAGGGAATACCCCCAGAAAAGCTGTCTAACATAAGAGAAAGAAAACCCTGCTCTTAAAGGGCCCATGCACAAATTCACCCATGTCGCAAAGCAACACAAAATCACCAGAAAGTAAGGTGCACAGTCTTTTGGTGGAAAGAGACTCACTTGATAGGCTCTGGGCGCATCTTGGTGGAAGGAGGCAGCTGGGACCACCTCCCCAGGGACTGAGACATTAGTGGCAGCCATTATTGTGACCTAGTACAGATGTGCTGACACAGACACTCGTAGACACAGTTGGAGTTCTTCCCTGCCTTGTTAGCCCAGGGGTCTGCTCCACCCACTAGAGCACTGATTTAATCCAGCTCAGCCAGGGCAGACAGCCCACCCTAGGGACTGGCCCTACTTAACAGTGAGCCTTTGGGCAACTTATGGGCCCGCATAGGCAGATTGTGTGGGACCTTTGCAGCAGGGCGAGTGGGTCTGCCTCTGTGGGGCAGGGCATGTGTGAGAGGCAAGTCTTTGTTGGCAGAGTATGTGGGACCTCTGTAGTGGGGCAAGTGGGTCTGCTTCAGTAGGTGTGTAGTGCACGTGGGGCAGGACTGTATTGTTGGGGAACATGGGCCTGTGGGCAGTGGGGCTTTTCAGCTGCAGCAGACTTGTGCTTCTCAAACAGCCACATAGGGGATTGGCTCCACCTTCCAACGCCTGAAACAATTGTGTGCTGCTTCGCCTGAGACCAGCTCTACTTAGCTGCACTACTGAGAGAGCTGACAACAGCCTTGCAAGCTGGAGGCCTACAGCAATTGCAAGCCCTTGAGCCTGCCAACCAGCCACACTGGGGGCCTACACACTTAACAAAAAAGCTACAATAGGAATGTGCTATTAGACCTTGCAGCCAGCTGTGCTGGGGTTCCCCACACCCAACAACGTGACTGAAGGGACTGTAGTAGCCACATGCAGCTGAGCATTATGACCAGCCAGCCAGGGGGACAGCCTAGCCTCTCTAGGCACCTGTAGCAAGAGCAACCCTGCCACAACAGAAAGACACACATAGCCCACACAGGGGTCACTCCTGGAACATTTGGAACTGGTGACAAGAGGGAAGCACACTGCTGCACCTCATAAAGCATCTCTTATATAAGGCCACCTCTCCAAGATCAGGAGATGTAGCTGACCCACCTAACGCACAGATATAAGCTCAGACAAAGAGGCAAAATGAGGAGAAAAAGGAATATGTTCCAAATAAGGGGACAGGACAAATCCTTGGAAAAACAGCTAAATGAAACAGAGATAAACAATATACCTGGTAAAGAGTATAAACTAATAGTCATAAGGATGCTCAATGATCTTGGGAGAAGACTGGATGAACACAGTGGGAACTTCAACAAAGAAGTGGGAAATATAAAAAAGAACCAATCAGAAATGAAGAATACAATACTGGAAATGAAAAATTCACTACAGAAAATCAATATCAGAGTAGATGACACAGAAGAATGGATCAGCAATCTGGATGAAAGAGTAGAGGAAATCACCCAAGCTGATCAGAAAAAAGGAAAAAGAATTAAAAAGAATGAGGACAGTCTAAGGGACCTCTGGGACAATATCAGGCATACTAACATCCATATCATAGGTGTCTCAGAAGTAGAAGAGAGAGACAAAGGGACAGCAGAGAATCTATTCAAAGAAATCATAGCTGAAAACTTTCCTAACCTGAGGAAGGAAACAGACATCCAGGTACAGGAAGCACAGAGAGCACCAACCAAGATAAACCAAAAGAGGCCCACACCAAGACACATTATAATTAAAATGTCAAGAATTAAAGATAGAGCATCCTAACAGCTTCAAGAGAAAGGCAACAAGTGACATACAAAGGAAGCTCCGTAAGGCTATCAGTTGACTTCTCAGCAGAAACCTTACAAGCTAGAAGGGAGTGGCAAGATATATTTAAAGTGCTGAAAGGAAAAATCCTGTAGCCAAGAATAGTCTGCCTGGCAATGTTATCATTCAGAATGGAAGGAGAGATAAAGAGTTTCCCAGACAAGCAAACACTATAGGAGTTGATCACCAAGAAACTAGCCTTAGAAGAAATGCTAAAGGGACTTATTTAAGTGGAAAAGAAAAGACCACAAATAGGAATAAGAAAATTATCCAAAAAAAACCCCAAACAATAAAATCACTGGTAAAGGCAAATATACAGTAAAGGTAGCAGATCAGCCACCTATAAAGCTAATATGAAGGTCAAAAGATGAAAGTACTAAAATTATCTATTTCCATGGTAAGAGGGTAATGGATACACACACACACACAAAAGAGGTTAAATATGATATAAAAAATATAAAATGTGAGAGGAGGGAAGTAAAAGAGTAGAGCTTTTAGCAAAAGGTCAAACTTCAGAGACCATCTACTTAATATAGATTGTTGTATATGTAGGTTATTATATATGTACCTCATGGTAATTGTAAACCAGAAACCTATAATAAATTGGCTGATTGGATAAAAAACAAGACTTGATATGTGCTGCATACAAGAGACATTCTTCAGACCTAAAGACACCCACAAACTGAAAGTGAAGGGATGGAAAAAGATGCTCCATGAAAACAGCAATGAAAAGAAAGCTGGGGTCGCAATGCTTATATCAGACAAAATAGACTTTAAAATAAAAACTGCAACAAGAGACAAAGAAGAGCCCTACATAATGATAAAGGGAACAATCCAACAGGAGGATATAACACTTGTAAATATCTATGCACCCAACATAGGAGCGCCTAAATGTGTAAAGCAATTATTAACAGACATAAAAGGAGAAATAGACAGTAACACAATAATAGTAGGGGACTTTAACACTCCACTTACGCCAATGGATAGATCATCCAAACAGAAGATCAATAAGGAAACACTGGCCTTAAACAACACATTGGACCAGATGGACTTAGATATATAGAGAACATTCCATCCCTAAACTGCAGAATACACATTCTTTTCAAATGCACGTGGAACATTTTCCAGGATAGATCACATATTAGGCCACAAAACAAGTCTCAATAAATTTTAGAAGACTGAAATAATACCAAGTATCTTTTCTGACCACAATGGTATGAAACTAGAAATCAACTACAGGAAGAAAATTGGAAAAGCCACAAGTCTGTGGAGATTAAACAAAACACTACTGAACAATGATTGGGTCAATAAAGAAATCAAAGAAATAAAAAAATACCTGGAGATAAATGAAAATGAAAATACGACATGCCAAAATTTATGGGATACAGCAAAAGTGGTTCTAAGAAGGAAGTTTATAGCAATTCAGGCCTACCTCAACAAAGAAGAAAAATCTCAAATAAACAATCTAACAGTGCATCTAAAGGAACTGGGAAAAGAAGAACAAACAAAGCCCTAAATCAGTAGAAGGAAGGAAAAAATAAAAATTAGTGCAGAAATAAATGAAATAGAGAATAAAAAGACAATAGAAAAAATTAGTGAAACTAAGAGCTGGTACTTTGAAAAGATAAACAAAATCAACAAACCTTTAGCCAGACTCACCAAGAAAAAAAGAAAGAAGGCTCAAATAAAATCAGAAATGAAAGAGGAGAAATTACAACAGACATCTCAGAAATACAACAGGTTATAAGAGAATACTACGAAAAGCTATATACCAACAATTGGATAATCTAGAAGAAATGGACAAATTCTTAGAATCTTACAACTTTCCAAAAGTGAATCAAGAAGAAATAAAGCATATGAATAGACCAGTTACTAGCAAGGAGATCAAAACAGTAATAACAAACCTTCCAAAAAATCGAAGTCCAGGGAATTCTACTAAACATTCAAGGAAGACTTAATACCTGTCCTTCTCAAGCTCTTCCAAAAAATTGAAGTGGAGGGGAAGCTTCCTAACTCATTCTACGAGGCCAACCTTACCCTGATACCAAAACCAGACAAGGACAACACAAAAAAAGAAAATTACAGGCCAATATCACTGATGAACATCGATGCAAAAATCCTCAACAAAATGCTAGCAAATTGAGTACAACAATCCATTAAAAAGATCATACACCGTGATCAAGTGGGACTTAGTCCAGTTTTGCAAGGATGGTTCAACATCTGCAAATCAATCAACATGATACACCACAGTAACAAAACGCAGAATAAAAATCACATGATCATCTCAATAGATGCAGAGAAAGCATTTGGCAAGATACAGCATCCATTTATGATAAAAACTGAATGAAATGGGTATAGAAGGAAAATACCTCAACATAATAAAGGCCATATATGACAAACTCACAGCTAATATCATTCTCAATGGAGAAAAACTGAGAGCTATCTCTCTAAGAACAGGAACCAGACAAGGATGCCCACTGTCACTACTCTTATTTAACATAGTATTGGAAATCCTAGCCAGAGCAATCAGGCAAGAAAAAGAAATAAAATGGATCCAAAGTGGAAAGGAAGAAGGGAAACAGTCACTATTTGCAGATGACATGATTTTATATATAGAAAACCCTAAAGAATCCACCCAAAACCTTTTAGAAATAATAAATTAATATGGTGCAGGTGCAGGATATAAAATAAACACACCCAAATCAGTTGCATTTCTATACACTAACAACGAAGTAGCAGAAAGAGAAATTAAGAATATAATTCCATTTACAATTACAGCAAAAAGAGTAAAATACCTAGGAAGAGTTTAACAAAAGAGGTAAGAGAACTGTACACCGAAAACTAAAATATATATAATTATTTTTGAGGAAGATTAGCCCTGAGCTAACATCTGTCACCAATCCTGCTCTTTTGTTCTGAGGAAGATTGGCCCTGAGCTAACATCCATGCCCATCTTCCTCTATCTTATATGTGGGATGCCTGCCACAGCATGGCTTGATAAGTGATGCTTATGTCCACACCCAGGATCCGAACCCGTGAACCCCGGGCCGCCGAAGCAGAATGTGCAAACTTAACCGCTCTGGCACCGGGCTGGCCCTATAATACATTGTTGAAAGAAATTGAAGAAGACACAAAGAAATGGAAAGATAGTTTGTGCTCTTGGATTGGAAGAATTAACGTCTTTGAAATGTCCGTACTTCCTAAAGCAATCTCCAGATTCAATGCAATCCCTATAGAAGTTCCAATGACATTTTTCACAGAAGTAGAACAAAAAATCCTAGAATTTGTATAGAATGACAGAAGACCCCAAATAGCCAAAAGAATCCTGAGGGAAAAGAACAAAGCTGGAGGCATCACACTTCCTGATTTCAAAATATACTGAAAAGCTATAGTAATCAAAACAGCATGGTGCTGGCACAAAAATAGACACACAGATCGGTGGAACAGAATCAGAGCCCAGAAATAAACCCACACATCTATGGACAGCTACTTTTCGACAAGGGAGCCAAGAACATACAATGGAGAAAGGAAAGTCTCTTCAATAAATGGTGTTGGGAAAACTGGACAGCCACATGCCAAAGAATGAAAGTAGACCATTATCTTACACCATTCACAAAAATTAACTCAAAATAGATTAAAGACTTGAATGTAAGACCCAAAACCATGAAACCTGTAGAAGAAAACATAGGCAGTACGCTCTTCGACATCGATCTTAGCAGCATTTTTTCAAATATCATGTCTGACCAGCCAAGGGAAACAATAGAAAAGATAAACAAATGGGACTACATCAAACTAAAAAACTTCTGCACAGCAAAGGAAACCATCAACAAAACGAAAAAACAATGTAACAATTGGAAGAAGATATTTGCAAACCATATATCTGATAAAGGGTTAATATCCAAAATATGTAAAGAACTCATACATCTCAACAACGTAAGAACAAACAACCCAATTAAAAAAATGGGCAAAAGATCTGAACAGCCATTTTGCCAATAGAAGATACAGAGATGGCCAACAGGCACATGAAAAGATGTTCAGGGACAGCCCTGATGGTCTAGTGGTTAAAGATCTGTGCACTCCACTTCACTGGCCTGGGTTCAGTTCCCAGGCACAGAACCACACCGCTCATCTATTAGTGGCTGTGCCATGGCGGCGGCTCACATAAAAAAAAAAAAACAAGATTGACAACAGATGTTAGCTCAGGGTGAATCTTCCTCAGCAAAAAAAAGAAAAGATATTCAACATCACTAATTATTAGAGAAATGCAAATCAAAACTATAATGAGCTATCACCTCATGCCTGTCAGAATGGCTATAATTAACAAGACAAGAAATAACAGGTGTTGGAGAGGCTGTGGAGAAAAGGGAACTCTCATATACTGCTGGTGGGAATGCAAACTGGTGCAGTATTGTGAATGTTCATGCAGTATCAGACAAAAATTTCTCTCATGTTCTACACTTTCACTGTATTATGGTGTCTTGTGGGTTGGCAAGTTGAAGGTATTATTCCCTGTGGCCTTCCATGCCCACCAGAAGGGAGACTTACGATCCCCAACAACATTCAGGGGCTACCCGCCAATTACAATACTTGAAATGATGTGGGTGGTTTCACACACTGTATCCCATATGTGGCCAAAGAACTACCGCTGTCTTTCCCGAACTAGAGTATTCCATGTTCCTGAGAGAAGGGGTTGTTGCTGCTACAAAATGGCTACGAAAGGCGACCAATTTATCTTACAGTAAAAGAGGGAAAATTACATCGGGCTTTGCCCCACCTGCTTTTGGCGGATTGACTCCATGGGATTTTAAACTCGCTTTTCCTGGAGGCCGATAAGGTCACATTGCCCTTTTGGAAAAATACAGGCATGATCCTGCAGGTCGACTAGCCAAGTATGGAACAGGACCTAGGGGTAGTAGCAGACCTCATCAATAAAGAGTTTGGTGACAAATGGCAGTAGGTGATGCAGAAATGTACTGAGCTCCGTAAGTACAGTGAGTGGGAAAGAGTGACATTAAGGATGTGTTTGGGAAAATGCCCAATGGGAGTATATGCATTCAGGCTCCTGGTCCTGCCAGCTGTGCTGCAGGACAAGGAGTGAAGATCACCTGGTCATCTATGACCGAACCCATGTTCCAAGCCAGTCTGGCCACAGCTGCGTTGCTGATGACAGGAGGAGCATCAAGAGACCTAGACGCCCTTGCTGAGATCTGTGCTCTTCAGACTGATGTTGTCTAGCACATTCAGCACCAACTTTCCACCCAGCCCTTTCTCTTTTCAGTCAGTTTGGGCTTTAACTGTGGCATTTCCCCAGCAGGTAGCTCCCATTTCAACCAGATGTTTGATTATGAGTTTGGGGAAAGTGGGAGGAAGCCCAGATTCAGGACAGCAAAGAAAGTGCCTATGACACTGATAACTGCTTCCAAAATTTCTTTCCTCCTCCTTCCACCTCCACTTAGTGGGCTAATGTTAACAGACCTACTTTGATAAGGTTTTTGTCCAGTTAGCACAGTACCTCACCTTAGAATATAGAGTTCTAGGCATTTATCATTTTGGACTTTGGAGCGTCTGCCAAAATGCTTATATCAGAGGACCAGTTGCTTTCAAAATCCAGTTCGAGACAGACTTTCAGAGATGTGTCTGACCCATAGCTCCTTCCCTCACTGCACCCTTAATTGTAGACACTGGGGGTACATTTCCTTTTCTACTTTACATATTTCAAAAGTGGGAGGAAGCCAGTGTCCCTTCATTGCCATCATTCTATGAGATACCTGAGTGCGTGAAGACCCTGCCGCATATTGACTCCCTTCTGCTTTCTCTGCACTCAAAGCCTTCTGGTTGTTCTCAGAGAGAATTTTTGTATTGGATTATCTCCTTTTCAAATCGTTCCCTCAATGTTCAAGTGGAGTATTTGGACTAGTTAGTATTCTCTGAGAGCCTCTTTTTTTTTTTTTTTTTTTGAGGAAGATTAGCCCTGAGCTAACATCTGCCACCAATCCTCCTCTTTTTGCTAAGGAAGATTGGCCCTGAGCTAACATCTGTGCTCATCTTCCTCTACTTTATATGTGGGACACATGCCGCAGCATGGCCTGACAAGCGGTGCATAGGTCCACACCCAGGATCCGAACCGGCGAACCCAGGGCCGCTGAAGTGGAAGGTGCAAACTTAACCGCTGTGCCACTGGGCCGGCCCCTGAGAGCCTCTTTTATATTTTTTAAGGTCCCCTGAAAAGATTGATATTTGTTGGCTTTCGAATTCACTGTAGCTTCTGGTGTCTAGTCAATCCATGTGTGGTCCTGGAATTTTGCAAAAACCATTTCCCCCAATTTATGCTCCTCCTACCTTGTGCATCATGACATGTTAGGTGTCCAGTTGCCAGGTAAGAAGTGTGATCCCAAATTTGCAATGAAGTGGTGGTGGCATCTCGGACGGCCCTATCTCCATGTTGGGCCCTGGTGTCAGCTCCTGCATGGAGAGGGCATTCAAGGCCTCAGCTGCTTTTGACAAATTTACTTGATGGAATTTTTAACCTCTTAATTCCAGAGACTGCTAAAGCCAGAATGCATTTTTGGAAAAATATAGTTGATCCTGCTGGCTAAAATGGGACAAGTTGACAGTGCAAAGGGCGGGAGGAGAACCTGGATGTGCTCCATGGTCATTCAAGGGTGGATCTCATTTAGGAAACCACAACCACATGTATGGAAGATGAGTATGTGGAAATGGATTCCATTAGGATTTTTCTAGCCACTGCTGGAAAAGTATCTTTAAGTGATTTGGATCCAGTCATCATTGTGAGAACCGCTGCATTTTTTGTGGTTATCACTCAGCATAATGAATGAGAACATGGGGGACATGGGGAAGAAAAAGACAATGAATGAAAAGGGGAAAGACAGGAGAAAAGAGGGCTGAACTGGGAGAAATCCAGGAAGACAACGTGGGTGTAATGTGGGTGTAACCCAGTGTCCCTTCATCCCATCCTTCTCTGGATTGTCAGGTTGCATGCAGACCCTGCCACATATGTGAAGGCATTCAGCTCTTTTCTGGGCTAGTAGCCCCCTTTTTATTCCCAGAGGATCATCTCCAGTGTGAAATTCTCCTACCCATGTCAAGCAGAGGGAATTTATGCTAGGGGATTTTCTCAGGAGGCCTCTTTATTTTTCGTATTTTCAGTGTCTAATTAAAAAATACTAGAACAGTATGCTTGTTCATAGCTGAGAAGTCACCATGTATCATAATCTCCTGCCTTGGGTGATCAAACAGTCCAGAGCGGAGTGCCCTTCTGCAGTCCTCACTGTGATGGCCAGGCTCCAAAAGAGTGTATTCAGTTGGGAATTTGTTTACTCTGTCTGCAATTGTGTTATTGTTGAGCTTGCCCTCATGGCCTCAAAGAGAAAGTAACTTTCTTCTCTTTACGTATGAAAACTGGTTTGGGGAGCTGTTCTTCCTATGCATGGGAAGAAATCTCGGGAAGTTCTTATAGTTATATGATTACTCTTAAATAATCTATCCTGCTGTTACTTCCAAGGATAGAAACCCAGTCTAGAATAATAATCATAACCCCTAACTCCTGAACATTGAAAAATTTCTTTCTACTCCCATTTAGTGCCTGCTATTTATTGGCCCTGTGTCAATGGGAGAGGTGTGTAATCTCTCGGAGCCTCGGTTTCTTCTAGTGTAGGTGGGAGATACTTCATGACCCTCACTATGTGAAATGAGATGATAAATGTGAAGCCTTGGTACAGCTCCTGATACTAAATATCACAGTCTCCTTATAGGATTGGGGTCCTGGCCCAGGTCAGAGAACCACTGCATACTTTATAAACATAACTAGACAGAATGAGTGAAAATGGGAGAGAAGTAGTGAAAAATAGAGAAAAGGGGAGTTTGCGGGTGAAGTGGAGAAAAGAGGAGACGGAAGAGTACCCGGAAGTTGTGGTTGGGTAAAGTGGGGAAAAGCCCGTATCCCTCTTCTTATCCTTGTAGGAGTTGTCAGGGAGAGTGCAGAGCTTCCACATAAGTGACTACTTTCATTTGTCTCTTGGCCTGAGTCCTGCTGGTTGTTCTTAGAATTTGTGTATTGGAATATCTCCAGTGTGACGTTATCCCTACACTTTTAAGCTTGTGTGTTTAGACTTGTGGATTTTCTGAGGCAGCCTGTTTCATCTGTTTATATATTTAGGCTTCTTGAAAAGACTTGGTATTTGTTGACTATTGATTCCACTGCAGCTTCAGGCGCCTGGTCACACCAGGCCCTCCACTGTGGGGAGCCTTTCATTTTGTTGTTTACCAGTTTCTGCATTTGTACTATTTTCCTGTTGTAAAGAGACATGTTGGGGGTTTCAAGTGGTTTCTTTTGTCATTTCAAAGGCCCCTTGGAAAGTACTAGAAAAATATATTTGTGGAGAGCTCACAAGTCCCACTGTATCATCTTCCTCATTGTGGTATCAAGTACTGTAGCGTGGATGGCTTTATGGCTCTCTTGCCGTCCTCGCTAGGACTTCTGGGATGTCGTACAGCTTTGGAGCATCGTCACGTTGGAATTTGATCAATGTTTCTTCATTCTGGTTTCTGTTGATCTGATGTAAATAGGGTCTAAAAGAAAGCAATTTGATTCTTTTTCTTTTTCCTGTGGAAACTGTGTTGGGGACCTCTTCTTCTCATGTCTGGGAGGAAAACCTAGGATTGTCCCATAGCTTTTCTGGCTGCTCTTAAATAGCCAAACGTCCTGATGCCACTTCCATTTTATAAGAAATGTGTTCCAGTGTAGTAATCAAAACTCCAATTCCTGAATCTTGGGAAATATCTTCCAGTCCCAGCTGAGGCCTGCTTGAATATTGGAATCCTGCAAGTGATGTGTATGTATGACCTGTGAGGAGAAATAGACAATCAGTTTTTGCCTATCTTTTTTCCATCTGCTTCCCTGTTGAGCTCGTTCTCACCCTACTGCTGTAGTCCCCAGAGAAAGAAGGGCTTTGGGAGGAGAGCACACCCTGGCATGGTTGGCTAAGTAGAAATGTGGGTCTGGGGCTCTGCATTATGGAGGAAATCCTGAGCAGATGCTCTAATGGGGACATTTTCATTTTCCCTGGGGACTTCAGACTTCGTACTGCTGCCACATGCAGGGCCTTTCTTCTAACTGGTTACTTAGATTCCCCCCCAGTCCCTAGGCCTTTTGTGGCCTCCATCTCTGTTGGGCTTCTTCTGTACCTCCAGGCGGTTCTCTTGGTTGGCATTCCTTTTAAGTAATTCTCAGACGACTCTTTTTCTCAGGTCCACATGTTGACCCTGAAAATCAAAGATCTTTCTTATGTAAATGATGGCAAGGCTGTTCACTCACTGGGTGTACTCTTACTGTCCCTTCTCCAGGAGCACCTGTAATTTTGGCTTCTTAATTTTCATTATGTGGGTCAGATACTAGTTCCTGTGTTCCTCAACCTTCATGGTCATCAGTCAACCTTTCTGAAGCTCTTTGTCAATGTGAAGCTCTTTGTGCCAAGGGGGAAACAATCTTTGTCCCTCCCTTATGAGTGTGGAGAAAATGCCCGCTACACTGATAACTCTCTCTACGAATTCTCTTCTCCTTCCTCCACCTCAGCTCTTTTATATCTCTGTGGTAGGTGATGGGCTAATGCTAGCAGATCCTGTTTGTTTCCACTTCTTTTCAAGATGTCCTAGCCCCTCACTTTAGGTTTCGGCAGTTGACATTTATTGTTTGGCCTTTGGAGCCTCTATCAGTTTGATAAGGCTGCCATAACAAAGTACCACGAACTGGGGGGGTTAAACAACAGAAATTTGTTGTCTCACAGTTCTGGAGGCTAGAACTTCTCTCCTTGGCTTGTAGATGGTCATCTTCATGTTTACATGGCATTCTCCCTGTATATATATCTGTGTCCAGGTTCACTCTCCTTTATAAAGACACCAGTCATTCTGGAATAGGGCAACCCTAATGTCCTCATTTTAACTTGGTTACCTCTGTAAAGTCCCTATCTTTAAATAAGGTCACATTCTGAGATACTGGGTATTAGGACTTCACAGATGAATTTTTGGGAGGACACAATCCAACCCATAACAGAACTTCTGCCAGATGTGTTACCCGAGAAGGCATGTGTTCAGCCTTCATTGAATGAAAGTTTTCAGGAATGTGCCTTTCCTCTGACTTGGCGCTAGATGCACCCTAGCCCCTAGAATTTTGTGACCCAGCCCTCTGTGATGCCTCCTTGTTTCTTTCCAAGGGCTCCTCTTGCATCCTTTTATTTTAATACAGTCTCAGGCCACTCACCCCGTACCCTCCGCAGGTGGACATTGGAAAGCACAGTCCTTTCTCTTGCGTGTGGTGCAAGTGCAGCTCCCTCCCTAGTCAGTCTCCTGTTGTAGCTTCTGGCGGGGGCAGCTCTAGCCCAGCCCCAGGTTGTGGACTTCGCTTCTGTGGATCTAATACTAATGCCAGTGTTTTGCTAATTCCAGGGTACTTGAGACAAACTTTTTGAAACTCTTTGTCATTTGCTTGAAGCAAGAGGGAAATGCTCTCTGTCCTCTTTCTTATGGCTGGAGAAAAATCCTACCACTCTCTTTCTCAGCATTGACATGTCCACATGGAGAATACAAAACTTTCTTCTGCAGGAGGTGGAGGTGCAGGTCCAGCCCCCTTTCATACCTCCTGGCTGGCATGGCTCCAGCCATAGATTCTCTTAATATATGAGTCAGACACTAGTCTCTGTGTCTTTTAAAATCAGGGCCATGAGTGAAGCTTGCTAAAGCTATTGCACTTACATCATCCATCACATCCCTCGTCCCATAATCCATCAGGGATCTCCAGTCATGCAAAGCAGAGTTATACAGAGAAATACATGGTAAGTGATGGATGGCACCAGCTTTGTCCAGCAAAGAGAGTTATGACTTATGGGTATCCCAGGAGGAGAAAGTCCTGGTATTATCTATGTGTAGGGCATTGCATGGACATTTTGCACTGGTGACTTTGCACATATCAATCTAGGCCATGCAGGGAAAAGCTTGAACACTGCTCATTTGAGTGTTGGAGAATGCCGTGTGATCCCCCTAGAATATGAGAGGATGGGAGGCCTGTGAGGACTTCCTCTGAGAACATCTTCCACTTGCCTGTCTATCTCCTATGAAAGGTTGTCCTGAGGCAGTTTCACAGTCTGTGGTCCTTTGGGTTGAGGGGCTTTCTTCCACCTGTGCACCCCCAGATTAAAGCTGCAGAATAGAAAACACTACAGTGTTCACAAAACTGGCGTATATGAGCAGACTGCGTTGCTAAATTCTTTGGTGACAGGGGCCATGAGATCCTTCGCTTTTGTCCCTGAGACGCTACTGACTTGCTAAGGTCTGTGCTGTTTGGAATGTTGCTGACCTATGCCTTCAGAACCACATTTCTAACCAGATCTTCCCCTTTCAAAAACAAACAAGTCTGGGCTAAAGGTCAAGGGCCATCCTTCTCCAATAGCAACTGGAGACTTTATCCACTGGTCAAGGTGTGTTGGAGGCTTGACAACAATCATATTTTCCAAGTCTTTTCAGCTTGTATGGCCACTGGGGCACAAGACATTGTGTTGCCTTGAAGTGGGCAGCATTTCATGGACATAGTAAAAATTTTGTTTTGGATGTGGAAATAAGTCTCAGATTGGACTATGTGAGTTTATGGGTGGGCCCTTGAGACCCAATACATGCAATATGTTGTAAATGGTCCTGCTGAGTGTATTATGGGAAGAGTTATCTTAAGTATGTGTACTTCTCTTGATTGTAAGGGATGTTCCCAAAGGGGAAATGCCACAATTAAAACAGTGGTAGTGGGACGAGTGGACAGCTGGGAGCCCACCAGTCTTCCTCATCACAGCAATGAGGTATCAGTAAAGCACGGTAGGATGCTGGGTTGGAGGGGGAGTTAGTAAAAGAAGGTCCCTACAGTGATCATGGAACTGCTGGAGGAAGATATGCTTAAAGAAACTCCGCCACCCTACAATAGCCCTAGGTGGCCTATGAGAAAAGCGTGGCTCTTGATGCCTCAGCGTGCTGTTCTACAAGCTCACCCTGGCAGCGGTCCTCCTGACCCCTGAACTTCCAGATATCATGACAATCTAGGAGTCTCTTGTGCAGACTGAAGGGCTTTGTGTGCAGTTATAGATATGCTAATGCTTTCTTCAGATTCCACTCAATTCATGTGATCAGAGTCTATTTGCCTTCATAGGTTAGATTCCATGACATGTTAATGTGGTAACTTAATGAGATCTAAACTGTCCTATAATTTCTCACCAGCGCACAGGCCAAGACCTGGAGAAAACTGAAACCTCACCAGAGACTTCTCGGTAGTATTATGTGGATGATATTGTTCTGATTTGAAGGGCTGAGGACAATGTACCATTTGCCTTAGAGAGATGATGCAATTTCTGAGTAGTTGGCATTGGAAGATTACATCTGTCAAGCATCAGGGAACAGCCACCCAAGTAAAGAAATGGCACCCTTTGATGTGTTGTTTTCCCTTCATGGTACTTAATTGTTTACATTCATACACACACTGCCTTGCTGTTCTGCTGGAACATGAGAAGATAGAAAGCTTGTCATGAATTGCTCCAAGGCCATATCCTACTCTTCTCCCTATGCCTCATGAATAGATATCATGAGGCAAGTTCTCATCCTTTTGGGGTCTGTCGAGACAGGGAATTTCATTCCCTAATCACCCCCTTTCCCCAGTATAGAGCTGTAGTATAGACAACACTTAGCGTAGTCTAAAATTGGCTCCTCCACAAAGGAATATCCTGCAACTCGCATTGAGGACATCCAACCTCTTGTTTCCCTGATATCCTTTTTGGTGTGTGGCACAAGGTTCACAGGGATGTAGCACATCTGACTTATTCTTTTAAAAGTTGTCTTTGTGTGTATTAACGTGTCTCAGTGTAAAAGTAGTGGGTTTTTGTATCGTTACAGGAACAATCAAGTTTAGTCTTGTCCTTGGCTTTGCCTCATCTGTGTGCATTTTCTTGACAAATAGGTCACCCACTGAGGGGCTCAGCAAGTACGATGCCCTTTCCTTAGACAAGGGGCCCCTGTGGTCAGGTTAGTGACTCCTCAACAATGGCAATACAATAGTAGCACTCGCTTAGATAGTGTGTATGAGAGGCAACAGGGTCCTCCCAGTAGGGGATTGAACTTTCCAGCTTCAGATGTATAAGATGCCTGGGATCCAGTAGCCAACTGGATTGTGCATGCCTGGTTAGTGGATGAGATAACTCTTTCTCAGGCATGGTAACACAGCAAGGAGCAGCTTACGAGAAATAAGAAACCCTGAGATTTGTTAGTAGATCAGTCGTATATGTAGCTGGCCAGGCCTGAGGGGTCAGTTTCCTTCAGTGTTTGACCTGTTCCAGAGTATGTGGACCTGATTAGTGGTAAGGTGCATTTTCCAGATCTGATAGTATATGATGTTACCTGTTGAAAAACATCTTTTGGGTGGGCAGCGGGAGGTATGATTGAAACCACCTGAGATCCGTGATGTTCAGACATGTGTCGATCTAGAGCTTTCAACACCACCCTTTTAGCTAGATTTCACTTCTTTTGAGAATAAAGAGGCCTATGGTAGAGGTCAAGGTCCCTCCACTTCTAGTTGGAAATGGAGGCTTTGTGCACTGGTTGAAGTATGTTGGAGTCTTGATGGCACTCAGGTTGCCAAAAATAATACCTAGTGATTCCAGCACATGAGGCCAAGGAAGCCTGGAAAACGTGCCCAGAGCATCAGCTGCACAGTCAAGTAGAGAGGGCAATCTCTAGGTTCCATAGCTAGAAGTATCAGACCTGCCACCTGTAGATGAGGATACCAAAATGGAGTAATATACGTCAAGACTTCTAAAGTGGAGCTGGGAGGCCATTAAGGAAGTGAGCCTTATGCATATCCACAGTCAGGTGTGGACCGAACTTTTTTTTTCTTTCAAGAGAGGCACCTGAGCTAACAACTGTTGCCAATCTTCTTCTTCTCCTTTTAGTTTTTATTGCTTTTTCTCCCCAAATCCCCCCAGTACATAGTTGTATATTTTAGTTGTGGGTCCTTCCAATTGTGGCATGTGGGATGCCGCCTCAGTGTGGCCTCATGAGCGGTGCGATGTCCGCGCCCAGGATCCGAACTGGCGAAACCCTGGGCTGCTGAAGCGGAGTGTGCGAACTTAACCACTCAGCCACAGGCCGGTCCCTGGACCAAACTTTTGAACTTTTCCTGAGCACAGAAACCACATTATGGAACAATTTCTCTTCCAGAAATGGGCAAAGTGCTTAGGAAGAACTTAAGAATCAATCACCTACTGGCATGTCAGCTGGCTCCTTGCCAGAACTAATCATTAATTGTTCAAGACAACTTATGTAAGTTTCTGGTTTTGTGTTTATAAATCCCTGCCTCTTTTGTCCACTTTGGAGCATACTTGAGTTCCTACTTGAATCTATGCCTCATGAATTTCAATTCCCAGGACCCCAAACAAACTTCTTGCTTCTCTTGCAGTTCACTTCTTTTATTAATTGACACACCTTAACTTCCTCTCAGAGGTACCGCTGGGCATGGACTATATAGTAGATCTTTTTTCTGAGCGTGGCACTACCAACCCTGTTTGCACAGAAAATGGTGGAATTCTATGCAAGGACTGTTAGTTGGACTGTGTTTTATATGTGGATTCACTAACCACGTTGAATCAGATAATGGGGCTCCTTTATAGCAAAACTACTCAGTGGTAGACAGCTATCTGGGACATTCACTGGAGTATACATGCCCCATATCACCCCAGATAGAAAGTTACACTGAAAGATGGCACAGATTCTTAAAGAGGAAACTGAAAAGGATGCTTAGGTCAGAGTGGAGTAAACACTTAAGAAAGTCAGTGTTGAGCTCTAAATATTACATTTCCCCAGAAGGGTATCTCTCATTTAAATCCAATGTTTCACTCAGGTTGGAGTTGTGGAGGAGGTTCGGGCTGGGTGTAACAGATCCATATCATGTAGTTGTTTTCACTCTACTCTTTTCTTCCCGTGCCTACCTTTGGGCAACCAAGGTCATGGAATTTTCACGTTACAACAAGAAGCTGGGGTGTGGGAGACTCTGATCTGATGCTTATTATTTCACCTGGCCATGCTTGTTGGCTGTGGGCAGTTATGGATCATGAATATGATCCTGAATATGAGGTGACAATAATGTGTTCCTGGTAAGGCCAAAATGTCTGAGGGTGTGAGATGTTCTAGGGTGGTACAAGGTATAAGGAAGGAATTAGTGAGCCGTGTAAGGACGATCTGGGCACCTGTGTGGGTAAGACATCAGGAGGATTATAAAAAGGCAAAGGGATTACAGCGGGAGTGGTCGTACCAACATCCCACAGTTAGACATCTGTGAGTCCATTCTTAGGCCTTCTCCAATATGACTGATAATCCCTGCTTGTGGTTCCTTTTGTTCTCAACTATTACCTTTCAACAGCCCAATTATTTTAATGGATATGTAAACTTTATGCTGCTTGGGATATTTTAAGTTCAGTTCAAAGCCATTTGGGGGCGATGTCCATTGTAGAGTGCCAAAGTGGGTAGGATTCTGGTCCGGATGGCACCGGGGACATCTCTTGCTGTTTTTGTTAGAGATATTCCTTAGTGATAGGTGAAGGTAATGAAGTAGTAGAAAGACAAAGTGAAAAAATTTTCTATGTGAAGCTTGGTTCCGGTAGATGGTAGCAAAAGGTTACATTTTGTACCTTCATAGTGATTGTATTATTTATAAAATGCTTGCTTTTCTAAAGTTAGAAAAATAATTTTGAAAAAGTGAAAATTATGACTGAAATACTGCCGTCTTTGGAGAGGGTAAAACACAAATGAGTTTGAATCTTTAAAAGAAAGTGCAGATAAAACGTGTTTTCTCAATAAAGTAGTCTCTGTTCAAATGGCAAGAAAATGCCAGTCTCGGGCCTGGAAGGCTATTTTATTTGAGCAGTCAACAGTTTACACCTGTTGGGAGTGTGAGGCGCCCTTCCCTCTCAGTCATTCCAGTGCCTTCTTCCAGGGGGCTCCAATGCTCTGGCACTACTCCCAGAAAAGGGGGCCAACATGAATTTAGGCAGAAACATTGGTGATAAACTCTTTCACCCTAGGTCTTAAGTCCCGAGTGCGTTACTCTGCACACATCTTTGTGAAAAGGCTGCAGCAGGAAGCTCACATTGCTACCATGGGATGCGCAGCCACCAGAAGGGGTTAGCTGCCAGTGTAAATCAGCAGACTTTTTGACATACTTTGGATAGGATGGGGATTTGGTTGTGCAAGGGGCATGAGATCACCCCCAGATAAGGGCTCCCATGGAGCCAAGAGAGGCAGCTTGCAATGAACCTATTTCCTGATCTCTCCTTCCTCTAAGCTATACTGAGGTGCCCCTGTCAGCAGCAGGGACTGACCCAAAGTGGGTCCCAGTGAGCTTCCTGCCCATTGTCCAGGTTGGCCATCTCCCAGGCGCATTCATGCATCCCTCAGTCCCCTTGGAACCTCCAGAAAACTGACACTCTGAGTGGCAGTTGCTCAGAATCCTTCTAACCGCTAATCCTTCCAGAGTGCCTGCCTTCTGCAGGCAGATGTGCTGTCACAGTGGCAGTCACAAGGGAGCTGGAGGGGAGCTGGTTGGGGTCTTGCCCTCAAGGCACTCACCATCCAGCTGGAGTTAGCTGCCCGTGTAAATAATACAAAACCGTCAGGCAGAGAGGGATGGTTCTGAATCCAGGATGCATCTCAGAAACACCTGGGGAGCTTAAAACTATTCAAGTGCATGGACCGCAGTCTCCCTGGGGAGGAGCAGTGATTTAACAAATCCGTGGGGAGCACCCCAAGTGTCTGTGACTCCACAATGGATGTATCTGGTTAACAAGTACCACTAATGGAGTTTGAGCACAGGTTGTGGAGTCCTCTGTTTCTAGGTTCAAGTCTGAGTTCTGCCACCTATTGGTCTCATGGCCGTGGGAAATGTATTTAATCTTTCTGAGCCTCAGTTTTCTCATCTGTAGATAGGTGACAATACCTTCCCCTTGTTGTGAAGCTGAAAGCACAGGGTAAATGTGATGCCTTTCCTTGAATGTGGCCCAGTCTTAGGGACTCATTTCTTTTTTTTTTTTTTTTAAAGATTTTATTTTTTCCTTTTTCTCCCCAAAGCCCCCCGGTACATAGTTGTGTATTCTTCGTTGTGGGTTCTTGTAGTTGTGGCATGTGGGACGCCGCCTCAGCGTGGTCTGATGAGCAGTGCCATGTCCGCGCCCAGGATTCGAACTAACGAAACACTGGGCCGCCTGCAGCGGAGCGCGCGAACTTAACCACTCGGCCACGGGGCCAGCCCCGCCCAGTCTTAGGGACTCATTTCTAACAAAGATATGTGTATTGAAAGTAATGTTTGTGACTTCTGAGGCTAGGGCATAAAAAGAGGATAGCTTCTCTCTGTCGCTTTCTGGGATTACTCATTCTGGGAGATGTCATCCTCCAAGTTGTGAGGACACTCCAGTGACCTCTGGAGAGGCCCATGTGGGAAGAAACTGAGGCCTCCCGTGAGCTACCAGCACCACCTTGCCAGCCTCGTGATTGCACCACCTTGGAAGCAGATCTTCCAGCTCTTAGCGATTCTGGTGACTGCAGCCCCACTGACCTCTCAGCTGCAGCCTCATGCGATGCCCTGGAGCAGAACCACTCTGCTTAGCCGTTTCCGAATTTGAGACCCACACAAACTGTGAGTTTGATAATGTCTCTTATTATTTTATCTTACAGTTTTTATTGAGATATAGTTCAGTACATAAAATTCAACATTTTAGAGTGTACAATTCAGTATACAATACAGTATTATTAACTATAGTTCAGTGGTTTTTAGTATATTCACAATGTTGTGCAAACATTGCCACTATCTCATTCCAGAACATTTCTGTCACTCCAGAAATGATACCCAGTACCTTTTATCAGTCACTCTCAGTTCTCCGTTCTCTCTTCCCTTGAAAAGCACTAATCTACTTTATGACTTTATGGAGTTGCCTATTGTGGACATTTCCTATACATGGAATCTCACAATATGTGTTACATTGTGAATGGCTTCTTTCATACAGAGTAATGTTTTCAAGGTTCTTGCATGTTGCAGCATGTGTCAATTCTTCATTCCTTTTCATGGGTGAATAACATTCCATTGTGTAACCATTTTGTTTATGGATTGATCAGCTTATGGACATTTGGGTTGTTTCTACTTTTTGGCTATTATCAATAATGCTACTATGAACACTTGAGGATAAATTTTCGTGGGAACATGTTTTCAATTCTCTTGGGTATATACCAAGGACTGGAATTGTTGGGTCATATGGGAACTCTATGTGTGAATTTTTGAGGACCTGCCAAAATGTTTCCCACCACAACTGAACATTGCAGGCCAGTAATATAAGAGGATTCCAATTTTTCAAAATCCTTGCTAGCGCTTGTTATTGTCTGTTTTTGATTGTAGCCATCCTAGTGGATGTAGAGTAGTATCTCGTTGTGGTTTTGACTTGCATCTCCCTAATGAGCCAACGATATTGAACATCTTTTCATGTGAATTTTGGCCATTTGGGAGAAATGTCTATTCATATGTTTGCCTATTTTTTAATTGGATTGTTTCTCTTTTGATTGTAGAGTGTTGAGTTCTTTTTATATTCTGAATACTAATCTTTTTCAAATATATGATATGCAAGTATTTTTTCCCATTTTTGTAGATTTTTTTTCACTTTCTTGATACTGTCCTTTTACACAAAAAGCTTTTAATTTTGGTGATTTCCAATCAAACTACTTTTCCTCTGATTGCTTGTGCTGCTGGTGTCATACTTAAGAAACTGTTGAGTAACACAAGGTTGCAAAGATTTACAACTACTTTTCCTTCTAAGAGATTTATAGTTTGTAAATAGAAGAAGTTGATTATGTAAAAGGAGGGAAGCAAACCTGGTTGAGGTCCAGGGTTCTTCATAGGTAGATATACTTTAGGAAAATATACATATGGAAGATGAGAATGGGGAAACTGAGTCCATTAGGACTCTCCATGCCCAGGTACCCTTATGAAAGTCTCCTTGTAGGACTGAGGCTCTGACCTGAGTCAGAGAACTGCTGCATCTTTATAGATATCTCTCTGCATAATGAATTAGTAAAGGAGAGAAGTAGGGAAAGGTAAAGATAAAGGGGAACATGGCAGAGAAGGGGAGAAAGAGTGGATGGGAGAGAATAACAGGAAGCCATGGTGGAGTAAAGTGAGGTGAGTCAGTGTCCCTTTATCCCAGCCTTGTAGGAGTTATCAGGGTGCATGGAGAGCCCCCGCTTCCCCATATACAATTCTAAACTGGTGGCTTCATGAGTTTTGTCATCCTGCCAGTGATTTGTGTATATGCTTATATAGGATGGATATAGTACCTCATTTTGCCTTTCCTCTCTTAATGTCCCAGCCCACCACTCCAGATGTGGTCCCCAGGGAGAGAGGTGACTGTGGGAGAAGAGCATAGCTGCACGGTTGGAAAAGTTGTAATGAGGCTTTGGAACTCTGTGATACTGAGGAAATTCTGAGCTGACACTCTCATGGGCACATTTTGAGCTCCCTGAAGGGACTCAGACTTCAGGCTCCTGTCATATCCAGTGCCTTTCCTCTGACTGGCCAATAAACTCCTGCTCAGACCCTGGTCTCTTGTGACCCACACTTTTGTTGGGGTCATCTGCCTCTTTGGGGCACTCCATCTCCGTGCTTTACTTTTTAAACAGCCTGAGTACACTCACTCTCCCGGGGTTCTCTTGTTGACTATACAGACTTTTCTTCTGCATGTGGTGTAAGTGCAGTCCACTTTCATGCCATGCCTGTCATTGCATCTTCTGGCCGGACATTTTCAGCCCTAGATATTTGGCTTCATTTGCTTGAGTCAGACATTAGTTCCTGTGTCCTGCTAACTGCAGAAGATAAGAATCAAACTTTTTAAAGCTCTTTTTCACTTAATTAAGGTCAAAAGGAAGTAATCTTTGTCCTGTCTTCCCGAAGGTGGAGAAAATGCCCACCACTTTCCCTTTCTCAGGGTCCACATGTTGACTTTAGAAAACAGTCCTTTCTTCTATAGGGCAACTCTATCTCTAGCTTCTCCTCCTACGTGATACCCATACTAGTGTCTGTCTCCTTTTACCTGAAGGGTCCCTGGGTCCAGCTTCTGTCTGGGAATTAGACTTCCCCTAAACACCCAGGCTATTGTGGCCCTCTCTTCTGCTTAAGTTTTCTTTCTCTTAGGCACTCTTCTTGGGTGCTTTCCTTTTAAAACAAATTGTCCACTCACTTTGGCAGGGTCCATGTGTTGACCATGGAAAACACAGTTCTTTATTATTCAGGTAGTAGAAATACACTGTGTTCTGTGCTAGCCTTCATATTATACCTTCTCATCCAAGCAGTTCCTGCCCCCATGTTCTTGACTTTATTTGCATGAGCCACACACTAGTCCCACTGTCCCTCTAACTCCAGGGGACATGCGTCAAGCTGTCTGAAGCTGTTTGTCATTTGCTTGAGGCAAGGGGGACGTAATCTTTGTCCCTCCTTCATGAGGGTGGAGAAAATGCCCACCAGTCTCCCTTTCTCAGGGTCCACCTTGGAAAACACATTCCTTTCTTCTGTGCTGGTGAAGTGCAGTTCTCTCCCAAGCCAGTCTCCTTTTGTCCCTACTGGCAGGGGAAGCTTTGGCCCCAGATTTTCTTTCTACATGAGTCAGACATGAGGCCCTATGTTGCTCTAACTCCAGGGAACATGAATGAAGCTTTCTGAAACGTTGTACTTGGGTCACCCATTCCAACCCTCATCCTCATGATACAATTTTCTCATCTCCTCCTGGTCTACTGAGATGTGGGAATTTCTGCACTTCCAACCTTTGAGAATAGATCTGTAGAATAGAAAACCACCTAGCTATAGTCTAGAATTGTCTCCTCCACAAGGTGGTGTCCTACAACTTGCATTGAGGCGAATTGTCCCCTTTTGTTACCCTGTCATAATTTTGGTATGTGGGACAAGGATCATGGGGAGACAACACTTTTGCCTCATTCATTTTTTTCCCTGTCTGCATTAGTATTAAAATGTCAAAATGTAAAAGTGACTTTTTGTATTTTTAGTGGAATAATAATTTGGGCCTTTGTCTTGCATGTTTTTGTGCACAAGATGCCAGACTTGGCACCAAAGTATGGCTGAAAAAAGTTATGATGTCCTTTTATTGGACAAGAGGCCACACTGGACAGGTTACTGCCTAAGGCAGAGTCTACAGCATCTGGTAGCACATATTCTCACCTAACAGTGGGTGAGAGGAGGATAGGGTCTTCCCACTAAGGGACTGCCTGTTCCATGTTAAGATGGATGATGCACCTACGATCTGTGGCACCTGCGATCCTGCAGCTGGGTTAGTGGATAAGATAAAACTCTCTGATCTGGTCATACAGCAAGAGCAGTTAGGCGAGGTCAAGGTTCTCCAGATCTGGTAGAGTAGTGTGGGCCTTGTTATGAGAGGTATGATTCCCTGGGATCTGGTACTGCACTCTTGTCTATGTGGTGGGTGAGGAAGGCGCATAAGAGTCCTTCCACTGTCCAGCCTCTTTCAAGGTGTGTGGGCCAGTTTAGGAGTAAGGTAGACTCTCTGGGATCAAATAGTGTATGCTACATGTTGCGAAAAGTTTGGAGGGTTAGGTAGGAAGCAATAGGATTGGCATCACCTGTCCATTTGGAGCCTAGTTATTGATAAAAGTGCATTTGTTGAGGCCCACAGAATGGCCAAATGTATGTGCAGACCTGTGCTCACTAGTGCCAGTTGCCCCTCACCCTTTATTTCCTGGGCTCCCAGCCAAGGAGAGTAGATGGTCTCCTGGAAGCTGGTATTGTAGTGTCTATGTAAAATATCCGTGGTTTGTGTTTCTGAAAAATGGGTTGAATGCAGCTGAGAGAACTTCCAGTAAAAAGATAAAAACGTAAAAATGACTTTGTTATTTAGAGGCACGTGAGCTGACTCATTGTCTGCACTGTGTAATAATACATCATTGGTATTGAAATGTATTATATGTTTGAATTGTGAATGTTCATATGGTATCAGAAAAAAGTTTGTCTGATGACTAAAGTTTTCACTGTATTATGATGTCTTGTTGATTGGCAAGATGAAGGTATTATTCCCTATGGCCTTGCATGCCCACCAGCAAAGGAGTCTTATGATTCCCAATGAAATTTAGGGTCTGTCAGCCAATTACGACATTTGAAATAATGTAATTGGGCTCACGCTGAATCCTGTGTGCAAACAACCGCTGCTGTCTTTCACAAACTAAAGAATTCTACGTTCCTGAGGGAACAACTTGTTGCTCCTACAAAACTGCTGCAAACATGGCCGCTTTGTCTTAGAGCCTTGAAGAGGCAAGTACACGAGGCTTCCCCACCTGGTTTGCACAGATTGACTCCATGGGATTTTACAATACCTTTTCCCGGAGGCTGATAAGGTCACAATGCCCTCTTGGAAAAATATAGATGAGATCGGGCAGGTTGACCAGCCAAGTGTGGAACAGGGGAGCAGTAGCAGATCTCATTGATAAAGGGTTTTGTGACAAGGGGCAGTCAGTCATGCAGAAATGTACTAAGGTATATAAATAAAAAGTGGAAAAGAAGTAACATTAGGGATAGGTTTGTGTAAATGTCCAATGAGACTGACTGTATGTACTTGGCTCCTTGGCCAGCAGATGATGGAACCCTGCCAATTGTGCTGGAGGGCAAAGAGTGGAGATCACTTGGTCGTCTAATGACTGACCCCATGTTCAGGTCAATCTGGCCATGACATCCTTGCTAATGACAAGTGGAGGATCAACTAGAAAGCCTTGCTGAGATTGGTGCTATTCGGAAGGATGTTGATCTAATGCTTTCAACATCACTTTTCTACCCAGACCTTACTTCTTTCAACCAAAAAACGGTTCAGGGTAGAGGTCAAGGGCCCTCCATCTATTATAGCAAATGACAGCTCTATGCACTGGTTAAAGTATGTTGGAGAATTGACTGTACTTTGGTTGCCAAATCTTTCTGGCAGTTTTGGGCATTGGGGAACAAGTCACTGTGCTGTGTAGAAGCCCCTGAGGTCGTGGTCAAGGTTTGCACTTATGGGATTTGGAAATACTTCTCAGACTGAAGAATGGACTTATCTACATTTATAGGTGGGTCCTTTCTGGCCAATACACATGCAATGTGTTGTAACTGGTATGAGTGAGTGTATTGTGGGAAGAATTGGGTTAAAATATGTGTAATTCTTCTCTTGATTGCAAAGGATGTTCCCAATGGGGAAATGCCATGATTAGAATAGTGGCAGTGGGACAAGTGGACAACCAGGAGCCCACCAGGCTTCCTCAGACCAGCCATGAGGTATCAACAAAGCAGGGTAGGATACTGAGTTGTGAAGCTGGAGTCAGGTGAAGGGAGATCCTCCCTACACTGATCATGGAACTGTGGAGGCAGAGGTGCTTGAAGATGCTATACCACCCTAAAATAGCCCTGCATTGTCCATGAAAAAAAACAAAAAAAGTACTAGACACCTCACTGTGCCACACAGCAACCTCAGTGAGTCCTTACACCTGCACTTCCAGGTATAATAGTGGCCACAGAGTCCTGTGTGCAGACTGGGGAGCCTCGTTGGTGATGGTGGACATACTAATGCTTTCTTCAAATCCCAGGGCATCTGTGGGGTTAGAGCTTGTTTGCCTTTACTGGGCTCAGATTACAACATATGTTTAACGTGCTGCCCCAAGACAACCTAAAGCCTCCCTTGAGTTTTCACTGGGCTTGGATATAGAAAAGACTGAAACCTCAGCCAAGCTGTCTTGGTAATATTACGTAGGTGACATTATTCTGATCAGAAAGGCTAAGGAGAACATGCCATCTGTCTTAGGTAGGCAGTCCAATATCTGAGTAACCAGATCTGCAGGATTAACCTTATAAGAATCAGCGGCCAGCCTCCCAAGTATAGTTCTTGGAAACCATGTGGGCTGATGTCCAGAAACAATCTATGAGTCTGTTCAGTAAAAGCAAATGTCCTAAAAATCTCCAGAAAGCCACATTTTGTGTAGCTCACGATAAGCTTGTTCAGTACTGGATGTGCTTCATACCTCACATAGGGATCCTGCTCGGCCCATTACATAACACATCTTAAAGTGCATCTAATTTGACTAACAACCTGTCTTACAAACTCTCCAAAAGCTATGCAAACATGATCCCATTCGGGTGAGTACCCGTGTAGCACTTTTGAGGGAAGATGTCTTTGACTGACATTTATGCCAAGTAGAACCTGTGGCAAAAATATGTTGACACTAGGCTGGAACACCCTTTGGGATTTGCTTGTGGCCCTTGCCTGAAATTGCCACCCTATATACCCCATTTGAAAAACTGTTGCTAACCTGTTGTGGGTGCTCCTGACATTGAGAGAGTAAAAAAGAAAGAGAAAGTGTTGAGAAGTCAAAAAGTCAGTCAGGTACTCCCTCACTCTTGCCATAGCATGGCAACTGTTATGGGCAGTTGGACACCTATTGTGGGCAGTTATGGACAATTGTTATAACTGGGCCCCCCAAAAAGATCTAGTGATTCCAGCACAGGAGAGTAAGGAATCCTGGAAACGAGTGCAGGGTGCCAGCCGCATAGTTGAGTAGAGAGGGGATATCTGGGTCCCATACCAGAAGTACCAGTTTTGGTGCCCTAACCTTCTCTCAAGTGTACTCCTGGCCATCAATGGAGCAGATACCTTTTCAAAGAACAGCACTGACATGCTCAGCTCTATGAGCATTACTCAAGGACTCTTATTTGGACTTTTATATTTGTATTCACCAACCTCATCCAATCAGACAGTGATGCCACCTTCAGAGGGAAATGTATCCGGTGGTGGGCAGCTTCATGGGACTTTCAGTGGACCATTCATGCCCTATATTATTCACCAGCAGCAGGTGCCATTGAAAGGTTACATGGATTCTTAGAGAAGAGACAGTATAAGATAAGTGGACAACTGATGCTCAGGTCCCAGTGCAGTATATGCTTAAGAAAGCAAGTTTGGTCTCTAAATGTGGCATTTCCCAATCCAGTATATCTTATTTAAATAAAATGTTTAATTAGGACGTTGAGAAGGTGGTGGAGGAGGCCCACAGTCAGAACGGGGAAGAAAATGCTTATCACACTGGTGACTCCCTACAAAATTCCTTTCCTCCTTCTTCCACTCCAACTTTTTATATCACAGAGATGGACAATGGGCTAATATCTCCGTAAAAAGCTTGTTCAATAATTTGGCAAGATAGCTGAGCTCACACTTTGGAATATGGGTTATTTGACATTTATTGTTTCAGCTTTTGGAGCTTCTGGCTACTCTTATATTTTAGGTGCATTAACTTATCCACTTTGCTCAAAAATAGTGGAAAGTCAGTATTCTCTCATCCCATCAATTTATGAGTAGTCAGGGTGCATGTAGACCCTGCCACATATGTGACTGCCTTTTGCTCTCTCTGGAGGTAAGCCTCCTTTTTGTTTTCAGAGAGAATTTTATTTTGTATCTTCCTGAAAAATTATCCTTCAGCTTTCAGGAGGGGTATTTATAATATTCTCTGGAAACCTCTTTTGTATTTTCAATGGCCTCTTAAAAAGACTTGGCATTTGTTGGCTGTTGACTTTACTGCAGCTTCATGTATTGACTCAATCACAGCCACCAGTGTGTGTAGCCCTTTTTAGCAAAACTAGCTCCCCGTGTATGTACTCCTTCTGCCATTTGGTTTGTGACATATTTGGCCTCCAGGACACCAAGGTAGGAAGTTTGATCCCAACTTTGCATGTGGGGTGGTAGCAGTACCTTGGAGGGCCCCATCTTCATGTTGATCCCAGCCTGAGCTCCCATATGGACTGAGTGCTTAAGAGCTCAGCTGCTTTTGACAGTTTACTGTTTGGGATTTTTAACTCCCGTTTCTGGAGCCTGGTAATGTCACAGTGCCCTATTGGAAAAATACAGGTGAGATCCTGAAAGTCGAAATAGGACGAGTTAATTCTGAAAAGGAAGGGAAAAGATTCTGGATGTGTGCTCTGTTCATTGGTGGACAGATCTAATTTAGGAACCTGCTCGTATGGAATGAGTATGTGGAAGTGGATTCCATTAGGATTTTCCTTGCCTAGCTACCCCTGGGGAAATCTCCTTGAATTATTGGAGGCCTCTCCTCAGTTAGAGAATCACCACATTCTTTGTAGATATCACTCAGCATAATGAATGAGAACGTAGGAAACTTGGGGAGAAGTAGAGAAAGTGGGAAAAGGGGGAAGGGGAGTGAACTGGGAGAAATTAAGTAGTGCAATGTGGGGTATAATATGCATGTAACTCAGTATCCTTTCATCTTTCTTTGGGTTGTCAGGTTGCATGCAGACTCTGCCACTTAAATGACAGCTTTCAGCTATGTCTTCTTTAGTAGCCTTCTAGTTATTCTTGAAGAATTATCTCCTATCTAAACTTTTCCACCACCCTTCAAGCAGGGTTCTTTGTATTAGTAAGTTTTCTCAGGGGGCCTCTTTTTTTCTCATATTTTCAAACCACTTTTGCATTTCTTATCTCCCATCTGCTCCTCAGTTGCCCAATTTCTCATTCTCACTCCCTTGATACAATCTCCAGATAGAGAAGGGCTTGGGAAGAAGAGCAAATTAAAGATCTTTCTTCTGTAAATAGTGAAATTGCTTCTCACTCCAAGATGCACATTTACTGATCTTTCTTCAGGGGACATCCAGACCCAGCCTCTTGATTTTCCTTATGTGAGTCAGACACTAGTTCCTGTGTCCCTCAATCTCCATGGGCAACAGTTAACTTTTCTGCAGCTTTTGTCAATGGTTTGCAGCAAGGGAAAAAACAATATTTGTCCCTCCCTCGTGAGTGTGGATAAAATGATATATTAACAGCTCTCTGTAACAATTCTTTTCTCCTTCTTCCTCAACTCTTTTATATCTCTGTGTTGGGTAATGGGCTAGTGCTGGCAGAACCCATTTGAGTCCATTACGTTGCAAGCTAGCCAGCACCTCACTTTAGAATATGGGAGTATTTGACATTTATTGTCTTGGCCTTTGGAGCCTGTAATAGTGTGTAGGGCTGCCATAATAAAAAGTGCTACAAACTGGGTGACTTAAACAACAGAAATTTATTGTATCATTTGGAGGCTGGAAGTCAAAACCAAAGTGTTGGCAGAGTTCATTCCTTCTGAGGAATGTGAGGAAGGGGGTTTTCCAGAATTCAGAACTTTGTAGATGGCTGTCTTCATGTTCACATGGTATTTTCCCTGTATATGTGCCTATGTCCAAATTTCCTCTTCTTATAAGGACAACGGTCATTGGATTTGGGCCACCCTAATGGTCTCATTTTAACTTGATTATCTCTCTAATAACCCTACCACCAAATAAGATCATTTATTGAGGTACTGGGGCTTAGAACTTCAACATATGAATTTTGAGGGGAACACAATTTAACCCATGAGGGAGCCTCTGTCAAATGTCTTACCTGAAAGATCATGTGTTCAACATCCCATTCAATGAAGGCTATCAGGAATGTACTTTTCTTCTGACTGGGCACTAGATTCATGCTAGACCCATAAATTTTGTGATGCACCACTTTGTTGTGCTCTCTTTTTTCTTCCCAAGGGCTCCTCTTAAGTGCTTTCATATTTTTTTTGTGTGTGTGAGGAAGATTGGCCCTGAGCTGATGTCTATTGCCAATCTTCCTCTTTTTGCTTGAGGACAAGTGTTGCTGAGCCAACATCCATGTCACTCCTCCTCTATTTTATGTGGGATGCTGCCACAGCAGGGCTTGACGAGCAGTCCTGAGTCCACACCTGGGATCCAAACCTGTGAACCCTGGGCTGCCAAAGCAGAGCATGTGAACTTAACCACTACGCCACTGGGCCAGCCCCTTCAGTGCTTTCATTTTAATGCGATCTCAGGCCATTCACCATTGTAGAGTCCACATGTGGACATCATAATCATAAGCACAGCCCTTCCTTCTGCATGTGGTAGAAGTGCAGTTCACTGCCAAGCCAGCGTTCTTATCATTTCTGGTAGGTGCAGCTCTAGCCCCAGGTTCTTTACTTCATTGCATGAGCCAGATATTAATCCTTGTGTTTTTCACAAACTCCATAGGACATAAGACAAATTTTCTGAGGCTCTTTGTCATTTGCTTGAAGCAAGGGAGAAATAACTTTTTTTCTTCCCTCTTCAGGGTGGATAAGTTTATTGCATTCCCTTTCTCAGGGTCTATGTGCCCACAAAATTTACTTCTGCAGGAGGTGGAGGTGCAGGTCGCTCCCCAGCCAGATCCCAATACACAGCTGATTAATACACACACATGTTGTTGTAACTAATACTGCTGAGTGTATTGTGGGAAGAGCTGTGTTAAGTATGTGTAATTCTTCTCTTGATTGTAGGGGATGTTCCCAATGGGGAAATACCACAATAGAATAGTGGTAGTGGGACAGGTGGACAACGTGGAACCCATCAGCCTCCCCTAGCCAAGCCATGAGGTATCAGTGAAGCAGTGTAGGATTCTGATTTTAAGGATGTGTAAAAGGAGGTCTCTATATTGGTCAAGGAACTAAAGGAGATAGATAGGCTTAAAGAGACTATACCACTTACAGTAGCCCTAGGCAGCCAGTGAAAAAACTACGGGTTCTTGATGCCTCCTTGTGGATTACCACAAGCTCAGTGTGGCAGCAGTCTTCCTTGCCCCTGTAGTTCCAGATATCATAACATTCTAGGACTCCATTGGGCATAGCTAAGGGTCTTGTGTGCAGTGGTGGCATGCTAATGTTTTTTCCAAATCCCACTGAATCCGTGTGATTGGAGTCTATTTGCCTTCATGAGTTAGATTACATTATATGTTAACGTGGCAATGCATTGAGACTCACAATTTCTCACCAGTGGGTAAGTCAAGACCTAGAGAAGACTGAAATCTCACCTGCGGTGTCTGGTATCATTACATGGATGACATTATCTTGATTGGAAGGAACAAGAGCAGCAGATGGTCTTCTGTAGAGAGTTGGTGCAGTTTCTTGGTAATTGGCACTAGAAGATTAACCTGTCATATATTAAGAAACAGCCACCCAAGTAAGGAAATGATGCACTTTGTGGGTTTTTTTCCCTTCCTAGTACTTAATTGTTCATGTTCATACATTTGTGAAATAATGGTTTGTAGTCTATTAATGCCAGTCGAGGCACTCAAAAGTGTTCCTGAAATTAAGCCATTAATATAACATCCATTAGCAGCAGCTCAATCTCTTTGAGTATGTCAAGGTAATCTTACCATTTGTGCTTTTGTGTTTGGTGCTTGCCTGACACTGCCACTGGGTATACTCCATTTGAGAGACTATTGCTGGCTTGTTAGTAATGATGGACATAAAGAGAGCGACAAAGCAAGAGACAAGGGTTTTTACAACCTCACATCTCTATCAAGGGATTGGTAAGATGAGAATCTCGTGAAATGGTTATTGCCTAATGAGCCTCCATGTTTATGTGGAAGTGTTGTATCAGGGAAAGAAGTTAACTGGGCATTAATGCTGTCTCATAGCTACAGGAAAATGTGTCTAGTCACTTTCCAGGTATGGCTATCTTAGATACAGGGACTGGGGCATCAACTCGGGCTTCTTGGTGGCTTCGGTATGCCAAGTTTCTTGTGGATTCCTGGGTCTAGTTTATGGACTTAACAACTAGGTTAAAGTCTAGTGGGGGATGTGGACCAGTGTAGCTGCACAACACCAAAGAAGACCATTTACAATTGTGTCTGCAATGGAAATTCTGCTCCATTAGTGGAGGTTGGAGTAGGGTGCTTGTCCTGGAGAATAAGCCCCAAAATGAATCTTGCTACTTTTTTACTGACTCATGTGCAGCTGCTAATGTCCTGGAAGTGTGGGCTGGTGGCTGGCGGCTGAAAGACTAGGTGATCAATTTTTAACCTTCGTTAGAATGAACATTATCAGCAGAACGCTAAAGATGTATACCATCTGTTTGTGTGTTATATGAATGCCTGTGTATAAAGACCCTTTGAGGGAAATCCAGTGGAATCAACAAGCTCATCAGACATGTCCTTCCCAGGCTAGGACCACTGCCAACTGGAGAGTCTATGCAACAAGGCATGATAGTCCATCTACAATTTGGGACCTGTCCCAAAACAAGACCTAGAGATTCTATCACATGAGACCGTGGAATCCTGGAATTGTGCATAGTAATAGTGCCAGCTACACAGTCGAGTAGAGAGGATCTCTGAGTCCTGTAGCCAGAAATACTAAAGCTGGTATTCTACCCTCCTTTTAAGTGTACCATTGGTCATGGATGGCAGTAGATACCTTTTCTGAGTATGGTATTTCCACACCCGTTCTCAGAGCAGATTGGGGAATTTCTGTGATAGGTTTAGGCTTTACTTCATGTTTGAGTTCATTGACTATATCCAATCAGACAATGGTGCCTGGTTTATAGGAAGAAGTACCCAGCATTTTGAGATACATGGGATGTTTGCCGGGCCATTCATGCTCTGTAGAATAGCCAGGTAGCAGGTACCATTGAAGGGTGGCTTGAATTCTCATAGAAGAAACTGAAAAAGAGAAAGGGATGACTGCTGCTCAGTTCCCAGTGGAACCCATGCTTAAGAAAGTCAGTCTGAGTTTTCAATGTGGCAGTTCCCCAGAAGGGAACCTCTCATTATTGTGGAATGTTTAATTATGTCTTTCAGGAGTCGGGTAAGGAGGCCCAGAGTCATGATGGTATGAAATATGCCTACCATATTGACAACACTCATTGAAAATTGTTTCTTTCTTCCAACTAGGCTACTTTATATCTTGGTCATGGGAAAATGCCAGCACAACAAGTTTTGATCATTTCTTTGCAAGATGGCCTAGCACCTCACTTTAGAATGTGGTTATACTGGGCATTTAATCTTTTGTCCTTTGGATTCACTGCCACATCTCTTACAATAGAGGACGTGTTGCTTTCAACATCCTGTTCAATACAGACTTTTGGGGACGTACCTGACTCACATCTCCTTCACTTGATACACCATTAGTTATAGGCACTATGAGTGTATTTCCTTTTACATTTTACTTGTTTTAAGTAAAATGATAGTGCCTCTGTACTGCTATAACTCAGAGTAACCATGAAAGGGGAGGTTTATCTGCTCAGGACATGAGATGGCACTGCCATCTGATGTGATACCTCCTCTTTCTCTTGCTTAAGAGCAAGATATTTTAGATTCTGCTTGTTGTCCCAGTGGCCTTGGGAAAGACGTTAAATTTCTCTGTGCCTCAGTTGCTTCACCTTTATATGGGAGATATTTCAATACTTTCTCTATGTACGGAAGCTGAAATAAATGGTAAATATAAAATCTTAATAGAGTTTCTGAGGCTGCTCAGAATTTTAGATCTTATTAATCATGGAAATCAAATGTTAGATTCAGTAAAAAATTTAAGAGTTCAAAGCAAGGAATGTGAGGTAAGGCTCATCGATCTGGGATTCACAAATGTTTGTCCTCGATCTGTGTGTTGTTGGACCATTTGAACTCTGAAAGTGGCCTCTAGTTGAATATGACAAGTTTTGATAGTCTGTCATTTGTACATATAGTCAAGATTTGTTAGGAGAAAGATGGCAGAAGGGCAGATTCCAAACACGATTTTCATTTACATTTAGGGGAAAGAACAAGAGTGAGAGAGATGGGAATCTTCTTTCTAGTGTTCCTCATTGACCAGGCACGTGTGTTTTTCTATGATATTCTTAAAAAAATTAAGGTTGTGGGAGTTGGTATATGGCTTGTGGAGCAGGCCTTATCCATATGTAGATAGACTCTTAGGGGATGTGATTCTATGAACCCCTGGAGGTCCAACCATCTCAAATGTCTTTCTCCATTACCTGTTCCACAGTGGGAAATTCTGCCATTGACCCATTTATTCTTTGTATTGCATCTTCACCTTTTAATGTTCTATCCTGTTCACACTCATACAAATTAATCTACCAACACTTGATGTTATATTAACTATGTCATTTCCAGTGAGGTCAGAGTGGATGAGTGAGTCATCAGGGAACAGTTTCCTAAGAGGGTAATTTTGAGGCCCTGATGACCATGTGGTTGTCACTAGGTGAAGAAATCCCCTGGGTAGAGGGTGGAGTTAAGGATCAGTAATGAGCATCCCAGAGGTCCAGAAAACAACAATATGGAAGGTCTTGACACTGAAAGGGGTAAATGTGAACCCTAGGACCTGAGAGAGACCCAGAAAATATGTAATATGACTTATCCACCTTAATTTAGAGACCAGGAAATTCAGCTTAAGGAAGGGCACTGTGCTAGAAAGTGTCAGAGCCAGCCTCTAAGTATGGATCTTTTGTGTTCAGATCCTTTGTTCCTACCAGCTCATCCTATGTCTCTCAGCCTTCAAGGATATTAGACTATCTTCCCGAAGTACTTTGTCAATGGTTTTGTGGCAAGTGGAAAACAATCCTTGTCTCTCCCTCATGACAGTGGAGAAAATTCCCAGTGAGCTGACAATTCCCTCTAAAAATTCTTTTCTCCTTCCAACTAAACAATTTTATATACCTGGGTTGGATGATGGGCTAATTCATTTGGATCCATTTCTTTGCAAGGTGGCCTAACATTCAATTTAGGTAATGGGACTATTTGACTTTGATTTTTGTCTTGGCCTTTGGAGCATCTGCCAATGTTTTACCCAAGAGGGTGTGTGTTCAACATCTTGTTACATTGGGGAACACGATTCAGTCTGTAACAGTGTCCTAGCACTTCATTTTACATTATGAGAGTATTTGGCATGTATTATCTTGGCCTTTGGAGGCTTGGCCAATGTTTTTTACCTGAGAGAGTGTGTATTCAAGATCCTGTTCAATGCAAGCTTGCAGGAATGTGCCTTTCCTTGACTGGCCTCCTGACTCAACCTCAGTTCCTAGGCCTTTAGCAACTGACCCTTCTGTTTGTCTCCTTCTGTTCTTTCCACATACTCCTCTGGGTGCTTTCCTTTTAATACAATCTTACGCCACTCACAATCATAACATCCACTTGTGGACATTAGAAAACACAGTCCTTTCTTCTGCATGTAGCAGCTCACTCCCAAGCCACCCTTCTATGATACCTTTGGTAGTGGCTGCTCCAGCCCCAGGTTCTTGATTTTACTGTGTATCTCAGACACTATACCTTGTGTTTCAAAAACTCCACAAGATATTAGAAAAGCTTTCCAAAGCTCTTTGTTATATGCTGTCCCTCCCTCATGAGGGTGGAGAAAGACCCTATCACATTTCCTTTTTCAGGATCCACGTGGAGATCCTGACCATGGAGATCCACATGACCATGGAGAACAAACACCTCTCTTCTGCAGGACGTGGAAGTGCAGGTGCTCCCAAGCCAGCACTCTTATTGTTCCTTCTGGTAGAGGGAGCTCCAGCTCCAGCTTATTTCCTATGTGACTCAAACACTAGTCCCTTTGTACCTGTAACTCCAGGATTATGAATGAAGCTTACTGAAGCTGCTGCACTTATGTCATCCATCCCATCTGTCTTAGCCAGTGTGGGCTGCTATAACAAAATACCACAGAATGGGTGGCTTAGACAACAAACGTTTATTTCTCACAGTTCTGGAGGCTGAGAAGTCAAAAATCAAGGTTCTGGCAGATTTGGTTCCTGGTGAAGAACCTCTTCCTGGCTTGCAGATGGCTGCCTTCTTGCTGTGTCCATGCGTGATTGAGAGTGAGGTCTGCTGTCTCCTCCTCTTTTAGTAAGGGCGCAAATCCCATCATGAGGGCCCTGCCCTCATGACCTCATCTAAACCTAATTACCTTCCAAAGGCTCCATTTCCAAATACCATCACTTGGGGGTTAGGGCTTCAACATATGAATTTTGGTGGGAGTCGGAGGACTCAGTCAATCCATAACATTATTCCTCAACTTATAATCCATCCTGGGTCTCCAGTCATGCAAGTCTGAGTATTACAGAGAAACGTGTGATGGGTGAAGGACAGTCCAAGCTTCCTCCAAGAATGTAGAGATCTTATGACTTATGGGTGTTCCAGGTGGAGAAATTCTCTGGTGTTATCCATGTATAGGGCATTGGCTCTGCATTTTTGCCCTGGTGACTTTGTACATATCCCTCTAGGTCACGAAGCATGGCTCATCTGAATGTGGCAGATCACCTTGCCATGTCCCACTCACCTTCCTATCTCTTTTGAAGGTTGTCATGAGGCAAATTCTCATTCAGTCTACAGTCTTTTGAGATGCAGGACTTTTGGCCCACCCTTCACCCCTTAAAATAAATCTGCAGAATAGACAACAGTGCAGTGTCTGTGACATTGGTGTACTGTTGCAGATCATATTGCTAAGTTCTGTGGTGACTTGGAGACATGTAATTTTTCACCTTTGTCCTCGAGACCCCTGCTGAATTATGTAGGTGGTTGAGCTGGACATAAAGGGTGGAGAACCACGTAAATCTAAGAAAAACTTTCCCTTGTTATTGCCCACTCATCTGTGTCACCAGGAAATTGAAGCTGCTTCTGTATGACTGATGTCTATGACTACAGATGAAATACTCCCTTTTCTTCAAGGGTAGTCAATTATGCAGAGATATACTGAGCTCTGCTCCTATAGTGAGCAGGAAGGAAAGGACCTTAAGGATAGGTTTGGGCAAAAACCCAATGACACTATAGAGGTTTCTTCCAGGTAGTAGATGGGGGAGCTCTGCCACTTGTGCTGGAGGGAAAGGAGGGGCGATCCCCTGGTCACCTAACAACCAACCTACTGTTCCAAGCCAGTCTAACCACAAGCACCTGGGTGTTGACAGGAAGAGGACCAAGAAGACATAGAAAAGGTTGCTAGATTTGTCTTGTTTAGGCTGATGTTTATTTAACAAATTCAGCACCAACTTTCTACTAGATCTTTCTTCTTTCAAGAACAAACAGGTCTAGGTAGTGATTAAGACCCTAGACCTTCCCTAACTGGAACCAGAGGCTTTATCCACTGGTCAGAGTGTGTTTTGGACTCAGCTGAACTCATGTTTTGCGAACCTTTTCAGTCCTTATGTACACAGGGGCACAAGTCACTGTGGTGCCTTGAAGCTCCCATGGGCATTGTCAAAATATATTTTGAGGAAATAACTCCCAGATTGGACTATGGACTGATGTGAGTTTATGGATGAACCCATACAGACCAATGCAGATGCAAGATGTTGTAACTTTTACTGCTGAATGTATTGTGGGAAGATTTATGTTAAATATATGTGATTCTTCTCTTGATTGTAATGTATGTTCCCAACGGAGGAAATGCCACGATTAGAATGATGGTAGCGGGATGAGTGGACAACTGGGAGCCTACCAGGTTTCTGCAGATTAGCCGTGAGGTAACAGTAAAGCCTTGGGGGGAGGGTGGTGAAAGGAGGTCCCTACACTGATCAAGAAACTAATAGAGACAGAGGTACTTAAAGAGACTACACCACTCTACAATCATCCTGTGACCAATGAGAAAAATCAATGGTACGTCACTTCACAATGTGGATTACCACAAACTCAATTCAGCAGCAGTCCTCCTTGCCCCTGTAGTTCCAGTTATTATGATGGTCATGGAGCCCATTGTGCCAACTGAAGGGGCTAGTATGCAGTACTGGCCATTTTAATGCTTTTTTCAGATCACATTACAATCGGATGATCAGAGGCTATTTGCCTTTATGGAGCTCAGAATGTAGCATATATTCTCCAGTTTTCTGCAAGGTGCCCTGAGGTATTCCATGATTTTTCTCTGGCTGATTGGTTGAGACCTACGAAAGACTGAATTGTTACCAGAGGAGTCCTGGTACCATTAAATGATGACATTATTCTGATGGAAGGGCTAAGGGCAGTGTATTGTCTTTGTTATATAGACAGTCTAGTACCTGTGTAACTAGTGTTGGAAGTTTAACCCTGAGAAGAATCAGTGGCCAGCCCCTAGATATTGTTCTGGTGAACCATGTAGGCTGATGTCCAGGTAACACTCCCTATATTTGTTCAAGAAAAACTGATGGCCTAAAAACCTCCAGAAAACCAAATTTGGCAGAGCATATGATAAGCTGATCAGTAGTGGATGAATTTCATACCCCATATAGGAAGCCTGTTCAGCCCATTATAAAAGATTACTCGAAAGGTAGCCATTTTGAACTAGTGTGCTGTGAAAAGTCTCAAACAAGCTATGCAGACTACCTTTCTACTAGGGTGAATCACTCATGCAGTGTGTTATGAGCGAAAATGTCAGAGACTGACATTTATGTAGACTGGAATCTGTGGCAAAAAGATGTGGCCACTAGGCAATGGCATCTTTGAGGATTTGTTTGTGGTTCTTGCCTGACACTGTCACCTGATATACCACATTTGAAAAACTATTGTTGGCTTGTTAGTGGGTGCTGCTGGACATTGAGAGAGTAACAAAGCATGAGCAGGAGTTGTCGTGGTCTAACTTTCCTGTAGTGAAATGAGTTCCAAATAAGAACCTCAACAAAGTGAGTATTGCCCAAGAAATGTCCATTTTTAAGTGAGAATGGTATATCCAAAGAAGAAGTAAACCAGGCGTTAATGGTGCCTCAGAGGTTCAGGAAACAGTGTCCAGTCACTCTCCAAATGTGAATGACTGAGATGCAGAGATGGTGCCAGCCCCCCATTTTCTGGTGGCTTCTGTACACGCAGGTTCCTGAGGATCTCTGGATCTGGTACATGGACACATCCACTAAATTAAAGGCAGACAGATTGTAGTGGGCTGTGGAAGCTATACAACCCCAAAGAAAACTACTTGCCCTTGAGCATGGAAAAGGGCAATCTGCTCAGATGGCAGAGCTTGCCTGCACAGCCTGAAGGCTGTGGTGCTTGTCCTGGAAAACAGCCCCCAAAATGCACCTTGTCGTATTTGACTGACTCTTGGGCAGAAGTCCATGGGTTGACAGTGTGGACAGGTGCTTGGCAGCAGGATGACCGGATGATCAAGTCTCAGTCTCTGTGGTAGCAAACATTATCAGACAATTGTGCAAGATGCACACTTCCTGTTTGTGCCCTATGTGATGTGCATGAATCACTTTCAGAATGAAATTCATTGGGATTTGTTGATCAGATATGTCCTACCCAGATTAGCACCCTGGTCACCTGGATAGGGTATGCACTAGGGGACATATGCAAAAATGTAAAAGGGCCTTTAAAAATATTTTTAGTGTAATAATAAGTTTGACCTTTTCCTTGGCCTTGTGTGTCTCTGTGAGTGAGATGCCAAATTTGGCACTGATTGTTGGGCCAATAAAGTTATCATGCTCTTTTATTAGGCAAGAGGCCATGATGGTCAGGTTAATGGCTAAGATAGATTCCCCAGCATCTGGAATCACATCCTCTCACTTAAGTGGTGGCGAGAGGGACAATAGGGTCCTTGCACTAATAGATTGCTTGTTCCATGTTAGAATGGATAAGGCATCTGTGATGATCCTGTGGATGAGATGGGACTCTCCTGGCCTAATGGCACAGCAAGGGAAGGTTAGGAGAGACAAGGTTCCCCCAGATCTGGTAGAGCAGTGAAGGCCAGGTTATGAGAGATGTGGCTCCCAGGATCTGGTAGCACATTCCTTGTCTACATGGTGGGCGAGGTGTTATCATAAGGGTCCTCCCACTGTCCAACCTTTGCCAGGGTGTGTGGGCCAGGATAGGGCTAAGGGATTTCTCTGGGATCTCATTGTGGATGCTGCCTGTTTAAAGAGTTTGGAGGGTTAGGCAAGAAGGTGTAGGATTGGAATCACCTCTTCGATTGGTGCATAGTTGTTACAAGTACATTCGTTGCGGTGCAAGAATGGTTGAAAGTATGTGCAAACCCATGTTTACTCATGACAGTTGCCCCCCCCCCCCCCCGATTCCCCTACCCTACTTCCTGGGCTTCCATCCAAGGAGAGTAGATGGTCTCCTGTAAGCTGGTATGTTATATCTGTGTAAAAATGTCCATAGTCTGTGTTTCTGTAAAAAGTGCCTGAATGCAACTATAGAATTTCTAGTGAAAAGATAAAAAGATAAAAGTGATTTTGTCCTTGAGAAGCCTGCAAGCCAATTCATTGTATGCACCGTGTACTAATGTGTAATTGGAATGTTACATGTTGAACTGTGAATGTTCCTATGATATCATAGGACAGCTCTTCTGATGTTCAAAGTTTTCAATGTATAATGATGTCTTGTTAATTGGCAAATTACAAGTGCCATTTGCAATGGCCTTGGGTGCCCACCAGAAGGGAGACTTGCAATTCCCAACACATTTGAGGGCCTACCTGCCAGACACAGTGCTTGAAATTATTTAAATGTGTTCACACACAGAATTTCATGTATGGTCAAAAAACAACTGCTGTCCTTCACACACTCTAGTATTCTATATTCCTGAGAGAACAGTTGCTGCTCCTTCAAAACTGCTGCAAAAGTTGCCTATTTGTCTCTCAGTAAAAGAAGCCACACTACACAGGGAGTTTGCACCACCTTCTTTTGGCAGTTGACTCCACAGATTTAAAACTCCCTCCTTCTGGAGGATGGTGAGGTTACAATGCCTTTTTGGAAAAACCTAGACAAGACTCGGCATACCCAAGTATGACAGGACCCAGGGGTCAGTAGTAGACTTCATTGATAAAACATTTTACAACTAGGGGCAGTTGGTTATGTTGAAATGTACTAAGGTCCACTCCTACGATGAGGGAGAAAGAGGTGATGTTGGGGATGGGTTTGGACAAAGCCGAATGGGACTATAAAGACTTTCTTTTTGACCAGAAAATGAAGGAGCCCTGCCAGTTTTGCTGGAGGACAAGGAGCAGAGATCACTCCATTTTCTATGATTAACCTCATGCTGCAAGCCAGTCTGGCCATGACCACATTGCTCATTACAGTAGGAGGACCAGAAGGACCTAGACTTTCTTGCTGAGATCAGTGGTGTTTGGACTGATGTTCATCTAACTCATTTAGTGCCACCATTCTAACCAGACTTTTCTCCTTCAGTAACAAACAGGTCTAGGGCAAGGGTTGAGACCCTCCTTCTCTAACTGAAACTGGAGGCTTTATGCACTGGTCAAGGTGTGTTGGGAAGTTGATGGCACTTAAGGTTGTCAAACCTTTCAGCCCTTATGGACACTGGGCCACAAGTAACTGTGGTTCCTAGAATTCCCCAAGGAGCACAGTCAGAAATTTATTTTGGATGTAGAAATAAATCTCGGATTGGACTATGGACTGATGTGAGTTTATGAGTGTGCTCTTTTGGGCCAATTACACAAGATGTTGTAACTGTTATGGCTGAATGTGTTGTAGTAAGAGTTCTATTAAATATGTGTAACTCTTCTCTTGAATTGTAAGGGGTGTTCTAATGGGGAAATGCCATGATTCGAACAGTGGTAGTGGGACGAGTGGGCAACCATGAGACTATCAGTCTTCCCCAGCCTGGCCAAGAGGTATCAGTAAAACAGGGTAGAATACTGGGATACGGGGTGTGTGTGAAAGGAGATCCCTACACTGATCTAATGGAGGAAGACATGATTAAAGGGACCAGACCACCCTACAATAATCCTGTGTACAGTGATAAAAGCCAATGGTTTTTGACCCCTCACTGTGGATTACCATAAGCTTCGTGTAACAACAGTCCTGATGGTCATGGAGTCTGTTGTGCAGACTGAAGGGCCTGGTATACAGTGGTGGACATGCTCATGCTTTCTTCAGATCCCACTGTAATGAGATGATCAGAGCCTGTTGCCCTTCACGAGATTCAGAGGACAACCCACTCGTGCTGCTGCCCCATGAGGACCTGAAGCTTCTAATTTTTCCTCAGAGGACAGGCTGAGACCTAGGGAAGACTGAAACTTCTTCAGAGGTTCTGGTACCCATACACAGTGACAGTGCTCTTTAGTCTGATGAAGTCCCACTTGTTTAGTTTTTCTTTTGTTTCCTTTGCCTGAGTAGATATGGTATTTGAAAAGATCCTTCTAAAACCAGTGTCAAAGAGTGTACTGCTTATATTTTCTTCTAGGAGTTTTATGGTTTTAGGTGTTAACTTCAAGTCTTTGATCCATTATGAGTTTATTTTTGTGTGTGGTGAAGGATAATGGTCTACTTTCATTCTTTTGCATGTGGCTGTTCAGTTTTCCCAACACCATTTATTGAAGAGACTTTCTTTTCTCCATTGTACGTTGTTAGCTCCTTTGTCAAAGATTAGCTGTCTGTAGATGTGTGGTTTTATTTCTGGGCTTTCACTTCTGTTCCATTGATCTGTGTGTCTGTTTTTGTACCAGTACCATGCAGTTTTGATTACTATAGCTTTGTAGTATATTTTAAAGTCAGGGATTGTGATGCATCCAGCTTTGTTCTTTTTTCTCAGGATTGCTTTAGAAATTCGGGGTCTTTTGTTGCCCCATATGAATTTTAGGATTCTTTGTTCTATTTCTGTGAAGAATGTCATTGGGATTCTGATTGGGATAGCATTGAATCTGTAGATTGCTTTAGGTAGTATGGACATTTTAACTATATTTAGTCTTCCAATCCATGTGCATGGAATATCTTTCCATTTCTTTATTTTATTATTGATTTCTTTCAATAATGTCTTTTAATTTTCATTGTATAGCTCTTTCACCCCCTTGGCTAAATTTATTCCTAGATACTTTATTCTTTTTGTTGGGATTGTAATCTTTTTGAGGAAGATTAGCCCTGAGCTAACATCCACTGCCAATCCTCCTCTTTTTGCTGAGGATGACTGGCCATGAGCTAACATCCATTCCCGTCTTCCTCCACTTTATATGTGGGACGCCTACCACAGCATGGCTTCCAAAGCAGTGTCATGTCCACACCCGGGATCCAAACCGGCAAACCCCAGGATGCCGAAGCGGAAGTGTGAACTTAACTGCTGCGCCACGAGGTAGGCCCCACGGGAAGGTATTCTTGAGTTCTTTTTCTGTTAGTTCATTATTAGAGTGTAGAAATGCAACTGATTTTTGTAAGTTGATTTTGTACCCTGCAACTTTGCTGTAGTTGTTGATTATTTCTAATAGTTTTCCAATGGATTCTTTAGGGTTTTCTATATATAAAATTATGTTGTTTGCAAACAGTGAGAGTTTCACTTCTTCCTTGCCAATTTGGATACGTTTTATTTCTTTTTCTTGCCTAATTGCTCTGGCCAAAACCTTCAGTACTACGTTGAATAAGAGTGGCAAGAGTGGGCACCCTTGTGTGGTTCCTATTCTCGGAGGGATGGCTTTCAGTTTTTCCCTGTTGAGTATGATGTTGGCTGTGGGTTTCTCATATATGGCCTTTATCGTGTTGAGGTACTTTCCTTCTATATCCATTTGATTGAGAGTTTTTATCATAAATGGATGTTGGATCTTGTCAAATGCTTTCTCTGCATCAAGTGGTTTTTATTTCTCATTTTGTTAATGTGGGGTATCACATTGATTGGTTTGCGGATGTTGAACCATCCCTGCATCCATGGTATAAATCCCACTTGATCATGGTGTATGGTCCTTCTAACGTATTGCTGTATTCATTCAGTTTGCCAACATTTTGTTGAGGATTTTTGCATCTATGTTCATCAGCGATATTGACCTGTAATTTTCCCTCTTTGTGTTGTTCTTGTCTGGGTTTGGTATCAGGGTGATGTTGGCCTCGTAAGAGATGTTAGGAAGTGTTCCATCTTCTTCAATTTTTTGGAGTAGTTTGAGAAGGCTAGGTATTAAATCTTCTTTGAATGTTTGGTAGAATTCTCCAGAGAAGCCATCTGGTCCTAGACTTTTATTTTTGGGGAGGTTTTTTTTTTTTAAAGATTGATCCTGAGCTAACATCTGTTGCTGATCTTTTTTTTTCTTCTTCTTCTTCCCAAAGTTCCCCAGTACATAGTTGTATATTCTAGTTGTATGTCCTTCTAGTTCTGCTACGTGAGATGCTGCCTCAGCATGGCTTAATGAGTGGTGCTAGGTCTGCACCCAGGATCCGAATTGATGAAACCATGGACTGCTGAAGCAGAGCGTGCAAACTTAATCACTTGGCCATGGGGCTGGCCCCTGGGAGGTTTTTGATTACTGTTTCAGTCTACTTACTTGTGATTGGTCTATTCAGATTTTTTTTCTTCTTGATTCAATTTTGAGAGGTTGTATGATTCTAAGAATTTATCCATTTCTTCTAGATTGCCCAATTTGTTGGCATGGTTTTTCATAGTATTCTCTTATAATCCTTTGTATTTCTGTGGTATCCATTGTAAAATCTCCTCTTTTGTTTCTAATTTTACTTATTTGAGCCTTCTTTCTTAGTGAGTCTGGCTAAGGGTTTGTCAATTTTGTTTATCTTTTCAAAGAACCAGCTCTTAGTTTCATTGATCCTTTCTACTGTTATTTTGGTTTCAATTTCATATATTTCTGCTCTAATTTTTATTATTTCCCTCCTTCTGCTGACTTTGGGCTTTGTTTGTTCTTCTTTTTCAAGTCCTCTTAAGTGTAGTTTAAGATTGTTTATTTGAGATTTTTCTTGTTTGTTAAAGTGAGCTGTATTGCTATGAATTTCCTTCTTAAGACGGCTTTTACTGCATCCCATATGCATTGTTATGGTGCATTTTCATTTTCATTTGTCTCCAGATATTTTTTGATAACTCCTTTAATTTATTCAATGATCCATTGGTTGTCCAGTAGCATGTTGTTTAATCTCCACATATTTGTCACTTTCTCAGCTTTTTTCTTGTAGTTGATTTCTAGTTTCACAGCATTATGGTTGGAAAAGATGCTTGATTTTATTTCAATCTTCTTAAATTTATTAAGGCTTGCCTTGTTTCCCAACATATGGTCTACCTTTGAGAATGTTCCATCTGCACTTGAGAAGAATGTGTATTCTGTTGTTTTGGGGTGGAATGTTTGTTCTATATATATCTATTAAGTCCATCAGGTCTAGTTATTCATTTAATTCCACTATTTCCTTGATGACTTTCTGTCTGGATGATCTATCCATTGACGTAAGTGGGGTGTTAAGGTCCCCTACCATTATTGTGTTGCTGTTAATATTTCCTTTATGTCTGTTAATAGTTACTTTATGTACTTTCGTGCTCCTGTATTAGGTGCATATATATTTATAAGTGTTATGTCCTCTTAGTGGAGTGTCCCTTTTATCATTATATACTTCCCCTCTTTGTCTCTCATTGCCTTTTTTATCTTGAAGTCTACTTTGATATAAGTATGGCAACACCTGCTTTCTTTTGTCTTCCATTAGCTTGGAATATCATCTTCCATTTCTTCACTCTGAGCCTGTGTTTGTCTTTAGAGCTGAGATGTATTTCCTGGAGGCAGCATATTGTCAGGTCTTGTTTTTTAATCCATCCAGTCACTCTGTGTCTTTTGACTGGAGAATTAAATCTGTTTACATTTAGAGTCATTATTGATATATGAGGGCTTAATGCTGCCATTTTATCACTTGTTTTCCAGTTGTTCTGTATTTCCCTTGTTTCTGGTCCTGTGTATTTTGGACTGCCAATTCTGTTTTGTAGTTCTTTATGATGGTTTTCCCAGTTTTTTCTTTATTTATCATTTGTATCTCTGTTCTGATTTTTTGTTTAGTGGTTACCATGAGATTTGTATAAAAGATCTCATAGATGAGAGAGTCCATTTTCTGATAGCCTCTTATTTCCTTTGTCTGAGCAGGTTCCATCCCTTTCCTCTTCCCCATCAAGTTCTTGTTGTCACAATGTATTCTGTTTTGTGTTGTGAGTTTGTGGTTAAAATGAAGTGATTATAGTTCTTTTTGATGTTTTCCTTCCCCTTATCTTTAATGTTATAATTAAGCGTTTGCTAACCTGTTCTGATAGAGAGCTACAATTTTCTGGTTGTTGTCTGCCTATTTATCTCCTTGCTCAAGGCTTTGTAAACCCTTTCTTTTCTTTTCAGGTGTGAGGGCCTTCTTGATCATTTCTTGTAGGGGGGCCTTGTGGTGATGAACTCCCTCAGGTTTTGTTTATCTGGGAAAGTGTTTATTTCTCCATCATATCTGTAGGATATTTTCACTGTTTAGAGTATTCTTGGCTGAAAGTTTTTGTCTTTCAGAATTTTGAATATATCATTCCTCTCTCTCCTAGGCTGTAAGGTTTCTGCCGAGAAATCCACTGAAAGCCTGATAGGAGCTCCTTTGTAGGTTATTTTCTTCTGCCTTGCTGTCCTTAATAAAGCCAGTTTTACTAATTTATGCTTTGGAGAAGGTCTTTTTACATTGATGTAATTAGGAGTTCTGTTAGCTTCTTTTTTTTATAATTTTTATTTTTCTTTTTTCTCCCCAAAGCCCCCTGGTACATAGTTGTATATTTTTAGTTGTGGGTCCTTCTAGTTGTGGCATGTGGGATGCCACCTCAGCGTGGCTTGTCTGTTAGCTTCTTATACTTGTAGTTCCAGTTCCTTCCCCAGATTTGGGAGGTTCTCAGCTATTGTTTCTTTGAACAAGCTGATGAAGATGCCAACCTTCAGGCAGAGGTCTTTGGATGAGAGGATTTTCTCAGAGAGTGTCTTTTATTTTGCAATTTCAAAGGCTCCTTAAAAAATAATAGAAGTATATGTTTTTAGAAGCTGAGAAGTCACAATGTGTTTTACTCTCTTGTCTTGTACTATCAAATATTGCAAGTATGGATCTTTCTCTTGAAGTTCTCACCATGACTTCTGTGTTATCATAAAACTTTGGAGCATAGTCAAAGTCAAATTTGGTCACTGTTTCTTTGTTTGTGTTTCTGTTGAGTTGTTATCAGTTGGGTCAAAAAGAAAGTAACTTTATTCTTTTTCTCTGTGAAAATTGACCTGGGGACTTCTTCTCATGTCTGAGCAGAAAGCCCAGGGGATCCCATGGGTTTTCTGGTTACTCTTTTATAGCCAAATGTCCTGTTGCCACTTCCCTTTGGTAAGAAAACTATTCCAGTGTTTTAATCCAAACCCCAATTCTGAATGTTGGGAAATGTCTTCCAGTCTCGGCTGGGTCCTGCTTGAAAATTGGAATCCTACAAGTGGTGCATATGTGAATGTGAGAGTGAGAATAGGCAACCACTTTTTGCCTTTCTTTTCTCAATCTACTCCCTCTTTGACCAATTGATCATTCTTCTATATTCCTTCAAGTCAGCTATTTTGTAATTTGGGCATGAGCCATAGGATAATGCTAGCTGGACCAGTTATGGCCCATTTCTTTGCAAGACAGCCTAGCTTGAGGATCAGTTTAGAATGTGGTTGTACTGGGAATTTAATGATTTGCCTTTTAGAATCTCTGCCGTATCTCTTACATGAGGAGCATGTTGCTTCCAGCATCTTGTTCAATACCAACTGTTAGGAACATGTCTGATTCACTGTATCTTCAGTCAGTATACCCTTACTTATAGGCATTGTGGGTACAGTTCATAAACACTTTACATATTTCAAACATTCCTAATCTCAGGACACAGCCTTAAGGTTCCACCAAGCAGTAGTGCCTGTGTACTACTGTGGCCTCAGGGTTACTCTGAAAGATGAGGTTTACCTGCCCAAAAGGACATGAGGTGGCACCTCCATTGAGGTGAAACTTTCTTTTCCTCTTGCCCGAACAAACATATTTTGAGTTAATCATTTTTGGTTCCCATATGGGTTCTGTCACTTTTTGGCCCCCTGGCCTTGGGAGAGGCATTTAATCTCTCTGAGCTTCAATTTCTTCACCTTTACAATGGATATATTTCCTGACTCTCCTTGTGGGTTGAAGCTGAAATGAAATGATAACCATAAAATCCTAATACAGTTCCTGATATTCAGTATTATAGATTTTATTAGTCATAGAAATCAAATGTTAGATTCAGTGTAAAATGTAGGAGTTTAAAGCAAGGGTGGTGAGCTAAATTTCCTTAAGCTGAGAATCACAAATGATTGTCCTAGGCCTGTGTGTTAGGCCATTTGAACTTTGAAAGTAGCCTCTAGTCAAACGTGGACAAGTTTTGATTATTCAACATTTGTATTTGTATTTGTACCCAACATTATGGTAGGAGGGAAGGATATGAGAATTCAATAGAGAGCTGCAATAACAGACTCAACCAAGTAGAAGAAAGAATTAGTGAACTAGAAGACAGGTCATTTGAAATCATTAAGTCAGAAGAGGAAAAAAAAGAATGAAAAGGAGTGAAGAAAGCCCTCAGGAATTATGAGATACCATTAAAAGAAACAATCTATGCATTATTTGGAGTCCTGGGAGGAAAAGGGACAGAAAACTTATTTATATTTGAAGAAAGAGAAAGAGAGAGAGGACTCACTCCTGGAAATCATCTCTCTAGTGTTCCTCACTGGCCAGGTGCATATGTCTTCCTATGATTTTTTTTTTTTTTAAGATTGGCACCTGAGCTAACATCTGTTGCCAATCTTTTTTCTTTTCCCCTTCTTCTTCTCCCCAAAGCCCCAGTACATAGTTGTATATTCTAGTTGTAGGTCCTTCTGGTTGTGCTCTGTGATATTTTTAAATTATCCAGGTTGTGGGAGTTGCTATTTGGCTTGTGGAGCAGGCCTTATCTATATGTAGATAGTTACTTGGGGGATGTGATTCCATGAGCCCTTGAAAATCCATCCCTCTCCAAATGTCTCTCCATTGCCTGTTCCACTGTGGGCTGTTCTGCCATTGACCTATTTGTTCTAAAAGGTGTAGAGTCTTCACCTTTTAATGCTCCATCCTGGTCATACTCGTACAAATTAATCTATTAAAACAATTAACTACTAATTTCTGCAATACTTTCTAATGTATATTATGTACTGGGCACTGTTACTTGGGAGACAGCACGAACCAAAGAAACATGTAGTGGAAGTGCACTTCACTTTCAGGTTAGCCCTCTCATTGTGTATTCTTTCTGGGCATTTTCAGCTCTAGATTGTTGACTTCACTTGCATCAGTCAGACATTATTTCCTGTTTTCTGCCAACTGCAGAAGACTCAAGTAAAGTTCATGTCAACCTCGGAAAACACACTCATTACTTCCACAGGGCGGCTCCATCCCCAGCTTCTCTTCTCATGTGAACCAGATACTAGTGTCTGTCCCCTTTAACTGACGGGTCTGTGGGTCCAGCTGCTGACTAGACTCTAGACTCCTCCCTTCTGTTGGGGTTTTCTGTCTCTCTAGGTTTACTTTTTCAAGCTTTCCTTTTAACACAATCTTAGTTTATTGACTTTTGCAGGGTCCTATGTCAAGCATTGAAAAAACAGTCCTTTCTTCTGCAGGTGGTAGAAGTGTCATTTGCTCTAATCCTCTTGTTGTAACTTCTGATCTGAGTAGATTATGACTCAAGTTCTTGACTTCGCTTGCGTGAATTAGGTAGTAGTCCTAGTGCCCCTATAACTCAAAGAGACAGAATACAAGCATTCCAAAGCTATATGTTATTTGCTTGAGGCATGGGGGGAGAAATCACTGTCCCTCCCTCGTGATGGTGGAGAAAATGCCAACCAAACTCTCTTTCGCACAGTCCACATGTCCACCTTGGAAAACACATTCTATTCTGCAGCTGCTGAAAGTACCATTCTCTCCCCAGTCAGCTTCCTTTTGTACCTTCTGACAGAGGCAATATCCCTACTTTTCTAAATACATGAATGAGACACTAGGCCTGTGTCACTGTAATTCTGGGGAACATGAGTGAAGCTTTCTGAAGTGTTGAACTTGGGTCAGCCATTCCAACTCTCAGTTTTCATGAGGCGGTTTCCTCATCCCCTCCAGGGTCTGTTGAGACGTGGTAATTTCTTCCCTGCCCTCATTTGAGTATAGAGTTGCAGAATAGAAGGCCACTTACCTGCAGTCTGGAAGTAGCTTCTCCAGAACAGGATAGCCTACAACTTGCATTGACATCATTCATTCTCTTTTGTTATCCTGTTATTATTTTTTGGTTTATGTGACAAGGTTCACTCAGAGCTGGCACTTTTATGTCATTTACTTTTTGCTGTTTTTGTAAATATTAAAGTGCTAAATGTAAAAGAGTTTTGTTTTGTATTTTTACTGGAACAGTATTTTGGGCCCTGTCCTTGGCCATACATGTCTTTGTGCATGAGATGACAAATTTTGCCCCAAGTCTTTTAGTAGACAAGAGGCCACGCTGGCCAGGTTAGTGCCTAGGATAGATCACCATATCTGGTAATGTTCTTTCACTTAAGGTGCAAGTGAGAGGTGGATATAGGGACCCCCACCAAAGAATTTGTGTTGCATGTTAGGTTTGACAGAGCTTTGGATCTCTCATTCAGTGGATGAGATGAGACTCTCCCAATATTCTTGCCCACTATGGGCAGTTTAGGAGAGATCAAGTCCCACACAAGAACAGTGTGGGTTAGGTTGTGAAAAATATGGCTCCCTAGGATGTGGTAATTTACCGTTGTCTGCATGGTTGATGAAGGGGGAATATAAGAGTCCTATCACTGTTCAACCTCTTCCAGGGTATGTGGGCCAGGTTAGAGGTGAGATAGATTCTCTGGGATCTCATAGTATATGCTACCTATTGAAAAATTTTGGAGGGTTAGGTAACGAGGTAGTCACTTGTGCAACTGGTGCCTAATTGTTTTAAAAAGTATATTTTTGTGGCCAAAAATGGCTGAAAGTATGTGCATATCTGTGCTTACCGGTGCCAGTATCTTCACCTGCATGTTCCCCCTCATTATTTTCTGAGCTTCCACCCGGTGAGAATAGGTAGTCTCCTGGAAGCTCATCTTGTGGTGTTTGTGTAAAAATATCCATGGTCTGTGTTTCTGAAAAAGGCATCTGAATGCAACTGTAGAACTAACAGTGAAAAGATAAAGAGTTAAAAGTGATTTTGTCATTGAGAGGCCTGCAAATTAATTCATCTTATACACTGTGTAATAATGTGTACTTGGTATTTCAGTTTGACTAGCGAAGTACGAATCAGGACCTAGGGACAGTAGCAGACTTCGTAGATAAAGTGGTGACCAGCGGCATTTGGTTACATCGAAATGTACCTAGGTTTGCTCATACAGTGAGTGACATATAAGTGATATTAAGGATGTGTTTGGGCAAATACTGAATGAGACAATAGAGGCTTCCTCCTTGACTAGCAGTTGAGGGAGCCCTGCCAGTTTTGCTTGAGGGCAAGGAGTGGAGATCACCCAGTTGCCTAATTACCGTCTCCATGTCTAAGGCAGTCAGACCACAAGCACCCAGTAAAGACAGGAGGAGGACCTAGAAGACCTAGAAAATTTTGCTGAGATCTGTCTTCTTCTGACTGATGTTTATTTAACGCATTCAACACTACCTTTCTGCGCAGATCTTTTCTTCTTTCAAGAACAAACGGGTCTAAGGGAGAAGTCAAGACACACTAGACCTTCTCCAACTGGAACAGGAAGCTTTACCTGCTCGTCAAGGTGTATTGGGGACTTGATCACAGACAGGTTCCAAACTTTTTCAGTTGTTATGGACATGGGGGCAGATGTCGCTCTGCTGCCTTGATGCCCTCATGGGCATAGTAAAAAATTTACTTTGGATGTAGAAATAACACTCAAGTTAGGCTATAGACTGATGTGAGTTTATGGTAGAGCCCATATGGACTAATACACATAGAAATTGTTGTAACTGATTTTTTATTGGTAGATTGACTGAGACCTAAGAAAGACTGAACCTTCGCCAGAGGAGTCCTGTTATCATTTAATGATGGCATTATTCTGGTTGGAAGGACTAAGGACGGTGTATTTCCTGTATTAGGTAAGTGGTGGTCCAATATCTAAGTAATCAGTACAGGAATCAACATCCAGCCACTCATGTTTAGTTCTGGTGAAGCATGTCGGCTGATGACCAGATGACAATCTCCCAGCCTGTTCAGGAAAATCTGATGGCCTTAAAACCTCCAGAAAACCCAATTTGGCATAGCATATGATAGGCTTGATCAGTATTGGATGAACCTTACATGGGATTCCTGCTCAGCTCATTGCATAAGATTACTCAAAAGGCATCCACTTTGACCAACAACATGCTTAGAAACTATGCAACAGACTGTACAGAACACCTATCCACTGGGCCAGTCTGTACAGTGCATTTTGAGAGAATTTGTCACTGACACTTATACAGACCGTAACCTCTGACAAAAAGATATGACTCCTAGGCATTGGCACCTTTTGGGATTTGTTCATGGTGATTACTTGATATCGTTACCCAATCTATTCCATTTGAGAGAGTATTGCTGCCTGTTAGTGGATGCTGTTGGACATCGAGACTACAAAGGAAGAGCAGTGGTTATTGCACCCTGACTTCCCTATCATGGGATGGGTCCTAAATGAGAAGAATAAAGTGGATATTGCCCAAGTAACATCTATTTTAAAATGAAAATGGCATATCCAGAGAAGAAGTAAACTAGGAATTAATGGTATCCCAGAGGTACAAAAAAAGTGTCCAGCCACACTCTAGATGCAGTTGATTGAGATGCAGGGCTGTGCTAGCAACCTGTGTTCTGGCCGCTTAGTACACCTAGGTTCCTGAAGATGCCTTGGTCTAGTACATGGATGCATTTGCTTAGTTAGGTGCAGAACAGTTGTAGTTGTAGCAGAATCTGTAGAATACCAAAGAAAACTGCTTACATCTGTACATGTCCTACGTGATGGATGGACATACGGGCTGTGTGCTTGCCCTTGAAAATACCCGTCAAATGCATCTTTTTACGTTTTGATTGACTCCTGGCAAATTCCCATAGGCTGACAGTGTGGAAAGGTCCTGTCATCGTGATAACTGGTTTATCAAGTCTCAGTCTCTAAGGTGGCATATATAATTAGCTAATTGCACAAAACCCACACATCCTGTTTGTGGCTCATGTAGATGCGCATAGATAAAGATCCTTTGAGAATGAAATTCAAGGAATCAATAAGCTGATCAGACCTATCCTGCTCTGGTTAGGACCATGGTCACCTGGATAGACTATACAACATGTCATGGAAATCCATCTACAATTCAGGACCTGGCCCAAACACAGTACCTAGCGATTCTAGCACATGAGGCCAAGGAAGCCTGGAAATGTGCCCAGAGGGCCAGTTACACAGTTGAGTAGAGAGGAAATCTCCAGATTCCAAACAGAGAATTGCTAGATCTGGCTCATTCCCTCTATTCAAGGTTACTGCTGGGCATTGACTGCAGTTGATGCCCATTCTGAGTATGGCACTGCCAACTGCTGTGTGCACAGCAAATGGGGGAATCTATGCAAAGAGTTTTATTTGGAGTGTGTTTATATTTGGCTTCACCAACCTCATGCAATCAGACAACGGTGCCACCTTTGTAGTAAAATGTACCCAGCAATAGCCTGCATTGTGGGGTATTTGATGGGCCATTGACTCCCTGTGTTATGCCCAAGCAGCAGATGCTATTGAAAGATGACTAGGATTCTTAAAGAAAAAAAACTTAGAGGCCGGCCCAGTGGCACAGCGGTTAAGTGGGCACCTTCCGCTTCGGTGGCCCAGGGTTCGCCAGTTTGGATCCTGGGTGCGGACATGGCACCACTTGGCAAGCCATGCTGTGGTAGGCATCCCACATATAAAGTAGAGGAAGATGGGCATGGATGTTAGCTCAGGGCCAGTCTTCCTCAGCAAAAAGAGGAGGATTGGCGGCAGTTAGCTCAGGGCTAATTTTCCTCAAAAAAAAAAAATACCAAGCTAAAATACATAATTGTTATTAATAATAAAGATTATTAAAAAGAAACTTAAAGAGGAATGAATAACTGGTGCTAAACTCCCAGTGAAGCACACACTTAAGAAAGTCAGTTTGGGGTCTAAATATGGCATTTCCCCAGCAGGTACCTCCCATTTAAATTGAATGTTTAATAGTGAAGTTGGGGAGGGGAGAGAAGGCCCAGATTTAGTCTGGGAAGAAAATACATACCACACTAATAACTTCCTCTAAAGATTCTTTCCTCATTTTCCACCTCAATTTTCATATCTCTAAGTTTGAGATGGACTAGTGCCTGCTGACCCAGTTTTGCTCAGGTTTTTGGCAAGTATTACAGTACTATGCTACACGTTTATTATTTTCATCTTTGGAGCATCTGCTGATTTTCTTATATCCAGAAATGTATTGCTTCCAGCATCTAGTTTAAAGTATTGCTAATGCATTTCCTTATTGACTTTACATATTTCTGAAGTGGATGGAAATGAGTATCCCTTCATCTCATTATTCCATGAGATGTCAAAGTGCCTTCAGACCCTGTCACATATTGACTCTCTTCTGCTGCCTCTGGGCTTGAAGCCTTCTGGTTACTCTTAGACAGGATTTTATATTGGATTATTTGCAGTCTGAACTTACTCCCAACTGTCAAGTCGGGGTATATGGACTAGTGAGCATTCTCTGGGAGCCTCATTTGTGTTTTCAAAGGCCCCCTGAAAAGACTTTGTTGGGAGATATTTGTTGGCTGTTGATTTACAGCAGCTTCTGCTGTCTACTCAATCCAGGGTGATGGTATGTCTTTTCTTTCATTTTGGCAGATAGCAGATCCCTGCAGTTATCATCTGTCTGTCATTTGGGTCACAACATTTTGGGTCTCAAGGCACCATGCTAGGAAGCATGATCCAAAGTTTGCATGTAAAGTGGTAGCACCTCAGGGATCCTGTCTCCATGTTGACCTGGGTTGAGCTTCTCATGACCTGGGCAACCTGTATACTTGCTTCTTAGAAACATGTACTCTATTGTGTTTTTAGCCACCTCTCCTGGAGGCTGCTAAATTCACAATGCCCTTTTGGAAAAATACTGGTGAGACCCTGTAGGTCAATATAGGAAAAGTTGATTGTGAAGAGGGAGGGAAGAGATTCTGGAAGCTCTCCATAGCCATTCACAGGCAGATCTAATTTTGGGAATCAGATACATAGAAAATGAATATGTGGAAATGGGATTAGGATTCTCCCTGCCCAGCTCTCCTTAGAGAGTCTCCTTGAATGACTGGAGTCTTCCCTTCAGTCCAAGGGCCACTGCATTATTTATAGATATCACTCAGCATAATGAGTGAGAACAGGGGACACCTGGAGAAAACTAGACAAAAATGGAAAAAGGGGAAGGAAGGGAGAAAAGAGGATGAATTTCGAGATATCCAAGAAGACAAGGCACATGCAACGTGGGTATAACGTAGTATTCCTTCATCCCAACATCCTCTGAAGATAAACTTTATGAATCTGCTAGTATTTGCTGCTTGTTGAAAAATGTTTATAGGATTAGACAACAAGTGTTATGATTAAAATCTCCTAGGGGGCCAGCCGGGTGATATAGTGGTTAAGTTCACGTGCTCTGCTTTGGCAGCCTGGGGTTTGCGGGTTCAGATCCCAGGTGCAGACCTATACACCGCTCATTAAGCCATGATATGGCAGCGTCCCACATGCAGAATAGAGGAAGACTGGCACAGATGTTAGCTCAGGGCCAATTTTCCTCACCAAAGAAGGAAAAAACCTCCTGAGATCCCATCTATTTGGACTTTAGTTGATCTGAAGCTTTCAACACCACCTTCTAGCCAGACCTTTATTCTCTCAAGAAGAAAGTGGTCTATAATAAAGTCAATGCCCCTTTCTTTCTAATTGAAGCCAGAGGCTTCAGGCAGTGGTTAAAATGTGTAAAGGACTTGAGGGCACCCAGGTTGCCAAACCTTTTCAGCCCTTTTGGACACTTGGGCACAAGTCACTGTGCTTTGTCTCCAAGCACAGTCAAAATTTTACTTTGACGGGATTTAGAAATACTACTCACACTGGATAGTGAACTGATTTGTGTATGGTTGCATCCTTTTGGGTCAATACACACGCAAGATGTTGTAACTTATACTGCTGATTGTATTGTGGGAAGATTTGTGTTAAGTATGTGTAATTCTTCTGTTGATTGTAAGGGATTTTCCCAATAGGGAAATGCCACGATAGAACAGTGGTAGCGGGATGAATAGATAACTGGGAGCTCCTCAGGCTTCCTCAGCAAAGCCAAGAGGTATAAGTAAAGCAGAGTAGGATAGCAGGATGTGAGGTGTATGGTGAAAGGAAGCCCCTACACTGATCAAGGAACCAATGTAGGCAGAGGTGCTTCAAAGACTGTACCACCCTGCAACAGCCTTGAATGACCAGTGAAACAAGCCAGTGGTACAGGGCATCTCACTATGTTGTACCACAAGCACAGTGAGGCAACAGTCCTCCTTGTACCTGCCCTGCTCTTCCAGACATCATAACAATCAGAGAGTCCATTTTACAGACTGAAGGACCTGGTATGCGGTGGTGGGCCTGTTAGTGCTTTCTTCAGATTGTACTATAATCAGAGGATCAAGGCATATTTGCCCTCATGAAGCTCATATACATCTGCTGTGCTGCCCTGCATTGGCCTATACCTTCAAGTGATTTCTCACCAGTGTAGTCTGAGACCTTGCGAAGACTGAACCCTCACTAGAGGGGTCCTAGTACCCTTATATCATGACTGAAAGGACTAAGAGCAGTGTACTATCTGCCTTAGAGAGTTGGTCCATTATCTAGTAACCAGGGCCAGAGGTTTAAACCTGACATGTATCAGCAGCTGGCCACCAAGGTATGAATCTTGAAAACCATGTGGTTGATGCCCAGAGGACAGTCCCAGAGCTTTTTTCAAGAAAAGCTGATAGGCTTAAAATCTTTAGAATACCAAACGAAGCAGAGCATATGATAACCTCATTCAGTACTGAATTTACTTCCTACTTCACATGGGGCTCCTGCTCAACATATTACATAAGATTACTTGAAAGATATCAGTTTGACCAAAAATATGACTTAGAAATTCTCCAACAAGCTGTACTGACCACATTTCTTCAGACAAGTACCCGTGCAGCACCTTTTGAAAGAAAGTGTCAGTGACTGGTATTTATGCAGACTGGAACCAGTGGCAAAATGTTTCCACCAGGCAGTGGCACCCTTTGGAATTTGTTCATTGTATTTGCCTGACATGGCCACCCGATATTCTCCATTTGAGAGATTATTCCTGGCTAGGTTATAGGTGCTAGTGGATATCGAGAGAGTAACAGTACAAGAACAGGTGGTGTTATGTCCTAACTTCCCTATCATGGGATTAATCCTAAATGAAAACACTAATAAAGTGGGTGTTGCCCAAGTGACATTGACTTTTAAGTGCAAGTGGTATATCAAGGAAAGAAATAACCCCGGCATCAATGCTACCTCAGAGCTATAGGAAAATATGTCCTACAATCACTCTCCTGCTGTGGCTATCTGATGCAGTGACTGTTACATCACCTTAGGCTTCTTGGTGGCTTTGGTATGCCAAGTTACTTGTGGATGTCTGTATCTTGTTCAGGGACTTATCAACTAAGTTGAATGTCAGTGGGGTATGTGGGCCAGTGCAGTTGTGCAACTTACAAGAAAACTATTCACAACTGCATGGAAACAGAAATTTTTTTCAGAGTTGAATTTCAGCTGTGTTGCTTGCACTGGAGATCAAGTTCCAAATGTACCTTGTTACATTTTCACTGACTCAGTGGCAGACCGTCAGTGTCCTCCTGATAGTGTAGTCTGGAGACTTCTGGCCAAAGGACCAGATGATCTATGGTCTCTGTGAGGATGAACATTATCATCAAAATGCCCAAGATGCACACCTTCTTATCATATCCTATGTTGATGCCCATGAATAAGGATTCTTTTAGTATCAAAATCAGTGGAATAAAGCAGCTCATCAGATACACCCTATCTAGGTTAGGACCATGGCCACCTGGAGAGAATATGTAGCAGACATGGTAATCCATCTACAATTTGGGATCTAACCTCATGATTCCAGCACATGAAGCCAAGGAATCCTAGAAAAGATGTAGAGAATGCCTGCTGCATAGTTGAGTAGAGAGAGTATCTCCAGGGGATCTCATAGTAAGAAGTACTCAACCCCTTACCTCCTCTCAAGGGTACCACTGGGCATGGACTGCATTAGATCCCTTTTTTGAATATGGCCCTGCCAACTTGTGTGCACAGCAGGTGGGGATTTCTATATGAGGACTCTTAGACTTTGCTTCATGTTTGGATTCGCCTACTGCATTGAGTCAGGCAATGGTGATAGATTTATAGGAAGAAGTATCCAGTAGTATGCAGCTACCTGAGATGTTTGCTAGAACCTACATGCTCTGAATAATAGCCTGGTAGCATATACCATTGAAGGATGGCTTGGATTCTTACAGAAGAAACTGAAAGAGAGAACTAGATGACTGATGCTCATTGCCTAGTTGAGCATGTGTTTAAGAAAGTCAGTTTGGGTTCTAAGTATGGCAATCCACCAGAAGGGTTCCTTCCATTTAAATAAAGCATTTCATTATGTCTTTTTGGAGTCAGAATAGGAGGCCAAGACGAATAATGGAGGAGAACATGCCTACCACATTGGCAGCTCTCACTAAAATCCCTATATTCCTTCCAACTAAACTATTTAGTATGTTTGGGCTGGACCATGGGATAATGCCAGCAGAACTGGTTTTTGTCCATTTCTTTGCAAGATGGCCCAGTACCTCACTTGAGAATATGGTTATACTGGTTATTTAATATTTTGTCCTTTGGAGTCTCTGCCAAGTCTCTTAGATGAGGGAAATTGTTGCTTTCAACATCTTGTTTAATGCAGACTTTTAGGGTCATGTTTGATTCACAGCGTCTTCAGTCGGTACATCCTTAATTGAAGGCACTACAGGGGCCAGCCCTATGGCTGGGTGGTTAATTTCATGCGCTCTGCTTCGGTGGCTCGGAGTTTTGCTGGTTTGGGTCCTGGGTGCGGACATGGCTCTGCTCATTGGGTCACGCTGAGGCAGTGTCCCACATGCCACAACTAGAAGGACCCACAACTAAAAATATACAACTATGTACCGGGGGCCTTTGGGGAGAAAAAGGAAAAATAAAATCTTTAAAAAAAAAAAAAGCACTGCAGGTGCATCTCCTTACGCACTTTATATATTTCAAACACTCCTCTGTCCTAGGATACAACCGAATGGTTCCATCAAGTGGTAGTGCCTGTGTACTGCTGTGTCCTCAGGGTAACCGTGAAAGAGGAGGTTTACTTACCCAGAAGGAAATGGGGTGGTACCTCTATGTGGTGTGAAACCTCCTCTTCCTCTTGCTTAAGAGCATATGTTTTGGTGTAAACCATTTTAGGTTCCAATCTGAGCTCTGCCAGTTATTGGCCATATGGCCTTGGGAGAGGCATTTAATCTCTCTGAGCTGTAGATTCTTCACCTTTGCATGGGAGACGTTTCAATACCATCTCTATGTATTGGTGCTGAAATGTGATGATAATTGTAAAGCCTTAGTGTTGCTCCCGATGCTCAGCATTGTAGATCTTCTCATTAATCATAGAAATCAAATGTCAGATTCAGTAAAACATGTAGGCATTAAAAGCACAGACTGTGAGTTAAGGCTCTGTAAGCTGGGAATCACAGATGAGTTTCCTAGACCTCTGTGTTAGGTCATTTGAACTCTGAAAGTAGCATCTAGTCGAATATGAACATATTTTGATGGTCTATCATTTGTACATACAGTCAAGGTTGGATAGGGTGGAAGGGTGGGAGAAACATGGATTCCAAACATGATTTTCATTTACATTTGGGAGAAGGACCCAGACAGTGTTCATTTATTGGAAGCCTCTCTCCAGTATTCCTCACTGGCCAGACGTTTTTTTTTTTTTCTGTGATTCTTAATAAATCAAAATTTTGGGAGTTGGTATTTGGCTTGTGGAGCAGGCCTTATGCATATTTAGACAGTCACTTAGGATATATAATTCTGTGAGCCCTTGGAAATCCATCCATCTCCAAATGTCTTCTCCATTATCTGTTCTTTGTAGGGTATTGTGTCTTGACCCAATTATTGTCTGTATTGAATCCTCACCTTTGAATGCTCTGTCCTGGTAATACCCATACAGATTAACCTACCAAATCTTGACCTTATATTAACTTCTTAATTTCCAGAATACTTTTGAGTGCCTGTTAGGTACCAGGCAAGTTATTTTAGAGGCTGCACTAACCCAAGGGATATATTATGCCTTAAAGAACAAATTTTATCAATAATTTATGAGATGGTTGATTAATTATATGACTGTAAAGTGATAGGTGATATGTTTATATGAAGGAATAATACAGGCTGCTGCGAGGGCCCACAGCATCCAACACAAAATGCATTCTGGAGGGGGCTTTGGAGTGGCTAAATGAGATTCGGGAACACTTTCCTCAGGATGTTATGTTTGAGCACCTAATGATAAGGCAGAGCAAGGTGGAAGTTCTTGACATTGGTAAAGTAATGCGAACCCCAGGACCTTGAAAAAAATCCAGAAAGTTTGTAATATGATTGCCCATCTTAATTTAGAAATGTGGACTTTCAGTTTATGGAAGGACACCAAACTATGAAGTATCCTAGGCAGCCCATGAGTATGAGTCTTCTGGGTCCAGATCCTTTGGTACTACCAGCTGATACTGTGTCCTTCAACTTTGATGGCCGCCAGGCAACCTTTTCTGAAGCTCTTTGTGAATGGTTGTGGAAAGGAGGAGACAGTTCTTGTCTCTCCCCCATGAGTGTGGAGAAAAAACTCACCACACTGAAATCTCTCTCCAAGAATTCTTTTATTCTTTATCCAACTCATCTCTTTTACATCTCTGTGGTGGGTGATGGGTCAAAATTATTAGATGCTGTTTGGGTCCATTTTGTGTGAGGTAGTCTAGCACCTCACTTTAGAATGTGGCAATATTTGACATTTATTGCCATGGCCTTTGAAACTTGTATTAGTTTAATGGAGCTGCCCTAACAAAGTACCACTAACTGGGTGGTTTATACAGCAGAAGGTTTTTTGCTGACATTTTTGGAGATTAGATGTCTGAAATCAAGGTGTTGGCAGGGTTTATTCCTTCTAATGGCTGGGGGGGGATAGGATGTGTTCCAGGCTTCTCTCCTTGGCTTGTAGATTGCTGACTTCATGTTCTTATGACATTCCCCTTATAGACTATAGAGGAGTCATCTAGACCCCCTTCAGTCCCTAGGCTTTCTGTGGCCTCTGTATCTTTTGGTGTAACTCTTAGTGTCGTTCTGTACCTCCAGGCAATTCTCTTGGTTGGCATTCCCTCAAAGTAATTTACAGATTACTCTTTTACCTAGGTCCACATGTCAATTCTGGAAATCAAAGATCTTTCTTCTGTAAATGCTAGAATTGCTGTTTACTCCCAAGGTGAACTCTTCCTGGCCCTTGTCTGGTGGCACCTCCAGCTCCAGACTCTTGATTTTACTTGTGTGAGTCAGACGTTAGTTCCTGTGTCCCTTAACCTTCAGGGACATCATTCAACTCTTCTGAAGCTCTATGTCAATGGTTTGTGCCAAGGTGAAAGCAATCCTTGTCCCTCCTTCATGAGTGTGGAGTAAATGCTCACCATACTGACAACTCTCTCTAACAATTCTTTTCTTCTTCCAACTCAACTCTTTTATATTTCCATGTTGAATGAAGGGCTAATGCTGGCAAATCCTATTTGGGTCCAATTTCTTTGCAAGTTTACCTCACTTTAGAATATGGCAGTATTTGACATTTAGGGCCTTTTTTGGGAGCCAATGATAGTTTGATTGGGCTGCCATATCAAAGTACCACAAACTGAGTGGCTTAAAAAACAGAAATTATTCTCTCAGTTCTGGAGGTTAGAAGTCTGAAATCAAGGTGTTGGCAGGGTTTGTTTCTTCTGAGGGATGTGAGAGAAAGATCTGTTCCAGGCTTCTCTCCTTGGCTTGTAGACGGCTGTCTTCATGTTCACATAGTGTTCTCCCTGTATATGTGTCTTGTCCAACTTTTCCTCCTCTTCTAAGAACACCAGTCATATTGGAATATGGCCACCATAATGACCTCCTTTAACTTGGCTACCTGTTTAAATTCTCTGTTTCCAAATAAGTTCGTGTTTTAAGTACTGCATATTAGGACTTTAACATATGCAGTTTTAGGAAGACACAATTGAGTCCATAAAGAGCCTCTGTCAGATCTCTTAAATGAGAGGGCATGTGTTCAACCTCATAGTCAATGCAGGCTTGTGGGAATGTGCCTTTCCTCTGACTGGGCACTAGATGGACCATAGCCCATAGGAGTTTGTGACCCTGCCCTTTGTTGTGCTCTCTCTTTTCTTTCCAAGGGCTCCTCTTGGGTGCTTTAATTTTAATACAATATCAAGCCACTCAATATATTAGCCTTCACTCATAGGCATTGAAAAACACAGTCCTTTCTTTTGCATTTCGTGTAAGTGAGGTTCACTGCCAAGGCAGCACTTTTTTTGTAGCTTCTGGCAGGATAGCTCAAGACCCAGGTTCTTGCCTACACTTATATGAGTCTGATCCTAGTTCCTGTGTTTTGCAAACTCCAGGAGATATTAGACAAGCTTTCTGAAGCTCTTTGTCATTTGTCTGCAGCAAAGAAGTTCTCTTTGGCCATCCCTCTTCAGGATGGAGAAAATCATATCACACTCCCTTTATCAGAGTCCACATGTCCATATGGAGAACACAAACATTTCATCTTCAAAAGATGGAAGTGCAGGTTTCTTCTCACATAGCCGCCTTTTGTACATTCTAGCATGGGAAGCACCAGCCTCAGATTCTTTTCCTAGTCACGCTAGTGTCACTAGGAAAATCAGACACTAATGTCTATGTCCCTCTAATTCAGGGACATCAATGAAGCTCACTGAAGCTGTTAGACTTCCATTATCCGTCCCATAATTTATGGTCTGTTCCTGGTCATGCAATGAAGAGTTCTACAGAAAAACATATGGTGGGCGATGTACGGCAGCAACTTCCTCCATGATTGGGAGGATGTTTTGACATATGAGTTTCTCTAGAAGAGGAAGCCCTATGTTATCCAAGTGTAGGGCATTGGTTCTGCATTTTGCCCTGGTGACTTGCACATATCCATAGGGAGCATGCAGGGAAAAGCTTGAGCACAGTTCATCTGAGTGTGGCAAATTGCCTTCCTATCCTCCCAAAATGTCAACTAAACTATTTCATATCTTGGGTTAGGCTGTGGGATAATGCCAGCAGAACCAGTTTTGGTCCATTGTTTACAACATTGTCTACATATTACTTTAGAATATGGTTGTACTGGGCATTTATTATTTTACCCTTTGGAGTTTCTCCCATATCTCTTACATGAGGGATGTGTTGCTTTCAACATCCTATTCAATACAAACTTGTAGAGGCGTGTCTGACTCACAGCACATTCACTGGCTACACCCTTAATTGTAGACATGGTGGGTGTGTTATTGTACTCATCTTCATGAGTCAAAAAAAGGTAAGTTACTTCAACCTATCTGTGAAAATTTGTTTGGAGATTTGTTCTTCCCATGTCTGGGATGAAATCTCAGGGGTCCCATACTATCTGGTTAGTCTTAAATAACCAAAGATCATGTGGTCACTTCTAAGCAGTTATAAGCCTATCTAGTATAATAACCCAAAAACCAAACTCCTGAATATTGCTAGTTTTCTGCCTACTTCACAGTGGTGCCTGAATGAGGTTTATACTCCTGCAAATTTTCTGTGTACCTGTGCTTGTGGGGTGGACCCAGTCTACCTCTTTTTACCTCTCTTCTTTCTGTCTTCTCATTTGATTACTTAATCTTTCTCATTTCTCTAGATGTGGACCCTGAGAGAGGAGATAATGAGAGATCACATCCTCTTATGGTTGGGAAACTAGTAATTTGAGTTTGGGGCTCTGTCATGTGGAAGAAATCCTGAGCTATTGCTCTCATGGGGGCACATTCAGTTTCCTTCAAGGACCTCAGATTTCCAGCCCCTGCCACATGCAGTCTTTGTTCTACAGCCCACTAGTTTCCCTTTCAGCACCGTACTTTTTTGGCCCACCCTTACGTTGGTGTGTCCCTGTCCCACAAGGGACTCCTCTTGGGTGCCTTCCCTTTAATACTATCTCAGGCCACTCACCATTGTAACATTCACTAGTGGATATTGGAAAACACAGCCCTTTATTCTACGTGTGGTGGAAGTGCAGTTCATGCCATAGCCACTCTCTTATTGTACCTTCTGGCAGGGGTAGCTCCAGCCCCATGTTCTTGGTCTCACTTTTGTGTTAGACACTAACCCCTGTGTTTCACAAACACTCTGGATATAAGACAAACTTTCTGTGGCTCTTTGTCATTTGCTTGAGATAAAGGGGAAGTAGTTTTGTCCCTGTCTCATGGGAGTGGAGAAAAAACACACCATTCTTTCTTTTTGTGATTCCTCTTGTCCTCTAATGAGAGCACAGACTTTTCTTCTGAGAAAGTGGAAATGTGAGTCATTCCTTCTTCTGTCCCTTATTGTACCTTCTGGCAGAGGCAGCGCCTGTTACAGCTTTTTCCAACAGCAGTCAGGCAGTATTCTCTGTGTCTCTCTAACTCCAGGGTCATGAGTTAAGCTTACTGAAGCTGTTGCATGTGAGTCAGCTATCTATTCTTCATCCCATAATCCATCGTGGGTCTCCAGTTATGCAAGTCACAAAGTCGCAGTTATACAAGTCACAAAGTCACAGTTATACAGAGAAACATGTAGTTGGTGATGCACTGCACCAGCCTCCTCTAAGAATGGGGTCATCTTATTACTTATGGTTGTTTAGGAGGAGGAACTCCTTGGTGTTATACATGTGAAGGGTATTGGTTCTGCATTATTGCCGTGGTGTCCTTCCACGTCCATATAAGGTGCACAGGAAAAAGCTTGAGCACATCTCATCTGAGTGTGGCCTAATGTCTTTCAGTCCTCTCAGAACAGAAGATGCTGGCAGACTTGTGATGTGTTCCTTTGAGGCCATGTCCCACTCTCCTCTTTACATCTCTTGAAAGGTTGTCATGAGACCATTTCTCTTGCGCTCGATACGGTCTTTGAGATGTGGAACTTTCTGCAGTACCTCCTCTGGAAAGAGCTGTGGAGTAGAAAATATAGTAGTGTCCACAACATTGACCCCATTGCTAAATCCTTTGTTTATCAGGAGGCATGTGATCTTTCACCTTTTTCTCTGACATTTCTAGTGATTCACATAAAGGAGGTGAGCTCATAAATTTAGGTAAAGCATCCCATGTTTGCTTTCCATCCATTCGTGTTACCAGGAAGTTGAAGCTACTTCCCTCTGTTTGGTGGCTGTGGCCAGAGATAAAATACTGCCTGCATGAGGCCGGCCTGGTGGCATAGTGGTTAAATTCGTGTGCTCCACTTCAGTGGCAGGTTCGGATCCTGGGTGCAGACCCAACACCGCTCATCAAGCCACACTGTGGCAGCATTCTACATAAAATAGAGGAAGATTGGCACAGATGTTAACTCAGCAACAATTTTCCTCAAGCAAAAAGAGGACGATTGGCAAGAGATGTTAGCTCAGGGCCAATCTTCCTCACACACACACACACACACACAAAATGCTGCCTCCTGATTAAGGAGGTCCATTTGGTGACAGTGGACTTTGTGATCCTTTACCTTTGTCCTCGAGGCTTCTGCTAACTTGTTTTGGTGGATCACATTAGACATAAAGGGGGGAATCTCCATGATTCTCACAAAAGACTTTTGTTTTTGTTGAGCACCCATCTGTGTCACCAGGTAATTGAAACTGGTTTCCTCTGACCAGTATCCATAACCACAGTGAAAACTCTAGAGCTGATAAAGTAGAGTCAGTTACAAAGGGATATCCTGAGGTCTGCTCCTAAAGTGAGCAGGAAGAAAGGGCCATTAAAGATAGGTTTGGGCAAATGCCCAGTGAGTCTCTAGAGGCTTGACTTTTGAGCTAGCAGTTGAGGGATCCTTGCTGGCTGTGCTGGAGGGGATGTGTGGAGATCAACTGGTTGCCTGCTACCTACCCCATGTTCCAAGCCAGTCTGGCTGTGACCACCTTGCTGATGGCAAGAGGAGGACCAAGAAGACCTAGAACACCTTGCTGAGAAGTGGTGTTGGTACTGCCATTTATATTGCATTTCACACCATCTTTCTCTCAGACCTTTCTCCTTTTAAGAACAAGCAGTTCTATAGTAGCGAGCAAGTCTTTTCCTTCTCTAACTAGAACCATAAACCTCTATAAACTGGCTAACATGTGTTTGAGAATTGACAGCATCCAAAATTGTCAAACTTTGTTTAGCCCTCATGGACAAGGGAGCATAGGTTACCATGGTTCCCAGAAGCCTTAAGGGGCATGGTCAAAAATTTACTTTGGCTGTGAAAATAATCTCATATTGGACTATGGACTAATGTGAGTTTATGGGTGGGCCATTTCAAGCCAATATACATGCATGTTGTTGTAAGTCACGCCACTTAGTATATTGAGGAAGAAGTTGTGCTAGTGTGTGTAATTCTTCTCTTGATTGTAAGGGATGTTCCCAATGGGGAAATGCCACAATAGAATAGTGGTGATGGGATGAATGGACACTGGGAGCTCACCAGCCTTCTCCAGCCTAGTCATGAGGTAAAGGAGTGTAGGATACTAGATTCAGTTGGGGGAGGGAAGGGATGAAAGGAGCTTCCTACAGTGAATAAGGAACTAGTGGCAGTAGACAGGTTTAAAGAGACTATACTGATTAATGCTTTCTGGTTCTGCATTTAAGAAGCCTGAAAGTTGCCACTCTGTCCTAAAAACAAGTTAAAAGGTGAATGGACTGAAAAATCAACAACTCTTCTTTGATTCATAAGAGGGGAGAGGGCACCACTACCCCCTAAATTGGAGAGATAGACAGGCGATTATAGGGAGTCATGTCTTCCTGGAATGGAGAGATACAAATGGAAAATGCCATGAGAACCAGTGCTGTGGTAGGAAAACCTGAACTGTAGTTGGTGAATTGCTGGGGGCTCAGTGTGGGCAACTCTGAGAGTTAAAAACTCCGGGTGATTCAGTCATAGGAGAGCCACCAAAACAGTATGAGATTTACTTCTAGGAGCTTGACCAGCTTCCCACAGTAAAAAGTGGAGAAATATGACCTGCTGAGGGAGGGGAAAGGAATCATTCTGAAATACGCTTAAGCATTCTGTTCTTCTTAACAGGGCCTGCCCTCAGGAGAAACAGTTACCAGAGCCTAACTTGCTGGGTAATTATCAGAACCTAACTGACCGGTGTGAATGAAATACTCAACTCTGGTCAGCTCTAGCATTCTACATGGGAAAAAGGAAATGCCCAACTTCAGCCTACTCCAGCCATCCTGTCCCACCTAAGGGGAGGCAGAGGATCACTAAGAGTGAGACCTAATCATAGGACTCTAGAATACTTCCCCTTCCCCTGCACCTTGCCATCACGCTACTAAAGCCCTATTTACAGCAGTTCCTTTTACCTGGTACATCATGTCTGGCTATAGAAAAAATTATAAGGCATACTAAAAGAGAAAAATCACAATTTGAAGAGACAGAGCAAGAATCAGAGCTAGACATGGCAGGGATGTTGAAATATTCAGACCGGGAATTTAAAACAAATATGATTAACATGCTAAGAGCTTTAATGGATGAAGCAGACAGGATGCAAGAACAGATGGGAAATGTAAGCAGAGAGATGGAAATTTTAAGAAAGAACCACAAAGAAATATTAGCAATCAAAAAGACTGTAATAGAAATGAAAAATGCCTTTCATGAGCTTGCTAGTAGACTTTACACAACTGAGAGAAGAGTCTCTGAGCATGAATATATCAATAGAGCCTTTGAAAATGAAAAAACAGAGACCAAAGACTGATAAAACAGAACACAATATCCAAGGAGTGGAACAACTACAAAAGGTGTAACATATGCATAATGGGAATACCAGAAGGAGAAGAAAGGGAGAACAGAAGAAATACTTGAGACTATGTCACCCCAGTGCAGTCTTAGGTGGTCAGAAAAAAGCCAAAGGTATCTGACGCCTCACTCTAGATTGTCTGAAGCTCAATGTGGCAACAGTCCTCCTTGCCCCTGCAATTCCAGATATCATAGTGATCACAGAGTCCATTGCCCAGGTCTGGGTGATGGGCATGCTAATACTTTCTTCAGTTCTCACTGCATCCTTATGATCAGAGCCTGTTTTGAGTTCACGGGGCTCAGATTACAACACATGTTCAACCTGCTGCCTCTGGATGACCTTAAATTTCCCTTGATTTTTCACCATTGAATAGACTGGGACGTAGAAAAGAATGAAGCCTTACCTGTGTTACTACCATTACATGGATGACATTATTCTGATTGGAAAGGCTGAGGACAGCCTACCTTCTGCTTAGATAGTCAAATATCTGAATAGCCAGAGATTGAAGATTAACTGGATAAGAATCAATGGCCTGCCACCCAAGTATAGTTCTTAGGCATGTAGACTGATGCCTGGAAACCATTGGCGAGCCCATTCAAGGAAAACTGGTAGCCTAAAAACCAAAAAACCAAAGTCTTGCATAGCATATAATGATCTTGTTTACTATTGGATGCACTTCACTCCTCACTTATGGATCCTGCTCAGCCCAAAACATTAGATTATTTGAACACATCCACTTTGACTGGCAGTATACTTTAGGAACTCCTCAACAATCTGGACAGACCTCCACACCCATTCACATATCAGAGACTGAAATTTTTGCAGACTGGAACCTGTGGCAAAAGATGTGGCCACTGGGCAATGGCAGTCTTTGGGGGTTTGTTCTTGGCATTTGTATGGCACCACCACCTGATTTGAGGGAGTATTGCTCGCTTGTTAGTGGGTGTTGGTCAACATCTAAAGAGTAACATTGGTAGAGCATGTGTGGTTAAATCCCGACTTCCCTGTCATTGGATGGGTCCCAAATGAAAACACTAAGAATATGTGTTGTCCAAGAAATATCCATTTATAAGTGAAAGTGGTATATTCAGGAAACGAGTAATCTTGAAAATAAAAGTGTCTCAGAAGTATAGGAAAAAGCGTCCAGCCACACTTTCTGTGGGGCTCTTTAGAAAGCAGGGCCTAGGCCAGTTCCTCAGCTTTCCTGGTGCCATTGGTACCCACAGGTTCTTGAGGATGCTTGGGTTTCATTGTAGGATGCATCAGCTAAGTTAAAAGCAGTTTGGGTACAATGGGCTGCAGAGGCTGTGTGACATCATAGATAAATCCTTGCAGCTGTGTTTGGAAAAGGGCAATCTGCTTAATTGGTGTGATACAGGTGTGTTGCCTTTCCCGGAAAACAACCCCCAAAATGCACCTGCTACATTTTGACAGCTTCCCGGCCAGGTGTCCGTGGGCTGACAGTGTGAGCCAATTCCTGGCAGTGGGACAACTGTATGATCAAGTTGCTGTTTGTGGAGGCAAATATTATCATCTGGTTGCATAAGGTGCATGACTGCTGTTCTTGCTCCATGTAGATGCCCATGGATAAAGACCCTTTGAATATGAATTGAATACAATCAACAAGCTGATCAGATGTATCCTGCCAAGGTTAGCACCATGGTCACCCGGATAGAGTATGCAACAAGAACTGATAATCAATCTTTAATTTGGGCCCATACAGGTCTTAGTGATTCTAGCACATGAGGTCAAGGAAACCTGGAAATGTGCACAGAGTGCCAGCTACTCTGTCGAGTAGAGAGAGCATCATCAGGTTCCATATACAGACATGCCAGATCTGACACTGTACCTCCTCTCAAGATTGCAATGGACATGGATTGCAGTAGATCCCTTTTTTGAGTATGGTACTGCCAACCCCTGCCACACATCAAATGAATGAATCTACCCAAGAACTGTAGTGGGACTGTGTTTTATATTTGGATTTGCCAACCACATTCAATTGACAATAGTGCCACTTTATAGCAAAAAATACTCAGTAATTGGGAGCTTCATGGGACCTGTGATGGACAGTTCAATCCCCATGTTATCCCCAGAGAGAGGGGCCAATGACAAATGTCCTATATGCTTAAGGAAAAGACTTCAAGGGAACTGGACACTGATTCTCAGCTCCCAGAAGAGTACATGCTTAAGAAAGTCAGTTTGGGCTCTAAATGTGGCATTTCCCCAGCGGGTATATTCCATTTAAATTGAATGCTTAGTTTTGAGGTTGATGAAAGGGGGAGGAGGCCCAAATGTAGGATGGGGAAAGAATGTCCACAACATTGACAACTTTCTCCAAAATTTCTTGTCTCCTTCTTCCACCTCAACTCTTTTATACCACTGTGGTGGGTTGTGAGCAAATGTCAACAGATCCAGTTTGGGTCAGAGTTTTAGGAAGATAGTGCTGTACCTTACCTTAGACTATGGGGTTTTAGGCATTATTGTTTTGCCTTTGGAGATTCTGCCAAAACTTTTATATTCCAGGACATGTTGCTCCAGAGCATGTTGACGTCCAGTTCAAAACAGACTTTCAGAGACGTGTTTGACTCACAGCATCTTCTCTTACCATTGGTATGTGCTTAATTGTAGGTAGTGATGATGCATTTGCTTATTTACTTTACCTATTTCAAAGTTGAGGGGAAGCCAGTGTCCCTTCATACCATCATTCTATGAGATGTCAGACTGCATGAAGACTCCAAATGGAGTGCTAGAAATCAGGAGCTCATTTGCCTGTGAGTTGGATGTGGTAGCTCAGAAGACCATCTCGATATTTGACCCAGACTTGAACTCCCACATGGACTAGGCTGTCAGGGTCCCAGGTTTTTCTTTACAGATTTACTCGTTGGGTTTTTTCCTTGTAAGTGATAAGGATTTTTATTGTCAAAACATGTAAGAGATACAAGCGTAACACAAAGCACATATAAATTAATTATTTTTAGACTCTAGGGTCTTTCTATGGGAGGTCAGCTTCTTATGTAGACAATGTACTCTCCAAAACAAAAACAGTGGTATTTTAGAGAGTGTTTAAGACAATGACTGAACATGTACACAGTGAGGAGAAGTAAAAAGGCAGTTTCCCTATTTCTTCAATAAGGTATGTGTTGTATAATGGCGTGTGACTCATTGGGGGAAAATGTTTTCATACAGAAAAATATTAAATTAATTCCTTTACTCCTCACAAAAGGTTTCAGGCTTTGCACTGAATAAGGAAATCAAAATAGGGTGGCGCTAGTTTCTCATGAACCTCAAGACTATACTCTAACTATAATTACTATCTTCTTTACTTTAAAAAAGTTTAACATCCATTTATTTCTACCAAAGCAATAACTGAACTTTCTCTCTTATGCAGTTTGCAAACAAATTGGAGTAAAATAAGCTAAACCTAAAGTCCATGAAAGGATATTCAAGAATAGTGCCTGCTCTGTGTGACACATAAAAGAGAAGCATCCCCCTAGCAGCCATGGTACAAGAGGTACTACAGTGAGAAATGGCTGCAGTCCAAAGTGATCAATTAGGTCTACCCAAAGCAAGGAGACTCCAGTTTCAGCATACAAAGAGGGGTCCCTGCCAAGTCTGGATTTTAATCGCACCCAGATCCCAGACAAATCTTAAGTCTCCCTAAATGACAAAGGTGGACCACAGTACACTGTAGTATCAAGAAGGCCAAAAGTGTTTAAAGTAGTCAGTGAACACCTCTACTCCGTGATTTGTCAATGCTCACGTGGATGGTGGTAAAGGAATCAAGAAGCCTGGGTTTTGTAACTGCACAAATGTTATTAACCTAGTAAGCAAAGATCAAATTTATCTAAGATAAATGATACAAAAATAGGTGATGAGGTCCCCCATACATCGCTGCTGAGATAGTTTAATCTAAATTTAAGCAGTACGACATGGCTTCATCCACACATTAAAGATAAACTTTGCACTAATGTTTCTCAAAAACCTATTATGTCTCTAGCCCTAGCCTCAGTTTATGAGGTTTTTAAAGAGTATATCTTTCTAACGTCAGAGCCAAGGTTAAAGGAGGATGGGGAGTAAGAAACCCTCTATCCAGATTCCCTGGAATAGAAGATCTCTAGAACTCAGTGAGTATGAGCACATTCAAGTCACAGGATTTGAGGGTATGTGTTCATGGTGATTGTTTCTTTCCATCTATCCCTGGGATGACCATTTTGGGAAATGATTGCTAGGTCCTCAGCCATTCGAGTTTCCTAGATGTGAACCAGTTCCATTGGAGAGAGCTTTTGAGCTCCTCTATAGACCTGGGTAGCCAGACCTCTGGAATAACAATTCTGGAGTGATCTTGGTCCAAAGAACCTCCTTTTATTGGATGGATTTCTATCCTTTTCCCACTCTAGTATCCATGCTGAGATTGGGAAAGCAAGGCTGTGAAAGAACCAGAGGTTAACAAGCCTCTGGGTTTCTGCTTAGGGAAAGGGTGGGGGCTGCTCCGTGGTGTGGATAGGCTAGTGTGGGCTGCTTCTCTTCTTTTGTTATCTCTCCAATGTGTAGATTTAGTGTAGGGGGTGCTTTTGCCTCTTGAAGATACTTGGTCCCTTCAGTGATAAAGGTCTTGTGGGGTATGACGCCAGCACTTTTCAGCCTTGCCTGTTGCTCAAAATGCTGAATGCACTCCTGGATATGCTTTGTGATAAGAGAATTCATAATGATATGGATAGCTTTAGCCTTCACCACCAGGACCTTGCCCGTACTGTCAATGTCCGATGACAAGGTCAAGACAGGGGATGATATACTGGCCTCTCCTTCATGTACCAGGCACTTCTGGTTGGCTCAAGGCCACTGAAAGCCTGGGATCCAGCTGCTTTTTCTATATAGAATTCCAAAACTGAGTCCCTGCCACCACAATGAAATTATGTGACGATTATGTTGATAGACAGATGTTAATGAAGAACATCATCTAGCAGCTGCAAATTTGCAGAGCTTCCCAGGGATGGTCCATGCAGAAGTTCTGTTCCTCCAGCAGCAACTGCCTTTGGCTTGCATGCCATCACTTAAGAGGCTCCCAGGACCTACATTTCCTGAGATTCTGAGATGCAGTATTGGCTTCAGACCATGGAAAGTGGCGCTGTGCCGGATGTGATAATGAAGGCCTCGGGTACTGACCAGTGAGCACTGGTTGCTTGGCCCCATTGGTCCCATTGAAGACCTTCTTGATAAAGCCAGCCCCTCCATGGATTTTTTTTCATTTCCTCCTGGAGACTGCTAAGGTCACGATGCCCTTTTGGAAAAATGTAGGGGAAACTCTGCAGATTGAAGTATATGAAGGTGATAGTGAAAAGAGAGGGAGTAGAACTTGAATGTGCTCAGTGGTCATTTGAGGATAGATCTATTTTAGGAAAATATTCATGTGGAAAGTGAGTATGTAGAAGTAGCTTCCAATTGGACTCACCCTGCCCAGCCAACCCTAGAAAAATGTCCTTGCTGAATTGGGGTCTTGACCCAGTCAGTGAAACACTTTATTCTCTAGAGATGTCACTCAGCATTATGAGTGAAAACAGGGGAGATCTGGGGGAAAGTAGAGAAAATGAGAAAAGGGAAGAGAAGAGAGAAAAGGGGATTGAATTGGGAAAAATCAAAGAATGCAAGCAGGGAGAAATGTGGATAATTCTTTATCCCTCCATCCCATCTTACTCTAGTAGTCAGGGCAACTGACTCCACCAAGTATGTGACTGCTTCGGCTCTCTCTGGGTTAGTAGTGCCCTTGTTGTTCTCAGAGGTATTATTAATATAGACCATATCTACTGTGAACTTCTCCCCCACCCTTGAACATGGCTCTTTGGAATAGTTGATTTTCTCAGGGAGCTCTTTTCGTTCATATTTTCAAAGACCAATTAAAAATACTGATTGGTGCCAAGGTATTATTAAGAGTTCATTTCTTGAGGCTCATGAAATGATCAAGGTTGTGAAAACGCATGCCTACTGATTCAGTTGCTCCCACTGTGCCCCCTCTCTTGTATTCCCTGGGCTCCCAGTTGAAGAGAGTAGATGGTCTCCTGGAAGCTGGTGATGTACTGTCTATATAAAACTATCTGTGGTCTGTTTCTGTAAAAATTGTCTGAATGCATCTATAGAACTTGCAGTGTAAAGAAAAAATTCAAATTGATTTTGTCATTAGAAATGCCTTTGAGCGGATTCATTGTGTGCACTGTGTAATAATGTGTAATTGGTATTGAATATGTGAATGTTTATATGGTCATAGGCAAATTTCTCTAATGTCGAACATTTTCACTGATAATATTATCTTTTTGATTGGCAGTTGAGGGTGTCTTTCTCAATGGCTTTGTCAGCTCCCTGCAAGAGATACATATAATCCTTCCAGAAAACTCAGGCCCTACTTGCCAGTTATACTCTGTGAAATATTGTGAGTGGGTTCACACACTAGGTCTCTTCTGCTGTCACAGAATAATGACTGTCTGTCACTAACTAAAGACTTCTATTATCCCACAGCAATACTTGTTGCTCCTACCAAACAGCTCCAAAAGTTGTTACATTAGACTTACTGTGAAAGAAGCTAAACTGTGCAGGGCTTTGCCCTCTCGCTTGGACAGATTGACTACGTGGGATTTTTTTACCCCCTCCTCTGGAGGTACATGAGGTCATAAATATCATTTTTGCAAAATAGACACAAGACCACACAGGCTAAGTAGCCAAGTGTGGAACAGGACTCAGGAAGAGTTAACAGACCTGTAACTAAAGTGTTTGGTAACAAGAGGCCTTGTGATCTTTGAGCATTGTCCTAGAGTCTCCTGCTGAGTTGCATCAGTGGTCCAGTTAGAAATAAAAATATGATAACTTCTTATCTAAGAAAAATACTTTGTGATTGTTTCTCACCATGCTGTGTCATTGAGAAAGTGAAACTGCTTCCTTTCTACCAGTACGCCTGTGCACATATGAAATACTCTCTGCTGATCAAGAGCAGTCAGTTACACAGCAGTGTATGAGGTGGGCTCCTCCAAGAGCAGGCATGGAGGGACATTAAGGATGGGTTTTGGGAAAAAGCTTAAAGTGACTACAAGAGTATTCTCCTCGGCTGGCTAATGAGGTTGCCCTGACAGTTGTACTGGAGGGACATGGTGGAATTCCCTAGTCACCGTTTGACAGAATCCATGTTCCAAGTCAGTCTGGCCAGGACCACCTGGGTATTGACAGGAGGAAGACAAAGGGTACCTAGAAACCCTTGCTGAGATCTGTACTGTTTGGACTCTTGTCGATCTAAAGCCTCAATACCACCTTTCTACTCAGACCTTATATATTTCAAGTACATGAAGGTCTAGTTAGAGATGGACACCCTTCCTTCTCTAATCAGAGGTTTTATGCACTGCACAAAGTGTTTTGGGGACTTGGCACTGAAACTTGCCGAAGCTTTTCAGCTGTCTAGACATTGGACCATATGCCAATCTGCTGTTTTAGTTTCCATCGGCAGGATCAAATTTTTCCTTTAACTGGATGTGGAAGTTACTGTTACTTTGGAATAAGTACTGATGTGATTTTACAGGTGGATCTGTTCAACCAGTGCGATACAAAATGTTGTAACCATATTGCTGTGTATATTCTGGGAAGAGTTGTGTTAAGTGTGTCAAATTCTTCTCTTGATTGTACAGGATGCTTCCAATGAGGGAATGCCTTGATCAGAACAGTGGTAGTGGGACAAGTGGGCAACGTGGGTCCCACCAGGCTCCCCCAGTCCAACCAAGACATTTCAGTAAAGCAGTGTAGGATACTGGGATATTGGGGCAGGGAGTGAGGAATGGGGGCGAAAAGATGTTCCTACACTGATCAAGGAAGTAATGGTAACACAGGTGCTTAAAGAGACTATAGCACCCTACACTGGCCGCGTGTGATCCGTGCACAGCCGATAGTTTTGTCACCTCACTGTTTTGTACTGCAAGCTTAATGTGGCAGTAGTCTTCTTTGAACCTGAACTGCCAGATGTTATAACAATCATGGAGCCCTTGCACAGGCCGTAGGCTTCATTTGTGGTGGTGAACATGCTAATGCTTTCTTCAAATCCCACTGTATCCATGGGATCAGGAAACAGAAAAGATTGAAACCTTATCAGAGCTCTCTTGGTACCATTACATGGATTACTTTATTCTAATTGGAAAGTCCAAGGACCACGTACCCTCTGTCTTAGAGGCTCCAATATTTGCATGTCCAGAGCTTGAAGATTAACACTGACAAAAATCACTGGCAAGTCACCAAGGTAAAACTCTTAGAAACCATCTGGCCTGGTACCCGGACAACAATCCCTGGGCTTTTTAAAGAGAAAGTGATGTTTAAAAAATATCCAGAAACAAAATGTGGTAACATTATTATAACTTTGTCTAGTACTGGATGTACTTCATGCTTCACATGGGGATCCTGCTCAGCACATTACATAAGATTACTCGAAAAGCATCTACGTTGACCAAAAACATGCCTGAGAAATTCTCCAATAAGCTTGACAGACCACATTTCCACTCACCCAAATAACCTGTGCAGAGCATTTTGAGGGAAAGAGTCAGTGACTGATTTTTACGTAAAGTGGTGTCTGTGGCAAAAGGATCTGGCCAGGAGGCAATGGCATCCTGTGGAATTTTTTCCTGGTGGTTGTCTGAAATTGACACCTGTTGTATCCCATTTGAGAGACGAGTGCTGCCTTGTTAGTGCATGCGGGTGGACATGGATAAAGTAACTAAGCAAGAGAAGTTGTTATGACTTCTGTCTCTTATGAGAGTGGTTACAAATGAGAACACCATCAATATGGATATTGCTCAAGAAACACGCATTTTTAAGTGAAAATAGTATATCCATGAAAGAAGTAAATTAGGCATTAGTGGTTCCTAAGAGGTACTGGAATAGGTGTCCAGTCACCCTCTAGATGGGGCTGTATCAGATGCAGTGTCTGTGTCAGCTCATCCACTTTCTGGCAGGTTCAGTACACCCAGATTCCTGAGGATGCCTGCATGTGGTTCTTGGTCATTCCACTAAGTTAGAGGCAGATGTGGTGTAGTGGGCTGCAGAAGTCATATGGCTCCAAAGAATATTGCTTACAACGCTTCTTGGAAAAGCAGGAATGCTGCTCAATGAGTGGGGTCTGGGCTGTGGTGCTTGCCCTGGAAAACCCCCTCCTCTGCAAAATGCACGTTGCTAATTTTTGACTGAGTCCTGGGTGTGAGCCCATGTGCTGATGATGAGGACTGGTACCTGGCAGGGGGATGCCCAGATGGTCAAGTCTCAGACTCTGGTGGCAAACATGATCAGCCAATTGCACAAGATTCACACCTCCTTTTATTCCCCTTATGGTACACATAGATAAGGAATTTTTGAGGATGAAAATCAATTGAATCAACAAGCTCATCATACCTGTACACTCAGGTTAAGACCATGCCCACCTGGATAAACTATGCACAAGACATGGCAATCCGTTACAATTTAGGTCCTGTCCCCAAAACAATTCCTAGTGATTTTAGCACATGAGGCCAAGGAAGCCAGCTGCACAGTCGAATAGAGAGGGGCTCTCCAATTTCCATACACAGATGTGCTGGACCTGGCTCCCTACCTTCCTCTCAAGGTTACCACTGGGCATGGAGTGTGGCAGATCCTGAGTATTGCCCTGACAACCCCATGCACATCATATGGGGGAATCTATTCAAGGACTGTTAATTGGACTGTGTTTTTTAAAGTGAGATATAATTGACATATAACATTATATTAACTTCAGGTGTACAATGTAATGATTTGATACTTGTATATATTGTGAAGTGATCACCACAATAAATCTAGTTAACATCCATCACTATACATAGTTACACATTTTTTTCTTGTGATGACGACTTTTAAGATCTACTCTCTTAGCAACTTTCAAATATGCAATATAGTATCATTAACTGTAGTCACCATGTTTTTGATGTCACTTATATGTGAAATTAAAAAAACCCAAAAACAACAACAACAAAAAATCAAGCTCATACATAAAGAGAACGGATTGATGGTTGCCAGAGGTGGGAGATTGGGAGTGGGAGAACTGGGTGAAGGGGGTCAAAAGATACAAACTTACAGTCATAAAATAATTAAGTCATGGGAATGTAATGTACAGCACGGACTGTGTTTTTTATTCACATTTATCAGTGACACCCAAACAATGGTGCTGCCTTTATGGCAAAAACTACCCAGGAGTGGGGAACTCCATTGAACATTTGACGGACCATTCACACCCCATGTCATTTCCAGGTAGCAAGTGCCATTGAAAGATGGCTTGAATTCTTAAAGAGAAAACGTTAAGAGAAGTGGACAAGCCATGCTCATCTCCCAGTGGAACACACATTAAGAAAGTCAGTTTGGGCTCTGAATGTGGCATTTGTCTGGTAGTTACCTCCCATTTAAATACAAAGTGTAATTAGAAGGTTGAGTAGAAAAGGAGAAAGCACAGGTTACAGGCAGGTAGAAAATGCCTATCATTCTTTCAACTCTGTCGAAAATATCTTTCTTCTTCCACCTCAGTTTTCATATCCTTAGATAGTCACTGGGCTAATGCTAGCTGGACCAGTTTGCTCAAGATTTGGTAAGATGTTAAAGTCCTTAGTTTAGAATATAGGGCCCTTGGTATTTATCATTTTGGTCTTTGGAGCTTCTGCAAACACTTATGCTGAGGTTGTTTCTTTCAAAGTCTTTTGCAAGTCAGGCTTTCAGGGATGTGTCTGACCCAGAGCATCTTCTCTCACTGCATCCTTTATTGTAGGTGCTGTGACTGCATTTCCTTATCCATTTTAAATATTTCATATTGGAGGGAAGCAAGTATCCCTTTCTCCCATCATTCTACGAGTTGTCAGGGTTCATGCAAACCCTGCCATATATTGCCTCCCTTCTGCTCTCTCTTGGCTTAAAGCTCTCTGGTAGTTCTCAGAAGGAATTTTATATTGCATTATCATTTTTAGTGTGAATTTGTCCCTTAACATTCACACCTGGGTGCTTAGGCTTGTGAGTTTTCTGGTATATTTTCATATATTCATTGGCCCCTTAGAAAGATTTGGCATTTGTTGATTTTTGAATGGCCAGTTGCTCAGGCAGCTAGTCAATGCTAGCTTGCCAGTGTGGGCAGTCCTTCCTTTTGGCAAACAAAAGTTTCCAAATTTTTACTTAGTTTTCTTGTTTTGACATGACATTTTGCGGTTGCAGCTGCCCTGGGCTCAGCCCCAGGCCTGGCAGGAGCTCAAGTTTCTGTGTTCTGATGAGGCTGTGTCTGTCTACTCTGGCTCTTGCGCAGTAGTGCAGTTCGCTTTGCCAGCCATACTCCTCATTGTGCCTTTCTCAGGGCAGTTCCAGCCCCAGGTGTGGAATTTGTTTGTCTGAGTCAGACACTACCTCATGTGTTTCCCAGCTCCAGGGGAGATAAGACAAGCTTTCTGAAGTTGTTTGTCATTTCTTGGAGCAAAACTCAAGTAGTCTTCATGCCTCCCATATGGTAGTGGAGAGAATGCCCACTGCATTCCCTTTCTATGGATACACATGTGGATACACATGGAGAATGCGGCCTTTTTTTTTCCTTAGATGCTGGTGGTGGGGGGCAGTTTGCAACGAAGTGAGCAATACTGATCCTGAGCCAATGTCCTCATGGGCACATTTTAAGCTTCCTAAATGGGCCTCAGACTGTGGGCTGCTGCCCCATCCTGTGCCTTTCTTCTGACCTGCCACTAGAGTCTCCTTTAGCTCCTAAATTCTTTAGTCTCATCCTTCTGTGGTGATCATCTACCCCCCATGCTTCTCCTCTGTGCTTTCCTTTTTTTTTTTTTTTTTGAAGGTATGCTTTTGGTTTTTCTGCTGAGGAAAATGGGCCCTGAGCTAACATCTGTTGCCAATCTACCTCTTTTTTTTTCCTCCCCAAAGCCCCAGTACATAGTTGTATATCCTAGTTGTAGGTCATTCTAGTTCTTCTATGTGGGACGCTGCCACAGCATGGCTTGATGAACAGTACGTAGGTCCATGTTCAGGATCCGAAGTGGCAAACCTCAGGCCACTGAAGTGGAGTGCACAAACTTAACCACTTGACCATGGGGCTGGCCCCTGTGCTTTCTATTTAAGAAAATCTGAGTGCACTCACTTTCATTGGGTTCTCATGTCAGCCATGGAAAACATAGAACTTTCTTTGTATGCAATGAAAGTGCAGTTCACTTACCAGCCAGTCTGTTGATTGTGTCTTCTGTTGAGATATTTGTAGCTGGAGATTCTTAACTTCATTTGCATGAGTCAGACACTAGTTCCAGTGTCCCCCTAGTTCTACCAGACTTAGTTTAGTTTTGTGAAGTTCTTTGTTATTCGCCCTGGTCAAAGATACAGGAAGAAATAACCTTTGTCCCTCTCCCATGAAGTTCAAGAAAATGCCCACTTGGTCTCTTTAAGAGTCTTCACGTCAATCTTGGAAAAGACATCCTGTCTTCTGTAGCTGGTGGAAGTGCAGTTCTCTCCCAAGACAGCCTCCTTTTATTCCCACTGGCAGGGGCAGCTCCAACCTTAGCTTTTCTTTTACATGAATCAGACACTAGTCTCTGTGTCATTCTAAGTCCAGGGAATATGGATAAAGCTTTCTGAACTGTTAAACTTAAATAGCTGTTCCGGTCCTCACCCCTCATGAGACAGTTTTCTCATCTCTTCCAGAGTTTGTTAAGATGTGGGGATTTGTGCCCTGCCCTCACTTAAGTATAGATCTGCAGAATAAAAACCCACTTAGCTGCAGTCTAGAAGTGGCTCCTCTACAAAGGGATATCCTACAACTGGCATTGAGGTCATTTGCCCCCTTTGGTTACTCTGTCATCCTTTTTGGTGAGTGGGACAAAGATCATGGGGAGCTGGCCCTTTTGCCTCATTTTTCTTTTTGCTGTCCTTTAAGTATCAAAGTACCAAAATATAAAAGGATTTTTTTTTTAAGATTGGCACCTGAGCTGACAACTGTTTCCAATCATTTTTTTTCTTTTTCTCCCTGAATCCCCCCAGTACATAATTGTATATTTTAGTTGTGGGTCCTTCTAGTTGTGGGGTTTTTTTGTATTTTTATGTGTTAAATAAATTAGGCCTTTTCCTTGGCCTTGCAAGTATTCATGCTTGCAATGACAAATTTGGCACCGAACATGTGGCCAATAAAATTGTAATGCCCTCTTTTTTTAGACAAGAGACCACACTGGCCAGGTTAGTGCCTAATTAGATTCCCCAGCTTCTCTTAGCACATGCTGTCACTTAAGTGGTGGATGAGAGGGGTGACAGAGTCTTCTTGCTAAGGGACTGTGTATTCCATGTTAGAATGGATAAGGCATCTGGAAATCTGTGGCACCTGAGAGTACCCTGGCCAAGTTGTCAGATGAGATGATCCTGATCTGATCTCACAGCAAGGGTGGATTAGGAGGGATAAAGACTTCCTTGGATCAGTAGAGCAGTGTGGGCCAGGTTATGAGAGATACAGCTCTCCTAGATCTGGTAGCACACCCTTGTCTACAAGAGGGGTGGATGGGGGAGCATAAGGGTCCTCCCACTGTCCAACCTCTTCCAAGGTGTCTGGGCCGGGTTAGTAGTAAGATAGATTCTCTGGCATCCAGTAACGCATGCTGCTTGTTGAAAGAAGCTTGGAGGGTTAGGTAGCAAGAGGTAGGATTGAAATCACCTCTCTAATTGGTTTCTAGTTATTGATAAAAATTCTTCATACCATGGAATGGACAAAAGTATGAACAACCTGTGCTTACTGGACTCAGTTGCTCCCCCTGTGTTCCCTCCTCCTTTTTTTCTGAGTTTCCAATTGAAGTATATGTATTGTTGGAAGTTCGTGTTGTATGTCTGTGTGAAAATATCAATGGTCTGTGTTTCCAAAAAAATGTATCTGAATGTAGCTGAGAGAAGTTACAGTGAAAAGATAGAAAATTAAAAGTTATTTTGTCATTAAGATGCCTACAAACTATTTACTGTATGCATTCTGTAATAACGTGTAATTGGTATTAATATGTCTTTTTTTGAATTTTGAATGTTTATATGGTGTCAGAAAAAAATTCGTCTGGTGTCCGAAGTTTTCACTGTTAATGATGTCTTGTTAGTTGGCAAGTGGAAAGTGTCATTCTGTATGGCCTTGGATGCCCACTATAAGGGAGACTTACAATTCCTAACAAAACTGAGGGAAAGTGATTTCACATACAGAATCCTATGGGTAGTCAAAGAACAACTTCTGTCTTTTATGCACTCTAGTGTTCTATGTTCCTGAGAGAACAGTTGTATCTGCTACAAAACTACTGCAACAGTTGGCTCTCCATAAGAGGCAACACTACATGGGAATTTCCCCCTTCCAATTTTGTCAGATTGACTCCATGAATTTTAAACTCCTTCCTCCTGGAGGCTGATAAGGTCACAAAGGCCTTTTGCAAAAATACAGGTGAGACCCTGCAGGTTGGCTAAGTATGGAACAGGATCTGGGAGACAGTAGCCTACCTCATTGATAAAGTGTTTGGTGACAAGGGGTAGTTGGTTATGTCAAAATGTACTAAGGTCTGCTCCTAAAGTGAGTTGGAAAGAAGTGATATTAAGGATGGATTTGGACATAAGCCCAATGAGATTTTAGAGGTTTCCTCCTTGACTAGCAGATGAGGGAGCCCTGCCAGTTATCTGGAGGACGGGAAGTGATCACCTCATTCTCTATTACCAACCCCATGTTACAAGGCAGTTTGGCCATGACTGTATTACTCGTAATGGGAGGAGGATCAAAAGAACTTAGACCCTGTTCTGACACCTGTGTCGTTCTGACTGATATTTAACACATTCAGAACCACCTTTCTACCCAAATTTTTCTGTTTTCAAGAACAAACAGGTCTAAGTCAGGGTCATGGCCCCTACTTCTCTAACTTGAACTGGAGGTTTTATTCATCATCGAGGTGTTTTTGGGACTTGATGGCACTCGAAGTTGTCATACCTTTTAACCCTTATGGACAGTGGCACACCGGTCACTGTGCTGCCTAGAATCTTCCATGAGCTCAGTCAAAAATTTACTTTGGATGTGTAAATAAGTCTCAGGTTGGACTGTGGACTGATGTGAGTTTATGAGTGGGCTCTTTTGGGCCAATATATGCAAGATGTTGTAACTGATACTGCTGAATGTATTCTAGGAAGACTTGTGTTAAGTATGTGTAATTCTTCTTTTGAATTGTAAGGGATGTCCCCAGTGGGGAAATTCCACAATTAGAACAGTGGTCATGGGAGGAGTAGACAAACGGGAGCCACCAGGTTTTCTTAGTCCAGCCACGGGGTATAAGTAAAGCAGAGTAGGATACTGGGATGTGGGGAGTGGTGAAAGGAGGTCGCTATACTTATGAAAGAACTATTTGGAGACAAAGGTGATTAAAGAATCTAGACCGTTCTGCAGTCATCTTGTGTCTAGTGATGAAAGACAATAGTTCTTGACACCTCATTGTGGATTACTGTAAGCTCAGTGTGGCAGCAATCTTTCTTACCCTTGCATTTGTTGATATTGTGGTGGTCACAGAGTTCATTGCATAGACTGAAGGGCCTGATATGCAGTGGTAGACATGCTAGTGCTTTCTTCAGATGCCACTGCAAGCAGAAGATTATAGCTTATTTGCCTACATGAGGTTCAGAGGACAATACATGTTCACTCTGCAGCCCCATGACAACCTGAACCTTCTAATGATTTCTCATCAGTGGATAGGCTGAGACCTAGGGAAGAATGAAACCTCACCAGGGGTCTCAGTACGCTTACATGATAACATTGTTTTGATTGAAAGGACTAAGGGTAGAATACCATCTGCCTTAGGGAGATGGGCCAATAGCTGAGTAACTAGGGCTGGACTGTTAATCCTGACAAGTATCTTTGGCCAGCCACCAAGGTTAACTTCATGGACACCATGTAACTTGTGCCTGAAAACAATCCCCGCGTCTATTCATGAAAAACTAATGGCCTTAAAATCTCCAGGAAATCAAAAGGGGGCAGAACATATGATAACCTTATTCAGTATTAAAGACACTTCATATTTCACATGAGGATTTAGCCCAGCCCATTACAAAAATTTACCTGGCAAGCACTGGAGTTGACTAACAGCCTGCATTAGAAACTATCCATCAGGCTGTACAGACCACCTTTCCACTCAGGCCAGTCATCCATGCAGTGTATTTTTAAGGAAATTGTCGGTCACTGACATTTATGCAGAATGGAACCTGTGGCAAAAATATATGCCTACTAGGCAATGACACTCTTAGAGATTTTTTTCATGGTCCTTGCCTGAATCTGCCACATGATATACCCCATTTGAAAGACTGTTGCTGGTTTGTTAGTGGATGCCAGTGGACACTGGGAAAGTAACAAAACAAGAGCAAGGACTGTAACACTCTGGCTTCCATATCATAGCATTGGTTCCAAATGAGAACACCAACAAAGTGAGTATTGTACAAGAAACATACATTTTATGTGAAAGTGGTACATTTAGAGAAGAAACAAACTTGGCTTTAATGGTGTCTCAGAGGTTCAGAGAAAAGTCTCCAGTCACACTCCACATGTAGCTGTCTCAGATGCAGAGATTGTGGCAGCACCTCAGCCTCTGGAGGCTTCAATACACCCGGGTTCCTGAGGATGTTTGGGTTGGTTCATGGACTCATCAGCTAAGGTTAAGGCAGGTGGGTTGTAGTGGTGCAGAAGTTGTCTAACCCCAAAGAAACTGCTTGCACCTGTGGCATGGAAAGGGGAATTCCGCTCAATGGGTGGCTGTAGTGCTTGCCCTGAAAAAATATCCCCGCAAATGCACCTTTTTACATTTTGAATCACTCATGGGAAGTCACACATGAGTTTACAGTCTGGTCTGGTGCCTGTCAGTGTGCCGACTGGATCATCATGTCTCAGCCCATGTGGAGACAAAAATCATCAGCAGATTACCCAAGGTGCACATCTGTTTTTGTGCCCCATGTGGCGGTAAATGGGTAAGGACCCTTCTAAGATGGAAATCAATAGAATTATCAAGCTCATCAGACCCGAACTGCCAAAAGTTAGGACCTTGGTCATCCAGGTAGACCATTGCACAGGGCATGGTGATCCATCTTCAATCCAGAATCTGGCCCAAAAACAAGACATAGTAATTCCAGCACATGAGTCAAAAATAGCCTGTAAGTGTCCTAAGACTGCCAGCCACACACAGGTACAAGAGATCTCCATGTCTCATAGCCAGAAAAAACTAGACCTGATACTCTAACCTCTGATAAAGGATACCTCTGGCCATGGATGCAGTAGATATCTTTACAAAGAATGGCACTGACATCCTCATCTGCATTGCAAATGGAGACAATATGCAGAGACTCTTATTTAGACTGTGTTTTATACTTTTATTCCCCTACCACACCCAAGCAGACAATGTGTTACCTTCAGAGGAAAACAAACCCAGTAGTCAGCAGCCACATGGGACTTTCACTGGATCATTCATGCCCCATATCATACCCCAGCAGCAGATGCCATTGGAAGATTGCATGGATTCTCAGAGACGAGACTGAGTAAGATAAGTAGACAACCCATACTTGGCACCCGGTGGTGCACACAATTTAGAAAATAAATTTGGGCTCTAAATGTGACATTTCCCCAGCGAGTACCTCCTATTTAAATAGAATGTTTTTCTTTTTAACAGTGTATAAAGTATGGTCACTTTTTTTTTTTTGCCCTGAGGTAACATCTGTTGCCAATCTTCCTCCGTTTTTTCTTCCTTTCTCCCCATCAAAGCCCCAGTACATAGTTGTGTATAGTTGTAAGTCCTTCTAGTTCTTTTATGTGAGCCGCCACCACAGCATGGCTACCGACAGGTGAGTGATGTGGTTCCGCACCTGGGAACCAAACCCGGGCCGCTGAAGTGGAGCATGCTGAACCTTAACTGCTAGGCCATCAGGACTAGCTCTAAATAGAATGTTTAATTGCAAGGTTAGCAAAAGGAGAGGAGGCCCAGAGTCAGGATTGGGAAGAAAATGTCTACTACACTGACACCTTTCTCCAAAATGCCTCATCTTTCCAACTCAACTTTTTATATCCTAGCAGTGTACAATGGGCTAATGCCAGCTGAACCAGTTTTGGTTAGGTTTTTCGTAAGGTACCTTAGAACCTAAGTGTAGAATATGGGGTACTTTACATTTGTTGCTTTGGCCTTTGGAGTGTCTAGCAAAACTCTTATATTCGAGGACATGTTACTTGGATCATCCTATTCAAGGCAGGCAGGCTTTCAGAGATGTGTCAGACCCACAGCACCTTCACTCACTACACCCTTAATTGTAGATACTTGAGTGCATTTCCTCATCTAGTCTACTTACCTCAAAAGTGGGGGGAAGCCAGTGTCCCTTCATCCCCTCATTCTTTTATGGTCAAGGTGCATGCAGACCCTGCTGCATATGTGACCATTTCAGCTCTCTCTGGAGTAAAGACCTCCTTGTTGTTCTTGAAGAGAATTTCCTATTGGATCATCTCCAGTTCAGACCTATCCCCCAGTTGTCATGTGGGGGTATGTAGATTCCCTTGGTATTCTCTGAGAGACTCTTTTGCATTTTCAAAGACCCTTGAAAAGACTTAGTTATTTGTTAACTATTGACTTTATTCCAGCTTCAGGTATTAATTCAATCCTGGTACCAATGTATGTAACCCTTCAATTGAGGAAATACCAGTTCTCTGACTTTGTACTCCTGCCATTTGTATTGTGATATATCGGGTCTCCAAACACCAAAGTGGGAATTGTGAACCCAACTTTTGTGTAAGCTGGTGGGTGGCACCTCAGGGAGCTCCATCTCCTTGTTTTACCCAGCCCTCTCTCCCATGTGATATGGGCTATTAGCATCTCAGTTCCTTTTGGCAGATTTACTACATGTTATTTTTAACCCTCTTTTTCTGGAAACTGATAAGGTCACAGTGCCCATTTAGAAAAATATAGACAAGACCCTGCAGGTTGAAATAGGACAAGTTGATAGCAAAAGGGAGGAAGAAGTTCCTGCGTGTGCTCCGTGGTCATTCTTGGGCCCATCTAACTTAGGAAATAATGTATACGGGAGAAGAGTATGTGGAAATGGATTCCTTTAGGCTTCTTCTTTCTCAGCTACCCCTAGGAGAGTCTCTTCTAATGATTGGAGTCCCATTCTCAGTCAGAGAATCACTGATTTTTTTAATATACATCACTCTGCAAAATAAATGAGAACACAAGAGATGGGAAAAAAGTAGAGAAAAATAGAAACAGAGAAAGAAATGAGAAAAGGGGAGAGGTGAACTGGGAGTAATCCATGAATGCAAGGCTGGGTGCAATGTGGGTGTAACCCAGTGTCCCTTCATCTCATACTTCTCTGAGTTGCATGCAGGGTGCATGCAGACCCCAGCATGTGTGTGATTGCCTTCAGGTCTCTAGGTTAGTAGCCTTCTTGTTTTTGTGAGAGGATCATTTCCCATCCAAACTTAACCTCATCCTTCAAGCAGGGGACTTTGTACAAGTGGCTTTTCCCAAGGGGCTACTGTTTCATTTTTAAAGACAAATAAAAGAATACAAAACCTCGACCTTCTTTTTGTCTGGCAGATAAGGGAGCCCTGAAAATTTTGCTGGATTTCCAGGACAGATGTGTTTAGAGTAGAGCTCAGTGTCCTACTTCTAATAGGAATCAGAAGCTTTATGCACTGGTCAAGACTTGAAGGCACCCAAGATTGCCAAGACTTTCAGCTGTATAGAAAATGGGGCACAAGCCACTGTGCTGCATAGAAATCCCCATGTGCATGGTTGAGATTTTCCTTGGACTACATGTGGAAATAACTCTCACATTAGAATGAGGACTGATGTGAGTTTATGGGTGAGCCCTTTCAGGAAATGAGTTTCCTAGCTGTTCTTGGGTATAATTTTAAAAGTGAATCATCTCACTGCTGACCTGGATCCCAGCCTTCATGCAAGGGTCTTTGAACTAGGGAGTTTTCTCAGAGACTATCTTTTCTTTTGTAATTTTGAAGGTCCATTAAAAATAATATATGTTTTTGGGTAGCTGAGAAGTCACAGTGTGTCTTAATCTCCTGCCTTCTGTTATCAGATAGTGCAAGTATGCATGGCTCTTCTGCAGTCCTCAATATGACTTCTGTGTTGTCTTATAACTTTAGAACATGATAAGAATTTAATTTGATCACTGTTTCTTCATTTGAGGTCCTGCTGAGCTGATGTCAATGGGGTCAAAAAGAAATTAACTTTAGTTGTGTTCTTTTCCCCTATGAAAAATGACTTAGGGACATCTCCCTATGTCATGGAGGAAAGCCCAGGAGGGTCCCATAGTTTTTCTGGTTACTCTTATATAGCCAAGCGTTGTTGCCACTTCCATTTGATAAGAAGTCTATTCCAGTGTATTAATCCAAACCTCAATTCCTGAATCTTGGAAAATATCTTCCACTCCTAACTGGGTCCTGTTTGAAGACCGGAATCCTGCAAGTGATGTGTATATGTGAGTGTGGGGAGGTAATAGGCAAACACTTTTTGCCTTTCTGTTCTCAATCTACTCCCTAGTTGACCAATTGCTCATTCTTCTCACCCTGATATGTTCCCCAGAGAGAGAAGGGTATAGAGAGAAGAGCACACAATGACATGGTTGGCTAAATTGTAATGTGGATATGGGCTGTGAGATATGGAGGAAACCATGATGTGGTGCTCTCAGGAAACATTTTCATTATACTTCAGGGACCCCAGACTTCATGCGCCTGTCACATGCAATCCCTTTCCTCTGACTTGTCTCTTAGACTCCTCCTCAATCCCTAGGCCTGCTGTGACCTTCACTTCTGTTGTTGTCTTTCTTGTTTAGCAGGCAGTCCTCTTGGGTGGTCTCCCTATAAAGTAATTCTCAGGCTTCTCTTTTTCCCAGGACAACATGTTGACCCAAGGAATCAGTATCTTTCTTTGGAATTGCTGTTCACTCAGAAGGTACACACTTACTGTCCTTTCTCTGGGGGCAGCTCAAGCCCCAACCTCTTGATTTTACATGTGTGAGTCACACAGTAGTTCTTGTGTCCCTCAACCTTCACAAGTATCAGTCATCTTTTCTGAAGTTCTTTGTCAATGGTTTACAGCAGGGGAAAAACAATACTTGTCCCACCCTTATGAGTGTTTAGAAAATGCCCAGCATGCTGACAAAATTCTCTAAAAATTCTTTTTCTCTTTCTTCTATATCTCTGAGGTAGTTTAATGGAGTAATGCTGACAGACCTGTTTGGTGCCATTTGTTTGCCAGGTGACCGGCACCTCTCTTTAGAACATGGGTGCATTTCACATTAATTGTCCTAGCCTTTGGAGACTGTTAATTTGGTAGGCCTGCCATGAGAAAGTAACCAAAAATGGGTGGCTTAAACAATAAAAAATTATTGTCTCACACATTTGGGCCTAGAAGTAAATAATGAAATTGTTGGCAATGTTGGTTGCAAGGAAAGTGAAGGAAGATTGTGAGGGAAGGATCTGTTCCAGGTCTCTGTCCTTGGCTTGTAGACAGCCATCTACATGTTCTCATAGTGTTCTCCATGTATATATGTATCTGTGTGCACATTTCCTCTTCTTATAAGGACACCAGTCATATTAGTTTAGAGCCACGCTAATAATGCCATTTTAACTTGATTACCTCTGTAAGACCCTTTTTCAAAATAAGTACACATTCTGAGGAATTGAGTGCTAGGACTTCAACATATGCGTTTTTGGAGGGGAGCATGATTAAACCTATAACAGAGCTTCTGCCAAGTCTCTTACCTAACACAGCTTGTATTCAACATCCTATTCAATGCAGGCTTTCAGGAATGTACCTTTTCTGTGACTGGTCGATAGATGGACCCTGGCCCCTAGGATTTTGTGACCCACCCCACTGTCGTGCATCCCCCTTTCTTTCTCAGGGCTTCTCTTGAGTGATTTAATTTGGATACCACCTCAGACCACTTACCATCATAGTTTCCACATGTGGACTTTGTTGATCATAGCCTTTTCTTCTGCAAGTGGTGGAAGTGCAGTTCATTCCCAAGTCAGAATTTTATATGGGGACTCTAAGACCTTGCTTCGTGTTTGGATACTCCCACAATGGTGCTTGGTTTACAGGATGAAGTACACAGCTTGGGAAGCTACCTAGGGATGTTTGCTGGATCATTTATTCTCTGTGTAATAGCCAGATAGCAGCTACCATTGAAAGTTGGCTTGAAATCTTAAGGAATATCCTGGAAAAGTGGAATACGTTAGCCATGTTCAGCTCCCATAGAACACATGATTAAGAAAGTCAGTTCAGGTTTTAAATGTAGCAGTTCCCCAGAAGGTTACTTCTTTAAATAGAACATTTAATTATGTGCTTTGGGATTGGGGAGTGGCAGACTCTTGATGGTGGAGAGTATGCCTACCATATTGAACACTCTTACTAAAAAATTCTATATTCCTTCCAACTAAACTGTTTTATATCTTTGGGCTGGAACATGGGATAATACCAGCAGAACAAGTTATGGTCCATTTCTTTACAAGATGGTCTAGCTCCTCAATTTAGAATATGGTTGTACTGAGCATCTAATGATTTGCCCTTTGGATCTTTGCCATATCTCTCACATGAGGGGACATGACTTTCAATATCTTGTTCAATGCAGACTTTTTAGGGACGTGTCTGGATCACTGCATTTTCAGTCATTACATCCTTAATTGTAGGCACTGCTGGCAATTTTCTAATGCACTTTACAAATTTCAAACATTCCTCCATCCTTGTACGCAGCCTTATGGTTCCAGCAAGTATATTACTATGGTCTAAGAGTTACTCTGAAAGAAGAAGATTCCTTGGCCAGAAGGACATGGGGTGACATCTTCATCTGGTGTGATACCTCTTCCTCTTATTTAAGCACACAGGTTTCAATTCATTATTTTTGGTTCCAATCTGAGCTCTACCAATTATTGATTCTGTGGCCTTTGAGAGACATTTAATCTCTCTGAGCCTCAGATTCTTCCACCTTTATATGGGAGATATTTTATGACACTCCCTATGTATTGAAGCTGAAATGAGAAGCTAAGTATTAAACTTTATATCCTGAATCTCAGGATCGTAGGTCTTCTTATTAATCTTAGAAATCAAATGTTAGATTCAGTCAAAAATGTAGGAATTTAAAGCAAGGACAGTGAGTTAAGGCTCATCAAAGTGAGAATCACGAATGATTGTCTTAGACCTGTATGTTAGTCTATTTGAATTAACTATTTGAAAGTAGCCTCTAGTTGAATATGAAGGAATTTTGATTGTCCAAAATTTGTATGTGTATTCAAAGTTAGGTAGGAGGGAAGAATATGAGAAGGGCAGATTTTGAAAGGATTTTATTTATATTTTGGAGAAAGAAAAGAGAGAGAACATCACACATGGAAATTCTCTCTCTCTTATCCCTCATTGGCTAGGTGCATGCATCTGTCTACCATGTTTTTAAAATGTCTGGTTGTAGAATTAGTATTTGGCTCGTGGAGCAAACCTTATCTGATGTAGACAGTTGCTTAGGGGGTGTGATTCCATGAGCCCGTGTCAGTCCTTTCATCTCCAAATGTCTTTCTCTATTACCTGTTGTATTGTGCCATTGACCTATTTATTCTTTGTGTTGAATCTTCATCTGTTAATGCTCTGTCCTCGTCATCCTCATACAGATTTCTCTTTAAAAACATGATCTTATGTGAACTGCTAATTTCCAGAATACTTTTGAATACCTATTAGGTATCAGGCACTGTTATTTTAGAGGCAGGGCTAACCAAAGGGACATGTTTCTACCTTAAGGTGCTAAAACACTTGAAACATTATCAGTTGTTTAGGGTTTGATCAAATAACTTAAAATTGTACTGTGATACATTCTCTGTTTATTCTGATGGGAAAAAAGCACACAGAATGTTATGAGGGCTCATAGCATAGAACACAAGATTTATTCTGAAGTAAGATCAGAGTGAGTGAGTGAATGGTCAGGGTATACTTTCCTCAGGATGTTATGTTTGAGCACCTAAAGATAAAGTGGCACGTTGTAACTAGATTTAGAAATTTCCTGGGTAGAGTGGCAGGATTAAGAACCAGGACTGAGCATCTCATAGGTCCAGGAAACAACAATATGGGAGTTTGACACTGGAAGGGGTAATGTGAACCCCAGGACCTGGGAGACATTGAGAAAAATATGTGACTTTCTTGTCCATCTTAATTTAGAGATGAAGAAATTGAGTTTAGAGAATGGGTCTGAGCTGGAAAGCATCAGAGACAGGCTCCAAGTATGGGTCTTCTGAGGCCAGACTTGGGACTGTGTCCACCACACTGACAATTCCCTCTAAAAATTCTTTCTTCCTTCTTCCACCTCCACTTTTTTATATCTCTGTGGTGAGTGATGGTCTAATACTAGCACAACCCATTTGAGTTCATTTCTTTGCAAGTTGGCCTCGCACCTCACTTTAGAATATGAGAGTATTTGGCATTGATTGTCTTGGCCTTAGGAGCATTTGCCAAATCTCTTACCTGAGAGAGTGTGTGTTCCACATTCCATTCAATGCAGGCTTTCAGGGATGTGCCTTTCCTCTGACCGGCCACAAGATACACTCTAGCTGCTAGGATTGTGTGACCCGCACTTGTGTTGAGATCCTTTTTTCTTTTCCGTGTGCTCGTATTGGATGCTTTCCTTTTAACACAATCTCAGGCCACTCTTCCTCATAACATCCACATGAGGACATTGGAAAATGCTGTTCTTTCCTTGGCATGTGGCGGAAATGCAGTTCACTCCCAAACTTGCCTCTTATTGTACCTTCTAGCAGTGGCATCTTCAGCCCTAGGTTCTTGACTTCCCTTGTATGAGTCAGACACTAAACGCTGTGTTTTGCAAACTTCAGGAAATGTAAGACAGGCTTTCTGAAGCTTTTCATCATTTACTTGAAGAAAGAAAGAAGTAATCTCTGTCTTTCCCTAATCAGCTTGTAGAAAATCCCATTACATTCCCTTTCCCAGGGTCCACATGTTCACATGGAGAATACAAACCTTTCTTCTTCAGGAGGTGGTAGTGCAGGTTGCTCCCCAGTCAGCTTCCTTTTGTGCCTCCTGGAAGGAGTATTTCTGGACCCAGATTCTCTTCCTATATGAGTGAGATATTAGACTCTTTGTCCCTCTAACTGCAAAGTCATGAGTGAAGCTTATGAAGCTGTTGTACTTGCATCAGCCATCCCATCAATCATCTCTCGTCCTGGGTCTGCAGTCACGCAAGTCTGAGGTCTACAGAGAAACGTGTGTTGAGGGATGGACAGCAGCATCTCCTTCAAGAAGGGGGTGGTGTTATGACTTATGGGTGTCCCAAGAGGAATAATCTCTTGATATTTTTATGCATGTGTAGGGCATTGGCACTGTATTTATTCCATGGTCACCTTGCACATATCCATGTAGGCCATGCAGGGAAAAGCTTGAAGCACAGCTCATCTGAGTGTGGCTGAATGTCCTGTGGTCCTCCCAGAATGCAAGAGGGTGAGAGGCCTATGATAACTTCGTCTTGGGCCTTGTCCCATTCTTCTCTTTTCTCCTTTGAAAGGCTGTCGTAAGGCATTTCTTCAGGAGGTAGAAGTGCTGCACCTTGGACCTTCTAGAGGGACACGTAGAGTCTCAGGTTCTCTTGCTACATGAGTCAGAGACTAGACCTTGTGTCTCTGGAACTCCAGTGAATATTACTGTAGTCTTCTGAAGGTCTTTGTCAGTTGGTTGAAGCGAGAGTCAAGTAATCTTTGTCCCTCTCTCACGAAGGTGGAAAAACTCCTCACCACACTCCCATATTATGAATCCACATGTTCACCATGGAAAACAAACCCTTTTTTCTGCAGATGGTAGAATTGCAGTTCACTCCCAAGTGAGCACCTTTGAACATTCTACAGAGGCAGACTCAGACCCAACTTCTCTTTCTAAATAAGCCAGACAGTGGCACCCTTATCCTTCTTATTCTGGGGAACTTGAAATTCCAGGGGCTGAAATTCATGAAAAATTTTCCTGCCCCTTTCATTCGTAAGCATTCCCTTGGATGCTGCAAGTGTTCAAGTACGCTCCAGAGCTTTAAAATAGTTGCATCAGACAGTTCTTGTCAAGTCAGTGGTTATTTTGGTGGATGGACCTATTCTTAGTGCCTCGTAGTCCACCATCTTCCACGACCTCTCATAACATCTGTTTTATAAATATTATCTGATATTTCTGCTTGTTTGTGACAGATAATGGCTTTCTTTTTATTGTTATTCTTAGTTCTCATTTGAGCATCATAGCTCTGAATTGGGCCTTATCATCTCCTGTATCACAGATAAGGCAACCTCAGAAGTTATTTGTCCATGTTTATGAAGGCCATTCCAAGAAAGGTATCTTTTTTTGTGATTGTTTTTGATATTATCATCCCACAATATTTAGAGGTAAATGAAAGCTGGATGCTTTCTAGAAGATCTAAAGAGAGGACTTCTTTCCAGAACAGGTCTTAACTAACACTTTGTGGAGCTTCCTTTGGTAAGAGTAAAGAGAAAGTTCCTTTCTTCTCCTTCTCCTTACATTGAAAACTGGCTTGGAGATCTGTCCTTACCATGTTCGACAGGATATCTCTAGAAAGTGGCTATAGCTGTGTGGTTACTCTTCAATAACCAAACATACTATAGTCACTTGGCTTCATAGAAGCCAAGTGCAGTATAATAATTAAAATCCTACACTCCTGAATACTGGGAAATTTCTGCTTACTCCAAGCTGGTATCTGCTTGAGTTTTTCAATCTGGCAGATGATGTGTGTATATGAGATTGACAGTTTGCCTCTTTTTGCATTTTCTGCCTTCATCTACACATCGTCTTGATCAATATCCTTGATGTGGTCTCCAAGGAGAGAAGTAAGTGTGGAGAACAGCATACCCTCACATGATATGCAAAGTTGTAATGAGGCTTTGGGGCTCTGTGATATGGAGGAAATCCTGAGCTAATGCACTTATGGGCACATTATGAGCTTCTTAAAGGGACTTCAGATTGCTGGCTCCTGTTATATCCAGTGCCTTTCATCTGACTGACAACTGGACTCCCCCTCAGTCCCTAGTCTATTGTGACTGACACTGCTGTTGGGGTCATCTGCCTCTCTGGGTGCTCCCACTCCTACTCAGTGCTTTCCTTTTAAGAGGATCTGAATGCACTTTCATAGGGTTCTCATGTCAACCATGGAAAACACAGACCTTGCTTCTGCATGTGGTAGAAGTGCAGTTCACTTTCAAGTCAATCTTCTCATTGTTTATTCTGGCCAGGCATTTTCAATCTTAGATTCTTGACTTCATTTGCATGAGTCAGACATTACTTCCTGTGTCCCCTTAACTGCAGAAGATGTAAATCAAGCTCATGCCAACCTTGGAAAACACAGTTGTTGCTTCTGTAGGACAGCTCAATCCCCAGCTTCTCTTCCCACTTGAGGTGGACTTTTTTCTACGAAGAAAATCCAAAAGAATTGACCAAAAAAAATCTCCTGGAACTAATAAGAGATTATAGCAACATCAGAGGTCTGATACAACCTGATTTCAACACTTACTATAAAGCTACAGTAATCAAGACAGTTTGGTATTGCCAAAAGAATATGCAAATAGATTAGTGGAACCAACAGAGGACTCAGAAATAGACTCACAAAAATATAGTTAACTGATCTTTGAGAAAGGAGCAAAGGCAATATAATAGAGCAAAGATAGTCTTTTCAATAAATGGTGCTGGAACAACTGAACATCCACATGAAGAAAAGTGAATCTAGATATAGACGTTATACTCTTCGGAAAAGTCAACTCAAAATGGATCACAAACCTAAATGTAAAACTCCTAGAAGATAGCATAGAAGAAAACCTAAATGACCTTGGACAGGGTGATGACTTTTTAGATATAACACCAAAGGCATGCTCCATGAAAGAAATAATTGATAAACTGTATTTCAATAAAATTAAAAACTCCTGCTCTGTGAAAGACAATGTCAAGAGAATGAGAAGATAAGCCACAATGGGAAAAAATATTTGTAAAAGACGTATTGAATAAAGGACTATTATCCAAAATATACAAAAAAACTCTTAAAACAATGATAAGAAAATGAACAATCCTATAAAAAATGGGCAAAAGATCTGAACAGATACTTCACCAAGGAAGATATACAGATAGCAAGTAAGCATCGGAAAAGATGTTCAACGTCGTATGTCATCAGGGGACTGCAAATTAAAACAATGATGAGATAACACTGCACACTTATCAGAATGGCCAAAATCTGAAACACTGATAACACCAAATGCTGACAAGGATGTGGAGCAACAGTAATGGTCATTCATTGTTAGTGGGAATGCAAAAATGGTGCAGCCACTTTGGAAGACAGGTTGGTAATTTCTTACAAAACTAAACATACTCTTACCATACAATCTAGCAGTTGCACTTTTGGTGAAAACTTATGTCCAAAGAGAAACATGAACATGGTATTTGTAACAGCTTTATTCATAATTGCCAAAATTTGGAAGAAACCAACATGTCCTTCAGTATGTGAATGGATAAATAAATCTAGATAATGGAATATTCAGCACTAAAATGAAATGAGCTATCAAGCCATGTAAAGACCATGGGGGAAACTTAAATTCATATTACTAAGTAAAAGAAGTCAATCTGAAAAGGCTACATACTGTGTGATTCCAACTATATGACATTCTGGAAAAGGCAAAACTATGGAGATAGTAAAAAGATCAGTGGTTGCCAAGGTTTAGTGAGAAAGAAGGTATGAAAAGGCAGAGTACAGAGGATTTTTAGGGCAGTGAAACTATTCTTTCTGATACTAAAGTGTTTGACAAGTGTCGTTATACGTTTGCCAAAACTCATAGTATGTAAGGCATCAAGAATGAACCCTAATGTAAAATATTGACTTCGGGCTAAAACGATATGTCAGTGTAGGTTCATTGATTGTAACAAATGTACCACTCTGGTGGGAGATGTTGACAGTGGGGGAGGTTGTGCATGCGGGCACGGGAGGAGTATGGAAACTCTGTACTTTCCTCTCAGTTTTTCTGTTAACCTAAAACTTCTAAAAATAAAATTTAATAATTAAAAAAAAGAAAGAAAAACGATTGGCCTAAGAATCTTTAGAGAACCACGTTTTGCAAAGCATATGATAGGCTTGTTAAGTTTGGATGAACTTATACATATGTAGATCTTGCTCATCCCATTGCGTAAGATTACTCGAAAGGCATCCACATTGACCAAGAAGATGACTTTGAAACATCCCAACAAGCTCTGCAGACCACATTTCCACTCGGGCAAATCACCCTTGAAGCATGTTTGGAGTGAAATTGTCATTGACTGACATTTTTGCAAACTGGAACCAGTGTCAAAACAATGTATCCACTAGGCAGTGGCACCCTTTGAGATTTGTTTTGATGCTTGCCTGAAACCACCACCTGATCTACCTCATTTGAGAGATGATTTCTGGCTTGTTAGTGGCGTTAGTGGACATCAAGATAGTAACAAAACAAGAGCAGGTGTTGTAATTCACTGACTTCTTTATCATGGGATGGATCCAAAAAGAAAATATTAACAAAGTGGGCATTTTCCAAGAAAGACCAGGGAACAAATAAACCAGGCATTAATGGTGTTTCAGGGGTACAGGAAATTGTGTCCTGTTACCCCCCACATTGGCTGTCTGATACACAGGGACTGTGCCAGCATCTCTGGCAGCTTTATGACACCCAGGTTCATGAGGATGCCTGGGTCTGGTTCAGCTAAGTTAAAGGCAGATGTCTTGCAGTGGGCTGCAGAAGCTGTACAACTCCAGTAAGAACTGCATCTGTCGGGGCCGGCCTGGTGGCACAGTGGTTAAGAGCGCATGTTCCGCTTTGGCGTCCCAGGGTTCGCTGGTTTGGAACCCGGGTGCGGACATGGCACCGCTTGGCAGGCCATGCTGTGGCAGGCATCCCACGTGTAAAGTAGAGGAAGATGGGCACAGATGTTAGCTCAGGGCCAGTCTTCCTCAGCAAAAAGAGGAGGATTGGCAGCAGTTAGTTCGGGGCTAATCTTCCTAAAAAAAAAAAAACTGCATCTGTGCATGGAAAAGTGCATTCTGCTCAATAGGTGGAGATATGGGCTGTGCGTCTTGTCCTGGAAGAACGCCCCCTGCAATGCACCTTGTTACATTTGATTGACCCCTGGGCAGGGACCCTTTGGCTGACAGTATGGACTGGCTCCTGGTAAGGGGATGACTGGATGATCAAGTCTCAGCCTCCATGGAGACAAACATTATCAGCAGATTGCAAAAGACACACACCTCCTTTATGTGTCCCGTGCATATCAATGTACATACCCATGGATAAGGGTCATTTTTGGATGAAAATCAGTGAAATCAACAAACTCATCATACCCGCATTGCCCAGGTTAGGACCATGGTCACCTGGGTAGACTATGCATCAAGGCATGGTTGGCCATCTATAATTCGGTCCAAAAACAAGACCTATTGACTCCAGCATATCAGGCCAAGGAGCCTGGAAATGTGTGCAGAGTGCCAACTGCACAGTTAAGTAGAGAGGGGATCTCTGGTTCCTAAAGTCAAAAGCGCCAGACCTGGTGCTTTGCCCTCTTCTCAAGGTTACCGCTGGACATGCATTATAGGGGATCCCTTTTCTGAGTACGGCCTTGCCAAGCGTGTCTACATGGCAAATAGCAATATTTAAAGACTGCTGTTTGGACTGTGTTTTATATTTGAATTCACTGACCACATCAGTAGCATAATGGTGCTACCTTCACAGCCTAAAGCACCCTGCAGTGGGCAGATATCTGGGACATTTGCTGGACCATTCATTCTCCATATCATTGCCCAGCAATGGGTGCCATTAAATGATGGCATGAATTCATAAAGAAGAAACTGAAAAGGACAACTGGACAACTGGTGCTTAGCTCCCAATAGAGCACATGCTTAAGAAAGTCGTGTGGGCTTAAGAAAGTCAGTACTTGTGGCAATTCCCCAGAAGGTTATCTCCCATTTGAATAGAATGTTTGTGACTTTTGGGAATGTGTGCAAAGGCCCAGTCTCGTGAGGGTGGAGAAAATAACCTACCCTGTTGACAACTCGCACTAAAAATTCTGTCCTTCATTTAACTAACTTATTTTATATCACTGCAATAAGACGTGGTTGTACTGGACGCTTACTGTTTTGCCCTTTGGAGTGTCTGCCAGTTTTCTTATCTGATAGGACATGTTCCTTTCAATGTCCTGTTCAATGCAGCCTTTTAGGGATGTGCCTGACCCACAGCACCCTCATGCACTACATCTTTAATTGTAGGCACTGCGAATGCATTTCTTTCTTTATTTACATATTTCAAACACTCCCCCTGGTGTTTGGACACAGCTCTGTAGTCCCATCAAGTGGTAGTGACTGGTCACTGCTGTGGCCTCAGAGTTACCCTCAGAGAGGAGGTTTACTAACTCACGAGGATATGGGGGTAGCAATTATAGCTGATGTAAGACATCCTCCTCCTACATAAGAGCATAGGTTTTGGAGTGAGGCACCGTAGGTTCTAGTCTGAACTCTGTCACTTCTTGGACCTGTAGCCTTGGGAGAGGCATTTGGTCTCTCTGAGGCTAGATTTCTTAATTTTTACGCTGTAGATATTTCACGAGCCTCCCTGTATGGTGAAGCAGAAATGAGGTGATAAATAAAAAGCCTTAGTACAGCTCCTGATACTTAATATTGTAAACTTTTCATTCATTCTATCAATCAAATGTCAGATTGAGTGTAAAAGGTATGAGTCCAAAGGAAGGAGTATGAGTGCAGGTTCACCAAGCTGAAGGTCACAATGGATTGTCCTAGACTGGGTATTTGGACATTTGAACTTTGAATATAGCCCTTGGGGAAATAGGGACAAGCTTAATAGTTCCTCATTTGTACATGTAGTAAATGTTGTGTAGGGGAAGTGGAGATTTCAAACAGGGTTTTCATTTTAATTTATATTTTGGAGAAAGAGCAAGAGAACATCCTTTCTGAGAAGCCTTTAACCGAGTGTTCCTCACTAGCCATGTGCATGTTTTTCTTTGATAATATCGAAAAAAATCAAGGTGCAGGCTGGTATTTGGCTCACATATTTAGTATTTGGTATTTAGTCTTATGTAGATAGTTATTTACAGAATGTGATTTTCTGAGGTTCTGAAAGGCACATCTATCCATAGATGAGAAGTCACCATGTGTTATTATATCCTGCCTTGGGCTATTAAGTAGGCCAGAGTGGAGTGTTCTACAGTCTTCATTATGCCTGCCTGGCTGTCCAATTCCTTTGGGGCATATTCAGATGAGGATTTGTTCACCATGTCCACAATTCGATTATTGTTTAGCTTGCCTTCATCGGGGTAAAGATAAAGTAATTTTCTTCTTCTCTTTATGTGTGAAAACTGGCTGGGGGATCTATTTTTTCCATGTCCGGAAGAATCACGATAATGATGATCACAACTATGACGTGTTAACTTCCAATGTGTTCCTGGTGTGGCCAACATGTCTAGGGGTAGGAGATATTCTAGGTTGGTACAGGGTATAAGGAAGGAATTGGTGTGCCACATAAGCAAGACCTGGGAAAACTGCGTGGGTAAGATTGTAAATAGGCAAAGTGATTGCTGCAGGGAGTGGTTATACTGATATCTCCCAATTGGACAAATTTGTGAGTCCTTTCTCAGGCCTTCTCCTCTTCAATATAACTGATGGCCCTTCTACCCTATGAGTGCTTTTTCCAAAATTTTTTTTATTTTGGTAAAATACACAACCTAAAATTTATCATCTTAATCATTTTTAAGTGTACTATTCGGTGATGTTATGTACATTCACATTATTGTGCTACTGACACCACCATCCATCTGCAGGACACTTTCATCTTGTAAAACTGAAATTCTATATCCATTAAACAAGAACACTTCATTGCCCCTCCCCCTTGGCCCCGGGAAACCACCATTCTACTTTCTGTTTTTATGATTTTGATTACTCTAAGTACCTTATATAAATGGAATGAGTCTTTTTGTGACTGGCTTATTTCACTTAGCATAATGTCCTCAAGGTTCATCCATGTTGTAACATAAGTCAGAATTTCCTTACTTTTTAAGGCTGAATAGTATTCCATTTTATGTATCTACCACATTTTGCTTATCCATTCATTTGTCCATGGACACTTGGGTTGCTCCCACCTGTTGGCTATTGTGAATGATGCTGTTCTGAACATGGGTGGACAAATATCTCTTTAAGACCCTGCTTTCAATTCTTTTGGGTATATATAACCAGAAGTGGAATTACTGGATCTTATGGCAATTCTATTTTTAATTTTTTTGGGAAATGTCATGCTGTTTTCCACCGTACCATATTACATTCCCACCAACAGTGTACAAGGGTTCCAGTGCTCCACATCCTGGCCAACACTTCTTATTTTATGTTTTTTTTTTTTATAGTAACCATCTTAATGGTTGTGCGGTGGTATCTCACTGTATTTTTGATTTGCATTTCCCTAATTATTAGTGATGTTGAGTATCTTTCATGTGTTTTTTTTTGTCATTTGTATACCTTCTTTGGAGAAATGCCTATTGAAGTCATTTGTCCATTTTTTAATTGGATTTTTAAATTTTTTTGTTGTTGCATTTACCCTATTTTTTTATGCTCCCTTTTCTTTTTTCTTTTCTTTTCTTTTTTTTTGAGGAAGATTTGGCCTGATCTAACATCCATGCCCATCTTCCTCTACTTTATATGTGGGATGCCTGCCACAGCGTGGCTTGATAAGCAGTGCATAGGTCCGTGCCTGGGATCAGAACTGGTGAACCCCAGGTCACCAAAGTGGAGCACGTGAACTTAACTGCTACACCACTGGGCTGGCTCCTGACTGTTCCTTCTCTGACTTTTCTTTCTTTTCCAACCCTCTAAGTTTTGGTGTTCTCTAAGGATCTGTCTTTAAATTCCTCCTTGTCTCTGGTCCCTCCTTTGCCAAATCTCACCACGGTGAAGATGATGTCTCCATCCATCTTTCCTCTCTTGACCTCTCACTTTTGCTTCCAGCTCCCTGCTCTAAAATGTTGACTTGTTCATTTCTCTTTTATGTCAAATTTTGGGTAGGAACTCTAGGACTGGTTGTTGGGCTGCTATCTTTGTTACCGAAAGGTCAATCTCTGAACCCAATGCCAATCCAAATAATGAGAACAGAGTCTTGAGTGACAAGGAAAGGCTTTACTTTCTTTGCCAGGCAGAGGGAGCAAAGCAATGGGTAGTGCCTCGAGAATTGCTAGCTCTCCATTAAGAAATGGGTAGGGGATTTTATTTGGGGTTTTAGGTAGGGGAGGGGAGCCGTGGCCTTCTTGGTCAGTGTTTTCACATTGGCCTGTGTTTGGAGCTGCTCACAGCAGAGGAGACAAAGCTTTCTCAGATGAGTGTCCTTGGCTGTATCTCCATGGTGGAAAGTAGACTCTGGCATCAGGAAGCTGAGGAGTTGGGCCTGGGAAGCTTCGGTTTCTTGATATTCTGTAGACATTAGTTTCTCTGTAAAAGAACTTCAAGGCCCTGTGTTTAGCCACAACTTTAGTGGGTGCCCAGCTTGAGGCCATCTGACCTTTAACAATTTGTAATTTCTATTTGGTTGTAAAGCTCAGGAGTCAGAGATTAAAGAAACAAACATTTACATATGAGTGTAACTAAAGAAGCAGGGAACTGGGAACGTGTGCTTTTGATTTCAACCCCATATATGCTGGTTCACTCTAGGGGAACGGATATCATGACTGGCATTAATTAAGAGCCAGTAACATCTTGTTACTCTGCCATCTTAGAATGTTCCCTTCCTTCACATGGGCCAGGATTGCCCACCACCATGTCTAGCCCCTTGGAGGAGGGGCAAGGGGAAGGGGCCAAGATCTGTAGCAGGGGCCCTGGCTATTTGCTCAGGTAGTACTTCCAATTCTATCAAAGAAAGGAAGTATGAATGTTGACAAACAACTAGGCTTCTCTTGCTCAGGTAGCTTTATCATTCCTCATATAGAGGCTTAGTATTTGTTGAGTAGGAAGATCTAGCTACCAATCTTAACTAAGGATTGCCATTGTGTGGAGGAAGGCAGAAATCATAATGATGCCAGCCCCAGAAGAAGGAGCCCACAGACCTTGCCCCTTTGCATCTTCTGTGGGTTCTGAGTCACAAGAAGGACTCAACACTCAAGGCACTGATTGGAACAATGCTTTACTCACAGAAAGGAAAAGAGATACAGCAAGATCAGCATCTGTAGTGTGTGCCAATCTCCCATGGCCAGAGGGTCCCTCCTGGTAACTGGCACAGGATGATGGACTGCGTGCACCTATCTTGTGTTGCAGGCAAAGACCCTGTTCCCCTCCCGCTGGAGGAGGGGGAGGAGCACATATACTGGTGGGTCAGGCCAGGTGCCATATTATGCAAATACTTAAGCAATACAAAGAAGTTCATGATTTACCCAGAACAGGGGAGAATCCTTCAGGGGAAAGGTTTCTTCCTGGAAGAATCTGGGTCCAAGTGACAGCTCAGCATCCAGCTTTCATTTAGGGGAATGTTCCAGGGCCAGGGCACTTATTGAGCCATCCCTGGGTCCGTGGGAGGGAGCAATAGATCACACAATGATTACTTCCCCAATAGTATTCTAGCCAAATTTGAAATGGATTAGAGTAGACAATTATTGGAGTTGCTCCCTCTTGTATTTGCTGATATCATGTCCTCAGGACAGACAAGTCTGAAGGGGATAGGGCTCTGGTCAAGATGGCACTAAGAATGTCTCTTACCTAAAAATCGTGCCTTGAGAAACAATGATGGCAGCTGGAGGAGAAAATACTTTGAGGGAGGTAGATAGAATAGTTGCCCTCTGATGCAAGGGAAAAATTAGCCTTAATCTATGTTGTCCCAGCATACAGAGCTAAGACCAATAGATGAAAATCACAGGATAGAATATTTGAGCTCAATTTGAAGAAACACTTTGGAATCCCCTGGGCTGCCCAGCGGTGGAATGAGTTGCCTTGCAAAGTAGTTTGGCTGGGTTTACAGGCAGCCAGTTTCTTTTCACACTGATAGGTGCAAAGATGTCACTTCTGTGGTGGGGAGCTTTGAGCTAAATTTGTGGCCAGTACATAGGCATGATCAGCTGCTGAGTCACACTTAAAGAGTTAAGGTGAGTGCTCATTCCTCCTTTCACTTCACAGTCTTCTGAGCGTGGAAAGGTCTGGCAATAAAATGGTGTATCATGTAGGAAAGAAGCAAGCTGGGAATGAAGATACAATGTCAATTTGCATGAGAACCAAGTCTTCTGAGCATAAATTTAGGTGGAGTACAATTTGCCATCCTTGTCTCTGATCAGTTTATGGATGACTATCAAAAGAGTTTTTATTTTAAATGGGAAACAGTGCAATGATGTTTCTTCAGAAGACTTTCCCTCTCTTTCTATCTTGTCCCTTACACTTGATCTTTGTGTGTTAAGAATTTTGGATCATATATCAAGAAGTTTTACTTTTACCACCACGACTTCATGTAATCAAGAAGAATCAGATGAAGGTGATGACGTAGAATGACTATGTTAAAGCGAAAAATGTTTCTGTGCAAAACTTAGTAGTTCCACTAGATGGTAGCAAATGGTTACATTTTATACCTTTACAGTGACTTATTTGAAAAACGCTCACTTTCAAAAGTTAGAAAAACAATTCTGGAAAAGTAAAAATTATATCTGAAATACTGCTTTCTTTGGAGAGGGTGAAACATAGTTGTGTTCAAATCTATAAAAGAAGGTGCCAATAAAACTTCTTTTCCTAATAAAGTAGTCTCTGTTCAATTGGCAAGAAATGCCAGTTCCAGGCCTGGTTCCTGGTGATTTCTAACTTGTATTTGATAAAATCTTTCAGAAAGATGTGTCTTTCATTGACTACTTCTCCTGATGATATGCCATGGGTACACTTTAAAATGACTTTTTCCTGGATTTCCATGGTGGGCCATGAAATTGTGTTGAAACAAAATTTGAAATTACAAAGAACACTTAGAGGAGGTAAATTTGACAAGGGAATAACAGTATAAACATTTTAAGACAAGATTTTATCTGCTTTTGACCCATTTTTACAAACTCTTCATTAGTTTTTCCAAGAAGAATCTCATACAGGTGATATGCTATGGTGGTTCATAGTTATTAAAGATAACCTAATTAAAAATGAACACTTTAAAAGAAGGATAGGATTGAAGGAATTAACTGAGTGGTATTCCATAACATGTATGTACCACAATTTGTTTAACCATTCACCCTTTGAGAGGCATTTGGGCTGTTTCCAGTGTTCAGCTGTTACAAAGAAAGCTGCTATGAACGTTCTTGTGCAGGTTTTTACATGAACATAATTTTCATTCCTCTGGGATAAACACTCAGTTTTGCAATTACTGTCGTGTAGTAGTTACATGTTTAGTTTTAAAATAATCCATCAAAATTTTCCAGAGTAGCTGTATCATTTTACACTTCCACCAGCAACATATGAGTGATCCAGTTTTTCCACATGCTTCTCAGCGTTTGGTGCTGCCATTATTTTTTCACACTGAGTTTTTAGTGCTCTTTGTATATTACAGATACTAGTCCTTTGTCAGATATGTGGCTTTCAAATACTTTATCACAGTCTGCAGCTTGTCTTTTTGTCCTCTTAACAGGTTTTTCACAGAGGAAAAACTTTTGATTTTGATGCAGCCCATCTTACTAAATAAACTCTTTTCCTAGATTTCTTATCTGAGATTTAGCTTGTGGAGGAACTCATAATAAGACAATTATTATAGATCCATTGTAATATATTATAATTTGTAATGAGCATGTCCCATTCTGGACTAAAACAAAACTTTAATAAAAAGCACAATTTACCTACATTCTTGTCAGTAATAAAACTACTTGTTCACATCTTTCATTCCTGTCCTCTATCTCAATTAGATTAAAGCCTTTTTGAGGGTAAGGATTGTGTTCATTCATCCTGAATCCTCTTTGGAGCTGAGTACAGTGTCTTACACAGAACAGGTGTTCAACAAATATACTTTAACATTCCATCAAGACATCGTGGCAGGGTGTAAAGAGGTAGAGTTTGGAATCTTGAGTTCAAATTCTGACTCTGCCCCCTTGCCTGCAGTGAACAATGGGGCAAGTCATTCAATCTTGAGCTTCAATTCCCTTATCTCATATTTAGAACAATTATACCAACTTCATAGGCTTGTAGTGGGGTTCAAATGAGATCACGTATATAAGGCACCCAGTAGAGTGCTTGACATTTAGTAGACTGTGAATAAATGGTAACTATTGTAGTTATCAGGATTTCAGCTCCATAAATCCTTGAACAGGGGTTATAAGGACTCAGATTATAGCAGTTGAGTCTATGGATAGATACCACGTGATATGAACTGAACTGCATGAAGAGTTCTGATTATTTTAGACCATACATTCAAAAGAAAACATAATTTTATTGATGCATACCATCATCAAGTACAAAATTCTTCAGTCTGGTGATGACATCAAGACCATTTTTAAAATATGGTTTATGCAGTTAATAGGTGTTACAAGTTGAGAAATCTTTGAACCCGAACAAAACTGCAAATATTTATGCAAATATATTAATGCATAGAGGAAAAAATCAAATAATTAAAGTTTATTCTAAAATTTATATACTTTTATTACATGTTGCATTTATTCATATGCATAATATAATGTAGGAGCTAAATTAAATGTCTATGCTTAAATGAAAGGTAAATTTAATCAAGTACTGAGTATCAAATTAACATAGAAAATTACAAAGCAAAACAAATATTTTAAGTCAGTTAATGACTTAGCATTAGCTAAGAGATTTCATTTTACCTATGTTTCAATTAACAATATAACTATACTTGCAGTTCAGAAATTGATTCTCTTATGTTGTTATAGTTAGCAGTTTGTATCAAAGCAAGTTTCAGTTGTACATTCTTGTAAAATTTTAATTTTCAAAAGTTGCAAAATTTGATTTCATGGGTCTTTAGCAAATGCTTCTTGAATTTTATGATTGAGTGTAATTGATTTCATCAATTGGATATTGAATATAGTGATAATATAGCTATTAATGGGCATATATAAATGTTTACAAAATTTATAAATATATTTCATTGGTTTTGAGAAACCTTGTGGAGAAATATTCTGTTCAATGTAACTGTCCTAAATTTTACAAAGTTGACCTTGTGAAAGAGAGCAGAAACTAAAAACCTGAGTCAGATTTATGAAGAATTTTTTTAGAAACAGATTAATTTTATATACAGCTTGACTGTTTTTCTTCTGTAAGGCACCCGGAATATAGATTAGAATTTTTTTATTCAGAATTCACAGTACACTCTGATGAAGGTACAAGATGTGTAATTCAAATGTTAAAAAACATTTATGCGAAGTGGTTACAAATTTGAGATTTTTCTAGGAAAAATGAGAAAAAACAAGTAATTAAATAAAAAGACCCATATGAGCAGATGTTTTCTTTTCTTTTTTTTTTTTTTTGAGGAAGATTAGCCCTGAGCTAACTACTGCCAATTCTCCTCTTTTTGCTGAGGAAGACTGGCCCTGAGCTAACATCCATGCCCATCTTCCTCTACTCTTCGTCTACTTTATATGTGGGACGCCTACCACAGCATGGCTTGCCAAGCGATGCCATATCCACACACGGGATCCGAACCAGCGAACCGCGGGCCACCGAGAAGTGAAACGTGCACGCTTAACTGCTGCGCCACTGGGCCGGCCCCCAGATGTTTGCTTAAGGTGATGCTTCTCAAACTTTAGTATGCATATACATCATCTGTTAATCTTGATAAAAAATGAAGATTCTGATTCACTAGGTCTGAGGTGGGGCCCAAGATTTCTAACAAGCTCTTCCATATAATGCTGATCCTTCTGGTTCAGGAACCACATTTTGAGTAGTGAGAGACTGTTAAATTGGTGGATTTCCTCCAGAGTTCTTTGCCATGCAAGAACTCACAATGGACACTAGTTACTGTGGTTGTATTTCAGTACTTCATTTCAGCAAGATTATCTGTCAAAGCCCTTATGAGACTGCTGGCTTTGTATTTCAAACTCAGAATCAGGAAGGGAGCATAGAATGTCCCTGTTGTACATTTGGATAATTTCTCAGAGTGAAGGCTAGGTGTGGCTGTGAGCTGTTGACAAATTGGAAGCCACCACCACTCTCAGGCCATGACAATTAGGAATCAAGCCCAGCGTGAAATACTGTTGGGACAAAAGTACAGTGGCCTGGTAGCCTCTGCTGCTTCACAGTATATCACCCCTTTGCCGTGATGCAGCCAGTAAACCTTGGTCTAAACTGCATTCAGAGAGAAAAAGTGCTAAGGACTAGAGACATGAATTCTCAAGCTTTAGTGTGCATATGACTCACCTAAGGAGCTCGTTAAAGATGTAGATTCCTGGGCTGCATTTCAGGAAATTCTGATTCAGCTGATCTGGACTTTGGCCTGGAATCTGTAACAAGTTGCCTGGGTAGTTTGGGCCCAAGTGGTCAAAGGGGCACACTTTGAGAAACACTGAATTAGAGCTTTATAGTTAAAAAAAAAAAAAGAGATCTAATATCCAAGTAGCCATTCAGCCTTCTCTAGCTGGGCAGCAGAAAGTTATCTCCAGCTAAACTCCGTAATACCTGTAGGTTGTCTACTCCTATAGCTACAGCAGAGTTTCTCAAACCGTAATAAACATACAAATAATCTGAGTCTTGTTAAAATGCAGGTTCTGGTTCAATAGGTCTGGGGTGGAACCTGACTTTTCCAGTGATGCTGATGCTGCTGGTACAAGGAGCCCTTATGAGTAGCAACGAGCCACAGCTCTTGCCAGCCTCTGGTAATCACTCCCTTTCCTTTAGGCCTAGAAATAGAAATCACTCCATCTGTTGCCAGCCACAGGGTTATTCACCATTCCTATTGCTTCCTTCAACCTTACAACGCTATTTATAAATTATATTTTCATTTAACTCTATCCACTTGCCTTTTGAGTGTGCCATACAATGGGCCAAGATCATTTGGTTATCTGCAGAATCAACATACATGAAAGGCCAAGTGGCAGATATAAACTTGTGTTTTTCCAACTTTGGGTTAGAGGTTGGGTGGTATTAGTGATGATAATATTTATCAAAAAATAAATATTGACTATGAGACTGAGCATAAATGAAAAGTATTCCACTACTGTTTTGATCTTTACCAGCCCTAAATCATTTTTGCATCCAAGCAGAGTAATTCCCCCACTCCCTCAGGAAACAGACAAGTGTTACATCCTTGGACATTTGGGAAATCTCTCCCAGTGTCTTGGAGGCAACATTTTTTTAACCAGAAAAAAACATCCTGAAAACCAAGAGATTTTATACTCTTGGAAGGAACCCATTTGTTGGTATGCTGCTAAATGTTTACCAAACTGCTTAGAAGGTGGAAGGAAGAGGGGATCCCAAATTGTAGCAGTAACATAAATAGCCCCACCATGGCCAATTCAAACTACCAACAGATTAACCGGCTCACAAAATTTAACAAGCAGCCCTTGCAAGCCAGTGCAAGATGGCTCCAGTGCACCACTAAATGCAGTACTAAGCCACACCTCAAGCCACATGCCATTCCTAAAGAATACCTATCAGATCAGTGCACTTAGTTTTGAGTGAGGCAAAAGGCTCATATTTTGTCATAAAGTATATATTACCTTCCACAGTTGAGAAGTCAGAGAAAGTATGGAGTTTAGCTGGAGATAACTTCCTGCTGCCCAGCTAGAGAAGGCAGAATGGCCGCTTGGATATTAGATCTCTTTTTTTTAACTGTAAAGCTCTAATTCAGTGTTTCTCAAAGTGTGCCCCTTTGACCACTTGGGCCCAAACTACCCAGGCAACTTGTTACAGATTCCAGGCCAAAGTCCAGATCAGCTGAATCAGAATTTCCTGAAATGCAGCCCAGGAATCTACATCTTTAACGAGCTCCTTAGGTGAGTCATATGCACACTAAAGCTTGAGAATTCATGTCTCTAGTCCTTAGCACTTTTTCTCTCTGAATGCAGTTTAGACCAAGGTTTACTGGCTGCATCACGGCAAAGGGGTGATATACTGTGAAGCAGCAGAGGCTACCAGGCCACTGTACTTTTGTCCCAACAGTATTTCACGCTGGGCTTGATTCCTAATTGTCATGGCCTGAGAGTGGTGGTGGCTTCCAATTTGTCAACAGCTCACAGCCACACCTAGCCTTCACTCTGAGAAATTATCCAAATGTACAACAGGGACATTCTATGCTCCCTTCTTGGCCTTCAGTTGAGAAAAAGAGCCACTGCCAACTGTGGCCAGGCAGGGAAGAAGCTGGGGGAATAAATATCCAAACTTGTCCTTTGTCCCACCCTCCAGTCCCCTGCCCAAGCTTCTGATTGGCCAAACCCAACCAGAGGCTAGAGCATGAGGGAGTTAATTGATGCACTGCATGGGGATTAGTAAAGGGCACAGAGAAGGAAGGAATAAAATGGGGGGAGGGGAAACAGAGAATATTCAGCGTACTCAATTAAAATACCTGAAATGTAACTCTGTTATGGTACAGCACATACCATGAATTGTTAAAGCAACATTTTGTAAGGAGTGTATGAATCAGAGTAGGGAGAGGAGTTTTGGCTTGGCTCTAGGTACAAAGAAGCTCCTTACTTGGTTTTGCTCATTCTCAGCCCCCAAATATTTACTGACATTGCGCAGTAGAGTCCAATCAGGAAACTCATTTATGACACATCTAGAGGGTCTCTGTAACTTTGACTTTTAGGAAGAATACAAAAGAATGATGAGTACATTTGATTTAATAGGAACCATAAACATTTTAATACGTATTATTTAATTATATGCAACCACTATAAATTAAATGAAGTGAGTTCTGTCGTTACTTTCCAGTTCCCATCTCAAGGACAGATGAAAACCCTTTCTTAGGAGTGAGAGAATGGTCTCTTGTCTGCCAAGGTCTAGATTTCTCTTGCATGACCTGCTCTATTAGTTAGGATGTACCTTCTGCTGCCTATAACAGAAATCCAAATTAACAATGGCTTAAACAAGATAGGAATTTATTTTTCTTTTAGGTAGTAGTCCCTGGCTGGTATGACAACACTGCTCTGCATGGTTGTACAGGGATCCAGTCCCCTTCTATCTTGTTGCTCCTCTGTCCCTCTTCTGTACTTGTCTGTGCAGTTCAAGATGGCTGGCCATATTATTCATATTCCAGATAGCAGGATGGAAAAAGCCATAGGAGGGAAGGAATGAAAATGCGCTCCTCCTTTTAAGGGTCAGAACCCAAGTTTGCATACATAACATCTCTTTATACTCTGTTGGCCAGAACTTTATCACATGGCCCTGCATAGCAGCAAAAGAGGATTAGAAATTCAGCCTTTACAAGAAAAAGAAATAAAAGGGATCCACATTGGAAACGAAGAAGTGAAACTGTCACTCTTTGCAGACGACATGATTTTATATCTAGAAAACCCTAAAGAATCCACTAAAAAACTTTTAGAAATAATAAAGGAATACAGTCAAGTTGCGGGATACAAAATCAATGTACAAAAATCGGTTGCGTTTCTATACACTAACAATGAAGTAGCAGAAAGAGAAATTAAGAATACAATCCCATTTAAAATTGCAACAAAAAGAATAAAATACCTAGGAATAAACTTAACGAAAGAGGTGAAAGATCTGTATGCCGAAAACTATAAAACATTGTTGAAAGAAATTGAAGAAGACACAAAGAAATGGAAAGATATTCCGTGCTCTTGGCTTGGAAGAATTAACATTGTTAAAATGTCCATACTTCCTAAAGCAATCTGTAGATTCAACGCACTCCCTATCAAAGTTCCAACAACATTTTTTACAGAAATAGAACAAAGAATCCTAAAATTTATATGGAACAACAAAAGACCCCGAATAGCCAAAGGATTCCTGAGAAAAAAGAACAAAGCTGGAGGTATCACACTCCCCAATTTCAAATTATACTACAAAGCCATAGTAACCAAAACAGCATGGTACTGGCACAAAAACAGACACACAGATCAATGGAACAAAATTGAGAGCCCAGAAGTAAACCCACACGTTTATGGACAGCTAATATTCGACAAGGGAGCCAAGAGCATACGATGGAGAAAGGAGAGTCTCTTCAATAAATGGTGTTGGGAAAACTGGACAGCCACATGCAAAAGAATGAAAGTAGACCATTCCCTTACACCATGCACAAAAATCAACTTGAACGTAAGACCCAAAACCATGAGACTTCTAGAACAAAACATAGGCAGTACGCTCTATGACATTGGTCTGAGCAACATATTTTCAAGTCCCATGTCTGACCAGACAAGGGAAACAAAAGAAAAAATGAACAAATGGGACTACATCAAACTAAAAAGCTTCTGCACAGCAAAGGAAACCATCAACAAAATGAAAAGACAACCTAACAATTGGGAGAAGATATTTGCAAACCACATATCAGATAAGGGGTTGATATCCAAAATATACGAAGAACTCATACAGCTCAATAACAAAAAAACCAACAATCCAATTAGAAAATGGGCAAAAGATCTGAACAGAGATTTCTCCAAAGAAGATATACAGATGGCCAACAGGCATATGAAAAGATGCTCAACCTGATTAGCTATCAGGGAAATGCAAATCAAAACTACAATGAGGTATCACCTCACTCCAGTCAGAGTGGCTATAATTAACAAGACAGGAAACAACAAATGTTGGAGAGGGTGTGGAGACAAGGGAACCCTTGTTCACTGCTGGTGGCAGTGCAAACTGGTGCAGCCACTATGGAAAGCAGTATGGAGTATCCTCAGAAAATTAAGGATAGATCTACCATATGATCCAGCTATCCCACTGCTGGGTATTTATCCAAAGAACTTGAAAACACAAAGGCATAAAGATACTTGCACCCCTATGTTCATTGCGGCATTATACACAATAGCCAAGACTTGGAAGCAACCTAGGTGCCCATCAAGGGACGAATGGATAAAGAAGATGTGGTATTTATACACGATGGACTACTACTCAGCCATAAGAAATGACGAAATCTGGCCATTTGTGACAACGTGGATGGACCTTGAGGGTATTATACTGAGTGAAATAAGTCAGAGGGAGAAAGTCAAATACCATATGATCTCACTCATTAGTAGAAGATAAAAACGACAAAAAAACACAACACATAGCATTGGAGATTGGACTGGTGGTTACCATTGGGGAAGGGGGGAGGAGGGAGGGCAAAAGGGGTGATTAGGGTCAGTGAGGGGATGCACTATAATTAGTGTTTGGGTGGTGAACATGATGTAATGTATACAGAATTCAAAATATGATGTACATCCAAAAAAATAAAAATTAAAAAAAAATTCAGCCTTTAGTTAGGCGGCCATAATCAGCATAAAAATTTGATTACATCAAAGTGGATCCCAGACCTAAATGTAAAATGCAAAGCTGTAAAACTCTTAGAAGATAACATAGGAGAAAATCTGGATGACCTATGGTTTGATGATGACTTTTTAGAAACAACACCAAAGACACAGTCCAGGAAAGAAAGAATTGATAAGCTAGACTTAATTAAAATTACAAATTTCTGCTCTGTGGAAGACACTGTCCAGAGAAAAAAGGAGAATCCACAGACTGGGAAAAAATATTTCTAAAAGATGTTTATGAAGAAGGACTGCTATCCAAAATATACAAAGAACTCTTAAAACTCAACAATAGGAAAACAGCCTGATTTAAAAATTGGCCAAAGACCTGAACAGACACCCTCACCAGAGAAGATAGACAGATGGCAAGTAAGCATCTGAAAGGATGCTCCACATCATACGTCATTAGGGAACTGCAGATTAAAACAACAATGAGATAACATTGCACACCTATTAGAACGGCCAAAATTGGAAACACTGACAACACCAAATGCAGGCAAGGATGTGGAGCAATAGGAACTGTCATTCATTGCTAGCGGGAATGCAAAATGGTACAGCCACTTTGGACAACACTTTGGCAATTTCTTACAAAACTAAACATACTCTTACCATACAATCCAGCAGTTGTACTCCTTGGTATTTACCCAAAGCTGTTGAAAATTTATGTCCACACAAAAACATGCACATGGTATTTATAGCAGCTTTATTCATAATTGTCAAAATTTGGAAGGAACCAACATGCCCTTCAGTAGGTGAATGGATAAATAAACTGTGGTACATCCAGACAATAGAATATTATTCAGTGCTAAAATGAACTGAGCTATCAAGCCATGTAAAGACATGGGGGAAACGTAAATTCATATTACTAAGTGAAAGAAGCCAATCTGAAAAGGCTACATACTGTATGGTTCCAACTATATGAAATTCTGGGAAAGGCAAAACTATGGAGACAGTAAAAAGATCAGTGGTTGCCAGGGGTTAGTGGGGAGGGAGGGATGAATAGACAGCACAGAGGATTTTTAGGGCAGTGGCAATACTCTGTATGATGCTGTAATGTGTATACGTCATTATACGTTTATCCAAACCCATAGAATGTACAACACCAAGAGTGAACCATAATGCAAACCATGGACTTTGTGTGATAATGAGATATCAGTGTAGGTTCATCAGTTGTAACAAATGTACCACTCTGTGGAGATACTGATAATGGGGATAATGCATGTGTGGGGTCAGGGGGCATATAGGAACTCTCTGTACCTTCCCCTCAATTTTGTTGTGAACCTAAAACTGCTCTAAAAAATAAAATTTATTAAAAAAAGAAGATCTTGGGGGGAACAAGTCCACAGGTTAAGACAGGGTGATCTAAGAGGTCATCTAATTCGATTCCTTCATTTTGCAGTTGGGAAAAGTGAGACCCAGAGAGAGTGAATTACTTGCCTAATATCACACAACCAACTAACAGCAGATCCAGAATGACTTCTGACTCTGACTCAGGGATCCATTTTTGGGGGCATGAAAGATAAATGTGACTCCACAGTTGAGTAGAATCTCTATCTGGCAAGATCATACCCAACTTTCAAGGTCTGACACAACTCATTATCTTTCTGGGAGTCCTGAGCAGATTTCTGTGTGTTTCCATGGAGTCCTCATAGCCAACATTTTTGCATGGAGAATATGTGAATGAGCCAGCACAACGAGCCTGCTGCCATGCTCAGGTTCTGCAGATAGTAAGAAGCTAGCCAGAGCCTGGATGCTGGGTCTCTTGATTTCATTCCTTACTGTACCCCATTGCCCTCTTTCCAGAAAAGAGACCTTCCTCCTTCGCTTAAATTTGTAATGTGGAGCAAACACTCAAGGCCCAAGATTCTAGAATATGCATTGGCAACACTGCAGACATGTCATCTCACTGCAACCTTTTCTCATGCCATGACACACAGCTTTCTTCTCTATGCTTCTGAAACTTTGCCTATATCAGTCATGGCCACTACCAAAAAAAAATTGGATTACATAGAAGAAAGGGAGAGTGGTTGTTGGGGGGACAGCCAGCAGCCTCTCCCATTCCTGGGCTCCTGTGGCCTTCCTCTGGATCTTTTGCCATTGTTGCCACATAACCGTCAGCCTTGGGAAGTTACTTACTTGTATCAGGACCCTTGGTATTTGTGGAAAATACTCAGTCTTTGCCCCGAATTTAGATTTTAAACGTTGTAATCTTAGTATTGCTGAGGAAATTTAAAGTTTTGCTTCTTGCCAATATATTGTGCCTGTTGCTTTAACTTTTTAACTGTAAATTGTTTCTTGTTCTGTTTGTAGAATCTGCGGCTTTTGTCCGTTATTCACCTGAGCACCCTATTTTCTAGTTGCTCTGATCGTAAGCAACTGTGTTTATTTGGGACCAACTATTTTGTTCATTTGTATGAGGATGTTTTGGTTATTTCTTTGTTTATTCCTTCAGGAATATTTATTAAGTGTTTACTGTGCTCTGGGCAGGATGTGAACCATTGGATAGTGAACAAGACAGTCAGGCACAGTTTTTGCCCTCATGAAATTCATGGTCCAGTTGGGGATACAAAAATAAACTATATGCATGCATACATACATATATACACAAATACACATATATACATGTGTGAACACATGAATATATACACACATATATATATATTAGAAATGTTGATAATTGCTTTAAATGAAAAGAACAGATGGAGTCAGGTAAGATAATGGACGTAAATATAATCCGTTTGGGTAGAAAGATCACGGAAGTGTTCTTTGAAGAGGTGACACTTCAGCTGAGACCTAAAAGATAAGTATGGGTGAACGGGGGGAAGAGAGTGGAGAAGTAGGCCAGGCAGAGAGAATAGCATGCATTAAGGTTCTGAGGAGGGAAAGAGCTTAATAAAAATTAGGAAAACTGAAAATATGTCAGTTTTAATGGAACAAAGTGGAGAGCGGTGCAAGATCAGGTTAAAAATGTTGGCAGAGGCTTGAAATTCATGGAAGGCTGTGGGCGTCATTTTGGATTTTATCCTAAGTGCAATGGGAATTTGCAGAATTTTAAGTAGGAGAATAATATGATGTACCTTACATTAAAAAAATCCTTTGGCTGCCTTTTGGAAAGTGGAGAGCAGGAAGGCCAGAGTGAAAGCAAGAGGACCAGCTCAGAGGCTATCAAAATAGTCCAGGTTGTTGATGATGGTTGCTTGACCTAGGCTGGTAGAGATGTGTTTGAGTCATATTTTGGAGGTAGATTTAGTGGTATATGGCAATGGACTGAATATTTCAGATGAGGAAGAAGGAATCAAGAATATCTGTGAGGTTTCTAAGTTTATCAACGGGCTGAATAGTGGTGGCTTTTTCTGAGATGGGTGAGCGTGGAACAGGTTTTGCAGAAAGATCAAGAGAAACTTCTTGACTGAGTCTAGACTGAAAATAACCTTACCTAATGGGTTAAAATCTACTCCTAGACACAGCAGGTCAAGGGTTTACAGTTAATCATAGTTACTTTATTTTAAGATGCTATAAATTTTAAGATGTTGCATTGATTTAACATCAGCTTTTCATAAAGAAAGGAATGTGATCTTGTTAAATGTACACATGGATGTAACACACATCTTAAATGAACTGTTAAAATGTGGAAAATACATCTTAGATTTGAGGAAATTTAATATTTTAAGCCCATTGCTATGTAGGATACAATTGTAAATAAAGGATAATCATAAAGGACAGATCCAAATAAGAAGTTTATTTTTAATTTCTAAAATAGCTCCAGGAAATCCTTTCACAAGTCTCCAGAAATGTATATCCAATTGTCTATGGGATGTCTTTACTTGAATGTCTTATGAGTATCTCAAGATTCTATGTATTTGAAATGGAATTCACTCTTTTCTATTAATGCCAAGCCTGCTTCTTTTCCTAAGCTCCTATTTTGGTTAATGGCACCACCATCTTCTCAGTTTTTTTCTTTCATTCATTTATTCTTGCGTTCAACATATATTTATCAAGATCTGACTAGCAGCTGGGACTGTGTTCTTAAATCCCTTTTTATATCTCTTATCTTTCTGAGGGATTCAAGAGTTGTGGTAGTTTGGCCATGAGACTTGCTTTGGCCAATGGGACAGTAGTAATTGTGGTGCAAGGAGACTTAAACACTGCTTGCACAGTGGGGCTTGACCTTTCTTGTCTCTCTTGGGCACTGTGTGCTTACCACTGTGTGAAAAAGCTTAGACTAGCCTGCTGGATGATGAGAGTCGTGTGGCCAGGCTCTTCCTATTACCCCATCTGACATCAAGTCAACAGCCAGATGTGTGAATGAAGCCATTCTAGATCATCTAGCCCAGCCAAGCTGGCCCAGACCAGAACTACCAAGACAATTCACAGAAGTGTGAGAAATAATATATGTTTGTAGTTTTAAGCACTGAGTTGTGAGATGGTTTGTTATGCAGCAAAATATAACTGAGAAAAGAGTCATGGACTATTTCCTTAGTAACTCTGTAGGAGTGGGGTTGGTGAAGGAGTCTAGTTTCACATCTGTGTTCTGATGTTTATTATTTTGATATCTCAAGCAAGAAGAGCCCCATTCCAATATCCTATTATGTTAGATATTAGCTTCTCCAGTTTTACGGAAAAAAACCTGAGGCTCATAGAAGTTAAGTGGCTTGTCTAAGGACATACAACTATTAAGTTGGAGAGCTATGATATGAGCTCAGTTCTTTTTGAATTCATAGCCCTAGCTTTTTTCTGTAACTTCAAACTATATTCCTCAAATATTCTGGATTAATATTATTAAGGATGTAGCATGATTCCACATATTCTAAGATTTTTCCAAATAACTTATTTTTCTGCAAAACAAAACTCCCAAAAGCTGTATGTCATATTGTGCGTTTTATGTGGTTAAGAGACTCTTAGCTAGAATAGTACTTACATTTCAATTCCAAAGCACTGGATTTATAATGTGCGTTTAATTAAACAGATGTATATATTTACATGTTCTTATATAAATAAACATCCGTGCAGTGCATCATAAGTACTTGAGATGATTACATTTTCACTTAAGGAAGAGTCCCTTCATTCTGTCTCTACAACCTATTTATTCTCTTACACTTCCATTTCGTATTCATGCTCAGCCCTAAATGGGCTACTGCATTTCTCTTCATGGTTTCGTTTTTTCCTTTGTGCAGTAGCAATTACTACAAAGAATGACGTAGCTCCTGTGAGGTGCGCAAGCTCCTGCCTGGATATAAGTTGAGAACTTAAAACCATTAAAAAGTAGATTATATTTATTTACACTATATTTGTCATCGTTATAAAAACTTTAATTTTTAAAGCAATTCCTGAAGAACTTTACTTACAACAGGCAAAGCATATGCTTGAATATATAGATATGCTGATTTTTTCCATTTTGATTAAATATTATGTAAGTAAAAATGCTCTCAATTATGCACATAGAGAGTGTAAATTTTCAGCAGCCACAAACTTGGAGGTGGGGTGGGGACTGAAATTAGTCTCCATCTTGAACTCTCTTTATAGCAGAAAATGTAATCTACTTAGTTCCGGGTAAACTCAGTCTCTTCCAATTTCTTTTTTTTTTATTTTTTTATTTTTTTAAAGATTTTATTTTTTTTCCTTTTTCTCCCCAAAGCCCCCCCGGTACATAGTTGTGTATTCTTCGTTGTGGGTTCTTCTAGTTGTGGCATGTGGGACGCTGCCTCAGCGTGGTCTGATGAGCAGTGCCATGTCCGCGCCCAGGATTCGAACCAACGAAACACTGGGCCGCCTGCAGCGGAGCGCGCGAACTTAACCACTCGGCCACGGGGCCAGCCCCTCTTCCAATTTCTTTTTTATATATCATTTCAAATTAAAACTCTAACTAGGAGTTTTACATCATTCACTTTTCTCCATGAACTCCTAATTCTATTCTACTTCTATTATATTTTATTGTAATATAATTTATTTTATGTTTAGAAGTCTATCACTTTTCCGCAGAAATGTACATAAATGAATGTTTTTTTTTTAAAATCTATGTCCTTTATGGGGCTGAAAGTGTGAAAACACTTTCTTGTGAGTTAAATTTCTCTCACAGATATTTCCCTTAATAAATCCTTGCACATTTAATCCCATCTTGGCATCTGCTTCTGAGAACACCCGGACTAACACATCTGTCTTTCACTTATTGATTCATAGGAATCCTTTCTGTAGTCTAGATATGAGCCCTTTGTTTGTTATATGTATTACAAATGTCTTTTCCCAGTCTGAGGTTTTCCTTTTCACTCTTTTTTTTTTGAGGAAGATTGATCCTGAGCTAACATCTGTTACCAATCTTCCTTCCTCTTTTTTTTTTTTGCTTGAGGAAGATTGTCCCTGAGCTAACATCCATGCTAATCTTTCTCCTCTTTGCATGTGGGATGCCACCACAGCATGGCTTAACAAGTGGTGTGTAGGTCTGTCCCTGGGATCTGAACCTGCTAAACCCCAGGCTGCTGAAGCAGAATGTGCAAACCCAATCACTATGCCACCAGGCCAGCCCCACCTTTTTCTAGTGTCTTTTGATGAAAAGTTGTTGTTAGTTTTAATGCAATATAACATTAATGGTTATTGTTCTTTATGTCTGGTTTAAAAATATTATTACCTTATTCCTAGATCATGAAGATAATCTCCTAAGTTATCTTCTAGAACCTTTTAAAAAGTTTTTTTTATTTCATATTTAGATCCACTAGATTCCTGAATTTATTTTTATATATTATGTGAGATAGGAGTCAAGTTTCTTTTTTTTTTAAAGATTTTATTTTTTTCTTTTTCTCCCCAACGCCCCCTGGTACATAGTTGTGTATTTTTAGTTATGAGTCCTTCTAGTTGTGGCGTGTGGGATGCCACCTCAGCATGGGTCAATGAGTGGTGCCATGTCCACGCTCAACACTCGAACTGGTGAAACCCTGGGCCGCTGCAGCAGAGTGAGCAAACTTAACCACTCGGCCACGGGGCCAGCCCCAGGAGTCAAGTTTCTTATATTTTCCATGTATATATTAATTTGACTCAGCACCATTTATTGAAAATGCCACTCTTTCTCCTCTGCTCTGCAGTACCACATTTGTCATAAACCAAGTGTCTGTATACGTGTGGGAGTTTGTTTCTGGACTCTGAATTCTGCTCCATTGTTCTATTTGTCTGTCTTTGTGCCAGTACCATAATGTCTTAATTTCTATAGCTGTGGAGTAAGTTAATGTACGATGGAGTGAGTTCTCCATCTTGTTTTTCAAGAGTGTGTTGGTTGCTTGATTTCTATGTTACTAATTTCTGCCCTTAATTTTCCCTTAGCTCTACGTTTTTGTTTTAATTTGCTATTATTTTTCTAACTTCTTGAGACAGATGCTTAAATCATTGTTTTTCAGGTTTTCTTTCTGATACATGCATTTAACTCTATGAATTTCCCCTTAAGCATAGCTTTAGCTGGATCCATAAGTTTTGATACTTTCTTTGTTTGTTGAAATTATCATTTGGTTGAAAATACTTTCTGATTTTTGTCATGATTGTTTCTTTGAACCATAGGTCATTTAAGTACTGCTCAATTTCCAAATATATGAAAGATTTTCTAGCTATCTTTTTGTTATTTACTTCTAGTTTAATTCTATTGTGATCAGAGAGAATACATTGATATATGGGCAGCTTTTTAAATGCTCCAAGTGCTCTTGAGAAGGATGTGTACCCTGCAGTTTTGGGATTCAATGCTCCACATGTGTAAATAAGGGCAAGTTTGTTAGCCATGCTTTTCAAAGCTTCTCCTTACTGATTTTTTCGTCTGGTTTTTCTATGAGTTACTGAGAAAGGTGTGTGAAAATATTGCACTAGGATTGTGAATTTGTTTGTTTATCCTTTAGTGATGTCAAGTTTTGCTTTAAATATTTTTAGGGCTATGTTATGAGATGTATGACAATTTAGAATTGTTATATCTTCTTAGTAAACTGACTCATTTATGATGATGAAATATCTCTCTAACTCTATTAATGCTTCATCATTAGTCTATTTTTTCTAATATTAATATAGATATAGAGGCCTCTTCTGGTTAATATATGTATATCTTTTTATCCTTTTACTTTCAACCTTTCTGTATCCTTATATTTAAGGTGTGTCACTTGCAAGCAGCATATAGTTACTGTTTTTGCCTTTTAATTGTCTATTTACATTTGATGTAATGTATGATATATTTAGGCCTAAATCTGCTATCTTTCTCCTTTTTTTTTCTCCCCAAAGCCCCAGGAGATAGTTGTATATCTTACTTGTAAGTGCTTCCTGCTCTTCTATGTGTGATGCCACCCCAGCATGGCTTGATGAGTGGTGTGTAGGTCCACGCCCAGGATCTGAATTGGTGAACCCCAGGCCGCTGAAGTGGAGCTCACGAACTTAACCACTTGGCCATGGGGCCGCCCCTGCTACCTTTCTCTTTGCTTTTTAGTTTTCTCATACTTTTTTCCTCTTTCTTGCCTTCTTTTGAATCGACTTACTACGTTTTAGTCATTCAGTGTTCATTACTTGCTTTATACAATTTTAAAAACTATTATTTTAGTAGTTATTCTAGAAACAATAATATGCATTGTTGGCTTACTATTGTCTAATATAAATTAGTGCTTTTTTCTCTGTCTGAATAATACAATGACCATAGGATTCTTTAACTCAATTTATTCTTCTCCAAACTTACTATTTTAGTCACATATTTTTAATTCTATATATATTTTAAACCACACAATATATTTTAATAGTTGTTTTATATAATTATATTCTTTTAATATGTACCTACCTTTTTACCCATTTGTTTGATTTTCATTCCTTCTTATATCTTCTTCTACTTAAGAGCACTTTCTTTGTGCCTGAAGAACATGCTAGTGCACATCTGCTAGTGATTAATTGATTCTTCTAGTGTATGTCTGAAAATGTTTTTATTTTACCTTAATTTTTAGAAGTGGGATAAAATTCTATGTTAGGCTCAGCACTTTAAAATTTTAATTACATTGACATGGCTTCCATTGTTTTGTTCAGAAGTCAACTGTCAGTCTTATTGCTACTTCTGTGGAATGAATCTGTTTGTTACATCTAGCTATATTAGGATTTTCCTTTTTATCTATGGCTTTACCAAGTTTTCTGTGATGTGCCTAGGTGTTGTATTAGGATTCTTAAGAGAAACAGAACCAATAAGGTCTATCTATTTACATAGATACTGATATATAGATAGACACATATCTATAAATATCTATCTTATGTCTGTATCTATATCTATAGGTAGATATACATCTATATCTATATCTATCCATATATCTATAGATATATAACTTATACATCTATAACTTATATATCTGTAGATATATATCTTATCTCTATTTCTAGCTATCTTTCTATCTATCTAGATACATAGAGAGATATTCTCTTTCTCTCTCTCTCTCTCTCTCTCCAAGAGAGAGATTTTAAGGATTTGGCTTATGTATTGTAGGTACTGGCAAGTCCAAAATCTTCAGGACGGGCCAGCAGGCTGAGACCCAGGGAAAAGTTGATGTTGCAGCTTGAGTCTGAAGGCAGTCTGAAGGCAAAATGTCTTCTTCCTTGGAGTACCTCAGTCTTCTCTTAAGACTTTGAGCTGATTGGATGGATCCCACCCACATTATGGAGGGTAATCTGCTTCACTCAAAATCTACTGATTTAAATGTTAACTACATCTGAAAAATATCTTCACAGCAACATCCAGACTAATGTTTGACCAAAAACTGGGTACCATGGCCTAGCTAAGGTCAAAATTAACCATCACAGCTGATTTTCTTTGTATTTGTCTGCTAAGGATTATTAATGCTTCTGGAATCTGTGGCTTGATATCTTTCCTCAGTTTAGAGATTTCTCAGCTGTCATCTCTTCGAATAGTGCTACTCCTCCATTCTCTCTTTTATCTCCTTTGCTCACTATCCTAGTTTCCTTCTTTTTTTTCTTTAAGCTTTAGTGCATGGTTGTATATCCTAGTTGTTAGTTTCTAGTTCTCTCTGTGAGCCACTGCCACAGTATGGCAACTGACAGAAGGGTGGTGTGTTTACACGACCAGAAAATGATCCTGGGCTGTGGTGGTGAAAGCACTGAATCTTAACCACTAGACCACCAGGGCTGGCTCCTTAGTTTCCTTCTTTCCTTGGCTCTTCTCTTTCCACTCTCTCCCTCCCCTAAATTCTTCACCGAGTAGTATATCTTTACTTCCTTTAAAAAACAAAAAATATTTTTCCCAGCTTTTCTAATTGTTCTTGGCTAGAGGGTTAGGTTCAATTACCTAGTTCATCATTACTAATTCTCCTCTTCACCTGTGTCTAATATGCTGCTGTTTATCCTGTCCACTTATTCTATCCAATTATTACAATATTTTTAATTGTAGAAGTAATTTTTCAATACATTTTCTGGTTATTTTTGATAGTCTGTTATTCCTTAGACATTTCAGTAACATCTATTATTTTTTAAAATGTATTTCATATCTTTATGCTGTATTCTGTATCTGGTAACTCCAGTATTTATAGTCTTTATAAGCCTATTTTTTGCTGTTTCTTGTTTCTACTGATTCTTACCTGTAGTGGCTTATTTTCTTTTGTGTTTTGTAGTTTATTATTTTAAGCTCAGGTTCCATGAAATTTTATTTTTGGGAATAATTTGAGATTTACCTTTGGGGTTTATTTCTTTAAATAGATTCAGTGGTTGTTTCTGGGGGCAGGATGGGGAAACCAACCTGCTATTTAAAAGTAAATTATGGCTTGGGTTTTTTATGCTCAAATACTGGCTTATCAGAGAGGTTCTCTCTGATTTCCCAATCTCTATGTTTTTGCTTCTTACTTTTTTTTATAGCCCTTATTATTATCTGAGACTATGTTATTTATTTATTCTTTTATGTGCTTATTTATTTTCTCCTCTTAGATGAACTTACCTAAGTTTATTTGGTCATACACATTTTTAAGGTTCTCTTTGGTAGATAACAACAGTAGCTGCTGAGGAAGTTTTTAGTGGAAAATGGTTAGCTATTCATCTGCAGCCTTACTACCATGTCATAATGAAAGCAAGTCTCAAAACAAATCCTGCTACATGTACAGACCTTAGTTAAATAAGTATTCATTAGCAAGCAGGCACAAAGTAGTTAATTCAACCCATTCTTTAAGCTTTTTAAAGCTTCAGCCCTCTGTACTTTCAGATGTTTTGACCATTACCTTGCATGAAAGATTCTATTAGGGCAGACATAACGGTATCCTAGAGTTGGGATTTTATTACCTGTGGTTGCATCAGGCAATGAGAAATTCTCTGAATGAATAGCTGGACCTAGAAATGTTTAGAAATCAAGCCTTGGGTGCCATCTCTAACTGCAAATGCAATGGGCCTAATGGTTTCTAATACTCTGTTCATGTAAATGTTGGCAGTGACTCTAAAATATTTTTATGCAGTCCATATTTCTTGAATAGCTTTATCTTTATCACAGAAAGCTCACTTCAAACCCTTCATCATGTTAATTAAAAGGTCACTAATTTCACTAAAATCACTCCTTTTGACTTACAGTGTGCTAATTAACAAAGCATGGGGTGTTGGTCTTGATAGGATAAGAGAAGAACTTGTAGTAGCATCCTTTGGAGTATAGTCTGTGATATTATACTAACTGACCACTCCAGGAATATAGGATCTTAATTTAAGGCAACTGATTGTTTTTAGAATTGAAGTTTAACAAAACAATACACGTTTACAATCACACTGTTCCAAAATATTTTAAAGTACAGTACAGTCATTGTAGTATCTCCCTTGCTAGAATGAAAACTCCAGAAGGACAGAGTATTTGTCTTTCTTCTCACTGTATCCTCCTTACTTATAAAAGTGACTACAGAATAGATGTTCAATAAGTATTTATTAACGGAATGAATCTATAATAAGATATAATGAAAGTAAAACAAAGTGAAAAAGTAATTATCCTAAAAATAGCAATGAAATTACCTGTATTTGTGATGAAAATAAAACAAATCATTTAAATGCAGTGTGTCTTAAGTAAGTAGAGTATAATGATAGATGAAGAATGTAGTTTCACTTTGGGAGACTTTTAAGGTGCTTAAGTATAGAACCAACTTAACAAAGTAATAGAAGAAATAGTACATAATTAACGAGTAGTTTTACTACCACTACAATACAACTCACAGGAAGAAAGCTGCTGAAACTGCAAACATGCAGCCATAATAACAGTCTCTGCTAGTCTGGAGGTTCATTTTCACTATTGTTATTAAACTGTCATTGTATTTCATCGTTTAGTAGAAATTCTCCAAATTTACCAGAAACATTCTTTGGTTAAAAGAATCACTTAACAAAATTATCATCTACAGATCTAAAGTTGTACTGTCCAGTTCGGTAGCCACATATGGCTATTGAGTACTTGAAAGGTGTATACTCTGAATTTAGAAGTGCTATATACACTGATTTCAAAGACTTAGTATAAAAAAGAATGTAAAATATCTTAATAATTTTAAATATTTGATTTCATGTTTAAATGATAATATTTTGGATATATTTGATTTGAGAAATATATTATTAAAATTAATTTCACCTTTTTTTTTTTTTTTTTTACCTTTCAAAATGTGGCCACTGGAAAATTTAAAATTAGCTTTGTGGCTCACATTATATTTCTGCTGGACATCACTGGTCTAGATATTATTAGAGACATATACAGATTGGTGTTTATTTTAAAGACACAAAGTATGAGCCTGGTTCCTGGTTATCAGTAGGGGAGGAGATTCTGTACTTGATTCTGATACTCATTCTCACTTCTCGACTATGTCAGTCTAGAAATAGGTGTTAGCTACCAGAGTGTCAAAAATGGCAGTTCCTTATTTTGCTTTGGACACTAATGAGAATTTGGTCTCCCACTTATCAAGCTTGACATAGGATGAGGCAAAGCTCTGAGCAGATATGCTTTCAGTGTTTCTCCCATGGAGAGGGAATTTATTTACTCTTTGAGCTCCTTAAAAATTGGTATATTCCTATTCCTTAAAAATCTCAAACCTTTCCAGTTACTCTTTGCTTCTTTATACTCTTTTAATAAATAAAAACTGTAAAGTAAGTTTTATAAAAATGAAATAATTCACACTTCTACCATCCTGACTCGTTTGATTTTGAAATATTACTTTACACATGGATGACCTATCATTAAATAGTTATAGTTTTTAATGTACAAACATACTCATATTTTGTATTCTGCTATTGGAACTTAATATTCTATAATAAATGTTGCACCATTTTCCAACTGGTCATTATAATTATTATTTTTAAGATTGCATGATATTCCATTGTGTTGCCGAATCTTAATCAAAATTCCAACTTCAGGGTGTTTTCTCACCCAGGAAGTCTGGTTTAGCTTCTTTCTCTATTTATTAAGTAGGGAAAGGTGTAGGTACATAATCAATCGGGAATCATAAGTCTCTGGCTAAATGTGAATTAGCAACTATGGGTCATTAGCATCCCTCATGATTTATGTAATCAGTAGCTTACTGGTGCTTACTTATTGCAACAAAAGTTATTATTTGGGAAATCTTAATACAGTCTACAATTCAGAATAATGAAAACTTATTAAGCACTTTAATTAAACATATTAACCTAGTTAAAAGTGATCTTGCAACCCACAATATGTGAACGTGTTCAAAGGAGAGTTTTTTTGTATTTCAATCTTTCCCAAAATCTGAGTGGCTGTAACTGCATTTGTCTCTTATTTTCTTTTAATTGCTCTCTTCTGCTTTGTCAAATCTCTTTTGCCCACTTCGCTTGCTTTCTTATGATGAAACTGGCTCTGATCTCTCAGAGCATCACTTTTTGCATTCTTCTTTTCTTTGTCCTCTGCTCTTTTCTCTCTACTCATGAGCCATCAGTTTCTTTTGTCCTGCTCATGTCTGTGCCTTTGGCTGAGCACTTCATTCAGTGCGATGGCTCTTGCATTTCTTCTTTTATTCTCAGTGGGATAGGAAAATAGTTTTCTTTCAGGAAATCCATTTATTTGGAGTGAAAAGATGGATTTCCTGGTAACATTAACTGGAAGATCTTTCTTCCTCCTCTCTAACTCCTACCTCCAAACAAATCCTATAGTTTAAACTTTCTTCTGACTTCAGCTGTGAGGCTGAAATCATGGACTGCACCAAAAGCTATGGCTATTTCAACTGATCAGTGATCACTGAAGCTGAAATTTCAAGCACATCTTTTAAGCCTTTACTATCCTCTACACATGGGTTATGCTAACTCTGAGGGAGGAAAAGGAAAAAGGGAAGGCATTTCATGGTATTATTAATGATCCTGATGGAAAAGAGAACTCTATTCTTTATAAACAATTGATCCATTTCTTTTAAAGAAAAATATATAATATGGTATTAATGGTTTATAAACTCTTTGAAGCTAGAGGGAACTTATACATTTTGATTCCTTCTTGTACACTGGGCTTTCAAATATTTGTTGAATGGATGAATGAATGATAATGCTATTATCTTTTCCTATAGCATATATTTTCTTAAGTGTGAAATTAAAGAAGAATTGGTAAACCCTGTAATTCCTTCATTTTGCTTTTCTTAGTTTTATAATAGGAAACTTCAAACATACACAAAATAGAGAAATAGTATGATGAACTCCCATGTACCTACCTCCCAGCTTCAACAATTATCAGCTCATGTCCAAGTTTGTTCTATCTATATCCCTACCACCGCACTAGATTATTTTGAAGCAAATCCCAGCCATCATATTTCATCTTTTAATATTTCAGAGTGTAAATTTAAAGGTGAATATGCTTACCTTTTAAGACATAGTACCATTTATCACATCTAAAAAGTTAACAATGATTTCTTATTATGATATTTAGTCAGAGACCAAATTTTCCTGATTGTCATGTGGAGAGAGATATATATCCACATGTATATATGTATATATCGCCACATATATACATATCAGGAACCAAATAAGATCTACACATTAGAATTGGTTTATATATCTCTTTAGTAGTTTTAAATCTAGAGGTTTCTCCTCCCTCTTTTCTTTTCCTTGTAATTTATTTGTTGAAGAGACAACATCATTTATCCTGTAGAGTTTCTTACCATCTGGATTTTGCAGATGATATTCTCATGGTCTTTTTTCTTTTAACATGCTTTCTTGAATTTCCTGTAAATTGGCATTATATCTGATGGCTTGATCACATTCCATTCAAATTTTTTTTCAAGAATACTTCACAGGTGATGGTTTAAACCTCCATCAAGAGACACATCAAATCAGATTGTCTCTCTTTTTGTGATTTTTAGCTGATGTTGATGATTATTGCCTAGATCCATTAAGTCAGTAGGGGCTGCAGAATGATTATAGTCTAATTTTATTATTCCCTTTTCGTATAGATATAGATAGATCTAGCCACTAGGATGGTCATTGTGTCTAGGCATTTTTCTCTGGAAATACACACACACACACACACACACATATACAGTGTATATAATCTTTTTAAGGTAAATTAATACTACAAAATCAAGTTTAGGAATACATGAATTTTACTTATTCTTCTCTCTCCCCCATGCAAAATGCCCTGGTTCCCAATGACTCCAACATAATTAATCACTTACTTTTTCCTGCAAGATGGCCTCCAGATAATACCACCACCAGCTACTATCACCAGCAGAAATATGATTACTGAAAATATTATTTTTGTCTCTTTTTCAGGATAGGATATATACCACTAGGGATGTATAACTAAATTAACATGGTTTAAATTCACTTGAAATAATTCTTCTTCTCTTTGTGATTATGCTGCAAAATCAATACACCTGTTAATTTATCTCATTTTGCTCCTTATTTTCAGGGATTACATTATTATTGCAATTTTATTATTTTAATTTAATTATTTTTCTATTCCAATTATGTTGTATTCTTACATGGTTCCAAAATCAAACTTATAATACTAGGTATGGACATAGAAGTCCAACTTCTAACCCTTGTCTCCTCCACTTTATTCCCTCCCTTTCTATAGAGGTAGCTATTTAAAAAAAATGCTTGGTTGTATTTTTTTTAATTGAAGTATAGCTGACATACAATATTTTATTAGTTTCAGGTGTACAACGTAGTGATTTGACACTTATGAAATGATCACCACAACAAGTCTAGGAACCATGTACTTAGGAACCTACAAAGTTATTATATTATTGATTATATTCCCTATATTGTACATCACATCCCTGTGATTTATGTATTTTATAACTGGAAGTGTGTACCTCTTAATCCCTTTCACCTATTTTGCCCATCCCCATACCCCCCTCCCCTCTGGCGACTGCCAGTTTGTTCTTTGTATCTGTAAGTTTGTTTTGTTTGTTCATTTATTTTGTTTTTTTAGATTCCACATATGAGTGAAATCATAGGATATTTGTCTTTCTCTGTCTGACTTATCTCACTTAGCATAATACCCATCATTCCATCCACATTGTCACAAACGGCAAGATTTCATTCCTTTTTGTGGCTAAATAATATTCCATTGAATATATAGACCACATCTTCTTTATCCATTTATCTATCAATGGAGACTTAGGTTGCTTCCATATCTTGGCTATTGTAAATAATGCTGCAATGAACATGGTACATATAGCTTTTCAAATTAGTATTTTCGTTTTCTTCAGATAAATACCAAGAAGTGGAATTTCTGGATTGTATGGTAGTTCTGTTTTTTATTTTTTGAGGAAACTCCATACTGTTTTCCATAGTGGCTGTACCAGTTGACATTCCTACCAACAGCGTATGAGGGTTCGCTTTTCTTCACATCCTCGCCAACACTTGTTATTTGTTATCTTTTCGATAATAACCATTCTGACAGGTGTAAGGTGATATCTCATTGTGGTTTTGATTTGCATTTCCATGATGATAGTGATGTTGAGCATCTTTCCATGTGTCTGCTTGCCATCTGTATGTCTTCTTTGTAAAAATGTCTATTCAGGTCCTCTGCCAGTTTTTAATCGAATTGTTTGTTTTTTGCTATTGAGTTGTATGAGTTCTTTATATATTTTGGATATTAACCCCTGAACAGATATATCATTTGCAACTATCGTCTCCCGTTCTGTAGGTTGCCTTTTCATTTTGTTGATGGTTTCCTTTGTTGTGCAAAAGCTTTTTAGTTTCACATAGTCCCACTTACTTATTTTTGCTTTTGTTGCCTTTGCCTGAGGAGACAGGCCCCCAAAATATTGCTAAGACTAATGTCAAAGAGTTGCTGACTATGTCTTCTAGGAGTTTTATGGTTTCAAGTCTTACATTTAAGTCTTTAATCCATTTTGAGTTTATTTTTGTATATGGTGTAAGAAAGTGGTCTAGTTTCATTTTTTTGCATGTAGTTTTGCAGTTTTTCCAACACCATTTATTGAAGAGATTGTCTTTGCCCCATTGTATATTCTTACCTCTTTTGTTGTACATTAATTGACCATATTAGCATGGGTTTATTTCTGGGCTCTCTATTCTGTTCCATTGATCTATGTGTCTGTTTTTGTGCCAGTGCTGTACTGTTTTGATTATAGTAGCTTTGTGATATAGTTTGAAATCAGGGAACGTGATACTTCTGGCTTTGTTCTTCCTTCTCAAGATTGCTTTGGCTATTTGGGGTCTTTTGTGGCTCCATACACATTTTAGGACTATTTGGTCTAGTTCTGTGAAAAATGTCATTGGTGTTTTGATAGGGATTGCGCTGAATCTGTAGATGGCTTTGCGTAGTATGGACATTTTAGCAATATTAGTTAACAAATTCAACACAATTATACCTATTCTCTTTGATTTTTTACATTTCTGTGTGTTTCTGTAGGAAAGATGATTAAGATTAGACTCCCTTTTGTATAATCAAACAAACCCTTCAAATCAACACTTGATCCTTCCAAACTAAATTGTACTCAGAGCCTCAGTCTTCAAGGTATGTCTTATTTCATAATTGTTATTAAAGCTTGTGTTTTTAAATGTTTCCTCATTTTCTGCCCATAGCATCTGCTAGCTGGATGATGATCTGCACTACACCTTGGCATGAGTTGAGAAGAAAAGTTAAAGAATTGTAATAACGTTTCTGAAGTTTTGTGCTTTATTTCCAGTTGGTCTCAATCAAGGATAAAGATGGCAATATGATGGCTCCATGTGATGTGGTTGAATCTTGATGTTTTCCCAGGATTTCTTAGCTCTGTAATTGCTTTCAACAGTGGTTTTGGAGGAAGGGATTAGCTACAGCTCTCAGAAATAAAGGACTGTATAATTGAAAACTTATGAATTCCTTGTCCTTTACTTCTACCCAGAAATACAAAGGCCTAACATAAATAGGTTTATTTTTCTAAGAGAACATCTTTTATCATGACATTAATTTGAAGAGATAAATATAGGGTCAGAGGAATAGATTTTTTTTTAGTAACAATAGTACATTGAAAATGATTGCTCTAGCTGTTAAAATGTAATGGGAAGGGGGCAAAGTAACAATCAGCAAGTATTTTTTCCATTAAAAATTTTTACATTTGTAAAAATAGCACAGTATCCATATCATAAGTGTTAAATATGTTCATACTCTTTGGCCCAATAATTCCACTTCTAAAGAAACAAAGTATTTGTGTGCAAGGGTGTTCATCATAACTTTATTTAAAATAGTTAAAATTGGAAACAACCTGATTTTTCAACTAGGGATTACAGTTAAATGGAATTTATAGTTCATCCATACAACGTATTCAATAAATTTATTTTTTCAAGTAGCATTGAATGCTCATTTCAATGCCTGAGAAAATGCTTATGATAAAATGCTCAGTAAAGAAAGTAATACTAAACCACACATGTTATATATCTATGTGCATATATATGTGTATATGGATATATATATTCTGATCCCAATTTTGTTAAAAATATATTTGTGCTTTGAAATTAGACTTAAAAGAAGTGTTCCAAATATAAAGATAAACATTATAGAACTAAAAAATATAAATTTAATTAGATGATATAAAATTAAATATAAAAAGTACTAATAGTTTCTGTTGACTCTAAATGGATTGATACGTTGTCATAGGCACACCCTAGGGTACAGAAACCCTAATTTGAAGACTGAACCCTACTTTGATCAGTAGAATTGGAGGCCCAAGCTTAACTAGCATATATATATCAAGCATGAAGCAGATATTTTCTAATTGTTTTTCTTTCGTTTTTGCCATTTGCATGGAGTATCTTTTTCCGTCCTTTCACTTTCAGTTTGTGAGTATCTTTAGATCTGAAGTGTGTCTCTTGTATGCAGCATATATATATGGTTCTTGTTTTTTTATCCAATCAGCCACCCTATGCCTTGTTTTTTAATCAATTGGCCACCCTATGCCCTTTGATTGGAACATTTTGTCCATTGACATTTAAAGTAGCTATTGATAAATATGTATCATTATTTTGTTACTTTTTTTTCTGGGTGTTTTAGTAGTTCTTCTCTGTTCCTTTCTTCTTCTCTTGCTCTCTTCCCTTGTGGTTTGATGGCTTTCTTTATTAATATACTTGAGTTTTTTCCTCTTACTTATTTGTTTACTCATTATAGGCTTCTGGTTTGTGGTTACCATGAGGTTCCTATATAATATTCTATGTATATAGCAATCTATATTGAGTTGGTCTCTTTAGCTTGACCTCTTTCTAAAAGCTCTAGTCTTTTACTCCCTTCCTCCCACATTTTATGTTTTAGATATCATATATAATCTCTTATTTTGTGTGTGTCTATCAATTACCCTCTTATCGTTGAAATAGGTAATTTTAGAACTTTTGTCTTTTAATCCTCATATTATCTTCATAGGTGGTTGATCTGCTACCTTCACTATATTTTTGCCTTTACCAGTGATTTTATTGCCTTTTTTTTTTTTGATAATTTTCTTATCCCTATTTGTGGTCTTCTCTTTCCCACTTAAATAAGTCCCTTCAGCATTTCTTGTAGAACTGGTTTTTTGGTGATAAACTCCTTTAATTTTTGCTTGTCTTGGAAGCTCTTTATCTCTTCTTCCATTATGAATGATAAACTTGCTGGGTAGAGTATTCTTGGCTGTAGGTTTTTTCCTTTCAGCACTTTAAATATGTCATGCCACTCTCTTCTAGCCTGTAGCGTTTCCGCTGATAAGTCCGCTGATAGCCTTATGGGCTTTCCTTTGTATGTCACTTGTTGCCTTTCTCTCACAGCTTTTAGGATTCTCTCTTTGTCTTTAATTTTGGACATTTTAATTATAATGTGTCTTGGTGTGGGGTTCTTTGGGCTTATCTTGTTTGGTGCTCTCTGTGCTTCCTGTACTTGGATGTCTGTTTCCTTCCTTAGGTTAGGAAAGTTTTCAGCTATTATTTCTTCAAATAGATTCTCTGCCCCTTTGTCTCTCTCTTCTCCTTCTGGGACTCCTATAATACGAATATTAGTGTGCTTGATTTTGTCCCAGAGGTCCCTTAGACTGTTCTCATTTTGTCTAATTCTTTTTTTTTTAATCTGTTCAGCTTGGATGATTTCCTCTAGTCTTTCTTCCAGCTCGCTGATCCATTCTTCTGTATCCTCTACTCTGCTATCGAGTCCCTCTAGTGAATCTTTCATTTCCAGTATTGTCTTCTTCATTTCTGATTGGTTCCTTTTTATATTTTCCACTTCTTTGTTGACATTCTCACTGTGTTCATCCAGTCTTCTCCCAAGGTCAGTGAGCATCCTTATGAGTTTTTGCTTAACTCCTTGTCAGGTAGATTGCTTATTTCTGTTTCATTTAGATCTTTTTCTGGGGTTTTGTCCTGTTCCCTTGCTTGGAAAGTATTCCTTTGCCTCCTCATTATGCCTCTTTTCTCTGTGCTTATATCTATGTATTAGGTGAGTTACCTATGTCTCCTGATCTTGGAGAAGTGGCCTCATGTAAGAGACACCTTTTTGAGGTTCAGCAGTGTGCTTCCCTCTAGTCACCAGTCCAAATGATTCAGGAGTGACTCCTATGTAGGCTACTTGTGTCCTTCTGCTGTGGCAGGCTTGCTCTTACTGCAGGTATGCAGGAAGTCTAGTCTTTCCTTCCCTGGCCAGCTGTTTATAAATCGGGTTTGGGGAGCCCCAGGGCTGTTGGCTTCAAGGTCTAATAGCACCCTTCTGTTGCAGTTTTCCTGTTAATTGGGTAGGTACCCAGTGTAGCTGGTCGTTAGGCTCAGGGGCTTACAGTTGCTGTAGGCCTCAGGCCTGCAAGGCTGTTGTCAGCTCTCTTAGGATTGCAGCTGAGTGGGGCTGGCCCTAGACACAGGAGCACCAAATTGTTTCAGGCTTTGGTAGGTGGGGCTGATCCTCTTTGTGGCTGTTTGTGAAGCACAGGTCTTCTGCCACTGATAAGCCCCACCCCCTACCTGTCCACACACACCATCAACTCAGTCCTGGTCCGTGCACTTTCCAATCCCCTGGAGCATACCCAGTTGCCCCACTGCAGAGGCCCCCACCTCTCCACCAATGCCCCCCCCCCGACAGTTCACCTGGTCCTCACACGGGCCCTGCCCGTGTGACACATGAGGTGGACACACTCATCTGCCTGTAGAGGATCAAGGCAGCCAGTCTATACAGGCCGACAAGTAGCCTGAGGGCTTGCTGTTGGGTGGGGCGGGTTCCTAGGACAGGCTGCCTGCCCTGTATGAACTGGATTAAATCTGTGCTCTAGTGGGTGTGGCAAACCCCTGGGCTAACAGGCCAGGAGGAGAACTTCAATGGTGTCTGCTAGTGTCTGTGTCAGCACACCTGTACTAGGTCACAACAATGGACGCCACCAGTGTCTCAGTCTCTGGAGAGGTCTCACCTCTTACTGAGATGCACCCAGAGCCTACCAGGTGAGTCTCTTTTCACCAAAGGACTGTGCAGCCTTCTTTCTGTTGATTTTAGGTTGTTACCTGAGATGAGTGAATTTGTGCATGGGCCCTTTAAGAGCCGGGTTTTTTAGGTTTTCATTGGCTAGCTTTTCTGGGGGTATTCTCCGCTGCAGTTAACAGCCAGCGAAAACAGATAGTAGGAGACTTGTCAAAGTTGTTCTGAGTCTGAAGGATGCTTATAGCGGTAATGGGCCCCTGCTCAGGAGCCCACTCCTCCAGGGGGGCTGCATACCTTAGGGTGGCTCCTGGCCGGCTGACTGTGAAGCTCCACTACTCATGAAGGTGACTTTTTTTCTCTCCAGCAGGAATTTCTCCCTCTTCTTCCTCAGTCAGGACTGTCCCTTGTTGTGGGGGTTCTTTTTATCCAGTTTTCAGTTTTCTCTCCAGGGTAATTTTTTGAAAAATAGTTGTAACCTGGTTGTGTTCATGGGAGGAAGTGAGTTCAGGGTCTTCCTGTGCCGCCATCTTGATGAGATCCCTGTTTTTCTTTCTCGAATTGAATCTTTTTCAGGGAGAATTGAATACTTTGCTCCCCTTTTCTCATGGTATAGAAATTTTATATGGTCACAGTGACAGGGGAAAAACAATAAAGTATAATTATTCATAGTCTGTTCCCCTTCCTTGCCTTCTAGGTATAAAGGATACTTCTCTGGCCACATCTCACCATCATTCCTTTATTTTCCTTTTTTCCTTGAGTTCTTATATATTTTTTTCACTTTGTAGAGTCTATATATTATTATAAGTTGTCTGAAATCATTTTTGAAATGAGATAAGGTTTAAATAAAGAAAATTAAAATGTTCATTTCCCTTTCCATTTCCTCAGAAGTGTCCTTTATTCATAATTTTAAAAGAGCACACTAAAAATTTTTAAAAAGGAAAATATAAATATCAGTTGGGTCAAACTTAATAAATTACTTTTTATATTTGTGAAATGTGTTTTTAAGACCAGATTATTGCAGGTTGCAGAAGAGTACAACATAACATTTGAAAAATATTAGCAAATTTTCTGGATAGATTGTATTCTACAAGTCATGTGTAGGTAAACATGAATTTCTAGTCCCAGAGATATATTGGCTTAATTTGTTTCATATGGAATATTGAAGGTATTTGAAACAGAACCACTATAATTCAGTAGCCTAGAATGACAGAATAAGAAAGTATTTTGTAAGAAATAGTAATAATTGTACAAAAACTCAATGATTTAGAAAGGGAACTTGAAAAATGCAAAAATTGTGAAATGATTTGTTAAGTAGGGTGCAGTCATTGAAGTATGGCCCTAGTACTGTTCAGTCTTAAGCTGGGCAATTAATGCCCTGATTTTGCTAATCCCTGTGTCTGATGAAAAATAGGAAAGAGCAGTGGAGTAACTTCCTTAAAAGAACAAACAGCAAACACAGTTGAGAAGCTAAATTAAGATTATAGAGGCTTAATATTAAAACAGATTAGGGATTTGACAGTTACTTTTCTTTAACAAATATCTATTGAGTACCTATTATGTGCCACCCATTTTTCTAAGCTCACTGAGGACACAGCAGTGAACAAAACACACAAATTCTGTGCTCTCATGGAAGTTACATTCTAGTGGAGGAGACATTCAACAAACAAATTAGCAACTAGGTATTTAATATGCCATCAGGCTGTTGTAAGTGCCCTAAGCTAAATAAAACAAGTTTGAAAGGGTAGAGGTCAACAGGAGCTGCTATTTTAGATATGGCAGTTAGCAAAGAGGCGTCTGTGGAGGTTCCATTTTTTTTCATTGTTAGTATGTTCTTTCATTTCAATGCATAGAAAAACATTCAGCAAGTTGCATTTTCAAACATTAAAATCATGGTCATATTCAATGGATTTAATTTAAAATTTTGAATTGAACAGGAATATCGATATGTTAGAAATCTTTTTCTTTCCATACCTGTGTCTTGCTCTTTTCATCATCTCCTCTCTGGAATCTTCCAGCAGGCTGCTGAGTGCTCTCTCTGCTTCTCATCTTCCTCCTGCAAGCCATCCTGTATATCAGGAGATTATACCTGAGAGGAACCTTGATTGAAGGAAGGAAGGGAACCGTATGGGCACTCAGAGCCAGAGCATTATCTTGATGGCAGTGTGGTTTGACTGCCCAGAAAACTGCACATAGACTTTTGATTTTGTTACTTTCTTCAGTAAAACTCAAAAGTTCTCAAATTTTAAGAGGCTAAGAATTAATTTATGGGTAGTACACAATATACCATTTGTTATGGGCAATAAACTATAGTCATGTGCCGCATAATGACATTTGGGTCAATGACAGACTGCCTATACTACAGTGGTCCCACAAGATTAGTACCATATAGCCTAGATGTGTAGAGGGCTATACCATCTAGGTTTGTGTAAGTACACTCTATGATGTTTGCACAACAATGAAATCATCTAACACTGCATGTCTCAGAGCATATCCCCATTGTTAAGTGATGCATAACTGTACTTGTTATGAGTAATTTAAGTGATTTTCGAAAGTGATACTGTATGCAATATTTGCTTTACATAATGAGTTTAGTGACTAAATCCCAAGTAACCCTCCTCTGTAGGCCGTAAAAACATCATTGTGGCATGAAGAGTTGAAGATAGTAAGGTGGGGAAAAAGGAATGCTGAGACTTGAATATTTGATAATTGGGTGTAGGAAATTTAGCAAATACAGAGAAGAACAAGGCAGGAAAGCAATCAGCATTAACTTCACCACCCCAGAGATTATTATTATTAATATTTTGGTACGTATTCTCCTAGTCATTTATTTAATAAAAATAGAATAATTATGTGCGTATTTTTCTACAGCCTACTCGTTAATCTGTGTTGGGTTACAAATCTAGTGTGCTATCTCAGGTTTCTTTGGCCATTTCCTTCTTTTTACCCAATTGGTTAGTCTCTGTCACCCCTTCACGTTCAGGCTGAGAAGAAACACCACACTGTGGGGTGTGGGATCGGGCTTCTTGAGCAACTGCCCAGTGGCCATTTGGTTTGACTGGGGAATGTGGGAAATGGGAGTGGGAAACAGGAAATAGGAAGGACCTGGCTCGACAGATTTTTCCTCCTTCGTCTCTCCTTTGGAGTGCTCTGAAGAGCAAGTCCTCCTAGCAAAGGACTTCTAGAGAAGTCCTGTGTGCTGAGTGAACACATCTGTTGAGTGGCCTGCTGTGTCTCTTCATGGCACCTTGGCAGTAATCATGCTAAGTAATGCATCATATTGCCTGCTTTGCATCTTTCCTTACCTTGTTTCCCCTTTTTCCTCACCTTCACTGCCCTAGGTTTGCGTGTCTCAAATAAAGTTTAATATCTTAATCCTTGCCTCAGGTTCTAGTGACATAAGCTTAACTATATATTGTGCAGATTTTCTTATATCATTAAATAATTTTTGGCGTTTCATAAATTATTAAGTATTGCTATTTTAATAACAAAATAATTTATGATATATGGTGAAATGAACAGCTCTTAAGTTCAATGATTGTACAGTCAAATGTATAATACATGTGTGATCAACATCTCAATCAAATATAGAATATTTCTATTACTCAAGAAAGCTCCTTTTTGCCCTATCATTAAATATTATTCACTAATATCCTGGTTATAATTGTCCAGTGCTCCCTTGTTGAGAATTCAGTGCTGAAACTAGGGTTTTAGAATTTTAGTGGAAAGAACAATGAACTATGAATAGTGAGACATAGGTTCAACTCCAGTTGTCATCAAACATTAGCTAAGTGACCTTGGGAGAGTCATTAAATTGCTTTGGATCTGCTTCATTACATATCAAATGAAAGGGTCATATTAAATAACTCTTATCGTTCCTTCACTTTTAGCATTCCAAGCCTCAACTGTCCTTTGGAAAGCCTTTTTTCTTCCTTACCTCATGAGTATAGTAGTTGGATGCTTCTTAAAACGATCCCTTTGCTGCAGAGGTCAGCATCAAGAGCCTTATGTGGAGTCACGTTATGTGGAGACATTGACCTTGTGTTTTGTGTTCTGCCCAGAATTTAGGTGTCTGTTGGTGTGGCCTCCCTCAGGATGTTTGGGGGATTTCCTCACAGCTCACCTCGCTTGATATCTCAATGAAATGAGAGCAACACGTCATATAATCAATGAAAGTCTTCCTTGGGCCACAGCAAGGTTCAGTGCCACTTTGTCCCTTCTCGGTCTTCCCTTTCAGGTTGTGACCACTGAGGTGAGAGTTCACTTGGGGATGAAGTAGGTATTGAACGACTGTGTTTCCTTTTGATGAATAAGATAGAATAGAATCACCCAAGAATGGAAGAATGGTTTTTGTGCAGGGCTATTCTTACATAAAGATGTGTGCTTGTGTATTGCATAGAGGTGTTCAGAGCCAGAGCCAGAGGAGGTACCATGTGGTCTAGAGGTGACTCTGGTTTGTTGAAACTCTGTTTCTCAAGCACATTCATACATTCCTTGATGAGATTTTACACACACACACACAAACACACACACACTTACACTTCATTTTATTTATAGCTAAGTTATAAAAACAACTGTCTTGTTTTTCGCTCAGTATTTTTTAAATAAAATTACTAGGATGGAACAACTGGAACTTGGCAGCAGTTTCATATTTGCTTGGACCGTTTCATGTAAATTGATTGGAGTCTTGTTCATGTTCTCTCAAAGAATAAATTATTGGCTGGTTAAGTACATAGTTTAGGATTTAATCTGGAGAGGGCATTTCTCCTATAATTTGGTTTGGAATGATTCATACTAGTTGAAAATGTTTTAATAATGTTCATTTATGAATACCTAATTTGTCACTTTTTTGAGGGTTCCCAGAGAGTCGTAGGCACTCATGAGATTTATTATTAGCTGTTTCTTCTCTTCATGACTGGGATTCTAAACTATTTTTGAATTAAGGAAGAAACACCAGAATGAATAATCTCCAATAGTTTGATCTTTAGAAAATTATAATAACATTTACTTATGTAAACTTTCACAGGAGAACAGAACACAAAATGAGAACTTTCTAACATATACCATAAAAAATTCAGTTTCTCGATCGGTGGTTACCAGGGGAAAGAGGGGGTGGGGGCAGGGTACAAAGGGTGAAGTGGTGCACCTACAACATGACTAACAATAATGTACAACTGTAATTTCACAAGGTTGTTAACTATCATAATCTTAATTAAAAAAATTCAGTTTCTCATTAAGTTATATTAGTGTTATTTACACTTGGTTCATAAAAATTAATTGATGCCCTTAGGAAGAACACCTATGTTAACCCCTTTTGGGGTATCTATTTTTAGTTTATGAAATTTTCTTGATTTCTAGGTACTAATTGTTGTTTTCCTTATATGTTTTCTAGGTAGTTTTTTTAGTACATGGGTGAATTTTCCCTGTTTAGTTATACTTTAAAGTCCTAGTCCATTTGCAAGATAATGACCCAAATTAAATGGGAAGTATTTGACCACAACCCAGAGGAAACTAACCAGGCCACAACTCATAAGCCATGACCTTGACCTCTTTCCTACCTAGAGGATAAGAAATATTCTCTTTTTCCTTTATCACACAAAGGGATTAGAAAGGGAAAAGAGAGAAGTGCGTTGCTCTGATTGATTGTATTATTGTTCCCAAGTACTAACTCCCTTATTGACGAGACATTTATATGTCCTTGCTTGTTGCCCTTTGAGTTGTGCTACCTTGAAGGCAGAGTTTACAATACTACTACATTGACTTTGGGCTTTGACATGTGATGTAATTTAGCCAATGCAATGTGAGCGGACATGATGTGTGCCACATCTGAGCATCACAAACTTCCATCATCTCTCTGCCATTAAAATGGGTACGTCCCAAATAGGGGCTTCTCTTTCAGTCTGGACCCTGAATGAAAACACATATGGAATTGAAACAGCACATCTGCAGGTGCCAACACATGATATGAGCAAGAAATAAATGTTTCTTGTTTGGATCTTGAGATTTTTGAGATTGCCTGTTTTACAGCAAAGCTGACTATTATAGTTGTTTTCTCAAGGTGTGAGGAGGGACCCTGTGATATTCTAGGACAGGAAATAGAAGTCTTATATGCATATTTTGCTATGTGGCTTCAAAACTGCAAGGAACCTGAGAGATTATTTACATCATTGGCTTTCAAACTTTTTGACCACAACCCACAATAAAAAAATAAATTTTACGTTATAACCCAGTACACTCAAACATATATGTTCATATATGTGTGTCTAGACGTAGTATATATGGAAACACATATACATAAGACAAGTGTAAATAGCCATATTCATGGCAACAAGTTTCAAGAAATGATTCTTATTCTTATGTGTACTCTAATATTTTTCTATTTTTCTATTCTGGTTTATTTCTTTAAAATGATGCTTTTGACACACTGAATCAATTTCACAGTTCACTAATGGGTCTTAATCTGAAGCTCAAAAAAAATCCCACTGATTTGGAGAAGACCCTTCATTATAAAATGATGAAGAGCTGAAAGAGAGTACTAACTCAGAATCACACTGCCATTATTTGGAACTTGGCAAATATTTTTCTATTTCTAAAGTAAGAATGGAGGTCACTCATCTATCATCTATGAAATAAAGAGAATTAAAGCTTGTCACTGCTTTGCACATGGCAACGGATACATGGGCATTAAAATTAGCAGCTGACAAAATCAAGGTCAAAAGATATATCTGTAAAAAACCCCTGCAGAATTGCAGAGACTGGTAAGAACAAACCAAGGATGAAATCTTTTAAAATGTTAATATTAGGGTTAAATAAGTCTACATTCTATAGTCTTTTTATTGTTGTGTTTTATATATGTCCATGGGAACTTGTGTCTTAGTCGTGTTGTTCAAACCTTCCATATCCACTCTTATTTTTTAATCTACATGTTCTAATAATTACTGAGGCCCGTGTTAAAATCTCCCACTATATATGGTTTTGTGTATTTCTCCTTGTTGTTCTGTCAATTTTTGCTCTAAGTATTTTTATGCTATATTATTAGGTACAGGTTTAAAATGACTTTAGGGCTGGCCTGGTGGCGCAGCAGTTAAGTGTGCACATTCCACTTCGGTGGCCCGGGATTCGCCTGTTCGGATCCCGGGTGTGGACATGGCACCACTTGGCAAGCCATGCTGTGGTAGGTGTCCCATGTATAAAGTAGAGGAAGATGGGCATGGATGTTAGCCCAGGGCCAGTCTTCCTCAGCGAAAAGAGGAAGATTGGCAGCAGATGTTAGCACAGGGCTAATCTTCCTCAAAAAAAGAAAAAATGACTTTATCTTCCTGGTAAACTATACCTTTGATCTACATAAAGTGATTATTTTTATCTCTGGTCATACTTCTTGACTTACATTTTGAATTACATATTTTCTGATAGTACTATAGCTACTCCAGCTTTCTTTTGATTAGTATTTGCATAGTATAATTTTTCTATCCTTATACTTTAACATATCTCTATCTTTAGTTTTTAGATATTGTCTCTTTTGATTAAAATGTAGTTTTTTCATTAAAATATAGTTCTTTTTATTAAAATGTGATTTTTCTAAGAACCTTTGCATTTTAACTGGGGCATTGAATTGATTTAAAGGAATTAATAATAGGTTTGGTCTTAGTTAATCATCCTATTTTGTGCTTTGTATTTCTCTCTTTTATTGCCTTGTTTCAGATTGAGTACTTTTAAAATCATTCTAATTCTTTTCTTTCTACTAGTTTCAAAAGTTTTACACTTTTTTCTTTTAGTGGTGTCCCTAGAATTACAATATGCTTACTTAATTTATTAAGTCTAGAATTAATAGGTACCTTTATTTTTCTCCTGGACAGTATAGGCGTCTTAGAACACTTTTAATTTCATTATTTCCCTCCCCAGTTATAAATTATTCTTGGTTTATATCTTAATCAAATTTTAATCTCAAAGAATATTATTATTGTTTTTTAAAAGTAATACTTTTTTAGATTTACCCACATATCTACTTCTTTCTTGGCTCTCTATTCTTTGTTCCATCTTAATTGCTCCTTCTGGAATATTTATTTATTTTTTTCTGCCTGAAATACATCCTTTAGAATTTCTTTTATTGAGATTCTGTTGGAGGAAAATTCTCTCTATTTTTGTTTGTCTTAAAATATCTTCAATTTACAATCATTCTTAAGAATTATCAAAATAGAATTGGTGATTATTTCCTTTCAGCACACTGAAGATATCATTCTACCTCCCTCTGGTTTCCGTTGCTCTTGTTAAGAAGTCAGCTATCATTCATTTGAATGCAATCTGTTCTTTTTTTTTTTCCACTGGTTACTTTTGAGATCTTCTCCTTGTCTCAGGTGCTCTGCAGTTTCACTATGATGTGTCTATGGTAAAAGTCCTTTGATATATCCTGCTTGGGACTCATTGGGTTTCTTGATTCTGTGGATCTGTGTTTTTCATTAATTCTTGGTCATTAACTTTTCAAATTCCTATCCTTTCTTTTCTCTTCTGGAACTCTAATTAAAGACATGTTCAACCTTTTCACTCTGTACTCTGTATAGAGTCTCTTAAATGCTTTTATTAATTATATATATTTATATATTTTTAGAAGATTGGCACCTGAGCTAACATTTGTTTCCAATCTTTTTTCTTCTTCTTCTCCCCAAAGCCCCCCAGTACATAGTTGTATATTCTAGTTGTGAGTGCCTCTGGTTGTGCTATGTGGGACACCACCTCAGCACAGCCTGATGAGCGGTGCTAGGTCTATGCCCAGGATCTGAACCAGTGAGACCCTGGGCTGCCGAAGTGGAGCATGCGAATTTAACCACTTGGCCATGGGGCTGGCCCAAAATTTTATATATTTTTATATTTCTGTGCTGCATTCTGGATACTTTCTTCTGACCTATATTTTGGTTTACCAATTCTCTCTTTTTCTGTGTGTTAATTTGCTGTTAAACTTATCCATTGAGTTTTAAATTTTGAGTTATATTTGTTATTTCCATAAGTTCTTTGGTTATATTTTCAAATCTCCTTGGACATTTTTTATGGTTTGGTTTCCAGTAAAGATATTTTCAAGCTTGTCTTTTATTTCTTCATGCATAGTAAGAATAGTTATTTTAGGTCTGTGTCTTATATTCATTCCTACATTTGAAGTCTTTGAGGGTCTGTTTCTATTTTTTTCTGTGTAATGGTCATTGTTTCTGAAAAAGGTGTAGGGTTTCTTTGAAACCTAGGAATGATGTGCCTTCCTCCAAATAGAATTTGCATTTACATATGCTATATGCCTACCATCACTAATAGTGGTTCTCAAACTTGGCTTTATATAGAATCATCTGAGGAGCTTTTAAAAATTCTGATGCCCAAGCTGAACTATGGAGTATTTAAATCAGAATTTGTGGAAGTGGAACCCAGGCATCAGTAGTTTCAAAATCTAATTTGGTGATTTTAATGACCATCCAAGGCTGAGAACCGTAGATATAAAATAACATTCCTGCTTGAAATGTTTTTGGCCCACTCTAGAAGCACACCTCAAGGTAAGGATCCAAGTACAAGTAGTTTATCTGGAGGTGAGGGAAGCATTGGTTGGGGAGTGGGGAAGTGAGAGAGGAAAGAGAAGACAACCAAAAAAGCCACCACTGTGAGTGATTGACACTTAGTCTCATGAGAAAACTCTAGGAATCAGAGCCTCCTTCCTGAGGGGTGAGGGAGCTGGGAGATTTATACACCAACTCCCATTAGTCATTGGTTGGGGACTTCTAGGAGCAGGGTGAATCTGGCCTGCTGTGAGAGCAGCAAGGTGGGCTTTGGTGGCCTGAGAAAGCCCTCAGGCATAGGCACACAGATTCTGGAAGTTGGAAAATGGAGTGGCATGCAGCGAGTTGCTAAGGATTGAGGTAAGAGGATGTGCACTGGGCTGCACAGATGTTGAGGGAAAGCTCTTTCAGTAGTAAATGAAGGTACTCCTGCTATTTCAAAGATGGAACTGATGCACGGGAAAAGTAAACTGAAATAATCCTGACAACTTTGTTAAAGGTGTAGTAAGATAGAAAGACGTGGCAGAATGGTTAACTTTGGCCGTACAATTTTCTCATACTGGTCGGTAAACATATAGTGGATAGGAGATGGTACCTTCCTGTGGGAACACTAGATGGTGCTGTTCTCTTAAGTAGAAATCTACAGCTAGTTTTTTTTTTTTTTATGCTGGTCTATTATTACAGTTTAGCACACAATTTTAAAACAGTTGGGCTTCAATCAATCAAAAAATATTTACTGTACACCCATTAAGTGCCAGAGTTCGGCCTGAAATAGAAAGGAAAATAGTATTAGGAAGAGAAAGACAGCAAAGCACAAAACTGAGGCGGCAGCTTTCCAATTGAAATCAGCCTGGCCTTTTCCTTCATTTAGATCTTTAGAGAATTTATGTAGCATAAGAATTTTATTTTATTGTGAAGTAACTTTGTATTAATGGAACAATGTTTAGTATCAGTTTTTGACTATATTGTTTCTTGAATATTATATATTCAGTTACTGATTAACTTTATTTGCTTTATGACTTTATGATGAAATTAAAAACCGTGTTTTCTATAAAATACTATTTTAATATCTTTCTCAAATGAACCTTTCCCTATTAAATCCCACTAGCTTTAATTACTCTAAACTTCTCTTATTACCCCGAATAACTCTAGGGAATCCTTATAGCAGTGTTTCCTAAACTTTCATGTGCATAACAGGTACCTGGGGATCTGGTTAAAAATCAGTTTCTGATGGGGCTGGCCCCGTGGCTGAGTGGTTAAGTCCGTGTGCTCTGCTGCAGGTGGCCCAGTGTTTTGTCAGTTCAAATCCTGGGCGCGGACATGGCACTGCTCATCGAGCCACGCTGAGGCGGCGTCCCACATGCCGCAACTAGAAGGCCCACAACGAAGAATATACAACTATGTACCGGGGGGCTTTGGGGAGAAAAAGGAAAAAAATAAAAGCTTTAAAAAAAATCAGCTTCTGAGTCAGTGGTTGGGGGTATGGCCTGAGATTTTGTGTTTCTAATAATCTCCAAGATGATGCTGAGGCTGCTGCTTCACAGACCACATTCTGGAGTCAATTTTTTACTTGTAAATATTATAATTGAATGAATTTTGCCACAGTTAGAAACATGTTTTCATTTTAATTTCTTGTGGGAAGAGTTTTTTCTTCCTTTGTGACTCTCCTCCCTCTATCTTCAACCTCTTTTACCCCATCCCGACCATGTTCTTATAATTAACTGTACATTGCATACCGTAGTCACTCAATAGAGGTAGATGATGATTGGGAAAAAAACTGTTTCCTCCTAAAACATGGAGTCTTGGATAGTTTTCATTTGTCCTTCCAGAGCCATGCTCCTTTCATCTTTGCTTTCTGCCATGGGGTGCTGGCCTGGAGGGATCTCATCAAGGTGTTCCCTGTCCTCTGGCTTCCAGGTAGGTTCAGCCCATGGTGGCCCCAGCAGAAGGTCAGAGAGTGAGTGAGATCAGGTATTTATCTCCTGGCTCCCTCACTGCAAGGTTACCTTGGGCAGGCTGAGAACTTCTACTCGAGATCAGTGCCCTTCACACAACTCTCTCCTTTTGGATTCTGGAAACTGCTCCCTTCGCTCTTCCCTTTTGGCCTAGGGGTAGTAACTGCCTTTATATTATTATCCATGGGCTACTTGTGGTTCCTCTGCATCTTGCCCACACCTTTTAAAAGAGTTCCTTTTTAAATAAATCCTCCTCAAATTAACCTAATTTGAGTGTGCCAATCCATTGGGACCCTGACTGAAACACTTGGTTACCATTGATTTTGGAAATAGAAGTAGATAAAATTAGATTGAGCTGTAGGAAGAGATAAAATAACAGAACTTGAGCCAAACAGAAAAAGCTCAATTTTTCACAAATATCTAATTGCTTTACAATTTCAGGGACGTGTCAGTATTGCATGACATTGTCACTCTTTTGGGGCAATGACTGAAATTTGGCTTCGGTTTCCATTATCTCTGTGGTATTTTAAATGTTCGGACAAATTCTTCTGTTTCTCTGGTCAGTGTGGGTCAGGTCTAAGTTAGATGTAGCTGAGCAGGGGCTCCAAGCTTGTTAGAGATTTCCCTGGTCTCTATCCTCATTGCCCCAAAATGATGACAGACAACAGAAATGACAAAACTAACTTACTCTGAAAAACAACAGTGGTAATTGTCTCTCTTTGACTCATCCTTTTATCTGAACAGATTAGCTTTGCAGTTCTCTCATCTGAGTCCATTCAATATCTGTGCATATATATGTGAGTATAAAGGTACTCAATCCAAGTTTTTATTTAAAAAAAGAGCTTTCTTGTGGTCTGATTGCAGAAGATCTCACTTTGTGTGAAATGTACCCATCACCATACTTAATTTGCACCTATTAAAATGTCAAAGAATGATCCATCTCGAATTTGACCTGGAATATTCCAGGGTGATAAAGTTTTTAGTCCCTTTAAATGGAGCAGGGATTTTCTTGGCTGTATTGACTCCTTCTCCATTAGACTCTAACACTTGAGGCTGCAAATTCATTCTTCTTCTAAATAAATGGTCACGGTGTTTACCAGAATTTTATTACTATGGCAGAGACCTTATCATTGGGATTTTTTTTTTTTAATGGGGAAATTTCATGGCCTGTTTTCAAGGTTATTACTCAGAGCACCAGATATGTAACAAGGTTTTATTTTTGTTTTATAGTTATTGTCACAATAGATGCCAACATAGCAGTTTCAATTGCTCAAACAAGCATGGCTAACAGGAACTTTTTCATTTGAGACAATTAGGAAATCTAGTTGGAATGTTTAGAAAAACAAACAACCATTGATGGCTCACTAATTTATTTCTTCTCCATTTTAATCATTCATCCATTCACCATCTGGTAATTGAGAACAAGTGCTAAGTATATAGATAGGAACAATAAATAATCTGTTTCCTTACAGAGTTCATTTCTTAGATGAGTAACACCTATACACAAGTTAATTATAATTTATTTTAGCAATGATAAGGATATTAGGTACATGACATCAAGAAAGGAGGGCACAACTTGACTGTAGGAGGAGGGGTTGATTGGGAGAGCTTCATAGAGGAGTTGACATCTGAGTTGGGTTTTGAAGGTTGAATAGGAGATAAAGAGATGGCAAGTAGGTAGAAGCCAATTTGTAAAAGGTCCAATATCTCCTGCTAAGGAAATTGGTTTTTATCCCATAGACAATGAAAGCTGCTAGAGAATGTTACCTAGGGAAGAGATATGATCAAGTCTGCATTTTGCCAAGACCTTTTTGGCAGGAATGTAAGGGATGCATTGGAAGGGAGGAGTGGAGTTGTGTGTCTGTGAGGTTGGAGGTAGGGAAAGTAACTAGTTGCTACGGAAATTGCCCACACAAGAGCTAAAAACAGCCTGAACTAAGGCTATAGTAGTGAGAATGAAGAGAAAGAGGCAGATTCAAGAGATAATTAGGAGTTAGAATTGGCAAGACTTAATGTCTGAGAAATTACTGCTAAGATATGGAGTATACAAAAGAGAAGATGTTGGGAAAATGGAGGAGGAGAAAGGATGAGTTTACTTTTGGATTCTTTGAAGTTGTGGCACCCCTGACAGATAGCTAGACTACTAGATAACCCTGGAGCTCAAAAAATGAGTCTGGAGTAGAGACATATGTTTAAAAATCAGGGAATAGTTAAAACCAGAGGGGTAGATGGGATGTTTGAGGGGTTGAGTGCAGAGCAGAGCTCTCCAAACTTTTTCTGTCTCCATGTTTTTCTTATGCGCAACACTCTGTCTGATGTTGCTAACTACAGGATGATTTCCACCCGGATAGGGAGTGGGAGGGACGTGCCCCAAGCTCAGTTAAGAATCACTAGAAGATGGACTGAGAAGTTGCTTATAAATATAAGAAAAGAATGAGGAGAAGTGGAGTCCCAGAAAACCAAAGAAAGAGTTTTCAGGAAGCAAAACTCAATCACTTAATGGGATAGGTTGGTTTACATCGAAAAAAGAGAACATTTTTAATTTTTAAAACATGTGCAGTGATAAGCATACTTAAGCAGAGGTCTAATTTTAGCATGGAATGTGGACGACTCTGAAGTCAGAAATAATTGAGAAAGACCCCCAAGCATTTGAAACCGTTGTCAAAGACTGCTTTGCTAAAACCATATGTCTTTGAGAGGCTTATCTTCACTTCATTTTGAGCCATCTTTGCTATTTTTAACACCAGCAAGAAGTACTTTGAACATGTATTTAAAATTATTTTCTTTAGAATCTGTCTTATCATTGTTTCTTCTGTTCTGAAAAGTTTTTCTTTGGTAAAATCAGGGATGCAAAGCTTGCTTTTCTAGAAACGGAATGATGTACTCAAACTGCTGAGAGTGATATTAGAATTTAGGGTCCAAACATGGATATGATAGTAAAGTTCCTTCTATCTACGCTGTGACAAACATTTGGTGGATCCAATTTTACAAAAACTGCTGCATGAGCCTGTGAGTGCTACATCCAGGCTCCCCGCTGCTCCTAGTTTTGCTGCTGTTAATCAGACTTACTGCGTTCTCTAGCAATAGGGATGTCACGCTATGCTATACTTGAATCAGCAGCAAGAATAAAAGGACTTAGGTCATCTGTAAAGAGCTTCAGAAAAATGTTATAGGAGGGGCCGGCCTGGTGGCACAGTGGTTAAGTATGCACATTCCGCTTCTCGGTGGTCCGGGATTCACCTGTTCGGATCCCGGGTGTGGACATGGCACTGCTTGGCAAAGGCCATGCTGTGGCAGGCGTCCCACATATAAAGTAGAGGAAGATGGGCATGGATGTTAGCTCAGGGCCAGTCTTCCTCAGCGAAAAGAGGAGGATTGGCAGTAGTTAGCTCAGGGCTAATCTTCCTCAAAAAAACCAAATGTTACAGGAAACATGTGCTAGTGCATATATACCTATGTTTATGTCTGGTTCAGTCCCCTGAGGCCAGGCTGGGAAGGCGAGGTCCCTTCTCTTGGCTGCTTGTGCATGGGGACCCTGCCAAGTGGTCTGTTGCTGAGCTGTATGTCAAGGCTGAGTAAGAAGACTTGGTAGGGTCTAGGTATTGAAGCAGGAAAATTATGACTTCAGAAGTCAGTGGAATTGGATGGGAAGTGCCAAAAACAAGCTAAAAAAATATGGAAATACCTAAATTTTGGTAGTCATTGTTGAGATGAGACCCAAATGGAACTAATGCCTACCTCCTAGAAGTAGGCTGTGGCCTGATGGTTAAAAGCCATGTACATCCCATTAAGGAAGTTAGATTTTTATCCTGAAGGCAATGGGAAGCCATCTGCTATCTGAGATCTTTGGTTTAAATATGGCAAAGGATGTCCTAAGATTTCCATGCATTCCTTCTATGTGAATGGTTTTTATTCAGGTTTATTGAGGTGTAATTTACATAGACAAAACTTACTCTTTTCAGCGTGTAGTTTTATAAGTGTTGACAAACACATACAGTCGTGTAACGACCACCACAGTCAAGCTATAGAGTAGTTACATCACCCACGTAATTACCTTGTGGCCATTTGTAGCCAACCCTTCCCTCCTCCCCAGCCTCTGGCAACCACTAGTCTGTTTTCTGTCCCTATAGCTTTGCCGTTTTGGCACAGCCTCTATAAAAACAGTTGGGCAGTTTCTTCTAAAGTTAAATATACACTTACCATATGACTCAGCAATCCCACTCCTAAGTATTTACTCTCAAGAAATCAAAACTTAAGTTAACATAAAAACTTGTACCTGAATGTTTATAGTAGCATTATTCATAATTGCCCCAAATTGAAAACAACTCAAATGTCCTTCAAAAGGAGAATGGATAATGAAACTGGTACATCCATAAAATGGAATACTACTCAGCAACAAAAAGCAACTAACTACAGATGCAGGCAACAACATAAATGAATCTCATATGCATTATGCTAACTGAAAGAAGGCAGCCTTGAAAGGCTACATACTGTGTGATCCACTATGACTGTACCATTTTGCATTCCCACTAGCAATGTATGAGAGTTCCAGTTACTCTACATCCTCACTAGTGCTTGGTAGAGTTAATTTTCTTAATTTTAACCATTGTAATAGATTTGTAATGTTATCTCATTGTGCTTTAGATTTGCATTTTCAACTAATGATGTTGAACATCTTTGCATGTATTTTTTCACTATCCACATATCTTTTTTGGTAGAGTGTTGTCAAATCATTGACCTATTTCTTATTCAGTTGTATGTTTTTTATTGATGGGTTTTGAGAGTTCTTTATATATTCTGGAGACAAGTCCTTTATCAGATATGTTTTGCAAATATTTTCTTCTGTGGCTTGTTGGTTCTTACCTTAATGTCTTCAGCATAGTAGAAGTTTTTAATTTTGATAAAGTACAATTTATTAATTTTTTCTTTTACATGTCTTAATTTTGGTATTGTATATAAGAACTGTTTGCCTAACTCAAGGCCACAAAGATATTCTCCTATATTTTCTTCTAGAATATTTATAGCTTTAGGCTTTACATTTAGGTTTATGACCCATTATGAGCTAATTTTTGTATATGATGTGAAGTATGGACTAAAGGAGGTTTCTTTCTCTCTCTTTCTTTCATTCTTCCTTCCTTCCTTTCTTCCCTCCCTCCCTTCCTTCTCTTTCTTTCTCTTTCCTTCCCTCTCTCTCTCGATCTCTCTCTCTCTTTCTTTCTCTCTCTCTCTTTCTTTTTTTTTTTTTTTTGGAACATACAGATGTCCAAGTGTTCCAGCATAATTTGTCAAATACACTATTCTTTCTCTGTTGAGTTTCATTTGCACTTTTGTTGAAAATCAATTGACTATATATAGGTGAGTAAGTTTCTGGTCTCTGTTCTGTTCCATTTATCTGTGTGCCTGTTCTTTCACCAATAGCACACTGTGTTGATTACTTTATTTATAGTAAGTCAGTTAATCAAGTAGTGTGAGTCCTCCAATTTGGTTCTTTTTCAAAACTATTTTGGCTACTCTGATTCCTTTCCCTTTCCATAAATGTTTTAGAATCAACTCGCTGATTTCTATAAAAATCCTGCTGGGATTTTTTTGAGATTACATTTGTCTATAGATGAATTTAGGGAGAGTGGCTATCTTAACAATATTCAGTCTTCTAATCTATTAAAACTATATCTGATTTATATAACTCATTTTTACATCTGCCTTGATTTCTTCCATCAGTGTTTTGTAGATTTTACCATACATATCTTCACTTATTTTGTGAGATTTATACTGAAGTATTTTATGGTTTATTTGATGTTGTTGTAAATAGTATTTTTAAAACTTTATTTCAATTGTTCATTGCTGGAATATAGAAATACAATTGAGGGGCTGGCCCCATGGCCGAGTGGTTGGGTTCGTACACTCCACTTCAGTGGCCAGGGTTTCCCCAGTTCGAATCCTGGGCGCAGACACGGCACCACTCATCGGGCTATGCTGAGGCAGCATCCCACATGCCACAACTAGAAGGACCCACAAGTAAAAGTACACAACTATGTACCAGGGGGCTTTGGGGAGAAAAAGGAAAAGAATAAAATCTTTAAAAAAAGAAGAAATACAATTGAATTTTGTATGTTGACATCTTATACTGCAAGGTCACTTGCTAAGGTCACTTGTTAGTTCTAGCAACTTATTTGTAGATTCTTTGTGATTTTCTATATAGATAATAACGTCTTCTGTGAACCTATATGCCTTTCATTTCCTTTTTCTCTCCTGATTGCACTGGCTAGGAATTCCAGTATGGTGTTTATTAGAAGTAGTAAGACTTGCCTTATTCTTAATCTTAGGGGGAAGGCATTCAGTCTTTCACTGAGGAGTCTGGCTCCTGGCCAAAGAATCTGCATACAATTTATCAAGTCTGATCATAGGAAATTACAAAGGCTTTACCTGGCACACTTCACAGGGGAAATGCCCTCCCAACACCAGATTGCACTGTAGTCTCTGAAGGGAGTTGTGGTCAAGGACTCAGATCCCTCTGGTTGGCCATGTCCTTACACATATCTTCATTTTTAGCTCAGGCACCCTTTGGACAAGGCTTTCCTCAGGAGCCTCTGTGAAGGCCTCTTTTGGGGTTGGGTAAGGGGAAAACTTGAAGACGCCTTTCCCCACTCTGACTCAGTACTCAGTACTTTTTCACACATAGCCCTCCCCTTTCTTTCTCCCCCTGGCTCAAGTCCATAACGCTGCCAGAAGCTTTTCTTTGAGATCCCTCAACAGTGAGACTACCCTCTCTCACATCTGTGCTGATCTACCTGACCCTCAACTGGTGGGAAAAATAGAAGTGAGGGTGTGGGGGTGGGGGAAGTCAGTACTTTTTCCAGTTTTAGCCTTTTGCTTATACTATTGCACTAACTAGTTAAAAGCTTTATTGTTACTTTCACTTTGGGCTTTTTAAAAAATTGTCTTAGACACCTGGCAGCTCAGATCTCTCTAGCTTAGCTGAGCTCCTGCCATTTACCATTCAGTATGATAGTTGCAGGTTTTTTGTGGATGCCTTTTATCAGATTGAGGATGTTTCTATTCCTGCTTTGCTGAGTCTATCCCCCTACACCATGAATAGATGTTGAATTTTGTCAAATAATTTTTCTGCATCTGTTGAAGTGACCTTTATACATTTACTCATTCTCTGCATTAACATTGTTTTACACTTCTTGCTCTGTATCTAGTTTATTCTTTATAATGTGTAATTCCTGACACCAAATATTTTTAGTCATTTAAGAATCATATGAGACATAAAGAGGTAGGTTCTTTGGTTTATTCTAATGAACACTCTCCCAAGTCCAAAGGTTCCTTTATGGGAATGAGGAGGTGAATATTGTGAAAGCAGTTAAGAATTTTGAGTATTTGGATGTGGCTTCATTCTTTTCTTGAAATAACATTAATTTTTCTAAATATATAGTGAATACAGAGGTGCACATTCCTGTCCTCTTTTCTGTGTTTGCCCCTCTGGTGCTGGACTTGGGTGGAGAGACAGGAAAAAAAACCCAAATGTTTTCTTGTATGATTGCCCATGACAATTTGACTGTCTTCTTTATTGTGGTCACAACTGCTTTTCCTGCACATGTGCTGCAAAGCTTTTGGTAGTAGGAAGAGTGATAGTGCTTTCTGTGTGTCACCCCAGTAATCTGTCTCATTTGGAAGCCTAGCATGAACTGATGGTGTCCCTAACAGGCCTGCTCGAGGGGAGCTCAATTCTAAGAACTTTTCTTAGTCTTTGGTGGTGCCTTTGGAATTTCAACTAGATCGTCTGGCTGGCGACCTTATGCCTTTTTTCTCAGATACTCTTCTTTGGCTCATGTTGCTCCACTTCACAGAAAGCAAATAGACCCCATCTCTCTTCTCTCATTCATGTCCTCAGTTCTGGTGACATTGGTATGTTCCAATTTCTATACATCTTTTGAGACCTGAGAACTTCAAGCGAGCAGCCCTGGCCTACTTTCTACCTGGTCATACCATGACACCATCTTTCAGCACTTCAGATCCCCCTTATTTCAGAATCCACTAACTTGAAAAACAATTATTTTTCTCCCCCTCCCCACTTTAGTTTCAAGGACAGGAATATGTCAAGTCTCCCCTTCTATAAGGTGGAGGGAAGGCTAGCTTCTCTTTATAAATACCATATTCTCCTTAAAAGGCACATTTCCTTTTCCCTCACAGTCGTGCTTTTTATATCAGTTTAACTTCTCTGGTACCTAGAGGAAGACTAGAAATTTTACACCAAGGATAGGGCCTTTATTAAATTTGAACTTGGAGAAATAAGTAACTTTGCCTTTAACAGGGTTTTATCTTTGCTACAATCCTTGCAATATTTGTTAAACTTTGGGGTAAATAAAATATTTTAGTGATTACCTCATGCAATTTTATTGCACTTTCAATATTGTTTTCTATGAGTGTTAGGATACTTTTTGGTGCAAGGGACAGAATTTTAGAACTTCTAAAGCAACTCCAACTTGCTTCAGAAATTGGAACTTACTCAGAGAATACCTGTTAATTGATGGAATTCAAGGAAAGAATGATGGAATGATATGACAGAGATGGTCTTCCAGAAAAACTTGAATACTCTAAAGACTTTTCCCCCATCTCTCATCTCTCTTCTTTCTGCAGACCATCTTCATCTAAATGTGAAGAACCTGGGTGCAGATCATTCTACATTTGTAGATTTTCTTACAATTTCAGCTACTAGAAATGCATGATTCTCCATTACTAATCCAAAAATCCTGAGGAAGGGGCTCATTGGCCCAGTTTAGGTCAGGTGCCCTCTTCTGGATCAATCAAGTATGATAACATGGCTGCTTCTGCCACAGTGTAGATGGGATTGGAAAGAGCAGAACATGGAGAGGTGAGGAGAGCTAGACATTTAACCTTGTTGATGTCTACTCCATGATAGATATACATCCGTATTTTAACAACATTATGATCATCTATACATGCGTTTTTGTAATGTACTTTTAAAACTTTATATTGTAATGGTATATATACATAGTATTTGTTTCCTAGGACAACAATAACAAATTACAAACTGGTTGGCTCAAAGCAAAAGAAATTCATTCTCTCACAATTCTAGGGGCTAGAAATAAGAAATCAAGGTGTGAGCAGTGCTGCTTCCTTCTGGAAACTCTGAGTGAAAAACTGTCCCATGCTTCTTTCCTAGCTTCTAGTAGACACATCACGCCAGTCTCTACCTCTGTCTTCACATGGCATCCTCCTTATGTGTCTGTGTCCAAATTCCCCTAATCCAATATGACCTCATAATAACTTTATTATATCTGCAAAGATTATACTTCCAAATAAGGTCACATTCACAGGTTCTTGGTAGACATGAAGTTTTTGGGAAAACTATGCCTCTCTCTCTCTCTCTATATATATGCAGCCATTAAGAAGCATGCTATATATATCCAGTATATGTGTACAGCCATTTAAAAGGATATATATATATACACCCTTCTGAGGCATGCTTTTTAATGGCTGCATTTTTTTATCATATGGTTAATCTAAGTTATTCTAATTTTAGCCATCTAGGCTAGTATTAATGAGTTTCTATTTTAACTAAAACTGCAGTAGATATTCTTGTATGTAAATCTTTTTTGCATCTCCAAAATGTTCCTTGCAGCAAATTCCTAGGTGTGGAATTTGGGATTGGTTCCATCACTTTTAACCTAATCTTTTATAAGATACTTCTTGTAAAAGCACTTTGCCAAAGAAATTCCAGACAATTTCCTGTTCAAAGGCTAGAATTATAGGTAGTCATTTTTTGTCTTTGAATTTAAAAATTTTCAGAACCTAAAAGGGAAATAGCTATGCTGCAGTAAACAAACACACATACAAATATGTAAATACTCTTTTGCTTCTTTGACAAACACCTTCTAGCTGGCTCCCTGTAGGCCTCTTACATGGTTATGCTTAAAACTTATGCAAGGAAAAGTAGTCGAAATCACATTTCATCACACTACCCAAAACACCAGTCAGACACAAACAGTTCAACGAGGTATGTACTGTTTGCTCCTCCAGTATGAATCTCTTGTCAATGCAAAGAGAGAAGGCCTTTGTGAAATCTCTTTTTGATATATTGTCAAAATACAATTAGAGTGTCATAGTACAGTGAGTGTCCACCTTTGAGGTGTTTTGATGCTTATGGAGTAGCTACTCTTGGTTGCAGTGGAGTCATTGCTAAGGGCCAAGCTTTGTCATTTATTTGGAAGGGAAGTTCGTTGCTGTCGGAATTTCTCCTGTACAGCTTAGGAGAATTACATAGGAAATGCCTGTAACTTATTTCTGATGCAAAGCTGACTTTCGGCTTGGTTTGCATGTAACAGTCATCTTGGGTAAGCTAGTTTAGTTGCTTAAGTGTAATTTCTGTAAAAGGTGTAAGAAAAACTCACTAACTTTTACACTAATTTCTGGGCCTCTGGTGTGGATAAGGCTTTTTGGTGGTTCTGTTGTTTGGAACAAATGATTTCTTTAAAATCTAATGACTGAATTATGGGAAAGTCATAAAGTGGTATTACTGTTGCTCCCAGTGGCACTGTTTTCTGGTCAAGTCAAATGTCATGACCAACAGCTTTATAATTGCTTTTAAAGCGTTGCTTGCCGGGGCTGGAAAAAAATTACATTGGCTTCATGGAGTTTGCGTTGGGTTTATCCATATTGGTTTGAAATTTATAGACAAGCAGTGGCCTGAAGCAAATATAGTCAAGTATACCCTACAGACTGGTTTTGGTATCAAGGTCATTCTGGCCTTGTAAATCAAATTGGAAAGTTTCTTCCTTCTAGGTTTTCTGAAAGATTTTGTGTAAGATTGCTATAATTCTTTCTTAAATGTTTGATAGGACTCAGAGATGAAGCCAATCTTGCCTTTAGTTTTCATTCTAGGAAAGTTTATAATTTCTTTAAAAGATATAGGGCTATTCAGATTTTCAGTTTCTTTTGTTGGTTTTTATAAACTATAAATTTTGTTATTTTGTTTTTCAAAGAGTTTTGTTGATTTCATCTTTTTTGTCAAATTTATTGGCATAAAGTTGTTCAATTATTCCCTTATTGTCCTTTTAATACTTTTAGTATCTGTAGTGATGTCCTCACTTTCATTCCTGATGTTGGTAATTTATGTTTTCTCTGTTTTTTTCTCTATCAGCCCAGCTAGAGGTTTATCAATTTTGTTAATTGTTTAGAGAGGCACTGTTTAGCTTTTGTTTTTTTGTTTTCTATTTTATTGATTTCCTCTTTTATTTTAATTAGTTTTTGTCTTCAACTTACTTTGGATTTTGTTTGCTCATTTTAAATTCTACCTTCCTAATGTGGAGGCTTTCTTTTTTCCTAATATAAGCATTTTAAAGCTATAAGTTTCCTTCTAAATACTGCTTTTGATAAATCCTACAAATTTTGACTGTTGTGTTTTTATTATCATATAGTTAAAAATATTTTCTAATTTTTTAGTGGTTTCTTCTTTAACTCATGGCTTCTTTAGAAGATAAGTCTTAATTTCCAAATATTGGAGATTCTCTAATGTCTCTTTGTTATTGATTTTTAAATTAATTCTACTGTGGTCAGAAAATAAGTTCTGTTTGATTTCTATCTTTTGAAATATATTGAGACTTGCTTTATAGCACAGCATATCTTGGTGAACGTTTCCTGTACACTTGAAAAGAATTGTTTTTCTGCATTTGTTGGGTGCAGTGTTCTATAAATGTTCATTAGATCAAGTTGGTTGATAGTATTCAAATCTTCTATGCCTTTAGTTTGGTCAATTTTTGCTTCATACATTTTGAAGCTCTATTGTTAGGTGCATAGCAATTTAGAATTGTATCTTTTTAAAGAATGTTTTTATCATTGTGAAATGAACTTTTTTGTCTTTAGCAAAACTTGTCTTAAAATCTACTTTGTTTGACTTTAATAGAGCTTATTGTTTGTGTGGTATGTCTTTTCTTATCCCTTTAGTTTTATAGAGTTTGTGTCTTTATGTTTAAAGTTGTCTCTTATAGATACCATATAGTTGGATCTTGCTTTTAAAAAAAAGTCTAGTCTGACAACCTCTGTCCTTTAATTGAAGTGCTTAGTTCATTTTTATTTAATGCAATTTTTAGTATGGTTGGATTTAAGTTTAGCATCTTGATGTTTGTCTATTTGTCTCCACCATTCTTCCTTCCTTTGTTTCTCTTTTCCTATCTCCTCTAAGTTAATTGAAGCTTTTTAATTTTAATTTTTTATTTATTTATTTTTTTGGTGAGGAAGATTGGCTCCGAGTTAACATCTGTTGCCAATCTTCCTCTTTTTGCTGAGGAAGATTGTCCCTGAGCTAACATCTGTGCCAATCTTCCTCTATTTTGTATGTGGACACCACCACAGCATGGCTTGATGAGCGGTGTGTAGGTCCGTGCCTGGGATGCAAACCCACAAACCCAGGCCCACCAAAGTGAAGCGTGAGAACTTGACCACTACACCACTGGGCCAGCCCCACTGACTTTTATTTTTTAACATTCTATTCTACTCTATTAGCTTTTAAAACCTTACTTCTTTTTATTATTTTTTTAAGTGTGTCCTTTATGGATTTCAATATGCAACCTTAACTTATTGCAGTCTACCTTGGGTTAATATTATACCACTTCAGATATAGTAAGAAACTTACAATATAATTCCATTTATATCCATCCCATCCTTTGTGCTATTGTTGTCATATATTGTACTTCTACATATGCTAGAAACTCCACAATACACTTTAATATTTTTGCTATTAAAAACTAGTATAATTTTATCATACTAATATTAATATTAGTATAGTGGCTATACTAATATAAGATAAAATATACTTCATGACAAAAATTGTTACTACAGACAAAGAAAGACATTTTATAATGATAAAAGGCTTAATCCATGAGGAATATGTAACAATTATAAACAATTAATAATAAGACAGGATCTGTGTACCCTTTACCATTTCTCCCATCATTTACCTCTTCAAAACTATAGTAAAATATGAAAACCAGGAAACTGATATTGGTACCATGTATGTGTATAGTTCTATCACATGTGTAGATTTGTGTAAATACCACCACAATCAAGATACAGAACTATTGCATCAACACAAAGATCTTTCTCATCCTACCCCATTATAGTCATACCCACACCTCCTTGCCCTCCATGGTTTCTGATGTGAGATCTGCTGTCATTTAAGTTGCTTTTCTCTTAAGGATATTGTTTCCCTGTTGCTGCTTTCAATTTCTTTTCCTTGTCTTTAGTTTTCAGGAGTTAGATTATGATGTGTCTATGCGTGGATTTGATTGGGCTTTTCCTCTTTAGGATTAACTCAGATTCTTGAATCTGTAGGCTTATGTATTTTCCTAAACTTGGGAAATTTTCTTCCATTCTTTCTTTGAATAACTTTTCTGCCCCACCTTCTTTTTCTACTCCTTCTAAGACTCCAATGACCAAGATATTAGATCTTTTTAATAGTCCCGCTGCTCCCTGAGGCTCTGTTCATTTTTTTCTTTCAGTCTATTTTCTCTCTATTGTTCAGAAGCAGTAATTTCTATTGTTCATCTTCAAGTTTGCTAATTCTTTATTCTGTCATTTCTGTTCTGCTTTTGAACCCATCCAGTGAGTTTTTATCTTATAGATTGTTGTATTTTTTGGTTGTAAAATTTCTATTTGGCTCTTCCTCATGTAACTTCCATTTCTTTGCTGAGACTTTCTCTTTTGTCATTTGTTTCAAATGTGTTCGTAATTGCATTTTTATGATGGCTACTTTAAAATTCTTGTTATATAAGTCTAATGTCCCTGCCATTCAATGTTGGTGTCTGTCAATTGTCATATCATTCAAGTTGAGATTTTTCTTGTTCTTGATATGACAAGTAATTTTCCATTGTATCATGGGCATTTTAGATATTATTTGTGAGACTTTAGGTCTCACTTAAATCTGTGTTTTTGCAGGCCTCCTTTGACCCTGTGCAGGCGAGTGAACAGGCATGCCACCTCATTATTGCCAGGTGAAGGTAGAAATCCTGGTTCCCTACTTAGTCTCTTTTGACACCATGTGGGAGAGGGACACCTCATTACTTGTGGGCAGGCGTGAAAGTTCAAGCTTCCCATTAGGCACCCCCACCAACACTCCCCTTTCTGAGAGGGAGCAAGGTGTTTTGTTAATGCTCCCCACATGGGCAACCACTGACACCACATGGAGTGGGGTGAGGTTCATTATTATCCAGTGGGGATGAAAGTCCTAGCTCCCCACCCAGGCTTCTCTAACACTGCTCCAGTTGGGAAAAAGGGGCACCTTGTTACTGCCAGGCAAGCATCAAAGTCTAGGCTACCTATGAAGCCTTTGCTGATGGGGGTGGTGATGGGATGAGAGTTGTTTGTGATGTTTGGCTAGATTTGGGTGATTATTGTCTAAGAGCTTTCTGTCTTGCCAGGCTGCCTTTTTCCTTGTCCTTTGGCTAGAGAGTGTAGGCTTTTCTTGCAGCTTTTTTTGTCTGTGCCCATTGGCATTTCTGGGTTACTGGCTTCTCTAGCACCCAGTACAGGATATATTAAGTGAAAAGAAAACCCAGGGAACTTACTTCCAGGTTGTTTCTTGGGTCCTAAGGTCTCTGGCTAGTCTGTTTGCTTTTCACCACATTTCAGAGTCTTATGTTTGCTTTATACGTAATGTTCAGAGTGTTTAGCTATACTTAGTGGGAAGAATTGGGAAAAGTACATCTACTCTATCTTACCCTAGAACCAGAAAAGCAGCATTGGATTTTATATAGCTTTTAATTTGTCAAATCTGGTATGGATTAAATGTAATTGCACTGATGTTTTATTTATATTTATAAATGTATTTATACTGAGATAAAGCATCTTTCACTATGGAATTGATTGTATTCCCTTGTTTAAATTTCTATTCATATTCTTTACCTATTTTTCTATAAGATCATTCAACAAAAAACAAACAAAAAAAGCAATTTTTAAAAAGGTGGAATTAAGTGAAATGCTTTTTAAATAGCATTTTTCTAAATGGAAATTCTAAAAAACAAATTTCATTGTGCCAACAAAAAGATGAGTACAATTTCCAGTTCCAGCCAAGATGAAAAAAATGGGTGTAGAACTTATCCTCCCACTATAAACAATTATGAAACTGGACACAATATATGAAGCAACTGTTTTCACACACTGGACTACAAATCATCAAACATGGTTATGATACTTGAGAGAAGGAAGACACATGAGTTGAGCTCCCCATTCACTCTAGTTCCTATCTAGAGACACTTTCCAAACTATAGTATGGAAAAGTAGGAGCCTAAACAGAGAGCAAGTAGATAGAATAAACAGTGATTGGAGCTGAGGGCTGCTGAGGGGCCAGGAATTTGCGCAGCAAATTTTGGAGGGTGTTCCAGAAAATATATAGGTATCTCTTTGCATCTTTGGCAAAATACTAAGCTATGCATAACTCTATCAGTCTGACAAAAATAGCCACTGGAGGGCTGTGAGCTTAATGGAAATTCTGTAGCTGAGTAATGTTGGAGTTCAAGAAAGTAAGGAAAGAAGGAAGGGAGGTAAAAAGGAAGGAAGGAAGGAAACATACAAGGGGAAATGAAAAAAACAACCACTGACTTTTCATCAGAAACAATGCATACTAGCAGATAACTTTAAAGAGCTGAAAGAACGAAAGCTGTCAGCCTAAAATTCTATATACAAAAAAAATACCCTTCAAAAATGAAAGTGAAATAAAAACATTTTCAAGTAAACAAAATAATCACTACAAAATTCACCTGTGGGCAGTAAGCACCCACCTCATTCTGCTTTTACATATGACACTGTATGGTAATCACCTGGTATTATCTCCCCTATTAACCTGAAACCCTAAAGCAGGAACTTTGGCTTGTTCACAACTGCATCCTTTGCACCTAGAGCTATAACTAATGTTTATAGAAGTTATATAAAGACATTCTGGATAAATCATTGCTATCATAAATCTATAATTTATCTTAGAGTATGATTTAGTAGTGTATTTCCAGTATTCCAAACAGTGTAGCAACATATAATTTTGTGTGTAATGGCTTATAAAATATCCCTTGTCACATCAATGAGAAAAAAATCCATAAACTGATAAAACTAAAAAAAATCTTCACCTTTTTTATTGTGTAAATTAATGAAAAGAAGCCGTTTCCTATTATTTTAACAAATATTTTCCCCTGCTTGTTGATTATCATTTGATTTTCTTTGATCGTAATATTTTGTTGCCATGAAGATATTTTATAATTTCTTTGTCAGTTTTATCAGTGTTTTACTTTATGGATTCTGGATTTTGCATCTCTCTTAGGAAGCCCTTCCCCACCCAAAGATTAAAAGTAAATTCACTCAAGTTAAATAGAAATTTCTTCTAGATCTTTCATTATTTTATTTTCTGCATTTATACTTTAGTTTCATGAATAATTTATTTTGGTGTAAGGTGTGAGGTAGGAATTCAGCTTTATTTTTTTCCATATGTTTAGTTAGTTGTCCTAATGCAATTTATTAAAAGGAAACTTTCTACCACTGATTTGAAATCTCACTTTTATGGCAAACTAAATTACTGTAGTGAACTAATATTTAAACTGCTTAACCAAGCAAACCATTTTAAAGAATAAGCTTTCTAAATATTTTCTGGCACTTCTGGAGTCAACAAATCATATGCTGATTAAATATAATTCTCAACTATTTATTAAAAGCAAGTTTCCTGGTGCCTTTGTCAAGCAACAATTTATTGGTCTAATTCTATCTATTGTATTTTGAGAAAGATCTACAACTGGATATCTTTTAAAATATTCTAAAATTCAGGCCAGCTTTTATCTCATTACTTGGAATTAGTGGAATCTACCCATTACCTTTTAATTTATATTTCTTTATTGTTAGTTACAGTATTTTATCTGGCTACTGAAATAGTACAGTCTTGGATAAATTGAATCTCAGTCATTTTTGAGATACCAAACAATTCTGTCAGTCTTAATTTATTTTTATGTTTAAAGACTGACTACAGATATAATTAATTTAACTCTTTATAGTTTGAATTTTTATGTTTTTTCCTCTCTATTTAATGGTAGTTTTATTGGTACATTTAGTCAAACACATTTGGATCATTCCCTCATGTATATATCAAGGAATTCTTGTTACCTTATCCAGCATCTTCAGCCACAGACCTTTTATATTAAAGCAGTGGTTTTCAACCCTGACTGCACATCAGTTTATAATCCTGATGCCCAGACCACAGCGAAGACCAATTAAATCAGAATCTCTGGGGATGGGACTTCAGTCATTTTAAAAGTTCCCCAGGTGATTGCAATATGCAGCCAAGCTAGGGAACTACTGAGTGAAAGGCACTTGAAATCCTGAAACATCATGCAGAATTTCTCTATACAGAGGTTTTGAAATTCTGAAATTCTAAAATAGAGTATTTAAGGTTGATTATGGTTCAGTTTATAGTTACATTTTTCACTACACAATGCCTTTATTGATTTTTTTATTTTGTAAAATTGGTGTGGGTATTCCTCCTGTTTCCTTAACTCTGTCGTAAGCACCTTGAAGGTAAGTACATTTTTCAGTTTATTTGGGACTCCTCCTATACAATTAATAGTGGAAGTTACCAAAAGCTGTGAATATCACTGATTATCTTCAGCCAAAATCTTCATAGGGTTATATATACACAAATCCTGTAAGTACAGTCGTTCATTCAAAAAGTATTTATTTAGTACCTTTACTATACTTTGTTGGTTTCCAAATATATGTCTCTAGGTGTGACCTACCCTCTGAAATCCAGACAAATATATTCAATTGCCTATTCAAGCACGTTGGTGCTTGATTATATAATAGAATTCTCCAACTTAACATGTCCAAAAGAGAACTCAATTCCGCCCCCTCCAAACCCAGTCTTCACCGAATCATTCCCATTTCAGTAAAGGGCATTAATATTCATCCATTTGCCTTGGACAATTCTTTGACTCTTTTCCTAGTAACACAACCCCATCCAACCCATTTACAAGTTCGGTCTATTCTACCTTCCAAAGCAGACTACTTCTTAACCATCTCCACATATACCACCCTTGTCTACTAGGGGTTGCTAGCCTTTAGGCTTTTGTGGCATTTAGAAAAAGGACTCCTTTCAAGTGACTTTTTTATATCGAGATATAATTGACGTGTAACATTATATTGGCTTCAGGTGTACAACATAATAATTCGTTATTTGTATATATTGTGAAATGATTACCACAATAAGTCTAGTTAACATCCATCACCACACATAGTTACAAATTTTCTTTTTCTTGTCGTGAGAACTTTTAAGATCTTCTCTCTTAGCAACTTTCAAATGAAAATTTTTATATTAGCATATTATTGCTCAGTCTGAAGTGGCTGGTCCAGGGATTGTGGGTTGATCCCTCTGGTTGGCTTAGTCGACCCAGGACATGGCTCAGGAGTGAAGGAGGGAAAGGAGACAAGACTCTACTTGTTGTGTGCCTGTGAGAATGTGCATATGTTCTTTGCCAAGTGTGTGCAAGCCTTCATGCCTGGGTGGGTTTATGTAAGAGGACGCTCTGTCCCCTGTTGCTCCAGGACTCAGCCGGGAGACCTGGAATCTCCACACTTCCACACCTGCCTGCAGTTCTCATAAGAGTTTCTCTAGGTCCATTCTGTTAACAGTGTCTCCTTATAAATGACCTGATTGTGTCGTGTTCAAACTAACAAGTGAATCTGGTTGTCCTATTTGTCCAGACCTCACCTAGATTAGTTCAGTAGTCTCCTAACTAGTCTCCTTGCTGCTTCCTTTAATCCCGTACAGTCTAGCATCCAGAATGATCCCTTTAAAATACAATATATCACGTCACTTTCCCAGTCCAAAGTCTTCATTGGCTTTCCATCACACTTAGAATGAAATCTAAAGCGTCTATCAAGGCTTACATGATCTGGTCTAGCTATCTCTATGACCCATTGTCTACTACTTTTCCTCTTTATCACTCTGTTCTAGGTACTTTGGCTTCCTTGCAGCTCCTCAAACACATCAGCAATACTTTCAGCTCCAGGTCCTTGCACTTGCTGTTCCCTCTTCTTCAACTACTTTTCCTGCAGATACTCACATGGCCCACTCTCTCACTTCTTTCAAGTCTGTTCAAATGCCACAGTCTTTGAGAAGCCTAGCTTGACTATCCTGTATAAAATAGCAGTCTCCCTTCACCTAACCCAAATCTCTCTCTGTTCTCTCACCCTGCTTTTATTCTTTTTCGGCACTTGACATAGTATATATTTATTTGCTTATTTGTTGTTGCCCATTTCCCACCTTAGAATGTAAGCTCTAAAGGAAGGAGACTTTGCCTATCTTATTCACTGTTGCACTCCCAAGAGCTGGGACCATTTGCCTGGCACATAGTTGGCTCTTAATAAATATTTGTTGAATTAATAAATAAATGGCACTGTGTCATGTAATCTGAAGACCATAAAGTGAATAAGACATGGAATCATTGTGTGCTGGTATATGTTTAACAATTGGCTCTCCAGGGGGGAAAAGCCCTGATTCGTGGCACTTACTGATTTTCATGGTGTAAATACACTCACTATGGCCCATTTCAAGCTACCGACGTGACATCATTGAAAGCAGAGTTAGAAGGAGATGCACATTTGGTTCCTAAGAGCTGTACAAACTGGCTTCAGCACACTACTACATGGAATTTGGTGGGAGAGATAAGATATGTCCACAAATACTCATAAGACCTGATAAAATAAGTGTTAAAAGAAATGGGTAAAAGTTATGAAAATTTAAAGAAGGATATTATTTTTTTCTTGGATGTTTTAAGGTGTTTGCACATTGGTGGGTCAACATGGATCCTAGGGCTAGTCTTCAACTTGCTGAAGAGTTTCAGTTTTTCAGTTTACCCTGAACAAAGGGAGATTGCTATTTTATACAGAGTGGTCAAACTAGGGTTCTCTGAGAAAGTGGCATTTGAGCAGAGACCTGAAGGAAGTAAAGGAGCAAGCAAGGCAACTGCCTTCAAGAAGAGCATTCAAAGAAGTGAGAACAGGGCACTTGATTTTCAGGAATTATTAGTTGGGGTATTTTTGGCTATTAACACCTGAATACAATTCAAAATGGCATAAATAATAAGAAAAATGTGCTATTTCACTTTTTAAGAAGCCCAGTAGGTGCTCAGGGTTAGATAATTCAGTGGCTCAGCAATGTCATCAGGGACCCAGGTTTTCTATCTTCCTGCTCTTCCATCCTCAGCGTGCCAGCTTTTCCCTTCAAGCTTGCTCTCCTGATGGTATCAAGATGGCTGCCTCAATTCCTGGAATCATATGCAGACACAATAATATCTAATAGAAGAGAGACTCTTCACTTTTTCTTGCACTGTTTAAAGTCCAATTGCCCATAAAAGTAGAGAGAATGATATAAAGATTATCCATATCCATCACATAGATGTAATCATTGTTAACGTTTTGGCATATTTGCTTCATCTATTTTATGATGAATAACTTAAAATTACTGACATCATGAAATTTCTTTAGAATGCATCCCTGAAAAACAAGGATATTTCCCTAACTAATCACCACATTATTATCATATCTAAAATTTAATAATTATTCCTTTTTTTGTTGTTAGTACCTTTGAGTCAGTTTCGACTCCTGATGACCCAGTGTACAGCAGAGCAGAACCCTGCCTGGTCTTTTTGTGCCATCCTCTCGCCTTTTGGCACTGTATCAGAAAATGCTCTGCTGCTATTCATAGGGTTTTCATGGCCAATTTTTTCAGAAGTGGGTGGCAAACTCCTTCTTCCTAGTCTGTCTTAGTCTGGGAGTTCCACTGAAACCTGTCCACCACGGGTGGCCCTATTGGTATTTGAAATAGTGGTGGCACAGCTTTCAGAGTCACAGCAACACCAGCCACCACAGATGACAACTGACAGATGGGTGGTGTGGTTCCCTGACGTGGAAACGAACCTGGGCCTTGGTGGTGAGAGTGCTGAATCTTAACCACTAGACCAACAGGGCTGGCTAATTATTCCTTGATAGCATCTAATATTCCAGTCCATATTCAAATTTCACTATTTTCCGAAAATGTCTTTTATGGCAAGTTTGTTCAAACCAAAATCCAGTCAAGGATCATTCATTACATATTATTGTTATATCTCCTAAAATCTCTTTTAATCTTGATTGTAGAATATTAGCCCCTTCCTTTTTTCCCATCAAATTGAAATGTTGAAGGGCCCAGTCCTGTTGTCTGGTAGAATGACTCAGATTCAGACTTGATTGCTTCTTTGAAGTGTTTCTTTGTCCTCTATATTTCCTATAAACTGGATGTTAGATCTAAAGAGTTATATAGATTCAGGTTAAACATTTTTAGGGGAACTGCTTCATAGGTGATGTTGTTGCATTGTACTTATTGCATTGTATTAGGAGTCACGTAATGTCTGATTGCCTCATTCTTAGTGATGCTAAAATAAGGGGGATTTCAGCTTGATCTTTCCATTATAAAATAACATTTTATAATAACATTTTCCTTGCAACTAGTAAATAATTTGGGGTTTGGTACTTTGGCACTGGATGTAACTATCCAGTTCCCCAATGACATTTTTACCTAATGGCTTTAGCTTCCACTGAAGATAGTTGTCCGAATTAATTATTTCATTAGCGTTTATAAAATGGTATTTCTTAGCTGAAATTCTTAGGGGAAAAGGAGAATCAACTAGGAATATTTATAAGGTTACTCTGAAGTACTAGAAAGGCAAGATAAATGGTTGACTCTTAACTTTTAATTACCAATTTTCAAAGTAAGGTTTTGGTGTAATGGTGACAATTTTGTTTTGACTTTCTTTTTTAAAAGTATTATTTTGAACTCATGAATTTTTATATATTCAAAAGATTTCAATCAATTATAGTCTTTATTCTTTTGATGCTCAAGTTGTCCCAATTTTGGTCAGGGGGAGACCCTTCCTAGGGGCTAGTGCGTCCTTTTGATATGACTCCATTCATCTTTGAAAGATCCTTTGCCTTCTGACCAAACAAGACGTCCCAGGCTTACTTTGTACATTCTCTGCTGGAAACCTGAAATTAGTAGTTTCTTTGAGGAGCCCTAATCAGTGTGCTTCTCATTAAGAATGAGGAAACTTTTCCCGTCAGCTCCGTAGTATACTTCCCCTCTCATTTTATTGGTCAGAACTGCCTTACATGCCCGTTCCTAAAACACTCCCTGGTTAGAGGAATGGGTTTCCTATGTTTGATTTAGTGAAGCACATGACCATGTAGAGGAGAGTTTTAGAAGTTCTGTTAGAAGGGTAAAGGCAGGGCAGACAAAGTGGAATAAGTAGTTGCTAGCAAATCCAGTGTCTTCTATACTAATCAAAGTCATGAGTTGCCAGTTTATCAATTTACATTGAGAACTATCTCTGGTAAGATACTGGCTCACAGTAATTTATACCAGGGATGCTCATTCAGGAGGCAACATCACATGTTTTCTTGATAAGAAATAGAAATTGAATGGACTTAGGGAATATTTCCATCAAGTTTTGTAGCTGGTTGTTAAAGTATTTCTGTCTATACAACCATGACAGGTTAACAGAATCAGGGCATTCTCTTGCCAGAAATGTTTCTGATAAACACTGACATTTTACTGTCCAACACTTTGGAATAAGGCTGTCATGGATTGGAATGCCAACTCTTCTACCTACTAGCTGTTTATTACCTAATCTCTCAGAGCCCTCAGTTTCTGCATTTATAAAGTGGAAAGAGTAAAATGCATTTCATGGAGTAGTTTGAAGCTTAGTTGATATAAAGCACCTAGCCCAAATGCATGCATAGTATTCAATAAGTGTTAGTTTTCACCACAGCCCTCTTCCTTCCTCCCTTTTTGATTATCACAATTTCCTGTCTTTATATGCTTCCTCGGATCAGAGAAGTTGGTTTCCCAGACTATAGTTTATCTGTCAATAGTTATATTTTAGATTTGATTTTAGGGAAGAACCCAAGCCTCTTTATGAGATTTAGCAAATCATTCTCTCTTATCAGCAACCAATGTCTTTAGAAGTTATCTTTTAGATAAGTTATCTACTTGGAAGGCATCTACTCTTATTTCAGAAGGGCTATTTTCCAACCTTTCACCAAATTCAGGGCCACACCTGTTGGAGGCCTTCTTCCTTCTCTGTACTGATTACAAATGAGTCCCAGAAAGAGGTCTCTAACAGCTCAATGGATGATCAGGGATGACGAAAGAAGCAACATAGAACTCCCTCCACTTAATGCACTTGGTAATTGCCCTTCACAGCGTTAGACATTCATGGGAAAGTGAATGCACAATCATCCTTGATTATCTGAAGCTAGTTATCGTCTCCATCAACTTGGCCCCTATCACTTTTCTCTGCTCTCACCTGCTGATTGACCAGTTCACTGTTCATTAACAGTTTTTAGAAAGATGGGCAGAGATGGAAAAGGTTGTTGCATTTTAATCAGTCTACTTAGGTTAAAAAAAATCAGTTCACGTAAAATGGTTTCATCAGAGTAGAGGAGAGAGATGAGATTAAAAAGGAAAACTAAAATGGTGTTTTTTGGTGTATTATTTGTCTATTTGATATTATTTATGAGTCTCCAGCTCTAATGATAATGGCAAATCGAGAGCTGTCACTGCATCTGTTTAAAAATATTATCATATAGAATGATCCAAATTTTGCAAAATAATATGTATATATGTAAAAATACATACACATATATAAGAGTAGAAGAAAATACATCAAAATTTAATGGTGGATTTCTTTGGTGATGGAACTTTTATTTTCTCTTTTCATTGTTCAGTATTTTTCAAATTATCTACAATGAGCCTCTATTACTTTTATAACAAGAATAAAAGATACTATGATAATTTTATTAAAGTACACTTTGAAAGGTGAAGAACAAATGAGTGCAATGATTTCATATTTTCTAAGTGTATGTTAACTGCTACTTGAAGCTTTTATAAGATCAACCAGGCAGTGTTCCTTTAGGAAGCCCACCAAGTTCTGTGGAACAGACACAAGAAAAAATGCTGAAGGACCAGGGTAGATAACAATCTTTGATAATCTAGTATTGGGCTCACAAATGTTCCTTTAGATTTAACTTTTTGGTCAAGAAGCCTGAGGCCTTTGAACCCCAAGGGCTTCATTTTGTCTTCATACCAAATGTTTTAGGAAACAGACTTTGGGGACTTAAGTGTTCATGTCCTTCCCTGGCTCCTTGTTTGTCATTTAGAGTCCCAGACATTTGGAATTGTCTCTCTTCTCTGTCTTAGCCTATCTCCCCCTAGAAGCAGACTCTGAGGCAAGGATTCCAGTACAAGTAGTTAATTTGGAAGGTGATCCCAGGAAGCACTGTCAGGAGAGTGGGAGAAGTGAGTAAGAGAAGGGAAGGGTGTGTTGTCAAGTTAAGTTAGCACCATGGGTAATTGGAGCATAATTCCACTTGAAACACTGGGAACCAGTATAGAATATGTGCTTCAGAGCTATCTCATCCAGTCATTGGGTGAGGGCTACTCCTGCAGGCATCAATTCCCTGCCGTTTCCAGCCTGTTGAAGGTGGCAAAGCAGGCTCTGGTAGCCAGAGAAATCCCTCACGTGGAGAGCTGCAGATGTTGGCAGTCAGCAGGGGGCCAGGCATTCAGGACAATGGTAAGGCCTGAGGTGATACAGGCAGGCTCCGACACATCTGCCACACTTCCCCTTTCATAGGACATTGTAATGTCACAGTACTTGTCTACATGGGAATAAAAGCAATTGAGTGTTTCCTTGCTTGGAAATGAAGTCTGTGTTACAAAATGCAAAAGCATATTTGGTAACAAATACTAATAAAGGGTACACCATTGAGCAGGTCATTGCTGTGGCTAACTGAAGCTCAATCTTACTGGGGCTTTTGCGAGGTAATATAAAACATGCCTCAGAGTTATCCCACCCAAGGAACAAGGAAGGTGGAGGTTTTATCTTCCAATTCAATCATTACTGGCTGAGAAATGTTCCTGGGGTAACTCCTGGGCACTTCCTGCCTGCCCCTCACATAGGCTGAGAGAACGCCCTCAGGTGGAGAGCTGTAGGTGCTGCTGGTGGGAGGAATGGTGAGAGCAAGAGGCTATAGTGTCAGGGCACTGACTGCTATCTGCTACATCTACTATAGCCTTGTCAGCAGTTATGACTGTCGTCCCTGTGGCAGGGGGAGGAGGTGACCTCTTTGTCTGATTTGCAGTGGGCAGAAGGGCCTAAGACATGAGCTCTGGTGGTGCCCATGGCTGAGCTTCCCCCGGGAGAGTAGCAGAGAAGTCAAATGCAGAGCCCATGTGGGGTGCCCCTTAGAAACATCCAGACTTTGGGAAGGCATTAGAGAGGGACTGGAGAGCCATGACACTTTATTATGGTCTACTTTTGTGTCTAAAGGCTGTCGTGGCCTGGCAATCCAGGTTCCAATAGAATTTTAGTGCTGGAAGAGCATTAGGTATTCACTCTCCTGTACAGGGCCCTGCTTCTCCTTCTCTGTCCGCTGTGTGCGCTGTGAATTGCTTAGGTCCTTCTATTCTGTTGTTGGATGCTGGGCTGGGGCAGGGAGTCGGGATGGTGTAAGAGCTATTAAAGTCTCTTACATAGTAAAGCATCTGCAAGACAATCAGACATTTACATTGCCAAAATTTACTCCCTCTTAAACTTCTACTGTATGTGGTTATGTTAAAAACGTGCCTTTTTCCCAGACTCTCATATATTCTAGTCAGTATCTTTTTCATATGTTTGTTAATTGCTGCTGCACATTGGTTCATAAACCTGTTTGGTTCAGCCATCCAGGGAAATTTACTCATCACCACCGTCAGCTTCCATAGTGCGCTTGAATCTGAGGAACCAGGAAAAGCTGAACGTTATTGTGGAATACAGAGGCAGATGCTGGGCGGGGACTTTGATGCAAGCTCAGTAACTCCGGCCTAGCTTTTCTGTTCAGCTACACTATTGATGCAGGACACATTATTGCAACAAACTCAAAAACAATCCTGACTGAATTTCCTGCATATGTTTCAACTTATATTGTGTATAATATTTTATTAGGAAAACACAATCATTTCCTTTAATGAGATTTCAATGAGATTTTCTTATAGTTCAATATATGATTTTATTTTGTCTAGGGAAACAAATCTTTCCCCACACCTCCCTAGAAGAACACAGGTATCATTTTATAATGATAATTCTCCAAATATAGTATTTGATAAACTTTGCTGGGAACCTGTTTGTCTCATTAATTAATCACTTATTTGATTGATTTATTCATTCTATCAACAAAAATACATTGAACTCCTACTATGTGTCTTTCAATGTGCTCAATGCTGAAGTGACCAAAATAGACACAGGCCCCCGTGCTCCTGGAGAGGTTGGGTGGGAGGGCGGCTGCTACACCTGTGTCAAAAATGTAGCTATTTGCCTCCTCGAGAAATTTAAATGATAGAGAGGCAGCTGCTTGAGCTCTAAGCTCAGCTCTATTTTGTCAGTCCCTGCTCCACTCCCAGCTCCTTTCTCGTTTCCTGTTATCCCTCCGTCTGTCTCAAAGGGATTTTCTGGGCTGCCTCTTCCTTCAGATGGCTAGGTTCCCCTGGCGCTGGCTCTTGTCAAGCAGCCAGTTCTTGAAGGTTGTGGAGAGAATGTCACCTTGTTTTTTCCATAAACTCTCCTTATATATTTAGAACTCGAAGGTGATTTACGGCCATGATTCATACCTTGCAGCTTGGGCTTGAATGGCTGGATCCCAGGAGTACAGGAAAACAAGGAATGGGCTGAACCCCCCACATTCACACATCTAGTTGCCTTAAGCATTTGGGAATTATGCATTCAAGCAGCTCTCTTTTTCTCACATTTTACTTGGTGTGTGAGCAGGTGGGTGAAAGCCTGGTAGGTGTCATGGGCTAGAAAATGCTGTGAAGAATTCCTAACAGCTCCTGCCTGAACCTTCTATAGTGAAGCCGATTTGCATCTGAGCCTGTAGTTCTGCGGCTGCGAGCTAGGTTGAGTATGTGCTTATTTAATCGCCCTCTTTACACATGGTTCCTTTCTGCACTTTTGAATTTGGTCTGTTCCCTACAGAACAGACTTGACTATTTTTAAACTGGTTGGCATATTAAACACACTATGGTTTCCCCTTGAAATCTGTTGATTGGGTAAATTAATTTAGAAAAACTGTGGAGATAAACATTTAAGGGAGGATTATTAGGGAGAGGATAGGGCTTGATTCACTGTCTTTCCAGGCTGCTGTTAATGCAGATGAATTTCTTGTAGTCACATTCCTGAGTTTGTCTCTTTCAAGTCAAGTCAAGTTAAGTACAGATGTTGCAAAAGGGAGGATTTTTCCATTATTTGTTCAGAGGAGTGAGAGAAAAATGCATGTTCACAGCAAAGAAGAAATTGGCTTTAAGAATATATTAAGAATAAAATGGCCTGGAATGGTGGTAGGGAAAAGGAAAACATTCACAAGATAGGGAGAACATATACTCATAGTCGTCTAATTATTTTACTAGTCATTCATATTATTATCCCAGGTTGATTAACCATGACAAGAGATTTACCAGAGAATCCTTCAAAGTGCCCTACTTATGGGAGAACAAGGGTGACACATTTGTCAGTTAAAATGTTGCTCTAAGTATTAGTTTTTTCATGAGGATTTCTTTTCCAAGGAGGAGGTGTTTGAGACCAAGAACACAAATAAAATATATATGAAATGGTGCATTCTGCTATCACACTCCTGTATGGTTGGTATATCTGCTTCAAATTAAGGGTTTGATGTCATGGAAACAGCTTGTTCATTTAGAAAGCTGCTGACACTCTGTGGGAAGGCAAAGGACCAGTATGTGCGTGTGTGTATGTGTTTAACATTCCCTATCAACCCTCAGCAAAACAAATACCCATTCCTGCCAGAAAGCATGGAATTACATGGGAGGGTTAGACTTCTCTTTTAGTTTTGGCATCAGAGTTTTAGAACAGAGCATATGAATCATCTGGAGAATAATGTTAGAATGAAGATTCTGATTCAGTGGGTCTGGGGTAGGGACTGAAATCCTGCATTTCTAAGGAGCTCCCAGCTGATGCTGATGCTGGTTGTCTGGGGATCACACTTGGAAAACTGCTGGTCTAGAGTTGTTCTCAATTTCACTGAACGTTAGAATTGCCTTCCTCTTTGGCTAGTGTGAATTACTTAATTACTTAATGTTGGGTCAAAATTTTCAACAAGAATCATAGTTTTAAATTGCTGCTTTCCCTGATTTCTATGTCAATTTAAACTTTTATCTAGAGTTAAGATGTCTTAGCAAATAAAATAAGGTACTACATGCATGTTTAATACATTATTTTGAGTTGGACATTGTGGACTATCAAATTATACTGGAGTGTGGAGACCTGGAAGGAAAATAACTTGCAGTCTCTTACCTTTAACTAGAACCAAGAAGCCTTGTAGAAGATCAATCTGGTCAGAGCTGTGACTCTTTGGCAAATTGAGAATGCCCACTGTAGTGGGTTGAATAGTGTCCTCCAAAAATTCGAGTCCACTGAGAACTTCAGAATGTGACCTTTGTGGATATAACTAGTTAAGATGAGGTCATATTGGATTATGCTAGACCCTAAATCCAATGGCTGGTGTCCTTATAAGATGAAGAGTGAACGCACACAGACACAGAGGGAAAAAGGACATGTGACAATGGAGGTAGAGTTTGGAGTGGTGTAGCTACAATCCAAGGAACACCAAGGATTGCCAGGAGCCACTAGAAGGTAGGAATAGGCAAGAAAGAATTCTTCTCTAGAGCCTTTGTAGGGAGCATGGACCTGCTGACACCTTGATTTCAGCATCCTAGCCTTCAGAACTATGAAAGAATAAATTTCTGTTGTTTTAATCCATGAAGTTTGTGGTAATTTGTTACAGCAGCCCTAAGAAACTAATATACCAACCGTTTCATAGTGAGCTGTACTGAAACCTGGTTTTACCAGAGTTGGATAGAATGTGTTCTGCTTTACTTGAGCTGGACAAGCACTTTATTTCCTAAGGGAAGTATATGATTTCCATTCTATTGAGCCATAAATTTAAGCCGCTCAGTAAATTCAGGGATCATCTATTGTCTTGTGATTTTTGAATAGTCTGTGGTTAAGTACCTGGTTCCAATCACAGCTATGAAATAATAATGACATAGTGGTACATCTTTCACTCAGCTTTATTTAGCATCCTTAAGATATATTAGAGGAGCTCTATAGTAGTTGTGCTGCTGATTTCTGCATGATTCATCATAAGTGGTTACATGCTTATGGGGTCAGGGTCATGGGTTTGATTCTATGGTGAAACGGTTGACTTTGTTCTAGTTCTTAGCCATAGACTGCTCATTTAGCCCTGGCTAGTGTCCTTGCAAATGTTGATTGGAATTGGAATTGAGTGAAGATGTTTGGATCAAGTCCAACACTGTAACGAACAAAACATTTCAAGAGCACAGCCTACTAAAAGTGGATCAGTAAGTGTCAACTTCTCATGCAAAGGACAATATGAAGATGATGATGATATGAATGATATTTAATCTAATAGGTATATGTGGGTCAGCAGTTTCACTCTCCCTCAGCATTTGGTTCATAGTTTGGAAAATTGAATTGTGTCCCAGGTTTGATCCCAATCTGTGCTAGATTTGTAGGCACAATTGAGAAGTCTTCGAAATTTAAGTTAATTATTAATGCAGCTGCTTTGATTTTGAAGATGAAATTAATTACATGGATTTTTAAAGTTGCCTCAGATATAGCTTTGGGAGTTCCAAGGAGGCATTGAAAATATTATCCGTTAATTTCTCTTAAGTCTTATAATTTTATCTGACAGATTTGATCTAGGTTTTATAACAATTCTTAGTAAGGTATAAGCAACTTAACCTATAGGATGTTTATGTCAGTGCAAATTTGGTCTTATGATTTACATTCTAATAGAGGTTATGAAAAAAGATCTTGGGAATTATTTCCTTTATGGCAAGATGCTGTGCTCTCAAGAAAATAGTTTAGTAAAAAGCTTTTCTGGATGCAGTGCTACAACAGGCCCACTCTTTACAGTAAATATTAATTGGTAAAATGTCTTGGTAGAGGCAGGGGGCAAGGAGAGGAAACTCATGCTTTTCTAGGGTTTTAATAATGATTTTATTACCCTAAGATGAAATAAGGAAGTGGATTTGTCTTAAAACATTTGGGAATTGAGATAAAATTTTTAAAAATGCTCTATCATAATGCAGCATTTCGTAGTTTTTCAGAGGTTAAATAAACTGTGCAGTAGGTTTAGCGAGAGAGAGGGAAAGTTGGCAGAATACCAGCTGATTATATTAACAAGATCTCCATCACCCTGGCTGCCCAGTCTGTCTTATTTGGTGTCACTTCTTACATTTAGGGATGGGGCCTCCCTAAACATCTTTCCTATTTCTTATTTTCATTCCATCAGGAAAAATCCCAGGAAATTTTCAGAGAGAACCTGAAATACTATGCCTGATGACTTTTATTTGTCCTGTTTGTTTGCCCCTTTGGGTTATTAGAGAGAAGAAAGTTAGGACACTCATAGAGGAGCAATTTCAAGGCTCTACATATGCCTGATTAGGGAGAGGATTAAAACTAACATTTATCTGAGCACCTATCAAGTCCCAGGTGTGATGCAGGTAAATTCACATATCCCAGCAGCCCTCTGACATATGGATTATGATTCCAATTTTACTTTTAGGAAACTAAGCCTCAAAAAGATGATGTATTTGCCCAAGATGACACAGCAATTAAATGGGATTCAGGATAATCTGCCTCCAAAGCCCAAGTTCTCTTCACTGAGACATGTTACCTTTCAAAATGTAAAATGTAAATGTAAAGTATTGAGTTCCATCTCTGTGTTTGCCAGGTACTTTCACCTCCTAGGAGGTGATAGAGCATGGTGGTTAAAAGGGTAGGCTCTGGAGCCAAGTTGCCTGGATTCAAGCCTCATATCTGCTACTCGGTAGCTGCATGACCCTGGGCACGTTGCATGCCTTCTCTGTGCCTCCTTTCTTCATCTGTATATAGTGATATTGGCACCTACCCAACAGCAGGAATGAGCAACTAGAGCAATGCCTGACACACAGTGGGGACCAGGTTAGTATTTATCATTAAGCTTCATAACACTGTTTTACAGGTGAAGAACTGACTAACTTGCCCGGAATGGTACAGCTGGAATGGAGTAGCATAGCTGAAACCGGGTTTGAACCCAGTCTGATGATATGTCCAGGACTCTTTCTACTACATTTCAAGTGAAAATTATCAGGAGTCACCAAGAATTAGGAGAATTAGGGAGGACACAACATACTCTTCTGAGTCCCTGAAATGTTTGTGCTGGTCTCTGAGCACACACACACTCAAAATCAGAAAAAAATGCACAGGACAGCTGATCTCAGGGATATGTGAAATCCAGCATCCATAACCAGAGGGCTGTGATTTCCAGTTCCAGCTCAGGAAGCTGGTTATTAAGAAGGCCCTCACAGCTTACTCACTCAGTATTTTTCCCTAGAATCCTGACTCACTGCAGCCTGCATCGCCTCTCTCCCTGCCCAACACAAACCCCAGGATTGCTGTGGTGGCAGCAAGGATCTGATCACTGTGAACTGACCATGATTTGGGTCTGCTTACTGAGCTAAGGGTTGTCAAAGCTTTGGAGAAGACGGCCCTAGTACTGGCCACCAAGCCTCTTCTGACAGTTGGTTCAAATGTGAGTGCATGACTGGGGTGGGGGCAGGAGGCACTTTCCAAGCTTCTCAGCAGGAAAAACTAAGGATTAGGTTGTCACCTCCTACCACTACTACCCCTGTCTCCCCTGTGTTGTCTATCCTTGCTGGGCAAGGGTCATTTTTCCTTCACATGTAAAGGGATTACAATTCACCAAGCTCGTTTAACTCAAATCTCTCCAAATGTTTCTGATGGAATTTGATTTGAGGTCCCAGTCAGCCCCCAAATCTCTATTCCTCCTGCTTGCCATAGTGTCTTCCTCTCTTCTGTTTCACTAGAATTGATAATAATGGTGCCACAGAGAGATTTGCTCCAGCTAACCTTGTTTTCTTCTCATCCGTTGAGCACTCCTTGTACACAACCAGCCCCAGGACGTGACTCATGCTCTGCCTTCTCCATTCTGCCACTTAAAGTGTTAGGACACTCATAGAATAGCAATTTCAAGGATCTCCATATTCTTGCCTGGGGAGAGGATTGAAACTAACATTTTCTGAGCACCCATCAAGGGCTAGGTGAGGTGCTGGTAAATTCACATATCCCAGGAGCCTTCTGACATAGGCATTATGATTTGCATTCACATCCTCTTCCTCCTTTAAGGATTAGTTCAAACTCTACTTCCTCTGTAACTGGGCTGATCTCTTTGTCTGAGCTCCCTATTTGGCATCTATCATATAGCCCCTGTGGCAGACACTGTCAGCATGTCTATCATATAGCCCCTCAACACACGCTGCTGATTCCTGTAATCACAAATATTGGCTTCTCACTAGGAACACTTGCTGCTTCCTGCCTGCCTATGGGTTTTTTTTTTTTTTCTGGTGGGATTATTTGCAGTCATGTGTAGGGCAAGTGAATGCCCCAGAAACAGCCCTCAGCAAATGATAGACGAGAAGTTGGTGGAAAAATTCTGCAGCTTCCTCACCCTTTGGTAGGATAACTCTGAGACATGTTTTACAGTATGTCCCAGAGGTTCCCAGCAGGATTGAGCATCAGTTGCCCACAGCAGTAAACTGCTCAATAATGCACCATTTATTGGCTTCTTCCTTCCCTGGCTTGCTTTCTATCACCCTTACCAGAGCTTCCTGGGATCATCTCCAAAGTAAACTACTTGTACCTGAATCCTTGTCTCAGGGTCTGCTTCTGGAAGAATCCGCCCCTAACAGACCCTTTAGATTAATTTTTTAATGTGATTGTTTTGCACAATTTTGTTGCAAATTCTTTTGTGGAGTGGGGTGGGGAAGTGTTTCTTCTCTTGATTCAACAATATTTATGGAGCACTTAATGTGTATGAGACACTGTACTGGATTATACAGAGGATTAAAAGTTGACATAGTTCTTGACCTCCAGGAATTGCGATATGAAAATGGATTTCAAGATAGCAATCCCCAAATTTCTTTACAGTTTCTTTCTTTTGTTTTTTAATTGGTGCACTAACTGAAACAAAAGAAATGATGTTATGGTAACACTGAGATTCAGATATGTCACATATTGAATATTCAGTCTTAGCAGTATTAGGTGATCTTCTGAATTAAAAAAATACTTATAATTCTACACTACTAAAGCATTAAATGTCATTATCTCATGTTCTTTTCCAATCTTTGCCTATATTCATAACCCTATAAAAGATGGCAATCAAAGCATAAATACATTTTTGAATTCTGCTTTTAAATTATCACTGTGCTATGTATGTTTCCATTTTTTGACAATCTTTATAATTATTATGAATAACTTAGAGTACTGTACTAGGCTAATGTATCATAAATTAAAGAATAGTTTTCATACTGTATAACATTTAGATTATTTACAAAATTTTACTATTATATATAATACTTCAATGAAAATCTGCTGGCAGCTTTTTCCCATTGAAATATTTCCTTTTTTTTAAGTTCTCAGAAGCAGGATTACAAGCCCAAAAAAGAGGCTGAATATTTTTGTGCCTCTTCTTGTCTCTGATACTTCTGTTCTTTGCAGTACCTAGAGCAGAGAGAGATGTTTAAATCTTGGGGAAAGTGGAGAGATGAAAAGAAGATACTAGGTGTCCCTTAAAAAACTTTTTCCTATGACCCCAATAGCATCGATTAATGTAAGAGGCCAGTTAATGATTACATTGGCAATCACCAAGAGTCTGACCCTGAGGAACCAAGATACAGGACATCTGAGCAGGACCATGCTTTGGGCCTGGGAGCAAGGGTCCCAGTGCACCTCCTGGGGAGATGTGTGGAGTGCTCCAAGTAGCATGAAATAGACAGATGGGAATACCATCTGGCACGTTTTAACTAGGGCTATCCTTGGCTTCCTGGGCCTGGAGGACTTGCTCAAGCCATCCAGGAACTCTTAGCAACTGCTGTTTGACTAGAGCTGGGCTGTGATTTGAACATGTCATCATCTGCTCCAGTGGTCCCTGACTCACCTGGCATTGTCCTCACTGATGGTCAGAAGGAGAAATTCTGGGTGTTCCTTGCTGACTGGGCCACAGCTGGGGGCTGTTGTCTGCTTTAGAAAATCCCTGATAATTCCCAACTCTATGGTTTTAATTTAAACAATTCACAGGACAAATAAACAGTTAAAAAGAGTTTCTAGATACCTGTTTGATTAAGTAACTGATTAATTACTTCATTCATTATTAGTTAACAGACACTTATAAACATTTTTGAGGGGTCACCATGTGCTAGTTGTTGTTTCAGGTGCTAAGAATATAAAGATCAATAAGACTTGGTACCAGCCATTGGGAGAGTGGTCTGTGACACAGTACTATGCTGTAACTGTATTATTTTTTAGAATAAGAACAAGAAGTCAAAACACCAAATTCATGTTATAGTTTATAATTCTGTTATTTCCAAAAAAGATTTAAGGATCATAACCCAGGCCATGTCATGACTAGCCCTTCTATACATACTGTTTCTCCCATTTGAAAGCATCTTTTTAATAGCCCTAAACTCACAACCCCAACCTCACTCCAATTTGTAACCTCTTCCTTCAAAACCTGACTCAAAACTTACTTACTCTGAGATATTTTCTTAGTTACCTCCCATCTGATTCTGATTCCTACATATAGGATTCCTAGGTATTTATGGTGAGCTGTTAGATTATGCTGATCGTATTTAGATTTGGGGGTATATAATGTATGTATTTTGATGTAAGTTTTATTGAAATATAACATATATACACAAGAGGGAACATATTATAAGTGTATGGCTCAATTAATTGCACAAAGTAGACATACCCATGTAACGAGTACCCAGACCAAGAAATAGTGCCCCTCTTGACCCACCACATGCCCCTACACTTGGTTCCCTGTACCGCTAGACCTAGGGTCACAGCACACTCCAGCATGACTCCACTCATGGGTGAAGGTCTTTCCTTACCAAAATTACTCCATAAAGTCTGGAAGAGGTAACTTTTTCCTCAAATGAGCAGACACCTACACAGGCTGCAGAGATCATGAAGAATCAGGGAAATGTGACACCACCAAAGGAACATAGTAAGCTTCCAGTAACTGACCTCAAAGAAATGGAGATACACAAATTACCTGACAAAGAATTCAAAATAATTGTTCTACAGATGCTCAGAGATCTACAAGAGAATACAAATAAACAATTTAGTGAAATCAGGAAGACAATACAAGCACAAAATGAGAAGTTCAAAAGGAGATAGAAAACATAAAAAAGAACCACACAGAAATTTTGGAACTGAATAATACAATGACTGAACTAAATTCAACAGAGAGCTTAAACTGCAGACTCGACTGTGCAGAAGAATCAGTGACCTTGAAGATAGATCATTTGAAATAATCCAATCAGAGGAGCAAAAAGAAAAATAATGAAAAGGTATGAAGAAAGCCTATGGGACTTAAGCACACCATTAAGAAAAATAATTTATGCATCACTGGAATCTCAAAAGAAGAGAGGGAAGAAGGGGCAGGGGCAGAAAGTTTATTTAAAGAAATAATGACTGAGAACTTCCTAAATCTGGGGGGATATTTGGACATCCAAGTTCATGAAATTAATATATCACCCAAAAATTTCAGTCCAAAACAATTTTCTGCAAGACATGTTATAATACAACTGTCTAAAATCAAAGAAAAGAGAAAAATTTAAAGACAGTAAGAAAAAAAATTCTGTCATACAAAGGAACCCTTATAAAGAAATCAGTGGATTTCTCAGCAGAAACCTTCCAGGCCAGGAGAGAATGAGGTTATATATTCAAAGTGCTGAAAGAAAAAAACTGCCAACCAAGAATACTTGACCCAGTAAAGTTGTCCTTCAGAAATGAAGGTGAGATAAAGACTTGCCCAAACAAACAAAACTTGAGGGAGTCCATCACCACTAGACTTGCCTTACAAGAAGTGCTGAAAGGAGTTCTTCAAGCTGAAATGAAAGGATGCTAATTAATAACATGAAAACACAAAAATATACAACACACTGGTAAAGGTAAGTATATAGTCAAGTTCAGAATACTCCAATACTGTAATATGGTAGTGTGTTAACCACTTAACTCTAGAATAAAGGTTAAAGGACAAGAGTACCAAAAATAGCTGTAGCTGCAATAATTTCATAATGGGTGCACAATATAAAAACATGTAATTGTAACATCAAAAACATAAAATATAGGAAAGGGAGTAAAATGTAGAGTTTTTATATGCAATCAGAATTAAGTTGAAATAAGCTTAAAATAGACTTCTTTATCTATAAAATGTTTCAAGTAAGCCTCAGAGTAACCACAAAACAAAAACCTATAGTAGATACATGCAAGATAAAGAGAAGGGAATCAAAGTATACCATTACAAAAAATTATCATTTCACAAAGGAATACAGCAAGAGAGGAAGAAAGGAGCTACAAAACAGCCAGAACATAATTAACAATATGGCAATAGTAAGTTCTTACCTATCAATAGTTACTTTAAATGCAAATGGGTTAAATTTTACAATCAAAAGACATACAGTGGCTGAATGGATAAAAAAACAGAACTCAACTATATGCTACCTACAAGAGACTCACTTCAACTTCAAGAACACACATAGATTCAAAGTAAATTGATGGAAAAGGATATTCCATGCAAATGGAAACCAAAGGATAGCAGGAGTAGCTATACTTATATGACTCAAAAAAATAAACTTTAGGTAAAAAACTATAACAAGAGACAAAGAAGGTCATTATATAATTATAAAGGGCTGAGTTCATCAAGAGGATATAACAATTGTAGATATATATGCACCCAACATTGGGGCACCTAAATATATTAAGCAAATACTAACAGATCTGAAGGGAATAATGGATGACAAATACAATAATAGCAGGAGACATCAATACCCTACCTTCAACAATGAATATATCATCAGATGGAAAATCAATAAGATAATGTTGGACTTGAACTACACTATAGATCAAATAGACTTAACAGATATATACAGAGCATTCCACTCAACAGCAGCAGAATGAAGATTCTTCTCAAGTACACATACAGCATTCTCCAGGACAGATCATATGTTAGGTCATGAAATAACTCTTAACAACTTAAAAAAGGTTTAAATCATACCAAATATCTTTTCTGACCACAATGATATGAAACTAGAAATCAGCAACAGGAGGAAAAGTGGAAAATTCATAAATATGTGGAAATTAAATAACACGCTCTTTAACAACCCATGGATCAAGGAAGAAATCAAAAGGGAAATCAGAAAATACCTTGAAACAAAAGAAAATGGAAATACAACTTAAAACTTATGGGATGCAGCAAAAGCAGTGCTAGGAGGAATGATTATAGCATTGAGGGCCTACATTCAAAAAAGAGAAAGGTCTCTAATAAACAGCCTAACTTTACATCTTAAGGAATTAGAAAAAGAAGAACAAACTAAGACCAAAGTTAGCAGGATAAAGGAGATACCAAAGATCAGAGCAGAAATAAATGAAATAGAGAATTAAAAAAATAGAAAAGATCAATGAAACTAAGAGTTTTTGAAAAAGTAAAAAAATTGACAAACCTTTAGCTAGACTTAAAAAGGAAAAAAGAGACAGGACTCAAAATGAAAGAGGAGACATTACAACTGATACCACAGAAACACAAAAGATCCTAAGAGACTAAAATTATGCACCATATAATATATAATTGTATAGCAATTATACATCAACAAATTTGACAATCTATAAGATATGGATAAATTCCTAGAAACATACAACATACGAAGACTAAATCATGAAGAAATAGAAAATCTGAACAAACATATAACAAGTTAGAAGATTAAATCAGTAATAAAACCTTCCAACAAAGGAAAGCCCAGGACCTGATGGCTTCATGGGTGAATTCAACCAAATATTTAAAGAAGAATCAGTGCCATCTTTCTCAGACTCTTCCAAAAAATTGAAGAGGAGGAAACACTCCCAAACTCATTTTACCAGACCAACATTACCCTAATCCGAAGGCCAGATAAGGATACTACAAGAAAAGAAAACTATGGGCCAATATCCCTGATGAATATAGATGCAAAAAAAATTCTTAACAAGATACTAGCAAACCAAATTCAATAGCACAGTGAAAGGATCATATGCCACAATCAAGTGGGATTTATTCCTGTGATACAAGGGTGGCTCGACATACAAAAATCAATAAATGTGATACACCACACTAATAGAATGAAAGATAAAAATTGTATGATCATTTCAATAGATGCAGAAAAAGCATTTTAAAAATACCATATCTTTTCATGATAAAAATATTCAAACACTTGGGTATAAAAAGAACATACCTCAGCATAATAAAAGCCACATATAACAAACTCACAGTTAACATCATAGTCAGTGGTAAAAGGTTGAAAGCTTTCCCTTTAAGATGAGGAAAAAGACAAGGGTGCCCACTCTTATCAATCCTGTTCAATATAGTACTGGAAGTCCTAGCCAGAGAAATTAGGCAAGAAAAAGAAATAAAAGGCATCCAAATCAGAAAGGAAGAAGTAAATTTATCTCTTTTTTCTGATGACATGATCCTGTATGTAGAAAATCCTAAAGACTCCACCAAAAACAATTAGAACTAATAAATTCAGTAAAATTTAAGGATGTGAAATCAACATATAAAAATCAGTTTCTTTTCTATACACTAACAATGAACTATCTGAAAAAGAAATAAAACAATCCCATTTATAATATAATAAAAACAATAAAATACTTAGGAATAAATTTAACCACAGTAGTGAAAGATCGGTACACTGAAACTATAAGACCTTGAAAGAAATTGAAGAACATACAGATAAATGGAAAGATATCCCATGTTCGTGGATCAGAAGAGTTAATATTGTTAAAAATGTGTCCATACTACCCAAAGCCGTCTATAGATTCAATGCAATCTCTATCAAAATTCCAATGGCATTTTTCACAGAAATAGAAAAACTAATCCTAAACTTCATACAGAACTACAAGACTTCACATAAAGAAATCTTGAGAAAGAACAAAGCTGGAGGCATCACACTTTCTGGTTTCAAAGTATATTACAAAGCTATCATAACCAAAACAGTATGGTTCTGACATTAAGACCAGACACACAGACAAATGAAGCAGAGTTAAGAGCCCAGAAATAAACCCTTACATATAAAGTCAACTAATACTTAACAAGAGAGCTAAGAATACTCATTGGGGGAAAAGATAGTCTCTTCAATAAATGGTGCTGGGAAAACTGGATATTCACATGCAAAAGAATGAAATTGGACTCTTATACCATGCACAAAATTTAATCTGAAATTAAGGATTTAAAAGTAAGACCTGAATCCATAAAACTCCTAGAAGGAAACACAAGGAAAAACCCTCTTGACATTGGTCTTGGCAGTGATCTTTTGGATATTACACCAAAAGCACAAGCAACAAAAGCAAAAATCAACAAGTGGGACCACATCAAAGGAAAAGCTTCTGCATAGCAAACTGAATAATAAACAAAATGAAAAGGGAACCTATGGAATGGGAGAAAACATTTGCAAACCAAGTATCTGATAGGCGGTTAATATTCAAAATATACAAAGAACATTACAACTTAATAGCAAAAAAACAACCTGATTAAAAAATAGGCAGAGGGTCTGAATAGACTTTTTTTCCAAAGAAAACATACAGATGGCCAACAGGTACCTGAAAAGGTGTTCAGTATCCCTAGTCATCAGGAAATGCAAATCAAAACCAAAAGGAGATATCACCTCACATCTGTTACAATGGCTATTATCAAAAAGACAAGCAATAACAAGTGTTGGTGAGGATGTGGAGAAAAGGGAACCCTTTGTGCACTGTTGGTGGGAATGTAAATTGGTGCAGCCACTCTGGAAAACAGTATGGAGATTCTTCAAAAAATCAAAAACACAACTACCGTATGATCCAGCAATTCCACTTCTGGGTACTTATCCAAAGAAAATGAAAACACTAACTAGAAAAGATACACACACTCCCATGTTCACTGCAGCATTATTCACAATACCTAAGACATGGAAACAACCTAAATGTCCATTGAGGGATGAATGGATTAATAAAATGTGGTATATATGTATACAATGGAATATTTTTCAGCCATAGAAAAGAAGGCAATCCTGCCATTTGTGACAACATGGATGAACCTGGAGGGCTTTATGCTAAGTGAGATAAGCCAGATAGAAAAAGACAAATACTGTATAATCTCACTTATATGTGGAATCTAAAAACGTCAAACTCGTAGAAATAGTAGATTGATGGCTATGAGGGGGTAGGGGTGGGAGAAACAGGAAACATTGGTCAAAAGAGTTCAAACTTTTAGTTAGAAGGTGAATAAGTTCTGGGAATCTTATGTACAGCATGGTGACTATAGTTAACTATATGGTATCGTATACTTGAAGGTTGCTATGAGAGTAAATGTTAAATGTTTTCACCATAACAATAACAACAAAATGGTAATCATGTGAGGCGAAGGATATATTAACTAACCTTATTGTGGTAAACATTTCTCAATATATCCATGTATCAAATCATTACATTGTATACCTTAAACTTAGACAATGTTATATGTCAATTTTATCTCAGTAAAGCTGGGGAAAAAGTTTAAAAATACAGAGTACTTTTAATTTTTAAATTTAATTTTAAGGTTGATTTAATTTATGCCATTGTCTGTGTTTCAAGGTTGAAGTGATTGCTTATTTATGTCTGTGATTTTATATTCTTTAAAGAGGTAACAAAAAAGGTTTGTTTTGTGAGGACGGTTTCCAACCTGGGAAAATCTTACATGCTCATTTTATTGATTATGGAAAGAAGAGATTAGGATATTTCTTGATATTTTGACCCAAGGGAGCATCTTTTCATAGCACTAGGCGGTAAATGAAAACTATTAGGCACATTGAACTTGGTTAGAATGTTATGGGAGGATTTTTAGGTAGAACAAGTTAATCAGGGGCTAGAAAGGAGGGAGGAATTGAGAACATCACCATTTTCTTTGCTGAGCTTTGAGACCAAGTGCATTGGCTTCTTTTTTCCTTCTTTATCCTCCCACCATTCTGCTGGTCCTCTTAGGGCATTTTTGCCTTAACTTCAATGTGAGCATCTGTATCCACTATAGAGGAGGAAAAAAAACTTTCATCTACCCTCTTAGGATTGGTAAATGGGGTCTGTGAATTAAACTGACAAAAGACAGATTAACAGGACAAAAAACAGAATTTATTTATGCATGCAACATGTATACATGTGGGAGAACCCAGTGATGAGTAACTCAAAGGGGTGGTTATAATTTGGGGTTTATATACTGTCTTAACAGAGGGCAATAAATTGTGGAGAAGTAACCACTCAAAGGAAAGGGGATTTGGGCTCCTAAAGGTGGTAAATTGTGGCATGGCAACTAGGAAATGTATCATAGATAAGGGTTGTTTAGTAAGGTTTGTTATGTGGATAAGTCATTCTCCTCTTCCTGGTACAGGAGAGGGGAACACCTTTCCAAATGGAAATTTTTGTCACTTTTACAAAGGGAAATTTATGCCCTGCTTTTATGCAGAAAAGGAGAGGGCAGATAATTCCTCCTGTGTCTACTGTTTCTTAATTGTCTTCAGCTCAAAATAATCCTCATGCTAAAGTGTCATCTTTTGGGGTGGCATATTCTGTTCCCCTTCACCAGTATTTCTCTAATGTTTTCCTTCTTCACCTAAAGTTTTAATATGCACATGGAAGGGACTAGATGACATTGACATTGAAGGGGAAACAAATGTGGGAAAGTGTCCGGAGAATCACTATTATAGACCTATTCTGAAGTAACAGTTCTCTCAAGTCTCCTCTGATGTGAGTAGTCAATAAAAACATGTCTAGTTATGCGTGGTTTTATGTACCTTTCAGATAATTTTCAATTTTAAATAAAAAAATGTAGCTGTGGTCTCGTTTTTTAGCATCTTAGGAGCATTGTAGTTCTGAAGCTAAATATAGCATCTGGTGTAGTTTCTATCCCCTTTTCTCAAGTGTTTACCGGTATGGTCAGAGAAGAGAGAAACTCAGTCACAACACTGCTCAATAAGTTGTTTGGACTTGGATGGTAAATAAGTAGCAAATAGATGAAGCCTTTTAGACAATTGAAAACAACTGATTTAAGCCACTTAAACATGAACTTTCCCTACTTGTTAAATTAAAGGACTATCCAAATGGCAACATGGATTTTTTTAAACAATAATTTGAAATGTAATATGTTAAATTCAGGAGAATAGCTAAAATTTTTTGCATCACCAGTGACAATTCTGAAAGGGTTATCCTCCCTCCCCCATCTATTAATCCCAAGACAAACAAATAGTGTGCCCTGCTATTTATTCTGGGATGATATGGGTTTGTAGTTAAGAGTTGTAGACTCTCGATCCAGATTTTCTGGGTTCAAAAACCCACTCTGTAAATATCCTTTAACGGAAGAAAGTTTAGGGGTTTAGTGGAGTCTGCCATTTATAGAATCTTAGGGATTTGATCACTGAATATATCTCTTGCTGAATTCAAACAAAAACAAACAAAAAGTCGTGGTTTCAGGATGATTTATTTGGGTTCTACAGCCTGTGGGTCCTTAAGACTTTTGGGTATTTATTGGGCACAGCTATAACCACTGCTTGATTCTTCTTAATGACATGTATTGTATTTTATATAACAATAATGAGAAAATGCTCAGTTATTAGATGAGCAAGGCATTAGCTCTGCAGAACCACTTGGAACATGTTCTCCAACAGAAAGTTGTTACTACTGCAAGAAAGTGTGGGGTAAGCATGGTAGAAAGGTAAAAACTATAGCTATCATCATTTCTTATAGATATATCCAGGTAGAATGATAAGCTGGAGGAGACATTAGAGATCTAAGCCAGTGGGTTACAATCCTGACTGCACATTAGAATCATCTGAGGAGTGTTAAGACAGGTCCTTACTAAGATCTATCCCAGAGATATTTGACTCAGGTGGGGCCTGGGCATTGGAATTTTTAAAAAGCTCCTCAGGAATTCTAACGTGCAGCCAGAGTTGAAGACTACTAATACAAAACAACTATGACTTTTCTGAAATGTAGATGTTAAAATGGCTATGCAAGCTAATATGTGGAGGGGCTGGCTCTGGGGCTGGTGCTTTTTCTATTACACCATCCTTCCTGCTTCATTACCTTGGCAAATTCTATCCCTTCCTCTCCATCCTCATTCACAGTCCTACCTTTTGACTTGACAAAGCAAAGTCTTCTTCTGGCAGTGAAATGGTGTTTTTTGGCTCCAAGAGGTAAATTGCTTCTGAAGGACAAGCACTTTTCCTCCAAGGGGAGCATATTTTACTTACCCTACTTCACAGCACCATGGGGGTTCCATAGAGATGTTAAGCAGCAGGAATTCTTTGGAGGATAAAAAAGGCATTGTATTAAAAGGGCATGACAGCTCTTTGGAAATACAAAGAGAAAACAAGTTTAGGAGCCTCCTGAATCTTGTACATTTTGGTTTGGAAACGAGTTTTGAGTTCTTGTTTTTTTCTGGAACATATGACTTATTTCTACGATAAAAGTCTTTTGTAAAAGTCTACTTTGCAAGACTTGTAGGCCTCTGATGAGCTTTTAAAGAGTGGTATTACAGAGATATTTGTGAGACTGGTAAGGGTTATATGGGGAAGATGTAGAATTTTCTTTCTAACAAACTTTTTTTTTTCCTTTTTAAAAATAAACAATATTTCAAAAATATAGAAAAGAGTAGAGGAAAATGTAATGACTAACTGTGTACCTGCCTCTAGCTTTTTCAAATCTCAACAATATGACATAATAAATTATAATACAATATAACACAATATAATTCAGCATATAAAACCTTTTTACTATGAAAAATTTCAAAAATACTCTAAAGTAAAATATATAGTACGATGAATACTTACGTAGTCTTTATTCAGCTTTACCAATGATCAACATTTTTCCAATCTATTTTCCGTCTGTCCTCCATCACTTCCTTTTCTTATATTGCTAGAATGTTTTAAAGAAAATCATAGACATCAAGTAGTTTCAGTTGTAAATATTCTGGTATGCATCACTGAGAAGGTAGGTGTTTTTACATGACCACCATGCAATTATTATACCTGATAAAATTAGTGGAAATTTCTTGATATTGCCTAATACTCAGCCCATAATCAAAATTCCCCAATTGTCTCAAAAGTTTTTTTTTAACAGTTGTTTGGTATAGTAACTTTTTGTCATCAAAATTTTCAAACATAATCCAAAGTGGAGAGAACAGTATAATGTACCCAATATCCCATCACCCAACTTCAACAATCAGACAGATATAGGTTTTAACGAGCCAAAACATTATTGCACACGTCTTCTGCTCTATTTGGTGTGTTTCATTTCTGAGAATGTTTTAAATAATTTTGTTACATGTAGGTAATATATAGGGTAAACAGTATATGGTCGTGTTTGCATGCTTTGAGTCTTACTTGAGTATTATACCTGTTCTTTGATATGTCCTTTTCACTTGACATCATATGTTTTTAGACTTATTTTTTAATGCTCCTTCTATGGGTCAGCAGTTTTGGCTGGGCTCAGCTTTTTCTGCATCAACTGAGATGATCATGTATTTTTTTCCTCATTGTGTTAATGTGGTAGTTACATTGATCAATTTTTGTGTGTTGAATTATCCTTCTCTTCCAGGAATAAATCTCACTCAGTCATGGTTTATAATCCTTTAAAATACTGCCAAATTCAGCTTGCTAGTATTTTCTTGAGGAGTTTTGCATAAATGTTGATAAGTGATATTTGTCTGTAGTTTTATTTTCTTGTAGTGTCTTTGTCTGGCTTTAGTATCAGGGCAATGCTGGCCTCATAGAAGGAGTTGGGAAGTGTTCTCTTGTCTTCAATTTTTTTGACGAGTTTGAGAAGGATTGGTGTTAGTTCTTTAAAAATTTGGTGTAATTCTCCAGTGAAGTCATTGGGTCCAGGTCTTTGTTGACAGATTTTGGATTACTGATTCAAACTCCTTACTAGTTATAGGTTTATTCAGATTTTCTATTTGTTTGTGATTTGCTTTTGATAGATTTTGTACCTCTAGAAATTTGCCTATTTCATCTCGGTTATCTAGTTTGTTGGCATGAATTGTTCATAATAGTCTCTTATAATCCGTTTAATTCTGTAAGGTCAGTAGTAATGGCCCAAATTTCATTTTTTATTTTTATTTGTGTCTTCTCTCTTTTTCTCTATCAGTCTAACTAATGGTTTGTCATTTCTGTTGATCTCTTAAAAGAGCAAACTTTTGATTTCATTGAACTGCTATTTTAAAAATTTTCTATTTTGTTTGTCTCTGCTCTAATATTTATTATTTTCTTCCTTCTACTAGCTTTGGGTTTATTTTGCTCTTCTTTTTCTAGTTTCTCAAGATGTAAAGATAGGTTTTGATTTGAATTCTTTCTCCTTTTTTAATGTATGCATTTATAATTACACATTTCCCTGTATCCCATAAGTTTTGGTATATTGTGTTTTCATCTCAACTCATCTTTAAGTATTTTCTAAGTTCTATTGTAATTTCTTCTTTGACCCATTGGTTGTTTAAGAGTCTTGGGATGTGTGAATTTTCCATTTTCCTTCTGTTATTGATTTCTATATTCATTCCATTGTGGTCCGAGAAAAGACTTTGTATGATTTCAATCTTAAAATTTATTGAGACTTGTTTTGTGGCCTAACATATGATCTATGCCGGAGTACGTTCCATATCCACTTGAGAAAAGGTTTTTTCTGTTGATATTGGGTGAAATGTTATTTGTATGTCTGTTAGGTCTCATTAGTTTATAATGTTGTTCCACTATTTCCTTATTGATCTTCTATCTAGTTAGTCTATCCATTATTAAAAGCAGGATATTGAATTCTGCAACTATTATTGTAGAACTGTCTATTTCTCCCTTCAAATCTATCAGTGTTGCTTTATATATTTCAGGGCTCTGTGGTTTGGTGCATGTATGTTTATAATTTTTATATATTTTTGATGAATTGACCCTCTTATCAATATACAACATCTTTTGTCTCTTGTAACAGTTTTTTACTTAAAGACTTTTTGGTCTGATATTAGTATAGCCACCCCAGCTCTCTTTTGGTTACTATTTGCATGGAATATCTTTTTCCATCTTTTTACTTTCAATCTATTTGAGTCTTTGGATTGGAAGTGAGTCTCTTGGGTGCAGCATATAGTTTGACCATACTTTATAAATCCATCTGCCAGTCTATGCCTTTAAATTATAGAATTTAATCCAATTATATTTGAATAATTAATGGTAAAGAAGGAATTACTTCTGCCATTTTGTTATTTTTCTTCCTGTATTTCTTATACCTTTTTTATCCTTTATTTTCTCCATTACTGCCTTTGTTTGTGTTTAGTTGATTTTTGTAGTGAACCTTTTTGATTCCCTTCTCATTTCCTTTTGTGTATAGTTTTTAGATATTTTCTTAGTGGTTACCATGGATATTACATTTAATATCTTAAATTATAACAAACTAGTTTGAATTGATACTAACTTAACTTCAATAGCATACAGAAACTGCTCCTATACAGCTTCTTCTTCATCCCTTTATGTTGTTGTTATTGCAAACTATATCTTTATACATTGTGTGCTCAATAACATAAATTATAATTACTTTTTATGCATGTGTATTTTAAATCCTGTGCTAAATACCATGTGGAGTTACAAACAATAAAATACAATAATACTAGCTTTTATATTTGCCCGTATATTTACTTCTACTGGAAATCTTTATATCTATATACAACTTGCTGTTATATATCTTTATATCTATATACAAGTATATACAACTGAGTTACTGTCTAGTGTCCTTTCATTTCAGACTGAAGGATTCCCTTTGACATTTTTATAGGGCAGATCTAGTTGTGATGAACTCCTTCAGCTTTTGTCTATCTGGAAATGTCAAGGACAGTTTTGCCAGATATAGAATTGATGGTCAACAATTTTTTTCTTTCAGCACTTTAAATATGTCATCTTACTGCCTTCTGGCCTTCATAGTTCTGATGAGAAATTGGCTGTTAATCTTATTTAGGATCGCTTGTATGTGACTAGTTGCTTCTCTCTTGCTTCTTTCAAGATTCTTTGTCTTTGGTTTACCACAGTTTAATTACAGCGTGTCTCAGTGTTGGTCTTTTTGAGTTTATCCTACTTGAAGTTTGTTGAGTTTGTTACATGTACAGATTCATGCTTTCATCAAATTTGTCAAGTATTTAGCTATTATTTCTTCACATATGCTTTCTGTCCCCTTCTTTGTCTCTTCTCCTTCTGGAACTCCCATAATGCATTGGTGGGTCTGCTTAATGGTGTCCCACAGGTCACTTATGCTTTGTTCACTTTTCTTCATTCTTTTTTCTGTCTTTTCACCGGAACCAATAATTTCAATTGCCCTATCTTCAAGTTTGCTGGCTCTTTCTTCTACCTCTTCAGATTTGCTATGAATTTAGCGACTTTTTCATTTCATTTATTGTACTTTTCAGCACTAGAATTTCAGTTTGGCTTCTTTTTATAATCTCTCTTTGCTGATATTCTCACTTTGTTTATATATAATTTTCCTGATTTCCTTAATTCTTTTTCCATGTTTTTCTTTAGCTCTTTGAGCATATTTAAGACAGTTGTTTTAAAGTCTTTCTCTAGTGAGTCTGATGCCTGTGTTTCTTCAGGGGTGATTTCTGGAGATTTATTTTGTTCCTTTTGATGGGCCATACTTTGCTGTTTCTTTGTATGCCTTATGATTTTTTTTCCTGCAAAACCAGACATTTGAATATCATAATGTTGCAACTCTGGAAAATAGATTCTCCTCTTTCCTCACAGTTTGCTGGGGTTTTTTGTTGTTCTTGAAGGTTGTAGTAGTCCATTTGTTTAGTTACTTTCCAAAATTATTCTTGCAAGGACTGTTTTCCTTGGTGTGTATGTTCTCTGAAATCTCTGTTCCTCACCTTGAGTTCAGCTAGTGTGTTGACAGATATTTCTTGAATGCCAGAAGCTAAAAACAAATAAACAGGCAAACAAGCAAAACTAAAACAAAAAAACACAAATGAGAAACATCTCTCACAGCCTTTGCATATTGCCTTTGTTCTGGAGTTCTTCCACATTTAACCTGGCTTGTGCTGAGCCTAGGGATCAGCCCAAGGTGAAAGCTTAGAGTCTTCTCAGTTCTTTTCTGAGCATGCATCTTGCCCTGGGCATGTGCACAGCTTTCTAAACTCTACCATATACATGAGTGCTATTGAATGTCCTAATTTCCCAAAGAAATTCTCCCCAACTCTTTCTCCTGGGCCTTAGGCCCTCTATTGTGTGTTTCAACATCAGTCTTTTGCCCTAGGTGTCAATGGATTGTTAGCCAGACTTGTGATGTTTTTGAGCAATGCCCCTTGCTTTTCTGGCCTGAGTCTGAGTTAGGTGAAAGTGAGGTAAATACCTTGTATCAGTCCTTTAGATAGCCTCCAGACAGGTTAAGTACAGATATACAGAATAATTTGCAAATGACGTCAGCTTTGTTTTCTCTGGGACCAGGGACCAGAGTCCTACACTGAACATGGGCAAAGATTCCTGCCATGCCAAAGAGGGGTTGGGGCAAGGACAAGTAAAAACTCCACAAAGCTTTTCTGCTGTTTTGAAGTCACCTTTTTCTTGATTCAATTTCTGCTTGATTGCTATAAACTTTTGACTGTTCTCCAAAGTTCTGAGACAGTTGGTCTTTGTAGTTTCTGCTATATTTTTGGTTGTTTCTGTGAGGGGAATGAGAGCTTGGCCTTGCCTACTCTGCCATTTTTCTCCAAATTGTATCATGAAGTGTCTTTTAAGAGAAAATGACCACTCGCTACCCCTACAAGAGGGATATTCTTACACAGTTCAGGTGACTTCACCTCCTTGACCATAGTTGTCAAGGCCATGGAATGTGTACCTGATCCATAGGTTGGCTTGAAAATCTTTTGTTATGAATCAGATTACCTCTCTTGGGAATCTGAATGGAGAAAATGAGGCAAATAGCATCAGGAACTGAGGCTGAAAGTATGTATCTAGAAAGGTCTTATTATTTAGAATCAGCAGCCAGGGGGCCTCATGGCAGGCCAGATTTTGAGGAAGCAGATATTCAGAGAGCTAGAGAGAAAGCCATAAACAAGAGATCATGTGACCTTTGAGAGAGGGGATAAGAGCCAATCCCCAGATTTCCCTTGGGTCCTACTGTCTTTCCAGTTCCAGTGCCTATGTATCCTTACAACAAACATCAGTTCTCAAAGTTCCCTGTATGGTTTCCTCTTTTTCACAACCTGTGGAGCTGTTACAACCTGACACCATCCTCAGAGGCCTCCATAACTACTCAGGAAATGTGTGTGACCCACCTCCCTAACATGGCTTATATTTCTCTTACAAGGCCAACATTAATAATAAATAGGAAAACATCAGATCAAATGTCTCCAATGAAATCAACTCATGTGAAAAATAGTTCAAAACATTAGATTCATTCATCCTTAAAAAATAAGCAGTTGCCCTCTGTGGGATTTTTTGGGCCAGATTCAAAGCCAAGTTTGGATCATGTAAATTTCTATTTTCCTTACATTAGAATACCATAATGGAAAGGCTCTGTATGAAAAGAGGGTAGATACATCTCAGGCAAGCTTTCTCCACGAAGAGTTACAACTGTATTTACTCAAAGGAAGCATGTAGAAGCACATATGAAGGGAGACAAATGCCTTCTAATAGGGTAGCAGAGACAGAAGGCAAAATAGGCACTGTCAGACAATCATTCTGTGTTTGTTTTTTGAGTAGAAGAGAGAAATGTGCTTAGAGCAGCTGTATAATACTGAGGGTGAGTAATTATACTGTCTACAAAGCCTCTGCTATTGCTGTTATAAGAAGCTTCTAAAATGGATGAGACACCAGAACCAGTCTGCCTGCTTACATGCTGAGTCAAAAAAATGGGAAGTCCCTTGGGGAGATTTGAGCACTCAATTGGTTCTAGTGGAAGTGCTGCTGATTGAAAAGTGGCAGGTGGCAGGTGGCATGTTCTCACTGGGACAAATGCCTTTGAGTCCATTGGCAGGCACCTCGGGGGCCCATATTTGAATCAAGCTGAAGGGACACAAGGGGCGCTTTTCCTCTCGTCTTATTACCAGAAATACAAATTTAGGTAAATGACACGGAGTAGTATTTCTCAATCATTTTTTTTCCCAACCCATTTCCCTTTTTAAGAAGCATAAAAAGTTCATGCCTTTCATTAATATTATTTGAAATTTCTAAGTAAATTAAAATGTGATTTAAACTAAATTAACATAGTGAGACAAAGGACTACTTTATTTTCAAACTAAGGACTGATCCTTTTAAAGTCACTAAACAGGATAACAAAGTTACCAACTTTTAAGTTGAACTTGAAAATCAATTTATTAAATTATCAAGTTACTTAAGTTTCTCGAATGCTTTAAATATATGTATGTGTATCACATATATTTCACTTTATTTTATGCTCTTTTATCTCTCTCAATATATCTATATCTATATCTATTTCTATCAAGACAGAGTGATAAAAAAGCACAAAATAGTTGCTGTTAATGCATTTGTGAGACAAGACTTTCACATCTAAGTTATCAATCATTACAGGATTATGATTCTATATTGAATCATAGAGAAGATGATGGAAGTATCAGAAAAAAGGTATAAACAAGTACTATTGGGAGGAAACAATCACCATAAGTTGTTTATGCCAGAAAAGGCTTCTCAGAGGTGGGTTGGAGTTGTCCTGGACCTTGAAAAATGAGTAGAAATTAGATAGGGAGAGGAGAATGGGGTAGAGTTTTTCAGTCTTGTAGGATCTTTCAGAGAGTGCCTTGACTCTGATGACCCTATGTTGCATAGCTCCTCATCCCAGTGTTAAGCGTCCAAGACTTTATTGAGATTCTTGTAAAACTTTCTCTTCAATGTCAATTGGCAGTGTTGGGAACTCACAGGAGGATACATAGTTGTTTTGGGTAGGTCAAGACACAGCCAGTGACATATTTTTTAAAAAATGTGAAGAGGTAGACTGCAAAGTTGATGCATAGTGAGCATTGCTCCAAAGGGGAAACACTTCTCTGGGAAAAATGGTAATTATCCTGTGGTTGAACTTCGTTATAGTCTGGGTTAGACTCTGGGCAGCCATGTTGAATTCCTGTCTTGCTGTTACATCGGAAACCAATGTAATGTTCCTTCTAAGATGGCTTGTAGTGTGTTTGTCTCACTGAGCTATTGAGTCCTAAATGGGATGAATAGACATTTTTAAAAATCTCAGCTTTTTGTATATAATCACTGTCTAATATGCCAAGAAAAATCAACAAGCTGTCTCAATTCAGTAGCCAAAACTTGGTGAGAAGCAGACAGTTTTAAGGACTCTTTTAGATTGAGTTTTTATTGAGAAATAAAATAGAACAAGAAAAGAAAGAACTGTTACCAAGGCTAAGGCCCAGAATGCAGGACAAACTTCTTTTTATTGTGCCTGTCAGCCACTTTGCTCTCCACCCACCCTGCCCTGTTTTTATTTTCTTCCCCTGCCCTGCATTCAGAGCCATGTCTGGAGTGTTTTGAAAGCTCACCATGTGCCTGAAGCTCATTTTTCTGGAAATGGCACAGCACTGGCCACTTAATATTCTTTCTCTCCACTATTGTTCTCTTTTGAGCTGAGTCAAGTGTCCTACAAGTCTGTTTGGGATCCATTTCCACCTCCATTACTCTATAGATATATCAGTTAGCCTCTTTTCAGTTTAAGGGGTTCTAACCTTGAGGGAATAAAAAACCCTTCAGATCTTTCCTTTGTACTTTCATTTGACTTCAGCCTGATTTTGGCCACAAACTAAATCATTCAAACATCGTCAATGTTGGCCTAGTCTTTGCTCTCCTGCCTGTCCCACCTCTAGTCCCGGGACCCCACATTTTTCTCTGTCTATGCTAGTCCTTGCCTAGAACATTACAGATAAAAGCATCAAAAGATAACCAAGCCTTTCTACTTAGAATCCTTAAAACCTTTTCATGGCTCCTAAACAGCAGCAGGGTAAAATTTATACTTTTTGGCATGGCCAATTGGTCTTTAATATGTGACTCTAGCATATTTTTTACAATCCAGTGTGGTGGGTGATTGCTTACACAGGATATGTACTTCCATACCACCAGATCTTTGCTCACATCAAAAGCTCTGCCCTGAAAACCCTTTTCCTTACCTATTCCTACAGCCTTCAAGGTCCAACTCAATGTGTCACTTCCTCTATACATTCAGCTTATACTCCACCCCCAAATTAATTTCTTCTTAACAGTTGTTTCAGTCAAGATAGGCCAGGTTATACTGCAGTAACAAATGGCTTCCAAATCTCAGTGACTTAAGTTTATTTCTCATTTACATTACATGTCCCTCTCAAGTCAGCTGTGCTTCTCCTCTGAATCATCTTCGTTGTGGGGCCCAGACCTACAAAGCAGTCTTTATCTGGGATGTTGCTGGTCAATTGACATAGAGAAAAGAAAATATAGTGAAACCAAGCAATGGCTCTTAGCTCAGAAATGAAGCATGTCAATTCTACTCTTATTTCATTGGCCACAAGAAATCCTATGTCATTAGTCAATGGGATGAGGAAGTATAATACATGCCCAGAGAGGAGCAGCTGGTATTTGGAATATTAATTCAATAAACTCAACAATTCCCCACAACACTATGACCATGTCACTATTATGTTTGTTATGTAGTTTTATTGGTTATTTTTATTTAATTTTTAAATTTTTTATTGCAGTAACATTAGTTTTGCAGTAACACTAGTAACATTTATATAAATTATAAACACTAGTAACATTATATAAATTTCAGGTGTACGTCATTATATTTCTATTCCTGTGGAGATTACATTATGTTCACCATCCAAAGACTAATTACAATCCACCACCACACACATGTGCCTAATCACACCTTTCACCCTCCTTCCTTCCCTCCTCCCCTCTGGTAGCCACCAATCCAATCTCTGTCTCTACGTGATTGTTTCTTGTTGTTTTTGTCTTCTACTTATGAGTAAGATCCTACGGTATTTGACTTTTTCCCTCTGACTTATTTCACTTAGCATAATACCCACAAGATCCATCCGTGTTGACACAAATGGCCGGATTTCATAATTTCTTATGGCTGAGTAGTATTCCGTTGTGTATATACCACATCTTCTTTATCCATTCATCCCTTGATGGGCACCTAGGTTGCTTCCAAGTCTCGGCTATTGTGAATAAGTCTGTGATGAATAGGGGTGCATGTATCTTTGTACATTCGTGTTTTCATGTTCTTTGGATAAATACCCAGCGGTGGTATAGCTGGATCATATGGTAATTCTATTCTTAATTTTTTGAGGCATCTCCATACTGTTTTCCATAGATGTCGAACCAATTTGCACTCCTACCAGCGGTGTATGAGAGTTCCCTTCTCTCCACATCCTCTCCAACACTTGTTGTTTTCTGCCTTGTTAATTATAGCCATTCTGATGGGAGTGAGGTGATATCTCATTGTAGTTTTGATTTGCATTTCCCTGATAGTTAATGATGTTGAATATCTTTTCATGTGCTTGTTGGCGATCCATATATCTTCTTTGGAGAAATGTCTGTTTAGATCTTTAGCCCATTTTTTAATTGGGTTGTTAGTTTTTTGGTTGTTGAGATGTGAGTTCTTTGTATATTTTGGTATTAACTCCTTATCAGATATATGGTTTGCAAATATCTTATCCCAGTTGTTACATTGTCTTTGCATTTTGTTGATGGTTTCCTACGCTGTGCAGAAGCTTTTTAGTTTGATTTAGTCCCATTTATTTATTTTTTCTATTGTTTCCCTTGCCTGGTAAGACATGGTACTTGAAAATATGCTGCTAAGACGGAAGTTGAATTGCATACTGACTATGCTTTCTCCTAGAAGTTCAATAGTTTCAGATCTTACATTCTAATCTTTAATCCATTTTGAATTGATTTTTGTGTATGGTGTAAGATAATGGTCTGCTTTCATTCTTTTGCATGTGGCTGTCCAGTTTTCCCATCACCATTTATTGAAGAACCTTTCGTTTCTCCAGTGAATGTTCTTAGCTCTCTTCTCCAAAATTAGCTGTTCATAGATTTCTGGGCTCTTGATTCTATTCCATTGATTGATCTGTGTGTCTGTTTTTTTGCCAGTACCATGCTGTTTTGGTTACTATAGCTTTGTAGTATATTTTGAAATCAGGGAGTGTGATACCTCTAGCTTTGTTCTTTTTTCTTAAGATTCCTTTGGCTATTTGGGGTCTTTTGTTGTTCCATATAAATTTTAGGATTCTTTGCTCTATTTCTGTGAAAAATGTTGTTGGAACTTTGATAGAGATTGCACTGCATCTGCTGATTGCTTCAGGAAGTATGGACATTTTAACTATGTTAATTCTTCCAGTCCAACAGCATGGAATATCTTTACATTTCTTTGTGTCTTTTTCAGTTCCTTTCAACAATGTTTTATAGTTTTCAGTGTACAGATGTTTCACCTCTTTGGTTAAGTTCATTGCTAGATATTTTATTCTGTTTCTTGCAATTGTAAATAAGATTGTGTACTTAATTTCTGTTTCTGCTACTTCATTGTTAGTGTATAGAAATCCAACGGAATTTTGTATGTTGATGTAGTATCGGGCAACTTTATGTATTTATTATTTCTAAAAGTTTTTTGGTAGATTCTTTAGGATTTTCTCTATATAAATCATGTCATCTGCAAATAAGGACAGTTTCAAATATTCCTTTCCAATCTGGATTCCTTTTATTCCTTTTTCTTGCATGATTTCTCTGGCTAGGACTTGCAATACTATGTAAATATGAGTGGTGAAAGTGGGCATCCTTCTCTGGTTCGTATTCTTATAGGGATAGCTTTCAGTTTTTCGCCATTGAGAATGATATTAGCTTTGGATTAGTCATATATAGCCTTTATTATGTTGAGGTACTTTCCTTCTTTACCCATTTGATTCAGAGTTTTTATTGTAAATGGATGCTGTATCTAGTCAATTGCTTTCTCTGCATCTATTGAGATGATCAAGTGGTTTTTATTCTTCATTTTGTTAATGTTTTGTATCATGTTGATCAATTTGTGGATGCTGAATCATCCCTGCATCCCTGGAATAAAGCCCATTTGATCATGGCATATGATCTTTTTAATGTCTTGTTGTATTCAATTTGCTAGTGTTTTGTTGAGGATTTTTGCATTAATGTTCATCAGTGATATTGGCCTGTAATTTTCTTTTTTTGTGCTGTCCTTGTCTGGTTTTGGTATCAGGGTAATGATGGCTTTGTAGAATGAATTAGGAAGCTTCCTCTCCACTTTGATTTTTTGGAAGAGTTTGAGAAGGATAGGTATTAAGTCTTCTTTGAATGTTTGGTAGAATTCACCAGGGAAGTCATCTGGTCCTCGATTTTCATTTGGGAGGTTATTGATTACTGTTTCGATCTCCTTACTGATGACTGGTCTATTCAAATTTTCTATTTTTTCTTGATTCAGTTTTGGAAGGTTGTATGATTCTAGGAATTTATCTTTTTCTTCTAGATTATCCAATTTGTTGACATATAGTTTTTCTCAGTATTGTCTTATAATCTTTTGTATCTCTGAGGTGTCCATTGTAATGTCTCCTCTTTCATTTCTAATTTTAATTATTTGAGTCTTCTCTCTTTTTTCTTGGTGAGTCTAGCTAAAGGTTTGTTAATTTTGTTTGTCTTTTCAAAGAACCAGCTCTTGGTTTCAATGATTTTTTGAATTGTTTTTTTAGTGTCTATTTCATTTATTTCTGCTCTGATTTTTATGTTTTCCTTCCTTCTACTGATTTTGGGCTTTGTTTGTTCTTCTTTTTCCAGGTCCTTTCGATGCACTGTTAGATTGTTTATTTGAGATTTTTCTTGTTTGTTGAGGTAGGCCTGTCTTGCTATTTATGTCCCTCTTAGAATCTCTTTTGCTGTATCCCATAAATTTTGCCATGTTGTATTTTCATTTTCATTTCTCTCCAGGTGTTTTTTGATTTCCCCTTTCATTTCTGCATTGACCCAATCATTGTTCAGTAGCATTTTGTTTAATCTCCACAGATTTGTGGCTTTTCTAATTTTCTTCCTGTAGTTGATTTCTAGTTTCATACCATTGTGGTCAGAAAAATACTTGGTATTATTTCGATCTTCTTAAATTTATTGAGACTTGTTTTGTGGCCTAATATGTCATCTATCCTGGAGAATGTTCCATGGGCATTTGAAAAGAATGTGTATTCTGTGGTTTTGGGATGAAATGTTCTTTGTATCTACTAAGTCCATCTAGTTAAATGTGTTGTTAAAGGCCAACGTTTCCTTACTGAGCTTCTGTTTGTACGATCTATTCACGGGTGTAAGTGGAGTGTTAAGATCTCCTACTATTATTGTGGTACTGTCTATTTCTCCTTTTATATCTGTTAATAATTGCTTTATACATTTAGGTGCTTCTATGTTAGGTGCATAGATATTTACAAGTGTTATATCCTCTTGTTGGAGTGTTCCCTTTGTCATTATGTAGTGCCCTTCTTTGTCTCTTGTTACAGTTTTTGTTTTAACGTCTATTTTGTCTGATATAGGTATTGTTACTCCAGCTTTCTTTTCGTTGCTATTTGCATAGAGTATCTTTTTCCATCCCTTCACTTTCAATTTGTGAATGTCTAGGTCTGAAGTGTGTCTCCTGTGTGCAGCATATATATGTGGGTCTTTTTTTTTTTATCCAATCAGGCACTCTAACCTTTTGATGGGAGTTTAGTTCATTGACATTTAAAGTAGGTATTGATAAGTATGTACTTATTTCCATTTTGTTACTTTTTTTCTCAGTGTTTTATTAGTTCTTCTCTGTTCCTTTCTTCTTCTCTTGCTCTCTTCCCTTGTGGTTTGACGGCTTTCTTTACTATTATGTTTGGGTTCCTTTCTCTTAATTATTTGTGTATTAATTATATGTTTCTGGTTTGTGATTATCATGAGGTTCATATATAATAACGTATGCATACAGCAATCTATATGAAATTGATGGTCTCTTTATTTTGACCTCTTGTTAAAAGCTCTACTCTTTTTACTCCCCTCCTCCCACATTTTACATTTCTGATATCATATCTAACCTCTTTTCTGTGTGTGTGTATCCATTACCCTCTTATCATGGAAATAGGTAATTTTAGTACTTTTATCTTTTGACCTTCCTATTATCTTCATAGGTGGTCGATCTTCTACCTTTACTGTATTTTTGCCTTTACCAGTGATTTTATTGCTTTTTTTTTGATAATTTTCTTATTCTTATTTGTGGTCTTCTCTTTCCCACTTAAATAAGTCCCTTTAGCATTTCTTGTAAGTCTGGTTTCTTGGTGATAAACTCCTTTAATTTTTACTTGTCTGGGAAACTCTTTCTCTCTCCTTCAATTCTGAATAACCTTGCCCTGTACAGTATTCTTTGCTGTAGGTTTTTTCCTTTCAGCACTTTAAATATATCATGCCACTCCCTTCTAGCCTGTAAGGTTTCTGCTGAGAAGTCAACTGATAGCCTTATTGGGTTTCCTTTGTGTGTTACTTGTTGCTTTTCTCTTGTGGCTTTTAGGATTCTCTTTTTATCTTTAATTCTTGACATTGTATAATAATGTGTCTTGGGGTGGCCCTCTTTGGTTTCATCTTGTTTGGTACTCTCTGTACTTCCTGTACCTGGATGCCTGTTTCCTTCCTTAGGTTAGGAAAGTTTTCAGGTTTTATTTCTTCAGATAGGTTCTCTGCCCCTTTGTCTCTCTCTTCTCCTGAGACAGACACCTATAATACGAATGTTGGTGTGCTTGATGTTGTTCTCAAGGTCCCTAAGACTGTCCTTGTTCTTTTTAATTCTTTTTTCTTTTATCTTTTCAGCTTGGGTGATTTCCTATAGTCTTTCATCTAGCTCACTGATCTGTTCTTCTGTACCATCTACTCTGCTATTGAGTCCCTCGAGTGAATTTTTCATTTCTAGTATTGTATTCTTCATTTCTGATTGGTTCTTTTTTATATTTTCCAGTTCTTTGTTGACGTTTCACTGAGTTCATCCATTCTTCTCCCAAGACCAGTGAGCATCCTTATGACTTTTTGTTTGAACTCTTTGTCAGGTAGGTCGTTTATTTCTGTTTCATTTAGTTCTTTTTCTGGGATTTTGTCCTGTTACCTTACTTGGAATGTATTCTGTTGCCTCCTCACTTTGCCTCTTTGCCATTGCTTATATCTGTGTATCAGGTAGGTCGGCTATGTCTCCTGATCTTGGAGAAGTGGCATTATGTAAGAGTTGCCTTATGAGATCCAGGATTCTTCTTCCCTCTCGTCACCAGTTCCAAACATTCCAGGGGTGTCCCCTGTGTGAGCTACATTTTTCCTTCTGTTGTGGCAGGGTTGCTCTTGTTGCAAGTATCCAGGGAGCATAGGCTTTCTCTCTGGCTGGCTGGTTGTAATGCCCATCTGGTTACTGTGGACCCTTCAGTCCCTTTCTCGGGCATGAGAGCCCTAGCACAGTTGGCTGCAAGGTCTAGTAGCACATTCCTGTTACAGTTTTCCTGTTGAGTGAGTAGACCCACAGCATAGCTGGTTGCTAGGCTCAGGGGCTTATGATTGCTGTAGGCCTCTGGCCTGCAAGCCTCTTGTGAGCTCTCTCAGGATTGCAGCTGAGTGGAGCTGGTCCCAGGCATGGGAGCACCCAGTTGTTTCATGCTTTTGAAGGAGGGGCTGACCCCCTATGTGGCTGTTTGAGAAGCACAAGTCTTCTACAACTGACAAGCCTCACTGCTCACATGGCCGCACACACTGACAACACAGTCCTGTCCCGTCCACATGCCCCACACCCTGAAGTGGACCTAGTTACCCCACTGCCGAGACCCCACACACTCCACCCTCTTCTCACACATGCCCTGCCCTGAAGAGGCAGACCCACTCACCCAGCTGCAGAGGATCTAGTCACCCAGCTGATGTTGGCCCACAAGTTGCCCAGGGCCTTGCTGATGGGTGGGGACAGTCCCTAGGGTGGGCTGCCTGCCCTGGCTGAGCTGGATTAAATCAGTGCTCTCGTGAGTGGGGCAGACCCTTGGGCTAACGGGCCAGTGGGAGAACTCCAATGGCCTCTGCCAGTGTCTGCGTCAGCATGCCTATGCCTGTACTAGGTCACAATAATGGCTGCCTTCAATGTCTCAGTGTTTGGAGAGGTCTCACCTCGCTGAGATGCACCCACCCAGAGCCTGTCAGGTGAGTTCCTTTTCAAGAAAGGACTTTCCACCTTTCTTTCTGGTGATTTTAGGTTGCTTTCTAAAGTGGATGAATTTGTGCATGGGCATTTAAGAGCTGGCCTTTTTCTTCTTACATCCAATAGCTTTTCTGGGGCTATTAACTATTGTAATCAATAGCCAGTAAGGCCAGATATTATGACAGTTATCTCAGTTGTGCTCAGTCTAAAGGATACTTATAGCATTAACTTGCCCCCACTTAAATCCCCCACTCCTCCAGGAAAGGGTGCGTACCTTAGGATTGCTCCTGGTTGGCCGTGAATTGCTGCGGCTCATGAAGGTGGTATTTTTTCCTCTCCAGAAAGGAATTTCTGCATCTTCCACCTGAGTCAGGACTATCCCTTGTTGTGGGGGTTCTTTTTATCCAGTTTTCAGTTCTTTCTCAGGAGTAATTGGTCCAAGATTAGCTGTAAATTGGTCTTGTCTGTGGGAGGAGGTGAGTTCAGAGTTCGCCTATGCCACTATCTTGACTCAAGTCCAGTGTTATTGTTTATATATCTTGTCTCTCTGAAGTATGAATTTGTTAAGAGCAGGGAATGCATTTTATTCATGTATTTATTTCTACAGTTAATACTGTACCATCAAGGCACATAAGAACTGCTTAATAATTATTTGTTGACTAGCTGGAAAGATAAATGAATAAATAATTTTTGACTTGAATCCAGTTGGGACATTTGCAAAAAAAAAAAGCCCACAAAAAACTCCCAAACCTACTCTATTTAAAATTGCTCAGTGTCTTGGGGAAATATATTTTTGATGAGATATCCTATGTTTTCTTTTGGACCTTATGCCTCTGAATTATTTTCACAAAATATGAAATCTTTGGGAGCCAGTTGGCATCATCATTAGTCACTGGAAATCATCCATTTGACACCAGCAAAAACACAAGCATGCCACATTTCTTGCAAGGGCTCTAAGTTAGTAAAACACCCAGCAGTGAGAATACATCATTGTCCTTTCTGTTCAGAGATAACACAGATGATGCTCGACCCTTCTCCTGTTTGGATGTGGAGGAGCAGTCTCATACAAATGAACCTTGGAGTACTAAATCAAATTTGTTGATAGGACTGGGCTAGCCTCACATAAATGACTGTGTAAATGATGTTGCTACAAGTGACTCTGAAAAGCTTTTCCTGCTTCCAAATGATCTATCCTATAGTGTGTCAGGACCTCAAATTTCCCCATAAGAATGACTACCATGTTGGATTCAGTGTTTGGTGGTTCCACCTTGCTTTTTATCCTTTCTCTGTGTCCCTCCTTAGAGGCAGCTTGGTTCTTTTTTCCCATTCTCTAATGCAGGCATCTTACATTTTTATAATTTAATTTGGGTTGAGAAATGTAATTTATGCAACAAAAATCTGTAAAGTGTATACTGGGTTTAAGGCACTGGGCCTTCTCTTAATAAGTTCACAATCTAGAGGGAATGACAGACAAGTAAACCAAAAATATCATCCTAGGCTCCAGCCAGCTCACAAAAGGCTAAAATGATCTTCCTCACCTTCATGCTACATATCATACAGAGATACCTGGTGGTGTCTTAGTCTCAGATATTTATTGCCGAGCTACACAATATCCATTTATCCTTCAAAACTTAAATGTCATCTTCTCCTGACCACCCCCACCTTATAGATGGCCCATGTCTATGCATCCTAGGAATGCCTCTATAATAGCATTTAGATTTTTTTAGAATGTTAATTTCAAGTGGAAGAGTAAAGCAATGAGTATAGGTGGACAGAGGGCATTTCTGGTGGCGAGAAATGATAAAGACTATAACCTGAACATTTTGCAGTTAGAATTCAGTGTGACAGGAGGAAGTAGAAATAGTAGGATCTGTCTGCTTGCATGTGGTGGCGAGTCTGAAGGGAAGGAGGAAATAAAGGAGTCTAGGAAAACTAGCAGGTTTCTCACTTGGGTAAATAATTACATAGTAGTATCATCTACGCAGATGAAGCGAAGTACCAGGTTAAGGGGCTGAAGAGGAAGAGAGGTTTGGGTGGGAGATGAAAAGAGAAGTTTTAAAACATTGGATTTAAGGAGTTTATATGACACTTAAATGGTGATATGGTGATGTCTAGTAGGTAACTGAGTTAACAGGTTTGGAGTTCAGGAAACTTGTAGTCAATAAAAGGATTTGGTAACTACCAGTGCATACATACAGATTTCAATTAAATTCAGTGGAGGGAGAGAGAGAAATTGAAGGAAAGAGAAAGAGAGAGAGAGAGGTTATTAAAATTGTGATCTGAGAAGAGAAAACAAGAGGTCTGTGTCAGTCAAGGTTTTAGTTCCAAGTAATAGAAATTGAGACTGAACCCTGAGAGATTTAACTAGAATCTCCAGGACAGCAGGACGACAAAGTATGGAGTTTACACAGCTGGGATAAGTGCTCCAAATTATGCCAGATAACTGGCTTGTTGCAGATCCCATTGCTACTAGTAGTTTACCAACTTTACCAACCCTGAGCCACTTTTCACCAAGATGGATTTAGCAAGTTTCCTGCTTCATTCTGTTGTTAGTTTCTGTATCAGTCAGGGTTATGATAGGAAATAGATGGCACACTCAAAAGGGTCACCAAAGAGAATTTAAAGGAGAGACTATTCAAAGGAATAAGAAAGGATGGTGAAGCACACAGGAGCTGGCAACAGGGGGAAGACTTTACCACCCCTGCTAGGTCTGAAGGGTGCAGTTACAACAACCCAGCAAGACCTAGTACCATAGGAGAGAGGCTATGGCCTTACCTAGAGGAATACAGCCATTGCCAAATTGCAACTCAGCAAGGAAGAAGCGGGAGGAATAGATACGTCAACCTCACTCTCTTCTGACCCTCTGATCTGCCAGTGTCTCTCATTGGACAAACAAATGGGAAGGCAGCTAGATAAGGAAGCCCAGGGGATGTGGTGTCTAGAAGTCAGATTCTGGGGCACAGAGCAGGGTGGAGATGGGTGGAAAATGAATCCAGAGGGATAAATGAGAATATCCAGCACAGCTTCCAATTCAAATCGTGATTGGCAGAGTCTGTATTATGCGACCATGGCTTGGTTTCCAGGGAACCTGGGGAGGCAAACCATTGGCATTTTCAGAATGCATACAGGCTATGTTCAAATGATAGGGGAGGAAGTTCAGCCATAAATAATGACAACTGTCCCCTCAATGGTTAAGGATAGGGCCCTGGGAAAAACCAACATTCAAGATAGAGGCATGTAAAGAGTACACTTTGAAAGGCAACTAAAATGGTGTGACCAAGGAGGAAGAAAGGAAGACCAGAGTCAGATAAGCAGAATCACCAATGTGAGAGGCTCAGAGGGGTTGACTGAGACAAGAGCTGTTTCTGTGGGGTGATAGGTACGGAAACTATATCACTAAAAAGTGAATGAGAGGTGATGAGGTGCCGAAAATGAATGTATATTACTCTTTTTAGAAGCTTGGCACTTTTTGAAAAGGAGAGAGACAGAATGATCACTTGTTTGGGGATAATCATGAATTTGGATGAGGTTTTTTGTTTGTTTTGCTGAGGAAGATTCTCCCTGAGCTAACATCTGTTGCTAATCTTCCTCATTTTTCTTTTATGTGAGCTGCCACCACAGCATGGCCACTAACAGACGAGTGGTATAGGTCCATGCCTGGGATCCAAACCTGGGCCGCCGAAGCAGAGCACAGGGAACTTAACCTCTAGGCCACTGGGGCTGGCCCTTGAAAGGGGATTTAAAAAAAAATTATTTATTTATTTTAAAATTTTTTTATTGTGCTCTAAATAGTTTATAACATTGTGAAATTTCGGTTTTGTATTAATATTTGTCAAACACCATGTAAATGTGCCCCTGCACCCCTTGTGCCCACCATCCCCCCTTTTCCCCCTGGTAACCACTAAGTTGTTCTCTTTGTCTATAAGTTTGTTTATATTCCACATATGAGTGAAATCATATGGTGTTTGTCTTTCTCTGTCTGGCTTATTTCGCTTAACGTGATGCGCTCAAGGTCCATCCACGTGGTTGTGAATAGGATGGTTCTGTCTTTTTTTATTGGCTTAGTATTCCATTGTATATATATATACCACATCTTCTTTATCCAATCATCAGTCATTTGGCACTTGGGTTGCTTCCACTTCTTGGCTATTGTGAATAATGCTACAATGAACATAGGGGTGCATACGCCTCTTTGTATTGTTGATTTCAAGTTCTTTGGGTAAATACCCAGTAGTGGGATAGCTGGGTCATATGGTAATTCTACTTTTAGTTTTTTGAGAAATCTCTATACTGTTTTCCAAAGTGGCTGCACCAGTTTGCATTCCCACCAGCAGTGGATGTGGGTTCCTTTTTCTCCACAACCTCTCCAACATTTATTATTTTTTGTCTTGGTGATTATAGCCATTCTAATGGGCATAAGATGATATCTAAGTGTCATTTTGATTTACATCTCTCTGATGATTAGTGATGTGGAGCATCTTTTCATGTGCGTATTGGCTATCTGTATACCTTTGGAAAAATGTCTGTTCATATCCTCTGCCCACTTTTTGATTGGGTTGTTTATTTTTTTGTAGTTCAGTTGTGTGAGCTCTTTATTATTATTATAATATTATTTATTATGGAGATTAACCCCTTATCGGATATATGATTTGCAAATATTTTCTCCAGTTGGTGGGTTGTTTTTTCATTTTGATCTTGGTTTCCTTTGCCTTCCAGAAGCTCTTTAGTCTGATGAAGTCCCACTTGTTTGTTTTTTCTTTTGTTTCCCTCGTCTGAGTGGACATCGTATTTGTAAAGATCCTTTTAAGGCAGATGTCTTAAAAGTGTACTGCCTATATTTTCTTCCAGAAGTTTTATGGTTTCCAGTCTTACCTTCAAGTCTTTGATCCATTTTGAGCCTATTTTTTGTGTATGGAGAAAGATAATGATCTACTTTCATTTGCATGTGGCTGTCCAGTTTTCCCAGCACTATTTATTGAAGATGCTTTCCTTTCTCCATTGTATGTTCTTGGCTCTTTTGTTGAAGATTAGTTGTCCGTATATGTGTGGTTTTATTTCTGGGCTTTCAATTCTGTTCCATTGATCTGTGTGCCTGTTTTTGTACCAGTACCATGCTGTTTTGATTACTATAGCTTTGTAATATGTTTTGAAGTAGCGGATTGCAATGCCACCAGCTTTGTTCTTGTTTCTCAGGATTGCTTTGGCTATTTGTGGTCTTTTGTTGCTCCATATGAATTTTAAGATTCTTTGTTCTATTTCTGTGAAGAATGTCATGGGGATTCTGATTGGGATTGCATTGAATCTGTGGGTTGTTTTAGGTAGTATGGCCATTTTAACTATATTTATTCCTCCAATTCATGTCCATGGAATATCTTTCCATTTCTTTATGTCATTATCACTTTCTTTCAGTGATCTCTTATAGTTTTCCTTGTAGAGGTCTTTCACCTCCTTGGTTAAATTTATTCCTAGATATTTTATTCTTTTTGTTGCAATTGTAAACAAGGTTGTATTCTTGAGTTCTTGTTCTGTTAGTTCATTATTAGAGTATAGAAGTGCCACTGATTTTTGTACATTGACTTTGTATCCTGAAACTTTGCTGTAGTTGTCAATTATTACTAATAGTTTTCCAATGGATTCCTTAAGGTTTTGTCTACATAAAATCATGTCATCTACAAAGAGCAAGAGTTTCACTTCTTCAGTGTGTATTTGGATTCCTTTTATTTATTTTTCCTGCCTAATTGCTCTGGCCAAAACATCTAGTACTATGTTGAATAACAGTGGTAAGAGTGGGTACCCTTGTCTTGTTCCTGTTCTCTGTGGGATGGCTGTCAGTTTTTCCCCATTGGGTATGATGTTGCAAGTGGGTTTGTCGTATATGGCCTTTATTATGTTGAGGTATTTTCCTTCTATACCTATTTTATTGAGAGTTTTTATCATGAACAGATGTTGGATCTTGTCAAATGCTTACTCTGCATGTATGGAGATGATCATGTGGTTTTTGTTCTACCTTTTGTTAATATGGTGTATCACATTGACTGATTTGTAGATGTTGAACCATCCCTATGTGCCTGGTATGAATCCCACTGGATCATGGTGTATGATCTTTTTAATATATTGTTGTATTCAGTTTGCCAATGTTCTGTTGAGGATTTTTGCATCTATGTTCATCAGAGATATTGGACTGTAATTTTCCTTCTTTGTGTTGTCCTGGTCTGGTTTTGGGATCAGGGTGATGTTGGCCTCATAGAATGTGTTAGGAATATTTCTGTCTTCCTCAATTTTTTGGAATAGTTTGAGAAAAATAGGTAATAAATTGTCTTTGAATGTTTGGTAGAATTCTCATGAGAAGCTGTCTGGTCCTGGGCTTTTATTTTTGGGGAGGTTTTTGATTACTGTTTCAATTTCTTTACTTGTGATTGGTCTATTCAGAGTCTCCATTGAAAGAGGATTTTTTTTAAAGAAGAGGAAACTTGAGTCTTGCTTCTGTGTATGGAAAGAGCTTGTGAATAAAGAGATAGGGAAGATATATTATCCACCACCAAGAGAGAGCTCCTTTTACTCTTTCTCACCTGTCTATGCTTTATCTTTCTGTCTACCTACCTCTCTTTTTAATTTTATTAAATGGGATTATCCCAACTACACTATTCATGGTTCACATTTTTTCACTTTTTTTCATATAAATAAGTATATATTACTATCATAATTTTTTTCCCACTTATTGAGAAAAAGTTTTCAATTATAATTGTATGTATTTAAAGTGTACAATGTGATGATTCGACATACATATACATTGTGGAATGATTACCAAGATCAAAATAATTAACACATCCATCACCTCACACAGTTACTCTTTTTTTTCTTTTTTTGTCCTGAAAATGCTTAAGATCTACTCTCAGCAGCTTTCAAGTATACAATACTTTATTATTAACTATAGTCACAATGCTGTACATCAGATCTTCAGAATTTATTATTTTTATAACTGAACGTTTGTACCCTTTGACCTACATCTCCTCATTTTTCCCTCCCCTCAGTCCCTGGAAACCATCATTCTATTCTTTGTTACTATGAAGTCAACTTTTTAGAAAATGATTCTACATATGAGTGATACTATATAATATTTGCTTTTCTCTGTCTAGCCTATTGCACTTAGCATAATGCCTTCCAGGTGCATCCATGTTGTTGCAAATGGCAGAATTTCCTTCTTTTGTATGGCTGAATAAGATTCCATTGTATCATCATATAGCACATTTTCTTTATTCATTCATCTATCGAAGGACATTTAGATTGTTTCCATATCTTGGCTATTGTGAATAATGCTGCAATGAACATGGGAGTGCAGATATCTCTTTGAGGTCCTAACTTCATTTCCTTCAGATATGTACTCCAGAGTGGGATTACTGGATCCTATGGTAATTCTATTTTTAATTTTTTGAGGAACCTCCATACTTTTTTCCATAATGGCTGCACCAGTTTGCATTCTCACCAACAGTGAATAAGGGTTCCCTTTCCTCCACATCCTTGCCGATATTGGCCATTTGTATGTCTTCTTTAGAAAAATGTCTATTCAGATCCTTTGACCATTTAAAAATTGGATTATTTGCTTTTTTGTTGCTGAGTTGTATGAGTTCTTCATATATTTTGGATATTAAGCCATTATCAGATATATGGTTTGCAAATATTTTCTCTCATTCGATAGGCTGCCTTTTTAATTTATCATTGTTTCCTTTGCTGTGCAGAAGTTATTTAGTTTGATGTAGTCTTACTTGTTTATTTTGGCTTTTGTTGCCTGTGGTTTTGCTATTTTGTCCAAGAAATCATTGCCAAGACCAATGTCAAGGAGCTTTCCCCCTGTGTTTTCTTCTAGGAGTTTTACAGTTTTAGGTCTTACATTAAGTCTTTAATCCATTTTGGATTAATTTTTTGTGAATGGTGTAAGATAGAGGTCCAATGTAATCTTTTGCATGTAAATACCAAGTTTGCCCAACACCATTTATCGAAGGGACTATCCTTTTCCCATTATGTGTTCTTGGTATGCTTGTCAAAAATTAGTTGTCAAAAATTAGTCATATATGTGTGGGTTTATTTCTGGGCTCTCTATTCTGTTCCGCTGGTCTATATGCCTGTTTTTATGTTAGTACCATACTGTTTTGATTTCTATAGCTTTGTAATATAGTTTTAAATCAGGAAGCATGCTCTTCTACAAATAAGTATGACCATCAGCTCTGGGTAGATCTATAGCTTTTCTGATTGAGACTTTCATTGCTTCATTATGGCTGACCTAAACTTGGGGATGAGGTGGATGAGGCAGGAATAGGGTGGGTAAGGTAAGATTATTTAATAACAGTTTAACATCGTGTTGAAATCAAGAGATATGATAGTTCCTATCCAAAAGTAGGTGTATTTGGTAGATTAAAGATGCCTCCAAATTCTTAGAACCTTTTCCAATCGAGAGTTTGGTTCTGTGACCCTTGAATCGGGCAGTTTCTATGACTGATTGACCAATAAAATATGGTGGCAGTGACACTGTGTCAGTTTCCGTCCCAGGCTTTAAGCTCCTGGCGATTTCCACTTCCTGACTCTTGGAACACTCTCTCTGGTAACTCTGAACCACCATGTATGAAACCAACTACCCTGAGACCACCAGGCTGGACAGGCTGAATATGGGCTCTCTGGTTGAGAGTTGCAGCTGAACCCAGCCTTCCAGCCATCCCTGCCAAGGTGCCAGATATGTGAGTGAAGGTATTTTGGGCTCTCCAGATCAGCCCAATTGCCAATTGAATATCACTACGTGACCTGCGTTGACACCACATGGAGCAGAAGACTCATCCAGCTGAGCCCTGCTTGAATTTCTGCCTCACAAAATTCTGAGGCATTTACAAAAAAGTTACCATTTTACACAGCTGAATTTACAGGTAATTTGTTATACAGCAATAGATAACTAAAACTGTGGACTGAAAGAGTATATCTCAAACTTTTAAAGAGTGAAACTAATTTTTAAGTAAAATTTATTAACAATTTCAATATTGAAAAAACCTTCTTAATCTGTTAATTAAAAAATGCTTAATCCCCAAAGCTACTACAATTTCACAATTGCTTTAAAATGAATATGTAATTTATTAACCAAACAGCCTCTACATATATCTGAAAAAATAGTAGTACCTATATGTATGAGACATATGAAAGTGTTTAGATTTGTGAAGCCTCATACTTATTGCACAGAAACCCAAAGACCTATGGCCCATTGCTCTTAGAGACCAAACGAATTCTACTTGTCTTGGTAGATGTAAAAAATTGGATATGATTCAGAAGCTAGTAGAACCAGCCCATTGAAGCCCAATGATAAATTGATGATTTATCATTGAAAGATTTTTCTCTGTAGGCCTGAGTTCATAAACTGACTGCAAAAAGATTAGTATCTAGGCAATGGGTATAAAATATATATATTTATCTCACATACACATATATTGCATGTTGTTCAAAAATTAGTACTGTGATTATTTTCATCCTTTCATATTTCCAGGAGTTATTTTCAGAATACCCTAGTTGACCACTGAATATATTATAGGTACTTATAAATTCTCATAATATCATTTTACCTTTGACACTTGCTTTGATCAAATATTGCTTTAAAATATCTCATACTGGAGAATGAGAAGCCTTCTCTAGAAAAGTAAGTAAAGAAGAATACTAGTTTTTTTCCCTTTAAAGGTAGAATGTCTGATTTTAAGCTAGTTCAACATTGTAGTTGCATCCAATATCAGTGTAATTTCTTTTACATTACTTGGTATTATGTGTCTGGTATATTTTCAGAGCAGTTTGAAAAGCAATTGAGTAGACTGTGTAAGTGTTCTTTCCACTGAGCATTACCTGCTACAAATGGATTATATAATAAGACCATTTACCTCTGTGGAATTCAGTGTGTGATAGATAGATCTACTAAATTTGCTCCTGGCCTCCTATAACCCAAAGAATGTAAGCTTAAAACTAGGAAAAAAGCAATATCTGAGACTAAATCTGCTGATGTTGAACACTTACCTACAAGATGAATGTAGCTAAACACATGAACCTATCTGAAAATAAAAGGAAGATAGCTCATAAAATAGTATTGGGACTTTTGACTATTCACTTGGAAAGAAAAAGTTGGTTTCTTCCTCATACCATTAGCAAAAGTAAGTTCCAAAAGGATTAAATATTTAAATGTGAAAAATAACACCATATAATTATTATAGGAAAAATAGAAAAATCATTTTAAATTTTTGGAGGAGGTGAAGGATTTTCTTAGTTTGTCCCCAAAGTTTTACTACATTAAAGAAAAATTGGACCAGTCCAATCATATAGAAATTATGATAATAATAATAAAATCATTGGCATGACAAAACTAAAACAAATTTAAAAAAACACATAACAAGCAAAGATGCCACAGGCTTAGGAACATATTCTTATTATGAGAAGATATTTTACAAATTATCTCTCCTATTATCTAAGATAAACACTTAGAAAAATGTGCACAAGGTTTAATTAGACAATTTTCAAAAGGGAAAATTCATATAGAGGACAATAAACAAGAGAATATGCTTAATTTCACAATAATTAGAGAAGTACAAATTAAAATGATAATATGGTGGTATTTTTTTCAGTTATCATACTGTCAAAGATGAAAGAGATTGCTAACAGAATGGATGAAGATGTGAGGAAAGAGACAATCTCTTGCATTGTGGAGGTAGTCTAAATCAACTAGCCTTTCTAAAAGGCAAGATTGTATTAAAATATGTTTACCATTTTTGATCCAAGAATTCACTTCTAGGTAATTAGTTTGAAGAAATAATCATATAAGTATCCAAAGGGTGTTTTATTTCAGTGTTGTATATAATAACAAAACTGGTATGAACCCAAATGTCTACCCACACAATAGAAAAATAGGTGTTCATTGTAAAGAACAAGCTAAATGTCCATTGATAGATGAATGGATAAAGAAATCATTGAGCCAGCACTGATGGCCTAGAAGTTAAAGTTCATGGTGCTGTGTTTCAGTGGCCTGGGTTCGGTTCCTGGGTGTGGAACCACACCACACTTGTCTGTCAGGAGCCATGCCGTGGTGGTGGCTCACATAGAAGAACCAGAAGAACTTGCAACCATACACAACTATGTACTGGGGCTTTGGTAGGGGGAGGAAGGAAAAAGGAGGAAGATTGGTAACAGATGTTAGCTTAGGGCAAATCTTCCCCTATGAAAAAAAAGAAAGAAATCATGATATATTTACACAGTGGAATATTATTCTGCCTTAAAAAAGGAGATCTTGTCATTTGTGACAACATGGATGAACCTGTAGGACATTATGTTAATTAGATAAGCCAGATACAGATAAAAAAATACTGCATGATCTCACTATGTGGGATCTAAAAAAGGTCAAATACATAGAAGTAGACAGTAAGGTGGTTACCAGGGGTGAGGAGGTGTGAGAAATGGGGAGATGTTGGTCAACGGGTACGAAGTTGCAGTTATGTAAGATGAATAAGTCTAGACATCTAATGTATAGCATCATGACTATAATTAATAATACTGTGTTGAAGACTGGAGATTTGCTAAGAGAGAAGATTTCAGGTGCTGTCACCATATGTACAGAAAGGTAGCCATGTGAGGAGATGATATGTTAATTAGCTTCATTGAGGTAATCTTTTCACTATGTGTGTGTATGTGTATATATATATATATAGGAAATCATCTTGTTATATACCTTAAATATATACAATTTTTATTAAAAATAAAAGATTAAAAATTAAAGGACAAGCTATATTCATAGGCACTGACATGAGAATAATACCACCATCTACTAAGTACTTTTTAAAACGGCTGCAGTGTATTATGCATGGAATAAGCACATTTAGTTTACATGCATATAAAAGTTAGCATGACTAACACCAGATAGATAGCAGAGAGGTTTCTCTTGGAGGTGGATGAGACTTTGCTTTTATTTTTTAAATTTTTGTGTTTAATTTTCTTTACAGTGAATTTGTATTACTTTGAACTGTGAAAAGATACTGAGGGTTTGCATTTTGAACAAAACTGAAAATTAAGGGTAACTGTTTTCCATGAAGTACCAGAATTTTACACAGTCATCTTGGATCCCCTGGGCTTTGTTTTAATTACTGTAAATAACTAAGGTAGACAAGAAATCCTTGGCCTGAAGAGTCTTCACAGAGAAGAAAAATGGAGAGGATAAAAACCTGCCTGATTTTAGCCCTTTTGAAAGACACTCACAACTTTGTCCAGATCAGATTGGACTGTTGTACACACACCTTGACAGTGGCTTTTTTGGGGAGGGGGCATGATTAAATTCTTCCCTCCTCGCTCCCTCCTCACCCCCATTTTTTACTTCTTTTTTTGCTCTCTGTTAAACAGTAGCATTATAACAAACATAGGTACTTGAGACCTTCCTCTCAAGGACCTCTGGACAACACCTTGTTTTGCATATTCAAAGGATCAAAATAAACAAATAACCCACACCAAATTCAATTTAAGGCAGCTGTAATGATAGCAAGCCTCACCCAAAATATTGGTGGGCAAAGGCCTTTTTCAGGTTAGCATCGGCTGCAGAGAAGATCTGTGAATAGCTGCCATTAGAGAAAGGAGGTCACCAAAAGGTTGGCTTTGCCAAGTCCCTCTGTCTCCCTTCCCTTCTCCTTTCAATAAATAATCACAGTGCTGCTTTTTGCTTGGAGGTGTAAGGTCTATGCAGTGGTTCTGAATCAGGGATGCATATCAGAACTTTGGGAAGATTTTTAGAAATAAAGATGACTGGGAAGTACCTCTAAGAGGTCTGGCTGGGTTGCCAGAATCTATTTCATTTTATACGTTCCTTAGGTGATTCTCATGGTCAGCCAGCAGTGGCAACCATTGGAAGCCATAGCTCATTGTGTAAATCTGCAAAGCTTTGAAGACCTGGAGACTCAGTAGGGCCCTAGAGATGCCTTTCAGAACTCGTTTCTTTATAAATCATCTTATGAAAGTATGTTTTTGGTCTTCTCTCCAATAAGCAGTAAGCTCTTCCTTCTCTGAATGCTTATGATAATTATGATAATGTATATACTACATTACTCAAATGGTACCCTGATCTGGCATTATGCCACTAATTCATGTATTTAACGAATACTTAATTTAGCATCTACCACATTCTAGGCTCTATTACAGGGTTTGGTTAGTATTTACTGTTTCTGATTATGTTTTATATCTATCCCTGTAGGTACTGTGTTCATCTCAAACCATTATAACAAGGATTTTACATGTCTGTCTGCCCATCCCACTATTGCTGAGTTCAGGGATTGTGTCTTATTTATATTTGTGCTTCTAATGCTTAGCGCCATCCTTGGCATTTAGTTAGTGCTCAATGAATATTAGTTTATGTTATTATCCTTAAGAGAGTGGGGAGAACAGATGGTGTGTTCTAGGACTAACAGGTCAGTGATGACTATTCAGCATGGCTAGTACATAACAGGCATGGGAGAAGGTGGTAGGAGTTTGAATAGGCAAGCAAGGCCAGACCAGGAAGAGTCTTATATGCTGTGCTAAGAAGTTTTGATTTTATATACAGTGGTGAGTCTATGGTCTGAATGTTTGTGTTCCCCCAAAATGCATATGTTGAAACCCTAATGCTCAAGGTGGTGGTTTTAGGAGGTGGAGCCTGTGAGAGGAGATTTGGTCATGAGGGCAGAGCCCTCATGAAAGAGATTAGTTCTTTTATACAAGAGGCCCCAGAGAGATCCCTGGCCCCTTTCCACAACTTGAGGACACAGTGAGAAGTCAACAGTCTACAGACTGGAACAGGGCGTTCATCAGAAGCTAGCCACGCTGGCACTCTGATCTCGGACTTCCAACCTCCAGGACTGTGACAAATAAATTTCTGTTGTTTATAAGCCATCCATTCTATGGTATTTTGTTATAGCAAGCCGAACAGACTGACAGTGAGACCCTCAAAGTTTTATACACAGAAGAGGCACGATGGGAATGCAGCTGGGTGGAGGTTCAGAGAAGAGCCAGGAGTCAGCTATGGCTGATCAGTTAGGGTTTATTGTAATAATCTAGATGAGGTATGATACAGGCCCAAACATGGGCTGTGGTGGAGGAATAAGGAAGAGAGCATAAAACAATTCGTGAGGCATTTCCAGTGGTTTGCTGGAACTGGCTTGTACCAGTTTGTGAGAGCTGATTGTACACTTCTCTTCTCAACTCCACGATCAGTGACTTCACATTAGTAGCCTAGCATTGGCCGTTGTGGGAATATTTACACTATGGAAATTGGCAAACACTACAAATCAGGGCTTTTGTTTTTTTTCCTAGAAAGCCATTTTACCAACACATCACTGAATTTACCTCAGTTTAAAGGTCCTCTCACTGAGAAAGACTTATCTTATTGCCATGCCTGGATAGGGTGTATCCTCTGTGTGCTCTCATTGCATCCTGCTCCATCCGCATTATAATACTATAACATTCTGTATTTTAATAACCTGTTTCCTTATTTGCATATTATACTAGATTGTAAGCTTTGAGATGTCAGCAACATGTCTGTCAAGTTCACAACTGCACCCCATGCTTATCATATAAATAAGTGTTTGAAGATATTTAATGATTGTGTGAATGAATAATGTTTTATCCCAGTGGTTCATGTGGCAGATATGTTTCTACAGCAATTCCAGAAGTGGTGTATGTACATGGTTCACACTTTTTCTTCTTTAGGATAAATCGAATGAGTCAAAATTACAATGTAATTATCAAAAAAGCCATATACGTCCTCAGCTCTTGAAAGAGAACAGAAAGAATAGATCATTTCTCTGATCATAACATAAAATAAATATTTTAAGAAAATTTTCATTTTGTTTTAATTTTTCCTCCTTGCAGATATGAAGGCTGCAATTTTCTTTGCATTTTAAGTGTAGCCTGGGAAGAAAGAGACGTTTGAAGATCTAAGCCAGCATTTTATAATAGATAGGAAAGTACTCTTTCAGTATTTTGATTTGAAGAAGAAACAAAAGGTTTTAGGAAAAAACTGAGACTTTCTTTAACTTTTTTATGTTGTTGACATTACAGCTGTCAAAAGTAGATAACTTCCTGTCAAAATAGATATGTATACTTAGATGCACATATAAAACATATATAAAGCACAGTTATTAAAATAACATTTATGAAAAATTTATAACAGAGCAGTGTTCATTGTCTACTGCTGCATGACAAATGGCCCCAAAGCTTAGTGGCTTGAGTCACTGCGCTGTATTATTGGACCGAGTTGCTGTGGGTCAGAAATCTGGCAGCCTCTTAGCTGGGTGGTTCTGACTTAGGGTCTCTCTTGAGGTTGAAGTCAAGATGTTGGCCTGGGTTACAGTCATCTGAAGACTTTAAAGGTGCTGGAGGATGCGCTTCCAAGGTAGCTCTTCTGCATGCCTGGCAAGTGAGTGCTGGTTGTTGTTAGGAGACTTCTCCATTGGGCTGCTTGAGTGTCCTCATGACATGGCAGCCGACTTCCTCCAGACCGAGTGATATGAAAGAATGAGCAAAGAGGAAGCCACAATGCCTTTTATGACTTAGTCTCAGAAGTCATACACCTTTTGTTGCCATATTCTATTCTTTGGAAGCAAGTCACTAAATACAGCCTACACTCTAGAGAGAGAGGTGGTTATGCTCTGCTGTTTGACTGGAAAGGTGTCAAAGAATTTGTGGACATATTTTAAAATCACCATGATGGCAAAATGCTTATGTTGTAATTCTGAGTGAAAAAAGTCAAATTCAAAATTACTTAAGGAATATGATCAAAATTGGGTTAGAAAAATAGCATAAAAAGGTTAAAGAGAAGAAAATATGAATAGACCAATAACCACATGAATCAAAAATTTACGACTAAGAAGGAAAAATAATTGGAACACAGGACTTTAAAATATAAAGGGTTCTTACAAAAAAGTAAGGAAAAATTTTATAATGACTTAGAATGGCAGTCAGGGAAGGGGGAATGGACAGAATCCAGAGACAGAAGCAAGATGTCAAGACAGCAGATTAGACTATGGTAAGGAGATCCTGGAATGAAGACTGATTTTGCCCCAGCCAAAAGTCTATATGTACTTTCTTAAAGGCAAAGGCTAGTTTCAGGGCAAATCAAATTAGGTTCTACAGGAAAAAACAAGGTGAATTAATTAGTGTGGAGGAAGGACTGTGAGTGAGGCTGGAGGTGGGGCCAAATTGTGGTGTTAATGGTTTGTCATTAAACAAGATATATCCCTTAGGTGTTTGACCTGCCCTAACTATCCTATTTTTATTTCACATGTGTTCGTTGCATAATGTTTTCATGCTTTCTTCTGCCATATTGAATGTTGATTTTCTACTCCAACCACTTGGGACTATGGTAGTCAAGTCTCCAGCTTCCCGAAGCTAGACATTAGAGATGAGGGGATGCAAATATTGTAGGTGAAGGGAAAAGATAATTGCTCCGTGAGGACTCAAATGAAATTAGAGACCATGTTACTGAGGTGTAAATTGGGAACTGATGGCAAACAATGGAGTAAAATGACTTAGGGAAATTAGAAATCAGTGCTCCTTGACAGTCAAAGCACAGGTCCCAAACATAGACGGTGACACCTGATGTTCTTTCTGACAAATTGCTTTGCAGCTTTGAATATTGTGTGAGTCTGCTTCTGTCAAATCACACATAGAGTATAGCACATTCTTAAAGTATGCAGACTCATAGAAGTGGCCCCTTAGGAAAAGGGAAAAAGAGTCTCTAGAAAGACAAATTGAGTGATGTCTTTCCCAATAAGCTATTGTTTGCATTGAAAGGTAACTTTGCAGTGTAGAAACTGGCTACACCTCAATGGAATGGATGCAAATGTTTTTTTCTCAAGAGAGTTGGTAGTCTTAAAATATTTCCTCTTCAACTTGAAATCAGCAATTCCCAAAGTCCCATGCACCCCTATGTTCATTGCAGCATTATTTACAATAGCCAAGACATGGAAGCAACTTAAGTGCCCATCAACTGATAATTGGATAAAGAAGATATGGTATATATGTAAAATGGAATACTACTCAGCCATAAAAAAGGATAAAATCGTCCCATTCACAACAACATGGATGGACCTTGAGGGTATTATGTAAGTGAAATAAGCCAGATAGAGAAAGACAATCTCTGTATGGCTCCACTCATATGTGGAAGTTAAACATGTAGACAAAGAGAACAGATTAGTGGCTACCAGGGGAAAGCGGGGTGTGGGAGGTGGGCACAAAGGGCGAAAAGGTGCACCTACAACATGACTGACAAACAATAATGTACAACTGAAATTTCACAAGGTTGTAAACTGTCATAATCTTAATAAAAAGTAAAAAAAATGTTTGCTCTTCAGATGCTGCAGTAATGTATTCTAGTTCACTTTGTACCCTTCTGATGAAGCCAAGATGTCTCCCAAAATTGTCTTCCTTCTATAACCATGGTTCCTTACCTTCTCAGTATTCCTCCAAATGTGTTCTAATCCCTCCTCTGCCTTTGGGCTGTGCCTCATCCCACCATGTCCTTCAATTCTCTTACAATCTGGCCAAAAACTTACCTCTTCAAAAAGTCTTCCAAGATTAACCCCCTCTCTCTTCCATTACTGCCAAACTCTGAGTCCTCCTAAGTCCCAAGTCTTTAGTTGATGGTGTATTACTGATAACTGGTTGTTTTTTAACAATTCCAAAGCCATGCCCTTTCTACTGTCCAAAATGGCAATATAGTAGTAGTTGAGACCACGGGCCTAGATTCTAGCTGCTGAGGATCAAATCCCAGCTGTGCCATTCATTAACTGTGTGACTTTGGGCAAATTAAACTTCTCAGCATCTCAGTTTTCTCATCTGAAAAATGAGATCAACATTAGTGCCTATCTGATAGGGTTGTTGTGAGTAGTGGAAGATGATATATATCAAATGCTCAGAAAGCACTCAGTAAATGTCAATATTAGTAGTAAGAGAAGCTGCATCAGTAGGACTAGTACGTGTAGAGGAAAAGGCATGATTTTGTTGAAAGCTAGATCTGCTATTTAGTGGCATAGGCATGTTACCTAAGCTTTATAAGCATTAATTTCCTTATACTAAATGAGGAAAATAAGAAATATTCCAACTTATGGGCTGACCTGCTTATGGAATGAATGCAGGGCTGGTGCTTGGAGGTGCTGACAAACGTTTCTTTCCTTCCTCCTCAACTCGTCAACAAAAAAACCAAACTACTGCTTATTTTAATCAAGCTAATATCTTCTTTACTCATCACCTCCCCATCCCTGATAATCAGTTAATTTAGTGGAACTTTGGTAATGAAATAAATTAATCAACCTGTGTATTCAGCATCTTGGAGAGTGAACACAGCTGGTGGAATTTTTCACTCTGCAACCAACTGGATTCACATTACTTCTATTATTGTCTAGGTTTGTTTACTTCTTCCTAGGGACCATTCACATTCCCAGGTAATATTCTTGTATCCACAGAATTTCATGCCTTAAATTAAAGAATAGGTGCTTTTGAATTGGAGGCAGGAAAGTAGGTAGTCAAAATCACCAGACCCAAATGGTCAAATGTTCCCTGGGGCTATGGGATTAACCTAAATGGCTGATTCTTAAGCCTGATTTTAGTTTTGCCATTGTTTCCACATCCTCATTGGATATGGTCATTGTCTCTAGATGCATCCCTATAGCTCTGATGACAATGAAACCAAATATCGTGGTTGCTTTTTTTGTCCTTATTATACCCCATGGAAAAAAGGTAAGGAGTTTGGGACTTTGTCTTGCCACATAAGGTAGACCTCAGGTATGTGAAGAATTAGAGTCTGTGATCCATGGGCTAGCAGCATCAGCATCAACTGGCAGCTTATTAGAGATGCAGATTCTTGCACTGCACCCAGACCTACTGAAGAATCTCTGGAGTTGAGGCCCACCCATCTGTGTTTTAACAAATCCTCCAGGTGATTCTTGTGCCAAAGTTTGAGAAGCCCAACAATCCAGAATCTTGCCAAATCTGAGTAATGTAACAAAATGCTTTAAAAAAGAGGCAATCTCTATTTTTAGCCATGGAAACCTAAAATATGTCAGCTTAGTTTAAATTTGTATTGTTTAATTCTTGAAACTGTGAATGACTGATTCTTCACTTCAGATTTTATTACAATCCTGGAACTGTCTTTCAGTGACCTTGAAGGTTGTCATGGAATTCTAAAAACATTAAAACCCTCAAAAATAAATTTTAATATAGTTAAAAAAAATTAAGCCACTCTGGGGCAGAATATGGAGCCATTGGAAACTAAACAAACAAAGGGATGGCATAACTTTGTAAGTCTGAGAATCACTGTCCTCAATATTAGCCAGACATATTTTACAATTGTACCACTAACTGTACACATAAACGTGACTTGTGCTGTTGTTTTCTCTTTAAACCCATGCTCAATTGTAATCTGTATAATTATAATTCTTAATGTAAAAATGTTTCCTTATATACCAGAAATGATAAATAAGTCTGAATGGGACCAAATAAATCCACAGCATGCTGGACTTCCATGGTGCAGATCCTTTTTGAATTAGCTTTCAGTCCTTTGATGGAATATGTGATGTCAGGGCAGCCTGCCGTAATGCAGCCAAAACAAAAACAACCCACCAGCTGCCAAGCACACCTCTGTTGCAGAGGTGAGTAATTCAGGCAGACTTCAGCATTTAGTGAAGCCTGTTGTTTCCTATAAATTATGTAGTGCTATTAAATTTTGCTGATAGGAAATAACTATTCTGACAATGAGCCCCTCCATTTATCAAGCTTGAAAGGCAAGCAGCGATCTGGAGTGACACAGATAAGAGAACATAGGAAAAATCCCCTAAAAAGGTAATCTTTTATGGCCTTGTAACATGTTGGCCTCCTTATAGAGAGATACTATTGGTGATCCACTCACTGCTCTAGGCTAGGCCACTTCAGTAGGTTTTCCAGTGCTAGGTCATAGAGTTACAGGCATAAATTATGGCTTGGACATTCACTACCAGCTGGCTTAACTCCTTTCGGAGGAAAGTATTTGAGAAGCAGGGCCTGGTACATATTGTGGGCACTGGAGCAATGACAGTCAGGGGCAGAAACCACAAGAGGGTTAGCTTAATCTTCTTGCCACTGAAATACTCCTATGACTGGTTTTATAGCTTCTTGCTCCTCAGTCACATCATCTGTTGATGAAATAGGATACCTGTAGGTCCTCCAGTTTTTGCTTGAAAAATAAGTACAGGGATTACAATATCTAAAGTGAGGCCATGCCGGATGACAGAGCAGAGAAGCAGTAGGATGATGCCTACTCTATTGATTTGAGTGCCCTTGTTCTCCTCGCTGCTGAGAGGTGAAGCTTAAGGAGAAGGAAGAGGTAAGGATGGCAGGGAAGAGGAGAATAGATTATGGCCACAGATGAAAGTGATGGGTTCCCAGACAGTAGTGCATTTTGGGAGTTACTTCTCAAGGGTTCTCTCCTCTATCTTTGGTTATGGTATAGAACTGTCCTGTGTTCTTGAGTCTTCTGACAGCCATTGCACTGGGCAGCTCCTTTCTGTGTACTCATGTTCCCCAAATCACGGGCGTGTAGAATTGTCTGGTGTTCTGGATGTGTCAATCATAGTCCTGTGGTAGCCACAGCCCCTGCTGACACTGTCTAGCCTGGGGCCCACTATTGGCTAAAATCATTCAGCTCAAAAGAGTAGCTCATTTTGTTAAACAGGAAAGGAATATTTCTGAACTCAGGTCTGTATGTGCCATGACCTCACCTATTTCTTATCTTTCAAAACACCACACCAAGTCTGTGCTTCCTTGATGCTTATGGTATGAGGAGAGCAATGAGGAATGATGGAGTGTGGATAGTGGCTTCTCCTTATAGGGAAAGAGTGCTCCTTTGCGGTTTTCCTTATCTAGCCTAGTAACCATGGTATATTTCTGTGTAGCTTTTCCTCAACCTTGAGAGTTTTGGTTCCGTTACTCCAATTGCTTTTAAGGAAACTGACTCTACCCTTGGCACTAGGGGGAGATCTGTCACTTAGGCCTGAACTCCTCAGAGTAATCCCATCCCTTGGCCATGGATATTGGTTCAGTGATGGATTTGTGACACAGTACTAGGTATTCCTGGGCAAGAAGCTTCCAGGCTCTTTAGAGCTAGATTGACTCTTTCCCTATCTTGAAAACGATATAGCTCTGAGAGTCACTAGAGCTATCTTGAGACCAGAATGGGGAAACAGCCTGAGGATAAAGTTGATACGTGGAGGAAAGAACCTATGACTTCAATTTCATTGTTGAACTGCTGAATCAAACCTGCCCTGAAGCCTGCATGCCCTAACACTGGACTTTCAAATTACATAAACCTTTTATTGTTTAAGCTATTTTGAGTTGGCTTTTTGGTTACTTGCAACCTAATTCGTCCTAATAACACAGTGAATAGCAATGGGATTTGAGGAGTGTGGTTACATTAAGACAAATTTCCACCATGCTTCCAAATTAGCAGAGGAGACAACTTGGGAGTGGTGGAATTAAGAGGTGAGTGAAAGGCATTGCAGACATGAGTGAGTCTCTTGGATGCTAGTATTGATGTGCCTATCTTCTTTTTCTGTCTAGGTATGGGTTCCCCTGTAGGCTGAGTTTCTCCCATAGCTGCCTATTATTGAGCAGATACTCAATGTCTACCATATACAATTAAACGAAACCAATGCTATGCTACTGAGAGAGCATGTACACCTCCTCCATTCACTTCTTGGTTAATTTAGTAGTGTCACAAAGAGGTCATATTTCTACAGTCCATCAGATCCTGTCATTTGGGCTTTTTGGTGAAGAGTGGATCTTTGGGATTATGGGTGATGACCCTTTGCAGGACACTAAAAGCAGATAGTGCCATAGAGCAGAGGAAGGGCAGGCAGCACAAATTAAGCCTTCATTCTGGCTGCAGTTGCCTCCAAAATGCTTTGTCACTCCCTTGCTCTCTTTAATTCTTTTCTAAGCTGTATTGACCCCTGCATCTTTCAGTGTCACTTGTACTATATACTCATCATTCCTGAATGAGTGTGTGTCAGGGAACTTCCACTTTCTGTAAAACTAGTGAAGAACAAGTAACACACTGTTCACTCCTATAAGATGCTGACAGTACATACTTGCTTCCAGTAAGATGACTGAGATGTGTTTCTCTTGGAGAAGGGGGTCCTATGTTACCCTTCAGACCCTCTTGCCCTCACCATGGGTCCCATCACAATTCATGCCCACAACAATGTAGGGCTAACAGTTGGTCTGAGCAGACTTGTCGTGAAAAATAATCTGCTTAGTATCTGTTTCCAAAACAGATACTACAGTATGCCTCTAAGTTAATGCTGCAATGAATGTACTCTATTATGGAATCACCAGGTTAGAGGTAAGCAACAATTTTAAGACTTTTAATATATAGGGTATCCCAAAAATCCCTGTGTGGTTTGAAGTTTTAATAAATTTACTTCTATATAAGATAAGCCATTTACAAAATACAACAAAACATTTATACAAGATTAAATAAAATTGTTAATGATTCATTTGTTTAAACGTTTACTTTGATTTCTTATGTTATATTCACAGCTATATACAAATGTACCAAAATGATGGCAGACATGAAAGCTAACATTACTACAATTAAATCAGCTAGATCTGGAGTTTTCCAGCAGTGGCAAAAATTTAAAAATATCCTTTTCCATAAGATATCAAAATTTCTTTGATTTCAGAGAATTATTTCTCACTTTTCATCATCTGAAGCAACTTATTATCTTAGTCATGAATTAGAAGCTAATATGGACAGAAGAAATATTTAAATCCCATCCAATTTTCCACTGCATTTTTCCACCTGTCTCATAGATTCTGAATATCCTCTGTATTTTCTTCAGTGGGTGATTCTTGGGAAATTTAAGTGACTTTTGTGTAGGAGGTTGGAATGTATGATGGGTGAATGGATGCAAGGAGTTAAGAGGAATTGTTAATAGTGGAAGAAAATTATGATTTGTGTACAACAGCTGTTAATCAAGTTCATTCCTTACAGAGGACCACTTTGCCAGAGATGCTGTTTTTCACATGGACTAATTAAAATATAAAGTTTGTGATCAGATTAAGAAAGCATTTTTTTAACCTCCCTGTCAGTTGGGGGAAATAACGTTGCTCCATAGAACCTCTCTTTTGTAATGATATATGTTGTGATTCCTTTTAACCAAGGGGTTCTTTGAAATAGCAGTTTCCCTAGTTCATTAAGGAATTTGGCAGTCGTTAGCTGAAAGACTGATGGGCAGAACAATTTGAACCCAAGAGTAACTTAATTAATTTGAAATTAAGAAAAAACCTCCTGGAGTGATAATATAAATCAGTAGGCTTTCAAAAGAAAAAAATCAATTTAGGTATCTTTTAATAATATTATGTATTTTTAAAAAAGGTATACTTCCACCGTTGACAAGTTCTAGGATAGCTAGAAGTGACAGCTCCAAACAGCCAAACACCTGATGAGAAAAAATGCTGTAAAAAATACTGTGTTAAGGAAATGAAGTTTATTTAAATTACAGTTTAGGCACTCCACTTACCCCTTCCCCCTGCCATCTCACTTCCTTCTTGCCTATTCAGGTACTCTAATCCCGTGGTGATTCCTAAGTGACAGCCTGCCATCTTGAATCCTATCACTGTCCCTGGAGCTCAGTTCAGTTTTGAGATGAAGCTGAGGGTTTAGAAATGTTGCCTTGGGACTTAAGATGCTGGGAAATGTTAAAGCTGACACATTCTTGCTACCTGGAACCCAGAGTGAGTACTTGGGAAAAATATATCAGGCAGTATTTCTAATTGTTCAGCAGCCAGTTGTTTGTGTCTGATTATTTCTTCCACTAATAAGAAGTACCATCTGGCTGCTGTGGACAGAAGGATGGGAGAGACGTAGTAGAAAATGAAATATTTTGTAGATCACAATTTCTCCAAAGGAAAATCTGCCAGGGAATAGTAAAGAAATGCTTCTATTTGAATACCACTTAAGGAAATGTTGGAACTATATTGAAAAGTTCTTGTTATTCACATTGCTATTTTCTGCTACTAGGCTTCAGATGAGAGCAGAAAATTATACAAGGGAGTTTAAAATCATAGCCTTGATCAGAGCTAAGAGGCAGCTACTGTGAAGAGATGCGCTAGAAAGATAGAGAATTGTGAGCTTCTGGATGGTTCTTTTCTTTACAGGCCTTCCTTGAGATGCCTTGTGAATACTAGAACTTCCAGAGCAGCCATATACAAATAATTGGAACTTTGTACTCTTTTATCTTCTAATATTCCAATAGACATAATTAAGAACTTCTCTGTCATAAAACATAAAACTCCAATTTGCCACCACAATTCCACCACTCCAATTCACCACGGTGAAGAAGTGTGGGCAAAATTTACTGAGGTACAAACAAACCTGAAGAGTACATGAGAGGTGTCTTAGTAACTTTAAACTTATGTACGATCAGAGAAAGACAGGGAAAAGGGAATATTTGACTTTGAAAACAGACCTTTCTTTTCGAACACAGAAAAAACCAAGAACTTGGAACACAATTCAGCACAAACCCAGAGTAGAAGTTGTATAGTTATCAGGGAGTTTATAAAAATGTAGAATGTAATAGTTAAAGAAATACAGGTTTTAGGTGATATATATCACTTGGAAGGCAATGATTATTTTAAAATATGAAGGTTATTGTTAATGCCAATTAGTGGTATGCACCTGTTTATGAGCCATTGCTTGCAGAAAAGTGGTGGCTTCCTATAGCTCTGGTTGACAATGACCTCAGTTAGGATGTGATGGGGAGACACAGGGATCCCTAAACTCTGGGTGAGGAGGAAGCTAGATGTTGTGTGAACTGAACATGCCTCTCTGTTGAATTGCTTGTGCAACATTTCATTCATGGTTTGGGACAGACAAAATCTGCATTAACTACAGTATCCAGAAGAGGGTTGAGCACAGGGCTGTGGTTCACTAATCATTCATTAACTTAAGTACTCATGACTGTTCCAGGTTCTTCTGCTTTTGGATGTAAGTATAGTTTGATTTTACTTATAAATACATGGTGCAAATGTTAGTGAATAAGCGCTATTGGAATAGACACACAATGGAATAGACACATTATAGGTGCCACTGTGCAGGTGGGAGTAAAGGACTGCTAAAGTCTGACCCAGAGGCACTTCTGCCAGAGTCTTAATTCCAGACACAAAGGGTTTCAAAGGCTCTAAGGAAGACAATGAAGGGGAATCAGAGGATGCCAAGAGGTCAGCTTCCACTGAGTATCCCCATGATCCAAATCACTAGTGTCATCCACCCACACAGGTACTGAGGTAGTTACAGGCGTAACCTCTGACCTCAGGAACTGGATATGTTTTACTGGTTAGCCATTAGCCCTTCAAACCTCAAAAAGTGGCTGGGTTAGGTGGATAGCTACAGGCAATGGTGTGCTGGTGCTGGCTTATGCCAGCTTGTGAGAGACAACTGTTAAATTTTTAGGAATTTTGTGATCCAGTCATTAAACTGTGAGTAGCTTGAAATTGGTTGTGTCCCCGCTTCCCCAGAAAGCCAGTTGTTAAAGTTTATCAGCACGCCACTGGATATGAAGCCTCTTGTGTATACAAAATAAAGCTAGAATTGGAGCTCTTCTTGGTCCTAACACTAAAGACCTGGTTTTTCTGGAGTCATCTGGTTTCTTGATTCTGTTCATACCTCAGAATGTGCTAGCTTCCAGAGCACCTGATGAGTCATGATCTTTATCTGTGTTGACCATGCCTATAGCCTTAGTTCTTCTGTATCCTTAACTAGTTTTTAGTTTTCCCTTGGTGGTGTTACTCTGCTGGAGACCTTAACCAGACCTCAGTTTACCTGCCTTCAGTCCTGGCTTATGGCCCTGAGGCCCTAACATCCATGGTGTCTCAGAGAATTGAGATTCTGTTCATTATCTGTATATATCTTGAGGAATATTCCCCATTGTAGAAGACCCTGCCGGTACTCTGTCCGTATCCTTTGGCACTCACCTTTTAGTATATGCCAACAGCTTCTATAGAACACCTGCAGTTCTTTCCCTGAAGGCTCTTCTTCAGGTCACAGATGGGGCAGGCTGGAGGTGCTGGCAAGTTAATGCCCCATAGGGAGCCCTTATCCAATGTCTGATGGCAGTTGCAAGTTAAATACTCCAGCTTCCTCATTCCTCAGATGGAACAGCTCTGACGCATTTTCCACAACCACCTCCCAGAGGACTCCACTGGGATTGGGCCCAAGTTGCCCATAGAGGTAACCTGTTAATTAACACATCTCCTATTGTCTTCCTTCCCTTTTTGCCTCACTTTCACTCTCCCCTGCAGGTGCTCCTGGGATCACTTCCTGAATAAACCATTTGCACACACATCCTTGTCTCCAGATCTGATTCTGGGGAAGACCCAGCCTAAGACACTCATTACCCTCATTTTTATGCCAGTAACAGACTGGAAGGCACTTATGGACCACATTCTGAAAAATGCATGAGTTATAATACCTAAATAAGACAATTCTTGGTTGGGAGATCACATATTAATAAATGTTCAACTTAGCATCTGCTTTATTTTTAATGCTGTATGATGGACAAACATTTTGCAGTGGTGTTTGTTATTTTCCCTCTGCCATCAGCAAAGTAATGCAAAAGGGACACAAATATATTTTAGTCCTGTGCTTTATTTTTAATTCTGTATAAATAAATACAAAATGACAAAAAGGTGTATGTTTACTAAACATTGCATTTGATTGTATGACATTACACAGTGTGTCACAATATTTCAGCTTGTATTCATGTCCTTTAGCTGTTGGTGCATAATTCCATAACTCTTAGGATATGATTTGTCTGGAAGCTGTATCAGCCACCCTTTAGTGGAACCCCTGAGTGCTTACACTTGCAAAAGTTTGTTTGGGAAGCATTTCAGCCACGCTGGCTAAAATCTAGGGATATTTTTGGGAAACATCTAAAACAGTAAAAGAATAAAGGATGGAGAGGGTTTTCTTTTCACAGACATAAAAGGCATGCAGGGGTACAAATCTCAGAATACGGCAACTACAGTTATTTCAAGTTTAAGCATTGGACTCAGTATGTACAACTGTAAAAGTTATTCAGTAGTACTGATTCTTTCTAAAATTCACTTTTTGAACTCTGGAAGGTCAATGGCCAAGGCCTGTTAACAGCATTCAGTGCTAATTTCAGGGTTTTTTGGGTTATTTTTCTACAATACAAGGTCAATTGAAGTGAAAAATTAACTGGGCCCCTTTGCTAACAGCCTTACATTTCGTAATTCATATAAATGTAGACAAATATAACAGCCTGGGATCTTTTATTTGATGGCCCCCAGTTCATGGGTCTCAACATTCTTACAGATTCAACATCTGTATTCCTGTTCAAACTGTTGTGATGGGTATTTATTAAGCATTCTTTCAGGGCTCCCTCTCAGTGGATGTTTTTGAATTTGGTGACTTAAGTGCTATGACTCAAGGGAATGTTTGTTTTTTTAATATTATCGTGAATCAGTGATGCTTTCTGCAGAAATGAAGATTTTCATGTAGATGATGAAATGTCATCTCAATGTAATATCGTGGGGAAGATAACGTTTGCTCCCAAGAAGAAGGGCCTGGGTATCTTGAGCCATGCCTTGGTGATGAGAAATATTAGTTTTTCCACTCCCAACTCTTCGTTCTTGATTTTTTTTTAATCCCAAGAAATGACTTTTACATTTTATAAAGTAAAATCATTGCCAACCCCACCTCCCAGGTTTTGAATACAGACTGTCAGTACCCTCATCCCTATGTAGACTTACCCATTCAAGTATGAAGCACAAAAAGAATATGCTGCAGTGAGGTTTAAAACAGAAATCTCATGTGTAAGATCAAACATGAATTTTGTCCTGTTGTCCTATTGCTCTTTGCCAGCTGAAACATCATTCATCCCGTTTTGGATTCCAGCAAAAGCTAAATACTTCATGAGTTGCAAAACTCACCGACTTTGCTGAGGAGTGTGGTAAGAGAATCTAATTTAAGATCCAAAATCATCATCTACAATCCATTTTAAAGTGGAATTCTTTTAAAAGAAATCCCGTTTTTATCTTTTCTTATGGAAAAAAGGAACAGAAATGGAAAGTAAAATATTTCTCCCTATCAAAAATTGTCCATGTATGGAAGGTATCCAGGTTGCCTGATGACATCATTGGAGGAATATGGAGAGGGATTGTATTCATTCTTCTTCCATCCTTACAGTAGGTTTTAGCAGTGCCCTTTTATAGGCAGCAACTTGAGTGTTGGCCTATCTTCAACAGAGATTTGGACTCAGATGGAATCATTTACTAAATATCTCCATAAATCTGGAATGTGAACATATTATTTTGCCATTACGATGGAAACTTAACTAAGTATATGTTGAAATATTAAAATGAACTCATTCATTTTCTCTTTTCCCTTGGCCTTTATTTTCTGGGCTATTTAGGGAAATGTCGATGCTTGTGAGTAAAGCAAAGTGGGCAAAAATCCAAGGGATTAAATTTAGTTCCTGTGGATCTCTTCCTACCATAAAATATTTCCAAGTTAGTTAACTAAATTAATTGAACATGCAGTTATGAAATGCAATTCTCCAAGGAATTGGTAGTGAGGGCCTGGTGTGATAGGCTTACTTTTCTGACCTGGGGTTTTCATCTGCAATACAGGTTGGCTTCTGAAAAAGGAAGTCAGCCTAGCTTTTCTTCCGTTGCTTGACCTTTATTCCATTTGTTGGAAAGTTATCACTGATGAGAGACTGTCCACACAGAAATTATCCTGTGGATGCTTACACACACACTTACACATCCCCCCAAAACTCTAGACAGCTTTTTTCCTGTATGTGTGTGTGCGTGTGCATGCGGGTGTGTGTGTGAGAGAGAGAGAGAGAGAGAGAGAAAGAGATCTGATTTCAGTTTCCATGGAAATGGGCTAAATAAGGACTTTAACAGACAGGAGTATGAGTGTAACTTCTTTGCTATTCCCAGCTTCAGAACTATTGAGACAAAATCTGAAATCATCCCAATCTTTTATATTCCAAGATCAATATTGTAATTTGGTACCTGTGGCACAATTTTAGATTCAAACTTTCTTCATGACAGTGACAATCATGCATCTATTCAGATAGCCCTGTGAAATAAACTAAAACTGAAAACCCACTCACCACCTCCCAACAATTGATTTGATACCAAAATGCATAGACACTGCTTTGCTACTCCCCTCTCAGGCTTTTCTCCTCCCTCTCCATACAAGTGTTGATCTATAACTAATACACTCAGCATTTCCTCTCTCCTCAACCCTAAATGCTTGTGGAAGACCAGAATTCTACAGAAGAGAGAGGCCGAACATATTTTTCTTAGGCCTCTGTTGAATTCCTTTAAGCCTAGGCATATAGGTACGTAGGATGCTTCCCGCGACTGTTTTATTCCCCAGTTTGTGATCATATATTAAACTAAGGCCAGGACATGGATTTTTCTTTTCTTTCTCTAGAGACAGAGGTGTAACATTGTGACCATTAAGCCAAAGAAGGCACAACATGCAAGGTTTTATAAAAAGATATCTGTTGCTAAACAAACAAAAAACCCAAACTTCAATCTGTAAGACATCATCATATGAACTTTTTGGTTGCTCATCTGGAAAAGACAAAACAACAAAAAAGAACACATACTAATTGCTTTTAAAGAGCAGTGAAATGTAAGATGTAAAAAGAACAGAACAAAAAGTAAAACTGAAGATATTTTCCTGGCCCACTGCCATTTCACTCTTTGGTGTGTGTCTATCAGAGGATTAGAAACCTGTATGATAAAGTGACAGCAATAAATCTGAAATCTTCTTTACACTTGGAATTTGATATCAAGATTGAAAACAGGATGCTCTATTGGAAGATGGGATTTTAATATGAAAGGATAGTCAAATAAGGACTTGGTGTGTTTGGCATAAGCCATTTCACTGAGTGGCTTGGGGGCTTCTACAGTCTATAAATTCCATGTGCAAGCCTGAAATATTGCCCTCTGGTGAAAGGTGGTCAGATGGAGAGGAACTGTGTGATTGCCAATCATCAGTGGGATGGTTTTCCCTGCTGATTTTGTTTTTGTGTAGGTGTGGGATGACGTAAATACATATTTTAGGTGTCAGAGAAACTCAAGTGACACAAAATATGGGGAATCATTTTTTTCTGAAAGAGTTGTTTTTTTTTCATAACATTGATTTTTCTTAAACATCTTTAAAATGTCTTGACTTTAGGTAAAAAGTATAGTGTATTAATTCTCCTTGATAGACAAGTGTTTTAACTGTTTGTGGGAAATTTTTCTTGGCGAGTTTTCGATTAATTCTACCAAACAGGTGCTACTTGTCCTTGTCACGGATCAAAGTGGTGTGACCCACAGTTTGTCAAGCTCAGGGTGCAACTGTGGTATTTTCCCAGTAGGGTTTGATGCTCATCTGTCTCAAAACTGACCAAGCTGTACTAATTATGTGCTCTATGATTTGGATATTCTTTCTTAGTTTAAAAATAATTTATGACTCTCAGAATCACCTACTTGCCCAGTGTGAAGAAACCCAACTAAAATACTAGGAAACAACATAATGCTGGGGTCTCTTTTGGAGAAATAGATAAGATTTCTGAATGCTGCATTAGTGATTAATCTGATTGACAAGATGTGATGTTGTGATCAATTGCCAATCAACCTGTTAGATGCAACTTAAAAATTCATTGCGATTTAGCCCAAAACTTTACAAAATAATATGCAATTTCAGGAACTTCTTTCATTAGTGATGACAGTGAGAGAGGGACTACATTTTGCTATTTAAACTATTTTATGTCTTGGGTGAGGACCTTTCTCAACATCACTAAATATTTGGTATAGACTCTCTTTCCTCTTGTCACCCACTAAAATTGGACTGCTAAAGGAATATTTAGCTGTTATGACTATTTTGTCATTAATAATTATTGGTTGGAGTTATTTTCGATGTTGGAAAAAACTAAGTACATTGGCTATCTACACTTTTTACAGCTTTGAAACATTTGCACATTTAGATGAATGAGAGAAATTTGACCAAGGAATTATTAAACCCAAGCTGAAATTTTCCTTGTTTGGGCCTAGCATTCAATAACTCTGCTCACAGCTTCTAATCTGGAGTGTGAATACACAACCAGGGGTGGGTAGTTGAATTATGGAATCATAGACAATAGGAATAGAACCTGAATGTGTTCTCATCAAGTTACTAAGGAGCAATTATGAGTTGAGAATTCAAAAGAAAATGTGAATCCCTTTTACTTTATTCAAAAAAGTAGATTCAGGCTCCATATCTTTATCTTATAGAGATTCCTGGAAACTCCATTATTCTCAGCTCATATTTTCAGTCATTCTATACAAATTTGATTCATTTCACCTTCCCCAAAATTACTTTTTTCCTGCCACGGTATGTCTAAATTTTAGAAACTGTGGTAGGGCTCCTCTCCCCAATTCCTCATGTCTACTCCCCGTGCGCGTGCGTGTGTGTGTGTTAGCTGTAAGTTTCTGGCCTTGGATAGTTCTTTCTGTTACTTGTGTGTCTTCTCCCAAACTGATGTTTCCTATCACTAGGCTTCCCTGGATGGCAACTTCTTTCCTTGAGTTGGATGAAAGGCACTGGCCTTCCCATCAAACTAATGCTAGGGATAAGTGGAAAATGCCCACTTCTTAAGACTGGGAGTTGGCAAGATGGAATGACCTCTTGATATATCCTCCCTCCCTCCTCTTCACTCCTTTCCCCCTTGTCTGGATCACAAAGCAAAAATTCTAGATAAATTTCCACAAATCCAGACCTTGGGAGAGATCGCTGTGGTTTTGGGCCTCTGCTATTCTTACCTATGACTTAGAAAATTCCATCAAATGCAGTTTCCCACTATAAAACAGTTCGCAATTTGTAAATTCCAAGAAACATTCGTTTCCACAGGTTTCTTTCTTTTTTTTTAAGTATACTGTTTGGCTGGTCTCAGGTGTGCTCATGCACAGGAAACATATAGAAGGGGAAGATAATATTTTTTGGGGTTCTCTGCAGGTAGCTGAAGCCCTTGGCCTGCCAAATTGCACAGAACCACAGGGCTAGGCCTGCTAAGACATTTTAACGTGCCTCAAATGTGTCAGGTATATTGTAAACGGCAGTGTGCATGTGTATGTGCGCATGTGTTACATGTATGCGTGTATGTATGTGTACATGTTACAGGTATGTTGAGTATACGTGTGTGTGTGTGTATGTGTGTGAAGCAGAGCCAGTAGGTCATTACCAGTTTTGACCAGTCATCCATGTTCCAAGGAGGTATCATGGGATCTGCCTTGGTGATTCTGGTCAGGGGGCAAAGGCAGTTTTGGCAGAATGTTAATTTAAAGGATAAAGATCTGAAAGCCTGAGCCAAACGTGTTGAAGTTTCACCCTGGAAATTAAGTGCATTGTTTTGCCAAAGAGAATCAAATAGGTTTTCCCAAGGATGAGCCTGGAATGGGTAATGGAAATGGGCCGAGTCTTTGCCATTAATTAGGAATTAAACAAAGAACTTTGTAGATCTCAGTGAACAAAGTCTTCAGACTTCACATCAGATGCTACAAAGTGGGACTAATATTCCTCCATCTCAATAGAAGACTTCCCTTGTCATGGCTTGGCAGAGGGTTATGTAAATGACACTGTTTAGCTACCAGTGCCTCCTTTGTGCTTTAAGGAAGGCCAAGCAGTGATTCCCCCAGCTTTGTCCTTAGGACAACCCAGGTGCATTCCATTGTGCCTAAAGTTTATACCAGAAGAAGCACAACCAACAGGTACAAATAGAGTCATTTATTCTCCAACTTCCTCCATCAGTGTACACTATATCTAGCTTATGGCTAGGAGTCAAGAGAACTGGGTTTCTATTTGCATATCTGTGTCCAAGACACACCTGTCCTTAAATGTATCCATATGTCCATGGCCATGATTTCCTATTTTCCCCACTACAAATATTATCAAGATGAATGAGACACATTCTCTTCCTGTTGGTTGGAGAGTCAGCTACTGTAAGTATGTGCATGCATGCCTAGTGTAGACATCTCAGAATAGGAATCACCTGTGAGCACCTTGTCCAAGGATGTGGTATGCTGCTGCCATACAGCATATACCTACTTAATTTGGAAATAGGCTGCTCTGCGCCTGGTTCTTTAACAGGGCCCACTTCCATATGTTGGCTTTGCTGTCTGCCCCCTCTGTATGTGTATGTGTGTGGGGTGTGGTTACTGTATATATACTTTGCTACAACAGTGAGAATGTGGTAGCAACCTGATATACTTGATATTCTTTCTGCCAACAAGAGCACAGTGCAGAGGGGTCCTTTCCCCAGTCCTGCCCTGGAGAATGTGTTTAGCTGGTAAATTGGAACAATGAAGATATGTTTGCAGAATAAATAAACAAATGAATGAATGAAGAATAAATGAACAGAAGTAGTCACTTGGCTGGGCATGAAGAGACCGATATTTGTTTTTTTTTTTTTTTCTGAGGAAGATTCACCCTGAATTAACATCCATGCCAGTCTTCCTCTATTTTTTAGTATGTGGGCCACCAGCACAGCAGGGCTGCTAACAGAGCCATGCAGGTCTGTGCCCGGGAACTGAACCCGGGCCACCAAAGCAGAGCACGCTGAACTTAACCACTAGGGCACTGGGGCTGGCCCATGAAGAGACCAATATTTGGAAGCAGTTTTGGCTCCTTGGAGAAAAGATGGTTGAAAAATTCTTGATTGCCTATTAGCCAAAATGAGGACGCCAGGATCACACTCCAATGAGGTCTTTATTAATTTAGGACAGTGGTTCTTCACCCTTTTTGGGTCACAGACCTCTTTTGGAATCTGATGACAACTGTGAGCTCTCTCTTTAGGAAAATGCACATATTGAACACAGACACACATTTTTGCATATAATTTAATTTTAGGGAGTTCAGAGTCCCACCCTCCCACCAACTTATTCATGGCCCCTAGGTTAAGACCCCATAATTTAGATACATAGAATTTGGCAGTAAAGTGGCAGAATGGGGACAGGACTGAGGCTAGGAACTAGGAGACTTCAATCATAGTCCTGTATCTGCTTCTAACTAGCTGTGTGCATGTAATTTCACTTCTCCACGTTTCAGTTTTCTTATGTGAAAAATGAGGGAGTAAGCTTAATTCTATCCAAAGATTCATCTGGTGTCGACATTCTGGAAGGAGAAGAGGCTGGCACATTCCACAGGAACAGCATTCCTTCCCCCAAGGTTCCTTGGTGGGTTGCCTCCTTGGTACACATTGCTTTCCTTATACTTTGAAAAGAAGCCTTCTTTACCCACCAGGTGGGCTCCTCCAAACCCTTGCGGTGCTAATTTTAATCTAACTTAAAAATCTGCACAGAGGCCATAGCTCTCTGGTCACCTCACTTCCTCTTCCTTGCATGGCGCCCTCCTAGATATCAAAGAGGACTTCAAACAGATCACCTGGGCAGAAGGGGGCAGCTGAGAGGTGGGCTGGGGAGGACATCCTGACACTGCCTATTCAGGTGAATGGATTTTAGCTCATTCACTTTCCTCTTTGCTTTCTCTTGGACTGGCATGAAACAGAAATAAACAGTTGTAACCACCACAGGGAGGAACACTGCAATGTGCTGGCTGAAGCCATTCTCAGTTCTTTGCCAGAGAATCCAGTAGTACTAATTTAATATTTTCCTTCGTGTTGCAGCTTTACCATGCTTTTAAAAAATAGAAACTTTGTCTTCAAATACCTGGTACTTTTTATGTAGCACAAACTTAAAAGCAAATTACCCAAAAGGAATGTTCAAATGTCTTCAGACAAGCCAGGCACAGTAATTAAATATAAGTGCCCTCCCCACTCCCTGCCCCCATCCCCAAGTGCCTGTATCCCATTCTTTCAAGGGTTACAACCCAACTCCAACATCCTGGGCTTGTGCCCCCTTTACAATTGCCCCACTAAGTGGTGATACAGCCAAATTTTGAATGTCCTAAAATGACCAGGACAACTCATTGCATTTTTATATAGCCCTAATCCTGGGTCCAAATCTGCAAAAATCTACTTCTATGTGGCTTACATCCTGAGCCCTAGTGCTACTGTGTGGGATCAACACATTACAAATAATGCCTTGAGTTCCTTCTCTACACCACACCTTGCCATGAATGCTTTCCGAACATCACCTCACTTAATCCTTATGGTAAATCTGCAACGTCACTCAAATGTAGGCTCTCTGAGGGCATTTATTTTTTATCTGATTTGTTCACTGCTGTCCCCAGTCTCTAGAACAGTATCGGGGTGATATTAGGCACTCAGTAAGTATTTGCTGAATTTAAAGATAGTTGCTGTTATTATCCCCATTTTACAGATGAGAAAACAGAGATTCACAGAGGTCAAACACTACTACAAGCTGCAGGACTACTTTAATAGGATCTGAAGGAATAAAGCCATTATGAGGAGGATACCATTTGTGTTCAAGAGGCTTTGCCTCACGCCACACCCCCAAGGCGGCTGCCCAGCCCATCTGTTCTTGAGAGAGACACAGCCAAGCTCCACTGCTGGGGCTGGAGAAAAGTGGTACCATGGCCCCAGAATGCTGCTTAGAACAATTGGGTAGTGGTTAGTTAAAATAAAAGGGTTAACAAGGGCCTTGTTTAGAGCAGTATATTGCATAAATAACTATATCCATGGAAGATGGCATCTGATTATCTCACTTCTGACTAAAAATTGAGAGGGTAAAAATGGTAGGAAAGGCGGGAGCAAAACAAGCAAACACGAACAAACACACACCACAAACCAAAGCAAAGCAAAACAAAACCCAGAAACCCAAAACCCAACCAAAGCAAAACTATGAACTGGAACAATGGAGAGGGAGTTTCATGAGGGTTTGTCTTCTTTTTTCTGTGGAACAAATGTACTCCTTTTAGCCTGAGGAGCCTTCATGCTACTTGTTGGACCATTAGTTAAGGACTAAACAATAATGCCCTATTTCAAGTATCATTTCTTTCTTGCAAACCCTAAGTTTGTTGTGAATTTATGTATTCTGCTCAATGAGAGAATATCACCCTTACCCTGACTTTTCTTTTCTTTTTCTTATGAATGGCCAAGAAAGCCTAAGTAACACAGGATTTTTAGTTGATTAGGAGAAATATTTTTGATGAATGGAATATTTTCTTTGGTAAACAAATAACAAACACCAACTCAAAACCAACCAAATAAGTTTCTTTGGTAAAGTGAACATTAATGTCTTGGTTGGAATAATTGAATAATAAAACTTTTGCAAGTGTTTGCTCGGATCATTCCTTCCCTCTTTATAGCAATTGAAAAAGTAAAACTTCATGAAGTAAAGACTTAAATTTTATGGCGATGTAACTCTGAGTTACTTCTAAAGTGTCTGCTCCATGGTGGGGCTAAAACAATGCTGTCAGAGCAATAATCAACAATCAGTATTAACAAATAAATAATAATGATCTAACAATAAATAATAAGTAATCAATCTTGGCATGCAGAGTCCCCCAGTGAAAAAATTCATTCCACAGTCAGAATTCCGTAAGCTTTGATTTCAAGTGCTGAAAAGAAGTTGACAAGGTTGAAAATGCCCTTCATTTAAAAATACAATATCTCAAGGTATACAGAGACTCAATCAAGTTGGAAAACTACTATCTGTCATAAAACAAAGTTCCACAGTAAGTCATTCTGGTTGACCAAATTGAATGATTAAATTCTCAACAAAACCCACTTAATTGGTGTGTGTGTTGTATCAGTTTTGTGGAGTCACTTTAACCCAAGGTGCTCCACGTGGCCGACACGAAATCAATGGCTGATTTAGAACACACTGTTCAGAAAATGATTTAGCAACATATGATTTAAGAATAAAACCAATCCCCTCTTCAGCTGTATTTTATAAATAATAGCCTAGTTGCAGGCCCCTTGGAGAGAGAATTGATCGCAAATCTATTATGCGAACTTGCCCTTTTGCGAGGACTGTACTTGTCCTCAGATTAAAGCTCATTGTCTTCTAGTTGAGTGCATAACACGGTATGATCGCTTAGTGTGTCTGCAGGAGAGATTCAACAAGTGTGTAATGCACTAGCTACGATCCCCTGCACATGTATTTAGAACTGTGTGAACAACAGTACATGAAAGAGAAAGCACAGGTTTGCACTTGGTGTGGTTACATCTGAATCATTTGGGCATTTTTGCTGTTTAGAAAGACAAGGGCAAACCTAAATCCCAAACATTATCCAGACATTAAAAAAAAAAAGTCTGCCTTGTGGCCAATAAAATCCTACATTCCTTCCTTGGAAATGTACTTTGAAGGGAGTAATAGCCCTCTTATGAGAAAATCTAAAATTGGCCAGCCCTGTCTTAGGCATGCTAAAATGATGGAAACCCTCTAGTGGTGTGACCCTGGGTGAGTCTCTTTATTCTCCTAGGTCTCAGTTTCTTCCTCTGCGGAGGATGGGGAAGTTGCACAGTACATCCGCTAAGGTCCAGCAAGGTAAGGTGCTTTTGGGAGCTTACCACTATATATGTCTAAATAAGCTACATCTCTAAAAGGGAAACATATTGTAGACATTTGCCTCAAATGTGACCAGGTTTTAGCTTCATTTTTATAGACTTAAAGAAATGCAGGGGTCTGGGGTAACATACACAGCCTCTTCAGATCAAACCATTTCTGTTTAGATCTTGTAGATACTGCAGGTCAACAATAGGAACATCTAGGCTCGTTAATGTACAGAAGGGCCGTGCAGTGAAGTAGAGGGGCACCAACAAAGGGGTGGGGGGTGGACCAGGAAGATGAAAGTGCAGCCAGTTTAGCAGGAAAGTGACTGTCATCATTGGTAGATCTGCATTGGTGTTTACATCTTCCAGTCATTTCCATCTGTTTCCCTTGCAGCCCTTTATCTCCCTGCCTGCACTTTTATGAAGCTTCTCAGTTTCAGGACTTACACTCGCTAAAGAACTTTCTTTTCTCCCCTGTGTCTCTGAGCAGGCATGTCTCATAGCGAAGGCAGACTGGCACTACAAGTTGGAAGCTATGGCAAATAACCATTTCAGTGTTCATTTCTCCTTCCTTAGCTATGTGTGGGCAGATGTTTCTGGGCATCCATGCAAAAAACGCATGTAGGGCCAAACCATAAACAGCTGTACCAGCTGGCCATCTTTTTGTTAAAATGGAAACACTGTCTCTGGGTACAAGTAGACACCTGCTTTTCCTCCATCATGCCAGGTATTTGGGTTTGGCTCTGTGGTTTTTAGTACTCAGAGCCTCCTGCCAAAAAAGCTGTAACTAATAAAGCAGATCCATTTGATGACAAGCAACAAGATATTCCAAAATAGAATCGCCCCAACTCTGCAATGTTGGAGCTGTCATTGGTTTAAAGGTCTATTAACCAAACCACACAAATGTCATAAGTATATTGATGGGGGGATATGATAAATTCATTCTAGACAACAAGACTGCCTTACCTGGGTAAATTTAGGGGTGACTCAATTTCAGTCTGTGGGTGATGGCCACTCCACCATGTGTCTGCTTCAGAGGTTCTGGTTTGCTTTTGCTGGCCAGAACTTTCACAAGCATCTCCTTGGGGTGTTGGGGAGCTAGATGAGACGGCTAAGACCTCAAACCACATTCCCTGCCTGGAGCTACTGCTCTGCAGAAGTTCTGGAAGCCTTATTGTTTGAACAATGCTTAAAGCTATTTCTGCCTTGGCAGCTGACCTTTCAATCAGTAGGTTTTTGTCACAATACCAGCAACATCTGCAGTGTGAATAAAATAGGATTCTGCTTGCTAATAAGCTTTCTTCTTTTTGATCTTAGTTTAAGAGACTATAAGTCTCCTAGGGTGTGTGTGTGTGTGTGTAAATTCTCTCTGATAACAACCTTTTGTTTTAACGATTGAAAATATGCAATGCCCATATCCCCCCCTTGTCTTTACTTTTTTGGCAATGCCTGTTTCTTATCCTTAAGAAAGAACACCTTCAATTTGTTTCATTAACATAATCTCTTTGCTCTTGATAAGACCTAGGGTGAAAATATAACAAGCAGAAACTATCACACTGTTGTAATTTGGTCAACCACTCGGGTACTATCAATATCCACCATTTCTACACACTCAATTTCCTCCCGGTTTTCAGGATTTTTCTTCTCTTTCCGTTTTTTCTTAGAGGGTGGCAGGAAAGTCAGTATCACAGGTAAAATGGCAAAGCAGTGAAAGAAGGTGACAAATGCTATTAAAAACAAGCACCTGAACAGTGTACAGGTCAGATTTGAAGGCACAGCTGCGAGAGGAATCAGACCAACAATATAGCAGAGGTAACTCTGTAAAATAGCTACCCCGTGCACTTCCAGGGCATTTTTTACCCATTTAGTTCTTGTGAAATCCTTGCCCAGAACAAATGTGGATAACAGTGGAGCACAATTGTCAATTGTGTAGTTAATTCCATAAATTAAGCATAGCACAGAAATGCAGTCCAGTTCTACTTTCCATAATGTCATGAAACCTATAACTCCAAACTCCACGGACACAACCGTTAGAGTAAGCCAGACATTAATCAGAGAATCTGCCACCAGGAATGCCGAGAAGAAGAGCAGGAACAAAGCACTGATGCAGGAGTTGTGCAGGGGGGCTCCCAGAGAGGCGGCATATCGATCCATGTACACAAAGGATGGGTTGAAAACAATGAACTTCACCTTGGAGGTGACAGAAAGTCTCCTCAGGGTCTCCAGGAGATCATAGAGTTCTTCTCTGTTCGTTTCCATGGTCTTGGCCACCAAAAACATTCGGGAGGCCACTACATCGACCTCATCATTGTACTTTTTAGAGAAGATGATGTCCTCTTGAAAATGTGAAAATTGGGGGGCTTTCAGGAAGGAATTCCTCAACATGTCTGTGAAATTTTTCTTAGGCAAGCCAGTGGACACATTGAGTTTCCGAAGGTAATTTAAATAGCTCTCAAACCAGGATATCCGCACAAACCCCTTGGTGTATTCTAGCACATCCTCTTGGACACTAGTGTTCCAGTATTCTATGGACTCATATATGTAAAACCCAATCACTGGACTGTAGTTGCTAAAGTACTTTTGCTGGGCAGTAGTGTACTCAATGGTTTGCGTTGCAGTTGCTACAATGTTACTAAGGTCTGACCCTTCACTGACCTGCAGATAGCCCATTAAGGCAAAGGAAATATAAATAAGGTAAAAGAGAATTACAAAAGGCTTGACATAGGTGTTGGTTATCCAGTCACAGTAATAGCGTTTGAGGAAACATACCAATAGGTGACTCTCGTAAGTGTTCGCTTCCTCGCCCTCAGTTGTGTCCTCGCTGAATCTGGCTGTCAGGAGAAACCTGTACCATGCCGGCTTCTCCTGCAATGCCTCAGGCTTTGGGACTTTTCTACAGAAGATACTATGCTGGTAATTGTTTTCTATGTAGCCAGTGAATACCAGGCTGGAACCATAAAACGAGAGTACATAGAGGTAGTTGAAGAAGATTGCAATACAGGAATTGCAGCAGAAAATCCTGGCTGCCTCAATGTTCGTGAAAGGGCTGGCCCCTATGCCAAAGGTGACCAGGTACATGGCAGTGGTGAGAGAAAAGGAGAGCATGGAGTCTGCATAGACTGCTGCAGTTCTCTCTTTAACATGTTGGTCTTCTCTAGTTTTCCTCCAGGAGGATAACATTTCAAAAGTCCCATATAGTCCATGACCTGAGGGGGCAGAAAAAGACCAGATCAAAAGTTTAAAAGACTAGTCTCTTTAAAGAGAGAAACCAACTTGGTCATGGGGAACTACTGGGTTGAAGGAAATATAACCAGCCCTGGTGGTGACAGATGACAGGCCAGTGAGTTCTCCTGAGGGGAGAGAGACCTATGTTTCTGTGAACCATAAACGTTAGTGGACAGTGAAAGGGCAGAGAGAAGAGCTGAGATCTTCATGCTTCCCTCTGGCTTAAGAAAGCTGGGTGGACTTTTGCCTATAGAAAGCTGGGTAGACTTGTGCCTCTGTCTCTTGGGGATTTTATACATCGATAGTTTAGGGTCGTAGTATTGTTTGCAGCCTATTTGTTTCCCTTGGTTGTTGGAACAGTCCAGAGAAGATGCCTGGCAAGTCATCATTTTGCTTGTCATCCCCACAAGTCTGGCTAGAGGTCAGCACAGAGGAAGGCAGTGGGCAGAGGGTTCTGAGTTACTAACATCTCATCACCTCATTTAAGTTTGGCCAAGTGGAGGGCTTTAGGGAGAAAGAAGCACTGTATTTAATTTGAGCCTTGACAGGAACCTAAATCACAGCGTCCTTTTTTTTTCTTCCCCAAGTATCAGTGCAGGAAGCAATAAATCTGAGAAACAGAGGGAAGCAAAATAAGTAGGAACAAGTTTGAGTGAACAGGAAAGATGAAAGAAGGAACAAGATTCATATGAACTCTCCCTGCAATTGACAAAAATTAAAATTCAGGTTGAAGGTTTATGGCTTGCATTTTCTCTTCAGGGATCTGTCTGACCAATTTTGGTTGCTCACAGATGACGTATCAAGCAGGCGGTGACTCTTCTGGCTTCTCTGCACTGTTTGGCAATGGCCTCTGAGGGAGAGAGCCAGATCAGTAACCTCTTTCTTTAACTACTTAGTGCCTGCCTCCTTGGTTAGTATTCCAGTAACACTGGAATAGCAGAGGTACAATAAGTACCCATGTTTTGACTCTATTCTACCGCCTGAGACCAGATCTAGCTTGACTTCTCTCACCTCTCCTGGTTGGAGCCAGACACTTCCTCAATGGGCCTCTCTAGGTTTCCAGGCCACTGCAACATTGAAAAGCCCACCAGAATGACCCATTGTGGCTTTTGATAACCCCGTCTTGGCACGGGCATCAGCAGATCTAATTTTCTGCTTCTATGCCTTGGCATATTCAATCCCATTATTGAAGATAATAAAATCTTTACCCTGTGGTACAATAGTCTTGTTTTTAAAAAGGAATTTAAAATCTCCAGCCAAGCGTAATGCTGAGTGAAGTGAGTCACTGTTATCTTGTGTATACAATAACTGAGAGCACGTCTTCCCTCGTGCCCAGGCTGGTATTTATATCCTTACTGTGAAGTCTTGGCCTCAAACCCAAATGCCCATTTCATAGTTATGATATAGGCCTGTTTCCTCAGAGGGATTTGGCATCTATCTTAATTTACTAGGCACCGTTTTATAGCCACTTGTAGAGGTCAGGTCAAGACTGTCAATTTGATAACTAGCACTGTGGCCCCTATTAAACTGGAGGCACCTAAACTCCCCGGACATGAAGTAAAAAGTGCACTCGTTGATTGGCATACTGTTGTTAATCATGTTTTAGATAGTTAACATTTTAATGTCTAGTCTCAGAAAGGAAAACTACTTATGAAGTATGTTTCCACTGTGTTCTCAGGAAGGACCACCCAACCTTTGATTAAAAGCAACCAATTCCTTGACAATGAGGGTAAAAAGAGAATTAATACCTCCGAGGTATCAAACAATATCGACCATTTTATGCGGAGCCATGTCGACTAAGTTCTGGTGGGCGAAATACACTTTAGAGTTTCACTGAAAATGGCAAATGGAAGTTTTCACAGTATTTACTTGTCGGAAACAAACAAAAAAAGTTTTAAAACAAGGCTTTAGTACTGAGTCATTAAATATGGTAAGACAATAAGGGTGCATATAGCAGGATTAGAATTAGTCATATAGTAGAATTTAAATCTGTTTTGCAGTCCTTTTTTTTTTTAAATGGGTGTGATATTTTGTAATGACATTATCTGACCTTGACTCTTGTTGGAAAATACAATAGGAATCCATTTCTTACCTTGCTGTTGAATAATCTGAGAAGCTAACTGAGAAAAGTAATTTGAATTAACAGAGTTATTAGGTGAAGAGTGAGGCTTGAGGGTCCAGAAAGAAAATAATCAAACTCAAGGAAGGGTAGAAGTGGGCTGTTAACTTGTATTTTGGGTTCTGTTGCTGCATTTTAAATGCCTTGTCCTTCTATAGTTTGATCATTTTTATTGAGCCCTGACTTTTGCATGTGTTTTTGATTCTGGGGGAGCTCCAGAAAGAATTCTAATTTTATTCTTAGGGGATTTTGGAAATGATGCCTTTCCTTCATTCCTCTTGGTACACAAGTGTGCATGCAGACACTCAGGCCTGAAGCAGAGGCCCTCAGAAAGAATATGTTCTACCTGATCACTTGGCATTTGTTGCTAGTCATCATTGGCCTTGCCTCCCAAGGCCCCCACAACCATTCCTGATAGGCCAGATTCTTATTTCTCAAGCCACACCTCTCTAACAGATGCCTATATCTTAAACCCGAAACTGGAGATGTGCTGTGGCTTTGAAGAGCTCTTTGGATTTCAAGGACAACTACCTACGCCATTACTGGGCCTCTTTCCTGAAGCCCAGTCAATCAAAAGAGGGATGAATGCCAACATAGCTGTGGGTGCCTCCCAGGGATTAACAGCCTGGAGTGCCTAGCTGGCACTAGATCTGATTCACAGCTGGGTATTTATGTTGAAGAGGTTGGTCTGTTACCCTAAAAGAAAGCTGAACTGTGGGGCCCCTGTTTCCTGGCCTGGACTCAAGGGGAGACCTATTCCAAGAGCCTTAGGACATGAGGAATGCCCTTCCCCTGGGATGCCTGCTCTGCCCATAATTACAGCCTGGTTCCCTTTGGTTTTGGCTTTCAAGTGTATCCTTTTAAAGGCACCGCCCTCTGGGACAGTGGTCTCCTGAAGTAGCTTCCCTTAGGTCTGGGGAATGGGACAGAGAATAGAGATGGGGAGGCAGTAAAAAGGAAAAGATAGGTAGGTGGATTTCACAGAGGGAAACTGCTTCACACTTTTTCCTCCAGCCCTGGCCTTATCTTTTATAGCCACTTCAGAAACTGGGCCAATGGAAATCAAGGAAAGACAGGGAAAAAGGACTTAGGTAGGTTCTGTTCCTCTCCACTTTCCTCTTTCAGCAGGTGCCTCCCTTCTTTAACATCACCATCATCCATTGTTCTCTTAACTTTGGGGCTGGGGTCCAGCAAGCAGGACTCTGAGACCAAATCTTAGAGATGTAGGCAAACACATAGCGCATGTGGATTGAAGATACTTTTCAGAGGTATGGCTGTTGTTTCCCCCATGTTTAAAAGGTGCTTTGAAAGCAAGAGTATTGCTGTTTGCTTTGCACTCTAGTTTTTAAATTTTCTCTAGGATGTCAGAGCTCTATAAGCTTCTCTATTAAATCTGACCAAGGGGTCTATGTCATTGGCACAAAGCATCACTTCAGCAAGGGACCATTTTCCAGCTCCAATGTTCCGAGCCTGTTCTTGAGGACTCCCTGGTAACAGCACTCATGTGGGGAGCTACCTAAACATGAAGTTCCATACAGATTTAGCCCTTGGTGACCAGAGGCCCTGTGGTGGTAATGGGAGCTGGGGCTCATCATTGGAGGGGCAGGTCCACAGCCCAAGACCTGGAAATAAAAGACTGCATCATAGTGAGCATGTCAGGAACTGACCAATAGCCCAGGCCGTTCCCCCTCTTACAGTCACAGTATTTAAGGCTGAAGAATTGCCAAAGGGAACTGTTAAACACCACATACTGATGCTATCAAATTCTGAGGATAAAGAAGCTTTTAAAGTATTCACTTGTCTTTTAAAAGCACATTCAAGATGTTTGTTTCTATTTTGGTTCATTGCATGTCTGTATAGTTACATGCCTATCAGTATGTGTCAAGACACACACAGAGGTCCAAGTTCTAATTATTCATGAGTGAATGCTTTGAGGCAACGCGGGCTTTTAGCCAGGCCCTGGGATAGGGACGGTAGAGCTCTTCACCAATGTTCAGACATAATTTGTACCAGGAGTGCAATTTAAATTTTATTAACAGTAGACTTTGGGATTGTCATCTAGTAAAATCAAATACTAAAGGATTTAGGCTAATAATTTTTCATCTTTTCCAAAGAATTTTATATCTTTATGTGCAGTTAACTTTCAGGCTTTGGAGCCAATGAAGAGAAAAAGCAGTACAAATGATAAATAACACTAATAGTGGGAAAATCTCAACTGGCTAATCCTCCAGTCACTTAGGGTGAGTCTCAGGAACTCTTACAGATTAAATCTCACTCTCACGCAGACCCTTTTCTGGGGCCTGACCAAAGCCTCCAGGGTTGTTTATAATCCACTAACGCAGGAATCCACTAACGAATAGTTGAGAGTTAACCTAACTTTACCCAGTAGATATACTTCTGGAAAGTTGTTCACAAAGTGAATCATATTTTAAATGTATTTAATGGTTTTGCTCCCAGAGGCAGACTAGGTGATTTGTTTAATTTTTTTGTCAATGAATAATCACAAGCAAATTGATCTACTTTGTATAGTTTGATTTTGTAAGGCAAATTTTTCTTTAGGCCCAGATTCTTCCACCTTCCCCAGCACACACAGCCACAGCACAAAGGCTGATGCCTTTGGACGCTCCTCACATTTTAATCCTTTTCATACTAGCAGGATTTCCTCATCCTGAGTTCCTAAAAGTAAGGAAGAGCTGAGAAGACGGGGAGGTGAAATGGGATGGCTTGTTGATGGATGATCGTTCAGTTTCAATGCAAAAACATTTAACATCAGGAGACAATGAAGCCATTTATAGCATGCCTGGGCAGTGCCAAATTTCATATATGGAAATATAATCACTACATTCTTCTAGAAAATCCATAGAGCATAATGAATGCATAAGCAAAATCTGCTTAAAACATATTTTATTCTTAGACGAGCTTCACTAAGTAGCTCATGTTTATAAAATGCTTTCCTTACAATGACATTCACATAAATTCATGATTTTTGTTTTTTTTTGAGAAGAAATTTAAAGTGTATATATGTCTGGGTTGAGTAACATCTATTTTCAGGGAGAAGTTCATTAATTGGGTTACATTTACACTTTGGCAGTTATAAACATTTACTTTCTATGCTGAATTGTTTGGTTTATCACAGCCTGTTTTGTCTCACAGTTAAGAGTGAGAGGAAAGGTGTACTCTGCTTAAGTTAGATGGATGCTCACATCAGGGGAATACACACATCTTATTCTTTCTACCAGAGACCTGTCACATTCTGGTAATTCTAATCACAGCATTGGATTTTAATCTGAGAAATGATTTTTCCTTCACTAGAGAGCTGCAAATAAGAGTCCAAGAAATGAATTTGCTAATAGCTCTTCCTTGCTTAAAGATAAGGTCTTGAGATAATGAGTGTGTGTGCACTATATAAAATCAGTGTGTGCAAATGTGGCCCATAATATATGCTATGGACATTGTGTAAGATCTTTTCATATAGAAGACATATGTAATATATAAATATATGTATATATGACATATCCTATTCAACATATTTTTATATATTTACATATAAAATGTGTGTATACTATATAATATATAAATAAATACATAGTATTTATCAAACATTCAAACAATATACACTACATATGTTATAAACACATAAAACACATATATATGCACATGAACTTACTATATATCATATTAGATATGATAGATAATATAGCTAATGTGATATATATTATGCACCCAGATCACACACACACACACACACATAATGAATAGTAGGCTGATGTGAAATTAACTTTACTGGTGAGAAAGAGAAATGCTTGTGCTGCTACATCAGTCAATGCAGAGAAGGGGCTAGAATCCCTCTCTTAGGTTCCTACATTTTGGTTCTTGGCTGAAGTAGCCTAGGTGAAATGCAGGATTTCCTTGATAATGACTATGAATCTGCTTGCATTGTGAGCTCCTGTAGAACCATCTGGTCCAGACTGCCCGGCCCCAGCAGTGACTTTCTGAGGTGCTAGTCCAAATGCAACACCAAACTAGGTGTTTCTCCTCATGGTTTATTTTTACCAGCTCAGTGTCCTGATGTTGCCTCCTGCTGCCTGACCTTCATGAAATCTGCCATTCCCCCATTCCCTAGACTAGGTGGCTTGACCACCCAGAGGATACCCAGGAGACTTGCTTCAAAGAGGAAGCACCCTTGCATCCCTCTGCCTAACTGAGCTTTGCCTTCCTGGACCTGAGCCCCTAGTCCTATTCTTGTCTTCCTTTATGGTTAAGAATAGAATAATAAAACATGTCATGTTCCGTCTCCCCAAACCTACTTCTCCCCACCAACCCCTTACTGTAATATGATTGGTAGAGCATAAAAATAAAAGTATAAGAACTATCCATAAAACTAGATTATACAATCTCCTTGTAAATTAGTCCCACAATGACCATAGGCCATTACAAAAATGATATTCAGGAAAAAAAAAACCTTTGAAAATATCATATGGAATTAGTCTCTTACTTTAAATCAGATATAAACAAAAATGGGAACAAGACCCCTATAAACCAGTTTTTTCCCTAGAAACTACTAAATCTATTAGTGATTTATATCTAAGTAGAGTATTTCCACGGCACTCTAATATACTTCTACTCCATCATGTAGATTGTCATATTGTTGCAAATAATGGACTTCTACAATAATGTATTAGCTTGAACCATGAGAAATTACTGCTTTTATAGTTCAAAAATGGTGTGATATTGGTACCAATTTTGTAGGTCAAAAATGGTTGAATACTGGCAATTTCATATGGTTTGAACTTCATTATTGTCTGGCTGATTTTTCCTGCCATGTTTCTCATGAATTTAGAAATATACCAGAATACTCATCAGGAAAGCAAAAACTTTCATATTTGCTTAAGTTTAGAGCAAAAATAAATGAGTTCCAACTTCTCAGAACTAAATTTCTTGTACAAGGACTTTTACCCCTTTATAAGCCTAAACTCCATATACTGCATCATATTCCAGGTGGCATCAAATGAGAACAAATTCTTGGAGAACTGAACCGGATCTTTTAATTTCTATTAAATATAGATAATCTTAGAATATATATCTGAAAGAAGCCAAACATCCTTGCTATTATTCTCCTCCTAGCACTTAATCACATCCTTTCTCCCTTTCCTACTCTTGAATTTGAATGGCCTGGCTGGATAATTCAGAAGGAAGAGGGCACCCTGGATTGACATTTGACTTTCTCAAAATCCCAAACATTTCAAATGGCTTGAAGAATATTTTTTCATCTCATCCGATCTCTGAGGCTCTTGTATCTTGATAAGTGCAAAGCAACCCTTATAAATTAGATTACCACAGAAAAACTAATATCCAACCTATCTTTCGCCACACTTCAATTCTCCCTTTTTAGCTGGTCAGAATGTACATGAAGCAACAAATCTTCCAGATGAAGAAGGAAGAAAACTTTCCTTCTGTTCCCTTCTATATTCTCCAGCATTCCATTCCTTTCCTGATTTGTGTCTGATCAGCAAAGCTGTGGAAATATTAAGCCTGTAAAGAGAGCTTGCACGTACAAAACCTATGCCAATTTTTAAAATCATACCCAAATGTAGGAGAATGGTATAAATCCTCATTCTTGTAAAGGAAATTCCATAATGGATTAAAATGATGAGTGAGTATCATATATTTACAAGTGGCAGTTCAAGTACCTCAATATGTGATATCAATATAGTTTGAAAGGAAAGCGTATTACTTTATGCATAAGGGGTATGGATGAAATAAACTCTTTTCCAAATTATAGTAACTAAAAAATGTCAATGAGCATTTATAATACTGTAGACCTTTAAGGATTTCAGCTCTAAATAAACTGATCTGACTCATATGGACAGGGGTTTTGGCAGAAGTGGGTTTGTCTAATATGCATGACACTGATTAAAAACATTCTAAATCATGATGTATCTATGCTTACATCATTGCCAAAATGATTCATCTGTGTAGGATATATTCTTATTGCCAGAGATGTCACGTATCATCTTGGCTAGAAATACACAGTCACATCCCATTATGGTGAACTCTCAGAGTTTATCCAAATTCTTTCCTATTCTGGAATTTTGTCAGGTTAATACTGCTTGACACACGTGGTCTTAAAATTTTCCATTCTAAATCTACTGCCATTTTGGCATTTGGCTGGATCTGGCCTTATGTGACCGGCATCACACTGAGAATGTTTAGTTTGTTGAATTTTAAATCTATAATGTTTACCACATTATAGACCTATTGTCAGCCAAGGAAATGTCTGCATTAGAGACTTTTTCTAAGATACTTTTCCTTCTAAATGAGGTCATATATTTTAAAATTTTTATTTCATATTGTACTTATATAACATAGAAAATCAAGAAGTTTTGCTTAAATCTGCTTAGTTTAAGCATAGCCATTTTATATTATAGACAGGCAAATTTAAAAACTGGACAGTATATTGCCTCATAGTACAAAACCCTTAGCACTGCATTTCTTCTTGGTCATTTGAAATATTTATTGGCATTTTAGGATTGGTCATCAAAAAACCAGAATTAAACATTGGCCCTGAATGCAGCCTTTAGGAACGTGCTCTTGCTTATATTTCGTTTTATAATCGAACTCTGAGAATGAAGAGTTTATCTGAGAAATACAGAAGGGCAACCATCCTAAATCCAGGCACTGTTGGCTTTATGAGCATATTAAGCACCCATTACATGGTGCAAAGTATTTATTGCAAATGGGCCTTAGCTACTAAAATGCGTAGCTTCCTTTCATGTTGCGACTAAGTAATTTGAGATCTCTTTGGGCTGAAAATGTACAGAAAGGTTGCATACTGACTGTCAGCAGGGAAAACTGCCATCAAGTCAATGCATGTAACATTCCTCGCAAATTGCAAGCAAGGGAGTACTGGGCACCTGCAGCGCCTGGTCTCTTTCACCACAAACGCCAAGTTTTTCTGAATTGAACTCTGACGTCAAGATCAGTGGTACCTGGTCCCTGTGGAGTTGTGGCACTACTATTTCTGGATTTGTTTTTTAAAGACACTCCCCTGCTAACAGCATCTTTCCATCTCTAACGTCCTTCTCTGCACCAATACTATCTGGTATATTCCTTTCTGTATTGACTTTTACTTACAATATTTAAAACTTCTTTAAAAAGTACAAAAATCAGCTCTAAGAAATTTTAAATCTTGCAATTTATTTTACTTATTAAAATTAAATTAAAGAAGTTTTGAATATTTAATTTCATTTTACTTAGTGAATTGAGTTTTCAGTGAAATTAATTTTAAGAAGTTTTGAATATTACTATTTTATTTTACTTAACAATATATTTTAAGAAGCTCTAAATATAATAATTTTATTTTACTTAATACAATTAGTTTTTAGGGAGTTTTAAATGTTTTATCATACTTTGAGCTCACTGGTAACTACCCAGAGTGTCATAAAACCAGGAACGATAGTCCTTTTTCTAGCTCTGACATCTTTTTTTCCTCACCTTAAGAACCTTACGATCTCCCTTCAGTCCCCCACCCTTTTCTTATTCCTGTTTATCTTCCTCACACAAAAACAATCACAACAAAAAAAACCCACTGTATTTTTAAAATGAAAAGCTGAAAAAAAACCCCAAGCATGTGACTAATCATGAGCAAAACATCTTAATTTAAATCTTGACTCAAGCCTCTGTGGAAGCGTCTAATACCCAGTCCTTACTCACTCTTCAAGGAACCGCCCTGTATTCCACAACCGACCCACATCGTCTTGGGGTTATTTTAAAGAGGCAAGGCATGCTGCCTTATTAACAGAGTGAATTCAGGAAGAAGTGCAGCAGCCTCCTTCTCTGTTGTGTTCGGCAGTGATGAGTAAACTGATCTGGTAAATTTGCAGCTTGCTCACTCTCCGCACAGTGCCCCACTTTTTCACAAAAGCTACTAGTATATGTTTATTGCCTTGGTCTAAATTCCCACAGGCCGCAGAGCATCAGGGCGGCATGGAGTTCTGTGGCCTTGCAGCCCTGCCAGGCCTGCTTATCATTTAACCACAATGCAGCTGAGACTTCCCGAGTACATTCTTTTCTTTTCTACTCCCCCTAAACAGGGAATAAGGCATACTAATGAACTCAACCATAGTTATTTCTCAGTCAACGAAAAATGCCACTTCATTTGTCATGTCAGTATCTGATTCCAAATGACATTTTAATTTTGCTAAAGGAATTGATGAGAAGCTGCCACAGGAAAGGGGGAAAGCTAACTGTTTGAATCCTTGGCCAGCAAGAACCCTGCCATCAGGCTTGCTGGGCATGCCATCTTCAATAGCAGATGGACAGAGCAACTGAGGTTATATTGTGACTGCTATGGCTTTGTTTTGACCATTATTTCTATCAGGAAATTCCTGCAGCCCCCAAGAGAGAATATACTGGGATTCTCACACCACCATTTTTAAACATTCTCCTGAGTTCACAGCAAGGACAGGAAAAAAGTTACCTTCTTATTTATGTCACACTTTTTGCTTTCAAAGTTCTTGTACTAAATTTATCATGTCCTTTTGTGTGATGTTCACATCCACTCTATCCATAGGGTGAGGAAACTGAGGATAGCAGATATTATCAGTGCCCTACTCATGTGCCCTCCCATTCACCATTCTTGAGCTCACTGAAGGCTTCTTACTACAAATACTGGTAACCTGAGGGATTTCTCCAGCTACAGAAATGTGCTCGGTCTTCCCTGGGAAGTGCTTGGGAGTTAATGACTCTGAGGAGAGCCCTCAATGAAGCATACACAGGGTTTCTGGGTACACAGCCAAGCTTCCAGCTTCCTGGCCCTTCAAGGAGGACCTCTTTGAGGAGTGTTCTACAAGGTCTCTCAAAGATCCCTCGTGGGATTGAGCCTCAGGTGCCCACAGCAGTACCCTGCTCATTAACATCCCTGGAATTGTCTTCCTTCCCTGTCTCATGTCCTCACTCCCATACTGGGGCTTCCTGGGCTCACCTCCCACATAAACTACTTGTATCTAAATCCTTGTCTCAAAGTCTGCTTCTGGGAAAGCCCAACCTAAGACACTGGGCCACAGAGAAGATTAATATCTGCTGAATACCACACAGCTACTTAATGGAGAACCAGAGCTGGAACCCAGGACGTTGGACTTCTGGCATATTTACCAGATAAAGTTGCTTCTTGCTGACCACCAGCACTTTATAGAATTGGTCCCAGGACTTCTGGGCAAGAGGAAGACACTATAAACAAAACAAAGTTGTTAGATGACTACTCCTTGCTTTTTAGGAACCCGGTCACTACCGCCAGCAGGAGAAAACAGAAAAATGAAGGGTAGTAATTACCTAGCATGACGAAAGGGACTCCCAGGAAGGTGGAATTGTATTTTCCACCGGTAAGATTGATGATCCCGGCCGCAGTGAGAGTGGCCAGGCTTATGGTCACCAACCCGAGCAGGCCTAGCCAGGGTTTGCTGCGGACGCAGTCCTGCATAGAGCAGCAGAGGATAGCCATGGTGACCACCAGGATCAGGCTGGTGACCAGGTAACGTTCCGATACGCGGCTGGTCTTCTGGAAATCTTCCCTCAGCGAGGAGGACGTGTAAGGGTACATTTTGACTTTGCTGTTGGATTTCTGGAACAGTCGGACGGTGTCACAGAAGCTGGACTCCCACCTCTCGGCCACCATGTCATTGAGACTGTTGATTGACTGTAGGTAGTAGGTGAGCTGGACAGCCTCTGCAGACTTCACCCGGTCCTTGCTGTGCACAGTGACGCCTCCAAGCTGGTGCCCGTTGTACACTGCTCTCCCATCCTTTAAGTGAGTGATAGGGTATGTGATAGCAAAATTGGTCCGGTTGGTGGCCCGAGCATTCTTTAGCTCCTCCAGAACATGCACTATGTCATCCACGATGCAAGTCTTATCGTTATTCAGGATACATATGTGGGCGAACGTGTAATTAAAACCAGGCCTTGGAACCTGGATCCTGGTCACAGCGGCATGCAACTATGGGGAAAAAAAGGAAAGTCAGTGTTTATTACCAAAAATAAGACATTAATAAGTGACATTAGCTCTGTGGATTCAAATATCTCTATTTTTTTGGGGGGGGTCACTGATGCCATCTCTAAGCTAAAGCGTTCAAATGCAATGTTATAACCTTACATCAGAAATGGGTAGTAAGGATGCAAAACACACATTTAACTAGTGGTCCTCACAGTGTGGTCCCTGGAGCAGCAGCATCAGCACAATCTGGGAACTTGTCAGAAATGAAAATTCTCAGGCCCCACCTCAGACCTGGTAAATCCGAATCTCTGGGGTGGAGTCCAGGAATCTGAGTTTTCACAAGCCCGCCGGGGGATTCTAATACAGCTTAAGTTTGAGAAGCTCTGGGTTAAAGTATCAACATTATTTCCACATGTTGGGTTATTTGTAACTCATTTGGTCTATAAATGTCTGAAAATCTTATATACATCGACCATTCACTCTCCCTCCTGAAAGTGTAATGTAAAAAGTGAACTAAGGGGGCCGGCCCTGTGGCTGCGTGGTTAAGTTCACGCGCTCTGCCTCGGCAGCCCAGGGTTTCACAGGTTCGGATCCTGGGCGCAGGCATGGCACCGCTCATCAGGCCATGCTGAGGCGGCATCCCATATAGCACAACCAGAGGCACTCACAACTAGAATATACAACTACGTACTGGGGGGCTTTGGGAGAAGAAGAAGGAAAAAGAAAAAGATTGGCAACAGTCGTTAGCTCAGGTGCCAATCTTTAAAAAAAAAAAAAAGTGAACTAAGGTGCAATTCCAAGTGCAGAGGCCCTCCGCAGCCCTGTCCCTTGCTGCCGATTTGTAGGGCAGCTAAATGATTTCCATCCAATTCAATCATTCCGTGCTGTAAAAGACAAGAGGTTCACCTTGAGGGCCCTTGTATTCTCTGACTTTCCTCGTCTGCTTATATGGGATGTGAGCTGTAACTGCAAGAGCCTGGCTGGGAATCATGCTAAAGTAGCACAGTGCGATTTATTCCACACACCTCGCCTAAGTCAAAGTTGCCATGCCCAGGTTCTGTATGCCTGCAATCAAAGTGCACATGGGAACACAAGCACTCATTTAACAGCCCCGACTACATGCCAGGCACAGTTCTAGGCTCTTTATACAGATTCATCCATTTAATCCTTACAAGAAACTATGAAGTAAGTACAAGCACTAGCCTCATTTTACAGACAAGGAAACTGACACACAGAGAAGCCAAGTCACTTGCCCAAGGTCACACACATACGAGGAGAGAGAGCTGGACTATACCAGGCAGTCTGGCTCCAGAACCCATGCCTCTAGCCCCTCACCATAGGTTGGCAATGCCAGCAACTGAATGAAGGTTCTTGCTAGCAACTAATTCCTGAACTTGTGCTTTTACCGCCCCACCCCTAAAAAATCACAAGTGCTCAAGTTCAGATATATAGGAGTGTGTGTAATCTATAGTCTAAGGTGAGAAAAATAAGGCCTTCTCTCTGTGAAATATTGCTAGTCTGCAAAATGAGACCAATGGTAGACATGTAGTTGAGTGTTAAGTGAATGAGTGCATCTAGGACCGTGCCTAGCACTGAGTGGGCTTTCCCAAGAGCAGAGATAGCCATCATTGCATATCTGATGAATGAAGAAGAACACTTCATGCCTAAAGGGAATAAAGCTTAACATCCAGAGTTGCCATAGTGTGGCTGTGCCGTTATAACTCATAAACATCTGAGCGTCTCCATGACCCTGATATATTTTCTCTTAAATCTGCTCTAGATGGATTATTTGCTAAGACATTTTGCTGTGCATGTGCCAGGGTGAGTGGGATATTTATTATGCTTTTTGAAAATGTCTGAGGTGCACCAGCTGTCAGAGTCCTTTAGTTAGCTCAGAGCATGAGCTGTTAATCCTAATTCTCAGTACTCCCTCCCCTAAATCTCCTTATGGGCACCAACTCCAGGTTCAGGAAACACTTCATTGTATTACGTCCCGTTTAAATATTTTGAGTTCTTTCCTTCATACGCGCACGTGTGCACACACACACACACACACACACACACACACACACACACACTCTTGATTTCCCAGAGATACCTAGGAGACAATTTTCACAAAACTCTAACCATATGCTAAATTTTTGTTTTGATGCTTTGAGATTAATGATGAGCAAAATGCCTTCAGTGGTTTTAAACTGTGAGAATGTGTATTCATCCATTCTTTTCTAAGCATAGCCCAATGAATTTTGATTAAAAGAACTCTTAACTACAAAAAAAAAAAATCAAAAATATAAAAGGTTATTTTGGAGGAGAGAAGAACCAAGAGGAATTTAAAGACAAGACAGAGTTTTGATAAGAGTTAAAAGATACTTTGGGGAAAGATTCAGAATAGGCTAGAAAAGGAGTGGTATTGAAAGCATGCATATGTGTAATATTTAGTGCATTGTTTGTTCCCATGAACAGTCTAATAAATCTCCCTTAGAGTGATTACTAAATATGTCAAGAGAAAAAGATTGCCAAATAAGATGGTGTTAAGCCACAGGGCTGAACCCAATTATAGCAAGGGGATATTTTCCATCCATTCTCTAAGGCGACCCATGCCCTGCTGGGTGCGGAGTTGTAAACTACTTAATGATCTGCCAACTCTGCAGATCTACTGCAATGACCCCTGGGACCACAGACTAAAGAAAAGGACACTATGTTAACTCCTGTATCACCACATCATAGGAAGGAGGCTTGGAAAATGAGAATGTTACTGAAGTTTGAGAGGGAAGGTTTCTTAACTCTCAGTACCAGAGCTGCTGTGAGATGCAGCTGCTTTGAATTTCTGATGGAGAGGTGGGTAGATAGAACATGTGTTACTCTTGCCTCTGAGTGGCAGGGAAATGCTGAGTGACAAAGCAGCCAGAGAGGAGGTGGCTGAGGCCACCCACCTGGCAGGGAGAGTCTGTGGGATTCTACTGTGGGATAAGAGGTGAGAATACAATAAGAGACATGGGAAAGGAGAATCTGTGACTTCTGAAACTACTCAGTTCTGATCTTTGGTTCTTACAACTACACATCAAGTACACACACAATCTACTCTTGGCTGTCCACATAGCCATGGGCAGACACACTGCACATGTTACCTGGACATCTACCTGTATCAGGTTTTAGAAGGCACTAGTGTGCTTTCCTAAAGGAGCCCCAACCAGCACAGTAGAGACATGAGTAGGTCTCCTTAGATATATTCACAGCGAAAAAAGGAACCCAGAGTTCGAAGCTATGCTTTTTTGGGCTTTATACTTACTTTTAATTTCTGCAGTGAAAAAGAAAAGGTAAAAATGTTGACAACTTAATTTACAGTGATTTCATCTTTGCCTTTTTATTTTTAAAGGTATGCTTTTTGGTGAGGAAGATTGGCCCTGAGGTAACATGTGTTGCTAATCTTCCTCTTTTGTTTTCTCCCCAAAGCCCCAATACACAGCTGTATATCCTAGTTGTGAGTCATGCTAGTTCTTCTATGTGGGCTGCTGCCACAGCGTGGCTTGATGAGGGGTGTGTAGGTCCGCACCCAGGATCTGAACTGGCGAACCCTGGGCTGCCAAGAAGAGGATGTGAACTTAACCAATGGGCCATGGGGCCAGCCCCCTCACCTTTGCCTTTAAATTAATCCTTGCTCTTGGGGGCAGAATAGGGAAAGACAGACAGGAAGACATCAAAACATGGTCGTGAAATGGTGACCATGACACCTCAGTCCACAAAATGGACAGCCTCAATTCACACAAGCTTGTTACTGAGCTAAGCAAGTGACCCTCTTCTCAGAAAAGGAGGGGAAAATGACAAAGTAACAGTTCGGACCCTTCATGTAGTCTGAATCTGTCTTGTGAATCAACATATGATCCATGTTTCTATAAAAATGTATAGCTTTTGGATTATTCCCTCAACACACATTCAGTGAGTACTCATTAAATCTACTGTGTTGTCAATAATAGGATAATTTCCCCGAATTTAGGGTGCTCACACTCACACATGGAAAATCACACACATAAGAGATACAACATCGAAAAGAAAGGAAAGATCCTAACAGTAGACACCACCAAGAGCTCTGTACCAGTAAAGCCTAATCCAGTGGCAATCCCGATCACAACATTTTTTATTATTGTATTTGCTGCCAAAGAGGCCAGAACTGAATGTTAAATTGAGATTCATTCTAAGGCTCTGAACATATTGTTTAAATTGTTAGCTTCTTTGCTCTCCTCACCCCTCAGGTTAAGGATGATGATAGTAACAAGTCTGCTAAGTAATTTCTATGCAGTTTTAAAACTTTATTCAATATAAGACTCTATGGAAATGATTAAATCATTATTCCCATTTTATAGCTGGAGCAATTGAGGCCTAGAGAATGTCAGTAACTTACCTAAGATGACTCAGTAAGTAAAGGGCAGATGCAGGATTCTAAATCAGGCCTCACTCCAGAGTGGGACACTTAGCCCTAGACCAGCACGACTTTAGAACTTGAGTGAGGATGAAGAAGTGTCAGCCCACCTGGTTCAAACGACCGGCCATGGATATGACTGAGCTGTAGGGCGGCCACACTTGGGGATCTGGGTCCGTCAAGAGAGATCAGAAATAATCCAAACAGGCAAACCTCATCTTTAGACGGCAACATTACATGCCAATATTAACAGGTAATGAAGGGGATGGGTTTTGAGCTTACTGACTTTTCTTGTTCTCCATCCAGCCTCTGTAGTTGCCAAATAAAACTGTTCAAAGACAGGCTTACCAAGAAAAAAGGCCGTGGAGCACAATAGAATCCAGTGATACGAAGTTTTGGCTTCAAGTCTGGCTGCTTAGGTAGGAGTGTCAGAGACCCTAGGAATGTCACTCTACTTCTTGAGGTCTCAGATTTTTCAGTAAAAAAGGAGGTTTGTTTAGCTAATCTTTACAGACAGATCTTTTTGGTTCTAACACGACGTAATTCTAAGATGAGTGACATCCATAAACTATACAATCAGATCCTGGGTGAGAGAAAGTTAACTTAATAAATATCAATTTGAGATTTATTATGTCTGCTTGAAGTATGCTTTTCCAACACATTGAAGTTCTTTTTAGGTCAATGACATCTGATAGTAGATGAAATCCAGAAAGAAAACCAGAGAGTAGGGAAAATAGGTTTACAGAAAAAAAAAGGTTCCCTTCTCCGAGTGATTTCCCGTTCTCGGGAGGCACTGGCTCTTATAATCCCCTTCTGCCAGAGCCTGGGACAAAGCCAGTGTGTGCTGCCGGTCACGACAGGCCAGAGTCTAATTTCCTCTCTGCCTCTCCTTGGCACACTCAGATCTTCCTCAGAAGACAGCAGGGGCACCTTGTAGAGGAGAGTACAGAAGGGATCTGTGGGGAAGGAGGTGTCTGCTCCTGAGCAGTGATTAACATAGGAAAAATACCTGTGGGTTCAGAGGATCTTTTACAATACCTTTCAGTTCCTTTTGTATTTGTTTCTTGTTGAAAAGGGGGGGGAAGTAAGGCAGGAAGCCCACTCAGCCAGGCAGGGCAGTTAACACCTCAAGCTGTCCCCCAGCAATCTCACCTGTGAGGGGAGACTCAGAGGAAGTGGGGGCTCCCCAGATCCCCAGGGGGAGTCAGTGTGATGATATCACCTTTATGGGCTGTCTTCCCTTCCTTGTCTCACCTTCCCGCCCCCTCCTTCCACCACTCCCAAATAAGCTGCATACATTAAAACAATTTAAAAAGGGAGGTTGTGGGTTTGCCTTTCTGACCTACATCATTTGCCCCCAAATATTACCTTCAAGATGACACTAAATCAAAATCGCTTAAAAAATGCTTTCAAGGAATATCTGCTTTTCACCCCCAAATAAAATGTTTTCTTCACTGAATCCCTCCAAATTCCAGGTCTTGATCTGGGTCTATATTCTGCCACTGTAAATGGGTAGGAACTGACTGGCAAGGTATCCTCACCCAGGACACAAGCAAACACCTTGAAGTGGATGGATCTGGTCTCCGCAGTTCATCAATTACGCTAGCTCCCTCAGTGTTATGTTCTGTCTTTGCATGATCTCACTCTCACCCACTCTCTTTCCTCTTCTTTTAATAGAAATGCATTACATCAGAACACCAGAAGTCGCAAGTTGGGGATTGTTACCGTGATTCATTTGTAGTGCAGCCAAAAGCAAGTTAGTCATCCCTTAATAAGTGAACAGAAATATCATTCTGCCTTTGAAACATTACATGTTTGGAGGACACCAAATTTAAGCTGTGGAGATAGTCAAACAAGTGACTATCTATCCACACGCTTCATCTGTACATGTGTGCCTGGTGTCATGCTGACCTGCTCCAGTGACAAAAGACAAATGATTACCTGTGTCAGTACTGTAGTGCCAGTGCAGGTCTGGGAGAGTGGAATGTTTCTGTTTTTCTCCTTGCTTTACCAGGGGGTAAACACTCTCATTGCGGGTGTTGACACTAAAAAGCAGCCAAGACAGCCTCACATTGTAATTCCCTGAACAGGCTGTTTGTCTTTGCAGCCTTGGCTGAAAAAACAATGCAGCTTTGGATTTGAAGCAAATAAATATGAGATTTCTGAAACAAAAAATAGTAATGATGAAGGAAAAAGCAGCTACAACATCTCGTGGCAACTTTTGCCTGATTCCATGTTGGTCTGGAGAAGAAAGAATGTGGTGAGCCACAGGTCTAATACTTTCTTTTCCCCCATAATCTGGGAGAAAATTTCACTTGGTCTCGATTGCAAAAAAAAAAAAAAAAATTCCTTGATATCATGAAGACCCCTGGAAATCTGTAAAGTTAAACTTTCTGATTAGAATGGTTATTTTTTAATCCTGCTGTCCTCACTTGACTATCAAGGTTAAGCTTAAACTCTGGTTGAGCAAGTTTGTGGGTCATGAGATTTGCTGGGTAACTTTAAAAGGACAGGATGCTCTCAGAAATGGGAAAATGTTAGAACTGACTGGCTAAGAGGCAAAGAGAGGTCCCAAGAAGCCAAACGCCTGGGGAACAGGCAGCAGCCATTTTAAGACTTGGTCAGGAGACCACAAATAACTATGCAAGGGACAGAAAAGACAGGATGTCAAGGACATCCACGTCTGGAGAAGAACTGTGGACCTGAGTGGGAAGAGCACTGGATCAGGAGTCAGAAGACTTCAGTTTGAGTCCTGGTTCTGTGTCTTGCTGGTCACATGAGTTAGAGATTTAAAAATGCACTTTTGAAAACATATATCATGCCGCTTCCCTGCTCTAAATCCTCCAATGGTTCCCCATTGTGCCGAGAGCAAAACCCAAGTCCCAACTGTAGCCAACAAGGTGGTATATTACCCTTGCTGATCTCTCCAAACGCCTGTCTCAACAGGCCCCAGTCACGCTGCCCATCTTTTGATTTTGCCTAGGATGTATTTCTTCCAGATAGCCTCACTTGCTTCACTCTCCCGCTCAAGTGTAATCATTTTCCCTGATCCTACCCCAATTTAAAAGATGGCATCCCTTGCCATCACCATCATCTTTGCTTGTTTTAAATTTTCCATGGCACCAATTATGGCATGACATTAAGTTATCTGTTTCTTTTGTTTCTTTGTTCAGCTGCCCCCGCTAGAATATGAGTTGTGCCATGCTGCAGTGTTGGTCTGTTTGGTCTGCTTCTACATCTCCATTGTCTAGAACAGTTCCTGGAACACATACTCAACGGTTATGGATTAAACATATGAATATAATAATCTTGTGAGTGGATGGATTTTAGTCTGTCTCATGGACATGATGAGGGCCAAATGAAGTGATGGATGTGCATGCGTTTTGTAAACTCTAGGGCTACACAAATGTAGTTATTACACGGCAGGGCAGCATGGAATGGTATCTCGTCTGGTTAGTGTCTTACAGCTGTCTGGACATAACCCTAGAATTGATTCCTGATGCTCCTGGAGGCCCTGAGCTTTCCGGGGATTGGACAACATGTACTTTAGTGGGAAGGACATGGGTTAGGAGGTCAGAATTCCACAAGTTCAAATCCTGCCTCTGTTAAGTTCTAGCAATGGGAGTATAGCAGACACAGCTGGGCCATGCCCCTATCTCTTCACCACTTCAGTGCATGCCTGCCCTACTTCCAGCCTGATGTGGAAATACTGGGGCATTAACATACTATCTCAATCCCAAGCGGCCTGGACCAATGGCTAAAAATAGTTTGTGTATAAATAGCCCAGCTCCCATGTCCCCAAGGTGGGATGACTCTCCGGCATGTGTTCCTCACTGTTTCCCAGAGTTCCCTAGCAGGATTAGGCTCCATTTGCCCACAGAGTAACTGGCTTGACAATGTCCCTATAACTTACTGCCTCGCTTCCCTATCTCACATTGCCATCCCCTTACCAGTGCTTCCTGGGGTTGTCTTGCAAATATACTACTTGTATTGAGTCCTGGACTCTGGGTCAGCTTTTGGGGGAACCAAACTAAGAGAATGACTTAAGGCATTTAATTCCATTTCATTATCTGTAAAATGGGGTAAACCTGACCTCACAGGGTCATTATGAGGATAAAGTGTGATAACATATAAAGGGTGTCTGGCCTGGCATTTAGTATTGGGTTAAACCATATGAAATTGCCATTTCTACAGGTGAAAAAGTGTTTCACTATCGGCAATTTTATGTGGTTCACCTAACTGACCTTCAGTGAGGGTCTGTTCTTCCTTCCTCCTAGCCCCTCCTCCTGTCAGAACTGGAGCTCCCCTAGAGGGGTTTCAGACAATTTTATTCGGTTTCCAAGAGACAGTCTGGTGTTACCAGGACAGGCTTTTAAGAAAAAGACAACAGTTTTGTGCCAGGAAAAATCTCACATATCCACTCATTCCCTTTTCCACAAGCAAAAACAAAGCTGCAGATAATGTGGGTATGAGCCCTTGCATGCAACTGGAATTCACACTTAAGCATTTTCAGCTTAAGAAAAAAAATAAAATGCCATATAACTCACATCCCTGAAATATTTGAAACTGTAAATAATTAATAACAATGTTAAATCTACAAAATTATGAACAAGTGTCTCCATCAGATAAGCTCCTTGGCAATTTTTTTCCTTCAAAAGATTCACTAAGTTTCTAATGAGCACTGAGCTTGAGAACCATGAAAATTATGGCTGATGAAAGAAGAAACAAGAAAAAAGTTCCACCTAATGACATGGTAATGGCACTCCTGAATGATGGACCGTGAGCTTTACAAGAGCGAGTCCTTGATGTAATTCATAAAAGTGTGTCACCTGATAGTGCATTCTTTTTCCTGGAAATAATTTTTTCCGTTCTCAAGGTTCTCATACAAAGTTACTGACCTTAAAAATTACAGGAGTGTCTCAGCTGCTGCCTTCTTCTCCAGATCTGAAAAGAGGTCTTATAGAGCAAATGGTCAAGGCTATGATAGTTTCTGTGATTCAGCTTGCCAGGGCCTTGACCTTTCTGGGAGGTGTTAATATTGGTGGCATAGTGTGACGTGGAGAAGAAAGACTGCCTGGGCTCAGTTGTCAGATTTAGCACTTAGTAGCTGTATGATCCTGGACATTGAGATGTTACTTAACAGCTCTCTCTGTGCCTTGGTTTCCTCATCTGTAAAATGGGGACAATAATGGTACCTATCTCATTAGGATTGTTGGAGGATCAATGAAAATTTATTGTAAACTACTCAATATAGTCTCTGACACACAAGTGGTACCCAGTAAAGGTTTGTTAGCAAAAACAAAATGAACAAGCAAAAAAACCCATTTTTCTCTTGCCTTGTCCCCCTTAGCTTGTTTTTCTTTAACTGATAGAACCTCCTCAGTTCTTGAAAAATATATTTAATGAAATGTAAAGGTGACAGATTTTTGCTCACATCTTTACTGAGAGATGAATGAGTAAATGAGGTTAATAGCATGCGTCAATACACATATTTGAAGAAAGTAGCTGGATAGTACGTGTTTAAAAGTTGGTACTCCTAAATCAAGATTAAGCTCCCAGCCTGAAATCATCCCATCTTTTTCAGGTTAGCTGCCCCAGCAGATTACTGGGCACATCAGTAGGGAAGGGACCAGGCAGGGACCAGGCAGGGAACATGGTGGGGGTGAAACAAGGAAACTAAAAGATATTGAGTGCTTACATAGTGGTGGGCTTTGTACAAAGAATGCTGCTTCTGTTCTCTCATTCAATCCTCACAGCAACTCAGGGAGGTAGATGTTATATCACATTTACAGTTGAGGAAGCTGAGCCTCAAGGAGCTTAAACAACTTGCCCACGGTCACAAATTTAGTAAGTGGATCAGCCAAGATTTAAATTCTAGGCTCAGAAGACTGCCCCCTAATGGAAGTTCCTTTGGCAAAGTAGACTTTACCCCCTAATTTCTCTGCTTTGGCCATTTGGATATTGATAAACTTGTTATGGGGTGTTCTGCTTAAGCACAGTCAAGCCTCAGCATGAGATGGTTAGCAGCAGTTATGAGTTAAAATTGGTGATGATGTAGCAAAGTCAAGGGGTCAAACATAACAAAGCAGCCTAGAAGGAGCAGCAAGACTGACTGTACTGAACAGTGAGGCCCTATGACAGAGAACTCAGAGAGAAGCCATAACTCCGTTACCAATGATGAGCACATGCAACCAGTTGGAGACGAGGAAAACAGATGTGCGAAGAGACAAGACTGTCATCAGTCCAAATAACATCCTTTGCATCTTATATGTTTCTTATATGACTCTCCCCTCAATACACACAGAAGGAAAAAGAAAAAAAATACTTTATAGAACATATTAGTGAAAAGGGCTGGCAATTTGTGGATTTATTGCAAAACATCAGATTGAAGTTGTGGGTGCTAACGGATTTTGGGTATCACCCCTCCTCAAAGGCAGTTTAACACTAGAATATATCTGCTCCATGAGGACAAGGACTGTTTCACTCCATCCTGTATCCCTGGCACACAGAGGAAGCCCAACAAAGATGTGCTGACTGAACCTTCAGTGTTTGCTCCTTCTTGCCAATTTATATTTTCTCTGGTGACATTAAATGATACTTCATTTGTACCCAAAGGCTACTGTGCTACATGCATATCATTTCCATCTTAAATAAACAGATGACATTGGATTTAGTCCTGTTGCTTACACACTGCAGACAAATGGCTGATCTCATTAGACAAATGGATATGGTTAGACTATAATCCAAAAAATATAAGAGTAGAGAAACAATTTAGGTAGGAGATTGGGTACTGAAATAATTATGTGTTATGCTTAATTATAGAGTAGTTTGAATTTTTCTTGTGTATTTGTTTGTTGGATTTCTTTTTTTGGAGGGGAAAAGTTTTTTAAAATACAGAAAAGTTTAGAGACTAATATAAAAACTCCCATGTATCTATATCCAATGTCATGTCTATCTGAAGATTCTGCCCCTGCTGCTAATGCCCTCGGTGGGTAGGGTGACCATATAATTTATCATCCAAACTGGGACACTTTTGAGAGTGCAAGAGGGCACTATTAATTTCACAGGAACACCAGGCTTAAGTGGGACCATCACAAGCAACGCAGGATGTTCTCCATATCTATGCGTGTCTCAGAGGATGTGAGCACTGATGTGACTTCATCCATTTATGCCTCACAGTGGGCATGGGATGGCAATCCCTTGATTTGCAGACCCATCACTGCTGATGGAACCTGGACTATTGCAGGTGATGCTATCCTGTCATCACACAGGACTCGGGAAAGGAATCTGGAAAAACTCCCTCGATCTCTATTTCCAATCACACCTACCCTCCCACCATTACAACTTCCTTCCATGTTAAGGCTCTAATGTTTTGCAGGATTCAGCTCTCATGTAGCCCAGTTCTGTTCACTACTGCAGAGGTGGAGTGCATCCATAGTGCACTTAGAACATTCCATATACCTTCCCTGAGCACACTGGCCCTGCTGGAATTGACAGATGGCTTCCACTTGGTTGTCTCACTGACATGTGGCTTCTCCAAGCCAGGAGCAATGATTGCTTTCATGTCCAAAGATGTCTCTCTGGGTGATTCTGTCTTCCTTTAATGCTGACAGTGGCCCACAGACTTGGCTGATGAAATTTTTCAAGGCTCACAGATGTGAAGTCTGTGATGGGTGGCAGGTGGGAGGCCAGAGCATGTTTGCTTTGTTGGGAGTTAGAGGTCATGGAGAGAAAGTTTTCTGCATTTCATCACCAGTTATAGCAATGAACCATTTACTCATCATGTATTAAGTGTCTACACTATGTTGGACATTAATATAAACTCTGGGGAAATAAAGGACATTATGACATAGTTTTACCCTCAAGAAACTTAGAGTCTAGTGGAGGGACTTGAGGCAGATTCTCAGAATTGGTTAGCCCAGGCAAACCACAAAGTGAAGTAAAGTGTTACAGTTCTATGATAGGAGTAGCTAAAAGGTGTAATGGGGGTATAGGGAGTCTAGAGTGTTAGTGTGTGTGTATGCATGCACAACGTGTATGTGTAGCACTGGGGAGTGCAATGAAATACAAAGTTGGAGAGAAGACGAGGGCCAGATGAGGGAGTATCTTTCCATTCACCCATTCAATGAATATTTATTAGTAACTATTAGTAAACCTTATGTCAAGCCATGTGAACAAGACAAATACGGCTTTTCCCTCACAGGGCATTCAAACTATGGGAGATACAGACAAGCAACGAGGCAATTACAAAATCTGTGTGGAGTTCAAAATGGGAGAAGTACTGGATATTAATGGAGGGGCACCTACGTCAACTTTGCAGGCACCAGGGAAGACTTCTTGGAGGAAGTGACTTCTAAATTAGCACCTGAAGAATGAGGAGAAATAAACCATGGATAGAGGCTTGGCATAGGGGTATGGAACTGGTGTAGAGAGTATATCAGACAGAGGCTACAGCATGGGCAAAGTCTCAGTGGCACAAAATGGATGTTAGGGGAGATGGAAGTGATTCAAGCTGGTGGGAAAACTGAGAAGAAAGCTAAACAGGCAAGCAAGGTCCAAATCACAGGAGGCCTTGCCTGCTGAACTTGGAAGTCACACTTCATCCTGCGGGAACTGGGAGCCAATGAAGGGTTTTAAACAGGGGATGAGATGATCACAACTGTGCCTTAAGGAGATCACTCTGTCTGCAGTGCGCTAGCTGGATTGGGAAGGCTAGAGAGCGGAGGTAGTGAGATGGAATAAAGCACTAATGCAGTAAGTATTTCATTGGTGAAATGAAGGTCTGAAGCACGGTGGCCATACTGGCTTGAAGGAGGCAGAAGTTTGACATCTCTACCTTTTTACAGGTCTGGACAGCTTAGCCCAGGGAGTAAGCCAGGTAGCAGAATTTGATGACAACTTTTAAATCCCCAGTACTGATTAAGCATTTGAACTGCGTTCTCCAGGTGTAGGTCTTAATGTGTTGTCTATTAATTATAGATTTGCAGACGTGCAGATCTAGCCAAGTGTGGCCTTTCACTTTTCTGTATGTACACTTCTAAAGTGCAGTCATAGACCATAGAAGTACAGAAGTTCTTGTCCAATTGCTTTAAGTTCCTCTGCAGCAGATGTGGTTGGCATCCTGCTCATATCCTCTAGTCCTTCTCTTGAGAGCACACCTGCCTGACTTTGAATGCCAGCACCCACGCTTCTTTGTCAAAGAGCCCACTTTACCATCTGCTTGGCAGGCCAGAAGTACTGGGGAATTGACATCCCCTGGGAGCAGACCTTAACCACTGACAGATGGAAGTTGGCATATAAATACCCAGCTCCCTCCCCGTGAGTGGTTTTCCTCATGGGTGAGTGTGTTTTAAACTGGTTCCCAGAGCTTCTCCAGTGACTTGTGCTCCAGTTGCCCACAGCCATGGCTTGCTTGATCACATACCCTTTTAGGCTCCTTCTCCTTTCTGTATCACTGCCCTGCTCCCATTCTGGTTGCCCTTTACCTCCTAAATAAACTACCTTTACTTGATTTCTTGTTTCAAGGTCAGCTTCTGGGGGGACCTAAACGAAGATGTCTAATGATGCTCAAAGCCTCTGGAATTAGAGTTTTCTAGTGTCCTCAAAACACTAAACTATTCTAAAATCAATTCCCCAATTTCTTGCATATTCAAATATGGTTATGTCAAAATAAAACAAAACTCAACCCTTAGGGAGTAAAGTTGGGATCTTTTGAGCTTCTCTTCATACTCAATCTTTTGATGGTGGACACATTTTTTGATGATGCCAACTTGCATAGAGTAGGTATGCAACAAATATTTCTCAAGTGGCTCTGATAAGTTCATGAATGTAAATGGCTGGATGCTATAAACTGGACTTCTCCTTCATTTGGGGCATAGTCTAGTCTTTTCATTGAAGTTTAAAGCTAATCGCATGTTGGGTCCAGGGTATATTGATGACAAGAATGCACCATAACTCCTCAAGGAGGGCTTAGGTCTGCATCCTGCCAGGAGTGGAGATTGTGAGAAGACATGATCTCTCATCTTTCTTCTTGCTGATGATTAGGGAGCAGGCATTTCTTTGGCTTTTACTTTATTTGAAAAAACACTCAGACACAGTCAGCAGCTTCTTTGCATCCTTCTGGAACATCTCAGCAGGTAAGGTCTCAGGCTTCAGTGTTCTCTGTTGAGAACATTGCTGGAATATTGCCCAAGTTGGATGAGAGTCCCTATCTTTACATTTCTGGATTTCTGCTGTTATGGTGGTAGGTGTGTGGGAGAGACAGCTGATGTGTTCACTGGATTACTTCCCAGGCAGTGATGTGCCTGGGGAGTATGTGCTGGTGGAGGCAAATTCTTCATGCATCGGCACTGCTGCCAGTACAGGTGTTGAAAGTCTCCATGATGGCAGTGTGTCGGATGTCAGTAAAACTGAGCTGATTTGTCTGCCAAGATTCAGGCTGCCTTTCTCCTTACCAGTAATCACCATTGTTGATGCTCTGCACTGCTGGGGTGGTAGTCTAATTCTTCTGCCTTATAAACAAGGTCACTGAATAGAATGTGTATGTGTACACTCTTCATTATTGAAGTATAACATATATACAGTAAAGTGCACATATCTTAAGTGTACACCTCAATGGATTTTATATGTACATACCTATAAACATTGCTGGGATCACGATACAGAACATCAACAGTGCCCAAAAGGCCCCCTCATATCCATACCCAGTCAATACCCCCACAAGCCCCAGAGGAAAATTATTCTGACTTCTATCAACATTGATTAGCTTTGCTTCTTCTTGAGCTTCCAATAAATGGACACTTGCAGTATGTACTCTTTTATGGCTACCTTCTTTCACTCAACCCATAGCCTATGGGATTCATCCATGTTGTATTTATCAGTAGCTTGTTATTTTTATTTATTTTTGCTGTGTAGTATTTCACTGCATGAAGATGACACAATTTACTTTTTCATTCTCCTGCTGGTAGACCTTTTGAGTTGTTTCCAGTTTGGGGTTTTTATAAATAAAACTGCTATGGATGTTCTTGTACAAATCTTCAGGTGGACACGTACTCATTTCTCTCAGGTGTATACAGTGGCATGTTGGTAAAGTTTAACTACAAGTTTTATAACAAAAATATCTCTGATTTGTAACTGTTTGTAAATACCCTCACCGTGGCCATTTTCAAGCTACCAAGTGGATGTGTGTTACGAAGAGATGTGTCCAGTCAGCTTTCAGGAGCCAGTGGGAGCCAGCCTCAGCGTACCACTGGGTATATAGACCCAGGAGTGGAATTTTGGGATGAGAGAGTAGGCGTATATTTAGTGTAAGTTTTCCAAAGTGATTGTATGCTTTTACATTCCCACCAGCACTATATGAGAGTTCCAGTTGCTCCATATCCCCAGCAACACTTGGTATTATGTCTTTTAAATTTTTGCCATTCTAATGGGTGTGTACTTGCATCTCATTTTGATTTTAATGCGCATTTCCATGATAACTGAAGCTAAGCACCTTTGCACATGCTCGTTAGCCGTGTGGCTATTCTCTTTTCCAAAGTGCCTATTCAAGCCTTTTGCCCCTTTTGTTATTGTGTTGTTTTGTCTTTTCTTTACTGATTCATAGGAGAATATCTAAGTTCAAGACAAGTGAGACTGGCTGTAAAGACTGCAAGGAAGAAGAGCTCCAGAGGCAACCTGGCATGCTAGAAAGAGCCTGACATTGGAGTCATACAGACTTGTGTTCATATCCAACTAAGTTAGTGACTACTTGATAACCTTGAGCAAATCCCCCTTCTTGAGTCTCAGTTTCCTCATCATCAAAATGGGATTACTGTCTGGAAGTGATGTTGATTTCTGAATGAGACAATGTAGATAGAGTGCCTGGCAGGAGAGCACATCACAAGTTGTTAGTAAATGTTGGAACTTCTCCCCGTCTCAATCAGAAAGTGTAGCTGGTACCTTTGCCCATGAGTTTCTATTCCTGAGGCACGTGATGGTTTAATTTAATGCCTAGAAATCCCATGTTCTTCCTGGCTGTCTAGTGGTGTTCTCCTCATGGAACAATTGTCTGTCTCATGACGTGAGAATTTTATTCTTTGTGGGAAGCAGCATTTCTCTTTTTGTGGGAGGCATGATGGCAAGGTTTACTAAACATGATGTTTTGCAGTACCTTATTTGATGTGAGGCAGGAAGGATCTGGAGGGCACTGTTCTTGATTTGGGTGGAGAAGCTGCTGCAGATGAGCAGTAGTAAGAAACTAGGGCTGCTTCGTGAGCAGCCAAGTTGCAGTCCCCAGCCCTTGCTTCTAGGAGTTTGGACTTGTGAGGAGTGATGGGCTCAGGTCAGGCATCACCTCCTCCAGGAAGCCTGCTCTGGAAATGCAGGTGACATCCTCTCTGGTCCCCTGTCTGTGAACACATCTGTCTCATCACTTGCCATATTGTAAGGACATCTTCTTTCAGCTCTTTGAGTCTTATTCTTTGTTACAGCCGCACTCCTGGCACAGTGCAGGCACACAATACTCAAGACAGAAAAGTTCTCAGACAAGCCAACACACTCTTGTCCAATGGCCTTGCCATCACCAGCATGCATTAAACAGCTTCCACTTGCATGTCCTGAAACCTAGTTAAATACTGAGACGTGATCAAGCAAAAGTACTAGCTAGTTCTCAAAGACTCGGGTGGGGGGGGGGGGAGAAACAAACAAACAAAAAAGTAAACAAACAAACAAAAGGAACCAGAGCATGTAGGAAAAAATGATTGTTCCAATAAGTATATGTACTTTTATGTCTAAAAGTAAAGATGCTCTGGCAATTGAAACACAAAACAAAACAGCACGGCAACGCTTTTCCAGCCCAGCTCTCAAAGGAATACACAGGCAGATATTAACATATACAGTTCTAGAAAGAATAGGACATTGGAATTAGGAATGAAGAAATTTTAAAATTCTCAGTCTATCATTTCCTGTCTCCTCTTCCAAGCTGAAGTAGCTTTATCAGAATCAACATAAACCAGCCTGCAGATCTCAAACTGAGTTTGGGTTCATTTAAGACATGGACGAGCTTCGGTGTTACTCTGTTACCTTGTAAATAACATAGCTAGTAGAATGCTGAGACATAAAATAGAAGAACCTGGAACACGGAAATATCCCTGTAAATGCCACCTTAATGTTTTCTATCTCACATTTACCATTTGAATAATTGTTGAACTCTGTAATGTGCTTATTATATGCTATGAGGTGCTTATGCATTATTATAATGGATACTAGTGGGCTTGTAACTTCTCTGTTTTAAGTTAAAAAAGGGACAAAAATGTTCTTAAAGGGGAAAATTGAAATGCTTAAGAACAGCCCATTTTGAAATGGAAACATTTTTATGGTGCTTTCCATACAACTTTATAAAGCGAGATCCCATAGGCAGCAAGCAACTCTCAGTGAGGAAACCCCAGATTATTTTTATGAGGCAGACTAGTGGCTTTGGCAGGTCACTCTGTAAAAGATAATCTATTAGCCATTGGCCACTTCCCACTTGAGGCTCTGAGGGCATGGTTCACACTCCCAGAACACCTTCCGTGGAATCTGGGGGTTTATTAGCAGTGAGTGCTGACTTTGGAGGCTTTGCTGCGTCTGCTGCCCTGCTGACCCAGGAGAGCGGGACAGGGGCAACCACACTCCACACCCGTTGCAGCATTTGGATGGATTTCAAAAAACAGCCTCACAGGAGCAAAACCCAATCAACCCAAAATGAAAGATGGGAACAGTGTCTAGGCGGGTTAGGAGAAAGGTTGGAAGAGGCTTTCCAGAATATGCAGAGGGGCTAACATCAGTAAAAACAAGGAATTTCATCTTGTTGCCAAAGCATTTAGCCCAGCCTCCTGGAGATTCCTTTGTTTGTATAAATACTTCAAATTTTGGGGTTAACTGAAAGTTGTTGTTTTAAAAAGCTGAGGTTGTTTAGATGGCACAAACAATTGAACTCCGGTTTATTTTCATTTAAACATATATTTGTTTAGATAAGCCCTGGGAAGATAGCTAGGTTGCCAGGATTATGGATTTACACATTTTAACTCAAAGTTTTACAATTTTACTCGACATAAAACAAGTGGAAGAAGGGCTACCTCCTTAATTTATCCTGGCTGTCTCTTTGCTGCCTCCTCCTCATCCTCTGCTGGTTCCAGGCACTACTGGATTGAAAACCTGTGAGGTTTACCCTGCACTTGCCGCCTCCTCAGCCTGAGCCAGCTGCTCTCAAGCCTGCCCACTTGAACCACCTGTGGAACCCTACAAACTCAGATGCCTGGGCCCACTCTCATACTTTTACATCAGAATCTCTTACTGAAGGCTCAGGGATTTGTGTTTTACAAAAGCTTCCCGGGGACCTATATACACAGCCAAAGTTGACAATCCCTGAATCATTCATCAAATCCTTTTGATTTTGCCTCCCAAATCTCTCAAATCCATCCTCTCGTGCTCCGTTTCCATTGCTCCTGATTTGGTTCTAGCCCTTATAATCTATCTGGACAACAGAAACAGCCTCTTAACTCATACTTTTTGCTTTTAGTCAGTCCTCCAATGTGCCGCCAGATTTATTTTTCTAAAATACAAATCCAAACCTGTCATCTCTCTGCTTTCAATCCTCCAATGGCTCCCTTCCGAATGAATGATGGAGCCTGTTGATTTCTTAGATTATGATGGAGAACAGCTGCTCCTCATCCTAGGCAGGCTCTTAGCTTAAAATGTTTTCTTTTTAACTTTTTATTTTAAAATAATGGAAGACTACAAGAAGTTGTAAATATAGTTCAGAGTTCTCGTGTATCTGTCACCCAGCTTCCCTAATAATAACATCTTACATAACCATAATACATTATCAAAACCATGAAACTGACTTTGGTACAATGCTATTAACTGTAGGCCTTATTTGGATGTCACTAGTTTTTACACGCACTCTGTGTGTGTGTGTCTATGAATTTTATCACATGAGCTTAATACAGTTTTAAAAGTATCTCTTTTTCTATGTAGCAATGGTTCTCAACTCTGGTTGCACATTAGAATTTCCTGGGGGACTTTTAAAAAAGTACCCATGTCTGGCCCCACTCTAGACCATGCTTTAGTCCAGCATTTCTCAGACTTTAATGTGTACACAAATCAATTGGGGACCTTCTAAAAATACAGACTCTGATCTAGTAGGTCTGGGTAAAGCCTGGGATTCTCCAGTTCTAACAAGGTCCCAAGGGATGCTGCTGCTGCTGCTGCTGCTGCTGCCAGTCTGTGGACCACAACTGAAGTAGAGCACCCTGTTTTCAGACCAATGGAATGATATGGGCATGAGACCTAGGCATGGTAAGTTTGAATTCCTCCAGTGATTCTACCATGTAGCCAGGGTTGAGAACCACTGAGATATGTGACAGAATTCAAAGGCTGTGTCACCCTTGGAGGTCACACTGCACCGACTTCTATTTGAACCATTCTGGGTCATTTCAGTCTCCCCTGATGAGCCATTCATATGCCAAACAACTCCTGGAGTTAAGAAATCCTTCCTTCTATATAATCCACATTCTTGTTCTGAAATTTAAATATATCCATTGTGAACTCTCAACTTGCCTCTCACTCCCACTTCAATTTTTTCTCTATACTTTTGCCCATCTTGAGACAAAAGGGAAGGAGAGACTGTCTCTTAGCTTTCATACCCAAATTCTCGGAAAGAGATTGCTTCTAATTTACTAGTCTCTTTTCATTCCCTTGTCACTCGGCTTCCAAGCCCATAGGTATTAGACAAATGCTCCCTTTCTTTAGCACTTGACAAGACTCACTTTCAGCTACTGACCTTGTTTTCTATCTTGTAGAGAAAACCCCAAGCCATCAGATGAAAATTACCCTCAACTTGCTGCTACCATATCCACAAAAATACCCACATCTATCTGTTTCCATCCTCCCCTCCTGTGAAAATCAAGGCCATGACTCTCCCTCTCTCTAAGATCAACTCCTTCCAGTTCTGGCTTTCCTTTCCTTCTTCCTAGTATTGTTTATCCCCTCTCCTCCCATGTCCTTTAACTTTTTATACTAGTTCTTTCCCATAAGCTTTGAAATATGCTTATGTCTCTCCCGTATTAAAAAAAGGCCTGATTGACCCCATTTCCCTTCCAACTTCTGCCACATTTCCTCTTAAGGAGCTCTTTACATTTGCTGTCTCCAACTACACTTCAAAGAGTGATTCATGCTTGCTAACTTCATTTCTCACCTCCTACTCACTTCTCAAACCACTCCAGTCTAGACTCTATCCCAGCATTTAAGCCAAACTCAACAGTGACTTCTAAGCAGGTAAATCTGATGGCTACTTTTTGGTTCTCATTTTCGTAAACTCGCAGCAGATACACAGGTTAAGTCAATAATGTGGGGTCAAAGCAGTACTTTAAAAATATCTAAGATGATTAAGCATGTTGAGATTTTCATGGGAATCGAGTAGGCTCCATTAAGGCATGGGAATGGTTTCTTCACTGCTGCATCCTCTACTATGTGCCTGGCAAACAAAGGCATTCAATAAATATGTGTGGTTTGACTGAAACCCTCTTTCTCTCCCCTGAAGAATTCCATGACACAACTGTATCCTATCCTCCTACCCCTCAACCTGGCTTTCCAGTGTCCATCTAACTGACTCCTCTACCTTTGCTTACCTTGTAAATTTGATATTACTATTTGAAATTTGAGATTCTGTCCCTGGCACTTCTGATCTTGTCACATTCAAGTAAACTCTTCTTGGGCAATGAATTCTACCTCCATGGTTTGGCTTATCATCTTTATGTTGACCAATATCCAGTTCACATCAATACCTCACATCTCTTCCAAATTCCAGATCTGAATTTCCATCTGCCTCCTGAAGATTTGCAAATATATATTATGGCAATATCTCAACTGGTATATATCCAACAGCTGAATCTTTTCCTCCAAATTTGCTCTTCCACCTGTTTCCTCTTATGGTTAACAGCATCAGCCTCTTTCTACTTACCCAGGTGGGAAACTTCTAAGCCAGTATCACCATTTCCCCTTTGTTTACTCACAGATACAATCAACCTCCAGTCCTATTGATTCCATCTTCCTATTTGGGGGATAGTATTTTCAGTGTGTATTCAGAAGTACATTAGTTCCTTGGGATATTAATAGGGGTCACCAAAAAGGTAAGAAGTATTAGTGATCAAATAACTTGAGAAATGCTGAACTGGACAGAGTTAAATAGATTTCTTTACAGAGGAACTTTTTAAAGACTTTGATATGCTAACGTGCATTCAATACAAGGATCTGAAATGGGGATACCACATGCATTGTTTCCCAAAGTTATTTGGTCACAGAACCCAATTTTTTTTGCAGCATTAAAGTAAACTTTCCTAAAACACATTTTGGAAAATGGTGGTCTAATCTCTCCTTTTTTCTCCTTCTGCAGCTATCCTATTCAAAGCCTCTTGCTTACAGACTTACAGCAGTTCCCTGGGTGGAGGAGGGGATCTCCAGATTGCCAATGTCTTGCCTCTCCAACTTAACTTCTCTATACTTCTATAAGAGCTATCCTTATAAAAGTTGGATTATGACTCTCCTCAGAGTATTAGACATCCTGCCTCTTGCTTCTGTCGAAGTCATCTATATCCTTACTGATTTTCTACCTGTTTGTTCTTTCAATTACTGACAGAGGAATGGTGAAGTCTCCAACCATAGTAGTGGGTTTGTCTATTTAGTAGTATTAATAGTATTAGTAGTGGGTTTAATGCTCTGTTAAGGCATAACATGTTTAGGATTGTTATGTCTTCCTGGAGAGTTGACCCCTTTATCATTATGTAATGCCCGTCTTTATTCCTGATAATTTTCCTCGTTCTGAAGTCAGCCATATCTGAAATTACTATAGCTACTCCAGCTTTCTTTTGATTAGTATTAGCATGGTATATCTTTCTCTATCCCTTTGTTTTTAACCTGAGTCTTTATATTTAAGGTGAGTTTCTTGTAAACAACATAGAGTTGGGTTTTGTTTTTCCTTTATTTTATTTTTGTGAGGAAGATTCACCCTGAGCTAACATCCATTGCCAATCTTCCTCTTTTTTTTTTGCTTGAGGAAGATTAGCCCCAAGCCAACATCTGTGCCAGTCTTCCTCTATTTTGTATGTGGGATGCCTCCACAGCATGACTGATGAGTGGAGTAGGTCTGCACATGGGGTCTGAACCTGTGAACCTGAGTTGCCAAAGCAGAGCATGCAGAACCCTAACCACTTGGCAATGGGGCCAGACCCCAGTTTTTTTTTTTTTTCTTAATCTACTCCGACAGTCACTATCTTTTAACTGGTATATTTATACCATTCACATTCAAAGTAATTATTGATATAGTTGGATTAGTATCTACCCAGCTTGTAACTGTTCTCTATTTGTTGCATTTGTTCTTTGTTTCTTTTTCCTCCTCTTTTTCTGCCTTATCTGGTTTTAACTGAAAATTTTATGTTATTCCATCTTATCTCTTCCCTTGGTATATTAATTATACTTCTTTCAAAAAATTTTTTAGTTGTTTCCCTAGCACTTACAATATATATTTATACCTAATCTAAGTTCACCTACAAATAATACTGTAATGCTTCATGGGTAGTACAGTTATAATAGAGTACTCTCATTTCCTCCCTCCTGTCCCTGGTGACATGGCTGACATTCATTCCACATATCCATATGTTATTATCACTCAATACATTGTTACTATTATTGCTTTAAACAAACAGTTATCTTTTAGATCAATTTTAGTTTAAACAAACAGTTACCTTTTAGATCTTAATTGATTTTTAGATCAATTAAGAATAAGAAAACTAAAAAGATTTTATTTTACCTTAATTTATTCCTTTTCTAACACCCTTCTTTTCTTTATATATATCTGAGTTTTTGACCTATATAATTTTCTTTTGGCATGAAGAACATTTCTTGCAGGACAAGTCTGCAGGCAATGAATTCTCTCAGTTTTTGTTTGAGAAAGCTTTCATATCTCCTTCACTTCGAAGCATAATTTTGCTCGATACAGAATTTTAGGTTGGTGAGATTTTTCCCTTTTAACTCTTTAAACATTTTACTCTGTTCTCGTTCTGCTTGTGTGGTTTCTGATGAGAAGTCTGATGTAGTTCTTATCCCCAACCCCCTGGCTTCTTTCAAGATTTCCTCTTTGTCTCTGGTTTTCTGTAGTTTGAATATGATATGCTTAAGTTTTGTTTTATTGGTACTTATCCTCCTTGGTGTTCTCTGAGCTAGCTGAATCTGTAGTTTGGTGTCTATCATTAATTTTGGAAAGTTCTTGGCCATTATTACTACAAATATTTCTTCTGCTACATTCCCTCTTCTCCTTCTGGGATTCTAATTATGTGTATGTTACACCTTCTGATATTGTCTCACCATTCTCGAATGTTCTGGGGTGTTTTCACTTTTTTATCTTTTTGCATTTCAGTTTGTGAAGTTTCTGTTACCCTGTACTCAAGCTCACTGATTCTTTCCTGGGCTGTGTTGAGTCTACTGACCAGTCTATCAAAGCAATTCTTCATTTCTGCTACAGTTTTGATTTCTAGCATTTCCTTTTGGTTCATCCTGAGAGTTTCTATCTCTCTACTTACATTGTCTATCTGTTCCTGATGTTGTCTACTTTTTCCATTAAAGCCCGTAACATATTAATCATAATAATTTTAAATTTCCCATCTGATAATTCTAACAGCTGTGTCGTATCTGAGTATGGTTCTGATGCTTCCTTTGTCTCTTCAGACTATGTTTTTTTCTTTTGGCGTGTCTTGTAACTTTTTTCCCAAAGCTGGACATGTATCAGTTAATAGGAACTGAGGTAAACAGGCCTTTACAGTGAGGACTTATGTTACTCTAGGAGTTGGGATGTATTTAATGTTCGTTGTGGCTATAGTTACCAGAAGCTTCAGATTTCTCTATTGTCATTGTTTTTGTCTCTCCTCTTGACTTTGGGCTTCCCTAAGTACTCCTCCTCAGAGAGAGTCTGTGTCTTGCAGCTCTCTAAGCTGTAATCCACCATTATTATACTGAAGCCCTTGTTGATGTGGTAGTAGAGTATAGGGAAGGAAAATGCTATAAACTTTTCCAGTGAAATCTCAGTCTTTAAGTGGGCCTGTGCCTTTGGGTATTACCCTCAAATATTTCTCCAGTGGTATAGTTTTTCACTCCAGCCCCTTGCTGCTTTCCCTGGCTGCAACACTCCTAATCTATTTTCTTGAAGCCCTGACACCTGAGGACTCTTTCCCTCCCCTTAGGTGAGACAGAAAGTCTGATGGGGGCTTTGGTGGGGAGGAACCTAGGATAAAGTTTCAGAATTGTGTTCTGGCAAAGTCCTCTTTCCTGGAGAGTAGGGCCATGTTATGGAGAAGACTGAGTAGACTTCACAATGATTACTCTTCCACATTTCCCTGCCAGATCTTCACCTTGGGAATATGGTGAGGTTTCTGGAGGGGAAGCCCAAGAATTCTGAGCCCCCTGATCCCTCCCCCTACAAAGACAGTGACTGCAGCCCCCAGGAGTCTCTCGCTGTCATGCTACTCCACACTCAGCCTCCAGCAATTTGTCAAAATTACCATTTAAGTGTTTCTACCAGAGGCTTATGTTCCAGGTAAGCAGACTGGCTGTGTCTCTATGGATGTGCCTGCCTCTACAGATTTTGGGATGGCAGTTTGCCCTGTGACCTCAGTTCTCTGATGTATCCAAGTCACTGATTTTCAGTTTGTGTAGGTTTTTCTTGTTATAAGGATGAGAGTGACAATTTTCAAGCTCTTTACAGGTCGAAGCTGAAACTGAAAGTTCCCCCTTACTCTGTTACTGATTGAAATACTACTTCAAGGCCATCAGACACCAGGGGCCATGCCTTACTCATCTATTTCTGTATTTCATGGAGACAATCTGGTGCAGTTATTTTTTAAATGATGCTTTAGAAGCTAGACCTGTGGTGGAATCTTGATTCCACTGCTTATTAGTTAAGCTATCTGATGTATCAGTTATTTCATCTGTGAAAAGCAGCACTGTCGAATAGAGCTTTCTCTGAGGATGAAAATGTTCTCTATCTGTTCTGTTCATTTCAGGCATATGTGGCTATTGAGTACTTGAAAAGTGGCTAGTGCAACTGAGGAAATGAATTGCTAATTTTAATTAATTTAAATTTAAATCAAATAGCCACATGTGGCTAGTGGCTTCTGAATTGGACAATGCAGGTCTAGGGCTTTAGAGGCATAGACAAAGGATGGTCAGATATGCTATTTTGTATTCTCTTTGGGTCATTCAAAGTAAAGATATAGATGGATGCAATATTATTTAATCATCTGAAAGTATAAGGCCATGTCAGCAGAGCTTTTGGTTAGTACAAGGTAGTCATTGACTCTACAGGCACTTTTTACAAAAAGAGATGGATGCAAAATGTGTCAACTTGGTGACTAAGGTGTTTATTCTTCTCCCCTGGGAATCCTCAGGAGTTTGTCCTCTTGCCCCAGACAAACATGTGTGCACTCAGTGCAGATATTATGAGATTTCTGTGGCTTCAGGCATGTTACACTTTATGAAGTTTGCTCACACACATTATCTCCTTTTATCTTCCAACCCCATGATGATGATATTGCTGATCCCATTTTATGGGTGAGGAAATTGAGACCCCAGAGATCAAGTCACTTAACTTGATCAAGGACCCATTAATGATTCACAGCCTCAAATACAAAAATTTGGGGCTCTGAAACAACACTTATTCCACTATGACAAAACCAGTACTTACTGAACTTCACTACAGTTTCACTTCACCTCGCTCTAACAGCACTGACATCAGACAGTAGTTGAAACAGAACATTAGCTGCCAGGGCCCTCCCCATGAACACTTCACCTCTGGTAACCACAAAGCTAGGTCCTTGTCTCAGAAACGCAACATGTAGCTCCTATTTGTAGCCACTGTGCCTTCTGATTTGATGTAAAGTCTTTGGAAGTCTTTTGAAGAAAGGAAACTTTGGCAATCACGTAGTGATGGTAGCAATATCATCCACAGTGTATTTGTGTGTGAGTAGGGGGCTTATTTCTCTCCCCCCATCTCAGAGTGTCCTTTCTTCTATTCAGCCCCTTTTTCCTAAACTCTAGCACCTGGAGAAAGGCAGTGGAGCAGGCCCCTTTGTCCGATATGTTTGTCTTAAACTGCAAACTTGTAAGGTTCAGACTTATGTAGTACCCTTTGCACACTAGTTCTTACAGCGTCATTCAGAATTCACCACTGAACAAATAACTCTTGCACCCTGCTTGTATCTGTTGGCTAGGTTCTACAGAGAGAGAGACTGCATTTTTGGAATAAGTCCTGGCAACTAATTACTAAGATGCTTTACAGCAGTGGCTCTCAAATTGTGGTCCCTGAACCAGCAAGAAAAACATCACCTTGGGAACTTGTTAGAGATGCAAATTCTCAGGCCCAACCCCAGACATACAGAATTAGAAACTCTGGAGGTGAGACCCAAAAATCTGTGTTTGGACAAGCCCTCCAGGGGATATCCACTCAAGTTTGAGAACCACTGCCTTAGAGTATGGAGGCAATTAAATGGCATTGAGTAATTAGGACACATAAAAGTTCCTCAGGTCCACCGATCCACTGCTCTAGTCAGTGTGGACCTCAGACCAGCAGCAGCAGCAGCCCTGGGAGCTTGTTAGGAGTACGGAATTTCAGGCCTGCTGTCCCAGACCTACCAAACCAGAATACGCGTGTTAATAAAATTCCCGAGGAATCTGAAAGCACATTCAAATTTGAGAACTGCTAATTCTCACTTACACTGAGGTTAGTTTTGTTTAAAGAGTTTAGGCAAAGAGAACCATACAGGTAGAGGAATTTCCTTAGGTGCGTTTGATTTTGATCGTAAATCATTATAGATTTCTTTTATAACCCTATAAAAAGAAATTTTAGAAAGGGGAATGTGGGGCAATGCACTGACCTAAATGATTAAAACCCCCAGTCAGCAAAATTTTACATTTCACAGTTTCAAAGGGCTTTACAATTATCACTTTGCCTGGTTCTCCTGATCTCTGGCAATTCTGACGACACTCTTCCCTTTGAAGTGCTTGCAGATCTACTTATGTCTGCAAGATTTCCCAGGGAAACACTGTAGTCATGTAAATTAAGTGAGAGAGGAGAGTTGTCAACTCTTTTACCTAAATTGCCGGAGAATCCCTTTCTGACATGCCTGTGCTGTGAGGAGTAGTGAAGAAAACCTTGAAACTGGAGCCCACAGCCTTCTAAAGCTTTTAATGCTGAAGTCACTTTCCTGGGCAGGAAGTGAAGGCTTCCTTTGTGTGCAAAGCCCTGTCAAGCATGAGGATGAAGTTCTGAGCCCTGAGAAACCACCTTGATGAGCTGGAGTGCAATCTGCCCATCCCCACTGACAGCTCTCCCCGCCTAAGAACTTAGGAGCTGCATGCTCAGCAGTAGGATGAATCCAGTCGTCTGTAATGACTCAGAGTCATTAAAGACCAACAAATTGCCAATCTGAGTATTGAGAATGCAGATTGAGCACCCGTTATTGCCTGTTGGATCAAAGGAAAAAAAAAGTTACATGCATATTTACTCAAGAGGCAATAATGGCTCTGAAAGAACTGGCACACATGAAGAAATCACAGTCATTTTCAAAGCAAATAGCAATAATGATAACACACCTTACAGAAGGATGCATAGTGCCTTCACATACTTTATCTCATTGCATCTTTACCGTAAGTGGGTACAGGGGATGCTATGACACTCAGAGCACATGAAGAAACTGCTTCTCAGGGAGGTTAGGTGACTTATGCAAAGTCACATACTTAGGAGAACTGGGACTTGAGCTTGGCTTTCCTGACTCCAAATCCAGTGTTCTGTTCACAACAGCTAAGTTTGAGCCTTGCTACTGAAAGTGTGCTCCACTGACCAGCAGCATCAGCATCACCTGAGAGCTTGTTAGAACTTCAGAATTGTGGGTTCCAACCCAGGCTGAATCAGAATCTGTATTTTCACAAGATGCCCAGGTGATGTGTGGGCACATAAAAGAGTCTAAGAGCAGTCTTTACTCAGTATGACCACTTGCCTAGATACTATGTCAAAACAAGAACAAAAGCAAAAGGGAGCAATGCAGAGCTCAGAAAATTAAGGTACTGAGTATCACAAAGATTCTTTTGAGCACTTGTAATGATAGTTCTATAGCAGAGATGAATTTTTTCTTGAGACAATTAGAAGGAATTGACAAAGCCTTGGTAGCCACAAATTTGTGGAACCCATGGAAGAATGGGCAGAGGAATCTCACTTTCAATGCTGAGAAATTAGCAGTTCTAGTGTTTCTGTTAAACTCACCAGAGATACACTGATTTTGTACCGTATCATTTTTTTAAGTTCACCTCTTAGAACATGTCTTTCTGTTATCCTGGGCTCCCTCTGAAGAAGGGTGAGGCTAAGTAACATCAGAATGGTTATCTGTTGAACACTGATGCTACAGCTGGGAAAACCACTTGTCCTTGATGTAAAAAAAAAATGTGCTTCATGTTTACATTTGAGTATGGGTATTTTGAGACTACTTCATGCAAATAAAGATGTGTAGTAGAGAGCTGACTTCAAGGGTGCTCGTTGGGAACAACATGGGAATGGACCCCTGGAGACTGAGGTCAAACTTATGCCTTTCCAACTGTACTTGGACCAGAAGAGGTGGTCAGGTGTTTGGTTTTCTAAGAATTTCTCCTGATATAAAATAAATGTCAGCAGATCCTGAAGCAGAATGGATGCTTATTGCCTATCATCAAGTTTGGAACCAAGATTTGTCATGGATGAAGAATGAAGACAGATCTAAAAAAATCCCATGATCATGCTACCAGGCAAAATTATATTTGACTAAAACAAATCAATAGGGAAGGAAGAGCACATTTTCAATCCTACAAGCCATCAACTAGCAACACTTTATTAATCACCTGGTGCACACTCCACATTATGCTAGGTTCTAGGAGAGATTTGGGAGCATGAGACATTGTTCCTGCCCTTGAAGAGCTTATGATCTTGCTCATGAGAAACTATCATGTGACAATATAGCAAATTATAGAATAGTGTATAATTAAGCATCAAAGAATGTGGATATGACTGAAAGTCAGATAGATTTAATGGAGAGGGGGAGGCATGAATCTGGGAAGACCTCATAAAGTAGAAGTCATGTGATTATGACCTCAAAGTAAGGAGTTAGTGCATTTCTAGGGAGGAGAACAGCAAAAGTAGGATGTGTGAAGAAGCGGGCTATAAGATGGGGGCCTGCAGACTTCACTTGTATTCATAAAGGGAAGAGGGCTGGATACGGGCCACTCAAATGTGGGAATTTGACATATAAAACCACAAGTCCTGGTGGTGTCCAGGCCCTGAGTGAAATCATCTTTACCACTGTCCTGTGACAAAACTGAAAATGTCAGTTGCTTATCAAAATTGAGAATAACTAAACAGCTCTGCTGGATCATTCTTGCCTGTAAGCTTCATGGAGATGGGGTCATGGCCATCTTGTTGAGTGAAGGGATGGACATCCCCTAAGAACGTGGGCCCTAAACTCCCAGATGCTCTCAGGGTCCCACCCATATTCTCTCAGCTCATACTCATCTCTACATGCCGAGACCACTTACTGCAAACACCTGTAGCTCTCTGCCTGAGGCTTTTATAAAACAACAACAACAACAAAACCAATTCTGTGGGGCCGGCTCCGTGGCCGAGTGGTTAAGTTCGCGCGCTCCACTGCGGCGGCCCAGGGTTCGGATCCTGGATGCAGACATGGCACCGCTTGTCAGGCCACGTTGAGGCGGCGTCCCACGTGCCACAACTAGAAGGACGTGCAACTAAGATATACAACTGTGTACAGGGTGGGTTTGGGGAGATAAAAAAAGCAGAAAAAAAAAAGATTGGCAACAGTTGTTAGCCCAGGTGCCAATCTTTGAAAAAAAAATGAAGATTGGCAACAGTTGTTAGCCCAGGTGCCAATCTTTAAAAAAAAAAACCAATTCTGATTATAGGGCACATACCACATCTGGAATTGCCAGAGATTTATTTAATGCCCCCAGACGCAGCTGGATCAATTAACGATGGCTGGAGAGTTGGGGAATAAACATCTGGTTTCTTCTTCCACAGTTGGAATAACTTGGACACATGTTCTATAGTGTCTCCCAGAGTTCCCCAGTGAGACTGAGCCCCAGCTGCCCACAGTGGACACTTGCTTGAAAATACTCCCTCAACTGGCTTCTGCTACTCCCTATTTCATGTCCCCACTTCCTTACTTTCATAGGTGTTTTTGGATATCACCTCCCAAGGTAACTGCTTGCACTCAAATCCTCATCTCAACTGTACCTGGAGCCCACAAGTTAAACCTAAAGTGGAACACCTAACAATGGGGATCTTTCAAAATACCAGAAGCAGTATTCTCAAGGGGATTTCTTAGAGAGCAAGAAGATAAAAATAGCTTCCCTATTGCCTCATTGCCTCCTTTTGTTCAAAATATGAATTCTGAAGTTGAAGGCATGACATATTATTCAGGGCTTCCCATATGAAATAACAACTGGTGTTGATTTCCTTTTTTTTGGGTCTTTTAAAGGTTAGAGATTACTCACCTCCCCTGCTGGTCATTAAATCAGTCTGGCAGGATTCCTCAGAAGTTCTGTGGCCTTCCGGGCATGTGGCGGCAGCACAGGCAGTGCTGCAGACAGGCCTGCTTGCTGTGATGTGCTACTAAGCAGGTGACTTCAAAGGTCTGCTTCAAGCCTATCTCAAGTATCAGTTGGGGCTCACACTGAGCCCCAAAGTCAGATACCAGATGGTGCACCCCACAGTCAAAGTTGATCAGATCCCCAGCACCTTGCATCTCCCTAGCTCCTGTGCCAAGGGATGCTGCAGCCTCTCAGGCAGGAACAAATAACTTCTGTTAGCTTACTGCCCCTTCTCTTAATTATCATAAGGAGTTACCAGTTAAATGCTCAGTTGTTCTGTGAGGTTTATAAGTCTGGTGAATCCTGAGAGGTTCACTTTGTGTTAATTTAAAAAAATCACCCTTCTCTAACTTCAATATAGCATCTAGCAAGATACTTTGAGTCATTAAAAAGGTGAGCTTCCTCTCACACCACAGCTTTATATCTAAATTTCAGTTTAAATTAGTAGTTTACCCAAAGTTTGTCCTAAATGCTTATCTATACAAGGAGGTAAAAGATTGCTCCCAAAATCTAAATGAGACAAGTAGGGTGGGCATTTGAGGATACTATTCACACAAATGAAATGTGCTTAGAAGTGAGACAGCCCTAGAATGTTACTGTACTTGGATTATGTGGATGAACCTCGTATGAAATGAAAGGAGAATGTAAAGTGACCTCAATGTCTCCTTAATTTTCCCCTCGTGCAAAAATAAAGTGCAAAAGGCAATTGGCTGGCCCAGCACATGCATGAATGTTGCCCTTTCAGGCCTGGGCTAAATCTTTTCTAAGAGTATCTGCCACTTGGATAACTCACCAAAGGCACCGGACTGCCCAAGGCATCATAGCACCTGTCACCAGACAAAGCACCCTGAGATGCTAAGAGCATATTCCAGCATCAGTGTCTGCAGAGATGACCTTTAAGGTGCCTTCCAAACCCAAGGGTCTTTGATCCCCTGTTCCTTGCATGCAAGCTCTTTTGTCATTTTATGTTCAGAAAAGCAAAGCAGCTGGACTAGGCAACAAAACACTGCCTCCTGCCTCCTCGGCAGGTCACCACTCACAGTGGGGTCTTACACACTGTCAGGAGAAGCCAGGCCTGGTGGGTAACTGCTACAGATTGAGGGTCAGGCCTGCCGATCATGGGCACTCTGACAAGTCTCAAGGCCAGCGTCAATTCAGTAGCTTTGCCATTCAGGCAGTTAGACTGTATTCAGTTTCTTGGGTTCCTCTACAGCGCAATTTAGACCATCAAGGACAGAGCTATAGGAGGGGGTAAGGGTAACTGCATCTTGAGGAAGGTTACACTGGAAAATCTGCTCTCTGCGCATCTGCCCAAAAGAGCATCTCCTCAGAGGTCACCGTATTTGTCTCCAGTCAAAGTTCTATAAGATTTTGAGATGTGAAATTCTCTTTGACATTTTTTCACTTTACATTATCGATGCAGCTGAAAAAAAAATCCTAACAAAACAAAAGAAAGACACAAACGAACCCCTTCAAGCAGGATTTGGAGTCAGATAATTCTTTGCTGTGAGGGGCTGTCCTGTGCACGTCAGATAGCTAACAGCATCCATGACCTCCACCCACTAGATGCCAGTAGCAACTCATTCCCAGGTGTGACAATCAAAAATGTCTCTAATCATTGCCAAGTGTCCCCTGGGGGGCATAATCATCCTGGTTGAGAACCGCTGTCTTAGAGGTTATTTAACAGTATTAACTTCCTGAAATTACTCCAATAAAGGAGTTTTGGAATACAATATAGGAACTTCTTTATGTAAAGAATCAAAGAATAAATATTTTAGGCTTTGAGAGCCACATGCCATCTCTGCCTCGTATTCTTCTTTGTTTTTGTTTTTTTAATAATCTTTAAAAAATGTAAAAACTCCTTCTAAGCTTAAAAATAGGCCAGAATCTGCTGATCCTTAGACTGTAGAGAAAGAAATGATGGGATTCCTGTGCTCATTGAAAGTGCTGAGAAAAACCGGAATCTTGATCCAGCTACCAGGTCTTTGTGACCCTGAGCTAGCAGTTATGCTGCCCTTTGTGGAAGCTGAAATTAAATAATTCCAAGTTAGATTCGATTAATCTCATTTTGCAACTTAATTCTACTTAATGTATTATTTCAATATAAAAATTTAAATAAAAAGAAACTCAATATTTGAACAAAATGAGATTCCCCAGTAAGTGGAAGAATGTCTGCGTAGTGAGGATGTGTCCTTCGCTTGGTTTAGAATAAAATATCCTACGAGGTTCCTCTGAAGATGAGGATGCTGTGCGAAGGAAATGCCCCTACCCAGTTTCAAAACTGAAATATGTTTTGATATGACTACAAAGGTTATCGTGGAAGGAAGAATGATATCTTGGAAAAAGAGAAGCCTAAAAACTGCCTGTAAAGTTGTAAAAATAAAAATGTCATTTTGAAAATACATTTCAAAGTAGTTTCTATGGAATTTTCTTTACCTATCACACAAATGTCTGAGTAAACTAGGGCAGGTCTGTTGGACAAGTATTTACTGAGGGTTTACTATGTGCCAGAAATTTTCCCAGTAAAATATTCTATCTTTGTATATTGCTAGTAACAAATATCTTATGCTTTATTTTGGGCATGTAGAGTTTCTGTATGTGAATTTTCATTGACACTAGGCAGAATCATTGTCCTTAGAACAATGAGATGGGATGGGTATGAGATTTTGGTCAAATATATTTCATTTGAATAACAAAAATGTACATTTTAAATCATTCAAGTAGTTTATCATATGGGAGGTGGTAAATTATAGTGAAAAGAGCACTCGGCTGGGAGTCAAAAACTCTGGGTTACAGTCTTGGGTCTGTCTGTGTCTTTTTCCCGTGGACAAGTCAGTTAATTTCTAAGGAGCAGCCTTCCCATTTGTCAAATGGGATAACACCACTTTTCCTGCCTACCCTGAGGTGTCTACTGCATTTAAACATACTCTGTGTTTATAACTTATAAAGTGCTGTAAAGGTGATATCATTATTTTAAGGATTGGGCTAAACTGGTTCTTCATTCTACACAGATGATTCTGGAATAAATCAAGTATTGTTTGGGTCACAGCCCAGATCAATTATCAACAAGACCTTCTTATACTTCATTGTAGGTGGTCAAAAGGGAACATATCTATAAAAGCTCGTGAGACACTACTCTGAAATTTGCTCTGAGACAAACATCATGAATTTTCTGTTAAAATATAATACTGAGCTAAATTTAATCATCTAGTGAAATGAGGACTTTTGAAGATTAAAGAGGTTCAGAAATTAATGGTTGATCCCTTGCCAGCATCATCAGGCCCCACCCACTTTCGCCCAAAATTACATCTTTGCCCTGCAGCCTTCAGAGGAAACCATTGCCAGGCAGAGTCACCCCTCTCATAGTTTGGGGTCAAATTCTATGCTGCAGAGTCAGAGTATGGCAATCATGTCACTTGCACAAATTTGAGAAAGCTCCTCCAAAGCAGATCAGCTGGATTTTCAAACATGGATTATTTTTTCCATGATACTCTTGATTATATGTAAAAAAATCAACCTGGGTTTTCATTTTTTGTCATCATCCCTTTGCAGTCTATTTTTGATCAGAAAATAGCTGGACTAATATCCCAAGAAGAATCTCCTTCACTGAATAGGAACAACCCCAGAACACTGTGAGGAATAAACAACATAATCCTGCAAGTTCCTGCCTCCAGTTTTGTAGTGGGGCCTGAGAACACCTCCAACCCTGCTTATGCTTCCTCCACTTCACTTCCAATGCCATGCCATAAAACAGGCAGGGCTGGTTGGTGTTGTGTACAATGTTAACTGTCAGCGCTATCCTTGATGCCAGCAACAAAGGGGAAGAATTACACTAGTAAGGGCAGATCCAGTGACTCTTTCACTCCTAGCACCTTTTGTAAAGGACAAGTCTTCATTATGTCTTTAATGGAAAAAAAGAACAAAAAAGATAAATGCTCGTTCCCACACTTTACATTACTATGACTACTGAAGGTCCATTTTTCTGTCCCCCCAGCTCCATACCTACCAAATATAGGCGTTGGATGTAGAAAGAAAAAATGGATATTAAAATCAAAGGCAATTCTCTCAGTTTCATAAGTCTGGGTTTTTACAAGCTGTACGAATTCCTTTGACCAGAGAGCCATAAGCTAGAAATGAGTTCTGACTACTATTCCACTTGGTTTTGATTTTTCCCGGGCACCTAGAAATGAAAAAACATCCTATTTCTTAAAACAATTCACTGACCAGACTGCTGTCCTTTAAAGTTGTCCTTTAGACGTGGAGGCAAAGCCAGCCTCCCTCTCTCTTCAGTCCCAACTTTCTCTTATAATATGGTTTTCTGTCCTGAACAGATCAAAATCAAACAGGGGAGAAAAAAATCCAGTTGCAAAGAGATCTGATATGCCTGTTGATGTCTCATTAACCTTGAGAGTGAATGTAACTGGTGACTGCCCGTCACAGTGGCGTGACGGTTTGTTAGGGAAAAAAATTAAAAAGCCAGTGGAAACATCACCTCAAAAAAAAATACAAAGAGAAACATTATTTAGTGGATCACCTATCAAACGATGGGGCAGCTTTCCAACTGTCAGGACTGTCTAAATGATAGTTTCCTTAAGACTGTGATGAAACTACTACATGTTTTCTTGGCAAAGCATTTTGAGCGGTATTTATCTGTGTGTCAAAATATGTTCACTGAAGTATTGGGGAAAAAAACCACTTTGATGCTGGAAGTATAATCATGAGAAAAGCACACATATCGGGATTAATGTTACTAAGGTTCTGTGGTGGGTGAGTATGTGTGATGATGTGTGTGCCATTAAAAATATTATGAGCCACCCAATGTGGGAAGGTTCTAATTCCACTGAGTCCCTAGTCAGATTCCCTCATTACTAACTGCTGATTGATAACATGTCAACAAATACAGGGAGGGAAATAATACAGGAAAATTAGCTTGTCTCTAGGGATAAAGGGTCACCTGTAGAGGAAAAAAGAAGGAAAGAGTGCCTCAGGTTCACTGGCTGCCTCCCTTTGGGAGGAGTAGACTAGAACTCTAACTGGCCTCTAATCCCAGATCTGGACCAGAGACCCACACAAAACCAGCACCTTCCATCCCTCTGCCCCAGGGCTCCAGTTGGGACTGGTTCCTGTCTGCCCTCCCCAGAGGAGAACCTTAAGTAAACAAGCCCCATATTCCCCACCAGGGACTTGGATGGAACAATCTCACCTAGTTTTGCTTTTCTCTCCCAAGGTCTCCACTTTTCCATGTCTAGTCCTCACTCCTTTGCTTTCCTTAGGAACTTCTTGAAAGTTATCACCATTAACCTCACTTTTCACATCAAATTCCCACCTTGGGCTGACAGCACAACCTGTTTCTGCTTCTAAGAGTGTCACTCTCTAACCAGCTGCTTGGTTTCCTGTGCTCTTCTCAGGGCCACACAGCCTGGCTTCTGTCCTCACCCTTCTGGCTCTGCCCCTCACCCTCACGCCCAAATGCACCCAAATAAAGTGGATCAATCAAATCCCTCTTTCCCCAAAGAAGTTTTTGAATTTCGGAAGACAGGAGCTACTGTGAAAGATGAAGTAACTGCGAATCACAAACATTATTTCCTATCCTAGAAGACAGAGATGGCTACCTCGCTCCGGGGAAGAGGGCAGCAGGGCAGCCCCTGTCCTCGCCGCCTGACCACACTTCTTTCTGGGTGGGTGGGAGGCATTTTCTTCACCATCCCACCTCACATTCTTCTGCCCCCTTACAGCCCCTCTCAGCAGCCTTTCTCAAAACACTCCGGGGCCAGAGGAAGCGAGAAAAAAATGGGGACGGGGAAGGGGGGGGGTCTCTGAATCCGCCCCCAAGCATAGTATTTTGTTTCCAAGTATCAGGACTTTCTATAATGTCTTCTCTTGTTCTGCTCCTTCCTGTCCCAGTTACCCCAAAGCCTCCCCGCCCCCAGGACCACTGTAACCAAAACAAGCGCACAGACCACAGCACTGTGGCCGCCGCCGCCCCAACTGTTGCAGCAGCTACCGGGGTAGCGGCGACGGCGGGGAGGGTAGGGCCGGGCCCGGACCCGGACGCTCCCCGCCAAGAAGGCTAGGAGGCTCCTGGCGGCCTCCAAGGGGCGCGCAGTGCAGGGGAGCCCCTGCGGCAGCCGCCTGGGATGGGAGAGGTGGCGCTCTCAGCCCGGACCCCCGCGCAGAGGCAGCCCGCGCCCGCCCCCATCTCACCTTTAAGATCAGGTCGGTGTGATGCTGGTCCAGCATGTTGGCTTTCTGGAAAGAGGTGACGATGACCCGGCCGTAACGCCCAGGGGTCTGCAGGTCCGAGTAGAGCCGGTGCTTGGAGCGGTTGACCGGGAAGAGGCTGTTGACGAGGTTGCGCTCGATCTTGGCGAGGCTGTGCTGGGGCGCCAGCAGGTGCTCCACGCTCTCCTCGACCTGGTAGCGGCTGAAGCTGGCGCCGAGCAGGATGGAGATGAGCACCGGCGCCGAGGCAAAGAAGACAGGGTGACTGGCAATGAAGTGGCCGAGCCGGGAGAAACACGTCCTCAAGCCCCTGTGCAGAACCTGCCGCAGCATCCTAGAGCAGAGCGGGCGCGGGAGGAGGGCGAGGCGCACGCTCGGCGCGGGCTTGGGCTCGGGCGGCGGCGGCGGCGGCGGCGGCGGTGGTGGCGCCCGCGGCGGCGACGGCGGCGGCGGCGGCGGCGGCGGAGGCGAGACCCGGAGCTCTCCCGAAGCCGCGGCACCACCATCGGGGAGTTCCGCGCCGCGCCTCGGGAGGGTCCCCTCGGGCGGGAGACACGCCCTCCTGCCCGCAGCCGCGCCGGCCTGGAGAGCCCCCCAGCTTGGCGGCCTCCGCGCCGCCCCCACCCCGCCCTACCCCGTGCGCCCTCCCCACCCCCCGCCGCCTCCCCGCCCGAGGGGCTCCGCGCGGCGGGGCCGTGTCCCGGCTCAGCGCAGGAGGGGCCCGGGGCAGCCCCCGCGGCGCGTCATGACCCCACTCACCCGACCCCCAAGGCCAACGACGGGGTGGCGCGGGGAGCGGCGGCGGCGCTATCGCGGGGAGACTCTGCGCGCCAGCCTAAGAACACGAGGACGGAGAATTCCAGGCTACACCCAGTCCCCTCCCCTCCTCGCGCTCCCCTCCCCCGGCCCGGCCCGCCGCGCACGCCCTCCCCTCCCCTGTCCTCCTCTGGGGAGACCCAGAGATGAATAAAGAAATGGTCCCGATTTTCCAAACAAAAAGTAAAGAGTTCTCCCTGGGGGCGTCGGGCAGACCCGTTCAGAGCCGAGTCCCCCCAGAGGCGGAAAGGAGGACGCTGAAGACTGCGTGCGCCCTGGCTCTCGCCAGGCTCAGGTGGTGGCGCGCACTGGCTGGTGCGGAGAGGGGGTGGGGAGCGAAGACGCTCGAACGTGGAAATCACGCCTCCTCTCAAGTAAGAGCCATTTAAAACATCCCCAACACTGCAGCTTCCGCGGGACCACGGGGTCTGGGTGTGCGTCTGGGGCACATCCACCCAAAAGGCGTCTGTGAAGAATCTTTCTTCTCGCCCTCATTTACGGTCGCTCCAGAGTGGAGTGAGGTTCAGCAGTTCTGCTGCGTGCCCCTCAACCTCCCCACCCCGTCCTCCAGTAATAAAAGTGCTGATACTGATGGTTAGTAGGTGAAGCCGCGAGTCACCAGGGCTCTGGTGCTCCCAGACTTTCGGCTCTCCGCCCTGCCTCCTCCTCCTCCCTCTATCGTCACAGGCGGGTCTGGGGGACCTGGTGCAGCGAGGCTGAAGCGGGCGCCCCTGCGGGTGTAGAGTGTTTGTCAACAGCTGGTCAGGCAGTCAGTAGCTGTTACTTCCCTTCTCTCCTCCACTCCATCCTCTCCTCAAATGCGCAAGTGAGGGAGTGGGGGACACCTTATCTCACACCCGGAGAGATACTGGTCTCCCAGCGTGCCGAGCCGCAGGGGGCGCGGGGGAGCCCAGGGGGCGCCGACGGCTCGGTAAAGTTGGGCGTGTGCGTGTGCGCGCCAGCCGTAAGCTAGCAGGCAGCCACTGTGGTTCCCCTAGCACTCCCCCTCCAGAGAATTCCCCGAGAAGGCGGGCGCCGGCTTCGGGCCCGGGATAGATCTGCGGCGGCGGCGGGAACAGCCACGCACAGGTACAATTTAGCGCGTTTCATTGCGCGCTCCAAGCTTCGGGGTCGATCCATTGCAACGCCGACGGAGCCGAATCTCATAGTCTGGGCCACTGAGGTGCTCTGTCCGGCCAGGGGGCTGAGAACCGGGGCGCGGCGAGGGGTCCCCAGGCTTCGTGCTCCGAGAGCTCGGCCTTCCCACCACGCCTCCAGTCGGTCCTGCTTGGCCTCCTAGCGCCAAGGGTCAAGAGAGAGGCGGCGGTGACTGGAGGCGCGGTCCCAGGAGTGTGGCCCGCACTACTGAGCATGGACATGCATATTAATCAAAGCTAAAGGAAGACGGAATAGGCAAGGGAGGAAGAGGAAGAGGAAGAGGAGGGGGAGGAGGAAGAAAGAGGAAGAGAAGAGAGAGGAAGAGGAAGAGGAAGATGGGCGGGAGACCGCGACTCAGGGAGGTGTTTCCCTAACGTTCCCATCCCAGACTCCCCACTGCCAAGAGGCCCTCCACTTCTCAAAGTGAACTTGGGAACTTGCATGTTAGAAACAGGAAGTCGTGGGCTGGGAAATCCTCCTCTTTTGGTTTCTCTCCTCCCTTCCCCCACACCAGACCCTCCTTCTTATATTCTCTGAGCAAAGCCTGCAACTGCTGCGCTGCCCCCCCCCCCCCCCCCCCCGTCCCCCGCCCCAGGGGCGCATCCGCTCTGCTCTGCCTAGGTCTTTCTACCCATCCGTACTCTCGTCCACTTTCTGTGCTCACCCTCGATATTCTCCATACCGCTCTCTGTTTCCAAAGGCTCTCCCTGTTTCACCGGCAGCTTCTAGTCGACACCTCCTAGCCCCCCTAGTATTGCCATTCCCAGGGGGACATATTGGGAGGGGCTAGAAATTCCCTTGCAACACTCCACTTGTGCCCTTCCCCCAGTATCTTAATTTCTGCTCTCGGAGACGCTGCTGCTCTGCAGCGGTTTGCTGATTCACGATGATCGCGGAGGGAAAAGCCTCATTGACTTGTGCCCCTGCAAGCGGTGAGGCGAGCGCGAGTGGCTGCGAGGGCACACGCTTTGGGAAACCACCCACCACTGCGCAGCGGAGGTGCTAAATGGCAGGGTGGATGCCCTGCGTGGCTCTCAGCCGGAGCAGACAGAAAGACGGAAAGGGCCGAGGCGGGTGTGTGTGAGTGTGTGTGTGTGTGTGTGAGCGTGTGCGCGCGCGGTGGCAGTGGGAAATACTGCGAGCTCAGTTCTTTGCTGCTGAGCCGGCGGCAGCTGGTGGGTGGGCACCTCTCAGGAGGCCCAAAGTCAGTCCCTGAGCGAGGAGCCAACAGAGATGTTTCATGTGCCCTGATGACAGCGCAGCGAAAGAAGTAAGAGAAGGGTAACCAGCCGACAGGTCTCCTTGGGAACCTTTAACATTTTGGCGAAGCTCTTTTTATTATGAAGTCTTTGTCCCTCTGAATGGTTCCCTCCTCACCTTGGTTTGCTCTCATCCCTAGAATTTCCAGCCTTTTAATGTAATCCCTCAAGCAGGCTGAAGAGCAGGCTCCCCTCTCTCAGTGCCTGGGCTGAATCTTAGAGTGAGAGAAACCGAGCACTGCTCAGCTTGCCAGGGTGAGACTGTTGTCTTCCCACACGGAAAGGGCCTTTCCTTTGAGACCAAGGCATTTGCTTCTATTCCTCCCAACTCTATTCCTAATTGTCCTTATGTATATTTGTGGGAACTTCCACCCCAAAGCAGATAGCTTTGATTCAGAGGCACAACGGATCTGAGAGTGGATCTTCCTGCCACTTTTTATTGTGGGAAATCCAGTTAGTATTGTCTAAATTGAGTTGGAGCAAGAGGGAGAAAGAGAGAGACAGACAGACAGACAGAACGCAAAGCAGAGAGGGCATGGCTTCCTCCTGATTTGATTTTTCTTCTCTTTTGCTTCAGACGTTCAGGGGATCGTTGCCACCACCAAAAGGTTGGGTTTGCATGTTGGACAGTGACCTTGGGTACAGAGCTTCCATCAGTACATTCATAAATTATTCCTTTTTCTGATTAAAAATGAACACATATTAATTGTGGAAAATTTAGAAAATAAGAACAAGAAAAAGAAGGAAAGAAAAAGACACCTATATCCCTATACTCCCACGACCTTTCAAAGGTAACCTCTGTTGATAATTTATTGTACACATAGACAATATAATATACAGGTTAAGGCTGTTATTTCCATAGCCACTAAGTTAAATCCTTGCTCCACTACTTACTAACTATGAAACATTGGGTGAGTAACTCATTATGCCACACTTTTCTCTTTTGGAAAATGAGGATATTAATAGTGCTTGCCCCCATAGAGTTGCTGTGAGGGTTAAATAGGTTAAAAGATGTAGGGCACTTAAAACAGTGCCTGGAATATCCCCGACACCTAGTAAATGATATTTGTTACAATTCTAGTCTTTTCTGAATATGTGTGAAAAAGAAAATCAGTCCCTGCCATCCAGAAGCTGACTTGGTATTATCAGCTGGGATTTGGTGTTGCTACGAGCTTCCCTGGTACTCACAACTAAGTTTTTGTGTTCTCCTGTTGAACAAAAACCATTCTCCAAACACTAATATGGCAGATAAGGTCATTCTGTAACTGTGATGGATCCAGACAAGCTTAGGACCACTCCATAATCATGTTTGAACATAGGTAAACCAGATCCTTGTCCAAACCACCAAAATGACCAAACATGTCCCTGTCTTAGCTAATATGACGGACTATTGTAGTTTTTTTAAAAAAACAAATTACAGCTTCAGCTTTGGTCTAGTCTTCTCTCCCTCTAGGTGAAGATTTATTGACACCCAATCAGAACACTACCCCCGCTTTCTAAGAGCGTCCAATCCAGAGCAAGCCTCACTGCCTTAACCTTTCCCCCAAATCATTAACTCAAGCTTAAATCCTATGATAAGTCCTTTCTGACACCTTCTTACTGAGATGACCCTCAGTTCTCCATGGTGTATGTGCTCCTTCACTGCAGCAAAAAATAAACCCAGCTTGTTTAACTACTGGCATGTTAGTTTGGTAGTCTTTGGCAGGAGGGCTTTGGCAGTATATATAGCATGTTAATACACTTTCCTTGTCTAAAATTGAGGGTTGTAATAAACATTCTGTTTGGCGACCATTTTTTTCCATTAGATAGATCATGAGCATTTTCTCTTGTCAATTAATATTGTTATAAAACATTTTGATGGCTGCAAAGAATTCCATAATATGGCTGAAAGTGTATCTAACTTATACCATATTGTTGGACATTTAAGGTTTTAAAATTTTTACTATTATAAATAATACTGAGACAACCATCCTGTACATAAATCTCTTACTGCATCTCTGTTTTCTTAGGGTCTAATATCTACCACTACATTTTAAGTAGACTGTTCCTAACAGATGCCTTTCTAATTATTGTTAAATTGGAAGGGACAGGGGCATTCCTTCACAGGGATTAAATTTGTTGAAAAAAATAAATGACGTGGTCCCCTTTGGGGGGATTTCTATCATCTGTTACATTTGAAATCAGTCTCTTGTCTCAGTCTTGCTCAGAGATGCTGGAGAGATTGATCATGGTGTGGAGGGGGTGGGGACTTAAAAGAAAAGCTTATTTGGTTTGATAAGGTTAGAAACAAGGGTCTATTCTTGTCTAGCAAGTATGTCAAGCATTAGCTTTCAATAATCACACCATCATTTTCTGCCTGAGAAACAACAAAATATTTTCATGCATATATCTTAAATCTAAGCAGTTCCATGTCAACCATGAAATCACTATGCAGAGTAGGATCATGCAAAGGATATTTGGGCAGCTGAAATTTAGGGTGGCACTTAGTATAGTGTGTTTATTGTTACTTTATACTATCCTTATCTCAATAATGCTGATATATTTCTAAGTGGTGGGTGTTTCTGCCGCCATATAAGATCTAGGTAAGATTACTCACAGAGTTGAAACACATGCACGGAAGGGCCAAAGTATAACAAGGATTTTCCTTCCAGAGTAGGGAAGCTCCCCTGGCAAACATCAGTGTTACCTTGAGTTGGGGTGTATCTACAAAATATCTACTGGGACTCAGTCCTGTTTTGATCAAGAAGCTGTTTTATGCAGAGCAACACTGTACTCCCTGAAATTTTACCCAAAGGGAGACTTCTGAAGATAGTGTAAACTTGTGGGGGCTCAAAAAAGGCATAAATGATATCTGGTTGGTGTCTAGTCTTAGAATACCTTTAGCCTAGAGTTAGCATCTTGATGTTTTGAGCTTCTTTGCTATATAATGTTATAGATATCTACATGGTAACGATATGTAAATATTATGTATCAGTTTTTTGATAGCCTTTTGATCACTGGGCTGGACTGGTAGAAGTCCCCTTCTCTCTTCCTTGAAATGGTCTTAAACTTTTGAGCTTGGTCAAAGAACATGATCACTCCTTATTCTTGGAATTCCTGAGTAATGCCACTTTCTTGATATCAAACTAAGTGCAACTCAGGTTTTTCATTAAGTTAAACTAGTTTTCTTTCCAACGCATCTAAATAAGGAGAGTTTAGGTATATTATTCACTTTCAGCACCAGGGACAGATCCACTCAAACCTTGTTACTCTTCCCTCTTCTAGCCCCCATTGCTTCCAAGTTGGTTTTAGAGAAATTTTTAAGCTAAGAAGGTTCTTTAAACTAATATAATCCAGGGGGTTGATCATCTTTTTCTAAGCCAGACCAATTCAAATGGAAATAAGTTTAAATTGGTGGACCACTAAATCCAGTATGATCATATTTAAAATTCTGCCTTTGTGATGTGTTTGCATGGGGAGGAGAACATCTAAAGGGAAACATCATAACTGAGTCTAAAATATAATCTCTTGAATTTTAGGAGTAATTGTGCTGAAAACTTACAGGAATGATAGAAAATGGGGAAGAGAACATTTTTATGTTTTTTATATGCTAAGTTCAGCCCTAGGCACTTTCATGTATCTTAGCCTACGTAATTTGCAAAATCACTCTGTGGGCTATTAAGTATTGTCAAACCCATTTTAAAGAGAGGAAACTGAGGATTAAGGGGATTAACTATCTTGTTCAGGGTTACACTGTGATGAAAGTATAAATAGATTCCAGGCCTATCTGATATCAAAATCCATGTTTTTCTGTTCATTCTTCTTTTAAGCAGAAAATTACTTGATTCTTTTTCTAAAATGCCTTGGCCAGATATTATAATGTGTCAAAAACATCTTAATCAGATAACAGAATATGCCATGAATATTATAAACAATTTAATGCTGTTTCTGTATTTGCTATTCATTTAATAGTGTTGTGAAGTGGCAATATTGTGGCATATCCATTAATCAGTTATTCAGTGTTTGGATTCATTTCTGATGTTGGTATTCCTTAGAGGAGTTCTGTGGACCAACAAAAATATTGTTATGGAACCCAAAGTGTTTGCTGATCTAATCCAACCCACTCTTTTTGCAGATGGCAAAACTTCTGCAGTCCTTGTCTGTATTCTACCAAGAAAAATCCCTCAAAATGTTAAAATGGAAAACTGTCAAGTGGTTCCAAAATACATAACAGGAAAAGCAACCAAATAGACTTTGACCTTATGCCTGTTAAAATTCTTCCATTTTTTAGTGGTTCCCCAGTAGTCATTATTCTGCAAAGGGAAAGATTCTTTAATTCTCTTCCTTTACTTTACTGTGTAAAGTGAACAGAGACCATTATAATAACCAGATCCATTGTCTTATGTATGAACATAGGGGACATAAGAAAGCAGGGGGTTTCCTGATAGAACTCTTAGCTTCAGGGCAGTCTTTCTTTGATGTTTATATGTTTAATCCCTTTAAAAATTGTACTCCAGAGCGTAACCTAAGAACAAAGCACTTCATCCCTTCTGTTATTAGAACTGTGTACTTCTTGCTTTGACTTTTAAAAATGACAGAGCTACAAGGCATTCTGTTCCCCATGGCTGATCACTTCCTTCTAGTGAATGACATTATGTTGGTGAATTAATTAATAGTAAAATAAGATTTGCATATTCACAAATATTAGAATTGTAGGAAAGTTACATCAGGAGGCAGCTCTTAGGAGAGGTTAAGTGAGAGAAGAAAAAGAATTCAAAGATTCCTTTTTCAGACAAAGCACAGGACTTGGTGTTTCTAGGACTGCTTTGCTTCTACCTTCAGGCATCTTTTGAATGTTGTAAAGGGGATTATTCTAGATACGGAAAAGTCTACTCTACTGTGGGTTGAAAGGTTCAGCCTCAGGTGAATGCCATTACCTTCTGTAATGTGCCAAGCCACAGAAACTAAAGTAGTTTGGCTACTGGCCTAGCCATCAGCAAATATGGTCCCCTGTCTAGCTGTGTCTCATCGCTGTATTTCGGATTTCTGTCCCTAAAACCACAATAATAAAGATGCTGATGATATCTTCCTGGTAAGGATATTTTCAGATGTAAAACATAATAATGAATGTAAAGTGCTTTGAAACAACCACACACATTATTGGGCTTGATAGGTCCAAGGCACTTTACTAAATGTGGAACACGAAGACATGTAAAGATTTTGCCTTTGAGGTGTCCACAGTGCATTGGACTGAGGCCAACAAAGGAAACAACAAAATTGTGTAGCGTGACAAGAACATTGGTGCTATGGGGTCAGTGAGAAGGTTCTCCTAATCCAACCTGATAAGCAGAGGTGGGGTTTGGGAAAACTTTGAAGAGGATGTGTAGAGATACTGTCCGGTGCTCCATCCTTATCCTCTTGGCCAACTGTAGAAGTTCACTCTAGGTAATTCTTATATATGCTGATGGCTTCCTGCCTCTATTCTCTGACCATAGGGCAGGCTGGATGTGCCAGGGAGCTAACTCCTCTAGGAGTGACCCTCAATTAATGAGGGACAAGAAAAATAAATAATTACCCAAATTTCTTTGCCTCTCTGTGGGACAACTCTGTTTTACATAGCCTCTCAAAGAGTTCCCAGCAGAGCTGACCCCCAAGTCCCCTACAGCAGTAACCCATTCATGAACACACCCTTTATGGATTTTCTCTCTTCTCTATCTCCCTTCTCCACTCCCTCACTCTGCTTTCTGGGAATCCCATCCCAAATAAACCACTCGCACCCACTTCTGTGTTTCAGGATCTATCTTTGGAGGAACCCAACCGAAGATAGGCGATGACATCCAAGTGGAGTCCCAAAGGTTAGCAGTTAGTCAAGCGTGGTGAATTTAATGGTATGTAAATTATACCTCAGTAAAGCTGTTTGGAAAAAAAAAGAATTAACCAACCCACCATGGAAGGGAAGAATATTCCAGGCAGAGGGAATAACATTTGAAATTATAAGGATGGGATAGAGAGTTTAGCTTGTTTGGGGAACTACAAATAGTCGAGGATGGATAGGCAGTAGTTTGGAGAAGTAGACAGGAGCTGGATTAAAAAGGGATTTATAAACCTAAATAAAGAGCTGGGTATTTATTCTGAAGGTGACGGGGAGCCATTTCAGGGCTTTAAACAGGGGAGTTTATGGCGAGGTTTATGTTTTATAAGGTTACTCTGATGGCCACGTGGAAGATGGATAAAGGGAGGGCAAGAGCAGAGGCAGAGACCAGTTAGGAGGTCACGAAAATAATTAGGACAAGAAGAGATTAGGGCCTGAAGCAAGGTAGAGGCCAGTGGGATAGAGAGAAAGAGAATGATTGATATATTTTTAGGGAGATAAAATTGTCAGGACCTAGATAATTACAGAATGGAGCTAAGATACTGCATCATGGTTTCTAAAGACACAGTATCATTCCAAAGAGGTATGCTAAACCATATCTAACCCTAGAGATACTAGTTTATTTTTACCAAATTCCACTGGAGAGCAGAGCTTATTGTCAGGGCAAGGAAGAAGGAAAGGTGGACTGTGTTAAGCTCTAAGCTACAACAAATGGAAGTTGAATGTAATGGTTTGAACACGAGAGCTGGACAAGAGAAGTCAGTGGCCTAGAGGAGTCCACAAAGTGGAGGATAAAATCCATTAGGTCAATTCCATAATAGGGTGATTCATGTGGATTAATAAATGTCCTTGCTCCCCAGGGAATTGAGTTATATCTTAAGGCCAGTTGCTTAAATGAGACTTCATTTGGGGGAGAAGGAAAGGAGATAAATGAGGAGGAAGGGTGGGGGAGGAAAATGAGATGTATGGCTTTCGTGGGTGAGATTTCCCAGAAACCTTCCTCTTTGGTTCACCTCAGGTCTCTTCATCTTTATAATGCCCACCTGGGGATTTCCCTTCTGATGACCCTCTAGAACCCATCCTTGAAGGTGACCAAAGACCATCCCCTCTAAGCATAAGGCTCCCATTCCCTGGTGGCAGCTTATAGTACACACACACACACACACACACACACGCACCCTGCATGTGCATGCTTTCATTTACACAATTAGCAATCACAAGTAAAGAAAATAGGCACCAACATTTTACAGTATTAAACACTCATTCTTTCATTGACACCTGTGTGGGAGCACTGTAAATATGAGACCATTTTAGTGAAATATTTTTGGTCCTATTATGAATTATGCTACTATTAACATTCGTGTACAAGTTTTTGTATGGATATGTTTTCATTTATCTTGGGTACATACCTAGCAGTAGAATAGTCGGGTCATATGGTAAGTCTATCCTTAACATTTTGAGGAACTACTGAACCATTTTCCAAAGGGCCAAACCATTTTACATCCCCACTAACAATGATTTATTTTGCTTGCTTGTTTGTTTTAATAATTGTATATGCTGGTTTTTTCTTTACTTGTTTTTTTAAAAATTTTTTATTGAGTTAATGATAGGTTACAATCTTGTGAAATTTCAGTTGTACATTATTGACTGTCAGTCGTGTTGTAGGTGCACCCCTTTACCCTTTGTGCCCACCCCCACCCCTCCTTTCCCCTGGTAGCTACTAATCTCTTCTCTTTGTCTACATGTTTAAATTCCTTATATGAGTAGAGTCATACAGAGATTGTCCTTCTCTATCTGGCTTATTTCACTTAACATAATTCCCTCAAGGTCCATCCATGTTGCAAATGGGACGATTTTTATGGCTGAGTAGTTGTTTTTTTCTTTACTTATTATTAGATGTTTTACAAAACCTTTGCAATCTCTTTCTTGATTTGTCTCTCTTTTTGTGACTTTTTTTTTTTTTACATCTTAACATGTTACTTGAAAATCTCCATAATATCCTAATAAGAATTAGGATAGTGAGAGTGTCTAGAAAATATACTGGGTTTGACCAATGTATTGCTTAGATAGATTTGGGAAACTCATTGTTTGGAGATTCTGAATTTCAGATTGCAGTGTCCACATGTTGCCTTGAAGGTCCAAACCTTCCACAGGATCTCCAATTTGAGGGGATTCTTTTAAGCCATGGAACAGCAAAGATGGAATACGGAGACCACTGTGATGCTCTCTCATTTTACATTCAGAAGAGGAAAGAAAGGAGAGGAAGGACAAAAGGAGGTGAAAGACAGAGAGAGTTGTGAGAAGGCCATAAGGACATAATGTGCTGACTATTGTTTATAACTTTGATGGTAGCTGGAGAGCCAGTGCCTCAGGTACAATAGTGGGTCTGGTTTGGACTCACATGAAGCTTGTCCAGTGCACATATTCCCCATTTTCCAGTTCAATCTACTCTTCCCACTTTACTCCTTCCAGTTCCACCCTACATTTATTCATCCTGTCCCCATTATTCTGGCCACGGGGTGGTGAAGAAAATTAAGGAATGGGAAAAAGAGAAAAATAAGAATATATGTGTTCACAATCCTTCACCCACTTCTTCACCTCCCTATTTTTATTTCTTTCTTTTAATTTTTGTTATTTTTTTGGTGAGGAAGATTGACCCTGAGCTAACATCTGTTGCCAATCTTCCTCTTTTCGCTTGAGGAAGAGTGGCCCTGAGCTAACATCTGTGCCAATCTTCCTCTATTTTGTATGTAGGATGCTGCCACAGCATGGCTTGATGAGTGATGTGTAGGTCTGCACCTGGGATCTGAACCTGCGAACCCAGGCCGCCTAAGTGGAGAATGCTGAACTTAACCACTACTCCACCTGGCTGGCCCCTCATCTCCCTATTTATCATCAGTCCAGTAGGAATTTTGTTTAATTTGCCTCACTTGAAACAGTAACACTTTAGTTTCTATAAAACAGTTGCATCACCTAAGTAATGAATTCCCTTATAGAACAATAAAGGTGAAATAAGGTGGTGAAAAAAAATCCCACAGGAAAGACTAGTAACTAATGTTAAGTGATACTTTCTTAGTGAAAATTCCCTCCACTGTAATATTTCATTATTAATAGTCCTTGGGAATTTAAAGAAAAGAAATACCTTTTTATTTCTCTGGCTTGGTCTCTTGGTACTCATAAAGGAACCTAGGCTGTGCTTTATGATGCCAAAAACCACCGATCAATCCAGTCAATTTGATAATAGAACAACAATCAACCACATTATTTGGCATTTTGTAGACAAAACAGCTAATTGTTTGACTGAAATATTCACATGCAAATCAGTTATTTTGACATCATATGGGCACAGTCCAAGTCAATATTTAAATAGTAATTTAAAAATCATTAATTGGAACCATATTTGTTGATTATTTCATACATACAGGATTTTTTCTCATTTAACAGATGGCTTTGCATCAATTTCATCTTAAAAATTAGTAAACACAGATTTTTCTAACTGTGTAAAGGAAGTAAATACATAAGAAGGGGCCAGAGGCAGAAGGCAACTTAAAGATAACTCTGAAAATCAAGGCACCGGTAATTCTTTAGTAATGGTAAGATAATCTGTGGAGGAGATGGCACTTGGAAATTCAAACATTGGAGGCTGCAATTATTATTCTGGCAAATTGCTTTGCTAGGGCTGCCATAAAAAAATACAAAAAACTGGGTGGCTTGAATAATACAAATTTATTATCTCACAGTTCTGAAGGCTGAAAGTCTGAGATGAAGGTGTTGGCAGGGCTGGTTCCTTCTGAGAGCTGTGAGGAGAATCTGTTCCAGGCCTTTCTCCTAGCTTCTAGAGGTTTGTTGGCAACCTTTGGCATTCCTTAGTGTAGACTCATCATGTTCACTTGGTGTTCTCTCTGTGTGTGTATCTGTCTCCAAATTTCCCTTTTTTATAAGGACATCAGTTATATTGAATTAGGGGTCCACTCTACTCCAGTATCACCTCATCTTAACTAATTACATCTGCAATGACCCTATTTCCAAATAAGGTTCGGATGTTAAGGACTTCAATGTGTGAATTTGGAGGGAATACGATTCAGCCTATAACATCTGGTGAAAGATAATACCACCTCCACAGAGGTCCTGAAGTGTCTGTGAGCTCTGGCAAGAGTCATCTTTGATTGGATGTTTTTAGGTGAAGATAAAAGCAAAGTAGAAATCTGTTGTCAACTGGATGCTGTTTTCTCACTTAATGCTCTCTGATGCCTCCTTTCCACATTGGAGAGGACTGGGACTAAAAGTTACTTCAAGATTTGGGGTCCAAGAGAAACTTGAACTTGGGTGAATTGCTCACATTTTTTTGAGGGTGCTTTTGATCTCATCTAGGCTTAAAGATTATAATTCGAGAATATTCCTACTTTGAGCGTTTCATATATTTTCCAGTCTAGCTTGAAGTTTTGTGTCAGAAGACTCATGGATATTTTCTTTTTTTAACTTTTTATAAAATTACTCTCTCTCACAAGAGGTATTCTCCCCAAGAATTTTCATATTCTTAACCTAACAAATGCTCTTTCAGAATCTTCCCTTCTACTTTATTTGAAAATGTGCATCCTAGTTGGCCAGCTTACTAACTGCCAACACCGTGGCCATCTCCACTCCATCCTTACCCTCATGTGGCTTTCTATTTGGATTTGGGAAAATCAACTTGGCTACCATTTCCCATCTGGAAGAAATGAGACAGATGGAGGTCATCCCTTTAAATATCCTAAACACCTAAGTTAGAACTGTCATGTCTGAGTGGTCAGCCCTTGCTGTGAGTGATGGATTGTGCTTTGCAAGGCTGTCTCTTTCCTGAGAACATCACTAGCAATGCCCTGGTAGACTTTTTGTGAGTAATGTCACAGGATGTTTGTATCAGTGTCAAACTGGTCTTAGAAGGCATCTTGCTCTTGCCTGTGACAAACCCTCTTGTCTTGCTCTGCTTCATTTGAGAACTTCTTCAGAAGTGGCTCCTTTTAATTGTTGATGATTTTTGTTGCAAAGCTTTTAGAAAGAAAATAATAGAGGCTATGTATGCATGATGCAGGAAAAATTGGAGGGTGGAGTCAAACCTTCAGGAAATTTGGTGGAAAAAATCATCAGGACAAGTTTTTATTTGGCACCTCTTGGCTAAGTGTTGTATATGTTTATACATACATATTTCATTATTAGATATTTATATATGTGTATATAGAAAGTAATGTTCCTTAGTTGTCAGTTGGAAGTTATTGAAGTAAAACTTGGTTGTCTCTATACAAATCAATGACCAAAGATCTATTATCAGCCCACTGTGCATCACTAGGGGAGTGCAAGGAGGCAAAAACCCAGATTCCTGTTCTCAATGAGCTTGATGTCTTGGTGAGGAGAAAAATTCTTCATTTATTCAACAAAAATTTATTAAGCATATAATATGTGCCAGGTCCAATTTGCGAACTGATATGTGTTTTAACTAAACTATGACCCCATCTCAAGAAGGTTATAGTTTACAGGAGGATGTAGAGAAGTTGGCAGAAGTTGGCAAAATTGTAGTGAGGACTTTAATAGAGGAAAGCATAAAGCATTGCAAGAGTTGGTATTAGGGGTGTCTAATTCAGACTGAGAGGGTCAGGGAGGCTTCCTGGAGGTGGAAGGTAACTAAGATCAACTCATAACAGTGCTGTAAGTGTTCAGCACTAAATGAGCGGTGCAGGTGTAAGTAGCATTCAAAGATGGGGAAGGACACTTCATGCTGGGGTGATGAGGGGGGCCTTCATGGAGAAGGGGTTTTGAGAGAAACTGTGAAAATTGATGTCAAAAACTGCACATACCTGTCTACCCTGCTACTGTGCATTGTAAAAACTCTTTGTAAGGAGTTGGGGTGATAAGGCAAGCCCAGGATCTGGTATAGGTTGGACTTAGATATAATAACCAGAAGAGTTTGACATTGGGTCTGAACCCAGCTAGTTCCAAGGGTTGTCACCTGTGTCATCAGTACTTGTATAGGCTTAGGGGTTGCTAGGGAGGCTTGGGCCTCACAGCAGGTGAGTTTTGGGAATGGAGCAATGTGGTTAATTTGAGTTGATGGATAGATATTGGCAGGAGGAGGCTATTCTGGTGTATGAGTTAGGAATACTTTTGAATGCAAGTTACAAAATGCAACTAAGAGTGGCTTTAACAACAACAGAAAAAGACTGACTTTTCCTGCATAGTCCAAAACCCGGAGGTAGCCAGTGGGGCATTGGTTCAGTGGCTCAAGAATGTCAGAGATGGTATCTCTGCAATTCTCTTGGCTTTCTCTTCATGTTTGTTGCCTTATGGTGGAAATATGACTGTCAGAATTCTAGACGTAGGATATGCACTGCAGGAAAGAAAAAGGGGGGAAGTTACGTCTATTCATTTAATAACGAAAGTGGTATTTTCCCCAGAAGCACCCCAGCAGATTTCCCCTTATGTCTTTTTTTTTTTTAAAGATTTTTTTTTTTATTTTTTCCTTTTTCTCCCCAAAGCCCCCCCGGTACATAGTTGTGTATTCTTCGTTGTGGGTTCTTCTAGTTGTGGCATGTGGGACGCTGCCTCAGCGTGGTCTGATGAGCAGTGCCATGTCCGCGCCCAGGATTCGAACTAACGAAACACTGGGCCGCCTACAGCGGAGCGCGCGAACTTAACCACTCGGCCACGGGGCCAGCCCCTCCCCTTATGTCTTAATGGCCAGACCTGTAGCACATAGCCATTCCTAAAATCAAGAGAGGTTGGGAAAGAGACAGCCTTTCAGGAAGGGAGAAGAGAATTGGAAATAAGTATTGGGAGGACCAAGCAGGAACTAGGGGGTGTGTGTATGTGTATGTCTGTGTGTCTGTGTGCGTGTGCCATCTCTTACAAGCCACTCAGGGTTGCTATGGCTACCTGCAGCCTGAGCTGGGGTGAGGGACCACGTGCAGTACCAGTAGCGGCCTCGAGTGGGAACCAAAGAGAAGTCCACTCAACTGGGGCCCACATAGTGCTGATTTCATGAATCTTTGGGGTCATTCCTCTCCACCATCTTTGCTTATATACTTCTCCCCTAGATCTGTATCCTCCAGCTGCGTCTCAGATGGTGGCTTTATCTTTGATTCTGGCCCCCTTCATAGGCCCCCTTCTCTTCTCACTCTGCCCTCACCTGGAAAGAAGTCAGGAAGCCGACATTGGCAGGGCCTGAGGCTCCGGCCAGGCCTAGAAGCTGTGCCAACCATGGGCTCCCTCTGGGTAGGGTTCAGAGTTGCCAAGTCTCACATCCCAGTCAGACAGAGAGGAGAAAAATCACAAGGACTTGAGTGCCCAATGATTGGTGCCAGGCCAGTCAGTGTGAAGTCAGATTGGAGTCACCCTGGGATAAGAAATCTGTTCTCTGAAAACAAGTTTGATTCTGGACTTCTGCATTTTCTACATGGCTTCTGCCTTTCCCTTTAGTGTCTTGGTAAACTTTTCCAAAAACCCCACCCTTGTTATATCAGAACTAAAAGGAAAAAGAAATTGTCCACATCACACCAATGAGACCCTCTCCCTTACCTCTCAGACCGGGAATGGGAGAAGCCAACCTGTCCTAGCCTGAGATTCTGGTAAGAATAGGGTGGTTAGGGGCCGGTCCCGTGGCTAAGTGGTTAGGTTCACGCACTCCACTTCAGCAACCCAGGGTTTTGCCGGTTTGGATCCTGACCACAGAACTAACACCACTCATCAGGCCATGCTGAGGTGACGTCCACATAGCAAAACCAGAAGGATCTACAACTAGAATATACAACTGTGTACTGGGGGGCTATGGGGAGGAGAAGAAGGAGGAGGAGGAGGAGGAGGAGAGGGAGGAGGAGGAAGAAGAGGAAGGAGGAGGAGGAGGAGGGGGAGGAGGAGGAGAAAAGATTGGCAACAGATGTTAGCTCAGGTGCCAATCTTGAAAAAAGAATAAGGCGGTTAGTGAGGTAAATACCTTGGAGAGGGTAGCCAAGGACAAGGGTGATTTCTACTGTCCTCTCACAAGGGCATTCATTTAGAAGTGATTCTCAACCAAGCAAGGTTGCTTGTGAGATTGGGGAATCAGAATTTCTGGTGAAGTTGACATGTGATGGTTTAAAACAAAGAGACACTTTGCCCCATTGAGTGGTTTTTAATCACAGTGTTTAATTTATTTTGCATTTCAGAGAGTATTAAGGGGGGTGTGAATGTTTATTAAAAGGTAGCATGGCCCACAAAAGCTGAAAAGCACTGCTAGGGACAGTGACACAGGACAGAGTGGGGCGTCATGTGGAGACAAGTAAGATAAACCTTATTTAAATTGCAAAGTTGCCTAAGACAAAAACTTCGCTGAAGTATCATTGAGAAGATTTGGCCACTTTAATGCGGGACCTAAGGCGGGAGCTGGGCTTTGGAAGTCTGGTGAAGACTGTGAACTCACTCTCAGAAAATGTTCTCAAATGCATAAAATAAAATACATAGGATAACAAAGGAAATCAATTGTATTAAAATACAACTATCAAAATATTACAAAAAACATATTTGCGATAGAGTAATACATATGTTTCTTCATGAGTGTGTTAAATTACAGAATCTAGCAACAGGTCTAATAACTGCTGTAATTCTGAAGTAGTGAAGAGTATTAATAGTATTTTGAGATATCTGCAACAACTGAAATGTGACATGAAAACAACTGTGAATTTTATTGGTGGCAAAGTCACAGGCACTTCTGGTACTGCTCAGGATTCCTGCCTGTGTTGAGTTGGAGGAAATGCCAAATTTTGGTTAGAGATTGGAAACAAAAAGGTAAAATTTTCCCATCCAAGTTATGGACCCCCTGAATTCTACCCATAGACCTCATGAGGGACCACTGGTTTAGAACTTCCAGCTATAGAGAAGAGAAAAGAGGAGACTGCACAGGAGAGGTTAATGTTGCAATTAAGGAGGACAGGCAGCAGACCAAACACTAACCACAAGGGCAGCCCTGTCATTTGTCCCAGGCACTATCCATCCTTTCATGAATGGTCTAGGGTAGAGGCTGCACTCCATTGTTGGGTCTGTTTGGACTCTTAGATAACGCCAAGTCAGGAAATGGTGCTGTTGGATTTTACTGGCAGTGGACTTGGTTTTCTTGCAGGAGATGAATAGACTTGGAGTCTGGTCCAAGCCTGTGAGAGTTTCTGGTGATGGTTTGCTCCCAGCCTTCCTGTCCTGACTGGATCTGATGAGTGTTCACACGGTGTCAGCCAGTGTAATGTTTATTTGCCTCCTCCATGAATGTGCTAAATGCAAATGAAAAGCCATCATCAAATGCAAAGGGAAAGGTGCAAGAAAAAGATTTGGCTTTGGGTCGTCCCTCTTTCTGAATATGGCACCGGGAGTTTAATGGCTAGCACATATTGAGTCCTCAGTCAGAAGGTCGCTTCAAGACTCATGTTAATCATTATTCTCATTTTGCAAACAGAGAACGGGGACTGATGATGAGGTCAAGGCTGGTGAGCATGTCAAACAGAGTGCGATGAGTAGAATTTCTGACCAAAGAATCACAGTCCTTCTGGCCGTGGATGCAGTTAGTTATACTTTTAAAAGCATGCCCAACAGTAAGCAAGGAATTGTTGAATGTCTGGCACATGACCAGCAAGGTGGGGATGGGAGCCTCTTCAGCTCTGATGGTCAGGCAAGGCCTCTCTGAGGAGGTGGCTTTGGAGTCGAGAGCTAAATTAGGAGAAGCAGGCAGCCATGCAAGGATCTAAGTAAAAGCACTCCAGATAGAAGGAATGGCATGTTGGAATGCCCCCAGAGAGCAGCAAATGTTGAGGGACAGGGACAGGTGGAAGGCCAGTGTGAGTGAGAGGGAGCATTGTAGGAGATGGAGCTGGAGAGATAGGTGCTCCGAGACCTTGGAGGCCCTGGAGGTCACAGTGAGGAGGTGGGATTGTGGTCTGGTTAGAGTGGGAAACCTCTGGAGGGGTTTAAGCAGGGCAGCCTGCTTGATCAGCACTTTCTGACTTCCGTTTCCCACCATAGCTCTGGCTGCTGTGTGAGGATGGACTTTGCAAGAGTGTGAAGGAGGCGGACTCAGCCTCCTGGTAGGGGGCCGTGGTGGCTTGGACTAGGGTTGTAGCTGTGAAGATAGTGAGAAGTGGCCAGATTCTGGAGGTATTTTAGAGGCACAGAGAATAGGACTTCCCATGAATTAGAGAAGGGGCATGAGAGGAAGAGTGGCACCAGGGATGACTCCTCAGTAACATGGGGAGAAATTTCTGAGTGATAGAAGGCTACCTAGAGGTCTGCCAAAACTAGCAGCACTGACTCTGGGAAAAATGGTGAGTTATGTAAAGTTTGTCTTGTGTCCTCTGATAGTTCCCCCCTGTGACCCTTCTCAATGCCACCACCTTCTCAGTCTGTCATTTCTTTTTTGGCTTCTCAAGGGTTGCAACCATATACCTCTTTCTTAGAAAGCAGTATGAGGGTGGTAGGTAGAGGGTAGGGTTTAGAACCCAACAGGACTAGAGCTTGAATCCTGGTCCCACAATTTACCTGGTATGTGACCTGGGCAACTTGCTTCTCTGAATATCAGTTGTTTTTCGTCTATGAAATGGGATGAAAAGAGTCATCTCATAGAGTTTTTTGGATACTGAATAACACAATGAATGAAAAGTGCCCAGCCCAGAGCAGGCTCTCAGCAAACTCGTCCCTACTTCAATTTTAACTTACCTCTCTTGTATTCCATTTGGGCTACAAGATCTTGGTGACAGGCTGGCTAGCTGTTCACTGATAAACTAAATCGTGTTGAGCTGTTGCCCTGGTTCTCAAAGCTGGCCACACATAAAAGCAACTGGGAGCTTTAAAAAATACTCAGACCCACACTCCACTTCCTAGCGTTTCTGATTTGATTGGTCAGGGGTGTCAAAGGATCATTATTTTTAAAAGGACCCTAGGTATTTCTATGAGCCGCTAGGTTTGAGAACCCCTGTTAAATTAGTGGACAGTTTTAATTTAATTAAAGGCCATCAAGTAGGCACTAGCATTTCTAGAAAAATGATAGAGGTTGTAAAAATTTACCCCAAGCTGGAGTTTTCACTTGAGGAAGTGAGGGCTTTTCTATTAAAAGAAAAGAGTGCCTCAATAGCTAATATTTATTGCATACTTATGATGTGTCAATGTGTTAGACAATGTTCTAAATTCTCTCTCTCTCTCTCTTTCTCTCTCTATCTGACCTTAGCCACATTGCTCTTCTTCCTATTCCCTGAAAATCCCACCTTCCCTTCCCCCTCAGGGCCTTCATACATGCGATTTCCTCTAGTCTGCCCCCTTTACATCCCTTTGCCCTGAACTTCTGACTCTGATGTTGTTTAGATAAGCCTTCTGTAGGTATCTGCCTGTTTGCCTGCTTGTTGAATGTCTTCCACACTCTACTGTAAGTTCCACAAAGGCAGAGGCAGGTCTGTTTTGTTCACCATTGAATCCGTAGTGCCTAGCCCAGCATGATAACATTTGTTGAATGAGAGCAAATGGTGAACACTTCTTCCCTCAGTGTTAGACTCAAGCAGGAGTGGACTATGGGTGGAGACAGATTCCAGTGCCAGCCTTCCAGAGGACTCCAAATGACTGTCCTCTTCCAACCCGAGTCCTTGGTACTGAATCCAGTCAAGTGGTCACTCATGGCCTCAGTACACTTTTCTGTTATCTTGGTCAGTACCACGAAGGTTTTAAATAATTTTTAACCCCACCCAGAAAGGGTTGGAACCTTGGGCTCCTCTTTCTAAGAGGCTCCTCTGCTTCTATGTAAATTCCTGGCTGTGAATGTTTCTACGGGCTGAGGAACTGGGAGCATTTGTCCGGGCAGTATTACCAATGTCTGTCAGGGGGCTTGACTCAACTCCACTGACCCAGGCCCCAATTTAGTCTAGGGGTTCCATTATCAAAATGTGCCAAACGTGAGATTATATTAATAGTAATATATAGAAGTATGATTTTGGTGCCTGCCTGTACTTCTTATGGGGAATGAGTGGTGTATCTAGAAAACAAAACTCCAAGGTCATTTTTATTGCCACATTCCCAAATATGAGACCTTTCATTTTTCCAGTTTTTAGGGGCCATTCTTATCACTGAAAACATTTGCTGAGTGATCTTAGCATGAGATCTCTCATAAGCAGACCTTGAGATGAGATATGGATGCAAGTAGTTTATTTGGGAGTGATCCCAGGAAGCACTGGTTGGGGAGGGCAAAGTGAAACAGGGAAGGGAAGGAAGCCGATACAGACACAAGTTAATGGTAGTGTTACTGTTGTGGGTAACTGACACTACTGTGGGCCTCTGGGAAGTTGTGTGCAACATGCCTCAGTTTTTCCACCTAAGGGTTGAGGAAGCTGGGGTATGTATTCACCCACTACCGTCCTTCATTGGTTGACAACCACTGGGAGAGGTGTCAACTCTTGACCCATGCAGCCTGCCCCATGTGTGTGGACAGAGCATGCTTCTGTGGCTAGAGAGGGCTTTCAGGCAGGGAGACACAGGTGCTTGCTTTGAAAGCCCATAGGCATATAAAAGAATAATGAATAGCAAGAGGATATGGACAGGATGCCAACAGGTTCTGGTCTATCTGCTATACCAATGATCTCTGTGTGTGTGCCACATTGCTAGGAGTGGCAAAAAAAAGTTTGATATTTTTCTGGAGGCTTAAAGTTCAAATTGATGATAATTCAGGCAGATACATAGGACATATATAGTAAATGTTCAGGATGTATGCATATCTTCAGCAAATACAAACAAGTAAACAAATTAAGAAGAAATGTACCTTGAATGCAAATTGGTATGTTACACCACTATTCTCCTTCCTACTCTATAAACTTGCAGGATTTTGGGGGGCAGATTTAAGAAATATCAAAGACATTATGACACAGTTGTCAGAAAAATGTGCGTTATTACATTTATATACTTTACATACAACTTTCCGACAGTTAACATGGAAAATATGAATGGATTTAAACTGATAAGTTTATCAAAAGATATTTTCTCTGCCTGTTTGGTGCAAGTTTAAGAGCTGTTACACTGAATGAAGTTGCCCTATAAATTAGGGTTTATGATACCAGCCGTACTTGAAAGACTTATGATGAAGAAGAGCGAGAAGAATAGTGGTAAATAATGGAGAAAATATTGCTGTGCAGTGCTCTAGATGTGTGAAGGGGATGTGTGTTCTGTGTGTGGGAGGCTAAGTGGGGGTAAAGACTAGAATTTAAGATGAGCCAGCAGCTAGCATAAGAAATTGGTAAACCAAATAGAACCATTGAGAAACATTTATCTTATACTCCATTCTCTTTATATGATTTCATGTGTTTTCCCCCCACTAAAAGGTAAACTGAAGCAGGGGCTATTAACTCAAAAAATTATTTATCAGGGTAAGGCCTTATCCTGCCACAAAATGTCAACTGGAAGCATAAGAAAAAAACTATTTACTTTGGCTGGCTTGCATTCTGCTTTGGGTTTGACTGAAAACTGTTAGCATTTATTCCCAACTCCCCCCACTGCCTCTAAATCACTAAGCCAAAGACTGGCTTCATTTTCTTGAGGTCATATTAACTCTGGGCATGAGGGGCTCAGTGATGCTCAGAAAGGCAAGCTAAACGCTGCAGTCAACATCTGCTTGAGCTCAGTTTTAAATTGCTTACCTCAATTCATTGCATTAATAATTTTTCAAAGTGATCTTTTTTAAAAAGAAAGCTATTTATTTAGGGAATCATCTTCCTAAATTTCTTGAAGCATTTCTTGGTTAATATTTAATCAAAATATGACACAACCAAAACACTAGAGAAATAAAGATACCTTACAGAAATAACAATGTAATTATGGCATTCATGTGTAAAAGCCAATACTAAATAATTTCCAGTTTTCTAAATGATTCTTTTAGCTTGAATTCATTTCTGGGCTATGATCTATGTGGGGTTGGGAGGTGTTCGGTCTGGTTTAGAAAGTGCGGTTATTGATGGGGTTGTTAAATATCAAGGGTTGGGAACCTTTTCCTAACACTTGGGCTAAGGTTCTGTTTATTTTTCTCCTCTGTGGGGTTGACTGTGTCCTCATGCCAGAGTATTGGCACAATTATGCGTGTGGCTTCTAATTTCTGTGAGGGTTAGTACCTCGTATACCCCTCCCATGACTGGCAGGTGAGGGCAGCCTTTGAAAGGAATAGTGAGGGAGGTATGGCTGTAAGTGATCTAGTGTCATTACAAATCACCACTATTGACACATATGCAATAGGTGGATTTACCTATGGGGTTAATGGATAAAAGGACTCCTTGAAGACTCCCATAGATCTCTTCCATTGGGAGTACACAGCTTTAGACGTACAAAGCACGCGCTTGTAAGATGGTTCAGAAATCATATTACAGTTCAAGGAGGAAGAAAGGCATAAAGAATAATGATAGGAAATGGTGATATTATCAGAATCACCTCTACAGCTTCCAAAAATAATGTATTGATCCTTTCCCCAGTCCCTCACCAGCAATGGAAAAATCTATTTTCTTCCTTCATTGACAGTCGCTGCCTTGGTGAGAATATCAGTTAGGATTTAGTTTGAAAAAGAGAAACTACACTAGGGATTTAAATGGAAGAGATTTAATACAGGAATTGGTTACATAGGTGTTGGAAGGCTAGAGAGAAAAGGGGGAAGCCTAGAGAAGACAGAAGTGAATAGTTGTAGGAAGCAGTTACCACCTGGGCTGGCAAGACAAGAGGGAGAACTGGTGTTTTAGAACCCAGGAACTTGGAAAAGGAACTTATAGAGGCTGGTGCCTGGACCTCTGTGGGGCAGGTGCCGTGGGGCCAACAATGAGGTAATCCAGTGGGTACTCTGATGGCCTAGATGGCATGGTCCAGTGAGTGAGGGAGCACAGATCCTCCAGCCTTTGCTGGCACCTCCGAGGGCATGAGGTGAGGCTGCTGTTGGTGTGACACTGACAGAAACTGGGAAAGAAGTAGGAAGTCCCTTTTCCCCTCCTCCCATGTTCCAATTTCCTCTAGGAGATTCTCCATGTTCAGTCTTCCACTGGCAGAACTGGACAGCAAGCCAACTAGCAAGGGAGCTGGGGAAATGTGGCTTGCAGAGTCCCGGCTCCAGGTTTGCAAAGGTGGGCTTAGAGCCGAAAGGCAATAGGTAAAGGACAGTCACAGTGATCCTCTATCACCAACAGGAGTGGATCTGTACTTTCCATTACTTCCCTCTATCCTGACTGTGAACAACTCCCCAGCCTGGCCTGTCCTTTGCTTGGCCCCTCGGAAGGATGTTGCACAAAATGAAGATGAGAGGCCTTTGGTTTCTACTTCATGTCAGCAATATTTTCTCCACTCCTGTACTTATGGAGGACCTACTGAAGCCTTGCATGTTAAGTTGAGTGGATAAAATTATTTTGATTTGACTTTAAAATATATCATTAATTTGAACAAGATTCAAGAATATCGAGGCTTGAGAGAGACAAAGAATGAAAACGAACAAATCAGAAAAGTTCAACTCAAACAATAGATGAATGCATCTCCCTTATAATTCCTTGTAAAATACTTTGCTGGTTACAATCAAAACATTCTTATTCAGATTAGTTTGAGGGATTTAATAAGGTTTTAAAATTGTCTTGGTTTACTTTTAAATGAACCAGCAAGCTGTAAGTTTCCCTTTGATCCATGTATACAAATTGATCTTTGAGGCCGATGCAGGTGACAATGGAATTTTCCAACTGCTCGGCAATATATGCTTAATTATACATGGTATTGTTAGAGACACCCATTTTTCATGGAATTATGAAGGTTGCCTAACTTTGGCAAAGTCATTTAATGAGAGCAGCACTGAGATTGTGTCACTGATATTCTAAGTAACATCTCTCATCGTCAGTGATTGGGCTTTTAAATTTGTGATAAATAACTCCTTTTATGTCTAAGGGTATGTTCTTTATTAAAAACATTTTCTATTTGTCAATGAAAGTTTTTGATAAGATAAGCTGACTCAGTGGCTGATGTCATCATGTGCTTTCCACCAATTAGCATGCTTTACTTTAGGAAATATTTGGAGAAGGAAGGAAAGAAGTAGAGAAAAAGTTTATAAGGAGAAAGATAAATATTTGGGTTGGTTATTTGTTTAATCAATTATTTGTGAAGTGCTGGAGCTGATAACAAACTCTTTTCTTTGTCTCTGGAACTCACAGACATTGGTTTCATATCAAGGAAATTAAAACCAATGCCTAGAGAAAGGCACTCCATGCTCTACTTTCATATTTTTAGATTTATGTGCTGAGGTCCCTCAACCTATGATATTTTTGAAAATTTTACCCCTCTTTTCTTATCCCCTGTCCTGGGCACATATATTTCTTCAGTCTTCTCTTGCATCCCTAAAGATTGTCACTTATTTCCTGGGCTGGCAAGCATCATGCTTTCTTTTTTTTTCCTGTTAATCAAATTTTCTCAGAAAGATGGAAATAGTGGTGGCATATGGTTTTGGGTCAGGATATTCCTCCACCCGCTTTGAATTGTCTCAGTACCATAGATTTCCTTGTAGATTAATTAGGTGCTTCTGAAAACAGGATGAGGTCTTTGAGATCTACAGCTATGCTTATTTATAATACCTTATATTTGCATAATGTTTGAAAGTGCATTGTCTCCTATAAAGGCTCTTACCTTGTTATATTTTAATTGTATTGTTTACAGGTCTGTCTCTCTTAATAGAAAGTGAGCTTCTGGAGGGCCAGAAATATATGTTTCTCATCTGGTAGGCCCAGTGTCTGGCATTTAATTAGTGCTTTAGTAACCATTTGTTGAATATGGGGTAAATCTTGCACTAATTTTACTCACAGTATTATCATGAGGATTAGGTGAATTATTAGATGGAAAACACTTGCTCACTGAGCCTTGTACATAGATGGCCCTCAGTAAATGTTTTTGAATTAGTAACAACTTTGTCATGCAAACAGAATGCTTGTAAGGGGTGGAGCCCTGGAATACAGATCTTCAGCTTCTTAAAGTGAGAGTTTTTCCATCCTGCTTATGGACCTTCTCACAGGGACCCATAGCCAAAAGAGAGGAGAAGGGCTATTCCATTGGTTCTCTAAGTAAATTCAATTGCAGTAGTCCCCCCTTATCCTTGGAGGATACATTCCAAGACCCCCAGTGGATGCTTGAAACTGTGGATACTGAACCCTATATATACTATGTTTTTTCCTATACATACATATCTATGATAAAATGTAATTTATAAACTAGGCACAGTAAAAGATTAACAACAATAACCAGTCATAAAATAGATTATAACAATACACTGTAGTAAAAGTTACCATAGATCTTAACAACCTCAGTGTACGATCTTTTTCCTTTCCTTATTAAGTAGAGAACGTTCACCTTTTCACTTAAAGGAAGCACTTTATGGCTTCTCTTTGGCTTGTCTGAATTGCCAGCATGACTACTCTTGCACTTTGGGGCCATTGTTAAGTAAAATAAGGGTGACTTGAACACAAGCACTGAGATACCTTGACAGTCATTCTGATAATAAGATGGCTACTAAGTGACTAATGGGCTAGTGGTGTCTACAGTGTGGATCTGCGGGACAAAGGGGTGATTTGCATCCTGGGTGGAATGGAGAGGGATGGTGTGAGATTTCATTATGCTGCTCAGAATGGCAGGCAATTTAAAACTTATGAATTGTTTATTTCTGGAATTTTCCATTTATTATTTTCATACTGCAGTTGACCATGGGGTAACTGAAACTGCAGAAAGCAAAACTGTGGATAACGGGGGACTACAGTATTCACTTGAACAAATACATCACATGAGACCATCTTGATAATGCATGACAATGTGGGGGAGCAGTGGTGAAGAGTTCAAAATAATGGATAATTCCTCAAAGCACTTACTCCTCCTAGAAATGCAAAATATGATGGGGGTAGCAGATTTACTTTCACTATTATTATTTTTTTGCTGAGGAAGATTCACCATGAGCTAACATCTGTTGCTAATCTTCCTCTTTTTTTTTTTTTTTGTTGCCTGTGGAAGATTAGGTCTGAGCTAACATCCATGCCAGTCTTACTCCATTTTTTTGTATGTGGGTCACCACCACAGCATGGCTGACGGGTGGTATAGGTCCACACCCAGGATCTGAGCCCACAAACCCGGGCCACCAAAGCGGAGTGCACAAAACTTAACTACTACACCATGGGGCTGGCCCATCATTAAATTTTGGTTACAATTGTAGCAGGCTGCAGTGGAGTTCATGTGGCTGGATGTTTAATCATCAGTTTTTGTCTGTAAGCTCTGGAAAGCCAGCTTCTGTCGTGATCAGCACTGTTTCCTCAGTACCTTGCACAGTGCCAGGAATATGATAGGTGCTGTTGTAGACTGTGTTAGTGGGCCCAATTCTTCTCCTTCTGTATCCATGTGCTTTGCCAGCTGCCTCTGCAGCTCGTCCTATTAAACAGGCAGAATATATTTTCCTGCCTCTTGGCTTTGAGTTTGGCTATGTGACTTGCTTTGGCTGATGGAATATTAGCAGGCCAAAGGCTTGGAGGGCAGACAAAAAACTTGGAAAGCACTTGCAAATAAAGCTTATATTCTTGTACTTCTGCTGTAGCCATGAGAAGTACATGCCTGGGCTCGCTCTCCAGCTCCAGGAGGAGGATGAGAGACATATGAAGCAGAGCTGTACCACTACAGCCAAGACTGGCCCTGATCAGCCAATCCACAGCTGAGATCAGCAGAGTTGCCCAGTGGAGCCCGTCCTAAATCATCTGGCCCTCAACTAACACATAAATTTATCAGAATATAATGACTATTGTTTAAAGCCACTTAGTTTGGGGTAGTTTTTGTAGTATTTTTCGGGCAATGGCTAACTGATTCAGATGCTTAATGAAGATTTGTTGAAAGAATGAGTGCCTAAATGGTATTGCATGGCCAACTTTTCTAAGGTACCTATTTTTTTTTTTCTAGCGTCAGTCTTCAGAAGAAGCTATCAGGCAGTGAAACATGGGAGAAAGTACCCAGAGCTGTGAGATAGGAGACCCAGGTTTTAACAGTGGCTCTGCCATCCTTAAGTGGCTTCACTGAGGCAAATCTATAAAGTGAGGGTAATTGTGCTAAATACATCTCCTGGTAATTTCATAGGATGGGTGTGAAGATGAAAAGAGATGGTAGACTTTGAAAAAGCTGGACTTCCTCTACTAATATTATTACCAGGTTTTACCATAATGGCCAATATATCTGACTTTATCAGAGAATGAGATAGTTCACAAAAGAACATTTTTCAAAAAAATCTAAGTTTATTATTTAAATGCCGTTACATTTATTTTTACCTTTTTGTATTCTTCTGGAACATAGTATTTTGACAGAATCATTACTTCTTAATGACTCAGGATTGTAATTATGAGCAGCAATAGTTTTGTCACTTCCTCAACTCAATTGTAAAATAAGGAGGGGTCTAGGTGACCTCCAATGACCTCCAGTGACCTTTCTTGTTGTTTCCTTATTGTGCTGCCATGCAGCGATGTCTTTAGGGGCTATTGAAACATGGAGGACTCAGATGACCCATTCACTGAATGTCCATCCCTCACTCAACTGCTTTGCTTGAACACTTCTTCTGCCTGCTCTGTTGATCGCTGTTCCTTACCCCTGGTAGACTTTCTTTAGCTATCAGTGTGTTCTGTATCTAATCCACTGCTGTTTTTCACACACATGGTCATCTGGAGGGGACCAGTGGTATTGCTACATGTTTCTGATATTATTAATTTCATAGCTTTTAGGGGCTTCTGTGCTACACAGAAGTCCTTTAAACTAATTTTGTGGTTCCCTGGGTTACAACTGACTGAGGCTGCTGCAAGTTGGACTTCTGGGCAGGTGAGATTTTCCTGAATTGTTGGCCTCCTGTCCACAGCTGTGCTTCAGTATAGTCTTAAGCGTGTACCAAAATCACACATCTCCCTTCACATCATGTTGCTTTATATGCCTTGTAGGGGAAACACAGTCAACTTTTCAGACACCTAGTTTGTATCCCCTCTGCTTATTTCCTATTCTGCCTTCAGACGGAGAGCACCATTTTACATCCCACCTCATGAGAATAAACCTGGACATGTTGATCATGGTTGAGCCACTTCTGATGTATGGTCCAACAAAAGTTCCCTCGCATCGGTTATATCACATGGTGCAGCGGAAAGAATACAAATGTAGATTCAGATAGACATGGACTCATATGTTGACTTTGCCACTTGTTAACTATTCCATCCTTCCAGCTGTGCAATGAAAAATCTCTAAGTTGTAGTTTTCCCATCTATGAAATGAGGTTAGTCATAGTTCCTACTTTATTGTCCTGTTTTAAGGTTTAAACGAGGTATGTGTAAGGAAGTATATCACAGTGACTGGAAGATGTAAGAATTTAATAAATATCACCCATCTTATTTCCCAGACCTGATTGTGGAGCAAAGTATTAACACACAATTTTCTTTTAGCAAGTATCTTCCCAAGAGACTACAGAGGAGGGTTCATAGTCAAATTATATAGAACAATTAAAAGCCTCATTTCTTCCAAATAATTTGACTCAACTCAATGATATTTTCTAAGCACGTGCTACATGGATTACACATAGCCATTTATATGTTTATACTAGATAAAACATCAAGAGTGAAAACATTTAGATTTTGCTTTTTACAGGGCTGTATGTCCAAAGGTCAGCAATTCTCCTGGATGGGATGGTAGGAATTATCTGTACAAAATAGTTACATTTTTTTGATAAGGGACTGATATCTTTCCCTTGAAGATATCCCACAGATTAGGCAGCCAGAAATCAAGTTCAATGCTCCAAAATGTCAAATTGTCAGTTGACAAAGAAATCATTTCAGAATCATGGTGTGAAGTGCAAAGTAGGCTTTTTCCTGGAATTTTGACTAGAACTTACATTTGAGAGCAAAAGGTGCCAAGTCCTCTGCATTTTAAGTTTATAGAATTGCCAATCCATTGGAACAGTCACCTCCCTTCAGTGTCTGCCTGCTGAGAGGCACCATTTTAGCAGAACAGGCACGAATGCCCCTCCCTTATTTGCTTGCTTCCTCCTCCATTAAGTAAAATGTGGTTATAGGATATAAGGCCATCTTTGAGGGTGATTAGAGATTCATGGAGTGGCAACTACCCCTCCTCCCCTCCCCTCCCTATGGAGTATTCAACTTATCTACTCCTTCTACAAGATATAGGTGGCAGAACTGCCACAATGTCCTCACACCAAATCTGACAGTAAGATTATCTCCTGTACCAAGATTGCTGAGCCACCAATCCAGAAGACTGCCTGATAATCTGGGCTGATGATTCTGGGACACAGGGTAATGGCAGGGGTGAGAAGTCAGAACTGAGAGGCAGAGTGCCAGGTGCAGCCAGCATTCCCACTTTTTGGCATGACAAGAGTGTGGGAATTTCTTGTGCCTGAGTGGACACCATAGAAGGTGGCTAGAACGTAAACTTTCTTGTTTGTATCCCCCAAGAGGGCTTCCAGCTCAGTGAGGGAGTCCCATCAGCAAGTCACTATGGGGAGGATGCTGAGGAGGAGGGAGAAGGAGGTCAGCTTCACCTGGATCTTGCACTAGAGGGCAGTGTTCTGGGGAGGCCTCCCATGGGGTCCTCTGAAAAACCAATGTGCTCTCTCCCTTCAGAGAGCCAGAATTTTAAATTCCTGCCTCATAGAGGGAACCCAGGGCAGTCATGGTTATACAGGACAATAATAACAGCAATAGAAAAGGGATGGTTACCTCACCACCACCACATAAGGGAACTGCAATTATACTCAACAAAGCAGAGGGAAAGCATGAAAAATTCCTTCTCTTCTCCCTTCTTCTCACTGTCTCAACTCTGAGAGTCTGGATAGAGGAGAGGGCAGGGTGTGAGAGAGCAGCCCCCCTCACTTTGGTCTGATGCACATTCCAAGTCTCTGGAGCCACGAATCAGCCAGAGTGGGAGGAAGACTTTGAAGCAAATGTGAGATTGGAATTTTAAAATAAGTTTTAGACTGTCTCAGTATTAAATTAATATTGTGTAAATATTAAATTAAATATATAAATTATATGAAAATATAATATATTGTATATAAAATATAAATAATAAAATGAAATATCACAGTGATTCACTTTCTGACTTGCAACATTTATCCAGCATTTTATCAAATGTCTACCATCTTAGGTATTGAGCAAAAGTGTGAGAGATTCAAGAATGAATAAAACAGGTAAATGCAGACTACTTATAGCAGACTACTTATGCTGGCTATTTACAAAATTCTTTTTCCCTTTTCTTCTAGAGCACACAGCTTGATTACATTTCCCAGCCTCCCTTGCAGTTCAGTGTGGTCATGTGACTAGTTCTCACCAATGGAATGTGAGTGAAAGATACTTGTTACTTCCTCCTTTAGGCAACTCCATCGTGCTCTCTTTCTTTGTCAGCTGAATGCAGATAATTACAAGGCCCTGGGGATGTCAGAGCACAAGATAGAAGGAGGCTGAATCTCTGAATTGCCACATAGGGGAAGCCCTCAGCCACTCACTGACCAGGAAACACACTTTGGAATATTATGTGAGTAGAAAATAAACTTCTATTGTGTTTGAACTGTTATATATTTTGGGGACTATTTATTATGGTGGTTTATCCTACCCTAGTTCAAATGCCATTGCAATAAGAATTTTCTCTTTACTAATCAGAATTTGGGTTCTTTTCTGATTTGTGGATAACACTTGTTTTGATTCCCTTTTCTCTTTTCTGCCTTTCTTTTTGTCACTGGGAATAAAGTTACTGTGGGAGTAACTGTGGTGACATTATAACAGAAAATAATTGTATTTAAGTGAAATTATTAGAATCAGGTTCAGAACAGATCATTAATTCTTTTTTGCTATAGCCAAACTCTTTCTCAAAGCAAGAGAACAGTTATTCATAGCCAAAAATCTCCGTGATTAGGAACAGAGACCACTGTAGAACCTGGATCAACCTTGACATGGCTACCTAACCATGGGTCCTGGGCTTGAGGGCCAGCACCTCCCCCTGTTTTTTCCTTTGTGCTAAGAAAGCCCCAGCTGTGTAGTGTTCCTCTGGCCTCAGGAGAGGAAAACCTTGTGGAATAAGGTGGAAGAAAAGGGAGAAAAATTTACTTTGCCCAGGAAGGAAGTCTCTAGCAATTGAGAGATAACCCTAAGGAGCTTGAAGGAAGTTCATCTATGTTTAAAGAATTTCTCCCCGGCCTCCCTGACAATAGAATGAATGTATGCAAAGTAGATGAGAATTTTTGGGTTGGAGAATTGATAATTTTTTAAGATAGGAACTTTAAAATTGAATCAATAAATACTGATGTGCTCGTCTATATACAAATATATGTAAAGTTCATACATTTTGTTTATCATTGCTTTACCTATTATTTTAAAATTCACTGGATGATATTAGCATGACTCTACATAGAACTTTTCAAGAACTGAAGAATACGTGCTGGGAAAATTTGTACTATGCTAAAATATATTTCATGAGAGAAGTTCTCAAGAGGAAATTGCAAAAAGAAATTAGAATAACCAACGTCTTCAAGAGAAAGGAAATGCCGTAAATAGAGATACTATAAAGTCTTTTCCTCTTGACTCCCTAGTTACCAATGGCATTTCCCTCTTCTTTACTGTTCTGTCAGTGAATTATTTGAGGCTGAGGGCAGATGCCTGGATGATTTGTGAGGCCTACCTAATGCCACGGTGACAGGGATCAATGGTTTGCTCTAAGAAGTAGTAAAATGCATCATATCTATTGAACAAACGATATTTCTAAAGATATTTTGCTAAGCATAGGAGTAAAACTTGAGATTTACTGTCAGGAAAGAAACATTAGAAAGTTAATCCATCTGCCTCATGACACGATTGGCATTTCTCTCAATCAAACTTTATCTGTCAGCCCCATGGAAAGGAAACAGGTGCCTCAAAAAGATGTTCATTTCTAAACAGTCTTCTTTGGAGGAGGAAGAATTCTGCTCCATACAACACATTTTGCTGTATCACTCTTTTTCGATATGAAGTTGAGGACAAGAGACTACCAAGACCAGAATGAACCCAAACCAATCCTTATATGTAGTTATGTACCAAAAGCTAAGTGCTTTATGTTTAATTATTTATTTTTTACCTTTGCTCTACTTAAAAAATGAATTATATGCTCAGTGAAGAAAACTTGGAAAACCCAAATGAACACAAATCTGAAATCAATCACACCACCCAAAGATGACCGTCTCGTCTGTCTTCATTTAATATTTTTTCTATAATTCTGCTTTATTTAAAACATTCGCAGGCCATAGATTTCAAACCAGAGGCCAGACACCTGGAAACTTGATACTACTGGACTAGAGAGTGGGATGTATTAAAAATGATAAGAGAAACAAAGCATTTTTAAAAGGATACTATAGAAATGTGGTGAGTGTACATTAAAAAAATACTGTGAGTTAAATTTTTGTTGGAGATAATTGATACTTTTGCTCTTCTGGTGAAATACATCTATATTTTATAAGTAGAACATGTTACAATACATACTAGCTATTGTATATAATTAGTGAGTAGGACTGTGGTAATCCATGAAATATTAGGAAGTTGGGAAACTACAATTTTAGAAATGCCACACATGGAATACAGAAAGAAATGGATTATTTAGAGTTTTATCAACTACTACAACTTGATAATGGATGTGAAAGCTTTTTGTCAATTATAATGTGCATTGCAGATGCTATTATTATTACCATTAATTACTATTATTCTTAATAAATGGAGAGGAAGTCTATGTAGGAAAAACTGAAGTTACATAGAAAAATGTCTCGATTCTTAGGAAGATCTAATGGACTGAATATGCAGTGTTAACAAGAAATATTTGAAGTGTGATCATATAGAAGAGTGATTCAGTTTGATGCTATGAATCCTAAGGAGGTCAAGATAAAGAGTTGGACAGTTTCCTTAATTAAAAAAAATCACTTTAGAAAAATAAACATTAAATTAAATGATAACTAAAAAGCATCCTACCCTCATGAGAAAATTTCCCTTATATTTCAGAATAAGGTCAGCAAATTTACCTCACTTTGGATGTCCCTCTGGTAAAGCCTGGGCAGGGCTTTGGGACCATATCGAGTTGTTTCCCTTTTTGAAAAACATTTTGGTGTCTTCATGTTGAGCATTTCCCCCAAGTCAGCCTGTTAAAATATTTCTTTCGTGTTTTAGTTAGAAATATTTCCAGCACTTGAAAAGCAAATACGGTATGTTTATGTCATCTAAGAAGCCATTAGCTTTTGCTCGTCACCCATTTATGTTAAAACTACATAATTTGTAACAGCTCAAAATGGCTGAGATTGAAGAAAGTTGAATTGTTTTCTCTTTGAAAATTTACCATTATTATTGTTACTGGGTCTTTATTTTATTCCTCTGTGTAAATAAGGGTAGGATAAGTGTCATAACAAACCATTCAAAAAATCTCAGTGGCATACTACGAGAGTTTATTTCTCACTCAATGTCACATTCCAACTCAGGTAGGGGGTGTAGGTGACTCTGCTCCACTAAATCTTTCATGGATCCTGTCCCCTTCCATCGTGTGGTATAGATCACTTCTGCCCGTATTTCACTGGCCAGAACTCAATGACATGGCTATTCCTAATTGTAATCCAGCTGTGTGCCCAGGAGGAAAAGAAATGATGTTTTGTGATTGCATAGAAGTCTCTGTGTCACCTCAAGAAATTGGAATAATATGCAACAAAAAGTTTAAAATCTTCTAGATTGTTTCTTAAAATAGAAAGTTATCATTAAAATCAGAAGAAAGGTTATGAGCTACACATTTTGGCTTTGAGGCATCCCCAATATACGTCTGTGCATCTCAAGTTGGTTTTAGGGAGATTCTTGGAGTCTTCCACCCCTGAAAATTCTCAAAATGGATCTATGAATCTATATGCAAAAACTCATTTTCAAAATCAACCAATGAACCAGGGCAGGGGATGTTGTATAATGCCCAAGAGTGCCATTCTGTTCTTTGCTAATGATACAATTCTAAGAATTGAGTTTTATTTCTTGAAGCCTATTTAAGAGGGCTTATAGCAAACTGAGGGGTATTCAGGGAACAGTGACGAGGAGAGTGAGGGCATTTCAAACCACATCATTCATTCAATAGTATTGAAGTCTTACCGTGTCCCATTCACTGTGGTGCTGGAGATTTGGGGAGAACAAAAGAAGCAGTGTTTCTGCCTTCACGGAACTTAATAATGGTGATAATGAACAAGAAAACAAATGTATAAGCATATTAAATATAACTAGTTATAAATGCCTGAAAAAAATAGAGCCATGTGCTGAGGAGTGTCTGTTAGGGATTGGACTTCATTAGAGGGTAAGTCAGGTAAGGTCTTTCTGAGGAGGTAGGATATTTTAGTGGGGATCTGAAGGACGAAAAGGATCCAGCTATGTGGGGAAGAGCATTCCAGATAAAAACCCTAAGGTGGGAAGGACTTTCGTGTGTTCAAGTAACAAAAAGGCTAGTGTAGCTGGAGTGCCTGAGCAAGGGGGAGGAGTGGCAAAGAAGCAGTCCAAGAGATGGAGAGTGGTCAAATCATGGTGTTTGGATTTCACTTTCAGTGCGATGAGAAGCTACCAGAAGTTTTAAGTAGGAAAGTGACATGGCTAAGTTTACGTTATTAAGATGACATTCTGGCTGCTGTGTGGTGAGTGGAATGTAGAGATGCAAGGGGGGAACCAGAGAGACCAGTTATGGGCTGCTAACCACCAGGTGAAAGATGATGGAGCTTGTAGAAACTGGTAGCAGTAAGAAGGCAAAAGAAGTTGATGGATCATTTTTGAAGGTTGAATGCTCTAGGAGGGTGTTGTTAGAGAAAGAGGAATCCAGATTACTCCTAGGTTTTGGCTTGAACTACTAGGTGGAAATCTTTTTGGAATGTTGAGGGAGGATTCAAGTGTTGGATAGAGTTGATCCAGATGAACTTTAGGGTTCCTTAAAACTGAAGGGCCAGTGATTTGATGAAAGACAAAACAGGAGCTGGGTGGGGCATTGACCCAAGTGATGGGGGTGTGGTGATCTTGCTGCTGGAGGCTCTGTCCCATGAAGTTTTAACCACAGGCTCCCATAGGTATCATGGGTTCTGTAGCTACACAACTAATCTGTGGGAGGCTGCACTATCTGCTGTGTTAAAATAGAAAGCTGCCATTTTGCATACTGGAATGCTCCTTCCACCTTACCCTCCTTTCCTGAGTCATGTGGCTAATTGCCATTATTTTGCCTTGGTTAAAAAAGCTTAATCTCATTATGAGAAGTCACATTCTGGCTAAAATACATTTCCAGCTTTTCTTTTAGCTAGGGGTGGCCAATGAGATGTAGGCAAAACATGTTGGGTGGGACCTATGAGAAGACTCTCTAAGAGGGAGAGTTCTGCTTGGAACACAGGTGTGATGGTTGGAGATAAAGCAACTGTCTTGGCCTGAAGCAAGCTTGAGGATGGAAGCCATGAACCAGGAACTCAGGAGGGTGGAACAGAAAGGTGCAAGGAGCTCAAGTCCTTGATGTCAACATGGAGTCGTCCTATATCTCTGAACTGCCTATCCTCACACTTCTTTTATGCAAATGGAAAAGAAACTTCTATCTTGTTTAAACCACTTATATTTTAATCACTAGAATCCAAATACAATTCCTACTTAATACCCTTCTCCTCCCCGGTTGAAACTACTTTTTAAAACAGCATCTCCTAACTTTTGTGAGCTGCTCCATGACAAACAGATTCCTTGAGGAAATAAGCTTGGTAAATGCTGCGTGTTACATCCCCACTTAGGCCTTCTTTAACCACTCTATTTAAAAATACAACTTTCCAACCTATACTCCTCATCCTCATTTCTTGCTTCATTTTTCCTGCAAGCCACTTATCTAACATACCATTTTATTTGTTGCTTGTCTCCTGCACCTCTCCCCACAATTCAAAAATAATCTCTATGAGGATTTTTGTCTGTTTCCTTCACTGCGGTATCCACTGCTCTTCTGATTCCTCCCAAACTATTCGTTTGTGGAGAAATGAACAGAGAGACTGACAGTGACAGTCTCTTCTATTCCTCTTTTAGCCTATATTCTCTCTCTGTCTCTCATTTTCATACACACACACAAACATACACGCATTACACATTACAATGTACATTATTATAGGTTGGCTTCTATTCTCTTTGGCCCATGTCTTACTGGATTAAAACACACCTTAGAAATAAAGGCCAGAAACTAATTGGCAAGGAGGAGAAAAGACAAAGTTCCTGATATTCTCCTGTCTCTTGTTATGCTGGAGCTTTTTGTGTGATGTGAACTTGTTGGGAAATGGTCCCCATCTTCCTGCGCTAGGCACTAATGATGACCTTTGTGGATTGTCTCGGTAGAGGTCAAATGATAAGGGGAGAAAGGCTCTGTCTGGTGTTCGCTCTCTGAAGGGAGCTGGCCGCAAGTGGTGCTGAGATCTTGGGCTATCATGAATGGAGAAAGTTGCAAGGATCTTGCTGTTCATGCCACCTCCCCCCAACCCCATGTTAGCTGGCCTTGATATGTTTTCAGTACCCAGTTTCACTCTCTGTTGCTCTCTTGTCTCTGCATGGCACGCGTTAAACATCAAGAATTAAGGTTTGCTCAATAAAACAGGGGCATTACAGAGATCACAAATGACCCCAGCCAGGGCGCTACATCTTTGGCTCCAGGGAAAGGAAGACCTGCTTTCCTGGTCAGGGCATGGTGTGTTTGAGGGGTTGCAGAGCCCTGGGCAGTCAGGTCACTTCAGATCTGCCCCTGTTTGTTAGTGAGGCGAGATGGTTGGAAGGCAGGGCATGAATCTAGTCTGGAATGCCGAGGCTTTTCATTCTGATTCTGCAGTCTTTGCACCTCCTCAGGGGAAATCCATTGGCCTGCTCTTGCCAGTCTCCCTCCCATTCCTTCCTAGGACTCAATTTCTGCAGCTGTGAAAGGGAAATGAAAAGGTCTGAGATCTGCCTACTCCACAGTAGTTCATAGGAATGAATAAAACAAAAAACTCAAATTAACCTCTTTCAATGATGTATTGCTGCTCAACTCTGTTCTGAGATGTAGTGTCTCAAAACAAAGCAACTTATTTCTCTTGGTTTAACGTGAGTATAAAATGAGTTAATGTATGCATAGCCCTGAGCACAGTGCCAGGCATAGAGTTGGTACTCAATAATTGTTATGCCTGATAATGTGGAGGATGACCTTGCCCATGAGAATGCCCGGAGGTTATGTGCCATTTTGAAATTGCAGATTGCAGCAGCACAGGAGAACTTTGGAACTGGTTGGCACTAAGGTCATCCCTAAAGTGTGTGGAGTCCCTGACAAATATTTTGTTTGGGACCTCTATCTATGTAAGCAATTTAATGAAAAATGTATTACAAAAATTCATGGACCCATGTGAGGTATAGCATATTGTTGATGAAGATTTAGGATAGTGGGTTTAGATGCAATATTTACACATTTGTTTATTATCAAATCAATACACATGAAGATTCTTTGCCGTGTTCAGCTATCATCTCTTCTTGTTTAGGTCTAGGTACCATCTATTAGTGTTCTTTATTGTCAAATGCACCATTCCTGGATAATATCATCTTTCCACTCCCCGCCCCTTTACGAGAAAGAGATAGACTCACGGTACTATTATTCTTTGGAACCTGTTCTTATAGGAACAACACAGACTTCTTGCCATACACTTCTCTAGAACCCTTTTATTTAACGCTGGCTATTTCATTACCCCTGATACTGTGTCAGTCATCATGTGGCCATGAATACTGGCTTCCAAGAACTCTCTCAGAGGTTGTTTACCATGCTTAGTTGATGCTGGAAAGTCTTATTCAAAGTATGCAGGAATGATAAGTCCTGCATGTGTGAATGCAGTGTGACTGATAAGTCAATTTTCAGTCATGTTAAATTTACCTTTCATTTACACTGTAAATGCACAAAGACACATAGTCCAACCATGTGTTTGCTTTCTTGAACTCTTTAGGCCATAATCACTGCATTCCTAGAATGTAATATCTTTCAATGTTGATTAGCATCCTGAGCGTCAGTGGTAGGGGTGGAAAGGGTAAAGTATGCTGCTGCTACCTCTGTAAACCAGAGGTAGAAGAGGGATGGGTGAGTCAACATACGTACCCACATGTGTGGCTCAAGCCTCTTTCTGCTTTACCTGTAATTTTCCCTCTCCTTTTGAACAGACTTACTGGCTAGAAAAATGGAAATTCTGTACCAATCAGTCATAGCAATAACTCAGGATGTTACTAAAGTGTATTGAGGGGATTGGAGAGGGAGTAGTTTAAGGAACCTAAGTGAAAAGGAGTGTTTTTCTTAATAGCATTTGGCTGTATTAGCTATTTGAGAAGGTTTGTCCAGGGACTCTGGTGGTAGCTTCTTAGAAGTGGTCTCCATTGCTGAGGATGCAGGAAAAAATACTAGACCTCCTATTTGTATTTACTTTTGGTTAAAAAAGAAAAAGCAAGAAGAAACAAATTAAGCTTTTCTAGTATTTAGGGTTGCCACATAAAATGCAGGATGCCCCGTAAAATTCAAATTTCAGATAAACAACAATTCTTTAGCATAAGTATATCCCAATAGGGTATGCTTATACTAAAATAGTTTTGTTGTTTATCTGACATTCAGATTTAACTAGGCATCTGGTAATTTTATTTTCAAAATATGGCAACTCTACTAGTATTTAATATCCAGATGGACACAGATGCCCACACTCAGCTTGTGTTACTTGGTCACATCATGTATCTTAAGGGAAAAGAGTTGACAGTGGTCCCATGACTGATGTATGTGTTTTCAGGGAGTTGCCACTTACTAAAGTTTACATGTAGCTGGTTAAGGGTCTTAGAGATATTATGTGTTTTTTAAACATATTATTATTACAGATATTTAGTTATAAAGGTATTAAATTTTTTATGGCAGGTCTTGCCAAGGTTTAAAATTACCCTTACTTCTTCCATTTGGATCTATGTATCTTTGTGGGATTTCTTTCTCTCTCTCTCTCTCTTTTTTTAAGCTGTCATAGCTTTAAAATCAAAGTATCAAAATAAACTGAACTTAGCCCAAGACTTTTGAACTAAGCTAAATTAAAAAATAAATAAAAGAGCATGCTTGATCATATTGCTCTCAAAAATGTAATATTTTTCCAGCGAGAGCAAAAGTGACTTTTGTACCTTTAATAAATGAAACAAAATTAAGCATAATTTAAAAAAAGTTGCATTTTCATTTTTAATGCTTTTAAGATATCAATTTTGGGAGCGTGTTTTATAACATGATAATAGTGTAATAGAACATGTATGTACATCATAAATAAAAGTACACATATTTGGAGGTATGCAAAAAATTTTTGTGTGGGTAGGATCCTTGATCCTAATAGTTTGGAAACCCCTGGGTTAAATTAACATTTTAGAAAGGAGAGATGGTCTGGGTTTGTTTGAATGGAAGCAACCACTAGCCTTATGAATAATTGCTTGTTCTTAAGTCTCAACCAGTAACACTCTTGTGGTTGAACAAATTGCAAAATTTCACCAGATTTATACCTAGATGCCCAAATGAGAGAAATTTGGAAGCCTTTTAACATTTATGTAAAATCTCTGAAAGAGTAGCCACGCTGCTTGACAGAGTAGCTCAGATCCCTTTACTGCAGAGACCTGGAGGTTTACAAGACCTCATTCCTTAGTTCCTGGATGCCTTGGATTCATAGGGAGTTTGCCAAGTGCATTGTGTCTCTGTACACATAAAATGTTGCTCAAAGGATACAAACTTCCTTATAAGATGAGTAAGTTCTGGGGATCTAATGTATAGTGTGGTGACTATAGTTAACAATGCTGTATTGTATACTTGAAAGATACTGAGACACTAAATCTTAAATGTTCTCACCACACACAAAAAAGGGGACTACATGAGGTGATAGAGGTGTTAACTAACCTTTTTGTGGTAATTATTTCACAATATATATGTGTGTCACATCATCACGTTGCATATCTTACACTTACACAAAGTTGCATGTCAATTATATCTCAATAAAGCTGGAAAAAAAAGTGGGTGGGGAAGGGCAAATGTCAATAAGGGGTGAAAACCAAGTTATTTTCCAGAAAATCTCTCGTGGGGGTGTTAGCGTCCTGGTCTCCTGGGTTCTGCTTTGGTGTGGGAGGCTCTGAAGGACACAGCTCAACCTGGCAGCCGTGGAAACGTGGTCCCAGCTGCTGTATTCGTTGCTCTAGAGATCAGCAGTGGGCATCCATGGGAGGGTGACATGACTGACTCTGGCACCTGGGATGACAGGCGAGCACTCATCACAGCCAGATCCCCCACCATGCTGCAGGGCTGGAGCAGCAATGCCTTCACAACTGTGGCAAGAGAGGAGCCTCACAGCATGAGTGTCAGGAGGCTTGGCAGCCTCATGGGATGTCTGCAAACACCTTTCACTTTTGCAGTTTGGCAGTGCAGTGGTGCATGGAGACAGCATCCTAGGTTTGCTTGGGAAATATTGGCCTTGGAAGCAGACTTCTCGGGTTGGAATCTTGAGACCAAGGCTTAAAACAGTGTGAGAAGGGCCTAGGCATTTCCAGAAACCCTTCTCATTTGCTGGCCTACAGATGGTGGCTCTAAATCTGCTGTGCAGACAGGTTCGAAAAGAAGAAAGTATTTAGAGCACTAGTAGAGCCATTATTTGAATAGTATGAAACATAATGGTTTCTTTGGTAACCAAGCCGGGGAGACACCCACACAAAGTTAGAATGCATTGGGCTCATTTCTGTTCCCCACCCCACCCCCCAATCCAGCAAGATTAAAATAGTATAAAGAGAAAAATGAGATGCAGCAGCATTTCATGCAAGAAGGGATTTGTTCCCTATGAGAATATATTAATGACCTATGTTTTATCTTATGGACAACCAGATACAGCAGTTTTTAGCTATGAAACTCTATTTTCATGGTCACTCAGATTGTTTACTCTACTCTCTACCCGTACTTCAGTGCTTATATGTAGATAGGACACTGAGAAATATGAGACAGGGAAAAATGAGAAACATTTAACCCATTCTACACTGCACATATTCTTAGTGCTAACCAGGCAAAGGCAGCACATAAAAGGTAATGCAGATGAGTTTCAAAGGAAACCATTTGTCTTTTAAGAACAATTTCTCTTCAGCTGTATGAGTAATTTCTCTTCTAGCTGATAAAGTTCCAAATCCCTACTCTGGGTGAGGGTTTAAAAGTTCAAATAACAGGATTCACGTGCAAAGATTTGAAAGGGAGAGACTTTCTAGGTTCATAGCCCTGTCCAATAGAATTTTCTTTGATGAAGGAAATGTTCTATATCTGTACTATCCAGTGAGAAAGCCACTGGCCACGAAAGTCTATTTAAATTTTAATAAATTAAAATTAAATTAAATTTAAAATTCAGTTCCTCAGTTTAAATTAAATGGCAATATGTGGCTAGTGGCTACTGGATTAGAGAATGCTGTTAGAAGTTCAGAAAGAAAGGTTGGTTTTCATTACTGAAAAATCACCAAATGAAATTTTGTCCTTAATGTTTCACTTTACTATTTTTTTTCGGTATCAGCCTTGCTGGTCTGGAAGTCACCCCCATGAGCTACCAGAAGCAACGGTTTTCTTAACAGTTCTAATAATAATGTATCCAAAGGGCACCAAGCACTCCACAAACATCATCTCATTAATTCCTCCAAACTCCCAATGGGACAGGTAGGGAGTACAGATAATTATGTTTAATTTTATAAAAGAGGAAAACAAACACAAGTCTAAAATGTAAATTATTGGCAGGGAAGAGTCTTCTGGAATCCCACTGTTGCCTTCTTTTGCTTTGTTGTCCTTTATAGCAAGAACTTAGTGTGTTCTCACGTGAGGGGAAAACATTTCTCAAACATGTTAAGATTAAATGAAATAACCACCACATCCAGTTATGGATAGAATATTGTTTGATTAATATTAGGTTAAAACAGCTAAATATTTATTTCCTTCTCATTCCCATGGTAAGACTTTGGACTGCACTTTACTTCTGAGTAACCAAGATAATTAGAATATGCTGTTTGACTAGAGTAGCAAAGCATCCTCAACTTTTGTTTGCCTTCCTTCATGTCTCTTGCAGGGGTACAATATACTGTTATTTAGGGGGCCGGCCTGGTGGTGCAGCAGTTAAGTTTGCACGTTCCGCTTCTCGGCGGCCCGGGATTCGCTGGTTCGGATCCCGGGTGCGGACGTGGCACAGCTTGGCAAGCCATGCTGTGGCAGGCGTCCCACATATAAAGTAGAGGAAGATGGGCACGGATGTTAGCTCAGGGCCAGGCTTCCTCAGCAAAAAGAGGAGAACTGGCAGTAGTTAGCTCAGGGCTAATCTTCCTCAAAAAAAAAAAAAAATATATATATATGTATTTCTTTACACATGGTTCTTATGAGAGTGACCTGGAAGCATAGTGATGGGCTAACCAAAGGTTCATAGTAATTGAGGAGCTCCATGAAGCCCCTTTATTCATACCATGGATATTTGTGAAGCCCCTACTATAAGTCAATTAGTATGCTTGGGACTGTGTATACAAAGTTGGCAAAACCAGGCAAGATTTCAGCCATCATGTTTAAGGAGCTGACCGACATTAATAAAATAATCAAGATAATATATGTACTGTTGCACCTATAGCAGGTGTCATGGAAGAGGGCTACCTGAGCTTGTAATAGGGAGACTTGACGTAGTCAGGGAGACCAGGAATGGCTTGTCTCAAATGGTGGCCAAGAGCTGGAGGATGAGTAGGAATCAACTAGGTGAAGGGCGGGATGAAGAGAGCATTCTAGTTAGAAGGAGGAGCATGTGCAAAGGCTCTTGAGGTAACGTGGAGCATGGGAAGTATGAGGGACTCAGAGAAGTCTGTTGTTGGGGAAACACACAGAGAGAAAGTGAGTGGGGTGCAAGATAGGGTTGGAGAGGTTGGCAGAAGACCAGGCAGCACCTGCAGGCTACTTTAAAAAGCTATATTTTTACCTTACAAGCAATGGATGCCATTGAAGGGGTCTTGAGGTAGGGAAGGGCACAAGATAGAATTACATTTTCAAAATATCACATTGTTTGATCGTGGCAAGTGGAAAACAGTTTGGAAGGTGGTCATATCAGGAGGTGGTATGGAGCTGGTTTAGATTTGCAAAAACTATTCATTTTTTGCACCTGGACTTATTCTGAGTCTATTGGGTGATCTCAGAACTTGCACTTAACCATATTCTTCATATATTGCATGAAGTGTTTTGGCCTAATGGGATGCGCTTACTCTTCTGATAAAGCTAACAGCAGCGATGGTGGGTGGGGGAGTGGGGAGGTTCTGGCCTACAGTGTTGCAGGAATACCTTTACTGACTGATGATTTTAGCATCTTAGGGTCTTTTCTTTTTCCTTCTTTGTTGCTGGTTTTCTCCAGGAAAAGTAAACACCGTATTTCCTTTTTTACTTTGTTGTCTTGAATCCTTCAACATACACTGACTTGAAAGTACTACTTCAAATTCCTGTCCTAGCCTGTTTTTGTCTTACTGTGTTCCAGGCTTTTGAGAACACCTACAAATCTAATACAAGGGTTTCTGAGTTCATGCTTGAAAAATGATAATTTCAGATGATTTATATAATGAAAAAGGAAAAAGATCCTGAAGTTCTATTGTGCTTTTTTGTATGTCTATTATAGTACTTGTTTATTCTTATTTGCATTACAGTTGTTTACACACACACATTAAGCTCTTCCTACAGCCAGATCCACCTTGCCTTTCATCTCCTACTCATCCTGCAGATTTCATATCATCATCACTTCTTCAGGGAATCCTTCCCTGACCTCCCTAACTAGGACACTTTCCTATGTTATACACTTTTGTGGTGCTGTGACCACTTACACTAACTTCTCTGCTATTTGACCAGTGTCTGTCTGCTGGATAGGGAGGTTGCTGGAGGCTTGGACCTTGCCCTTGACTGTGGTCACCATTGGCTCCACTGCATCAGCACAGTGCCTGCCACAAAGGAAGTACTCACTCAGTGTACCTCAGAGTGAGTGGTGGCATCAAGTGCCACCACTTGGTGCCATTACTCAGAGGTACTCACTCATTTGCTAATGAATGAATAGCTACACTTACATGAATGTCCTTGAGATCAGGGAATTTATTTTTCATGGTTGACCTGCCTGTTTCTCCCAACACTTGAAGAATTGATGTAAGCTTCCAGCAGGCTCTTGGGTAACCAGGCCCTCATCTTACCTTGGCACATGATGATTCCAGTGGTGTCTGGCAGCTACTAAGGCCTCAGGTAGCTCCTGTGGCTCCAAGTGGTGTCCTTGGCACCAGGCTCCTGGTGGGCTCATGTGAACCCAGGCCCCTAACTCAGCCTGACACCTGCAGACTCCAGTGGCCCCAGGCAGCTCTTGTGGCCCCAGGCTTCCAGTGGATTTCTACAAACCAACGTTCCTAGCTAACCCTGGCACTGGCCAGCCACCATGGCCCTGATCAGCTCTCATGCCACCAGGCTTCTAGCATGTCCAAGAACCAGCTGGCTCCCATGGCCCTGGGCAGTTCCTGTGGCCCCAGGTTCCCAGTCAGCCCCCATAAACCCAGGATCAAGGTGAGCACCTGTGAACCCAGGCTCCCAGGCAAGCCTAGCACCAGGCCTACCCCACAGACCCACTCATTTGGCTGGCCCTGTGTACCCACGCACCAGGCCTGCCCACCTGCTGATCCAGGTATCAGACTTGCCCGCCCAAGGATTTCAACAGCAAGCCCACCCACTGATACTACCAGATGTCCCACCCAGAATCTCTGGACAGGCTGACTGGTAAAGAGCTTTGCCTACCAAGGCAGTCTGTAAAGATTAAAAGAGTTGTTTACTCCCTCAAATGTGCATACACCAATGCAAGGCCACAAGGATCATGAATAGTCAGGAAACTTGATGCCACCAAAGGAAACTAATAAAACTCCAAAACTCCTAAAGAAATGGAGATCTATGAACTGTCTGACAAAGAATTCAGAATTATCCTCTTAAAGAAATTCAGTAAACTACAGGAAAACACACATAGATAACCAAGTGAAATTAGGAAAACAATGCATAAGCAAAGTGAGAAGTTCAACAAAGAAATGGAAACCGTTAAAAATAATCAAACAGAAATTTGAGAATTGAAGAATACAGTGAATGAACTGAAGAATTCAACAGGGAGATTCACCATAAGACTTGACCAAGCAGAAGAAAGAATTAGTGAACTTGAAGACAGGTCATGTGAAATCATCCAGCAGACAAGCAAAAAGAAAAAAAAGAAAGAAAAAGAGTGAAGAAAGCCTATGTGAATTAAGGGACACTATTAAAAGAAACAATCTACATATTATTGGATTCCCAGAAGGAGACTAGAGGAAGAAAGGGCCAAAAAGCTTATTTAAAGAAGAATGACTGAGAACTTCTCAAATCTTGGGAGAGATTTGGACATCCAAGTTCGTGAAGCTAATATGTCACCCCAAAATTTCAACCCAAAATTATCTTCTCCAAGACACATTATAATCAAACTGTCTAAGTTCAGGCAAATCAAGAATTTTAAATGTAGCAAGAGAAAAAAAATAACTTCTCACATATAAGGGAACACCCGTAAGGCTATTAGTGGACTTTTTAGCAGAACCTTGCAGGCCAGGAGAGAATGGGATGATATATTCAAAGTGCTGAAAGAAAGAAACCACCTACCAAGAATAGTTCACCCTGCAAACTTGTCTTTCAGGAATGAAGAAGAGATAAAGACTTTCCCAAACAAACAAAAGCCTAAGGAGTTTATCACCATACAACTGCCTTACAACAAGTGCTCAAAGGACTTCTTCAAGCTGAAATGAAAGGACCCTAATTAGTAACATGAAAAAATATGAAAATATAAAACATGCTGGTAAAGGTAATTATATAGTCAAATTTAGAATACTCTAATAATTTAATATGGTGGTATGTTAACCACTTAGCTCTAGCATAAAGTTTTAAAGGACAAAAGTATTAAAATTAACTATAGCAATAATAATTTAATAGATATGTAATATAAAAATAGGTAAATTATGATATCAAAAACATAAAATATGGGATGTAGTAAAAGGGTGGAGTTTTTGTATGTGATCAAAGTTAAGTTTTTATCAGTTTAAAATAGACTATTATATCTATAAGAGTTTTTTGTTAAGACTTATAGTAACCACAAAGCAAAAAACCTACAGTAGATACATAAAAGATAAAGAGAAGCGAATTAAAGCATACCACTACAGAAAATCATCAATTCACAAAGAAAGGCACCAAGAGAGGAAGAAAGGAACAAGGGAACTACAAAAGAGACAGAAAACAATTAATAAGATGGCATTAGTAAATCTTTACCTATTAATAATTACTTTAAATGCAAATAGATAAAATTCTACAATCAAAAGAGACAGAGTGGCTGAATAGATTAAAAACAAATTCCAACTATATGCTGCCTTCAAGAGTCTCACTTCAGCTTTAAGGAAACACACAGGCTCAAAATGAAGGGATGGAAAAAGATATTCCATGCTAATGGAAAACAAAAGAAAGCAGGGGTAATTATACACCACATTAATAGAATAAAATATAAAAATTATATGATCATCTCAATAGATGAAGAAAAAGCATTTGAAAAAAGTCAACATCCTTTCGTGATATAATCTCTGAACAAATTGGGTATAGAAGGAACATACCTCAACATAATAAGAACCATATATGACAAGCCCACAACTAACATCATACACAGCAGCGAAAGGTTGGAAGCTTTTCCTCTAAGACATGAGTACTCACTCTCACTATTCCTATTCAATGTAGTACTAGAAATCCAAGCCAGAGCAATCAGGCAAGGAAAAGAAATAAAAAGCATCCAAACCAGAAAGAAAGAAGTAAAACTGTTGCTGATTGCAGATGATATGATCTTATATAGAAAACCCTAAAGGCTCCACAAAAAGAACTGTTAGAATTAATAAAAGAATTCAGTAAAGTTGCAGGATACAAAATCAACATAAAAAAGTCAGTTGCATTTCTATAGACTAACAATCAATGATCTGAAAAAGAAATAAAACAATCCCATTTACAATAGCAACACTGAAAATTACAAGATTTTGATGAAGTAAATTGAAGAAGACATAAATAAACAGAAAGACACTCTGTGTTCATGGATCAGAAGAATTAATATTGCTAATATGTCCATACTACCCAAAGCCATCTATAGAATTCCACTGACATTTTTTACAGAAATAAAAAAAAAATACTAAAATTTGTGTGGAACCACAAAAGACCCCAAATAGCCAAAGAAATCCTGAGAAAGAAGAACAAAGCTGGAGGCATCACACTTCCTAATTTCAAACTTTATTACACATCTATAGTACTGTGTGGTACTGGCATCAAAACATGCACATAGACCAGTGGAACAGAATAGAGAGGAAGAAATAAACCCACATGTATACGGTCAACAACTTTTTGACAGGGCGCCAAGAACACACAATGGGGAAAGGATATTCTCTTTAATAAATGGTGCTGGGAAAACTGGATGGTAACATGCTAAAGAATGAAGTTGGACCCCTATCTTATACCATACACCAAAATTAACGTAAAATGGATTAGAGACTTAGTGTAAACCCAAATCTGTAAAACTACTAGAAGAAAACATAGGAGAAAAACTCCTTGACATTGGTCTTGGCAACAATGTTTTGAATACAACACCAGAAGCACAAGAAATAAAAACAAAAATAAACTAGTGGGACTACATAAAACTAAAAAGTTTCTGCACAGCAAAAGAAACAATGAGCAAAATGAAAAGGTAGCCTACAGAATGGGAGGAAATATTTTCAAACTATCTATCTGATAAGAGGTTAACATCCAAATTGTATAAGGAACTCATACAACTCAATAACAAAACCCCAAACAATCTGATTAAAAAATTGGCAAAATATTTAAATAGACGTTTTTCCAAAGAAGACATACAGATTACCAATAGGTGCATGAAAACATGCTCAACATCACTAATCATCAGGGAAATGCCAATCAAAACCACAATGACATATCACCTCATACCTGTTAGAATGATTATCAAAGAGACAAGAGACAAGTGTTGGCAAAGCTGCAGAGAAAAGCAAACCCTTGTGCACTGTTGGTGGGAATGTAAATTGGTGCAGCCATGGAAAACAGTATGGCGTTTCCCCAAAAAGTCAAAAATAGAACTACCATATGATCCAGCAATCCCGCTTCTGGGTATATTTATCCAAAGGAAGTGAAATCACTATCTTGAAGATTTATCTGTACTCCCATGTTTATTTCAACATTGTTCACAACATTCAGGACATGGAAATAATCGAAGTGTTCATCAGTGGATGAATGGATAAAGAAAATGTGGTATATATTTACAGTGGAATATTAGCCATAAAAATGGAAATCCTGCCTTTTGGGACAATATGGCTGGACCTTGAGGACATTATGCTAAGTGAAATAAGTCAGATGGAAAGACAAATACTATATGTTCTCACTTATATGTGGAATCTAAAAAAGCTGAATTTATAAAAACAGAGAGTAGAGTGGTGGTTACTAGGGGCTCAGGGGTTGAGGAAATGGGGAGATATTGGTCAAAGGGTACAAACTTACAACTGTAAGATGAATAAGTTCTGAGGGTCTAATGTACAGGCTATGGTGGTTATTATTAACAATATTGTATTACTTATATACTTGAGAGTTGTTAAGAGAGGAGATCTTAAATGTTATAACCACAATAAAATAGTAATTATGTGAGGGCATGGAGGTGCTAACTCACTTTATTGTGGTAAACATTTCACAATATGTGTGTGTATCAAATCATCATGTTGTATACTTTAAACTACGTATGTTACATGTAAATAATATCTCAATAAATCTGGGAAAAACAGAATTGATGTAAACATGTATTATTGATTTCAGCCTTCCCACATGTAATTTTCAGCAGATGCCAATATTCAAGCGGATACAGCTTGACACTTACTATGAATATATTAAAAATAGTCTATTCAAAATGGGAACAAGGTACTAAACAACATAAAATATACAGGAGTATAGTGAAGTGGTTGAGAGTACAGACTCTAAAGCCAAACTATTAGGATTCAAATCACAGTTCTGGGGCTTACCAGCTACATGGCCCCGTGCAAGTTATTTATTTTTTTTTTTTATAAAGATTTTATTTTTTCCTTTTTCTCCCCAAAGCCCCCCGGTACATAGTTGTGTATTCTTCGTTGTGGGTCCTTCTAGTTGTGGCATGTGGGACGCTGCCTCAGCGTGGTCTGATGAGCAGTGCCATGTCCGCGCCCAGGATTCGAACCAACGAAACACTGGGCCGCCTGCTGCGGAGTGCGCGAACTTAACCACTCGGCCACGGGGCCAGCCCCCCCCCGTGCAAGTTATTTAACCTCTCTGTGCCTCACTTTCCTCATTTGTAAAATGGAGATAATGCTTCCTACCTCAAATAATGTTATGAGATGTAAATAGGTAAACTTATGTAAATCATTTACAGTGATGCCTTACATAAATGTTAGCTGTTATTATTTTGTGACTGTTATAAGGAAAAAGGACAGGCTATGCCATGTTCATTAGGCCCGTATAGCAAAAATCTCAAGTTTCTCCATGGCTTCTTTTTTGTAAGTTGAAAATGAGGAGCTTTACAATATTCTCAGTTTATACTTTTACTCAATAAATTGATTTTACTTTTTTCACTTCCCAATTTTAATATCTTGCAGATGGTAGTAGAATTATACTGTTTTCCCACTAAAGTTTACTGCAAATGCTGGAAGGCTAGTGAAAACTAAGGATATTGAGATGACCCTGAGAGTATCAAATTATTTGAGAAGCTTTAAAAAAAGGGTGTGGGAAGGCCCCAAGGCTGCTGAATTAGGATCCCCAGCGATAGTGAGTGGGTGTGTATGTGTGTGCGGGGGTGTGGAGTCTACTGGGTTGGGAGAAATAGGTTTAGGTGTATATATTTTAAACTTTGTACTGGAGGATAATATCTACACCAAAAGGCACATACACATCATAAGTGTACAGATTGAAGTTTCACCAGTGAATGCACCCAAGTAACCAACAGCCAGATCAAGAAACAGAAAACCAGCAGCCCAGATGCCCTTTCCAGTCACTAATCCCCCAACTCTAATCACTGGCCTCACTTCCAACACTGTCAGTTAGTTTTGCCTGTTTTTGTTGTTCATTTAGGTAAAATCATATGATATATGCTCCTTTGTATCTGGTTTCTATCTTTAATATTATTTATGTGAAATTCCTCCGTGTTGTTGTGTGTAGTTGTATGTCATTCATTCACATGCTGTATATTGTTCCATTGTGTGAAAATGTATTTCCCGTTCTATTTTTGATGGGCATTTGGGGGGCTTCCAGTTTGGGGCTACTATGTGCTGCTATGAGCATACTAATACATCACTTAGTGCACATATGTGTGTATTTCTGTTGGGCATATGCCTAAGAGTGGAATTGCTAGGTCATAAAGTATGTGGATGTTCAGCTTTAATTAATTTTATGTGTATTTTTTACGCTCTAGAGGTGATTCTAATTCTTGGCCAAGGCTGAGAACCGCTGATCTATAATATCTACCCAAAAGGAAGGTTTAAAGCCACACCATCAAAGCATGGATGAGCTCATTAAAGATGTAATATTAGGACGATGAACTACAAGGATCATCCAAACTGCCTCACAGATAATGCCAATATCTGTTGCTTCAAGAGTTAGCTTGCCTTTTCCGTCGGGGGTTGGGGTGGGTGGGTTAATGCTAGATCCTGGCTCTCTCATTTTCTTTTTTCCCTTGGTTCAACTCTGATTTCTCTCAGGTTCAGCAGAGTGGAATGCCAACCAAGAACTGGGACTGAGGGAAAGCATTGCCAAGTACTGTTAATTATTAATGAAATGAATTTGCATCAAACCAGAGGGGATTAAAGTGGCTTAAAATGAATAGCAAGTTCTTGATAAGGCTTTTCCTATTCTCAGGTGACAGGAATGATGCACTCGTGTTGGAGCACATTAATTTAATAGAAGCACTGCTTCCCCCAGTGCAGCTTGGAGCTGGATGTAAGCCCAGCCTAGGGACAGCGGGTTCCGAAGCAATTTCTGCTTATGTGGCTACGGTGAAATGAAGTGACGTGAGCACAACATGGCTGGCTTAAAAAAATGCTTTAAACATACCTTGAAGCAAAATGTTTTTTCACTACCCCACTGCAAGCTCTGGGGAGAGAAGAGGACCTTGCTACGGCATCAAACAGATCTTAGTTCAAATCTCAGCTCAGCTCTACTGGCTGTGTGACCTTGGGCAAGTTACCTAACTCCTCAGAGCCTTTGATTTCTTCATCTGTATAATTATACATACCATTTGGATAATTATATGTACCTCACAGGACTGTATGTAAAGTGCCTGGCTCACAATAGACACCCAGCAAATAGCACTTATCATTGCTTATGGTGCTATGAGAGCCACTGTTGAGACTATACCTGTGTGGTGGGAAAGAGCAATGAAGGAAAGGTGGTGCTCTAGAAGCTAGCCTTTGGACAGATGACAGGCCCATATTGAAAATGGAAATGTTTCCTTCTGCTACAGATTCGAAGAAGATCTTTGAGCCTGTGTAAAATATAAAGGGATGGGCTACTAGAATTTTCTGTTAGTTCATTATACACATAGGCACACAAATGTGCCAAGGAAGTATGGAAAGTTAAGTAAGCTTGAAGACTGGTAAGAATGTCAGAGTGGCTCAGCAGGGCATTCTGGACAGGTCAGTGTTATAACTAAGATATCCTTTGAGGGATACTGTCTCCACTCAAATGAAACTCACCTAGGTGGCTATGTTCTACTCCGTGTGTCTTCAGTCCTCCTTGGCCACAGCTGACTAGACTAGAGATGAGTGTGAAAACTGGGGCCCTTTAGTCTATCTTGCTCATCTTAAGATCTCGTTCAAGTGTTATCTGTTATAGAAAGCTTTCCCTAACAGTTTAGGCCATTAGAATAGAACTGACTTAGATGGGGTTGTGATATGATGGGAAGGAGTTAACAGGCAGAGGGATAGGCTGGTTATTCTATCCAAGCCCTAGACACCAATTGACATGGAAAGAACGACAGTAACAACAATGCAACATTTGTTGAATGCTTATTTTGTGCAAGGCATTAAACTTAACACTTCTCATGCATGATCTCTTTTGATAACCCATTAAGGAAGATACAATTATTTTCCCTATTTTAGAAACGAAGAAACTGAAGCTTCATTTAGTTCAGTGACTTTCCAAGCTGGAAGCAAGCTCAGATCTTGTTGTTTCTAATTCCATGCCTTTAAACCATCCCCTACACAGCTTCACCATTGGTGGACAAAAATGTCGGTGTTGTGGGGCTGGCCCCGTGGCCGAGTGGTTAAGTTCGCGCGCTCCGCTGCAGGCAGCCCAGTGTTTCGTCGGGTCGAATCCTGGGCGCGGACATGGCACTGCTCGTCAGACCACGCTGAGGTGGCGTCCCACATGCCACAACTAGAGGAACCCACAACGAAGAATACACAACTATGTACCGGGGGGCTTTGGGGAGAAAAAGGAAAAAATAAAATCTTTAAAAAAAAAAAAATGTCGGTGTCGCACAAAAGCTGAGAACTGCTCCGTTGCTCAGTAGAAACCATGTTCAGAGTGAGAGTGGTACAATTTTTGTATTCATTCCTTGTATTTGGTTATTTAGACTGAATTATTTCAAGTTGTGAAAAAGTCACTCTTGTTCAATTGATAGCAGGTCATTTGTTTCATGATTAAAAGGTCATTCTTTTACATTTAAACAAGATATAATTCAATGAAAGAAATTCCTGAAGCAGCATGGTTAGGCCCGGGACCATATAATAAACATTTGAAAAGCACTTGGTATTTTTTTAAGTGGACAGGTCATTAATTGATTAGTTCAATTACTCCTTTTGTGGTGGGTGAGTAATAGAATAATCTATGTTTTAGGGACAAGTTAAGGAGACCCTAGGAGGTTAATATGTACCCAGGTTGCCCACTGAAAGAGATAATGTAGCCTCGGGATTCAACATCACTAACTAGGCATTCAATCGGTTCCTTGGTACTGAAAGGAAGTAACCCCTGGAGTGGCTGCCTACATTACAAAACTGTTTCAATACTTGAACTATATGCTCTTTGGAGTTAGATTTACAGACAATCCTCTGCACTCCCATTCTATAATTTTAATGCTGGTAGAAGTCCATCAATTCATTCACTCAGTTAATATTTATTTTATAATTATGTGTAGACTTTGGGTTCTGTTCTGGAGACACAACCCTGGGCAAGACAGAGCTTACATTGGGAGGTATAGACAAGTTAACTGCAATTATGTGGGGCTGATGAGAGCTGTGATAAATGCACACACTGAAGAAGTAGAATACAGCGTGATGCATGAAGCTTATGTCTACTAAAAGAGAAGTTTTGCTGTCCCAGACTCCTTTCTACCAGTTACCAGAACCCTGTAGACTGATGGTTCTTAAACTTTGGCCAATATAAGAATCACCCGAATACAAAGGCCCAGGCCCTGCCTCGCTTCAACAAAACTCGGCCTCTGTGTTCTTCCTCAGCTCCCTAGGTGATTCTGACATGAGTCTAAGTTTGAGAACCACTGCTGTGGACCAACGCCACACTATTCCACTGGATGTAAGATGACATGTATGGCAGTTAAATTATTTTCTATGTTATCTTTCTGGAATGTTGAAAAGGACTTGCTACAGGATGTCTGATTTCAAGAGACTTTGGCTTGTTTGAAGCTGAATTACTCAAAGTGGGAAAACACAATTTTATATCTCTTTTCATGTTGGTTACCTTGCCCCTGACCTATATCTTTGGTTTTTTGTACTCATTTTCTTTGAAGTTGTTTTCCGAGCAGGAAACATTTTATTGAAAAGTGCTCTTATGAATTCAAGATGTGGGATTAAGTAGGAAAAACTAGCACCAGAACAGAGACAAATACATGATTGAAGATAATATCCCCTTGGAGGAGACTCCCCATTTCCTATTTCTTTGTTGCTTTTCCATTTCCATTGAATTGAGACAGGGTTCAAATCCAAGCTTTCTGTTCACGATTGTGTGACTTAGGGGAAGTTGCTTAACCTTTCTGTGCTTCAGTTTCTTCATCTGTAAAACGAAGGTGGTGATAATAATAGTACCTACCTCACAGGGTTGTCCTGATGATTAACTAAGTTAACACATGAAAGCACTTAGAACCTGACACCTAGTACGTGCTAAATAAATATTCCTACTGTTATTTTTTCCATCATACATTTTAAACGTCTCATTCCTCCTTGTGCACCTGTTGTTTCCTTTCTGGATTTTGTTGAGGCTAAAGACCAGTGGATTCTGTCAAGATTAATTTAAAGAGAATTGGAGCCTTATAAAGGACTAAAATCAAATTAAACTAGCCTCATGGTTACTGCCAATACTTCATATAACCATATAATCTTTAGAAACTGGGGATTAAAGTTAAGAAGCAGAACCTATTGTCAACCAAGGACAATGTGAACCTGTGCTTCTGAATGGGGAGCCAAAGACCACCTGTACTGATTCCCCAGCGCTTCCCCAGAGGAGAACAGCAATCTCTTAGGAGATGTGCTTTTCTATCATGGCCCATTTCCACCTCTCTTCCCCTTCCCAGAACATGGCAGAAGGACAAAGGTGAGAACCATGTGTAGACTGTGTGTTCAGCTGGGGTAAGGGACTGCTTCTGAAGTGGAACTTGAATTTCAATAAGATGTCTGTGTTCCCATTTTGCTTCACTGCAGGCAATATGCAAATTCTTCATCCAAATACTTGCTGCCAGTCTGACTCCTTCAGGGTCTCATTGTGGTCCCACAGACACAACCATGAGCACCTGCTTTCGGGCAGACCTCTAAACAGCCTCTGCTCCCTCCTTCCTAGATGCAGCCAGAGGGCCCAGGTCTCCTTCTCCTCAGCTTTCCTTATCTCTTCCCAGCTTCACTATGAAGCCCTCCCCTCCTGCTCTGCCATCCACTTTAATTCTTTGTTCTTGTTACAACCTCAAGTTTCCTCTTTAAAAAAATGTATATTCATTGCTACTCACTCTCTCCTAGGAAGGGTGATATATATACTTTGTTTCTGTACACAGAAATAAAACCACAACTATAAGGATTTTATGCATGGACAATTTGGGAAATAGGAAAGATTGGTGCACTATATAATTTTTTAGAAAATGTAGTTAACTTAGTTTTTTCATGTTCAGCCATTTCTACAGCAGGTGCATTTTGTGTCAGGTTCCTGTATTTTCATCTTTGTTCTCACACACCAATTCTTAAAGGAGCATTTCTTATGCTATAGTACTAAATTTAGTATGGTGGTCGCCCTTGTAGTGTACTAGTTTAATAGTAAATATTTTGAGAAATTTCCCATTTGCTGAATAAGAAAGATAAAATATGTCCATGGAATTCATGTTCCAATTTAGACATAGTTTTTAAAAATTTATTTTGAAATATAGATTCACAGAAAGTGGCAAATATAGTACATAGAGTCCTGTGTATCCTTCCACCAGCTTCCCCCAATGGTGACGCAACAGCTGTAGTATAATATCTAACCAGGAAATTGAAACTGGTACAGCACTGTTAACTGGACTACAGATCTTTGGTTTTCATCAGTTTTATATGCACTCATTTGTGCGTGTGTGTGTGTGTGTGTGTGTAGTTCTATTCAATTTTATTCCATATGTAGATTCATGGAACCATTATCACATCAAGATACAGAACTGTTCCATCACCACAAAGTAACTACCTTGTGCTACCCCTTTATATTTGCATGCCCTGGCGACTACTAATCTGCTCTCTATCACTATAGTTTTATCATGTTGAGAATATTATGTAAATGAAAGCATACAGTATGTAACCTTTTGAGAGCGATTTTTTCATTAAGTATAATGCTCTTTAGCTCCATCTAGGGTATTGCATGTGTCAATAGTTTGTACCTTTTTATTGCTGAGTAATATTCCATTGTATGCATGGACCAGAGTTTATTTAACCGTTATTTCATTCTCTCCTCTTTTTGAACTCACCTTTGTTAGGCTTTGAGGTGCTGATTTTCTGACATAGCTCCTACATCTAGGGAAGCCAATATATAATTCAGTGCATTGAGATGGGATTCTAGCATATGAGAGCTTACATATGAGAATATACATTCTAGTATATTTTCAGCTGTGGATAGAAATCATTTTAGTAGCATTTGGGTAGGTTTTATATATCTCTGAGCCATAGAGTGAACAGTATTTTCAATTATAACCAGTTATTCTAAAAACTTTACTTCCTATCATAGGTTCATCACTTTATATCTGCTTTTTTTTCCTCATGTACTCATATGCATATCCTATAGACATAGGATGATATCAATTTTTTAACATTGGATTCTTTGTCCAACATGATCATAATATTGTGAATAATTTAAATTTCTGTTATTACCAATGGAAATCATGTTCGTTATAGCAGTTTCCAATGATCAAAGAGAAGAAAATTTAAAAATCACCTGAAGATCTTGCCAATTAGGAAAATCTGCTATGTAATATTTTATTCTAAATCCCTCCAGGGATTTTGGAACAGTTAAACTTTCTATTCCTCAATATTAAACTGTCTACCCTCCACACCTTACTTGGTGTTAGTTGTATTTCTGGGAGCAGAGTTGGAGTGTCTGTACCCTGTGCTTGAGGGACTGAGATATGACCAAAGGAACCTGAGCCATATGCTCTCTCTGTTTTTATGGTCCAGACCTCTGTGTTGAGCAAATGCCCATCTTCTTTCTTAACTGGGGAGCTGATCGAGACTTTGCAGAAACCTCAATAATTCACTTTATATCCTTCCCCCACCCCTACTCTTCCCTGAGACTTGGGGCAGCACCAGCCCCAAGCCATCATCCTTTCCTAAGAACCCTCCCTGGCCTTGCTTGGCCTTGCAATGTAAGGGTGCCTCCCAAGCTGAAGGTGCCCATAGTTTTCATCCCACCATACTAATCCTACCAGTGGAAGGGATCCAGCAGCAGGAGAAAGAAAAAGGTACCTATGTCTTTCCTTTCATGGAAGCCTCTACTGCCAGAGCACTGGTCTGTTGGATCCTCAAGATCCAAGATCTGAGATCCTCAAGATCTTCCTCAATGCCTGCCCTTGAGGTTAGAAGGAAGGGAAGAAGACTGTGGCCTGCCTGCATTTCCTTCCCCTCAGCGATGTGCTAAAACACAGGTGAGTTGGCCTTGAGGTGATGCAGGCTCGATTCCTGGCCTGTGAGGTATATACCTGTCCCCTCTCTCCAGCATCTGGTGAGCTCCAGGAAGGAGAGTGTGCATTCACATCCTGTCACTGCTGTGTACTCAAATACCTTGCTCAGAGATGTGCGGCAATTATTGTGGGCTCACTGAGCCCTTCTTCTCCCACTCCAGAAAGCAGACTGAAATATAAGACTGACATTATTACAGAGATAGTCTTAAGTCGCCTCAAGTTTATAAAAACAGTGAAATTGATTGCCAACTTGTTGCTAATATTGGTTACAAATTGCTAGGGCCCATCCTCCAATTGATCCTCATGCCTCAGTGTGTCTCAGTTTTGTCATATCGTTGGGCTTGCCACCCCTTAAAACTGCACAATTTCTGCATTCCTGAGCTCTAATGTCCTAGTCTGTCACTTGAATTGTGGCCATCTTTTCCTTACTAATCTTGCCAGCCTCCTTTCTGGCCCTCTCTTTAATCCATTTACTGTATAACTGAGACAGGGTGGTCTTTCTGAAGGGCACAGGTGTTTCTGGTCCTCCCTGGCTCACCAGTATTACCAGGCTGACACCCTGGGCCACCGTGAGCTAGTCTCTGCCTACCACTTCACTAGCCTCATGTCCTCTCTCCCTAGCCATTCCGATCCTCCAGTATTTCCCAGGAGGCCTTTCCCACCTCCACATCTTCCCACACATCATTCCCTGTGTTAGGATGTTCTTTCAGTTTATTGTTCTTCAGAGTCAAACTATGCATTACTCCCTTTTAAAGAGAGTTCTTTGATGCTTTCTGGAGAAACTCTGTGCTTCCACAGTTGCTTGGGTGAACTGTAATGCTGGCTTGTTGGTTTTTTTTTTTTCCTGTATGAATGATTACTTTTCTGGTAAGATCATGTAACTTGGCTGTAAGGTTCTAGTGCCATCTACATACACAACTTAGATCAAAGTAAAGAAATTATATTCTCTCCATTTTAAATCTGTGTCTATGGGCTTGCTACTCAAAGTATCTGAGGATCAGCAGCATCAGCATATTAGGGGAACTTGTTAGAAATGCAGAGCCTCAGGCCCCACCTCAGACTTACTGAATTAGAATCCACATTTTTAACAATAGCCCCAGCTGATTTGTATGCACATTGGAAAGAACTGAGCTATGGTATAGCTCCTATAGGATGAACTGCTACCACCTGACTAAACGTGACTCACAATCTTAGCATGTTACTACTTTTTCCAACTTGCTTATCACCACTGATGCAATTACTGAAAACCTATGTTGGGTGAGGTTCCCACTGACAATATGAACAGTGATGAACAACCCACGAATCTGCGGGAACCCAGAAGCTCTCTGTGTATGTTTGAGATTCGTTGTTTCTTGGGATATTTCTTTGACGGAGTCTTTCCAACCATGTCAACATACCAAGGGAATATTTCTTTGGCATGCTTTTTGCTATGATCTTATGTGGGCTTGGGTGAGAGGCAGCCTGGGGGTCCAGGGTGGATAAGTACCACACCACACTCAACATTATATTCCGGGTGTTTAATGTAATGCTGGCCCATAGTAGATGACCATTCAAAAATCTCTCACCAGCATTTAACATGGGAAAAGTGTTGAAAGTAGATCAAGCTGGGTGAACTAACTCTACCCCAGGGTCTGTGTGGTAGGTGGGGCCAGCAGTAGTGGTCTGGATAGTGACAAGTGAATAGCGCTGTTGCAAGATGCTCATCTTTCTGGGAGCAGGACTCTAGCCAGTGACTCAGAGTCCAGAAGTCAGGTCCAGCCATTGTGGGAAGTGAGCTATTAAGACAGATAATGGAGTCAGGGCCTCAGTCAAGACTGCCTAGGTTCAGAATAGAGCTACAGCCCCAAAGGGAGGAAACTGGAATATCAACCTGGAGACCCAGGTGGAAAGGCTCTTATACATAAGCAGTGCAATAGAAAGAACATGGATTCTAGAATCCAACCTGGGTCTGGATCACAGGCCTGCCTTTTCCTAGCTGTGTGACTTTGAGTAACAACCTCAGATGGTCTTCCTAGTCAAATGAAACTGCACATAAAGGGTCTTATAGAGGGCTTTAAATAGTAGATGCTTGATTAAATGGTCGTTGTTATTTTGCTTGTCATAAGTAGAAGCAATCATATTCTTATGTGAGCACATGGACCTCAGGGCTGTTCCCGGTTCTTTGAATTCCCAAGGTTAGAGCAACAAAGCTAATTCTGACTCAATTGGTTGGAGGGTTGGGTAGCTAGTGTACTTCCTTGTTGGCCAGGATGTGGGTATAATGGAGTGTATGCACTCAAAGCACAGGTGCTTACAGTTAGGTATATTGGAGAAGGTGATGATAGTTCTTAATGCCAATTGGAAAGCACTGAAAAGTCACTGCCCCTGGTAGTCAGGAAGGTTGGGTTCTACACTTAGGCTGTTGTTGAGGTCTGTGGCTTTTGACAGGGTTTATTACTATAGGCCTCAATCTCTTCTTCTGTAAATAGAGGAGTTGAATTATATGTCCCTGCAGATAATTCAGATTCTTCAGTTGTTCTTCCTGTATAATAAGGAATTTAGTGGGAGTTCTGTGTGTTGCCAGATTAACTCAGGCTAATTTTCATGATTGTATGTGGCCTTTGTAAGTGTGGCTATTTAGAGACTTACATAAAAATTCAAGTGCAGCCCAATCTGTAACTTTAGATCTTTAGGCAATCAGTGAGGTGGTGCCATGGTGATGAGAGAAATGGACTGAGGCTAAAAGTCAGAGTTTAGTCTCATAAACTGCTCTTAAACTTCCTGAAATTCTGGAACAGTTCCTTCAGATTTCAGTAGCAACCAGACTGAAAGGGACTACTAGTCCCTTTTAGAACAGAAATCCTACAGGCGAAAGTTTAAATCTGAAAGCAGATCGAAGTGTTCAGTTTTTTTACAATCAATTCTTAGACGTATAACATTCTTTTTCATGAGCAAGGTCTTCGTGTATGGTATCTATTTTGCTAGTGAACTTGTCTTGCTTATGTGAGTAGCAGAACCCTATGCCAATGAAAGAGGACCAAATGTCACCCAAGGACCAGGTGGGGGCCTTTCAGTTCTCCTGGAGTCCTATGTGTTTTACTGTGGATGCTATAGACATGTGTTCGGTTGGTGCTGCTCATTCCTGAGGTTGTGCATAAGAATCATCTGGAGAGCCTGTTAAACTTAACTCCTGGGCCCCTCCTCAGATTCTGTGGCTCTGGGGTAGGGCCTGAGAATTTTTATTTCCAGTAAGCTCCCAGGTAATAGTGATTTTGGTCTGTGGCCCAAGCTTGAGTAGCACATTAATAGGCTGTTTCCAATATATCATTTTCTATAGTCTGATTATCCTCCAATTATAGTGGCGTCCTCTGTTTGCCAGTCAAAATTGGTCATCTCTTTTCTGTCACCTGCCTTCCTCCTAAGGAGGAAGTGTCCAAGGTGACTCTCCTGTCAGCCTGGAGTGATTTATCGTTTATTCTGAAGGCCCTGTGACTTGGATGCCTTTCTTGGTAGGCAATTTTGATCATGGAAAATAAAAAGGTTTCTCAGTGCCAAAACTTCTGAGTCTCTCCTTTTAACAATGTAGAGGTTGTGTGGAAGCATCAATAGACAACCCAATGACCAGATATTTGCTTGATTTGTTGCTGTCTTCTTGAATCTCTTTATTGGAACCCAAAGTAGAAAATAAAAACAAAAGTGACAAATGGACACCTTCAGTCTTTCAGACTTTTTTCTTCTAGCTGGCTTCTTCACCTTGCTGGACAGCCTGTCTGCCCCAGTGAGAGTTCACTGGTGGGGGTGGGAGTGAAGGCTATGGAATACTCCATGATGGAGCAAATGTTCTCCCTAAGTCTAAGCCATGAACCCTCAGGGCAGCCACCTTAGAGATTCCTAAAGTTTTATTTTGGGAAGATTCCTCACTGCCTCTTGGGCCTCTGACAAGTAGATTCCCAAAGCAAAACACCTGAATCCTAGACCCAGCACAGCTTTGTATAGCTGTGTGACCTTGGACTGATTTCTTCACCTTTCTGGACCTTTCTTTTTTCTCTGCACATTCTGAGTCTAATCCTGAGCCTGAGAGTTAGACTTCTTGTCCCAACCAGACAGGTGGGAGATGGGGTGCAGTGTGATCTGCTTACTGGCTGTATTGTAAATCTCAGGCTTAAAGTGTTGTCTATCCTCATTGTCATGCTCTGGGGCTGTTAAGGGCTAAGGGCCCCTTGTATGGGAGAAGCAGAAAGCCCGAGGCCCTGTCTGTATAGGACAGTGGGTTGCTAATTCTTATACTTACAGTGCAAGCAAGTTATACAAAGGAAGTGGGCCAGGAGGGGTGATAGGGAAGAGTGAGGACTGTGGTGAATGGAAGAACATGTGCCATATCTAAAGAAGACATCAGCTAAGATGACCCAGCTGACTGGAGCCATGTAAGAACACAGCCTAGATCTGCCAGATCTTCTGACTTTTCAGGAGAAGCCAGAAGTCTGGAGGATTCTTCCCTTTCCTCCTCATCCCCCAGTATGAGATAACAAATACTTTGAAAAGTTGACAAATGTTTTAAACACCTCTTCAGGTTGAATTTGGCTTTCAAGGACTCTATTTCAACTTCTACACTATGGCAAATTGAGCAAGGAATTAAAAATTCAGTTTATTGGCTATTGTTAATCATTTATCAATATGGATCTGTCTTGTTTCAGAAGTTTTTGATCCAATTCCCCAGCTTGGGTTTACTTATGTATTAAACAACAGATAATGATCCAACAACAGATTTTAATGTTCATTAAAATAGAACTCAGGGTTCTGTTCCAAGCTTGGTGCAGAAATGGATCTAGATACATATATTCTATATTGGATTCTACCCTTCTCTCCTCCTTTTTTCCTCCCCAAATTACATTAGAATGAAAGAATTCAACCCAAGGATACTAGTGACATATGGTATTAATACAACTTTATGACATTTCTAATTTAAGTGTAGGAAAATGAAGAATAAACACAACTGGTTGAAAAATAGTGAGTAAATCTAGTGAACTGCTATGATTCTAAACTTTAGAGGCTACTACTTTTCTCCAGAGATAATGTTGAATCATTATTCCAAAACACAGCAAAAGAAAAAGGTAAGGACAGACAAAATACAAACTTAAATAGGATGAAGGACGTATTAAAAAGCAAAGGTTGCCCTCTCTACCCCCATTCCATTGCCTGTGCTGCTCTGGGGCTATGTAGTCTGAAGGAGGAAGAAGACAGCCATGTAGATACACCAAATGTGAAAATACTTAAAAAATATGGAAGTCTCTAGAATACACAGCAGAAACATGTTAAAGTAAAATAACTCTTCATAAATTATTAGCTCAAGATTTGAAGACTTCCTTGCTTATTCTTAGGACTCTAACATCAAAACCCACAAATGTCAGCATAAATGGGTCATATTATAATGTTTTCTTAAATCAAGGGCTAATTAATATTTACTAGTTTTAACAATTCTAAATGTCTAGAGTTCTTAACTATTGGAATCCACTCTTATGGTCTGGATTGTCATTTTCTCTTTTGTGGGTGTGACACACTCAACCTGCAAAGTTTATAAAAGTTACTGAGAAATTAAATACCCATTAAAAAAGTGGGACTGAATACTTCAGACTACGAGAGTCTAGGACTCTAAGTTTAGAAGCACTTAAAGCTCTTCTCAGCCTGGCAGAACCACCACTCAGCTGGGGCCACCTGGATCTGTATGTTCTGATTGTCTTGATGCCATGTAACCTGAGTGTTAGGGGATCTACAGGATTGCCTATCTGATCCTGGAAGACTTCTGATGGCCTTGAGCCCGCGCTTTGTTATAGAATACTATGTAACTGCATCTGATAGCTATACCTTTCTCACAGGCATCTTGGGTCAACCAGAAGGCTTTTTTCAGCATTTACCATCTTCCTTAGACTTCTGAGCTACTGTATCCCTGCATTTTGGTATTGGGTTCCCCTTATTCCCAGATAATTCCAGACATTATCTAAGTAGCTGCTTATAGTTTCTGTAAGAAAGTTTGCTTTATCCTGTGCCAAGGCTTCCTATAATTGTCAGGATGCATGATTCTTGTTTTCAAATTATTTTGGTTCTAAGGACTTTTTAAACAAGTATTTCCTAACTAAAATAACCTGTTCCTTGTCATTCTAGAAGGTTCTATATCCTGTCCTTCAAACAAATCCACTTCCGTCTCCTTGTAGCTAGCTTGTCAGATACAATGAATTAGTTGGAGATTAAAACATGCCTGTTGCTTTGCTTCTCAAAACAAAAACAAAAAAAAACCCCAACAAACTGGCGTTTCTCCTATGACCAAGCAGAATTTTTGACTACTGTCATTCACTACTGCCAGTCTCGATCAACACTCTTAAGATGTTACCTCTCTGAACTCCATGCTGCTCCTGTTTACCTATAGCCCATCCTCCCAATGAACAGAGCCCAATATGAATGGGCCATCTGGTGATGTATTCTTGGAACTCTAGTATCTGAGCACATCGCATGGCTACTCAGTACTTCTCTGTATCCTACCTCTCACTATCTTGCTGGCCGTACTCTTACACTCTTGATTAAATGTCTACTTTCAACCCCATAGAGTGAGTCCAAAAATAAGTGTTACATAAAAGCTATATTTGAAATCCACAGAACTCTGTAGGCCACCAGAGGGTGAAGAACAGACATATGTCTCATGCTTGTGAACTCATGGTGGTCATCCCTCCTCTCAGCTATTCTGTGAGGACCAGGACCATCCTGCAGGCAGGGGTAAAGAGAAGTCAGTTATCTTATGCTCTCAGAATAACCATAAATTATTTTTTCCCTTAAAATTGGAAGAAGTCTTTGACGGGGAGATGTGGGGCTTATAAAAGTAGGCCTCCTGTTTATTCTCAGTACTAATGGGAATATAAATTATTCTAATGTATCTAGAAAGAAATTTGGCAATAGTCCTATGTAGTAATTGCTTTTATAGGAATTTATCATGAGGGAAATTATGTTAATGTGAATAAAGGTATCTGTACAAGCCTATTGATTTTATTAGTATATGTAATACTAAGAAGTGGGCAACAAACAAAATGGTTACTCTATAGTATGTATTATCCTATGGAGTATTAGGTTCTCATTAAGAATCATGTATTCTGAAAACATTTGGGGAAAATAATCATGCTATTGCAAAAAAGACATAAAAGTAAAGTATGATCCTAGCTTTGTAAAAATGTAGCATTTGTCATTTTTTTCTCATAGATCGTCATTGGGTAATAGGATTGCATGTTGCCTGTTTTCTTTGTTTTCTACTCTTCTTTTGTATTGCTTGTAGAATCAGAAAGTTATGAAAGAGTTATTTGAATGATCTGATCAGTTATTTGCCTGACGCTGTTACTGTCAGGGCAAATGAATGAATATAGCCTTGCATTGTTGCTGCTCCAGGGCCTACGAGAGCTGGTTCAGTTATGGTGTCTAAAATCTAGCATACATGGGTTTGACTTAGCCTGGTATTACCATGAAGGGAAGTTATCACAGAACAGTGGGAGTACAAATGGGAGGGGCATAAAAGAGTCCAGGGAGAGGGTATTAGTTCCAGAACTGTACTCAATATCTGAGGACTGCTTCCTTCATTTCTCTATGCTGTCAACCTTGTGCTTACCTGTGTTCTTGAATTCATCTTCCATGTGTCTAAGCACTTTTTTCCCTATACCAGGCTGGATCCTCTGTCTTGACAAGAATTACCTCTTGTGAAATGTCTAGGACTTAGTCCATCGTGAATGACTAGCTGTTGTATGCCAGTGGTTTGTGGTAGGGTCACAAGACTTTATCCATTATCGGATGAAGTTAGCAAGACCTGAATGATTTAATATCTCATCAAAGCCAGCTGTGGTGCATGATGGGGCTCCACACTCAGAGGATGATTGAAAATCTAAAGAGATAGTTAAGGAAGAAGCACCATTATATGACAAGCTAATTTTTAGAGATCACTCGCTAAGGTATTTAAATAGCCTATTTAATCTCACAATCCTGTAATTTGGTTTTATTAATATTCCCATATTACCAAGGGGATATGTAAATTTCATAGGGTTGCTAGGTAAAATACAGGACACTTGGTTATATTTGCATTTCAGATAAACAACAACTTTTCCATAAAAAATGTACCAAGTATGCTTTAGTATAAGTATACCTCAAATATTGCATGGCACATAGATATGTTGGCAAATTATTCGAGTGTTTATCTGAAATTCAAGTTTAACTGGCTATCTTATCTTCACTTTTTAAATCTGCCCTAAACTTTGGGCAACTTATTTTGCTTAAAAAGTGGCATATGCAGGACTTGAAGGTAGTTATGATAGAATCCAAATCTTTTTCTCTTAACCTTGTACACTGTTGCCCTTTTACTCCAGTTGTGTGGATTTGGCCAATGTGAGAGAGGCTAAAGCTTGGCATGTGAGTGTCCAGAGCTCAGAGCAGATACTGAATTTATGCCAGCAAGACTTCCCTGCATTTAATGAACTCCTAACTGACTCATTCAGGATTGTCTGTGGGCCTTGGAGGGGGTGTCCGCTGCTTGGCAGCTTGAACCTTATCATTTAGGTTTCTATACCCTCACCTTGTCATCTGTCTTCTCCAACTTTAACTGTATCGAGATACGATTTACATGCCATGAAATTCACCCATTTTAAGTGTACAGTTCAATGACTTTTAGTAAAATTGAGTTGTGTGATCATAACCACAGCCTCAGAAGCTGGAAAAAAGCCTTAAATAAATGACCCTGTTCAGAGTTGGTTATGAAAAACCAAGGTGGATAAAGTCATATAATGGCCTTATTGTCCTTCAAAGCTGGTTTTGTTGTAACCCATTGGATTAGGAATTGAAGAGGTTTAGACATGGCAGAGGGAGCTGAGACATCAGATCTGATGTTCTGCAGGCACACACAGTCATTTAGGAATTCCAGAGAAGAGGACATAGAACACGGACCCTAAGTTACCAAACTGCAGGAAAAATGGGTTGGAGAAAAAGTGGAAGCAACCCAAGTGGTGAATAAACAAAATGTGGTATATTCATACAATGGATTGTTATTCAGCAATAAAGAGGAAAAAACTACTGACACATACTGTTCATGGATGAACCTCAAAAACATTATTATAAGCAAAAGAAGGCAGGTACAAGAGGCCACATATCCTATGATTCCATTTATATGAAATGTCCAGAAAAGGTAAATCTATAGAGACAGAAAGTAGATTAGTGATTGCCTAGGGTTGGGGGTGGGTAGCGAATAAATCTAAGTGGGCAAGAGGGAATTTATTGAGGAGATGGAAATGTTCTAAAACTGAGTTGTGGTGATGGTCACTGATATCTCAACAAAGTTTTCCCACTGGGATAGAGTATCTCTTAAGAAATCAGGGACCAAAAGCTTGGCTGTTTAAGTGCAGGTTAGATCTGATTACAAGAAAATGCATCTAGTAGCTTTGTGGTAGTGAAATCTTGTAGCAAACTTTAAACTAAGGGGCCATTAAGTGAATCTTGGGAAGATTGTTGGTACAGTGATTTTTTCCCCTTTTTTTTGTTGCAGTAACTTAAAGAGCTGGACTTTGAGCGGCAGCAGATACCCAGGGCTGAGTGGCAGTAAGTGGGAGTCTTGGTTCAGCCACTGACTGGCTGTGTGGCTGCACAGGTCACTTAATCTCAGTAAAAAAAGCAATATAGGCTTTCTGTGAAGAGTAAATAATTTTACATGTGTGAAAGCACACTGCAAACTGTAAAACTTATTCAAGACTGAGTTATCTTAATATGGCCAACAGTGAGTTACCTTAATCTTACTGTTGTTAGAAACTTCTGATTTATTAAGAGAACTAAATCTGAATAAAAATATGAGCTGTTTCAACAACTAGAACTGTCATGTTCTAAAGAAAGTTAATCCTCTAACACTCATTTTTGTTTTGCTCAGGAAAGCAATTCACTTGATTTAAAGGCTTTGGCTAAATTTAAGTGACTGATTGTGTTAAGTCTTGCTGCTCTCTTAAAGGAAGTGTGAGACAAACACATCACACACAATAAAGCACTTAAAACTATTTGTTTTCTGAGATGGGTGTTTTCAGGACATGATTTCCTTGACATTTGGCAAGTCTTAATTCTCATGTTCAAGGAAATTGTTTTAAAGATAAGGATATGCTTGATGCAAATTAGAGGGATATTGGCCACAAAGCAAGGGATGAAGATTTGCAAAATGCAGTTTTCATAGAAATAATTTGTATTCATGTAATGACTAACTTTTATATTTTGAGACATTTATAGATAATATTCTTCTATGATTGACAGAGACAGAGGTGGAAACATTTTGTAATTTACTTTTTGATGAAAAATAGATCTTAGTTAAAACTTAGCATTCTATTCACTGCCTGCACCTAAGACTATTTCTTTTTTTCTTTTTTTTATTGTTCTTTTTTTCTCCCCAAAGCCCCCCAGTACATAGTTGTGGGTCCTTCTAGTTGTGGCATGTAGGATGCCACCTCAGCATGGCTTGATGAACAGTGCCATGTCCATGCCCAGGATTCGAACCGGTGAAGACCCGGGCCGCCAAAGTGGAGAGCGAGAACTTAACCACTCAGCCACAGGGCCAGCCCCAGGACTATTTCTTAGTTTGTGCTAGTTGATCAAATCATGCCTTCTCTTACCATGGAAATACTCAAACTGCTTTTTTTTAATTTATTTTTTTTATTGCAGTAACATCGGTTTATAACATTATATAACTTTCAGGTGTACATCATAATATAATTCGAATTCTGTGTAGACTGCATCATGTTCACCACCCAAAGACTAATTACAATCCATCCCCACACACATGTGCCTAATCACGCCTCTCCCCGTCCTCACTATCCCTTTCCCCTCTGGTAACCACCGATCCAATCTTTGTTGCTACGTATTTGTTTGTCCTTGTTTATGTCTTCTACTTATGAGTGAGATCATGTGGTATTTGACTTTCTCCCACTGACTTGTTTCACTTAGCATAATACCCTCAAGGTCCACCCATGTTGTCACAAATGGCCAGATTTCATCATTTCTTATGGCTGAGTAGTATTCCATTGTGTATATGTACCGTATCTTCTTTATCCATTTGTCTCTCGATGGACACCTAGGTGGCTTCCAAGTCTTGGCTATTGTGAATAATGCTGCAAGGAACATAGGGGTGCATGTATCTTTACACATTCATGTTTTCATGTTCTTTGGATAAATACCCAGCAGTGGAATATCTGGATCATATGGTAGTTCTATTCTTAATTTTTTGAGGAATCTCCATACTGTTTTCCAGAGTGGCTGCACCAGTTTGCACTCCCACCAACAAGGTATGAGAGTTCCCTTTTCTCCACATCCTCTCCAAAACTTGTTGTTTCCTGTCTTGTTAATTATAGCCATTCTGACTGGGGTGAGGTGATATCTCATTGTAGTTTTGATTTTCATTTAACTGATAGTGATGTTGAACATCTTTTCATGTGCATGTTGGCTGTCTGTATATCTTCTTTGGAGAAATGTCTATTCAGATCTTTTGCCCATTTTTTAATTTGCTTGTTAGTTTTTTTTTTGTTATTGAGCTGTATGAGTTCTTTGTATATTTTGGATATTAACCCCTTGTCTGATATATGGTTTACAAATATCTTCTTCCAATTGTTAAGCTGTCTTTTCGTTTTGTTGATGATTTCCTTTGCTGTGCAGAAGCTTTTTAGTTTGATGTAGTCCCATTTGTTTATTTTTTCTCTTTCCCTTGTTAGGTCACACATGGTACTTGAAAATATACTGCTAATACTAATGTCAAAGAGCATACTGCCTATGTTTTATTATGGAATTATCATGGTTTCAGGTCTTACATTCAAGTCTTTAATCCATTTTGAGTTAATTTTTGTGTATGGTGTAAGATAATGGTCCACTTTCATTCTTTTGCACGTGGCTGTCCAGTTTTCCCAACATCATTTATTGAAGAGACTTTCCTTTCTCCATTGTATATTCTTGGCTCCCTTGTCAAAAATTAGTTATCCATAGATGTGTGGGTTTATTTCTGGGCTCTTGATTCTGTTCCATTAATCTGTGTCTGTTTTTCTGGCAGTATCATGCTGTTTTGGTTACCATAACTTTGTTGTATTTTTTGAAATCAGGGATCCTGATGCCTCCAGCTTTGTTCTTTTTCCTCAGGATTGCTTTGGTTATTTGGGGTCTTTTATTGTTCCGTATAAATTTTAGGATTCTTTGTTCTATCTGTGAAAAATGTCGTTGGAACTTTGCTAGGGATTTCCTGGAATCTGTAGATTGCTTTAGGAAGTATGGACTTTGTAACTATGTTAGGTCTTCCAATCCAAGAACATGGAATATCTTTCCATTTCTTTGTGTTTTCTATTTCTTTCAACAATGTTTTATAGTTTTCAGTGTATAGGTCTTTCACCTCCTTGGTTAAGTTTAGTTCTAGGTATTTTGCTCTTTTTGTTGCAATTGTAAATGATATTGTATTCTTAATTTCTCTTTCTGCTAGTTAGTTGTTAGTGTATAGAAATGCAACGGATTTTTATATGTTGATTTTGTATCCTGCAACTTTATGGTATGTATTTATTATTTCTAAAAGTTTTTTGGTAGATTCTTTAGGATTTTCTATATATAAAATCATGTCATCTGCGAATAAGGACAGTTTCAAATCCTTCCTTTCCAGTCTGGATCCCTTTTATTTCTTTTTCTTGCCTGATTGCTCTGGCTAGGACTTCCAGTACTATGTAAATAAGAGTGGTGACAGTGGGCATCCTTGTCTGGTTCATATTCTTATAGGGATAGCTTTCAGTTTTTCTCCATTGAGAATGATATTAGCCGTGGGTTTGTCATATATGGCCTTTATTATGTTGAGGTACTTTCCTTCTTTACCCATTTGATTCAGAGTTTTTATCATAAACGAATGCTGTATCTTGAATGCTTTCTCTGCATTTATTGAGATGATCAAGTGGTTTTTATTCTTCATTATGTTAATGTGTTGTATCATGTTGATTTATTTGTGGATGCTGAATCATCCCTGAATTCCTGGAATAAATCCCATTTGATCATGGTGTATGATCTTTTTAATGTGGTGTTGTATTCAATTTGCTAGTATTTTGTTGAGGATTTTTGCATTGATGTTCATCAGTGATATTGGCCTGTAATTTTCTTTTTTTGTGTTGTCCTTGTCTGGTTTTGGTATCAGGGTAATTTTGGCTTCATAGAATGAGTTAGGAAACTTCCCCTCCTCTTCAATTTTTTGGAAGAGTTTGAGAAGGATAGGTACTAAGTCTTCTTTGAATGTTTGGTAGAATTCACCAGGGAAGCCATCTGGTCGTGGACTCCTATTTTTTGGGAGACTTTTGATTACTGTTTCAGTCTCCTTACTGGTGATTGGTCTACTCAAATTCTCTATTTCTTCTTGATTCAGTTTTAGAAGGGTGTATGCTTCTAAAAATTTATCCATTTCTTCTAGATTATCCAGTTTGTTGGTGTATAGCTTTTCATAGTATTCTTTTATAATCTTTTGTATTTCTGGGGTGTCTGTTGTAATTTCTTCTCTTTCATTTCTGATTTAATTTATTTGAGCCTTCTCTCTTTTTTTTCTTGGTGAGTGTAGCTAAAGGGTTGTCAATTTTGTTTATCTTTTCAAAGAACCAGCTTTTAGTTTCATTGATTTTTCTCTATTGTGTTTTTAATCCTATTTCATTTATTTCCACTCTGATTTCCTTTTACCGATTTTAGGCTTTGTTTTTCTTTTTCCAGTTCCTTTAGTTCCTCTGTTCAATTGTTTATTTGTTATTCTGCTTGATTGTTGAACTAGGCCAGTATTGCTATAAACTTCCTTCTTAGAACTCCTTTTGCTGTATCCCATAAATTTTGGCATGTTGTATTTTCCTTTTTATTTGTCTCCAGGTATTTTTTGATTGCTCCTTTGATTTCTTCATTGATCCAATCATTGTTCAGTAATATTTAGTTTAATCTCCACATATTTGTGGCTTTTCCGATTTTTTTTCTGTAGTTGATTTCTAGTTTCATGCCTTTGTGATCAGAAAAGACGCTTGGTATTAGTTCAGTCTTCCTAAATTTATTGATACTTGTTTTGTGGCCTAATATGTGATCAATCCTGGAGAATGTTCCATGTGCCTTTGAAAAGAATATGTACTCTGCTGTTTTTGAATGGAATTTTCTGTATATATCTACTAAGTCCCTCTGGTCGAATGTGTCATTTAGGGCCAATGTTTCCTTATTGATCTTCTGTTTGGATGATGTATGCATTGGTGTAAGTGGAGTGTTAAAGTCCCCTACTATTTTGTGTTAGTGTCTATTTCTCCTCTTCTGTCTGTTAATAATTGCTTTATATATTTAGGTGCTCCTATGTTGGGTGCATAGATATTTACAAGTGTTATATCCTCTTGTTGGATTGATCCCTTTATCATTATGTAGTGCCCTTCTTTGTCTCTTGTTACAGTTTTTGTTTAAAAGTCTATTTTGTTTGATACAAGGACTGCTACCTCTGCTTTCTTTTTATTGCCATTTGCATGGAGTATAATTTTCCATCTTTTCACTTTCAGTTTGTGAGTATCTTTAGGTCTGAAGTGTGTCTCTTGTATGCAGCATTTATATGGGCCTTGTTTTTTTTTATCCAATCAGCCACCCTATGTCTTTTGATTGGAGCATTTAGTCCATTGATGTTTAAAGTAGCTATTGATAAGTATGTACTTATTGCCATTTTGTTACTTTTTTCCAGGTGTTTAGATAATTCTTCTCTGTCTTTTTCTTCCCTGCTTGCTTCCCTTGTGGTTTGATGGCTTTCTTTAGTATTATGTTTAGGTTCCTTTCTCTTAATTTTTTTGTGTATTAATTATAGGTTTCTGGTTTGTGATTACCATGAGGTTCATATATAATAACCTATGTCTATGGCAATATATATATGTGTTTTTTTTTGAGGAAGATTAGCCCTGAGCTAACTGCTGCCAATCCTCCTCTTTTTGCTGAGGAAGGCTGGCCCTGAGCTAACATCCATGCCCATCTTCCTCTACTTTATATATGGGACGCCTACCACAGCATGGCGTGTCAAGTGGTGCCATGTCTGCACCCAGGATCCAAACTGGCAAACCCCGGGCCGCTGAAGCAGAATGTGTACACTTAACCACTGTGCCACCGGGCCAGCCCCTGTGGCAATATATATTAAATTGATGTTCTCTTTTGTTTGACCTCTTGCTAATTCTCTAATCTTTTACTCCCCTCCTTGCACAGTTTATGTTTTTGTTATCATATATAACCTATTTTTTGTGCATGTGTGTCTATTATCCTCTTATCATTGGAAATAGATAATTTTAGTACTTTTGTCTTTTGACTTTCATATTATCTTCATAGGTTGTTGATCTGATACATTTACTGTGTATATTTACCTCTATCAATAATTTAATCGCTTTTTTTGAAAATTTTCTTATTCCTATTTGTGATCTTCTCTTTCCCACTTAAATAAGTCCCTTTAGCACTTCTTGTAAGGCTGGTTTCTTGCTGAGAAGTCAGCTGATAGCCTTATGGCTTTCCTTTGTATGTAACTTCTTGCCTTTCTCTTGCAGCTTTTAGGATTCTCTCTTTTATCTTTAATTCTTGACATAATTATAATGTGTCTTGGTGTGGCCCTCTTTGGGTTTATCTTGTTTGGTGCTCTCTGTGCTTCCTCTTCTTGGATGTGTATTTTCTTCCTTAGGTTAGGGAAGTTTTCAGCTGTTATTTCTTTAAATATATTATCTGCCTCTTTGTTTCGTTCTTCTCCTTCTGGGACACCTATGATATGGATGTTAGTGCACTTGATATTGTCCCAGAGGTCCCTTAGACTGTCCTCATTCTTTTTTAATTATTTTTTCTTTTATCTGTTCAGTTGGGTGATTCCCTCTAGTCTTTCATCCAGCTCACTGATCCATTCTTCTGTATTATCTGCTCTGCTATTGAGTCCCTCAATTTTTCATTTCCAGTATTGTATTCTTCATTTTTGATTGGTCCTTTTTTATATTTTCCAATTCTTTTTTGAAGTTCTCACTGAGTTTGTCCAGTCTTCTTTCAAGATCGGTGAGCATCCTTTGACTTTTTGTTTGAAGTCTTTGTCAGGTAGAATTGTTTATTTCTGTTTCATTTAGTTCTTTTTCTGGGGTTTTATCCTGTCCCCTTACTTGCAATGTATTCTTTTGTCTCCTCATGTTCTTTCTTTCTGCTTATATGTGTGTATTATCTAGGTCAGCTGTGTCTCCTGATCTTGGAGAGGTGGGCTTTTGTAAGAGATGGCTTATGAGGCCCAGCAGTGTGCTTCCCTCTCATCACCAGTTCCAAATGTTCTAGGAGTGTCCCCTGTGTGGGTTACATGTGTCTTCCTGTTGTGGCAGGGTTGCTCTTGCTGCAGGTGCTGAGGGAGGGTAGGCTGTCCCTGTGGCCAGCTGGTTGTAATACTCAGTTGTGTGTGGCAGCTATGGATCCTTCAGTCAGTTTATCAGGCATGGCAAGCCCCAGCACAATCAGCTGCAAGGTCTAATAGCACATTCCGCTTGCAGTTTTTCTGTTAAGTGATTGGGCCCCCAGCATGGCAGGTTGCTAGACTCAGGGGCTTACAATTGCCGTAGCCCTCTTGCCTGAAAGGCTGTTGTCAGCTCTCCCAGTATTGCAGCTGAGTGGGACCAGCCGCAGGCATGGGAGTACCCAATTGTTTCAGGCTTTGGAAGGTTCAGCAATCCCCTATGTGGCTTTTTGAGAAGCACAAGTCTGCTGCAGCTGACAAGCCCCACTTCCCACAAGGCCACACACCACATAAACACATTCCTGCCCTATGTGTGCATCCTGACCCACTGAAGTGTACCCAGTCACCCCCTGTAGAAGCTCCACATGCTCCTCCAATGCAGGCTCACCCCTTGTCCATGTCCTGCCCCACAGAGGCAGACCCACTAACCTGGCTGCTGAGCTTCCAGGCACCCTGCCTATGTGGGCCCATACTTGCCCAAGGGCTTGCTGTTGGGTGGAGCCAATCCCTAGGGTGGGCTGCTTTCTCTGGGCTAGCTGGATTAAATCAGTGCTCTAATGGATGGGGCAGACCCAGGGCTAACAGTCCAGGGGAAGAATTCCAATGGTGTCGGCCAATGTCCGTGTCAGCACGTCTCTACTAGGTCACAATAATGGCTGCTGCCAATGTCTCAGTCCATGGGAAGGTCTCACCTCTCACTGAGATGCACCCAAAGCCTATCAAGTGAGTCTTTTTTTTTTGCCAAAGAACCATGCATCTTTCTTTCTGGTGATTTTAGGTTGTTTTCTGAAATGAGTGAGTTTGTATTGGGGCCCTTTAAGCTCTGGCTTTTTTCTCCCTTATGTCTGATAGCTTTTCTGGGGGTATTCCCTGTTGTAGTTAATAGCTAGCAAAGCCAGATATTATGATACTTGTCTTGATTGTGCTGAGTCCAAAAGTTACTTATTGTTGTAACACTCCTCTGCTCAGATCCTCCACTCTTCTGGGGAAGGCTTCATACCTAAAGATTGCTCCTGGCTGGCTGTGAAGCACCAGACTCACAAGGATGGCTTTTTTTCTCTCCAGAAAGGAATTTCTGCCTCTTCCACCTCAACCAGCACTGTCCCTTGTTGTAGGGTCTTTTTATCCAGTTTTCAGTTCTCTCTCAGGGGTAATTGTTCCAAGAGTAGTTGTAAATTTGTTGTGTCTGTAGGAGGAGGTGAGTTCAGAGTCCACCTACACTGCCATCTTGCCACCGTCCTCAAAGCTAGATATTTAAAAAAAATGATATAGGCAATTCTCAGGCAAGAATGAGCTAGAAAATTAGAATAAAACAATATTTTGAATGAAAAAATGCATAACCACAGCAACAGAAATGTAAATTACTTAGAGAAATTTCTCAGTGAACTTAAACCTAGACAATATGGATTTCCTAGAAATATACACTTTTGTGTATATATATACACATGTATACACATACACAATTAATAATCTTGACCCAAGAAGTAGCAAGCTTGAGTAAAGTAAGTAGAACACTAAAACTGTGATTTAAAATACATATCTCCTTCCTTAAAATGACTTGAAGACCAGAGTCTACGAGTAAAGTATTAACAAAGGAACAGATAACCTGTTTCTTCTATAAGATTTGCTATAGAATGTATTTATAGGGAAATTCATAAAACTCATGTTATATGGCTATAGCTAAAGCCAAATAGGGTCAACCAAATGCTACAGGTCAATCTCACTTATGAACATAGATATGACAACCCAAATGAAAAACTGGATAAATAGAAAAGCTGTAAAATCATGTGGGAATTTATTCCAGGAGTACAAGAATGTTCAAACACTATAAAAGCTATTGGTGGCTTTCACTACATTAGCAAATTAAAAGAAAACAGGTATATTCATCTATCCCAATCAATGACAGAAAAAGGATAAAAATTTAAAAAAACCCATTCATGATAAAATCTCATGGCAGCTAAAAACAAAGATTTGGCAAACATCATAATTTATGCTAACAATTAAGAAGTATTGCCATTGAGGTTGGGTCTGGGACATGATGAAGATGTCTCAATTTCTTCTACTTGACATTGTCCTGGAGGTCCTCGCAATTTAGTACATCAGGGAAAAGAAATAAGTATAAGGACTTAAAAGGTAAAGAAAAGTAGCCCAAATTACATTATTTGCAGACTGTTTATAGAAAATCCAAGAGAATAAACCCACGCTATAAAACTAATAAGAGTTCAGGCATGTTTCTTGAGATAAGATTGGTATAAAAAATTAATAATGTGTCCATACTCCAGCAGCAACAAATTAAATTAAAAAAAAGATCTTTTTCATTATGGCAACAAAACTACAAACATGGTAAATGTACAAACCTGGTAAAAGTACAAACCTGGTAACAAAACATAGAGAAGATTTTTAAGGAATAAATTAAACTTTATTGAAGGATATAAAAATCTAAATAATGCAGATACAAACTACATTATTCAATTAGAACACAATATTGTTAAAGATGTCAATTCTCCACAAATTAACTATGAATTCATTGTAATAGCAAAAATCCCACTGAGATTTTTAATAGAACTCACCAAAGATTCTGAAATCCTTATAGAATAGTAAATGAACATAAAAGGTTTTTGTAAAAGGAACTTACTAAACATTAGGACATATTATGCAGTTGTAGTAATTAGCATAGCATGCTCTTGGTGCAGGAAGAGACAAATAGATCAGGATCATAATAGAGAACATAGAAAGAAGTGGAAAACTGTTCTATGAGCGAGGTGACATTAAAAATCAATGAGGTGGGGCTGGCCCAGTGCTGCAGTGGTCAATTTCGCATGTTCCGCTTCTCCGCAGCCTGGGGTTCGCCGGTTCGGATCCCGGGTGCAGACATGGCACTGCTTGGCAAGCCATGCTGTGGTAGGCGTCCCAAGTATAAAGTAGAGGAAGATGGGCATGGATGTTAGCTCAGGGCTAATCTTCCTCAAAAAAAAAATCAATGAGGAAATGATGGGTCATTCAATAAATCATGTTGGGAAAATGACTTTCATATGAAAAAAGATAGATTGTTTCCTCAGACTGTTCACAAAATATAATTCCAGATGAATTAAGTGTTTTAGTTAAAGAAACTTTAAAATATTCACAAGAAATTGTAGAATAATCTTTATGACCAAGGAGAATGGAAGACTTTTAAAAGTACAAATCACTAAAAGCACAAAGCATAGAAGGAAAAGAATACATTTGATTACATCAATGTAGAGACTTTTGCAAGTCAAAGGACACCATTACACACAAAATTGAGAGAGGCAACAGGTGGGGAAAAGATATTTTTAACTTATGTAACAAAGGGTTAGTATCCAAAATGCCTAAAGAACCCCTATATTTTAATAAAAAAGGAGAAACATGTAATATAAACATGAGCAAAGAGTGTGCACAGGGAATTCAGAGACGAAATTCAAATATTTAATATAATTTGTGAAAAGTTCATCTTCACTATTAACTAGCAAACTGTCATTTCTTCATTCATCAGAAGGACCACACTTTTAAGTCTGAACATACTGAGAATATGAGGAAAAGGTTCCTCTCATGTATGCTGCTGGTGAGAGTGTGAATTGGTAGAGCCACTTGGGAAAGGCTTTTGCCAACGTGAGTTACAAGTGTAAATTCCTGTACGCTAATGACCTAGAAGTTCCACCTGGAGGTGCATGCTCTATACACTCACACCGTGGGCAAGGAGGGAACAAGGATGTTCATCTCAGGCCTATTCATGCGAATAAAATATAAGGAACTTTGTAAATATCTGTTGAGGGAAATATAAATAAAACCTGATCTCTTTACAAAATGGAATTACAAATTGCAATTAAAGAGTAAAGAAGTAGATCTCTCTATACAATCAATATGGTCAGATGCCCCAAAGACAAGCTTTACAATGAACTTATGGTAATGGTTGCTCAGTGAAAGGGGAGATGATGCATGTGACTGAGGCTGGAGAGCCAAGGGGATTTTGTTGCTATTTGTGTGTATGTGGTTTTGTTTTTAAAGATTGGCCCTGAGCTAACATCTGTTGCCAATCTTTTTTTTTCTTCTCCCAAAGCCCTCAGTACACAGTTGTATATTCTAGTTGTAGCTCTTTCTAATTCTCCTATGTGGGACACCACCTCAGCACGGCTTGATGAGCAGTGCTAGGTCTGTGCCCAGGACCTGAACCGGCAAAACCCTGGGCTGCCGAAGCAATGCGCATGAACTTAACCACTCTGCCATGGGGCCAGCCCCTGTGTGTGTTTTTTAAAGAGGGTATGTATGCATATATTTTGGCATGGTGAAAATACATATGCACATGGAAAAAGAGAATGCAAAATTAAAACTGGATTGAATTTGCAAACTGCTTTTCCTTAGATTGTGTCATCTGAGCTCTACATTGCCTTGAGAAATAGGCGTTAATTATTTCTATGTTCCCAATGAGAACATGGAAGCTTAGGGTGCCACATGATATGGTTGGGAGGCAGCAGTTCAGAGAAGACTCCAGGCTCCCCGCAACCCAGGATCCATTCCGCTGAAGTTGAGTCATTATTGCCAGCTGTGGAGTTGGGTTTCATCTATACTCCCACCTGGTTTCCATGACAATTGGGTACCTGGGTTGGGCTGTGCTTACAGCTGGGAACCAAGTTGAGTGGCTAACATAAAGACTAAACTTCCAACACCCTTTTTTCATCCAACCAGTTTCAGCAGACAAAACAGTTGGCAACAAACAGTGGTCGATAAAAGAAACATGTCTGGTTTCTCTTTATACCTTATTTTGCAGATTTCAAAATGTTGGGGAAAAAGTGTGGTAATAATAACCAACATTGGTGAGAGTTGGCACAACATAATAGTGGTATCATTTTTAAGAAGCAATTACAATAGCTTTGAGGAGAAAGCAGGGAAATCGGAGAAAAGCCGAAGCTTATATTTCTAGGTGGCAAAAGAACCTTAGGAAAAGAGAAGCTGGCTAGCTGGTTACCATGATCAACTCTTACCTTATGTACTTCTTACTCATGTTTGAGCCTGATCACCCTCAGTAGGAAGTGTGTGTAAGTTCTTATCAGTAAAGGAAATACCTCTAGGTAGATTCTGCACTTATTAAAGTGTATGCCATTTCAGGCAAAATTGTATATATGAAAAAACTTTAAAAAATGTTATAATGCATTTAAACTAAGAATAATTTTGACTACTAAGAAGTTTTCTATAATTGTACATTGAACAAAGACCTTTGAACTGAAAGAAGGGAAGAATTAAGTGAATTTAGAGTCTGATAATGTTTCAATGGACTATACACCTGCATATAATATATGCTAACTTCTCTGTGAATAAGGGACATATTTTCACTCAAGGGTTTTCCACATTCTATTAACATATCAGAATTTTTAGACCAAAGAAAATATTTTAAGAGAAAATAAATATTTGTATGTGAGCTTATTATAAGTGTCCTTGCTATAGATTTTTCATTTATAACACTTGGTAGAGACAAGTGGTCAGAAAATAAATTTGAAATGAAAGAATAATTCACCAGCTATGAGTTCACTTGAATGTATTTCAATTTAAATGACCATTTATGATACATGGAACAAGTGATATATAATCTGTAGCATGAGCCAAGACTTGCCAATGAATAATACATGGCATCTTATAAATTTAAAAGAAGTGTATTTAATAAAAATAATATAAAATTTATATTAGAGTAGAGATAAGTACTGTATTAGTATCCTGCACAAAGTGATTAAAAAACATGCCATCTCATGAATAAAGTGATGGAGAGTGAGAGAAAAATTCTAAGACATAACCTGGAATGATAATTTGTTCAAAAACATCAGAAACATTCCAATTTTTCATTTATTTGTTTTAATTATTCACAAACGGGAGATTTTGAGATACATAATACATGTGGATTATCTGAGAGGGGAAGTTAGTTTTTGCTGAGTAACTCATTTGTTATAATGTATTAATTAATTCAACTAACTCTTTTGAGTGGCAACTCTGTTCCTGGAGTGGAATTGGAGGGCAGAGGTGAACAGTCCCAGAAGGAGCTTAAACCTAGCAGGGAAATTTTTATAGATACGATTGGTTGTAATTCAATATGATAAACACAAATCCCATGACTTCTCGACTTAAAAAGCAAAACAAACAAGTGAATGCCAACTTTGAAGCATCCGTTTTACTTCAAGCCCTAATTCCTCAGTCTGGCATTCCAGACCCTTCACATGTATCTACTTCTTCAGAGTTTCTCTTCCAACACCCCACTCTTTCTCCCATGGCCCCTCCCTCTCTTTTTGCCTCCCTCTCAACAAGCAAACTATTCTTTAGCTACAGTAATCCTCTCATCATGCCCTGAACTTTCTCTTTCGTATATGTATGACTTTGCACACATCTCTTCTCTCCACCCAATTCCCACTTTCAATTTCAGTGAATGCGTACAGTTTTTTTAAGACTCAACTCAAACACCACCTCCTCTGAAGCCTTCCCTGACTTATCTTGATTACAGCAATAATCTCCTTGAATTGCAATTTTTTGTTTGCTTGTCTGCCACTTCCACTAGGCTGTGAATCCAGGAGGGCAGAAACCATATTCATTTTCTATTACTGTCTAACACAGTGTTTGGCATGCAGTAAGAGTTTACCAAATGCTTGTTGAATGAATAAATGAGTGCAATAATGGAGTATACAGAGGAGTTAGGATAAATTCTGTGAAGCTTTTTGCCCAAGAGCGTGCAGCAGGTGCCTACACTCCCTAGAAGTTCTTTCTTAGCTGAATATTAAGACAATGGATTTGGCGTCAATCTGTGGCAATATGTGTCAAAAACTGAAGGGTCTGAGATTTTCCCCTGATTGCAAGCTAACAAGTGAGCCTGCCACAGTTTTGTGGATGCTGAAATAAATATCAGGCTCCTTAGCCAGAGACAAAGGACTTCATTACTTATGATACGGTTGTCAGCATGAGCTTTCTGTTTGCATCAGTTCCTCCAAGTCCCATGGAGGTGACACAGAAGTGGCCCTGGGCGGATGTTGTACACACAGTGGGTCTGCAAACCAGGTTAGGAGCTCTGAACATATGAAACACTATCTTTTAAAGGGGACTGTTAGCAAACTTGCCTAACCTTTGCCCCAGAAGGAGATATTACCTTCATTATCCTGGAGATCAAACACATCCGCCCTCTGCTCTGGAGGGAGACACTTTATCTTCCAAGGCTGTTTGCTATATATGTCCAGGGCTAGGGCGAGACAAAGGAGGTGCCTAAGGCATAACATTTAAGGGGGTACTCACTCTCAGGTGCTGACCCTGCGCTTGCACAACCCTGAGAGTGCATGTCTCTTTCAACTTGGAACCCTAGGTGTCACGTTTGCTTCATTCTAGTCCTGGCTCTGTGATAGATAAACATCCTTGAAAAGCTAGTCTGGGAGAAAAGCTGTCAATGCCTTTGCTTAGAGGACATGCTGGAATGTTAGATACTCATGGAGAATTGTTTCCTGGCTGTGAGTAATTCCCTAGTTATAAACACATGATACTTAAATGTCTGTCACCTCTGCACCTGTTAACAGGGACTCTGATGCTAATACCTTGGAAATGACTGAGAAAATCCTAGTTTTCAAAGATATTTTAGGTTCCCAGACGACCCAGCCATTCCACTCCTAGATATTTACCTAAGAGAAGTGAAAGTATATGTCCATATGAAGACTTGTATGTGAATGTTCATAGCAACTTTATTTGCTGCTGGTAAAAACTAGTGAAAACTCAAACGTTCTTCAACAGGTGAATGGATAAGAAAAATATGGTATGTCCATATAATATAATACTATTAAGCAACATAAAGGAATGGGCTATAGATGCATTAAAAAACATAGTGAATCAATATCAAAATGACTGTGCTGATTAAAAGAAGCCAAAAAAAAATCTTCATCCATCCATACTGTATGATTCCATTTATGTAAAAATATAGGAAATGCAAACTAACTTATAGTGGCAGAAAGCAGATCAGTAGATTACAAAGAGACAGGAAACTTTTAGAAGTGATGGAAATGTTCATTGTCTTGGTGATTTCATGAGTATATACACATCAGAATTTATCAAATTGTACACTTTAAATTTTGGCAGGTTATTGTATGTCAACCATACCTCAATAATGCTGTTTTAAAAATGATATTTTAGGTTCAGAAGTGGAGGAAGAATAGATGTTTGACTTGCTCCCGGGCTCAGAGGAGAGCATTTTACCTGCTACCTGATGACTTCTTCCACATTATCTGAACTTTCTCAACTTGTGTCTGGAGTGAAATTCTTCAGAACTGAAAGATCATTTTACATGAACAAAAAAGGCAGGGGCACGGGGGACCCATAAGGGGCTCTGAGTGAGTCATAGCTGGTGTGAATCAGCACAGTCAGATTGCTTTTCTCCTAATTTGTAACTGAGATCCCTGTTTGAAAAAACAGGCCCTATGGGATAGGGGTGGGGGCTGTAGATCACTTTGGCAGTATGGAGCATTCAGGACAGAGAAGTCTGAATTGAAGCTTGGGGTGACAGGAAAACGCTAGCGTTCTAAAATGTCTAGAGAGGGAGATGGAGATGTGTTAAGGCAGCTCATCAAAATAAGTTTCTCCATGACATATTATGGGTATTATGAGTACCTAATAATTATTTAATTGGTGGATGAATGGACAAATGGATGAATATTGCCTAGGGCTGGCCTAGGGTAAAGGAAAGATGAGGAGATGCCCTTATCTTTGCATCTCTAGATAAGTAGGCTGGTTGGATTTTCTTTGGAAAATCTATTCTAACTTCCAGACAACTCACTAAACAAAAATTACTTGGACACTAGCTTATTTGTAAACTAGAGACTATATCCTACTCATAATAATCAATAAATGTGTATTGTGCTGTGTTCTAAGACCTGTACCTTTTTGAACCATGGGGATCCATCCATAAGAAATGCTCCCTCTTAGGTGTTAAACAGTCACCTATGCAATGCCGAGAACACAAAAGCTAAGCTGGGTTCCTGCTAGAAGATCAAGCCTCAACTGGGTTTCAAAAAAGGGAAGAGTTCACTGTGGATTGAACTTCATGGAAGAAGTTGGGGATATGAGCTTGGTGTTGAAGGATGGATTGTAATTGGATTGGCAAATGGAAAGTGAGAGGGCATTCCAAGAACAAAGACATGTGAGGAGAGCAATCTGCTTGAGCTGAGGGAGCATATTTGCAAAGGGTGGGTAGGGGGATGGAGACCAAGTTAGTAAGGATATGGAATGCCAGAGAGAAGAGTTTAGATTTTATCCAATAGACAATTGGGAGCCTCTATAGGATGCATTCGTTCTGAAGTAACGCAAAAGTGACTTTCACAAATAAAGGTTTACTTTACTTATGTAATATGATGCCCAATTTTGCCCTCAGAGCACCAGTTCTGAGCATGTTCTCTTACTTGCCACCTGATAGTCATAAGATGGCTGCTATAGATCCAGGCATCGTTTCTACACTCATGTTGGGAAGAAGGGGATAATGGTGATTGCTGCCAGCTTTCCTCTCATACCTGTCCCTTTCTAAAGGGATCAAAAGCCTTTATAAAAGGCTTTGTCAGACTTTTTGTTTTCTTTCATTGGACAGAACTGGGCCACATGCCTACCCTACGGGCAAAGGAAGCTGGGAAAGGAAGTATTGAGCTTTGCAGCCTCTCTAAGGGAGATGCCAAGGTAGAAGGGGGTTGGTAACGGTTGCTGAGTTAGTTAATATACACGAAATACAGAGCCATTGTGGTTCTTGAGCAGGAGAATGGCGTGTTGAAAGCATATATCCTAGCCAAGATTGTTCTCAGAAAAGTCTTAGAGAAAAGGAGCGTTGAGATGATTTAGATTATTGTTTAGAAAATATTTACCCTCTTCTCCCTGCCACATGGGCATATAATTCTCCACCTCACTGATGTTGGCTTTGGTCACATGATTGTCTTTGACCAGTGGAATGTGGGTGGAAATGACAGTACACTAGTTCTGAGCCTCAGCCTTAAGAAGCTTATCTTTATTATGCTTCTGCCATGGCCCTGAGAACAACATGCCTCGCTGCTAGCCCACTGGTCATAGTACAATAAGAGATACATGGAGCAGAGTCATCCTGGTCAACCCACAGACCCGCAGATTGAAGTAGAGCTACCCCAGCTGACCTATAGACCTATGAGAATAAAGATAAATGGTCATATTCCGTTCTACTGAGACTTTGTGGTCTTTTGGTACACTGATACAGTGATGGATACAATAGTCCTTACATTAAAGTGATCTCCCTAAGGTATTTGGTGGTTGTTCAAAATTCAAAATAATACTGACATAAGGCATTATACTGCACTGGCATATAAGTGACAATTGATACAGTTTTCCCTGGTAAGAAGGTAGACTAAATATCATTATCTCCATTTTACAGGCTAGAAAATAGAATATCAGAGAGGTAAAATGATCTCCTTAAGCTCATTTGGCCAGTATTTGGAAGGCCACCGCTCTTTTTTGCTCAAAGTCCATCTTTTTTCTTCTATACCAATTACTTTGGTCCCATGGATACAAAGGTGTCTGTTTTGGTTCATAATAGTATTTTCAGGTCCTAGCCTGGGACCACCATGCCTGGAATGTTGTAGACATTTAATTAATATGTTGAATAAATAAATTTATGAAGGAATGAATAAGCACTCAAATGTATCTGTAGTTAGAGGGTAAAAGCTTTCCTGATCTTTTTAAGTATAAAATAAGCAGGTACTTCCATTGTCATACCCTTCCCAGTTTTACTCTGCCAATCAAAATCCATTCCATTTCATGAGAGTTAAACTCAGCAAGCTGATTCTCACCCAAGCCCTTACCACAATTTTAGGGAAGCAAAGAAATTATGTTTGTCAGGATATTAGGTGAAGACACAGAGTCTTATTAGCATAGAGAGAATGCCATATATGGTCATTGTACTATCCTTTACAGTTTATATCATGCACGTTATTATAGCATCCAGGCAGATAGGAACAATGGGATGCTCAGTAGTTGGGCCTTGGAGATCTGCTAAATTATGTACATCGCCTGTTTATATACCAGGCAATAGTGAGATGTAAAAGGGAGTGAAAACAGGTAATGTTGGGGCAGACAAAAGGAGGGAAAAAAGACAGAGTAAAAACCCTCTTCTCTGAGGCAAGATCTCAATAATAGAGCAGATACCATTCAAAACATTTTTCTTCAGTTCTGCCACTTTACTTCTAACTAAAGTAAATCACTTTAAATCATTAAAATAAATGCTAATTAAAATAAATATTAATTACTATTAAGTGTTTTCTTCCATTTTGCTTTAATTCTAATTAAAATAAATCAGCAAAATTTGCTGTGTAACTGATATCTTCCTAGTGTGCTGAAAGCCCCACCAGGTATGGGCAAGGAGGATGAAACAAACTTGGTCAGGATGTATCTCTGGGGTAATACTGTAATGAAGTGTAGGGGGCGAGTGGTGTTGGGATCTCTGAATATAGTCAAAGGGGCTTCAGTAGCTTCCCATTATTCTTGGGTAAAGACTAAACTTTTGGCATGGTTCTCAAGGTCTTTCACAATCTGATCTTAATTTTTCTAGCCTAATTTCTTCTCTCACACTATACACTAACATTCTAACAACAAACCTTGAAATACTTTTTTTTGAAACAAAGTTATTTAATGACTTTAGTTAATTCACCTTGACATAAGAAAATCTCCCATATTGTAGATGGAATTAATTTTCCAAACGCTTCACTCCCTCCTTGTAACAGAATTGTAAATCTGTGCACTTAGTTTGTGGTACCTCCCACTAGAGGAAACAGCGTTTATTTTCCACACCATTGATGTAAGGCTTGGCAGTGTGTCTTGCTTTGGACAATGGAATGTCGGTTGATGAACGGGCAAAAGGTTTAAGTGTGCTCAGATTGTTTGGCTTGGTCTCTTGTGTTTCTGCCGTCCACCGTGAGAAGAATATCTTACAAGTGGCTTCTGGCCCCAGAATGTTGAAGATACGTGTTACATACATGAAAATTACATGAAGCCTGGAGTCTAGCCTAGCTCAGCCGAGGCTGGTGAAGAAATGCAGCCTACCCATAAACCCATGGACAAGAAGAATACATTTTGTTATTGTAAGCTACTGAATTTGAGGTTTGTTTATGATATGTAATTCTAAACCATTGGAATTTTGCTTAATAATATAGGTGGCAGGTCCAAGTTTGCCTAAATATAATAATAAAATTATTATGTAGGCCTTTTTATACTAAAAATTCTCAGTGAACACGTTGAGTATCTCCTACATGTCTGGTACTTTATTAAATCTAACATCAAGCAATGTGGACACAGAAAATGGGTTTTAGAGAAAAATATTAAACATTCTGAAATGCAATGAAATATTTTTCCCACTTGATTATTAACCCCCAAATACCTTATTTTTAACTGTGATTTTTATACATGGACCCTGATCAAAGATTTACCTTTTAGAAATCAGCTTGAACACTAATTTGATGCCCAATGAATTTGGGCACGAGCTGATCTCAGCTTATGGATAACTCATCTTGAGTTACATGACTTTCAGTTTCTTCCCAGCTACTTTTGAAGTTGTTTCTCCTTGGCTCAAAGCAAGAGGGAGAAGCAGGGTCTTTTCCAAAGGAAACAGTTGAGATCAGAAGGCTTGCCACCGAGTGCTGTCTTGATCATGGTTTATATGCTTCAACAATTTGCTTATCTGCTCTGAACTTGATGTCCCTTTCTATCAAATGGAGACATTAATAAATTTCATTGGTAGAGTAGTTGTGAAGATCAAATGCAATAATGTATGTGAAAGCACACTATAAAGTTCTTGAAAATTATAAAAGTACTATATTTCTGGCCCAACCATTCTTTCTAGGAGGAAGAAAGAAAAAAAAGATTTAACTGGTGCCTTGTCTTAAAGAGCTTTATGTATCTGGGGCTGTTTCTTCCAACTACACAAAACTGTTTTTTATCTTACCTTTCCATTTTGTTTTGATATTTTATCCTTCCCTGCCCTGATACTTAATTGCAAGAAGATGAGCTTGCTCCATTCTTCTCCCTTTCCATGATGGGAATTGTTATCTCCTGTTACTTATTCAATCTGTCTTTTGTTAGCTTTATCAGTCTCCAGATGGAGCGGGTTTATAGCTAGTTCAACAGCATTGACAGAATCTGGTATTTTAATTATCAAATCAAACCAAAACCAGTTTAATCACAGGTAATGCGTTAGAAAAATACTGGTTTTTGAAGTCTATCAGTCCTACAGTTCCGTCTTGGCTGCTTCACTTACGACATCCTAAGCCTTTCTGAGCCTCAGTTTCCTCACTTGTAAAATAGCGATAATTCCTACTTCGTGGGGTTATTTGAAGGCTTAAATGAGATCCATAAGTTGACTACTCTACATTTTGAACTTCAAGCAGAGAAATCCCATAAACACTACAAATTATAGTCTCCAGTCTGCAAAATATGGCCTCTTAATTTTTCCTTGACTTAAATTTGTTTATGATCCAAAGTATGTTTTGGGAATATTTTTGAAAAGGTCATAATTGGTTTCTTTTCAGTAGTCAGCTTTGAATTTACTCCCTACAAAGTGAAGAAGCAAAAAAGTCAGGTGGTAATGATAAATGCACTTACCTGGCCTTCTAATACAATCAACCCATAAATCTGAGGAACTCATTTAAGAAAATGCACTGTATTTGAGTACAAGTCCCCTCTCCTTAGCCAGTGGAAGTTTCCTTGGCCTTTCTTCTCCAGAACAAAAAATAAAATAAAATTTATTCACCCAAGAAAAAAAAATTGAGTTAAAAGTCTGTCTGATTAGATCTCTCAGTATAACATAACATCCTTGAAGTCATACTTTCAGTGGAAAGAACACACCTCTTTTTGTTTTCTTTACTAACATAAACCTTTTTCCAAATTAAAGCAATATCTTAATTTGAGAGAGCAAAACCTATATCAAAAGTATATTTTGTTGTTCAAGTAGTTACAAAAAGGCTAATAAGTCTATCATTATAAATCTCAGATTTCATATGAATTGAAGGAAACATAAAAAGCACCCCTTCTTCTATTTATTTTTAATTTTTGTAGTATTGCAGTAACATTGGATTATAACATTATATAACTTCCAGATGTACATCATAATGTATTTCGAATTCTGTGTAGATTACATCATGTTCACACCCCAAAGACTAATTATAATCCATCAACACACGTGTGCCTAATCGCCCCTTTCATCTTTCCCCCTCCCCTCTTCTCCTCTAGTAACCACCAATCCAATCTCTCTTGCTATTTGTTTGTTTGTCATTTTTATCTTCTACTTATGAGTGAGATCATATGGCATTTGACTTTCTCCTTCTGACTTATTTCACTTATCATAATGCCCTCAAGGTACATCCATCTTGTCACAGATGGCCGGATTTCATCATTTCTTACAGCTGAGTAGTATTCCATTGTGTATATGTACCACATTTTCTTTATCCATTCATCCCTTGATGGGCACCTAGGTTGCTTCCAAGTCTTGGCTATTGTGAATAAGGCTGCGATGAACATAGGGGTGCCTGTGTCTTTATGTATTAGTGTTTTCATGTTCTTTGGATAAATACCCAGCAGTGGAATAGCTGGATCATATGGTAGTTCTATTCTTAATTTTCTGAGGAATATCCATACTGTTTTCCATGGGGGCCGCACCAGTTTGCACTCCCACCAGCAGTGTACGAGAGTTCCCTTCTCTCCACATCCTCTCCAACACTTGCTGTTTCCTGTCTTGTTAATTATAGCCATTCTGACTGGGGTGAGGTGATATCTCATTGTAGTTTTGATTTGCCTTTCCCTGATAGTTAATGATGTTGAACATATTTTCATGTGCCTGTTTGCCACCCATATATCTTCTTTGGAGAAATCTCTGTTCAGATCTTTTGCCCATTTTTTAATTGGGTTGCTGGTTTTTTTGTTGTTGAGCTGTATGAGTTCTTTGTATATTTTGGATATTAACCCCTTATCCGATATATGGTTTGCAAATATCTTCTCCCAATTATTAGGCAGTCTTTTCATTTTGTTGTTGGTTTCCTTTGCTGTGCAGAAGCTTTTTAGTTTGATGTAGTCCCATTTGTTTATTTTTTTGGTTTCCCTTGTTAGGTCAGACACAATACTTGAAAATATGCTGCTAAGACCGATGTCAAAAAGCTTTCTGCCTATGTTTTCTTCTAGAAGTTTCATGGTTTCAGGTCTTATATTCAAGTCTTTAATCCATTTTGAGTTGATTTCTGTACATGGTGTAAGGGAATGGTCTACTTTCATTCTTTTACATGGGGCTGTCCAGTTTCCCCAACACCATTTATTGAACAGACTCTCCTTTCTCCATTGTATGCTCTTGGCTCTCTTGTTGAAAATTAGCTATCCATGGTTGTGTGGGTTTATTTCTGGGCTCTCGATTCTGTTCCATTGATCTGTGTGTCTGTTTCTGTGCCGGTACCATGCTGTTTTGGTTACTGTGGCTTTGCAGTATATTTTGAAATCAGGGAGTATGATGCCTCCAGCTTTGTTCTTTTTCCTCAGGATTGCTTTGGCTATTCGGGGTCTTTTGTTGTTCCATATAAATTTTAGGATTCTTTGTTCTACTTTGAAAAACGTTGTAACTTTGATGGGGATTGCATTGAATCTGTAGATTACTTTAGGAAGTATGGACATTTTAACTATGTTGATTCTTCCAATCCAAGTGCATGGAACATCTTTCCATTTCTTTGTGTCTTCTTCAATTTCTTTTAAGGATATTTTATAGTTTTTGGTGTACAGATCTTTAGCCTCTTTGGTTAAGTTTTTTCCTAGGTATTTTATTCTTTTAGTTGGAATTTTAAATGGGATTGTATTCTTAATTTCTCTTTCTGCTACTTCGTTGTTAGTGTATAGAAATGCAACTGATTTGGGTGTGTTTATTTTGTATCCTGCGACTTGACTGTATTCATTTATTATATCTAAAAGTTTCTTAGTGGATTCTTTGGGGTTTTCTCTATATAAAATCATGTCATCTGCAAAAGTGACAGTTTCACTTCTTCTTTTCTAATTTGTATCCCTTTTATTTCTTTTTCTTGCCTGGTTGGTCTGGCTAGGACTTCCAACACTATGTTAAATAAGAGTGGTGAAAGTGGGCATCCTTGTCTGGTTCCTGTTCTTAGAGGGATAGCTCTCAGTTTTTCTCCATTGAGAACAATATTAGCTGTGGTTTTGTCAAATATGGCCTTTATTATGTTGAGGTATTTTTCTTCTATACCCATATTATTTTATTTTTTTTCATAAATGAATGCTATATCTTGTCAAATGCTTTCTCTGCATCTATTGAGATGATCATGTGATTTTTATTCTTCATTTTGTTAATGTGGTGTATCATGTTGATTGATTTGCAGATGTTGAACCATCCCTGCATCTCTGGAATAAATCCAACTGGATCATGATGACCTTAATGTATTGTATTTTATTTGTTAGTATTTTGTTGAGGATTTTTGTATCGATGTTCATCAGTGATATTGGCTTGTAATTTTCTCTTTTCTGTGTTGTCCTTGTCTGGTTTTGGTATCAGGATAATGTTGACTTCGTAGAATGAGTTAGGAAGCCTCCCCTCCTCTTCAATTTTTTGGAGCAGTTTGAGAAGTATAGGTATTAAGTCTTCTTTGAATGTTTGGTAGAATTCACCAGGGAAGCCATCTGGTCCTGGACTATTATATTTTGGGAGTTTTTGATTACTGTTTCGATCTCCTTACTGGTGATTGCTCTATTCAAATTCTCTACTTCTTGATCCAGTTTTGGAAGGTTGTATGATTCTAAGAATTTATCCATTTCTTCTAGATTATCCAATTTGTTGGTGTATAGCTTTTCATAGTGTTCTCTTATAATCTTTTGTATTTCTGAAGTGTCTGTTGTATTCCTTCTCTTTCATTTCTGATTTTGTTTATTTGGGCCTTCTCTCTTTTTTTCTTGGTGAGTGTAGATAAAGGTCTGTCAATTTTGTTTATCTTTTCAAAGAACTAGCTCTTGGTTTTATTAATTTTTTTCTATTTTTTTTAGTCTCTATTTCATTTATTTCTGCTCTCATTTTTATTATTTCCTTCCTTCTGCTGATTTGGAGCTTTGTTTGTTCTTCCTTTTTCAGATCCTTAGGTGCACTGTTGTTTATTTGGGATTTTTCTTGTTTGTTGAGGTAGGCCTGAATTGCTATAAACTTCCTTCTTTTCCTCTTAGAACTGCTTTTGCTGTATCCCACAGATTTTGGCATGTCGTATTTTCATTTTCATTTGTCTCCAGGTATTCTTTTATTCCTCCTTTGATTTCTTCATTGACCCAATTGTTGTTCAGTAGCATGTTGTTTAATCTCCACATTTTTGTGGCTTTTCTGATTTTCTTCCTGTGGTTGATTTCTAGTTTCATACCTTTGTGGTCATGAAAGATGCTTGGTATTATTTCAATCTTCTTAAATTTATTGAGACTTGTTTGGTGGCCTAATATGTGATCAGTCCTGGAGAATGTTCCATGTGCATTTGATAAGAATCTGTATTCTTCGGTTTTTGGATGGAATGTTCTATATATAGCTACCAAGTCCATCTGATCTAATGTGTCATTTAAGGCTATGTTTCCTTAGTGATCTTCTGTTTGGATGATCTATCCATTGATGTAAGTGGAGTGTTAAAGTCCTCTACTGTTATTCTGTTACTGTCTATATCTCCTTTTAAGTCTGTTAATTGCTTTATATATTTAGGTGCTCCTATGTTGGGTGCATAGAATTTACAAGTATTATGTCTTCTTGTCAGATTGTTCCCTTTATCATTATGTAGTGCCCTTCTTTGTCTCTTATTACAGTTTTTGTTCTAACGTCTATTTTTTCTGATATAAGTATTGCTACTCCTGCTTTGTTTTCTTTGCCATTTGCTGGAGTGTCTTTTTCCCTCCTTTCACTTTCAGTTTGTGAGTGTCATTAGGTCTGAATTGTGTCTCTTGTATACAGCATATATATGGGTCTTGTCTTTTGTTTCCAATCCGCCACCCTATGCCTTTTGATTGGAGCATTTAGTCCATTGACATTTAAAGTCGGTATTGACAAAAATGTATTTATTGCCATTTTGTTACTTTTTTCTTTCTGAGTGTTTTAGTAATTCTCCTTTGTTCCTTTCTTCTTCTCTTGCTCTCTTCCCTTGTGGTTTGGTGGCTTTCTTTAGTAATATGTTGATTTCTTTCCTCTTATTTGTTTGCTTATTATAAGTTTCTGGTTTGTGATTAAAATGAGGTTCCTATATAATTGTCTCTTTAGCTTGACCTCTTTCTAAAATCTCTACTCTTTTGGGGTTGGCCCTGTGGCCGAGTGGTTAAGTTCACATGCTCCGCTGCAGGTGGTCCAGTGTTTCGTTGGTTCGAATCCTGGGCGCGGACATGGCACTGCTCATCAAACTACGCTGAGGCAGCGTCCCACATGCCACAACTGGAAGGACCCACAACTAAGAATCTACAACTATGTACCGGGGAGCTTTGGGGAGAAAAAGGAAAAAATAAAATCTTTAAAAAAAAAACTCTACTCTTTTACTCCCATCCTCCCACACTTTATGTTTTTAAAATCATATCTAATCTCTTGTCTTTTGTGTGTCTATCCATTACCCTCTTATCATTGAAATAGGTAATTTTAGTACTTTTGTCTTTTAACTTACATAGTATCTTCATAGGTGGGTAATTTGCTACCTTACTATAGTTTTGCCTTTACCAAGTGATTTTATTGCCTGGTTTTTGTTGGGTTTGTTTTGATAACTTTCTTATCCCTATTTGTCATCTTCTCCTTCCCACTTAAATAAGCCCCTTCAGCATTTCTTGTAGAACTGGTTTCTTGGTGATAAACTCCTTTAATTTTTGCTTGTCTGGGAACCTCTTTATTTCTCCTTTCATATTGAATGATAACCTTGCTGGATAGAGTATTCTTGGCTTTAGGTATTTTCCTTTCAGCACTTTAAACATGTCATGCCACTCTCTTCTAGCCTGTAGGGTTTTGGCTGAGAAGTCCGCCGATAGCCCCATGGGCTTTCCTTTGTATGTCACTTGTTGCCTTTCTCTTGCTGTTTTTAGGATTCTCTTTTTATCTTTAATTTTGGACATTTTATTTATAATGTGTCTCAGTGTGGGCCTATTTGTGATCATCTTCTTTGGTGCTCTCTGTGCTTCCTGTACTTGGATGTCTGGTTCCTTCCTTAGGTTAGGAAAGTTTTCAGCTATTATTTCTTCAAGTAGATTCTCTGCTCCTTTGTTTTGCTCTTCTCCTTCTGGGACACCTATAATACGAATGTTAGTGCATTTGATATTGTCCCAGAGTTCCCTTAGACTGTTCTCATTCTAACACTTCTTTCTTTTTTCTGTTCAACTTGGATGATTCCCTCTAGTCTTTCTTCCAGCTTGCTGATCCATTCTTCTGTATCATCTACTCTGCTATTGAGTCCCTCTAGTGAATTTTTCATTTCCAGTATTGTATTCCTCATTTCTGATTGGTTCCTTTTTATATTTTCCAATTCTTTGTTGACATTCTCAGTGTGTTCATTCAGTCGTCTCCCAAGATCAGTGAGCATCCTTATGAGTTTTTGCTTGAACTCTTTGTCAGGTAGATTGCTCTTTTCTGTTTCATTTAGTTCTTTTTATGGGGTTTTGTCTTGTTTCCTTGCTTGGAATGTGTTCCTTTACCTCCTCATTATGCCTCTTTCTCTGTACTTATGTCTATGTATTAGGTGAGTCAGCTATGTCTCCTGATCTTGGAGAAGTGGCCTTATGTAAGAGATGCCTTTTGAGGTGCAGCAGTGTGCTTCCCTCTTGTCACCAGTCCAAATGATCCAGGAGTGACTCCTGTGTGCGCTGTGTTCTTCTGCTGTGGCAGGGTTACTCCTACTGCAGATACCCAAGGTGTCTAGTCTTTTCCTCCCTGGCAGGCTGTTTGCAAATTGGGTTCAGGGAGCCCCAACACAGGTGGCTACAATTTCTAATAGCACACTACTGATGCAGTTTTCCTAATAATTGGGTGGGTACCCGGTGTAGCTGGTAGCTAGGCTCAGGGGCTTATGATTGCTGTAGTGCTCAGCCTGTAAGGCTGTTGTCAACTCTTTTAGGATTGCAGCTGAGTGGGGCTCGCCCCAGGCATGGGAGCACCCAATTGTTTCAGGCTTTGGTAGGGGGGCGATCCTCTTTGTGGCTGTTTGTGAAGCACAGGTCTTCTGCCAGTGATAAGCCCCACCACATGTGGTCCACACACTGTCAACACAGCCCTGGTCCATGCACACTTCCTGACCCCTTGGAGTGTACCTGGTCATACCACTGTAGAGGCCCCCACCTCTACACCAACATCCCCCACAGTTCACCTGGTCCTCACACAGGCCCTGCCCCACAGAGGCAGACACACTCACCTGCCTGTAGAGGATCAAGGCACCTAGTCTATGCACACTGACAAGTAGCCTGAGGGCTTGCTGTTGGGTGGGGCTGGTGCCTAGGGCGGGCTGCCTGCCCCAGCTGAACTGGATTAAATCTGTGCTCTAGTGGGTGTGGCCAACCCCCCTGGTTTTAAGGCCAGGGCAAGAACTTCACTGGCGTCTGCCAGCGTCTGTGTCAGCATGCCTGTACTAGGTCACAACAATAGCCCCCACCAGTGTCTCAGTCTCTGGTGAGGTCTCACCTCTCACCGAGAAGCACCCAGAGCCTACCAGGTGAGTCTCTTTCCACTGACGGACTGTGCAGCTTTCTTTTTGGAGATTTTAGGTTGCTCTTTGAGATGGGTGAATTTGTGCATGGGCCCTTTAAGACCTGGGTTTTTTCAGCTTTCATCTGATAGCTTTTCTGGGGGTATTCCCTGCTGCACTTAAGAGCCAGAGAAGCCAAATAGTGGGACCCTTGTCTCAGTTGTCCTGAGTCTGAAGGGTGCTTATAGTGGTAATAGGCCCCCACTAATGTCCCCACTTCTCCAGGGAGGGCTGCATACCTTAGAGTGGTTCTCCCCTGGCCGGCTGTGAAGGTCCGCTGGTCGCGAAGGTGGCTTTTTTCTCTCCAGAAGGAGTTTTTGCCTGTTCTGCCTCAGTCAGGACTGTCCCTTGTTGTGAGGGTTCTTTTTATCCAGTTGTCAGTTTTATCTCCAGGGTAATTTTTCCAAAAATAGTTGTAACCTGGTTGTGATTGTGGGAGAAGGTGAGTTCAAAGTCTGCCTATGCCACTATCTTGAGATAGTCCCCCTCCCCTTTTAAACAACTAAGGGACCATGCTTAGCACAGTTTGTGGAATCTTACAGATGCTCAACAGATATTTCAGGCCTATGTAATGGTAGCAATTATTCATACTAAGACTTTTGTACTAATTCACTTACATCCATAGTTCTAAATTCTAAAATTTGAGATTTTAGAGCCTATTTATTAATAGAGGCCCAGGGACAACATGGATGGGTTGGTTTGACTTGATTTCTGAGACCAGACCCTCTTAATGTATCATTATAAAGTTAACTTTCCACTAGCCACCTGATTTTGTTGTATACTCTTTAAAAAGGCCCCTGCCCTCCTCTTCACCTTAGAGCCTCCCCAACTCCACTCCTCAGGTGGATTTGGTTGTTCCTTCCCCAATGTCCCCATAGAACTTCTACACTCTGCACTATGGCACCCCAGTGCTATATTGTAAGTACTTAGTTACACCTTTCTCTCTCTCAGTAGTCAAGCACCTCCTCCAGGACAGCTGCAGGCTTTGTTCACCAGTGTTTCCACAGCACTTAACACATGGCAGGCACAGAGTAGGCATTCAATATTTGAATTGAGATTGTTGAATGAATGGATGGAAGAGTGAGTGAATCTCAAGGGGTTTGAAGCTTCATTGCTTTTCATTAGATTCCTCTGATTTCCTCACGTCCTCTGAACTATCTTGCTGGCATCTAGAACCCATTAAAAACTGGGGAAGAAGGAAAAGATTCAAGGAGCAAGAGTCAGCTATCTTCCTACACCTCACAATGTTAGAAAAGGCCTTGTAAACCCAACAGTTATCTTTTTCCTCTACTACCCACTCAAGGAATGTGTGAGACAGTGCAGTTCCAACTGCTGAGGAGAGACACTGGTGATTTCTGCCATGCCATGGGGGCCACGTATGAGTTGGGCAAAGATCAGAATACAAAACTAGAAATCCTTCAGATGTAGGATTAGAAATAGAATAGTGATTCAGAGATTGTTCACACCACTGTTCCCTGCTTGCTGCAGTCAATCAAGAATCCATTTTATGTTATTTCAACATGATGTTACTTGGTTTACTCAGCTGCATACCTAACAGTTTTTGATTAAACACATGATCTTGGATTCAGAGAGTGTTGTCTCATTCACTTCGTACACAGATCTCCCCTTTGCAAATAACCCTCTAAGCACCTCCCTACGGAAGCACTTCTCATTTGAAAGAAAATGTAACCCAGCTTTATAAGAAAAGAAACATTTCCATTCTAATTGCTTGTATTGTCCATTTTTCAGTTATGATTCTCTTTGTAGAGTGCAGTTTCCAGAAGGTGAACGCAGTGCTCTTCTACATACGTTTTCAAAGTGGTTTTTTTTTTGGTTTCAATGACAATTTGTTGGTTATTTTTATAGTAAGCTAGGGAGTGTGGTGTTGACTGTAGCTGTTACCCTCTGTTCTTTCAGTTGGCAACACAGATTCACCAGGGATCACCTACCCTGTTTACCCTCAAGCCCACAGTTGGAGAAAACTGCTTTTATGGTTACAGCTATTCAACTGCAATTAAGAGGGCACCTGAGAATTGCAAACTCTTTAGTCCATTAATTGGTGCAGTGTTAGTGACTACGAATAAAGGTTTCCAATATCGTTTTAATTACTTAAATTCAATTTATCCTCCAACAGGATTGGCTGGATTCTTTCCAAGATTTTGTAGTTCTAGAATCCCAATGACTTTACCTTGGAGAATGTCCTGGGTTATATTTTGGTGGCTAACAGCATCTATTATGTTCAAAAGTTTTCATTTACTGCCTTTATTTTAGGATCGTTCTACGTTACATTTTTTTCTGTGGACCTTTGATACCTATTTACAAGATTATGTGTTAGAAAGCATTAATGGGGATGGAATGAAAGTCTTTGATTAACAGGGTATGTACTAGTGTCAGTTATCTATCACTACAGTAATGCTGCATAACAAGCATCCTCAGTGACATACAACAATATACACTTATTTAGTTGATCCAGTTAGGGCTCACTCCTGTGTCTGTAGTCAGCTGCCAGTTGACCAAGGCAGCTTTCTTGATATTGGTTGGACTTGCTCAGATATCTTTCAGTATGCTAGCTGTCAGCTGATCTAAGATGGCCTTGGCTGGGAAGACAGGAGCACATCAGCTCTGTTCCATGTGTCTGATTCTCCAACAGACTAGTCCAAGAATGTTCTCATAGCAGTGGCAAAGGATAGGAGCAAGCAAGCCTACTCACACAATCACTTCTCAAGCCTCTGCTTCCATCATGTTTGCTAACATCTGACTGGCCAAAGCAAGTCAAAGAGATTAGGAGTGGGTGGGCACTGCAAAATTATAGGCAGAGAACACAGAAATAGATTGAGAACTGGAGCCAATTCCTGCATTCAGTCTACCACAGAATCTTCCATTCTCATCCTGTATGAAGCCTGTTTCTACTTTCCGTAGATCATGCATGCCTTCCACCTTGCTTTCCCCTCACAGATTTAAATAGCTTGCCCCCTTTTGTGAGCATGGGCTCGTTTTCCTTGTTTCCTTCACCCAATTTCCTATCTCTGTTTTCCTTTTCCTAGCTTCCTTTCTCTTCAGTCTTTACCTTGTTTTCCTTACCCCAGCCCCTCTCCCCTTCCTACAGAGAAATTAAAAACAAATCTAAAATTCTTGTGCACATAGATGATTGTTTGAAAGGAGTACTTTTCTTTTGGTCCCTGGAGAACTCGTTGCTGATTATTAACTCCTTAGAGAAAGAAATGCTGAAACCTCTGTTTCTCCAGAAACTTAGCAGTGTGGGTGGTTCTGCTGTGGGCAGGAGGAGATAGTCAGACTTAAGTTGTCCTGAAAGGAAAACAAAAACTAAAACCTCCATGAACTGAACACAAAAGCAAAACCTGAATAGATTTCCCAACATTCTTTTGAAGTTTTCTCCCAAATTTACCAACTGGAAATTTGAACTGGGCTTTTCTTTTTAATTAAGGGTTTAGAATAGACGTAGATGCAGGTGGTATTTTGGTTGGTAGTATGTGGTGATAATCATTGTTGCCATAGCGACCCAGAAAGTGTTCAACAGAATATCACTTCATGTTGCAACTTCAAATAAAGACTATAAAAGTTCTATGCTTCTCATATAGATTTAATTTAAAGGAAAAAGAGTCTGCTATATTCAGGCTGGAATCTGTTTCTTAATCTGTCCCTGAAAATATGGCTCAGTGTTCAAAACAGGTCAATTCAGGGGTAAGTAAATTTCCCTAATAGATTTAAACTGAGTTCAGCTAGCTCCTTCCACAGGCTTGGCTTACATTACACTAATTGGATAACAACTTAGCAAAGTGAGATATATTAAGGTGATTTATTACAGTAAACATTTAATGATGCTTCAGGCTTCTGACTGGTTTCAGAGAAAGGAGCCTTGCCTATATATAAAGCTCGTACAATATGCCAATCTTTGATTCAGAAAAAAAATCTGTAAAAGCTTCACACACGCTAACATGTATTTCAAGAAGGCTCAAAGGCATTTTCTCAAATTCTGCTTCCATTAATCTGCCCTGGAACAGTCTAGTCTGGGTTCTATGTGGTTAATTCAGTGTGAAATGGCAATTCCACTTCTCAAAATGTATTATGTTTAAGACAGTGGAGGGTTTGATGTGATTCCCCAGCCTTCTGACCCAAGCCTACTTTTCTGGATATTACTTTTCTGGATATTAGATTTCTTTTCTACCTTGTTGTCTGTTTCAGTGGATCATTTCCCTATCAATTAGACCCTTTGAGCCTAAATTTCCTCATCTGCAAAAGTGAGGCTGTAATACTCACCTCCCAGTGTTGTGGTGAGAAATGAAGATCAGTGTAGATGAAAGTAATCAATAAGTTCTTAAATGCCATGCAGATCTGAGGTCTTATCATAAACAGGAATGTTCTGATAAGCATTGGGAAAACTCAGATTTCCCCCAACGAACTTTGGTCAATGGTATGAATCATTGGTGAGGGCTGCATTATTGAACAACAAAGATAAAGAGTGAGATCTGATTTGTTTTCCATTTTCATGGCATGGACTTTGAGGCCTCCACAGGTAGATGTAGTCTCTAACAAGATTTAATTTTCACGTTTTCTAAGTTAGCTCAAAACTCCAGGGACAGGAAGAAATGAACTTGCTTAACTAAGAATCTGAGGTTGCGTCAAGGGCTTTTATCTTTTTTTTTTAATTAAAATTTTTTAATTGAAGTATAATTGATATACATTATATTAGTTTCAGGTATATGACATAATGATCTGATATTTGTATATATTGTGAAATGATCACTACAAAAAGTCTAGTTAAATCCACCATCATACATAGTTACAATTTTTTTCTTGCGAGAACTTTTAAAATCTACTCTTAGCATCTTTCAAATATACAATACAATATTAGTAACTATAGTCACTATGCTGTACCTTAGATCCCCAAGATTTATTTTATAATTGGAAGTTTGTACCTTTTGACTACCTTCACTCAGTTCTCCCGCCCCCATCCCCTGCCCTGGCAACCACCAATCTGTTCTCTGTATCTATGAGTTTGTTTTTTGTTATTTTCTTTTTTGTTAGATTCCACATATAAGTGAGATCATACAGTATTTGTCTTTATCTGTTTGACTTCATTTAGCAAAATGCCCTCAAGTTCCATCCAGGTTGTTGCAAATGGCAAGACTTCCTTTTTTACGGCTGAATAACATTCCACTGTATATATATACCACATTTTCTTTATGTGTTCATCCATTCATGGACATTTAGGTTGTTTCTATATCTTGGGTATTGTATATAATGCTGTTTGTTTACATATAATTATTGTATCTAATGTTTGTTTCCTTTGGGTAAATACTCAGAAGTGGAATTGCTGGATCATATGGTTGTTCTATTTTCAATCTTTTGAGGAAACTCCATACTGTTTTCCATAGTGGCTGCACCAATTTACATGCCCACCAACAGTATGCAAGGGTTTATTCTTCACAGCCTCACCAACATTTGTCACTTGTCTTTTTGATGATAGCCATTCTAATAGGTGTGAAGCGATGTCTCATTGTGGTTTTGATTTGCATTTCCCTTATGGTTAGTGATGTTGAGCATCTTTTCATGTACCTGTCGGCCATCTGTATGTCTTCTTTGGAAAAATGTCTTTTCAGATTCTCTGCCCATTTAATTGGATTGTTTGCTTTTTTGCTACTGAGTTGTATGAATTCTTCCTGTTTTTGGATATTAACCCCTTATCAGATATATGATTTGCAAATATTTTCTCCTGCTCAGTAGGTTGCCTTTTCATTTTGTTAATGGTTTCTTTTTCTGTGCAGAAGCTCTTTAGTTTGATGTAGTTCCACTTGTTTGTTTTTGCTTTCAGTGTCCGATCCAAAAAATCATCACCAAGACTAATGTCAAGGAGCTTACTATTTATGTTTTCTTCAAGGAATTTTATGGTTTCGGGTCTTATATGTAAGTGTCTAATCCATTTTGAGTTAATTTTTGTATGGTGTAACATAGTGGTCCAGTTTAATTCTTTTGCATGTGGTTGTCCAGTTTTCCCAACTCTGTTTATTGAAGAGACTGTCCTTTCCCCATTGTATATTCTTGGCTCCTTTGTCATAAATGAATTGAGTATATATCTCTGAGTTTATTACTGGGCTCTCTGTTCTGTTCCATTGATCTACGTGTCTGTTTTTATGCCAATAATGTTTTTGATTAATATACTTTGATTACTGTTTTGATTAATAGCTTTGTAATATAGTTTGAAATCAGGAAGCATGATGCCTCCTACTCTGTTCTTTCTCAAGATTTCTTTATCTATTCGGGGTCATTTGTGGTTCCATACAAACTTTAGGATTGTTTGTTCTATTTCTGTGAAAACTGCCATTGGAATTTTGATAGGGATTGCATTGAATCTGTAAATGGCTTTGGGTAGTTTGATATTTTAACAATGTTAATTCTTCCGATATGTGAGCACAGGATATCTTTCTGTTTTTTTGTATCTTCAATTTTTTTCATCAATGTCTTATAGTTTTCAGTAATAGGTCTTTCACCTCGTTGTTAAATGTATTCCTGGATATTTTATTCCTTTTGATGCAATTGTAAATGGGATTGTTTTCTTAATTTCTTTCTCTGATGCATTTCTATACACTAATAATGATGTAACAGATTTTTGTATATTCATTTGGTAACTTGTGACTTCACTGAATTTGTCTTAGTTCTAACAGTTTTTTGGTGGAGTATTTAGGGTTTTTTATATATAGTATCATGTCATCTGCAAATAGTGACTGTTTTATTTCTTTCTTTCCAATGTGGATGCCTTTTTGAGGGGTTTTAAAATGAGGGACTGGATAGTGTTTCCACTATCCTTTTGAGATTATAACATCTTTTCAGTTTGCTTAATTTCTCACACTAACTTTGAAAAGGGGCTGCATGGCATATAGTTATTTACCTTGAAATTAAAGTGAGCTCAAAGTAATTTTGATTTGAGAGGTTCTTAGAATTTGTCACATCCCTCCAGAGCTCAAAGCATCACCAAAACAGGAATTGAGCTTATTTGTCTGGAGATGGGAATAGGACTCACTGGTTAGTGACCAGCGGGGTTTGGAGTGATTGGCTGTATCTACCAATGGATGACGGGGATGCTTGTGTGCCACTTCCTGGTCTCTGTTCAAGTGGAACAAACAGAGCTGATCCAACTGATGAACAAATGGTTATATTACTTCCTGTTGAAAGGATTTCAGTTCCTAGGTGTCTGGTAGAAAAATATCTTCATCATTTGACCTGGCTTTATTTACAATTACATTATTATTATTATTATTAGTAGTAGTATGTTAAATCAAAAAATAACTCCTTGTGTAATTGCAAATTAGATTAATGAACAGGTTATAGAAAAGGATGCATTTTTGCTTCTATTTTGATGTCAGGGTGATCTAGCATAGCTTGAGAGATTTCAAAAGGCATCTGCACCCTGTATGTGTACTTTATATAATGTTCAAAGTAGGTAATACAGAGCTGTATTCAATATGGTAGCCACTAGCAACATGTGGATATTTAAATTTAAAATCACTTAAAATAAAAAATGCACTTCCTTAGTCACACTAGCCATATTTGAAGTGCTCAGTACTCAGCTGTGGCCAATGGCTACGGGGTTGAATAGGGCAGAATCAAAACATTTCTGCCATCACAGATAGTTCTATTGGATAGTGCTTGTATAGAGAAAGATAGAAATATTTTTCCCCATTAAACAAGATGTGAGTATCCTAGGAAAAATGTCAAGAGCCTTTAATATTTTATGTCCTTAGAGAGAAACATAAAATATTCTATTTACTTGCTTTAAAATTAGGAATATGAGTCATAAAACTTTATTGAATAGCTACAACAAATTGTAAAACCTGAAAATAATTTATTAGTGTGCAGAGGGAGAGAAATCGGGGACAGTAAGAGAGGGACAGAAGCAAACTCAGTCATCTAGGTACCCACACACGGACGCACTGGGACAGATAGGGAAGGAGAAGGATCTATAAACATCGAGGCTCTGAAACAAAAGGGATAAGAAAGGTGAAGGACGGGGAGGGGAGGAGAAGCAGAGGAATCAGAGGAAAAGACCCAGATTTCATCCACTCTGAGGTGAGTGTTCCCTGGAAGTCACAGATCAGAGCTCAGTGTTGCTGACGATTTGCACCATTTTATCTTCTGCCCTATGACTTACTTGTTGATGGTTCCCTGTGCCCAGCATTTGAAATACTCTCAATGGGCTCCTTGAAATGAGTGTTTTCAACCTGGACTGTAGAGTCCTAGAGTGAAGGTTCTTAGCCTGTGGTTCCCAGGGCAGCAGCAGCAGCAGCAGCAGCAGCAGCAGCAGCAGCAATGAGAACTTGTTAGAGATGCAAATTCTCAGGCCCCACTCACCCACTCAGTGAATCAGAAACTCTGGGGGTGTGTCTCTGTCCTCTCTTTCATCTTCATGCTCAAGTGTGAGAACGACTGTTGCAGAGTTACAGATGAGAATGGGAGGGTCTATAAACTCCTTGAATTTTTCCCCCGAGGGAGGTTTCCTAGCTTTCCGCAAGTTCTCAAATCTGTGATCCTGCTACCCCCTAGAAGCTAAAAACATCCCCTTATGTTCTACATTATGATGAGCAGATCCTTGTGGCAGAGTAAAGTTTATTCTTTTGTGCTCTGCACTTTAGCCACAGCAAACAGGTAATGACCTGAGAGGTCAGATGAAATCAAGCTGAGAACCAGCTCAAGTTCAGGTCTGACTGATTTCTCTCCTTTTTAAGGAATTTAACCTGACTTCTACTCTCTAAAAACTGACTTTAGAGACTAGTGATAAAGAGGTTTTAGAGTCTTAGGCTGCCTGTCTTAGGGATTAGAATAGGGCAGACTTCAAAGAAGGAAAGATCTTCCTTTGCCTCCATACCTTACCTCAAGGACGCACAGAGGCATTCGAAGGATCTAAATGAGAAATCCAAACTTCTCCACCTGGCATATTGTATTACTTGCCTTGGGTGGATGGGGGTTTTCTAGGTGTACTTAGTTAACATCTATTAAGCAAGGCCATTTATTAAGTACTGCACCCTATGGGACCTGAATACACGGTAATTGATGACAGCAGAGGCGGTGTCCTTACCAGTTGGTGCAGTTTCAGGGTGGCCTGGTGTTCTATTGACTCCATGGTGGTCTGAAGCCTGTGGAGATTTTGTGCTTGAGGATGTAATGCCTAATAGTGATTTCTCGGTTTTCAATTTAGAGAGTGATTGGATACACTGGTGGTTTAAGCAACTGTTGTAATGGTGACTTATCCAGTTCAACATTAATCCCAGCCCTGTGGGACTTCACATCTTCAAAGGAGTACTTAATCAGTATATATGGGATTAGAACCGGCTAAATGTAAGGACTGGGTTCTGCATATGACCAAGTATAGAGAGTTATTACCAAGCAGAAGAAATGATGTCATTTTCTTATTTTAGCAATTTGTCTAGCATTGTAATAGCTAACACACATCTAGAACTATTCTAATAGATAATATTTATTGATTATTCAGTGTGTCAAGCATTGTGCTCAGTACTATACAAATTTTTTTAAAATAAATCCTCACACCAACCCCCTAAATTAGATACATTGTTGTTCTTAGTTTATTGATGATGACATTGAGTTTAGAGAAGTTCAGTAACTTTACCTCTGTCACATAGTGTATTTGTCAGTATAGGCCAAAAGCTGTAACAAACAACCTCAATATGTCCATGGTCTTAAAGTTTATTTCTTGCTCACATCTAGTCCCATGCAGGTTAGCGGGGTGAGAGGAATGAGAGAAATGGAGTTCTGTTCCTTGCAGCTATTCAGGGTTCCTTCCCTCTTGTGTCCCCACCTTTCTCTGGGTCTTGGAAGGCTTTCATGGGCAGGGCCTGGAATGGCACACATCACTGCTATTCCAGAACTCAGTCACAGGACCACATGGGTCTACAATGGAGGCTGAGAATTGTATTCCAGATCTGGGACTCAGAAAGAAGAGAGCAAGGATACTGTTGAGCACTGGTAGCTTGTAAACAGCAGAGCAGGGGCCCGAACCCACAGTTATCTAACTTGAAAGCCTTCTTCATTATGGAGGCAAAACTAACATTTTGCCCTGCCTCCCTTATTTATATTTACACATGTCCACCATGTTTCACAGTTAGGGGGGAAAAGCACTTTGTACCCTGCAATAAACCAAAAATAATAAGATTACCTGTCTAGTTCTGATACCCTCAGCGAATGACATCTTGCACATTTCCTATAAGGCTGGACTCAAGTGGTCAAAAAAACTTTGGTCCTGATTTTAGGAATGCTGGTTTCTGAAGAAATGGCACAGCCTTTGTGGATTTGATAATCACATGAGAAAGTTGCTGTTTTTCTACCATGAACAGACCAATGACAGTCTTACTTTTTGTTGTGTCAAACACACACACACACACACACACACACACACACTTTCAAAACATTCCTTCTGAAGTCTGACTCCCTTGTATTTTATTGCAAGTAAATTTCTTTTATTTGCTAAATGCTTTTGTCTTTCAGCTTTTGTTGATATCACACTAGTTCACACTTTCAAATTTATTTCTTCTCTTGACAAATTTTCCAAGTATTTCACTTCATGCAATAGTTGTGTTTCTAAAAAGTTCAGCATAAAACAAATTATTTTCAGGTTGAATCAGTTTATAATACAGTGGAGGAGCTTGCTGTTTAAAGAAAAGCTCTTCATATTTTCCTTTGCTGAGTAAATGGCACCAGCACTTTAATCAACTGAATAGTTCCTACATAAATTGTAAATTATTAACAGCAAGGATTTCAAATTCAAATGCCTTCATGGATCTTGTGCTTAGTATGTGAAGTAGCTACATGTAAGGCAATATGGAGTGGTAGGGACTATGGGTAACTGGAAAATACATGCCCCACCTAAAGGTGTACTAAGTCAAAATTATTAAAATCACTGTTCCAGTTAGGAGAAAATGTGCATGTTGGCTGAATGGAGCCAATACACTTACATGTAATGTCGTGGGATGTAATTTTCATCCATTTTCTAAGGCCAAAATAAATATTCCATAAGACATAATAACCTGAACTATCAATAGAATGACCAAATTACTGTTTAAAAAAACTTCTAGATAGGAATTTGCCACCCTTTAATAATCAATATGTACCTTATAGTGACTACCTGTATTTCTTTCTTTAAAATGTGTCCCCTTTACCCAACACTTAACTTTTATGAAACAAATATTTAAAGCATTTGAAACATGGGGTCTGGAACAAGACCCATCATCCTAATCCTTACACTTTCTCAGGAACTAATCCATTCTTGTAATACTTCCTGCAAGTTGGGTGGAGTGGTCAGCCTCCTGTGGTGAGAGCATAGTTGAACCACGTGTAAATGGCAATATTCAAACACTTTTTTTCCCACTCATAAAACCAGCAATTTCATGTGGTTCATGTAATGAAGATTCTAGTATTCACAGAAAGCTTTGAAAATATGTATTCTTCTTTCTGCCCAGAAGTTACTGGCTTAAAATTCATTAGCCTAAATTTAAGAAATACAAACAGATCTACAAGTTAGAAAGAAAGGACGTATTGCTATTCTCATCTTTAACTCTGAAATTTTGTCATTTGCATAAATAACATGATTGTAGTTGAGAACCAGGTCACTGAAGCCTGGGTACACAGCATGAAGTAATTGATATGGCAAATGTTGTTTCCTCTATCCCAATGGTAGAGGCCAGATAGCCTTACTTTGCCTTTAAATGGGAAACTTTACAAACACCTTTATCATTTTGCCACAGGGTTATGAAAACTTGCCTCCTAGTGGCAGAACATTCTTCGAGACTTAGAAGGTACAAACTACTTTCCGTTAGATAAGTCCACCACCACATCAATCAATTTCTAGTTAATGGAGAGGTGGAGATAATGGTGTCACACAACCTAATCAGAGTGGTGGATCATATACGGTGCAGAGAATGGAAAATTAAAAAAAAAAAATTCCAGAGTTGATAAGCTCTGCTAAATTCTTCGGAGTTCAGCAAATGGGAAAAACAAAATATTACTAATTGGAATAAGTCAAATAGCTTTAACAGTACCCACCGTAAAACATGTGTGATTCTGAGTTCTGGAGAACACATAAACCCCACTTGGGGGAACTGGCTGCCGTCACTGAGCTATGTTGAAAAGACATAAATTTGAGTAGGTAGCGACACAGGCTCCTGTTCTAGAAAAAATTAAAGCAGAGTGCACATACGCATACGCCATGACTTCAGAGGTCTAAGTGGATATCAATCAGGTCTACTTGACCTTTTGGTGAAACCAGTAGGGAGATCAGACCAGTGACCCCTGGAGTTCTAAATCTGGTGTATCCTGGAAGCTCAGATTTTGAGAAAGAGCTGTTAGTATGTTGCTGGTCTTGGGTCCCTATGAGAAGGAACATAGGGGTATACCATAACGTTTCAGTTAGATATTTCCATTCTGGGTTAGGCAATGCAGGACTGTCCTCACACAAGGTTAACCAGGCCCAGATGGCTTACATGACCAAGAGGAAATGATATACACAGGAATTGGCTAAGTCTGTCTCCATAGAGGTTTGTGCCTTCCAGAAAAGTGCCAGATAATATGTAAATGGAGAGCATTGGAGCCTCCCATGTCTTACTCCCCCAGCCCCAAATGACATTGGCTCTGATATAGCAAAAGCAAGTATAGTTTACTGATGAGGCAGCGAGTATCTTCAGCATGTTTTTGAAAGGCAGTGGCTGCTTAATAATTTGATGCCCCCAGACAGATGGGAAGACAAGAAAACCAGATCAGTGGACAGTAATCCTGTTCTGTGAAGGAACCGGTTAAGAGGAAATCATAACACTGTGACCTACAGATATCTGGGCTGTCACAATGGGTTTGATAGAATGACTGGAACCTGAAAAACCCAGGGACGAATTATTAGGAGAAACTCTTACTGGGGCAAGGACTATGCTGAACCATGAATAGCTAACTGGCATGCTAAACTTATAATACAGCAGGTTACTGTACTCGAAACTAAGGCCATCACTTTGGCTCACAGGAATGCTTATGTGTTCTTCCTTACCTGACAGGTCATCAACAATCAGGATAAGAGGATGTTTCATGGTTTGGCTCTGGGTTCAGCATCACGTGGTTCTAATACTGAAAAATTAATAGGTGCATGACTGGAAGGTGTCCTGCATGCCAATAGACCTGACCCAATGTAAAGCATCAGTATGACGATATATTGACTTGAGAAGGACAGGATTGGCAGGTAAATCACACAAGTACTGTGTGGCTATCAGTGGAATCTAACCACAGTAGACATCTTTTCCATCTGAGAGGCTCCAGCTCATGCAACTGTGGAAGCTGTAAATCCCAAATCAACTATGCTCCTATTCTCTTTGCATTCCCTTTGTCCAACAATAATCTATGTGCTTCTCTCTGCCTTTCTCTGTGCTCCAGGGAGGCTGAGCTCTTTGAACTGTACCACCCACCCTTCCTTGCTGGCTGGCTCCTGCCAAAGAGAGGCCCCCACAGGAGATTGAGAAGTGGGAGAGGAAAGTGGTCTGGCCTAGCTCACTTGCTTATTTGAAATCTGAAGAGTGTACTTGCATTTACAGGCCTTATGCTTAGGGAAATTGTTCACTGTTAAGAAAGGTTCAAACAGTATTGCTCCAAATGCTTTTTTCCTAATGGCATCCATGGCATACTGTGATATTACCACAGTAACACTCATATGTGAAATGCATTCAGAAACCCTGTGGCTTTTCATATCTACAATGGCACACACATACCATCCCTCAGGGTTTTAATATTTGCCTGGGCATAGTTAACAAGTGTCAAGACTGATGGTGCATGGCTTACAGCTAAGACAATTTTAGCATTCATTCATTAATTCAACAAGGATTTATGGAGGTACTTCTATGAGCAAAACACCGCACTGAGCACTGGTGGTGGGGGAGGAAATGGATACATCCTGCCCTCACAGAAATGATAATCCATTAAGAAAGAGAATAGGGGATTGGGCATGGGAAGAGGACGCAGTCCACAAACACTACAGTACATCCAGCATTCTATGTGTCCTATGATTAGGATAAAAATAAAAAATTCAGAAAGTTTAAAGGACAGTGGGAGTTAAAAAGAGAGAGAGAAATAACCAAATCTGAGGGAGCAGGAAGAAAAGATAGTTAGGAAGTTACATTTTATCTGGGTCTTGAAAGGGAGGTAGGAGTCTAAAAAGGTGTAAACTGGTGTGGAGATAAGTATGGACAGGTGCAGTTAGGAAGGGCAAAGGGAAGCAGTATGTCTGCTATGACCAAAAGTTAAGAACTTTAATTTGCTTTTGAAATTCAAATCAACTACAAAAATGTGTGCAGACACAAAATCATCTCAACGATGTAAGCATATCTAGACAAAGACTAGAAGAAAAGAGGCCAAAATGTTAACAGTAGCTATTTTTTATGCTGGGAGGATTTTGAGTGTGTATATTGTATTCTTTTTGCTTTCTGATCTAGTTTGAACTTCAGTTTGATATGACTATTAAGTGGAATAATGACAATAGACAGGAGCACTTAGGGAAGAGTTTAAATTCAACTTTGATAAATTGTGTCTGACTTTCCAATTTTTTCCTGTTAAAATTGGAGATATATCATTGTTGACATTGTTTTTTTAAAGAGTTACCTAAGATGGCATTGTACTAAGGCTATATTGAGTCTCCTATTGAGGAAGTACTCATATGAGTTTCTAAAACATTGCTTTCTGATGACTCTTGGATGGTATTTTGCACACTTCTTGTGAACCTCCCCCATCCTCTATAGTCCATCTTTTCTCCAGCCATAGCTGTGGCAACCAGCTTTCAGCACATGTAACCCTACAGCAAGTGGTCTTGGCTGCCTGGAGCTTGCTGCTTGGCACTTGTCTGCATTGCACTCAAATCTGTAAAGCTAGGAAGTACAAGGGAGTTAATCCCTGAGGCAGCCCTTGACAAGTAGAGCATGGGAGCCAGTGGGTAAATTCTCCTCTCTTCCCTTTCCCAGGCAGACAATTCTGAAATGTGGTCTACTCGGCTTCAGTGGATCCTAGTGGGATTAAGCTCAGTTGCACACTCCAGTGACCAGCTGGATAACTCACCCTTGCAGTGGCTCTTTTTCCTTCCCTATTTCACTCTTCTCAGTTCCCTTTTCCTGCTGCCTGGGATCAGGTCTGCAAACAAACTACCTTGTCTCAGATTCTGCTTTCTGGGGGGACTTGGGAAGGGACACTCAGGCTAAGACAAATATTGTGCTACCCTTCCCATCGACCATATTTCAAGCTTGGCTGAATTTACTTTGTAACATGGCATTTTGATCGTGAAATCTATTGTTCCACTAACACAAAGGTTTTTTTAGGGATATTAGGAGTGACAAAGGAAGCTGAAGCCAAAGCAAGCGAGTCTATGTGACTAATAACACCCAAAGGGATAATCTAGTTTAGAGATAAGTGAGTTCCAAACTTGTTTGCAACCTGAAATCACCTGAAGAGCTTCAAAAATTACGGATGCTTGTATTCTCTAGAGATTGTGATTTAATTGGTTTGGGGTGTGACCTGAGTGTTGAAATTTTAAAACATTGCCTAGGTGATTCTATGGGCAGATAGATATGGGAACCACTGGTCTAGATCAGGGATTGGCTTGGGGGCCAAACTATGGCTTGGGGGCCAAATCTTACCCATTGCCCACCTGTTTTTGTATAGCCTATGAACCAAGAATGGTTTTTACAATTCTAAATGGTTGAAAAAGAATCCAAAGAATACTTTTTCATGACAGCTCTCCATAATCAGTGGCCCTACAGGACTACAGCTCCTGGGGAAAGGGATAGTATATTGACTGAATTGTATGGTGACTATATTTGACTATGTATGAGCATGTCAGGTCAGACTTTCAGTGTTGAAAAGATTAGTAAGAACAACTCACCCACATGTACTTGCTTCACATCCGTGCTTTCTCTTAGCAAAAACAAAAACATAATTGAATATCATAAGAACAATAGCTTTTGCAAAACTAAAGGAGAAGGAATTTTACAGTGTGTTTCTTTTTAGGTAGTCTTGTGTGGACATGTGTAGCTTAGTTTCAGCAGAGTTGGAAAGCACAATTCTCTATGAAAAAACCTTTAACGTTGATTTTTCTAGCTTCTCTCAGTAGTGGTAGAGGTGGGAGGGAGAGTACATGAGTAGTCTTTAGAAAGTTAAATTTATGGTGGCTTATATTTGTTGTTTCTTCTCATTCGTATGAATGAATTACAGGAAGAGGCACACAATGTGTTTGCCCTTGAATTGTACAGGGAATGAAGTCACCCAAGCTGGATGACAGAGGCTAACGACAATGTTATCAGTAATGAAATAAACTGAAGTCTACTCAATCAGTAGTGTGGACTGAGTGGATTGCATAATTACTTAAAAGCCACTGGAGATCATTGTACACTAGTAGACCGGTTCAGAACGTCTTCTTTATTCCATGGCACCCTTCTGTCTATTTATATCTCTGCTTATAAGAAATCTGGATTTAAAGGTACAATCGAGCCGCAATCAATGATAATTATCTATTTTGTTTTTAATCCATACCTATGGGGCTAATAAGATGTAATATGTGCTTGTGCTGGTGTATGCAAACACTGAAATGAAAATTGGCTTAAGGATTTGGTCACAGAAGCAATGTTAAAGGAAAGAGCCAAAATAGAAGTCTTCCCATTGTATAACTATGCACACAGCACTCCTTCTCTCAGATGTTTTATTATTTTAATTCCTGAGTTCTCAGAGGCCTTACAAATACATATTGAATCTAAGTTGAGTGACCAATTTATGTGCAATTTATGTGCAATAAAATGAGCACATGACATTTGTCTATAAGTGAATGGCAATAGTTGATACAATAAAACTTGTAAGTTCAAATATGGTGTCTAAAGACCTAATTAAATGTGATCGATGAATTTCATGAACAAATTTATTCCCTCAGAGGAGCCATGCTATCTGACTTTGATACAACAGTCTGCTTGGGAAAGCTGCCTTGACTTTAGAGAATAGTTTTTGGCTAAATGTAATCTAGTGTTAAATTTTAAATTTCTTTTTCTTTTTGGAAAAAGATGGGTGTTTCAAAGCGGCAAAAATAAAATGAGTAAGATGTGTTATATATGCAATAGAATACTATTCAACCATAAAAGAGACAAAATTGTGCCGTTTGCAGCTACATGGATGGACCTTGAGGGTATTATGCTAAGCCAAATAAATCAGACAGAGAAAGACAAATACTGTATGATTTCATTCATATGTGGAAGATAAACAAACAAACACACAGAATAAGGAGAACGGATTGGTGATTACCAGAGGGAAAGGGGTTGGGGGAGGGCGAAAAGGGTAAAGGGGCACATATGGTTGGTGATGGATGGAAACTAGACTATTGGTGGTGAACACTGTGCAGTCTATACAGAAGCTGATATATAATAATGTACACCCGAAATTTAAACAATGTTATAAGCCAATATGACCTCAATAAAATAATTTTTAAAATTTTTATTTAACTTTAATGAATTTAAACTTAAAAACTGAGGCAGTGGAAAATTCTTTTATGTTGATTACATCTACTTTAGATGTAGTGGGTTAAATAAAAATATCAAAATTTCATGTTTCTTTTTCCCTTTTTAATGTGGCTATTAGAAAATTTAAAAGTACATATGTCTCTGAATATACTAAAAAACATTGGATTGTATACTTTAAATAAGTGAATTGTATGGTATGCGAATCACATGTAAATGAAGCTGTTTTTTAAAAAGTAAAAAAAAAGAAAAACACTCCATTCCTCCTGAGTTGTGAAATGGTTTCCCCAGTTCACTCATAGCATTCTGAATGACAAGGAGCCGGTACTATAAGGAAATAGCCCCCTCCTTGTTAAAACAATCCAAGACTCTAAGGTTTAGCTCTGGAAAGTGAATCTCCCTGGTATGGGTGCGGTGAGGCAGAAGGGATGGCTAATTCAGTGGCCTGATTTGTTCACCTGAATTTCACCTTCCTCGTGGGTTCCTTGGTTTGGCTTCCTGTTCACACTATCACAGTGATGCTAGGTGTGCCTAGTGCTTCTCTCTTCAACTCTCTGGCCCAAGCAGAGATTGGCTGGAATTTGCCTGCTAATTTTATGCTATAGAACAGCAGGGACATCCCACAGATACAAGAATGTGAATAGTCTGACTTACAGAAGGCTCTGATCCTGTCACAGCCAACCTTCTCTTGCAGGCTTTCAGACACCATGCCATCTCACATAGGGCCCAGGGACCCAACCCCCTGCCCTTTTAGTCCCTTGGCTCTTTGTCCTTCCACCTCTGTACCATGTTCCTTCCATTACTGAGGATGGGTCCCAGTTACCGACAATAGTGGATACTGTGGTACTTAAGACAGATCCTCCCTTCAGGGTTGAGGTCCTCCTCACCCAGCTGGTGGGGGTGTTGGTTGCTGATGGTTCTCATCTTACTTCCTCTGTAGGCATCATCCTTGGCTGAAGGGCTCTGCCTCACTCAAGGTTGTGTTTTTTCCCTAGGGGTAGCCTTCATCCAATGATTTAGAGGCTGATGTAGAGGTACAAGGGTGTTATCCCCTTACCTTGATTCTAGATAATTCTGAAGGGCCATTTCAGCTCCACTGTGCCCCTGTGGGATTGGCTGAAGCCTCTGTTGCAACAGCATCACAGCTCAACTTCTCCCTCTGCCCAGTCTGGCTTCCTTGACACTCTCACTGGTGGTGTTTCTGAGAGCACTTTCCAGTGAAAGTTCTACAGAAATCTCTGTCTCAGAGTCTGTTCCCAGGGGAACAAAACCTAAGACACATACACACATGTCTTTTCTCCAAATAATGGATGGTACTCATCCTTCAGATGGGAACCAGCTCATAATTTCCTTATTTTATAGATTGGGAAACTGGAACTTAGATTGCCAAGGTCTTGGAACTAGTAAACAGCAAAACCAGATGTCTCAAACCAAATTCCATGTTCTCATTTACCATGACATATTGCTTGCATACTTTTATCAAAAACTTGTGTTTTTTTTCACACATACAGAGAGTAATAAAATAGACACATGCATACCCACCAGCCAGATTTGATGGATGCTATTGTTTTGTCATCCTTGTTTCAAATCTTTTTTAGAGAAATAAAACGTTAAGGATACACCTAAATCCTTCTCCCCCAACCTTTTCCCTTCCATCCTTTCCTGATTTTTTACAAAAAGGAATCTGAGTCAAATAACGAGTGCGTATATATAAATAAATTTAAATGATATTCTTACTGATAAAGACTTTATTGCCGAGTTGTCCCACTGGCTAGAAGCAAAAAAATATAGCCATATTCTAAATTTGAATAAATGCATCTCCCTTAATAAATCTTGTATATTCACAACTCAAGAGTATTTTGTCCAATGCTTCTCCTTTACTCTCAAGTTTCATAACTATGTTTATTTTGAGGTAAATTAATCCCATATGTTTCTAATTAATATATACTTTACTACTCATCGGAATGTTGTTTTGTATAGGCAATTGATGTCTAAAAGAGCTTTTTCAGCTTTTATCCTTAAGTTGAAGGAGTTTGTCAGCAGGAAATAAAATTGAACACTAAATACTTTATTTGAATCGTAAGCTTAGGTATTACAGAGTTCCAACTCATTCTCAAACTGGGAAAACATATTCTCGTACTCCTTGCTCATTCAAGTCTTCCTCTTCCCTTGTTCTTCATTTTTTTCCTTCTTCGCCATTATACTAAGAATTTGAATGTAGGGTCTAGCTCAGGGCTGTTAGTGGCTTTAGGCTAAGGTAGCCTGATATTGCCTTTAACTGCAATAATACTATAATCACCATAGTCATGAAGAATTTCAGGATGAAAGCTCATTTATCCTAAGAAGGGGAGGTGGGGTTTGATGGTATCAAGCACAAAATGAATTAGCATTTGTCTGTTATGTCCCACATGACCATGTCAAGAACTGCCAGAGAGTCAAGGGGCTGTACAAACTAGACTGTGTGCTGGGATAGCATCAGCAGGAATGATGTCATGGAATAATGCCTCCTGCCCACCACCCTGAAGTAGTGATGTTATCTGTCTACCCAGGGCTGGGACAATTGAGCCAAAGATAGCAATAGGACATTGATCATGGAGGATCTTATGGAAGGGACTTCCACAAATTAGAGAGTGGAAGAAATGCTTTAGTGATGTATAGAAGTATAGTTTCAAATTATTGCCTGCTGACACATCTCTAGCAAGAGTAACACTAACCAGACTAGCAATTAAGGGTTTGAATGTTATAATGTGTGATTTAATGGTAGCCTGGACATGTGACTCAAGGGACAATATTTGATTGAGATGGTGGGATTGGGATTGGGTGGTGATGGAGGTGCTAGAAATGAATAGCCCTAGATTCGATTATTCATTTAACAAATACTATGATACCTACCATGGGCCAGGCAATTATGAGGCCCTGATCACATGGAGCTTAAAGATGATAAAGCAATTATTATATAGTGAGGTGAATGCAGGCTGCTGTGGGAATCCATGGGAGGGGTACTTAATCTAGCCTTCAGTTTCGGGTCAAGTTTTCCCAGAGGATGTACCTTGTAGGCAGTCTCAAAGGATGAGCAGGAGTGATCTAGGAGAAGGAGATAGGAATAGGAGTGGGGAAGAGTATTCCAAGGAAGTAGTGAAGCAATGGTAAAGCCTGGAGGTGAGAGAGAACATGGCCCATTTGGAAGTACAGTAGTACATTTCAAGTACAGTAGTTTACTGTTGTACTCAGATGAAACTTATTTTAAAAAGAATATAAATAAAATAAAGATAAGCCAAACACCAGGAGTTGGGAGCAAAAAATTAATTTAGATTTATCAGTAATTTATAGAAACCATAAACAAAATCCCTTGCTATAATTATGAACACACAATTAAAGCATCACGTAACAATTACAGGCATACCCAACAGAATGTGTCCTGGTTACTATTTTCCTGGTAGAACACTTCCAGCTTTTTATTACCTAACTTCTCAAGCCAGTATTTTTTCAGCAATGTTTCCTATGGTAATATTTCTATCTTGTCCCCCAAACCCAATACAACATTATTAACAAAAGGATGTGCAGGAAAAATATTGTGCTGCATTCCAAATTCATCTGGCATGGTGGTGCTCAACCTTGGCTGCACACTGAAATTATTTAATATGTATACTTGGGACCCCACCTAGAGATTTGGAATCATTTGGTCTGGGGTGTGGCCTGGAAATCAGGATTCTGACGAGTTCCCCAGGTGATTCTAATGTGCAGCCAAAGTTGGGTACCCAAAAATTGGTAGAATATCAGAATCATGTGTAGAAGTTTGGAAACATGCACTGAAATGTCAAGAAATGAACTGTGCTTGCTTTGTGTTGCTTGTGCTAAGAGGAATATCAGTGTTATTGCAAAGAAGCTCTGTGTTAACTGTATTATTGGTGATCATAAAACAAGGATCTCAGCATTGTGCATCCTAACTATAGTGTGTGTATGCATTTTGGTGTGTTTCAAATGTGCTTTAAGAAATCGGTTGGGGGTTTTAGGTTGAAATGTAACCTGTTACATATTTTCCCATTTAAAATAATGAGAAACCCTTTATGGATAATAGGAAACTCACGAATGGATTGCTGATGTTAAGAGGTAGCTGCTCATATTCCTTTAAGGTCAGAAATGTTCCATTTGATTTCTTGGCCTGTTCTATCTTGTCACTGGAGGTAGTTGAGGTGTGTAGGGTATTCTTTAACTCCAGAGAAGTGATGAGACTTGACAGTGCACCTGCCCAACGGAGAGCATGGTTGCATACCATGCTCGGGCTATGCCGTGAACACGGCAAGTGCTGGTGGCAGTAGGCCTGAGCCACTCATAAAATGAAGAATGTCACCCAGAGCAGCTCTGATTTTCAAAGTGCAGAGGACTTCTAGGAGCCATCCGGGGTAGGGTAGTGAGATAGTATGACTCTGTCTGCTCCCACATTTGTTCGTAAGGTGACTCTCTGAGAGGTGAGATGGGGCAGGGAGGAAGCCAGTAAGAAGTGCACTAATGAGCAAGATACTGCCCAAGTTTCCCATTGCTGTGGGAGGCCTCTGAGAAACTCTGTGGAACACACCTCAGAATTGTCCTACTGAGGGGTGAGGAAGATGGGTATATGCCCATCACCTCCCGTCCCTCACTGGTGGAGGGTGGCTCCTCGGGCATTAGTCGCGCAGCATCTCTGGCCTGCCCCATGCATGGACCAAACATGTCACTAAAGGTGGAAAATCCTGCCCAGCAGAGAAATTCAGGAAGCTGCTACCTGTATGGGAACCATCTGAGGGACCTGCAGGGAGGCTGAGGAGAATGGGTGCTATCAGCGTCTGCTCTGCTCTACTCCCCCACTGTAATCACAGGGGCCTGCTTTACATATTTTATACTTTGGTCTCTTGTGTACATTTTTTTAAACACGTGTTCCAAGCCTTTAAAAAAATTTGGAAAACCACTTTTCCCTCAGGACTTTTGAATCTGGAAAATTGGCAGGAAGTTGGCAAACTATGGCAGAGGCTAAATTTATTTTCTCAGGCCACCATTAGTTGGAAATATACTTATTTTTGAAAGAAATGAATCAGCTTGATTTTAGTTGGTTTGAAAATTTACAATAATCATGATTAATTTCCAAGTGTTAAATGTTTAGTATAATGCCTAGACTTTTTCTATCACAGATGTTGTCAATAAATATAATTAGTGACTAATAGTTCATATTTTGATTCCTCTATTATACTAAATGATCATGACATGACTGATTATGGTAAAATTGTCAGATCAATGACTTATAAAACTGTACATGGAAATGATTAACTGAGATGCCCTTCTAGATTTGGTTTGATTATCACGAAGCATGAGGATCAACAGAAATTTGGTTCAGAAAGTTTTCAAAGGGTTTCTGCTTGGAGATAAAATTGGGAAGATTTGTGGTGTCTAAATTGTCCAAGTGTTTTTTCAATTCCTTTCATCTTCCCCTACCTTTTTCCCCTTACCTCATTAATAATTTTAAGAAAGGTTTTGCAATTGACATTAAATAATGGACTTCAGTTAGATCTCACCATGGCTGAAGAGAGGAGAAAGGCTAAGAAAAATGTGATGAACTCTTAATAGCTGGATTTCTCAACTTTTTCACGTGTTGCCTTCTAACTTACTTTCAAATGTTTGTTTGGAGTTGCCACTTGGAATCTGGAACAGAATAGCAAGGACAGATAATGCCTAAAATCATCAGCTATGGTAAGAAAACTCTGCACAAGTGTCCTCTCACTTTTACATGAATGGTCACCACCACATGGTTCAAAACAAGAGCACATATGTTAAAGGAGCCTATAATGGACAATATATTCATTACATGCTCAAATTGCCAAATTGCCTCCTCTTATCTGCCACTGTTCTCCACCAAAAAGGCCAAGAATAAAAAGATAAAAGAGACAAATTAGAAGATTGACTTCTTTTTCTGTTACAAGGGAAAGATTTCATTACTAATGGTCATTTTTTTCACAAATGTTAAAGAATCTGACACAGAAAGAGATTGAATCAAGTACTTAGAGACAGAGATGCCCTGAATACAATAAATTATGGTTGTTTGGATAATTTATTTTATTTTTAAATTTTTTTGTGTGAGGAAGATTGGCCCTGAGCTAACATCTCTTGCCAATCTTCTTCCTTTTGCTTGAGGAAGATTGTTGCTGAGCTAACATCTATGCCAATCTTCCTCTATTTTATGTGGGATGCTGTCACAGCGTGGCTTGATGAGTGGTGCCAGGTCTGACCCCAGGATCTGAACCTACAAACCCCGGGCCAGCCCCTGGATAATTTTTTTTTTTTTTGCCAATAGTTTGTATGAACAGTTGACTGGATGATTGCAAAGTTTTCCATTTTGGTTAAGAAAATTGAGATAACTAGATCAACTAAGTCATTACCTCATGACCTAGGATGTCTTTGAGGAGAGACTGGCTACAATGTTTGTCCTGTATCTAGAGGTATATGGTCAGTGTATTTATTAATATTTAAGAAATCAACCAAGTTTTATTTAAAGCATCGTTATCGTGATTTACTTTGAAATTTTTGGCTTTCTTTCATAGATTAGTAAGTGAAGGTGATTTATATTGTGATCATGTTGGCCTTTCCTTGCAGCTTAGTCTTAATGTCCACCTATTGATCTAGGAATGAAATCATCATGGTCCTGGAGCATCAACACAAGAGCAATTTGAGGGAAAATATTTTTTTAGCTTACTTTGGTTAAGATCCCTTTCATGGATCCTTTATATAAGTACTTTCTGTTGGGCCAATTTAAATGTGAAAGGCAAAGTCTTTTTTAAAGGAAGGCTAAAGAACACAAGAATAAAAGAATAGCATGATGAAATCAAATACTAAAACTATCTGCAAGTCTACTACTTGTCTAGTAGTAAAAATGTTTTAGTTTATTTTGAGTTGTTGATGCTTTAAATGGCCAGCTGGAGTCTTAAGCAAGTGCATTTGCAGGGCTGGGCTTCCAGGTGAGATATCTTTGAGGTGGGGTGGGAGTGGGTGGGGACACTGAATATTCCTAGTCTGAGAGCCAACAGCTGAAAGTTCTTAGGGGACTAGGCTTGAATCAAGTTCAGGCAGGTCCACCTGAGTTCTCCACCATGCGGCCACTGCAAGCTCAGAGTTAGCCCCTTGTCACTAGGCTTCAACAGAGGGATTTTCCTTCCATTGCCACTTTGTGTTTTTTCCAGCTCTGAGTGGGCTAGTCAGTAGTGATCAGGCCTTTGATCTCCTCATGGCTGTGCTAGTGGGGAACAGAGCACTGGATACAACCAGAATGTTTTCAGAATCACATGGCCCTTCCTGCACCTATTCCCCCCATGGGAAATGGCTGTGGGATGGATGAGGAGGAGGCTAGAAATTAAGCACTCTCACCTTGATGGCTGCTGACAGATAGGGTTGCCCAGTAAAATACAGGATGCCTAGTTTAAATTTAAATTTCAGATAAACAGCAAATAATTGTTCCTAATATTACATGGGGTGTACCTATGCTAAAAAGTATTTATTATTTTAAATTCAAATCTAACCAGGCATCCTTTATTTTTCTTTGCGTAAACTGGCAACCCTTTGCTGAAACGATCTCTGTAGGGGCTTATGGTCAACAAAGAGAATCACTGTGAGCCTGCAGTAGCCAACAGCTGGCCTAGGACTAGAGAGCCCTACTGAAGCAGAAGGAGCAATGGCAATCATAGCTACCACCATAGTGGATGACGTTTCTGGGCCTTGCTCCTTTCCTGGTTCTATATAAGCCTCAGTGGATCCCAAAATTGACCGTGTGGATAGGGATTCAGAACTAGATTTAATTTGATTTAGAAAAGTAAGGGAATGTGGCATGCTTGCACATATGTGTCATGGAGCAAATTCTCACTGACTCTATTTCTTACTAGATAAAATAGGAACAATAAACATTACCTGCTTCTTAGGTTTGTCTCAAGAACTAAATAAGATAATGTAGTTGGAACCATTAGCCCAATGCCTGTCCCTCAATCCTTATTAAGGGCTCAAATATATCTATCATCATCATCACCAGAATGAAGGAAAGCTAAAGAAATTTCAGAAAATCCTTAGAGCTATCCCTAGAATAGCTACTTTAAAACACAATTGCTGTATTGCTCCTGAGCAGTTTCCTTCCATAGCTTAGGTCTTTTCTGAATCTCAATTCTTGGCCCTTTTAATCTTTGCCCTGTGCCTTGATAGATTAGAAATTTGCATACTTTGCTGAAAGAGTAATGTAACTTTGGCTCCATGTTAGACAAATGTAAGCCCCTCTAGTAGTTCCTTTCAAAATATGGTGGTATCTGCCAAGAACTTGAAAGGAAAACAAGTTTCTGTATAACGGTCTTCTAAGTATTATCCTGAAACAAAATTTTCCCTATTGGCTGTGGGAGAAGTCAGGTGAATACAGTTGAGGGTTGAATTATTGTTACGATTAACCATAGGAAGTTTGCTTTATGATCGTGTCTCAAAGATTGATTTGTAATACAATTTAAAGTGTTGAGAGTGATAATCACAAATAAATCTTCATGTTTTAAGACAATGAAAATATACCATCTAAATACTGCTTTGGGAAAAATTTCTTAATTTTTAACCAACTTCTTCAGTTTCTCCATTTTCTCCATGCTGAAAATTTTATCCTTGCTAACATAAACAGGAAAAAACTGAAGTTTTTAAAAACTTTTTATTTTGAGATAGGTTTAGATTTACAGAGAGTTGGAAACTTACTGAAGATAGTACAGTGGGTTCCCATGTACCATTCACTGTGAAGTTGTATTTATCTTTTAGCTATTCCTATTTCTGGAATTTCCCTGGGTGCTGATCACAATAAATTAGGCACATTCGTGTCAAAGAGACTTCTTTAGAAGAAAACTCTCAAGAATGCCAACAAACATATTTCCTACAAAGCAATGGAACTCGAACCTTTTCCTCTTTTCTTTCCAACAAATTAAGGACAGAATTGGAAGAAAATGCAACAGTGTTTACCTTTTTTTTTTTTTTAGGAAGATTAGTCCTGAGCTAACATCTGCTGGCTGCCAATCCTCCTCTTTTTGCTGAGGAAGACTGGCCCTGAGCTAACATGTGTGCCCATCTTCCTCTACTTTATATGTGGGATGCCTACCACAGCATGGCTTGCCAAGTGGTGCCATGTCCACACCCGGGATCTGAACTGGCGAACCCTGGGCCACCCAAGTGGAACATGCACATTTAACAGCTGCACCACCGGGCCAGCCCCAGTGGTGTTTACTTTTGAACCTGACCAAAATCCAAGTGGCGCCCTTTGCCAATAAAGAACAAGAGAAAACCTTCAGTGTATTGGCAATGTAGAATGGACCATTACGCATTAAGAATCTGAATTTTCTGCTTAATACACTTAAATATATTTAATGGGGAGTGACTTTTTAAAAACAAAGCAGATTGGTAATTATCAACTGACAGGTTAGCAAAAGAACTGATAAAATTTGCTGAACTGCCTCTTAATCTTGTACCCCATCCTGTGGGTAAGCCTAGAGTCTGGATCATAATCACCAAGCAGCATTTCTTTAGCTCCAGTCCCCTCCCCATGAAAATGGAATTTACCTCTCAGATTCAGCCCAAATAATCCTGAAAGGGTTCAGGTTGCCTTATGGGTGTGCCAAGTGTGAATCCATTGACTTTTCTGTTCCATCTGCTATTTTCTTCCTCTCTCATTTATGTTGACCGCTGAAAATGTCAAAAGGTATTGCTGACAAGGCTCACTGAAGGCTCTGCATCTTCTGGTGCCCCACAAAGAGGTCACACCCTCCTGGTTCTGGCTGATGTCTGCCTCAGGGTGGCCATGATGGTTGTCAAGGTGCTGTCATCTGTACTAAGGGCATTAGCCCCTGTTGCTGCTTAGATTAATGGCATCAGAACAGTCGGCAGCCTTCCTTGCAGTTCTTTTAGTATTTCCCTCTTTATAAACAATTTTCACTGTAACATGAGATGTGAGTATAGGGGCACAAGGCCAGGGAGGATAATTTGAATTGATAAACAGTACTCAAATCTCTTTTCCTATTGTTTTGGAACCCCTTAGTTCCTCTTAAAACATACTCCTGGTTGTATTTCCCCCAAAGTTCCCTGTGTCCAAACTCAAGTTAAACTGGGCCATAGTTTCCAAGAAGCAATTTTATTGTCTAATTATCTATTATAGTTTCTCTGAATATATATTTTTACCTATAGAGTAAGGGTCTCAAACTCAAATGACTATAGGGACAACTTACCTAATTTAAATGAGTGAAATGGAGACAGTGGCAAATTGGAGACAACATGTCCTATCTAAATGGTCCAGTTACTTTTCAGCTCCAGTTGATGGCTGCCAAGCATGATTGCTGGGGAAATCTTGCAGGATATTCTGATTTTTTTTCAAAAGTTTGTTAAATCTTCTGATTTTCGAATGCCATCACTAATTCAACATTTTAAATGAGCACAGCACAAATCAAACAAAGCTTATTTATTTGCTGCACTGGGCCCACTAAGTCTCTTGTTTGCCTGCTTTAGTGCCTAAGTGTTTCATGTCAGCGAGAGTGAGACGAGGATGATATCATATTTAGACAAATGTTTAGGTCATCAGCATCATTAACTCCTTAAGCTCACCTAATGCAAAGGGCATTACAATGACAAAACAAACAAGCTTATGATCTTTATTAGAGAATAATAACAATTTTAAAGAACTTTGTCAGATACTTTAAATATAGAATTGTTAGTTTTTACAGTAATCCAGCCATATTTATATTTTTATCCCCAGTTTATTATAGAGAAGGAAATTGAAGCTCAGAGAATTGCCCAAGTGCAAACCACACACATCTAGGAAGTTACAGAGCTGGAATTAGAACCAGAGACCACTCTCTTTCCACCATGTTGCACTGCCCATGACACTAGAACTCAATCTAGTGCATGTTAAGTATAGATTAAGAAAGAACTTCTCTTTTCAGTAATGACAAGTTACAAGAATTTAATATTATCTTGAAGGGAGGTATATATGTGTCAGGAAAAGTCTCCCACCACAAACACTATGAGAATATTTTACCTTGAAGACTTCTTCATTCCTACAGAGGCCTTTATCTTCTTGGACTCTTCTTCCACTCCCCCTCCTCCTTTTAGTTTTTGGTACTTAGTATTCAATTCTATTAATTACTTTTAAGGGAATCCTACTCCCGCTTGCTTAAACTAACATGTCACTCTTGCATTCTTTCTGGAAGAATTTAAAAGTGACTTTGATACTTGGTCACAGTATAATCTAATGGGATCGAAGGACTTTTGAGATACTTGAAGAATACTTGAAGAATTTACTGTACATCTTATTTTACCATTAAAAAGGGAGAAAGATTCTAAAGAAGAATGCATTTTTATTTATCTTCAAATTATGATGAAGAAGCAATATAAAAAGGTAGATCTTTGTTAAGAATTCTCACTTTAATTGAAATGTTACAGTTTGAACTCTTGAAAAAAGTTTGAATTTCTTTCAAGTTATTTATGGAAAAAATCTAGGTGTTCGGGATTTTGAAGACACATTTCTCTCTCTCTGCTCCTCTCAAGTGCAAATGACCTTTCATTTCCATTAAACAAAGGGGAAAGGGTGAGTTATGGACTCACCAACAGGACAAAGCAAGTGGGTAGGTTGACTTCCCAGCTGCCTTCCAGCTCTGTATTTCTCTGACACAAATTTTCTCTTTCAGAATCTTTCCTGCATGCTTTTCCCTTTTGAATTTCACAAATGTTGGATTTAGCAAATCTTATTTTCTTAAGCTGTTTCCTAAAATATTCCTTGTAGAACTTTATGTGGGGCTTATTGTTGAACAAATCATAAAATTCTTAGAACCTTCTGTAAAGGTGACCTGAGACAGTATATGGTTATAAAAAAAAAAAAAAAAAAGATTTGAAAACTCTTTGTAAGGAAGGGGTAAAGACGATGAGAACTTCAGGGGACCAGAATTTTAGAGAATTGTAGATTTTGTTCATTTTTAGGCATACCAGAGCACCCTGTGCTTTTTGTAGTATTCGATATTTCACATTGCAATTCTTGATGTTACTCAAAGTGAGGTTCATGGACCAGCAGCATTGGCATATCCCCTGGTAGCTTCCTAGAAATGCCGTCTCAGGCTCTACCCTAGACCTCCTGAATCAGAATCCAGATTTTAACATGATCCCCAGGTGCCTCCTGTACACATTAAATTTTGAGGACCCCTGCTCTTTCCATCTCATCCAAATGTCCTTTTCATTCTTGCATTTCCAGCACTGAACACAGAGCCTAGTGGATAGTTGAAACTTTGTACGTATTTATAGGCTGAATTTGTTCTCAGTGCTTAGAGATCTGGTCTAAAGTCCTCATTTAGAAATGTTAGGAAGCCCAGGAGGGATAGCTAACTAAATGTACAATTTCCTCTGCTCAAGGGATCCTCAACCTTTACCGCACATTGGAAGCATCTGGGAAGATTTTAAAACAATACTGATACCTGGCTACTACCAACCTATAGAAATTTTTATCAGTATAGGGTGTGACCTGGGCATTAGAAGTTAAAAATTTCCCCAGGTGACTCTAATGTGCAGCCAAGGATGAGAACTGTTGTTCTAGAAATAGTCTTCCAAAAAGCTTTTTGAATAATTGAATTACTAGGTTCCAAGATAAGCAAAACATTGAAACTAATTATGAGTATAAGCTTGAGTCTCTATCATTAGTACCTAATGAGCCAAAACATGGTGGTATTGGGACTGAGTTTGTGTACCCAGACAATTTTGAAATATTTGGTATGTGTAGTAAGCAAATATGTCCTATATTTTTTTCCTAACGTAATCATATAGGGTCACAGTAGAGGTTAGGTTTGATCAAGACACAGGTTTGATCAAGAGAGTGAAGAGTGACGCTGATGAGACTTGGGAGAAACTGTAACTTTAAAAAGCTTCCTAGCTGAAAATTATTAAAAGCATTTTTATGTTTCATCCAACTGATTTTGTTATTTTGCTCTGTTGGAAGAGAGATCAGTGCACAGTTTATCAATTTTAAAGCTATTACTCATGAATAGAACAGTTCTAAACAGTACCCTTACTTTAAAGAAGAGTACTGTACCTGCCGGGCATATTTCATATCTCTTACTGCCTTTTGGAGCTCTCCTTTTTTAGACAACCAAGAGTCCTCTGGTCTATGTTAGAAAACAATTCTGTTGATCAATCTCTCTCCTCTTTCCCCCTTGGCCCATCCATCTTGATGAGTATAACCTCTCACTCAGATGCAGGCTTTCAGTGGGGAGAATTACATCATTTCAGATGATGTCAGTGTTAGCATGTGGTTAATTTGGTTGAACTGACCTTATGAGCATATTAGAGATATGCTTGATCAAGTTGAAGTACATTTCCATGTTGTCCTCTTACTCATCCTTAGCTCCTTAGGGGATTTTAAGCAAGCCTGAGATCTGTACTCAGTGGCTAAAATTCCTGCAAAGCACTTCATGCTTCCCTCAGCATGTCAAAGCTCATGAGAGTTAGAGATGATGTTGAGGAGACTATTCAAGAGTGAAGATGTGATGACAGTGAGAGGTCGGGGTCTCAGAGCTGATGGCATCATTGTATAGATGAAGCATTTGCTTAGAGGTTCACCAAATAGTGATGTCATATCCTGACATACTATCTTGTGGATGAAGATTTCTTCTGCTCTTCTTTGAATACTGTATTAAGGCAAAAGAAAGGTGGCTATGACCAACAGACCAAAACACAGTGGCAGGACATTCCTGTTCTACCTCATGATTCAGGGACCTTCCATGGCATTGCTCTTCCATCCCTTAAAATGTAGTCCTCATCTGCATGGTTGAAATTGGGTTCTGGAATATCCATGTTACTGCTTGTAGGAAGGAGAAAAGAACTTATGAGAACTTGTCGTGTAGCTACACTTATCTACAAGAGAGGGAGGCTGGGAAATGTGGACTTTATTGTAGCAGTCGTGTGTGTGTGTGTGTGAGATTAGCAGCGTAGAACATTGCTCCAAGTTATGCCACCCAAGAAACAAGAGAGGAGGGGTATTTATACACCAACTCCTGACAGAAATTGTTTGAAAGCTGTTCCTGGTGGGTTGCTAATTGTTCGGTACTTCTGACTTGCTTTCTGCATGTGGAAAGAGTGGGCTTTGGAGACCAGGAAAAGCCTTCAGGCAAAGAAATGTAGATGTTGGCAGTTGCAAGTTTGCTTTCAGGAACTGGTAAAGGTGGGGGATATGGATGGGACACTGACAACAGCTGGTACAGCACTTTTCTGCCCAAGTTGTTGGCATACCATTGCTTTCACAACTTCACCTTGATCCACTACCAGTCATTCATGCACCAGAACTTAAATATTAAACACTAAAGAAACACATATATATTCTGCCCTTAAACAACCTAGAGACATAAAAACTCTTGGTTTTAAAATGCACATGACCAATTGTATAACCATAATTATAATTTATAAAATTTGGATCTGGATTCACATGGTTTATATAACTTAAATGAGGATGGGTGCAAAATAATTTGGGGTGAGTGGTTGAGTGCTTGACAGATTTAATTATGAGTTATTTAGAAGGAATTTTCAAAGGATTGAGTGGTAGAAACTATCTTAGATTTGTTTTAACATTTGTTGGTTCTTTTTCTTTAACTTCGTTAAAGTAACTAATTGCTGACTCATGTAACTTCGGCTCATAATGTAGTTCGGTAAAGCTAAAACCGTTTTAAGCTTAGAAATACATATAAACAATTTTTGGTATGACTAATTGATCCTTAAATTCTTTATAAGAATCAGAGGTAATAGCAATACGTGCTCAGTTCCATGATATATATGGGCTAGTTTGAAATCTAAAATTTGCCTTTGTAAGTTCACATGAGAATTGCTCTCTTTTTAACTGCTCCTGTGTAAATGCAGCCATAAAAAGTCATTGCATGGAGGCAGAAAAAAGGATTGAAATGCAAGATGTTACTGTTTGAACTTACATTCTGAAAGAAGAGAAACATAAATCAATTATTAAATTCTGAGGTCAACGTGGGGGTGTTTTTTCGTTTTGGAGAATTGGAGGAAATGAACATTCCTAGCATGATTCCTTATCCATAAATAACTAAAAGAAGTTAGAAGGTTTATGCATTTTTTCCACTTGCGTTCAAATTAAGAGTTCTGCCGACAACCTGGTTGGAAAAAAAAAAAGCTCTTTGAAAAGTGAATTTAATTCTAGTTTCAAATAGATTGACGTGCAAACCCAGCTTATTCATAGATTTCTGAAATGTGCTCAACAGAACCTTTAAATAGAGCTCTTATAATATGAAGGAATTTTGCCAGAGTGATACAAAGCACACTTTAGACTGAGATGACCTTAATACTCCCAAGTTACAGTATGATTCTACTGGGTTTTGGAAGAGCCTTGTAGAAGGAGATGCTGGAAGCTGGCTTGGGACCCTCACCCAGTCTCCCGACACAGATTCTGCTAATATTTTTAAGGTTCAAAAATCTCCACTCCACCATTATCCCCCTTTCCTATCAGCCCTTCAGAGAAGAAGCAGTTATTGTGAGAAGGTTTAGGAGTTGGAGATGACTAATTCTGAAACTTTACATTAGCTGATAAAGACCTTCTAATTTTGTGAAGTTAAAATGCTATGATTCTGACTTTGCCCTTAGTCAGCCTAATTCCCAGGCAAAGACTCTGATCTCTCAGGAAATTTGGTGAGTCCCAAATAACTGTTTCTGAGAACCAGAGACAACCAGGATTGTTAGCCAATTGCTTTTTTTTTTTTTTTTTTTAAGATTGGCACCTTAGCTAACATCTGTTGCCAAGCTTCCTTTTTCCTTCTCCCCAAAGCCCCCCAGTACATAGTTGTATATTCTAGTTGTGAGTGCCTCTGGTTGTGAAACGCCACCTCAGCATGGACTGATGAGCGGTGCCATGTCTGCGCCCAGGATCCAAACCGGCGAAACCCTGGGCTGCTGAATCGGAACACGCAAACTCAACCACTTGGCCATGGGGCTGGCCCCTAGCCTATTATTTTTTTAAAACTGTGATAGAATAAACTTAATATAAAAATAAGCATTTTAACTACTCTAAAGTATACAATTCAGTGGCATTTAGTACGTTCATAATGTTGTGCAATCATCACCCCTATCTGGTACCAATACACTTTCGTCACCCCAAAGCGTGACCCTGTACCTATTAATTAGTCACTCCCAATTGCCCCTCCCCCTAGCCCTTAGCAAATACTAATCTGCTGTCTGTATGGATTTATCTATTCTGGACATTTCATACAACTGAAATTGTGCAATATGTAACATTTTGTGTTTGCCTCTGTCACTTAGCATAATGTTTTTGAGGTTCATCCGTGTTGTGGCATATGTCAATACTTCATCCCTTTTTATGGCTGAATAATATCCTACTGTATGTATATATCACGTTTTGTTTATCCATGGATGAACGTTTGAGTTGTTTCCACCTTTTAGCTGTTATGAATAGTGCTGCTATGAACGTTCATGTAGAAGCATTTATGTGAGTACCTGTTTTTAATTTTTTGGGGTATATACCTAGAAGTGGAGTTACTGGGTTGTAATTCTATGTTTAACTTTTTGGGGAATCAAGCCTATGGCTTTTAACTCAGAGAGCAGTGATACAATAACATTATTAATGATGCCTTACCTGGCAGCACCTTAACGTGTTCATAATTATTCTCTCCTGGCATGGAAATATTAAATTTAAATAAGGGAAGCCTAAGTCACACAATGCAAACATTCACTTTAGTTCTTATACATGTGACAACATAACAGTAAGAAAGATGAAACAACCTTGATTTTGAGAATTGTTCCAATGTGTACCAGAAATTACATTTGCCTGCTAACAACATAGGCTTGAAATAACAGGTTTTTATCCTTAAATGCAAGCCTTCTCAACCTTGGAATTATTGACATTGTGGGCTAGATGAGTCTTTGTTGTGGGGGCTGTCCTGTGCACTCTAGAATATTTAGTCTCATCCTTGAACTCTACCTATTAGATGCCAGTAATACCACCCCCCAGTTGTGGCAATCCAAAAATTGCTAAATGTTAGCAGACATTGCTAAATGTCCCCTTGGGGACAATGTAAATGAAGTCTAGGGCTTCTTTGGTGGCTCCACAATGTCACTGATACCAGTTTTTTCACTCTGCCATCCTTAATGTGCAGCTCTCATCCTCAAGGTCACCTCATAGTAGAAAGATGGCTGCTGCAGCTCCATCCATATGTTCCAGGCAAAAAAAAGGAGGAGCTGAGTCAGGCCCCTGTAAAGAGATTACTCAACAGCCCTGCTGAAAGACTTGTGTCTACATCTCTTTGGCCTCTTTTATCTGCAATGGAAGCTTGGACAAATATTTTATTGCTGGGCCTATTTCCACACTCAACAAAATAATTGTTCTGTTACCAAAGAAAAGGGGAAGAAAGTGTATTGCATAGTCAACTCACAGTCTCAATCACAAAATAGCCGATTCACTGCTGATCATTGAGACCATAGGAGAAGATCTCATCTTGATGAAGAGTGGTGGCTTCTCCGAGGACAATTGATGTTCACAGTGTCTATCCCCCTGGAAAGAGGTTTATGCTAGGACAGGAAAGGAGGTGGGTTATTGTTTGGGTATATAAAGGGTCTTAAATTGGCCTAGGCTCTAAGGCATAAAGAAGACAGGTGGAATTTCAGTGCTGTAAATCCAGTTCCCTTGGACATAATGAGATAGATCCACGTTGGTCAACCGTCTGTCTCCATTTGTCACTAAAGGCATAGGTAGCAGTAGCAGTAGCAGCAATATGCCCATAGGGATTTGGCAAGACAGAAATTTTGGAGCCTCCAGTCTCAAGTGGCTGCATCTGAACTTTAGTCCCATCAACAGTATCCCCAAACTTGAGGCTAGAATGGGAACTGGTAGCAGTCACCAACATAGTAGCTAGCTGTATGAGGCAGAGTGGTGTTCTCACAAAGATCATCAGAAGCCAAAGTAGCCAAATGGCAACAGGATAAGGAGACCATAGCAGAAGTAAAGGGAGGGCTCATTCTGAAGTATAATGTGTTCCGGGAATACAAAGGTTGCAGGGATATTTGAGGCAAAGTCACAAGAAATAGGTCTGTGGCAAGTAGGGATTATAAGACTTAGAGTATAAAAAAGATATATTTTTGTTGCCACTGGTAAGGCTTGTGTTGTGGGTTGAATTGTGAATTGAATTGCAAAAGATACGTTGAAGTCCCAAACCATGATACCTATGAATGTGACCTTAAGAAATATGGTCTTTGCAAATTTAATCAAGATGAGGTCATACTCAATTAGAGTGGGCCCTGATTCAATATGATTTGTGTCTTTATAAGAAGAGCAAACAGAGACACGGAGACACAGGGGAGAATGCCATGTGAAGACAGTGGCAGAGATTGGAATGGTTAATTTATAAGCCAAGGAATACTGAGGATTGCTGGCAACCACCAGAAGCTAGGAGAGAGGCGTGGAAAAGACCTCCCCCCCCCCAGAGCCTCCAGCAGCGACCTACATTGCCAACACCTTGTTTTCAGACTTCTAGGTTCCAGGACTGTGAGAGAGTAAATTTCTGTTGTTTTAAGCCACCCAGTTTGTGGTACTTGTTGCAGGAGCCTTAGGAAACTAATATATCTGGGACATATGTCTGACACACATACATAAAAACTTGCATTTACTCAGAATCTGTCTAGTCACATTTGTCTTTTATATATTGTTTAATGCGAATTATTGTGGTGGGTAGTACAGATCCCATCTCATTAGCTTGTCCTTAAAATACCCTAAACTATTTCAGTTGTGGAGGCTCCTAACAAATGCTTTTTTGATGATAACATTTATTGAATAAGCTCCTACCTCTGGAATTTTCCATGAGATGATGCACATGAAAGCACTTTATCAATGATAAAATGCCATACAATTGTTAGGTATGATTGTGTTGTCAGTATAGTTTTATAATTGTGTACCTGAAAAATAACTGGTCGGAGGAATGTCAACAAATGTAATTAGATTTTTAGCCTGTGTGATTCCAGGGGCAAAGCAAATAATTGTGAGAAATGAACATCTAAGTGAGTCCTCTCAAGAAACAGCCCTTACAACTGCATCTTGTTATAAAATAAAATAGTCAGAAAAGCATCTGGAACAGGAAAATGCCAAACAGAGCACACTGGAGCTTTGCTCTTCTATGATGTTGAAAGAGTCAAAGGTTGGCATTCTGCGTGCTTGATAGGTTATTTCAGAGCCACCTTAGGCTACCAGCAATGCATGACCTGCCCTTGTCTGTAATGGAGAAGCACCAAGAAGATGCTGCTCCTACTTCTCCCAGAAAGTCTGGTAACTAAAAACATGTTAAGGCAAAAGACTCATAATCTAAGCCTTGAGTGAATGTTCTCCTTAACTGTGTTGTAAAATAAAATGGAAGAAAGTGAAGGGTAAGCTCTTAGTTCCCAAACTTAGGCTCAGACATATTTATGCCCTGAGCTATAAAGACCATAGCAGCAACAGCTCTAATAATATGGTCTAATGAGTTGGAAAAATGATGGCTTGATGGTTGCATTGCTGAACCCTACGGCTGACAGCCCAGCACAGCCCTAGCCAGTGGAGTATTCCAGAAAGATCTATAAAACGGGCAGAACACAGTCATGATGGAAGAGCTTCTTTAATGACAAAAAAAATTGAGTGATGTTTTATTTTCCATGGTTTAGTTACTTCCTAGGGGCTGCCTAAATCCATCTTAACCTTTCTGGAGCCCTTTCAAAAATTCAAAAGGGCCCCTGCGAATCAATTAGCAAATTGTCTAAGGGGTAGACCATATATGTTGTTCCTATTTTTTTTATATTAATGATACAAACATTGTGTACCTGTTACAAGTTATACTTTTACATACGTTAAAGGGTTTTACATACATTATTTCAATTAACACTCAAACTTTGTATGCTATGGTAAGTTTTTTGTGCAGCTTTGAGATATAATTGACAAAAATATGTATTTAAGGTGTACAATGTGATGATTCGATATATGTATACATTTTGAAATGATTACCACAGCCAAGCTAATTAACACATTCAACACCTCACATAGTTACCATTTAAATTTTTTTGTGTGGTGAGAGCCCTTAAGATCTACTCTCTAGCAAAATCCAAGTGTACAGTATAGTACTATTAACTGTAGTCACCATGCTGTACATTAGAGCCTCAGAACTTGTTCATCTTATAACTGCAAGTTTGTACCCTTTGACCAATATCTCCCCATTTCCCTTACCTCCCATTTATATTTTATTGATGAGAAAAATCAAGGCATAAATATTGAGAGTACAGCCATCTCCTTTACAGCATCTGTCCTCTGCTTGATTACTTTTAGAGAGTTCACCAACTCACTGGGCAGCATTTGTGAACAGCTCTGATTAACCATTAGGAAAGTCTTCCTTATGTCGTTTAGAAATGGGCTATCCTATAACCAATGGCTTCTTATACTCCCTGTCATGTGATAGTCCTTCAAATGTTTGGAGTCTTCTCTCATGCCTATCCTATTCTTTTCTGTATTAAATGTTATTTGGTGCTTCAGCTATTCCTCACGTAAAATGATTTTCTGACCTCTTACCATCCTGACCCACTCACCTCTGAGTGAGCTCTAACTGTGATCAGATCCCTTCTCAAAATGTAGTTCCGGTAATATTCTATAAATCTCCACATTGGAATGATTCTCTCCTTTGTTCTGGATGCTAGATACTTATCAATGCAAGCTAATTTTGAAAGTTAGTTGTTTTAGAAATTGTCACTCTTTTAAGTAATATGGTGCTTGTGTTACAGTCAACTTGAGACCTTTGTGTATTTTGTATATGGGTTTCCATGTTAGGTCTACTGAAATTGTGTGATGTATTTTTTATTCTAAGTTTTATTCTACAATGTCAGTTTCAGCCCTGGTATCCTGCTTAATTGGCATCTTTATATTTCTAATATCAAAAAACTGTTCTCCTCCTCAGCTGTAGATAATCTTAAGCGTTTTCTTTATCTTTATAATAGATACTTATGAGAATTAAACAGAATGAGACTAAGAGTGATGTGGTCCAGATCTAGGAACCTCCCTGCAGGGTGACAACAACTCATTAATCTAGAATCTTACTATAAAACAGAGATTCATTTCTATCTAATATGTTATTACGTAGTATATAATTTTCTATTTTATTTAAAAGAATTTTATTCCAATCCAGAAAATATTTATTGACTAGAACAGGGGTTGGCAAACTACTGCCAATTCTAGCTTTTTGAAAATAAAGTGGGATTGGAACACAGCCATGTTCATTTGTTTACATATTGTCTGTAGCTGCTTTTGCAGGTTACAATGTCAGAGTTGAGTAGTATGGCTCACAAAGCCTAAAATATTTACTATTTGGCCCTTTACAGAAAAAGTTTGACCTCAGGAATAGAAGGACTCCTGCAAGTATCTTTCTTCCTACATAACCAATTTTCCGATCATCCTCAATAGAGTGCTATAGTATCTTCCATCTTAAACAAAACAAAACAAAACAAAGCACCTATCTTGATGCCTTCCCGTCTAGCTATAACCCCTCCCCATTTTTCTCTTCCACTTTGCCAAAAAAAAAAAAAGAGCTGAGTTTTCTCCAATTTCTATCTTTTGTTTCTCTCTTCATTCTCACTTGAACACATTCCAATGTGGCATTCATCCGTAACCGCTCCTCTTAAACAACTTTGTTCAAGTTCCCTGAGTGACTTTCCCATCACCAGCCTGAGAATTAAACATTCTCAGTTCTCATCTTACTTGACCTATCATCTCTGTTCAGATGCAGTTGAGTTTCTCTTTCTTAAATCACTTTCTCCCCTTGGCCTTCAGGACATGGCTCTCTCTCACTTGCCTTTGTGTTCTTTTCATCTTCCTACTTTTAAACATTGAAGTGCCCTAGGGCTCCATTGTTAGATCTCTTCTTTTCTCCATCTTCACTCACTGCTTGGGTGCTCTTATCACATTTCATGGTTTTAAAGACCATCTCTATATATGATGACTTCTAAATTATATCTTTAGATTGCATCTCTAGCCTGAACTTCAGTGCCAACCAGACATCCCCACTTGGATGACTGGTAAGCATGTGAGACTTAGTAGGTTATAAAGAAAAGTCTTGATTTTCCTTATGCAAACCAGCTCCTCTTAGTCATTTTAGTAAATGTCAATCCGACGTGTTCATTCTTCACATCAAGGATATAGGATTGATTCCTGCCTTTCATACTCCATATCAATCCATCAGCAAGTCCAACCAGTTCTACTTTCAAAATATACCCCCAAATTAGACTATTTCTCATCTTCTCTACTGCTGCTGCACTGATCTAAACTACTCATCTCATATTTGAATTATGTCAGTGTCTCAACTAGTTTATCTGTTTCTACCCTTAACCCATAATCTTTTCTAAACATGATAGTCAAGTTGATAATATTAAGATGTAAGTCAGGTCATGTTTGTTCTTTGCTCAGAACCCTCCAATAGCTTTCCCTCTTATTCAGAATAAATTCTCAAATCCTCCTGTAGCCTACAAGTCCCTACCTGAACTGCCCCTTTCCTTTCTGATGACATCTCTAACACTCTTCATCTTGCTCATTCTTCTGCATTCACACTGCCCTCCTTGATGGTTTGCAAACACAGTAAACATGTTCAGCAGTTGCCTATGTTGTTCTCTCTGTCTGAAACCCTTTATTCCCAGATATTCAGATGGCTTCTATCCTTGCCTCGTTCAGATCTGTGCTCAAAACTCACCTTAGTAGGAGGGCTTTCTAGAGCACTCTTCCATAATTCTCTATTCTCTTAGCCTGTTTTATTTCCATAGCATGTATTACTACCTGACATATCATAAGACAAACATAAACAAAAATTATTCTGCAGTATACATATTAATACCAGATGAAGAGTTTGAAACAACAAGCCTTATTAAGTGAAGATCATTACATAAATATAAAATGTTAAAATCACCAGCAATATGTTACATATGTTACAAGGCTTAATATATGCAATTAACAACATGGCATCGATGTGGCAAAAGTGGATAGAAATGCAATGAAAATTTCACAAATTGACAAATATAACTCTCAATAATAGATCAAAGATTGTTAACAATGGAGAATTAATATCACAATAAGCAGTCTTGATCTAGTAGACATAAATAAAATCCTGCACTCAACAACTGCAGAATCTGGGCCTGCAGAGTGCAGTTCAAAGTATAACCATCTACTAATCCACAAAGCAAGCCTGACTACAATGCCGTTGTTAAGGATTAATAAAAAGATAACTTAAAAAAAACCTTTCTTATATTTCAAAGATTTAAATACCGTTCTAAGAAATGAATGGTTTAAAAAAGAAAATACTTAGAAATTAAGTATAATGAAATTGAATACATCAAAATGTGGGATGCAGCTGAAGAGATATTGAGGAGGAAATTTATAGCCTTAAATGCTTATATTAGGGAAAAAAAGGCTGAGAATCAATGAGCTAAGCATCTAAAGACAATAGAAGATTGTTAAAAAAAATCTTACAGAAAGTAGAATGAAGAATGTAATATATGGATAATTGCATAATTTAATGAAACAGAAAACGACAACACATTAGGGATAAACAAAAGCCCAGAGTCAGTTCTTTGAAAAAAATCGTAATAGATATATAAACTTCAACCAAGATTGACAAGAAATAAACAAGAGAAAAATACAAATCCATCATGAATGAAAAAAAAGACATAGTTACTGACAATATTGTGATTAAATAAAAGTATACTTGAACTACTTTGTCAATAAATTTGTATATTAAACAAATGAACAACTTAAAGTTACAAAAACTGCAGGAGAAATAGAAACCTGAGTGGACTTGTCAATATATTAAAGAAACTTATTTATTTTTATTATTTTTGGGGGGTTACATTTTTAAAACAAGAATTTTTTATTGAGGTCGCATTGGTTTATAACATTATGTAAATTTCAGGTGTACATCATTATATTTCAACTTCTGTATAGACTTCATCGTGTTCATCACCAGAAGTCTAGTTTCCGTTTGTCACTGTACACATGTGTGCCCCTTTACCCTTTTTGCCCTGCCCCACCCACTTCCCCTCTGGTAACCACCGATCTGTTCTCTGTATCTGTGTGTGTGTTTATCTTCCACATATGAGTGAAGTCTTCAGGTAATTGTCTTTCTCTGTCTGACTTATTTCACTTAGTGTAATGCCCTCAAGGTCCATCCATGTTGTCACAAATGACAAGATTTCATCTTTTTAAAAAATTTAAACAGTAGATAGAAATAGGCATCCTTAGACTGATTTTGCAAGTGCAAATCCTTTCTTGAAAGGAAATTCTGATGGCTCTTTTTGATTCCATATGCACAGAGATGATAAACACCGAAAGTTGTGTCTCTTAAGATGTAGAAAATGTCCAGTTTTGAATTGAAGATGGAGTGGGAATATAGGCTATTTTTCTCCTGGTATTGGCCTCAATGATTCTGCACAATTTTTGTCATATTTCCTTCTATCATATGATCCTCAAGCTTTTTGGAAGGTGAAACAAAAATATGTAAAGTTTCATTTTTGTATTGTTCGTTAATACACCTTCTAAAAGGACTCTGTATGGGTGTGTGTGCATGCATGCACTTCTGTGTGGAACAAATGTTTTTAACATACTAAAATGAGTCGCTATCCATTATCTAATTTTATATCTTATTCTCTTTCTGGGGAAAAAAATCCAGTTATACTACAAAGTACTGAGTTTTAAAATAGAGCAGAAAACTTGACAATTGGAAAGGAAGACCTGCTGTTGTTTGTTTGAAGTAACTTCTCATCTCTACACATAAAAGGAGCAAAATAAAGTGACTGGAAATTTACATGTAATTCTTACCTAAACATTCTATAGAAAAATTGAATATAAAAGAATTAGGATTGTACCCTAATAATAATAATCCCATAAAACCTGGAATGAAAAATGATGGAATTGTAACCTAGAAAATCCAAGAGCTATATTCCATTTCATTATATATTTAAATTTTTCAGGTCAATATTCACAGCTATTGGATGTTGTTAAGGAGCAAGCACTGAGACCCATCCCTTCTCCTCTTGTGTTCTGTTGGCGAGAATAGACATAATGGCATCCAACTGCTGATGTGTGTTGGCGAATGTAGTTTGAACCTGAAGTGTAATGGTCACTCCTACTTCCACCCTGAATCTGGACTTGCCTATGAAGAGATCTGGATATGTAGGACAGTTTTAGAAGCCACTGGGAGGGGCCACAGGCCTGCTCCACGCACCGTAACCAGCAGGACAGTGAGTGACAATGGTGGACCCCCTTCCTTACACACAAACACAGAAGGGTCTGTTGTAAGGAGTTAGGGAGAAGATGAGGAGGAGGACTTGTTCCATTTGAGAGGAAGTTGGTGGGAATAAGAGCACAGACCAGCCGCCTTTAACCTTCTTATTCCCATTGCCAGAAAATTTTACCAATCAGGTTAGCTATGCTTGTTCTCTTGGAAAGGAATAAATAAGGGATAAAAAGAGGGGTGGAAGTTTCCTTTGTAGGGACTTTCCAAAAATGTAAAATTCTTGGCAGACGTTCTTTTCTGAACAAAATATGGGATTCTTTCTATGCCAGTCTTTCTCCTGTGCATTAATTAGCATTTGCTGTGTAACAAACCACCCCAAAACTTAGGAGCTTAAAACAATAGCCATTTATTTAGTTCATGATTTTGTGGGTCAGCAAGTTGAGCTGGTGTCAACTGAGTTTTCTCATGTGTCTATGGTTAGCTGTTGGGTCAGCTGGGTGCTTGCTGGCTGTCCAGGATGACCTCAGCTGGGACAGCTTGTCTCTGTTCCATGAGGTCTCTCATCCCCCGTCAGGATAGCCTAGGCTTGCTCAAATGGTGGCTGCTTTCAGGAGAGCAAGGCCCAGGCTCAGAACTGGCACACTGTCACTTCTGCCACATTCTGTTTGCCAAATCAAGTCACAGGGGCAGCCCAGATTCAAAGGATAGGGAAATAGACAACACCACTGGATGAGAGGAGCTTCCAAATCGCATTGCAAAGAGTGTGAATAGAGTAAAGGGCAGAGATTTGGAGCCATTTCTATGAGGGATCTACCACACCCAAATAGCAGTGCAGCATGCTACTACCTTGAAACTACTTATATATTTATTCAATTAATAAGTAGTTGATTCAATTATTATTCAACTAAATAAGTATTTATTGAGTGATCACTGTATGTTTAGGACTATGTTAGGAGCTACAAATAATCCCAAAAAGCACATATAAAATGGTCTTTGCCCTTGTAGATGACATTTTTAACACCAGTGTAAAATGGAACCATTTTATTTCTGAATCAACTGTAAACAAATCTGAAAATTGGTGTCAATCTTCTGGAGGTCGCAAAGGTGTATAATTTCTATCAGATTGTCTATCCTTCACTTTGGGTCATATCCTGTCAGGTAAAGCACAAGGGATTCTAAATAAACTTTATCCTATGATATGAGGAAAACATACCATTAAAAACTGTAGAAAATTCAGTAGCCTTTGGAGATTCCCAAATGTTCCATTAAGCCATCGAAAGAGCAATAGTATAATGGCAAAAGACAAAACCATACCCTAGTGGTGAATTACTATTTTTCCAGTGTATGTAGTATTTGTTAGCTATAAACAATAGAAGAAACAAGAAAATTCATTCATTCTCATTGTGTTAGATATTTTGGAACAGAAGAGGAAACCGTAACTCAATTATTTCAAGCATTTTAAATTCAGCCTACCTTGGAAGTAGGGCAACCCTTTCATTGTGTAAGTGAAACCACTTTATCTCACCACTTATTTTTAATGACAGTAAAATATTGTGTGGGATCATAAATCTTTCTTGAGAGTGTTGTAGACTATGCCTCAAGCATTCATAAAAGGCGTAACCTTTTTCTTTTGGGGCAAATAAACACATTTAATAGAAAAATTAAAGGAACCCACTATCAGACTTTTTATGAAAAATATGAATATGTAACATCTTAAAAGGCCAAGATGAAACCAAATATTTCAAGATGGCAGAAAGTCTGTGGTGTTCTGTAAACAGCATGATTTGGAGTTAGAAGACCTCAATTCTTATCTTGATTCAATCAATAACTTACTGTATGGGCTTTAGGTAAACCATATTGTCTCTCTAAGTACCATTTGAATCCATCTGTATAGTGGTGGTTATAACTCCACCCTGACCTTCTCACTGGAAAATTGTGAAGCTCAAACAAACAATTGCAGAAGGACTTTGAATGCACGTATATGGCCTGATTACGGATGAGTTTTCCAGGTAAATTTTTCTTCCAAATAGAAACTTACAATGGAGCTAAAGTTTCAGTTTGATTAAAAGGAAGTCAAGCTAAAATTTTAAGTAATATAAATTATAAAAAATACATAATTTATATTTTTTGTAGTGAAGTTTAAAAAGAATTGACTATCGTTGCCTTGCAAAACTGTATTCTTTAAAACATTATTTATTTGAGAGCAAAAAATAAGCAATTTTTATTCTACCAGTGGATCATTAAGCCATCCCCTTCTCGGAACTTGAGTTTGGGATGATTTGTAAGTAGGTCATGAGTTTTTTGTCCTCCAGCAATATACCTTCTTGAAGAGGAAAGGAAAAAAGAGCTTCCCTTTTTATTTATTCTGCATTTTCAATATCGTACTCCAAACTTCTTGCAAGACATTTTCATGTGGACACCAGCTGAAAAAACAAGAATTTATTATCTTCTCTCTGAGAATGAATTCTTCTCTAAATTATCAATTTTTGAAAATGTTAACAACATTCTAGGACTCAAGGCTCAAAAGCTTAGGCACACTTTTGATTCCTCCTTTCCCTCAAGCCTCACCAAGTCCTATTGTGCCATCTCTCTTCTTTGTCTCGCCAAGATTAGGTCCTGTTTATTTTTCAAAAATACTGTTAGATCTATTTCTCCACATCTCAAAAACCTCCGTGCCTCTGGAAGAGTTAGCACATATCTAGCACAGAACAATGTCTCCCTCATTAGCCCATGTCAGATTATTGCCAATTGGTCATGAAGATAATTGTTATCGATACTGAGTTATTACTTGAGAATCTCTCTCAAACTAGTTGAAAGGTAGCCCTCCCTAGCAATTGGTATTTACATGAAAAATACTTGTTTGTCATACTGGTTCTGCATGACAAATTTCACCAACCTTGGGCTGTGTAATTAAGTTATAACCTACATTTTCAGAATTAACTGCACTGCTTCTTAATAAAAATATTCTACTCCAGTGAGACTCATCTATTTAATATATTTACTTTCCTGATTCTACACTCTACTCACACACTCCCTCGCTCCCCTGTCCCTTCTTCCATGCACCAAAACTTGACCAGCTGCATCTTATCCTTTTTATAAAACTCTTTTGGGGATTTCTTCCTAATCTCATTCCTATGGTCCTTACCAGTGGGAGTGTTGTACACGTGTACTGCTTTGATCTCTTAACTTTTCATATGCCTATCTTATTTTCTTAAGTAGAATGTAAGTAGTCACCATAGGCTAACTCTAATAACAACTCCAAAACCTCTGAGGCTAAACTCAGTAAAGATGAATTTCAAGTCATAGTCCAGCAAAGGAAGAGAGAAGAGGTTCTTACTAAATAAATTTCCTATGCATTTAGTGATTTGGAAGGTATAGTTTGATTATACTATTGAATAACATTAAAGAATTGTTCTGGTTTCAAGATTTACATTAAAATTCAAAAGATGTATATACTTACTACGAATACATTTTTAAAATTATGTAAGTATAAATAATTGGAAAAAGAAGACTTTCCTCCATCCCTAGTCCTGATCCTCAGATGTGGCCATTAACAGTTTGATCTGTATGCCTTTAGAATTTTTTCAATAATTATACAAATGTGTATATAGTTTTATATTTAGAGAGGTTTATTTTTAATGGGGTCACATACACACTTCAGTTTGCTTTTCTCATTGTAGCTGTCCAATCTATACATTGTCGGTATTACATGTAGAACAACTTAATTGTTTTAAAAGCTACATAGTAGTCCATCATACAACTATGTTTTAATTGATTTACTCTATATCCTATTGATGGGAATTTGAAACAAAGGACTGACTTTTTAAATTAATGGTGTTAGGACAATATGCTACCAATTTGGAAAAACATAAAGTTATATACTCAGCTCATGCCATGGCCACAATAAATCCCAGATAGATTGAAGATTTAAATATTAATTAAAAAAATAAAAGTACTAGGAAATGACTCAAGGGAATCTTTCCATTAATTTATGGGAGGTGAAGACTTTTACAGTAGTTATCTAAAACACTGAAGTTTAAAGAAAAAGAATGAACAGGTTAACAGATTTAATTTTGTAAAAGTTAAAATATTCTGAGTTAAGAGAGTCCCGCATAAGTTTTATGAAAAGATATATAATCTGGAAGAGTGGATTTAGGGTTTTGGATGGCAGACAATTTATGGAACATCTAGAGGAAACACACATAAGTGCTCAATGGCATTCTCAGCATATAGTGCTTGTGAATACTTGCAACAACTTGTGTTGGTAGCTCACATACCTTGAGTTGGCCTTTAACCTCATGACCAACTCTAGACATAAGCTAGTTGCTCACATATCATGATTTGTGAGGTCCCCAGAGACCAATATAGCATACCCCAAACTCTCTCCTTATTTTCAAGCCTAAAAGTTTTAAATGTACCTATAATATTGGGGAAGACAAGTTTTCACAAAAGTGTTCTCAGTTGTTAATACTTGGATATGGCTTGGTTACTGAGAGTAGCTAGTGAAGATCTAGATTCTGAGAGAATGGGACGTAGGAGTAAGTTTTGAAGGGAGACTGAGGAAAATAAATGACCAGAGGTGCATTCCAGAGAAAGTAGGCCTGAATGGGGCATTAGAGTTGAGGGCTCTGGGAAGCTTTACAGGGCATGTTTTGGGAAAGTAAGCTAAAATGCTGAAGTAAACACTAGGAAAAGATCCCAAAACAAAACTCACTTCATAATTATTCCTGAGGTGGATATTACTTTTCTTGATAACTGGGCAGTTGCATTTTTGTTAAAAAATAGTTGAAATGGATAAAATTCAAATTCATATTCTCTTGAATATAAAATTAAATGTCTTGTTTGAGCAAAACTTGAGAAATTGAAAAAGTAGTTGTGGACGGGTACTTTATTATATAGAATGTCTGATGGAGCATTATTTCTAGGTATTAAAAAGTGCTTTTCATCTTAAATGCCTGCATGCTTACAAGCCGAGTACCAAATTAGTCCCTTTCAGGCATTTGGTAATATATATGATAAAGAATATTTTCAATGTTTGTTCTAAGGATTTATCCCAAGCATGATTAATGTCTTGGAATTATCTGTAACTAATTATGCTACTTAGCAATTTGAATGTCCCATCGGTGTGAAATCATTGGAACTGTAATAGCATGGCACACATCAGAATGCCCTGATTTATTATCTGTCACTGATAAGTTTAGATTCACACCATCTGGGATGATTAGCGATTATTTACTGTCCCAGGAGGAAGCTGGTGAGAATGTCCTTTGTGTGGAAATAGATTACATTGGAGATTCACAAGGCTGGCTCCCTGGCTACCCCTATGAATATGAGTATATTTTCCTCGCAGCTTGACAGAACTTTATTTATAAAGGTGTAAGCAAACATTCTTTCTTCTGCCTTAGGGAGGAATCGTTTTTAGCCTCAGAGCAATTTACATGCTTGCCTTTCAGCTTGGACTTGACAGAGCAGTGATTTATAACTCCTCCCTTGCTTCTTTCTCCATGGTGCAATTTCAGGTAAGACTTGAGGAAGGTGGAAAGGACTTCCACTTTACAGTTTTAGGAGAATGGGCATATGGTATGGAATCCGATGTTTTGACAGGTTTTGGTACCACTGGATTTCTTTAAAAATAAAACCTCTGACAGTTAGGTATTTGGGAATTCATCTGTATTGTAAAAGTGGCAGGCGTCCAACATTTGCCTTTTTTTTTTTTTTAAAGACTGCCACCTGAGCTAACATCTGTTGCCAATCTTCCTTTTTTCCTTTTTCTCCCCAAAGTCCCCCAGTACATAGTTGTATAGTCTGGTTGTAGGTCCTTCTGGCTCTGCTATGTGGGACGCCACCTCAGCATGATTTGATGAGTGATACTAGGTCCACACCCAGGATCCAAACCAGTACAACCCTGCGCTGCTGAAGTGGAGCGCGTGAACCTAACCACTGGGCCATGAGGCCAGCCCCCAACATTTGCCTTTAAGGCATGTTTTTTGTGGTGGTTGTATTTTAAATGGAAATAAGGTTTCTTTTCACAAATCCTGGCATTTTCCACAAGGCACTTCCTCCTAAACCTTGTTTGTCCAAAGAACATAATTTGATTCGTCTCATGACTCTGAAAATACTTCTTTTGGTTTTCTGCATTAATGCTAAAGGATTGTATCAAGTTAGGGATTTTAATAGAAAGACAAATGTTATATGTTCAGCTAATTATCTAAATCTTTTTGACACCCCCCTCACTTCTTAAAGAACAGGTGCCATTTTCTTTGCAAATTCCCATAACCTTATGGTGCTTACAGTGTTCTGTTTGATACCAAGTAGCATTCTCTGGAGGGGTCATAGAAATGTAAAAAATTGTTTGCTTTTTGTTCATTTGTTTGTTTTGACAAGCAGTGTCTCAGGATCCTTCTTGAGTCCTATTTCATTTATTATTTCTTATATTAATAGTTTACCCAAGACTTAGAGGATGATTAATTTTATATCTTTATCTTTAAAGCTCTCCCTTTGAAATATCTTGAGTGTTTAAAATCCTACTAAGTCAGCACATCCTTCTTTACATCCAACTCCCAAGCCCTCTTGTTCTAAATTAGATTTTCTTACTCCAATATTTTTGTCACAATTATTTTGATGGTGGTAGTTAGGGAATAGAGAAACAACCTGCACTGTAGCAGTCAATGTTTTATGTCTCTACAAGATAAACCTTTAAAGCAAAAAAGGTAAATTTTAAGTAACTGAGATTTTCTTCTTGGATGTTTTCCTCTAACTCTGAAATCATGTGGAGTGAGACCCTTGTCTGTAGACACTTATTTAGGGCTTTCAGATGCAGAAAGCAAATATATTAAACCCAAAGTTTTCTCTTGTGATGTTATCAGTCAACTTTGTTCACAAACTCAATTCCGTGTTTGAGTCAGTGTGTCTTATCTGAGCATGTCTGCAAAGTAATGCAAATAGTGAATGAAAACTGAAAGCAAACATGAGAAATCATAACTAAAGGGTTACTGACTCTGTATTCCTTTTACTGTTAAACATTGCTTAAGACCAATATGGCCTTGTCGTTGGCCTAAAGATGGGATTGATACCTGGCCATATGTATGCATATCCTATTTGTTGTTGAGTCCCTTCATTTAAAAGATAAAGAGGACCTGTTTGGGGGTTCGCACTTTTCTGTTGACCTTTGAGAGTGCAAGCATCTGTTTCTTAAACTGATGGAAGATAATGTTCCTACCTGCAACAGGCAACCAGACAAATACAATCTACTGCAATGGATTGGGAGAAATCATTATTGGGCCAGGTGGCAGATTGGGTGACCAGAACCTTACCATAAACTCACATGGGCAATGTTAGTCAAAGAGTTGACTACCGGAGTGGAAACTATATTATCAGAGGTAATTGCCTCCAGAAGGTTCTAAATGTAGGGACTCCAAATGTAGGCTTCTATCTAGAGGTCTTGGGAGTGAATTGTATTATTTTAATAGCGAGCATTTATATAAAGTTAAAAAAAAACTTAAAGTATGAAATATAGATATATATTGAGACATTGCTTGTCTTTTCCCAACTAGTTCATATTGACTGGAGAGTGTCATCTACTCAGAAATCCTGTCTTACAATCAATTTAAATAGCTTAATAATTAAAGTCCATTGAATGTGGGCCAAGATAGAATCCTATACATTTATTATATTATTAGTAATTTATTATACTATATGTTTTGGCTTCAAAATATTATTTAATACAACCATTGTAAATGTTCTTTTACTATAAAGGTAAGGCTGTACATATATAATGAAGTAAAAAGGTATAGGGTAGAGATTGCAAAATGCAGTTGTGTTAAGGTTGCTCCCACTCAGAATCTAACTTCCTTTAGGAAGGGATTAATGTATAGCTTTGTGAGCAAAAATAATTCTATTTTTCCCTGTTACAGCATTAACAATATTAGGTAAATAAAAATATTTGATATTAGATAGAAATGCTATATTTAATTTTACATTCTTATTTGGAACAACTTTCAAGTTCATTTCTGTTTTATTAAGATCTTGAAGGCATAAGAGCCAAACTGGGCAAGTAGGCTGTCAGATATGATTGGAGAGACACCTTTATAAGAATCATGCTAGAAAGCATTAGTCGTGATCCAGCCAATTCACATTATGGATTCTAAGAATGAAAGCACTTTATATACTCAATAATTAGTTTTTTAAAATGGATTGTTTTTCTTAGATGGATGAATAATTACATATTCAAATTATTGAAAAATGAAGGTGACATTTTTGTAGAACATTTCCCCAGTTTATAGACAATCTTAATGGTGAAAAATAATGCAATCTATGGAAAGAAAAGTGTCAGGATAGGAGAGCCAGGAATATTTCAACCTAGATTTCGTTAGTTGCACAGTAATGCCTTGGACAGTCACGTGTCTTTTCTCTGTCTAGCTTTTACTTATAACAAGTGACAGATGGTGTAGATGCTTGTGATTTTTTTTTAAAAATGCGTGCTCAGAGCGCAGTGACTGTGGAATCCATACAGCACAACATTTTGTCTACGGCTCCACATCATTTGGGCTGCATCAGCAGCAAGTCAAAAAATCCAACTCCACCAGATGTATACAGCGAAGAAACGTACTGGCTTACACTTGGAGAAATGCAGTCATGACGTTTCAGGGGCGCTTCACCCAGTGGCTTTAGCTCCATTTCCCTGTGATTCTCTTCGCTCTGCTTGCTTCTGAGTGTTGGCTTCTTCCTGTGACTGGAAATTGCATTTGTGCACGGCAGCATGTACAAGGAAAAGAAGGAAGAGTTCCTCTGTAAGCCCTCCCAGACAAATGAAGAATGACCGACCTGGTACAACAGGCCCCACAAAACCTCTCATTGGAAACCTCATTGGCCCTCAATAAGTCATGTGCCCATTTCTCAACCAATCACTTGCTAGGAGGAAGAATAGATTACTTTTAGTCCACTTGGGCCTATCTTGAGACCTGGGGATAGAGTTGGCTTTCCCAAAGGCACACAGGCTGTAAAGGGGAAAGGGACCAAATTGAGGTGGTATTTGGAGGGTAGAATAGGGAATAGATGCTGAGTAGGAAAGCAACACTGTACATGACGAGCTTTAATGATATCCTTTCTTTTGCTGCCTTCTTACTAAAACAACTATATGTACCCACTTTTTAAGTGTCCTATATTCTAGGTCCAACTCACTAATCTCCCAAATTTCAAAGGTAGTTCTCTGTGTCCCATCTTCACAGGATATTGCTCTTAGTTAAGAGCTGAAAAAAATCATATGAGTTAAGGACAAGATATGATAAAAATGACAATATCCTCAAGGAATATTTGTATTTTTATGTAGATGGTAGTTAGGCACTTAATGTTTGTTTAATCCAAGCTACAACTCTTATGCTGGCCAGGAGAAGGAAGAAATTATAATTATATGATAAGACAAACCTCCTGGGGCTCCTCAAATCTACGCCGCACAGACAGATGAATACATACCATCAAAGTTGGAGAAAATTAACATTGTAAGACAAATTGCCAGATGTGTGCCCTAAGGACTGTTGAAACGTGATAATCACTGGGGGAAATGGGATGGGGTTAATAAACTCGATGAGTTTACACTTTAGAATTTGGATGTGTGTATGATACATACACATAACAATATCTACATGCATCTATCTAAATCAATAATAGCATATGTTATTCTAAATATTCTAAGTGCCTTCTCTGTGATCAGGAAATGCAGAAAACCTCCCCATGTTTTGAATACTTTGAAGTTATGCTAATTCTCAAGCTTCCTAGATAATTCTCAAAGTTATAAAAATGGATTCTATAACACATTCAGTGAATTAGATGAGTTGCTCTTTCTTTGTAATGCTAACAGTAAATTGTAAAATTTATGAGGCTGCCTCTAGAATAACAACATTGGTAGAGGAAGTAACTTGATTTTAGAGGATAAAAGCCTCTAAAAACAACCAGCTGAAAATACTAAGAAGAATGATCATCCCTTTCCTGAAATGAAGTTTTATCTTCACTCCAACACTGTAAATAAAAACTTCCATTCTTCAGATGAGGAGATGGAGGCCAGAAGTCATTTGATTTTGTTTATTCTTGGTCACAGAGCTTGTATGTGGTAGAGCTAAATCTTATTTTCCTCTTTGCACTTTACCACAGCTGGCATGCCAAATTGATGAGAATGCTGTAGAGGATCAGCTTCATAAGTAGAATAAATGATCCTGCAGTTGTACGATTTGAAGGCCCCCAAAGTATTTCTTTTCCTATGTTTTTGGCAGCTCTAGACATTCCACCATTAGTTCATTTCATTGTTTTTAAGGATGGTCTCTCCTAGCATTCCCAGTGCAAAGGCAAACTCTGGGGCATACTCAGTATCTTTCTAACGCATGAGTTTTGTTCCCTCAGAGAGGGAGGAGTCTAGCCTAGAGTATAGGAATCCTGAGTAGGAAGAGAGTAGAGAGGAAAGTCAGAGCTGTGTCTTAAATATGAATTTTGCTGGAAATTAGCTTTCTTCTCTAATTGCTTTAATGTTATTTGTGGGAGGCAGCAAGACATATGGTGGCCTGGAGTCAGATTCCTTGAATTTAAGTTTGGACTATCCCACTTTCTAGCTGAGTGGCAACTGGTTGGTTAAATTCTTTTTCTCTACTGTGTAAAATGTGAATAACAGTACTTGTCTTATGTCCTCGAAGGGTTCATGAAATGACTATGTGGGATAAAATAAGTGAATATGTTTTGAACGCTACAAAGTGTTGCACAAAATGTAGTTGTCAGTACATTATAAAACATAAGTTTTGTGGGTGCTAATCTAGGATTTTAAATGCTTTTCAAGAATAAAATCTTAAGTGTGGAGAAAACCACAATTAGTTCTATTGATTTACCACAACTATAGATGTGTATATTCTAAGTATATGTAGAAGATAAAAATTGTAATTTTGTGCTCATCTTTCCATTGTTTTTTGTCCTTCACAAGAACCTGGAATCCTCATTTTTATTGCTGTCAGTGTTGCATCCATCAATCCAAAGGGTTTTCCTACTAGTGAGCTTTTAGTATTCCATAGCCACTCTTTTTTAAAAAAAAAATTCTTTTCATTGCAGTAATGTTGGTTTATAAAATTATATAAATTTTAGGTGTACATCATTATATTTGTTTCTGTGTAGATTACATCATGTTCACCACCCAAAGACTAATTACAATCCATCACCATACACATGCGCCTAATCACTGCTTTCGCCCTCCTCTCTACCCCCCTCCCTTCGGGTAACCACCACTCCAATTTCTATCTCTATGTGATTGTTTGTTGTTGTTTTTTTTCTTCTATTTATGAATGAGATCATATAGTATGTGACTTTCTCCGTCTGACTTATTTTGCTTAGCATAATACACTCAAGGTCGGCCCATGTTGTCACAAATGGCCAGATTTCATCGTTTTTGATGGCTGAGTAGTATTCCGTTATGTGTATATTTATCACATCTTCTTTATCCATTGGTCCTCTGATGGGTATCTGGGGTGCTTCCAAGTCTTGGCTATTGTGAGTAATGCTGCAATGAACATAGGGGTGCATGTATCTTTATGCATTCATGTTTTCATCTTCTTTGGGTAAATACCCAGCAGTGGAATAGCTGGATCGTATGGTAGTTCTATTCTTAATTTTTTGAGGAATCTCCATACTGTTTTCCATAGTGGCTGCACCAGTTTGCACTCCCACCAGCAGTGTATGAGGATTCCCTTCTCTCCACATCCTCTTTAACACTTGTTTCCTGTCCTGTTAATTATAGCCAATCTGACAGGAGTGAGGTGATATCTCATTGTAGTTTTGATTTGCATTTAACTGACAGTGATATTGAACATCTTTACATGTGCCTGTTAGCCATCTATATATCTTCTTTGGAGAAATGTCTATTCAGATATTTTGCTCATCTTTTAATTGGATTGTCAGTTTTTTTGTTGTTGAGATGTATGAGTTCTTTGTATATTTTGGATATTAACCCTTCATCAGACCCATGGTTTGCAAATATCTTCTCACAATTGTTAGGTTGTCTTTTCATTTCCTTGATAGTTTCTTTTGCTGTGCAGAAGCTTTTTAGTTTGATGTAGTCCCATTTGTTTATTTTTTCTATTGTTTCCCTTGCTCAGTCAGACATGGTAGTTGAAAATATGCTGCTAGAACTGATGCCGAAGAACATACTGCCTGTGTTTTCTTCTGGAAGTGCCATGGTTTCAGGTCTTATAGTCAAGTCTTTAATCCATTTTGAGTTAATTTTTGTGTATGGTGTAAGATAATTGTCTACTTTCATTCTTTTGGATGTGCCGTCTGGTTTTCCCAATACCGTTTATTGAAGATACTTTCCTTTTTCCATGTATGTTCTTGGCTCCCTTGTTGAAAATTAGCTGTCCATAGATGTGTGGGTTTGTTTCTGGGCTCTCAGTTCTGTTCTGTTCATCTGTGTGTCTGTTTCTGTGCCAGTACCATGCTGTTGTGATTACTACAGCTTTGTAGTATATTTTGAAATCAGGGAGTGTGCTACCTCCAGCTTTATTCTTTTTTCTCAGGATAATTTTGGCTATTTGGGGTCTTTAGTTGCATGTACATTTTAGGATGCTTTGTTCTAGTTCTGTGAAAAATGTTGTTGGAACTTTGATAGGCATCGCGTTGAATCTGTAGATTGCTTTAGGAACTGTGGACATTTTAAGGATGTTAATAATTCCAACCCAAGAGCATGGAATACCCTTCCATTTCTTTGTGTCTTCTTCAATTTCTTTCAACAATGTTTTATAGTTTTCAGTGTACAGCCGTTTCACCTCTTTGGTTAAGTTTATTCCTATGTATTTTATTCTTTTTGTTGCAATTGAAAATGAGATTGTATACTTAATTTCTCTTTCTGCTACTTTGCTGATAGTGTATAGAAATGCAACTGATTGTTGTCTGTTGATTTTGTATCCTGCAACTTTACTGTATTCATTTATTATTTCTAGAAATGTTTTGGTGGATTCTTTAGGGTTTTCTACATGTAAAATCACGTCATCTGCAAATAGTGACAGTTTCATTTCTTCCTTTCCAATTTGGATCCCTTTTATTTCTTTTTCTTGCCTGCTTGGTCTAGCTAGGACTTCCAATACTATGTTAAATAAGAGTGGTGAAAGTGGGCATCCTTGTCTGGTTCCTGTTCCTAGAGGGATAGCAGTCAGTTTTTCTCCATTGACAATGATATTAGTTGTGAATTTGTCATATATGGCCTTTATTATGTTGAGGTACTTTCCTTCTATATCCATTTGATTCAGAGTTTTTATCATAAATGGATGCTATATCTTGTCAAATGCTTTCTCTGTATCTATTGAGATCATGTAATTTTTATTCTTCATTTTGTTAGTGTGGTGTATCGTGTTGATTGATTTGTGGATGTTGAACCATACCTGCATCCCTGGAATACATCCCATTTGATCATGGTGTATGATCTTTTCACTGTATTGTTGTATTCAGTTTGCTAGTATTTTGTTGAGGATTTTTGCATCTATGTTCATCAGTGATATTGGCTTGTAATTTTCTCTTTTTTGTATTGTCCTTGTCTGCTTTTGGTATCAGGATAATGTTGTCTTCATAGAATGGGTTACGAAGCTTCCCCTCCTCTTCAAGTTTTTGGAAGAGTTTGAGAAGGATAGGTGTTAAGTCTTCTCTGAATGTTTGGTAGAATTCACCAGCGAAGCTGTCTGGTCTCAGACTCTTATTTTTGGGGAGGTTTTTGATTACTGTTTTGATCTCCTTACTGGTGATTGGTCTATTCAAATTTTCTGTTTCTTCTTGATTCAGTTTTGGAAGGTTGTATGATTCTAAGAATTTATCCATTTCTTCTATGTTATCCAATTAGTTGGCTTATAGCTTGTCATAGTATTCTCTTATAATCTTTTGTATTTCTGAGGTGTCCATTGTAATTTATTCTCTTTGACTTCTGATTTTATTTATTTGAGACTTCTCTCTTTTTTTCTTGGTGAGTCTAGCTAAAGGTTTGTCAATTTTATTTGTCTTTTCAAGAACTGGCTCTTTGTTTCATTGATTTTTTTTTCTAGTCTCTCTTTCATTTATTTCTGCTCTGATTTTTATGTTTTCCTTACTTCTACTGATTTTGGGCTTTGTTTGTTCTTCTTTCTCCAGTTCCTTTAGGTGCACTGTTAGATTGTTAATTTGAGATTTTTTTGTTTGTTGAAGTAGCCCTGTATTGCTATAAACTTCCTTCTTAGATCAGCTTTTGCTGTATCCCATAAATTTTGGCATGCCATATTTTTGTTTTCATTTGTCTCCAGGTATTTCTTGATTTCTCCTTTGATTTCTTCATTGACTCAGTTGTTGTTCAGTAGCATTTTGTTTTATTTGCACATATTTGTGGCTTTTCCAATTTCCTTCTTGTTTGATTTCTGGTTTCATACCATTGTGGTGAGAAAAGATTCTTCGTATTATTTCAATCTGCTTAAATTTATTGAGACTTGTATTATGGCCTAATATGTGATCTATCCTGGAGAATGCTCCATATGCATTTGAAACGAATGTGTATTCTGTGGTTTTTGGATGGAATATTCTGTATATATCTACTAAATCCATCTGGTTTAATGTGTCATTTAAGGGCATTGTTTCCGGATTGATCTTCTGTTTGGATGATGCATCCACTGGTGTAAGTGGAGTGTTAAAGTCCCCTACTATTACTGTGATACTGTCTGTTTCTCTTCTTATGTCTGTTAATAATTGTTTTATATATTTAGGTGCTACTATGTTGGGTGCATAGATATTTACAAGTGTTATGTCCTCTTGTTGGGTTCTTCTCTTAGTCATTATGTAGTGCCCTTGTTTCTTGTTACAGTTTTTGTTTTAAAGTCTATTTTGTCTGATATAAGTATTCCTCCCCCAGCTTTCTTCTCATTGCTATTTGCATGGAGTATCATTTTCCATCCCTTCATTTTCAGTTTGCAAGTGTCTTTAGGTCTGAAGTATGTCTCTTGTATGCAGCATATATATGGGTCTTTTTTTTATCCAATTGCCCACCCTATGACTTTTGACTGGAGCATTTAGTCCATTGGCCTTTAAAGTAGCTACTGATAAGAATGTACTTATTGCCATTTTGTTATTTTTTTTCCAGGTGTTTTAGTAGTTCTTCTGTGTTGCTTTCTTCTTCTCTTGCTCTCTTCCTTTGTGGTTTGATGGCTTTCTTTAGTATTATATTTTCTTTCTCTTCATTTTTTTGTATGTTTCTTAGAGGGTTTTGGTTTGCGATTACCATGAGGTTCATATATAATAACCTGTGTATATGGCAATGTATATTAAGTTGATGGTCTCTTTAGTTTGACCTCTTGCTAAAAGCTCTATTCTTTTACTCCCCTCCTCCCACATTTTATGTTTTAGATATCATATCTCATCTATTTTTTGTGTGTGTATCTGTTACCCTCTTATCATGGAAATAGATAACTTTAATATTTTTGTCTTTTGTCCTTCATATTATTTTCATAGGTGGTTGATGTTCTACCTTTACTGTATATTTGCCTTTACCAGTGATTTTATTGCTTTTTGTTGATAATTTTCTTATTCCTATTTGTGATCTTCTCTTTCCCACTTAAATAAGTCCCTTTAGCATTTCTTGTAGGACTGGTTTCTTGGTAATAAATTCTTTTAGTTTTTGCTTGTCTGGGAAACTCTTCATCTCTCCTTCCATTCTGAATGATAAACTTGCAAGGTAGAGTATTCTTGGCTGTAGCTTTTTTCCTTTCAGCACTTTAAATATATCATGCCACTCCCTTCTAGCCTGTAGGATTTCTGCTGAGAAGTCAACTGATAGACTTCTGGCATTTACTTTGTGTCACTTGTTGTCTTTCTTTGTTCCCTATGCAGCTTTTAGGATTCTCTCTTTATCTTCTTTCTTGACATTTTCATTATAATGTGTCTTGGTGTGGGCCTCTTTGGATTTGTCTTGTTTGGTGCTCTCTGTGCTTCCCATACCTGGACGTCTGTTTCCTTCCTTAGGTTAGGAAAATTTTCAGCTATTATTTCTTCAAATGGATTGTCTTCCCCTTTGTCTCATTCTTCTCTTTCTGGGACACCTATAATATGGATGTTAGTGCACCTGATATTGTCCCAGAGATCTCTTAGACTGTCCTCATTCTTTTGAATTCTTTTTTCTGTTCAACTTGGGTGATTTCCTCTAGTCTTTCATCCAGCTCACTGATCCATTCTTCTGTATCCTCTGCTGTTGAGTCCCTCTAGTGAATTTTTCATTTCCAGTATTGTATTCTTCATTTCTGATTGGTTCTTTTTTATATTTTCCAGTTCTTTGCTGGTGTCTTACTGAGTTCATCCATTGTTCTCCCAAGTTCAGTGAGGATCCTTATGACTTTTTGTTTGATGTCTTTATCAGGTAGAATTGTTTATTTCTGTTTTGTTTAGTTCTTTTGCTGGGATTTTGTCCTGTTCCCTTATTTGGAACATATTCCTTTTTCTCCTCATTTTGCCTTTTCACTTTGCTTTTATGTATGTGTTATGTAGGTCAGCTATGTCTCCCTATCTTGGAGAGGTGGCCTTATATAAGAGATGGCTTATGAGGCCCAGCAATGTGCTTCCTCCTCATCACCAGTTCCAAATGTTCTAGCAGTGTTCCCTGTGTAGGCTACATGTGTCCTTCTCTTGTGGCAGGGTTGCTATTGCTGCAGGTGCTGAGGGAGTCTAGGCTGTTCCTCTGGCTGACTGATTGTAATGCTCAACTGCATATGGCTGCTATGGACCCTTCAGTCATTTTATTGTGTGTGGTGAGCCCCAGAAGTTGGCTACAAGGTCTAAATGCGCATTCCTGTTGCAGTTTTTCTGTTAAGTGAGTATGCCCCCAGCGTGGCTGGTTGCTAGACTCAGGGACTTACATTTGCTGTAGGCATCTTGACTGAAAGGCTGTTGTCAGCTCTCTCAGGATTGCAGCTGAGTGGGGCCGGACCCAGGCATGGGAGCACCCAATATTTTTAGGCCTGGAGGGTGCATTATCCCCTGTGTGGCTGTTTGAGAAGCACAAGTCTGCTGCAGCTGACAGGTTCCACTGTCCATATGGCCACACACCCTGTCAGCACAGTCCACCTGTGTGCACATACCCTGGCCCACTGAGGTGGACCTAGTCACCAGGCTTCTGAGGTTCCAGGCACCCTGCCTATGAGGGACCACAAGGCTTGCAGTTGAGTGAGGCCAGCCCCTAGGGCAGGCTGCCTGCCTTGGCTGAGCCTAATTATATCAGTGCTCTTGTAGGTGGGCAGACCCTAGCCTGACAGGCCAGGGGAAGAACTCCAATGTCGTCTGCCAGCATCTGTGTCAGCATTCCTCTACTAGGTCACAATAATGGCTGCTGCCAATGTCTTAGTCCATGGAGAGGTCTCACCTTTCACCAAGATGCACCCAGAGCCTATCAGGTGAGTCTCTTTTCACCAAAGGACTGTGCACCTTTCTTTCTGGTAATTTTAGGTTGCTTTCCAAAATGGGTGAATTTGTACATGGGCCCTTTCAGAGCAGGATTTTTTCTCCCTTATGTCTGATAGCTTTTCTGGGTGTATTTCCCCATTCAGCAAAGCCAGATATTATGATACTTGTCTTGGTTGTGCTGAGTCCAAAAGCTGCTTATAGCAGCAATGCTCCCATGCTCAGATCCTCTTCTCCTCCAGGGAAGGCTTCATACCTTAGGATTGCTCCCAGCTGTCAGTGAAGCACCAGGACTCTTGAATGTGGCATTTTTTTCTCTCCAGAAAGGAATTTCTGCCTCTTCCACCTTGGTCAGCACTGTCCCCTGTTTTTCGTTTTTTGTTTTTTTTAAAGATTTTATTTTTTCCTTTTTCTCCCCAAAGCCCCTCTGGTACGTAGTTGTATATTCTTCATTGTGGGTCCTTCTAGTTGTGGTATGTGGGACGCTGCCTCAGCATGGTTTGATGAGCAGTGCTATGTCCATGCCCAGGATTCGAACCAATGAAACACTGGGCAGCCTGCAGTGGAGCGCGCGAACTTAACCACTCTGCCACGGGGCCAGCCCCAGCACTGTCCCCTGTTATGGGGGTTCTTTTTATCTAGTTTTCAGTTCTCTCTCAGGGGTAATTGTTCCGAGAGTAGTTGTAAATTTGTTGTGTCTGTGAGAGGAGGTGAGTTCAGAGTCTGCCTACACAACCATCTTGACACCTTCTCTCCATAGCCACCCTTGATAGCTAAAGCTAATGTAATCTGAGTCTCTGATTATAAACCATCACCAACACCTCAACCATCTTGGTAATGGAGGTAGAAATTTTCCACTGCTCCATCTACATTTGCTCCTCTGAGATACATTACATGGAAGTACCAAGATTACAGTTTGCTCTATAGTGTTATTAGTCTCTGAATTAGGCTAATTCATTATTGTTCTCTAGTCTTAGCATTTTCCATAAATGCTGAGCTGAAATTTATTGGGTCTTGGACTGTTGTAGGATCACTCTCTTTTTTTTAATTAAAATGAAGTTTAGAAGGAAATAGAATGGCTAGCATTGCTTCCCTTGGCTTAATAATAAATATTTTCTATGATATTAGAGTATTCTCCAATACTCTAAAGTATTCTGTATGATATACAAAGATAGTTACCCTGAAGCCCTGTCAGTTTGGCATGCCTTTACTTATTTTCATACAAAGAAAAAGTATTATAAAAATTTTAGAAAATAGAGAATAATTGCCCATAATTCCCCCCTCTAACACTGTAACTTATATTTTTATATTTGTATACATCCTTTCAGTTTTTATCTGAATATATAAATGCCTTTAAAATAATTGTAATCATAGTGTATGTTCAATTTTTGTTGTTGCTGTTGCTTTGCATGATAAGCATTTTTCTGCATTGGATATATACTTTTCTTTTTATTGCTTACATAAAATGACCACCTTATGTGTGAGTAGACCAGTTTTTAATTTGTTTTTCTCTTTTATAAGTAACACTGTGTTGAGAAATGTGTACTTTTGAGCATTTTCCCAGCCCAGCAGGATTTATTTGGATTTATATCATTGAAACAGTCCTATCCAATTTTTTTATGATCAAAGACATGTAATTTCAAGATGGCTGACTCATTTCAGGGTGCAGTTTTGAAACAGAATGAAATTTATCCTCATTTCAAGGGATTAATTCCATGACATTTGCCACGATAGTGTCTGTTCTAACAACTAATCAGCCTTAGATTTTTTAATGAAGGATTATTGGTCATACTGAGAACCAAAGAGACTTACGGAGATCAACTTCGAGTTTCATGAAGAGTCTTGGCTTTGGCTTTAAACAAATCCCTTATCCAGATATGACCCTTATTCTTATCTCTACATCTCACTTATATAGGAAGGGCTATATTTTGTTACTCTCTCCTTCTACAGATTTGTCACTCTCTCCTTCTACAGATTACCTATGTTTACAATTTTCCTGTCATTGCCAATCTTCTCTAGTTGCTCACATAAGAAGCCTGGAAGGAAGAACTCCTGTCTATAAGCAAGTTCTGTAAGTTCAGCTGTGTAGTAGTTTCATTTCTGAACACCTTCAAAGAGACACAATGTCAAGATTGTTGAAAGATAAATGTTATTAAAATTCTCAGAAGCCCATGTGATGATATATAGACTTTGGATTCTTACTGTGCATTAATAACACGGTCTTGGTTACATTTCAAATATCTCATTTATTTGATAGTTCAGGGCTTCTCAGGCAACCAAGAGACAAATATCCTTCCCTAATACATGACAATAACTTTAAAAACAGATTGGAATCAGTTCGTTGCTTTACATTTGCCTTTTGTCCATGGTTGGTGTGCTGAAGCAGGAGCCTTGAATGTGCGGTACAGATTTCAATTGTTAATGGCAGGAAGTAGAGCACACAATATATCTGTGACTAATATAGAGAGTGAGGGGTGGGAAGATGGGAGTTCCAAGGTGTGTTGAATTGGTCAACACTGATAGGGCTGATGTTACTAGAAAGTTGAGAAAGTGGTGGCCCATATGAGGTTATAGTTGACAGACAGGTCATTGAATGGTTACACGGAAAATCCTGGGCTATTGATATTATATGGAAGAGTATGCAGTCCATATGTCTGTCTAATGAGGAGATAACTCAGCATACTTAGGAGAGAGGGAGATAGATGCACACACACACACACACACAGAGAGAAGAGAGAGAAAGAGGGAGAGAGATTGGTTAGTGCAGTCTTGCAAACAGAGGAAAATAGGCCAACCGCAGGTAAGTAGTGGCAGGCATTTTATTTGTTATGTTAGAATGAACAAACCTGCATAGAAATCAGAGTAGACTTAGAACAATTAAAAAAGCAAATAATAAGATTAAATGACCTGGTAAAATAAAATGTTATACCTGGGCAGCATAAGTCGCACACTTATGGAAAAGGATAATGATAATTTAGACAAGGCAAGGAGAAGAGAGATCCAGAATGTATAAGCAAACAAAATAAAATAAATATCTATTACATAATGATTCTAACCATCTCTCAATGGGGAAAAACTGAAGTATATAGCACATCTCTTCTGTGTGTCCTTTCTGGTATGCTGCATACAACATAGGGTGGGTGGCTGTCTTTCTTGTGTGAAGCTCTGTATGCCAAAGATCTAACAGTATGTGTGATACACAGGAAGGGTTCAAAATGTTTGAATGAATGAATAAGTGAAACAAGATCTTGAAGGAAGACTGGGAGTTTTCCAGACAGAACAAGGGGACAAAAGGTATTTGAGGAAGAAATGTCAACATGAGCAAAGTATAGAGGCAGGACCCGGCACAGACTGTTAAATGGACTGCAAGGGGGTTGATGTGATTGTAGAAAAAAGGTGTATGACATGGAACGGATCCATCGTGGAGTGGCATAGAAAGAAATGAAGCGAGATGATAAAACAACCTGAACTCCACGTTTAGAAGCTTAGTTCTTATCCTGTGGATCAAAGGGAAAGTAATGTCATAAACCTATGTTTTAGAAAGATTACCATGGTAATGCTTGGAGGATATGTTGAAGGTACCTGTTGCTTCTGTCATAATTTTCATTAAGACCAGTTTTGATTATTGAACTGGACTGGCTTGTGGTGAAAGGAACTCTGAAAGAGGATATCTTCCTTCTTTGCCCACGCTGCCTTCATTAATTGAACGTTGATGGCAGCCGTGGTTAAATTTGGGACTCCTTTGAGCCAAGTGGCATTTAGGAGAAAAATCTATTTTTCCAGCCCAGATCATTCTGCTAAGTTCTAGAACCTTTTATCCAACTGTTTAGTATATATATCTTCACTTGGTTGTTTAACAAGCATATCAAATGTAACATGTCTAAAATGGAATTGAGCACCTTCCTTTCCCAAACAGGTACTACTTTTAGATTCTCTATCTTAGTAAATGCCACTCACACCACCAAGTTGCCTGATGCCCAAGTGTTGGTGTCCTTGTTGAATTCTTCTTATCACCTCTTCCCCCTACTCCAGGAATAATAAATCCCAAATATTCCTAAACATCCATTGAATATACATCCTCTTTCACTGTAGCCCTTTGGATAGCTTAATTTTTTACTTCAATATTAGTGATTATTTAATATCTGTCTTTCTGTGTATGTGTTAGCCTCCATGAAGAAAGGAACCATATCTGTTTTGTCAACTACAGTATCCCTAGCACCTAGTGTGATGACTGGAATATAGAAACTTTTATGAAAATATTTATCGACTAATGATTGGCCTGCCTTTCTCTAAATCCACTTACACTTTTTGAATCTAACTATTCAAACAAAACTAGCAGTCTGAGAAGCTCCGAAGCTATCCTGGATCTTAGAAGCTCAAACTAAGGATGCCTTGAATTATTTACCTTCAGTGGTAGTAGGCCTTGGGATGCCTTCTGATCTCTAGGTTCCTGGACGGACCCTTAACTGCATCCCTGTCAGGATGGGATATTCTCAACCTAGCTTGTATGGCAAGGCCTATAAGTAGGAGCTCCATAGGAGCATCATACACATTTAGTGGCTGGCTGATAAGCAATTTGACTGCTTACAACATCACAATATCCTGTCATTTTTTTATTCTACATTTGGTTTAATTCAGAATTGTCTAGTTTAAATTATAGGACTGTAATTTCCTTCTTTTCTTTCCATTTCTTCTGTTTTTTCCTTTGTTTTTCTTGATCAAAGGATTTAAAGCTCCACTAATTTTGGATGAAAGATAATGAAAACTTTTTGCCCCATTCCTTTTTCACTTTACCATAGTCAAAGTAAGACAGAAACATCTTTCATCAATGAGATTAAATATTTGTATTTTGGATCAAATATCACTGAGGTTTATAATTAAAACGTTATCCCAAACCACCATATGGACCTTGTTTATTCTTTGACCCTATCAGGGCTTCTGTTTTATTTCCAATCTATCAGTCTCCTCATACAACTTAGATTCCATGGCGCATCATTTCCGTAACTCTGTTCTATTACCATATGGAACTTCCTTGTCTTCCTTTGTTTTTGTTGCTCCTATCTGGAAAAAAATCCATTTCTGGATGAACTTGATTCTTTCACTTGTTTCTCTATAAATTAATAACTTCTCTTAAAAGGTCCTTCACACTGCTTGGCACTTCCACTCAGTTTCTCTGATCAGCTCACTCCCTCATCCTCCCTAAAAACCATTCCAGTAGTTAGCCACTCTCCACAAGCTTTGGCCTGCCACATGTCCCTCCTACCCTATTCTCAACCCATATCTTGCCTTATACTTTAGAGAAAAATTATGTTATCAGACTAGAACTTTCTTATATTTTCAGTTCAAAATGTGGCCACTGGTATTTGTTCTTACACACTTCTCTTCCCTCCTGGATTCATGGAGAAGGTGTTCTCCTTATTTGAGGTTAAGACCTCCACTTGTTTTTAGGATCCCACTAAGATCCCAAATTTTCAGGAGATTTACAATCTCTTATATTTATCCCTTTCTTGCATATTTGATTTGTTTTTCTTTCTGTCAGTTGAATACATTCCATTGACGTTTAAACTAATTCAGGTCCATCATGTGTAATAAAGCAAAGCACCTTACTTGACTACTCAGCCACTTCATGCTCTCTCTCCAACTAAGAGTTGTTTATACCATCTTTCTCCATTGTTCACCACCAACCTATTCCCTAGCCCACTTTAATCTGGCATTGAGTCTTATCAGTAAAGTAAGATACTTCTCCATAAGGTCAACAATATCACTATTTATGATGGACTTTTCTTAGTTATCATCTGAACTTACCTCTCAGCAATCATTTGGCAAAATTGACCATTTTCTCCCTGTTGAAACAGCCATGCTTTGGTTTTCAGGTTTCAATTTAACACATCCTATTTGTTTTGTTTCTTTCATCTCTATCTCTCTGGCTGCTTCCTCTCTGTCTCATTTGCCAGCTCATCTTAACTGGCCAGTAAATGTTGAAGTTTTTCAAGATTCAGTCATCGCCTGTCTTTTCTCATTCCATATGCTTACTATATAGTAGTTCTCAACCCTAGATGATTATTAAAATCATGTAGAGGTGTTTTTTCCAGTTTTATGGAGATATAATTGACATATAACATTGTATAAGTTTAAGGTGTACAACATGATGATTTGATATATGTATATATTGTGAAATAATTGCCATAATTTTAATTAAAATACATCTCTTCACATAGTTACAAAATATTTTTCCTTGTGATGAGAACTTTTTAGGTTTACTCTTAGCAACTTTCAAATATGGAAACAGTACTGTTAAGTATAGTAGTCATGTTGTACCTTACGTCCCTAGTACTTATAACTGGAAGTTTGTACCTTTTGACCACCTTCACCCAGTTCCCCCACCCCCAAATGGCACCTGCTGCCTCTGGCAACCCCAAATCTGCCCTCTGTTTCTATGGGCTCAGTTTCTTTAGATTCCACATATAAGTGAGATCATGCAGTATGTCTTTCTTTGTCTGACTTATTTAATTTAGCATAATGCCCTCAAGGTCCATCCAATTTTCTCAAAAGGCAGGAATTTCTTCTTTTTTATGGCTAAACTGATACATATATATATATATATATCACATTTTTTATTTATCCATTCATTCGTCAAGGGACACTTAGGTTGCTTCTGTGTTGTCTTGGCTATCGTAAATAATGCTGCAATCAACATGGGGGTGAAGATAACTCTTCAGGATAGTGATTTTGCTTCCTTCGGATTTATATACCCTAAAATTTCTGGATCATATGGTAATTCTATTTTTAATTTTTGAGGAACTTCCATACTATTTTCCATACTGGCCGTACCAATTTACGTTCCCACCAAGAATGCCTAAGAGTTCCCTATTCTCCACAGCCTGGCCAGCATTTGTTGTCACTTGTCTTTTTGATAACAGCCATTCTAACAGGTGTGAGGGAGTATCTCATTGTGGTTTTGATTTGCATTTTACTAATAATTAGTGATGTTAGCAACCATTTCATGTACCTGTTGGCCATTTGAATATTATCTTTGGGAAGATGTCTGTTCAGATCCTTTGCCCATTTGGTTTTTTTTTAAAGATGTTTTTTTCCTTTTTCTCCCCAAAGCCCCCCAGTACATAGTTGTATATTCTTCGTTGTGGGTCCTTCTAGTTGTGGCATGTGGGACGCTGCCTCAGCGTGGTTTGATGAGCAGTGCCATGTCTGCGCCCAGGATTCGAACCAACAAAACACTGGGCCGCCTGCAGTGGAGCACGCGAACTTAACCATTCGGCCACGGGGCCAGCCCCTGCCCATTTGTTTTTATTAGAATTGTCTTTTTGCTGTTGAGTTATATGAGTTCTTTATATAATATGGATATTAACCCTTATCAGATATGTGGTTTGCAAATATTTTCTCCTATTCTGTAGGTTGCTTTTTCATTTTATTGACTGTTTCTTTTGCTGTGCAAAAGCTTTTTAGTTTGATGTAGTCTCACTTATTTATTTTTGATCTTGTTGCTTCTGCTTTAGGTGTCATATACAGAAAATTATTGCCAATATCCATGTCAAGGAGCTTTTCCTCTATGTTTTCTTCCAGGAATTTTATGGTTTCAGGTCTTATATTTAAGTCTTTAATCCATTTCCAGTTAATTTTTGTGAGTGGTATGAAATAGAGGTCTAGTTCCATTCTTTTGCATGTGACTATCCAATTTTCCCAGCACCATTTATTAAAGAGACTGTGTTTTCTTCATTGAGTACTCGACAACTTGTCAAATATTAGTTGACAATATATGCATGGGTTTATTTCTGGGCTCTCGATTCTGTTCAGTTGTCTTTGTTTCTGTTTTTATGCCAGTACCATACTGTTTTGATTACTATCGCTTTGCAATATAGTTTGAAATCAGGAAGTGTGATGCCTCCAGCTTTGTTCTTTTTTCTCAATTTTGCTTTGTCTATTTGGAGTCTTTTGAGGTCTCATACAAATTTCAGGATTGTTTTTCCTATTTGTGTAAAAAAATGCCATTGGACTCTTCATAGGGATTGCATTGAATCTATAGATGGCTATGGGTTGTATGGACATTTTAATAATATTAATTCTAATTCATGAACATGGAATACCTTTCTATTTATTTCTGTCTTCTTCAATTTCTTTCATCAATGTCTAATAGTTGTCAGTGTAGAGATATTTCATCCTCTTGGTTAAATTTATTCCTAAGTATTTTATTGTTTTTTTGCGTGTGTGAGAAAGATTGGCCTTGAGCTAACATCTCTTGCCAATTATCCTCTTTTTGGTTGAGGAAGATTGGTCCTGAGCTAACATTTGTTGCCAATCTTCCTCTTCTTGCTTGAGGAAGATTGTCACTGAGCCAACGTCTCTGTCAGTCTTCCTCTTCTTTATGTGGGATGCTGTCACAGCGTGACTTGACGATTGTTGCTAGGTCTGTGCCCAGGATCTGAACCTGTGAACTCTGGGCTGCTGAAGCAGAGGGTGCAAACTTAACCACTATGCCACCTGGCTGGCCCCAGTATTTTATTGTTTTTGATGCTGTTGTAAATGGAATTTTCTTTTTCTTTTCAGATAATTCATTGTTAATATATAGAAATTCTATTGATTTTTGTATGTTGATCTATGTCCTGCAATTTTACTGAGTTTGTTGATGAGATCTAACAGTTTTTTCGTGGAGTCTTTAGGATTTTCTATATATAAAATCATGTCATTTGCAAATAGAGACAATTTTAATTCTTCCTTTCAAATTCTGATGCCTTCTAATTTTTTTCTTGCCTAATTGCTCTGGCTAGGACTTCCAGTACTATTTTGAATAGGAGTGGTGAGAATGGGCACCCTTGTGTTGTTTCTGATCTTAGAGGAAAAGCTTTCAACCTTTCACCATTGCGTATGATGTTAGCTGTGGGCTTGTCATACATGGCCTTTATTATGTTAAGGTACATTCCTTCTATACCTAATTTGTTGACAGTTTTTATCATGAATGGGTGTTGAATTTTGTTAAATTCTGTTTCTGCATCTATTGAGATGATCATATGATTTTTATTTTTTATTCTATTAATGTGATGGATCACGTTGCTTGATTTGCATATGTTGGACTATCCTTGTGTCCCAGGGATGCATCCCACATGATCGTGGAATATCATCCTTGTAATGTGCTTCTGAATTTGGTTTGCTGGTGTCTTGCTGAAAATATTTGCATCTATATTCATCAAGGATATTGGCCTGTAATTTGTTTTTTGTGTGTCATCACTACCTTGCTTTGGTATCAGGGAAATGCAGGCCTCGTAAAATAAGTTTGGGAGTGTTCCCTCCTCTTGAGCTTTTTGGAATAGTTTGAGAGGAATTGGCCTTAATTCTTCTTTAAAAATTTGGTAAGCATCACCAATGAAGTCTTCTGGTCCTGGGCTTTTCTTTGTTGGGAGGTTTTTGATTACAGATTCAATCTCCTTACTTGTTATTGGTCTGTTCATATTTTCTATTTCTTATTCAATCTTGGTAGGTTGTATGTTACTAGGAATCTATACGTTTCTTCTAGGTTGTCCAGTTTGTTGGTATAACTGTTTATAGTAGTCTCTTATGATGCTTTGTATTTCTGTGGTATCAGTTGTAATGTCTCCTTTTTCATTTATAATTTTATTGATTTGGGTCCTCTTTTTTTTCCTTAGTTTGTCTAGCTAAAGCTTTGTCAATTTTGTTTATCTTTTCAAAGAACCAACTCTTACTTTTGTTAATCTTTTCTATTGTTTTTCTGTTCTCCATTTCATTTATTTCTGCTCTAATCTGTATTCATATAGAGGTGTGTAAATGTAATAGTCCTACCACAAACAAATCAGAATCTCTGGGCCCAGGCATTAACTTTTGGAAAAACAACTCCTCAGGTGATTCTAATACTCAGCCAGGGTTAAGCACTGGTCTGTGTGGTCTCACCCCATTCGTGGCTTTTCTTTTTTTTTTTACTGTCTGAAAGGAAGATGACATGTAAATATTTCTCTAGCCCAGATCACTTCTCAATGCTCCCCATTATGTGTGTTCAACTGCCTACTCAATTTCCCTTCTAGAATGTCTCAAAGAAACCTCAAACTCATATATCTGATTCTCTTCCTTTGTCTTCTGTTATAGTTAATAGACTCATCACGCATCCCCTAGATAAGCCAAAAGCGTAGGAATCATCCTTAATATCTGTCTCTTTTCTTTCTATATCTATTCCACCACTAAGTCTTGTCAGTTTCACCTCTTAAATCTCTTGAATCCATTACGTCTCCCTATCTTCATAACCCATATCCTAGTCTACAGTATCATCTGGTTACAAGCAGACTACTGCAATAGCTTTTAACTAGCTTTCTCATTTCTAGTCTCATCTCTTCTAATTCTTTACTGCATTGTAGCAACTAAGCAAGTGTTTTAAAATGCACATATAATTCCCCCCCAACTCAATAGATTTAAAACTTTTCCATAAATGTGTATCACTTATTAGCATAAAACAAAATCGCCATATCATGGTTGTATCAGTTTAGGATTCTGTTTTGTTTTGTTTTGTTTTTAGGAAGATTAGCCCTGAGCTAACATCTGCTGCTAATCTTCCTCTTTTTGCTGAGGAAGACTGGCCCTGAGCTAACATCTGTGCCCATCTTTCTCCACTTTATATGTGGGACGCCTGCCACAGCATGGCTTGACGAGTGGTGCGTAGGTCTGCACCTGGTGTCTGAACTGGTGAGCCCTGGGGTGTGGAAGTGGAACGTGTGAACTTAACTGCTACACCACCAGGCTGGCCCCAGTTTAGGATTCTTTAGTTGCAAACAACAGAACTTGACTTGGGTTAACTTAAGCAAATGGAAATTTATTAAGTAAATATTGTATGCTCTCAGAATTGATGGAAAGATGAGATAACTTGAAAACAGAAAAGAAGGAAAGCTACTCTGTGTGCATTGGGGCGGGGAGGGGTGAGAGGCTAAGAAATGGAAACAGCAGACATTTTTTCATATTAGGAGCAGTCTGCTCTGGATATAGCTTCTTAATTAGTTCAGTAATGAATGTATTGTAAAGTCCAGGACACTTTTGAAAATGAAAGGGAATGTTAATTTTAATTATGCCAGGAAAAGTGACATAACCAGGATTGTCTCAGACAAACCAGAATCTCCAGTCAACCTAACAAATGATTACAACTTTAGCTGACATCTTGACTTGAACCATATGAGAGACCCTGAGTCAAAACCATCTAGCTAAGCCACTCCTGAATGCCTTATCCAGAGAAACTGAGAGATTATAAATGTTTATTTTTGTTACTAGGTTTTGAGGTAATTTGTTACGTAGCAATAAGCACCTAATAATAAAATATTTTTAAATTTATGTGATAAAAAAATTTCTTTCCCGCTAGGATGCTGCCTCCCTGAGGGCACAAACTGTGTTCCTTTTGTTATTTCATATCCAGAATTTTTGTGAATGAATCAATGAATGACTGAATCACTGTAATTTGATTGTGTCTTGAGAGCCACTATGCTGGAATTACTAACTGGTTCTCATAGACTTAAACAGAGCCTTTCAGAAAGTCATGGGGCTATGGGTGTTTGGAAAATAAAATGTGATAATTGTGGAAAGAAAAAACCCGGCTTTTTACCTGCTTAATTATCTAGTTAGATCCAGACTTTATTTTAGGGAAGGACATTATATATTCAATGACTGAATAAATGAATCAATCACACAGAGGCTGTCATTTTTAAACTATAAAGGTTTTGGAAAGGAAAACACTGTCACAAACAGGAAGTGTGTTGTGAATAATGCAATTTAAAATAATCTCAGGCAAAGAGCTGGTCCCAGTTAAACTAGACAGTAAACTTCCACTTGCAAAGTTATTTCCTATGAATGACTTTTGCAGCTTTGGCTCCTTGATCTTCACGCAAAATTAACCTAACTGTCATCAAAATTTCATGGTCTATAAACTAAGCCACTTCAGCTTTGTGTCACCCATATGACACATTGAAGTGTGACAGAGAGGAGAGACAAAACCGTGGCAGAAATGAGAAAATGGTGGTGGGAGAATTATGACATAAATGATAAACAATGTGTGTAAAGATATAAACAAGACATTTGGAAATTGGCATACAGTCTATTGCAAAGACTTTTTATCCCCCCACTGTGGGAGCAGTGGTGAGTAGAAGCAAGGAGAAAAAGACTTTATGAGGTTACTTATTCAAGACAGGTAAGCCTACTAGGGAATAGAACCACTGCGTTGGTTAGATACTGGCTATATTGCTTAGGAAAATGTAGCATCAAAGTAGATTTATCATAACAAAAGAGGTAAAGCTCTGAATTAGACAAGACCACTGAATATATTAAGGAGATTTGTCTGGCTTATTTCCATTTGTTTCTCATAACTCAGCAAACCAAATTTCAAAATGCAATGAACCCTTGGATAGCATGTTGTAATTTAGTCAAACATTATTAAAAGGATTGATTTTATATGCTATCATATCCTATGGATTTGTCATCTTGTATGATGCTAATTTTGAATGACTGTTTCCTAAGGTAAATCTGATTACCTGTGTCATTTTGTACCTTGCAGAAAAATTCAGCATTCAACTCCTCAAAAGGCCTTTTCAAACTTTACAATTTATGCTATTAGTGTTACATGGCATTTGTTTATGAACAGGCATTACTTATGAGCCAATGTCCTACTTAAAAAAAAAGCAAACTAGCTTGTGTCTCTGTTTAAAAATAAAAAGATATTCAGGACCACAATAAACTCACAACTTCAAAACCTGATAGTTTATTCTCTTCATGCTGATCATGCTGAGAGCTGCAAACTGAAACCACCATGCATTAACTGACAAACTTATGGGTTGTAAAATAAATTGCTGCTTTAAAATCATTGCATTTCAGAAAAACACATTTTAAATGTAATATAGTCCACAAATGAAACTGTAACAAACTATATTTTTATATGTTCTTTTAGTTAATAAAGTCAATCATGAGTAATTTATTTTTTTCTGGGAAGAATTAAGACAATATTTCTCCATAAAAAGGCTACCGACTACCTGACTTGCGTGAATATTCAGTGTGGAATTCTTCTGCTGTAACAAATTATGACTATTATAGTCATTCTTTCCATCAGTGCCCAACATTCTAGTGTGAGTTGTAGAAATGTGCCTGCACAAATTTCATTCCCTGGCTTCTTACCTTATTAAATGTTAAAACTAATTAGTGCTAGTCTCAGAGACAGAAGTGATGTTTTCCCTAGGTTCTCTTACCTCCAAGGATACTTTATTAGGTTTCCCCAAGACCTTGTTTTGCCTTACTATATCTTAACAATCTTTGTACTTTGGATAACTTAAACTCTGAATTTGAACATCATTTACTTTTTATCTCTGAGGAGAGCATTGTGGATGATTTCTAACTAAAAAGATGAGGAAAAGAGGAGAGTAGGTAGGTGGAGAAGAGTGTTGACTAAAACACACTCCCACATAGCCTAAGCTAACCTGAAATGCTATTGGAGCACAGAGGAAGAACATTTGGCTCAGCCTGGAAAGAGCAGGTGGCTCCAAAGAAAGCTTTGCAAAGTAAGATTGGATAGGAGGACAAGAAAAGGTGAGGAGACTGTCAAATGAGTTCAGGTTAGATGAATTGGCCAAATGAAAAATAGTTTTGGTTTCTAGAGCATTTTGAATTTTGGAATTGTGAACTAGGGATTGTGGATCTATGATATCTTTACTTTATAGATAAGAAAACTAAAGCCTGAGAATTTTATGTAACTATCTGGAGAGAAGCTCTCCTATCTTCTTACAAAGGGGATACATACATGGTTCAGCCAGTGGTTATGGAGGACTGGGAAAAGTTAAGAATGTTATTGACCCATCAAAGCTTACCATAAAAAATAACCTACTTTGGCCAATTGCTTCAGTCTCCCTTCTGGTGATTTTTTTTTTTTTTTTGAGGAAGATTAGCTCTGAGCTATCATCTGCCGCCAATCCTCCTCCTTTTGCTGAGGAAGACTGGCCCTGAGCTAACATCCGTGCCCATCTTCCTCTACTTTACATGTGGGACACCTTCCACAGCATGGCTTGACAAGGGGTGTGTAGGTCCACATCCAGATCCAAACCCTGGGCTGCTGAGGTGGAACATGCAAACTTAACCACTGCGCCACTGGGCCAGCCCCATGGTGATTTTATTTTAATGAGGTGTACTGAATTGTGATTAAGAGTATAGGTTCTGGAGCTGGACTGCTTAGATTTGAATCTCTGTTCCACCACTTACTAGCTCTGTGACCTTGAGGAAATTACTTCATCTATCAGTTCCTAGGGTTCTGTAAAAAGTAGGTAACATTGGCACCATAGTGTTGTTGGAAGGGTTAAATGGGTGAGTACATTGAAGTACTTGAAAGAGTGTCTGACTCGTAGTTAAGTACTTATCAAAGTTAATACATATTTATTCATTTTATTATCAGTGGAATTCCCCCTCTAATTACAACTACCAACCAGGAGAAAAATACGTGTTTCTGGATTTCACTTTGCCTGCTTCTTGATGCGTGTTTTCTTGAGGAGATCCTAATGTATACATTACATTTTTAAATTCAAGTGAAGGCTAAAGAATGAAGGTAAGATTATTCAAACTGGAAAAACAAATTTTTGGAAACTGGGATTTTTATTTGAGGAGATCTTTAAAAATGTATTTCTCCTTTGTGCATTATACCAACTCAAATTATTTCGCTATTTTGAGGGAAACTATTGAATATTAATCTCTTAAATGGAGACAACCCAAAGTGCAAGGTCACTCACAAAAAGTTAAGTTGTGATTGCGAATAGAAGTTGGATCTCTTGGACCGCTCTCTGCTTGTGTTCAATTGGGATCTTCACAAATGTTCAAATATCAGCATTTAGTAGCATTGGGTTACAGTGGCATTTTTTAAAAGAATTTCATTAATATGGCTAACTTAAATCTATGTTTTTTTCTCCCCTTCCCCTTCAGAATCCTAGGAAGTAAAAACCAATAAACAAATGTTACTGTCAGTAACCTTAAGAAAGATGTTAAATGCAAATTGCTCGATTTTTCCCAGGTTCTGAGTGGGAGAGAATAAGGGATACAGGGGAGTTTTTCTTTTCCAGGCTCAATAGGCTATCTTCTGGGGGTTGGAAATTAAAGTAGCCTTTTGTTAAATCTGTAAAGGATTCTGGTGTGGAAACCTAGGGCCATGGTTGACTTTTTAATATTTCTTTCACCCCAAAGGGCTAATATTGTCATAGCATTTTAGTTCAGCCTTAGCTCTCTGTCTCTTGTGACAGTATCTCAAGTTTTACAGCTGTGAATACGTTATTAAATGAGAATGCCAAGCAAAGAGACAGACACACCAGTCAACCAACACTGAACTCAGACGTCAAAGTTATATCAAGGAAATGAAATAAAGTCTGACTATTGCTCAGCATTCTACCATCGGACCTGTGGTTGTTTTATTATTGTATTAAATCCAGTTCAATCCCTGAGACGTGAGAGATTAAAATATTTTAATAAATAGGAATAATTGAATGGTTAAAATATCTTATTTTTTCTCTTAGAAATGCAATTATTTTGTAAAATATTTATCTGCCCAATTTGAAATCTAAATGTAAATTTGACAACTTAACTAGTTAATGAATTATTTTTTCCCCCATGCTCCTCTCTCATTATCTTGTAGGCAGCCATTTTAATGTCTTTTCATTGTAAAATGTGTATTTCTGCTTTACAAACATCTATTTTAATTTACTTCAAAGATTATTTTAAAAATCTTGTTCATTTCTTTCTTTCCTAAGCATCTATGTTTGACTCTTTCTGTTGTTAAAATATATTTTTTTCAAATACTCATATTTTAGTCCTAATTAAAGTGACATCTATGTGATATGTTAATTGAAGTCTTCTGAGAAACCTCTCTGCTTGAAAATATTTCTCATTGATTCCCAATCATTGACTATATTCCAAAACATTTTGAAAGATTAATAAACTGAGTTACAGAAACATCTATAACTTGGCCAAAGTATAACTCTAAGTTTCTAGAAGGTTTTTGACTGAAATCTTACCTAGTACAACTGGTCTTGCTATGCCTTTGAAGATTATTGTTAAATCAGATGTAAAGGATAGAGTTAATTATACTCCTTAGTTCAAGGCGCACCATTGGTCAATGCAGTGTCCTGTCTTGTTTTCTTGATCTCTTCATTTTCCTTCTTTTTTTCCCCCAGTTCCTACTCCCAATCTTCTCTCCTGCACATAGGCAAACATTTAATTGATTGAGGTCTCCTTGAATGTGGGCAGGCTTTCGTGAATGTTTTGGCCAAAAGAACATGGCAAAAGTAACACCATGTGTCTTTTGAGGCCGGATTATAAAAGGAGATTCAGCATCCACCTTTCTTGCTGGAACACTTGCCCTGGAGCCCTAAGCTACTGTGTATGAGATCTGACTTCCCTGAGGCCACTATGCTGTCAGGAATCTCAATCTAGGCCATGTGATAGACTACAAAGAGAAGGCTACATGAAGAGGGAGGTGTCTGGTCATTCCCTAGTTTCTCCAGCTCCGGACACCTTCTGATCGTGGGCTAGAACCTCCCACCCAAGCCCCTCCTGAATCTCTGTCCCACAGAGACAGTGATATGAAATAATAAAATGATTGTTGCTGTTTTAAGCAACTAAGTTTTGTGGTAATTTGTTATACAGCAATTGTAGCAGGAATACCAGTTTTCTAATTTTTGTTAATCTGATGTAAATAAAGTGTTCGTTTCTCTAATTACTAGTGATCGTAAGCATCTCTTAATATGCTTGATTTAATTGCTTTCTTCTTGAGTTAATTACCTGTTCATTTCCTTCACCCATTTTTCTTTTGGGTCCCTGTTTGGTAGGTGTTCCTTTTATGTCCCAGGTATTAGTCCTTGTCAACTTTAGACATTTCAAATTACTTCTCCTGTTCTGCCGTCTATCTGTTAACTTTATTATTGAACAGAATCCTTCATTTTAATATAATATTCATAAGTATTTTATGTTATAAATTGTGGTTTTTGGATTTTGTTTAAATCCTTGCCAATCCTAAGGTTATGAGGCTATTTTCCTACATTATCATTTATTATTTTATAGTTTACTTTTCATATTTAGATCTTTAGTCCTCTGTGTCCAACTTTTATAAGGAGTTATATAGGAATTCAGTTTAATTTTCTTCAAAAAGGGTTTTCCAACATCGTATACTAACTGGTTCATACTTTGTTCTTTGATTTTTGTATGTTGCCACCTTATTATATATTAGGGACATGGGTCTATTATGACTCTCTCTTAGGCTTTATTGCTCTATTTGTTCGTTCTTGCATTAAGACCATTTTGCCTTTTTTATTATGACTTTCTAGTATGTTTTAATAACTGATAGAGCAATTCCTTAGTTTTTAATCATTTTTTTTCAAAATTGACTTAGCTATTTATAGACTTTTAGACTTCTATGAACATTTTAGAAGAGATTTATCAAGTTCATGAGAATAAATCCAGTTGGAATTTTGATTAGAATTGATCTGAATATAGATCAATTTGGGGAAAATTGACATCTTTATATTCAATCATCCCTTCAAGAGCCTGGAATTCTCTTTGTTTATTCAGATTTTCTTTTATGTTCTTTCACTGAATTTAAAAAATTTTCTCTATAGCAGTTCTGTGTATTTTTGGTGAAGTTAATTCTTAGAAATTTTATAAAATTTCATGCTCTTGTTAATGGTATCTTGTGTTTGATTACAATTTCTAGTTGAGTGTTGCTGATATAGAAAAATTCTATTGATATTATATCCTGTTGCCTTGCTGAACTTTCTTAGGAGTTCTGAGTTTGTCTGTGATTTGGTTAGATTTTTTTTATGAGGTTGATCATTTCGTCAACAAATAATGATGTTTTTAAATAGTCCCTTTATAAGAAGGTGGGCCAAATTAATTTCACATTTTTAAACTCCATGAATTTCAAATACATTTTAAGAACAATGTTCAGTATTACAGGGCTTAATGATATTTGGACAGTAGTTTTCCTGAATAAAAACTATTACATGAAGAAGGAAATATTTCTCACCTATTTTTCAGGAAGATGAGATAAATTTCACTATTCTAAGGTTTTCTTTAATTGTAGACCATGGAAATGTAAAATAGCCTTTGGGACTTCCACAGCATTTTAATTTCAGAAAATGCTAATTGAACACTACTATGTGTAAGAGGACACAAAAATGAAAAAAGACAAAATTCCCTGCTATAAAGTTGTTTCTGGAGTGGAGGGAGGGGTTGGAGAAATAAGCAATCAAACACTTATTTAACATATTGTGAATAATGCCATAGGGTGTTACCTGATGGGGAAGAGAGAGTGCCGAACTGTCAAATACTCTATTTGAGTATAATTTTGAGGGTATATTTATAAAATGTTGAGGTTTTTGTAATCCTTATTCTTTATCATATTTTCCTTTGGTTTGACCATGAAGGTGATAGGGAATCGGGTAATAAATCTCCCTAATTACTTTTTTGTTAATTTTCTAGATGACATTTATTAAAATTCTAAACAGCCCTTTCATGACTACAAACATACTATTGATTAATAACCTCTCATTAGGGACAGAGGAACCTTGGCTAAAGTTCATCTGGAGTTTTGAAGATTCTGCCAAGCAGTTCAGATAGTTAAAGTTTGCTGATTCTTAAATTCCAGATTGGAGCCGACACAGAAGTTAGAAACCAAAAATAGCCAACCAAATGCTTGTGATTGAATTAGGTGTGAACGAAAGATTCATTTAATCCAAATTTTCTCTGCGTTATTATATCAAGTGTGCTGTGATGGGAGGTTGTTACTCTCAAGAATTATGCACATAGAGAAGGTGAAATAAATTGGCAGAATCTAAGTTACATCTGACAATATAGGTTGAAATCCTATACAAATAGACAATAGTGTTGGAAAGGGCATTCTCCGAGTGCAAACTACAGCCAAAATAAATAGGTCTGAAGAGTAGTTGTCTTTAAAGTGCACCCCAAAGAGTGCACCAGATGATCCATTGAGTCTGTTCAACTCTATACCTTTTTAAAATAAAAGAAAGAAAACTTTACTGATATTAAATCTAAGGATTGACCTTGACGCCCTTACCTGTTCTAATTGCTGAATGATCACCTTACATCCCTTATGTGAATTTCCTTTGTGGAAGTGGGAGCATTCCACAGTGTGGAGAGCTTGGCATTGACCTCCTCATTCGTTCCTTCTCTCAATATATTGTTAGGTATTATGCTTATGCACCTTGAATTTTAGTAATGATAGTTTATTGCTTAAAACCTTGTAAGTATTTCACATAAAAACTCTCATCCGCATGTTTTATGTCAACTTGGAAATATCTTCAAAAATCTTTCAATGACTTTTTATTCACTTATTCAGCCAGTCAACAAATGTTTATTTACCTTCCAATATTTACCTTCCAATTAGTTGGCAGTAACAACTCATTTACACTGAAGAAGATATAAATATATAAGCCAAAAATTTAATGAAATTCTTTGCATAATTGGAGGATGAGATTTAAAAATGGTAATTATGGTTTAATAAGCACAGCCAATAATATAATTCTTCCATTTGGAGCTATATATCTTTGTGAGATGAATTTTCTGCTATGACCGTCATTAAAACTAAATATCTGAAACAACTGGCTTAAAATTGAATCAGAAAATATTAACCCAAGATGTTAAATATTGCTCTCACTAAAATAATGGTAGTGATAATTTTAGTGAAAAAGTGAATAATTAGGGCCGTCCCCGTGGCCTAGTGGTTAAGTTCGAGTGCTCCGCTTCTGCAGCCCAGGGTATTGCTAGTTTGGATCCTGGGCACAGACGTGGCACCACTCATCAAGCCATGCTGAGGCGGCGTCCCACATAGCACAACGAGAAGGACCTACAACTAGAATATACAACTATGTACTGGGAAGCTCTGGGGAGAAGAAGAAAGACAAAGAAAAGAAGATTGGCAACAGATGTTAGCTCAGGTGCCAATCTTAAAATAAAAAAAGTGAATAATGCTATCAAAAATTAATACGAAATTTACCTTAAGATGTTTATCACATTTATTATAATTTATTGTATTGCCTAAATTTTATAATGTACATGTGTTTGTATGCTATTATACACATAGAATTTAGAAATAAACACATGGACATATATTTGGAATGCATGCTAATCTTTTACTGATTTTATTAGAATATAAGCTCTATGAGTAAAAGGATTTTTTTCTGTCTTGTTCATTGATGTATCTCAAGGATCAAGACCAAGGAATGGCGAACTACTACCCACAGGCCAAATTTGGCCTGCCTCCTGTTTTCGTAAATGATGTTTTATTGGAACACAGCCATACTCCTTCACTTGCATTTTGTCCGTGGCTTCTTTCACATTATAACGTGGAAGTTGAGTAGGTGTGACAGGGACCATATGGCCTACAAAGCTGGCCACTTACTATTTGGCCCTTTATAGAAAAATTTGGCTGACCCCTGGTCTAGATGCATGCCAAACATATACTAGGTTCTCAATAAATGTCTGTTCGATGAGTGAATGGATAAATCTTATGTATGATTACAAAAAAGTTGGAGATTATAGTTTAAGAGCATAGATCCAGTGGCTTCTACAATTCAGGGTCAGCTTGTGAGATTTTTGAGGCTCATTGATTATGTTTGAATTTGGCATAAATGTGAGAAGGCAGTGTCTAAATCTAATGCCTCTGCCCTTTTTCTGGTTATGTTATAGAGGAATAGTTCTGAATTCCTATTTTGACTTTCTAAGGAGGTAGCAAAGAACTTGCATTCTACTTCTCTGGAATATTACTTTTCTTTGAAGAAGTGGGGAGTGTTAGGAGAGTGATTCATTCAAACTTCTCTAGAGGCAAATGTGATGGTCAAACTATTTAAAAACTGTGAAGTTTGAGCACTGACCAATCTAAATAGAAATCTACAGTAAATGACCCTGTATCTTTACCACATGTACTACTGTATACCATGACTTTCATCACTCTGTAGAAGTATTGTGTGGCATAGTTAGAGGAGCTGGTGTCTTAAAGGGGAGCTCCACTGGGTATTATAGGACCTTGGATTTGAGAGAGCAAGAGCTTTCATTCATTCCTGTCTTTCATTCAGTGGAAACATCCAGACCATATCTATAGAAAATGGCTCTACAGACCTGGTTTGAGTTTCTTTCGTGACAGAGAACTCATTAATTCGCAACAAAGCCCATTCTACCATTGGAAGCTCTGGTTTTCAGGATTTTCTCCCTTGGATTGAACCAAAATCATAATTATAATATAGTTGCATTTTCTTTGTTTAAAATTCCAAACTAGTGGCATATGATAGATAGTGCTTTTTCTTTTTTTCTTGAGATAGTTTTAGTTATTTCTGTTCTGATTTTGACTTTTAAAAAGAAATAGCATAGTTACTCTCATTATATTCCAAATTGTGGTATAAAATACAAATTTGAATATACCAAATTATAGGGTTTTCAACTAAATAGCCAGAAATTGGAGCCATTGTGATAAAAGCAAAATACGTAATCCTTTCCCTTCCATCTTTCAATAGAATTAAAGTTTTCTCATGTACCTTAGGTATCCTAACTTGATACTTTGAAGATTATTTGATATTATAGTTGCAACATTGGGATATACAACATGAGTAGAAGGTAGATTAGAAGATCTATATTAGTTTTGGCCCCACCCTTTAATTTCCTGGAAAGGAAGGTGAAAATCATTAACATAATTAACCTCTGCTGAACTCAAACAGAGAGAAGCCCAGGGATTGGGCAGTGAGAGTGAGTATGAGGATGATTTGACCATAAACCTGCTGGCCAAAGAGTAAAGAGGCCTGAGAGCTACCCACAGGAGGGCAGTTGGAGCAGTTACCCCCTTTGTAAGTTAGCTTTGAAAAATACTGAGTGTGGGTTATTTTTACTTTCTCATGTGTATTACCTGTATTTTTTAACTTGTATTTTCTGAACATTATCCAACAAGCATAAAATATTTACACAATCAGAAAAAATGCTGTTTTCATTTAAGACAACAAGGACTTAAAGAACCCCCACAACCGTACCAACCCTAAAACAAAATGAAAATAATACCTAAAGACATACAGATATAAAAGGATGCCTCAATGTTACCAAATAAAAATAACCGCTTCTGGGACTGGCCCCGTGGCTGAGTGGCTAAGTTTGCATGCTCTACTTCCGTGGCCTGGGGTTAGCTGGTTCAGATCCTTGGTGCAGACCCATACACTGCTTATCAAGCTGTTCTGTGATGGCATCCAACATAGAAGAACTAGAATGACTTACACCTAGGATATAAAACTATGTACTGAGGCTTTGGGGAGAAAAAAGAAAGGAAGATTGGCAACAGATGTTAGCTCAGGGCCAATCTTCTTCACCAAAAAATTTAAAAAAATTTTAAAAACCTCTTCTATTACCCTACTCTTCTTTATAAGAGCATAGTAATGAATAAATAGATGGGAAAATATTGAATTGTCTCAAAGCTACTTTTGTTAGGAGGAAAAAGGATTTTGGATGAAGTGAGGATGGAAGGAACCCATTTAACCTAGAAACACTTTTTTTCTTTGGAAGTGCAGAGAAAAAATGTTTTCATACACTTGGAAGACTATCAGCTATAGCTAATAACTTTGAGTTTTGCATAATTGATTTTTGGTATGGTAATGTTTCCCATTTTGAAATATTGAATCAGGTTTACCTTAGGTGTAGAAATGACCAATGAACCTCTGAAGTTGTCAAACCCTCCTTGCCACTAGATGTACTAAGCTTAAATCTAACCAGACAGACATCCTACATCCTACTAGAGATTTTTTAGGGAATACTGGCTATTTTATTTTTTCTAACAGCTCTCCACGTCATTGGAAGTGCTTATTCAACCAGGCTTTTCTTTGTAGATTTTAAAATTTTTATAACTTATTTAATCTTTCTGCATGCTTGCATGGAGTTTGCATGTCACAATAGCACCTTCAGATTGGGGGAGGTGAGCTGAGATTGAAGTTCAGCAGGATCACCACATAGTAATTGACATGGTAGAACCGATGACTTCTAGATAGTGCTGGAGCATCAGTCACTAGGTCCAAGAGGTGTAGTGAATGCTTGTTTGATCAGAGCTAGCAATGATATTTGGGAGGTTAGATTAAAGAAGACGGGGCATGGCATTAATGTGGGAAACTTTTGTCTTCAGTAGGGCATCTAAGCTGAGCATTGTTTTTCACAAAAGTGTGGATCACGTGGAACTGAATCCAAGGGAGGAAAAAAAGATGACTTTAGGTAGATTCTAAGCAGGATATGACATAGCATTGAATTACATATGAGACAGTCTCTTTACTATTTTCTTTCAGTCTATCTAATTATCTCAAGGAGAAAGTCTTGGTTTGATGCTAGTGAGTCTTTATAGCCTGTCCTGTACTTGCTAGCTTCCATATTTAGCAAAAAGAAAGCAGGCTTCAAACTAAGAGCCTTCCTTCAGCAGGCGAAGAATCCAGCTGGCTTTTAATCTTCTTGTAAGGTTAGTTTCTATACGTCACAAGTGCTAGTGAATTTCCATTTATTTGTTTAATTTTACTTTATATTAAAGTATAACATACATATATATAAATGATAAATATGTATTTTTCTCAAAGGGAACACACTTTTGTAACTAGCAACCAAATCTAGAAATGGAGCATTACCTGGATTCCAGACATCCCCCTTTTAGTCACTACTTCCCTCTACCCCAAGGTTACTACCATCCTAGCTTCTAACAGCATGTTGCATTTTGCCTATTTTTGAAACTTATATAAAATAGAATCATATAGTAGGTGCTCTTTTGTGTCTAGCTTATTTTGTTCAATATGATGTTTATAAAATTCATCCACATTGATTCATGTATGACTTGTGGATGTTCTGAGTATTCACTTCATGGCTTTATTCATTTTATTCTGAAGCACCCCTGTCCCTCCTCTAGCTCCATGCAGGGAAAAACCAGATTGAATGAATCAACTGACAGCCGGAAGCCAGAGCGTTCATAATACTTCAGGAAACCTTTACACAGGGACTTGAGGGTGGGGGGGGGGGGTGAGATTAAAGAAGAGGGACTCCAGGCTACCTTCTTTAGATGGGCTCTCTGTGGACTGATGGCTGAGTCCATGGGAAAAGTGAAAACTGGTTTTTACTATCATCTCCAGTTGTATGTATGATTGTGGAGTACAATTTTATTTCTGATGATAGTCTGTGCCTCCTTCCTACCCTTTGTTCCAAATATTATGGACATGAGTAAAGGGAAATACATATATTTCACATTCATTGATGAGGGAGGGAAGGGAGGAAAGAAACGTGAGTAAAGAGGGAACGAAAATGGAGAGAGGTGGGAAGGGCTTCTTCTTGCCATGGATTACCTCTTGGGGCCTCAGCCAAGAGCTGCTTCTAGCACTTAGACATTGCACTGATCTCTCTGAGTTTCCAGAGATATTGCTTAGTGCTCCCTTGTGAGTTCTATACAGTATCCATGCCTTTGTCTTCTTTAATTCTCCTGGAGATAGGTTCCTAGGAGTTTAGCACTTTATTAGTCTTGAAGGAGGATGGTGTCACTTTCTTGCAAACCATTTCATGTGGTACTGTCATTTTCTCCTTCTTTTAATTCTGTTTGCCTCATTACTCTTTTTTCCACCTTCTCTCAGGACCAGAAAACCTCAACCACATTTCTAAAAGAATCCCATTTCAAATTACTCTGAACTGCATTATAATTAAATAAAAAGAAGTAAAACAGATCTATTCAACTAGATCCTTCTCTGTGCTCCAACCCTTTCCCCATTGTTCAACAGGAAAATGTCTGATACTGGTTATTTACATTGTGACAGAAAAGAATTATCCTAAAAAGTAAACTCTTGGGGTTCCATGTCAATTTTGAACTCTTAGTTCTCATTATCCTGCTTATATTTTAGCCCTTGTCTCCTGTAAAGGGGTTCCAAATCTTAGAATATGAAGGGACATTTGGAGGGGCAAAATGACATTTACTTTACCTATTCAAAATATATTGAGGACCTATTATATACCAGGGCCTGTGCTGAATGATAGAAAATATATTATTCCTGACTTTATATTACAATTAAGACTAACTTTGAGGGTAAACCTGGATAGGGAGAAAATTAGGTCAAGAGTTTTAATATTTGGTTCTTTCCTTTGCCTATTGTTTTCTGCTTCAACCAGATAAAAGCTCTAGGAGGTCTCCTCCTCAGCTGTAGTGGCTGGTTGCCAATGCCCTGGGGACTGCAGGTCCGGAAATTGCAGGCTTCTTACAGCAGGAATTTTATTCTTGTTGAGAACAATGTAGTAGGGAGATGGTGACACTGAGTAGGAGACTGGGTTATAAGACCTGAAGGTCCCTTCAAGTTTAGGATGTAGTGATACAATTGTCCAAGGGGGACAGGTAGCTAATCTATTACATGCTGTGGTAAGGTTGTATAGCACTTTATCACTTATACATAACTCCCACTAACATTTGATTCTCATAGTAAACCTAGGAGAAGCACACAAAATGATCTCCCTTTACAGTTGAGGAGAGACAGGCCTACCATGTGCTCGTTAACTGTAGGTCATAAGATCATAACCACCTTTAATAACTCCCAGATGCTATTTCCTGTTACTCTGCTGCCATGGTCTAGTAAGAAATTTAAATAAACTAAGTCTCATGACAGTCCTATATGTTGAAATTCTAGAGAAAGCCAGAAAAACAATAGTAATAGTTTAAAAAGTTTCTATGGCTTCTGGATATAAAGTAAGCCCCCTCTCCTATAGGAGAATTCTTTGCACCTCAAAGGTCTCAGGAACAGTTGTGGAATCACATGCATCTGAAAGAGATTTTACTACTGATTTCTTCTCATAAAACACTGCAGTATCCAGGAACCAATAGGGAGCAAGTAGAATTCATCAATTCAATAGATTGACAAAGGATTCATTTTGTATATCTCATACTGTCTGGGAGAGTCAGTGCTCAATTAGTAATTCTTGAAATTAACTGTAGAAGTACTGTTTTTATAACTGTTTTAAACAGGTAAGTTGACCAGACTTCACTTAGTGAAGTCACTTCTCTCAAACTCTACCTCTAAGTAGATTTGGGTGAAATCCATCAAAAATTTCAAAAGTTACATCTAATTGATCATTGTTTTGTTTTAAAATGTAAGAGTGAGCCAGAAACCAATTTTAAGGTATATTTTATTAAGCAAATATATTATATTTAAGAAAAATGCCAGCTGGGTCTTAGTCATGGATGATGAAGTAGACAAATGCCAAAGGATGACTGATGGAGTTAAAACAGATCTTATTTCAGTAAATAAACGTCATCAAAAGAAATCCAATTAGGTTAGAGATATCCACTAAAATAGCTGCAGTAGCATATTTTACAAAGAAAGTCACAATGACAGATTTAAGTGTTTGATAGAGTTAGTGTTTTATACCTTTGAAACTGATGTTCTTGCAGTTAACCTCTGGTAAGTAACAATAGGACTGTGTTCATAATGCTACAGAGAACTTGAGAGAAGTAGAGATTTATTCTTTTCATGTGCTAATTCCTTTAGCAGGTCTTTATTTGAATGTGCTGCAGTGGATTTAATGTGATGGGTAACATTTTTAGGGCATAATGATTTTGAAATTGCCTTTTAATTTTATTTTAGTAGTGAGAATTATGATTATTTTTTGGATCAGATTCTGAATTTTATCTTTACAGATTAATTTTTAGTAATCTACTCTACTTAAAAAGATAAATATATATATTGAGTGAAAATTCCTTAAGAAAATACAGTATGTTTCCACGTCCATACCCTTCTGTTAGCAACATTAATTCCAAACTCTACATCGGACAGAAATCTAGATGAATCACTATTTGCTTTTTTTTTTTTATCTGTAATTTGTTGAAAATGTGCCTAGTTTTTACTGCTCAGCTGAGAATACTCTGATGAAAAGCAAAACATTGAAGCCTATAATTAGCTATTTATATTTTTCTCCTCCTTTGCAGTAATGTCATTTAAGTTTTCTCCTAATTTGAAAATGGCAAAAGTACCCAGAATAATGGGTAGGACTTGGAATATAGAGTTAAGAACAGTGAAAATAATTGAGGTACAATCATTCAGGACTGTTATGTATTCGTATTTATTATCTCTTACATAAGAATTGTGAGGAACACAATGCCTTCTTGTCTCCTCTTTTGGAGACACTGTGGCCTCTATATTTAAGAGACCAAATAGTTACTTGACTGAATGAGTAGGTAGTAGAGTATAGTGGATATGCCATGGGTTTTGAGTAGGCAGTTTAAGTTCACATTCACTTACTGCCATTTACTAGTTGAATGACCTTGGATACTGTCTTAGTTTGGGGCTCCTCCCAAATGAGACCCTGAGACAAGAGTTTGAGTATGTTCTAGTTATCTATTGTTGAATAACAAACTGCTCCAAAACTTAGTGTCTTAAAACAATGGCAGCATTTATTTTGCTCACAAGTCTGTAATTTAGGCATGGCTCAATGGGAACATCTCTCTGCTCTACTTGGCCTCTAGCTGGGGGCTAGAATCATTTAAATCCTCACTCATATGTCTTATATTGATGTTGGCTGCTAGTTGGAAACTTAGCTGGGACTATTGACTGGAGCATCTACATATGACCTTTCAATGTTGCTGCTTGACTTCCTCATAGCATGGTGGCTGGGTTCCAAGAGGGAGCCTTTCAAAAAGGCCAGGTAGAAGCTGTACCACCTATTATGACCTAACCGCAGCAGTTGCATTGTTGTCTCTTTTGCCATAATCACAGGCCCTCCTAGATTCAAAGGGAAGGGACATGTGTTTCACCTCTTGATGGAAGATTGTTAATGTCACATTGTAAGAAAAGTATGTAGGATGGGATAGATCAGTGTATCTCTCTTTGGAAAATATGCTCTGCTACAAGGTATAAGTAGTTTATTTGGGGAGATGGTCCCAGGAAGTCCTGCAAGGTATGGGGAAGTGAGACAGGAAGAAGAAAAGCCACTGAAGGGTGCATTAGTGAGCAGGTTGCCACTGTGAGTGACTGGGGATCAACCTAACCCAGAACCTTTTAAAGTCTGTGTAGGACACACACTGGAATTGTTTCACTGAAGAGTAGGAAGGTGCAGTATTTATCCACTGACTCCTGTCCCTCGTTGGTTAAAGGTTGCTGTTGAGGTGTTAACTTCTCGGCTCTTCAAGCCTGCCTTTTAAAGTGTTGAGCCTACGCTTGTAGCCAGAAAAATTCCTTGGACTGAGTGACACAGCTGCTTGCTGTAGGAAGCTATTGACGTATACAGGAGCTATCCACAAAGCTGTAAGTGACGTCTGAGGTGGGCCCAAGGGTGATGGATGAGATATCAACAGTGTTAGCTACTGAAACACTTCCTAGTCCCCTGTAAAAAAGTATCTCATTGCAGGGTTTATTTTGTGACGTGTCATGAAATTGATATACAATCAATTTTTGCCATTCCTACTCATATTTTCCCATATTTAACCTCACAGTTAATATGAATATGATCTGATAACATCATAGTTATCAGAGGGGCTAGTTTTGGTCTATAGTGGGGCTTCTTTATAGTCATAAAATTATAAACTTGTTAAAAACTGTTTTTCCCTTTTCTGTGAATAATATAAATCTTTTGCAGTTATGAGGAATAAATCTCTAGCTAGAACTTGGCTGGAGTTGGGCATATTGAAAGAACAGTAAATGTAAGATAGGGCCATGCTCTTTGGTTACCACTTGAGGATATCCACGTGATTTGGTATAAGTCATTTACCCTGTTGGAGCTTCTGGTTCCTCATCTGGAAAATGGATGAAATGATGCCTAATTCACAGGGATATTGCGAGCAAATCAAATAGAATGACATTGCCCAGATCGGGCAACATGAAAATACACACTCAGTACATGTCAGATGTGTAAATGACGGCATAATTTATCCAGTAAGTAGCATTTATAAAATGTTTGTGGTTTGTTGTATTTGTGTTCAGTTTACTGGTTAGTGTGCTTGATTTTCAGATTTCAATAGGCCAGATTCATCTTTAAGGTATATGACATCTTAGAGGTAAAAGTTTTAAGTAAAGAGATTTGGCCATTAATAACAGATCTAAATGCTTAGTGACTTAACATTTTGATAGAGTGTCTGATGGCTTTAACAGTAGAAGCAGGCCTGAAAGAATGATCCTTACTCTTTTGCTACCATTGTTAATTGCTTTGCATGCCCGTGTGTGGGGGAGGTGTATGTGCGTGTGCGCATGTGTGGGGTATGTGCTATTGTGTATTGGAAAGAGGTAGGGAGGATGAGATAAGATGATCAGGCAGATGAAGGAAAAAATTTTTAGAGATAGAATAGGGGTGATATTTGTGCTTAGAGGATGTAGAAGGTCAGGACTTATATAAAATTCTCCATCCATAATTGAAAAAGGTCATGGTGGTTTAGGCACGAGAGAGGCAAGTAGGCTCATTAGCCCTGAGGCAATACCCACAGCTCCTACCCAGAGAGATATGGACACGTTTTCATTTTGAAAAGTTTAGCACAGTGTAGATGTGGTTAATATTAACATAGCTGCACCAATTTAAATGTGCTTTGGTGTAATTTAAACCACCCACACAGTTTTCCTTTGAAAACACAAACATGTGACGCTCTCAAAATTCTCACCCACGCTTGCTGCTTGTGCTTTGGACTCTTGCAAACTCGTTTTGCAACCTATGAATAAATTGTCCTGAACTCTTGAACCTTTGAATGCCCTTAACTTTTAAGGCAAGAGCATACTATTTATTAAATATAATTTTTCACTTTTACTTTTGTTATTTAAAGAGACCCCAAATTTAAATAAGGTGGTTTTTAAAAGGCAGGTTCCCGTTTTCTTTATTTTCTCATTTTTCCTTGTGACATAGCATTTTATACTATTATAGGGATTCCCTTTCCATGACCCAGGTATGTCGTGGGGAATGGGAGACAGTGTCTCTTTTTTCACAATTTTGTGGGTCAGGAAATCAGGCAGGGCTCACCTGGATTATTCTTCTGCTCCACATGTTGTTGTTTGAGGTCACTCAGTGTTATTCAGCTGGTAGCTAGTCTGGTCTGGAGGGTTCAAGGCAACTTCACACACAACTAGCACCTTAGCAGAGATGTCTGGAAATATGGGCTCAGCTGGGTCATTCTCCCTTTCCATTCTCTGTGCATCTCCACATTGTCTCTCCATCACAGTAGTCAAAGTTCTTCCATGGTGTCTCAGGGCACCAAACGATGGAGGTGGAAGCTGCCAGGCTTCTTAAAGACTAGGCCAAGAACTAGCACAGTGTTACTTCTACCACTTTTGTTATTCATGAAAACAGGTAGAGGCCTGCCCAGATTTAAAGGTTGGGAAAATAGATCCCATCTCTTAATGGGAGAAATGTAAAACAATTTTCATCCATCTTTAATCCACCACAGTTGAAGATACAAAAACTCACTTACAGAATCTTTGTCCTTCTTAATCTTGTGTGTAGTAGAAGTCTCAAAAGAAAAATCCCAAAAAGATTTATAATTATAGAAGTGAATCATATCATGCCTTAGAAAACACAATCTAAGGTCAACATATTAGATCTTAAATCCTGGTTCTGCCACATTGTAGCTGTGGGACTTTCAGCAAGTTGCATAATCTTTTCATGGCCAAATTTCTTTATTTGGAAAATGAACAATGTTGTAGAGTTGAGAGGACTGCATGGAGGAACACACATAAAGAATTTAGGAATCATACTTGGAACAGGATGAATGTTCTGGGAAGGAAGGGGTTCACGACTGGTCTGCAGTTCATTTCTGTCTTGTTACTGGAGGAACATTCACAGGAAAGCAAGAAGGCAAATGACCCAGCTTGATCTCCTTATAAACATGCTGATAAATGATCTCTTGAATAGACTAGTGGTGTTTGCGAGAAGTCACGTCTATGGACTGCTTTTGGCAGGGTGTCTCTGGTTTAGGATTGCTTGTGATGAACACATCTAGGGTCCATGGATTTATGGGGCATGGCTCTCTGGAAAATGTCATGTAAGCTATGTAACCACATGGCTGTAAATGGAGATGTTTCATAACCTAAAATACTCTCTGCTGTATGAGGTGACCGTACACTTGATTTGGAGAGCTCATCTTTGAACACAGGTCAGAGAGTGCATGTCTAATGTGGGAAGAAAGGGGCTGAGAAGTCTGTACTTGATATCCTGAACCTTTCCCTGCTTCACCTATGCCTCTGAGTGCCTGTATCCTTGAAATTATTAGTAAAGTATGTTACTGGGTAATATCTCTGACTCATATGAGTCTGATTTGGTAATCTGATCCTTTGTATTAACTCATGCTCAATAAATGTTAAGTAAAACAATTATTAAGATGACATACAATTTTAATTTTTGGTTGTTCCCTGTGGAAAAATGAGGGAGAGAAGTGGAGCAGTCTTAAATATTTTTCTACCTTTACTAATTTTATTTTAGTTAAGTTACTGGAGGCCTCACAAGACTCTATTTACTTGAGGACAGAATATGTTATTCTTTTGTGGATATCTATAGTGTTACAGACTACATATTTGTTGTATTGCTAATGTGCTTTAGTTTGATCTTGAGCTGGTTGGCATATTTCCAATGATTCGAAAGACTAGTTGTGGTATTAAGGAATTAATTTCTATGAATTTTCTCAATCATATTACTGTCAAAATTCTGAAGTAAAGCCTTTAATTTAGAATATGTATAAGTAAGTATGGTTCCTCTGTTTTCTATGTTGTTGATAATTCCAAATGGTTTCTAATCCAAATAAAAGTTCTTTTTGGTTTTGGAATTTGCATTCACATTTGCATATAGGTATGCCAGAGTTCCAAAGCCCTCCACTTGTCAAGCAGAAACATGCTGATTAAATGCATCCCAGGAGGAAATCTCCACCTGCTCTAGATATGCAGTGTACAGAGTGCTTTTATTCAATTATAAAACAATCATGTGGGAGTCAAGGAACCCACCTAGGTTCCCTGTCCCATCTCTCTCCTTTCTTGCTGATGATCTTGAATTGCTGGTGCTAAGGGCCTCTGCAGCAGATGTATGAGATGTCTCTACTTTGTCTATGACCTTAATTTTTATTTGAAAGAAGAGGTAATTATGTAAGAAGGGAGTCTAAATTCCTTTCTAGAAGGGCACCACTGGACAAGTGACCGCAACTTAGCATGAGTGAAATTGACACAGTGGCAGTGCTATAAGGTAGTACTTTGTTGGAGAATATGATTTCACAAAGCAAAGATTCACTAGGGATAAATAAAGGTAAAAAATAATATTGTCACAAAGAACTTGAAAATAGAAAGTATCTTGGATATACTGCACTGCAGAGACACATGTAAGAAATAATAATAATATCTTAAAAAAGGCATCTGAGAGATTTACCTCATTTGACCCACCAAATGACACCAAGAGATAGGCTGGACAAAAAGTGTTGCTGAGTTTTTAAAATGAGAAACCAAGGCTTAGAGATTGATACACCCCAGGTCACATGGTAGTGAGTGACAGAACTGAGGTTCTCTGTACCCTTAAACCACATCTGTCTCAAATAAAAGTCACCAGATAAATATACTGAACAACTGAGTGAACTCGTTTGAACCAACTTTTACTGAACATGTACAAGGCAGAGTGCTAGATGCTTTTGGGGATAAAAAGATTGAGATATTCTTTCTGTCTTTAAAGATCTTGTAAGTTTAGAGAGAAAAAAGTGGCATTCATTCAAATAACTTCAATCAAAGGCAGAATGGTGAGGTATTATGCAAGTGACTTGATTTATCCAATTTTTAAATAATATAAATTAGAAACCCTATGTATGTAACGATATCCCTTTGGTTATAGGAAAAAAATGGAATAATTTGTACTCTACTCACACAGATGCCAGCTCATCACAATAAGAATGATGCTCTTAGGTCTGAAAATGAGTGGGACTATGGCTTAGTTCGCTAGTGCATTTAAACTAATTCTAGTCCAGTATGATGAATAGCTTCCCATTGAAATCTGGCATAAATATTTAGAGAAGAAATTGGACTAGTTGCTACTAGATATTGTTATCACTGTATGAAGACCGGGTGCTTGAACTAAGTGTGGCTTTGAAATGCAAGTTTCTCCTTATTATGTAAATTGGGACTCAGTTCTCAGCTGTTTTCCCTGAGTACACACAAAGCTCTACTGCAAGGTCCAGCGAGTGTTCATAGTCTTCTCCAGCTGTCTTGGCAACATTAATTCCTATAGAAGCCAATAGAATGTGTTTTGGCTTTGCCCAGAATATTAAAAAAAAGAGAGAGAGAGAAACAAAACTATGCTTGTGGATGTTAATTAAGATAATGGGACAGGGAGTTTGATGTGAAATAGTCTTGGACATAATGATGTTATATCTTATTTGACCCAAGTTTAGCATTATAAAATAGGACCTTATTAATGAATTTTAAACTTTAATATATAATAAAGTCTGGGTAATATATTATCATTACAATGAGAGTGAAAATGGAAGCTTGAGGGGTTGTAGTCCAGGGCAGGTATGCTGGTTTCACCAGTATTTCCTGTCATTCTCCTTGCCACCTTAGTTCTTGGCTTCCATCTGCAAAAGACGGCTGCTGCAACTTCGGTCTTCACAGCCATGTTCCAGACAGCTGGAAGAAAGAAAGATATGTGATACCTTGAATCAGTCCCTTTAAACATTTCCTAGAAGCCTCACCTAGAGAGTTGAGCTTCTATTGCATTGGCTACCACTATAGTAGGCCTATAATTGGCTTCCTCACTCCTTCCTTTTCCCTTCCCTTCATCTCTCCATACTTCCTCTCTTTCTTCCTCCTATGATGCTGCCATCTATAATACAAGGGTTGTTATGAGGAAGAGGAGTGAATGGGCAGTAGGCAACTGACACTCTCTACTACAGATAGACTTTTATTTAATTATAGCTTCTTCTAAGCATTAGTGGATAAAAAGCTTACAAATGATAAGAGATGATTTCTATAAAGTCTTTGTATTGACTCTTATGCCATTGAAGATGTGTCTGTGCTCACCATACATCCAGGGGTGGGAATGATTAGTAACCTTGCTTTTTCTTTTTAAAATTTTTCTTTTTTCCTACCAGTGTGGTCATATTTTATTATTACTATGCTTCAGGGACTTTTTTTTTTCTCCTGTCCTATGACTGGTGTCACCCAGAACATGAATTCCTTGGTTTTATATAGTTCTTTGTTGTTCACAAAATGTATTCCCATTTATTGTCTAAGTTTTCCTCTCAACAACCCTGCTCTCTTGGAGCTAGCAGGGCAAAAGATAGCATCCCAATTTTACAGCTGAGGAAACTGAATCTCAGAGAGTTTTGGTGATCTGTTCATGGGCATCCAGGTAAGAAGTAGCAGACCTGAAATTTGAAACAAATTCTTCCATCTTTAAGACCATCCCTCTTTCTGTGACACCAAGTTATTTCATTGTCAGTCAGAAGTTGACTGTCCCAAGAGGACAGGGACTGAAAGATTATAAAGCACTACTACTAGTCATGGAAAAAAGGAATTAATAGAAAATCATCTTCCCCAAACTCACCTTCAATATATGTATGATACACTTTGCATCTGTTTCCTAGAAGTTTCTGGAGCACACTTGTATGTTTTCCTGGAATATGAAATAGTGTTTATGAAGGGAATCTTCCTCTTCATCATAGTGCAAATTGGGTTGTCACCTTCTTTCCAGGCATGAGATAGAATATGGCTATAAATATGGTTGTCTGTTTTAATGAAACAGTAGTATGATTAGGGACACTGGATCTATTAAAGTTAAGCAAGGCATACCGTTTGAATCACATGGCTCTTTTCAACCTACCTTACATGGTAGGGTAGTTAGAGGATGAGAGAGTAAAGTATTGAGAGGTTTCGAATAGGGGATTACCATTTGAACAGCAGCAAGTTACAGTGCTGGTATTTGATGGAATGAAAATAATGCCATTTGATGATGCCTTTTCAGGCATATGGATGCAAATAATGTAGTGGTCAGGCATTCTGTTAGATCACATAATCACATTTGAGTCCAAACTACCTCTGTGAAGTTAATCAACTTTCAGGAGTGCAGAAACGCATGATCCCAAAGACTTACCATTCACCTCATAGACTATGTGAATGCTATACCCTATATTTGTGTAGTTTAGAGCTTATACAACTGTATGTAGTGACCCTGTATACTCACATTCTACAAGTCCTGTGAAATCCTTGATAACTTTGGAAATTGAAGATTCATACATTGCTGTAATTCCAATGATTAGCTATGCTTTTTCATAAGAAACATTGCAACAAAAATTAGTGTCCAGAATTAGAATGATTTTATTTCTTTTTTTCCTTCAATTCCTATGTACAAAATACTTTGTTGGTGCCATCAAGTTTATTCTCACTCCTAGCGACCCTGTGTGTAGCAGAGAAGAACCTTGCCCTGTCTTTTTCCGCCATCCTCTCACCTTCTGGTGCTACATCAGACAATGCTCAACTGTTATTCATAGGGTTTTCATGGCCAATTTTTTCAAAAGCCAAATCCTTCTTCCTAGTCTGTCTTAATCTGGAAGCTCTGCTGAAACCTGTCCACCATAGGTGACCCTGCTGGTATTTGAAATACCAATGGCATAGCTTTCAGCATCACAGCAACATGCAGCCACCACAGTATGACAACCAACAGATGGGTGGTGTGGTTCCCTAACCAGGAAACGAACCCAGGCCACGGTGGTGAGAACACTGAATCTTAACCACTAGATCACCAGGGCTGGCTATACCAAATACTAGGAATAGAAGAAAAAAATCACAAAGAGATCTATACTAATTTGAAGTCTTCTTGTTTATCCTCATGTTTTTGCAGACAAGAATTAAAAATGTAAACCATTTAAGTATTGGCTGGATGGTCAGGCGAGGTGCACTGAAAAGTAGGTAACAACATATTCACCACATTCACATGACTCTCTTTGAATTCATGAGTATTAAGGAAGTTATGCATAGAGTCAAAAGGAGTTGTGTGATACACAACCAACAACCAAATGCTTTTTATGATTTATCTTCAATATGTTCATATATATTTTTCATCAGCAATAGTCCAGTGATCTCATTCAAGATAAAAATATATTCATTTTTATAACTTCCAAGTACCTAGCATAATGCCTCCTAAGAATAAGCATTCAAATTATTGTTTTTATTTTTATTTAAGCAATAAATAAAGATAAAAATCCACATACCAGAATTCTCTAGGCCATGACACATTGCCAAAAATTCACCAAACTAAATGGTATATTAACACCCCCTCTCATATTATTTTTTTATGTCACTTGAGTATTTTACTGATATTACTTGAATGTTTTAGAATAGCTTGATTGTGTGAATTCTTGAAAAAATATATAATTCCATTTGGAAATTTTATGTGCAATAACATTCTTTTAATTGTCCATCCATCACTTCACTGAATAAATTATAAAACATCTGAATCAAGAAGGATTTTAATCCATAACGTTCATTATACTATTAAGTGATCTAGAAATGAGGACCTTGGTTATCATTTTTCTCTCTTAATGGCTTCATTGAATTATTTTTCTTAAGGCACAAAAGACCCCTTTATTCTTTAGATAGCATGCCCTAAAATCAGAAATTCCTTTTGTTTGTTCTATAAATATAACCAAGAATAAAATATGAATTGAACAAGAAGGCACCTCTGCAGTTCTGGGATCTAAGGCAGGAGGGGAAGGTTGAGTGGAACAAACATGCTGCTCATGGTTTTGATAGGTTACAGGAAGCCTACAAGTTATCCTATAGATTTCCTTTTCTCTTCTCCCAAACTCTTTCCCATTGTTTTGCAGGAGTGAGATGATTGCTCCTTGCTGTTTGCTATGCACTCTGTGGATTCCACGCTGAGATCACTACAGTTGGAGAAGGATGGCCTCTATCAAAGCAAGTCAGAGAAACTCCCAGGAGAGAAGCCAAGGTGTCATTTCCTGGGACCAAATGGTCAGTACTTCCTTTATTTACTCTTCCCCAGCAGGCTGCTCTGCAGGTCACCTGGCAAGTGCACTTTTCCTCCTTTGATTCAGTCTAAATGTACTCACAACTGACACTCTGAAAATGGCATGCCACACATAATTGCCTGTGTCAGTTGCCAATCGATTTTGTGGATGACTAGTCAGCTTCTTTGATTAGGGTGCAGAGTAAATGTGACCAAGGTTACTGGTTGATTTCTCCTTTGTGGTTACATATTGGATCACCATCAGGCCTGAGTTGTCAGACCCAAGTACAAGTGCCAGTAGAAGCTACAATACAGTACATTAGGAAAGCAGCATATCTGAGGTGTTCTGACCAGTGGGCAGAACATTGTCATAAAAAATACAGAAAGAGATAAAGTCAAGCAAGATATGGGTTTTTAGCTGATTTGCTGAATTTTACCCCAAGAATAGCCAAAGTCAGTGGAGTGGGAGCTAGTAGGACAGCCTCCTAGAGGTCCTGGGATATTAATATGATTATCAAAACGGGGATGAAGGCAGATGTCTAGTTATCAGAAATGAGATATTAATATGGGGAGTGAGACAAGAAACAGAATAACACAAAGAAATCTCTAGTTGGTATTTTCAGAGTGATGAGAAGATGTTGACTATGACACAAGAGCAGAAAAATACAGAAAAGAAAAGAAAATTAAAGAACAAGAAAGAGCTTTTGGGGATTAAACACGTGAATGCTAGTGTGTAATTTTAAATAGAAGTTTTAGAACATGAAGTCAAGGAGAACTCTCAGAATAGAAAATATGTAGAAAATATGAGAGAAAAGATAAGCAGCAGAAAGGATTCATCTGGGAGAACTAACATCTGGCTAATAGGAGTTCTAGAAAGATAGTGGAAAATAAAGGGGAGAAATAATCAAAAACATATTAGAAGTATATTTTCCTAAAGCTGAAAAATGTTTATCATATTGAAGGAATCCAATGGATATGGATTAGAAAAAGACAAAGATAGACATGTTATAAAATGTTAGGATACAGCTTATAAAGGAAGATCATAAAAGCTTTGAGGATGGGGACAGGAGTTTACCTGAAAAGAGTACAGAATCAGATTTGTATCAGATTTCTCTTTAGCAGTCTGGAAGACAAGAGACGGTGCAGAGAGAATTAAAAGGGGAAAACATTTTAAACTTAGAATGATATACGCAGCCAAGGTGACTAAAATTAATACTACTCAAATTGGAAGGAGGGTAGAGTGAAATAAATTTTAAGAACCACCAGAAAAAATAAAAATTAAATCTATTACAAATAGTGTGCTTCTGGAGAGTGGGACTGATGTATGTGTGTGGCAGAGTAGGAGGGATTTTTGTTTTTTATAATAAATTCTTCAGATTATTTTACTTTTTACCATGTACTTGTGTTACTTTCCCCAAATTAAAAAGGCATAAACAAAATTCAAAGTCCTTTGCCACGGAAAGGGGACTGCAGCTTTAAGATAACATGCATGATGAACACACAATTTTTATTATGAATCCTTCCATTAAGAAAACATTGGCCGAAATAGCTGCCTGTTTTAGAAAAATATCTTAAGAATTACAGTGCAGAACTAGCTGTTTATATCAGCAAGAACAGTCCTCTCCCCACTTCTTACAAGCCTATCTGCTTAGCAATATAGGAAACCAGGAGTCAAAGAGAGGTACTTTCTTTTCTTCCTATAATAAGTGGGCTCAAGACTTAGTATAATTTTGAGAACTCATAAAATGTGCAAATACAGGTGAAAAATTTTCTAATATAGAGTACCAGTACTTAAAAGGAAGCCACAAAACAATGAATTAGCTTTTTTCATATGCCAAATTAAGGGAAGCCCTCACCATAAGATCGAATTGTACATACCCTGAAATACGGAGTATATTGGTCAGTAACTAGTGTGGCTTCAGAGCAAGTAAGTGACTCTCAAATCTAATTTCCTTCTGTGACAAAGAGATGGGCTTGGTAAATGAAAGAGAGGTGAAAACAGTAATTTCAATTAAGAAGGAAAGCTCATAGATATTAGGGAAACACTGTGAATATTAGATAACTATGAACTGGTACCCATTTTCTTGAAGAGTGTAATTCACATAGGGGCTTATTAATGAACTACTATCCCTTAGAGGAATCTCGAAGTGGGATCCTTTAATTGTAAGTTTGGGGTAAGTTGTTTGATATCCTCATCTCTTATTTGTGATGGCGTAGAGGATGTTTCTTAAAAGGGCAACAGAAAATAAGCTGTGTGGGAGGGTGAGAGTGAGAAGAAACCTTTGACAAAGTCTCTGGTAACTTTGTACATTGGCCAGTTCTGTCCCCAACTAGTTCTGACCAGTTTGACTCTGTTGGGTTATTTACATATTAAATGGATGACTGTAATAATGGTTGAGTTGGCACATGCAGGCACAAATATCAGAATTTAAAGTGAACCTGGTACAATGAAGAAGTATTTGTATGAAAAGATGACCAGGGAAGGAATAAAATAGGCCTAAAGAGACAGCAGGGAACTTCCCTCTAGATATATAAGGAAATCCAGCGATGATATCTGGGTTCTAACAAGTAACAAGCTGATCACAAGTATTAGGAGATATTCTTCAATTAAAGTGTGCCTAGTTGAGTGCTATGCAATTAATTACTTATAAAACATAAAGGATGGGGAGAACATGGATAGGGTTCATATTAAAACAAAGTTAAGACCTATGAGGAGAGGAAGAAAGTGAAATTCTTTGGAATAAAGGAGACAACACCTGAGGAGGATTTAATAATGATCTTCAGGAATATGATGGAATCTTCCATGGAACATGGGCCTTCTTTTCTACTGAAGGAGAAACAGTAGGAAATAGTTAAGATTTAGGAAGAAGCTCTGCTATTATAACTAACATAGAATGGACAGCAGTGGAGCCTCTTCTGACGTTAAACAATATGACAGACATCATTCCCACAATAACCCAATTAATTCAGAATTGCCTGAGAATAAATTGGTAATTTTCAGTTTGTGATTGTATTAGAGTTCTCCAGAGGATGAAATAAGTATATATATATATGTATATGAAGGCTGGCAAGTCCCAAGATGTGCAGTTGGCAAGCTGGAGATGCAGAAGAGTCGATTATGTAGCTCAGTCCTAATGCTGGCAGACTTGAGGCCCAGAAAGACATGTTTCACTTCAAGTCTGAAGGCAGGACAGAATCACTGTTCCAGCTCCAGGCAGTCAGGCAGGAGGAATTCCCTCTTAGCCTTTTTGTTGCATTTAGGTCTTCAATTGATGGGATGAGGCCCACCCCCATTAGTGATATTTCCTGGTTGCTCAGATGCAAAATTAAGACGGGGCAAGTATTGGGAATAGCAATTGATATTTCTATTATGGAATATTGGAAATAATTGAATTAACATACACACAATAATGCTCCATAAAAATATTTTATGAAATGTAAAGCTTCAGACAAATGTTAGTGGATATAATGATGTTAGAAAACTAGATCAAATTATCTTCTGGCTCAGCCCAAGGATTTTGAAGTCATTTACAGAAACAGATTAATATAAAGGGAAAGTCAATAAAAACATTAAAAATGAGCACAGAGTGATAGAGAATGATATAAAAATCAATCATAACATTAAATATGAACAAGAAAGGTCAACAGCTTTATTAAAATACCGAATCAAAACAAGACATATAAAACTAATAGGTATTTACAGACAGAAAAATAATTGGACCATCTAAAGTCTATTCTATTAATGCAGAATGAGACTAGGAGTTGTTATTTTGATATTAGAGGAAGCAAATTTTACAAGCAAATTGATTATTACAAAAAAGATAAACTAAGCAACCCAAACTCAAATAATAAATTCATGTATAATGACAAACATCTAAAAAACAAAACAAAATAAAAAACCTGGCTCTTATATGGACAGAATTCTGATTGTCATCAGAGTTCAATCCTGCTCACATTTCCCTTTCCTGTTTGATTTTTCTATTTTTCAGCCACTGTCCTGTCACTTAACAATATACTCACAAATCCACCTCTGTGTGGTGGTACTCCTTCTATCTAGTCCTGGACCTCAGGAACCCTCGCCAACAATTGGTTTCTATGTTTACTATCAGAACAGGACAAACTAAGAAAATAAAGACCCAAACTAGAAATTACATTATTCAACAATGCAAAAAAGAATAAAACTGTCTTAGTGGATAGAAAAGTATATTTTATTTTTGTCTACTTAACATTTTTAATGGAAAATAGTCACATAGGTGGACACAAAGATGCTGAGATAATCTACCACATTTTAAGATAAGTAAAAGTGTTTTAAGTTGTAAAATAGGTCACCCACATAGAAATAGAGTATTCTGTAAATAATTTCTGGATCAGGAAGGAAATCTAGTATAATAATGGCAATAGAAAATGAAAATGAAACATCAAAATTAATATGTTTCAGCCAAAACAATAAGTAGAGGTAAATTCCTTTCTCTCAATATTCATATTAATAAAAATATAAGAAATACAAAAAACATGAATTTAGACTAAAATGAAAAAAAGAATAAAAAGTAAGAAAAGGGAAAAATTACAGTGAAATAAATAAAAGATGAATAAACTATGAAAAGATTGACAACCAGTAGATAATTTATGACCAAAATTGACAAAATTTATGTGTCACTGGCTCAATTAAAAATATAAATTAATAAAATCACAAAAAACATAAAAATAGTATAATGCCATAGAAAGTAATTGAAGAATTCGTCAAAGATCTACCCCAAAAGTAGCCACTAGATCCATATAGTTTGCATATAAGTTCAACCAAATCATTAAGAAATAATTTCCATATTATTGAAACTATTTCGACATATGTCAATAAGATAAAGACAATGATAATACAGTTCACTGAGGTATGAAGTAAAACAAAAGAGCAGAAAGTCTGGGAGCGGGAGATGATGAGTTCAGTCTTTAATATACTGAGCTTGAAAAGCCTGATGGACCTCCTGTTGAGTGGTGTCTAGTGGGATATTGGCTATTTATTTACTCATTTATATATCAACTTTTTTGAAAGCCTCTTCATGTCAGGCACTGAATACAAAATGGTCTGTATTAATAAAGGAGACAAAGAATTGCCAGATAGAAACAGTCCTAAAAATGATGTTATGTTATACAGGTCTGTAGCTTGTTGTAGTGAGTAGTGGGGAAAACTTGCAGAGTGGTATTGCAGCTGTAAGTATTCATCTGACTTTAGAAATCATCTTGACGTCTATTGATCATTAGTCTGATATATAGCGCCTAAAGAAGCTGTTGCACATGAATCTGATCTAAACACCTAAATTAGCCAATCTGTTGAGGGGAACAGGGGACATTACAGCTGCTCTGTTTGTCCTCACTTTAGTAGATCTCTGGCTGTTGGCTAAGGGACCTAGGATGGGGTCCAACCCTGGTAAGAGATGATCATGATTGCCAAGAAAATTGCAAAAATTCCTGTTGTCTTAGTTGGGAGTCTTCCAAAACAGACCCAGAGACAAGACTACATGTTTATTTGGGAGGTGATCCAGAGAAGTATGGTAAGAGACTGAGGAAATGAGAGAGGGAAAGGAGGAAAGTCAGTAAAATGGAAAGCCTGTGGTCAATTGGGCTCAGACTCTGGCGTGGGGTGCTACCCTTGGAGACCCGGGGTGGGGGGGACTGGAGGAGGGGCTTAGAATTGATGGTTCCACTAAGGAGGGAGGAAGCTCGGGTATTTATCCAGCAACTCTCATCCCTCATTGGTTACGGTTGATCATGTGGTATTGAAACTGGAGACCAACTTGCTTTAACTATACTCAGTTGTCTGTTTGCAAAAGTAGTTAGATAATGCATTACAAAGCCCAACCTATAGATAACATCTCTGAGGCTTGGGTCACCATGGTAACAGGTGGAGTGCTTGAGTTTTTCAGGAACTGAGAGTCCATCCCTTGTCCAGTTCAGGCCAGCTGAGACCACCAACTGATCAACTGAGCCTGTGCAAATGCTTGACAAGTGGCCTTTTTGACCTCAAGGAGCTAAAAACTCCACCCTCAGGTCATGACAACTCTGCCATTTTGTGATCAAGCATCCAATGAAGAGGCATGAAGCTTGACTACACTTGCACAGATCATCAATTACCTCACTTCTCCTCTCCTCCAATCATTTATTCCCGCACTTCAGACCACCCCACCCCCTTATCCCATAAATACCCCTGAGTTCCCACTTTCTGGATGGCAGATCTGAGATAGATTCTCCTACCTCCTTGCTTGGCTGCCTTGTGATTACAACTGTCTCTCTAATGCAATCTCGTCATGTTGGTGATTGGCCTTCTGGGCGATGGGAAAAATGAAACTCATTTGTTTACAGTATTAACTATGCCACACTTTTGTGCTGCTCCAGGTGCAGGCCCAGCGGGCTCCTATAAGCAAAGAATGCCTACAGGCAGAGAGACAGGAAGCAGTTTGTATAGGAACTCACTGTAGAAGATCTCCAGGGAAGGCCCTGGGGCTATAGGTTGGGCACTGACAGCTTTTGCAAGGGCTGTAAAATATCTCCAGTCCTGGGTAAGGCTCCTGTTCCCTTTAGGAGGAGATTCTGGAAAGAAAAGTCATGCCAGAATCTCTGATATGTGAATGGTGAAGACGGTGGTGGTGGTGGGACCGAGTTTCGAAGAAAGCTGCAGTTTGGTGAGTGTGTGGGCCACAAGCATTCATCTTAGGCACACCTCATATCAGACTCATGTCAGCAAGACAGATTTCGTTCTCCGACTTTCAAAGGCTTGAGTCTCCTGACTCAGTGGACTATAATTGAATGAAAACCAGAAACATAATTGCTTTGACTTTGTGTTTTTAGTGCCTAGTCAGTGCCTGACACATTCTTAGACACTTAATATGTGTTTGTTGAACAAAATAGGCTATCATCATCGTGCTTAGGAACAAGATGGGGCCGTATTTGCTGAGAGGGATTAGGAAAAACCCAGGATGACACATTTTACTTATGACTACGTACAAGACTAAATTTTCAATCAATAAGATGCATGTATGACAGAAATCTTACCCAGCACTATATGATTTACCAATGGTTAGCAAAAGATACGTGAAAGGAACTTCAGCAAACAGCATGTTCATACCTGGGATGCCCAAATCCATGAGCTGCAGCTTCCTAATCCTTTTTCCATGTCAGTATACATTTGTGGTGGGAATGAGGACTACCTTTGAGCAGTAAAAGTTAGTCCAGGAAATCAACTTAGTTTTGAGGTGTCTCATTTTTAGATCTTGCTAACCATATAGCCAAAAGGCCTAGGTAACCAACTTCCATTCTCCAGTTAGCTCATGTGTCCATAGACTGCAGAGTTATTTACAATAAACAACTCACAGATCAGGTATACCTTGGGAAAAGGACTCCTTAGATAAGTCCTGGAAGAGTTTAGTTTATCTTCTAGTGTGTAAATTGCATAGGTATATTTATAAAGAGATCTGGTTGAGATCAAAATGGATTCAGGTATCCACCAAAGAGGAAGGAATCAAGTTACAGCCCTTTTGTCAATTCTTCTCTTCCCTACCATGGATCCAGAATTCTTCAATACAGTTTTAGCATACAGAATATGTTATTACCTTAGAATAATTTTCCATTTGGACTAAGTGGTCATCATCCCACTGAAAATTAAGCTTGACGAGAGCAAGGACTTTATCTGCTTTGTTCACCAGTGCATCTCTACTAGTGCTGACAACAGATCTCAACAAAAGTTTGTTGAATGAATACATGAATGAACTCAGGCATTCTTTACACTAAGAGGTAAAATCACATTAGCTCAGTTGATGTCAAGAAGTCATAGAAGAAAATATCTATCATTAATTTAAACTAAAAATCAAATATCCACAGATTATATTTAAAACTAAATGATATAGAAAATAATGGAGTTATCCCTTTAAAAAGAGAACTTTCGGATTGCCAGTTGAAACAGCCCTCATTAGACATAGTATTAGAGATGTTAGCAATAGCTCCTTGTAAAGAAAAGAAAAATTAAAGGTACACCTATAAAAGGGATAACAAACTACTTTTTAAAAGAAGCCAATTGGATTGCCCTAGGGTATTAATCAAATAAATTATGAGGAAGTAAACTGGTGTAGGAAAGTTGCAGGCTAAAAAGTAAATTCACAAATACTCATTTCACAATGATATATTAATGAAAGACAGCCTGAAGATACAATGAATAAATAATTTATTCACAATAACTTTAAAATGATTTGGTATTAATATAATTCAGGACACATGGAATTTATTACAGAATGTGATAAAAGACTATGGGAGAATGAAGAAAGATGTACAAATCAGGTGATATATCTTAACTATAGTAGAGATGGCAGATTTTCTAAGCTGTTTTATAGACTTAATATAATCTAATTAATACCTTTGTAGGATAATTCATAAATTTTGAAAGAAATAGTAATGATTTTCATCTGGAAGAATACATGGCTACTAATAGTAATAAACATTAAAAAAAATAAAAATATAATGATGGCAGATTGTCCCCATCAGATTTAACAAATGTATTCAAACTTCAAAATGTGTTCTAAGTAGACAGATATAGGAACTGACTAGTAGATATAAAATCATTGAATGACAGAGTGGAATAGAGCTTCCTGAAAAATATTCAAATCACTATGTTTATTAGGATGGTGTAGCGGAAAGATTCTGAATCAGGACAGGCATCATGGTTCTTGTCATGGCTCTGTCATGCATTGATGATGTAACTTTGGGCATTTTATCTAATCTTTCTGAATTATTTGGGTTTCTTCATTTGCAAAATGGGGTATTTCTGACCTATGTCTCACAAAGAGCTGTTGATATTGTAGGAGATTGTGACATGCTTAATAAACCATATATAAACCATATTTATATACATCTACAACTTATAAGAGATATATATGTGAGAAGCTAGAAGTAACTGAATTGTGGGAGAAGGAACACACATTTAACATATCTTATTGGGAGAACTGGAAGGCAATATGGATACTCATTAATGTAAATTCAAGCCAAACCTCAAACTATCCACTGCAGTAAATCTGAGTTGGAATAAAGAGTTAATATAAAAGAACATAAAAAGGTAGAAAATGCCATATCATATTTTCATGCTATTCAGGGAGGACATACATTTCTGATTATCGAAGAAATGGAGATTTTGATATGGATCAATGTAAATGTATAAAATCAAATACATTTTGCCATTCAAAATGTAATACAGCAAACACAAAGGGGAGAAGCAGAACAGGGTGGGAGAAGCTCAATGTGTGTCCAACATAACTGCTAAATTCTCTTACTACTCTAATATATATAAACATTCCTAAAATTCTCCCCCCTACCAATAAATGGATATGAAGAGCCAATTTACATATGCGGAAATCATCCTATGAAACAAAATGCTCAGCTTTAGTGGTAGTTAGAATGCAAATTTAAACATTTCAGGAACATCATATACACATTAAACTTAAACTATCAAAAGAAAAATGCTGATATAACCAGTGTTAGCGCAGCGTTGAAAAAAATATTGCATTTAAATGGTAGTAAGATGAACATTTCTTAACATTTTAATTTCTTTGGGATCAGCATGCTTCTTATGATAGATGGCATCATAACATCAACTCACCATTGAATTGGCAGGTTTTTCACTTTCTAAGAATACAGAAAACAATAGTGTGCCTTATAACTGATGGTGTCTCAGATTAAATACAGTGGGCATTGCTACGTGTACTTCACATTGATTTTACCTTGTGGGGAACAGCTTGGCAATCTGTTACAAGAGTCATAACCCTTTGAACTGGTATATGTACTTTTAGGACCATATTCAGATGAAAAACCTCAAATTAAAAAATTAAAAATTGTATACTAGTTGGATAAAAACACCCACTGATTTGGGGATGACAAAATCTATGGTACATTAACACAAGGAATGATGCACAAAGATTAAAATGACAAACATATAGATAATGTTGATCCATGGACATGTATTTCTTAATCATTCAAACTAAAAGAGAATATCAAAAATTATATAAACATCAGTTAAAAATAGTAAAAGTAATTTATATGTATAACATGAGAAGAAACTTTGAAATTGTAAAAATAAAATGTAATGTTCATTTTAAAGTTCATAAAACTTTTTTCTGTTAAGTCAATTGAGTTCATAAAAATACATTTGTACCAGATAGCTCTAGGGAAGCAATGCTGTTTCTTTTAATATATCTATGAAGCTATTTAAATGTGCTTTTTTCAATCTGGAAAAAAGCAGTACTTAAATTTTTCTGTTATTTCTCTGGAGGCCAATTATTCAATTTAGAAACTCTAATATAGAAACAAATCTCAAAACTTAAAACGCGTTGCAAAAATGCTATGTTCTGGTGATAAAACTTAAGCGTATATTTTCCTTTCCTTCAGATTTGGAAGAAATCTGAAAATTGCTTTGATTAAATAGTTAAAGTTGAGTATTTTTTTTCTTCCCAGTATAGCTAGGGCTGAAAACCCTGTTTAAGTATCTCCAAACTCTACTTTTGGATTTGAGGCAAATGGCAGAATACCATTTTTTTTTGACAGTTTTTGTACCATGATAACTTCAGAGCCCTAATGGATTCTCCAGAATCATCCCTGGTAATCATTTCTGTGTCTGAAGTACCATGTGTCAAAGGTAATTTGGCTTGAGCAACTCTCACAAATTCTAGTAACAAACACATTGATTACTAAGATAGTATTATTTCTTTAGAAGCCTATTATTGAACTGGGCCTATGATCTACAGATAGTCCATAATAAGATGAATTATTCACCTACATTAGGTGCATAGTTCTCAGAGGTTATATTTTAAAATAATAGTGTGATTAGAACAAGAGAATTCTAATAGATGAAATTATGTTTTAGCCAACAATGCTGATTTGCTTCTAAGGCATATATATATGGACTCCTCAGAGAGACAACCTGGGACTTAGTATAGGTTAAAATGCATGTAAGTTTGGCTATCTAATGGAATTGGTTCTCTTTGAATTTAACAATGTGCTAACAGGGTAGCTATGTTAGTGCCGGAGTTGGACCACCCTGAAGGATGTTTTTGTGTTTACTTGGTGTCTTGCACTGCTTTGATCAGTGGGGAGGGGAACGCTTATGGCTGGCTTCAAATATTTGTCATTCATCTATCCATTCGTTCATCCATCTGTACCTTCCAATAGCATTTACTGGGCCTCTGCTCTTTCTAGGCACTAAGCTCAATGCTGGGGATAAATATAAATATGAAGAAGAGATGGTCCTTGCCATTGAGGAACTCACAATCTTGAATGTGGACAAACAGATGGGAGAAGCAAACAGAGGATGTCAGTGTAGTACAGCAGGAAGTGTTGATTGAGGCGAGAACCAGGTGTAGAGGATACAGAGAGGAGGGAGCAAATACCAATGGTCTCTAACAGGATCCCCTTGTATAAACGCAAGGACAACATCATTTTCTGTAGAGATCTACTATCCTGATTTTTCTACCACTTTGGTATCATGGGATCTCATTCTCTTCTTGAAATACTGTCTTCATTTTTCTCTGTCTACCTAGACCCCTAGTTCAAAGTCCAGTTTGGATTATATCTCCTCGTGAAGCTTCCTGTGTGTCTGAAGCTCATCCTATTTTGTTGCCCCTGTCAGATAGGGTAGGAACTCTCCCAGATTTGTGTTGGTGTTTCTTACACTGAATACTTACCTGACAAATACTAATATTTATTGATTATTCAAGTCATGTTGGGCACAGATATCCATTTCTACTGGAAATGAAGAACTTTCTTTCCATATTGTATGTATCAGATATTGTATGTGGGTTGTGAATACGGTCACTATATTTTCTCATTCGAAAACATAGTAATACTATTTGACACAGTCTGTCATTGAGTCAGAATATGAAAAATTCAGTCTGCTTTATAAAATTTAGTTTTTGCCTAGAGTTCACTCTCAAGAATTTTGTAGCTCTCATCTTTTCTCAGTAAATTGATTCAACAGCTGGAGGCAATGGTTTGCACGTCACTTCTGATGAAATATTTTCTAGTTCCCAATTGCTTAATGAATATTTTGTGGAATGAGTGAATGAGAGTTTTTATCCCACATGAAAGGAAGTAATGAAAAGATTGTAAGGAATATGTATATGTATATTTGCTTTCCAGTAAATCTGTTATCTTAGTAGTATACATTCATTTCGGGAAGTTAATACAGTATTCATTCTCTCCTGGGAGCATGGACATACTGGAATGTCTGATGTGGAGAGGGACAAATGACCCACACTCTGTCTCCTTCATTGGTGCAGAATTCCATTTACTCCTTGGATGCCAGCACAAGAAAAGCTTTCTCTCACTCTGGCATTGCCTAACAATGTAAGTCTCATGCAATTTTAATCTTGGGAAGACTGTGACTCTGACGACTCTGTAATGAGAGGTGCCTCTGCCTTTGATCCCCTGCAAATAATGATGACAACTGTAGTGTATTAGTTAAGGTGATGCCAGCTGCTAGAAGAGAAACCTCCAACTTTCAGTCCCTTAACACAATAAAAATGTATTTCTAATTCACAGTGCTACTCATTAGCAGGCAGTTTAACTCTTTGTGATGATTTGGATGCTTGGACTCCTTCCATATTGTGGTTCCACCATATTCTGTTCTTAGCTTCCAAGGCCACACAGGGAAGGGGACAGGGCATGGAGGATCATGTTTGGGGTGACTTTTATGGCCAAGCCTGGAAGTGGCATGTGTATCTCCTCGTATTTTATTGGATAAAAATTATTTGGCTGCACCCACCTGTAAGGACAGGTAGGAAATACAGTCTAGCTGGATATCTAGGAAGAAGAAATGGATGGTCAACTAGCAGTTTCTTTTAGACATGGAGGCACATTTTTCCAATTCAAGACCAGGGTAAATTATAAACACTTCAGTTTTGCAAAGAGAAACTAAATTTAGATCTGGAATTCTGACTCAACTGGATTACTCCCTCATACTGAAAAACTGCATGTTTGCACGGCAAGAGTTAAAGTTTGTCACCTGCTGGAAAGTAGCATGAGAGGCAATCAGAACTATTTTGAAAGTCAGGCTTCCTGGAAATAGAGATTGGTTAAAAGATGCTGTAGGATTTCCCTATCTCATAAGAGTGCCTGAGAAGCAGTTCTCCCCAGCTTGGATCAAAAGGGTAGTCTTCTGTGAATCAATATTGGTCAGAGCCTCTTTTATACAGCGGTTGCTTTTAGCTTATTGCCTCACTATCTTTGAATTATCTCATTGCCCTCTGAGACCCTTTTAAATTTTGACATATTGTGGTTAAGTTTTTTTTAATTGACTATTATCAGTTTTGTTTCTGTTTATTGTCTTGTAAACATGGTTGCTTAGTTCTGTGCATTATGTATATGGAAAAAAATGAACACAGCATACCTTAGGGATGAAAAAAGAAACCACTACTAGGTTTTTTAAAGGCCCTAAAGTAAATACAAACACATTTTAAAGTTGGATGATGTTAAATGAGGGGGAAATTGCTTTATAGGCCATTGACCAGGGCTTTCCAATTTGATTAATACTCACATTATTATTGTAGAACAATCATTACATATAGGCCTGATATAATGGAATTTCACTTTCTAGAAGAATGACCATGTAATTCTAGTGTTCAACACAAAGTTTTATGAAACCTAGATCATTGTGTAATGCCAGATGTCAAAGCCTTTTGGTGCATTTTTGCTTTCAGTGTCTGGAACTTGTTTCACCTTCTCAGCACATACATCAAAATGATTCTTCTATGACATAAAACAAAGTCAAAGTAGAAGCTACACAGGAGTTGCAGTATCTTTTTTAACAAAACACAACAAATTAAAGTTTTTAATTAACTGATTGCAACATCCCCACCTAGGTTCCTAAACTGTGAGGAAAATGTAAATAGCAAGAAATGGCATATATAGAAAATCTATCTATCATCTGTCTATCTATCTATCATCTATCTATCCATCTATCGTCTATCATCTATCTATCAAAAGAGAGAGAGCGTGTGAGCGAGCAAACAAACACATCTAAGACTAGTCATGGCTTCATTTTTTCTTCCAATTGCCTGAAAAGAAGTAACCATTTCTTCAGAAACAGACACAGAGAAAGAATGGGACATACTGTGACCCTATTTTCCTTACTGAGAATATTTACTCAGAGTAAGCAAGACGTTTCAGAAAATCTCCTGCTCAAAAATATCCAAAGCTCTTTGATGGGAAGATCTGGGAGGCTTAAGCAAGATAGTTAATCACATCTTCTCCAACTCAAGTAAATCTGTGAATTTAGATTTCCTAAATCATGTTATCTGTAGGAATTCTGATGATATGTTGACTTGGTTCTTTTACATTAGGAAGGCACATAGCTTTATGGAAAGCCCCAGGTAGGAGTGAGGAAAACACAGTAAAGAGTGAGGATAAAAGGAGAAATACAAAGCATAGAATATCTGAAAAATATTTTACTGCCTCTCCTGATAATTTCCTTTCCTGGTAGGTGGGGAAGACATGGAGGAGCTTCTATGTTGGGTTTGTTTTTAACTAGCAGCCAAGAGATAGATGCTGGTATGTAGGGAATGGGAAATTTGAGGGAATGGAATTGAACATAGTGTCTGAAGTTCATCAACATGGTTAGACAAGGAAAGACGATTTCCAAAACGCAAAGAAAAAACACGTATAACTCATACAGAAACTTTAAAGGGGAATATGGATAGAAGGCATTGGGAAACTTTGAAAACTGAATTTCCAATTTCATGATTGTGAATAATTCCTCATGGAGGAAAAAGAGGAGGGGACATTTTCAGAAGCTAATATGGATACCCTTGAATTTTGCCTGAGTGTACTTTAAGAAACTGTGTTCATTAATACATTTTTATTTTAAAACAATCCCAAACTTTCAGAAAAGTTGCAAGTTCAGTACAAAGAACCTTCTTTCTAGAACCCTTTGAGAGTAAATTGCCAACGTGATGTTTCATCCTTCCTGAATACTTTAATGTATGTTTCCTAAAAACAAAGGCATTCTTATACATATGTACTATACAACCATCAAAATGATAACACTATTAGCACTGACAAGTTACTACCATCTAATCCTCAGACCCCATTCAAGTTTCACCAATTGTCCTGATGATATCTTTATAGTAAAAAGATCCAGTTCAGAACTGTGCACTGCATTTAATTGCCATGTGTCTATCTTTAGTCTAATTAGCTCAGATTTAAAAGGGGACATTTTCTAAAAGGTAAAAGAAAGAATACATGACCAAGGACAAATTTATGAGTGATATAATCCCAAAAGGATAGTGTCAGTGAAGATAAAATCCAGAAATGCAAGTACCAATATGATTTTTAAAGATTTTATTTTTTAGAGAAGAAGTAACAGAGATGTTCCCTATACCCTCTATTCCCACACATGCATATACTCTACCATTATCAATTCACCACCCACCAGGGTGATACATTTTTTACCTAAGGATGAAACTACAGTGACACATCATAATCACCCTGAGTCTATAGTTTACCTAACAGTTCACTCTTGGTGGGTTTGGACAAATGTATAATGACATATATCCATCATTACAATATTATGCAGAGTATTTTTACTGCCCTAAAAGTCCTCTGTGCTCTGCCTATTCATCTCTATTACCTCTATCCCTGGCAACCACTGATCTTTTTATTGTCTTCATAGTTTTGCCTTTTCTAGAATGTCATATGATTGGAATCATACACTGTGTAGTCTTCTCAGATTAGCTTCTTTCACTTAGTAATATGCATTTAAACTTTCTCCGTGTCTTTTCATGGCTTGACAGCTCATTTATTTTTAGTGCTGAATAATATTCCATTGTCTGGATATACCACAGTTTATCCATTCACCTACTGAAGAACATCTTGCTTACTTCTAAGTTTTGGCAATTATGAATAAAACTGCTATAAACATCTGGGTGCAGGTTTTTGTGTGGACATAAGTTTTCAACTCTTTTGTGTAAATACCAAAGGGCACTATTGCTGGATTGTATGTTAAGAGTACGTTTAGTTTTATAAGAACTGTCTTCCAAAGTGTCTGTACCATTTTGCATTCCAATCTTCCTGTTGTTGCCGAGGAAGACTGGCCCTGAGCTAACATCCGTGCCGATCTTCCTCTACTTTATATGTGGGAAGCCTGCCACGGCATGGCTTGCCAAGCGGTGCATAGGTCTGCACCAGGGATCCGAACCAGCAAACCCTGGGCTGCCGAAGCAGAACGTGCAAACTTTGCTGTGCCACTGGGCCAGCCCTTATTGTTGAGTTTTAAGTGTTCTTTTTTGTATTGTACAAACAGTCTTTTATTAGATGTCTTTTGCAAATATTTCTTCCAGTCTGTGACTTTTCTTCTTCTCTTACTGTTGTCTTTTGCAGAGTAGAAATTTTTAATTTTAATGAAGTCCATGCTTATCAGTTACTTCTTTCACGTGTTGTGCCTTTGGTATTGTATTTAAAAAGTCATTGCCATACCCAACATCATCTAGGTCTTCTTCTATGTTATCTCTAGATGTTTTACAGTTTTGCATTTTACATTTAGGTATGTGATCCATTTTGAGTTAATTTTTGTCAAATGTGTAAGGCCTAGATTCATTTTTTGGCATGTGGATGTCCAGTTATTCCATACTATTTGTTGAAGAGACTATCTTTGCTCCATTGTATCGTCTCTGTTCCTTTGTCAAAGATAAGTTGAATATATTTATTTGGGTCTATTTCTAGACTCTCTGTTCTGTTCCATTGACCTATTTGTCTGGAAAACATTTTTAATTATCTTCTGTTCAACATGAACAAAGAACGACTTCATGAAGGTGATGTAATGATAACCCATAATAGGGAGAAAAGAGAGCCATATACCTTTGCAAATTGGAAAGGGTAACAAAAGCTCCATTGAGGGCAAATTGAAACCTCAGACAGAAGAGAATTGCAAATATTTCCTGATTTCAAATGAATTCAATTTTGTCCAGATGAATTACCTCTGGGAAACTGTCAGAATCTGCATATGCATGTGTAGCATCACTGTTTATGTATGTTGAATAATTGTGGAAAACAGCAGAAAAGTCAAATGAAAGCATTTCTTGAATAAACATCTACCTGGAGGGAATTTCTAGTGGAATGCTTCAGGGTTCTTTCCACAGTACTGAACAGTTCAACGTGCTTGTCAAGTGTTTGTTGCAGAATATGCTTGTTAAACTATTGTTGATTCTGAGATAAAAGATATACTGACTGATAAAATGAAGACATAAAACTATTTTGACCAGATGGAATGATGAGTCAAAATTAACAAGATAAATATAATAGGAGACAGATTCAACTGATTTTTCACAAAGCTACAAAGATTACAAGCAAGTGGTGAAAGCTAGAATGATCTATGTAGTAATGGATTAGATTTGGAGACATCAGTATGAACTCACATTTAGCTTAATATAGATAGAGATTAATTTGAAATTTCTATAGATATATGTACATATACAGATTACTATACATGCATAGTATTTTCTTTCTCTATTAGCTGAGCAAGCCTAAAAGCTATAACACTCTGATAGAATGAGCACATCCAGTGCCCAGTTCTTGGTTTCAAAGATCATTTTCCAATAAAAGAGGCCATGGCTCCTTGAAGAAGTGGCTGATTCTAAGGCTGGGACAAGGAATATATGAGACGAGCCTGGAGTATCTTATTGTGCCAGAAAGTGAAGAAGTGCTTAAAAATACCAAAAAAATAGCAAACAAATGAAAACAACAGCAGCAACGAAGGGGTATGTTGCATGGACACAGGGGCCAACTGAAAGAGCTACCAATGGCCAAAGCTGAAACAATTAAAGCAACAAAATAAATAACATAATGTTGGATTATAAGCCAATGTATGTATAAAATAAATATTCATGAGTCCAAACTGTATAAATAAATGATTGAATGAATAAATAAATGAAGAAGAGACAAATCTTTTGTGCAGAAGAATTCCAAACTTTTATGTAGATAATCCCCTGTTAAGGAGGTGGAGTTTAAATTGGCACTTCTTTTTTTTTTTTTTAAAGATTTTATTTTTTCCTTTTTCTCCCCAAAGCCCCCTGGTACATAGTTGTGTATTCTTCGTTGTGGGTTCTTCTAGTTGTGGCATGTGGGACGCTGCCTCAGCGTGGTCTGACGAGCAGTGCCATGTCCGCGCCCAGGATTCGAACCAACGAAACACTGGGCCGCCTGCAGCAGAGCGCGCGAACTTAACCACTCGGCCACGGGGCCAGCCCCTAAATTGGCACTTCTTAAGTGTGGGTTGCGCATTGTGACTTCCTTCAAAGAGGACTGTATGGAAAGTGGGGAAAAGAGTAACTTTCCAGTGGAGAAACCTGATAAACGTTACCTCAGTCAGGTAATCAAGTTTAACATCACCAGTCATAAGTCATATTGAAAACATGGACTTCTGATATGCTTGGATGAGAATAACACTTTACCTCTGTGGTCTTCCTCCCCAAAACCCACTATTCAAGTTTAATCATGAATAAAACATCAGATGAGTAAAACATCAGATTCCCAATTGAGGGAATCCTACAAAAGACTTGAATTGTACTCTTCAAAGCTTTCAAAATGATCAAAAACAGGGAAATTCTGAGAAACTAACAATCTAGAGGAGCCTAAGGAGACTGAAGACTAAATGTAATGTGTTCTCTTGGATGGAATCCTGGAACAGAAAAAAAGGATATTAGGGAAAAAGTAAAGAAATTTGAATAAAGTATGGACCATAGTTAATATTCATGTATCAATGTTGTTTCATTAATTGTGACAAAAGTACCATACTAATGTAAGATGCTAATAGGAGAACCTAAATATGGCGTACATGGGATCTCTCTGTATTATCTTTGCAACTTTTCTTTACATCTAAAACCATTCTAAAATAAAGTTTAACTAAAAATTTAATAGAGATTAATACTAAACCTGTGTACTTGGGTTAATACCCTAATTCAAATGTCATCCTTTCTCACTGGTCTATTACAGAGGTCTTCTATTCAGTCTTCCTGTTCCCACTCTTGTCTCCTCTGCACAGAGTTGCCAGAGAGTTTTTTTCTAAATGTAAATCAGATCACATCATTCTTCCCCAAACTCTACGGTGGCTTTCCATAATACCTGGCATAAAAATCCAAAGCCCTTACCATGGTATACAAAGCCCTATGTGGTCTGGTTGCTCATTTCCTGCCTCTCTCTCCCACCACCCTTCCCCTTATTCTCTCTCTGATGGCCACAGTGGCCTCTTGTTCCTCAATATTCCAATTGTGTGGCATAACATATGCAATTCTTTTGCCTAGATGGCTCTCTCTCTGATATTTACATAGCCATTTCTTTATATATGTCAGATGTTTGTTCAAATATCATTTCCTAAGAGAGGTCTTCCCTGACACCTCGATTTATTGTGGCCTCTTACTCATCCCTTTTTAACTATTTACCCTGCTTCATTTTTAATAGTACTTATTACTGATCATTATAATATTTATGCATTTATTTATTGGTTTATTGTGACTTTTTCTCTTTTAGTACAGTTTTATTTAAAAATAATCTAAAACCTTCAACAAATTACATGTTTATAATGGTAGGTCTTTGGCTTGTATTATTCATTCTATACCTCCATTGTCTACAACAGTCTGCGCAATAAGTTAGTGAATGAATAGATTAAAAATCTGGCTGTTTTAATTAAGTGCAAGTTCTACATGAGCCAATAGTGAGGCATCAGACATGCTAACACACATTAGATCCCATTAATGGGAATACAGTTCCTTAAATAAAGGAAAGAGAGAATAGACTCATTTTGCTGTTGTCTTATCAACCTCTTTCTGGAGCTATTTGTTAAATCCTGATTATCACATTTGTACACACATGGTCGTGTACAAATTGAATTTGTGCAAATAAGTGCAATCAATTATAATATGTTTAGAAACCATCAATTGAATATTAAGAGAATTGGGTATGATTATCAGGAAGATAATCTTCCTGGTTGTCTTTCCTGGATCTTAGAGGAAAAATTTTTCATTAGGAAAAGTAAATACTGAACCAGTTGCCTCTTATGTTTCTAAGTCTAAAATTATGTGATTCTAGGGGATTGTAGCTTTTGTGTGGATGATAACATAAACTGCTAAGTAGAATAATCCTAAAACCCTACTTAGAAAATGCCACATTTTCCTACTGCTGGGAGTAGAATGCTTGACCAGTATTTTCTCTGTGTGGCATTCTGACAGCTTCAGGTGCATGAGTATTTCAGCAGAGAAGAGATTAGATTAACTATTGTTAAAATTCTTTACAAGGAAGTGGAGGAGGTCCAAGACTTGATTTACAATCTGGTCTCCTTGGCATAAGAAGAATGAAAGACAGAAAAAAAGAAGGAAGGCCTTAAAAATACTCTATTCATGCTCCAATTAGAGCTACAATCTCCCCTTCAAATGGAAAAGATAACTGAAAAAGACAATGACCACTAGACTCCTGAATAAGTGTCCAGTCCCTTCAACCTCCACTCTTATACAAGATATTCCCTTGGTATAGTAAAGAAATACTAAGCATTTACAGAGTTGTGTTGTTTTGTTTTGTTTTGTTTTGTTTGGTGAGAAAGATTATTGGCCTTGAGCTAACTTATGTTGCCAATCTTCCTCTTCTTTTTTTTTCTCCCCAAAGCCCTGGTACATAGTTGTATTATCCTACTTGTAAGTCCTTCTAATTCTTCTATGTGGGATGCTGCCACAGCATGGCTTGCTGAGCGGTGCGTAGGTCCATGCCCAGGATCCAAGTCGGTGAACCCCGGGCTGCCGAAGTGGAGCACACAAACTTAACCACTACACCACCAGGCCAGCCCCTACAGAGTTATCTTTAAAAGAAGTTTTGGGTAGTGAGGGAGGGAAATAAGACATATGGCTGAAAACCTCTATGGTTAAAGAAATTTAGGAGTGAAAAATGTGTGTTTGGTGCTCTTTTCCTTTATAATGAGCAGTCTCTCGGCAGGAAACAGGTGACATATCCCAAGGTGTAACCAAGAAAGTTTGTGTGTGTGTGTGTGTGTGTGTGTGTGTGTGTGTGTGTTTTTAATGAAATGACTATTTACAGAGGGGTAAGCAGGGTTATGGGAAGCAACAAGGGATGGTCAAGCACTCAATGTTGGTAACAGCAAGAAGCTATTGCCACCCCTAGGCTTGAAAAGGAAAAAGGAGGAAGTTGTTATTAGAACCAAGCGAGAACGGTGACTATGCCTGTGGGCCTCCCTGACAGGGTGTGTGGTCACAGGTAGATGCGTTCAGCCAGTACTGAACTGCAGCCAAGCAGATAGGAAGCAGGGGAATAAACACTCTAAACTCTTCTGTTCTGTGATCTCCTGCTGGTGCTTGCCACTGGCCAATCTTACCTGGCAGCCAGAGGGCAAGGAGGCCTGGTTGATATAATCCATAAAGGTCAGCATCCTGGGACACAAAGCAGTGTGAAGAAGGGCAGAGAATGGTTTTAGAGGGACAAGTGGGAAAGAACCAGCACTCTGTTTATCTCCCTGAAAATGACTTCCGTGGAATTCAAAAGCAAATCAGCACTTTGTAGACAGGTTCGGGTTCTAACCATTATATTGTGTTGCCATCTCCTAGAGTGCTGTTCTTATTTGCATAAATACAATTATCTCACCAATTCTAGGTCTTTGTTTCAGCCTGGGAAAAAGGGAAAGAGAGACAAGGCACATGGTTTTGATTTTAATGGAATGATCAGGATGTTGTACACATCATTTCTGTTCAAAGTCTATTGCCATGAAATTATTCACATTCATTCATTTAACACATATTTATCGAATGCTTATTGCATGTCAGGCACTCTAGGCACTTGAGATATCAGGGAACAAAATAAAAATCCCTGTCTTTGTGGAGTGTACATTCTCACAGGGAGAGATAGAAAATAAATAATAATAAATTAGTAAATTATAAACTATTCAAGGAGGTGATAAGTGCTATAGAAAGAATTAAAATTAGAATAGTGGGAATGTTTGGAGGAAGAAGGATTACAATTTCAAATAAGGTAGTCAGGCCTTGTTGAGATAATGACTTTTGAGCAAAGCCTTGATGGAGGTGACAGTTATACATGCAGATATCTGGGAGATGGGCATTCAGGCAGGGGGAATAGCTATTGTACAGGACACAAGTGCATGCTATCAGCACACTTAAAGAACAGAAAGGAGGTATGCATGACTGGAGTGCAATGAGTGCAAAGAAGATTAGGACAGAGGTAAGATGGGCCCAGATCAAATAGGGTTTTGTAGGGAATTGCAAGCATTTTGTCTCTTACACTGCATGAAATGGAAGCCATTACAAGTTTTGAGCAGGAGGGTGAATGATCTGACATTTTAAAAAGATGGTTTGCTGCTCTGTTGAGAATAGACTGTAGGGCACAAGGGTAGCAGCAGAAGGTCATGTTAGGCTATTGCAGTAATCCAGGGGAGAGATGACGGTAGCTAGAACAATATCTCTTTGGGCCTCATGTCTCTTTTCAAAACTGCAGTGGCTTTCCATTTCACTCAGAGTAAAAGGCGAGGTATGGTAAATATGTGGGTATAGAACAATATGGTATAAAACCATAATACTGTTAATTTATGGGCTTAAAACCAAGTAGAATTATAATATTGGAAAATATTAGCAAGATTTTGGGGGAGTGTGATTGGAGTTGGAGCTTTTTAGAATCTTTGCATTGTTCAGGAGGAAGGTAAAGATATTGTAATAAGCATTTCACAATGTATATGTATATCAAATCACCACATTGTACACCTTAAATATATACAATTTTTGTCAATTATACCTTAAACCTGGAAAAAATTTTTAGCAGGATATTGATTAACTTCAGACTTTGGAAGATTTAGTATCTTTGCTATATTATCTAGAGTGACCACTGAATGAATGACAGACTCTATTTTTCCAAAAAGTAGAAAGGAAAAAAATTAAGAAAAAAGTATCATAATCAATTTCTAAGAAAAAAAGGCAAAGGACACAGGGAAGAATTAGAAAAGCAGAAAAACTATTAATGACAACATAAAATTATGAAATCCAAATGTGTCTATATACATGTATCACAATTTCTGTAAATGAACTAATGTTCCAGTTAAAAGACACAGTGTAAGACTGAATTGTTAGAAAATCATCTAGCTAAATTATAAGAATCATATCTAACTCAAAAAAATACAGAATCTTGAAAGTAACAGGGGAAAAACATATATGAGGCAAATACCAACCACAAGAAAACTGATACAGCTCTATGAATATTGGCCAAAATAGGTTTTACGGTAAAATGTATTACTAAATATGAATCAGTTCACTACATACTAATTAGAACATTGAGCACGGCAGGAAAATATAGCTTATTCTTACTTCTATGCTGCTAATAGCATAGCTTCAAATATATAAAGCAATATGTCAAGAAATAACATTCTTTTAATAGTTTATCAATTAAGCAAAAAAAAAATTATACTCTAAACTGAAGAATGTATTTTGCTTTCTTAAAAAATATATGTAAATTGGCCTCATATTAGACTATTAAAAATATATCACCAAATATAAATGAATTGATATCTTGTAGACCACATTATTTTATCTGTGCAATTGCGCTGCAAAAAATATTTTTATATTTAAAAATACCTCTAAATTGCTCATGCATCAAAGAATAAGGCATAATGGACATAAAATAAAACCACATGATAATTATAATGCTATATATCAAAATTTGTGTTATGCAGCAAAAACAATAGTTAAAGGGATATTTATAACTTGAGTGTGTATATAACTGAGAAAAAATGAAATAAATAATTTAAGCCTGTAGCTTAAGATGTTAGAAGAACAGGCTAAGGTCAAAGAATGAAGGAAGAAAATAAATATAACAGCAGAATTAAGTAGGAAAAAAGATAAAGTAGCCAAAAGCCATGTATTGTGTTTTTGAAAAGAATATCAAAATTTAAAAAGCTTTAGGGGCTGGCCCGGTGGTGTAGTGTTAAGTTTGCATGCTCCTTGGTGGCCCAGGGTTTGCGGGTTCAGATCCTGGGCGCTGACATACGCACTGCTTATCAAGCCATGCTGTGGAAGGCATCCCACATATAAAGTAGAGGAAGATGGGCACGGATGTTGGCTCAGGGCCAATCTTCCTCAGCACAAAAGAGGAGGATTGGTGGTGGATGTTAGCTTAGGGCTAATCTTCCTCCAAAAAGAAAAATTTATAAACGTCTGGCAAGACTGATGAAGAAAGATAAAGAGGGGACAAATGAGCAATAAATCAGAGACATAACTATAAATGCCAGCAAGTTTGAAAACTTATGTGAAATGGACAAATTGCTAGAAAAATATTACCAGAACTAAGTCAGGAAACACAGCAATGGCCCTGTAACCAATAAAAAAAGTTGAATCATTAGATGTAAAAACTCTCTCTGCAAAGATAACACCAGGCCCAGATGATCTACCAAACACTGCAGGAAATGATAAATATAACCTGGCTTACTCGTACCAAATAAGGACTGTATAAGAAAGGAAAATTACATGGCAACCTCATTCATGAATATGGATATGAAAACCATATACAAGTTATTAGTAAATGAAACCAGCAATGCACAATATTCATAATATGTCTTGACTAAGTTGGGTTATTTTAGGAATGCAAGGTTGTTTCAACAGTGGAAACATCTAATAATGTAATTCACCACATTAACACAAAAGATGAGAAAACAATCATCTTGGCAGATGCAGAAAATAGATTTAATAATATTCAACAATTATGATAAAACCTCTTAGCAAAATAGATATCAAAGGGAATTTCCTAACCTGATACAGGTTACTACTAAATAGCAAGGGCTTGCTTAGTTATGATATGTTGTCCAGACATGACAACCCACTCTCACTCAACATTGTAACAGGGGTCCTAGGCAGTCCATTTGACATAGCTAAGGCAAAAGAAAGTATAAGGGATTATAATTGAAGAAGCACAATTGCCATTCTCAGACAATGTGATTTTTCTACATAAAAAGAACATAAAAGAACCTACAGACACACTTTTGAAATAAACAAGGATATTTAGCAGGGTGACAACTGCATTTAAATATACTGCAACAAACAGAAAATAAAATAATACAAAAGAAGTTTTAAGTTTGCAAACTTAGTGAAGGAGCATAGGTGGCTAGCTCCCTCGCCCAAGCTCAGCCCTATAGAAACCACAGAAAAAGAAGCAAGCATGGATTAAAGTGACTAAGATAAAAATCTGTGGGCAATTCTTGGGGAGACCGAAGGCTGTTGGTTTAGTGGTGGTAGGCTGGAGCCAGGGTAAGCAGATGCCGTGGTGGAACAATATTTTGGGGGGAAACCTTTTTTTTTATTATTTTTAAAAATTTTTTTTAATTTTTATTTTTTTCGGATGTACATCGTATTTCAAATTCTGTATACATTACATCATGTTCACCACCCGAACACTAATTATAGTCCATCCCCTCACATGTGACCCTAATCACCCCTTTTGCCCTCCCCCCTCCGGGGGGAAAGCTTTTAAGTTCACTTCTTGCCTCTCTTCAACATTGCCTGGAGAGGACTGTTACTTGTTCCATCTCCCCTGAGACAAAAATCAGCAATGATTGGTCAGGCTTGGCCTTTGTATGGAAGTATTATAGTAGCACCATAGCACTGCTGGGAGATGAGGAACTGATGAAGATATTTGCAACCCTCCCAGCATCTCTTGAGGAACTCCTCCCCTGTTCCCTTGCCAACCCACAGGACTACCGCACTACTTCTTCCAAGTGTTTATAGGAGAATCTTGGAGCCTAGCAGAGAGGTGGCAATGGTGGTAGGCAGAGGAAGGGTGGGGGTGAGTGAAATAACTTGCCTGTCCCTTGGAATCTTTCCTTATGGAATTACTGTTGGATACATGTTGGACCTTCTAATTATAGTCTCCCTGTCTTTTAACCTCTAATATTGCCTATTTTTTTAATCTCTATATTGCTTTGTGCCTTGTTTTTCTATTTTCTCTTTTTAATCCTCTTTTAAAATTCTGTTGACCCCTCCTTTGATTAATTTCAGTCACCATTTTTACTTCTGGAAGTTCTAATTCTTTTTAAAATGTGCCTTTTTATCATATTTTTCCTATGGCTTTTTATATTTTATGACTTATTTTAAATACACCTTTAAATTTTCTTTCTGTTTGCTAGTCTATTATCTCAAGTTATTGGGTTTTAATTTCTCTGTTGTATTTTATTGCTAACTCTCACTGATGGTGATTGTTTCCTATTGTGTTTTGACTTTGGATTATAAACTAATATTTAGTGGGACTTTGTCTTGCCCCCAACCCCACCCTGAGAATCCTGTAATGCCTGGGTAACAGAAGCATTCCTCTAATGTAGTTTTACCTTTGCTTTTGCCAGGAGCCCTGGGATATCGCTATTCTAGGACCAATGTCTATTGTTAATCTCTCAGTTTGAGGGTTTCTAGCCTGTGCGGGTTGTGAAAATTTGAACATAATCTTCATGAGATGCAGAGCTCAGGCAGAGGGAGCTTCCTCCTTAACCTTCTGTACTGGTGGGAAGATCTTTTCTTGCAGATCCTTTTACTGAAGGTGCAGTTCTTCCAAGTTTCTGGATTTCTATGAGTTTCAGTTCCATATTACTCTTCATAAAGGCTAAGATTTTACTTCCTTTTTTCTATACGGACATTAAAATCCAATCCTCTTAACTACTGGGGCTAACAATCACCGCTGCTTGTATTTTAGATACACAATAAATATTTATCAGATGATGAGTGTATTACGGTTGATACAGGAAATGTAGTTTGAGAAAAATATGTCTCTTGGGTCTCTCAACCATATGTTAAATGTTAGTTTCTCACTCATTAGACATAGGATTATGCCTGCAGTGCATTTCTTTCTGGGAGTGAGGTGTCTTGGGACAACATCTTTAATTGTATACCCAGAGTTTGAGCACCACACAGGCATGCTAAATATAATACTCACTGTGAGCTCACTAAGCAGGAGAATAGTTTATTTTCTTGATAAATTCAGATATTCTAAAGCTCTTATCTAAGAGGAAAACTTGTTTGAGTGATTAGAAAATTATGTAGTTGAATTATTCCAAAATAATTTACATAGAATAAAAAATAAAGTGAATTGTATGTGTGTATCTAAGGAATGCAGCCCAAATTTGACATATTACTTTCTCTATATATATCTTAAGATAAATACATATTTTAAGATACTATATAAATATCTTAAGATTTTCAATGTCTAACTGATAAAGAAACATAGTTATAAAATTTCAATAACAGCTGGAATTTTTATTTAAGGTCATTTTTCAGATAAAATCTATGCATTTAATAGTACTACTCCTACTAAAAACTCACATTCTATAGAATTTTATTTTTTATTAAGGTGACATTGATTTATAACATTGTATACATTTCAGGTGTGCATCATTATATTTTGCCTTCTGTATAGACTACATCATGTTCCCCATCGAGAGCCTAATTGCCATCTGTCGCCGTACATACGTGCCCCTTTAGCCCTTTCACTCTACCCTTCCCCCGGCCCCCTCTGGTTACCACCAATCAGTTCTCTGTGTCTATGTAGTTGTTTGTTTATCTTCCATGTATGAGTGAAATCATATGGTATTTTTCTTTCTCCATCTGGCTTATTTCACTTTGCGTAATACTCTCAAGTTCCATCCATGTTGTCGCAAATGGCAAGATTTCATCTTTTTATGGCTGAGTTGTATTCCATTATGTATATATATACCACATCTTCTTTATCCATTCATTGATGGGCACTTAGGTTGTTTCCACGTCTTAGCTATTGTGAATAATGCTGCAATGAACATAGGGATTCACATACCTTTTTGAATTAGTATTTTTGTGTTCTTTGGATAAATACCCAGAAGCGGAATAGCTGGGGCATATGGTAGTTCTATTTTTTTTTTTGGTAGTTCTATTTTTAATTTTTGAGGGAATCTCCATACTGTTTTCCATAGTGACTGCACCAGTTTACATTCCCACCAGCAGTGTATCAGAGTTCACTTTTCTCCACATCCTCTCTAACACTTGTTATTTCTTGTCTTTTTAATAATAGACACTCTGACAGACATAAGGTGATATCTCATTGTGGTTTTGATTTGCATTTCCCTAATAATTAGTGGTGTTGAACATCTTTTCATGTGCTTGTTGGCAATCTGGAGTTCTTGTTTGGAAAAATGTTTGTTTAGATCTTCTGCCCATTTTTTAATCAGATTGTTCCTTTTTTTGTTATTCAGTTGTGTGAGTTCTTTATGTATTTTGGATATTAATGCTTTATCAAATATATTTTTTGCAAATATCTTCTCCCAGTTGGTAGGTTTTCTTCTCATTTTGTTGATGGTTTTCTTTACCATGCAGAAGCTTTCTATTTTTTAATATTTTTTATTGCAGTAACATCGGATTATAACATTATATAGCTTTCAGATATACATCGTAATATATTTCTAATTCTGTGTAGATTACATCATCTTCACCACCCAAAAACTAATTACAGTCCATCACCATACATGTGAACCTAATACCCCCATTTGCCCTCACCCCTCTGCCCTTCCCCTATGGTAACCACCGATCCAATCTCTGTTGCTATGTGTTTGTTTGTCATTGTTTTTATCTTCTACTTATGAGTGAGATCATACGGTATTTGACTTTCTCCCTCTGACTTATTTCACTCAGCATGATCCCCTCAAGGTCCATCCATGTTGTCACAAATGGCCGGATTTCATCATTTCTTATGGCTGAGTAGTATTCCATTATGTATATATACCACATCTTCTTTATCCATTCATCCCTTGATGGGCACCTAGGTTGCTTCCAAGTCTTGGCTATTGTCAATAATGCTGCAATGAACAAAGGGGTGCATGTATCTTTATGCATTTGTGTTTTTCAGTTCTTTGGATAAATATCCAGCAGTGGAATAGCTGGATCATATGGTAGATCTATTCTTAATTTTCTGAGGATACTCCATACTGCTTTCCATAGTGGCTGCACCAGTTTGCATTCCCGCCAGCAGTGTACAAGGGTTCCCTTCTCTCCACATCCTCTCCAACATTTGTTGTTTCCTTTCTTGTTAATTATAGCCATTCAGATTGGAGTGAGGTGATACCTCATTGTAGTTTTGATTTGCATTTCCCTGATAGCTAATGATGTTGAACATCTTTTCATATGCCTCTTGGCCATCTGTATATCTTGTTTGGAGAAATTTCTGTTCAGATCTTTTGCCCATTTTTTAATTGGGTTGTTGGGTTTTTTTGTTGTTGAGATGTATGAGTTGTTTGTATATTTTGGATATTAACCCCTTATCTGATATATGGTTTACAAATATTTTCTCCCAATTGTTAGGTTGTCTTTTTGTTTTGTTGATGGTTTCCTTTGCTGTGCAGAAGGTTTTTAGTTTGATGTATTCCCATTTGTTCATTTTTTCTTTTGTTCCCCTTGCCCGGTCAGACATGGTACTTGAAAATATGCTGCTAAGACTGATGTCAAAGAGTGTACTGCTTATGTTTTCTTCTAGAAGTTTCATGGTTTCGGGTCTTACATTCAAGTCTTTAATCCAGTTTGAGTTGATTTTTGTGCATGGTGTGAGATAATGATCTATTCTTTTGCACGTGGCTGTCCAGTTTTCCCAACACCATTTATTGAAGAGACTCTCCTTTCTCCATTGTATGCTCTTGGCTCTCCTGTCGAATATAAGCTGTCCATAAATGTGTGAGTTTATTTCTGGGCTCTTGATTCTGTTCCATTGATCTGTGTGTCTGTTTCTGTGCCAGTACCATGCTGTTATGGTTACTGTGGCTTTGTAGTATATTTTGAAATCAGGGAGTGTGATGGCTCCAGCTTTGTTCTTTTTTCTCAGGAATCCTTTGGCTATTCGGGGTCTTCTGTTGTTTCATATAAACTTTAGGATTCTTTGTTCTATTTCTGTGGAAAATGTTGTTGGAACTTTGATAGGGATTGCATTGAATCTATAGATTGCTTTAGGAAGTATGGCCATTTTAACTGTGTTAATTCTTCCAATCCAAGAGCACAGAATATCTTTCCATTTCTTTGTGTCTTCTTCGATTTCTTTCAACAGTGTTTTATAGTTTTCAGTGTACAGATCTTTCACCTCTTTGGTCAAGTTTATTCCTAGGTATTTTATTCTTTTTGTTGCAATCATAAATGGGATTGTATTCTTAATTTCTCTTTCTGCTACTTTGGTGTTAGTGTATAGAAATGCAACCGATTTTTGTATGTTGATTTTGTATCCTGGGACTTGACTGTATTCATTTATTATTTCTAAAGTTTCTTAGGGGATTCTTTAGGGTTTTCTAGATATAAAATCATGTTGTCTGTACAGAGTGACAGTTTGAGTTCTTTTCTAATGTGGATCCCTATTATTTCTTTTTCTTGCCTGATTGCTCTGGCCAGGACTTCCAATACTATGATAACTAAGAGTGGTGAAAGTGAGCATCCTTCTCTGGTTCCTGTTCTTGGAGGGATAGCTTTCAGTTTTTCTCCATTGAGAAGGATATTTTCTGTGGGTTTGTCATATATGGTCTTTATTATGTTGAGGTATTTTCCTTCTATACCCATTTTATTTAGAGTTTTTATTATAAATGGATGCTGTGTCTTGTCAAATGCTTTCTCTGCATCTATTGAGATGATCCTGTGATTTTTATTCTTCATTTTGTTAATGTGGTGTATCACGTTGATAGATTTGTGGATTTTGAATCATCCCTGCATCCCTGGAATGAAACCCACTTGGTCGTGATGTGTGATCTTTTTAATGTATTGTTGTGTTCAATTTGCTAGTATTTTGTTGAGGATTTTTGCATCGATGTTCATCAGTGATATTGGCCTGTAATTTTCTTTTTTTGTGTTGTCCTTGTCTGGTTTTGATATCAGGATAATGTTGGCTTTGTAGAATGAGTTAGGAAGCCTCCGCTCTTCTTCAATTTTTTGGAAGAGTTTGAAGAGGGTAGGTAATAAGTCTTCTTTGATGTTTGGTAGAATTCACCAGGGAAGCCATCTGGTCCTAGACTTTTATTTTTCGGGAGGTTTTGATTACTGTTTCGATTTCCTTACTGGTGATTGATCTATTCAAATTCTTGGTGGCTTCTTGGTCCAGTTTTGGAAAGTTGTATGTTTCTAATTATTCATCCATTTCTATTTCTTCTTGATTATCCAATTTGTTGGCATATAGCTTTTCATAGTATTATCTTGTGTATTTCTGAGGTGTCCGTTGTAATTTCTCCTCTTTCATTTCTGATTTTATTTATTTAAGCCTTTTATCTTTTTTTCTTGATGAGTTTAGCTAAGGGTTTGTCAATTTTGTTTATCTTTTCAAAGAACCAGTTCTTGGTTTCATTAATTTTTTCTACTGTTTTTCAGTCTCTGTTTCATTTATTTCTGCTGTCATTTTTACTATTTCCTTCCTTCTGCTGATTTCGGGCTTTGTTCTTCTTTGTCCAGTTCCTTTAGTTGCACTTTTAGATTGTTTATTAGGGATTTTTCTTCTTTGTTGAGGTAGGCCTGAAGTACTATAAACTTCCCTCTTAGAACCGCTTTTGCTGTATCCCATAGATTTTGGCAGGTCGTATTTTTGTTTTCATCTGTCTCCAGGAATTTTTTGATTTCTCCACTGACCCAGTTGTTGTTCAGTAGCATTTTACTTCATCTCCACATTTCTGTGGCTTTTCTGATTTTCTTGCTATAGTCGATCTCTAGTTTCATATCTCTGTGGTCAGAAAAGATACATAGTATTATTTCGATCTTAAATTTATTGAGACTTTTTTGGTGTCCTAATATGTGATCAATACTGGAGAATGTTCCATGTGCATTTGAAAAGAATGTGTATTCTGCGGTTTTTGGATGGAATGTCCTATGTATATCCACCAAGTCCATCTAGTCAAATGTGTTGTTTAAGGCCAATGTTTCCTTTTAGATCTTCTGTTTGGATGATCTATCCATTGATGTAAGTAGAATGTAAAATCCCCTACTATTATCGTGTTACTATTTCTCCTTTCATGCCTGTTAATAATTGCTTTATATATTTAGGTGCTCCTATGTTGGGTTCATAGATATTTACAAATGTTATATCTTCTTGTTGGATTGTTCTCTTGATCATTATGTAGTGCCTTTCTTTGTCTCTTGTTACAGTTTTTGTTTTAAAGTCTATTTTGTGTGATACAAGTATTGCTACCCTCCCTTTCTTTCCTTTGGCATTTGCATGGAATATCTTTTTCCATCCTTTCACTTTCAGTTTGTGAGTGTCTTTAGGTCTGAAGTGTGTCTCTTGTATGCAGCATATATGTGGGTCTTCTTTTTTTATCCAATTGACCACCCTATGCCTTTTGATTGGAGCATTTAATCCATTGACATTTAAAGTAGCTATTGATAAATATGTATTTATTGCCATTTTGTTACCTTTTTTTTTCTGGGTGTTTTAGTAGTTCTTTCTCTGTTCCTTTCTTTTTCTCTTGCTCTCTTCCCTTGTGATTTGATGGCTTTCTTTAGTGATATGTTTGATTTCTTTTGTGTTATTTGCTTACTTATTATAGGTTTCTGATTTGTGATTACCATGAGGATCCTATATAATATTCTCTGTATATGACAGTCTATATTGAGTTGATAGACTCTTTAGCTTGACCTCTTTCTAAAATCTCTACTTTTTTACTCCCCTTCTCCCACATTTTATCTTTTTGAAATCATATCTAATCTCTTGTTGTGTGTGTCTATCCATTGCCCTCTTATCATTGAAATGGGTAATTTTAGTACTTTTGTCTTTTAACCTTCATGTTGTCTCTACGGGTGGTTGATCTTCTACCTTTACTATATTTTTACCTTCACCGGTGATTTTATTGCCTGGCTTTTTGCGGGGGGCCATTGATAATTTTTTTATCCCTTTTTGTGGTCCTTGCTTTCCCATTTAAATAAGTCTCTTTAGCATTTCTTGTAGAACTTGTTTCTTGGTGATAAACTCCTTTAATTTTTTCTTGTCTGGGAAGCTCTTTATCTCTCCTTCCATTCTGAATGACAACCTTGATGGATAGAGTATTCTTGTCTGTAAGTTTTTCCCTTGTAGCACCTTAAATATGTCATGGCACTCTCTTCTTGCCTGTAGGGTTTCAGCTGAGAGGTCCCCTGATAGCCTTATGGGGTTTCCTTTGTATGTCACTTGTGGCCTTTCTCTTGTTGCTTTTAGGATTCTCTCTTTATCTTTAATTTTGGATATTTTAATTATAATGTGTCTTGGTGTGGGCCTCTTTGGGCTTATCTTGTTTGGAGCTCTCTGTGTGTCCTGTATTTGGATGCCTGTTTCCTTCTTTAGTTTAGGAAAATTTTCAGCTATTATTTGTTCAAATATATTTTCTGCCCCTTTGTCTCTCTCTTCTCCTTCTGGGACACCTATAATATGAATATTAGTGTTCTTGATATTGTCCTGGAGTTCTCTTAGATTGTTCTGATTCTGTCTAATTCTTTCTTATTTTTTATGTTCAGCTTGGGTGATTTCCTCTAGTGTTTCATCTAGCTTACTGATCCGTTCTTCATCATCCACTCTGCTATTGAGTCCCTCTAGTGAATTTTTCATTTCCAGTATTGTATTCTTCATTTCTGATTGATTCTTTTTTATATTTTCCAGTTCTTTGTTGATGAACTCACTGTATTCATCCAGTCTTCTCCCAATATTTGTGAGCATCATTATGAGTTTTTGCTTGAACTCTTTGTTGGGTGGGTTGCTTATTTCTGTTTCATTTAGTCCTTTTTCTGGGGTTTTGTCCTGTTCCCTTGTTTGGAATGTATTCCTTCGTCTTCTCACTATGCCTCTTTCTCTGTGCTTATATCTATGTATTTGGTGAGTCAGCTATGTCTCCTGATCTTGGAGAAGTGGCCTTATGTAAGAGATGCCTTTTGAGGTCCAGCAGTGTGCTTTCCTCTCGTCACCAGTGCAAATGATCTAGGAGTCACCCTTTTGTGGGCTACTTGTGTGTTTCTGCTGTGGCAGGGTTGCTCTTAGTGCAGGTCCCCAGGGAGTCTAATCTTTCTTTCCCAGGCTAGCTGATTGTAAATCTGGTTTGGGGAGCCTCAGCACTGTTGGCAACAAGGTCTAACAGCACACTCCTATTGCACTTTTCCTGTTAATTGGGTAGGTATCCAGTGTAGCTTGCTGCTAGGCTCAGGGGCTTACAGTTGCTATAGGTCTTAGGCCTACAAGGCTGTTGTCAGTTCTCTTAGGCTGGCCCTAGGCACAGGAGCACTCAATTTTTTCAGGCTTTGAAGGTGGGGTTGATCCTGTTTATAGCTATTTGTGAAGCACAGGCCTTCTGATGCTGATAAGCCTCACCCCCCATAGGACCACACACACTGTCAACAGAGTCCTGGTCTGTGCATGCTTCCAAACCCCCTGGAACATACCCCTATGCCCCACTGCAGAGGCCATCACCTCTCCACCAATGCCCCCCACAGTTCACCTAGTCCTTACACAGGTCCTGCCCCACAGAGTTGGACACACTTACCTGCCTGTAGAGGATCAAGGCACTCAGTCAATGCTTGCCCACAAGTAGCCTGAGGGCTTGCTCTTGGGTGGGGCCAGTCCCTAGGGCGGGCTGCCTGCCCTGGCTGAACTAGATTAAATCTGTACTCTAGTGGGGTGTGACAGAACCCTGGGCTAACAGGCCAGGGGAAGAACTTCAATTGTCACCTGGACTAGGTGACAACAATGGCCATCACCAATGTCTCAGTCTCCGGAGAGGTCTCCCCTCTCATCGAGATGCACCCAGAGCATACCAGGTGAGTCTCTTTTCACCAAAGGACTGTCCGCCTTCTCTCTGGTGATTTTAGGTTGCTGAGAAGACTGAGTTTGTGCGTGGTCTGTTTAAGACCCAGGTCTTTTTGGCTTTTGTCCAATAGCTTTTCTGTGGATATTCCCCACTGTGGTTAATAGCCAGGAAAGCCAAATAGTAAGACTCTCCTCTCAGCTGTGCTAAGTCTAAAGGATGCTTATAGCAGTATTGGCGCCTTGCTCAGGACCTCACTTCTTCAGAGAGGGCTGCGTACATTAGGGTGCCTCCTGCTTGGCCGGCTGAGAAACTCTGCTGCTCTTGAAGGTGGCTTTTTATCTCTCCAGAAGGAATTTCAGCCTCTTCTGCCTTAGGCAGGACTGTCGGTTGTTGTGGGGGTTCTTTTTATCCAGTTTTAAGTTTTCTATCCAGGGAAATTTTTCCAAAAATACTTGTAACCTGGTTGTCTTCGTGCGAGGAGATGAGTTCAGAGTCTGCCTATGCCACCATCTTGACGAGATCTCAAGGGAAACAATTTAATACATTAGCCTGTAAGGACCCTTTTCTTTGAAATTTACCTTATCTCAAATAGAGGGATGGGGTCCTAGAAGCTGTGTTTTTCTTAGAGGGCCCTATTACCATCAGCCCTCCCACTCATAACACTTGATTGGACCATGAGTGGACACCTGATCGAAATTAGACCTATCAGATCTTCTCTTACAGAGGTATAAACTTAAAGACGAGAGAGGCTAGCTCAACCCAGCCTGATGTCATGAGCATATGTAATGTAAACCAGAGAGCTGTGGAATCAGCCATCTTCCACCATGTGCATGGAGAAACAGCAAATGGCAGTCTGTGGAGGGAGAAGAATGGAGCGGATGTGCACAGAGAAACAGGTGAAGAACATGCGTGTTCCACAGGTAGAGAGACCCAACGAGGGTCTTCTTTACGGAAACACCTCCCAAAACGAAGCCACCATGTTTTTGGAATTCTTTTTGTAATACATTAACATTTATAATTTGTGGGAGTGACAATTAGGTTGAATTGGCCTGAGTGTTAACATCGTCTCCCCATACCATCCTCTCCTGTTTTAAAAAACTGTTGAGGATGATGTTAATGTTTCTTTTATCCTGGGTGCTTTATATGCATATCATTTAATCTTTCAGAAGCAGAAATTAAAATCTCCATCCATCTTTTACAGCTGATAAAACCAAGACTTAGGGCTTTTATATGACTTGCCTAAATTCACGGAACTGATTCATACAGGTCTTTGTCACTCCTAAGACTTCACCGTTAACCATTACGTTATACTTGAAGCTGGGGCAGCAACCAGTATCTTCTAAGAACGGGGAGAGATCTTTGCTCCTTATCTACAGGAACAGTTAAGTTCAGCCTACTCTGCGTATTCTGTACCATATTCTGAGCTCTGAAAGACAGAGTGTGGTCTGGAGGAAGTACTGGTCAGGCAAGCTGTGTGTTCTCAGGAAAACTAAACACACACACACACACACATGTGTACTGTGGAAGGGGAGCATAAGGAGGAGACTGTTTCCCAGAAGTAGAAGATGCTTATTCCCTTTAGTTAACATCATTTTACATTCTCTTATCCGTGAGGTAGTAAAGTTAAAATGGAATGTCATATGGTGCTTCCTGGGACAGCACTATGAAAGAGTGTGTGTGTGTTGTAGGAAAGACCTACAAACAGACCAAACCCAGAAATACCTGGTAAGACATGTGACAGGGCCACATTTATTGATTCCAGAGAAAATTAAAACATTTATGTAAAATAGCACATGGGTCCCCACAGGACACAAGCCTAAAAGCAATTAGTTCAGGCTTCAAAGGGATTTTGCTGACTATGAGAGATGAGATGCAATTGAAATTTTAATTAGGACCCCCAAACACATCAGTGTACTTACTGCCGAAAGTTTACAACAAATCACAAGCTTAGGATGATTAGACGGATGTTAGTAAAGCTTGGGTAAACATCACTGCAGACATTTGACCCTATAGGAAGGTCTAGAAGTAAACAAGTTTGCAGTGGGAGAAAGGACCTGAAGGGCAACATGGCGTGTGTTGGGAAAGCAATAAGAGGCTCTCAATATTGTTTATGTGCTAGGAGAGGTAGTGATATCAAAGATTATAGTAGTTTTCTGAGCTTGAATGGCATTGAACAGCTTTAGCAGGATTTCGGAAGTGAAATGGAGAAGTCATCATAAAGAGAAGGGACCAGCCCTTCCATCTTTCCTCTTATTTATAGGTTTGGATCCAATCAATACATCCAGCAATCCTCAATTACCATGATTTTTATTAAGAAGAGTGCCTGGGCTACAGGAAGGCAGCGGGGCAGAGAAAAATGTTTTGGTGACTTTTTGAGTATTCTTTTTAGAAACTACTTCGTCTTGCTTTTTTAAAAATTGAATTTCGAAGCTCAGGCGGAAAAACAAAGATGGCCCATCAATTCCTCTCTCTTTATTCCCCTTCTGTGTAAAAAGATTTCTTTTAATTCCTCATGTTCAAGAGAAGATTCCCATTGCTCTTGGCTATGTATGTCCATTGGGTAGAATCATTCACTCTAGGCCCCTCTATGTTGTTAGTTGCAAGAAACTCTCTGGTCGGCTACATTGCAAATCTGTCAGAGGCAGTGATGTACTCCAGGTGCAGCCATGTGTGCAAGCTGTTAAAGCTACTCGTTCAGATGACCTTGATATTGGGTCTCTCCATGACTACTGCTCACGTTTTCTACTCTGCCGGTTTCTCACTTCTTCCTCTAATTGCTGCCGATTGCTCAAAAGCTGGGCTTGTTTGATATGCTTCTAAGATTTTATAAAATCACGGCAATCCCCTATAGAATCCTGTGTTTTTAGTGTCCCTATTAAATAAAACTTCGGGGGAGAGTTTAATGTGCTTATTCTAGTCAACTCTCATCCCAGTAAAGTACACCTCATTGGAGCCTCTTCTCAATAATGGAAAATTCAGTGCCTCCACACAAGATACTGGAGGGCTATTTTTACAATTTATCAGCTAGGATGATTAGTGCTGCTGGTAGTACAGTACTGAACTACTAATGACTTAAACAATAAGGACATTTATTATTTCAGATAATGCAAGGTTCAGAGATGGAGGATTCCTGGGTGTATTTGTGAGGTCCAATATTTATTGGACGTAGCACCTATGAATGATAAAGAGGAAAAAGATCAGGAGTAGTCAGGGAAATCCTTCTGACCACAGCTCATGTCTGATTCCTGTGAAAGGAGAAGGGAAAGGAAGGTTTGGGTCGGAAGAGCCTAAGACTCTGGTGAGCCTCTGAGAAACGCACAAGCAACCTAAGAGGGAGCTCCTCTGAAAACACGGCCCAGAGAGGAGTCCCCTGTTGGGCAGATGTGACTGGGCCCCAGTGCCCCACTGCGCTCGGTTATTCGCTAGAACTTCCAGGAAGAGCTTGGCCTCATCTCACTGCTGCCATGGATTGTTTGAGCTGGGGGCTGTCAGCCTAGTGCACTCCTTGCAACTGATCAGCAAGCTCGTTCTTGAACAGAGGTCTGAGTGGCACACCTCCATAGCTGCCACATAGGGTTTAATTCAGCAGCGCGGTTGTGCCGTCCAGGATCCAGGTGCCTTCCAAATCTATATTCAGTGATATGTAACATGTTGGTAGTATTCTTCAGATTCGTTTCCTCACTGCCTGAAAAGGACTGTCACAGCCTCATGTCTTCACACAACTGTGTACAAAAGCAGGACGGAGAGCTTGTCCTCACATGCCTCTGTCCTTAAAGGAGGAAGATCTTTCCTTAAAGTTGCCAATCAGACTTTCCTGTGAGTCCCATAGGCCAGGTTTGAGTCACATGCCTGTGCTTTAGCTCCAAGGGAAGCTAGGAAAGTGAATTTCTGGGTTTTTCAACCTAATAATGGGAAGTGGGTTGTGCCAGCCCATAGGAAGGGGCATAGGAGGGAGGCGGTGCGAGTGGCTGTTCTGTAGGTAAACCAACAATGCCTGCCACCCTAAATATTGCTAAGGTCGCACTTCATAATCTTGTTCCCAGAAAATCCAACGTTAGAGGTGATAAGCTGGTTACCGGATGTATGACTTGTCACAGTGGCAGGTTCTTTTGCTTATCTCGCACTCCTCACATGTTCCCATCCCTTCCCCCAGCCAGGAACATAAGGCATCGTTGCATTCTTACTTCATGTCATTTCATACTTTTCTTTTATTGTTGTTTTGTTTCACAGTTTCCTAAATTCCTGGGTGAACAGATATGCCACCATTCTGTTTAGACTGATGTTTTAGAAGGACTCCTGGAAAGTCTGGTTGCATTAATTGCTGGCTGTAGTTCTGACATTTTAAACTTTCAGTTTATCATGCAGGTTTCTCCGGTGCTAGAAGGCTACAGAGACACTTCAGGCCCGCGGAGAAGAGTAGGGACAACATTGCCTAGTGTGAAAATACCTGTACAGGGTTCTTTGTTGGTGCAAACTGAGCTGCCCATATGCTTTCCCTAATAATGTCTTTCTCTCCTCTTCTTTGTTTCTATACACAAATGCCCCTTCCTGTGGGTGCCATGGCACAAACAGCAAATCATTATCATCATCTCCTCCTCCTCCTCCTCTTGCTCATTTATTTTATGGCATTAGAAAACTATTTCTTCACGTGGAGAGAATTGATAATATAATCTGTGTTATTATTTATGTCTTTCTCTTTTTAGTTTTTCTCACAATTATTTGCTTCATCCTAAAAAGAAGATAATGCCAAAGTTTGCAAGTAAAACCAAAAAGAACCCACAAATTTTATTTTTGCATAAAAGTATAATTATGTGATATTCTCCTGTTTGTTTTCTTGAAAAAGGAGATGAGATGTTCAAGTTTTACTCTTGATCATATATAAGCCATCTCTTGTTCTAGACAGAGTAAGGTGTTATTGGCATCGAGTTGGCTGCAACACCTGTTCACCCTGTGTACAGCAGCACTGAAGTCTGCCTGGTCCTTTCCCACTGCTATTATTAGACAATGCTGCAATGCTATTCGCAGTGCTTTCATGGCCAGTCTTTTCAGAAGTGGGTGGCCAGGACCCTCTTCCTAGTCTGTCTTAGTCCAGAAGCTCCACTGAAACCTGTCCACCATGGTGACCCTGCTGGTATTTGAGATACTGGTGCTATAGCTTTCAGCATCACAGCAACACCCAGCTGCCGCAGTTTGACAACCAGGAGGCCTGAGGATGGGGTTGATGGCCATGGAATGGACAGATCAAGAAGTTCAGTTAGAGTCAAGTTTTTGCTTTTGTCCGAGTGACCTTGCACAAACAAACATGCATGAGTATATTTACACGTAGTTATAGTTAGTGTTTTTAAGTAAAACTGGAATCTCTCTCTTCAACAGTATTTCTTTTAACAATGTCACCTTATCATTTTTGACTTCTTATTTTGATGTGTAAGAGTCACAATACACTGATATGAATCCATGTAATTATAAAAATGGAAAACAGGACTGGTGCTCCCAGTGGTCACATGTAAAAGGACAACAGGTCCCTAAGTTGGAAGCCAAGCCCCATTCTGTCCTTTCTTTTTATTTACAGTTTTATTGATGGACAAAGAATTGCACATATTTAACATGGAAAATTTGATGAATTTGGTCATCAGCAAACATCCTTGATACCATCACCACAATCAGATAATAGACAGATCCAACACCTCCAAGAGTTTTCTGGTTTTCCTTAAGTTTTTTTGTGTGTGTATATGTGGTAAGAACACTTAACGTCATTCTTATTATTAAACAGAAGGTGAGTTATGGACCAACAGATGTTACCAAACCAAGCAAGGAATCGAAATAGAAATGTTTACTTTTGCTGCATGATAGTAGAATAATGTGCTTATTTTTGTTCATTCGCTCATTCATTTGCTGAGATATTTACTGTGTTCCACTTGTGTTGTTTTTAGCACTTAAGATGCAGTCGTGGAAAAGAGACCAGTTTCTTATCAATGAGGTTTACATTTTAATGGGGAAATAGAAGAAATGCTTTTGTTTTGAAAACCTTCAGCTGCAATGACTTTTGAATTAATTTCTTCAGGCATTTAATTATTCATTAAGTTACTTTTGAAGCAATTATTCAAAAATCATGTTCAACATAGTATTTACCATAATAAAAGTGATGTTATTTGGAGAAATTTTTAGAAAACAAAATAAAGTTTAAAACCACCTATAATTACATAATATGGAAGACTATGGCAGTCAGTAATGTGTGTCTATGTCCTCCATTTTTCTCTATATTTAGATTTATGGACCAATGTAATTTTCTGAAAACAAAGGAATTGATTTCATAAATTACTTTCCCTCATTCTGTTAAATATTCTCTAAGAATATGACTTCCCCTATTCATAATCTGGAATAAATATGCTGCAATTTATTTAAGTAGTATTCTATCATTAGACTTTGAGGGTATTTTTCTCAAATTTATTTAAGTAACACTACGATAAATAGCCTGTATACACATCTTGGTATGTGTCTATGACTATCTTCTTAGGGTAAATGTCTAGAAGTGACTTGATTGTGTGAAAGTCTATTAAACATATACAGATTTTATACATCATCTCAACTACCCCTCCAAAGAATGTAATTTTACCACATTATAATTTATCAATGTTTATTTCCCTGCATCCTTACTAGTATTAGATATTTTCAGGTTTTCCCTCTAATCACAGCCCAATTGTCTACAGAAAAAAAAATATGTCATTGGTTTAACTTTCAATCCTTTGATGATAAGCAAGTTAAGCACTTGTTCACATTTATTGTTCACTGTTGTATTGGTTAATTGCCTTTTACATTTCTGCCCATATATCTATTTTGTGATTCAACTCGTATTTTTTCTTTGTGAAAATCTCTGTATATTAAGCATAATTAACTATAATTTTGTTATATATTTTAAATTACTTTTCTGGTGTTTCCTTTACCTTTTATGGTATTTTGGAGATTCCATTTTTACGTTGTTAAACCTATTAATGTTTACCTTTAATTTTCTCTGGCTGCTTGTGTGGTTAAAATCGTTTTCCACTTTGATATCAGAAATTATTTTTGTATCTGAGCTTCAAGTTCTTCTATTTTTTATAAAAAGAAAGAATCGAGTGTGGATTTTTTTAAATAGTAGGAGTTTTGTGGTTGATCAGTTCTCCTGGTGTGTATGTATATGCATGCATGTATTATGTATTTTTTTATTTCTAAAATTTGTTTTGGAATAGACCTTCTTCAATGATTTAAAAATTCTACTTTTATTGCATACTAGATTTTTATGTAAATTTAGCTCTGGACAGTTCTCTCACGGTTTGTGTATTGTACAGGATAAAACTGTTTTAGCTGTTATATTTTCATAATGTATTTACATATTTGATAATGCAGTGACTCAATTAATTTGAATTTTTTCAAATCGTCTCTGCAGGAATGCAGACTATTGTAGTACTAATGTCAACAATATTGGTAGATAGGAGCTAGAGAAGATGTGAAATGGAGGAGAGCGGATAGGATCTTAGGGAAGATGGGGCACTTTGGCTGAACTCGGAATAATGAATGTGGTTTGACCTAGCAGAGAGGAGAAAGGGTGTTCCAAAGCAGGAAAACAGTGTGAGGAACAGCATCCAGAACTGTGAACAAGCATCATATCATGGGCAATGGGAGAGCAGAGTGGAAGGGATCTAATACTTATTGAGTACCTACTGAATGTGAATGACGACGCTAAGCATTTTATAGGACTAGCTCTGAGATCAGCTGAATCCTTAACCTGTAATATTTTGTGTCAATGCATGTTCAGTGCCCTGCTTTCACTCAGTTCCAATTTTGGATGTAGAACTCAATATTTCTTAGAGTTTCTAAAAAACAATTCACTTACAGAAACTTTGTTGGTCAATGTAAATCACAGTTTCTTGACCTCAATACTATAGATATTTGGGGCTGAAAAATCTGTCGTGGTAGGGTGCTGACTTGTGCATTATAGGATCTTTATCCCTGACCTCTATCCACTAGATGCTGGGAGCCATTGTGCTGCCTAGGTGGGACAACCACAGATGTCTCCAGACACTGCCAGATGTCCCCTAGGGGGCAAAATTAACTCTGAGTGAGAGTCATGGATATAGATTATACTAAAGACAGGAAATTCTGTGTGGAGGGTTTTATGCTGAAGGGTGTAGAAGAAATAAGTATCCTCTGTTTTCCTCGCCGAACTCCCTTCCTGGTTTCTCTGCATTAGTGTTTGGGGCTGGGGAAGTTTTTCTTAATGTATTGTAAGGTTGCTCAACTATGGCACTACTGACATTTGTGCCCCAAAATTCTTTGGTAGTTGTCCCGTGCATGGTGAGTTATTTAGCAGAACTACTAGCCTCTCTTCCCAGGAGATGGCAAAACCCCTCCTCCGAGTTGTGACAACCAAATCTGTCTCCAGACACTGGCAAAACTGGCCCTGGTGGAGAACCCCTGATGCAGACTATACCAAGGATAGGAAGGTTGGAGAGTTTTATTCTGCACAACCCACCAGATATAATTTAGAAATCCTCTACTTTTTCCTCTGATGTCCTTTCATGGTAACTGTGTAGTTGGATTAGTTTTGTTTTGTTCTCTCAGATTCTCCATCTCAGCACTATTGATGTTTTGGGTCAAATAATTCTTTGCTCTGGAGGCTGTCCTGTAGATCGTAGGGTATTTAGCACCATCTCTGGCCTCTACCCACTAGGTGCCAGTAGCACCTTGCCCGTCCCCTGTCCCCAGGAGAAGAAACAACCACTACTGTCTCCACATATTGTTAATCGTCTTCTGGAAGGGAGGGGCAAAACAGCCCCTGCTTGAGGAACACTGTTCCATCTCTACTTACCTTTCCCCACAAAGTGACTCTTTCTTTTCAGCCTTTTCTGTAAGAGGAAAGGTACACGTCTCTCATTTTCTTACCCTTAGACATTGAGTGATAATTTTTGTTGTTCTTAGTACTTGACCATGATTGAGGAACCTCACTCTGTATCTCAAGCGGCTTAATCGTTACACTTTTCTCTAACGAATATAGCATTGCCCCTAAGGGGAATTCTGGCAAATAACATATACACCAACTTGCTAAACATTCATCATTTCTCCTCCAAGTGAACAGGAACAGGCCATTTGAGCTTCTGTCACAGGTTCTACTATAGACTGCTTTTGCAGCAGAGTAAATTTGCACATCTCTCTTTTTCACTAAATGTGAACATGTGGGCAACCTCAACACAAGCACATTGTCTTACTCATAGTAACTGTATTGAAATGAAAAGAATGTAAGTATTGGAGTGTGGCACATGTGAGTTACAATATCTGTTAATGCCTCTTCAACCAGAGTTAGTGACCTTTGGCAAGTGAGTTGCCTGACCTCGTTTCATCCTCTGCAAAATATGGGTAAAATTGCTATCTGAGTTGGTTTCTTGTAAAGATTATAAGATAAAGCACCTGGTGTCTATGTGAGACAATAAAAAATGTTAACCATTGTTTTGAATTTATCAAGAGAGATCGAGTCCTATGTAAAGAGCTTTGAAAGCCAAACTTTAAGCCTCTGACACCTAGAGTGTTTACCTCTTTGTTTCACTAAATTTCTGACTCATTTGTTGGGGTCCTGGCTGAAGCATTCTTAGAAAACATGGTTGCAGTAATCTTTTAGTTTTGCCAGAAATTTTAAGGCTTGACTAATTCCAATGTTCTCATAAACACTGAATCTTAAAATTTAACATCATTGTGAGGATTTGTTTTTGCAATGGAAGAAGAGGCGTGTTGCTTCTAAATAAAACATGAGAGAGAGAAGGATAAATTGGGAGTATACTAGAATTGGTTCCTATGGCAAAGGTGTCACTTGATTGAGTTTTTAGTGGTTTTCCCAGTACATATTTTTGTTTCATGTTTTCTTTATTTTTGAGGAAGATTAGCCCTGAGCTAACTGCTGCCAATCCTCCTCTTTTGCTGAGGAAGACTGGCCCTGAGCTAACATACGTGCCCATCTTCTCTCCTTTGCATGTGGCACAGTTACCACAGCATGGTTTGTCAAGCGGTGCCATGTCCGCACCCTGAATCTGAACCAGCGGACCCCGGGCCACTGAAGTGGAACGTGCACACGTAACCGCTGCGCCACCGGGCTGGGTCTTTTGTTCCATGTTAATTTTCCCCCTTATGTACATGCAGTTTTGACATTTTCAAGACAAATTTGAAAATAAAATATGACGAAAAGAGAATAAAGACAACTTGAGAGTGACGTACAAAAATCAATGAGGCTGCAGAATGCGCTATTCTGGTCATTAAAAAGGGTTTCATTGTTCACTTCCTTATAGGAGGAGGTGATTTTTTCCTGGATTAGAAAATAAAGTGTTAACGTAAGGCTGGGGTGCGCAAATTTGGCTATAATATCGCAGAATTTAGAGGTTAAGGGGGCTCCAAAATTACATACTCTAACTATCCCAATTTATTAGTGAAGGAAGTGAGGCCTACAGAAGGCAAGTCACCTCCCCAGAATTTTTAACCAATGGTTGATGACAGAGTTTGCATGAGTATCTGACTCACAGTGAGTCAGACACACTGCTCTGTTACTTCCATCTCTCTCGACAAACAGAATTATGGAAGCTTCTAGCAGATTTCACATTAATCTCCTAGTGAATTAGAAAAACTAGGGAACGATGATTGTTGCGGCACCCACCGCAAGGGGGGAACAGAATATTTGGGCAGGCATCAGCCTGATGAATGCTAAGTTCCCATGGAGTACAACCATTTTAAAGACAGAAAAGCACCATCGCCGTCCTCTACCAAGTCTTGTAGGGAAGACACAGATGGACATGGCAGGCTAGAAAAGAAGCTAGACTTCAACCAACACACAAGACTTAGTTTTTTCCCAAAAAGTCTCTCACTCTCTCATTTTCAAAACACTTTTGATTTTATTAAGGAACACACAATGTTGATGGATTTGAGCATTGGTCACACGCGTTGTCACTGCCAGAATGTTTGCAATGCTTCCTTATGTGTCTTGAATGCTGCTTCTTTAACATAAGTTGACTCTTCCAGGAGCGCGGTCCAACTTTTCAAGGTAGACATCAGTAAAACTGCTTGGCTTTTCCTTGAGGGTTTCTGGCTCCATTGCCTGAGTCCTTTTTTCCTTTCTGCAACTTGCATTGCTCTGCCATTTTCAGAAGATCTTCTGGGACACTTTGATTAGCTCTTTCCAGAATTTTAATCAATTCAGTGGCAATCTTCCAGTCAGCTTGAGTCATAAGGGTGACAGAGACTCCAGTCTTGCCTGCTCTTCCAGTACGCCCTACTCTATGCACGTATTCCTCAAGATTCTTTGGGAAATCGTAGTTGTATACGTGTGTGACATCCCTGACATCGAGGCCTCGGGCTGCTAAATCGGTAGCAATCAATATCTTCACTCTTCCACTTCGGAAGTCGTCTAACGCCTGCTCGCGGTCAAACTGCTCTCTGCTGCCGTGCAGGGATTGTACCGGGACGCCCTGGATGCTCAGATCGCTTGATAAGTCATCTGCAACCAGCTTTCTGCTGACAAATATGATAGCTTTGTCTTCGGGTGACAGGTTCCGTAGGAATTCTTGGATAAGAGTTCGTTTTTCTTCCTCTGTGGTGACAATGATGTCTTGCTTCACTGTATTGACAGCAACGAGATCTAGGGTACCGACATAAACAATCATAGGCTCTTTCAAATAAGATCTTGCAAGTCGGCGAATGGTGTGTGGCCACGTTGCACTTGTCATAACAGTCTGCCGGTCTGGGCGCACATCTAATAGAATCTTCGTGATCTGGCCTTCAAAGCCCAGATCCAACATTTTATCCGCTTCGTCTAACACCAAGTAAGTGATGCTTCGTAGGTTGACACACTTGTTCATCTGCAGATCATTCAGTCGTCCAGGAGTTGCAATAATGATGTCGACGCCTTTGGTAATGTGCTGAATTTGCTCTTTTCTGTTTCCACCGCCGTATACACAAACGCTTTTGAGACCTTTGTAGGAATACTTAGAACATTCTGCCTCGACCTGAAGAGCTAGCTCTCGCGTGGGGGTGAGGACGAGCATGCCAGGCCCATTTCTTTCTTCTCTAGATATGGGCTGAGAATCAAGGTGAATAAAGCCGGGTATCAAATAAGACAAGGTCTTGCCTGTCCCGGTTTGGGCAACTCCTATCAGATCCATTCCTTGTAGCACAATCGGCCATGCCTGTGACTGAATGGGCGTTGGCCTTTGGAAACCTGCTTTCTTAATGCTTTTCAGGACCTCGGGATAGTGCTCAAAGGCATCCTCAAATTTACAGGTCGGGTTGGGGATGGGACGTTTTTCGCCATCTTTCAGGTCCTCACACGTTATGTTGAAATTTTCCTGTCTCCAAGCGTCTACTTGCACTTGAGACAGCGAGCTTGTTGCTGTGGATTCTACGTAGAAGTTTTTCTTGATTGGTGGTAAATCCGCCCATTTTCTTTTTGCCCACGCCGCCCCTTCTGCCTTAACGTGATCCCAGTCTATCAGCGGCCGCACTTGTCTAACAACGGGGCGTGTGCGTAAGTCTCTCCCAGCAGAGGACTGGGAGGCAGCATTATCTACACTGGCTACCGAACTGTACCTTCCTTCTTGTTTTCGCACGAGGGTTTGTATAAGTGCTTTCGCTTTTCCCTTCATGGCTTCGCTGCCAAAAATCTTGACCTCGGCTTCAGAGTCACCTTTTACGATCTGTATTTTGGTGCTCGTCATACTCTGGATGTCTTTTATCTTTGACCCTCCGCGACCAATCACAGCGCCAACCATACTGTTCTTTATTCTGAAGCACAGGGGTGGTTCCCGGGAGCCAAAGGCCCTCGGCTCCCAGTACCTGGAGAGGCCGCTGCCGCCCGTGCCGCCCCTGCCATCCCGGCTGGCCCTGACATCTCGAGGCTCTGCCCTCCTCCACTCGGGGGCCCAGGCCATTGCTCTGCAATGGCGAGGCTGGCGAGGGGCCTCTGCCTACCTAGACTTCGGAGGAGACGTCCCCCGAGGCCTCTTTCTCTTCAGCCTCCAGAGCAGCGACTAAACCACCAGTAGGTACTTCCGTGGCTGTTACCTGGGCAATTGTTGTTTGACGTGGCGTGAGGGAGGGGCTTTGGTGGTCTGGCCAATCACAGCCGCTGGGACTTGGGTGAGGTAGGCAAGCTCTTCTGACGCAAACCTTAAAGGGACAGGACACACACACTCTCAGGGGCAGGCGGACCCTTGAGGCACTTAGAGGCCCTCGAGAGTGAGGGTCTCCTCGCCTTTCGTGTCCTAGTGCCTCAGTCGCTCGCCTCATGCTAGTTCTGGCTCAGCGTGGGAGCTGACTTGAAGCAGGCCTTCAGCTTATCCACATAGTCTTTTTTATAAGCCAGTTATTTCCCTAGGTGGAAGAAAACAGTGGATGTTTAAAGGTCAACCTATTTGTGTGTTTGCTTATTTAGGTAGATTGCATTTGAGTAACAGCAATACTTGGTCTAGATAAAGTCGTCACTTCCCTGTCCTCCACTCCAACTTAAGTTATACCATCAGAAGTCCCTTAGGTGCACGCTTAAGGGCGGCATTTTGCCTGCGATTCTTCCGCTCAGCTCCAGCGTTCGTTCAGAGAGTTTCTAGATATTATTGCAGGGATGCTGTTTAGAAGAGAGGCAGCGTGGAGTCTAAGGTACCTTAGGGGGTGTTTTCAATAGTTTCCTACTTTTCTCAGTGCCTCATAATTTTTTTTCCTTCCCGGTGGTTTCATAGCTTCAGATGTCTTTGCACTGGAGGACTATGTAGAAGTCGTCTATCGGGTGCAATGTAGAAGACACCCTAGCAGCAACCTGGGCGGGTGGACTTCTAGCCTCTAGGTAAAGAGTCCCAGAGGCAAGGAGCTCCCTTCGTTTCAGGCATATCCGTTCCCTTATGAGGCAGTTTAATGGTTACAAAGATGGTGTGCAGCTAAAATGTGCCACCTCTTGCTTCCTTAGATACTTCCTCTGACTTCTGAAATTACACAGAACAGGTTTGATTCTCCTTGTATCTTTCTGTACTTCAGGGCCACTGTCAAGTCTCCTTGGGATTTCTGTTCATCCGGATAAAAAATGCTAGTTTCTGTAACGTTTCTCGATGTGACATGGTCTCCAGGATCCCTACCGATCCCGCTGTTGTTCATTGCAAATGGTCCATTGAAGACTTTTTTTTCTTACTTTTTTTTTTTTTTTTTGCTGAGGAAGTTTAGCCCTGAGCTTACATCTGTGCCAGTCTTCCTCCACTTTATATGTGGGTTATGACCACAGCATGACTGTGGAGTGGTGTACGTCCACACCCGGGCTCCAAACCCGTGAACCTAGACTGCCGAAGTGGAACGCACCGAATTGAACCGCTGTGGCACGGGGCAGCCCCCTTTGAGGACATTTTATGATATGATGCGTCGAGCTAAACAAAGAAATCCCCACCAATGGTCTTACCTTTACTAGTAGGTCCTCTTCACTAAACGAGACAGCTGTACCTATGAACTCTTAAGAAACAATGCTGCTTACAGGAACATGAGGGGCATTTAAGTCCATTTTTCCTCTACCCGTACTTAAAATGGTTGCTTTTTGCTTTTTTTCTTTTTGTCTGCTTAACTAAAAATAGGCTCTATATTTATCGTTTTGTATTCATCCTGTTAGTTTTGGTTTTTTAATGCTGATTCTCTCATTCATGCTATTATTCTCTAGTTTCAAGTCTTCTGGCAACTAAACGTTCATGGCATCTTTCTCTCTCCAGCCAAAGTTGCTGATTTGAACATGGTCAGATATCAGGTAGAAGACTTTGACACATTGGGAAAAACGTTCTCTCTGCCAGTACTTTTCCTGAAAGATGCTTTCTGAAAAAAAAAAACAAAGGTTGCTGGCGAAATATGTGTGGGAAAGATAGAACCCTATAGCCCTTCTGTGAGAGTCACAGTGCACCTTAGGTATCTCAGCAGCTCTTGTAGTCATAGGAATTGAGAAACTCCAGTGGGCATTTTTGAGCCACAACTTGCCATAGTAATTTGCCGATGGAACCTCTTCTCAGTATTTTAACTAAACTTTACATTTGGGATCATTTGAGATTTACAAAAAACTTGCATAGATTGTACAAGGGGTTCTCATAAACTCCTCATCCAGTTTCAGGTTCCTCCAATTAGATCATTTCACCCTACCATGGTACATTTGTCAAATAGGAAAGATCAATATTGGTGTGATAATATCAACCAAACGCCAGACTTTATGCCACCAGTTGTACCTTAATGTACTTTTCTGTTCCAGGATCCAGTTCAGGACACCACAGTGCATTTAGGTGTCATGTATGTTTGGTGACAGTTTCTCAGCCTTTGCTTACTTTTCATAACCTTGCCAGCTTAAGGAGTCATGCTCTGACATTTTGAGGAATGTCCTTCGAATTGGGTATGCCTGGTGTAATTTCTCACAATTAGACTTGGCTTATGAATTTTTGGAAAAACATCAGAGAGGTGAAGTGCCCTTCCTGCCACATCATCTTGGCTGGTAGCTGAGGTAACATGACCTGTCAGTGGTAATGTTAACCTTGGTCACTTGGTTAAGTGGTGTTAGCTGGGTTTTCCCCACTCTGCAATTATTATTTCTCCTTTTCCTTACTCTGTTCTTTGGAAGCAAGTCAATAAGTGCAGCTGACCCTCAAAGACCCACCTCCTTTTTAAAAGCAATTCTTAATAGCGTTTTGTACAACTAGTAAGGTTCTTTGTAACACAATTTGGAGAACACTGCTCTGGGCAAATTTAGATTGTCTGATGCACTTTTCTTTTCACCGCGTTGTTCAGCTGAATGTATTCCTATCAAATCACGTTACAACGCCTCCATGCTTCTCCAGGAATCATACGTGGAGTTTTTTTAAAGCATTTCTCATATCTTCTAAACAACTATTAAAAAGGAAAATTTGTTTTGTCAAGTGTGCCTTTTAATTATTGAAGTGTATGCCATGTTTCTGTGTCTCTGTCTTTATGCCTTCTTTTTCATGTTGAAGAATGCTACATGTTACAGAACCACAGACCCGTAGAGTTGTTGGCTCCATCAGAGGTCATCTTGTTCTTCTCCTTCATTACAGAGAGGATGAACTTGAGGCCCTAAAATCATTCTGGACTTGACCTGGAGTACTCAGCAAGTCCCTGAGAGTATCAAGTGAGAAAAATTTCTTGACTTGCAGACAGGGGCTCTTATTCCTCTGCTGTGAAGTGACTTGTTTCTGCTCCTCATGTTTTATGTGGGTGATATGGGAAAACAGAAGAAGCCGTGAGAAGGAAGTGGAGAGAAGTCATGGAGTAGGGAGAAAGGTGGTTGTAAAGTCTGAGTACAAGAGCAGGGCACTTTAATGTGGAACTCATTGTAGTGAATGACTGGCTTAGAAGACTTTTATGGGTATTGCAGGTTCTAAGAGAGTTTGAGTCTTCAGGGTCATTCGTTACCATCTATGATTGGTCTTTTCACTTGGAGAGATTGACTGTCACCTAAATTAAGGGCCACCAGTGTGACATCCTTTGCTTCAAATATCTTTGCCACAGGCTTATCTCGTATGTCTGAAATGTTCCCATTAGATATTTATCCCCGTGGGTTATGACTTGGTACCTTATTAACTTGCTTTTGAAAAAAAAACACAAAAGCGTGAACTTCTCAATTAGATGCATTCTAGTGGTTGTTAAAGGGGAGGCGGAGGCAAAGGAGGAAGGGTTTGAGTTTCTGGTAAAGCATGTCTGAAGGTAAGAAGAAAGGTAATGAAAGGGAAGACAGTACGTTTAAGACACTCTTCACCCTTTTGCTTAGTGTGGTCCCTTACCTTATACTTAACCTTATAGGCAACAGTAGGAGAGTGAAACATTACAGGCACTGAATTGAGCTAATTTCCAATCACTCTAATTTTCACAAAATTTTCCTGTGGATAAGTTAAGATTGATAGCCTAACGCATTCTTACAGGTGGGAAACAATCTTTAGAAACAATCTTGGTAGTATTTTATTTAGTAAACTTCCTTTGATGATCTAAGCCAAACTAGACTTGTGGAGTTCCAGTTAGCATTGGTGATTATAAGAATCATAGTTGATTTTACATCTGTGGAGCACTTTGCATCTTATAAATTCCTGTAGAAATGGTCTAATTGGTTGATTCTGTCGGGCCATTACTCTGTCTACAGATGCAACATATTATGGCAACCCTGCCGTCGTTCTTGTACATGTTGGAGTGTTTACTTTCTGCACAGAGCCATACTCAATACTGTAATCTACGGAGGCGGCAGCAGTATGGGGTAGTGGGCAAGAACACTGGAACCTTAAGAACTGGGTCCAACTCTCAATTCTACCACTTACTAGCTGTGAGATTTTGAGCAAGTCCCAAGCTTCTTATCCCTTCTCTCTGCTACCTGTAGAATGACATACTAATACCTATCTCATACGCCTGGAGACACACACATGGTTACACTACTTGGTTCATAGTAGGAACTCTCCAAACCTCAATTATCCATGTTATAGAAGCATTAGGTGTATAGAGACAATTATGCCCCTTCCCAAATGCCGGTCCAAGAGTTTCCCTGATAGTTTCCTCTGGTCCATATCAAAATGAAAAGTACTAAGGTAAATAAGGTTTCTTCCATAAATCTAAATGCATTCCATTTAACCTTTTCAATTCTAACGTTGTGCCCATTTTTCGTTGTAAAATATCCTTTTAAAATTAAAAGGAGGATGAGAAATGATTTTCAAAGGTCTTTGCAAGATACAAAAAAGTAAAACTAATGCCAGTAGCCAGGTTTAATTTTGAAAGGTTACTGGTGTGTGAAAACCAATGAATTAGAAGCACTCATCTAGCACATTAGGAAAGAAACAATTCAGAGTGCTATTGGGTATTAATCATGATGGCAGGCAAGAAGGGCTTGAGAGGGTCTCAGAGGCTGGAGAGTTGGGGAAGAGACCTATAAGGGATCTAGGTCTGATCTTTTACCAGGACGTATAAAATCAGAGACAGGAGGATGTTAAAGTTTCAGGGGAAGAAACCAATGTGGCCTTGGGGAGGACATTAGGGCAGCCTGGAGGACTAGGACAGAAGATTCAAGTTACGGAGAAAAGAGAAATCGTTTGGAGAAAAATAGAGTGGTGCGGCGAAGAGGAAAAGAAACTTACAGGAACCGTGAAGACAACCAAAGAAGTTTGAAGTTAATATGGTAAGAAGAGAGAGTGAACCTGGAGTGAAGGTGTCATATGACACTGTAAGTATTAATTAGGGAAGCAAGTCCATATGGGGAAAGTAGGATGCAGTGAAATGAAGTAAAGAATGGGGCTGTGTATGTGGTATTTTAAGTACATTGGAGGGAAAGACTTGAACAGAGTGGTGCAGTGGGAATTCAGAGAAAGGAAGAGCTAGAAAGCTCGCAACTAACGTGTTTTAGTCCTACTATATGCCAAACATTTTAAATGCATTATCTTGTTAAATCATCATTGCAGCCCCATAGCAGGTGTATTGTCCTTTTTGCTGTGAAAACACCGAAACTCAGTGAGGTTACATAATTCATCTAAGTCCATGCAAAGTTATGGTGAACAGTTTAGCTAAATTTAAACACAGGTCTGACTTCTTTAAAGGCCTTTTCCACTCCACTCCTATTTGTACAGGAAAACATGCTTGATTTGGTGGCTGATTCTAGAGATGGGATGAAAGGAGTACTTAATCCAAGATGACTCAAACTTATAGGTTGGAAATTCTTTGGAGCAAAGAATCTTGGAGCCATATGACAGGACAGTTGGAGAGGAAGTAATTTGTAAGCCAAGAAGAGGAGTTTGGTTTGACACATGTCCAGTTTGTGGCGTCGTGCGGACATGCAAGTGGAAATGCTAAGGAGGAGTGGAGATTTGGGACTGTACTTCAGATGAGAAGGCAGGAGGAGAGAGATGAGAATAATCAGCATAGAAGTTATATTTGAAACTGAGAGAATGAATATTCTTCCCGAGATGTAGAGAGTACCAAGAAAACGTTTAAGGATATCGTAAAGAATCAGAGAATTCATATAATTAGATAACGAGAAGAGGACAGGGAGTCAAGTGAGGAAAGAAGAAAAATTCAAGAGGATCAGAAGAGAACAGTATAATAAGAAAGAAGGCAAGAGAACATGTCAGGAAGGCTTGATAAACAATTTAAAATACTTCATAAAGGACAGGAGGTAAATAGACTACTGAATTTGGGAGAAAGAAATTGTCAATGACTTTCGAGAAGACCCTTTTTGTGGAGTGATGGAGAAACACATGTTGCTGGGAAGCAATGGGGATGAGAGACAACTGGACCACTGGGGAACTTTGGAGTGATGGGGAGAGAACTTTACATGTTGCCCCGAAGGCTGAAAGGCACTGTCTTAATTTCTAAAGAAAGCTGCTAGGAAACCAAGATGTCAGGGGCAAGTTACTGGGATTGTTCTGTGAAGGATCCATTGGATTTCAGGAAAAGTGCTTAACATCAGTATTGGAAGGAAACGCACTTTAATAGTCTTTCAAAGTACCTGGGAGGATAGGATGAGGGAGAGACTTACAGGGAAACAAAAACTTCTCGTTAACAGTTTCAGAAAAGGAAATTCTTTCTAAAAGGAGGGAGAGGAAGTACTAGGATTTCTTTCAAGGAGATTACAGTGCTCCTTTTCACCACCCATTAAACCTTTCTCCATCAAATTTAGTGTATTCTCCACAGGGCAGGGGGATGCATTATTTTGGTATATGAAGAAGTGAGGCTATCGACATAAGTAATTCTCCTTTCGGTGTAAGGAGTAAAAGAAATTGTAAGCTGTCACAAATGGCCAGATTTCATCATTTCTTATGGCTGAGTAGTAGTCCATCGTGCATAAATACCACATGTTCTTTATCCATTCGTCTCTTGATGGGCACCTAGGTTGCTTCCAAGTCTTGGCTATTGTGTATAATGCCGCAATGAACGTAGGGGTGCAAGTATCTTTATGCCTTTAAGAAATGATGAAATCCGGCCATTTGTGACAACATGGATGGACCTTGAGGGTATTATGCTGAGTGAAATAAGTCAGAGGGAGAAAGTCAAATACCGTATGATCTCACTCATAAGTAGAAGATAAAACCAACAACAAACAAACCCATAGCATTGGGGATTGGATTGGTGGTTACCATAGGGGAAGTGGGGGAGGAGGGAGGGCAAAAGGGGTGACTAAGCTCGCATGTGAGGTGGTGGACTATATTTAGTTTTCGGGTGGTGAACATGATGTAATCTACACAGAATTCGAAGTATATTATGATGTACATCCGAAAATAAACAAATAAAAAAAAAAGAAATTGTAAGCTGATTGGCACCTGCAATATGCTCATGGGGAGAAATTCTTACCAACAATTTTCTATGGAAATGTTATCCTATTGGCATTCATTTTTAAAGTAATAATAACTTGGAATTATCCTTTGGGTCCCTTTTGAGGCATTTGAAGGGCTTTCCAGGACTACAGCCCTGTGTCGCTTAACCGAGGGGCAATGTTCTGAGAAATGTGTTGTTAGGTGATTTTGCCATTGTAGGAACATCACAGAGTGTACTTAAAACAAGCACAAGAGAAACTCATGCAATTAAGTGATGCAGTAACCACAAGATGTAAGAGGCTGCTGCCACTGTAACACGGCATAGTGCTTTTTTATACATAGAAAGAGTACACTCCAAAATAACGATAAAAAGTATAGTATAGTAAATCCATAAGCCAGTAACATAGTTGTTCCTTATCATTATCAGGTATTCTGTACTGAACATAATTGTAGGTGCTATACTTTTATGTGACTGTCAGTGCAGTAGATTTGTTTACACCAGCATCCCACAAACACGTGAGTAATGTGTTGCCCTACGTCTTTACATTGGCTACGACATCACTAGGCAATAGAAATATTTCAGCTCCCTTGTAATCTTATGGGACCACCATTGTATATGCGGTCCGTCATTGACCAAGACGTTATTATGCAGCCCATGACTGTCCTTCCCTTCTGAGAGCTATGGTGTAGGTAAGGGGAAAGAAGGACGGTGTTATCTACGTTATTTGCGTTATATGCAGAAGCCAAACAACAATCCTTAGAATCGTGGGATTTTAGAGGTGGAAAGGACCGACTCGGGAGTGCATGTCTTCTAACCCTCTCATTTGCAAGTGAGAAAGTTAACATCTACAGCAGCTCTGTCCACTAGAAATATAATGTGAGTCACAGATCCAATTTGAAAGTTTCTAGTGGCCACGTTAAGAAAAAGTAAAAGGGGAGACCTCTGATTCTGGACAAGATGGTGTAGGCACATTTTCCCTATTCTTCTTGCTTATTTTATTTAATATGTAAAATGAACAAGAAGAATCTGACATCTGGAGACAGAAGGCAGACCAGCTGAGGACTTTGGAACTTGGGGACTGAGAAAATGGTGAGTTCCCTGGGTTTTCTTTTTGCCTCCCTTATGTCTTGGATTGGGTGCTGTAGAAGCCTGCAGCCCGGAAACACCCACAGGCACAGCAAAAAGCATGTCCCAAGAAAAACCTGTTCTTTTGAGCCAAAGGAGCAGGAAAGGAGCAGCCGAGCAAGAAGGAAATCTTTTTGATGATAACTGCCTGCTCACAGATCACAGAAAAAAGCCAAAGCCAAGAACATAGTGCACCTCCCCTGGCTGCATCAGCAGAGGCCAAGCGTGGATTTCCTAGATTTCCATCTCCATCCATTGGTAATGAGACACCTCTACTTCTCCCAATGGGGGGTGTCTGAGAAGCCCAGTCTCCAAGACTATATTTTCAGCACTGCCTAGAAGTAATTGGATGCCCTGTCCACATCACTACCGCCATCATGTCAGTGGAAACCACATGGGGAGCCTGGATTTGCACCCTCACCTAGCAGTACTGAGACATACCTTGCTTTCTCCAGTGTATGTGAAGTCTGAATGGGGAGCCTGAGCTTCCACACCTGCCTGGCAGTAATGAGGCTGGGCCCGACTTCCCGCAGCAGCATGCTATCAGTGGAGGCCTGCTAAAACGGAAGATTTAAATAATATCCAAAGTCTCCTAATACGCAAAACATCTGAGATAGAAGTGAGTATCACTCATCTAGAACGAGGAAAATCTCAAGCCAAATGAGAAAAAGACATTAATAGATGCTCCCATTGAGAAGACACAGACAGTGGAATTATCTGAAAAGGGTTTAAAGGCAACCATCAGAAAAAAGCTTTAGTGAGCCGTTATGAACATACTTGAAACAAGCAAGAAAAAAATAGTCTTAGGAAGAAGTAGAAGATAGAAAGAAGAACTAAATAGAAATTTTAGAACTGAAAAATCTAATGACTTCCCTACGTGGACTCAGTCAAGACTGGAGATGAGAGAGGAATGAAGCAGTGAACTTGATGAGAGAACATGAGAAATTACCTGATCTTAACAACAGAGAGAAAACAGACTGAAAAGACAGTTATCAGAGCCTCAGGGATCTGTGGACAATAATAAAAGCTGTAATAGTCATGTCATTGGAGTTCCAGAAGAGGAGAAAGAATATGGGTATATGGGACAACTAGAGCTGCTAACTGGATGTGTAACACGACAAATACATATGAGTTTTGTTTGTAAGGAAAACAATTTAATACTTTGGCCTCTAAGGACCCTCTCCTTTGAAATCTACCTTCTCTCAAATAGAGGGACGGGGTCCTAGCAGCCGTGTTTTTCTTAGAGGGCCCTATTACCATCAGCCCTCCCCCTCATAACACTTGATTGGAGCGTGAGTGGACACCTGGTCGAAATTAGACCTATCAGATCTTCTCTTACAGAGGTATAAACTTAAAGACGAGAGAGGCTAGCTCAACCCAGCCTGATGTCATGAGCATATGTAATGTAAACCAGAGAGCTGTGGAATCAGCCATCTTCCACCACGTGCATGGAGAAACAGCAAATGGCAGTCTGTGGAGGGAGAAGAATGGAGCGGACGTGCACAGAGAAACAGAGGTGAAGAACATGCGTGTTCCACAGGTAGAGAGACCCAACGAGGGTCTTCTTTATGGAAACACCTCCCAAAACGAAGCCACCATGTTTTTGGAATTCTTTTTGTAATACATTAACATTTATAATTTGTGGGAGTGACAATTAGGTTGAATTGGCCTGAGTGTTAACATCGTCTCCCCATACCATCCTCTCCTGTTTTAAAAAACTGTTGAGGATGATGTTAATGTCTCTTTTATCCTGGGTGCTTTATATGCATATCATTTAATCTTTCAGAAGCAGAAATTAAAATCTCCATCCATCTTTTACAGCTGATAAAACCAAGACTTAGGGCTTTTATATGACTTGCCTAAATTCACGGAACTGATTCATACAGGTCTTTGTCACTCCTAAGACTTCACCGTTAACCATTACGTTATACTTGAAGCTGGGGCAGCAACCAGTATCTTCTAAGAACAGGGAGAGATCTTTGCTCCTTATCTACAGGAACAGTTAAGTTCAGCCTACTCTGCGTATTCTGTACCATATTCTGAGCTCTGAAAGACAGAGTGTGGTCTGGAGGAGGTAGTGGTCAGGCAGGCTGTGTGTTCTCAGAAAAATTAGACACACACACGTGTTTGAACTGTGGAAGGGGAGCGTAAGGAGGAGACTATTTCCCAGAAGCAGAAGATGCTTACTCCCTTTAGTTAACATGATTTTACGCTCTTTTATCCATGAGATAGTAAAGTTAAAATGGAATGTCATACGGTTTCCTGAGAAATTACTATAAGAGAGGGTGTGTGTTGTAGGAAAGACCTACAAACAGAATAAAGCCAGAAATGCCTGGGAAGAGATGTGACAGGGCCACATTTATTGATTCCAGAGAAAATTAAAACATTTATGTAAAATAGCACATGGGTCCTCACAGGACACAAGCCTAAAAGCAATTAGTTCAGGCTTCAAAGGGATTTTGCTGACTATGAGAGATGAGTTCCAATTGAGATTGTAGTCAGGACCTGCCCCAAACTCATCAGAATACTTATTGCCGAAAGTTTACAACAAATCGCAAGCTTTGGATGATTAGACGGATGTTAGTAAAGCTTGGGTAAACATCACTGCAGACATTTGACCCTATAGGAAGGTCTAGAAGAAAACAAGTTTGCAGTGGGAGAAGGGACCTGAAGGGCAACGTGTGCGTGTGTTGGGAAAGCAATAAGAGGCTCTCACTATCGTTTATGTGCTAGGAGAGGAAGTGATGTCAAAGATTATGGTAGTTTTGTGAGCTTGAATGGCATTGAACAGCTTCAGCAGGATTTCAGAAGTGAAATGGAGGAGTCAGCATAAAGAGAAAGGACCAGTGCTTCCATCTTTCCTCTTAATTATGGGTTTGGATCCAATCAATACATCCAGCAATCCTCAATTACCATTTTTTTTATTAAGAGAAGAGTGCCTGGGCTACAGGAAGGCAGGGGGAGAGAGAAAAATGTTTTGCTGACTTTTTGGGTATTCTTTTTAGAAAATACTTGCTATTTGCTTCTTTTTAAATGGAATTTTGAAGCTCAGGTGGAAAAACAAAGATGACCCATCACTTCCTCTCTCCTTATTCCCCTTCTGTGTAAAAAGATTTCTTTTAAAATTCCTCATGTTCCAGAGAAGATTCCCATTGCTCTTGGCTATGTATGTCCATTGGGTAGAATCATTCACTCTAGGCCCCTCTATGTTGTTAGTTGCAAGAAACTCTCTGGTCGGCTACATTGCAAATCTGTCAGAGGCAGTGATGTACTCCAGGTGCAGCCATGTGTGCAAGCTGTTAAAGCTACTCGTTCAGATGACCTTGATATTGGGTCTCTCCATGACTACTGCTCACGTTTTCTACTCTGCCGGTTTCTCACTTCTTCCTCTAATTGCTGCCGATTGTTCAAAAGCTGGGCTTGTTTGATATGCTTCTAAGTTTTTATAAAATCACAGCAATCCCCTATAGAATCCTGTGTTTTTAGTGTCCCTATTAAATAAAACTTCGGGGGAGAGTTTAATGTGCTTATTCTAGTCAACTCTCATCCCAGCAAAGTAGACCTCATCGGGGCCTCTTCTCAATAATGGAAAATTCAGTGCCTCCACACAAGATACTGGAGGGCTATTTTTACAATTTATCAGCTAGGATGATTAGTGCTGCTGGTAGTACAGTACTGAACTACTAATGACTTAAACAATAAGGACATTTATTATTTCAGATAATGCAAGGTTCAGAGATGGAGGATTCCTGGGTGTATTTGTGAGGTCCAATATTTATTGGACGTAGCACCTATGAACCATAAAGAGGAAAAAGATCAGGAGTAGTCAGGGAAATCCTTCTGACCACAGCTCATGTCTGATTCCTGTGAAAGGAGAAGGGAAGGAAGGTTTGGGTCGGAAGAGCCTAAGACTCTGGTGAGCCTCTGAGAAACGCACAAGCAACCTAAGAGGGAGCTCCTCTGAAAACACGGCCCAGAGAGGAGTCCCCTGTTGGGCAGATGTGACTGGGCCCCAGTGCCCCACTGCGCTCGGTTATTCGCTAGAACTTCCAGGAAGAGCTTGGCCTCATCTCACTGCTGCCATGGATTGTTTGAGCTGGGGGCTGTCAGCCTAGTGCACTCCTTGCAACTGATCAGCAAGCTCGTTCTTGAACAGAGGTCTGAGTGGCACACCTCCATAGCTGCCACATAGGGTTTAATTCAGCAGCACGGTTGTGCCGTCCAGGATCCAGGTGCTTTCCAAATCTATATTCAGTGATATGTATCATGTTGGTAGTATTCTTCAGATTCGTTTCCTCACTGCCTGAAAAGGACTGTCACAGCCTCATGTCTTCACACAACTGTGTACAAAAGCAGGACGGAGAGCTTGTCCTCACATGCCTCTGTCCTTAAAGGAGGAAGATCTTTCCTTAAAGTTGCCAATCAGACTTTCCTGTGAGTCCCATAGGCCAGGTTTGAGTCACATGCCTGTGCTTTAGCTCCAAGGGAAGCTAGGAAAGTGAATTTCTGGGTTTTTCAACCTAATAATGGGAAGTGGGTTGTGCCAGCCCATAGGAAGGGGCATAGGAGGGAGGCGGTGCGAGTGGCTGTTCTGTAGGTAAACCAACAATGCCTGCCACCCTAAATATTGCTAAGGTCGCACTTCATAATCTTGTTCCCAGAAAATCCAACGTTAGAGGTGATAAGCTGGTTACCGGATGTATGACTTGTCACAGTGGCAGGTTCTTTTGCTTATCTCGCACTCCTCACATGTTCCCATCCCTTCCCCCAGCCAGGAACATAAGGCATCGTTGCATTCTTACTTCATGTCATTTCATACTTTTCTTTTATTGTTGTTTTGTTTCACAGTTTCCTAAATTCCTGGGTGAACAGATATGCCACCATTCTGTTTAGACTGATGTTTTAGAAGGACTCCTGGAAAGTCTGGTTGCATTAATTGCTGGCTGTAGTTCTGACATTTTAAACTTTCAGTTTATCATGCAGGTTTCTCCGGTGCTAGAAGGCTACAGAGACACTTCAGGCCCGCGGAGAAGAGTAGGGACAACATTGCCTAGTGTGAAAATACCTGTACAGGGTTCTTTGTTGGTGCAAACTGAGCTGCCCATATGCTTTCCCTAATAATGTCTTTCTCTCCTCTTCTTTGTTTCTATACACTCTACTCAGCTTCTTTGTTGAATCCTTACTTTTCAGCACAGAGCTTGTCAGCTGTACTACTTACCTGTAGAACCGCTTACTGTTTGAAGTTGGGAAAGCTTCTTGACCTCTGTCATATTTGTTCTCTGATCTGTAAAATGAGATAGAAATGGCCCTTCGTTTGGGTGCCATGGAACAAACAGCAAATCATTGCCAACATCTCATCTTCTTACTCATTTATCTTATGACATTAGAAAACTATTTCTTCACGTGGAGAGAATTGATAATATAATCTGTGTAATTATTTATGTCTTTCTCTTTTTTAGTTTTTCATGCAATTATTTGCTTCATCCTAAAAAGAAAATAATTCCAAAGTTTGCAAGTAAAACCAAAAAGAACCCACAAATTTTATTTTTCTATGAAAGTAGACTTCTGTGAGATTCTGCTGTTTGTTTTCTTGAAAAAGGAGATGAGATGTTCAAGTTTTCCTCTTGATAATATATATGACATCTCTTGTTTCTAGACATAAAGTGTTGTTTGTTACAAAAGTAAGTTGTGATTGCCATCGTGTCTTCTCCAACACCTACTCACCCTGTGTGCAGCAGCACTGAACTCTGCCTGGTCCTTTCCCGCTGCTAATGTTAGACAATGCTGCAGTGCTATTCGCAGTGCTCTCGTGGCCAATCTTTTCAGAAGTGGGTGGCCAAGACCCTCTTCCTAGTCTGTCTTAGTCAAGAGGCTCCACTGAAACCTGTCCACCATGGTGACCCTGCTGGTATTTGAGATAGCGGTGCTATAGCTTTCAGCATCACAGCAACACCCAGCTGCCGCAGTTTGACAACCAGGAGGCCTGAGGATGGGGTTGATGGCCATGGAATGGCCAGATCAAGAAGTGGAGTTAATGAGTCAATTTTTTTGCTTTTGTCTGAGTGACCTTGCACAAAGAAACACGCATGAGTATATTTACACATAGTTATAGTTAGTGTTTTTAAGTAAAACTGGAATCTCACTCTTCAACAGTATTTCTTTTAACAATGTCATCTAATTATTTTTGACTTCTTATTTTGCTATGTTAGAGTCAGAAAACACTGACTGTGAAATCCATGTCATCATAAAAATGAAAAACAGGACTGGTGTTCCCAGTGGTCACTTCTGAAAGGACAACAGGTCCCTAAGTTGGAAACCAAGCCCCATTCTTTTTATTTACAGTTTTATTAATGCACAAAGAATTGCATATATTTAATGTGCAAAATTTGATGAATTTGGACATAGGTAAACACCCGTGATACCATCACCACTATCAGATAATAGGCAGATCCAACACCTCCCAGAGTTTTCTCGTTTTCCTTTGGTTTTTCTTTTTGTCTGTCTGTGTCATAGGAACACTTAACATCATTCTGATTATTAAACAGAAGGTGAGTTATGGGCCAACAGATGTTACCAAAGAAAACAAGGAACCGAAATAGAAAGGTTGAGTTTTGCTGCATGAGAATAAAATAATGCACTTATTTTTGTTCATAAATTCGTTTGCTCAGATATTTACTGTGCTATTACTCTATTCCACTGGTGTTGTTTTTAGCACTTAAGATGCAGTGGTGGAAAAGAGACCAGTTTCTTATCCATGAGGTTTACCTTTTAGTGCAGAAATAGAAGAGAAGCTTTTGTTTTGAAAACCTTCAACTACAATGACTCTTGAATTAATTTCTTCAGTCATTTAATTATTCATTAAGTTACTTTGAAGCAGTTATTCAAAAATCGTGTTCCACGTCATATTTACCATAATAAAGATGATATTACTTGAAGAAATTTTTTGGGCACAAAATAAAGATTAAAGCCACATATAACTTCATAATGTAGAAGACTATGGCGATCAGTAATGTGTGTCTATGTCCTCTGTTTTTTTCTGTATTTAGATTTATGGACCACTGTAATTTTCTGAAAACAAAGGAATTGATTTTATAAATTACTTTCCCTCATTCTCTTAAATATCCTTTAAGAAGATGATTTCTACTATTCCAAGTCAGGAATAAATATGTGGCAATTTATTTAACTAGTGCTCCATCATTCTATCATTTATTTAACTAGTATTTTATCATTGTATCATTAATTAGTAGTATATCTAGCAGGTTTTTTCCTCAAATTTAATTATTTATGTAAAAGTATGAGAAATAGCGTTGTATACACTTCTTGGTATGTGTTTATGACTATCTCCTTAAGGTAAATGTCTACAAGTGATATGACTGGGCTAAAGTCTATTAAACATATACAGATTTCATACATCATCTCAACTAAACCTCCAAGAAATATAATCTTACCAAATTATAATTTATCAATGTTTATTTCCCTGCATCCTTCCTAGTGTTAGGTATTTTCATGTCTCCTTCTAATCACGGCCCAATTGTCTAGAGAAGAAAGTATGTCATTGGTTTATTTCATTCCTTTGATGATAAAGAAGTTAAGCACTTTTTCGCATTTATTGTTCACTTTTGTCTTGGTAATTGCCTTTTACATTTCTGCCCATATGTCTACTTTGATATTCACCTGGTATGTTTTCTTTGTGAAACTCTGTAGTTAAACATAAATAACGGTAATTGTGTTGTATATTTTAAATTATTTTTCTGGTGTTTCCTTTGCCTTTTATGGTATTTTGGACATTCCATTTTTACAGTGTTAAACCTATTAACATTTACCTTTAATTTTCTGCGGCTACTTGTGTGGTCAAAATCTTTTTCCAATTTATGTCAGAAACTATTTTCCTATCTGAGCTTCAATTTGTTTTATTTATTTATTTTTTTATTAAGGTTATGAAAGTTAACATCCTTGTGAAATTATAGTTGTACATCATTATTAGTCATGTTGTAGGTACACCACTTCACCCCTAGTGCCCTCCCCCACCCCTCTTTCCCCTGGTAACCACCGATCAGTTCTCTTTGTCCATATGTTAACTACCCCCTATGAGTGGAGTCATACAGAGTTGATCTTTCTCTGTCTGGCTTATTTCACTCAACATAATACCCTCAAGGTCTATCCATGTTGTTGTGAATGGGACGACTTTGTCCTTTTTTATGGCTGAGTAGTATTCCATTGTATATATACACCACCTCTTCTTTATCCAATCATCAGTTGCTGGGCACTTAGGTTGGTTCCATGACTTGGCTATTGTGAATAATGCTGCGATGAACATAGGGGTGCATGGAACTTTTGGAATTGGTGATTTCAGGTTCTTAGGATAGATACCCAGTAGTGGGATGGCTGGGTCAGAAGGTATTTCTATTCTTAACTTTTTGAGGAATCTCCATACTGTTTTCCATAGTGGCTGCACCAGTTTTCATTCCCACCAAGAGTGTATGAGGGTTCCCTTTTCTCCACAGCCTCTCTAACATTTGTCACCCTTGGTTTTGGATATTTTTGCCATTCTAACAGGTGTAAGGTGATATCTTAGTGTAGTTTTGATTTGCATTTCCCTGATGATTAGTGATGATGAGCATCTTTTCATGTGTCTATTGGCCATCCGTATACCTTCTTTGGAGAAATGTCTGTTCATGTCCCCTGCCCATTTTGTAATTGGGTTGTTTGATTTTTTTATTGTTGAGTTGTGTGAGTTCTTTGTATATTATGGAGATTAACCCTTTGTCGGATAAATAACTTGTGAATATTTTTTCCCATTTAGTGGGCTGTTTTTTTGTTTCAATCCTGTTTTCCCTTGCCTTGAAGAAGTTCTTTAGTCTGATGAAGTCCCATTTGTTTATTCTTTCTATTGTTTCCCTCATGTGAGGGGTTATGGTGTCCGAAAAGATTCTTTTGAAGCTGATGTCAAAGAGTGTACTGCCAATATTCTCTTCTAGAAGACTTATTGTTTCAGGCCTAATCTTTAGGTCTTTGATCCATTTTGAGTTTATTTTAGTAAATGGTGAAAAAGAATGGTTGGTTTTCATTCTTTTACATGTGGCTGTTCAGTTTTCCCAGCACCATTTGTTGAAGAGACTTTCTTTCCTCCATTGTAGGCCCTCAGCTCCTTTGTCAAAGATTAGCTGTCCATAGAGGTGTGGTTTTATTTCTGGGCTTTCAATTCTGTTCCACTGATGTGTGTATCTGTTTTTGTACCAGTACCATGCTGTTTTGATTGCTGTAGCTTTGTAGTATGTTTTGAAGTCAGGGATTGTGATGCCTCCAGCTTTGTTCTTCTTTCTCAGGATTGCTTTAGCAATTTGGGGTCTTTTGTTGCCCCATATGAATTTTAGGATTCTTTGTTCAATTTCTGTAAAGAATGACATTGGAATTCTGATTGGGATAGCGTTGAATCTGTAGATTGCTTTAGGTAGTATGGACATTTTAACTATGTTTATTCTTCCAATCCATGTGCATGGAATGTCTTTCCATCTCTTTATGTCGTCCTCGATTTCTTTCAAGAACGTCTTGTAGTTTTCATTGTATAGATCTTTCACTTCCTTGGTTAAATTTATCCCAAGGTATTTTATTCTTTTTGTTGCAATCGTGAATGGGATTGAGTTCTTGAGATCTTTTTCTGTTAGTTCATTGTTAGCATATAGAAATGCTACTGATTTATGTATGTTGACCTTATACCCTGCAACTTTGCTGTAGTTGTTGATTGTTTCTAATAGTTTTTCTATGGATTTTTTGGGGTCTTCTATATATAAGATCATGTCGTCTGCAAACAGTGAGAGTTTTACTTCTTCGTTGCCTATTTGGACTCCTTTTATTTCTTTTTCCTGCCGAATTGCTCTGGCCAAAACCTCCAGTACTATGTTGAATAGGAGTGGTGAAGGTGGGCACCCTTGTCTTGTTCCTGTTCTGAGAGGAATGGGTTTCAGTTTTTGTCTGTTGAGCATGATGTTGGCTGTGGGTTTGTGATATATGGCCTTTATTATGTTGAGGTACTTTCCTTCCATACCTATTTTATTGAGGGTTTTTATCATAAATGGATGTTGGATCTTGTTGAATGCTTTCTGTGCATCTATTGAGATGATCATGTGGTTTTTCTTTCTCATTTTCTTTTTTTTTTTTTTAAGATTTTATTTTTTTCCTTTTTCTCCCCAAAGCCCCCTAGTACATAGTTGTATATTCTTCGTTGTGGGTCCTTCTAGTTGTGGCATGTGGGACGCTGCCTCAGCGTGGTTTGATGAGCAGTGCCATGTCCGCGCCCAGGATTCGAACCAACGAAACACTGGGCCGCCTGCAGCGGAGCGCGCGAACTTAACCACTCGGCCACGGGGCCAGCCGTCTTTCTCATTTTCTTAATGTAGTGAATCACGTTGATTGACTTGCGGATATTGAACCATCCCTGTGCCCCTGGTATAAATCCCACTTGATCATGGTGTATAGTCTTTTTGATATATTGCTGTATTCAGTTTGCCAAAATTTTGTTGAGGATTTTTGCCTCTATGTTCATCAGTGATATTGGCCTGTAGTTTTCCTTCTTTGTGTTGTCCTTGTCAGGTTTGGGGATCAGGGTGATGTTGGCTTCATAGAATGTATTAGGGAGTGCTCCATCTTCCTCTATTTTCTGGAATCGTTTGAGAAGGATAGGTATTGAATCTTCTTTGAATGTTTGGTAGAATTCTCCAGAGAAGCCGTCTGGTCCTGGACTCTTATTTTTGGGGAGGTTTTTGATTACTGTTTCTATTTCTTTACTTGTGATTGGTCTATTCAGATCCTCTATTTCTTCCTGATTCAGTTTGGGAAGGTTGTATGAGTCTAGGAATTTATCCATTTCTTCTAGGTTGTTCAATTTGTTGGCATATAGTTTTTCATAGTATTCTCTTATGATCCTTTGTATTTCTTCGGTATCTGTTGTGATTTCTCCTCTCTCGTTTCTAATTTTATTTATTTGAGATTTCTCTCTTTTTTTTAGTGAGTCTGGCTAAGGGTTGTTGATTTTGTTAATTTTTTCGAAGAACCAACTCTTTGTTTCATTCTTTCGGCTGTCTTTTTTTCTTTCAATATCATTTATTCCTGCTCTAATTTTTATTATTTCCCTCCTTCTACTGAATTTGGGCTTTGTTTGTTCTTCTTTTTCTAATTCCATTAGGTGTCGTTGGAGGTTGTTTATGTAAGATTTTTCTTGCTTATCGAGGTGAGCCTGTATTGCAATGAATTTCCCTCTTAGGACTGCCTTTGCTGCATCCCAAATCATTTGGTGCGGTGTGTTTTCATTTTCATTTGTCTCCAGATAATATTTGATTTCTTCAATAATCCATTGTTTGTTCAGTAGCATGTTGTTTAGCCTCCACATTTTTGGCCCTTTCCCAGCTTCATTCTTGTAGTTGATTTCTAGTTTCATAGCATTATGGTCAGAAAAGATGCTTGATATTATTTCAACCCTCTTGAACTTATTGATGCTTGCTTTGTTTCCCAAGATATGGTCTATCCTTGAGAATGTTCCATGCGTGCTTGAGAAGAATGTGTAACCTGGTGTTTTTGGATGAAGTGTCCTATATATATCTATTAGGTCCATCTGATCTAATTTTTCATTTAATTCTATAATTTCCTTGTTGATTTTCTGTCTGGATGATCTGTCCATTGGTGTTAATGGGGTGTTGAGGTCCCCTATCATTGTATTGCTGTTGATGTCTCCTTTTAGTTTTGTTAATAGTTTCTTTATGAATTTTGGTGCTCCTGTGTTAGGTGTGTATATATTTATAAGTGTTATGTCATCTTGGTGGAGCGTCCCTTTTATCATTATATACTGCCCCTCTTTGTCTTTCTTTATCTGTTTTGCTTTGAAGTCTACTTTGTCTGATATAAGTATGGCAACACCTGCTTTCTTTTGTTCATTATTAGCTTGGAGTATTGTCTTCCATCCCTTCACTTTGAGTCTGTGTTTGTCTTTGGGGCTGAGGTGTGTTTCCTGGAGGCAGCATATTGTTGGGTCTTGTTCTTTGATCCATCCTGCCACTCTGTGCCTTTTGATTGGAGAGTTCAATCCATTCACATTCAAAGTGATTATTGAAATGTGGGGGCCTACTGTTGCCATTTTATCACTTGTTTTCTGGTTCTTTTACATTTTGTCCTGATGGAGAGCTGTTACTTTGTGTTATTGTCCTTCTGCTTGTCTCCTTGGTTCTGGATTTTGTAACCCGTTTCCTTTTTTTGATTTTTCAGGAATGAGGTTCTTCCTGAGCATTTCTCGAAGAGGAGGTTTTGTGGCGATGAACTCCCTTAACTTTTGTTTATCAGGGAAAGTTTTTATTTCTCCATCGTATTTGAAGGATATTTTCACTGGGTAGAGTATTCTTGGCTGCAGGTTTTTGTCCTTCAGAGTTTTGACTATTTTATTCCAATCTCTTCTAGCCTGTAAGGTCTCTCCTGAGAAATCTGCTGATAGCCTTATGGGGGTTCCTTTGTAAGTTATTTTCTTCTGCCTGGCTGCCCTTAGTATTTTCTCTTTGTCGTTGACTTTTGCTAGTTTCACTACTATATGCCTTGGGGTTGGTCTTCTTGTGTTAATAAAGTTTGGAGATCTATTGGCTTCTGTTGCATGAAGTTCCATCTCTCTTCCCAAGTTTGGAAAGTTCTCAGCTATTATTTCTTTGAACAGGCCTTCTGCCCCCTTCTCCTTCTCTTCTCCCTCTGGTATACCTATGATCCTTATGTTGCATCTCCTAATTGAGTCGGATAATTCTTGGAGAGTTTCTTCATTTCTTTTTAGTCTTAGTTCTCTCTCCTCCTCTGTCTGCAGCATTTCTATATTCCTATCCTCCAAATTGCTAATTCAGTCCTCCATATTATCGACCCTACTGTTCAGAGAGTCCAGATTTATCTTAATCTCCTCCATTGTGTTCTTCGTCTCCAGTATTTCTAATTGGTTCTTCTTTATAGTGTCAAGCTCTTTTGTGACATAGCTCCTGAACTCATTGAGTTGTCTATCTGAATTCTCTTTTAACTCATTGAGTTTTTTAATAATGGCAGTTTTGAAGTGATCATCATTTAGGTGATAGATGTCACTGTCTTTGGGATTGTTTTCTGGGTGCTTAGCATTTTCCTTCTGTTCTGGAGATTTAATATATATTTTTTCTTACTGCTTGATCGCGTGGATTTGTGCCTCTGCATAGAGATAGAGTTTAGTCGCTGCTTCTACTTGTTGCAACTGGTGTGGGGGGTGCAGCTGTTTAGACTGCACCAATCAGGAACCCTGTCAGCTGTTACTGACTGGACCTGGACCCCTCCTCGTAGTCACAGTGGTCCTGTGAGGTCGTCGGTTGTGGGGGCAATCGCAAGGGGGCCTCAGGCTGCTAGGGCCTACTGTAGCAGCCCACTTAGACGCGCTCCCTCCTTGTGGTCTGCAGCGGTGTTGTGGGCTTTCCAAGCAGCCAGGAGCAGGATCAGCTATAATTGCCGCTTTGTCCCTAACAGATCCCACAAGATCACACTTGTCCACTATAGGTCCCAGCAGAGCTATGGGTATCTTCTGCAGTCTGTCGTTAGCTCACCTAGCTGTGCTACTTTTGCCCCAGGGCCTTCCACCTTGCGATTGCCAGTCGGGACCTTTCCACTAGTGCTGTGCAGAGGCTTTCACTGAGGCTGCTGTAGGAACCTGGAGTTCCCCCCTTGGCTATGTAGCTGTTTCACCGGAGCTCCACTCTGCCCCACTCCCCTCTGATGGGTTCTCTGGGAGCCCTTGCCTCATCTGGGACACGGCCAGAGTCCGTGGGCCTGGCAGTGGCCTGTAAGCTGCTGCTTTGTGGGGAATTCTGCTCTAGGGAGCTTCCTGGTGTTCCAAATGCTGGGCGGGGCCTCCCTGCCAATGGCGAGCAGCGGCCCTCCCTGCTGAGGGGTTGCAGGACCCTGGAGCGTCCCCCAGGCCACCGAGCCAGGTGTTGGAGCTCTATCCAGTCCCCAAGCACGTCCACGGGAAGTCCGGACAACCCCTGTGCCAGAGACCGTGGGCCCAGCAGCAGCTGGCAGTGTGGTGCAGTGCCAGGGGATCCACCCGCTGGGAGCTTCCCTTTGTTCTGGATTCTGGGCGGCACTTCCCAGCTAATGGCAAGCAGAGGCTTTCCCTACTGGGGAGGTGCGGGACCCCGGAGCCTCCCCCCAGGCTGCAGAGCCGGGTGCTGGAGCTCCAACCGTGTCCCCAAGCACGTCTACAGGAAGTCTGGGCGCCCCCTGCACCGACCTGTGCACCGGCGACCATGGGCCCAGCAGCAGCTTGCGGTCTGGTGCCGTGCTGGGGAGTCCACCCACGGGGAGCTTCCCTTTGTTCTGGATTCTGGGCGGGGCCTCCCTGCTAATGGTGAACGGAGGCCTTCCCTGCTGGTGGGTGCAGGACCCTGGTGATTTCCCCTGGGCTTAGGTGTAATCGTGGGGGTCTTGAGTAGGGCTGTTGTCACCTGTTTCCACTGTCGCTCAGCTGGTGAGTGCACACTCCTGCCCTTGGTGTGTGGTGATGCTATGGGGGAGTCTGCTGGAAGAGAGCCTCCTGCAGGAACTAGGCTGTCTGGGGGTCGGGGGTCAGGGGTCGGAGAGTTTTCACCTATTTCCACCTCCTCCTGGGGGGAAGTCCGTCTGCCTTCTGATGTATAGTAGCACGAGACTCTTAGGCGTCTTGAGATGCTGTCTGGATATCCTTTGTTAATCGGTGAATGTCTAGTTAGTTGTAGATTCAAGGGGGGAGAGACAAAGAAGACCACTCATTCTGCCATCTTGGTCCCGCCTATTAGCACACTCTTATTGCAATTGTCCTCTTAATTGGGTTGGTACCCAGTGTAGCTGGTTGCTAGGCTCAGGGGCGTACAGTTGTGGTAGGCCTGAGGCCAACAAGGCTGATGTCAGTTCTCTTAGGAGTGCAGCTGAGTAGGGCTAGCCCTTGGCATGGAGGCACTCAGTTGTTTCAGGCTTTGGAAGGTGGGGCTGATCCTTTTTATGGCTATTTGTGAAACACAAGTCTTCTGCCGCTGATAAGCCTCACCCCCCTCTGGACCACATACACTGTCAGCACAGTCCTGGTCCGTGCACACTTCTCAACCCCCTGGAGCGTACCCCACCACCACACTGCAGAGGCCCCCACCTCTGCCCCAATGCCCCCCACAGTTCACCTGGTCCTCACACAAGCCCTGCCCCACAGAGGCAGACACCTTTGCCTGCCTGTAGAGGATCAAGGCACTCAGTCTATGCAGGCTGAAAAGTAGTCTGAGGGCTTGCTGTTAGGTGGGGCCAGTCCCTAGGAGGGGTTGCCTGCCCTGGCTGAACTGGATTAAATCTGTGCTCTAGTGGGTGTGGCAGACCCCTGGGCTAACAGCCCAGGGGACGCACCTCACTGGCCCCCACCTGTGTCCATATCAGCACGCCTGGACCAGCTCAGAACAATGGCCCCCACCAATGTCTCAGTCTCTGGAGAGGACCCTCCTCTCATGAGTCCCGTTTTACCAAAGGACAGTCAGCCTTCTCTCTGGTGATTTTAGGTTGCTGCAATGAGTGAGTTTGTGCGTGGGCCCTTTAAGACCCAGATCTTTTCGGCTTTTGGCTGATAGCTTTTCTGGGGTGATCTCGCTGCAGTTAATAGTCAGCAAAGCCAGACAGTAAGACCCCCCCCCTCAGTTGGGCTGAGTCTGAAGGATGGTTATAGTAGTATTGCCCCTGCTCCGGACCTCACTCCTCCAGGGAGCACTGCGTACCTTAGGTTGGCTCCCGCCTGGCCAGCTGAGAAGCTCCGCTGCTCCCAAAGGTGGCTTTTTTCCTCTCTGGCCGGAGTTACTGCCTCTTCTGCTTTCGTCAGGACTGTCCCTTGTTGTGGGGGTTCTTTTTATCCAGTTTTCAGTTTTCAATCCAGGGTGATTCCTCGTAAAATTGTAACCTGGTTGTGTTTGTGGGAGGAGGCGAGTTCAACGTCTGCTCACAGCGCCATCTTGACGAGAACTCAATTTCTTTTATTTTTTATAAAATGAATCTAGTGTGGACTTTTTTAACAGTAGGAGTTTTATGGTTGATGATTGTCCTGGTGCACATGTATATGCATGTATGTATTATGTATATGTTAATTTTTAAAATTTCTTTTGGAATAGACTTTCCTTTCTTCATGGATTTAAAAATTCCACTTTTATCATGTACTAGGTATTTATGCAGATTTAGCTCTGGACAGTTCTCTCGTGGTTTGTCAATCATACAGGATAAAGCTGTTTTGTTAGATATTTGTAATGTATTTACATATTTGATAGTGCATTGACTCAATTAATTTGAATTTTTCCAAATTGCCTCTGCAGGAATGCAGACTATTGTAGTACAAATGTCAACGTGATTGGTAGATAGGAGCTAGAGAAGATGTGAAATGGAGGAGAGTGGATAGGATCTTAGGGAAGATGTCGCACTTTGGCTGAACTTGGAATGATGAATCTGGTTTGATGTAGCAGAGACGAGAAAGGGTGTTCTAAAGGGGGGAAACAGTGTGAGGAACAGCATCCAGAAATGTGAACAAGCGTTATATCATGGGCGATGGGAGAGCAGAGTGGAAGGGATCTACTATTTACTGAGTACCTACTGAATGTGAATCACCATGCTAAGCAATTTATAGGAATAGCTCTGAGGTCAGCTGAATCCTCAAACTTTGTAATATTTTGTGTCAATGCATGTTCAGTGTCCTTTCAGTCAGTTCCAGTTTGGATGCAGAACTCAGTATTTCTTTGAGTTTCTAAAGAACAATTCATTTACAAAAACTTTGTTGGTCAATGTAAACCATAGTTTTTTTACCTCAACACCATAGATATTTTGGGCTGTAGGGTGCTGACTTGTACATTATAGGATCGTTATCACTGACCTGTATGCACTGGATGCCAGGAGGCATTCTGCTGCCAGGGGGGACAACCACAGATGTCTGCAGACATTACCAAATGTCCCCTAGGTGGCGAAATCAACTCTGAGTGAGAGTCATGGATATAGATTATACTAAAGACAGGAAATTCTGTGTGGAGGGTTTTATGCTGAATGGTGCACAAGAAGTAAGTGTCCTCTGTTTTCTTCACCAGACTCCCTTCATGGTTTCTCTGCAGTAGTGTTCAGAGCGGGGATAGTTTTTCTTAATCTATCGTAAGGTTCCTCAACTATGGCAGTACTAACATTTGCGCCACATAACGGTTTCTTTTGGTAGTTGTCCTGTGCATGGTGGGATATTTAGCAGAACCACTGGCCTCTAACCAGGAGATAGCAAAACCATCCTCCGAGTTGTGACAACCAAATCTGTCTCGAGACACTGGCAAAATTGGCCCTGGTGGAGAACCCCTGATGCAGACTATACCAAGGATAGGAAGGTTGGAGAGTTTTATTCTGCACAACCCACCAGATATAATTTAGAAATCCTCTATTTTTTCCTCTGATGTCCTTTCGGGGTAACTATGCAGTTGGATTTGTTTTGTCTACACTCTCTCAGAGATTCTCCATCTCAGCGCTGTTGATGTTTTGGGTCAAATATTTCTTTGCTGTGGGGTTAACCTGTAGATCGTGGGGTATTTAGCACCATTTCTGGCCTCTACCCACTAGGTGCCAGTAGCACGTTGCCCGTCCCCTGCCCCCAGGAGAAGAAGAAACAACCACTACTGTCTCCACATCTTGTGAATGGTCTCCTGGAGGGGAGGGGCAAAACCGTCCCTGGTTGGGGACCACTGTTCTATCTCTACTTACCTTTCCCCATAAAGTGACTCTTTCTTTTCAGCCTTTTCTGTAAGAGGAAAGGTACACGTCTCTCCTTTTCTTATCCTTAGACATTGAGTGATAATTTTTGTTGTTCTTAGTACTTGACCATGATTGAGGAACCTCACTCTGTATCTCAAGCGGCTTAATCGTTACACTTTTCTCTAACGAATATAGCATTGCCCCTAAGGGGAATTCTGGCAAATAACATATACACCAACTTGCTAAACATTCATCATTTCTCCTCCAAGTGAACAGGAACAGGCCATTTGAGCTTCTGTCACAGGTTCTACTATAGACTGCTTTTGCAGCAGAGTAAATTTGCACATCTCTCTTTTTCACTAAATGTGAACATGTGGGCAACCTCAACACAAGCACATTGTCTTACTCATAGTAACTGTATTGAAATGAAAAGAATGTAAGTATTGGAGTGTGGCACATGTGAGTTACAATATCTGTTAATGCCTCTTCAACCAGAGTTAGTGACCTTTGGCAAGTGAGTTGCCTGACCTCGTTTCATCCTCTGCAAAATATGGGTAAAATTGCTATCTGAGTTGGTTTCTTGTAAAGATTATAAGATAAAGCACCTGGTGTCTATGTGAGACAATAAAAAATGTTAACCATTGTTATGAATTTATCAAGAGAGATCGAGTCCTATGTAAAGAGCTTTGAAAGCCAAACTTTAAGCCTCTGACACCTAGAGTGTTTACCTCTTTGTTTCACTAAATTTCTGACTCATTTGTTGGGGTCCTGGCTGAAGCATTCTTAGAAAACATGGTTGCAGTAATCTTTTAGTTTTGCCAGAAATTTTAAGGCTTGACTAATTCCAATGTTCTCATAAACACTGAATCTTAAAATTTAACATCATTGTGAGGATTTGTTTTTGCAATGGAAGAAGAGGCGTGTTGCTTCTAAATAAAACATGAGAGAGAGAAGGATAAATTGGGAGTATACTAGAATTGGTTCCTATGGCAAAGGTGTCACTTGATTGAGTTTTTAGTGGTTTTCCCAGTACATATTTTTGTTTCATGTTTTCTTTATTTTTGAGGAAGATTAGCCCTGAGCTAACTGCTGCCAATCCTCCTCTTTTGCTGAGGAAGACTGGCCCTGAGCTAACATACGTGCCCATCTTCTCTCCTTTGCATGTGGCACAGTTACCACAGCATGGTTTGTCAAGCGGTGCCATGTCCGCACCCTGAATCTGAACCAGCGGACCCTGGGCCACTGAAGTGGAACGTGCACACGTAACCGCTGCGCCACCGGGCTGGGTCTTTTGTTCCATGTTAATTTTCCCCCTTGTGTACATGCAGTTTTGACATTTTCAAGACAAATTTGAAAATAAAATATGACGAAAAGAGAATAAAGACAACTTGAGAGTGACGTACAAAAATCAATGAGGCTGCAGAATGCGCTATTCTGGTCATTAAAAAGGGTTTCATTGTTCACTTCCTTATAGGAGGAGGTGATTTTTTCCTGGATTAGAAAATAAAGTGTTAACGTAAGGCTGGGGTGCGCAAATTTGGCTATAATATCGCAGAATTTAGAGGTTAAGGGGGCTCCAAAATTACATACTCTAACTATCCCAATTTATTAGTGAAGGAAGTGAGGCCTACAGAAGGCAAGTCACCTCCCCAGAATTTTTAACCAATGGTTGATGACAGAGTTTGCATGAGTATCTGACTCACAGTGAGTCAGACACACTGCTCTGTTACTTCCATCTCTCTCGACAAACAGAATTATGGAAGCTTCTAGCAGATTTCACATTAATCTCCTAGTGAATTAGAAAAACTAGGGAACGATGATTGTTGCGGCACCCACCGCAAGGGGGGAACAGAATATTTGGGCAGGCATCAGCCTGATGAATGCTAAGTTCCCATGGAGTACAACCATTTTAAAGACAGAAAAGCACCATCGCCGTCCTCTACCAAGTCTTGTAGGGAAGACACAGATGGACATGGCAGGCTAGAAAAGAAGCTAGACTTCAACCAACACACAAGACTTAGTTTTTTCCCAAAAAGTCTCTCACTCTCTCATTTTCAAAACACTTTTGATTTTATTAAGGAACACACAATGTTGATGGATTTGAGCATTGGTCACACGCGTTGTCACTGCCAGAATGTTTGCAATGCTTCCTTATGTGTCTTGAATGCTGCTTCTTTAACATAAGTTGACTCTTCCAGGAGCGCGGTCCAACTTTTCAAGGTAGACATCAGTAAAACTGCTTGGCTTTTCCTTGAGGGTTTCTGGCTCCATTGCCTGAGTCCTTTTTTCCTTTCTGCAACTTGCATTGCTCTGCCATTTTCAGAAGATCTTCTGGGACACTTTGATTAGCTCTTTCCAGAATTTTAATCAATTCAGTGGCAATCTTCCAGTCAGCTTGAGTCATAAGGGTGACAGAGACTCCAGTCTTGCCTGCTCTTCCAGTACGCCCTACTCTATGCACGTATTCCTCAAGATTCTTTGGGAAATCGTAGTTGTATACGTGTGTGACATCCCTGACATCGAGGCCTCGGGCTGCTAAATCGGTAGCAATCAATATCTTCACTCTTCCACTTCGGAAGTCGTCTAACGCCTGCTCGCGGTCAAACTGCTCTCTGCTGCCGTGCAGGGATTGTACCGGGACGCCCTGGATGCTCAGATCGCTTGATAAGTCATCTGCAACCAGCTTTCTGCTGACAAATATGATAGCTTTGTCTTCGGGTGACAGGTTCCGTAGGAATTCTTGGATAAGAGTTCGTTTTTCTTCCTCTGTGGTGACAATGATGTCTTGCTTCACTGTATTGACAGCAACGAGATCTAGGGTACCGACATAAACAATCATAGGCTCTTTCAAATAAGATCTTGCAAGTCGGCGAATGGTGTGTGGCCACGTTGCACTTGTCATAACAGTCTGCCGGTCTGGGCGCACATCTAATAGAATCTTCGTGATCTGGCCTTCAAAGCCCAGATCCAACATTTTATCCGCTTCGTCTAACACCAAGTAAGTGATGCTTCGTAGGTTGACACACTTGTTCATCTGCAGATCATTCAGTCGTCCAGGAGTTGCAATAATGATGTCGACGCCTTTGGTAATGTGCTGAATTTGCTCTTTTCTGTTTCCACCGCCGTATACACAAACGCTTTTGAGACCTTTGTAGGAATACTTAGAACATTCTGCCTCGACCTGAAGAGCTAGCTCTCGCGTGGGGGTGAGGACGAGCATGCCAGGCCCATTTCTTTCTTCTCTAGATATGGGCTGAGAATCAAGGTGAATAAAGCCGGGTATCAAATAAGACAAGGTCTTGCCTGTCCCGGTTTGGGCAACTCCTATCAGATCCATTCCTTGTAGCACAATCGGCCATGCCTGTGACTGAATGGGCGTTGGCCTTTGGAAACCTGCTTTCTTAATGCTTTTCAGGACCTCGGGATAGTGCTCAAAGGCATCCTCAAATTTACAGGTCGGGTTGGGGATGGGACGTTTTTCGCCATCTTTCAGGTCCTCACACGTTATGTTGAAATTTTCCTGTCTCCAAGCGTCTACTTGCACTTGAGACAGCGAGCTTGTTGCTGTGGATTCTACGTAGAAGTTTTTCTTGATTGGTGGTAAATCCGCCCATTTTCTTTTTGCCCACGCCGCCCCTTCTGCCTTAACGTGATCCCAGTCTATCAGCGGCCGCACTTGTCTAACAACGGGGCGTGTGCGTAAGTCTCTCCCAGCAGAGGACTGGGAGGCAGCATTATCTACACTGGCTACCGAACTGTACCTTCCTTCTTGTTTTCGCACGAGGGTTTGTATAAGTGCTTTCGCTTTTCCCTTCATGGCTTCGCTGCCAAAAATCTTGACCTCGGCTTCAGAGTCACCTTTTACGATCTGTATTTTGGTGCTCGTCATACTCTGGATGTCTTTTATCTTTGACCCTCCGCGACCAATCACAGCGCCAACCATACTGTTCTTTATTCTGAAGCACAGGGGTGGTTCCCGGGAGCCAAAGGCCCTCGGCTCCCAGTACCTGGAGAGGCCGCTGCCGCCCGTGCCGCCCCTGCCATCCCGGCTGGCCCTGACATCTCGAGGCTCTGCCCTCCTCCACTCGGGGGCCCAGGCCATTGCTCTGCAATGGCGAGGCTGGCGAGGGGCCTCTGCCTACCTAGACTTCGGAGGAGACGTCCCCCGAGGCCTCTTTCTCTTCAGCCTCCAGAGCAGCGACTAAACCACCAGTAGGTACTTCCGTGGCTGTTACCTGGGCAATTGTTGTTTGACGTGGCGTGAGGGAGGGGCTTTGGTGGTCTGGCCAATCACAGCCGCTGGGACTTGGGTGAGGTAGGCAAGCTCTTCTGACGCAAACCTTAAAGGGACAGGACACACACACTCTCAGGGGCAGGCGGACCCTTGAGGCACTTAGAGGCCCTCGAGAGTGAGGGTCTCCTCGCCTTTCGTGTCCTAGTGCCTCAGTCGCTCGCCTCATGCTAGTTCTGGCTCAGCGTGGGAGCTGACTTGAAGCAGGCCTTCAGCTTATCCACATAGTCTTTTTTATAAGCCAGTTATTTCCCTAGGTGGAAGAAAACAGTGGATGTTTAAAGGTCAACCTATTTGTGTGTTTGCTTATTTAGGTAGATTGCATTTGAGTAACAGCAATACTTGGTCTAGATAAAGTCGTCACTTCCCTGTCCTCCACTCCAACTTAAGTTATACCATCAGAAGTCCCTTAGGTGCACGCTTAAGGGCGGCATTTTGCCTGCGATTCTTCCGCTCAGCTCCAGCGTTCGTTCAGAGAGTTTCTAGATATTATTGCAGGGATGCTGTTTAGAAGAGAGGCAGCGTGGAGTCTAAGGTACCTTAGGGGGTGTTTTCAATAGTTTCCTACTTTTCTCAGTGCCTCATAATTTTTTTTCCTTCCCGGTGGTTTCATAGCTTCAGATGTCTTTGCACTGGAGGACTATGTAGAAGTCGTCTATCGGGTGCAATGTAGAAGACACCCTAGCAGCAACCTGGGCGGGTGGACTTCTAGCCTCTAGGTAAAGAGTCCCAGAGGCAAGGAGCTCCCTTCGTTTCAGGCATATCCGTTCCCTTATGAGGCAGTTTAATGGTTACAAAGATGGTGTGCAGCTAAAATGTGCCACCTCTTGCTTCCTTAGATACTTCCTCTGACTTCTGAAATTACACAGAACAGGTTTGATTCTCCTTGTATCTTTCTGTACTTCAGGGCCACTGTCAAGTCTCCTTGGGATTTCTGTTCATCCGGATAAAAAATGCTAGTTTCTGTAACGTTTCTCGATGTGACATGGTCTCCAGGATCCCTACCGATCCCGCTGTTGTTCATTGCAAATGGTCCATTGAAGACTTTTTTTTCTTACTTTTTTTTTTTTTTTTTGCTGAGGAAGTTTAGCCCTGAGCTTACATCTGTGCCAGTCTTCCTCCACTTTATATGTGGGTTATGACCACAGCATGACTGTGGAGTGGTGTACGTCCACACCCGGGCTCCAAACCCGTGAACCTAGACTGCCGAAGTGGAACGCACCGAATTGAACCGCTGTGGCACGGGGCAGCCCCCTTTGAGGACATTTTATGATATGATGCGTCGAGCTAAACAAAGAAATCCCCACCAATGGTCTTACCTTTACTAGTAGGTCCTCTTCACTAAACGAGACAGCTGTACCTATGAACTCTTAAGAAACAATGCTGCTTACAGGAACATGAGGGGCATTTAAGTCCATTTTTCCTCTACCCGTACTTAAAATGGTTGCTTTTTGCTTTTTTTCTTTTTGTCTGCTTAACTAAAAATAGGCTCTATATTTATCGTTTTGTATTCATCCTGTTAGTTTTGGTTTTTTAATGCTGATTCTCTCATTCATGCTATTATTCTCTAGTTTCAAGTCTTCTGGCAACTAAACGTTCATGGCATCTTTCTCTCTCCAGCCAAAGTTGCTGATTTGAACATGGTCAGATATCAGGTAGAAGACTTTGACACATTGGGAAAAACGTTCTCTCTGCCAGTACTTTTCCTGAAAGATGCTTTCTGAAAAAAAAAAACAAAGGTTGCTGGCGAAATATGTGTGGGAAAGATAGAACCCTATAGCCCTTCTGTGAGAGTCACAGTGCACCTTAGGTATCTCAGCAGCTCTTGTAGTCATAGGAATTGAGAAACTCCAGTGGGCATTTTTGAGCCACAACTTGCCATAGTAATTTGCCGATGGAACCTCTTCTCAGTATTTTAACTAAACTTTACATTTGGGATCATTTGAGATTTACAAAAAACTTGCATAGATTGTACAAGGGGTTCTCATAAACTCCTCATCCAGTTTCAGGTTCCTCCAATTAGATCATTTCACCCTACCATGGTACATTTGTCAAATAGGAAAGATCAATATTGGTGTGATAATATCAACCAAACGCCAGACTTTATGCCACCAGTTGTACCTTAATGTACTTTTCTGTTCCAGGATCCAGTTCAGGACACCACAGTGCATTTAGGTGTCATGTATGTTTGGTGACAGTTTCTCAGCCTTTGCTTACTTTTCATAACCTTGCCAGCTTAAGGAGTCATGCTCTGACATTTTGAGGAATGTCCTTCGAATTGGGTATGCCTGGTGTAATTTCTCACAATTAGACTTGGCTTATGAATTTTTGGAAAAACATCAGAGAGGTGAAGTGCCCTTCCTGCCACATCATCTTGGCTGGTAGCTGAGGTAACATGACCTGTCAGTGGTAATGTTAACCTTGGTCACTTGGTTAAGTGGTGTTAGCTGGGTTTTCCCCACTCTGCAATTATTATTTCTCCTTTTCCTTACTCTGTTCTTTGGAAGCAAGTCAATAAGTGCAGCTGACCCTCAAAGACCCACCTCCTTTTTAAAAGCAATTCTTAATAGCGTTTTGTACAACTAGTAAGGTTCTTTGTAACACAATTTGGAGAACACTGCTCTGGGCAAATTTAGATTGTCTGATGCACTTTTCTTTTCACCGCGTTGTTCAGCTGAATGTATTCCTATCAAATCACGTTACAACGCCTCCATGCTTCTCCAGGAATCATACGTGGAGTTTTTTTAAAGCATTTCTCATATCTTCTAAACAACTATTAAAAAGGAAAATTTGTTTTGTCAAGTGTGCCTTTTAATTATTGAAGTGTATGCCATGTTTCTGTGTCTCTGTCTTTATGCCTTCTTTTTCATGTTGAAGAATGCTACATGTTACAGAACCACAGACCCGTAGAGTTGTTGGCTCCATCAGAGGTCATCTTGTTCTTCTCCTTCATTACAGAGAGGATGAACTTGAGGCCCTAAAATCATTCTGGACTTGACCTGGAGTACTCAGCAAGTCCCTGAGAGTATCAAGTGAGAAAAATTTCTTGACTTGCAGACAGGGGCTCTTATTCCTCTGCTGTGAAGTGACTTGTTTCTGCTCCTCATGTTTTATGTGGGTGATATGGGAAAACAGAAGAAGCCGTGAGAAGGAAGTGGAGAGAAGTCATGGAGTAGGGAGAAAGGTGGTTGTAAAGTCTGAGTACAAGAGCAGGGCACTTTAATGTGGAACTCATTGTAGTGAATGACTGGCTTAGAAGACTTTTATGGGTATTGCAGGTTCTAAGAGAGTTTGAGTCTTCAGGGTCATTCGTTACCATCTATGATTGGTCTTTTCACTTGGAGAGATTGACTGTCACCTAAATTAAGGGCCACCAGTGTGACATCCTTTGCTTCAAATATCTTTGCCACAGGCTTATCTCGTATGTCTGAAATGTTCCCATTAGATATTTATCCCCGTGGGTTATGACTTGGTACCTTATTAACTTGCTTTTGAAAAAAAAAACACAAAAGCGTGAACTTCTCAATTAGATGCATTCTAGTGGTTGTTAAAGGGGAGGCGGAGGCAAAGGAGGAAGGGTTTGAGTTTCTGGTAAAGCATGTCTGAAGGTAAGAAGAAAGGTAATGAAAGGGAAGACAGTACGTTTAAGACACTCTTCACCCTTTTGCTTAGTGTGGTCCCTTACCTTATACTTAACCTTATAGGCAACAGTAGGAGAGTGAAACATTACAGGCACTGAATTGAGCTAATTTCCAATCACTCTAATTTTCACAAAATTTTCCTGTGGATAAGTTAAGATTGATAGCCTAACGCATTCTTACAGGTGGGAAACAATCTTTAGAAACAATCTTGGTAGTATTTTATTTAGTAAACTTCCTTTGATGATCTAAGCCAAACTAGACTTGTGGAGTTCCAGTTAGCATTGGTGATTATAAGAATCATAGTTGATTTTACATCTGTGGAGCACTTTGCATCTTATAAATTCCTGTAGAAATGGTCTAATTGGTTGATTCTGTCGGGCCATTACTCTGTCTACAGATGCAACATATTATGGCAACCCTGCCGTCGTTCTTGTACATGTTGGAGTGTTTACTTTCTGCACAGAGCCATACTCAATACTGTAATCTACGGAGGCGGCAGCAGTATGGGGTAGTGGGCAAGAACACTGGAACCTTAAGAACTGGGTCCAACTCTCAATTCTACCACTTACTAGCTGTGAGATTTTGAGCAAGTCCCAAGCTTCTTATCCCTTCTCTCTGCTACCTGTAGAATGACATACTAATACCTATCTCATACGCCTGGAGACACACACATGGTTACACTACTTGGTTCATAGTAGGAACTCTCCAAACCTCAATTATCCACGTTATAGAAGCATTAGGTGTATAGAGACAATTATGCCCCTTCCCAAATGCCGGTCCAAGAGTTTCCCTGATAGTTTCCTCTGGTCCATATCAAAATGAAAAGTACTAAGGTAAATAAGGTTTCTTCCATAAATCTAAATGCATTCCATTTAACCTTTTCAATTCTAACGTTGTGCCCATTTTTCGTTGTAAAATATCCTTTTAAAATTAAAAGGAGGATGAGAAATGATTTTCAAAGGTCTTTGCAAGATACAAAAAAGTAAAACTAATGCCAGTAGCCAGGTTTAATTTTGAAAGGTTAGTGGTGTGTGAAAACCAATGAATTAGAAGCGCTCATCTAGCACATTAGGAAAGAAACAATTCAGAGTGCTATTGGGTATTAATCATGATGGCAGGCAAGAAGGGCTTGAGAGGGTCTCAGAGGCTGGAGAGTTGGGGAAGAGACCTATAAGGGATCTAGGTCTGATCTTTTACCAGGACGTATAAAATCAGAGACAGGAGGATGTTAAAGTTTCAGGGGAAGAAACCAATGTGGCCTTGGGGAGGACATTAGGGCAGCCTGGAGGACTAGGACAGAAGATTCAAGTTACGGAGAAAAGAGAAAATCGTTTGGAGAAAAATAGAGTGGTGCGGCGAAGAGGAAAAGAAACTTACAGGAACCGTGAAGACAACCAAAGAAGTTTGAAGTTAATATGGTAAGAAGAGAGAGTGAACCTGGAGTGAAGGTGTCATATGACACTGTAAGTATTAATTAGGGAAGCAAGTCCATATGGGGAAAGTAGGATGCAGTGAAATGAAGTAAAGAATGGGGCTGTGTATGTGGTATTTTAAGTACATTGGAGGGAAAGACTTGAACAGAGTGGTGCAGTGGGAATTCAGAGAAAGGAAGAGCTAGAAAGCTCGCAACTAACGTGTTTTAGTCCTACTATATGCCAAACATTTTAAATGCATTATCTTGTTAAATCATCATTGCTGCCCCATAGCAGGTGTATTGTCCTTTTTGCTGTGAAAACACTGAAACTCAGTGAGGTTACATAATTCATCTAAGTCCATGCAAAGTTATGGTGAACAGTTTAGCTAAATTTAAACACAGGTCTGACTTCTTTAAAGGCCTTTTCCACTCCACTCCTATTTGTACAGGAAAACATGCTTGATTTGGTGGCTGATTCTAGAGATGGGATGAAAGGAGTACTTAATCCAAGATGACTCAAACTTATAGGTTGGAAATTCTTTGGAGCAAAGAATCTTGGAGCCATATGACAGGACAGTTGGAGAGGAAGTAATTTGTAAGCCAAGAAGAGGAGTTTGGTTTGACACATGTCCAGTTTGTGGCGTCGTGCGGACATGCAAGTGGAAATGCTAAGGAGGAGTGGAGATTTGGGACTGTACTTCAGATGAGAAGGCAGGAGGAGAGAGATGAGAATAATCAGCATAGAAGTTATATTTGAAACTGAGAGAATGAATATTCTTCCCGAGATGTAGAGAGTACCAAGAAAACGTTTAAGGATATCGTAAAGAATCAGAGAATTCATATAATTAGATAACGAGAAGAGGACAGGGAGTCAAGTGAGGAAAGAAGAAAAATTCAAGAGGATCAGAAGAGAACAGTATAATAAGAAAGAAGGCAAGAGAACATGTCAGGAAGGCTTGATAAACAATTTAAAATACTTCATAAAGGACAGGAGGTAAATAGACTACTGAATTTGGGAGAAAGAAATTGTCAATGACTTTCGAGAAGACCCTTTTTGTGGAGTGATGGAGAAACACATGTTGCTGGGAAGCAATGGGGATGAGAGACAACTGGACCACTGGGGAACTTTGGAGTGATGGGGAGAGAACTTTACATGTTGCCCCGAAGGCTGAAAGGCACTGTCTTAATTTCTAAAGAAAGCTGCTAGGAAACCAAGATGTCAGGGGCAAGTTATTGGGATTCTTCTGTGAAGGATCCTTTGGATGTCAGGAAGATTGCTTAACATCAGTTTTTGAAGGAAATGCACTTTATTTGTTTATTTATTTGGTTTTGATTATAACATTATATAGCTTTCGGATGTACATCATAATATATTTCACATTCTGTGTAGATTATGTCATGTTCACCACCCCAAAACTAATTATAGTCCATCCCTTCACATTTGAACCTAATCACCCCTTTTGCCCTCCCCCTCTTCCCCTGTGGTAAACACCAATCCAGTCTCCATTGCTATGTGTTTGTTTGTGGTTGTTTTTATCTTCTACTTATGAGTGAGATCATACAGTATTTGACTTACTCCCTTTGCCTTACATCACTTAGCATAATACCCTCAAGGTACATCCATATTGTCACAAATGGCCAGATTTTATCATTTCTTATGGCTCAGTAGTATTCCATTATGTGTATGTACCACATCTTGTTTATCCTTTCATCCCTTGCTGGGCACCTAGGTTGCTTCCAAGTCTTGGCTTTGGTGAATAAGCTGAACATCTTTTCATATGCCTGTTGCCCATCTGTATATGTTCTTTGGAGAAATCTCTGTTCAGATCTATTGCCCATTTTTTAATTGGGTTTTTGGTTTTCTTGTTGTTGAGATGTATGAGTTCTTCGTATATTTTGGATATTAACCCCTTATCTGATATATGGTTTGCAAATATCTCTCCCAATTGTTAGGTTGTCTTTTCGTTTTGTTGATGGTTTCCTTTGCTGTGCAGAAGGTTTTTAGTTTGATGTAGTCCCGTTTGTTCATTTTTTCTTTTGTTTCCTTTGCCTGGTCAAACATGGGACTTGAAAATATGCTGCTAAGACCGATGTCAAAAAGCGTACTACCTATGTTTTCTTCTAAAAATTTCTTGGTTTCGGGTCTTACATTCATGTCTTTAATCCATTTTGAGTTGATTTTTGTGTATGGTGTGAGATAATGATCTACTTTCATTCTTTTGCCTGAGATGGCCCACTTTTCCCAACACCATTTATTGAAGAGACTCTCCTTTCTCCATTGTATGCTCTTTACTCTCTTGTCGAATATTAGCTGTCCATAAATGTGTGGGTTTATTTCTGGGCTCTCTATTCTGTTCCATTGATCTGTGTATCTGTTTTTGTGCCAGTGCCATGCTGTTTTGGTTACTGTGGCTTTGTAGTATATTTTGAAATCAGGGAGTGTGATGGCTCCAGCTTTGTTCTTTTTTCTCAGGAATCCTTTGGCTATTCGGGGTCTTCTGTTGTTTCATACAAATTTTAGGATTCTTTGTTCTACTTCTGTGAGAAATGTTGTTGGAACTTTGATATAGATTCCATTGAATCTATAGATTGCTTTAGGAAGTATGGTCATTTTAACTGTGTTAATTCTTCCAATCCAAGAGCACGGAATATCTTTCCATTTCTATGTGTCTTCGATTTCTTTCAACAGTGTTTTATAGTTTTCAGTGTACAGATCTTTCACCTCTTTGGTCAAGTTTATTCCTAGGTATTTTATTCTTTTTGTTGCAATCATAAATGGGATTGTATTCTTAATTTCTCTTTCTGCTACTTTGGTGTTAGTGTATAGAAATGCAACCGATTTTTGTATGTTGATTTTGTATCCTGGGACTTGACTGTATTCATTTATTATTTCTAAAAGTTTCTTAGGGAATTCTTTAGGGTTTTCTAGATATAAAATCATGTTGTCTGCACAGAGTGACAGTTTCACTTCTTTTCCAATATGGATCCCTTTTATTTCTTTTTCTTGCCTGATTGCTCTGGCCAGGACTTCCAATACTATGATAGATAAGAGTGGTGAAAGTGAGCATCCTTGTCTTGTTCCTGTTCTTAGAGGGATAGCTTTCAGTTTTTCTCCATTGAGAAGGATATTTTCTGTGGGTTTGTCATATATGGTCTTTATTATGTTGAGATATTTTCCTTCTATACCCATTTTATTTAGAGTTTTTATTATAAATGGATGCTGTGTCTTGTCAAATGCTTTCTCTGCATCTATTGAGATGATCCTGTGATTTTTATTCTTCATTTTGTTAATGTGGTGTATCACGTTGATAGATTTGCGGATATTGAACCATCCCTGCATCCCTTGAATGAAACCCACTTGGTCGTGATGTATGATCTTTTTAATGTATTGTTGTATTCGATTTGCTAGTATTTTGTTGAGGACTTTTGCATTGATGTTCATCAGTGTTTCTTTTTTGTGTGTTGTCCTTGTCTGGTTTTGATATCAGGATAATGTTGGCTTTGTAGAATGAGTTAGGAAGCCTCCGCTCTTCTTCACTTATTTGGAAGAGTTTGAGGAGGACAGCTATTAAGTCTTCTTTGAACGTTTGGTAGAATTCACCAGGGAAGCCATCTGGTCCTGGACCTTTATTTTTTGGGAAGTTTTTGATTACTCTTTCAATCTCCTTACTGGTGTAAGGAGGTTGGTCTATTCAAATTCTAGACTTCTTCTTTGTCCAGTTTTGGAAGGTTATATGTTTCTATGAATTTATCCATTTCTTCTAGATTATCCAATTTGTTGGCGTATAGTTTTTCATAGTATTATTATCTTTTGTTTTTCTGTGGTATCCATTGTGATTTCTCCTCTTTCATTGTTAATTCTATTTATTTGAGCCTTCTCTCTTCTTTTCTTGGTGCGTCTAGCTAAGGGTTTGTCAATTTTGTTTATCTTTTCAAAGAACCAGCTCTTGGTTTAATTAATTTGTTGTATTGTTTTTTAGTCTCTATTTCATTTATTTTTGCTCTCATTTTTACTATTTCCTTCCTTTTGGTGATTTCAGGCTTGCTTTGTTCTTCTTTTTTCAGTACCTTTAGATGCACTGTTAGATTGTTAGATTCTTTGTGACTTTTCTTCTTCGTTGAGGTAGGCCTGAATTGATATAAACTTCCCTCTTATCCTTTTGTTGCGATTGTAAATGGGACTGTGTTCTTGATTTCTCTCTCTGCTAGTTCACTGTTAGTGTATAGAAATGTAACTGATTTTTGTATGTTGATTTTGTACCCTGCAACTTTACTGTATTAGTTAATTATTTCTAATACCTTTTTAGTGGATTCTTTAGGGTTTTCTATATAGAGTATCATGTCATCTGCAAAGAGTGACAATTTTACTTCTTCCCTTCCAATTTGGATCCTTCTTCTTTTCCTTGCCTAATTGCTTTGGCTAGGACTTCCAATACTATGTTGAATAAGAGTGGCAAGAGTGGGCATCCTTGTCTTGTTCCTCTTCTTAGAAGAATAGCTTTCAGTTTTTCACCACTGAGTATGGTGTTAGCTGTGGATTTGTCATATATGGCCTTTATTATGTTGAGGTATTTTTCTTCTATACCCATTTTATTTAGAGTTTTTATCATAAATGGATGGTGAATCTTGTCAAATGCTTTCTCTGCATCTATTGAGGTGATCATGTGATTTTTATTCATTTTGTTAATGTGGTGTATCATATTGATTGATTTGTGGGTGTTGAACCATTGGTATCCCTGGAATAAATTCCACTTAACCATGGTGTACAAGCCTCTTAATGTATCATTTTATTCAATTTGCTAATATTTTGTTCAGATTTTTGCATCTAGGTTCAATGGCAATATTGGCTTGTCATTTTCTTTTTTTTTGTCATCCTTGTTTGCTTTTGGTATCAGGTTAATGTCAGCCTCATAAAATGAATTAGGAAGTATTATCTCCTCTTCAAATTTTTGGAAAGGTTTAAGAAGGATAGGTATTAGATTTTCTTTGAATATTTGGTAGAGTTCCCTGCAGAAGCCATCTGGTCCTGTACTTTTGCTTTTTGGGAGGTTTTTGCTTAGTGTTTCAATCTCCTTTCAGGTGATTGGGTTTATTCAGATTCTCTATTTCTTCATTCAGTTTTGGAAGGTTTATGATTCTAGAAATTTATCCATTTCTTCTAGGTTATCCAATTTGTTGACGTATATTTTTTCTTAGAATTCTCTTATAATCCTTTTTATTTCTGTGATATCTGTTGTAATTTCTATTCTTTCATTTCTGATTTTATTTATTTGATTCTCCTCTACTTTTTTCTTGGTGAGTCTAGCTAAAGTTTTAATTTTGTTTATCTTTTCCAAGAACCAGTTCTTAGTTTCATTGATCTTTTCTATTGTCTTTTTAGTATCTATTTCATTTATTTCTGCTCTGAGTTTTATAATTTCCTTCCTTATACTGATTTTGGTCTTCATTTGTTCTTTTTCTAGTTTCTTTAGGTATACTATTTGATTGATTGTTTGAGATTTTTCTTATTTCCTGAGGTGGGCCTGTATTGTTACAAACGCCCTCTTAGTACCACTTTTGCTACATCTTACAGATTTTGGTATGTTGTGTTTTCATTTTCATTTATCTCCAGGTATTTTTTGATTTCTCCTTTGATTTCTTCATTGGTGCAATACTTGTTAAGTAGCATGTTGTTTAGTCTCCACATATTTGTGACTTTTTTCAGCTTTCTTCTTGTAGTTGATTTCTACTTTCATACAATTATGGTCAGAAAAGATGCTTGATATGATTTCAGTCTTCTTAAATTTGTTGAGACTTGTTTTATTTCCCTGTATCTGGTCTATCTTTGAGAATGTTCCATGTGCACTTGAGAAGAATGTGCATTCTGCTGCTTTTGGATGGAATGTTCTATATATCTATTAAGTTCATCTGCTCTGTTGTTTCATTTAAGGTTGATATTTTCTTATTGACTTTCTTTCTTGATGTTCTATCCATTGATATAGGTGGGATATTAGATTCCCCTACTATTATTGTGTTGCTGTCAATTTCTCCCTTTTGGTCTGTTAATAATTGCTTTATATACTTTGGTGGTCCTATGTTAAGTGCATATGTATTAATAAATGTTATGTATTCTTGGTGAATTGTCTCCTTTATTATTATAAAATGTCCATCTTTGTCTCTTGTTATCTCTTTTGGCTTGAGGTCTGTTTTTTCTAAGTATGGCTATACCTGCTTTGCTTGGAGTATCATCTTCCACTCCTTCACTTTGAGCTTGTATTTGTCTTTAGAGCTGAATTGGGTCTTCTTGACGCACCGTATTGTTGTGTCTTGTTTTTTAATATTTATTCTTATTAAATATTGTATATGTGTTATTTTTAAATGATGTTTCTCTAGTCCAACATTCCATATTATGTTAGAATTAAATTAGCTTTACTACATTTTAATGATCAAAAATATGGAACTATGTTCAATCTAAGCACTTCTTTTCTTTTTGGCTATGTTTTCTTAACGTTTGTTTTTGTGAACTGATATCTTTATACTATTTATAAACACAATTTTAAGTCACCTAAAACCAGAACATGGAGCATGAAACATTGTGTTGCAGTTTTACCAAGTTTAGGACTACACATAAAAAAAGCTTATATCCAAGTAAAATTACATTTATTTGTAAAATTTATGTACTTTTTAAGTTTTTAAAAAAAATTTTAGAATTCGACTTCATTGCAAATAACACTGAGATAAAACACACAGGAATATCACAGTCTTCATTATTTATAAGGTAGTTATGTCTCTAGGAGAGCAAACATGCTAAAATCATGTAGCTTGAGACTGTGGTGTCAAAGATTAAATAATGCCTGGATTGCTGCCAATATGTTGATTTATCACATTTATATCCTCCTTTCTGTTTATCTCTCAGATAAGTATGTATTAGGTCAGTAAGCAGGCTTTGTTATGGTTGTGATTCTGAATCATATCAGGAAAGCTGTCCTGAATTGGTTGGGATTAACCAAACAATGTTGTAGTAAGAATATTACTACGTAACCACCATGGACATAGATACCTGTGTTTCATTAGTGTGTATGGAAGTGACAAGGCTCTGGAAACCAGAAGGAATATGTAAAATTGCTTCTGTGTGTCTCGTTAGGGGTATAGGGAAAGGGAGTATCCTCATTGCCTGGGAATCAGTTATTTAGTGGTTCAGTGATGTAATGACGTCAATACTTTGTGTGTTTGCAATGTCTGATTCAGAATGGCTTGTTGATGTAGTCATTTTAGTACTTCCTATGTCTTCATCGGATTTGCTCATAGATCTCTGAGATAAGTGAGGTGAGAGCTCTAAATTATGCCACCAGCGAGATTTGATTGTATATCTCTGGGATAAGTGAGGCGAGAGCTCTAAATTATGCACCAGTCCTAATGGCAGCAGTTTACTTTGATCCTCAATGGGAAATAATTTTTTGGGGGCGTGGTTCCACTCAGAATTTTCAGTAAATCAATGTAGACTTTACTCTGCTTTCCAGATTAGGCCAACACGTTTTATTTTTCCATTAAAAAAATAGAAAATGACTGCCTTAATGGGCTAAAGTTTGCTCCTCTGTGAACCAAGGATTTTATATTGGATGTTGGTGGGTTCTTAGATAAAAGAACAATGTGTGCATTCTCTACTCTTTCCTGATATTGTGAATGTAAAAATGAGCACAAGTGAGCAATCACTTTCACAGTATGCATATTTGTTCCCTACTAAAGAACAAGTATAAACTAAGACCTAGTGACCAATTAGTAATTCTTTATTAGGATCCTGGGTCCATTTCTTATTTTTTTACTAAATCAAACCATTCATTCTCATAAGTAAAGAATGATGCTTTTGAAGTACTTAAGTCTTGCATTTCAGGGAAGGGGTCCAGAATTATCTAGCTTTTTCAAGCACTAGTGCCTATAAATACGATTTATTTAACTCAATTTAGGTCATTGACTTATGATAGCTTGAAAGTTTCATACATTCCAGTATTTGTAACTTCTGTAGATTATCTATCATCTCATAGTGTCTATCTTTCAATGCAAATTTGAAACTTTTAATAGAAATAAACTAGACAAATTAGAAAGTAGTTGAAGGTAAAAAAATCAGACAAATTTTAGGTAATTGTATAGAATAAGAACTAGAGGTCACTGTGCTTCTTGTTTGCAACAGGCTGCCTTTAGGGTAATGTACTTTTTATAAAATTCCACACAAAGTAGACATTTCCCCTTATTAAAATACACTATACTTTGAAAGAGGCATCCAACAAATTCAATATATTTTTAAAAATCTAACTGCTGACTCATTTTCTTTTAAAACTTTAAGCCTTTTGACTTAGAAAACATTCCACTTAAAGGAAATTTCATCTCTGCTATAGCTGTTTCAGAACAGTTTCATGTAGGTAGGAAACATAAATTTGAACTGCAATAAACATATGGCCTTTAGCAAGCAATTGGCTTTTCAACCTTAACCATAGCAGTCTATTCCATACATGGCATTATATTTATTAACATAATTTAAGGGTGTTCTGGGTTGTCATTTACACAGATTAAAGTTCCCATCTAACGTACATATAACTAAATGCACATTTACCTACATAATAGCTATTGGTCACTGTTTTTGTGGTGGTCTTTCAGCCAAAAAATAGGGCTGCAGCTCTTACAAGAATACATATATACATACTACTTCAGAAATCATTGGGCTGGTGTCAAGACTCCCCCTCACTGAGCAGTGTGGGGCTCTTCAGGCTCAGCTCTCAGTAAGCCTCACTGATTGGTTGGCATTATCCCAAGAACCAGCAGCAGCCCACTCTTCTCCCAATCAGCTTCTTCAGATTTGAAGAAATTGATAGTTTGTTTTCAGAGAGGAAAGTGTTTTAACTTGAAATTTTGCAATCAAAACTGTTCCTAACATTGAGCAAAAACAGCATTTTCAGAGTGAGCATAGTCGTTTGAATCGAGGACTACAGCCTATAACCTTTTTCAGCTGGACTAAATTAAATATGTAACATCCCCAGGAGCAATTTTTGGGAACAGCACTCAGCTTTACCTTGACTACTGAATCATTAAAACACATGTGGAAACATTCCATACTACTTTGATCTGACCCTTGGCAGTAAATGGTAACCTCCTTGCAACTTATATTGAAGTCTATGTCTCAAAAATAATTTACTCCCACCTGGTCTGTCTTTGGGGATTTTCTCATGTGTTCAAAAACATTGACATGTGTCCCTGGCTTTATACAAGATCCATATTTTCTTCTTTTGAGTCTGCTGCTGCCAATTTCTCACTCTTTTATCTGCACAAAATCTAAGTGCTAGTAACTTGAAAACTTGAGTTCTATGGATTTAAAGAGGGGAATATAATCTGTTTTCCCTTTAATTAGTGAACTTTTAAATATCCCCCTTTGTTTCTTAAATGAGCAGAGAATAAAAGTGGTACAGTTTTCATTAGTCCCGGCTTGAAGGAAAACCAATTGCTGATATTCTTTTCTTTCTAGAAATCTTCCTTATTGCTTAGAGACTAGTGTAAAATCCCATATTTGATAAGTATTTGTAAACATAAACTCCTCAAAATGAACAAAACATTCACGTAAAAACTAGACTATCAGATCAATGTAATGCTGTAAATGTTTTACATCTGAATTTTAGCAGAGCCTTTGATAAAGTCTCTGATGATATCTATTTTATTTAGATGGTGAAATATGACCTATCACCAAAGACAGTGAAATGTATTGGACCTCTTGGTATCATTGAACAATCTCTTGTTCTCTGTCTAGGTTACTGAGAGTTTGATCCTCTAAGAATCTCTTGTCTCCTCTCTCAACTCCTCCTTGTTCTTCTTTTTGCTAGACTCTTATTGCCCTAAATTATTACAAATAAACAATAGAAGTATTAAAAATAAAAATAAAAAGCGATATTATTGAACTGTTGGATGGCTCAGGAGAAGAGAAGCAGGCTCATGCACAGAGAAGAAAAACATGGAATGTGAAGATAAAAGTGTAAAAGGCATGTAGGACATGATGGAAACTTCTAACAGATATAATTGGAGTCAGAAAAGTTATGTTTTATGTATTTTTAAAAACATTAATATATAATGTATAATTAAAATATATAATTAAAAATTTATCTTATTTGATATGTCATTTATATTTTTATATTTAAAATTTAATTTGTGTAAGAAATATCATTTATTATATAATTTATTCTTCCCTCAAAGTATCAAATGCCATCTTTATCATATATAAAATATTACATATTTTGGTATTTCTGAGCTTTCTCTTTCCTCGATCCAGGTGTATAATCCAGCAATGGCTAGATTTTTAATTAATGTGGTTTTATGTTATAATGATTGATAGGACAGATCCATCCTTATTCTTCAGCATGAAGAGATTCTTGACTTGTAGTGTGCATTTATTGTTTGAACTGATCTTTAAAGTCATTTAATCAATACAAAAATAATTTGTTGGGGTTTTTATTATAATTGCATTAACTTTAGAGGTTAATTTGAGGAAAATTGTAATTTTGAAACTGTGAATATTCCTGTAGAGGAACATGGTATAACTTTGTGTTTATTTATTAATTTATTAAATTTCTATTTATTCAGTATTCATTTGTATTCCTAAGTATTATCATTCCTTTCATATACATTTTACATTTCTGTTGTCTCTTTGTATTGTATGTATTTTATTGCTAGGTAGAATTTAATGTTATTTTTATAGTATTTTCTAACTGCTTATTTCTGGTATAAGGGAGAGATTTTTTAAAAATAATTTATAACTTATCCTACTGAACCAATTATTTGTTTTAATTGTTTTCACATGACTCTTTTTGGACTATCTAGGAATATAAGCATATCATTTCCAATTAATTACTGTTTTGTCTCTTTGCAATATTTAAATCTCTTGGTGCTTTTACTTATCATGTGGTATTTTCTAGAACTTCTGAGACAATGTTGACTAAAAATGATAATTGTTAATCCTGTATTCTTCATAAATTCTCTCATTCACTTATTCAAAAGATTTATTAATTTCCTACTATATTATTGCCTATAAAGTCAATGCAATTCCAATAAAAATTCCAACAATTTTTTAATATTGACTAAAGGACTTTAAAGGTCATTTCAAATAATAAATGCAAAAGGCCATCAGAGACTTTCACTGATTAAAACACACAAAATCTTTGCATTCATGCACATCTCACTTTAAAAGAAACTTACATTCTAGCAGAGGGAGACAGTCAACAAGTAAATAAACAATAAACACAGTTTTACATATTACTAAGTAATAAGGTTATGAAGAAAATATAATTGAGTAATGCAATAGAGAGTGACTGTGGGCTGGGGTTGCTATTTTATAATTGGAAAGGACCTTTTGGAGAAGGTGGCATTGAGATGAGATTTATAAGAGGAAAATGCAATCTTATGAAAATCTTGTGGAACAGCATTAATGGAATGAGATCAATAAGTGAAAGGATTCTGAGATAGAACAGGCAGGTCATGTTAAAGGGCGAAGAAGGTTAGTTTGGCTGAAATGTGGTTGGTAGGTGTAAAAACAGGTAGACTTTGGGGTCAAAGAGGTAGAGTGCAGGTGCTTAGTGCTCTTATAACTACAAAAGGAAGTGACTGGAGAATTTTAAGCAAGTGAAAGATACAATTTGAGCTTTAAGCATACTCTGGCTGCTGGGTGGAATGGACAATAGGGGATCAAGAGTGGAAACAGGGAGACTAATTTCAAGTTTTTGTAATTATCCCAGTGAGAAGAGTTGGTTGCTTGCACCAGGTTGTAAGCAATGCTTATATGAAAAAATGGTCAAAGAACCAGCTCTTAGTTTCACTGATCCTTTCTACTGTTTTTAAGAATCTATTTCATTTATTTCTGCTCCAATTTTTATTATTTCCCTCCTTCTGCTGACTTTGGGCTCTGTTCTTCTTTTTCTAGTTCTTTTAGGAGTAGTTTAAGATTACTTATTTGAGATTTTTCTTGTTTGTGATGGTGGGGCCTGCATTGCTATGAATTTCCCTCTTAGAACTGCTTTTGTTGCATCCCATAAGAGTTGGTATGCTGTATTTTCATTTTCATTTGTCTCCAGGTATTTTTTGATTTCTCTTTTGATTTCTTCATTGATCCAATGGTTGTTCAGTAGCATGTTGTTTAGTCTCCACATACTTTTGAGTTTCCCACCTTTTTTCTTGTAGTTGATTTCTGGTTTCATAGCATTGTGGTCAGAAAAGATGCTTGATATCTTTTCAATCTTCAATTTATTGAGGTCTGCCTTGTTTCCCAACATATGGTCTACCTTTGAGAATGTTCCAAGTGCACTTGAGAAGAATGTGTATTCTGTTTTTGGATGGAATACTCTCTATATATCTATTAAGTCCATCTGATCAAGTGTGTCATTTAAATCCACCATTTCCTTCTTGACTTTCTGTCTGAATGATCTTCCCATTGATGTAAGTGGGGCAGTGAGGTCCCCTACTATTATTGTATTGCTATGAATTTCTCCCTTTAGGTCTGTTAATAGTTTTTTTATATAATTTGGTGCTCCTGTGTTAGTTGCATATATATTCATAACTGTTAGGTCCTCTTGGCAGAAAGTCCCTTTTCTCATGATAGACTGCCCCTCTTTGCCTCTCATTGTCTTTTTTATCTTGAAGTTGGCTTTATCTGTTATAAGTATAGGAACACCTGCATTCTTTTGTTTGCCATATGCTTGGAGTATCTTCCATTCCTTCACTCTAAGCCTGTGTTTGTCTTTAGAACTGAGATGTGTTTCCTGGAGGCAGCATATTGTTGGGTCTTGTTTTTTAATCCTTCTAGCCACTCTGTATCTTGTGATTAGAGAATTCAATCCATTTACATTTAGAGTGATTATTGATATATGAGAGCTTAACACTGCCATTTCATCTCTTATTTTCCAGATGTTCTGTTTCCAGTTTTCCTCTTCCTTTGTATTTCTGACTGCCATTTCATCTTGGAGGATTCCTTTAGAGGTTTCCTCAGTTTTCTTTTTTTTTTTATGAATCGTGGTTCTGCTTTGATTTTTTGTTTAGCGGTTACCTTGAGGTTTGTGTAAAAGATCTTGTAGATGAGATATTCCATTTTCTGATAGTGTCTCATCTCCATTAGCCTAAAGAAATTCCATCCTTTTCCCCTTCCACTTCTGAGTTATTGTTGTTACAAATTATTCTTTTTTGTGTTGTGAGTTTGTAACTAAGTTAGTGTTTATACTTAATTTTGATACTTCCCTTTATCTTTTAAGTTATAATTAAATATTTGCTTCCCTGTTCTGAAAGAGAGCTGCAGTTATAAACCAATGCAACCACAATAAAATAAATTTGAAAAGAAGAAACTTGCCCTGGGTCCCAAAGCAAGAAAAAAACCCTACTCTCTTAGTAACTTTCAAATATATAATATTGTTAACTATAATCGCCTTGCTTTACATTAGATCCCTAGAAACTTATTAGTCTTATAATTGAAAGTTTGTACCCTTTGATCAACATTTCCCTTAACCATGGTAACCACCATTCTACTCTCTGTTTCTATGAGACTGACTATTTTATATACCACATATAAGTGATATTATATAGTATTTGTCTTTCCCTGTCTGACTTATTACACTTAACATAATAGTCTCAAAGTCCATCCATGTTATTGCAAATGGCAGGATTTCCTACTTTCTCATGGCTAAATAATATCCCACTGTAAATAGATACCACATTTTCTTTATCCATTCATCTGTTGATGGAAACTTAGGTTGTTTCCAGTCTTGGCTATTGTGAATAATGCTGCAATGAATGTGAGAGTGCAGATATATCCCTGAAATCCTGTCTTCATTTCCTTTAGATATATACCAAGAAGTGGAATTGCTGGATCATATGGTAGTTCTGTTTTTAATTTCTTGAGGAATCTGTATATTGTTTTTACATACAGGTTGTACCAATTTACATTCCCACTAACAGTACACAAAATTTCCATTTTCTCCACATCCTTAACCAACAGTTGTTATCTCTTGTCTTTTTTGATGATAGCCATTCTAACAGGTGTGAGGTAATATTTCCTTATGGTTTTGATTTGCATTTTCCTGATTAATGATGTTGAGCATCTTTTCATGTACCTGTTTATCATTTTTATATCAGCTTTGAAAAAATGTCTATTCAGCTCCTCTGCCCATTTTTAAGTTGGAGTTTTTTTTCTATTGATCTGTATGAATTCCTTATATATTTTTGATATTAATTCCTTATCAAATATATGATTTGAAAATATTTTCTCCCATTCCATAAGTTGATTTTTCATTTTGTTGATGGTTTCTTTTGCTGTGCAGAATCTTTTCAGTTTGATGTGGTTCTACTTGTTGATTTTTGCTTTTGTTGCTTGTGCTTTTGCTGTCGTATCCCAAAAAATCATTGCCAAGATTGATGTCAGGGAGCTTTTACCATATGTTTTCTTCTAGGAATTTTGTGGTTCAAGATCTTATGTTTAAGTCTTTAATCCATCTTGAATTACTTCTTGTGATTTCTGTAAGATAGGGGCCCAATTTCATTCTTCTGCATGTGGTTATCCAGTTTTCCCACCACCATTTATTGAAGAGACTTTCATTTCCCCATTGTTATTCTTTGCTCCCTTTTCAAATATTAGTTGACTGTATATGCAAGAGTCTATTTATAGGTTTTTAATTCTGTTCCATTGGTCTATGTGTCTATTTCTATGCCAGTATCATGCTGTTTTGATTACTAATGTCTTTGTAGTATGGTTTGAAATTAGGAAGTGTGATGTCTCCAGCTTTCTTCTTTTTCAAGATTGCTTTGGCTATTTGGGATCTTTTTGTGGTTCCATACGAATGTTAGGATTCTTTTTTCTATTTTTGTGAAAAATGTCGTTGGAATTTTGATACTGATTGAATTGAATTTACAGATGGATTTGGGTGTTATGGACAATTTAACAATACTAATTCTTCCAATCCATGAACACTTGATATCTTTCCATTTGTTTATGTCTTCTTCAATTTCTTTCATTAAAACCTTATAGTTTTTATTGTACAAATTTTTCACATCCTTAGTTAAATTTATTCCTAATTTTTTAATGCTATTGTGAATGAGATTGTTTTCTTTATTTCTCTTCAGATGTTTTGTTGCTGTATATAGAAATGTTTCATTTTTGATGAGCATTGCTAGGTGTTATTGCCATTGCAATAACAAAAAACAAACAAAATTGCAAGGCCAATTTTACATTAGCCATATTACTAGTTCTACAAATTGTAGAATCTTGTGCTTTTTGTCTTTGTTTTACTAAATTGTGAGTTTATCATGGGAATTAGCTTTTACCCCTGAAAATTATGCTAGCTGATGGACTTTTGATGTTTGAAGATTACGAAGGGAACACTAATATTTATTTTGTGCTTATTGTTTGTTGGGCATTGTTCTAGATGCTTTCATATCTGAGGGCTAATTCAATTCTCATATCAACATTGAGACTAAGTGTTATTATCCACATTTATATGTTAGGAAACTGACGTTAATAGACTGACTTGCTTTGGTTCCTGCTGGCAACAAATTGCAGTCTGGAGTGCAAACCAAGCCTTCTGATTCCAAGTCCAGGTGATTTTGTTTGAAGTTGCAAATGTATCACATCATTAACATTTATCTATTGTTCATAAAATTAAAATATGAACATATCTTTGCTCTTGGAAAATATGCTTAAAGATATTGTTCATAATTTTTCTTGGTTCCGTTTATATTATGGCCTTGTTAGTAAAGCCATTCAAACTGGATACCAGTAGTATATTCATCCCTTTAAAAAATCTATCATAAAATGATGCTTGCCTAATTTGTCTTCATGTGTGGAAAGGATTCTCATAACTCTTGCCTAGGATGAAATTCCCCTAGGTGGGGTTAGGTGTGGTAGGTGACAGGACAGATTTATGACCTCAGTGTTCAAGAAAAAGGGCAACTGATGTTTGTGTCCCAGGTAAAGGATGTCTGGAAATTCAGAGGATGTCTTGAATATAACACACTGGCTATTCAACAGAGTTTAATAAATGTGAATAAATGCCTAAAGTAATTTATGGGCTAGAACCTGGAGATAACCCATGAGCATCATACTTGGAAGGAAAGGTCTTGTATGGAGCACCTGCTGTTATATCCAGAGCAGAAAAGGAAATTTTATAAGTATCAAACTTTTAAAGATAAAGATTGTGTAACCCTCATGTCCTTCACTCCTTGCTTGACGGGAAGTTCACTAAATTTAATGCTCAAATTACAGTAACTATATTAGGCCAGTATATTTGCAAAGAGGTAAGTGGGTACCAGATCATGGACAATCTCAAGGTGATAGACTAAGTAATTAGAATTTTGTTCTGAAGTTGATGGACAACCACTGTATTATTTCAGTGAAGAAACTGTATGGTAATTTGTATTTTAAAAATTGTTTTGTGTTATTTTGGAGGATAAATTGAAGCAGGAAGACCCAGAAATCAATAAGACCAATGAAAAAAGTATTGCAGTAATCTTTTGGAAAGGATACAGATTTGACCTATGGCATTAGCAGAAGGTCATAAAGATAGTCAATAGGGGATAATAGAGAGGACTCTAGATCTCTGATTTAGATAGTTTAGTAGCACTAGTGACTATTTAAAAGGATTGAAGAAAGAAGGCAGTGAATATGGATGCCCACCCCAAAATAAGCTAGGAGTGCATTAAAAAAGCTTTCATTATGGTGATCCAAGCTCTAAAGAAGAGAGACAAGTGTTTGTTAAATTTTAATGTGCATATATAATAACTGGAGATCTTGATACTGTGTATTGTAACCCAGTTGGCCTTCATTTGTAACATTTTCTCAAGAGATACTGATGCTACTGGTCCTCAGAACCCACTTTGAGCAGCAAGACTCTAGCCATCTACTGCACTCTAAATAAATGCTTAATATTTTTTTCACTTTCTCTGCTTCTCTTATATTTGTTTGGTATCATATCTCGGCTTTTCTCTTCTTTGTGTCCCTTTGATCAGCATCTGACCTTAAATGACAATTGATGGCTTCACAATGGAATTCAACTTTTCAATATTGTCCTCCTTCTGAAGTTATAGATTTGGGAATCATTGCACATATATTGCAGCAGATTCTGTAGGTGTCCTGCCCATGTGTCTTTGGGCCTTAACATTGTAGTACAGACTTCCAATTGTATTTTTATACCTAAAGATTTCTCCTAGTATCCAGAGCCTGCTCTACTCATGTATCCATGTTCCTAGCAAGCTAGAAAAGCCAAACCAGCAGCTTTCGACCAATGACTGATGGGCATTGGTGTATAAATATATAATCTTCCTCACCCTTTATTGGCTACTTTTCTTTCTCTATATTACTTTTCTATTGCTCTATTGATGTTTCCCAGGATCACCTCCCAAATACAGTGTTTCTGTGGAGAATCAAAAGACATAGTTGGTAGTTAAAACTGAGTGCATACGTGAAATCATTGCGAGAGTGTGTGGAGTAAAAGAGAACATGTCTAAGGATGGAGGCATGGGAAATATGATGTATAGCTATGTGTAAAATAAAATAAATTCAGGAAAGCAGCAGCCAGAATGGTAGAATGGAAACCAGATTAATCCTACTTTGTAACCCAGTTCTTTCTTCCGAGCTCCAGACTTATGTATCCAGCCACTTTTGGGCAACTTGAACGTGAAGGTTTCTGTGAAGAAACCCAAGGATCATCCTTGACTTCTTCCTCTTCATTACTACTCATAACCAATGAACCACTAAAAACTACTGCTTCTAGATCCCAAATAGCTGTTAAATGCAGTTATCCACTTCTCTTTATTCTTTACTGCCACCACCCTAGTTGAAACCACCATCAAAACCCTCCAAACTTTTCCCTCTCCCTCCTATTTTGACCCATTTAATCAGTTCTCCAAAAGGCAGTCACACTGATCATATGTCCCTCTTCTGAAAGCAGTTCAAAGCTCTTCATTCCTCTCCAAATGAATCCCAAACTCCATAGCATGACAAAAGTGCTCAGACCTGCATTCTCTTCTCTCCTTTCTTTGTTCTGAGATTCTAAGCTCTAGCTATTGCAAGCTACTGAAAGTTACCCAAACTCTCTATTCTTTCTTGCTTCTGGGCTTATGTACATACTTCTCCCTTTTTCTGGAATTCCCTTTCCCCAAATCCCTTCCCTAGATGACTTGACTAATTCTCCAAGATTTAGTTTGAATGATGCCTCCTATAGGAATCTTTCTTAACTTCTAAAGTCTGGAACTGGAGCCCCCCGTTAATGCAATATTTTCTTAGTGTTTTATAACATTACCACTCTGCATTATAAATATCTGGTAAGTATTCTTTTTTGCTACTAGATTCTAAACTCTCGAGCTTAGAGATGTAAAAAAATTATTGTATTCCCACTGCCAGGCATAAAGTATTTTGAATAAATAAAAAAAGTGACTCAGTAGTTTTAAATGCTAGAGTGAGTATTCAAGCAAGATAAGACTAAAAATATCTGAACATAGTTTCTGCAACTAGGAAATTATCAATGTCTTCAGCAAGAATAGCTATATTTCAATGTGGTAGAGTATTTGTGATGCTTTGGAGGTCAGTTTTGAACTGTGAATTAAAATAACACAACACGGAATTTTGGAAAAATCGTTAGGCATAGGGGAGATGTTTAAGAACTACTCCATGTATTTATTTTGGCCCAATTAATGTTCAGTTTGAGGTGGATGATAACGTTATGCTTTTTTCACATTAAAAAAGCACAGATCCTGCCAAGATAGTTTACTTTGCAAACTTGTATTGTTATCCTTTAGCAGATGATCAAAACTAGGAATAACTTAAACTAGGCAATTCTTCTCCTTTGAGCACCGCTAGTAATGTGACTGAGGGATATGTGTTCATGTGTACAGAGTGTGAGAGCTCTCAGGCAGTGTCACAGCATCACTGAAAAAATAGCAAGTTTTTGCTTGAGGGGCCATTAGTTGATTTGAACTTTTGAAAATGTTTCATGTGGGGAGGGAGCAGCTCCAGCCCACTTCTTTTGGAAACATGGCACACTGCCTTTGGAAATTTACCCATCTTGTTTGTAGAGGTTTCCTAGCTTCTTGATACATAAGATTGAGAAAAGGCCCCTAGAGTATGAATTATTATTGGTGTAAAGTGTCAAAAATGTGCTCTATTTCAAGTATGCCTGAGGTATACTTCTTACAAATTTTACAGACACTGTTACATTTTATTCATGAAGTGCCTCCTACCAAATGCTTGGAGCATAGCACATGAATGATAAAAATGTTGGGAATGTAATGAAGAGTTGTAAATTATATAAAGGAAGGAAACAATGTCTTTTAAACAGTTCTCAATCTACATGTCTGTCCTTACTTTTAAAGGATAGAACTAAAATGAATCAGAAACAAAAATGCTCATTGAACAATTGTATCTGTCATTTGGATAATCTTGTCAATGAGTTTTGTAGAGAACAACTTCTGCTCTAGAGTCAGTTTAAGTAGAAATTTATTTCTTGGGGCCTGATTACATCAGAGTGAGACAAAATTACAAATATAATCAAAGTAATAATACATTTTAAAGCCAATTATAAAGCCTTTTGAATAGAGATCAAATTACAGATCACTGGGAATTTAACTATATGCCATATATAATGCTTATGTAATATATGCATTATATGTAATATAATGCTAAGATTTGTAGAGTCTCTGTCTCCTTGGTGTCTGCGATATCTCTTTACAAGTGAAAAACAATTTATCAATTCATCTATTTTCATTCATTCAACAAGTATTAATTGTGGCCTGCTGTGGTGCTAGGCACTGCTCTAGCTATAAAGGTTATGGAAAACAAAACAAAGTCACTGCCCTCAAGGAATTTATATTTGAGGCAAAAGATATAAATAAATGAATATAGTATATAATATAATGGTAGGTAGTGATAAGTACTATGAAGAAAAATAAAACCAGGTAAGAAGATAGAGAGTAACATGGGAGAGGTGTGGGTATTGTGTGGATAAAGTGGCCAAGGAATCCCTTTATTCCCAAATAAGTCCAAACATCTGTCAAACGGAGGAAATCTATTTAGAGGAAACCAGAAATTACTATTTTGGTGGGATTTCATGTTTGGCAGCATATTTAAACTTAGTAGGTCTTTTTTCTTTTTTTCCAGCTTTTTAAGGTATGGTTGACAAATAAAAATTCTATATATTTAAGGTGTACAACGTAATGTTTGATATATGTATACATTGTAAAATAATTACCAGCGTCAAGCTGATTAATATATCCATCACCTCGCATAGTTACCGTTTTGTGTGTGTGGTGAGATCACTTGAGATCTACTCTCTTAGCAAATGTCAAGTATACAATACGTTATTACTAACTATAGTCACTGTACTGTACATTAGATGCCCAGAATTTATGCATCGTATAAGTGAAAATTTGTACTCTTTGATCAATATCTCCCTTTCCCTCCCAACTCTCAGCCTCTGGTAACCACCATTCTATTCTCTAATTACTATTAGTTCAGCTTTTTCTTTAGATTCCACATATCAGTGAGATCATGTGATATTTGTCTTTGTCTGTTTGGCTTATTTCACTTAGCATACTGTCCCCCATTTTCATCCTTTTTGTCACAACTGGCAGGACTTACGTCATTTTTCAGGCTGAACAATATTCCATTGAGATATATATATACATATAGATAATAGATATATGGAGAGATTGAGATATATGTTATTTCCTTTGTCAATTCATCTGTCAATGGACACAAGTTATTTTCATATCATTACTGTGAGTAATGATGCAATGAACATGGGAGTGCAGATATCTCTTCAAGACACTGATTTTATTTCCTTTGGATATATACCCAGAAGTGGGGTTGCTGGATCATATGGTAGTTCTATTTTTAATTTTTTGTGAAACCTTCATATTGTTTTCCATACAGGCTGTACCAGTTTATATTCCCACTGATGATGCACAAAGCTTCCGTTTTCTCCACATCCTTGCCAACACAACCCTTTTTGATGATAGCCATTCTAATAGTGTGAGGTGGTATCTCATTGTGGTTTTGATTTGCATTTCCCTGATGATTAATGATGTGGAGCATTTTTTCATGTACCTGTTGGCCATTCGTATGTCATCTTTGGAAAAATGTCTATTCAAGTCCTTTGCCCATTTTTTAAGTTGGGTTATTTTTTTTTTTTTGCTATTGATTTATATGAGTTCTTTTTATATTAATTCCTTATTAGATAGATGTTTTACAAATATTTTCTTCCATTCCATAGTTGGCCTTTTCATTTTGTTGTTGGTTTCTTTTGCTGTAAAGAAGTTTTTTAGTTTGATGTAGTACCACTTGTTGATTTTTGCTTTTGTTGCTTGTGCTTTTCATGTCGCATTCAAAAAGTAATTTCCAATACCAATGTCAAGGAGATTATCCCTATGTTTTCTTCTAGGAGTTTTAGAGTTTTGGGTCTTACATGTAGGTGTTCAATCCATTTTTAGTTTTTTGTGTGTGTATGGTGTAAGATAATGGTCCTGTTTCATTCTTTTGCATGTAAATGTCCAGTTTTCCCAACATCATTTGTTGAAGAGACTATCCTTTCCCTATTGTGTATTCTTGGTACCTTTGCCAAAAATTGGTTTACCATATTTGCATGGGTTTATTTCTGGGCTCTCTATTCTGTACCATTGGTCTATGAATCTGTCTTTATGCCCCTACCATACTGTTTTGATTACTGTACCTTTGTAATATAGTTTGAAAGCAGGAAATGTGATGCCTCCAGCTTTGTTCTTCCACTCAGGATTACTTTGGCTATTTGAGGTCTTTTGTGACTCCACACAAATTTTAAGATTGTTTTTTCTATTTCTGTGAAAAATGCCATTGGAATTTAGATAGGAATTGCATTGAATCTGTAGATCACTTTGGGTAGAATAAATATATTTATTCTTCCAATTCATGAACACAGTATGTCTTTCCATTTATTTGTGTCTTTATAATTTTCTTTTATCACTATTTTATAATTTTTAATATACAGATCTTTCACCTCTTTAGTTAAGTTTATTCCTAAGTATTTTACTGTTTCTGTTGCTATTGTAGATGGACATATTTTCTTAATGTCTTTTTTGAATAGTTCACTGTTAGTGTATAGAAATACAACTGATTTTTGTATGTTAATATTGTATCCTACAACTTAACTAAACTTGTTTATTCTAAGAGTTTTTTGGTGGAATCTTTAGGATTTTCTATATATAAGACCATGTCATCTGCAAACAGAGATAATTTTACTTCTGCCTTTCTGATTTTGGATGCTTTTAACTCTTTTCTTGCCTAATAGCTCTGGCTGGACTTCTAATACTATGTTGAATAAAAGTGGTGAGAGTGGGAACACTTGTGTTGTTCCTGATCTTAGAGAAAAAGCTTTCAGTTTTTCACCATCGATTATGATGTTAGTTGTGGGCTTGTCATATATGATCTTTATTATATTGAACTACATTCTTTTTTGTGTATTTGAGGAAGATTGGCCCTGGGCTAACATCTGTTCCCAATCTTCCTCTGTTTGCTTGAGGAAGATTCTCCCTGAGCTAATATCTGTGCCAATCTTCTTCTATTTTATATGTGGGTCGCCACCACAGCATGACTTGATGAGTGGTGTGTAGGTCCGTACCTAGGGTCTGAACCTGCAAACTCTGGGCCGCTGAAGCAGAGTGCACGAACTTAACCACTACACCACTGGACCAGCCCTGAACTACATTCTTTTTTAACCAAATATGTTGAGAATTTTTATCATGAAAAGATGTTGAATTTTGTCAAATGCTTTTTCTGCATCTACTGAGATAATCATATGATTTTTATCCTTCACTTTGTTTCTGTGGTGTATTACATTGTTTGATTTTGCACACATTGAACAATTCTTGCATCCCAGGGATAAATCCCACTTGATCATGGTGTATGATCCTTTAATGTACTGTTGAATTTGGTTTGCTAGTGTTTTGTTGAGGCTTTTTGCATCTATGTTCATCAGAGATATTGGCCTGTAATTTTCTTTTCTTACAGTGTCCTTGTCTGGCTTTGGTATCAGGGTAATCCTGGCCTCATAAAATGAGTTTGGAAGGGTTCCCTCCTCTTCAATTTTTTGAAAGAGTTTGAGAAGGGTTGATATTAATTCTTCTTTAAATATTTGGTAGAATCCTTTAGTTAAGCCATCTGGGCCTGGACCTTTCTTTGTTGGGAGATTTTTGATTACTGTTTACATCTCCTCACTCATTCTGTTTCTTTTTTAAGAAAACCAGATTGGAAGTGAACCACAAACACTGGAAATAATGCATTGAAATTGAAAATAAATGAGGGACAAGATCAACTGATCTTATATTTCCAACACACAAATAGAATCCATTAGCTAAAAGTTATAAATATTTTATGTTATGAAATATTTTAGAATAGTGACTAAAAGAATGGGCTTTGCTCAAAGATATTTGGAGTCACATACTAGACCTACAACTTCCTAGTGGGGCAAATTTCTTCACTTTGCCATGTCTCAGTTTCATTATCTATAAAATAAGTATTATAGTAATAGTGACTATTTTGCAGGCTGGTTTTCAGCTTTAAATGTGCATCAGAAAGCCTGATATTACTCTTTTTATTGAAAAAGTTAGGAATTTATAATGATGTTTTACCACTTCGGTTCTCCTATTCATTTTCCATAACCTAAGTAGTCACAGGACGTAAATACTTTTCAAGATACTATGCAAATGAATTATATGTAAATCTTCATGTTTTCTTAGTATACGTTTCATTTTGCATCCACTCACTGAACACAATATGCAGCCTTCATCCACTTCTTTTTTCCTAGTTAGGAGAATGTTGAAATAGGTAAGATAAATTTTTTCTGTCATAGATTTTAAAAGCCAATAAAGTGGAGGAGAAAAATTACATTGTTGTTGTGTTGTGTTGTATTGTTGGCATGTTGAAGCAACAGAACTTAATTAAAAGCACTAAAGTACAGTGTTCAAATTGTCCTGGGAAAATGTCATTATTAGAACCTAGTCATCAGAGTCTTGAAAAAGAATGTCAGTCTTAGAAAACAAGATTTATAATTTTCATCTATTATATGGCAAGGAGTTTCACTTATTTCAAAATTCCAATATTTCAATAGGGGTGATACCTATTTTCAAAGAGAGTTTCAATCATGATAATATAAGCACGGTATAGGGATTAATTAATATGACAAATTGGAGAAACTTTCAAAGATGCATCTAGGTTCTTTATTCATGTTTTAGTAAACAAAATAACAGGAAGAATTGTTTACTCTAATGCTAACAGACTTTATTTAATCATGTTTTGTAAAACGATAAGAATAACAAATATTTTTCTTTGTAGGTAAATATATTAAAAACTAATAATGAAAAGAAAGATAAAAATTATATATTGTAATTTGTCAGATGTCATACCTCAAAAATGACAGGAACTCATTCTTCATAGTATTTAACCTTTAAGTTTTGAAAATGATTTTTATATTTTTAATTTATTTAAAAATTTTCATTAAGGTTTTGAATGCAGAAAGAAATATTTCCACATGTTAATTCAGCACAAATTATTACAGAAAAATGTAGTAATCTTTTAGCTGTATTTTTGGATATTTGTCTCCATTTCTCTAAAAAACATGTTATTTTTACTTGGTTTCCCAGACTTGAATATTGATTAACATCCCAGAAAGGAAAGTAAAGATTTAGTTTTCTTTTCTCCCCTTCTATATATATTCAGACTTCTTGTCACTCTATCCTCCCAATGTAGTTATATCATAGTGTAAGTTAGTGAAATCTTCAGTGTTTACTTTAGCATAATTATGTAAACATTATTCGTAACTGAACTACATAATGTGATTCCTTCTTTTTTCTGTTTCTTGCAAAATATTTTTCCCTGAAGCTAATAATTGCCTTGTAGCATGCTTACTTATTTTTTCATGTACTTGTCACTAATTGAGCTTCTTTCCCAAAGTATCTAAATCTGCCCTTAATGTATTCAAACACATCAAGTACTTGTTAAGTTCCAAATTGGACTGCTTACTTTCCATGCTTAGTGCATGTGAGTCATTCTGGGATACCTTTGTCCCTGAGATCCCTGTTTCTCGCATTCTATTTCCTACTCTATTCTGATTTGCACTCTTCATTTTTTTTTTGGTTTTAAAATTTTATTTATTTATTATTTTTTTTGAAGATGATGATTAGCCCTGAGCTAACATCCACTGCCAATCCTCCTTTTTTTGCTGAGGGATTGGCCCTGAGCTAACATCTGTGCCCATTTTCCTCTACTTTATATGTGAGTCGCCCACCACAGCATGGCTTGATAAGTGGTGCACAAGTCCACACCCAGGATCCAAATGGGCGAACCCTGAGCCCCCAAAGTGGAGCTGGCAAACTTAACTGCTACTCCACCAGGCCAGACCCTGCACTCTTCATTTTGAAACAATGCATATTTCAGTAGCTAAGTGAGAAAGGGATGCTAGGAGATAAAATTTCAAGATCTTGCATACCTGAAAAAGTTTTTATTTAATTGATAGCTTGGCTGAGTATAGAATTATAGGTTGGATATCATGTTCCCCAGAAAAGTTTGAAGGCATTGCTTCTTTGCCTTCTAGCTTCTTGTGTTACTGTTAAAAAGCCAGAAATAATCTGATTTCTGATCCTTTGTATGTGACCTGGTTATTTCTCTCCCCTCTAGAAGCTGGTGTATTTTCACTTTGTCCCAGTGTTCTTAAATTCTATGGTAATGTTCCTTTGGTGAGGGCCTGCTTTAATCTATTGTGCTGGGTAGTTGGTGAATCCTTTCAATCTGTAACTCCATCTGGAAAGTTCTCCTGAATTTTATTTTTTGATGATTTTCTCTCCTTTATTTTCTCTCTCCTCTCTTCCTGGAACTCTATTGCTGTTAGTCATGTTGAATGTGGGAACTCTTGGTTTGATCCTCTACTTTTCTTATTGTTTTCTCTCATTTTTCATTTCTGTCTTTTGCTTTACATTTGGGAAATTTTTTCTCAATTTTATCTTCAAAATTTTTAATCTAACTTTTAATTTCATATTCATTCCCCAGAGATGACCCATCCATTCTCCTGCCTGGAGCATCAAATCTCCTGTCTGGTTGCTGACATTCTGGAGCTGATGGTGGGGAGAAGATTAGTGGTCTCAACATTCAGTAAGTGAATGTTCCTTTAATTCCCCTATTTCTTGTGTGCTACCTATACCTCCCACTGTGCCTGGTGTTCTTTTTGCAGCCCCACAAGTTCTATCTCCACCCTTCTCTACCGTGTTCTGTGCTTAGGAGTCTGACCTCTAAGGACGTTATCAATCAGGATTGGGTTTGGCCGGTGGGAGGGAAGTGAATATATTCTTGTATTAAAAAGAACAGGTGGCTCTTCTGTACAACCACTGGTGTTCCTGGTTTCTAGGTAATGGATCTCTCCCCTCCCCTCTCCCTTTCAGCCCTGCTGCTTGTAGCCATCTCCTGCTCTTGCTAGCCCTAGGTACTTCCCCATAACATGGATGTTAGTTTCCCTTTGTTGAATCAAACAACACAGAAATACTTAGAGTCATGCATAAAGTAAAAATGCAGATATATGCTGCATTAAAATAATGATATATATGAATGTAGAACTTGTAAAGTATTTGTTAGCAGACATTGGGGATTATTATTCATAAAGAAGGATTTATTTCTTTATGTAAATTCATCACAAAAAATAACTTAAGTCCATTTAAAATAAGATTTCTCTCATTGAAATTTAGTTTATGCACAACTTTATGCAGTATATCAACTGATTAAGGCAAGGAGGAAACTGAGATCAAAGAGGATTAGGACAATGGGAAAATTAAATGGAAAATCTTCAAATTGAGTATGAGGGTCGACAGATTTTGAATACTGCCGTGGAAGAGTCTGTGCTATCTAATGACTGTAGTTCTATCACTTTGGTTTAAAAATTACACTCTTGAATTCTTAGCCAAAATAAGTGATTTTAGTTGCATGGAGAATGGATTAATGAGAATGTGGTTTTATAACTCTAGGGCATGGCTAAAATCTAATATGGTGAGCACTGGAAAAAGCACAGCTTCTTTTATTTTTAAGGCTCTTGAGTTTGTCATTACTGATTAAGGGCTGTCTGGATTGGCTCTCCTGGTCAGTCAAATTATCCCAAGAGCTATCTCATTACTAGGAAATACTCACAAGAGATGAGAATCTGTTTTATTTTATGCATTATGGGCTTTTCAGCTTTGCTTTTGGGTGGGGCTATTGGACTCTACAGTACATCACTAGCAGACGATGCCTTCAGTAACATATCTCAGAAGCCCCATGTGAATTGAGTCATAGAAAAAGTAATTTTTAAAGGAAAAAGTGTAGCTTAAACATAATTTATCTTGTCTGCCAAGGACATTATCATTTCTTAATCATTTGCGTGAGCCACATGTGTATAGTGATTAAGTTCAGACTAACTAAAAGGTTCAATCTGTTTCAAGCCAGTTAGTTAAAGTAACTATTCTCTTAAGTAAAAGGTCTTAATAGGTAGGAAACTCTCCATAACTACTAGTATAGGAGGAAAGACAGTGGCAGTTTATCTTGGAAACTTCATTGTGGTAAATTTTCTTATTCACAATGTCTACTAGAATCTTGTTACCCAAGATGTGGTCTGCACACTAGCAGCTTGGACATCACATGAGAAATTGTTAGAAATGCAGACTCTCAGGACCCGTCCCAGACCTACTGAATCGGAATCTGTGTGTGAACAAAACCCTCAGAGGATTCCTATGCATGTTAAAATTTGAGAAGCATGAGACTAAAGCATAGTTTGATGATCATTGAAACTGCTGATACACTCTCAACTGGCTCAGGAGGATCATATTTTCCAATGGTAGCAGTGCCTTCAAAAGAGGCATCCCATACATAGCACAGAATATTTATTTTGCATTTAATCCAAGGATTACATGGTGAATTTTCAACTAAAATGTTAAGGAAGATGCACTAAGAAGGGATTATATGATATCATGGTAGGTGTTACAATTTTGAAAATGTATAATTAAGGTTTTTATAGGAACAGCTTTCTAAATGAGAGAAATTCCTCCCTCTCTGATCTTCCCTCACATCAATGTTCTATTTGTAATACTGAATTTCTTCTTTAAGTAAGGCTCAAGCTCTTCCCTTCTCTAGAAGGCACAGGACATCACTTTTAGGGGCTGACAGATTCCAATACACCACTTCTTCTTTCACATATCTCTAACATGAAGTGTTTGGAATAATTAATCTAATTTACATTGCACTTACAAACAACTGATAACACCCCCTAAACATTCTGTAGAAAGGTTAATTGGGGATTTTTGGAAAGAATAGTTTTTTGTTACTTTGTTTCTCCTTTATTTGAAATCCCCGAACACCTAAAATATGCTAGAGTAATGTAGCTCTGTAAGGGGCAAAGTCCCCTCTATAGCCTGGGCCTCCTATACTTCCTTGTTTGCTTCAATAAACATGTACTGGTTATCTACCGTGTACCATGAATGAGAATAGAAAGACTAACTCTCTACCCTAGAGTTACTCACAATATCATGGGGAAGAAGGTCAAGGACACCATAGCAATGTCATATTATAAATGCTATAATAGTGTTGGCAACACATGATGGAAAATAGAGAAAGAAGGGGCTAATTCAGTCTTGGGAATCAGAGACTGATTCATAAAAGAGGTGACTGCTTTTGGCATCTTTTTAGTGTATGATTTATGATACAAATATGCACAAATGTTGGCTTGTGCTTTCAGAGAAGGTGGTTGAATGAGTCTAAGTAGAGCCAAGCCTAATACTGGCAGGTTTGATTAGACTGAACCCTGTCCAAAATATAACTTGATGGACAGAATTAGAATGAAATGACCTCTACTAACATAGTAAAACAAAAGTAAATGGTCTCCTGAATGAATCTGAATGATTAGCATTAAAATATTCACCCTGCGCCATGAAAAGTTGTAGTATTTGCTGCAGTGGAGATAGCGAGGAATTAGTGGGTTAATCATAATGATAACAGCTAACATCTGCAGTTTACAAAGTGCCTTCATAGTCATTATCTCACTTAATTTTCACAACAACCCCATGAGGTAGGTATTGTTTGCATTTCCTAGCTGAAAAAACTTAACCAAAGTGGTGGAACCTCGGTAAGAAACCAGGTCTTTATGACTCCAAGATTAATATCCTTTCTTCTTTAAATGGAACTTTGAAACCTCAATAGAAGTCACTCTTCATTCTAGATATTATAAAGAAACCTCTCCCCTGACCAGGCGGAGATTCATTGGCAAGGTTTTCTGAAAGGCTGGCATTGAAAATTGGGCTTTTCCTCTAAAACAAACTGCTATTTCCCCTGCCAAACCAGCACAATATGGTGATTAAAAGTGGGGGACAAAGGCAGGCTGGAATTGAAAATTACTCCCAAAGTTTTAACTTGAGCATGGGTGAAAGGTGGAGCCTTTAAGGGAGAAGAAGAATACACATAGGATTGGGTTTGGGGTGCAGACAAAGCCGCAATACTGTGAAATTTGGAATTTGGGCCAATTTAGGTAGTGTCTGTCATCAGTAAATTATTGGGCATAGCACCAGCCGTCTTAACTAAGTTGCTCTCCTGGAGCTGAAAGTCTTGGGTTATGGTTGAGCACTGTCCATCCCAGCTGGAGGAAGACCTGACCAGTAGTGCCTGGAACATAAACACAGTTGGAGGGACTGGCAAGGGTTGAGGAAGATGTCAGCTTTTCAGCCAATACTCTAATCAATGCAAGGTGTTTGACAGGCAAATCAGAAAACCAAGGCAGAGACCCAGTCAAATGGCCTGGGCTAACCTGGCAAAGTCAGATACAAATCTTCAGGTCAATGCCATGTAGGAATCCTATTTTTTAGGCAGGATCCAGGGCAAAGTATGTGTTCCAAGTGGAAAGTTCCTTTCAGATATGTCAGACTTATGATAAAATGATTTGCTTTAAATGCTTTTGATGTTAGGCAAGAGTTTTTAAAACACTCTGGTGTTATTTAGGACTGGCTCAATAATCATCAGGTCTAAGTCTACCGGTTTGGGCAAGGCTGGGGAAAGTGTAATCTGTTCCATCTGATGTGAATGGATTATAACACGTGTTAAAACAAATATAATTTATATCATATATTGGCTCACTAGAAATATAGCCCAGACGCAAAAATCAAATTCATCAGATTTAATATAAAATTCTGTGATGGTATTTATGCTAGACAGCATAATGATCCCTTAAAGATGTCCATGGTCATAATCTCCAGAATCTGTGAGTATATTACCTTAGATGGCAAAAGGGACTTTAAAGATGTGATTAAGGTTAAGGACCTTGGGATAAGAAGACTATCCTGGATGATCCAGGTAAGCCTAATATAATCACAGGCGTCCTTAAAATCAGAGAATCTTCCTTGACTATAGTCAGAGAGAAAGATGTCAGCAGGAGAAGGACTCAATGACCCATTGCTAGTTCTGAGATGTAGGGATCTGTGTTTAAGGAACTGAATTCTGTCAAGAACCTTGATGAGCTAGGAGACAAGATCTTCCAGAAAGGAACACAACTTGCCAGTGCCTTCGTTTTAGCCTGATGAGAATTGTGTTGGACTTCTGACCCAGAGAACATTAAGATAATAAATTTGTGTTGTTTTAAGCCATTGTATTTGTGCTAATTTGTAATGGCAGCAATAAAAAACTAATAGTCTTGCTGTATGATTTGGGGATTTGTAGATTTTAAAACCCTCATAAGCCAGAATTTTTATTTGTTTTGTTCACTGATATATATATATATAACAGTGCCTGGTAAATAGTAGGCACTCAGTAAACATTAGTTAAATTCATTTATTTAGTGGTTATTTCAACAAATACTTATTGAGTGGCCTATAGATACATGGCTCTGTACTAGATGTTGCATCAGGATGTAAAGACATAGAAAATATTTTTTCGTAAAATCTGAGTCAAGAAGTTTGGATCAGTCTTGGGTAATAACATGGGTCAGAAAACTATAGGCTGCAGGCCAAATCTGGCCCACTGTCTATTTTTGTAAATAAACTTTTATTGGAACACAGCCCACGCTCATTAGTATACATATTGTCTATGGCTGCTTTTGTGCTACAACTGTAGAGTTGAGTAGTTGCAAGAAGGACCATATGACCCGCAAAACCAAAAATGTTTTCTATCTGGCCTTTTATAGAAAAGGCCATGAGTTAGAACCCTGTCTTTCCAACTTGCTGTGTCCTTTTGGCAAAGTATATAACCTCTTCAAGATTCTCTTTCCTCTTCTGTAAAATTGAGATTGTAGTACTTTTCTCGTAAGGTGGTTGTGAGACTTAAATGTTGAGTGAGAAGTAAGTGATGGCTTCCAGTGCTCAGTATAACAGGAAGAATTCAATAATTGGTGGTGGTTATGATTTTTTGATTGATCCTTACTACTGCTTCTTCTGCTGGTATCACCATCACTACCACAATCAAGTTGAAGAAGAAAGGTGCTCTGGAAAAGGATATATGCCACAGTAACTAATTAAAAGTCAGACCCACGTTACTACTTGGAATTTATTATGGTTCAGTATCTACTAATTAGCTGATAACTTTGCAGCTGGTTTTATCTGTCATTCCATTCTGATGAACAGTAGGGTAGTGCTTTACTTTCTCAGTCTGAGCTAATTTTTAATTTCTCATTAGTCTTTAAGACACTTTATAAATGTTGTTATATCATTTTACATGAGTTTTTCATCAAATTTACTGCTGACCCTTGAAGTTTCTGTGTGTGGGTTTGTGCCTAGACTTGTGTTGTTAAGTGTAGTAGATTGTATTTTCAAAGATGGCCTCGACTATATCTCCCATATCATAAACTCTTTTGCAGTATGATCTTGCCACTCTCCCTTCAAAAGGTAGAGCCTGTTTTCCCTTCCTTTGAGTCTGATCTGTCCCTGTGACCTGTTTGGAATCAAGTGATACTGTGTAACATCCAAGGATGACCCTTAAGAGATCTACAGCTTCCTCATTCACTTTTTGGAGTGGTCCTTCTTAGAACTCTTATGCTATGTTGTGAAGAAGCTTAAGTAGCTATGTGGAGAATCCTATCTGGAGTAGAACTAAATGCTCCAGCTGAAAACTCTGGCTCAGCAACCTTCTGGCAGCCAGCCATGTGAGTGTAAGCATTTTGAACTTTCCAGATATCCTTCTGTCTCAGCCAACATCGTGTGAAGCAGAAGAAATGCCTGGTCAATTCACAGACTCATGGAAGATAATAAATTGTTTTTGTAAGCCGCTAAATGTTGGGATGCTGGCTACATACCAATAGACAACTAAAATACTAAGTTCATGTGACAGTTTTTTCTTCAGGATCTCTAACTGCCCATGGTTTTGTAATTTCAGATGAGGACTAGCAATACAGGTATTATGTCACCATTTGGAATGATCTTTGAAAGTTTCAAGATCTCTTTGAAGAGAAGTAAAGACTGAAGAGAGGTGAGGAGCAATAAGCAGGTTGCCAATACTGGAAGAGACATCATTTAGAAAATAGTCTGAATAAAAGTAAAATTTCATTCTCCTGATGTTAAAGTCTCCATAATTTAACAGTGTACTGCCTTTCAGCTTGGCATCCTCACAACTCACCTTTTGCTTTCTTACTACCATTCCTTCGCCTTGTGGTTTCCTCTGCTTAAAATGCCTTTCTCCTCTTGAATTACTTGATAAATATCCATTATTGTTGGAAGGCCAGCTCAATTGCTACTTTCCCTGGAAAGACATCACTGATTCTCTCAGCCAAAAATTCTGTATATGCCTGAATAGGAGATAATATCAAAATTAGTGGATAGAATAAAAAATGTTGGCTAACTCGAATAAATAAACTGTAGTGATGTAAATTGGTCGAATGTCTAGTGATAATATCAAATGTATTAATGGAGTTACATAGGCATATTTAAAATCACATTACATAAAATATCAATTATTTTAGAAATAGTCCTTTGTTTTAGTCTCGCATTTTTGAAACAATTTCTTTAAATTCGGCACCTACATCTTCAGCATCATTGTCTTCATGATCACTGAAGTCATTCCTATTGGTCCTCTAACATAGTTTTCCAGGAGATACCATCTTCTTTTCCAACTACATTCAAGACATCCCACTTCCTGTGATGTTGCTACTGGAGACATAACCCAAGCTGCAAAAATTCATTTCTATGTAATTAGAACAGTGTTTTATTTCTTTATTTTCTATTCTTTCCTTTAGGCGTATATTAGTGATTTCCACAAATTAATCATGTATCATCATTTGCACATGTAAGGTCACATGCCCCTGGAATAATTACTGAATCTAGGTAAAATGTATTTGCCTCTTTAAGAAACCATTTTAGCTGAAATTCATTGGCATTTATCTAAAATTGGTATTTTCAACCGTGGCTTCACCCTAGAATCACCAGAAAAACATTAAAAACTACAAGCAGGGCACCCTGGTGGACCCTTCCCCAATATTATAATTTATCTGGGATGTGACTCCAGAATTTTAGTTTTTGAAATGTCCCCAAATGATTCTAATATGTAACCATAGTTGAGAACTACTGATGTAAAACAACATTGGTAGATCAGTGATTCTCAAAATGAGGTCCTCAGACCAGCAGCAACAGCATCACTTGGGTATTTGTTAGAAATGAAAATTCTTGGGCTCCATCCCAGACCTACTGAATCAGAAACTCTAGGGGAGAGACTCAGCCATCTGGGCTTTAATAAGCCCTCCAGGTGATTCTGATGTACGCTAAAATTGGAAGCCCATTGATTTAGGCTAATGTCTTTCTCTAATAGTAATTTGTTCAAATTAAATCAATTGATAGAACAATAAGTAGTATGACAAATTTGTAAGGAATCTAATATAAGAGAGAGGTAATTTGGGGAAAACATGGCTTGCCTCATATGCAAGTATATATATGCAAATATAGTAACCTCTTCTATAGTACTTGAACTCCTATTGTGCTTTAACTATACATCTTTTAAGGTTGGCCAAATCATTCTTCTTTGAGTGATGGCCATCTCTGTGTATCTTCAAAGGGCAAGCAAGTGCTCTCTGCCCAGAGGTACTCACTAACTCTAGGGCCGTATGAATAGATGCATATACCATACAGGTATTTTGGCCCTAAAATCCCATATCTTTCATTTTTAAAAATAGAAGTTAGGATGGTGCCATTCATCAAGACATCTTAAGGCCCAAGTAGAGGCAAGTGAGATCCCCTAAGCACAAACCTTCTTTTTAGTGGTAATTTTAGAATTCAACCGCACATGGCTTCTTCAGTTGTACAGGTAAAAATACCATGTTTTAATGTTACCTCAAGGCCTTAATTTAGGAATGGTAAACCTTTGGTTTCCACGCTGGAGAAGGAAGCAGTAATAACTTTAAAATGCCCTTGAGTTTCCCTCTGCTCATTTATCTCCCAGATCTATACTTCATGCTTTCTTTCAGTGATATCCTTTTTCTTCTAATAATTGACATCAGAGATTAATAAATTCTTGAAATTGTAGAAAAAAATGAAAATTTGTCTCTTTGAGAACAGGGGCAAATAATTTTTTTAAGAGAAAGGAATGAAAAGATGCAGTTATTGTTTTAAAGCCAGCAGCAGATTGTGCTGGAAATAAAGGAGAATGTGTGTGATACTTTATGGAATTGAAAGTTTTGTCTTTGCTGTCCTTGCACACGTAGAGAGCCTATTCATTTGTCCTTTCAACACCACTAGCATTTTTATAAACATGAAAAACACAACTGAAAGGCCTCAAACCCTTAATTGCTGTTGAAACAAGCTATAGGAAAAATACAAAACCGATGATGTATACGCTGAACATCCATTGCTCTATAACATTATTGGAAGAGAATAAACACCTTGAGATGGCATGGATTTTGATCAAGTCTTTCTTTGGGGAGTGCATGCAGGAGAAATCCCATGAGTTTGCATGAAATGTGAATTGGATTTCTTGGAAAGGATAACAGGAATCTAGAAGGTAGTTCTCTGCTATGTATCACATAACAGACTTGCTTGCTCAACACCACCCCAATCTGCTTCTAGTTGCCTTCCAGTGCCCCAAAGATTAGAATGTTAAAGACTACATTACCTAGATTCCCTTGAAGCTGGTGTTTGTCACCTTATCTAGCTTCTGCCAAAGGGATATATGCACACTAGAGATCAGGAAGGCAGAAGCAAGCACCATATGGCATGGCCCAACAGTTCTCTTGACAGGCATGGTCATGAAATCATTTAGTTTTTCTCAGGTGTGAGTAGAGAGGTTGCAGTGTCCAGTCCTAGCTTGATTGGCATCAAGTAGAGGGAAGTGGCAAAAACAACATCTGAGGTTTTTCCTGGGACACTCCAGTGATGTGATTGGAATTCCTCTTGGCTGCATGGTGCTAGCTTTTTGTATCATCCCAAGTGATTTGCTTGATTCCTTCCCAAACTACTTAAAACCTCTGGCTTCTACGTAGGTTAGAAGGAAAATTTAGCACTCAGGACAACTTTGAGATTCTAAGAAGGGAAGGGACATTGTGAATATGAATATAAATATTTTGAAAAGAATAGAGTGCGTTTTCCATATGCTTCTCTACATCACCCTAAACTCCCACACACCCTTATCCTTCTGCACTTCTCTATATATCCATTGCCAGTGCTTGTGTCTTGTGTCCACATGATATTTGGAGTCCCATAAGCTGAGCTGGCATCCGGCCTCCACCTCTTATCGCCTATGTGACCTTTGGCATTCCTCTCCGAGCCCACATTGTAAAACATACCTTCCCTATTTGTATCTACATACTATCATGCTGTTTCTATTAAATGAATCTGTTACAATAGATAGAAATCTTAATATATTTGAGTTGCCCTACTTTGCGTCAAAACAAAGCTAACTCAACTATGTCACACATGTGCATGTGTACACACATACACACACCTGACTACGTCAGGTTCTTTGGTTCTCTGGTGTAAATCATGTTTGGAATCTGCACCTCACAAGCACTTGTAAGTAGGGCTGACCCCAGTCCCTTTATGATCTCCTTTGGTCATTTCAGGAGGGGCCAGTGTCACTTAGAGCGTTTATGTTTACCATATAAGCTGTTAAAAAGGGGCCTATGAAGGAATGCTGAGAACACCAGTGGAAAAGAAGACCAAGGAATCTGATGGAGCCAGGAAATTTGTTTGTGTGTGTGTATGAGTGTATGTTTATGTCTGTGTAAGCACGTATATGTGAGAAATGGTTGAGTCTGTTTTGATTTGATAGCATATCCAGGAAACTCAAATAAATTAATATTCTCATTTGTTTTAACCGATTCCTTGTATATTAATTATATATGAGTATGAATGGGAGAAGTGTGGTGTTCTACATCAAAAAAGGAGAAGAAACATCTTTTTAATAAAAGGATAATTGTTTATTCCAAAAATGTTTTCAAAAAGGAAAAGAAAGGTTTTATCTTATAGCCAGTGATTTTTAAAGCAGAGTTGACACGTAACTGAGAAGGGAGAGGGATCCACAATGTACTGCTGGAGAGGCAGCCATCTACAGAAACTATTGTGACTACAAAGAAAGATCTCTCATTAATCTAGATTTTTGAAAAGCATTGCCAAAAGAAAGATGGATTACAAAAGAAACTGTAATCAGAATTACTCAATTCTTATGTTAGATTTTTTTATTTTGTGGAGAATGTTACTAAAAGCATAGCAAATAGAATGAAAATGGTCGAGAGAAGTAAATAAAAAGATATCTAAGAAATAAGGCATGGCTAGCTGCTTTAAATGAATCTGTCCTCAGAACTAGATGAATTACCTACAAGGATACAGGAAAATGTGTTTGCATGTGATAAAAAAAACAAAACATTTTTAAGAATTTTAGGGAAAAAATGTCTAAAACTCTCCAGTCACAGAATACATATGCTACCAATGACTACAGTACTAATTCTTGCTTGTCGAAATTAGAAAATAGATTGTTACTTGATTGCAATTGAGCAGTTAGCAACGAAAACAATGATTACTAGGAGATAGCATAGGTTCGCTAAGAATAAGTCATGCCAAAATGATCTTGTTTCACATTTTAGTTTGAATTGTAGATGGAAAATAAGAGAAAATTCCATAGACATAATGCATTTTAATTCAATTAATATATTTCACAAAAATATTTTATGGAATCTATGTAGAGAAAGAAATGGAAAAATGTAGGCTAGATGATATTCAGTCTAATGGATTTACGGTTTGCCAAACAATTTCAGCTCCTTCCCCCACCTCATGTATAGTCTTTCTTTCAAAACAAATAAAATGTATAATATTTCTGCCCTTGGTCTTGTCCTACTCAACATTTTAATGTTATGTATAATGACATAGAAGGCATACTTATCAAATTTGCAGATGACATAAAGCTTGGAGCAATAGCTAATACACTGAGTAACTGAATCTTAATTCAAAACAATCTTGACAGGCTGGAACTCTGGCCAAAGCTAACAAGATGAAATTTAATAGTTATAAATGTTAAGTCCTGTATTTAGGTTAAAAAAAATGAACTGTACAAATGCTGGATGAGAAGAAATTTGGCTTAGAAGCCATTTCTACAAGAAAAAAGTACCAGTTCTTTTTTCTGCCTATAAACTCACTATGAGCCTCCAACTTCCATTGGTAGAAGCTTGTTCATTGAAAAAATATTTGTTACATCCTCATTATGTGCCAACTACATTCATTATCTTATTTAATTCTTATAGCATCTCTCCAAGGCAGTTATATTTATCCATACATTACAGATAAGAGGACTAATGAATTTGTCCATCTATATGCTGCTATTAAATGCTAGAACTGCAATTCAAATTTAAGTCTCCTATCTCTAGATTCAGTATTCGAGTATAGCTTTGCTATTCAATGTATGGCCCATGATCAGCAGCTTGTTAAAAATGTAGAATCTCAGGTTTCACCCCAGACCTACTGAATCAGAATTTACATTTTAACTAGATCCTGAGGGGACATGTCTGCACAGTAAATTTTGAGAAAGACTGCACTGCATTACACCTGCCTCAGGTTACTGTTTTAGAGACAAGATGGTAACATCATTTTGGGAGACTGGTTGGTTGACCAGTGGCTTAAGCAGGCTGCATGGGATGGCATCATTTTTTTAATCCTGTATGTCAGTAACCGTGTCTGCACTGGTTTAATAACACCTGAAAACTTTTACTTATTTCTGTATGCCAAATTTTAAGTGGAGTATTAATAAACTGGCAGATCCAAAAGACATAATTAAATGATGAGAGATGTTGAAAACAGGTCCTAAGAAGAATGGAAGAAATCATGAATGTATAACTTTGAGAGAAGTCTCAAATAAGGTAGGATAAATTTCTTCAAGTATTTGAGGATGTCACTAGGAAAAAGGACTCTTAAAATTTGATTAATCTTTTCCATCTTTTTTCTCATTTATCAAACACTTATTGAACACCTACTTGTGTATGTCATTGAAATGTACATATCATTAAAATACTAAGTAGGATAAGACCAAGGGCAAATATATTCTACCTTTTACTTGTTTTGAGAGGAAAGACTATGCTTGGGATTGGGTAAGGAATTAAGTATTAAGATTACTGTTATGAATAAGAAAGACAAGGTGGATGTTCTAAAGGAGGTAACAACCCCGTAGTTATACAGTTCATTACGTGTACAGGTAATACATATAAATAAACACATGTAAATACTATTTCTGAAAATGCTAAATGCTTTCCAGGTAATAGAGAGACATGGAGGGAGCTAGTTTATTTTGAAGGGTCAGGTGGTCAGGAAAGGCATCTCTGAGGAAATGATGTTTGAGATAAATCTGAGCAAGGTTGGCATGGTTTAAGTCAGTCCTAAATGGGGCAACACGAAGATGAAAGGGCCAGATGTCCCAGGTAGATTTGGATTCATGGGCTTTGGAGGACCTTCCTACCAATGACAACATCTAGCAATGAAACGGATAGTGAAACCCCTGTCACATAATACGTTCCATTGGAGGTTAGATGACTTATCAGAGAAGATTCGCAGAATTCACAAGTAAGAGATTGGAGGGGGATGTTCTCCAAGTCTTGTCCATCCTAAAAATCGGCCATGATTGACTATTATTTTATAGGTTTCTAGAAAAATAGTTTTGTTCCTTATCATTATAGCTCTTTCTGTAAAGGAAAACAAAATTGCTATTCAAAAATGCCTATATTATTAATGTCTTTCCCTCTCCCCCATATCTTCCTTTCTCCTCTCTTATTCCCCATTTCCCCTTACCCCTTTTCATAATTGCATGCACAAATCAATCTCATGGGAAATTATGGCTATAATTAAAACACTACATTAGCTTAATTACAAATAAATAGCCCCTCTGCAGTTATCTCAAGATTGAATGTATGTGATGATGGCTAGAGTACCTTATTTCTCCTCTGTGCCACTCCTAGCTATGGTGGCAGACTGAAACAGTAACTGATTGGTTACCATGGTTTCCAATGGAGTCAATGTAGCATGTAATTATTGCATACAGCTATCATTACTAAGTTCTGTATGCCATTTTGATATAATTCAATAAATAATTTGAGTCATAACTCTAGAAGGAGGGTACAACTGCTTATAGGGTAACATTTTAAGGAAAATTACATAAAATATTTTTTTTCCATACAGCTTGCCTATCAGGGGCACTGATGAGTAAAATTTGGTAGTTGGTTCTAATCGCTTTTATCTTATCACAAGAAAAATTGATAAAAAGAGGTTCAGGTCTGCCTTGACAGGCAAAGTAATGTTGATTCAGGTACTAAATGAAGCAAAACCGTTCATTTGGTTTTTAGCATGGTATTTAGTGAATCTTATTTCCTTGGGTTTGTACATCTTTAACAATGAAATAATAACGTATGCTTTCTGAAACATAGAGAAGAGAGAGAGACTTTTAAACCAATCTACCATCTCCTCCCTCCCTACAGATTCTGGAGCAAGTTTCCCCAATTTGTCATGGAGTGCTAACTAATTAAGGAGTTGTCACTTTCCTGGCCTTCTCTCAGTGCTGTGCACACTACAGGATATAAATGTGGATGTGAGGGTAATCCTTCATTATATATTCAAGGGAACTGCCAAGTGTTTCCATTTGTATTGTTATCATTTGAAGATAAATCATTTCAATTTATTTTAATAAAAGGCAAGCAGACATATATCTGTGTTAAGCTTCTTCATGCCATTGATAACCCCCACTTTTAATCGATTTTCCTAATCACTTGCTTTCTGTATTACTGTGTGAGAAAGCCAAATTCTTAACTAAGTCACAAATTGGTACCAGTACATGGAAACAGAAAGACTGATGCAAAATTGTTCTTAATCTTTTTATGAACTATATATCCTTCTGTTACTTTTTAAAATTCATCAGGAATAATCTGGAATACTTATAGGAATCTACTCATTGACCTCCCTATCTCATATATTCTTTTCCTTGTTTTTCTCAAACATATGCATGGCTTGCATGATACCAAATGCTCTTTATTACTCAAGATGAGGTGGAGTGGGTACAGACAAGTACAAGAAAAGGGTATTATACACAGTTCCTTCTCTCAAGAAGTGTATGGTCTACCCAAGGGAGATGAGAAGCACACACAATATAGGCAACATAGTAGTAAGAATGCAGACACTGTAGTATATCTGAACTGGGTTTAACACCTTCTCCTAATTTACCTGCTGTGCTAATTCGCCAGTCTGGGCCTTTGTTATCTTATACGTCAAATGGGGATACTCAAAGCTGGCTAAGAGGGTGCATGCAAGGATACAATCTGATAAAATATGTAAAGTTTGTAAATACTGTTCTTGGCGTATAGAATATGGTATTCAATAGAAATCAAACCAAAAATAATGATGAAGATTACATATTTTACATAACTGCATGATACTGAGCATCATGCAGTTGGGTAGGAGAAGAGATTGGAGTGATTGGGGAAGACTTCATGGATGAAGTAGGATTTAAATTTAGACTTGAAGGGATAGGTATGCTTTAAAGGTGTGGAAGCGAGGGGAGTGTTTCAAGGAAATGTTTCACTGTTTCAGCCAGATATGTAGGTAGCTTTATAATTGATTTTTTCCTATCAATTTGACCTTCTTTAAGCTTCAATTATGTTATCTTTGAACTGTATTTAATTTTTTTTTTAAAGATTGGCACCTGACCTAAGAACTGTGGCCAATCTTTTTTTTTTCTTTTTCTCCCCAAATCCCCCCAGTACATAGTTGTATGTTTTAGTTGTGGGTCCTTCTAGTTGTGGCATGTGGGACGCCGCCTCAGCGTGGCCTGATAAGTGGGGCCACGTCCGCACCCAGGATCTGAACCTGCGAAACCCTGGGCCGCCAAAGTGGAGCACGTGAACTTAACCACTCGGCTATAGGGCCAGCCCCTGAACTGTGTTTAATTTTTAAACTGCGTTTGCATTTTCGCAGGATCATGTTAAGATTTTGTTTGTTATGTTGCTTTCTTGTTATTTTAAGAATTAGTGGACATATTCTCTATTTCCCACCAACTATCGAATGAAAATAACCTATGGCACTACTCACAAGACTGCCAAGACAGCAATACACAAAGAGTCAAATGTAAGCAAAATTTGGAAAGTGGAAGTCTTTTCCAGCAGTTTTTTTTTTTGGCCCACTCTGCTCCTATGTTCCCCCTTTCCCCACTCCATATGGTTATTCCTTTTATCTGGTAGCTTCATATTGTTCCTTGCCTGTGCTCTCTCATCCTAAAAAAGCAATTTGGTAAATGAATATCACTGAGCCTAAATGATGATTGGCCATAAATGTAGTACCACTAAGGGATTATTGGCATTTTCAGAGTCAGGTCAGAAAGGGAAAGCAAACCCTTCATGGTAGGCCCCTTTTAGGTGTTAACTCAGTACTCCTTAAAGTGTAGTGCATTGTTGAAAATAAATCCCAGCTTTGAATAAGGCAGCTAAAGTAGACATCTATACTTAAAGTGGGAGCAGTTGTTAGGCCAAATAAGAATGGATATCTAAGGCAGTATGCTCTTAAGGAGATGAGTATGCAGTTTAATGGACTCTTCCTTTGGGAATAGACCATCATGAATTTCATGTTCATTTGAGGCAGCTATGCCTTCAGAGTTATGGAAGTGTCTCTTTCCCTGATCCTCTCCCCATTGTATCTACTGAGACATGCTCTGAACAGGAGTGTGTTGCAAGTGAATGGTGCTGAGGCAGATCAATGTTTAAGAGATCTAGTTTGGGGGTCTACAGTAGACACTGTGATGTACTTCCCAGATCTCTCTTCAATGAAAGATTTGTTCTCTCAGTTGCTAGGAGAGCTGCCAGCAAATAGCCTTCAATTTTCAGCCCCTTCAGGGACTGCCACAGTTGTGGAGGGCATCTAAAATCACACCCCTTCCTGAGGTGGCTTACATCCATTGACTGATGTGGGAGTACAAAGGCATGGTCATCTCGGTCTACCTCAGGACCACTTTGTGGGGCCATTCTAGCTCCAGAGCTCAATGCGAGCTTGGCTGAGGATGCCATTAGGTCTGGATTGTAGCTTGACCTCTTTCTCTGCCCACTCCTGGTTCCTTCCCTTCCTTTCCTTCCACAAGTGTTGGTGTCAATGGCACTCCTTAATAAACATCCTGCATGCTAAACTTCATCTCAAGAGGGTTATTACTAGGAAACCCAACTAAACAAGATCTTTTCCTTTAGGTTGACTCAGTTTCTCAACTAGTGTAATGTGGGACACTGGTATGCAATAAGTGAGGTTAAGTTATATTGAGATATTCATTCTCTCAACATTCAGCATGAATGGGCTTGTCCTAGAGCAAATGGAAGCCCAGCTGGTCATCTAGAGTTGCCAGATGCCTTGACCACTTATCCCAGGCACTATGCAAACAGTTGTATTTTCTATATGAGCCATGCCATTTAAAGGTTGGGTGAAGGCACTGTGTTTTCAGGAATCCTTCAAGGACACTCTGTTATTCTGAGGAGGTACAGTCAGTTTTTGCTATTAGACATTATCCGCTCAAGGTTGATACTTTTATCAGTTAAACAGTTGGAAAATGAAAAGAAGAGCCTAAAATTCTGAGAGACTGAGGCATATGACTATTAATTTTGTTTGGGGAATAAAAGAAAATGGAAGCTTTTATTAAACTCGGAGAACTGTCCAGTTACGGGGATTTTACATATTTTTTTTCTGCTTTTTCTCTGCAAATCCCCCCAGTACATAGTTGTATATTTTAGCTGTGGGTCCTTCTAGTTGTGGCATGTGGGATGCCACCTCAGCATGGCCTTTTGAGCAGTACCATGTCCACGCCCAGGATCCTCACCTGTGAAACCCTGGGCTGCTGAAGTGAAGTGCACGAACCTAACCACTCGGCCATGGGGCTGGTCCCATACAGATTCTTTACAAGTAAATCAAAATAGGTGAAGCTCTCTTTTAGACCATGCTCTGCTATTACTTTCTCTTTTTCTCTACCATCCACTCAGATTTCTTCATCTCTAAGAGCTGCACATAGCGTATTTTTTCATAACATATTATATTAATTTCACAGCTACATTTTAAATAGTGGCACAGCTGCAGTTGTCATTGAACAGTGTACAAGATAACCTTGGAGTAGTAACTGTAGTTTATTCTTACAGTGGTTTGAGTTTAATTGTATGTGGGCTTTGCCTTAATTTATAAAAGGCATTTGTACAATCCTCATTAATAACTGTAATTCCAGAAGTTAAAAGTTGTAATAAGAGTTTACATTTTGATAACATTGTTCATACTAGTACCTGAAGTACTTTGCAAAAAAGGAATTCTAAAGGAAAAACCTGCCATTATTTGGGTTTTAAATATTTGTAGGCTTTGTATAGAAGGAATTATTCCAAAGTCACTTGGGGATAGAAAAGGGTTTCTCTGTTTGCTTTAGCTTCCAACAACATTGCCTCCATAGCAGTGTTGACAGGGGAGGGATAATCTTGCATACATTTGAACTATAGTTGAAGTTGTTGCAATATTATATTTTAAGTTATCTACCAGTGGTGTACTGGAGCTGGTTTCCACCACCTTGAGGGAGCAGATTGTGGCACATCTATTCCCGACGATATGTCCAGTTACATCATGTTGGTAGCTTGAAATTAGCTATGGTAGGAGTATTTACACCACTGCAAAAGTGCGAAAGCAGGGCTTTCCCTCACTCTATCCCAAGGAAGCCAATTTTTGAACATTTACCAGCATACCATTGCCATCTACTCATATCTTTCACAGTATAAATTATAGTCTTATATAGAAAATTTTTAAAAGACAGTGTAGCAAACTCAAAGGAATGGGCAATTACATCCTTCTTAAAGTTCGGATGCATCGAGAATCTGGAACTTGATGAAGGCTGGATGAACTCACGAGTTTTGGGTAACTTTGGAAAAGTAACTCCCCTGCATCTTATCCTATGCCTCAGATCCAACATCTTCCAACATTAGTGCCTCTTCGTAGGTGTCTTCTATGGCCAAGTTTATACTCACTCTGAGAAAGAAAAAAGAGTTCTTTCCTCAGGAGGTCGAGGTGACTTCTCTTTGCTTTTGAGTTTGAAGGCATCGTACCTGAAGTAAACAAGAATGACTTGGGAGATATATGATTAAGCTTACCTGAATTTTGGCACAAATCATTTACTTAGCTTTAAGGATATTGGTTTAGAGTGGAGTTAAAGGATGATGAAGGGGTATCCAGCATTTGAGAGGTGGGGAGAGACCATGATCTAGCCACTCAGAAAGGTGACTAGAAATCTGGAAATTCTGCCTCTAGTCTATGAATCCACTCTCTTTCCCTCCTCATTAATCTGAACACATTAAACACTTCAGGTAACATAGCCACAGTTTTAACATAAAACATGAAACTTTCCATGTATTGATACTTTGACTATTACACTCAGGAGGTTCATAGTCAGTGTATGCCCTCCATATTGCTCCTCACCGAGCCCTCAATAGTTATTTACCTTAATAGATATAATTACCTCCATATATATAGCCCCAAATTATTATTAAAAGATTATAAATTTAGCAGTGCATTTGATTGTAATATCTAAGTATTATACTATACAAAACAAATGAAAGCTTGGAGTGATAGAAACTAAATAAGATAATGATACACATAGAAGACCGTGAAACCATGGCTAAAGGGGGAAAAAATCAAAGAAAATTCATCTCCCGAAGGCTAATTAAATAAATGGAAAAAGTAGTTATTTGTCCAATAAAGGGTCAAAAGTAAACAGAAACCAGACAAGGAAAATGAAATAAGCTTATGCCATCAACTTGAAAAGTGGCAGAAAAACAAAATTTTTGTCTTCTAGGGGAGCAGAAAATAATATTTAGTGAAGCAGGATTCAATAAAATCCTGGGGAATTCCACTTAATACTGCTCAATTTGGAGGAAAACATAGTAAGGGAATAAATAAGCAACACTGGGAAAAATCAAGAAAAAAAATCTTTGTGACTACATGCTCTTGCAGTCTTCTTGCCTTTGACTGTAAGTTTTGTCTGCCAAGAAACAGTGCATAGTTTAGAAAACAATCTGAGTGGACTATATTTACTTACTGAGTGAAATATATTTCGTACTCTTTTTGTTTGAATATTCTTTGGAGTGAATTCCCCTTGACATGATTCACACCTTATTTGAGATTCTTTATATGCACCCTATGTTCATTACAACATTATTTGCAATAGGCAAGACTTGAAAACAGCATAAGTGACCATCAAGGGATGAATGGATAAAGATGTAATATATATACACAATGGACTACTACTCAACTATAAAAAAAAGTATCAGACACTGCCAAATGTCCCCCAGAGGTGGTGGAGATAGGTGAGCACTCTCTAGCCCCCAGGCAGCCCAGTACACATGTGTCACTGCTCTCCTGACTGGAGCCCCCATGGCACTGCTGCAGCCCTGAGGGTGGGAGTGTGCCTTGGTGCAACTGCAGAAACAGGTGATGGCAATCCTGAGCCCTGATGTGATCACTTCCTTGTCCAGTGGGAGAGTCCACAGGGCCACACCGGCCACAGGGAGAGGCTCAGGCTTGGACCTAGTGGAGAGGCCCTGCCCATCAAGCACAAAGGCTGTTATGACCCAGAAACAGATGGCAGCAGAGCTGTGAGCCTGGGTGAATGAGCTCCTGGTGCCTCAAATGCCTATAGTACTACTTCAGCCCCAAAGGGGAGAGCATGACTTGGTGGGACTGGGGGAGCAGGCATCAGCAGCCCTGAGCCCCCATGTGATCACTCACTTATCTGGTAGTAGAGTCCACAGTCCCACCACAGTCTCAGGGAGTAGTTCTGGCTCGGACCCAGTGGGGAAACCCTGCCCACCAAGCACAATGGATGGTGTACAGGGTGGCCTGGGCAAATGAGCTCCCAGCTGCCATGAATTCTCAGACTGCTGCAGCCCCAAAGGAGGGAGTGCCCCATGGTGGGGACTGTGGAAGCAGGTGGCAGCAGCCCTGAGCTCCCACATGATTGCTTTCCCATTTTGTGGGAGATCCCACAGGGCCACTGCAATCCCAAGGAGTGGGCCAAACTTGGAAAGGCACAGCTGAGAGGGATTGTGGTGGGCTCAGATTACACAGCTCTGCCCTCTCTAGTGGTGACAGGTGGAACATGCGACCAGATACTATCATGATGCAATGGCACAAATCCACTCCATCAAATGGCATGAAGAAATATATTAATTCTCCAGGGCAGAAGGAAAAAGACAAACACCCAGAAATCAATCCTGAAGGCACAGAAATCTACAATCTAAATGACAGAGAATTGAAAACAGCCATCATAAAAAACCTCAACAAGTTAAAAGATAATTCAGAAAGACAGTTCAATGAAATCAGGAAGAAAATGAATGAACAGAGGGAATTCTTCACAAAAGAGATCGAAGTTATAAAGAAAAACCAATCAGAAATGTTGGAGATGAAACACACTATGGATGAGATAAAGAAAAATCTGGAGCCCTTAAATAACAGAGCTGACATTATGCAGGATAGAATTAACAAACTGGAGGACAGGAATACAGAAATACTTTAGGTAGAGGAGGAGTGAGAACTAAGACTAAAAAGAAATGAACAAATTCTCCGAGAAACGTCTGACTCAATTAGAAAATGCAACATAAGGGTTATAGGTATTCTAGAGGGAGAAGAGAGGAAGAAAGGAGCAGAGAGCTTGTTCAAAGAAATAATAACTCAGAATTTCCCAAACCCGGAGAAGGAGCTGGAATTACATGTAAATGAAGCCAATAGAACTCTTAATTACATCAATGTAAAAGGACCTTCTCCAAGGCATATATTAGTAATGGTGCTAAAAGTCAATGACAAAGAAAAAATATCAAGGGCATAAAGGCGGCAGAAAATAACCTGCAAAGGAACCCCTATGAGGCTTTTAGCATATTTCTCAGCAGAAATCTCATGGACTAGGAAAGAGTGGAATGATACATTCAAAATTCTGAAAGACAAAAACTTTCAGCCAAGAATGCTATATCCAACAAAAATAACCTTCATATATGGTAGAGAAATAAAAACTTCCCCAGATAAACAAAAGCTGAGGGAGTTCATAACTACAGACGCTCCCTACAAGATTTGATCAAGAAAGCCCTCATACCTGAAAAAAAAGAAAGTGGTTACAAAGCCTTGAGCAAGGAGATAAATAGGCAGGCAAAATCAGAAAATTGCAATTATCTATCAGAACAGATTAGCAAACACTTAATTATAACTTTAAGGATAAAGAAGAGGAAAGCATCAAAAACAAATATAACCACTTCATTTCAACCACAAATTCACAGCACATAACAGAGTAAGTTGTGACAACAACAACTTAGGAGGGGGGAAGGAAAGGGATGAAACCTACTTAGACTAACGGAATAAGAGGCTATCAGAGAATGGACTACCTCATCTACGAGATCTTTTATACAAACTTCATGATAATCACTAAACGAAAAATCAGAACAGGGACCCAACTAATAAATAAAGAGAAAACTGAGAAAACCATCACAGAGAGCTACCAAACTGAACTGGCAGTACAAAATAAATGGGATGAAAAACAAGGGAAATACAAAACAACTGGAAAACAAGCAATAAACTGGCAACATTAAGGGGACAGCCCAGTAGCATAGCAGTTGGGTTCATGTGTTCTGCTTTAGAGGCACAAGGTCCACTGGTTCAGATCCCAGGTGCAGACCTACGCACTGCTTATTGAGCCATGCTGTGGTGGTTGTCCCACATGTAAAGTGGAGGAAGATGGGCACAGATGTTAGCTCAGGGCCAATCGTCTTCAGCAAGAAAAGGATGTTATCTCAGGGCTAATCTTCAGCAAAAAAAAAAGACAAAAAATGCAGCATCAAGCCCTCCTATGTCAATGGTAACTCTAAATGTAAATGGATTGAATTGCCCAATCAAGAGACAAAGAATGGCTGGATGTATTAAAAAATAAGACCCCAAATTATGCTCCCAACAGAAAACATATCTCAGCTCTAAAGAAAAACACAGGATCACAGTGAAGGGTTGGAAGATGATATTCTAGGCTAATGACAAAAAAAAGAAAGCAAGTGTTGCCATAATTACTTCAGACAAAATAGACTTTAAGATAGAAAAGACAATGAGAGACAAAGGGGGCAGTATATAATGATAAAAGGGACACTCCACCAAGGGGACATAACACTTTTATATGCACCTAACACTGGAGCTCCAAAGTACATAAAGCAGCTATTAATTGGAGACGTTAACGGCAGCCCAATAATAATAAGGGACCTTAATACCCCACTTCCATCTATGGATAGATCAACCAGACAGAAAATCAACAAGGAAATAGTGGAAATAAACAAAAACCTAGACTGGATGGACTTAATAGATATATAGAACACTCCATCCAAAAACAGCAGAATACACATTCTTCTCAAGTGCACATGGAACATTCTCAAAGATAGACCATATTTTGGGAAACAAAGCATCGATAAATTTAAGAAGATTGAAATCATATCAAGCATCTTTTCCAGCCACGATGCTATGAAAGTAGAAATCAACCACAAGAAAAAAGCTGGGAAAGTGACAAACATGTGAAGACTAAACAACAAGCTACTGAACAACCAATGGATCATTGAAGAAATTAAAGGAGAAATCAAAAAATATCTGGAGACAAGTGAAAATGAAAATACACCATGCCAACTCATATGGGATGCAGCAAAAGTGGTCCTAAAAGGGAAATTGATAGCAATATACGCCCACGTTAACAAACAAGAAAAATCTCAAATAAGCAATCTTCAACTACACTTAACAGAACTGGAAAAAGAAGAGCAAACAAGGCCCAAAGTCAGCAGAAGGAGGGAAATAATAAAAGAGCAGAAATAAATGAAATTGAAACAAAAAAAAAGCCAATAGAAAGGATCAATGAAACTAAGAGCTGATTCTTTAAGATAAGCGAAATTGATAAACCCTTAGCCAGACTCACAAAGAAAAAAAGAGAGAAGGCTCAAATAAATAAAATTAGAAATGAAAGAGGAAAAAGTACAACAAATACCAGAGAAAGGCAAAGCACTTTAAGAGAATACCATAAAAAACTATATGCCAACAAATTGGACAATCTAGAAGAAATGGATAAATTCTTAGACTCATACAGTCTCCCAAAACTGAACCAAGAGGAAATAGAGAATCTGAATAGATCAATTACAAGTAAACAGAGTGAAACAGTGATCAGAATCCTCCTCCAAAATAAAAGCCCAGGACCTGATGGCTTCTCTGGAGAATTCTATGAAACATACAAAGAAGATATAACATCTATCCTTCTCAAACTATTCCACAAAATTGAAGAAGATGGAACTTCCTAACACATTTTATGAGGCCAACATCACCCTGATCCCAAAGCCAGACAAGGACAACACAAAGAAGGAGAACTACAGGCCAATATTGCTTAGGAATACAGATGCAAATATCCTCAACAAAATATGGGCAAACTGAATACAGCAATACGTGAAAAGGATCATACACCATGATCAAGTGGGATTTATACCAGGGCCACAGGGATCGTTCAACATCCGCAAATCAATCAATGTGGCACAGCACGTTAGCAAAATGAAGAATAAACACCATATGATCATCTCAAGACATGCTGAGAAAGCATTTGACAAGATCCAACATTCATTTATGATAAAAACTCTCAACAAATCGGTGGAAGGAAATTACCTCAACATGATAAAGGCCATATATGACAAACCTGCAGCCAACATCAGACTCAATGGGGAAAAACTGAAAGCCATCCCTTTGAGAACAGGAACAAGACAAGGGTGCCCACTCTCACCACTCTTCTTCAACATTGTGCTGGAAATTTTGGCCAGAGCAAATAGGTAAGGGAAATAAATAAAAGGTATCCAAATTGGCAAGGAGGAACTGAACTCTCACTGTTTGCAGATAGTATGATTTTATTTATAGAAAACTCTAAAGAATCCATCAGAAAAATATTGGAAATAATAAAAAACTACAGCAAAGTTGTAGGGTACAAAATCAACTTACAAAATTGAGTTGCATTTATATACTCTATTAATGAAGTAACAGTAAGAGAACTCAAGAATACAATCCGACCTGCAATTGCAGCAAAAATCATAAAATATCTAGGAATAAATTTAACGAAGGACATGAAAGACCTATACAGTGAAAACCATAAGACATTATTGAAAGAAATCGAAGAAGACATAAAGAAATAGAAAAAATATTCCATGCACATGCATTGGAAGAATAAACATAGTTAAAGCATCCATACTACCTAAAGCAACCTACAGATTCAACGCAATCCCAGTCAGAATCCCAATGACGTTCTTCACAGAAACACAACAAGGAGTCCTAAAATTCATATGGGGCTACAAAACACCATGAATAGCCAAAGCAATCCTGAGAAAAAAGAATAAAGCTGGAGGCATCACAATTCCTGACTTCAAAATATACCACAAATCTAGACTAATCAAAACTGAATTATAGTGGTACAAAAAGAGACACACAGGTCAATGGAACAGAATTGAAGGCCCAGAAATGAAACCACACATCTGTAGACAGCTAATCTTTGACAAAGGAGCTAAGAAAATACAATGGAGAAAGGAAAGTCTCTTTAATAAATGGTGTTGGGAAAACTGGACAGCTACATAGAAAAGGATGAAGGTAGACCATTATCTTTCACCATACACAAAACTTAACTCAAAATGGATTAAAGACTTGAAAGTAAGACCTGAAACCATTAAATTCCTGGAGTACAATTTAGGCAGTACACTCTTTGACATTGGTGTTAGAACATCTTTTCGAATACCGTGTCTACTTGGGCAAGGGAAACAAAAGAAAAAATAAATAAATGGGACTTCATCAAACTAAAGAGCTTCTACAAAGTAAAAGTAACCATGAACAAAATGAAAGGACAACCCACCAACTGGGAGAAAATATTTGCAAATCATATATCTGACAAGGGGTTGGTCTCCAAAATATATAAAGAACTCATACAACTCAACAACAACAAAAAACAAACAACTTGATCAAAAAGTGGGCAGAATATATGAACAGACATTTTTCCAAAGAAGATATACAGATTGTCAACAGGCACGTGAAAAGATGTTTAACATCACTAGTCATCAGGGAAATGCAAATCAAAACTATGATGAGATATCACCTTGCACGTGTCAGAATGGCTATGATTAACAAGACAAAAAAATAAATGTTGGAGAGGATATCGAGAAAAGAGAACCTTCATACACTACTGGTGGACATGCAAATTGGTGAAGCCACTAAGGAAAACAGTATGGAGACTTCTCAAAAAGTTAAAAATTGAAATACCATACGACCTGGCTATTCCACTACTGGATATTTATCCAAAGAACTTGAAATCAACAATTCAAAGGGACTTATGCACTCCTTAGTTCATTGCAGCATTATTCACAATAGCCAAGATATGGAAGCAACCCCAGTGCCCATCGACTGAGGAATGGAGGAAGAAGATGTGGTATATATATACAATGGACTACTACTCAACCATAAAAAAGACAAAATTGTCCCATTTCCAACAACATGGATAGAACTTGATGGCATTATGTTAAGTGAGAAAAACCAGACAGAGAAAGATAAATACCACATGATTTCACTCATATGTAGAAGATAAACAAATACATGGACAAAGAGAACAGTTTAGTGATTACCAGAGTGAAAGGAGGTTGGGGGGTGGGCATAAGGGGTAAAGGGGCACATATATATGGTGACTGACAAATAATAATGTGCAGCTGATATTTCACAATATTATAAACCATTATGACATCAATAAAAATGTAATTATGCTCATCAAAAAAAGTAGCTTGTATATATGTGAATCCATTGTTAAAGTAGTTTTGGCTCTTTTTTATCTATATCTTTCAATCAATATCATCTACTTACTATTTATTTCTCTTTATGTCTGTTTATATGCACAGGGAGATGCTTATAAAATGATAGCACTTGATATCTGGTTGATGACATTTTAGTTTAATTGCTTCTTTTAAGTATTGATTATTGAAATGATAGCAAAGCATATAAGTTTTGGTAAAAAAAATAAAGCCATTACTCTAAAAATAATATATGCTTCATTTATGTAATTCATTTATTTATAACAAAGCATTGTCATAAAGTCTTAAAAATATATACATAGCCTTTACTACGTTCTACTTCATGCAATTCAACTGAATGGAATAATTTAAAAATGTGTTAAAAGATCGTAACACTGAAAACTTCAAAGTAGCTCAAATGTCCTGTAGTAGAAAGTCAGGTTAATAAATTATATCATAGCTATTCAATGGAATTATAGTCGTCTATTGATAATAATATTGTGGATACATATTTATTACATGGAAAGGTATTAATGTTATGTTAAATGAAAAAAGTAAGTTTTTAAATGTTCCTACTATATTATTCCTAGTTTATCTAAAGTATTGTATAGGTATAGAAAAAGACTGGAACTATACACAGCAAGATTTTTATCTTCAGGTGATAGGTAATAGGTAGCTTTTATTTAATTCTTCTCAATATCTCTATTTTCTATATTGGAAACTTTATTATAATAATATTACATATTTATTGTTTGTAATACAAAATATTATGAAAGATACTTTAATCCCAAAGTGAAGATGCTATCATAGTTATCTAGGCCCTCCAGGTACCCTTGACTCCCAGTATTACAACATTACCCTAAAATTTCCTCCTACCCTCCTTTGCTTAACATTGCATGATGGAAATGGACATTAGAAAAGAGAAGAATTTATAGTAATGAATGTTGTTAATTTCAGTTTTGTACCAAAAAACTGTATGGCAACCCAATATAACAGAACAGACCCTGAAAATAGCTCCTCAGGAAGAACAGCAACATGAGAGTCCCAAGGAAGAGAAAGTGGGCAAAAATATTTCAATACCTACATTACAACTATGGAAGAGGGATTAGGACAGGACTAACTAGGAGAAGAAGGATGGGTTTGAGGGCGAGGAACGTGTGTAGGGCAATGATATGTAATGAGTTTTCTGCTTCTCTGCCTTACATATGGGTGTGCCAATGCATGAATAGAACCATTATGCATAACTTTACAAAGAATGCGATAAAGCAGTCAGCTCCAACAGCCATGAAATCCTACACATATCAGCGATGCTTCATAGGCTTTCTGGAGCATCTTTTTCTGAAACCATTTATCTTAAGACACTTATTTTACAAATGAATCTTATTTTTCCTTATTCATATAATGAATACACATACATACACATAAATGTATAATCATATGCATACAATCATATGTACATAATGAATCCATTGACACTTATAAACTATCACTCTTCAACTTAATTTTTATAACTGATTATTACAAAGCATGTTCTTAAATTAGTATTTATGAACCTTATATTTATATAACTAAAAAGAAAACTGAAGACATGGGAACTGACAAACCTGAGTTCTATACTTAAAATTGCCACTATTATTCATGAAGTATTGAATGTACTCATCAAAATAAAAAAAATGGCTTAGTTACTTTCAACTTCAAGATGAAAAAACTTGTCTAGGGAAAGTAAATGACATACTTGGGGTCACATAGACGACAACAGAATTAACTCTAGAACTCAAATATTCTGATTTGTGGTCAAGTGTTTGGATCACCAAATATGTAGCCTCTTTAACACAAGCAAAGTACCAAAACATTTTTCTTTATTCTGTATCTTAATTCATTATTGGTCACCTTTGCCCTCATCTTGCAAGAAAGTCATTACAAACATTACAGTCAGTTATACAATGAAACCTTGTGTTTTTCTGCAAAGGTAGTACCTCCCTGGACACTGTGCCTTTATAACTGTTTCTTGATGAGAATACATCAGAAGGGAGACTAGAAAGGGCACCTGCAATTCAATGTCAAGGGTATGGACAGTAGAGTTTGACCTAGCAGAAAGCCCGTGATCAACCTTCTAAGACACTCTGAATAGTGAAACTATGGAAATAAAAGCCTTTAAATTCAATGGAAAAATTATCATATGACCAAGGAAATACTTATTTTCTATTAATCTCTCTATGATTTACATAATGATCCAATTATATTAGTTACCTTGGACAGAGAACATAAGAACATAACACCAAGGAGCAGCCTGAAATTATAGTTACAGGTGTTTCTGTACTGTTCTCCATATCCCACTTACCCATTGACATTAGATAATTCTGGTTATTTGTAGCTTGCTGTTAATCTTATGTTGTAATGTTTCTGATTTGAAATAAAGGAAAATAATAGAATGGTAACCCTAACCAGCCAACCATGACCTGTGTTTTGGGTATTGACTTTTGGGGTAAAGTGTGCCTTCTTTATTTACTCCCTGTTTTTTCTCTCTGTGCAACCGAGGAAAAAATAGCTTCATAAAAGACAGTATCCTTTAAGAATTAGTCTAACAACCTTCTGTGTGAATTTTTTTTAGCTTTGTAATAGCCTATACATCTATTAAATTTCTTTGGCTGATAGTGGCAGCATTTTAAAAAGTACTTCAGTTGCCCTCCTCCTTCCTTGTTACAGCTGAAGACTGAAGAAACTTGAGCCATAACGCAAAATGGCTGTCATACACAGGTCACATGATAGGGAGCCCAAATCCAGCTACTAACTAATTGGAATGTCTGTCTAAACCCGAAAACAGGCAGATTTCTGCCAAAGTGTGTCTCTAAGTTTGTGATGATGTGAACATGTTTCTGAATACAGAAAAGTATCTGTTACTAAGGGACAAATGAATTTTTATCTCTTCAAATCATTTCTTTTTTTAGAGTTTACTGGGATTGTTTTTCTCGTTAGCTGAAATGTTATGGTTATTACACTTCTAAATACAAATTACTTTGTATTTTAAATTATCACTTTTTTCAGTAGGAGTTAGGGCAGATGGAGTTACAGTTTACTATAGTTGAATATTTCTGTAATAAATATAAAATGTTTTTTCATGTGTAGCTACAACTATACATCTGAATTAAATATGACTCAATAAGATATGACATCTGTTTCCTTAAAGAAAGATGAAAAATTATTAATTGCTACTTAAGAATAAACCAGTAGCTTTAGGATTTGAAAAACTAATAATCCAAATTAATAATTTATTCAGTCAATCATTCATCAAACTGTGTATTAAGCACCTACTGTATGTCAAGCTGGAGATATAGTAGTGAAAAAGACAAAATCCATGATCTCAGTCTTTCTTGTTTAGTTCATGAAGATCAAATCCCAAACAAAGAGCCAAAGACTATAAAATGTCTGGAGAGTTTTTTGAGTAAACAGCTCAACTCTGTGTCTCCCACCAAATACAGCTATAAATCCCAACAGACTGTATGGAGCAGTTATTTGAGGGCTCTGACATGTAATTAGTAGCAGGCTGAAGGGGGAAAGAAGATCAAAATTAAAAGTAGCACTGAGCTGGCAGTTAGTTTACTACTTTTTCTTCCTTGACTATCCACCAGCATGGAGACAATACAGCCCAAAACCCAGAATCAGGCTTGGGGTGAAGAGGGAGAGTTCTAGGAGAAGGACTCTATTTTTAGCTCTAGAAGCAGAAGAGGGGTCTTCCCATGCTCAGAGTCAGGAAACCTCTCACTTCTTTTCTTTTGTCCATTCCCTCATGCCTCAGCCCAAGCAATCTCATGGCAGCAGCTGAGGTAGACGTGACAGTAACAACAACAGGGACACAGTAAACATTGAGAGTGGGGAATCTTTCTCTCTGATGGAAAAAGCTGAGATCCCAACAAAGTGGGGCAAACTACTAATGAAATTTTTCTTTCTCTTTACTCCCGTCACTTGTTCCTAAACACACCACAGGGTGGCAGGAAATGTGTGGGAAAGTAAGATAGATAAAGCCTCAGCTTTCTGGCTAAAGGACCACAAAGAGGAGCCTCAGAGAACCAGAAAATCCTGGGAAGATCATAGAGAGGGAGGGAGGAATTTGAAAAAACAACCTCTTCATACTCTTTATGAACTCCCAAACTCATCCATGGCTCTGCGAGCATGGATCTAACCCATCCAGCATACCATAGACTTTGAGAAGGGAACAACAGGATAGACTACTCCCTATGTCCCAGACTGGCCACTGGGTGGTGCATATGAGGGGCAGATCTAAACCGCACTGAAAAGGCTTTGAAATTGGAACTGACATTGAAACTACAACCCCTAGAAGGCTGGCCAGAACTTGTAGCTTGAACCCAACTGGGTCAAATACCCACTAAATAACATCAAAATTCTCCATATGATTTAAACGTGATCCCAAGTCCCATAACATGATATTCAAAATGTCTAGGATATAATCCAAAATTACTGAGTATCCAAAGAACCAGGAGAATCTTACTTGCATGGGAAAATAGAATCAACAGACACCAACATTGAGATTATACAGTTGTTAGAATTTTGTGACAAAGACTTTAAAGCAACTGTTATAAAACAGCTTCAATAAGTAGGGATGAACACTCTTGAAAAAAATTGAAAGATAAAAAGTGCCAGCAAAGAAATAGAAAATAGAAAGAAGAGCAAATAGAAATTTTAGAATTGAAATATAAAATAACTGGAAGAGTTTAATAGCAGGATGAAGATGAGAGAGGAAAGAATCAGTGAATTTGTAGGTAGATCAGTAAAAGTTATCCAATTTGAGCAGTTGAGTAAACAAAGATGAAAAAAATGAACAGAGCCTTGGGGACCTGTGAGATAATAATAAAGACGTCTTTGTGTCATTGGAAACCCAGAGAGAGGAGTAAGAGTGACATACAGAAAAATATTTGGGGAAACAATGGCCAGAAACTTCCCAGATTTGGTGAAAGACATGAACCTATGAGAGATTCAGATTTAAAGAAATTCGACAAACCCAAAAAAAGTTAAAGCCAAAGAAATCCAAACCCAGATACATCATAATCAAACTGCTGAAAGCTAAAGTCAAAGAAAGAATCTTGAAAGCAACCAGAGAAAACATTACATTATTTATTGGGGAAAATGATTCAATTGAGAACTAATTTCTCATCAGAAACCATGAGTGGCAGAAGGAATTAGCAAATTTTTAGAGTGATAAAAGAACTGTTCAACCCAGAATACCATATCTAGCAAAAATAATTCTTCAGCAATAAAGGTGAAATAAAGACAATCTCAAAGAAAAACTAGGAGAACTTGTTGCCACCAGACCTGCTGTGAAATAATTTCTAAAAGAAGTTGTTCGGAAAGGAGGGACATGACACCAGAAGGAAACTTGGAACATCAGGAATGAAAAGAAACATAAATGGTAAATATAGTAGACTAATCTTCTCCTGTTGAGTTGTTTAAAATGTGTTTGATGGTTGAAAACAAAAATTATAATGTTACCTGATGGGTTTTCAATGTTTCTCAGTGTTATACATAAGACAATTACAGCATAAAGGGAGAGGGCAAAGGGACTTATATGGTGGAAAGACTTTTTCATATCACTTGAAGTGGTAAAATATTGATTCTATGTAGACGATAAAATAGTTCAGTATGTATATTATAATTCCTAGAGCAACCACTCAAAAAAAACTGCACAAGGAGATATAGTTTTAAAAAAGGAAAATAGAAAAATCTAATGCTAAAAAAATGTTCAAATAACCCAAAAGAAGGCAGAAAAGAGAGAACAGAGGAATGAAAAGTGAAGGGAAAAACTGAAAACAAACTGCATTTATAATTGGAAACCTCAATATTCTTCTCTCAGTAATTGATAGAACTCGTAGGCAGGACATCAACAAAGATATAGAATGTGCAATGTCATCAATAAACCGGGTATAATTGACATTTATAGAATACTCCCACCAATCAACAGTAGAATACACATTCTTCTGAAATGCCCATGGAACATTTGTCAAGATAGACTGTATCATGGGGCATAAAACAAAACTTAACAAATTTAAGAAGATTGAAATCATAAAAAGTACATTAGTATGTTCTCAGACAATAAAAGAATTAGAAATAAATAACAGAAAGATAACAGAAAAATCTCTGATCACTGGCAATTTAAAAAACACACCCCTGCATAATCCATGAGTCAAAGAAGTCTCAAGAGAAATTAGAAAATATTTTGGACTGAACATGAATAAAAATACAACCTATCCAGTTTGTGGGAATCAACTAAAGCAATGCTTAGAGGAACTTTACAGCATTAGATGCTTATATTATGAAAGAGGAAAAGTCTAAAATCAGTAACCTAAGCACTTTTATATTATGAAACTAGACAAGGAAAAACAAAGTAAACCCAAAGTAACCAGAAGGAAGGAAATAATAATGTTAAGTGGAAGGATCAATAAAATTAAAAACAATACAGAAGTGATATTGTAAAAAGGTCAATAAAATTGATAAAACTAGTAAGACTTGCTAAGAGAAAAAGAAAGACACATATTACAAGTACCAGGAATGGAAGAGGAGATCTCACTACTACATGGCATACATTAAGGGTAATATACACTATGATCAAGTGGGAGTTATTCTGTGTATGCAAAGATGGTTCAACATCCACAAATCAATAAGTGTGATAGACTGTTACCAAAATGGAGGATAAAAGTCATATGATCATCTCAGCAGATGCATAAAAAGTGTTTGACAAAATTTAACATCCTTTCCTAATAAAAACTCTCAACAAACTGGATACAGAGGGAACATACTTCAACATAACAAAGGCCTTATGTGACAAGCCCACAGCTAACATCATAGTCAATGGAGAAAAGCTGAAAGCATTTCCTTTAAGATCAGGGACGAGAATGCCCACTCTCATCACTTTTATTCAATATAGTACTCGAAGTCCTAGCCATACGCATTAGGCAAGAAAATGAAATAAAAGTTTTCCAAATTGGAAAGGAAGAAGTAAAATTGTCTTTATTTGCTGATGAAAACACTAAAGAAAATGAAAAGAAAATAAAGATGAAAACCCGAAAGACTCCACTAAAAAACCGTTAGGACTAGTAAACAAATTCAGTAAAGTTTCAAAATACACAATGAATATACGAACATCAGTTGCATTTCTACATACCAGCAATGAACTATGAAAAAGAGAAATTAAGAAACAACCCCATTTACAATATCATCAAAAGGAATGAAATACTTAGGAATAAATTTAACCAAGGATGTGATCAAAAGATCTGTACACTAAAAACTGTGAGACATTTATCAAAGAAATTGAAGAAGAGACAAATAAATGGAAAGATAATCCATGTGCATGGATTGGAAGAATTATTATTGTTAAAATGTCCATACTACCCAAAGCCATCCATAGGTTCAGTGCAATCTCTATCAAGATTCCAATAGCATGCTTTAGAGAAATAGAAAAAAAAATCTTAAAATTCATATGGAACCACAAAAGACCTCGAATGGCCAAAGCAATCTTGAGAAAGACAAACTAAGCTGGAGGCATCACACTTCTTGATTTCAAACTATATTAAAAAGTTATAGTGATCAAAACAGTATAGTAGTGGCAGAAAAATAGACATATAGATCAATGGAAAAGAATTGAGAGCCAAGAAAACTATGCATATATAGTCAATTAGTTTACAACAAAGGAGTCAAGAATATACAATGGGGAAAAGATAGCCTCTTCAATAAATGGTGTTGGGAAACCTGATGTCCACGTGAAAATAATGAAACTGGGCCCCTATCTTACACTATACACCAAAATCAAGTCAAAACGGGTTGAAGACTTGAACGTAAGACCTGAAACCATAAAATTAGTAGTAGAAAAATAGGAAGTAAGCTCCTTGACGTTGGTCTTGGTAGTGATGTTTTGGATTTGGGCACCAAAAGTACAAGCAGCAAAAGCAAGAATAAACGGGTGGGCCTATATCAAACCAGAAAGCTTCTGCACAGCAGTGGAAACCATCAACAAAATGAAAAGGTAACCTATGGAATGGGAAAAATATTTGCAAACCACATATCTGATAAGGGATTAATATCCAAAATGTAAATTGAGCTCATATATCTCAATACCAAAAACCCAAGTAACCCAATTTTAAAAATAGGCAAAGGAACTGAATAGACAGTTTTCCAAAGAAGACAACAAATGGACAACAGATTCATGAAAGGTGCTCAGCATCACTAATCTTCAGGGAAATGCAAATCAAAACCACAATGAGATATCACCTTCACCTGTTAGGATGCCTATCATCAAAAAGACAAGAGACAACAAATGCTGGTAAGGACGTGGAGAAAAGGGAACCTTTGTACACTGTTGGTTGGAATGTAAATTGATACAGCCACTATGGAAAAAAGTATGGATGTTCCTCAAGAAATTAAAAATAGAACTGCCATATGATCCAGCAGTCCCACTTCTGGGTATATATCCATAGGAAATGAAATCATTACGCTAAGTGAAATAAGCCAGATAGAAAAAGACAAATACTGCATGATATCAATTATATGTGGAATCTTTAAAAAAAGGAAAAAGTCAAACTCATTGAAACACAGAGTAGAAAGTGGTTGCCAGAGGCTGGGGGAAGTAGAGAGAGATTGGTAAAAGGGTACAAACCTACAGTTAAAAGATGAATAAGGTGTGAGGATCTAATGTATAACATGGTGGCTGTAATTGATAATACTGTTTTGTGTAATTGAATTTTGCTAAGAGAGTAGAACTTAAATCTTCTCACCAAAGGGGAAAAAAGAGGTAAATATGTGAGGTGATGGATGTGTTAACGCAATTATTGGAATCCTTTCCTTTCACAACATATATGTATATAAAATTATCATGCTGTACACTTTAAATATCTTCCAATTTTATTTGCCAATTATACCTCAATAAAGCTGAAAACAAACAAATGAAAAGGTAATGAGAGAATACTATGAACAATTCTCCAAACATAATTTCAACAATTTAAATGAAATGGAGAATTCTTCAAAACTCACAAACTATCAACATTTGCTGAAGGTGAAATAGCAAATGAATAATCCTATAACTATTAAAGAGATTGAAGTCATAGCTGAATTCTTCAAAAAAGGAAATCTACAGGCCAAGATTATTTCAGTGGCAAACTCTACCAAACAGTTAAGAAAAAATAGCACCAATTCTACACAATGTCATCCAGAAAATTGAAGAGGAGGGAACACTTCCAAACTCATTTATAAGACCAGCAATACCCTGATATCAAAACCATCAAAGGAAGCACACACACAAAACTACAGACCAATATCCCTCATGACCAGAGACTTAAAAATCCTCGAAAAAATATTAGCCAAAAAAATCTACCAACATATAAAAATATAATACACTGCAATCAAGTGGGATATGTTTCAAGAATGTAAGGCTGTTTTTTTTTTAAAGATTTTATTTTTCCTTTTTCTCCCCAAAGCCCCCCAGTACATAGTTGTGTATTTTTTTTTTCAGTTGTGAGTCCTTCTAGCTGTGGCATGCGGGATGCCACCTCACCATGGCTTGATGAGCAGTGCCATGTCCGCACCCAGGATCTGAACCAGTGAAACCCTGGGCCGCGGAAGCGGAGCACACAAACTTAACCACTCGGCCACGGGGCTGGCCCCACAAGGCTGTTTTGATATTTGAAAATGAATCAATGAGTTCCATCATATTAACAACCTAAATTTAAAAACTCATGTGATTATATCAATTGACGTAAAAACGCATTTGACAAAATTGAATACCCATAATGAGAAAACTGTCAGCGAATTAGAAGAAAATGTCCTCAATCTGGTAAAGGGGAGCTACAAAACACCCACAACTAACATTACTTCCTGACGAAAGACTGACCACTTTCCCCCCTAAAATTAGGAGCAAGACAAAGATGCCCGTTCTCACCACTACTATACAGTGTTGTGCTGGAAGCCCTGTATAATGGAATAAGGAAAGAAAAAGAAATTTAGAAAAATGTAAGTTGAAAGGGAAGAAATACAACTGTCTCTGTTCCCAAACAACATGATTACTTATGGAGAATATCCCAATATCTACAAAAACTTCCTAGAACTAACAAATGAGTTTAATAAGGTCACAGGGTGCTAGGTAAAAACACAAAAATCAATTACATTTCTATGTACTAGCAGTGAATAAAGGGGAACTGAAGTTTAAAAATAATTTTAATAGCTCTGAAAAATAAAATGCATAAGTACAAATCTAACAAAACATGTAAAGGAAATGTATGCTGAAACCTATGAAATGCTGGTCAACAAAATCAAAGAAGAGCTAAATAACTGGAGAGACATACTGTGTTCATAGATTGGAAGACTCAACATAGTAAAGATTTCATTTTTCCCATGTTGATCTATATATTTAACACAATTCCAATCAAAATATCAGCAGGATTTTTTGGTATATATATTGGTTGTCTATTCATGTGTACCAAATTACCTCAAAAGGTAGTGCCCTAAAGCAATGCACATTTATTATCCCACAATTTGTTTGAGTCAGGAATCTGGACATGGATTATCTGCCACCTCTTTTATAGGCCTCTCAGAGGGTGCAATTGAAGTGAGGTATAGACTGGGCTGTTATGTTAGGTTCTTTTAAAATTATTTTATTGAGATCATATTGGTTTATAACATTGTGTAATTTCAGGTGTACATTATTATATATCAGTTTCTGTATAGACTACATTGTGCTCACCACCAACAGTCTAGTTTTTATCTGTCACCACACATATGTGCCTCTTTACCCCTTTTGCCCACCCCCTGACCCCCTTCCCCTCTGGTAACCATTAATTTGTTCTCTTTGTCCATGTGTTTGTCTTCCACATATGCGTGAAATCAAATGGTGTTTGTCTTTGTCTGACTTATTTCACTTATCATAATACCCTCAAGGTCCATCCATGTTATTGCAAATGGTACGATTTTGTCTTTCTTATGTCTGAGTAGTAGTAAATTGTGTGTGTGTATATATATATGTAGATATATATATACATATAGATATATATATATATACCACATCTTCTTTATCCATTCATTAGCTGATGGGCACTTGGGGTGCTTCCACATTTTGGCTATTGTGAATAATGCTTCAATGAACATAGGAGTGAAAAGTCTCTTTGAATTGTTAATTTCATGTTCTCCAGATAAGTACTCAGTAGTGGGATAGGTGGATTGTACGGTATGTCTATTTTTAATTTTTTGAGAAATCTTTTTACTGTTTTCCATAGTGGCTGTAGCAGTTTGCATTCCCACCAGCAGTGTATGAGGCTTTCCTTTTCTCCACATCCTCTCCAACACTTATTATTTCTTGCCTTGTTAATAATAGCCATTCTGATGGATGAGAGGTGATATCCCATTGTAGTTTTGATTTGCATTTCCCTAATAACTAGTTATGTTGAACATCATTTCATGTGCCTATTGGACATTTGTATATGTATATCTTCTTTGTAAAATGTCTGTTCATATCCTCTGCCCATTTTTTGATCGGGTTGGTTTTTTGTTGTTGAGTTCTATGAATTATTTATATGTTTTGGAGATTATCCCCTTGTTGGATATATGATTTGCAAATATTTTCTCCCAGTTGGTGGGTTGTGTTCCGTTTTGTTCATGGTTTCCTTTGCCTTGCAGAAGCTTCTTAGTCTGATGTAGTCCCATTTTTTTTATTTTTTCTTTTGTTTCCCTTGCCTGAGTAGATGTCTTCAAAAAGATGCCATGGAGCCAGCCTGGTGGCACAGTGGTTAAGTTCACACGTTCCGCTTCTCAGTGGCCCAGGGTTCACTGGTTCAGATCCCGGGTGCAGACATGGGACCACTTGGCATGCCATGCTGTGGTAGGCGTCCCACATATAAAGTAGAGGAGGATGGGCATGGATGTTAGCTCAGGGCCAGGCTTCCTCAGCAAAAAAGAGGAGGACTGGTAGTAGTTAGCTCAGGGCTAATCTTCCTCAAAAAAAAAAAAAAAAGACGCCATGTCTGATGAGAAAGACCAATGTCAAAGAGTGTACTACCTATATTTTCTTCTAGGAGTTTTATGGTTTCAGGTCTTACTTTCAGGACTTTAATCTATTTTGAGTTAATTTTTGTGTATGGTATATGAGAATGGTCTACTTTCATTCTTTTGCATGTGGCTGTCCAGTTTTCCCAACACCATTTATTGAAGAGATTTCCCTTTCTCCATTGTATGTTCTTAGCTCCTTTGTTGAAGATTAGCTGTCTGTAGATGTGTGGTTTATTTCTGGGCTTTCAATTCCATTCCATTGATCTGAGTGTGTTTCTTGACAGTACCATGCTGTTTTGATTACTACAGCTTTGTAGTATATATTTTTTTTTATCTTTTATTATCTCTTTTTTTTTTTATTAATGTTATGATGGATTACAAGCTTGTGAAATTTCAGTTGTACATTTTTGTTAGTCATGTTGTGGGTACACCACTTCCCCCTCCGTACCCTCCCCCCACCCCCCCTTTTCCCTGGTAACCACTGATCAGATCTCCTTCTCAATATACTAATTTCCACCTATGAGTGGAGTCATATAGAGTTCGTCTTTCTCTGACTGACTTATTTCGCTTAACATAATGCCCTCGAGGTCCATCCACGTTGTTGTGAATGGGCCAATTTCGTCTTTTTTTATGGCTGAGTAGTATTCCATTGTGTATATATACCACATCTTCTTTATCCAATCATCAGTTTCTGGGCATGTAGGCTGGTTCCACGTCTTGGCTATTGTAAATAATGCTGCGATGAACATAGGGGTGCAACGGACTCTTGAGATATCTGATATCAGGTTCTTAGGATAGATACCCAGTAATGGGATGGCTGGGTCATAGGGTATTTCTATTTTTAACTTTTTGAGAAATCTCCATACTGTTTTCCATAGTGGCTGTACCAGTTTGCATTCCCACCAACAGTGTATGAGGGTTCCTCTTTCTCCACAACCTCTCCAACATTTGTCGTTCTTGGTTTTGGATGTTTTTGCCAATCTAACGGGGGTAAGGTGATATCTTAGTGTAGTTTTGATTTGCATTTCCCTGATGATTAGCGATGATGAACATCTTTTCATGTGTCTATTGGCCATATTCATATCTTCTTTTGAGAAATGTCTGTTCATGTCCTCTGCCCATTTTTTGATCGGGTTGTTTGTTTTTTTGTTGTTAAGCAGTGTGAGTTCTTTGTATATTATGGAGATTAACCCTTTGTCGGATAAGTGGCTTGTAAATATTTTTTCCCAATTAGTGAGCTGTTTTTTTGTTTCAATTCTGTTTTCCCTTGCCTTGAAGAAGCTCTTTAGTCTGATGAAGTCCCATTTGTTTATTCTTTCTATTGTTTCCCTCAACTGAGGAGTTACAGTGTCCGAAAAGATTCTTTTGAAACTGATGTCAAAGAGTGTACTGCCTATATTCTCTTCCAAAAGACTTATTGTCTCAGGCCTAATCTTTAGGTCTTTGATCCATTTTGAGTTTATTTTGGTGTGTGGTGAAAAAGAATGGTCGATTTTCAATCTTTTGCATGTGGCTGTCCAGTTTTCCCAGCACCATTTGTTGAAGAGACTTTCTTTTCTCCATTGTAGGCCCTCTGCTCCTTTGTCGAAGATTAGCTGTCCATAGATGTGTGGTTTTATCTCTGGGCTTTCAATTCTGTTCCATTGATCTGTGGACCTGTTTTTGTACCAGTACCATGCTGTTTTGATCACTGTAGCTTTGTAGTATGTTTTGAAATCGGGGATTGTGATTCCGCCGGCTTTGTTTTTCTTGCTCAGGATTGCTTTAGCAATTCGCGGTCTTTTGTTCCCCCATATGAATTTTAGGATTGTTTGTTCAATTTCTGTGAAGAATGTTCTTGGGATTCTGATTGGGATAGCATTGAATCTGTATATTGCTTTAGGTAGTATGGACATTTTAACTATGTTTATTCTTCCAATCCATGTGCAAGGAATGTTTTTCCATCTCTTTATGTCATCGCCTATTTCTTTCAAGAAAGTCTTGTAGTTTTCATTGTATAGATCCTTCACTTCCTTGGTTAAGTTTATCCCAAGGTATTTTATTCTTTTCGTTGCGATTGTGAATGGGATAGAGTTCTTGAGTTCTTTTTCTGTTAGTTTATTGTTAGTGTATAGAAATGCTACTGATTTATGCACGTTAATTTTATACCCTGCTACTTTGCTGTAGTTGTTGATTATTTCTAATAGTTTTTCTGTGGATTCTTTGGGGTTTTCTATGTATAAGATCATGTCGTCTGCAAACAACGCGAGTTTTACTTCTTCGTTACCTATTTGGATTCCTTTTATTTTTTTTTCCTGCCGAATTGCTCTGGCCAGCACCTCCAGTACTATGTTGAATAGGAGTGGTGAAAGTGGGCACCCTTGTCTTGTTCCTGTCCTCAGAGGGATGGCTTTCAGCTTTTGTCCATTGAGTATGATGTTGGCTGTGGGTCTATCATATATGGCCTTTATTATGTTGAGGTACTTTCCTTCTATACCCATTTTACTGAGGGTTTTTATCATAAATGGGTGTTGGATCTTGTCGAATGCTTTCTCTGCGTCTATTGAGATGATCATGTGGTTTTTGTTTTTCATTTTGTTGATGTAGTGTATCACGTTGATTGACTTGCGGATGTTGAACCATCCCTGTGTCCCTGGTATAAATCCCACTTGATCATGGTGTATAATCTTTTTGATGTATTGCTGTAACCGGTTTGCCAAAATTTTGTTGAGGATTTTTGCATCTATGTTCATCAGTGATATCGGCCTGTAGTTCTCCTTCTTTGTGTTGTCCTTGTCAGGTTTGGGGATCAGAGTGATGTTGGCTTCATAGAATGTGTTAGGGAGTTCTCCATCTTTCTCAATTTTCTGGAACAGTTTGAGGAGAATAGGTATTAAGTCTTCTTTGAATGTTTGGTAGAATTCTCCAGAGAAGCCGTCTGGTCCTGGACTCTTGTTTTTGGGGAGGTTTTTGATTACCGTTTCTATTTCCTTACTTGTGATTGGTCTATTCAGATTCTCCATTTCTTCCTGATTCAGTTTGGGGAGATTGTAGGAGTCTAGGAATTTGTCCATTTCTTCCAAGTTGTTCAATTTGTTGGCATATAGTTTTTCATAGTATTCTCTTATGATCTCTTGTATTTCATTGGTATCTGTTGTGATTTCTCCTCTGTCATTCCTGATTTTATTAATTTGCGCTTTCTCTCTTCTTTTCTTGGTGAGTCTGGCTAGGGGTTTGTCAATTTTGTTAATTCTTTCGAAGAACCAAGTCTTTGTTTCATTGATCCTTTCTATTGTCTTTTTTGTTTCAATATCATTTATTTCTGCTCTTATTTTTATTATTTCCCTCCTTCTACTGACTCTGGGCTTTGTTTGTTCTTCTTTTTCTAGTTCCGTTAGGTGTCGTTTGAGGTTGCTTACGTGAGCTTTTTCTTGTTTAGTGAGGTGAGCCTGTATTGCGATGAATTTCCCTCTTAGGACTGCTTTTTCTGCATCCCAAATGATTTGGTATGTCGTGTTCTGATTTTCATTTGTCTCCAGATAATATTTGATTTCTTCTTTGATTTCTTCAATGATCCATTGTTTGTTGAGAAGCGTGTTGTTTAGTCTCCACATTTTTGCACCTTTCTCTGCTTTTTTCTTGTAGTTGATTTCTAGTTTAATAGCGTTATGATCAGAAAAGATGCTTGATATTATTTCAACTCTCTTGTATGTATTGATGTTTGCTTTGGTTCCCAAAATATGGTCAATCCTTGAGAATGTTCCATGTGCACTTGAGAAGAATGTGTAACCTGCTGTTTTTGGATGAAGTGTTCTATATATATCTATTAAGTCCATCTGGTCTAATTTTTCATTTAATTCTATTATTTCCTTGTTGATTTTCTGTCTGGATGTTCTGTCCATTGGTGTTAATGGTGTGTTGAGGTCCCCTACTATTATTGTATTGTTGTTGATGTCTTCTTTTAGTTCTATTAAGAGTTGCTTTACAAATTTTGGTGCTCCTGTGTTGGGTGCGTATATATTTATAAGTGTTATGTCTTCTTGGTGGAGAGTCGCTTTTATCATTATATAGTGTCCCTCTTTATCTTTCTTTATCTGTTTTGCTTTGAAATCTACCTTGTCTGATATTAGTATAGCGACACCTGCTTTCTTTTGTTCATTATTAGCTTGGAGTATTGTTCTCCATCCCTTCACTCTGAGTCTGTGTTTGTCTTTGGGGCTGAGGTGTGTTTCCTGGAGGCAGCATATTGTTGGGTCTTGTTCTTTGATCCATCCTGCCACTCTGTGTCTTTTGATTGGGGAGTTCAATCCATTTACATTTAGAGTGATTATTGAGACGTGGGGGCCTACCACTCCCATTTTGTGTCTTGTTTTCCGGTTTTCTTCAGTTTCCTTTGTTTCTCGTCCCATGGTTTAATCTGTTCTGATGTAGAGCTGCTACTCTCTGTTGTTGTCCTTGTACTTATCTCCTCTGCTCTTGGTTTTGTAGCCCCTTTCCTTTTTTGGATTTTTCAGGAATGAGGGTTTTCCTGAGGATTTCCTGAAGAGGAGGTTTTGTGGCAATGAACTCCCTTAATTTTTGTTTATCTGGGAAAGTTTTTATTTCTCCATCGTATTTGAAGGATATTTTCGCTGGGTAGAGAATTCTCGGCTGTAGATTTTTGTCCTTCAGATTTTTGAATATATCATTCCACTCTCTTCTAGCCTGTAAAGTTTCTGCTGAGAAATCTGCTGATAGCCTGATGGGGGTTCCTTTGTAGGTTAGTTTCTTTTGCCTGGCTGTCCTTAATATTTTCTCCTTGTCGTTGACTTTTGCTAGCTTCACTACTATATGCCGTGGAGTTGGTCTTCTTGCATTGATAAAGTTTGGAGATCTATTGGCTTCTGTCACCTGAAGATCCATCTCCCTCACCAGATTTGGGAAGTTCTCAGCCATTATTTCTTTGAATAGGTTTTCTGCCCCTTTCTCCTTCTCTTCTCCCTCTGGCATACCTATAATCCTTACGTTGCATCTCCTAATTGTGTCTGATAATTCTCGGAGAGTTTCTTCATTTCTTTTAAGTCTTGCTTCTCTCTCCTCCTCTGCCTGCAACAATTCTATATTGCCATCTTCCAAATTGCTAATTCTTTCCTCCATATTATCGGCCCTACTGTTCAGAGCATCTAGATTTTTCTTAATCTCCTCTATTGTGTTCTTCATTTCCAATATTTCTGTTTGGTTCTTCTTTATCGTATCAAACTCTTTTGTGACATAGCTCCTGAACTCGTTGAGTTGTCGGTCAGAATTCTCTCTTAACTCATTGAGAATCTTAATGATGGCTGTTTTGAAGTCATCGTCATTTAGGTTATATATCTCATTTTCTTTGGGATTGTTTTCTGTGTATTTGTTGCTTTCTTTCTGTTCTGGAGATTTAATGTATTTTTTCATATTGCTTGATGTTGTTGATTTGTGCCTCCGCATGGAGATAGAGTTTAGTTGCTCCTTTCACTTGTTTCAGCTGCTGCGGTGGGAGGAGCAGCTGTTTATATTTCACCAACCAGGAACCCTGTCCGTAGTTGCTAACTGGGCCTGGGCCCCTCTTCGTAGCCACAGTGGCCCTTTGGGTTCCCTCCTCTGCCGTGGGGGCCGTCACAGGGGGGCTTCAGGCTGCAGGTGCCTACTGTTGCAGCCCACCTAGATGTGCTCTCTCCTTGGGGTCTGCAACGGTGTTATGGGCTTTTCCAGCGGCCAGGGGTGGGATCACTTATATTTGTCGCTCCATTGCTGTCGGCACCCACCAAATCTCACTTGTCCTCTATGGGTCGCAGGAGAGCTATTGGCATCTTCTACAGTCTGTGGTTAGTACACCTAGCTATGCTGCTTTTGCCCTGGGGTCTTCCAGCCTTGTGGCTGGCGGCTGGGTGCCTTCTACTGGTGCTGTGCAGAGGCTTTCCCTAAGGCTGCTGTGAGCCTGTAGGGTTTCCCCCTAGGCTATTAAGCTGGGTCTCTGGAACTCTCTCCAGCCCCAGTCCTCTCTGAGATCTCCGGCAATCCCTAGCCTCACGGGGTGGGCAACGGCAGCTGGGGGTCGCCCCGCCCTCTGGGATTCTCTCCGGGCCTCTCCCGGAGCCGTGAATGCTCAGCGTGGCCCCTCTGCTAACGGCAGACAGAGAGTTTTGTCTGCTGCCCGGGCGGAGCTCCGGCGCTTCCCCTCCGGGTTGCAGAACCGGCCTTTGAAAGTTCCCCCCGCCCCGGTCCTCTCCGAGATCTCTGGCAATCCCTAGCCCCACGGGGCGGGCAATGGCAGCTGGGGGTCGCCCCGCCCTCTGGGATTCTCTCCGGGCCTCTCCCGGAGCCATGAATGCTCAGCGTGGCCCCTCTGCTAACGGCAGACAGAGAGTTTTGTCTGCTGCCCCGGCGGAGGTCCGGCGCTTCCCCTCCGGGTCGCAAAACCGGCCTTTGAAAGTTCCCCCAGCCCCGGTCCTCTCCGAGATCTCTGGCAATCCCTAGCCCCATGGGGCGGGCAACGGCAGCTGGGGGTCGCCCCGCCCTCAGGGCTTCTCTCCAGGCCTCTCCCGGAGCCGTGAATGCTCAGTGTGGCCCCTCTGCTAATGGCAGACAGAGAGTTTTGTCTGCTGCCCGGGCGGAGCTCCGGCACTTCCCCTCCGGGTCGCAGAACCGGCCTTTGAAAATTCCCCCGGCCCCGGTCCTCTCCGAGATCTCCGGCAATCCCTAGTCCCACGGGGCGGGCAATGGCAGCTGGGAGATCTCTGTGCCCTCCGTGTCTCTCTCTGGGACCCTCCGGGCGCCCCGAGCACCAGGCTGGGTCTCCCCGCGGGCTCAGGTGTGCAACTCCAAAGTTTCCCTCTGCGTTTAGGAGTAATTGCAGGGGGTTTAGATAGGGTTCTGGTCACCTGTTTCCACCGTCGCTCCTCTGTTGTGTTCTCGCTCCTGCCCTAGATGTGTGTGGATCCTCTGGGGGCGTCCGTTGGAAGAAAGCCGCTTGCGGGTACTAGGCTGCCCGTCGGGGTCGGAGAGTTTTCACCTATTTCCACATCCTCCCGGAGGAAAGTCCATCCGCCTTCCGATGTATAGTCGCGTGGGTGTCTCAGACGTCCTGAGATGCTGTCTGGATATCCTTTGTCAAGCGATAAGTGTCCAAATAATTGTAGACTCGAAGGGCGAGAGACAAAGAGGACTACTCACGGCGCCATCTTGGCTCTTCTCTTTGTAGTATATTTTGAAGTCAGGAATTGTGATGCCTCCAGCTTTCTTCTTTTTTCTCAAGATTGCTTTGGCTTTTTTGAGGTCTTTTGTTGTTCATATAAATTTCAGGATTCTTTGTTCTATTTCTGTCAAGGATGTCATTGGGATTCTGATTGGGATTGCATTGAATCTGTAGTTTGTTTTAGGTAATATGGACATTTTAACTATGTTTATTCTTCCAATCCATGAGCGTGGACTGTCTTTCCGTTTCTTTGTGTCTTCTTTGATTTCTTTCAATAATGTCTTATAGTTTTCAGTGTATAGGTCTTTCACCTCATTGGTTAAGTTTATTCCTAAATATTTTATTCTTTCTGTTGTGATTGTAAATGTGATTGTAATCTTGACTTCTCTTTCTGTTCATTTGTTATTAGTGCATAGAAATGCAACTGAATTTTGTAAGTTGATTTTGTACCTTACAACTTTACTGTAGTTGTTAACTATCTTTCATAGTTTTCTGGAGGATTCTTTAGGGTTTTCTATATATAGAATCATGTCATCTGCAAACAGTGAGAGTTTCACATCTTCCTTTCCAGTCTGGATACCTTTTATTTCTTTTGCTTGCCTAATTGCTCTAGACAAAACCACCAGTACTATGTTGAATAAGAGTGGTGAGACTGGGCACCCTTGTCTTGTTTCTGTTCTCAGAGGGATGGCTTTCAGTTTTTCCCCATTGAGTATGATGTTGGCTGTGGGTTTGTCATATATGGCCTTTATCATGTTGAGGTAATTTCCTTCATGTTAATTTTGCTTGGTGAAGGATACACTTACCAGCTCACCTGATTGTTAGCAGGATTCCCTTCTTTGTAGGCCATTGAACTAAGGGCTTCAGTTTCTTTGTGGTTGTTGCCTGGAGGCCATCCTCTGTTATTTACCATTTGGGCCTCTCCAACGTAATAATTTGTTTCCTCAAAGATAGTGATGGAGGGAGAGAGAGAGGGCTAAGGAGGATAAACGAATCACAGAAGGGTGATAGAAACTGTTGAATGGCAGGTTGGCAAGGAAAGGCTTCACTGAGAGGGTGGTTTTAGAGTCAAGTCCTGAGGGAGGAGAGGAAATGAATCAAGTGTATGCCTGCAGGAAGAGATTTCCAGGCAGAGGGAATAGCAAGTGCAGAGGTCTTCAGTAGAAACGTGTCTGGAAGTTTAAGGTAGAGCAAGGAAACTAGTATTATGGGAGCAGAGTAAGCAACAGAGAGGGAGGTAGGAGATGAGTAAAGAGGGGTAACAGGTGGCAGGGGAAGATTTGTTGGATGAATGTGTCAAGTATCTATAGAAAAACTTTCATCATCTTCTACAGTACATTTTAATATTTTAAAATATTTTGAACAGCAAATTCTTTTCTGTGTCTAACTTGATCCATTTGTTTGCAATTTATACTGTTATTTCAGCTTGGTCCATGTTTCAAATGGCATCACTATTTCTTAGTTGCTTATCATCATTTTTAGCAATTAAAGTTAGTTATTAAATTGTTCCTTCATTTGTCAATTTTGTTTCTCTGTAAAGATCTTATTTTGCAACTCTGTTTCTATTGTTGTCATTCTTGTTTCTGAACTTTTTGATGATTCCCCACTCCCTCTTCTGTTGTGCAGTTCTGGACAGGACTCGAAATTTTGTTGGGAACCTGACCTGAGGTTGTACATAATGACCAAAGTATTCTATTTCAACTTTGAAGAACACAAAATTAAAGCACGTATATTTTCAGTTATGAACGAAAGCCTGAACTCTTCTAAGAAAAGGGATATTTTACCAGTTTTAGAGACAGTTATTTTTTAACTGATACTCAGCTCTTGAACCTGCTACCTGGGGTGAAAACAGTGCACTGATTCTCTAATATGAACTTTTCAGGGAGAGAATATTAGTTTTTTTTCTCTGCTCTCCTTGCAGATTTAATGCTGAATATTTATGATTTTTTTAATACCTAGAACTCCCTAAACATAGCTGAAGGAAAATAAACATGATAAGAGATGATCCAAATTGCAAATCTTTTTCAGATATTTCAGAAAAAAACCCAGTTTTAGTATATGAATAATGATGTGCAATATAGAAACCATTTATTTCACTAACTACTGAAACAACATGTGGCAAGAAGATAAAGTTCTACTTTCCTATCTTTTGTAGCTGGAGCAAAGTCTTGAATGAACTGATGTCTTTTATTGCCAAGGAAGAGGGAGACCTTATTCTTGGCAGTGGTAGGTACTAAACCAAGAAATTAAGGATCACTATACTGAAGGGGAGGGGAGATCCTTACAGATCCATTTAGTGCCTTTGTCTCCCTCTCTTCAGATTGTCCCATGCTGAGTATATGCCAGACAGATAAAAGCCTATCTTATTCTAAAGGCCTATTTTTTTTCCCTAGGAAGAATTTCTCTATGGAAGGGGCATTGCCCTTGGATCAGTAAATAAGCACACCATGGTGGCTGCTTTAGACAGAACATTTTCTCTTTGGGAATTCTATCAGATAAACTTTTCAGATTGGTTTTCATTAAATACCAAAAGAAAAGACAAGTTTGTACATACAATTTCCTGTTAATATCATATATGTACACACTATAATATATATAGCATATACATTGTATCTAGCATTGATTGATTTTATACACACAAAAATATATGCACACATACACCAAGAGAAAGAAAGAGATTGATTGATTTCAAGGAATTGGCTCACACAGTTCCGGACACTTGTTGAATCTAAAAAAAAAAAAAAAAAAATCAATCCAATGGGGTAGACCAGCAGGCTGGAGACCAAGGGAAGAGTTGCAGTTGAGTCCAAAAGAAGTATGTTGGCAGAATTTCTTCTTGTTTAATGGAGATTCAGTCTTTGTTTTATTAAGGCCTTCAACTCACTGGATGAGGCCCACTCACATTATGGAGAGTAATTTGTTTTTTTGCAAAGCCCGTTGATTTAACTGTCAATCTTACCCAAACACTACTTTCACATAAACATCCAGAATAATGTTTGACCAAATATTTGAGCACTGTGGCCCACCCAAGTTGACAAAATTAACCATCACAAGTTTATTGATAATTTTGCTTAAATTGTTCTTTAATATTACTTATGTTCTTGCAAAAGCTGTTAGATTGACTTATTCCTTTTGTTAGGTTATTAAATAAATCATTTCTCAGGAGATTAAAATTTTTTAAAATGAGTAGTTATATATTGGTTAAAAAATATTGAAAATATAATATAAAAGGTGAACTAAAGTTAGGGCATGAAATATAATTCTTCAGAAAAGTTCAGATTAAAATGCAATGTGGAAATATTTGTGATTTATGCAGTGCATTTGATGTTCAAATGTTATGGATTCTAACCGTAAATGATGACATGAAACTATTTCTAGCTACTGTTACGGCCACTATAGCACTATATGTGATGATGGAAACTCAAGGGAGATCTCTCACTTAGAAATTTATTAGAATTTACCAGTTACTTCTGAGGAGTTTTTTTTTTTTTGTAGAGCCCAGGACTGAAGTGGACCCATGTGTGGCACCTGATGACATTTTTCCATAGAAGACTTAAGAAAACCATCCTGGAGTTATTCCATAGTTAGATTCTCATCTCCTGGTGACATTTCATCATAAAAGTATCTCAGAATTGGGACCAGGCATGGTCAGTGGCCCTCAAGAGGGTGAAGTTCGCTGGTAATAGCTGCATATAAATAGTCAATTATTATAGAAGGGATGGTTCAAATGGATTCTTCCCAGGGGGAATAAGCTTTGAGATGAGAAAAGAACAATGCCTGGATATTCTTTGTGTAAGAAATTGAGAAGTGGCTCTCAAAGCAATATCAAACTGGCCTCTAGAGACCTTACTGCTTGCTGTAAATTGCCTAAAATTTAGAAGGTTAATGTCTGTGTCACATTTTGGGTGCCCTCCTTCATGTAATGAATAGTTAATAGTTGTGTTAGTAAAGAAGGCAGGCATGTTGTAAATTGTGGGGAAAGTTATACTAATCTTCCCCCTTATGTCAGGTTTGTATTTATTAATTCATTTACTATGTGTGCAAAGCATTTATTAAGATAAAAGTTATGGAGGTTGTATATCTTTTACCAGTCCTATGCATTTAAGGGAATCATATGAATGTTAATCATCTAGAAATGGAAATAAAGCAACTGGTCCTATAGAGCAGTAGTTCTTGAAATTCAGAATCACTTGGGGGTTTGTTCAGACACAGATAGCTGGGACCTACAAACAGCATTTCTAATTCATTAGGTTTGTGGTAGGGGCTGAAATTTGAAATTTTAAAAAGTTTCCAGGTGATTCTGATGCTGCAGGTCCTGGGAGTATGCTTTGAGAACCAAGGCTAAGGGTTTTACACTTCAGCATTGTGAGCTATTGACCTTGAAGAAACTGCAACAAAGACAAATAGTAAATTCCCTCATTCCTAACAAGATCTTATTTGATAGGGGAAAAAGCTATTTAGGTTATTAATGCAAGGTGGCAAATTATTATGCAAACCATGCTTAGATAGGTCTTCAAATTTTCAACTTGAAAGTTGGGACTTGAACCCTCCATGTCGGCAATAATGATGCTGTGAAAAACACATGATTGTGCTAAATGCTTTCTACCCAAGTCATTTGACATTTCTTTATCCACAAGTGGTAACTGTTATAAATATATATACATATATATATCATATATATATACACATATGTATAGATTATATATATATAAGAAAATATATACATATACATTTTAATAACATTTAAAGCTTCGGTTGCCTTCAGCCTAGGACCTTGCTACTAAAGTGTGGTCCTCAGATCACCAACATCAGCATCACCTGAGAAACAATCCTGGGCCCTTCCCCAAATCTACTAAACTCAAATCTGCATTTTAACAAGATCTCTAGGTTATTCATTTTCACATCAAAGTTTGGGAAGATCTGTGCTAGGAATAATTTCTTAACAGATCAAACTAGTGATTTCAATACAGAAGCAGAAACTTTTTGAAAAACAAAATGGGAAGCAACTGTAGACTGGCAGACAGGCTGGGGGAATCAGACCTAATAAGGTGTTACAGCTAGGAGGCAGGGAAGCGTGAGCTTCCCACTCTGACTTTGGTCATGCTGAGTTTTTCTATTTGTGTAAAAGAAACCCATTAATTAAATAGCCTTAGATTCTAAACAACAGGGACAAAAATCAATTAGAACACCTTGGAGAGTGAGACAGTGTTGGGAAAATTCATTATCAGATAACCAGCATATCTTAAGAGGGAAAGTTAGGTATGACCTCTCTATGTCACCAAGTAACAACGCTCAAAAAATGATCATGAGAAAACTACTGCTTTTACCTTAGCCATTTGACACTTTTAATCCACAGATAGAAACTGTCCTAAATAGGCCTTGATTTCTTTGAGCCAAAGAAAAATGCACAAACTGGCCAGTGCAAATGAGGTAAACAAGGTCAACACTATTGTTCCATCACTTGTTTTTGCCACTATTTCTTATCTTTTGGCAGGTTCTGGGTTAAACATGGATTGTTCAATAATAGTAAATAGAAATAACACCATTTGCTGCATCTGAAATTTCAGTTCAGAGTATCTTATTTTTAGGAGTCCTGGGAAATTATCAGAATGGCTTTATAAAGTTGCAATGCAACAAAGAAAGCCTCCTATTCTCTCTCTCCTTCTCCTCCTATACTCCTATAGTCCTTTCTTCATCCTGTAGTTGGAGGGATCCTTTTAAACCATGTTATAATGCATCATTCCTCTGCTCAAAACCCTCCAGGGACATTCCATCACACTTAGAATAAAATTCAGAATCCTCATTGTGAACTCCAAGGTTATTATTATGTGTCTCTTTACCTCTTCTATCACTCTTTCTCTTGCTATTTCCTTCCCCCACACTGTCCTTGTTCTCCTTGATTGACAAGCATGCTAGACCCTCAAGGTCTTTGCACATATTTGCTTCACATGGCTCCCTTCCTCAATTCTTTTAGATTTCTGCTCCAATTGCCTCCATGATGGAACTTCTTTGGCCACCCTATCCAAAGCTATTTTGTAATCCTTTTAAACCTTGTTAGTTTTAGTCATCCTGACATTGTAGTAAATAATACACTTTTTCCTTGTTGTCTCTCTCTCTCCCACTAGACAAGCCTTGGTCTGTTTTGCATCTCATTCTAATTCTGTACCTGGTACATAGAAAAGGTTCAATAAATATTTATTGAGTGAGTTATATAATCCAGTCAACTCATCATTCTGTTTAAGTATCTATATGATTTCTTTTTTGACACATCATAGCTCAGTGAAGATATTTGCATAGTAGTGAAGTCTTGTTTTCCCTTCTGCTTGAGGATAGGAGCCACAGGAAGAAAACTATTTATTTATTGAATGTTGCTCTGTACATTTACTATCTCGTTATTTCTATTCACAACAATCTTGTAAAGAAGGCATTATTGTCCTCATTTTATAAATGAGTAAATGGAGACTTCAAGAGTTTAAATGGTTTATCCAAATACATAGAGCAAAAAAAATGATGGTATTCTGTAGAGTAACTGACACTGTAAAGAAATTGAAACATAAGGCACAGATGGCAAGAAGATACTAGCAACCTTTATAATCGAAAAAGAATTAATATGCAGAATCAATAGAGAACACTTAGAAATCAACTAGAAAAAGATAGATAGCTCTATAGAAAATGGAGCAAGGTTATGAACAGGCAATTTACAAAAGAAGAGTTCTAAATGGCTGATAAACAGATGATGTTTCACCTGACTAGTAATCAGGAAAATGCAAATTAAAACAAGATACCAAGTGACATCAGCAACATGGTGGAGTGAGCTGTTCCCTTTCTCTCTCCCCCTTTGAGCTACAACTAAATGAGCATTCATTGATCAATGGAGGATACCCACACAGTACAACAGGACACCTGAGAGACCCACACAGCTATACAACTGATGGTGAATGGAGTAACCCTTGGGAGGTGGTGGAGATAGGTGAGCACTCTCTGGCCCCACAGCAGCCCTGTGCATGCATGCAACTGCTCTCCCGGCTGGAGTGCCCATGGCACCACTGTGATCCTGAGGGTGGGAGTGTGCTTTGGAGGAATAAGTGAGGGAAACCCTGAGCCCCCATGTGATCACTTTCCCTTCTGGTGGGAGGGCCCACAGTGCCTCTGCAGTTCCAAGGAGTGACCCAGGCTTGGACCCAGTGGGGAGGCTCCACCCACCAAGCACAATGGCCAGTGCAACATAGGAAGAGGCAGCAGTGGATCTATGTGCCCAGGAAAGTGAATTCCCAGCTGTGGAGAACACCCACAGTACTGCTGTGGCCCCAAAGGTGGGAGCACACCTTGATGGGACTGTGGGAGCAGCTGGAAGCAGCCCTGAGCCCCTGAATGATCACATTCCCATTTGGTGGGAGAGCTCACAGTGCTGCTGTGGTCCCAAGGAATGCCCCAGGCTTGGGAAAGCACAGTGGCCAGGGATCATGGCATTCTCAGAATACACAGCTCCTGCTCCCCACCCAAGTGTTGGCAGATGGAATCTGCAACCACATACTATCACTATGCGAAGGCAAAAATCCACCCCATCAAGTAGTATGAGGAGGAGCAGACCAGAAGGAAAAAGACAAAGACCCAGAAATCAGTTCTAAAGACACAGAAATTTACAATCAAAATGACAGAGAATTCAAAACAACCATGATTAAAAAACTCAATGAGTTACAAGAAAACTCAGGAAGACAGTTCAATGAAATGAGGAAGAAAATTAATGAAGAGAGAGAATTCTTCACAAAAGAGATTGAAATTATAAAGAAAAACCAATCAGAAATGTTGGAAATGAAAAACACAATGGATGAGATAAAGAAAAATCTGGAGCCCTTAAATAACAGAACTAACATTATACAGGATAGAATTAACAAGCTAGAGGTTAGGAATATAGAAATGCTTTAGGTGGAGGAGGAGCAAGAACTGAGACTAAAAAGAAATGAAGAAATTTTCTGAGAAATATCCAACTCAATTAGGAAATGCAACATAAGGATTATAGGACCAGAGGGAGAAGAGGAGTAGAAAGGTACATAGAACTTGTTCAAAGAAATAATAGCTGAGAACTTCCCAAACCTGGGGAAGGAGCTGGAATTACAAGAAAAGAAGCTAATAGAACTCCTAATTACAACAATGTAAAAAGACCTTCTCCAAGGCATATATTAGTAAAGCTGTCAGGAGACAATAACAAAGAAAAAATATTAAGGGCAGCAAGGCAGAAGAAAATAACCTACAAAGGAATATGTGTCAGGCTTTCAGCAGATTTCTGAGCAAAAGCCTTACAGGCTAGGAGAGAGTGGAATGATATACTCAAAATTCTGAAAGACAAAAATTTTCAGCCAAGAATAGTATACCCAGTGAAACTATCCTTCAGATATGATGGAGAAGTAAAACTTTCCCAGGTAAACAAAAGCTGAGAGAATTCATTGCCACAAGACCCTGCCTACAAGAAATGATCAAGAAGGCCCTCAAACCAGAAAAAAAGAAAGGGTTTACAAAGGCTTGACCAAAGAGAGGAATAGGCACACAAAATCAGAAAATTGAAATTCTCAATCAGAACAGGTTAGCAAATATTTAATTATACCACTAAAGATAAAAGGAAGAAAAACACCAAGAAAAAAATATAATCATGTTAACCACAAACTCAGAACACGTAACAGAGTAAGTTGTGACAACAACAACGTAGAAGGATGAGAAAAAAGGAATGAAACCTGCTTAGATTTAGGAAATAAGAGGCTATCAGAGAGTGGACTATCTCATCTATGAGATCTTTTATACAAACCTCATGGTAAGCACAAAACAAAAAATCAGAACAGAGACACAAATGATGAATAAAGTGAAAACTGAGAAAACCATCATAGAGAGCTATGAAATTGAATTGACAGTCTGAAATACACAGGATGAGAAACAAGGAAAATATAGAAAAACCAGAAAACAAGTGATAAAATGGCATTGCCATTTTATAAGTATGGTGTTGCCATACTTATATCGGGCAAAGTACTCAAGATAAAAAAGACAATGAGAGACAAAGAAGGGCAGTATATAATGATAAAAGGGACACTCCACCAAGAAGACATAACACTTATAAATATATATGCACCTAACACTGGAGCACCAAAGTACATAAAGCAGCTATTAATTGACCTAAAAGGAGACATTAACGGCAGCACAATAATAATAAGGGACCTTAATACCCCACTTCCATCTATGGATAGATCAACCAGACAGAAAATCAACAAGGAAATAGTGGAAATAAACAAAAACCTAGACTGGATGGACTTAATAGATATATAGAACACTCCATCCAAAAACAGCAGAATACACATTCTTCTCAAGTGCACATGGAACATTCTCAAAGATAGACCATATTTTGGGAAACAAGGCAAGCATCAATAAATTTAAGAAGATTGAAATCATATCAAGCATCTTTTCCAACCACGATGCTATGAAACTAGAAATCAACCACAAGAAAAAAGCTGGGAAAGTGACAAACATGTGAAGACTAAACAACAAGCTACTGAACAACCAATGGATCATTGAAGAAATTAAAGGAGAAATCAAAAAATATCTGGAGACAAGTGAAAATGAAAATACACCATGCCAACTCATATGGGATGCAGCAAAAGTGGTCCTAAAAGGGAAATTGATAGCAATATACGCCCACGTTAACAAACAAGAAAAATCTCAAATAAGCAATCTTCAACTACACTTAACAGAACTGGAAAAAGAAGAGCAAACAAAGCCCAAAGTCAGCAGAAGGAGGGAAATAATAAAAGAGCAGAAATAAATGAAATTGAAACAAAAAAAAAGCCAATAGAAAGGATCAATGAAACTAAGAGCTGATTCTTTAAGATAAGCGAAATTGATAAACCCTTAGCCAGACTCACAAAGAAAAAAAGAGAGAAGGCTCAAATAAATAAAATTAGAAATGAAAGAGGAAAAAGTACAACAAATACCAGAGAAAGGCAAAGCACTTTAAGAGAATACCATAAAAAACTATATGCCAACAAATTGGACAATCTAGAAGAAATGGATAAATTCTTAGACTCATACAGTCTCCCAAAACTGAACCAAGAGGAAATAGAGAATCTGAATAGACCAATTACAAGTAAACAGAGTGAAACAGTAATCAGAAACCTCCTCCAAAATAAAAGCCCAGGACCTGATGGCTTCTCTGGAGATTCTATGAAACATACAAAGACGATATAATACCTATGCTTCTCAAACTATTCCACAAAATTGAAGAAGATGGAACACTTCCTAACACATTTTATGAGGCCAACATCACCCTGATCCCAAAGCCAGACAAGGACAACACAAAGAAGGAAAACTACAGGCCAATCCTGCTGAGGAACATATGTGCAAATATCCTCAACAAAATATGGGCAAACCGAATACAGCAGTACGTGAAAAGGATCATACACCATGATCAGGTGGGATTTATACCAGGGCCACAGGGATCGTTCAACATCCGCAAATCAATAAACATGGTACACCAAATCAACAAATTGAGGGATAAAAACCACATGATCATCTCAGTAGGTGCAGAGAATGGGTTTGACAAGATCCAACAGCCATTTATGATAAAACCTCTTAACAAAATGGAGATAGAAGGAAATTACCTCAACATGATAAAGGCAATATATGACAAACCCACAGCGAACATCAGACTCAATGGGGAAAAACTGAAAGCCATCCCTCTGAGATCAGGAACAAGGCAAGGGTCCCAGTCTCACCACTCTTATTCAACATAGTACTGGTGGTTTTGGCCAGAGCAATTAGGCAAGAAAAAGAAATAAAAGGTATCCAAATTGGCAAGGAAGAAGTGAAACTCCCACTGTTTGCAGACAACATGATTTTCTATGTAGAAATCCATGAAGAATTCATTGGAAAACTATTAGAAGTAATCAATAACTACGGCAAAGTTGCAGGGTACAAAATGAACTTACAAAAATTAGCTACATTTCTATACTCTATTAACAAAGTAACAGAAAGAGAACTCAAGAATGCAATCCCATTTACAATCACAACGAAAAGAATAAAAAATCTAGGAATAAATTTACCCAAGGAGGTGAAAGACCTATACACTGAAAACTATAAGATATTATTGAAAGAAATCGATGATGACATAAAGAAATGGAAAGCTATCCCATGTACTTGGTTTGAAGAATAAACATAGTTAAAATGGCCATACTACCTAAAGCAATCTACAGATTCCCAATCAGAATCCCAATGCCATTCTTCACAGAAATAGAACAAAGAATCCTAAAATTCATATGGGGCAACAAAAGACCCTGAAAGCCAAAGCAATCTTGAGAAACAAAGGGGAAAGCTGGAGGGGAGGCATCACAATTCCTGCCTTCAAAATATACTACAAAGCTATAGTAATCAAACCAGCATAGTACTGGTACAAAAACAGACACACACATCAATGGAACAGAATTGAAAGCCCAGAAATAAAACCACACATCTATGGACATCTAATGTTCTACTAAGGAGCCAAGAATATACAATGGAGACAGGAAAGTCTTCAATAAATGGTGATGGGAAAACTGGACAGCCACATGCAAAAGAATGAACGTAGACCATTATTGTACACCATACACAAAAATTAAGTAAAAATGAATTAAAGACTTGAAGGTAAGACCTGAAACCATAAAACTCCTAGAAGAAAATTTAGGCAGTCTAGTCTTGAACATTGCTGTTAGAACGATCTTTTTGAATACCGTGTCTACTCGGGCAAGGGAAACAAAAGAAAAAAGAAACAAATCGGACTTCATCAGACTAAAGAGCTTCTGCAAGGCATAGGAAACCAGGAACAAAACGAAAAGACAACCCACCAACTGGGAGAAAATATTTGCAAATCATATATCTGACAAGGAGTTGATCTCCAAACTCTGTTAAGAACTCATACAACTACAAAACAAAAAAAACAAACAGCCTGATCAAAACATGGGCAGAGGATATGAACATTTTTCCAAAGAAGATATACGGATGGCCAACAGGCACATGAACAGATGTTCAACATCACTAATCATCAGGGAAATACAAATCAAAACTGCAATGAGCTATCACCTTACACCTGTTAGAATGGCTATAATTAACAAGACCAAAAACAACAAATGTTGGAGAGGATGTGGAGAAAAGGGAACCCTGATACACTGCTAGTGGGAATGCAAACTGCAGCAGCCACTATGGAATACAGTATGGAGATTTCTCAAAAAATTAAAAATTTTTAATTTTTTCAAATTGGTTATTTCACTACTGGGTATTTATCTAAAGAACTTGAAATCAACAATCCAAAGAGACTTATGCACCCCTATGTTCATCGCAGCATTATTCACAATAGCCAAGAAGTGGAAGCAACCCAAGTGCCCATCAACTGATGAATGGAGAAAGAACATGTGGTGTATATATATATATACAATGGAATACTACTTAGCCCTAAAAAGACAAAATTGTCCCATTTGCAACAACGTGGATGGACCTTGAGGGTATTATGTTAAGTGAAATAAGCCAGATAGAGAAAGACAAATACCATATGATTTCACTCATATGTGAAAGATAAACAAATACCTGGACAAAGAGAACAGACTAGTAGTTGCTGAGGGGAAGGGGTTTGGGGTGTGAGCATAAGGGGTAAAGGGGCATATAATAATGGTGACCTACAAATAATAATGTACAACTGAAATTTCTCAGTGTTGTAAACTATTATGCGTTCAATAAAATAAAAACAACAACAACAAAAGAAAACAAAAAGCCAGATACCATTTCACACTCATCAGACCAGTGAAAGTTAGAAAGTTGAACACTATCCATCATATGGGACCAGAAATACACATATTAAACTACCAGCAGGAGTGGAAATTGGTTTAACCACTTTGAAGAGCTATTTGGTAATATCTAGTAAACAAGAAGCTGTGCATACTTTATGACCCAGAGATTGCTCTTCTAGGTATGTATCCAGGGATGATATTCAAAATATTTAATAACTACTGTCAGAGGCACCAACCAATCAGAATAAACATGCTGCAAATAACTGGCATGGTCAAGTTGGTGTACTTCATTTGAATATCAGTCCTGTATATGCCTTAGAGAGATTCCTACTCACAGACACAAAGAGACATGTATAGGAATATCCACTATAGCATTTTTTGTAGTAGAAAAAATAAAACCCACAAGCATGCGAATAACCTATCTGTCTATCCCTAGAGTAATGAATAAATTATCACATAGTCATAGAGTGGCATGCTATTCAGCAATTTAAATGAATGAACCAGATCTAAATAAATCAGCTTTGCAAAATTTCACTATATAATGAGAAAAACATTCAAAATAATTCATATGGCATGACACCATTTATGTAACATTTAAAGCATAAAAAATACTATATATAGTTAATGGGCACATGTATAAGTAGTAAACGTAAAGTATACATGGGAAGGATACACACCAACTTCAAGAGAGTAGTTATCTCTGGAGTGCAAGGAAAGTAAATAGAATAAGGTAGGAGAATTTTCATACTCTATAATTTTTAATTTCTTAACAAATATGACAATATATTAACATTTGCTAAATTTAGGTGTGGATGTCTATTATTTTTTAAAATTTTATGCATGTTTCATTATTCTAAGAAAAGAAAGATAAGTAATATGATGGAGCTTGTGCTGGACCTAGATCTGTTTGCCTTCAAAGCCAGAAAGCTTTTCATTACCTAAGTTCCAGAAGAGACCCTAGCACTCCTCATAGATGCAGCTTTCTCTTACCAATACTGTCAGGAACATGATTAAGCACCACTGTCACAATAGTTATTTGTTTAGTGATCATATCCCTCGCCCTTGTATCCAAGGAGTACAGGTGGTCAAATGGTGGGATTGCTGGCAAAATAATGAATGCTTTCTTTGCACACAACAGAGTCAGACAAGTTAGGGCACAGGTGCTAGATTAGGATGTGTATACTTGTCAGAGACTCCATATTTCAGAAGTTTTGTCATCACTCTAAATGTGGGGCTTTGTGTGCACACATTTACTCAGTCTGATGCTGCTAAGTAAGGTAATAGGACGGAGGACTTCTGGCTGTCTTGTGAAGTCCAGCTACTTGTAGTGTCCTTGCTTGTGCTAGATTTTGCATACGAGCACAAGCATTTCATTTAGGTCTGGGATTTCTCCCCCAGCTCATGGCTGAGAGCTCAGGAGTCACCATGGTTTGCCATGAAAGCCTACAGAGTTAGCTTTCTGAAGAAACAATGGGCCTTTACTCTAGTGATGCAGATCATTTGCGCTGGCAATCTAAGCATGTAAAACCAGTGGTCTGGGCCATTTCTTCTTCTCTGTATGCAAAATTATGGTTGAGTTATGAGCCTCTGTGATTTAGAGTTGGATTGGCAGGACATCTACAGACCTTTCAGGGTGGGAGAAATGGGGAGATGTTGGTCAAAGGGTACAAACTTCCAGTTGTAAGATAAATAAGTTCTGAAGATCTAATGTATAGCATGGTGGTTATAGTTAATATCAATGTATTATATAATTGAAAGTTTCTAAAAGAATAAATCTTAAATGTTCTCACCACAAAAAACAAATGGTAATTATGTAGCATGATGGAAGTATTAGATATTGCTATAATGGTAATAGTTTTGCAATGTATAAGTGTATCAAATAAACATATTGTACACCTTAAACTTACACAATGTTATATGTCAATTATATCACAATAAACCTGAGAAATAAACCTTTCAACTCCTAGCCATACCATAATAACTGGCATACTTGAATATCTCAAAAAGCTTATGTAGGTGCTATATGATAGCAAAGAAAATACTTAGCAAGAAAAATTCCATAAAACCTTTCCCCTGAACCAGCCAATTTTTCCTTTGAAATATCAGTCCCTCAATAGTTTAGTCCACATTTAACTACCTTCTTTTCAAGGTTTTCTAATTGAAGTATAATTGACATACAATATTATATTAGTTTCAAGTGTACAACACAATGATTCAACATTTATATACATTACGAAAAGATCACCACATTAAGTCTAGTTATTGTCTGTCACACTACAAACAATACGATATTGACTATATTCCCCATGCTGTACATTACATTCCCATGACTTATTTATTTCATAACTGGAAGTTTGTACCTCCTGAACCCCTTCACCCATTTCACCAGCCCCCCTCCCCTCTGGCAGCCACCAGTCTGTTCTCTGCATCTATGAGTCTAGTTTTGTTTTGTCTGTGTTTATTTTGTCTTTTAGATTCCACATATAAGTGAAATCATAGGGCATTTATCTTTCTCTGTTTAACTTATTTCACTTAGCATAACACCTTCAAGGTTCATCCCTGTTGGCAAGATCTCATTCTTTTTATGGCTGAGTAATATTCCACTGTGGGTGTATCTTCTTTATCCATTCATTTATTCATGGAGTTCGAGTGATACATTGTACAATCTTAAGGTTTACCTTTTCTGGTGCATCCAATGCAGTATTCTAAGATATTTTCTGAAGCAGCTAATGTGATTAATATTTATTTGGTTTTCTACGTGGACTACCTAAACTTCAGCTTAGCAAACTGATCTATAGAGATAACATATCAATAATGAATGAGATATGATAATGAATTAGAACAGTAGTAGATAAGAAAAAAATCAATGTTGCATTTGAGTTACCCTAAATCAATTCCTTTATGGTTTAGAGTGATGTGAATGTAGTGCCAAGAAAGAGCTTTGTCTTAAAAACACAAGTGTAATGCTCAAAATATATTTTTAGTGCTAATATGTAAATATCTAATTATCGTAACAATTAGAACTAAATAAGCTTCATGTAAAAGTGTTTTTACGGCAGATATATTTAAGTAATTATTCAAAGTCCTGTTTAACATTATTTTTACTATAACAAAAGTGATATTATTTGAAGAAATTTTTAGAAAATAAAGATTCAAACGACCTATAATTCTATAATGTAGAAAACCATGGTGATCGGCAATGTGTGTCTATCTCCTCTGTTTTTTTCTGTATTTAGATTTATGGACCAATGTAATTTCCTGAAAACAAAGGAATTGATTTTATAAATTACTTTCCCTCATACTCTTAAATATTCTTTAAGAACATGATTTCTACTATTCCAAATCAGGAATAAATATGCTGCAATTTATTTAACTAGTATTCTATCATTGTATCTAGGCTTTTTTTCTCAAATTTAATTTTTTAAGTAACACTATGATAAATAGCATTATATACACATTTTGGTATGTGTCTATGACTATCTCCTTACAGTAATGTCTAGAGGTGATATCACCGGGACAAAGTCTGTTAAACATATACAAATTTTAGGGCCAGTCCAGTGGCACAGCAGTTAAGTTCCCACTTTCCACTTCTCGGCGGCCTGGGGTTCGCTGGTTTGGATCCTGGGTGTGGACATGGCACTGCTTGGCAAAAAGCCATGCTGTGGTAGGCATCCCACGTATAAAGTAGAGGAAGATGGGCACAGATGTTAGCTCAGGGCCGGTCTTCCTCAGCAAGAAGAGGAGGATTAGCAGTAGTTAGCTCAGGGCTAATCTGCCTCAAGAAAAAATAAATATAAATTGTATATGTCATCTCAACTATCCGTCCAAGAAATATAATTTTACCAAATTATAATTATCAATGTTTATTTCCATGCATCCTTACTACTATTAGGTATTTTCAGGTTTTCCTTCTAATCATAGCCCAAATGTCTAGAGAAAACAATATGTCATTGGATTAATTTTCATTCCTTTGATGATAAAGAAGTTAAGCACTTTTTCACATTTATTGTTCCCTTTTGTATTGGTTAATTGCCTTGTACATTTCTGCCCATATGTCTATTTTTGGATTTACCTGGTATATTTTCTTTGTGAAACTCTCTGTATATTAAACATGAATAACTATAATTGTGTTATGTATTTTAAATTATTTTTCTGGTGTTTCCTTTGCCTTTACCGTATTTTGGACATTCCATTTTTACATTGTTAAACCTATTAACGTTTATCTTTAATTTTCTATGGCTGCTTGTATGGTTAAAATCTTTTTCCACTTTGATATCAGAAACTATTTTCCTATCTGAGCATCAATTTCTTTTATTTTTTATAAAAAGAAAGAATCTATTGTGGATTTTTTTCAATAGTAGGAGTTTTATGGTTGATGATTGTCCTGGTGCATATGTATATATATGTATGTATTATGTATTTTTTTTTTTATTTCTAAGATTTGTTTTGGAATAGACTTTCCTTTCTTCATGGATTTAAAAATTCCACTTTTATTACATTCTCGATTTTTATGCAGATTTAGTTCTGGACAGTTCTCTCATGGTTTGTCAAGCATACAGGATAAACTGTTTTAGCTGTGGCTGGCCCGTGGTGGAGTGGTTAAATTCGGGCTCTCTGCTTTGGCACCTGGGGGTTCTGCCTGTGCGGATCCTGGGCTTGGATATGGCACTGCTCGTGAAGCCATGCTGAGGCGAGTCCCACAGAGCAAAATAAGAAGCCCTCAAAACTAGAACATACAACCATGTACTGGTGGGCTGTGGGAAGAAGAAGAAGGGGGGAAAAAGAAGAATGGCAACAGTTGTTAGCTCAGTTACCAATCTTTGGGAAAAAAAAAACTGTTGTAGCTGTTGTATTTTTATAATATATTTACATATTTGATAGTGCAATGACTCAATTAATTTGAATTTCAGCAAATTATCTCTGCAGGAATGCAAACTAGTGTAGTACAAATGTCAACATTATTAGCAGATAAGAGCTAGAGAAGATGTGAAATGGAGGAGAGCAGATAGGATCTTAGGGAAGATGTCACACTTTGGCTAAACTTGGAATGATGAATCTGGTTTGACGTAGCAGAGAGGAGAAAGGGTGTTCCAAAGCGGGGAAACAGTGTGAGTAAAAGCATCCAGAATTGTGAACAAGCATTATATCATGGGCGATGGGAGAGGAGAGTGGAAGAGATCTAATACTTATTGAGTACCTACTGAATGTGAATGACGACGCTAAGCATTTTATAGGAATAGCTCTGAGATCAGCTGAATCCTTAACCTGTAATATTTTGTGTCAATGCATGTTCAGTGCTCTGCTTTCACTCAGTTCCAATTTGGATGCAGAACTCAATATTTCTTTGAGTTTCTAAAAAACAATTCACTTCCAAAAACTTTGTTGGTCAATGTAAACCATAGTTTCTTGACCTCAATACTATAGATATTTTGGGCTGAAAAATCTGTCGTGGTAGGGTACTACTGATTTGTGAATTATAGAATCTTTATCCCTGACTTCTATTACTAGATGCCGGGAGCCATTGTGCTGCCTTGGTGGGACAACCACAGATGTCTCCTGACACTGCCAAATGTCTCCTAGGCGACAAAATTAACTCTGAGTGAGAGTCATGGATATAGATTATACTAAAGACAGGAAATTCTGTGTGGAGGGTTTTATGCTGAAGGGTGTAGAAGAAATAAGTATCCTCTGTTTTCCTCGCCGAACTCCCTTCCTGGTTTCTCTGCATTAGTGTTTGGGGCTGGGGAAGTTTTTCTTAATGTATTGTAAGGTTGCTCAACTATGGCACTACTGACATTTGTGCCCCAAAATTCTTTGGTAGTTGTCCCGTGCATGGTGAGTTATTTAGCAGAACTACTAGCCTCTCTTCCCAGGAGATGGCAAAACCCCTCCTCCGAGTTGTGACAACCAAATCTGTCTCCAGACACTGGCAAAACTGGCCCTGGTGGAGAACCCCTGATGCAGACTATACCAAGGATAGGAAGGTTGGAGAGTTTTATTCTGCACAACCCACCAGATATAATTTAGAAATCCTCTACTTTTTCCTCTGATGTCCTTTCATGGTAACTGTGTAGTTGGATTAGTTTTGTTTTGTTCTCTCAGATTCTCCATCTCAGCACTATTGATGTTTTGGGTCAAATAATTCTTTGCTCTGGAGGCTGTCCTGTAGATCGTAGGGTATTTAGCACCATCTCTGGCCTCTACCCACTAGGTGCCAGTAGCACCTTGCCCGTCCCCTGTCCCCAGGAGAAGAAACAACCACTACTGTCTCCACATATTGTTAATCGTCTTCTGGAAGGGAGGGGCAAAACAGCCCCTGCTTGAGGAACACTGTTCCATCTCTACTTACCTTTCCCCACAAAGTGACTCTTTCTTTTCAGCCTTTTCTGTAAGAGGAAAGGTACACGTCTCTCATTTTCTTACCCTTAGACATTGAGTGATAATTTTTGTTGTTCTTAGTACTTGACCATGATTGAGGAACCTCACTCTGTATCTCAAGCGGCTTAATCGTTACACTTTTCTCTAACGAATATAGCATTGCCCCTAAGGGGAATTCTGGCAAATAACATATACACCAACTTGCTAAACATTCATCATTTCTCCTCCAAGTGAACAGGAACAGGCCATTTGAGCTTCTGTCACAGGTTCTACTATAGACTGCTTTTGCAGCAGAGTAAATTTGCACATCTCTCTTTTTCACTAAATGTGAACATGTGGGCAACCTCAACACAAGCACATTGTCTTACTCATAGTAACTGTATTGAAATGAAAAGAATGTAAGTATTGGAGTGTGGCACATGTGAGTTACAATATCTGTTAATGCCTCTTCAACCAGAGTTAGTGACCTTTGGCAAGTGAGTTGCCTGACCTCGTTTCATCCTCTGCAAAATATGGGTAAAATTGCTATCTGAGTTGGTTTCTTGTAAAGATTATAAGATAAAGCACCTGGTGTCTATGTGAGACAATAAAAAATGTTAACCATTGTTATGAATTTATCAAGAGAGATCGAGTCCTATGTAAAGAGCTTTGAAAGCCAAACTTTAAGCCTCTGACACCTAGAGTGTTTACCTCTTTGTTTCACTAAATTTCTGACTCATTTGTTGGGGTCCTGGCTGAAGCATTCTTAGAAAACATGGTTGCAGTAATCTTTTAGTTTTGCCAGAAATTTTAAGGCTTGACTAATTCCAATGTTCTCATAAACACTGAATCTTAAAATTTAACATCATTGTGAGGATTTGTTTTTGCAATGGAAGAAGAGGCGTGTTGCTTCTAAATAAAACATGAGAGAGAGAAGGATAAATTGGGAGTATACTAGAATTGGTTCCTATGGCAAAGGTGTCACTTGATTGAGTTTTTAGTGGTTTTCCCAGTACATATTTTTGTTTCATGTTTTCTTTATTTTTGAGGAAGATTAGCCCTGAGCTAACTGCTGCCAATCCTCCTCTTTTGCTGAGGAAGACTGGCCCTGAGCTAACATACGTGCCCATCTTCTCTCCTTTGCATGTGGCACAGTTACCACAGCATGGTTTGTCAAGCGGTGCCATGTCCGCACCCTGAATCTGAACCAGCGGACCCCGGGCCACTGAAGTGGAACGTGCACACGTAACCGCTGCGCCACCGGGCTGGGTCTTTTGTTCCATGTTAATTTTCCCCCTTATGTACATGCAGTTTTGACATTTTCAAGACAAATTTGAAAATAAAATATGACGAAAAGAGAATAAAGACAACTTGAGAGTGACGTACAAAAATCAATGAGGCTGCAGAATGCGCTATTCTGGTCATTAAAAAGGGTTTCATTGTTCACTTCCTTATAGGAGGAGGTGATTTTTTCCTGGATTAGAAAATAAAGTGTTAACGTAAGGCTGGGGTGCGCAAATTTGGCTATAATATCGCAGAATTTAGAGGTTAAGGGGGCTCCAAAATTACATACTCTAACTATCCCAATTTATTAGTGAAGGAAGTGAGGCCTACAGAAGGCAAGTCACCTCCCCAGAATTTTTAACCAATGGTTGATGACAGAGTTTGCATGAGTATCTGACTCACAGTGAGTCAGACACACTGCTCTGTTACTTCCATCTCTCTCGACAAACAGAATTATGGAAGCTTCTAGCAGATTTCACATTAATCTCCTAGTGAATTAGAAAAACTAGGGAACGATGATTGTTGCGGCACCCACCGCAAGGGGGGAACAGAATATTTGGGCAGGCATCAGCCTGATGAATGCTAAGTTCCCATGGAGTACAACCATTTTAAAGACAGAAAAGCACCATCGCCGTCCTCTACCAAGTCTTGTAGGGAAGACACAGATGGACATGGCAGGCTAGAAAAGAAGCTAGACTTCAACCAACACACAAGACTTAGTTTTTTCCCAAAAAGTCTCTCACTCTCTCATTTTCAAAACACTTTTGATTTTATTAAGGAACACACAATGTTGATGGATTTGAGCATTGGTCACACGCGTTGTCACTGCCAGAATGTTTGCAATGCTTCCTTATGTGTCTTGAATGCTGCTTCTTTAACATAAGTTGACTCTTCCAGGAGCGCGGTCCAACTTTTCAAGGTAGACATCAGTAAAACTGCTTGGCTTTTCCTTGAGGGTTTCTGGCTCCATTGCCTGAGTCCTTTTTTCCTTTCTGCAACTTGCATTGCTCTGCCATTTTCAGAAGATCTTCTGGGACACTTTGATTAGCTCTTTCCAGAATTTTAATCAATTCAGTGGCAATCTTCCAGTCAGCTTGAGTCATAAGGGTGACAGAGACTCCAGTCTTGCCTGCTCTTCCAGTACGCCCTACTCTATGCACGTATTCCTCAAGATTCTTTGGGAAATCGTAGTTGTATACGTGTGTGACATCCCTGACATCGAGGCCTCGGGCTGCTAAATCGGTAGCAATCAATATCTTCACTCTTCCACTTCGGAAGTCGTCTAACGCCTGCTCGCGGTCAAACTGCTCTCTGCTGCCGTGCAGGGATTGTACCGGGACGCCCTGGATGCTCAGATCGCTTGATAAGTCATCTGCAACCAGCTTTCTGCTGACAAATATGATAGCTTTGTCTTCGGGTGACAGGTTCCGTAGGAATTCTTGGATAAGAGTTCGTTTTTCTTCCTCTGTGGTGACAATGATGTCTTGCTTCACTGTATTGACAGCAACGAGATCTAGGGTACCGACATAAACAATCATAGGCTCTTTCAAATAAGATCTTGCAAGTCGGCGAATGGTGTGTGGCCACGTTGCACTTGTCATAACAGTCTGCCGGTCTGGGCGCACATCTAATAGAATCTTCGTGATCTGGCCTTCAAAGCCCAGATCCAACATTTTATCCGCTTCGTCTAACACCAAGTAAGTGATGCTTCGTAGGTTGACACACTTGTTCATCTGCAGATCATTCAGTCGTCCAGGAGTTGCAATAATGATGTCGACGCCTTTGGTAATGTGCTGAATTTGCTCTTTTCTGTTTCCACCGCCGTATACACAAACGCTTTTGAGACCTTTGTAGGAATACTTAGAACATTCTGCCTCGACCTGAAGAGCTAGCTCTCGCGTGGGGGTGAGGACGAGCATGCCAGGCCCATTTCTTTCTTCTCTAGATATGGGCTGAGAATCAAGGTGAATAAAGCCGGGTATCAAATAAGACAAGGTCTTGCCTGTCCCGGTTTGGGCAACTCCTATCAGATCCATTCCTTGTAGCACAATCGGCCATGCCTGTGACTGAATGGGCGTTGGCCTTTGGAAACCTGCTTTCTTAATGCTTTTCAGGACCTCGGGATAGTGCTCAAAGGCATCCTCAAATTTACAGGTCGGGTTGGGGATGGGACGTTTTTCGCCATCTTTCAGGTCCTCACACGTTATGTTGAAATTTTCCTGTCTCCAAGCGTCTACTTGCACTTGAGACAGCGAGCTTGTTGCTGTGGATTCTACGTAGAAGTTTTTCTTGATTGGTGGTAAATCCGCCCATTTTCTTTTTGCCCACGCCGCCCCTTCTGCCTTAACGTGATCCCAGTCTATCAGCGGCCGCACTTGTCTAACAACGGGGCGTGTGCGTAAGTCTCTCCCAGCAGAGGACTGGGAGGCAGCATTATCTACACTGGCTACCGAACTGTACCTTCCTTCTTGTTTTCGCACGAGGGTTTGTATAAGTGCTTTCGCTTTTCCCTTCATGGCTTCGCTGCCAAAAATCTTGACCTCGGCTTCAGAGTCACCTTTTACGATCTGTATTTTGGTGCTCGTCATACTCTGGATGTCTTTTATCTTTGACCCTCCGCGACCAATCACAGCGCCAACCATACTGTTCTTTATTCTGAAGCACAGGGGTGGTTCCCGGGAGCCAAAGGCCCTCGGCTCCCAGTACCTGGAGAGGCCGCTGCCGCCCGTGCCGCCCCTGCCATCCCGGCTGGCCCTGACATCTCGAGGCTCTGCCCTCCTCCACTCGGGGGCCCAGGCCATTGCTCTGCAATGGCGAGGCTGGCGAGGGGCCTCTGCCTACCTAGACTTCGGAGGAGACGTCCCCCGAGGCCTCTTTCTCTTCAGCCTCCAGAGCAGCGACTAAACCACCAGTAGGTACTTCCGTGGCTGTTACCTGGGCAATTGTTGTTTGACGTGGCGTGAGGGAGGGGCTTTGGTGGTCTGGCCAATCACAGCCGCTGGGACTTGGGTGAGGTAGGCAAGCTCTTCTGACGCAAACCTTAAAGGGACAGGACACACACACTCTCAGGGGCAGGCGGACCCTTGAGGCACTTAGAGGCCCTCGAGAGTGAGGGTCTCCTCGCCTTTCGTGTCCTAGTGCCTCAGTCGCTCGCCTCATGCTAGTTCTGGCTCAGCGTGGGAGCTGACTTGAAGCAGGCCTTCAGCTTATCCACATAGTCTTTTTTATAAGCCAGTTATTTCCCTAGGTGGAAGAAAACAGTGGATGTTTAAAGGTCAACCTATTTGTGTGTTTGCTTATTTAGGTAGATTGCATTTGAGTAACAGCAATACTTGGTCTAGATAAAGTCGTCACTTCCCTGTCCTCCACTCCAACTTAAGTTATACCATCAGAAGTCCCTTAGGTGCACGCTTAAGGGCGGCATTTTGCCTGCGATTCTTCCGCTCAGCTCCAGCGTTCGTTCAGAGAGTTTCTAGATATTATTGCAGGGATGCTGTTTAGAAGAGAGGCAGCGTGGAGTCTAAGGTACCTTAGGGGGTGTTTTCAATAGTTTCCTACTTTTCTCAGTGCCTCATAATTTTTTTTCCTTCCCGGTGGTTTCATAGCTTCAGATGTCTTTGCACTGGAGGACTATGTAGAAGTCGTCTATCGGGTGCAATGTAGAAGACACCCTAGCAGCAACCTGGGCGGGTGGACTTCTAGCCTCTAGGTAAAGAGTCCCAGAGGCAAGGAGCTCCCTTCGTTTCAGGCATATCCGTTCCCTTATGAGGCAGTTTAATGGTTACAAAGATGGTGTGCAGCTAAAATGTGCCACCTCTTGCTTCCTTAGATACTTCCTCTGACTTCTGAAATTACACAGAACAGGTTTGATTCTCCTTGTATCTTTCTGTACTTCAGGGCCACTGTCAAGTCTCCTTGGGATTTCTGTTCATCCGGATAAAAAATGCTAGTTTCTGTAACGTTTCTCGATGTGACATGGTCTCCAGGATCCCTACCGATCCCGCTGTTGTTCATTGCAAATGGTCCATTGAAGACTTTTTTTTCTTACTTTTTTTTTTTTTTTTTGCTGAGGAAGTTTAGCCCTGAGCTTACATCTGTGCCAGTCTTCCTCCACTTTATATGTGGGTTATGACCACAGCATGACTGTGGAGTGGTGTACGTCCACACCCGGGCTCCAAACCCGTGAACCTAGACTGCCGAAGTGGAACGCACCGAATTGAACCGCTGTGGCACGGGGCAGCCCCCTTTGAGGACATTTTATGATATGATGCGTCGAGCTAAACAAAGAAATCCCCACCAATGGTCTTACCTTTACTAGTAGGTCCTCTTCACTAAACGAGACAGCTGTACCTATGAACTCTTAAGAAACAATGCTGCTTACAGGAACATGAGGGGCATTTAAGTCCATTTTTCCTCTACCCGTACTTAAAATGGTTGCTTTTTGCTTTTTTTCTTTTTGTCTGCTTAACTAAAAATAGGCTCTATATTTATCGTTTTGTATTCATCCTGTTAGTTTTGGTTTTTTAATGCTGATTCTCTCATTCATGCTATTATTCTCTAGTTTCAAGTCTTCTGGCAACTAAACGTTCATGGCATCTTTCTCTCTCCAGCCAAAGTTGCTGATTTGAACATGGTCAGATATCAGGTAGAAGACTTTGACACATTGGGAAAAACGTTCTCTCTGCCAGTACTTTTCCTGAAAGATGCTTTCTGAAAAAAAAAAACAAAGGTTGCTGGCGAAATATGTGTGGGAAAGATAGAACCCTATAGCCCTTCTGTGAGAGTCACAGTGCACCTTAGGTATCTCAGCAGCTCTTGTAGTCATAGGAATTGAGAAACTCCAGTGGGCATTTTTGAGCCACAACTTGCCATAGTAATTTGCCGATGGAACCTCTTCTCAGTATTTTAACTAAACTTTACATTTGGGATCATTTGAGATTTACAAAAAACTTGCATAGATTGTACAAGGGGTTCTCATAAACTCCTCATCCAGTTTCAGGTTCCTCCAATTAGATCATTTCACCCTACCATGGTACATTTGTCAAATAGGAAAGATCAATATTGGTGTGATAATATCAACCAAACGCCAGACTTTATGCCACCAGTTGTACCTTAATGTACTTTTCTGTTCCAGGATCCAGTTCAGGACACCACAGTGCATTTAGGTGTCATGTATGTTTGGTGACAGTTTCTCAGCCTTTGCTTACTTTTCATAACCTTGCCAGCTTAAGGAGTCATGCTCTGACATTTTGAGGAATGTCCTTCGAATTGGGTATGCCTGGTGTAATTTCTCACAATTAGACTTGGCTTATGAATTTTTGGAAAAACATCAGAGAGGTGAAGTGCCCTTCCTGCCACATCATCTTGGCTGGTAGCTGAGGTAACATGACCTGTCAGTGGTAATGTTAACCTTGGTCACTTGGTTAAGTGGTGTTAGCTGGGTTTTCCCCACTCTGCAATTATTATTTCTCCTTTTCCTTACTCTGTTCTTTGGAAGCAAGTCAATAAGTGCAGCTGACCCTCAAAGACCCACCTCCTTTTTAAAAGCAATTCTTAATAGCGTTTTGTACAACTAGTAAGGTTCTTTGTAACACAATTTGGAGAACACTGCTCTGGGCAAATTTAGATTGTCTGATGCACTTTTCTTTTCACCGCGTTGTTCAGCTGAATGTATTCCTATCAAATCACGTTACAACGCCTCCATGCTTCTCCAGGAATCATACGTGGAGTTTTTTTAAAGCATTTCTCATATCTTCTAAACAACTATTAAAAAGGAAAATTTGTTTTGTCAAGTGTGCCTTTTAATTATTGAAGTGTATGCCATGTTTCTGTGTCTCTGTCTTTATGCCTTCTTTTTCATGTTGAAGAATGCTACATGTTACAGAACCACAGACCCGTAGAGTTGTTGGCTCCATCAGAGGTCATCTTGTTCTTCTCCTTCATTACAGAGAGGATGAACTTGAGGCCCTAAAATCATTCTGGACTTGACCTGGAGTACTCAGCAAGTCCCTGAGAGTATCAAGTGAGAAAAATTTCTTGACTTGCAGACAGGGGCTCTTATTCCTCTGCTGTGAAGTGACTTGTTTCTGCTCCTCATGTTTTATGTGGGTGATATGGGAAAACAGAAGAAGCCGTGAGAAGGAAGTGGAGAGAAGTCATGGAGTAGGGAGAAAGGTGGTTGTAAAGTCTGAGTACAAGAGCAGGGCACTTTAATGTGGAACTCATTGTAGTGAATGACTGGCTTAGAAGACTTTTATGGGTATTGCAGGTTCTAAGAGAGTTTGAGTCTTCAGGGTCATTCGTTACCATCTATGATTGGTCTTTTCACTTGGAGAGATTGACTGTCACCTAAATTAAGGGCCACCAGTGTGACATCCTTTGCTTCAAATATCTTTGCCACAGGCTTATCTCGTATGTCTGAAATGTTCCCATTAGATATTTATCCCCGTGGGTTATGACTTGGTACCTTATTAACTTGCTTTTGAAAAAAAAAACACAAAAGCGTGAACTTCTCAATTAGATGCATTCTAGTGGTTGTTAAAGGGGAGGCGGAGGCAAAGGAGGAAGGGTTTGAGTTTCTGGTAAAGCATGTCTGAAGGTAAGAAGAAAGGTAATGAAAGGGAAGACAGTACGTTTAAGACACTCTTCACCCTTTTGCTTAGTGTGGTCCCTTACCTTATACTTAACCTTATAGGCAACAGTAGGAGAGTGAAACATTACAGGCACTGAATTGAGCTAATTTCCAATCACTCTAATTTTCACAAAATTTTCCTGTGGATAAGTTAAGATTGATAGCCTAACGCATTCTTACAGGTGGGAAACAATCTTTAGAAACAATCTTGGTAGTATTTTATTTAGTAAACTTCCTTTGATGATCTAAGCCAAACTAGACTTGTGGAGTTCCAGTTAGCATTGGTGATTATAAGAATCATAGTTGATTTTACATCTGTGGAGCACTTTGCATCTTATAAATTCCTGTAGAAATGGTCTAATTGGTTGATTCTGTCGGGCCATTACTCTGTCTACAGATGCAACATATTATGGCAACCCTGCCGTCGTTCTTGTACATGTTGGAGTGTTTACTTTCTGCACAGAGCCATACTCAATACTGTAATCTACGGAGGCGGCAGCAGTATGGGGTAGTGGGCAAGAACACTGGAACCTTAAGAACTGGGTCCAACTCTCAATTCTACCACTTACTAGCTGTGAGATTTTGAGCAAGTCCCAAGCTTCTTATCCCTTCTCTCTGCTACCTGTAGAATGACATACTAATACCTATCTCATACGCCTGGAGACACACACATGGTTACACTACTTGGTTCATAGTAGGAACTCTCCAAACCTCAATTATCCACGTTATAGAAGCATTAGGTGTATAGAGACAATTATGCCCCTTCCCAAATGCCGGTCCAAGAGTTTCCCTGATAGTTTCCTCTGGTCCATATCAAAATGAAAAGTACTAAGGTAAATAAGGTTTCTTCCATAAATCTAAATGCATTCCATTTAACCTTTTCAATTCTAACGTTGTGCCCATTTTTCGTTGTAAAATATCCTTTTAAAATTAAAAGGAGGATGAGAAATGATTTTCAAAGGTCTTTGCAAGATACAAAAAAGTAAAACTAATGCCAGTAGCCAGGTTTAATTTTGAAAGGTTACTGGTGTGTGAAAACCAATGAATTAGAAGCGCTCATCTAGCACATTAGGAAAGAAACAATTCAGAGTGCTATTGGGTATTAATCATGATGGCAGGCAAGAAGGGCTTGAGAGGGTCTCAGAGGCTGGAGAGTTGGGGAAGAGACCTATAAGGGATCTAGGTCTGATCTTTTACCAGGACGTATAAAATCAGAGACAGGAGGATGTTAAAGTTTCAGGGGAAGAAACCAATGTGGCCTTGGGGAGGACATTAGGGCAGCCTGGAGGACTAGGACAGAAGATTCAAGTTACGGAGAAAAGAGAAATCGTTTGGAGAAAAATAGAGTGGTGCGGCGAAGAGGAAAAGAAACTTACAGGAACCGTGAAGACAACCAAAGAAGTTTGAAGTTAATATGGTAAGAAGAGAGAGTGAACCTGGAGTGAAGGTGTCATATGACACTGTAAGTATTAATTAGGGAAGCAAGTCCATATGGGGAAAGTAGGATGCAGTGAAATGAAGTAAAGAATGGGGCTGTGTATGTGGTATTTTAAGTACATTGGAGGGAAAGACTTGAACAGAGTGGTGCAGTGGGAATTCAGAGAAAGGAAGAGCTAGAAAGCTCGCAACTAACGTGTTTTAGTCCTACTATATGCCAAACATTTTAAATGCATTATCTTGTTAAATCATCATTGCAGCCCCATAGCAGGTGTATTGTCCTTTTTGCTGTGAAAACACTGAAACTCAGTGAGGTTACATAATTCATCTAAGTCCATGCAAAGTTATGGTGAACAGTTTAGCTAAATTTAAACACAGGTCTGACTTCTTTAAAGGCCTTTTCCACTCCACTCCTATTTGTACAGGAAAACATGCTTGATTTGGTGGCTGATTCTAGAGATGGGATGAAAGGAGTACTTAATCCAAGATGACTCAAACTTATAGGTTGGAAATTCTTTGGAGCAAAGAATCTTGGAGCCATATGACAGGACAGTTGGAGAGGAAGTAATTTGTAAGCCAAGAAGAGGAGTTTGGTTTGACACATGTCCAGTTTGTGGCGTCGTGCGGACATGCAAGTGGAAATGCTAAGGAGGAGTGGAGATTTGGGACTGTACTTCAGATGAGAAGGCAGGAGGAGAGAGATGAGAATAATCAGCATAGAAGTTATATTTGAAACTGAGAGAATGAATATTCTTCCCGAGATGTAGAGAGTACCAAGAAAACGTTTAAGGATATCGTAAAGAATCAGAGAATTCATATAATTAGATAACGAGAAGAGGACAGGGAGTCAAGTGAGGAAAGAAGAAAAATTCAAGAGGATCAGAAGAGAACAGTATAATAAGAAAGAAGGCAAGAGAACATGTCAGGAAGGCTTGATAAACAATTTAAAATACTTCATAAAGGACAGGAGGTAAATAGACTACTGAATTTGGGAGAAAGAAATTGTCAATGACTTTCGAGAAGACCCTTTTTGTGGAGTGATGGAGAAACACATGTTGCTGGGAAGCAATGGGGATGAGAGACAACTGGACCACTGGGGAACTTTGGAGTGATGGGGAGAGAACTTTACATGTTGCCCCGAAGGCTGAAAGGCACTGTCTTAATTTCTAAAGAAAGCTGCTAGGAAACCAAGATGTCAGGGGCAAGTTACTGGGATTGTTCTGTGAAGGATCCATTGGATTTCAGGAAAAGTGCTTAACATCAGTATTGGAAGGAAACGCACTTTAATAGTCTTTCAAAGTACCTGGGAGGATAGGATGAGGGAGAGACTTACAGGGAAACAAAAACTTCTCGTTAACAGTTTCAGAAAAGGAAATTCTTTCTAAAAGGAGGGAGAGGAAGTACTAGGATTTCTTTCAAGGAGATTACAGTGCTCCTTTTCACCACCCATTAAACCTTTCTCCATCAAATTTAGTGTATTCTCCACAGGGCAGGGGGATGCATTATTTTGGTATATGAAGAAGTGAGGCTATCGACATAAGTAATTCTCCTTTCGGTGTAAGGAGTAAAAGAAATTGTAAGCTGTCACAAATGGCCGGATTTCATCATTTCTTATGGCTGAGTAGTAGTCCATCGTGCATAAATACCACATGTTCTTTATCCATTCGTCTCTTGATGGGCACCTAGGTTGCTTCCAAGTCTTGGCTATTGTGTATAATGCCGCAATGAACGTAGGGGTGCAAGTATCTTTATGCCTTTAAGAAATGATGAAATCCGGCCATTTGTGACAACATGGATGGACCTTGAGGGTATTATGCTGAGTGAAATAAGTCAGAGGGAGAAAGTCAAATACCGTATGATCTCACTCATAAGTAGAAGATAAAACCAACAACAAACAAACCCATAGCATTGGGGATTGGATTGGTGGTTACCATAGGGGAAGTGGGGGAGGAGGGAGGGCAAAAGGGGTGACTAAGCTCGCATGTGAGGTGATGGACTATATTTAGTTTTCGGGTGGTGAACATGATGTAATCTACACAGAATTCGAAGTATATTATGATGTACATCCGAAAATAAACAAATAAAAAAAAAAGAAATTGTAAGCTGATTGGCACCTGCAATATGCTCATGGGGAGAAATTCTTACCAACAATTTTCTATGGAAATGTTATCCTATTGGCATTCATTTTTAAAGTAATAATAACTTGGAATTATCCTTTGGGTCCCTTTTGAGGCATTTGAAGGGCTTTCCAGGACTACAGCCCTGTGTCGCTTAACCGAGGGGCAATGTTCTGAGAAATGTGTTGTTAGGTGATTTTGCCATTGTAGGAACATCACAGAGTGTACTTAAAACAAGCACAAGAGAAACTCATGCAATTAAGCGATGCAGTAACCACAAGATGTAAGAGGCTGCTGCCACTGTAACACGGCATAGTGCTTTTTTATACATAGAGTACACTCCAAAATAACGATAAAAAGTATAGTATAGTAAATCCATAAGCCAGTAACATAGTTGTTCCTTATCATTATCAGGTATTCTGTACTGAACATAATTGTAGGTGCTATACTTTTATGTGACTGTCAGTGCAGTAGATTTGTTTACACCAGCATCCCACAAACACGTGAGTAATGTGTTGCCCTACGTCTTTACATTGGCTACGACATCACTAGGCAATAGAAATATTTCAGCTCCCTTGTAATCTTATGGGACCACCATTGTATATGCGGTCCGTCATTGACCAAGACGTTATTATGCAGCCCATGACTGTCCTTCCCTTCTGAGAGCTATGGTGTAGGTAAGGGGAAAGAAGGACGGTGTTATCTACGTTATTTGCGTTATATGCAGAAGCCAAACAACAATCCTTAGAATCGTGGGATTTTAGAGGTGGAAAGGACCGACTCGGGAGTGCATGTCTTCTAACCCTCTCATTTGCAAGTGAGAAAGTTAACATCTACAGCAGCTCTGTCCACTAGAAATATAATGTGAGTCACAGATCCAATTTGAAAGTTTCTAGTGGCCACGTTAAGAAAAAGTAAAAGGGGAGACCTCTGATTCTGGACAAGATGGTGTAGGCACATTTTCCCTATTCTTCTTGCTTATTTTATTTAATATGTAAAATGAACAAGAAGAATCTGACATCTGGAGACAGAAGGCAGACCAGCTGAGGACTTTGGAACTTGGGGACTGAGAAAATGGTGAGTTCCCTGGGTTTTCTTTTTGCCTCCCTTATGTCTTGGATTGGGTGCTGTAGAAGCCTGCAGCCCGGAAACACCCACAGGCACAGCAAAAAGCATGTCCCAAGAAAAACCTGTTCTTTTGAGCCAAAGGAGCAGGAAAGGAGCAGCCGAGCAAGAAGGAAATCTTTTTGATGATAACTGCCTGCTCACAGATCACAGAAAAAAGCCAAAGCCAAGAACATAGTGCACCTCCCCTGGCTGCATCAGCAGAGGCCAAGCGTGGATTTCCTAGATTTCCATCTCCATCCATTGGTAATGAGACACCTCTACTTCTCCCAATGGGGGGTGTCTGAGAAGCCCAGTCTCCAAGACTATATTTTCAGCACTGCCTAGAAGTAATTGGATGCCCTGTCCACATCACTACCGCCATCATGTCAGTGGAAACCACATGGGGAGCCTGGATTTGCACCCTCACCTAGCAGTACTGAGACATACCTTGCTTTCTCCAGTGTATGTGAAGTCTGAATGGGGAGCCTGAGCTTCCACACCTGCCTGGCAGTAATGAGGCTGGGCCCGACTTCCCGCAGCAGCATGCTATCAGTGGAGGCCTGCTAAAACGGAAGATTTAAATAATATCCAAAGTCTCCTAATACGCAAAACATCTGAGATAGAAGTGAGTATCACTCATCTAGAACGAGGAAAATCTCAAGCCAAATGAGAAAAAGACATTAATAGATGCTCCCATTGAGAAGACACAGACAGTGGAATTATCTGAAAAGGGTTTAAAGGCAACCATCAGAAAAAAGCTTTAGTGAGCCGTTATGAACATACTTGAAACAAGCAAGAAAAAAATAGTCTTAGGAAGAAGTAGAAGATAGAAAGAAGAACTAAATAGAAATTTTAGAACTGAAAAATCTAATGACTTCCCTACGTGGACTCAGTCAAGACTGGAGATGAGAGAGGAATGAAGCAGTGAACTTGATGAGAGAACATGAGAAATTACCTGATCTTAACAACAGAGAGAAAACAGACTGAAAAGACAGTTATCAGAGCCTCAGGGATCTGTGGACAATAATAAAAGCTGTAATAGTCATGTCATTGGAGTTCCAGAAGAGGAGAAAGAATATGGGTATATGGGACAACTAGAGCTGCTAACTGGATGTGTAACACGACAAATACATATGAGTTTTGTTTGTAAGGAAAACAATTTAATACTTTGGCCTCTAAGGACCCTCTCCTTTGAAATCTACCTTCTCTCAAATAGAGGGACGGGGTCCTAGCAGCCGTGTTTTTCTTAGAGGGCCCTATTACCATCAGCCCTCCCCCTCATAACACTTGATTGGAGCGTGAGTGGACACCTGGTCGAAATTAGACCTATCAGATCTTCTCTTACAGAGGTATAAACTTAAAGACGAGAGAGGCTAGCTCAACCCAGCCTGATGTCATGAGCATATGTAATGTAAACCAGAGAGCTGTGGAATCAGCCATCTTCCACCACGTGCATGGAGAAACAGCAAATGGCAGTCTGTGGAGGGAGAAGAATGGAGCGGACGTGCACAGAGAAACAGAGGTGAAGAACATGCGTGTTCCACAGGTAGAGAGACCCAACGAGGGTCTTCTTTATGGAAACACCTCCCAAAACGAAGCCACCATGTTTTTGGAATTCTTTTTGTAATACATTAACATTTATAATTTGTGGGAGTGACAATTAGGTTGAATTGGCCTGAGTGTTAACATCGTCTCCCCATACCATCCTCTCCTGTTTTAAAAAACTGTTGAGGATGATGTTAATGTCTCTTTTATCCTGGGTGCTTTATATGCATATCATTTAATCTTTCAGAAGCAGAAATTAAAATCTCCATCCATCTTTTACAGCTGATAAAACCAAGACTTAGGGCTTTTATATGACTTGCCTAAATTCACGGAACTGATTCATACAGGTCTTTGTCACTCCTAAGACTTCACCGTTAACCATTACGTTATACTTGAAGCTGGGGCAGCAACCAGTATCTTCTAAGAATGGGGAGAGATCTTTGCTCCTTATCTACAGGAACAGTTAAGTTCAGCCTACTCTGCGTATTCTGTACCATATTCTGAGCTCTGAAAGACAGAGTGTGGTCTGGAGGAGGTAGTGGTCAGGCAGGCTGTGTGTTCTCAGAAAAATTAGACACACACACGTGTTTGAACTGTGGAAGGGGAGCGTAAGGAGGAGACTATTTCCCAGAAGCAGAAGATGCTTACTCCCTTTAGTTAACATGATTTTACGCTCTTTTATCCATGAGATAGTAAAGTTAAAATGGAATGTCATACGGTTTCCTGAGAAATTACTAGAAGAGAGGGTGTGTGTTGTAGGAAAGACCTACAAACAGAATAAAGCCAGAAATGCCTGGGAAGAGATGTGACAGGGCCACATTTATTGATTCCAGAGAAAATTAAAACATTTATGTAAAATAGCACATGGGTCCTCACAGGACACAAGCCTAAAAGCAATTAGTTCAGGCTTCAAAGGGATTTTGCTGACTATGAGAGATGAGTTCCAATTGAGATTGTAGTCAGGACCTGCCCCAAACTCATCAGAATACTTATTGCCGAAAGTTTACAACAAATCGCAAGCTTTGGATGATTAGACGGATGTTAGTAAAGCTTGGGTAAACATCACTGCAGACATTTGACCCTATAGGAAGGTCTAGAAGAAAACAAGTTTGCAGTGGGAGAAGGGACCTGAAGGGCAACGTGTGCGTGTGTTGGGAAAGCAATAAGAGGCTCTCACTATCGTTTATGTGCTAGGAGAGGAAGTGATGTCAAAGATTATGGTAGTTTTGTGAGCTTGAATGGCATTGAACAGCTTCAGCAGGATTTCAGAAGTGAAATGGAGGAGTCAGCATAAAGAGAAAGGACCAGTGCTTCCATCTTTCCTCTTAATTATGGGTTTGGATCCAATCAATACATCCAGCAATCCTCAATTACCATTTTTTTTTATTAAGAGAAGAGTGCCTGGGCTACAGGAAGGCAGGGGGAGAGAGAAAAATGTTTTGCTGACTTTTTGGGTATTCTTTTTAGAAAATACTTGCTATTTGCTTCTTTTTAAATGGAATTTTGAAGCTCAGGTGGAAAAACAAAGATGACCCATCACTTCCTCTCTCCTTATTCCCCTTCTGTGTAAAAAGATTTCTTTTAAAATTCCTCATGTTCCAGAGAAGATTCCCATTGCTCTTGGCTATGTATGTCCATTGGGTAGAATCATTCACTCTAGGCCCCTCTATGTTGTTAGTTGCAAGAAACTCTCTGGTCGGCTACATTGCAAATCTGTCAGAGGCAGTGATGTACTCCAGGTGCAGCCATGTGTGCAAGCTGTTAAAGCTACTCGTTCAGATGACCTTGATATTGGGTCTCTCCATGACTACTGCTCACGTTTTCTACTCTGCCGGTTTCTCACTTCTTCCTCTAATTGCTGCCGATTGTTCAAAAGCTGGGCTTGTTTGATATGCTTCTAAGTTTTTATAAAATCACAGCAATCCCCTATAGAATCCTGTGTTTTTAGTGTCCCTATTAAATAAAACTTCGGGGGAGAGTTTAATGTGCTTATTCTAGTCAACTCTCATCCCAGCAAAGTAGACCTCATTGGGGCCTCTTCTCAATAATGGAAAATTCAGTGCCTCCACACAAGATACTGGAGGGCTATTTTTACAATTTATCAGCTAGGATGATTAGTGCTGCTGGTAGTACAGTACTGAACTACTAATGACTTAAACAATAAGGACATTTATTATTTCAGATAATGCAAGGTTCAGAGATGGAGGATTCCTGGGTGTATTTGTGAGGTCCAATATTTATTGGACGTAGCACCTATGAACCATAAAGAGGAAAAAGATCAGGAGTAGTCAGGGAAATCCTTCTGACCACAGCTCATGTCTGATTCCTGTGAAAGGAGAAGGGAAGGAAGGTTTGGGTCGGAAGAGCCTAAGACTCTGGTGAGCCTCTGAGAAACGCACAAGCAACCTAAGAGGGAGCTCCTCTGAAAACACGGCCCAGAGAGGAGTCCCCTGTTGGGCAGATGTGACTGGGCCCCAGTGCCCCACTGCGCTCGGTTATTCGCTAGAACTTCCAGGAAGAGCTTGGCCTCATCTCACTGCTGCCATGGATTGTTTGAGCTGGGGGCTGTCAGCCTAGTGCACTCCTTGCAACTGATCAGCAAGCTCGTTCTTGAACAGAGGTCTGAGTGGCACACCTCCATAGCTGCCACATAGGGTTTAATTCAGCAGCACGGTTGTGCCGTCCAGGATCCAGGTGCTTTCCAAATCTATATTCAGTGATATGTATCATGTTGGTAGTATTCTTCAGATTCGTTTCCTCACTGCCTGAAAAGGACTGTCACAGCCTCATGTCTTCACACAACTGTGTACAAAAGCAGGACGGAGAGCTTGTCCTCACATGCCTCTGTCCTTAAAGGAGGAAGATCTTTCCTTAAAGTTGCCAATCAGACTTTCCTGTGAGTCCCATAGGCCAGGTTTGAGTCACATGCCTGTGCTTTAGCTCCAAGGGAAGCTAGGAAAGTGAATTTCTGGGTTTTTCAACCTAATAATGGGAAGTGGGTTGTGCCAGCCCATAGGAAGGGGCATAGGAGGGAGGCGGTGCGAGTGGCTGTTCTGTAGGTAAACCAACAATGCCTGCCACCCTAAATATTGCTAAGGTCGCACTTCATAATCTTGTTCCCAGAAAATCCAACGTTAGAGGTGATAAGCTGGTTACCGGATGTATGACTTGTCACAGTGGCAGGTTCTTTTGCTTATCTCGCACTCCTCACATGTTCCCATCCCTTCCCCCAGCCAGGAACATAAGGCATCGTTGCATTCTTACTTCATGTCATTTCATACTTTTCTTTTATTGTTGTTTTGTTTCACAGTTTCCTAAATTCCTGGGTGAACAGATATGCCACCATTCTGTTTAGACTGATGTTTTAGAAGGACTCCTGGAAAGTCTGGTTGCATTAATTGCTGGCTGTAGTTCTGACATTTTAAACTTTCAGTTTATCATGCAGGTTTCTCCGGTGCTAGAAGGCTACAGAGACACTTCAGGCCCGCGGAGAAGAGTAGGGACAACATTGCCTAGTGTGAAAATACCTGTACAGGGTTCTTTGTTGGTGCAAACTGAGCTGCCCATATGCTTTCCCTAATAATGTCTTTCTCTCCTCTTCTTTGTTTCTATACACTCTACTCAGCTTCTTTGTTGAATCCTTACTTTTCAGCACAGAGCTTGTCAGCTGTACTACTTACCTGTAGAACCGCTTACTGTTTGAAGTTGGGAAAGCTTCTTGACCTCTGTCATATTTGTTCTCTGATCTGTAAAATGAGATAGAAATGGCCCTTCGTTTGGGTGCCATGGAACAAACAGCAAATCATTGCCAACATCTCATCTTCTTACTCATTTATCTTATGACATTAGAAAACTATTTCTTCACGTGGAGAGAATTGATAATATAATCTGTGTAATTATTTATGTCTTTCTCTTTTTTAGTTTTTCATGCAATTATTTGCTTCATCCTAAAAAGAAAATAATTCCAAAGTTTGCAAGTAAAACCAAAAAGAACCCACAAATTTTATTTTTCTATGAAAGTAGACTTCTGTGAGATTCTGCTGTTTGTTTTCTTGAAAAAGGAGATGAGATGTTCAAGTTTTCCTCTTGATAATATATATGACATCTCTTGTTTCTAGACATAAAGTGTTGTTTGTTACAAAAGTAAGTTGTGATTGCCATCGTGTCTTCTCCAACACCTACTCACCCTGTGTGCAGCAGCACTGAACTCTGCCTGGTCCTTTCCCGCTGCTAATGTTAGACAATGCTGCAGTGCTATTCGCAGTGCTCTCGTGGCCAATCTTTTCAGAAGTGGGTGGCCAAGACCCTCTTCCTAGTCTGTCTTAGTCAAGAGGCTCCACTGAAACCTGTCCACCATGGTGACCCTGCTGGTATTTGAGATAGCGGTGCTATAGCTTTCAGCATCACAGCAACACCCAGCTGCCGCAGTTTGACAACCAGGAGGCCTGAGGATGGGGTTGATGGCCATGGAATGGCCAGATCAAGAAGTGGAGTTAATGAGTCAATTTTTTTGCTTTTGTCTGAGTGACCTTGCACAAAGAAACACGCATGAGTATATTTACACATAGTTATAGTTAGTGTTTTTAAGTAAAACTGGAATCTCACTCTTCGACAGTATTTCTTTTAACAATGTCATCTAATTATTTTTGACTTCTTATTTTGCTATGTTAGAGTCAGAAAACACTGACTGTGAAATCCATGTCATCATAAAAATGAAAACAGGACTGGTGTTCCCAGTGGTCACTTCTGAAAGGACAACAGGTCCCTAAGTTGGAAACCAAGCCCCATTCTTTTTATTTACAGTTTTATTAATGCACAAAGAATTGCATATATTTAATGTGCAAAATTTGATGAATTTGGACATAGGTAAACACCCGTGATACCATCACCACTATCAGATAATAGGCAGATCCAACACCTCCCAGAGTTTTCTCGTTTTCCTTTGGTTTTTCTTTTTGTCTGTCTGTGTCATAGGAACACTTAACATCATTCTGATTATTAAACAGAAGGTGAGTTATGGGCCAACAGATGTTACCAAAGAAAACAAGGAACCGAAATAGAAAGGTTGAGTTTTGCTGCATGAGAATAAAATAATGCACTTATTTTTGTTCATAAATTCGTTTGCTCAGATATTTACTGTGCTATTACTCTATTCCACTGGTGTTGTTTTTAGCACTTAAGATGCAGTGGTGCAAAAGAGACCAGTTTCTTATCCATGAGGTTTACCTTTTAGTGCAGAAATAGAAGAGAAGCTTTTGTTTTGAAAACCTTCAACTACAATGACTCTTGAATTAATTTCTTCAGTCATTTAATTATTCATTAAGTTACTTTGAAGCAGTTATTCAAAAATCGTGTTCCACGTCATATTTACCATAATAAAGATGATATTACTTGAAGAAATTTTTTGGGCACAAAATAAAGATTAAAGCCACATATAACTTCATAATGTAGAAGACTATGGCGATCAGTAATGTGTGTCTATGTCCTCTGTTTTTTTCTGTATTTAGATTTATGGACCACTGTAATTTTCTGAAAACAAAGGAATTGATTTTATAAATTACTTTCCCTCATTCTCTTAAATATCCTTTAAGAAGATGATTTCTACTATTCCAAGTCAGGAATAAATATGTGGCAATTTATTTAACTAGTGCTCCATCATTCTATCATTTATTTAACTAGTATTTTATCATTGTATCATTAATTAGTAGTATATCTAGCAGGTTTTTTCCTCAAATTTAATTATTTATGTAAAAGTATGAGAAATAGCGTTGTATACACTTCTTGGTATGTGTTTATGACTATCTCCTTAAGGTAAATGTCTACAAGTGATATGACTGGGCTAAAGTCTATTAAACATATACAGATTTCATACATCATCTCAACTAAACCTCCAAGAAATATAATCTTACCAAATTATAATTTATCAATGTTTATTTCCCTGCATCCTTCCTAGTGTTAGGTATTTTCATGTCTCCTTCTAATCACGGCCCAATTGTCTAGAGAAGAAAGTATGTCATTGGTTTATTTCATTCCTTTGATGATAAAGAAGTTAAGCACTTTTTCGCATTTATTGTTCACTTTTGTCTTGGTAATTGCCTTTTACATTTCTGCCCATATGTCTACTTTGATATTCACCTGGTATGTTTTCTTTGTGAAACTCTGTAGTTAAACATAAATAACGGTAATTGTGTTGTATATTTTAAATTATTTTTCTGGTGTTTCCTTTGCCTTTTATGGTATTTTGGACATTCCATTTTTACAGTGTTAAACCTATTAACATTTACCTTTAATTTTCTGCGGCTACTTGTGTGGTCAAAATCTTTTTCCAATTTATGTCAGAAACTATTTTCCTATCTGAGCTTCAATTTGTTTTATTTATTTATTTTTTTATTAAGGTTATGAAAGTTAACATCCTTGTGAAATTATAGTTGTACATCATTATTAGTCATGTTGTAGGTACACCACTTCACCCCTAGTGCCCTCCCCCACCCCTCTTTCCCCTGGTAACCACCGATCAGTTCTCTTTGTCCATATGTTAACTACCCCCTATGAGTGGAGTCATACAGAGTTGATCTTTCTCTGTCTGGCTTATTTCACTCAACATAATACCCTCAAGGTCTATCCATGTTGTTGTGAATGGGACGACTTTGTCCTTTTTTATGGCTGAGTAGTATTCCATTGTATATATACACCACCTCTTCTTTATCCAATCATCAGTTGCTGGGCACTTAGGTTGGTTCCATGACTTGGCTATTGTGAATAATGCTGCGATGAACATAGGGGTGCATGGAACTTTTGGAATTGGTGATTTCAGGTTCTTAGGATAGATACCCAGTAGTGGGATGGCTGGGTCAGAAGGTATTTCTATTCTTAACTTTTTGAGGAATCTCCATACTGTTTTCCATAGTGGCTGCACCAGTTTTCATTCCCACCAAGAGTGTATGAGGGTTCCCTTTTCTCCACAGCCTCTCTAACATTTGTTACCCTTGGTTTTGGATATTTTTGCCATTCTAACAGGTGTAAGGTGATATCTTAGTGTAGTTTTGATTTGCATTTCCCTGATGATTAGTGATGATGAGCATCTTTTCATGTGTCTATTGGCCATCCGTATACCTTCTTTGGAGAAATGTCTGTTCATGTCCCCTGCCCATTTTGTAATTGGGTTGTTTGATTTTTTTATTGTTGAGTTGTGTGAGTTCTTTGTATATTATGGAGATTAACCCTTTGTCGGATAAATAACTTGTGAATATTTTTTCCCATTTAGTGGGCTGTTTTTTTGTTTCAATCCTGTTTTCCCTTGCCTTGAAGAAGTTCTTTAGTCTGATGAAGTCCCATTTGTTTATTCTTTCTATTGTTTCCCTCATGTGAGGGGTTATGGTGTCCGAAAAGATTCTTTTGAAGCTGATGTCAAAGAGTGTACTGCCAATATTCTCTTCTAGAAGACTTATTGTTTCAGGCCTAATCTTTAGGTCTTTGATCCATTTTGAGTTTATTTTAGTAAATGGTGAAAAAGAATGGTTGGTTTTCATTCTTTTACATGTGGCTGTTCAGTTTTCCCAGCACCATTTGTTGAAGAGACTTTCTTTCCTCCATTGTAGGCCCTCAGCTCCTGTGTCAAAGATTAGCTGTCCATAGAGGTGTGGTTTTATTTCTGGGCTTTCAATTCTGTTCCACTGATGTGTGTATCTGTTTTTGTACCAGTACCATGCTGTTTTGATTGCTGTAGCTTTGTAGTATGTTTTGAAGTCAGGGATTGTGATGCCTCCAGCTTTGTTCTTCTTTCTCAGGATTGCTTTAGCAATTTGGGGTCTTTTGTTGCCCCATATGAATTTTAGGATTCTTTGTTCAATTTCTGTAAAGAATGACATTGGAATTCTGATTGGGATAGCGTTGAATCTGTAGATTGCTTTAGGTAGTATGGACATTTTAACTATGTTTATTCTTCCAATCCATGTGCATGGAATGTCTTTCCATCTCTTTATGTCGTCCTCGATTTCTTTCAAGAACGTCTTGTAGTTTTCATTGTATAGATCTTTCACTTCCTTGGTTAAATTTATCCCAAGGTATTTTATTCTTTTTGTTGCAATCGTGAATGGGATTGAGTTCTTGAGATCTTTTTCTGTTAGTTCATTGTTAGCATATAGAAATGCTACTGATTTATGTATGTTGACCTTATACCCTGCAACTTTGCTGTAGTTGTTGATTGTTTCTAATAGTTTTTCTATGGATTTTTTGGGGTCTTCTATATATAAGATCATGTCGTCTGCAAACAGTGAGAGTTTTACTTCTTCGTTGCCTATTTGGACTCCTTTTATTTCTTTTTCCTGCCGAATTGCTCTGGCCAAAACCTCCAGTACTATGTTGAATAGGAGTGGTGAAGGTGGGCACCCTTGTCTTGTTCCTGTTCTGAGAGGAATGGGTTTCAGTTTTTGTCTGTTGAGCATGATGTTGGCTGTGGGTTTGTGATATATGGCCTTTATTATGTTGAGGTACTTTCCTTCCATACCTATTTTATTGAGGGTTTTTATCATAAATGGATGTTGGATCTTGTTGAATGCTTTCTCTGCATCTATTGAGATGATCATGTGGTTTTTCTTTCTCATTTTCTTTTTTTTTTTTTTTAAGATTTTATTTTTTTCCTTTTTCTCCCCAAAGCCCCCTAGTACATAGTTGTATATTCTTCGTTGTGGGTCCTTCTAGTTGTGGCATGTGGGACGCTGCCTCAGCGTGGTTTGATGAGCAGTGCCATGTCCGCGCCCAGGATTCGAACCAACGAAACACTGGGCCGCCTGCAGCGGAGCGCGCAAACTTAACCACTCGGCCACGGGGCCAGCCGTCTTTCTCATTTTCTTAATGTAGTGAATCACGTTGATTGACTTGCGGATATTGAACCATCCCTGTGCCCCTGGTATAAATCCCACTTGATCATGGTGTATAGTCTTTTTGATATATTGCTGTATTCAGTTTGCCAAAATTTTGTTGAGGATTTTTGCCTCTATGTTCATCAGTGATATTGGCCTGTAGTTTTCCTTCTTTGTGTTGTCCTTGTCAGGTTTGGGGATCAGGGTGATGTTGGCTTCATAGAATGTATTAGGGAGTGCTCCATCTTCCTCTATTTTCTGGAATCGTTTGAGAAGGATAGGTATTGAATCTTCTTTGAATGTTTGGTAGAATTCTCCAGAGAAGCCGTCTGGTCCTGGACTCTTATTTTTGGGGAGGTTTTTGATTACTGTTTCTATTTCTTTACTTGTGATTGGTCTATTCAGATCCTCTATTTCTTCCTGATTCAGTTTGGGAAGGTTGTATGAGTCTAGGAATTTATCCATTTCTTCTAGGTTGTTCAATTTGTTGGCATATAGTTTTTCATAGTATTCTCTTATGATCCTTTGTATTTCTTCGGTATCTGTTGTGATTTCTCCTCTCTCGTTTCTAATTTTATTTATTTGAGATTTCTCTCTTTTTTTTAGTGAGTCTGGCTAAGGGTTGTTGATTTTGTTAATTTTTTCGAAGAACCAACTCTTTGTTTCATTCTTTCGGCTGTCTTTTTTTCTTTCAATATCATTTATTCCTGCTCTAATTTTTATTATTTCCCTCCTTCTACTGAATTTGGGCTTTGTTTGTTCTTCTTTTTCTAATTCCATTAGGTGTCGTTGGAGGTTGTTTATGTAAGATTTTTCTTGCTTATCGAGGTGAGCCTGTATTGCAATGAATTTCCCTCTTAGGACTGCCTTTGCTGCATCCCAAATCATTTGGTGCGGTGTGTTTTCATTTTCATTTGTCTCCAGATAATATTTGATTTCTTCAATAATCCATTGTTTGTTCAGTAGCATGTTGTTTAGCCTCCACATTTTTGGCCCTTTCCCAGCTTCATTCTTGTAGTTGATTTCTAGTTTCATAGCATTATGGTCAGAAAAGATGCTTGATATTATTTCAACCCTCTTGAACTTATTGATGCTTGCTTTGTTTCCCAAGATATGGTCTATCCTTGAGAATGTTCCATGCGTGCTTGAGAAGAATGTGTAACCTGGTGTTTTTGGATGAAGTGTCCTATATATATCTATTAGGTCCATCTGATCTAATTTTTCATTTAATTCTATAATTTCCTTGTTGATTTTCTGTCTGGATGATCTGTCCATTGGTGTTAATGGGGTGTTGAGGTCCCCTACTATCATTGTATTGCTGTTGATGTCTCCTTTTAGTTTTGTTAATAGTTTCTTTATGAATTTTGGTGCTCCTGTGTTAGGTGTGTATATATTTATAAGTGTTATGTCATCTTGGTGGAGCGTCCCTTTTATCATTATATACTGCCCCTCTTTGTCTTTCTTTATCTGTTTTGCTTTGAAGTCTACTTTGTCTGATATAAGTATGGCAACACCTGCTTTCTTTTGTTCATTATTAGCTTGGAGTATTGTCTTCCATCCCTTCACTTTGAGTCTGTGTTTGTCTTTGGGGCTGAGGTGTGTTTCCTGGAGGCAGCATATTGTTGGGTCTTGTTCTTTGATCCATCCTGCCACTCTGTGCCTTTTGATTGGAGAGTTCAATCCATTCACATTCAAAGTGATTATTGAAATGTGGGGGCCTACTGTTGCCATTTTATCACTTGTTTTCTGGTTCTTTTACATTTTGTCCTGATGGAGAGCTGTTACTTTGTGTTATTGTCCTTCTGCTTGTCTCCTTGGTTCTGGATTTTGTAACCCGTTTCCTTTTTTTGATTTTTCAGGAATGAGGTTCTTCCTGAGCATTTCTCGAAGAGGAGGTTTTGTGGCGATGAACTCCCTTAACTTTTGTTTATCAGGGAAAGTTTTTATTTCTCCATCGTATTTGAAGGATATTTTCACTGGGTAGAGTATTCTTGGCTGCAGGTTTTTGTCCTTCAGAGTTTTGACTATTTTATTCCAATCTCTTCTAGCCTGTAAGGTCTCTCCTGAGAAATCTGCTGATAGCCTTATGGGGGTTCCTTTGTAAGTTATTTTCTTCTGCCTGGCTGCCCTTAGTATTTTCTCTTTGTCGTTGACTTTTGCTAGTTTCACTACTATATGCCTTGGGGTTGGTCTTCTTGTGTTAATAAAGTTTGGAGATCTATTGGCTTCTGTTGCATGAAGTTCCATCTCTCTTCCCAAGTTTGGAAAGTTCTCAGCTATTATTTCTTTGAACAGGCCTTCTGCCCCCTTCTCCTTCTCTTCTCCCTCTGGTATACCTATGATCCTTATGTTGCATCTCCTAATTGAGTCGGATAATTCTTGGAGAGTTTCTTCATTTCTTTTTAGTCTTAGTTCTCTCTCCTCCTCTGTCTGCAGCATTTCTATATTCCTATCCTCCAAATTGCTAATTCAGTCCTCCATATTATCGACCCTACTGTTCAGAGAGTCCAGATTTATCTTAATCTCCTCCATTGTGTTCTTCGTCTCCAGTATTTCTAATTGGTTCTTCTTTATAGTGTCAAGCTCTTTTGTGACATAGCTCCTGAACTCATTGAGTTGTCTATCTGAATTCTCTTTTAACTCATTGAGTTTTTTAATAATGGCAGTTTTGAAGTGATCATCATTTAGGTGATAGATGTCACTGTCTTTGGGATTGTTTTCTGGGTGCTTAGCATTTTCCTTCTGTTCTGGAGATTTAATATATATTTTTTCTTACTGCTTGATCGCGTGGATTTGTGCCTCTGCATAGAGATAGAGTTTAGTCGCTGCTTCTACTTGTTGCAACTGGTGTGGGGGGTGCAGCTGTTTAGACTGCACCAATCAGGAACCCTGTCAGCTGTTACTGACTGGACCTGGACCCCTCCTCGTAGTCACAGTGGTCCTGTGAGGTCGTCGGTTGTGGGGGCAATCGCAAGGGGGCCTCAGGCTGCTAGGGCCTACTGTAGCAGCCCACTTAGACGCGCTCCCTCCTTGTGGTCTGCAGCGGTGTTGTGGGCTTTCCAAGCAGCCAGGAGCAGGATCAGCTATAATTGCCGCTTTGTCCCTAACAGATCCCACAAGATCACACTTGTCCACTATAGGTCCCAGCAGAGCTATGGGTATCTTCTGCAGTCTGTCGTTAGCTCACCTAGCTGTGCTACTTTTGCCCCAGGGCCTTCCACCTTGCGATTGCCAGTCGGGACCTTTCCACTAGTGCTGTGCAGAGGCTTTCACTGAGGCTGCTGTAGGAACCTGGAGTTCCCCCCTTGGCTATGTAGCTGTTTCACCGGAGCTCCACTCTGCCCCACTCCCCTCTGATGGGTTCTCTGGGAGCCCTTGCCTCATCTGGGACACGGCCAGAGTCCGTGGGCCTGGCAGTGGCCTGTAAGCTGCTGCTTTGTGGGGAATTCTGCTCTAGGGAGCTTCCTGGTGTTCCAAATGCTGGGCGGGGCCTCCCTGCCAATGGCGAGCAGCGGCCCTCCCTGCTGAGGGGTTGCAGGACCCTGGAGCGTCCCCCAGGCCACCGAGCCAGGTGTTGGAGCTCTATCCAGTCCCCAAGCACGTCCACGGGAAGTCCGGACAACCCCTGTGCCAGAGACCGTGGGCCCAGCAGCAGCTGGCAGTGTGGTGCAGTGCCAGGGGATCCACCCGCTGGGAGCTTCCCTTTGTTCTGGATTCTGGGCGGCACTTCCCAGCTAATGGCAAGCAGAGGCTTTCCCTACTGGGGAGGTGCGGGACCCCGGAGCCTCCCCCCAGGCTGCAGAGCCGGGTGCTGGAGCTCCAACCGTGTCCCCAAGCACGTCTACAGGAAGTCTGGGCGCCCCCTGCACCGACCTGTGCACCGGCGACCATGGGCCCAGCAGCAGCTTGCGGTCTGGTGCCGTGCTGGGGAGTCCACCCACGGGGAGCTTCCCTTTGTTCTGGATTCTGGGCGGGGCCTCCCTGCTAATGGTGAACGGAGGCCTTCCCTGCTGGTGGGTGCAGGACCCTGGTGATTTCCCCTGGGCTTAGGTGTAATCGTGGGGGTCTTGAGTAGGGCTGTTGTCACCTGTTTCCACTGTCGCTCAGCTGGTGAGTGCACACTCCTGCCCTTGGTGTGTGGTGATGCTATGGGGGAGTCTGCTGGAAGAGAGCCTCCTGCAGGAACTAGGCTGTCTGGGGGTCGGGGGTCAGGGGTCGGAGAGTTTTCACCTATTTCCACCTCCTCCTGGGGGGAAGTCCGTCTGCCTTCTGATGTATAGTAGCACGAGACTCTTAGGCGTCTTGAGATGCTGTCTGGATATCCTTTGTTAATCGGTGAATGTCTAGTTAGTTGTAGATTCAAGGGGGGAGAGACAAAGAAGACCACTCATTCTGCCATCTTGGTCCCGCCTATTAGCACACTCTTATTGCAATTGTCCTCTTAATTGGGTTGGTACCCAGTGTAGCTGGTTGCTAGGCTCAGGGGCGTACAGTTGTGGTAGGCCTGAGGCCAACAAGGCTGATGTCAGTTCTCTTAGGAGTGCAGCTGAGTAGGGCTAGCCCTTGGCATGGAGGCACTCAGTTGTTTCAGGCTTTGGAAGGTGGGGCTGATCCTTTTTATGGCTATTTGTGAAACACAAGTCTTCTGCCGCTGATAAGCCTCACCCCCCTCTGGACCACATACACTGTCAGCACAGTCCTGGTCCGTGCACACTTCTCAACCCCCTGGAGCGTACCCCACCACCACACTGCAGAGGCCCCCACCTCTGCCCCAATGCCCCCCACAGTTCACCTGGTCCTCACACAAGCCCTGCCCCACAGAGGCAGACACCTTTGCCTGCCTGTAGAGGATCAAGGCACTCAGTCTATGCAGGCTGAAAAGTAGTCTGAGGGCTTGCTGTTAGGTGGGGCCAGTCCCTAGGAGGGGTTGCCTGCCCTGGCTGAACTGGATTAAATCTGTGCTCTAGTGGGTGTGGCAGACCCCTGGGCTAACAGCCCAGGGGACGCACCTCACTGGCCCCCACCTGTGTCCATATCAGCACGCCTGGACCAGCTCAGAACAATGGCCCCCACCAATGTCTCAGTCTCTGGAGAGGACCCTCCTCTCATGAGTCCCGTTTTACCAAAGGACAGTCAGCCTTCTCTCTGGTGATTTTAGGTTGCTGCAATGAGTGAGTTTGTGCGTGGGCCCTTTAAGACCCAGATCTTTTCGGCTTTTGGCTGATAGCTTTTCTGGGGTGATCTCGCTGCAGTTAATAGTCAGCAAAGCCAGACAGTAAGACCCCCCCCTCAGTTGGGCTGAGTCTGAAGGATGGTTATAGTAGTATTGCCCCTGCTCCGGACCTCACTCCTCCAGGGAGCACTGCGTACCTTAGGTTGGCTCCCGCCTGGCCAGCTGAGAAGCTCCGCTGCTCCCAAAGGTGGCTTTTTTCCTCTCTGGCCGGAGTTACTGCCTCTTCTGCTTTCGTCAGGACTGTCCCTTGTTGTGGGGGTTCTTTTTATCCAGTTTTCAGTTTTCAATCCAGGGTGATTCCTCGTAAAATTGTAACCTGGTTGTGTTTGTGGGAGGAGGCGAGTTCAACGTCTGCTCACAGCGCCATCTTGACGAGAACTCAATTTCTTTTATTTTTTATAAAATGAATCTAGTGTGGACTTTTTTAACAGTGGGAGTTTTATGGTTGATGATTGTCCTGGTGCACATGTATATGCATGTATGTATTATGTATATGTTAATTTTTAAAATTTCTTTTGGAATAGACTTTCTTCACGGATTTAAAAATTCCACTTTTATCGTGTACTAGGTATTTATGCAGATTTAGCTCTGGACAGTTCTCTCGTGGTTTGTCAATCATACAGGATAAAGCTGTTTTGTTAGATATTTGTAATGTATTTACATATTTGATAGTGCATTGACTCAATTAATTTGAATTTTTCCAAATTGCCTCTGCAGGAATGCAGACTATTGTAGTACAAATGTCAACGTGATTGGTAGATAGGAGCTAGAGAAGATGTGAAATGGAGGAGAGTGGATAGGATCTTAGGGAAGATGTCGCACTTTGGCTGAACTTGGAATGATGAATCTGGTTTGATGTAGCAGAGACGAGAAAGGGTGTTCTAAAGGGGGGAAACAGTGTGAGGAACAGCATCCAGAAATGTGAACAAGCGTTATATCATGGGCGATGGGAGAGCAGAGTGGAAGGGATCTACTATTTACTGAGTACCTACTGAATGTGAATCACCATGCTAAGCAATTTATAGGAATAGCTCTGAGGTCAGCTGAATCCTCAAACTTTGTAATATTTTGTGTCAATGCATGTTCAGTGTCCTTTCAGTCAGTTCCAGTTTGGATGCAGAACTCAGTATTTCTTTGAGTTTCTAAAGAACAATTCATTTACAAAAACTTTGTTGGTCAATGTAAACCATAGTTTTTTTACCTCAACACCATAGATATTTTGGGCTGTAGGGTGCTGACTTGTACATTATAGGATCGTTATCACTGACCTGTATGCACTGGATGCCAGGAGGCATTCTGCTGCCAGGGGGGACAACCACAGATGTCTGCAGACATTACCAAATGTCCCCTAGGTGGCGAAATCAACTCTGAGTGAGAGTCATGGATATAGATTATACTAAAGACAGGAAATTCTGTGTGGAGGGTTTTATGCTGAATGGTGCACAAGAAGTAAGTGTCCTCTGTTTTCTTCACCAGACTCCCTTCATGGTTTCTCTGCAGTAGTGTTCAGAGCGGGGATAGTTTTTCTTAATCTATCGTAAGGTTCCTCAACTATGGCAGTACTAACATTTGCGCCACATAACGGTTTCTTTTGGTAGTTGTCCTGTGCATGGTGGGATATTTAGCAGAACCACTGGCCTCTAACCAGGAGATAGCAAAACCATCCTCCGAGTTGTGACAACCAAATCTGTCTCGAGACACTGGCAAAATTGGCCCTGGTGGAGAACCCCTGATGCAGACTATACCAAGGATAGGAAGGTTGGAGAGTTTTATTCTGCACAACCCACCAGATATAATTTAGAAATCCTCTATTTTTTCCTCTGATGTCCTTTCGGGGTAACTATGCAGTTGGATTTGTTTTGTCTACACTCTCTCAGAGATTCTCCATCTCAGCGCTGTTGATGTTTTGGGTCAAATATTTCTTTGCTGTGGGGTTAACCTGTAGATCGTGGGGTATTTAGCACCATTTCTGGCCTCTACCCACTAGGTGCCAGTAGCACGTTGCCCGTCCCCTGCCCCCAGGAGAAGAAGAAACAACCACTACTGTCTCCACATCTTGTGAATGGTCTCCTGGAGGGGAGGGGCAAAACCGTCCCTGGTTGGGGACCACTGTTCTATCTCTACTTACCTTTCCCCATAAAGTGACTCTTTCTTTTCAGCCTTTTCTGTAAGAGGAAAGGTACACGTCTCTCCTTTTCTTATCCTTAGACATTGAGTGATAATTTTTGTTGTTCTTAGTACTTGACCATGATTGAGGAACCTCACTCTGTATCTCAAGCGGCTTAATCGTTACACTTTTCTCTAACGAATATAGCATTGCCCCTAAGGGGAATTCTGGCAAATAACATATACACCAACTTGCTAAACATTCATCATTTCTCCTCCAAGTGAACAGGAACAGGCCATTTGAGCTTCTGTCACAGGTTCTACTATAGACTGCTTTTGCAGCAGAGTAAATTTGCACATCTCTCTTTTTCACTAAATGTGAACATGTGGGCAACCTCAACACAAGCACATTGTCTTACTCATAGTAACTGTATTGAAATGAAAAGAATGTAAGTATTGGAGTGTGGCACATGTGAGTTACAATATCTGTTAATGCCTCTTCAACCAGAGTTAGTGACCTTTGGCAAGTGAGTTGCCTGACCTCGTTTCATCCTCTGCAAAATATGGGTAAAATTGCTATCTGAGTTGGTTTCTTGTAAAGATTATAAGATAAAGCACCTGGTGTCTATGTGAGACAATAAAAAATGTTAACCATTGTTATGAATTTATCAAGAGAGATCGAGTCCTATGTAAAGAGCTTTGAAAGCCAAACTTTAAGCCTCTGACACCTAGAGTGTTTACCTCTTTGTTTCACTAAATTTCTGACTCATTTGTTGGGGTCCTGGCTGAAGCATTCTTAGAAAACATGGTTGCAGTAATCTTTTAGTTTTGCCAGAAATTTTAAGGCTTGACTAATTCCAATGTTCTCATAAACACTGAATCTTAAAATTTAACATCATTGTGAGGATTTGTTTTTGCAATGGAAGAAGAGGCGTGTTGCTTCTAAATAAAACATGAGAGAGAGAAGGATAAATTGGGAGTATACTAGAATTGGTTCCTATGGCAAAGGTGTCACTTGATTGAGTTTTTAGTGGTTTTCCCAGTACATATTTTTGTTTCATGTTTTCTTTATTTTTGAGGAAGATTAGCCCTGAGCTAACTGCTGCCAATCCTCCTCTTTTGCTGAGGAAGACTGGCCCTGAGCTAACATACGTGCCCATCTTCTCTCCTTTGCATGTGGCACAGTTACCACAGCATGGTTTGTCAAGCGGTGCCATGTCCGCACCCTGAATCTGAACCAGCGGACCCCGGGCCACTGAAGTGGAACGCGCACACGTAACCGCTGCGCCACCGGGCTGGGTCTTTTGTTCCATGTTAATTTTCCCCCTTGTGTACATGCAGTTTTGACATTTTCAAGACAAATTTGAAAATAAAATATGACGAAAAGAGAATAAAGACAACTTGAGAGTGACGTACAAAAATCAATGAGGCTGCAGAATGCGCTATTCTGGTCATTAAAAAGGGTTTCATTGTTCACTTCCTTATAGGAGGAGGTGATTTTTTCCTGGATTAGAAAATAAAGTGTTAACGTAAGGCTGGGGTGCGCAAATTTGGCTATAATATCGCAGAATTTAGAGGTTAAGGGGGCTCCAAAATTACATACTCTAACTATCCCAATTTATTAGTGAAGGAAGTGAGGCCTACAGAAGGCAAGTCACCTCCCCAGAATTTTTAACCAATGGTTGATGACAGAGTTTGCATGAGTATCTGACTCACAGTGAGTCAGACACACTGCTCTGTTACTTCCATCTCTCTCGACAAACAGAATTATGGAAGCTTCTAGCAGATTTCACATTAATCTCCTAGTGAATTAGAAAAACTAGGGAACGATGATTGTTGCGGCACCCACCGCAAGGGGGGAACAGAATATTTGGGCAGGCATCAGCCTGATGAATGCTAAGTTCCCATGGAGTACAACCATTTTAAAGACAGAAAAGCACCATCGCCGTCCTCTACCAAGTCTTGTAGGGAAGACACAGATGGACATGGCAGGCTAGAAAAGAAGCTAGACTTCAACCAACACACAAGACTTAGTTTTTTCCCAAAAAGTCTCTCACTCTCTCATTTTCAAAACACTTTTGATTTTATTAAGGAACACACAATGTTGATGGATTTGAGCATTGGTCACACGCGTTGTCACTGCCAGAATGTTTGCAATGCTTCCTTATGTGTCTTGAATGCTGCTTCTTTAACATAAGTTGACTCTTCCAGGAGCGCGGTCCAACTTTTCAAGGTAGACATCAGTAAAACTGCTTGGCTTTTCCTTGAGGGTTTCTGGCTCCATTGCCTGAGTCCTTTTTTCCTTTCTGCAACTTGCATTGCTCTGCCATTTTCAGAAGATCTTCTGGGACACTTTGATTAGCTCTTTCCAGAATTTTAATCAATTCAGTGGCAATCTTCCAGTCAGCTTGAGTCATAAGGGTGACAGAGACTCCAGTCTTGCCTGCTCTTCCAGTACGCCCTACTCTATGCACGTATTCCTCAAGATTCTTTGGGAAATCGTAGTTGTATACGTGTGTGACATCCCTGACATCGAGGCCTCGGGCTGCTAAATCGGTAGCAATCAATATCTTCACTCTTCCACTTCGGAAGTCGTCTAACGCCTGCTCGCGGTCAAACTGCTCTCTGCTGCCGTGCAGGGATTGTACCGGGACGCCCTGGATGCTCAGATCGCTTGATAAGTCATCTGCAACCAGCTTTCTGCTGACAAATATGATAGCTTTGTCTTCGGGTGACAGGTTCCGTAGGAATTCTTGGATAAGAGTTCGTTTTTCTTCCTCTGTGGTGACAATGATGTCTTGCTTCACTGTATTGACAGCAACGAGATCTAGGGTACCGACATAAACAATCATAGGCTCTTTCAAATAAGATCTTGCAAGTCGGCGAATGGTGTGTGGCCACGTTGCACTTGTCATAACAGTCTGCCGGTCTGGGCGCACATCTAATAGAATCTTCGTGATCTGGCCTTCAAAGCCCAGATCCAACATTTTATCCGCTTCGTCTAACACCAAGTAAGTGATGCTTCGTAGGTTGACACACTTGTTCATCTGCAGATCATTCAGTCGTCCAGGAGTTGCAATAATGATGTCGACGCCTTTGGTAATGTGCTGAATTTGCTCTTTTCTGTTTCCACCGCCGTATACACAAACGCTTTTGAGACCTTTGTAGGAATACTTAGAACATTCTGCCTCGACCTGAAGAGCTAGCTCTCGCGTGGGGGTGAGGACGAGCATGCCAGGCCCATTTCTTTCTTCTCTAGATATGGGCTGAGAATCAAGGTGAATAAAGCCGGGTATCAAATAAGACAAGGTCTTGCCTGTCCCGGTTTGGGCAACTCCTATCAGATCCATTCCTTGTAGCACAATCGGCCATGCCTGTGACTGAATGGGCGTTGGCCTTTGGAAACCTGCTTTCTTAATGCTTTTCAGGACCTCGGGATAGTGCTCAAAGGCATCCTCAAATTTACAGGTCGGGTTGGGGATGGGACGTTTTTCGCCATCTTTCAGGTCCTCACACGTTATGTTGAAATTTTCCTGTCTCCAAGCGTCTACTTGCACTTGAGACAGCGAGCTTGTTGCTGTGGATTCTACGTAGAAGTTTTTCTTGATTGGTGGTAAATCCGCCCATTTTCTTTTTGCCCACGCCGCCCCTTCTGCCTTAACGTGATCCCAGTCTATCAGCGGCCGCACTTGTCTAACAACGGGGCGTGTGCGTAAGTCTCTCCCAGCAGAGGACTGGGAGGCAGCATTATCTACACTGGCTACCGAACTGTACCTTCCTTCTTGTTTTCGCACGAGGGTTTGTATAAGTGCTTTCGCTTTTCCCTTCATGGCTTCGCTGCCAAAAATCTTGACCTCGGCTTCAGAGTCACCTTTTACGATCTGTATTTTGGTGCTCGTCATACTCTGGATGTCTTTTATCTTTGACCCTCCGCGACCAATCACAGCGCCAACCATACTGTTCTTTATTCTGAAGCACAGGGGTGGTTCCCGGGAGCCAAAGGCCCTCGGCTCCCAGTACCTGGAGAGGCCGCTGCTGCCCGTGCCGCCCCTGCCATCCCGGCTGGCCCTGACATCTCGAGGCTCTGCCCTCCTCCACTCGGGGGCCCAGGCCATTGCTCTGCAATGGCGAGGCTGGCGAGGGGCCTCTGCCTACCTAGACTTCGGAGGAGACGTCCCCCGAGGCCTCTTTCTCTTCAGCCTCCAGAGCAGCGACTAAACCACCAGTAGGTACTTCCGTGGCTGTTACCTGGGCAATTGTTGTTTGACGTGGCGTGAGGGAGGGGCTTTGGTGGTCTGGCCAATCACAGCCGCTGGGACTTGGGTGAGGTAGGCAAGCTCTTCTGACGCAAACCTTAAAGGGACAGGACACACACACTCTCAGGGGCAGGCGGACCCTTTAGGCACTTAGAGGCCCTCGAGAGTGAGGGTCTCCTCGCCTTTCGTGTCCTAGTGCCTCAGTCGCTCGCCTCATGCTAGTTCTGGCTCAGCGTGGGAGCTGACTTGAAGCAGGCCTTCAGCTTATCCACATAGTCTTTTTTATAAGCCAGTTATTTCCCTAGGTGGAAGAAAACAGTGGATGTTTAAAGGTCAACCTATTTGTGTGTTTGCTTATTTAGGTAGATTGCATTTGAGTAACAGCAATACTTGGTCTAGATAAAGTCGTCACTTCCCTGTCCTCCACTCCAACTTAAGTTATACCATCAGAAGTCCCTTAGGTGCACGCTTAAGGGCGGCATTTTGCCTGCGATTCTTCCGCTCAGCTCCAACGTTCGTTCAGAGAGTTTCTAGATATTATTGCAGGGATGCTGTTTAGAAGAGAGGCAGCGTGGAGTCTAAGGTACCTTAGGGGGTGTTTTCAATAGTTTCCTACTTTTCTCAGTGCCTCATAATTTTTTTTCCTTCCCGGTGGTTTCATAGCTTCAGATGTCTTTGCACTGGAGGACTATGTAGAAGTCGTTTATCGGGTGCAATGTAGAAGACACCCTAGCAGCAACCTGGGCGGGTGGACTTCTAGCCTCTAGGTAAAGAGTCCCAGAGGCAAGGAGCTCCCTTCGTTTCAGGCATATCCGTTCCCTTATGAGGCAGTTTAATGGTTACAAAGATGGTGTGCAGCTAAAATGTGCCACCTCTTGCTTCCTTAGATACTTCCTCTGACTTCTGAAATTACACAGAACAGGTTTTAATCTCCTTGTATTCTTCTATACTTATGGGCCACTGTCAAGTCTCCCTAAGGTTTATGTTCATCAGACCTTAATACTCTTGTACAATATGTGGGAGGATAGGATGAGGGAGAGACACAAGGAAACAAGAACCACTCATTAACAGTTTCAGAAAAGGAGAGTCTTTCTAAAAGTAGGGAGAGGGAGTACTGGGATTTCTTTCAAGGAGATTACAGTCCTATTTTTAGCCACCCATTAAACCTTTCTCCATCAAATTTATTGTATTCTCCACAGAGTGGGGGGATGCATTATTTAGGTATATGAAGAAGTGAGACTGTTAAGGTAATTACTTCTGCTTTTGGCACAAAGAGTAAAAAACTTGTAAGCTGCTTAGCACCTGCAATAGGCTCCTGTGGAGAAATTCTTAGCAACAATTTCCTATGGAAATTTTCACATGTTGGCATTTATTGTTAAAATAATAATAACGTTTAATTATTCCTTGGTTGTATTTTGAGGCATTCGAAGGGCTTTGCAGGACTACAGTAATGTGTCACTTAACAGCAGGGCTGTGTTCTCAGAAGTGTAGTGTTAGATGATTTTGTCATTGTGTGAACATCATAGACCGTGCTTAAAACAAGCACAAGAGAAAATCATGCAATTAAGCGATGCAGTAAACACAAGATGTAAAATGCTGCAGCTATTGTAACATGGCATAGTGCTTTTCTATAACTAGAAAGAGTACACTCCAAAATAACGATAAAAAGTATAGTATAATAAATCCATAAGCCAGTAACATAGTTGTTCCTTATCATTGTCAAGTATTCTGTACTGAACATAATTGTATGTGCTATACTTTTATGTGACTGGCAGCGCAGTAGATTTGTTTACACCAGCATCCCACAAACACGTGAGTAATGTGTTGCCCTACGTCTTTACATTGGCTACGACATCACTAGGCAATAGAAATATTTCAGCTCCATTGTAATCTTATGGGACCACCATTGTATATGCGGTCCATCATTGACCAAGACGTTATTATGCAGCCCATGACTGTCCTTCCCTTCTGAGAGCTATGGTGTAGGTAAGGGGAAAGAAGGACGGTGTTATCTACATTATTTGCGTTATATGCAGAAGCCAAACAACAATCCTTAGAATCGTGGGATTTTAGAGGTGGAAAGGACCGACTCGGGAGTGCATGTCTTCTAACCCTCTCATTTGCAAGTGAGAAAGTTAACATCTACAGCAGCTCTGTCCAATGGAAACATAATGTGTGTCACAGATGCTATTTGAAACTTTCTCGTGGCCACATTAAAAAAAAAGTGAAAGGGGAGACTTCTGATTCTGGACAAGATGGTGTAAGGACATTTTTCCCTATTCTTCTTATTTTATTTTATATATAATCATAGAAGAAGAATCTGAAATCTAGAGAGAGAAGGCAGACCTGCTAAGGACTTTAAAATTTGAAGGATGACAAAATGGTGAGTTCCCTGGGTTTTCTTTTTGTCTCTCTTATATCCTGGATTGGGTGCTGTAGAAGCCCACAACCAAGAAACACCCACAGGCACAGCAAAAAAGGAAAAAAAAAAGTAAAAGAAAACCTTGTTCTTTTAAGTCAAAGGAGAAAGACAGGAGCAGCCTAGCAAGAAAGAAATATTTTTGCTTATAACTGCCTGTTCACACATTACGGAAAAAACAAAAACAAAAATGAAAACATAGTGCACCTCCCCTGGCTCCATCAGCAAAGGACAAGCGTGGAGCCTAGATTTCCATCTTCATCCTTTGGTAATGAGATACCCCTACTTCTCCTCAATGGGGAGTGTCTGAGGAGACCAGTCTCCAAGACTATATTTTCAGCACTGCCTAGAAGTAGTGAGATGCCCTGTCCACATCACTACCACCATCATGTCAGTGGAAACCACATGGGGAGCCTGGATTTTCACCCTCACCTAGCAGTAGTGAGACATACCTTGCTTTCTCCAGTGTATATGAAGTCTGAATGGGGAGCCTGAGCTTCCACACCTGCCTGGCAGTGATGAGGCTTGGCCTGACTTCCTGCAGCAACATGTTGTCAGTGGATGCCTGCTAAAACAGAAGATTTAAATAATATCAAAGTCTCCTAATTGTAAAGCATCCAAGGTAGAAGTTAATATCACTCATCATATCAAGTACCCGGCAAATTTCACCTTAAATGAGGAAAAAAAACATTAATAGATGCGCCCGTTGAGAAGAAACAGACATTAGAATTATCTGGAAAATGTTTAAAGGCGACCCTCAGAAAAAAGCTTCAATGAGCAATTATGAACATACTTGTAACAAGTAAGTAAAAAGTCTTAGCTGGAAGTAGAAGATAGAAAAGGGAAACAAATCAAAGTTTTAGAACTGAAAAATTTAAGCTCCCTGCTCAATAAAAACTGGAGATGAGAGAAGAATGGAAACAGTGAACTTGAAGATAGAAGATTAGAAATTATCCAAGCTTAACAGAAAACAGACTGAAAAAAAAATAACAGATCCTCAGAGACCTGTTGATAACAATAAAAGTTCTAATATTCATGTCATTGGAGTTCCAGAAGAGGAGAAAGAATATGGGCATGAACAAATACTCAACAGGATAAAGACTGACAAATTTTCGGTTTCATCCAACATATAAACCTACAGATTCAAGAAAATTAGTAAACCCCAAACACAATAAACACAAGAAAATCTATGCCAAGATGTACCATAATCAAACTTCTGTAATCTACAGTCAATGCAAAACTCTTCAAAACAGATAGGAGAAATGACACATTACCTATAAGGCAGCACCAGTTCAAATGGTAGCAGATTCATCATGACAAACCATGGATGCCACAAGGAAGTATCGTAATATTTTTCAAATGGTGAAAGAAAAGAATGATTAATCCAAAGTTCCATATCCAGAGAAAAGACCTTCAGAAATGAATATAAGATCAAGTTATTCTCAAATGAAGGAAAACTAAGAGAATTTCTTGCCAGTGGACCTATCCTAAGATAATGGCTAAAGCACATTCTCTAAATGGAAAAGGGAATGGTAAAAGAAGGAACTTTGGAATATCAGGAAGGAGGAAAGAAAGCAACAAGCAAGAATATGGGTAAGTATAATAAAGTATCTTTCTTTTCTTGAGTTGTCTAAATTATGTTTGACTATTGAAGCAAAATCATAACAATGGCTGATATGGTTTTAAATGTGTGTAGAGGAAGTAGTTGAAACTATTATAATTGTGGAGGATAAAAGGATATAAAAGGAGGTAAGGTTTCTATGCTTCGTCAAACTGTAAAATAAAGATACCAGTAGACTGTGATAAGTTATGGATATATAATGCAATACATGGAGCAACCACTAAAAAGCCATACAAATACATACAGTTAAAAGGACTACAGGTAAATTAAAATGGAATTCTAAAAAATTTTCAAATAACCCACAGGAAATATACACATGAAAACATGCTCAAAATTATTTATCCTCAGGGTAATGGAAATCAAGTCCACAATGAGATACCACTTCACACCAACTAGGTTGGCTATAATAAAAAAGAGGGACAATAACAAGTGTTGGTGAGAATGGGAAGGAGAAATTTGAACCCTCATATATTGTCAGTAGGAATGTAAAATAGTGCAGTCACTTTGGAAAATATTTTGGCAGCTTTTCAAAATGTTAAACATAAAGTTACCATGAAAATAAATAAGTAAATAAAGTTGCTATATGACCCAGCAATTCTGCTCTTAGTTATCTACCAAGAGAAACAAAAACATGTTCATACAAAACCTTGTACATAGATGTAAATAGCAGCATTATTCATAGTAGTTAAAAAGTGCAGATAACCCAAATATCCATCAACTGATGAATGGACAAACAAAATATGTTATAGTCATACAATGGAATACTATTCATCAATAAAAAGTAATGAGGTATTGGTAAATGCTACAGTGAAATCATTATGTGAAGTGAAAGAATCCAGCCACAAAAGACCACTTATTTTATTATTCCATGTATATAAAATGTCCAGAATAAGCAAATATATAGAAAGAAAATAGATTAGTGGTTTCCTAGGGCTGAGGATGGTGTGGGAGGTGAGGTGGACATGGGAGTGAAGTGGGAGGGGTAATGGGTAGTGACTGCTAGAGAATTTCTTTATGGGTGATGAAATGTTCTAAAATTAAATTGTGGTGATTGTTTCAAAACTCTGTGAATATACTAAAACCCATTGAATTGTTCACTTTAAATGCATGAATTGCCTGATGTGTGAATTATATCTCAATAAATTGTTAAAATAAATAATATATGGAACTATATGAATCTCTGGTTTCTAAGCACTTTGTCCTCTTCTTATATGTTACTTAATTTCATCATCTAATTTTCCCCTGGAAAAGCAAAACAGTTTATAAGTGAGAAAACTGGTGCACAGAGAATTTATTTTTCCAAGGTCACACAGCTAACTCCTGAGCTCCATGAAGAAACTCAAACAGATTTCTTGACTACACACAAGGGCAATTAACAATAGGCTGGGGAAACATGGGGAAGGCAAGAAAAAGAAACCATTTCCAATAAACATATTCAGTTGTGATAATCTGGGATAAAAAAGGCAATCTGGTGTGACAGAAGTTTTTATTGCCTTCCTCAGGGGCTTCAGAACTGCTTGTAGTTGATAAAAGCATTCAAACTAAGGATTTGGGGCAAGGGCTTATGCTCAATTCTTGACAGTGTGCATTACTACTGAGAGAGATAGCATGTGACTTAAGTCTTTAGTAAGAATCACTGTAGGGGAAGAGAAACACAAATGACAATGTTAACAACTGCCAAAGCTTCTCTTTGGGAGTTTATTGATATTCCTAAATGATAGGAGTAGAAAATTGATGGAAGAAAAGGCAACAGCCTTTAAGGGTGAATTAATTTGGCATCTTGTTTTTCTCAGTCTCATTATAGCACTTGACAGGAAAATAGATGCACTTGATGGCGTTTACTCTTTTCAACATAGCCACTACTTCAGAAACATTATCACTTTTGATTTTTCAATTTTTGCAGAAATGATGTTTGATATAGTTTTGTTCTCATTATGGACTCTGTCTCAATTTGCTGAGAAAGATTGCAACCCCAGTGAAGTATGGCAGAAATTAATTAATGTGTCTGGCTATTTAAAGATCATTCAGGGAGAACATCAAGTGGTATTTCCTATACCATCTGACTTTGATCTGAATGTTCTCTTCTTGGAATGACACAGATTTTGCGGATGGAAATCATGAGTTAAAACCTGGAAATTTTTGAGGCTTGCATATCCTAGCTCAGACAGGCTGGGGTCCTCAAGGATGGGCCAACGGGGAGGGGAAGCAACTGAAAGAAAGGGGAATAGAGGTGAGGGAAACTAGCTTGGCTGTTGAGGATGACGCCAAAAGACAGCTAGCCTTTCTAGTATGCAATGTCCAAAAGCCTGTTTATCATAGACCAGGTCCAGTTATATGGTGGATAAAGACCTTCTAATCCTGTAGCTGTAATTCACACAGCTGGCAGTACAAGATGTCTGGTATGAGAGGGTACTGTGGTTCCAGGCAACTTGCCAGGCAGAGAGGCTTTGGGATTATCCAACTCTCAGGAAAAAGTAATTGGTAAGGTGTCAGGACCTCACCCAAGAAGGCTATTGTTCAGGGGGGGATTTTGTTGCTAGTGGAACATTGGAGTTTTGGGCAGAAGGAAGCAGGATGAAAACATGTTGTGTAGACTGTTTCAGCATGGAGTGAGACTCTATGTGAGGCAGAGCCCATGTGGTACACTTGATACTATGTCAATGACAGCAAGGCCGACTCCAGCCCCATGGGAAGGTGGACCAAGGTTACTGATATAATTCATGCCATGATCAGGCCTCGTGGAGGAGCCAGCTTTTGGTGAGTCCAGTTAGGAGTGTCTGGGAAAGAGAGGGGCTGACATTCACTCACAGATGGGGCCAGCAATCATCATTGTTACGTAACCAGATACATGAAATAAGATGCAGTAGAGTGTAGTGAACATGAGCAGAGAGGGTATAATATAGATTGAAATTTGAGTTTTTCAGCTCTTCTACTTACTGTTTGTATGACATTGAGTAAGTTACTTCACTGCTCTGTGCCTCAGTTTCCTCTGTTGCAAAATGGGGTTAAAATTATATTTATCTCCTAGGGTGGCTGTTTGGGTAAAATGAGACAATTCACACCAAGTACAAATAGTAATGTGTCAATAAATGTCAGTTCTTCTTACTGCTGCTGTTATTAAATTAGTCCTTCCAACTCTGGTCAGTGATTTTATCACTCAGGCTTTGATCTAGCTAGAAAGATGGAATGTGTTCAATTAAATTACTTCAGCATGGTGCAGTATGACATAATGGCTTTGCCACTCAATATGGTCTGTAAACCAACAGCATCACCTGGAAACTTGTTAAAAAGGAAGAATCTTGGGCTCCATTCCAGTCTCCTGAATCAGGATCTGCATTTTAATAAGGTCCATCAGATAATTTCTATGCACGTTAAGATTTGAGAAGACCTGTATAATGGATTAACTTAAGATTTTTATCTTGCTTTTGTCAATTATTGGCTGTATAAACTTGTTCAAGTTACTTCTTTGAGTATATTTAGCCATCTGTAAAAATAAAATAACACATGTTATGATTGTGAAGAGTTTATGAAATAACACGTTAGTGTGCTTAACAGTATTTAAGTAATTTTCAGGACTTCAGATGTGGTTGGCTATTGCTAGGCCTTTGGCTTTATTTCTCCCTCACCATGATCCTAAAACAGATAGCAATAGAGTTTTAGTGAACTAAACTAAACAATTCCTACTTTTTCCAGCCTTATTGAGGTATAATTGACAAAATTGTGTATAATTAAGGTATGCAATATGATGCTTGATATACATATATATAGTGAAATGATTACCACAATCAAGTTAGTTAACACATCTATCACCTCACATAGTTAATATATATCCCAAATTAATTATAAATAGGAGTCAGCAAACTTTTTCTGTAAGGGCTAGATAGTGATTACTTTTGGCATTGTGGGCCACCTTGTCTCTGTTGAGACTACTCTGCCCTTTTAGTGAAAAAGGAGCTATAGACCATATATAAATGAGTGGGCAAGGCTGTGTTCCAAAAAAATGGACAAAATAGGTGGCATGGTGTATCAGATTATAAGGAAACAAAAAAATTTGAGGCAAACCTTAAAGTTAATTCTAAGCCCTTTCCTTAAGGTCCCTGGGGACCTAGGATGGAAGCAGAGATGATCATAGCATTGGCTGTCTCTTGGAGCTGAGAAGTGTGGGATGAGGAGGAGGATACATCTTTTGGGTAAGGTAAGTATTGCTTCTCAGTTATCACCAAGGTTGTGCTTGGGAGTGGCTTTATTTCTGGGGCAATGTCTCCTCATTCAATGTTTGCTAGTGCCTAGAGCCTTCTGCTGTCCACTCTGTTAAAAACTTACCAGAGAGTCACATCGTGTTCCCCAGAACAATTTTTAAACAACATGGATCATATGTGGATGATTTTTCCTTGGCAACACACTGCAGATCCCAGTGGCTCCAAGTATGAGTCTTTGGTTTAAAGGTGAGCTTAGCAAGGGAGTGTATTGTCGTAAACTGTGTGTTCCTAGTTGGCAGGCTTGCTGCGCCTCTAGCTTTGAGCAGGGAAGGACGGGGGCATAAGCAGAGACCTGAGGGCCCTAGAAGGATTGATTCAGCTGTAGAATCAGTGTCTTAGGCTTCAGTAAATTTATATTAAGAGTTGGACTTCCATTGTATTCAGAGGATTCAGGCAGTAGGTGGGATCTGGGCATCAGGAATCTCTGGGTTGCCATTTCTTTTTCCAGGAGAGTCGATTGAGATTGAGGTAGAGCCTGAGCAAGTGGAAAAACCAGGCGCCAGATCTCCAGGAAAGCTGGCAAGGGATTTTTGGGTCCCAAGCCAAGGTGGAGCAAAACCAGTACTGGAGATGAAGCCAAGGAATAGGGAATGGGTACGCCGGTGGGAGGTAGGGCACAGCCACAGCTCCAGGAGGCTCCTGGTACCCATCAGTCATGTTTGCATTGCAGACAGGTTGTAAGGCTTCTGTCTACCCTGGGGCACAAAAGTATCCAGTAGAGACTGGCTGGCATAAAGTCCCAGATTTGTATACGTAATTTTGAGTTTTTGTTTGTCACTAGATGCTACAAGTTATTTTACATATTTTAAATCTCAAAATGTTGCCTACTCATTCAAGGATTGCTGAGAATGTTGTGTTGGGTGAGAAAAAGGCAAATTCACATGTGAGGGCTCAGTGGGCTTTTGTAGCTGTCTGACTGTCCAGAGGGTTTCTGAAAACCTTTCATTGTAAAGGCTGGGTACTCTTGGGATTGTTTATCAGTCAGAGTCATGTGAGGAGGCAGAAACTTCATCAGTTATTTTAACAGTAAAAATCTGTGCCTAGGTGTAAAGAATTGTTAACGAGGTGTCACATTGTTAACTAAGACACTAATCAGGGAAAAGGAAAACTCTAAGGAATCAGAGAAGGAGAAACTACAGGAAACAGCATCAAACTCCGGGGCAAAGGAAACAAAAAGAAGAGGCTGGAATTCTTAAAACTTCTTCTTAAAACTTAGCAACTCAGAGGAGAGTCTCCATGGAGTTAAGCCCAGATATCTGAGGATGGCTGGTTCTGGTATTTCTGAGGAGAGAGTAATGAAGCTGGTGCTACAAAGCTTGGAAAAACTGGAAACTACTTTCAGCTGCTGTCCCAGGCTGGCATGGCCACCACAGTGAAGAAGTGTTGATGGAGAAATCCTAACAGGAAGCAGACAGGAGGGAGCAGGTCCCTCCTCCTTCCTCTCCAGCCCTACAGCCCCCTCTAGAGCCTAATAGGGCTCCAGCCAACAAAGCAGAAATGTGGATTGCAGAGGCCCAGCCCTCACACCACAAACCAGCCCAGGGAAGTGTGTGTGGGGGGGGAGGGCAGTTAGGAGCTGAGAGAGAATGAATTAGTAACCCACAATGCTTGTCTGCTCTTCTGGGACAAGCTTTGTGGGTTTGCTGGGCCTGTCTGTCCACTGAGATGAGAAATGACTCCAGAGAACCTTCCCAATTTCTCTATCATACTCCCTGCCAGCACCCATACAGGGATCCACAGAGAATCCAAGGGGTGGGTGCTCAGTAAGCACTGTGGATTAAGTGACTGACAAGATAAAATTAGGGCTCTAGAATACTCTGATCCTGGAGATGGAAGTGAATACCACAAGGCATTTTTTTATCATTATCTTTTTCTAGAAAAATAAAATTCATGCTACTTTAGCCCATACTTCATTGGGCATGAAATGACTAAATGGCAAACTTAGTGTAGACCAAGCAGATATTTGATTTTGTGACAAGAAAATCAGAGGCAATGATTTCTGCTGGGGAGTTCTTTAGAATAACACACATACTAGAACGTGTTCTATTTCTTCCAGAAATTCAGGGCAGTCAGAGTGAGAACTTCATTTCATACACTACTGCTCAGAGAGACAAACCATTCTGAGATAACAGGGAGATTATTAGCAGCTCATATTGGTGTTGTTTCTATCTCTGCATTTAAGGTGTGTTTGTGGTGGGGGCCTGGTGAGGGGTGAGTGTATGTGTGTGTGTATATATATGTGTGTGGTTGATGGTAAGGATGGGTGAGTGTATGTGTGTGTATTAGCACGTGTGTGTGTGTGTTTAGAGGTGGTATAGAGTGGTGATTGTCTATGTCTGTGTGCATGTTGGGCTGGTGGTGAGGAAGGGTCAATGTATGTGTGGGTATGAGTCATGGTTGTAGTTGATAAAGAAAGGATTTGTATGTGAAAGAGTGAGTTTCACAAGGATAGGAGTGTGGAAGGGCGAGTTATGTGTGTAGATGAGGGGGTGGATCTGTGGTGGTGGGGAAAGGGGTGTGTGTGTAAGTATGTATGTATTGGTTGTGTGGCGTGGTTGATTGTGAGGAGGGGTATGTGTGAGAGTATGTCTATGTGTGTAAACGTTTGATGAGGATGTGTTAGTGTATGTGAGCACGTATATGTGTTTGTTCGTAGGGGTTGCTGTGGGGGGTAAGTGTGTATTAGAATGTGTGTGTGTGTCTATGTGTGTTGGAGTTATGGTGGGAAGAGGTGAGTTCTTCTGCATGTGTGTGTGTTAGTGCAGTGAGGGGAGGAATGAGTATATGTGCATGTGAGCATATCTGTGTGTGTGTTTGTGTGTAGGGGTAGTGGTGGATTAAGGTACATTTGGCATTTGTCTATGTGTGTGTTGTGTGTGTGTGTGTAGGAGATTGAGGAGGGTAGATTATATGTGTGGAGATAAGGGGCTGGAGAAGGGTGAGTGTGTGTGTGTGTATAAATCATAAAATACAGGCAAAATGATAGGTAAATCATATTTTTAAAGTATTAGAAAATAATATCTATTTTTTAAAATTACATATGTTTTTAACTAGCCTGGTTCCACTTTTTCTAAGGACTGTGGATGAGGACAGTAAAGTTTCTAGGTAAAAGGTAGAACTTTACATAATTCCCTAAGTATAGTGTCAATAAAATGATTCTGTCACTAATGTCAAGTTGGAATTCCTCAGGGTTGACAAACAAAATCGAGTAATTTGTGTGTGTGTGTTACAGTTAGGGCCTTAGCTCTCTGGAAAGAAAAATCTTCTCCACTACACCCTGAGAATAAAAAAACAATAATTAGAATATTTTCATAGTCCATTGCAGGAGGCACTTGTCTACAGTCCACTGGAGGTGATTAAAGGGCCCTGGAGGTTTGGTCCCTCCCTGGGTCCCACCTTTACTGTTTTATCAGGACTATGCCTTTGGCAGGTAGAACTTGTGTTGGAAACATCCTTGGCAATTCCTCCAAAATCCCTGACTGATTTTGGTTTAATATGGCTGCCTATTTATCTCATATAGTGGCTAATATCGTGCAGCACTTTTTTTTTTTTTTGAGGAAGATTAGCCCTTAGCTAACATCCACGGCCAATCTTCTTTTTGCTGAGGAAAATTGGCCCTGAGCTAAAATCTGTACCCATCTTCCTCCATTTTGTATGTGGGATGCCTGCTGCAGCATAGCTTGATAAGCAGTGCATATCTCCTTGCCCGGGATCGGAACCTGTGAACCTGGGGCTGCTGAAGCAGAGCATGCGAACTTAACCCCTACACCACTGGCTGGCCCCATCATGGAGCATTTTAAATGATGAAGTGCTACCAGTTGGCCATTCTAACAGCATCAAATGTTATCTTTATGTAATGAACATCTTAATTTTTTTCAATGCTTTTTTCTCCTCCAAATCAAGAGCTTTTCTTTGACAGTTAATAACCTCTTTGAATTTGTCCAAGGCTACATTCTGAGTTATTGCAAGAGCATTATGTTAATTTCCCTAGGTATAATTAAGTAGACAGTTGAACTTTCTTTTATTTTGCCTTTAAAAAATTATTTGTTAGACAAACACATTCATAACAGTTCTACCAGTTTTTAGAGAATTTTAGTCAAATCTATTATTTTTATTTTCCTTTTGTTTGTGGATTTTTAAAAATAGATTGAAAAAGGAAATCTTTTTGTTGCCTAATGGATATTTTAGGAAACATGAAGTGAGTTTAGGCATAAAAGACATGGTAATCATTTTATTATTCAGATTTTGAAACATGAATTTGGAAAAGGCAAGTCAAGAATACTTAATAGAGGGGCTGGCCCCGTGGCCGAGTGGTTAAGTTCGCGCACTCCGCAGCAGGCGGCCCAGTGTTTCGTTGGTTCGAATCCTGGGCGCGGACATGGCACTGCTCATCAGACCACGCTGAGGCAGCGTCCCACATGCCACAACTAGAAGGACCCACAACGAAGAATACACAACTATGTACCGGGGGGCTTTGGGGAGAAAAAGGAAAAAATAAAATCTTTAAAAAAAAAAAAAAAAAAAAGAATACTTAATAGAGGAGACATCAAGATATAAGTTATAAGTATCTGAAGCAAGAACTGTTTACAGTTAAAGCTAAATAAACAACAATAACTATTAGGAACTTCAAAACAATGAACCTTTTAAACTATGATTTAAAAGTATGTCCAAAAGCACTGAGAATTAACAGAATGATTAACAGGATAATTTGGTGACATATAGGAACCTCTACAAATCTGAGCATAAAATATATTTGTCATTTTATATAACAAGGCCCAAATTCTGATTTTACTTCTTTTGTACATTACTTATGCAACACTTTGTAGGAGATATTTATTAATACACATATAAATGCATTTATATGTACAAAGTTATATAATTGTATAAATAGTAAATGATTTAAAACTTTTAGATAAACTAGCTTAAGAAAATTAACTTTTAAATAACTAACAAAATAATTAACATATTAGTATATTAAATAAAACTATTATATTTATTTACAGTCTAATGAACTGTAACAATTTAAAGAACCCAAATTATATCCACTATCTTGTGTGCATACTTATATTTCTCTGAAATTATTGTACCTCATGTAATTAACCATTTTATATTACTCATTATCTTTAATCTAAGTACCAGCTTTTCTTTTCTCCAGACATAAGTGAAAACAATAGGATAGAAAATAACCAAAAAACATTTAAGTATTTTTTCCATAAGTACCTATTTTGAGAAGGTAAAAATGAACATATATTGTATTACTTCCAAAGATATTTGTATAGTTTGTTAATCTATTGACATTTTAGGGAATAATGGTTAATTAATATTATATTTAGTAACCCATGTTTTGTATTTTCTTTCTTTTTTGTTTTTTTAAGAAACTGTACAGAAATTCAAAGATTTATTTATTAATTAACTTAGGTCTAAGGTAAACTTAGTTGAGGAACTAAAAATTACAGTTTAACACGTTAAACCTTTTTGTTTTTTATTGCATTATAAGAATTTCGTAGAATTAAATCTTTTATAAACAGCTATTATTATAACTTTATTTAATTGAAAGAAATTCTATATATGTGGCTTTTAATTTTAAACAAGTTAGGGAAAGAGTGGAAACTTATTTAACTCATAAAACCAATGTAGAAAATTTAAGAAATTTAAATGAAGAGAAATGTAACTCTGTTCTGGAACAAACTAAATTATTGTGCTAACTTTATTTTCATATTGTAAACTAATTTTTAAGTATCTGAATTATGTCCAGATTCTTTTATCTTGAAACAAAAAGTTTTCCTTATTATCTTATAGTTACATGAACAAGGGCTATTAAGTAAATTTACTTTTCAGTCCATAAAAAGAAACACTTTTTAAACAATTTTTTCTTTTAGACAATTTTGACTGTTTATTTAGACTAGATATTCCTAGAGTGTATGCATAATAACTGAATGAATTTTATGATCAGTGAATCTTTAAAGTTTCTCGAGAGGGAAACATGGGAAATAAAACAAAAATAATGAAAGCGAGTCATCTTCAGACAAATATGCAGTGATCACTGTAAAAACTAATTAGGTTCTCTCTGCAAGGAAAGGGAAGAAAGTTTAAACATGTAAAAAGAATTTTTGAAATATACACAAAAATAGAGTGACATATAGCTGGTTTTGACATGATATAGGCAAACAAAACAATCTTTTAGACAAATAAGAACAATCTCTTCATGGCGTTCCTTTGATTTTTCCTTTAAAGTAACTCTCAAATGAATAATCTTGTTTATATCAAAGGCTCCCAAAAGTGACCACTGCAGTTCCTAATTGTCCTTGATAAACTTGTGCCAGTTAGAGAGCTAAGTGTACAACTTAGTGTTGTAGTAAGAAAATATGAAGGAAGAAATTATTTAGCCTGGAAGAGCTGTAGGGTTGTATTCAGAATACTCCATGAAAACTGAAATAGTCCCTGGGAACTTGGGTGACTTCTTTATCCCCAGGGCTTGGCCAAAGGCCAATTGTCCCCAATCAGAGCCTGGACAAACCTTTTAATTCCAGACAGGTGAAAGTGAACCAAGCAATTCTTGGCAACATAAAGATAACACTGAAGAAGTCTTTATAAGGTTTTGAAAAGGTGACTCAGGGCAAAACTTTTTCAGAGGACACTGGTCTGAGGACAGCTTCTGAAGTCCTCAGCCACCACCACTGGCTCAAAGGTGGACTTTTGGACCTGTGTCCATTCCCTGTATATACCTTTTATCTTTTAGACAAACAGTGCTTAAGAAATCAGACAAGCAGAAAGATCATAAGAGCAGGTGTTAGAAGACTAGAAAATAATTTCACCAAGGAACAATACAAATCTGACCACACAATAAAAAAAAGAAATCCCAAGGGAACTTAGGCAAGAAAAATTAATCCCATGCTGAAGGGCTTCAATGAAATTTCAGAGCATGATTCCGCTTGAACTTACATCCCAGTCAAGTGCAGATGGCACCTTGAATAAGTAAGACACAAGGAGTCTGACATGTGCACCCAACTACTGAGTAGAATATTCCAAGGTAGTGACTTCTTCAGCTGAATCTTGATGAATCTCCATTTCTGTCAATGTCATACAGCCATACACTACCAGGAACACACCTGTAGTTGAACAAGTTGGGTTTACTTCTCTTTGCAGTGAAGGAGAATGCACACCATGGGAACTGTGGGCCATTTTACCACATTACAAACTAGCCCAGGGAAGTGTGTGTGGGGGGGCAGTTAGGAGCTGAGAGAGAATGAATTAGTAACCCACAATGCTTGTCTGCTCTTCTGGGACAAGCTTTGTGGGTTTGCTGGGCCTGTCTGTCCACTGAGATGAGAAATGACTCCAGAGAACCTTCCCAATTTCTCTATCATACTCCCTGCCAGCACCCATACAGGGATCCACAGAGAATCCAAGGGGTGGGTGCTCAGTAAGCACTGTGGATTAAGTGACAAGATGAAATTAGGGCTCTAGAATACTCTGATCCTGGAGATGAGAATGAATGCAAGGACAGAATTTTCTACCTTTATCTTTTTTTCTAGAAAAATAAAATTCATGTTACTTTAGCCCACACGTGATCTGGTAGGAAATGACTACATGGCGAATCTCAGTGTAGCCAGAGCAAATGTTTGATTTTGTGACGAGAAAATCAGAGACGATTTCTGCTGGGGAGTTCTTTAGAATAACACACGTGTTAGAATGCGTTCTATCTCTCAGAAATTCAGGGCAGTCAGAGTGAGAACTTCATTTCATACACTACTGCTCAGAGAGAGAAACTATTCTGAGATAACTGGGAGATTATTAGCAGCCCATATTGGTGTTGTTTCTATCTCTGCATCTAAAATGTGTTTGTGGTGGGATGAGTGTGTGTGTGTGTGTGTGTGTGTGTGTGTGTGTATGTGTGGGGGTGATGCTGGGGATGGGTGAGTGTATGTGTGTGTGTTAGAGATTATTTGCCCATTTATACAGGTAATACATTGAAAGAGAGAAGACCTGCTTATAGCATAGAACTGAGTTGGAGCTAATTGGGAATGGCAAGAGCTAGTGAATGTTAGACCATTTATGACAGTCTGAGAATTTTGTGGAGTTGTTTAATTACCCCTGCTACAAAGACTAGACCTGTCCAAATTGCTATGTAAATAAGCAGAAGACAGAAGTAGAGTACTGACTCATAGAGCCAAGCACTAAGAGGAATAGGACTAAGATAGTACTGGCTAAGGTTTTCACCTTTCCTTTTTGAGGAATAATTAGAGGTGATGCAAGATTTACTATGTGTATTATTTATTATTAGCATGTATGTGGTTATATCAACTGTTTTATAAATCAGACATTGCTAGTTGCACAGTCCATTATTCTTAACCTCGTCCTTTGCCTTTCAACACATCTAGTTTACCCATTGAGAAGTGAACCTACATGTTTCGATCCCAGACTCTCTGTGTAGAATAAATACAAATCTATTTTTTTGCCTACTCCACTGTAATTGCAGCTCTTCCTAATGTACACTGACTTCCTAGTTTCTAGTTGGCTCTGCGTCATGATTTTTCTGACCACTCTGACTATCACTTCTGGCTTTATTACTTGACTGACCCTTTTCAGACGCAGCCCTCTTTGATTGTTCCCTATGACCTGTGACAAAAGGCAAGAAGTACACGCTCATCCCAGTGGATCCCTGCACCAACTGAGGTCAGCTGAGTGGCATCAGGCATCTCTTAAATCATCCCTCTGTAATCTCAACATAAATGCAAGGAAGAGTAGCTCCATGCCTTGTTCTGGCACCAGTGACAGTGGTAGTTAAGTCCTAATGCCCTGAATGATTAACCAAGTAATAGTTGCCTCCTACAGAACAGTATCTAAATTATGTATATTCAATATTGATCTGCCACATATCACACTACAGTGCATCAGTGATATGTATGGTTACAGGCAAAGTTGGGGGAGAAGCAAAAGCCTCTAATTCTTTAGGTATTAGGGAATTCCTATTCTCCTTGTGTTCCTGTGTTCTGCTAAAGCTTTGGGGCATTTTTTTCAGGACCACATGAAAAGACTCTTGCTGGACTTGTTAAGAGCACAAATGATTTCAGAAATGGAAAATACAATTTCCAAGGGAAGCAGCAATACAAAGGCCAGTGTAATAATTGCAAGTTTGGTCTGCAATGTGAAGTGTCCTTCCCGGAATGAGAAACAAAAGTTACACACCATCAATTGGTTGGCCAGACTGTTAGGATTGCCTGAAAAGGTTAGGAATTACTGGTTTAGATCATGTCGATGGGAAAAAATGGAAAGTATAGAAGGGTGGACAGATTAGAGACAGTAAACATGTTTTATTTGATGACACGGTGTTATGAAGAAAAACTTTTGGACAGAAATAGGAGGAGTAAGCTGTCCAGAAAGTATGATTTTTCTCTGCATATTTGCCTGCTTCTTGACAATGTTAGCTGATAGGTAGCAATGGGAACTAAGGCAGAGTGGATTTCTGAAGTTTTCTGGGTGAGCAGAGAACTCCTTTATGAATCATCATGACAGGCTACTTGAAGTCTTGAGATCAAGACTGCTAAGGTTTATGAGATGATGTGAATCCATGTTGGGAAAAAAGTGCTTATCACTCAAGGATCAGGGGACCAAATTAGATTTTCCTCTCTTTATGGAGGGACATAGGTAAAATTATGAAAATTTTGTAATTTTTAGTTACTCTGTACACCCCAGGTAGGACAAGGTTAAGCCTTACTTATTTGTTTTATGCAGAGGCAGCATGGCTTGCCCCTCAAATTTCAGGGTGAATTGTTTCAATGACTCTTTCCCTAAAAAACATTATATTTACTGTGTGCTTAGGCTTGTGCTAGAGAAAGTCATGATCTTTGTCCAAGAAGAACTTTCTCCCTATAAACTGTGGGGCTATAGCTGTATTTTACATTTTGATGGGACACCCGTGAAGCTGAGTACATTGCTCAAGACCTTTGCAATTCTTAATTCATGTTTTCCTTACTGGATGAAACATTTGAGGATCATATGTACCCATTACTTTGACTTTATGGACTAAACACATTTGGCTTAGAAGTGAGCAGAAGTTGCCTGGAAATACATCTAGATACTGGATCACAGTATCAAAAATAGTCAGGAATCTGCTGATTTCATCTTGGTGCCCACATTGGTCAATTGGTTGTGGCTGTCTACAGGGTCTAATTGAAAAGGATTAATGATTAGGACTCTGACTGATTTGTAGTGTGTGTTGCATGTTGATGAGGGGAGGCAGCACACTGACACCATGTATTTGCCATCTCTGTCCTGGTGGAAAGCATCTAACGGAACAGTTTGATAAAAGCTCAGCTGCTGAAAGGTTGTGTTAGATTAACTTGATAAGCCTCCTTCCAACTACCCTACTGTGTTATTCTCTGGATATTATGGGGCATGAAGGAATCATCAATATTGTGAACATGAAAATTTATGTACTATTTATTGAACAATCCTACTTAGTGCTGTGATGGCCCAATAATTTTTAACCTTGTTGCAAAGGAGATAATTGAAAGTTAATAACCAAAATATTTTAAAGGAACCAAGAAATGTGTTGCTCTAGGAATTAGTTTGCACATGACAGTGAGATGTCAAACTACAAAATACCTCATGGGGATTTGATGTTTTCAAAGCTTTGTTTTCATTGAGACCCATAATTCATTGAAATTTTTTTTTTAACATATTACATGATGAATACTGTCTGATATTGTGACCTGTATAACATAATCTTATACATTTATGAGCATGCAAAGCAGTATCTAGCAAAAGGGATAGCAGAAGTTTTTTTCTCCTAGGCTTACCTCAGTAATGATCCTTCTTCATGGAATTTCTTTCATTAATTGGAATGCATATCCTGATGAAATTAGGCCACTGTCCAGTTTTGTCTTTCCTTGAGAAGGAAGAATTCTTTTCTTGTTGAAGGAAAGACATTGATCCTGTTAATGTTTGTATTTCAAAAGTGTCTTGTGTGTCAGAAAATCTTCTAGTATAGGAAATAGAAGGATGTTAAAAGTCCTTTTTTAAAACCCTCATGAGAACAAAATTTGGCACAGTAAACTTTATTGTTCCTTCCTGCATTTATGTACTGAGAAGTAACTCTGATCTTGGAGTACTGGTAAATATGTGTAAAACCAGAAGTCCTCTGGAAATGAGACAGTAAAGAGTCCCAGCTGAAATCTTCATGGCAGAAGGAAGCAGGGCCTGAAGGCAGTGTCTTTTTTGTTTGTTTGTTTGTTTTGAAGATTTTATTTTTTTCCATTTTCTCCCCAAAGCCCCGCCAGTACATAGTTGTATATTCTTCGTTGTGGGTCCTTCTAGTTGTGGCATATGGGACGCCGCCTCAGCGTGGCTTGATGAGCAGTGCCATGTCCGCACCCAGGACTCGAACCAATGAAACACTGGGCCGCCTGCAGCGGAGCGCTGGAACTCAATCACTCAGCCATGGGGCCAGCCCCTGAAGGCAGTGTTTTCTTGAACTCAGGGACATTTTCGTGATGAAGGGGATTAGATAGTAAGTTATGGCAAATGTGTACTTATTCTGACGTATTGGAAGTATGTAGTAGTCTGCATAATTCTGAACAATAAATTATTTTGGAGAAAAAAGCCTTTTAAAAAAGCAGTTTTGTGGGGCTGGCCCAGTGGCATAGCAGTTAAGTTTGGCCGTTTTCTTCAGCAACACGGGGTTCACTGGTTTGGATGGTGGGTGCGGACCTAGCACCACTCATCAGGCCATGCTGTAGCAGGTGTCCCACATATAAAATCGAGGAAGATGGGCACAGATGTTAGCTCAGGGCTAATCTTCCTCACCAAAAAATAAAAAGTTTTGTTATTTTCAGGTACTATAAATGTCCATAAAGTAGGAGTGTTTTGGGGTCTCCTTAAGGAATAGCTAATTGGAATTTACTTAAGAACATTTGAACATGTGCAACTAACATGGCTCAGATTGAATAACTCAGTGCTTTTTGTATACCCTTATGGACCTTTTTGTCAGAGGCAGGGTTGAAAGTATAATGGTATGTTTATCACGTTAAGGTTGGTGGACGGGTAATCCACTTCCTCACTGCTCGGCTGGCATACCTCTGAGGTGCATTCTGCAGTCTCCCAGAGTTCTCTAAGGGGATTTTGCTTGGGTTGCCCACAGAGGAAATGTGATTGATAATAATGCTTAATTTCCTCATTGCATTACCAAGGTTTCCTGGGATCACCTCCTACAATACCACTCATACTTGCATCTTTGTCACAGACTCTGCTTCTATGGGAACCCAAACAAAAGACACATTTCAACAACAACAAAATACATTGCATGAGACTGAGGGGGAGATCAGTGAATATAGCTTAGGATGAAAAACCTGGGGTTTTATTTTACTATAAACCTAATATGAGTCAACGTGATGTGGGAGAGGAAATTATTCCCATCTCAGATTCCCCAAATGGAAAACTAATGTCCTGATCAAGCAAGGGTTTATACCCATTATCCTTCAAGCTGTATGTGTGAGTAAGACCAGGGCCTTCGCTGTAAGAAAAACATCACTGAATGAGATTAAAAGATATGGACACTATGTCACCTGAGGAAGCATTAAAGGAATTAGAGACACTGAACCTGTAAAAGGAAAGAAAATGTAGGTGAGACATCAGAGCTGTCCTCAAATTGTAAAAGAAGAGGAAGTGGGCTTATTTTGAATTGTTCAGTCAAAGAAGAACTGACTGGGGCATTCAGAGAAGGGAATTTAACACTCATAGTATAGTTGGAATGAGACAAACGTGACTTAGAATCTCACATAGATAATTTGCTATGTAGACTTTCTAAGCCTGTGTTTTCTCATTAGGATAAAAAGGATAATAACACTACCTGCTGGGGCTGAACATAAAGAATACAGAACCTTATCCCCCTTCCCAAATTTTATAACAACTGAAGATTGTAAACAAAGGCCTTGGTAGCCTTGTGAAGGAAAAATTATGACAATCAAGTGTTTAAATAGAGCCTAAATCTCTGAGTGTATGGCATATCAGATTCCTTTAGTTTAGAGAATCCATTTCTGGCTCAAGATTCCTTTATCTTAAGAAGCTAGGTGTACTGAAAGCATTTATATATTCACATTAGGAAATGCAATCATTTCATGCCATCTTTATTCCCTCTGTGGCCAGGTGGATGCTGCTCCATCTTCCCTTCAGAGTTAAGGCTCTCTGTGGGCCTTACCAGATCATTTTGACTTAGACTCTGGAGAAGAGAACAATGGGAACATTTTTAGTACCATTCCTTCCCAGTTTTCCCATCTCAGGTAATAGCACCTCCATTCACTGTTTCCTCCATTCAGAAGGCTCTTCTTGAAGATAGCTCCATGAATGAAGTGGAGGCAATAGTGAGTGCAAAGCCCCTGAGTCAACAGTGTACTGACTGGTTACAAGAGAATGACAGTGTGACTGGAGTGAAGTGAGCTACAAGGGAGAGAGGTGGGACGTGGAGTGGGGAGGTAGTTGGAGATCAGAGAAAAAGTGAGGTCCGCAGTGAAGCCTTCCCAACTCTTCTCTAAAGCACTATCCCCAACCTCTATCACGTATTAACTTCCTCACCCCTTGTACTTTTCTTCTCAGCACTTAGCAATATCCGGTATGTTCTATGTTTATTATTTGCTTGGCTGTTTCTTCACATCTGAATGTAAGCTCCTGAGGGTATATACTTTGACTCTTTATCTTTTATGTGTTCCCTAAACTCAGAAGAGTAGCAGGCTATGGTAAGCAATCAACAAATATTTGTAAAGCCTGAAATGCATGTTGATCCTGAAGGTCTATCAGGGTTTTGAGATACTAAGCTTTTGCTGCGTTACAAACCCATCCCAAATCTGCCAGGCAGTTCATCTGGTCTGGGTGAGGCTCAGCATGTCTCTTGGGCCTTGGTCATGTGTCTGCCATATTTGGCAATCTGCTGGCAGTTTGGAGATGGGGCACTGGGTTCAGCATTGCTCTTTATCCTGCAGTCTTCTGCTTCTGTTAAGTTTCTATCCCATTGGCCAAGACTCCAAGAACCAGCCTAAGTTCTAGTGATTTAGAACTGGATTCTGCCTCTTGATAGGTGAACTTACAAAGACACCTTGATCACAAGAGTGTAGTGACGAGGAAGGGAAGATTTGTGGCCACTTTTGCAATCTACCGCAGGTCTTTGTTTTTCCTTGTCTGATTGCCTTGTCTCTCTTTTATTGAGCAACAAACCTATTTCTACAGCAACCAGTGAACTGTCTTCTCCATCTTAATATTATCTAGTACAAACTTTTTATGCTATTTTCTGGAAGTTCATTTCTTTCCATAAAACTGCTGAGAATCACCAATTGTTCTGATACTGTTTTGCCCAGCCTTTTTCATAGATTAATTTTGAAACATGTAAGATATTTTAAATTTAGATAACTGTCACTTATAGGTGACTCTGGCATGTGTTTTCTTCATAATTTTCATGGTTGGAATGCACTATGCTATTTCTGTCTGCTGCAGAAACATTTGACAATTGTGGCATTTTTAAGCCAACATCTGGTGTACATGCTATACAGTTTAGTCACTCTGTTTTTCTTTTCAATAGGTTTTCCCTTGCCATTTGGAGAGTCTTTTTCATTCCACTATTGGCCTATTCTTTTTTTCTATGGTACAGAGCATCTTGTGCCACATTTATAGAAGCATTTTTCCTAACTACATACTAAAACACACACACTAGAACTACTGAAACACACACAGAAGCAAACTTTTTTTGTAGTAGATGTCCTTTATGTGCCTCATCATTTCATGCAACTTGCCAGCAGCCACGTTTATTGGTCTGAGGGTTCTCTCTGGCCTCCAGAGTCTTATTTGCCTACCTGTAGCAGGTAATAAAAAGTGGCATGAGATTACTCACTCCTACCCCTAGCCCTCAACCAATGACTGAAAAGAGTAGTGTATAAATATCTCACCTCCTTCACCCCTGGGCGATAATTCTGAGTTGCCCATCCTACACTCTCTTCCCGATTTTTCCAGAGGGCTGAAGCTCCAATTTCTTACAGGGTAAACCTACTCATTCATGTGCTCTTTATTAGCTGCCTTTCCTTCTCCACTCATATTTGTTCCCCTCCCGAATAAACTACTTGCCCTCAAATCTTTATCTCAGAATCTGCTTCCAGGGGAGCCCAAACTGAAACATACGCACATATCTTTCTAATTTTTACGGCAATGTTTCCTTAGTCATAAATATTCCTTTACTTTTACATTACAATTTCTTTCTGGTACTCCCGGGAAACCAAATCATAGAAAAGCCAGATTCTGGTAGATAAATTGCTGCTTCTCTGATACTTCCTGTCTTGCCTCCAAGTATGTGAGTAGGAGGGAGGTGGAGGGTAGGTGTGAGTGTGTATATGTTTGTCTGTGTGTGTTTAAGGGGATAAGAATAGATGAATATACAAGTGTGTGTTTACGCATGTCGTGTCAATAGTATAGTGAGGGGAAATGGTGGGAAGCCATATTTTAAAAGGATTTAAAATTTAAATGTTATATATTGTATTTACTGTTACTGTTAACAATTTCAGGAGTAGAAGGGTGATGTGACTGCTTTTAATGCTTTTAACTTGCTTAATGCTAAGGACTATTATTAGTGAAAAGGAAAGCACAGTAACAAGAGATCTTGTTTATATTATTAACTTATAAGTTGAAGCGTCTGTAAACAGGGTTGGGGCTTTCCCCTATAATATCTCTAAGTTTCGTCAGTGCAGCTAGGTAAGGACAGAGAAAATCTCTTTCTTCTCTGTGCGTTCCTGTAGGGAAATAGGATCATGCCCTAAAGTCTGCTCAGACAGGTGTTTTTGGAGTACGTGTATGTGCAGGGGACTGGGATGGGATTGTGGGGGGGGCAACAGAGGACACGTATGCACCACAAAACAAGATCATCTCGCATTCATGTTCAGAAGCTTGTTTCATTCCCCACTACTCTCCTCAGCCCCCAGATCTGGTGGTGGTTTACTTTGTGTATTGCTGTTTTCCCCTAGTGTCTTGGGAAGGATGAGTTGCTTTCATCTTCTTAGAGACACCTACGGAGGACTTGAAGACATATGGAATAGGGAAGTATTAGCAGACTATGATCATACCGATCATTGCAAACACTAGATTATAATCACCTCAAACTGAATAATCAATAATAATTATATAAATTATCTTTTTGACGGTTGTATTTAGAGTTGTCAGTATCAATATCAGGGTTTTAGTCAATGCATGCTACCTATTTTTAAATAGTAAAAATAAAAGGTTATAATTTAAGAATAAGACAAAAGATCAATGGAAGAGAAGCCTAGAGTATATTCTTGTCTGATGATTCGGATCATGGTCCTGGGAGGTACCCAAGCTGTTCACTTAAACTTTAGATGAAGTTTCTGTTTTTACATCATTCTTTTTAATGAACAATGGTGACATCTGATTTTTTGGTGAGCCAGAAATGGGAAACTAAGATGGGGCAATTGGGGTGGAAGAAATTGTATAATGTTAGGAGAATTCTGCGAGCAGTAAATCCTGCCAAGGCCTTACCAGCAGGCCTCAAGGCCGTGCAGCCAGCTGGTCCAGAGAAGCCTGTATTGGATTTATAGTGCTGTGGATCAGCAGTGAAAATTTCAAAATAATAACATGGCATTTGTCTGCCAGCAGCTGCCAAAACTTTATAGATTCCATCTAATCTCTGTCATTTCAACTAGAAGGTGACTGGGGAGGAAGTGGCAGAAATGATCTCAACATGAATTGTGAGCTTTGCACTTGTTCTTGCCAATGAGTTATGCTGTTCATACATATATTGTGGCCTAAATTCAAAACCTGTCCAATGTCAATATTGAATGTTTGGTTGAAATCACTAATATTAGAAGATCTATCAAAAATGGAAAACTCAGCACCTCTGGTTATTATCACTTCAAATACATGAATGACAACCCTGCATTCAAATTCATGAGAAAATGATTTTTGTTTCTTCTAGAGATTTATCTCTTTATAGAGACACATCTGCAGCAGCTACCTGCTTTACCCTTCCTGTAGTCAACTGCATTAATTTCTCATGTACTAGAAGGTCTCCATATTTTAATATCCTGAGGGCACTTTCTGTCTAGTTGGAAAGAAATAACCTGGAAATTAAGCTCAATGTCTACATCAGTGGAGCTTTGCTGTGAGGCTTCTTGGGGCTTTAGTAGTATGTGGGTTTGTGGAAGGAAAGAGAAAACAGAGACCTTGTGGGCCTAGGCCCGGGGAGCTGATAGTTCCTAAGGGGCATGTCCCCAAGGGAGTTAACGTCATCATCCCTATCCATAGCGCCTAAAAAGCACTCAGCATAGTAGGAGTTAGCAGCTTAAAGCACTGATGGGGGGCTTCAGCAGAACTGGATCCCAAACTTGATTACTCCCCTTATAAGCTGTCACCTTATGTTCTTTAAGCCTTATTTCCTCTTCTGTAAAATGGGGATAATAAAAGTACTTTCCTCGTAGGGTGAGGATTAAATGAGATAGTGTATAATCCAGTACCAGGAACAGTTACTATCATTCTTATTCTTGCCTATGCTGATATCCTGATATGTCTAGTCTCTTAGTTGGGGCACAGGAGCAGGGCACACAGGCAGTGTTTGGTATTTAGAGTCATCCAAGTGTGGGACAAGATGAGTAATCAGGATAGGATCCAGGAACCTTGCAAGAGGTTGTGGGGGATGTAGAGGGAGACATGTGGCAAGATAATCTATCTGTCTAGGGAAGAAGAATGTACTTAGATGTAAAGGAATTAGAGTTCTGGTCAAGTGGGCTGAGGGTTAGAGAAGTGCTCAATACCAATAAGGTAGTACAGTGAAAACTCAGTCCTACAAGATGAACAAACATAGCAAGAGTGAGGACAAGATATTGGGTACCCAGGAGTCACCTCATGCATGTCTGCTATGGAGTCTACAACAAGTCTAACTTCAGCTCCAAATGGTGAGAATGATGTTCCTGCCACAGATGGAGTCTGTTTGGGACCTTGTGAGTAGTCTCCAGGAGAAAAACATTAAAGAAGACTGGTGAGGACAAAGGCCTAAGTTCTGCTCACTCCTACACTCTCATCGATGTTGCTGTTATTTAACTTTACTCAAGTTCTTTCCTTGAACACTGAGACTTTCCAGCCTTTTCCTATGCCTGAGCTGGATTTCTGCTTCCCAAACCTTTGGTTTGATTTGGCAACAATGGGTATTCTAATTCCTCATTTTCCATGTTGTATCTCTATTTTATGACCATTACACTGTGAGCTCCTTGAGGGCAGGAAAACATCTTTCTGATCTGTGACTCTTGAGCCTATTCTCTGTGCCAGACATCACAGAGGTTCATCAAATATGTTTGGGGTGAAGGAATGACTAGTCTCCCGGGCCCACCCAACAAATCTTGACCCTCTTCTTCCTTGTGTCTTAATATGGCTATCTGTATAGCTATAAATGGCCATATGAAGAGGCAGTATTGGTGAAGCTATGTTACAAACAAAAATGAATCCAAAGTTAAAGTAAAATATAAATAACAAAGCCTTATGCATCATGTCTTGGCAAGCCTCTGAGAAAATTTTCTGGTAGCCTTTGTAATTTATTCAGTGGTGACTAATTTTAGCTTATTAGGAAGGTGAAATAATTTAACTTTTTTTTTTAACAAACTCTTCTTGACAATCTCTAAATACCCCATGTACTAAATGGTTTTTTTCCATTATCTAACTGCCTGAAGAGGCAAAAGCCAACAGAAGTTAGTCCCCTCACCTTTTGTGCTCTAGAGGACTCCTTCGTTCTTACTCTTGTTTTCTCCTGGATGTGTCAAGCCCTTACTAAAAAAGAGATCACAAAGTGTCTAGAATGCCTTTTGGAAACTCCAGAGAATATAGGAAATGCTCTTGTTTCGGAACCTACAAGTTTTCTTCTACATTTCTTTATTCAATTCTGACGTTAAATATAGAAATGATCTCAATGTGAAGTTAGTTAACCAGTATGCTTGAGAATCCTTAATAAACTGGTGTGGCAGATGCTATCAGTGCCTCGACCATATTTTCCCCAGCCTTCTGCATGCCAAAGGACTCTCACACAAACAGTTGTATCTCCTGCTTGAGGACTTTCTCTGGTTATAGGAGTAGGCTTTACCAGTGATAGGAGCAGACCAATAGTGCCAGGAGTTAATACTCCTGGGAGCAGTCATCCACCAATGATGAATAGGAAGTTGATCAATGCATATCCAAGTTGTCGCCTAGAAGTCCCTAACAGTTCCTTCTTGAACCCAGCTGCCCACAGTGCACATCATAGTTGCTTATTTCCCTTCCCCGCCTTATTTCCCCCTCACCTCCCAGGGCTTCTGGGGCTCACCTCCCTAATAAACTATTTATATTCAAATCATTGACCAAGACTAAGACATGGACAGTCAATATAATTTCCTGCTGGATATTAAGAGGTATCCATAGAGGTAGAACCAGTATTCCCAGGTCTCAGTATTCTGGTAGAACCCATATGCATAGTAATTGGCTGATAAACTGGGGCAGGATACAGAGGGCCAGTAGGTCCCCAACACTAGCCCACATTTCTACAATTTAAATGAATGCATTCTTCTCGGAGGTTATGTCTTTTATAAAATGATAATCATAGTAGATGTGATTTTTCTTTCTTTTTAAAAAATTTACTCAGTGAATGATAGGTTGGCAACTATGTAAAATACTTGGTAACCAGCATTTTTCCTTTTTAGAATCGAATCTGTCTGTAAAAATCCCGAAATCTTGGAACACAGTTGTCATTGAAGATGCAAGGACATAGAAAATGTATAAATATTTCCATGCTTGCTGGCTACATATTTGTGAGGAACTCCATTAAACCTTTTTGGGTGAAGCAAGGGTGTCACTGACCTCAGAGGCTTCTTCTAAGGTCTAACAATCTTTGACTTCTGTGGCTGTAGGGCCTCTCAGACTATAAAACTGCAAATACTCTCTTTAGTGGCCTCTCATTTCTCTTTTTCACATCTTTATGCTTGTCTGAGGCCTGCCCTAAACCCCATTCTGCTGTTTTTCCTGATAAACATATCCATTCTGCGGCCATGAAGTATCTCTTTCATCCTTTAATCTGTCATATTGGGGGGAGGGAGTACTTATTTTATGTGGAATAACTGTGGCATTTTCAAATTATGTATCAGAGTCATTTGGTAGAGACTGGCTAAGTTGGTTAAGAGCTGGGTGGGACATGGGGGCCCAAGGAGAGCCAGTGCTTGCTCAGAAATTGGTTCCAGAAGAGAAGGTGACTTGACGCAGAGAAAATCTGAGCAGAGTCTTACTGCTCTGGGAGACAAGAAGGAGGCAAACTATGTGGATGCAGGAAACTAGAGGTCTGAGGTTTGACCACTTTCCCTCAAATAGTAAATTGAACTTCAGCAATCTAAAGAGAAGAGACAAAAGAAACATATCTATAGGTTTGTAAGTAAAAAGTGCCCTGGTTGTCTACCAGAGCACTAAACCATTGCCTCTGACATGGGAGAAGGAAGATGCTAGCTATGACCTGCTTGCTCTCCTAGAATGGAAGAAAAAGGAATGTCCACATGGAGACCTGATCTCAGGTTATTGGCCCAAAGACGGTAGAAAAAGGAGAGCTTGTGTCAGTGTTAGTAGAGACGGGGCACAGGATGGTGGCTTAAAGGTCAGCTTTGAGTTGGTGCAGGTGTCAGATCCTTGAAGTGTTTCACCTTTTATTCTTTTTTGTTGTTGATGTTTCTATGAGTCCTTCAAAGTTTTGCACTTTCATCTTTTTCTAAACTATTTTTAAAGTAATACATTTTAATTATTAAAAATTTGGTAAATATGGATAAGCAAGAACAAGTAAATCACCAATAATTTCTATGATCTTTTAATTAATTATTTTTCCTTTTTGATATTTGCATATGCTTTTGCGGGTTTTATAACAGTGGCATCATAAAAAATACGTTTATAGATATATATTACATATATATAATATATATACTGATTTGTTTCTCTTAATTTTATGTTGTGAGTACTTTCCTAAATCATTAGTTTTCAAAAACATAATTTTTCTAATGACAAAATATTACTTCACTCAGCCAATTTCTGTTATATGTCTGGCATTTTGCAAGATCCTGAGGTTACAGATGTAAGCAGGACAGAGCCAATTCCAGCTTTCTTGATGATTGTGACATTAGGATGCAATCTCATAAATGTTATTGGAATTAGAGGTTGTTCCCAACGATGTCTAATTGGCCATGCCTTCATGCTTGAAGTAAGCATAGTTTGTATTTTATAATTTTTTATAAACACTAGTGGGTACAGAGAGTTACATCAGAGATGTTCTCAGTTTTCTGCTGGCCTGTACTGTTTAAACTCCTGTGTAAACTGAAATAACCCAGAGAGAGGCCATGCTGACTTCCTGATGACAACAACAGGCAGAAAAGACCCAGCACAGAGAAATAACTGAGGTCCTCTCTAAACTCATCTTAAAATTGTGATGGAAATACCATTCCTCCTTCCAGGATTATTGTTTAAATATAAGGGCCCTTTTGACCCAAGCCTTCCTCAGTTCATAAAGTGGCATATGGGTTTGGAGCGAGGAGTCCTTACATATGCCCTTTATGTCTCTGTGGTTGTGTAGATAAATTTATTAAAATTTATTGGATTGATTACATTTTTTCTAAAGTAGCAAAGGGCTTCTCAGAAAAGTCCCCAAACAGCATTATCAGCACACCAGAAGTCTCCATCCTGCCCACTTTCAGTCACTGATCCCCCTACCCAAATAACTACTATCTTACTTTTAACAGCATAGATAGATTTTATCTTTTTTAATCTTTACAGAGTTTGTTCTCTTTTGTTTCTGGATTGTTTTGCCCAGTATCATGTTTGTGAGATTCATCCACATTTTTAAGTGCAGTTCTGTTTTTTTTTCATCCTCGTTGCTGTGTATATTCCATTGTAATGAATACACCACATTTTTTTCCATTCTACTGTTGAACATTTAGGTTTTTTCTAGTTTTGAGTTTCTTAAGAATAATGCTGCAATAAAAATACATGTAGAATTCCTTTGATATGCAATATGCCTGCTTTTCTGTTGAGTATATACTAGGAACAGAATTATTGAGTCGTAAGGAATGCACATGTTAAGCTTTGTTAAATACTGACTGTTTTTCAAAGTTATTGTACCAACTTACACACCTACCAGCGGTTCTAGTTGCTCTATGTCCTTGCCAATGCTTTATATTGAGCATATAGCTTTTGTTTTTGTTTTTTAGTCGCAATGCTTACAGGAAATAATCAAGATTCAAAATTTTGGGCAGTATGTTCAGAGAGCTTTTAATCATCTTTTAATAATAATGTTTAATCAGAGAACATAAAACTAGATACTTCATTAATATTCCATTCTTATTAAAGATACAAAGACATTATTTCAAAAGTTAATAGTGTTTATATGAGTTTGTCTTTTTTTCTCTCCTTTGAACAGAATTCAGGCACAAATATTAGTTTTCCCCAATACTCACTTCGCAAATAGCTAATAGTAACAAACAGCTGCGATTCCTTTTTACTATTTAGAAAATGGTTCACCTAAGCTCTGCTAAGAAAGTGCAGTGACCAAAGAGAGTTGAGAAATAAACTGTAACATCTCTATCGTTTATCTGCTGCAATGATAAACTTGTGACAGAAAATCACCAATTGTATTATTAGGCTAGGTTCTGAAACTACTTTTATTTTTCTGCTACAATATCTTTTTCTTTCTGACTCGAGTTCTTGAAAAGATTTAAATGACCTGTGTCTAGACCTAGCTAGAAATCCCTACCTAGGAGCTGGTTAGAAATGCGGAATCTGTGCTCTAGCCAGCACTGAATCCAAATCTGCATTTTAACAAGATCCCCAGGGGATTCGTGAGCATAGCAGTCTGAGAAGCAAGGTTAGGACTCCATTTACTACCCTGGGAAAAAAACACCCAAAGACTCAGTTCTCATAGGTCTTCACTTAAAACAGATGCAAGTGTCAGTGAAACCTTTTCTGCAAAGGGCCAGATCCCAAATATTTGAGTCTTTGCGGGCCACATGCTCTGTGCCCAAACCATTCAACTCTGTAGAGTGAAAGCAGCCACGGACAATATGTAAACAAATGGGTGGGCTGTGTTCCAATAAAACTTTATTTACAGACAAAATTTGAATTTCATGTATTTTTCAAGTTTATGAAATATTATTCTTCTTTTGATTCTTTCAGTGATTTAACCATGCAAAAATCATTCTTAGCTCATGAGATGTACAGAAACAGACAGTGTGCTGGATTTGGCATGCCTGCCATAGCTCACTGACTCTTGCTCTAGGGTTTGAATTGCTGATAAGCCCTGTGAGGGCAGAGACCCTGTCTTGGTTTCACTGTTGTTTCTCTAACGCTGGCACTGAGCCTATATTCAAAAATATTTGTGGAATGAAATACTATCGCCATTTTAAAATTATGCAGCATGGCAGAAATCCCAAGTTGAAGTTTTGAGAGCTTTTTCTTTTATTCAGTATGTAGCTATCACATGCCTACTATGTGTTCTGCATTGTGCAAAACAAGATAATGTTTACTGGACCTGATGCCAGCTACTCAGGAGAAAAACTCATTAACTTGTCATTCATCTTATACCACAAATGTCCTACATTCCGGACACTGGGTATTAGTATAGTAAATGCATGTGTCTATGAATAGCCACAGTTATTATCTGTCAGGCATTCTGATGAGAAAATCAGGAGCATAACTGAACAATGAAAAGGGAGATATATTTTTCCCCTTTCCCATGGGCAACCATGGAAGAGCTAACATTTCTTTAGATAACGCACATAAAATATGCATAAATGCAGAATTACAAACAAGTCAAATCTCAGTCTGCAACATGAATTAATATAGTGCATGCTGATAACACTTGAGTTTTCTTTTATAATTCTCATTCTTAAAGTAAATAATCATCAAATAAAAACTTTATATATTCACAAAAGAAGAAAGAAGAAAATAAATAACCAGTAAAGTTATCACCAAGGTGACCAGACTTGACATTTAATTGCATCTTCCCTCTCTTCAGTATCTCTCTCTACACTTAGGACACAGCGAAACTGCAAACTTTGGAGCCCAATCTAATGGCGTTATATCCTCTTTTTGTTATTTAATAAGCGCGTGACTTGGATAATTACCTTAATATCTCTATGCCGCAGTATTCTCATCAGCAAAAGTAATAATATTCCATTGTGTGTGTTTCTATACATATATACACACATTTTCTTTCTCTATTTATCCATCAACAGACATTTAGATTGTTTGCATGTCTTAGCTCTTATAAATAATGCTGCAATGAACATGGGAGGATAAATATTTCTTCGACGTAGTGATTTCACTTCCTTTGGAATTATACACAGAAGTGTATTGCTGGATAATAAGGTAGTTCTATTTTTAATTTTTTGAAGAACCTCAATGGTGTTTTCCATAGTGGCTATACCAATCTACATTTCCACCAACAGTGCACGGGGGTTCCCTTTTCTCCACATCCTTGCAAACACTGTCATCTCTCGTCTTTTTGATAAGTCATTCTAACAGGTGGAGGTGATGTCTTATTGTGGCTTTGATTTGCATTTCCCTCATGATTAGTGATGTTGAGCACCTTATATATTTTGGATATTAACTCATTATCAGATATACGGTTTGTAAATATTTTCTTCCATTCTGTAGGTTGCCTTTTCATTCTGTTGATTGAGTCTTTTGCTGTGCAGAAGCAGCTTTGTAGTTTGATGCAGTCCCACTTGATGATTTTTGCTTTTGATGCTTGTGGTTTTTGTGTCATATCCAAAAAATTCATTACCAAGACCAGTGTCAAGGGGCTTTTTCCTTGTGTTTTTTTCAAGAAGTTTTGTGTTTTTTTTTAATTTTTATTTTTTTCGGATGTGCATCATATTTCGACTTCTGTATACATTACATCATGTTCACCACCTGAACACTAATTATAGTCCATCCCCTCACATGTGAGCCTAATCACTCCTTTTGCCCTCCCCCTCCCCTCTTCCCCAAAGGTAACCACCAGTCCAATCTCCAATGCTACGTGGTTTTTTTTGTCGTTTTTATCTTCTACTTATGAGTGAGATCATATGGTATTTGACTTTCTCCTTCTGACTTATTTCACTAAGCATAATGCCCTCAAGCTCCATCCATGTTGTCACAAATGGTCAGATTTCGTCATTTCTTATGGCTGAGTAGTAGTCCATTGTGTATAAATACCATATCTTCTTTATCCATTCATCCCTTGATGGGCACCTAGGTTGCTTCCATGTCTTGGCTATTGTGTATAATGCCGCAATGAATATGGGGGTGCAAGTATCTTTATGCCTTTGTGTTTTCAAGTTCTTTGGATAAATACCCAGCAGGGGAATAGCTGGATCATATGGTAGACCTATTCTTAATTTTCTGAGGATACTCCATACTGCTTTCCATAGTGGCTGCACCAGTTTGCACTCCCACCAGCAGTGAACAAGGTTTCCCTTCTCTCCACACCCTCTCCAACATTTCTCGTTTCCAGTCTTGTTGATTATAGCCATTCTGACTGGAGTGAGGTGATACCTCATTGTAGTTTTGATTTGCATTTCCCTGATAGCTAATGATGTTGAGCGTCTTTTCATATGCCTGTTGGCCATCTGTATATCTTCTTTGGGGAAATCTCTGTTCAGATCTTTTGCCCATTTTCTAATTGGATTGTTGGTTATTTTGTTGTTGAGCTGTATGAGTTCTTTGTATATTTTGGATATTAACCTCTTATCTGATATATGGTTTGCAAATATCTTCTCCCAGTTGTTAGGTTGTCTTTTTGTTTTGTTGATGGTTTCCTTTGCTGTGCAGAGGCTTTTCAGTTTGATGTAGTCCCATTTGTTCATTTTTTCTTTTGTTTCCCTTGTCTGGTCAGACATGGGACTTGAAAATATGCTGCTCAGACCGATGTCATAGAGCATACTGCCTATGTTTTCTTCTAGAAGTCTCATAGTTTCAGGTCTTACATTCGTCTTTAATCCATTTTGAGTTGATTTTTGTGCATGGTGTAAGGGAATGGTCTACTTTCATTCTTTTGCATGTAGCTGTCCAGTTTTCCCAACACCATTTATTGAAGAGATTCTCCTTTCTCCATCATATGCTCTTGGCTCCCTTGTCGAATATTAGCTGTCCATAAACGTGTGGGTTTACTTCTGGGCTCTCAATTTTGTTCCATTGATCTGTGTGTCTGTTTTTGTGCCAGTACCATGCTGTTTTGGTTACTATGGCTTTGTAGTATAATTTGAAATCGGGGAGTGTGATACCTCCAGCTTTGTTCTTTTTTCTCAGGAATCCTTTGGCTATTCGGGGTCTTTTGTTGTTCCATATAAATTTTAGGATTCTTTCTTCTACTTCTGTGAATAATGTTGTTGGAACTTTGATAGGGATTGCGTTGAATCTACAGATTGCTTTAGGAAGTATGGACATTTTAACCATGTTAATTCTTCCAATCCAAGAGCACGGAATATCTTTCCATTTCTTTGTGTCTTCTTCGATTTCTTTCAACAATGTTTTATAGTTTTCGGTGTACAGATCTTTCACCTCTTTGGAGTTTTGTGGTTTTAAGTCTTAGATGTAAGTCTTTAATCCATTTTGTGTTAATTTTTCACAAACATTGTAACATAAGGGTCCAGTTTCATTCTTTTGCACATGACTATTCCGTTTTCACAACCCCATTTTCTTGAACAGAATATCTTTTCCCTTTAACTATCCTTTTCTCCCTTGTCAAATATTAGTTGACCGTATATGCATGGCTTCATTTCTGGGCTCTCGATTCTGTTCCATTAGTCTTTGTGTTTGCTTTTAAGTCAGCACCGTACTGTTTTGATTACTATAGCTTTATAATACAGCTTAAAATCAGGAAATATTATGCCTCTCACTTTGTTCTTTCTCAGGATTGCTTTTGCTATTTTGGGTCTTTTATAGCTCCGTGAGAATTTTAGGATTTTGTTTCTATTTCTGCAAAAATGATTGGAATCTTGGTGGAGATTGCATTGAATCTATAGATGGGTTTGCATACTATGGACATTTTAACAATATTAATTCTCCTGATGCATGAACATGGGATACCTTTCCATTTATTTCTGTTTTCTTCATTTTCTTTCCTCAGTGTCTTATAGTTTTCAGTGTACAGATATTTCACTTCCTTGGTTAGAGTACTTATAAATATTGTTTTTGATGCTATTGTAAGTGAAATTGTTTTATTTATTTCATTTTCAAATAGTTTGCTGTTAATGTATAGAAATGTAACAGATTTTTGTATATTGATTTCGTATCCTGAAACTTTACTGAATTTGCTTATTGGTTCTCACAGTTTTTTGTCAAGTTACTGGGGTTTTCTATTTGTAAAATATGTCATCTGCAAACAGAGGAAATTTAACTTCTTCCTTTCTGACTTAGGTACTTTTTGTTTGTTTTTCTTGCCTGATTGCTCTGTCTAGGACTTCCAGTACTATGCTGAATAGGAATAGTGAGAGTGGGCACCCTCATTTTGTTCTATTTTTAGAGGAAATTCTTTCAACCTTTCACCAGTGAGTATGACATTAGCTGTGAGCTTCTCATATATTGCCTTTATTATGTTGAGGTATATTTCTTCTAAGCCTGTTTAATTGAGAGTTTTTTTCATGAAGGGATGTTGAATTTTGTCAAATGGTTTTTCTACATCTATCAAGATGATCATATGATTTTTATCTTCCATTCTTTTAATGTGGTGTATTACATTTATTGATTTGCATATGTTGAACCATCTGTGTCGTGGATGAATTCCTCTTCAATTTGGTGTATGATCCTTTTAATGTGCTTTTAAATTCAGTTTACTAATATTCTGTTGAGAATTTTTGCATCTATATTTATCAGGGATATTGGCCTGTAGTTTTCTTTTCTTGTAGTGTCCTTATGTGCCTTTGGTATCAGTGTAGTGTTGGCTTTGTAAAATAAGTTGAGGAGTGTTCGCTCCTCTTCAATTTTTTGCAAGAGTTTAAATATTTGGTGGGATTCACCTGTGAAACCATTTGTTCCTGTGGGTTTTTTTCTTGGGAGGTTTTTGACTACTGATTCAATCTCCTTACTCATTATTTCTCTGTTCAGATTATGTATTTCTTCATGATTCAGTATTGGTAGCTTGTATGTTTTAGGAATTTATACATTTCTTCTAGGGTTTTCAGTTTTTTGGTGTAAAATTTTTCATAGTAGTCTCTTATGATCCTTTGTACTTCTGTAGTATCAGTTGTAATGTCTCCTCTTTTGTCTATAATTTTATTTATTTAAGTCTTCTCTCTTTTTTTCTTGGTTAGTCTAGCTAAAAGTTTGTCAATTTTGTTTATCTTTTCAAAGAACCAACTCTTAGTTTCATTAATTTATTTATTGTTTTCCAATTCTGTATTTTATTTATTTCTCCTCTAATCATTATAATTTCTTTCATTCTGCTAACTTTGGGCTTAGTTTGTTTCTTTTATTCTAGTTCCTTTAGATGTAACATTAGGTTCTTTATGTCAGATCTTTGTTTTTTCTTAATGTATGTATTTATAGCTATAAACTATGTTGCTTTCACTGCATCTCATAAGTTTTGGTATGTTGTATTTACATTTTTGTTTGTCTTAAGATTTTTTTTTATTTTTTTCTTTGTCCCATTGGTTCTTCAGGTTGAGTTAATTTCCACATATTTATGAATTTCCCAGTTTCCCTCTTGTTATTGATTTCTAGTTTGATGCCATCATGGTAAGAAAAGATACTTGATATAATTTCTATCTTTTTGAATTTGTTGTGACTAGATTTGTAACCTAACATATGATCTATCCTAGAAAATGTTCTGTGTGCTTAAGAAGAATGTGTATACTCCACCTGTTGGATAAAGTGTTTTGTGTATGTCTATTAGGCCCATTTTGTATACAGTGTTGTTCAAATCCACCGTTTCCCTTACCGATTCTCTGGATGATCTATCAATTGTTGAGAGTAGGGTATTAAAGTCTTCAACTATTATCATATTGCCATTTATTTCTCCTTTTAGTTCTGTTAGTCTTTCCTTTATATATGTGTAAACATATATATTTATGTATTTTCACTAAGTTTTGAACATGTATCCCTTTTTCACTGCTCATTCTCCTTTTATTAAAAAAATACTACATTCTCATTTATTTTAGGATCTATTGTAAAATGAATTCTTCCATTATATTGATCCTTATATTGATTCATGTTCTTTTTCTCGAAAAGTATTTTCACAATGCCTATTATAAGCTGGACACACTGCTTTGGTTGTTGCAATTTTATGTTAAACACATAAGGCAAGTTCTCTCTCTTTGAAATCATTCTTTTACCAAAAAAATATTTACTTAATAGGATATTCTTCCTTTTGAGTTTCATTTTGTTAATAATAAAATCTATATTGTAATTACTTAAGTTTATAAATTAATTTAAAGTAACTGACTTATTTTCATGATTCACCCTTTACAAGTGGATCATCATATGTATCTCCATTTATGCAAATAGTCTTCTGGCTCTCCAGAGTACATATACCCAAGATTTTCTGAGGTATTTATGTATTTTGTTTCTGTTATCATATAGCTATTCTGTTTTGATAAGTATAACACTTTATATTTTCTATGTCTGTTCTTCATTTTGTAACTTTTCTAAATGTTGACTGATGTCAAGAATTTTCCAGTGGATTATTTTGAATTTTATAAGGAAATTTTTGTCTCTTCTAAATGAGATAATTGTTATTACAGTTTCCTATTTTACTGCACTGTCCAGCACTTCCAGATCAACGACAAAAGTAAGAATATGATTAAAAGAGACACTTTTATTTAGGAATTAATGGAATGGTTTTTGTGTTCATTGATAATTAGTTTAATGTCTTTCTTTTAACCAATGTGAGGCCACATTCTTCTCATTTTTGTTTAACCAGAAATATCTCAGAAATAGACTTTGAATTCTATTATGTACCTCTTTGACATATATAGTTTTTCTCTATTGACTTTTGATGTGATATATATTTAATATGTGTCTTAAGTCATAGTGCAGTCTAGTGAAAACTCTATTTTTCATATTATATAAGATTTGAGGTTATTATTGAAAATTTTGCTAATGCTTGATGTAGAATTTTTGTGACGACTTTTGTAAGTGGGATTGGGCTCTAATTTTCTGTTTTGTGTTTCCCTTTTGGGGGTTAAGTATGAGAGTTATTTAACTTCACAAAATGAACTGGGTAGCTCTCTACTTTTTTCTCTCACTTGGAATAGTTTATATATCCTGGGAATTATCTATTTTTTTAAAATATTTTAAAGAATAGATAAAATTGTAAGATGGTCTATGTTACAATCAAGGGGATGTAAGAATTGAGGAAATAATATATTGTTTTGTTCTCATTTATAGATGAGAAGCCTGAGGCAGAGAGATATTAAATAACTCGTAACTAGTGGTTGGTAGAATAAAGATCTGAAGTCAGGTCGTCTGGCTCTAGAATTTTGGCTCACATACAGTGCCCCAGACTGCTGTAAGCTTTCCACAGACTCCTTACCAATATCCCTTACTATTAGCTTCTCATGCTGACTGGATTCTGGCACATTTGGCTGCTCTAAGCTCTATTATTTAGATTAGTATGCCTTCTTGGACTTTCTATACCTCATATCATTGATACCTGCATGCTGCACTCATTTGCTTTGCTACTTCAGACTCTTGAAGTCCAGGCTCAAGCCTTAGGCCTGTCCTACTCCCGCTCCCTGCAGCTAGCCTTTCTCCATCAGCTTATCACTCAGCCTTATCTTGGTCTTCTATGTATGACTTCTGCTTCCCCTGTGTAATTCACTTGTCCCAATGTTCTAGACACTGATAGTGAAACCAAGAAGGAGATGTAACAATGGAGCTTCCTAGAAAAGTGCCTCCAAAGGGACTCTAACTAACACACAAATCTGTTAGTAACATATGAATATAGAATACAGAGCTAGATTCAAGTGTTCACAAATTTGTCTGCTTACATGCAAGCACAATAGTGCTATGGTTTTATAACTAGCTGTTTGATGTAAACTCTCTCCACAAATCCTTAAATATTATTAAAATATTAAACTAATAATTTCCCTGGGGGTAGGGGCTGGGTGCACAGACCTTGTCTTATATTTTCTAGCTTCCCTTGCACTTACCATAGGTTCATATGTGTAGTGGGTGCTCAGTATGTTTTCAACTGGATTTATTACCTTATAATGCATTTAGGTCCAAGAAATTACATTATATCCCCCTTGCATTTATTTTTTGGCATTGCTGAGGTGTCATTTCCTGCCTAGGTTGAAAGCTTTCCTATAAACAGAACACTTGCTTTATGATCTGAGCCTGTTCTGTGCAATAAGAGGAAGACAGTTTTCTCAGTGTGGCCTCAAGGGCAACTCTGGATAAGGATGATGACTCATCCTCTCAGGGTCTTCCTGCCTAAATGCTGCAAATAAGTATATTCTGCAGAGGATGCAGAGTACTGTGGTGTGGATAAGAGAAAGCCCAGCCCTGTTGGATAAGAGGCTCTGCAGTCACAAAGCTGTCAGCTGCAGCGGAGAAACCCCTTGGAAAGGGAGAATCAGAGGATTAAGTAGTGCCCCTGGATGTTTTGCCACTTTAAAACAGTGCAAGCTTATTTGCTTAAAATCCTGAGAATTTGCTTAATTGCAGAGCCTGGAAGGTAACATTGAAATGCAGAGATAATAAGAAAATGTCAGGGCTAGAAAGCTAAGGATCTAACATATCAACAGTGCTGAAACAAAATTGGTGTTTGGCTATATTTATGCAAATAGCTTAGTTTCTGATAATGCTTGTAATTATACAACAATTATTGGAAAATACAAGAAAACAGTTAGTTTTGTCTCTCAACCTAGAAGGTAAACTCCTTATTGAACGTTTTCTCCAGGGATGAGAACATAAGGGATAATAGGTCATGAAAACTATATCCCTTCAAAACCCTCTATTGGCTTGCTAGTATTTGTCATGCCAGGGATGTGGGTGGGATGGGGGATGGGTTTGATGGCTGGAGAAGAGCCTGAAGGAACCCACAATAAATTGGAGAGCAACTTTGTAAGCACAGGGTGACATAAGAACACATAAGAGACCCTTACTTGGGGGGAGGGGATGACAGGGAAAAGGAAAGAGGTGGATACTGGGCTGTGTTTGTAAGGATGGGCTAGAGTTTTCTGGGTGAGGAAAGATGGAATTAAATTGATTATTCCAGATAAAATGAGTAGCATCTGCAAAGGAACAAAGTGTGAGACACTATGTTACCTTGGGATAATTATACATGAAATTGTTCAGTATAGCTGCTGCTTAAAGGGAAAAGTGAGGAATGGAAGGCTGAAGTGGAGAAAAGGCAGATCATGAATGACCATATGTGTTAGATTGGGTTCATCCAGAAACGGACCCTGAGATAAGGATTTGAGGGCCAGTGGATCATTCGAGAGGTGATTCCAGGAAGCACTAGTAGAGGAGGGAGAATTTAGAACAGGTTAGTGCTGTGGACAACTGGGGCTCATTCCATTGGGGACCTCTAAAGAGACTGTGCATTTCTGAGCTGTCCTATCTGAGGAATGGGAGCTGGGATATATATCCAGCCATCTCTCATCTATTATTGGGTGAGGGCTGTTTCCAGGAGAGTTAACTCCTTGGCTCTTTGGGCTTTCTCCTAAGGATGAAAAAAAAGCCCTCAGGAAGAGATTTGTAGGTGCATGTGGTAACAAGCTGTTGGCATGTACAAGAAAGGGGAGTGTCAAGGGGATAAGAATGAGACACTATGGCATCTCCTTTAGGCTGTGCATGCCATGCTAAGGATTTAGGATTTTAACCTAAGAAAAATGAGGAGTTACTGTATTTTAATCTGGGGAATGGTGACATGAAGAGATTTGCATTTTAGAAAAGTTTTTTTCTGGTATCAATAATAAGAATAGATTAGAGTGGCTCAAGAACAGTAGTAGAAATGGACAATTAGGATGCTTTGCAGAAATTTAGAGGAGAAGTCACAAGGAGTGAATGTTTAACAACTGGCTCCCCCCCCAAAAAGATCCCTGATTCATAGAGTTTGCTGATTCCCATGGTGTAAATACTCCCACCATAGCTAATTTCAAAGTACCAGTGTGATGTCACTGATTGCTGAGTTGGGAGGAGATATGCACAGTTGGCTCTCACTCCAGCACATCACTAGCATGACCTGAAGTAGAGGTGATGATATGAAGAATAAGGAAAGTATCTGAAGAATAATTGAGTAGACTACTAACTGATAGAGAGGATAAAATGTAATGAGGCAAAAAGAATGACACAGAATTTTGCCTTTTGTAACTAATTAGGTGATGGTGCCCTTCACTGAGATAGGGAATTTAGGATAATGATAATATTGATGATACTAGTAGCAGTAGCAAATAGAATGCTTAGTATGTGCCAGAGACTACTTTAAGCCCTCTACACATATTAATTTATTTAATCGTCATAATAATCTTATGGGGAGGTTATCATTATTACTCCTATTTTGTAGATGAGGAAATGGAATTGCAGAGAAGTTAATTCATTCACCCAAGCTCATTAAGTGGCTGATTTGGAATTTCAAACCCAAACAACTTGGCACAGAGTCCACACTCATGTTAACATGCTAGCAGCTTAAGTAAAAGGAAGTGATTTTAAGTTTTGACACAATGAGGTAAATGTCTACAGGAGATGCAGCTGGAGAATTTTACTAGGGAGTTGGCCATGTGGGTCTGAAGCATAGGGATGGATTTGGGATGAAGATAGTGTATTTGTGGATCTTTAGTGTACAAGTAGTTAAAAACCAGGGGAGAGGATGAGATGACTCAAAGTAAATGCATTTAATGAGATGATAAGGAATCTTTGGGGCAGGGCTTATAGAAAAGAACCCTTATGGATTTGATGAGGAAAAGAGTCCTGCAAAAGAGAAGGCAAAGTGCAATCAGAGGCATAAAAGAAAACAAGGAAGAGGAGTTTTTAAAAATATTCACATCTGAATCCCATCTCCGTAAATTGTGATTCATATATCTAAGTGGGCCGTGGGCATCAGGAACTTTAAAAGTCCCCCAAGGTAACTATAATATGCAACTAGGGTTAGGACAACTGGGCTAGCGGGAGACAGAGAGTCAGAGAGAGGTGATCATTGATGGGAGGAGGTCCTTGAGGAACACTGCAAAGGAGTTTTCAAATAGGGATGACGAAATTAAATGTTTGTCCCTAAGGCTGGGGTGCCGAATTCAGGCTGATTGAACTTTTATTAAGTTCATGGTTTACAGAGACCTTGAGAGGGCTCCCTGCTAGGAAGTGGCTAACTGTTCATAATCACATAGCTGGAAAATTGTGGAGGGTTAAAGAGAAGTGCAGGGGGTAGGGAGAGAAACCTGTCATTTCGCCTCCCAAACTTCTTGGGTCCTGGGTCCTGTTTTAGCCCTCTTGTGGGGCCTATTCACTGTTGTTTGTTTTTCTGAATGTTGGGCCTATGGCTTTCCTTGACATTCGCAATCTTCCCAATTGACCATCCTTGCCTGGCTGCTTAGAAACCAGTCCATGTGACTGTTCTGACCATCATCATTTCTTTTTCTCCAAACTCCAAGCACCTAAATGGGTTTGATCCTTGGATGTGCCAAGTTACTTCTATCTCGGTATATTTCTTTTATATTTTAATACACATTTTATTTTAGAATGATTTTAGATTTACCAAAAAGTTGTGACATAGTACAGAGTTACCATATACCTTACATTCAATTTCCTCTATTATTAACATCTTACATTTGTATGACATATTTTATGACATCATTGATTAATGAACCAATATTGGTACATTATTATTAATTAAAGTCCGTACATTTTCCTCAGTTTTTCCTTAATGTCCTTTTTCTATTCCAGGATACTACATTACATTTAGTCATCTTGTTTCCTTAGGTTCCCCTTAGCTGTGACAGTTTCTTAGACTTTCCTTGTTTTTAATGACCTTGACAGTTTTGAGGAGTACTGCTCAGGAATTTTGTAGAATGTCTCTCAACTGGAATTTGTGCAATGTTTTTCTTATGATTAGATTGTGGTGATGGGTTTTTGGGAGAAAAATCACAGAGATAAAATGACATTCTCATCATATCAAGGATGCATGCTATTGACATGACTTACTACTGATGATGTTGACTTTAATCACCTGGCTGAGGTAGTACTTGCCAGGTTTCTCCACTATAGAGTTACTCTTTTTCTAGTTTTAATACAGTCATGTGCTGCATAACAATGTTTTGGTCAACAATGGACCACATACAGATGGTTTTCCCATAAGATTAGTACCATATAGCCTGGGTGTGCAGCAGGCCATACCATTTACCTTTGTATAAGTACACTCTATGATGTTCGCACAATAACAAAATAGCCTAAAAGGCATTTCTCAGAACATATCCCTGTCATTAAGCAATGCATGACTGTACTGTACTATCTGGAGGAAAGTCACTGTAGGTGATTTCTTTCTTTGCTTTTCTTTTATTTCTTCTTCTTTTACTTTTGTATTTGGAAATTTTCAAACATGTAAAAAGTATTCAGAATAATATAGTGAATCCTCACATAGCACAAAACTTCAGCACTTGTCACCTCATGCTCATTCTTGTCTTATATATTTGGGTGGTCTCAAATGTTAGCATGCACGAGAATCATTTGGAGGCCTTGTTAAAACACAGATTTCTGGACTTCACTTTAGAGTTTCAACAGTAAGTCTGGATTGGTGTCCAGAGAATTTGCATCTCTAACAAGTTCCCAGATGATGTGGATGCTGCTGGTTCAGGGACCATACTTTGAGACCACTGACCTATTACCTCCCCCTACATTAGCTCTGTCACCTCCACTTCATTATTTTGAAGTAAATCTCAGGTATCATACTATTTTATCTTTAAATAGTCAATGTGTGTCCTTAAATATAAGGACTTTTGAAAACTTAATTACAATACCATTTTCTCATCAAAAATATTAATAATTCTAATATCAGGTATCCAGTTAGTGGTCGGATTTGCCATCAAATCCAAATAAGCTCTACACATCATATATGTTTGATATGCCTCTAAATTATTTTTTAAATCTACTGTAGGAGTTGACAAACTATGATCCATAGCCTGTTTTTTTAAAATAATGTTTTATTGGCACAAGCCTTACTTATTCATTTACAGTTGTTTATGGCTATTTTCCAACTACAACAGTGGAGTTGGGTGGTTGCATCAGAGGCTATATGGGCCTGCAAAGTAAAAAATAGTTACTATTTGTTTCTTTATAGAAAAAGTTTGCTGACCCCTTTTCCCTATTCTCTTCTTTCTCCTTTTTTTTTTCTTTGAATATATTTGTTGAAGAAACCAGATCATTTTTCATACATACAGAGTTCCTCATATTCTGGGTTTTGCTGATTGCATCTCCCCCAATTGTTATTTATCATGTTCCTCTGTCCCCTGTATTTCTTGTAAACTGATACACACAGACTGAAAGGTTTAAACAGATTTAGGTCAGATATTTTGGCAAGAGTTGCTCAGTGAGTTCAGGTGTTATCAGTCAGATCCATCCATTGTCAAGTTCATAATCAGGTTTTCTTTCACCTAATGATCTTAGTAGCTATTAATCACCATTATCTAGATTCATTATTTCATTAGACGTTACAAAATGGTTATGTGGTGATTTTATCATTCCTTTTATTAGCTGGAATGCTTTTGTAAATGAGAACTTTTCCTCATTAATTATTTGGTTACTTTGATGTATAGTTTTGTGAAAGAAAAGCAGGATAAATGCTTGATTTTTGTCCATTTAGTTGACACTTTCAAAATAATGAATAGGATCACTAACACCTCCAAAGATAACCATTGAGGTTTTTTTTTTTTTTTTAACATCATATGAATGTCTGGATCGTTTTTAACAACTTTGTTGAAATTTAATTTACATATCATATAATTAACTCCTTTTAAATGTACAAGTCAGTGGCTTTTAGTATATTTGAAGATTGTGCCAACATCACCACAATCTAATTTTAGAACATTTCCATCATTTCAAAAAGAAACCTTATGAATATATGGATGTTTTAGAATGTATCTGATGTGTCTCAATCCATTTTAGTATTATTCTTCTGAGGCTCTAATTGTCCCATTTTTGTCAGTGGGAGCCCTTTTGAGATTGATTCATATACCAGGTTATTATGAAAATAAAATGAGAGAATAAGTTTCAAGTTTGTGATACTCAGGGGATGTTACGTTGCTATGTTAGTAGTTATCAACATTGGATGCATATTAGAATCACCTAAAAAACCTTAAGATCTCTTGATGTGCAGTCTATTCCCTATACTAATTACAGCAGAATCTCTGCAGGTGATACCCAAGCATCAGAACTTTCTAAACCACTTAGGTGTATTCCAATGCAGCCAAGTTGGGAACCCAGCACTTTGAAGATGTGGATTAATTTTTTCCTTCCTCTCTCCCCGTTTCCCTACAGTCTGCCCAGCTTTGTCTCTCTCAGGCCTCTGCTCTCATCTCAGACAACTATAGCACTTTTCTGCCCAGTCACTCAAGCTAGCTACCTTAGTCATTTGACTCTTTTTTACCTACTGCTCTTTAAATCCAAAGGAGTTTTTGGAGAGAAATGGCTGGCTCAGATCTGTCTTATATAAAGATACTTCTGTCAACAATATGAAAGAGATATTGTTGAAGCAAGCAAAACTACTCAGTGTTTAAGTGCTTCCTCAGGAACTCCTCATAGCAGCAAACTTCACATTTCTTAGCATGATATTCTAGGTTACCCATGATCCAGTCTCACTCTCTGTTACCAGCCTCATCCCATACTCTAAATCCCTGTAACCTACAGTATTGTCATATTAATATACATTTTTTCTAATACCTTGCCACGGAAAGGGTAGACCACCATGGACTTGTAGCATTGGAATCCCCTGCGAGCTTGTTAGTAAAGCAGGATCTCAGGCCCCACCCACAGGCCCAACTGAATTCCAATATAGGTTTTAACAAGATTCTCCAGTTGATTCACAGGTACATTGATGTGTGACCACTTTGCTCTCTTTCTAGCCTTTTCCACTCCTACATATGCCTTAGTCTCTCTATGCATGTCAATACTTCCCCTTTTTCTTTTGATTCATTCTTCAAGCTTTAGTACAAATGTTTTTGTCCTGAATTCTTTACTGATTTCCCATCTCTGAATATAAAGGCTCTCTCCTTCACAGCTTTGATGCTGTGTTTGTCATGCCACTCTCATAAAACCCTAATTTCATTTTCTTTATGTGGCTCAGGTACATGAGAAACTACTACATTCAAAGCTCTTGAGTGCAATATCCATGCCTCATTCATTTCCGTATCCACCCAGTGCTTTACTTTGTAGATATTAGAATTTCTATTTTAAAAACAAAAAGTAGAGTGCATAACTGAATAAGCCTGGTTAGAGGATGCCAGCCATCTGCCTTCCCCTGTCCCTTTTAGCAGAAGTCACTGATATCTTCAACTGGCAAATTCAGCCTTATTTATTTTCATATCCAGTCTTGAACAAGGCAAGTAACTTACATTAATATCATACCCACCATGTATTGATGTCTGGAATTACTGTTGATGTGAACTCAGTACCACACGTGCCTGGTGTGAGCTCTAAGCACTACATGCCCGCCAATATGCTTCCTTTTCACTATTCCCACCCCTTCCTAATCTCACTGTATGTGCCCAGCGTGTAAAATTAAGTTCATCTCTATGCTTGGTTTGAAATTTCATTCTTCTTCTGTTGTCTGGTTTAACCCACTGCCAGACTTAGTTTGCCCTAACTGGATATAGATGTTAGCTATGATCACCAACATAGATCTTTTGGACAATGCAATTGACACTGCTAGTCAATGCTGTCCACCAACACACACCTAGACACACACATGCACATACAACATGGCTAGATTGTTTCCTCTAAACCCAGTCCTCCAATTGTCCTGCTTTTTTTCCCTGTGGCTTGTGGTTGAGCTTGTTTAGAGAAATGCAATCCCTGAGACTCTAACTTGGAGTTCAGGGACATGGGGACTACAGATTGGCCAATTGTGGCTTGCCCAGGTCCTGGGAGAGTCGATCGATTTTGGCAGAAAGGAGAGAGTAGTATTTTTATTAAGAGCCTTAGGGGTATGCTGAGGTAGTTGTACAGCGTGGCATTGTGCTGGTATTTCTACCTATGCCTACTACAATGCTATGGCTTCTTTTGCCTACTTAGAGTATACATCAATTTATATCTCATTAATTTTTCCAACTATGTTCTATAGACGCACAAGTATTAACACTATCAGTATATCTCCTACTTGAGTGTTCTCCTTTATCTCTGAATTATCCGAAACCAAAGGGGCTTACCTAGCTTATAGGAGTAGTGACTCAGTCCTGTTCTACATGTTAGAGGGAGAGAGAAATTATATCTCCACTACTGCTACTGCTTTTTACTGTCATATGATGTTGTATGAAGCATTCTCTTATGACACCCTGTGAGTGTTTGTTCCCCTGGGGTAATGTGTCTGCTGGTCCAGGCTCCTACATGGTTTACAGTGGTGTTCTAGACGTGTTCTCCAAATCAACAGCTCTCTTGGTTCATACTCACATGCTTATCTCTTATCTCTAAGTATCACCACTACTAGGTGTCTGGGTCTGAAGGAGCTTCCAGCATAAGCCATGTGCTAATGTGGTTTTTGTTAACTACTGATTTATGGGTCTAGCTATGCCTATGTTCTTGGACTAGATTTACTCTATGTTTCTCCATTCATGTATGTAATAAATTCTAGTCCCTGAATTTTTCCTATGACCATCTCCCAATGCCAGTTGATGTCCTTGACTCATCGGTTTTGGTCCCTATTTTACTATAATACTCAATGTTGGGATATCATCACATGTCCATATTTCTGGATTCATGTGAAAAAATGTTTTAGGAATGGGTTGTGGGCTTGCATGTTTATTAGATTACTGTAAACAGCTAAAATACTGATAAACTAAGTATAAGCTGGCCAATCATTTGAGTGTGTCATGAAGGAAGTGTTATAATCAGACGAGATCGGGCGCATTCAGGGTGGTATGGCCGTAGATGGAAGTGTTATAATCAATCCAATTCTGTGCATCTGGGTTCTAAATAAATGAAAGTGCTTTGCAATTTTACTCAGACAACTATTTTTCCCCCTCATAATTCAAGTGATATCCAACAGAAAAGTAGGTCACAGTTTTATCTTAGAAAATTTTATATTCATCTTAGAATACATTAACTTCATTAGTGACAATCTGAATTTCAGCAATCCCTCTCCCCTTTGGGGGATGAGAATCAAACCATAGGCTCTCTGGGGTATGGGGAGAAGAAAATTTTTCCTTGAAAGCCATACTTGCAAAACAAAGGGAATCAAATACCTGCCTAGCCATATGTAACTTTGGGTGGAGATTACTTGAAATTCCATTAGAGAATTAGTCTGTTCAATATTTAGCTAAACATTTATGAAGTATTATAAATGATCTTTAAGGGTAGCATCTTCTGATAGCTGGTCCCAGGAGACTCTTTTGAATATTTGTAGTAGAGAAGAATGTCACCTCTCTATTGAGACATGCAAGTGGCATACGTATTACATGCACATCTCTAAGTGAGGCTCCAGATGAGTTCCTTGTTGTTATAATTTTTAAATTTGATGATTGACTTCAGACTGAAATTCTTCCACATAGAGTAGTTGGTGTTACTGCATCTCATCTAAACCTCATCTAATTTGAGCTACTCTATTTGTTGAAAAATTCAATCTCACACCCATGACCCAATTCTCTGGGGGAACAGCACATTCTTCCCAATGTTGCCCTCCTTACATGTGATTGGCTATGGAAATGAGTAAGCACTGGCTACCACTTGGTCATTCTCTACTTGATTTCTTCATGGTAGAAGAAGGAACAGCAAGAACATACCTATTGTTAGGATATTTATATATTCAAGGAGTGTAGCTACATTTGCCCCCATTTAAGTATTTCCTCTGAAGAGCACAATAATACATACTCACTATAAACATTCAGAAAAGCAGAAGAGTTTAAAGAAGCAGAAAAAAAGGTCTTGCATATAATCCTAACAGCCAGCGGTAATAATTTATCATTTTTGGCATATCTTCTTTTGGTCTTATTCTATGTATTGCTTTATGTAGATATGTAGCAAAAGTTGTAGTTTGAGCCTAAGTCACATCCATTTCTTGGGGTCAGGCAGGTGTGATAAGCTTGTGGGTGGCACACTAGAAATCAATTTGCATGATAGACAGAAGAAACTTCTTTAAGAGAAACTTTAAGGAATCTGGCAAATAAGCAAATGAAAAGATGCTCAAAATAATTAATCACTAGAGAAATGCAAATTAAGAATTACAGTGAGATATCATAACGTACTCATTAGATTGGCCAAAATTACAAAGTCTACCATAGGCAAGGATGTGGAGCAACTGGAACTCTTATATACTGCTGTGTAAATGCAGAATGGTACAACCATTTTGGAAAGCACTTTGGTGGTATCTGAAAAAGTTAAAATATACCTACAAAGTGACCCAGCCATTTCACTCCTGGGTATTTACTGAAGTGAAATGAAGGCATATAACACAAAAACACTAGTACATGAATTTTCACAGCAGCGTTCGATATAATTGCCCCAAATTGGAAACAACCAAAATGTCCATCAACAGGTGAATAGATAAACAAACTGTGTGTCTTAGTCTGTTTGGGCTGCTATAACACGATACCACAGACTGGGTGGCTTATAAACAATAGAAAATTATTTCTCCCTATACTGGAGGCTGGAAGGCCAAGATCAGGGTGCCAGCATGGTCGGGTGAGGGCCCTCTTCTGGGTCTCAGACTTCTTGTTGTTTCTTCACATGGTGGAAGGGGCTAGGGAGCTCTCTCAGGCTTCTTTTACAAGAGTATTAATCCTTATGAGGGCTTAATATGAGGGCTTATGAGGGCTCTGCCTTCATGACCTGATCACTTCCTAAATGCTCTACCTTCTAATACCATCGTCTTGGGCATTAGGTTTTCAACATATGAATTTTGGGGAGACACTAGCATTTACTCTATAGCACTGTGGTATCTCCATACAATGGAATACACACAACTTGAATGAATCTCCTAATACTTATACTGATTGACAAAATCCAGAAGAAAATAAGAGTAAATAGTGTATGATGTCATTTATATAAAAATCTAGAAAATGCAAGCTAATCTTTGATGAAAATACATAGATTAGTGGTGCTTAGAGATAGGGATTGTAGAGGGGCAGGATGGAAAGATTACAAAGGGATGTAAAGAAACTTTTGAAGATGATGGATATGTTCAATATATTCCTTTGTAGCTACAGTTTCATAAGTATATACATACACCAAAATTTGTCCAGTTGTACACTTTAAATATGTGCAGTTTATTGTATGTCAGCTACAGCTCACAGAAGCTGTAAAGACCTATTCTTCCCTGGATGAGACTGAATATATCAGTCATGGCTCATTGGTTGTAAATCACAGAAAGTGACTTGGTCTAAATGAAATTAAAGGGAATTCATTGAAATGATAAGGGGAACTTACAGAACTGTTAGGAAGGCTGAAAGAGCCAGACCTGGAATGGAGCAATACATAAGACAACTTCAGAGGCCCAGGAAGCAGATAGGAGAGGAATACCTCGTGCCTGGCACCATCTGGTTAGGGTGCTTCTTCTGCTCAATGAATAGACTCCACCATTTTCAGGCTCAGGTAATGGGATAATGGACTTCTACCATTATTATTCTGTTCAAGAGTAAGATTCCAGGGAGAGAGTCTTCTCTTTGGCTAGGGGAAAGAGGCTGTGGCTGATTTTTTTAAGGAAATCAAAGCGTTATTAGGAAAGGAGAAGGGATGCTGCATAGCATTAAAAATCAAAAGCCCACCATTCAAAAACATTTGCATTGTGTTCTAGTTACTATTCTTTTTTTGTGGGATTAATATTAATTTATTAATAACTGAACAGAACTATAGAAACAATGTTTGTAAAATGGAAATAAGTTAATATAGTAGTTTTTCGCTGTATTATTAATATATACTCATTATAGACCACTTGGATAATACTAGAAAACTAGAAGGAAAAAACCAAATCATTCATAGCTTCACTACCAAGAAGTAATCACTCTTAAAATTCATTAATTTTTTTACGTAGATCATTAAAATTTTTTGACGTAGATCAATAAAAACATTTTTCTATTTTAAATTAATCTTCACAAACAATTATACAGAAAAATAATTGGATATAAAATTCCAGTTGTGTCCTTTGAATTCAGTGCTTCCCACACTTCAGCTATTGGGAACACCACTGTCACACCATCCATTTTTGCAGTATGGGATATTTAAAGTTGACTGATTCAATGTCAACTCACTTTTTTTAAACTAAGAATTCATTTTTTTAGAGCAATTTTAGGTTCACAGCAAAATTAAGGGAAGGTAGAGAGAGATTTCTTGTACATCTGCTGCCACCACACATGTGTAGTCTATCCCATTATAAACATCCTCCAACAGACTGGTACATTTGTTAAAATTGACAAACTTACATTGACTATCGTAATCACCCAAAGTACATAGTTTACATTAGGTTCACTCTTGGTGTTATACATTCTATGGGTTTGGACAAATGTATATCTGGGTAGTAGTAAATTGACGCACAACAAATCACTCCTAAACCTAATAGCTTAATGCAACAACAAATCATTTTATTATCTGTCACGTTGGTCAGGAATTTAGAAAGAGATTGGTTGGGTGGTCCTGGCTCTGGTCTCCCATGTATTTGCCAGTCGCATGGAGCTGGAACAGTAGTGGCTGGAGCAATTCGTGGCTTCCCAGGAATCTCTCTCTTCATGTAGTCTCAGGTTCCTCTATGTGGTCTCTATTCCAGGGCTAGTCTGGGCTTCCTTTTGCATGTCAGCCTCATGATGATTGAAGTTTTCAAGAGAGAATATTCCAGTTGACAAGTCAGAAGTTTCATTACCTTATGTGACCTACACACCGTCACTGCCACCTTGTTCTAATGGTTAGAAGCAAGTCACAAGCCCACACAGATTCAAGGAGATGAGACAGATAACCCATCTTTCAATGGGAATAGCACCATGATCACAATGCAAAAAGGCAAGTGGGATGGGAGATATTATGGTCATCTTTGGAATATATAGACTGCTACACTTTCTCTCCATAGTTAGGAAATTTCAACTCTTCTGGGCTCAAAAATGTATAAGTCGGCATACTGAATTTAAAACCTCTTGTGGGAGGGTGTTTTTAAAAATGAAATCAGTCTGTCTTCTGCTTTCATGGAGGAAACATATCTTCCTATATAATTCTTTTTTTTCCATAAAGATTGGCACCTGAGCTAACATCTGCTGCCAATCTTCTTTTTTTTATTTCTTCTTCTTTTCCCCAAAGCCCCCCAGTAGATAGTTGTATATTCCAATTGTAGGTCCCCCTGGTTGTGCTATTTGGGACGCCACCTCAGCATGGCTTGATGAGCAGTACGGGGTCTGCTCCCAGGATCTGAACCGGCACAACCCTGCACCTCCAAAATGGAGTGCACGAACTTAACCACTCAGCCATAGGGCTGGCCCCTATAATTCTTAAAAATCTCTGAAAGCTGGGCTCCAGATTTTCTCTGGGAAATGCCTCGAGAGGAGATTTTACTGTGAAGAAAAGAGCACTAGAATGATATTCATAAGCTCTGGGGTTATACTCTATCCTTGCCACTACCTTTGGCTGCTGAATCTCAGTTTAACTCTCTGTAAAATGGAAATACTATTTCTCCTATGCACCCTATAGCTTTATGTTGAGGAGCAAATGAAGTTGTTAGTATGAGAACACGGTAAGTGATAAAATGCCACATAAAAATAAGATATTTTTGTTGTTTTCCTAAAGAATTTTAATGTTTTACTGTCCTTAGGGTTGAGAAAGCTCTTCCTAATATCAGACTTAAATGTATTCATTTGCCACGGCTCTCTGTAACCAACCAACTTGAAATTGGTTGTGCTTATTTCCCTCTGGTGAAATGGTGACAGTCATGTGCAGAGGTTTAGATATGTTACTGCTGTCGTTTTCACAGTATTGCCACCATATAATTTGATTTGTATTCTGTGCATCACATAAGCCTTTTGCTCAACTAGCAAAGTTCTGAGCTTCTAGCTTCTAGCATTATTACTCAAGAATCCCTAAATCATTTTCCTGATCATTGCATTCCTACCACTTAATATGGTTATCTGTTTTGGTTCATTGTCTCCAGACTTACTATTTTACATTTGTCTACATTAAACTGCATTCTCAGTTTATTGGTCCAGTCACCATGAGGTGCCAATCCATCTGAATCATGCCGTTGTATTTTTTCCTATGTGCTGTATATGTACCATATAAAGCTAATAAAAATCTATGTACCTTAGAGGAGGATATGAATATTTGATTGGTTATACTTCAGGGTCAGACTAACAACTCAAAACGGGTCAACCCAATGTTCAAGATAGCAGGCCACTGAACAGAGCTTCCAGGAGGGAAGGAAGCTGATATTTTCCAAGGGAAAGCTTTGATAAAATCTGGTTCACTCAATAAACTTGTACAATATTCACTGGTGGCCTAAGGCCCATGATTTTAGAACTCTCATTTTATCTTTGTTTAAATACCCATGTTATAGTCCTCTTTAGAAATACTTTCCTAAAAGGAATATGATCCAGTCAAAAGTAGACTCCTATGTCAGAAAACCAATTAGCTTGGAAAGAAAGTTGCTTAAAAATTAGATAAACACGTTTAATGAAAATTAAGTTCTAATAACCTCTAGTTTCATTCATGAAAAACATGCTTGGGGCCTACTATGTGTCAGGAAGTTAGCTGGAGTAAAATGTAAACTACAGAGATCCTCTTTCAAGAAGTTATAGATTAGTGAAGAAAAAACTTGATGACAAATCATTACAGTTCCATTCTATGTGAAATGGTGAAACGTCTTTAGATGTTTCTGTAGAGAGCTGCAGCTGCACAACACAGGGAATGACTAATTCTGCCTGGGAAGTTTAGGAAAGGTTGAAAAGAACATGAACTGGGTTTAAGAGACAGTAAAGTATTGAGCCATTTTCTTGTTTGCCTTGAGATGTTGTGGAGTATGGAAGAATCACATATGCACAGAGAAGATACAGTCTGTTACTTCTCTGGTCCTTCCTCGCCTGCCACAGCTTCTGGAAGCAATAAGAACACCTATAGAACTCCTTGGGAATTAGAGAGATGATCAGGGGTGCTATCTAGTGCTTACTAAGGATAGTGAGACATTCGTATTGAAGGATCTGATAGAAGAAATCTGCAGGAGAACTTGAGGTGACAGTTCTAAAGAGCAATGTATTAGTTAAGTAGGCAAAAGCAGCCAGTCACTGTGTTCTTTAAAAGATGCATAGGCTTGCAAGAGGCATTTGTGTGTGCGTGCATGTGTGTAGGGAATCAGAAAAACATCATCTCTGGACAGAGGATTAAGAAAATTTTAATAAAATATTAATGCTATAGTTTATTCATTTATTTTGATAAAATCTTAATATTATTGAATGGAAGAGAATATTGCGACTTCTGGAGGGTTCCTTTAGCAAATCCAAGTGACAGCATTAGTCAGTTTTCTTCAACTGATGATTAATGGCAAAGGAAGTGCTAAATCAACAAAAACGTCCCTTTCACGAAGGAGCTGGTCATGACATGGGAGACAGTCAGTCATAAACAAAAGGAAGAATAAGCGATCAATCTGAGCTCACTGGTAATTTATCTCTCCCTTCACTTTGAATGGCTATAGCATTTATTGTATGTTCTGCCTAATTTAGCACTTAATAACATGGTTTCTCATTGTCCTTTAATTGTTTGATAAATGAAAATCCTGTTTCCCCAACCAGACTGTATTCTCCCTAAGGGCAGGAACTTTGATCTTCTCTTATCTCCTCTCTCATCTACCAGTGCCCAACAGAGGGATTAGTAGGCAGCTATTAGATGTCCCCTGAATACATACTTGTCGATGGTCTAAGAGACTGTGCAATCAGGCTCAGTTATTTTACTTTTTTCAGCCCCAGTTTACTTTTCTGGAAAAATGACAATGTTAAACCTGGTGATTTCCAAGGCCTTTTCCAGCCCTGAGCATCTTTAATTAAGATTTAAATCTGCTTGTATTTTACTACATGGAGTAAACCTACCATTAACGTCCATAATCAGATATTAATATGGCACGCATATCTGACATTTTTCTTAATTGTGAAGCCAGCACATTACCTATTTCATACAGTTATCCATAAAATTATTTCAACGGATATGCAATATGCACATAATGTTTGCCAGGTATTTTAGGAGATGCTGCCAAGTTACGGGTGAGCAGTGTAAACATAGTTTTCACCCTCCCAAAGCCTACATATAATTAACAAGGGATAAAGGAAGACAGATAGCCGTAGATAAAAGCCACAAAGTGAGGTGAAAGCTATGCTGGGCTGGAGGACCCAGTTATGGGGGCACATATCTGAGCACCCAGCTCTTGTCTCTTGGGCTTCTGAAAGTCTTACTTATTAGTGATATTTGGTCTGAGATAACTTGAAGGATTAGGATGAGTCAATCAGTTGAAGCGGGGGAGCAGAAGGACAACATGTGAGAAGTTCCTGAAGTAAGAGAAAGCATGAATACTGAAAGAATTTCAGTTAGGTCTGGAGTGAGATTTTAAAGGAGAGAGGAGGTGAGATGAGATACAGAGATAGGCCATAAGTCAGGCCTTTAAAAAACATTAGAACTTCTATTAAGGAGTGTGGAAGCCATTGGAGGGTAAGAGGGATAACTATCAGATTCGTAATTCAAGGAAAAAACCAAAACAAAACACCTCAACAGTCCTTTCATGTTTTATGTTACAGCCTTTGAAATCCAATACACATTTTCCAACATAATCTAAGATCATTTGTATCTGAGTTAAACATAAAATGATGAGTTTTACTTTGTTATAGTTGGCAGATGCTCTTAACCAATTCCGACACATCTCAGTGTTTTTCAACAGAGATGGACCGTAGCTGTTTTAAGTAGCATCAATGCAAATTGAAGAAAGTTAGTGCCACTAATTATTTTCGTAATTAACTTGATGATATCCTCAATAATGTGTTTTCTTTTAAAACAGTTGCTGATCAGTAAAATTCTTCAGTGTTGTGTTAATATGAAAGACCATCCACGTTCACGGTGGAAAGGGCACAGACTTTGGATTTGGAGGCATACTGGCATATTAACTCCTTAATTGCTGACAGTGAGGGCTTGAGTAATTCATGTGACCTTGCTAAGTTTCAGTCTCCCTTCTGCAAAACAGACAATAAATCAGGGTTTTTGTAAGGATTAAAATGACTTTTTGTAACATATCTAGCAAGTGATCTCACACACAGTATGAGCTCAATAAATATTAGTTCCTTTTCTCCTCCTCAAAGGCTCTTTTCTCTTCAGTGAAAAATGGAAACAATTTGTGATTTCTCTTTATTTTAGATGAAAAACTTAGTAAGAACTTCCACATGACAAACATCATGCTTGCTAGGAATTAGGGAAGGGAGTATGAATTAGCACCTGCCATGAAACTCAGCCTAGTAGGATAGAAAGATGTATCACAAAAATTAAGAGAAGCTTTTTCTTCTCCACTCTCTAACCTTCCCTCCGAGGACTCAATTTGGAGGAAGATTTTGATCATGTCCCGGAATAATCAAACAAGCAGGAGATTTGAAAGGAGCTATAGATATGCCCCATGAGAATGTTTTTATAGTTACATTGTACCTTTTATTCAGGTCAAGTTAATAGAAGACAGTTCAATACACATAAAGTTACCTCTGCCAATTCCACATAAAACACTTTAGGAGAAGTGTGTAATTCTGTATGAAAAAGTAAATAAGTATAAATAACACTAGGTAGAAACTGAAAAACACGGATCAACAAATGTTTATTGAGAATCGACTATTTTAGTAATAATAACATTATGAGTAGTATTTGTATTTTGGAAACAAACACTTAAACAGCCTATTCAAGTTTGATCCACATTGTAAGAGTAATATTTGCATTTTAGGAACAAATATGTAAACAGCCTAATATTTACTGAATGTTTCATATATGCCTGGCTCTGTGCTCAGCTCTTTATTTGCACTAGTTCATTTAATCCATACATCCGTCCTAGGAAGTGACTGTTGTGATCATTTCCATTTTGTATATGAGGAACCCGAGCCACTGAGAGGTAAAGTAACTTGTCCAAAGACGCTCAGCTAATAAATATAGTAGCTGGAAATGTAACCCAGGCAATTTGGTCCCAGAACCCATACTCATTACCTCTATGCTATACTGCCTCTGTGTGTGATACCAGATGCCATGTGCAGCTCAGCATGCCAGATGCTATCTGCCAAGTATTCCATACACTAGGAAAACAGAGAGGATAATATATCAACCATGACCTCCAAGAACACGTAATAGAATTGAGAGACAAACCCACTGAAAGGCAATTATGGTGCTACCTAATAATTACTAATATAGTGTTTATTTCCCCAGGTCCCAGAGGTGAGGGGTTGGAAATAGTCAGGATAGAAGGTATAAACAAAGCAATGCACTCAAGTAATGTGCTCTTTATTATCTAAGGCAGATTGCAAAATGGCAGCCTCAGTTTTGTTTGATCTTCAAAGGTTTTTCAAATTGAATTAGTTGCCAGCATCTAAAAAGCAGATATTTCATAAAATTCCAGATTGTGGTTTCTGATGAAAAACTAGAATATCTGGTAATACTGGGCCCATAGTACACCATGACAAAACTCAACTTGAGTTGAGCAGCTAGAACCTGCTTTAAATAGGGTATATGCTCCTCTACTAGCTATGGGACTCAGCAGACATGCTTCACTCATTCATGTGGCCTCTTGGTCCTTGTAGGTACACAGTTTGCAATCTGCTTTTTCTAAGGGTGCAAGATTCCCCAGAGGTTCACAATTTATTAGAGTATGTGGTACCTCGATTGATACCTAAATAATCAAAGTTTCTTTGTCCCGATCACTCAGAGTCACAGACAGACTTGCAATTGAGCTGATGAAGCTTAAGCTTTAGGGTTCATCTCTTGTGTGACCCCTGAGACTCTGGGAGAGGTTCTAGCAATGTGTTCACCTGATCATGTTTTTGAAAAATTTTGAAAAACTCAGATGTTTTAACTGCCATTAGTTAATGCTGTCTTTTTACATTCTGAGTTCCTTTCTTACACATTGCCTTGTGTCAGGGGTGTTGGAGTGGCTGTGGGCATTCAAAATAAATACTCTCTTCTAAATAAATATTCATTTTGCACCCATTTAAGCATTTTTTTTTTCTTAAAGAGGACCCCTACATTGTATAAGCTTCAATCTCCCTCTGCTCAGGATGTTTCATTCTTGCCTCCAAAGGCAGTGGTGTTCCGGAGTCAGCTTGTAAGAGCCGATATTACATTATCAGGAATTTTGTCAGCAGGTTGTAAACACAGCCAATAAGAATAAAATTATATAAACTTATATTATAAAAATAAATACTAAAAACTCATCAATTCCTAATTATTTTACTACATTTTACTGTCATTTATGCTCTTGAGGTTATTTATGTCTATCTTATCTGTGTGGTAGAAATATTATATAATGGGGTGACTGTACATCCCTTCCCAACTCTGTATTCAGTGACATCATGTTGACAACTTGAAATTGGCCATGTTAAGAATATTTACACCATAAAAATTGGCAAACTACAAATCAAGGCTTTTTTTTCTGAAGAGTCAATTTTTACATGTTTACCAGCACACCACTCTCCAATGGTTGGCTGCATATTGTTATGGAGACTGCAGTGTTGCTGGCACCATCTTCCCTAGGGCAAGCAGCCTGAGTTACAAGGACACAGATCAAGCTATTGACATGGCTTGTGGATGCTTCATTATGCATTTGGGTGCTTTAAAAATTGTTTTTATTTTCCCTTGTCATAGGTAAAGGGAGAAATCCGAAGACCTGCTCTTGTTCAAAGATCTTCTGTTTCTGAATAGAGGTATATTCTAAGTACAGTGGGAGCATAGGAGAAGGTCTGCCTAACTCAGCCTAAGAGGGAGGTCATGTTATTTAGGGAAATACTCTGAAAACCAGGGTAAACTCCTGGAATTTCTGAATAAGATAAAAAAAAAAAAACTTCTGCAATGCAAAACAGAAACTAATAAAATAAATAAGGTTGACAACAAGTGGTGGATGACAGCTTACTTTTATTGAGCTTTAAAGCAGTAGGTATTTTGCTATGCATGTTACACATATTTGATCTCATTTGATCCTAAGAATAAATAACCCTCTGACGTTGATACCATTCTCATTTTACAGAAGGAATCCAACACTTAGAGAGATTAAGCAACTGGCCAAGATCACTAGCTAGTAAAATGTTAAAACTAGGATTGAAACCTTGGTTAGTCTGACTGTGGCACTCTAGCCAGCTCTTAAATATGATACTATGCAGCCTGTGTGGTAAGTATAGTGGAGATGACATGTGAGAATTTTTCAAACAAATAGAATAGTTTGTGGCATAGAATATAAGCTCAGATGCAATTAGTTATCATATGTTTAAACTCTTGTAGAAATTTGCATGATATCAAGTTGAGTTATGCAGACTTGAACACTTAATACTCTTGTGATCCCTCCTTGCCTCAGTTTTGTCTTTACTAATGCCTTTTAACATTATCGTGAGGAATAAGTTATACAATAAAGTGCCTTGCATAGATTCTGTGACGTTGTAAAGGTATAACAGTACAACTAACAAGTATTGAAGGTTTTCTAGATGTCAGGCACTATTCTAATCACTTTCTGTATATTACTTAATTTAATCCTATCAGGCAGGTATTATTACCTCCATTTTATAGGTGAGAAAACTGAGGAATAGAAAGAGTAAATAAGATGACCAGGGATATAACACTTAGTAAGGGATAGAGCTGAGACTCATTCTCTGGCTCTTAACCACTGTGCTTACAGTAAACATTTATTATTTTATTATTATTATAAATAATGATACCTAAATTGGGGGTTAGAAGACTTTTCATCCAACAATCAGTTATTAAGCATTTACTAGGTGTCAGCACACTTGGGTTCATAAATATGAAAAGAATATTTTTACTGCCCTCAGGCTGATAGGCTAGTGAGAAATTAGACTTGCAATTCAGCACTTACAATACTGTGATATGCATTATAAAAGATGAGAAAACAGCTTACACTGTTTGGAGACCTTCAATATCATCTTCACAAGAGATGATATGAGCTAATATTAAGAAAGAACAGGTTCCTGTTTGATAGAAAAGTGAGAGAAAAGGTATTAAAGGAAGAATATATGACAAGAAGAGACAAAGAGGTATTCATTTATCTCTTCAACAAATATTTGTGGAGCTGCTACTATACACCTGGCAAATCCTGAGTGTCAAGGATACAGTGGTAAACAAGATAGAAACTTTCCCTAAGGTCATTTAGCAGGAAATAGAATATTCAAGGAAGGACATGTAATCAAAGATGATTAAGTCATGGGGCATTTGAAGGGGTGATGTTAGGAGGTGATGCTAGAAAGGTAGACAAGATCCAGGTTAGGAAGTGCAGAGGGGTAGAAAGACCCCTTGACTCTGGGTACAATCTGGATCTCCCCTCCCACTCGTTTGCTGCCCAGAAGCTCAAGACTTATATTTATGAGAAATGAGGGTTCCTTTCTGCAGAGTGGCTGCTACTTTTGTAGGCTGGTATGATGCCTTTCATTGCTCCCCGTTTGTGTTCGTACCTTTCTTTCCATATTTCTTTATTGTCCTGAAACTTCAGGAAAATAATTGAGTAGCAAGTGGGTAGGTGTAATTAATACATCCTTGGAAATATAGACTGCATGGGCAAAGCTAAATCTGAAATGGGGGCCCCATCATGACAGTATATGATAAAAATTATAATTTATTGATATTATTAATTCGTTATTAGTATTCATTGCTTCTCCTTAAAGATACAAGGGAGTGAGAACAGTGGGGAAAATAGAGATTGTGTTTCAGTAAGCACAGAAGCACTGGAAGACCACAAGATGAAGGACTATGAGTATCACCCACTTGCTGTTCCAGCTATAGATATAAGGGAGAAGTTTGACCAGCACCCAAGTGGACAGATTATATGGCCAATGAAAAGTCACATATTTTCTAGATGGCAAATACTTAAATAAATTGGAAAAATAAATAAAATAGGTGGGACTTATGGAACAGACTGCCAAAATAATTGAGAGACAATATCCTCCTGAAAACTTAAAGGAAGAGAGGACCTCTGAAAACCATTTATTACAGGAATGAGGATATTATGGAGAAAATATCTGAAGGCTTTTAAACTATTAGTTTTCAAACTCTGTTCTATGGAATTCTATGATTTTTAGGCATTTAGCTTTTCAGCAAAGATAACTTAAACATGAAGATGAAATTACATGTATAGCATGTTTCAAAGAAAGTTATGGCATCAAATATAAGAGAGAAATTCAGATTATTGGTGAAAGCTCATTAACATTTGTGATATTGCTATTGTCGCTGAGAAAAATATGGATAAGATGAGCAATCTGATAGGTAGAAATAGAACCAATGTCTAGTAAGAAGACCCAGAGAAGAACACTCACAAAATGTACTTGAATTAGTTTGAATGCTGAGATTATGTGAAATTTTTGCAATTTAACTAAAAGTATGATTGTTATGGATCACTCTAAGCCTGTTTTTTTTTTGTTAGCTATATAGTCTCTACAAGAAATGTTACTATTTTGTAAAATATTTGCTATATACTCAATATAACAAAAAATTTAAGATGTTTCATGTGTTTTTAACCACCACCAAATAAGGTGGAATATGTTTAGTGATTATCTGTACTGCTAATGGAAAAACAATGGCAAGAAAAATAGTAGGAAGAGTGGCTCTTATAAAAGTAGTTTAAAAAAGGTCAGATATTCAAGGTATGTTGTGAAGACAAATACTAAGATGTCAGCATCTTTCAAAATAGTATTGGTTAGTGTCATAAATATCATCATTTTATTTCAGTTCATGCTCACTCTGTCTCTCCCTCTCTCTCTCTCTCTTTCCCCCTCTGTATTTTTCAAATCAGAAATAGGTTTATTCTCTGAGTGCATAATAATACATGCTTATTGTTAAAAAAAAATCAAGAAAATAGAGAAAAATAAGGAAGAAAACCAGACTATTGCCCAAACCTCTCATAATGTTTTGGTAATTATAATTCCAGACATTTTCTAAGTATGTATACCCAAACACTGAAAAGCACATTACGTTATTATAGGCCTTTTCACATTATGATGCCAATATATAGGATTAAATTATAATTTTCAATGACCTCAAAATATTCCGTTGACTAGCTTTATCATAATTTAATCAATCTTCTATTGATGATTATGTAGTTTTTTCCATTTATATATCATAAAAATCAGTTGCCACAAATATTCTTGTGTGCACAACCTTTAGCAATTATTTTATTATTCTTTAGGATAAATTACTAAGTGAAATTACCAGCTAAAAGGGTATTTACAAGATTTGTTTTTTGCGTGTCTGAGGTAGGTTGGCCCTGAGCTAACATCTGTGCCCATCTTCCTCCACTCTATATATGGGAGGCCTGCCACAGCATGGCTTGATAAGCAGTGCATAGGCCCTCGCCTGGTATCCGAACCTGCAAACCCCGGCCCGCCGAAGCAGAGTGCACAGACTTAAGCACTACGCCACTGGGCCGGCCCCAGGGAATTCTTATTTGAGTAATTATTTCAATATTTAATTGAATATATACATGATCATTTTAAGAGAAGAAAAATAAAAGCAACAAATTAACAAAAATCCAAATACTCAGGGGAAAAATGTTTAACACTTGAGGAGCTTCATTCCCAATCCCTAATATCTTTCTATCTATATAGATTAAATAGGTAGATGGATATATAGAGAGAGGTGGAAATAAGGGAAGGAGAGAAGAAGGATGGATGGATGGATGGATGGATATCTGGGAATATCTGGGAACCAGAAAGCAGATGGGAGTAAGTCAAAAGATGAAATAAGCACAGATGATAACAAGCTATAAGGAACTTGAAAGGATTAGCAGACAAGCCCTGAATTTGGCATCAGCAAAGTAGAGGGCAGAAGTAAAAAGTAGGTATGAAAATTGGGGAGTTAATTGAAGAACAACTGAAGCTTCTTTACCTACCCATCCTCCCCAACACACACATACACCCACACGCACACGCACACACACACACACACACACACACATATGCATGCAATGAAGGACAAGTCACCTCAGTAGCATATATGATTTGTTTAGGGGTTAGTGGGTTGAACACATTCTTTGGGGCAAGGGTTAAGTGTTCGATGTAATGAAAGGTGGTTGCTGGAAAAGGGAGTTAGAATTCAAATGTTGGAAAGCTTGTCTAATGAAATAGAACAAAATGTTTGGGGCTTCCAGTATGCATGTTGCTGAGCCTGAGTTAAGTCCTTCTCAACTCTAGCACATGGAGATTTCTAAGACTGACACTGGCTTCTCTTTCTAATACTTTAAAATAAAGGTAGACAGTTTATATGTCCTATCCAGACACACACAGAGCTCCAAGTCAGTAGTACCAGTAAGGGTTCATAACATTTATAATATTATAAATTGTAAATTTCTTCAACACAAAATGCCTTATTTTATGTGTTTTGCTTTGGATGCTGTTTGTGTAAAAATAAAGTTGAAAACTATTTTTAATTCTTATTTTTTAGTTAATTTTAATTACTTCAAAATTATTCCTTATTTCCTTCTATTTATTAGTCATGGTGAACTTAAATTTTTTACATTTTCCTCTTCTGCCTTTGGACAAGACTTTTAACATGCTTCACTTTCCCTACTTGTTTACGTCTTCTTGTTCTTTGTTAAAAGCATTTTCAGTGATGGATTATTGTTATAATATATGTTTACATTAAAGATATTTTCTTTCTGGAGTTATATTTGACTTTCAAGTTCCCCCAATTTATAACTCTCTTGTAAACAGTTATTTATACATTTCTATATAAACTGATTTTTTCATTTTCAAGTGCTTTATTCCATGTTCTCCTCATTCTTGAACTTTAATTTTTTTAATTAATTTTCAGTAAGCTGGAAAAATATCAAAATATTTTCTTCAGAAATGGCATGAAATACTCCATGTTGCCTGCCCTCAAATACCTGCAAGTGTCTTTCTGACGCCCTTACCCATAAGTCAACATTTAGTTGGCTCTAAAATTTGAAATCATAATTTTTTCCCCATAAAACTTCCTGGAAATTGCTTCTTTGTCTTTTGCTGTTTGGTGTGGCAGATATGTCTGAGGCAAGCCTGATATTTTTCATTATATGTAACCATTTTTAAACATATTTGTAAGATATTTAAAAATATCTCATGTATAATAATAGAAATGTAAATGAATATACTAAAATAATATTATTGATAAGTATATAATAGTTAAGCTGATGGCCCTCTTGGCTTTGAAAACTGACCTTTTCTGCTATTTTACCACCTTTCAGAGGGAGCAGGATTCTTGATAATTGCCTTCCATGATAGCACATATTGGTTTCATCCACTAATAACAATTTTAAAATAGACTTCATCAAGTCTGTTCTTTTCTTTCTTATATAGCATATATAGTGTGGCAATGCTATATATGGAATGGTTCATGAGGTCATTGTAACACCTTGACTTGCTGAAGAGCAAAACATTTTTCTTTGGTTCAGATTCTATTTAAATTCCCTCTGTGTCTGACTGAACAACATTCAGGAAGGGAATCACTCTAAAATGTACTTTACCAGCCTAAACGTTTTTAATGGACAGTTCTCTGGTGTCTATGTAGTACCTTGTATGCCAGAACATCTAAAGAGGGTAATCAAAAATCACTGCTTTAATTACTACTCCCAACTCCTTTAAAATGATGAGCTTGTCTTTGTTGTAAAAAGAGAGAATGTGTGTGAAAGTGCTGAGTAAACAGAGACAGTTGTTGAGGTAGTGGGACGTAGATGGGCTTTGATAGCAGAAGGTTTGGATTTGTAACCAAAGTTTGGAAAATAGGTACTTGTAAGCTGATAACTTGGTCATTTCTTCTTAAAATAGGGACAGTGAGAATACCTACTTGATAAAGTTTTTATGATAATTAGAATATATATGAAGTACCTAGCACAGTGTCTGGCACAAAATAGATTTTTGATAAAAGTTAGTTCCCTCTCATAAAGAGACAGACATCCTATGAACTGCTATTGTGCTATAAAGATGAGTAAATAGATGGAGAAGAAAAGCATTTCCCATTGGAACTGATATCCATCAGGCATTCCTCCTACAAAAGCTATGATTACTAGCGGAGGAAAACAATTTGTGCTACCCTGGAAGACAATTATCAAAAGATCTGCTCTCTAAGAAAGGTAGTGAAATAGCAGAAAAGGCCAGTGGTGTCAGCCAGAAGGGTTGTCAGCTTAGCCAGGAGCTTCCATCTGAGTAGTGACAATGTTCTGAACTCCAGACCCTTATTGATGTGCACTCCATCTGCTTAATAGCCAAACTGGGCTCAGTGAAGCTCTAAACCCTGACAGAAAGTGGCTACAAGATTTCTGGGTGTCAGGTAGTAGCCAGGTAGGAGGGAGAGCACCTTTGACCTATGGGATGTGGGAGCAGAGAGAGTGATTGCTTGATGATACTGCAGTCTAGGTGGATTTCTAAATGCAAAGAAGGATGGACAGATAGATCAAGGTCTTTCTCCTCATCCCTTTCTAGTAGCTTGGACTGGGAAGAAAACTTGTCAACAGTTAGATGACTATATGAATTTATACTCTCAGTCCAAGCTGCAAATTGCTTATTGATGGTCTCATGTCTCGTACCAAGCAGCATTTCCAAAGGGTTTATGAAATTGTCTGAGATATGAAAAAAAGACTTCTTAGCTCTAAAATATGAAAAGAAAAATTCTCATTTTGCTAGAGTTCTCAAGTATGCAGCATGATTGCTGAGATGTCATGGCCTATTATAAATTAAATCAATTATGCAAAGAAATAATTTCACAACTTAAATTTCAAAAAACCTTTATTATATAGAAAAATGTTTATATTAACTGTGAGATACGAGTACGGTCTAATACATTTGGTATGTTGTTGGATGGAAACTCTAAATTAAGATGGTTTAGAGCCTACCTAGATTTTAAAATTACTGTGTTACTGAGTGATTTCTATGTCCTTTGTAATTGAAGACTCTAAAAGCTTAAAATGTTTTACTGTTTCTTCATCAAAAAATTCTACAATCCAGAAGACTGAATATTATGGAGTTGACTTGTCTCTGTAAGTGAGTGTATTAAGGAAAATTTGAGTATATTCCCTAAGCCCTCAGGTCCCATGTTCAGCGACATTTGCAGCACCTAAAAATAGTCCACATTTCCTGAAATATGAAAGGCTACAAATAATTAAGTCCTTGAAATGAAATAATCACAAAGGAGTCATCTGTTAACATGGCCACCGGAGTCTTTCATTATAGGAATAAGCCTAACTTGGCAGTAATTTAGGCTCTTAAGCTTGACATTTGCTTAATTTATCATCCTGTTTGTGATCACATTAATTTGATGGGAGCCTGACATCTTGTCCAGGTTTTTAGAATATTTATGATGATCCATGCTTTATAAGTTGAAAAATTCCACTAATTATATTGCAGAATCCATCTATTTGTGTCTATTTTGTCTTGGCATCAAAGAAAATGTTCAGCAGAGTTTGCTCAGCTGTTCCATTACTGATCTCATGTTTCTGAGTCTCAATATTTAATCCAATTGTCATAATTCAGCTCTCACTATAAATCACTGCTGTCAGGACTCCCTTTGAAAGCTCCTTGTGGATACTGTTACTCATCCTCACTTCCTGTCCTTTTCTATTCCTCTTAGATCACTGGCTAAACCTTGATCAGGAAAACAGAAGCTACTCTAGATATTTCCATCAGGAAGAGGTTTAATATTGGGAATTAGAGGCTCACACAACCATTGAAGCCTGGGGTAACAAAAGTCAGGAGGGTGGATTTCAGGAAATGTGCCGTCTGTTGATGCCCATGATCCTAGATGCAGTTGCCAGAGAAAAATAATGCTCTCTCTGTCTTGTGCCATCCAAATCTCTTGTAAATGCCTTTCGTTGGCAGGTTCTGCTAGCAATGGAGTCTGTGATGTGTAATTTCCAGACTTTATGCCCCCGTCATTCAGGGGAAAATAATAGAGGAGTAGGAATGGTTCCTAAAATCAAAAAACAATATCTGGTTCACACGTGTATCAATAATGTTTTTTCCCAATCATTCAAAATATATTTGGGAAGTAACTAAATAAGCCCATGTTTATCAAACTGGACAGCATCAGAAATATGGTGATTTTCATAATCTGTTCTTCTTTTGTTAATCTTTCAGTCCTACAAATACATTAAGCAAATTTACATTGTATTCTATATCTAATAAAACCCAAATCTCCCATCTTAGTGGGTCTGATTTTGTACTTTGTTGTTTCTCTTAGTTCTTATTTATGGTTTACCTATCTTACTCATGTATTTAGTAATTTCCTTTTATTGTGAGCTCATGTTTCTTGGAACTTTGGTACCAATGTTTATAGTGCATTGTTCCAGTGAGAATTTGTTTTTCCTTCTGCCAGGAACCCAAGGACACTATCATACCAGGATCATATAATCTAATTTGTCATCTTGAATATTTTGGGCCATACAGATAGTGTGAATTTAGACCCCAAACCCACTTGAGTACAGACAAGTAGTTAAGCATTTGGGAGTTTTGTTTATCCCCCATGTTCTATGCAAAGTAATGGCTAAGACAGACTCATATCCCTACCATTTTTTACTAGTTTACCCACTGAAGGTGTGCCCCTTAAGGAATCGTACCTATATGTGGGATCTTTGATCTGAAACCCCCGTCCTTCTTGGATCCCAGACTTTGTTTATTTCCTGTTCCCACACACGTGGCCATTAAAACTCAGGCTTTAAGTCACTATCCAAGAGAGCTTGCTATGTTGGACTTGGGGTCTGTGTTTTCAGTAGTTGATTTTTTTCTTTTATGCTTTTAATATAGATTTTATTCTATTACTGGATACTTTTTTAAAACAATATTTACTTGTTGTTTAGCTCTATTTTCATTTCATTAAGACTCAAGCTTCACATACGTGAACAAATATCCCTTTGTCTGAGAGGCCTTTCCTGACTCCATAATGTAAAATAAGATGTCCTCTCCCAATTCTGTTTCTTTTACATGTTAATTAAGTTTATCATACTTATGTAAACCATTATTATGCTGTTTGCATTTTTATTCCTTTGATTATAGTTAGTTCTATTAGTGTAGGGACCCTTTCTGCCTTGTTTACCCTGGTAGTGATAGTACCCATCCCCGTGGTGACTTCATCATAGATGCTCAGATGCTGTAGAATCCCTTCTACCTTTTCTACGTGCCTATCCCCCAGCTACTCTATGCTTTGCTTCTAATACCTGCACAGTGTGTGAACCCTTTGGCTACTGGAGCTGCTTTATTTATTTACACAGTGAGCTAGAACAGCCTGGGAGTTTACATAACCACTATAGGTGGGCTTTAGCCAAAGACTGTGAGAGTGCTGGAAGTGCAACTTACATTTCAGGCTGAAGCTTGGAGCTTGCTTGAATTCTTTCCTTTCCATCTCTGGCTTTTACCACTCCCTTACTGGTCTTTTCTGGGAGCTCTTCCTTAAAAAATCACTTGCATAGGAATCCTCGTTTCAGGGTCTGGCAACCTAAGACTGCTCAATAAATTGTTATTAAATAAATAAATAAATATCTCTCTACCATCAAACTCTTCTTGTCAGACAGTTGTGCTGGCTCATATTTTATCTCTTGTTTTAAAAACCATTCTTTCTTGGATTTTATTACAGTCACAAAATAATTCATTATATAGTATGCTTAATAGCAAATATTTTTCTGCTTCTCAAGTGTTAAGCTCTAGTATAGGATATTCTTATATCCTATGCTGTGGGGTTTTGTTAGCTTGTTTACCTGTCATTGAATGAGGAACAGTCAAGCCATACCACTAGTTGCCAGTTAAAGGGGTTGACCAATTATTGCTGGTTGCCTTCATGGTCACCTGGTTGCCATTCAAATCCACCTTTCTGGTCTAAATTGGAAGGCATTTGTATTGTTTAAAGCTTCTACCTGAATTTCTCAGTGCTAACAGTTATTGTTTCATGTCGGTAGTAAAGTTAGAAAAGACCTCTGCTGCCTGGGTAGTGTTGTATGAGGCGTATGTAGGTAGGAAGAGATAAATTGATTTCTTGATAATTTCATGAAATCTATGCTTCACCATTTACTTCATATCAGACACTTTTCTCTCCCTGAAGAGAAAACAATTTTGACTCATTATCACAATTTAGTGTTCAAGTTATTGTAAATGCATTGTCCTGCTCTAGGTTTTCCTCTATTCCAATCACGCATCCTCAATGCTTGCAGAATTATCTTCTTTAAGTAAAATTCTATTCCTCCCTTTAAAACTTTTGTTAGATCTGGATTTCTTTATAGGAAAAATTCCATATTTCCTGTCCTAGTTTACAAGGCTCTTTTATTTATTTATTTGTTTGTTTTCTCCCCAAAGCCCCAGTACATAGCTGTATATCCTAGTTGTAAGTCATTCTAGTTCTGTGTGGGATGCCACCACAGCATGGCTTGATGAGTGGTGTGTAGGTCCGTGCCCAGGATCTGAACCAGCAAACCTGGGCTGCCGAAGCAGAGCACATGAACTTAACCACTTGGCTACAGGGCCGGTCCCTACAAGGTTCTTTTAAAATCACTTCCCAAGCCCCTTCTTTAGCCCCATCTTCTCCCTCTCTAACATTAATTCTAAACTCTGCTTCGATTAAACTTTGAACTTTCTCCAATTATGCTTTGCTCTTTTGACTCCATTACCTTATACATACTGTTCCCTCTACCTGGAAAGTGATTCCCTAGCTTTGTTACATGGAATAATTCTCATCATAGTCCAAGTTTAAGGTCAATGCCAATTCGATAACATTATGCCTAACCTGTACTTTCTACCCACATCACACAGTTCACTCCCTTCGACTAAGCCCCATAGCACTCTCTGCCCATACCACTTGTGGAAGCTATGCCTTTTGCTTAGGTTCTCCTTTAGGACTGAATGACTTGTTCCCCCTAGCTGTGGAGAATGCTGCCACTGACAACCTTCAGCTGTCAGCATTCTTTGGAAATTTCCTGAGTCTGCAAAGAGCTCTCTCACCCAAACTCTTGCTCGCTTCTTAGGGCCAGACTGCATCTCATGACTTGTTGATACTGGGGTTATAAAGAACTGACCTCTTATCCCAACTTAGGACAACTCTGAATGGCCATCTCATCTTCAGAGCATCCCATGGAGTCAGCTGAGGACATTGTTGAGACTACATGGTAGACTAGCCTTTCCCTGTGTCAAATCTCTCTCCCTTCCCTTCCTCCACAGGTGCTGATCCACAGAGCACTCCCTAATACTCCTGCATAATTAAGCTTCTAACAGTCTGCATTCCATGGAAACTATTCTGCATACCACTGTTATGGTTTATCGAATTTAATTTTCGTTTTTCCCCATTGCTTTCTCCACTTAACTGTGAACTTCTTTAGGATGGTACCATGATGCCCATTTTTTATTTCCTAAACATTTAGCATGGGCCCTGACACACAGTAGATGATTAATAAATATTTCCTAAATGAATGGATAGAAGGATATTCCTTTATTTTGACTAGTTGGACAAGAAAATAAAGTTTGTCTATTTTTCTCCTTATTTTTATGAGCTTATATGCTATCATTAACTTGCAAAATTTTCTTATGCCCCAAATTCTATAGCAGTGTCTACAATATATCGCAATGATTCTGCTTTCCCCTTAAATATAATTAACTGAATAACATTGAATTTATCCATCCAAGATGAAAATAAATGGTTCGCATAGGAATAAAACTTAAAAATTCATATAAACAAGAAAGTCCATTTTTTTCCCTCCAGGATAAAATCTGCAAGTGATTAAGTGATTTCTTTCTGAAGTTAGGCTTATATTTATACAAAAGCTATTTGTTTGTATAAACTAATGATACAGATGATTTGAATTACTGAGAAAGGCTTACTCTTTCTGTATGTTACACATTTCCATTAAAACTTTTTGAAGGGCTACACTGAGGTTTATTCAACACTTGAAAGGACCTCTACATTTACATATACTCAGTATATATGAGAATACATGCATTCTTCTCTAGCAATGGAGATATATTTTACAAAGGTAATGTTATCAAATGGTATCAAATTAGAACTCAGGTGGCACAATTTGATCATTTCTTTTCTCTTAGTTCCCATTTCCTTTTCTGAAAAATAAGCATGATCACAGAGGCTTAGTCACTTACTCTATGCCAGAGTTCTCACCTCAGCACTATTGACATTTTGGACTGGACAATTCTTTTTTGGTGGGATAGGCAACTGTCCTGTCTATTGTAGGATGTTCGCCAGCATTCCTGGCCTCTATCCACTAGATGCCAGTAGCATTCCCAGAGTTGTGACAACCAAAAATGTCTCCAGACATTGCTAAGTGTCCCCTGGGGGATGAATTGTCCCCAGTTGAGAACCACTACTCTTTGATCAAGGTGATCTGTCTTTCACCCTCAAGTCAATTGGAGCTATTCTCTTTAAAGTCATCAGTAAAATTTCAGTTGTCATATTAATGACACTTTCTTGGGCCTTTCTATCTTAATGCCTCTGATTTATCCCAGAGGATATTTCTAAAAAGTTTCTATTTGTGATGATCACCTAGGGGATTGTGATTCTAAAAGATAAATTTGAGTTAGCCTGTGAATTGGAAACTTTCTCATAGAATAATGCTATGTTTTTCTCCCCTTGGGGGAAGTAGCAAGGGTAACGTTATATTTGGTGTTTAAAATGTATTTTGGATGTAAAATGTACCCTAGATCAGAAATAACTCTGTACACATCAGAACAGTTTGTCTATAGAAATGTTTTCTCTCTCTCTTTGTAAGTAAGTTAAACACTGTCTTCCTGACAAAGACAATATAGGTGATCCAAAAATTATTAGAAGCCTATATTAGTTTTCTAACACTGCTGTAACAAATTACCACAAAATTATTGACTTTAAACAACACAAATTTATTATCTTACAGTCTGGACATCAGAAGTCTAAAATCAGTCTCACTGAGCTGAATACAAGGTGTTAGCAAGGCTCGTTCCTTCTGGAGGAGCTAGGGGAGAATCCAGTTCCTTGCCTTTTGCAGCTTTTAGAGGCTGCATGCATTCCTTGACTCATGGCTCCTTTCTTGCAATGGCATCACTCCAACCTGCACTTCCATCATCATATCTTCTCTATCACTCTAACTCTACTACCTCCCAGTCTTGAAGGACACTTGTGGTTACACTGGACTCACCTAGGAAATCTAGGATACTCTCCTATCTCAAGATGAATAACTTAGCCACATCTGGAAAGTTCCTTTTTCTAGGTAAAGTAACATATTCATAGGTTGCAGGGAGTAAGACATGGACATCTTTGGGGGACCATTATACACCATTCCTCTGACTGGTCCTCATATACCAAGTGGAGAGAGACCCTCTTCTGATGAATCAGCTTTGGGAAGTATGGACTGTTTATAAACAAATCTGCTTTTGATGGATAAGAATGGTCATAAAAAGGATGGAGTGAAGAGCAAGCTGCCCCAGTCAGAGAGTGGGGTTACTGCAGTGAATATCTTGCTTGAAATGATGTTTTGAGTCTTAACTTAAACCCCAATATTTCCCCCCTAAAACAAGCCAAGGAACCAATATACTGGGGTCTTGGCACAGAAAAATCTTGGTTCAAAATGGGTCAATAATATAAAATCTGTCACTATACACATTTGTCAAACTTTGTGATCAGAAGAGGGAGAATAGGACAGGGACCATTGGGACCACTTCTGTGATATTTTTGGTTATCTTTTCAATCAAGCATAAAATCTCTCCATATCCCATGCACTCTCAGAGGACTTGGTAACTACCTTGGTTTACTCTATGAAATCTATTGTATGTCTGTATGTCTCTACATCTCCAAGCATGGATTATATGTATGTATGTGTGAGACTGTGTGTGTGTGTCTGTATATTCCACTAGCTCCTTCGATTCATAGGTCCTTAACATTCATCCCATGACAAACTAACTCTAAACTTACCTGTTTCACCTTTCAACCAGCCTAAAAACTACTACTTTCAGAAAAAAGAAAAGAAGGAAGATTGACAACAGTTGCTAGCTCAGGTGCCAATCTTTAAGAAAAGAAAAAAGCACAACTAGAGACACTCACAACTAGAATATACAACTATGTACTGGGTGGGGCTTTTGGGAGAAGAAGAAGAAAAAAAAACCTACTACTTTTAGCTCATTTTTATAACCGATTAATCTCTATGAACTACATATTTTAAGATTTTATTTTTTTCCTTTTTCTTCCCAAAGACCCCCAGTACATAGTTGTATATTCTTCGTTGTGGGTCCTTCTAGTTGTAGCATGTGGGATGCTGCCTCAGCTTGGTTTGATGAGCAGTGCCATGTCCGCACCCAGGATTCGAACCAACGAAACACTGGGCCGCCTGCAGTGGAGTGCGCGAACTCAACCACTCGGCCACGGGGCCAGCCCCTATGAATACATATTTTAATTATAATTTATCAAGCATCTTTTCAGGTCTTTACAGTCTTCTCATCACTTTTGACTCACTTATCACAGTTATCTACAATATCTTTTACCTAAAATCTCATCTCTCTCTTCTCCTACATACTGTTTTACTGGATTAACACATTTACGTCACTCTATTTCATCCACCACTATCATTCCCTCATGGAATGAAATCCAAATTTCAAAGCCTCAAATTTGAAACTCTCTAAAATTTAATTACAACTCTGTTTTGCAATGGCTACCTTTCATTACATCAAATACAAGTTCTTGCTTCAGTGGGTGTGTTCTATGACTACCTATTATATAAATCATTTACGCTACTGAGGTAATTTAAAGGGTCAGATCATTAAGTCAGACTCTATAGAACTACAGATTTTACCTTGTACCTAACTTTACTAATAATTCGAAGGACATAGGCAATCGCTAGATACAGGTGAAGCATGGGGAAGCCTGAGACTGACAATGCAACTCCCAGGTTCTTCTTTTCTATATTAGTATGTGCCCTGGATCAGATTTTACATATAAATTGCCTAAGTAATACATGTGAAATATCAGTTACACAAAGGAAGTTCTTTCAGTCATAAACATCTCCATTACATGCTGTTATCATTACATAACTAATACTGACATTTTCCAATATGCTATGCCTCATGTATTAAAAAAAATTCAGATTTGTTTTCTATAACCAACTTAGAGAGACTAGGTGTATTCTGATAAAAGCACTCCACAGGGGGCCGGCCCCGTGGCCCAGTGGTTAAGTTCATGCGCTCCGCTTTGGCGGCCCAGGGTTTCACCGATTTGGATCCTGGGTACAGACATGGCACTGCTCATCAGGTCACATTGAGGCTGCATCCCACATGCCACAACTAGAAGGACCCACAACGAAAATATACAATTATGTACTGGGGGATTTGGGGAGAAAAAGCAAAAAAAAAAAAGGGACTCCCTATTATTGCCCCAATGGTAAATACCATCATGAATTCTGACTAGATTACCATGTTGCAAGGAGATTTTATATAGATCCTTCTTTCTTTTTCCTTTCTCTCCCAAAGGTGCCCTGAGACCAGCTCCTCACCAGCTCTTTCTCATCTACCATCTCTAAAACTTACTCCTTCTGTCTACAAAGTCCATCTGCCAATTCTTCTACCTAGAAAACCCCAACTTCAGTCCTAGTTGTTCTATGATGGCTCCAATTTATTATAGCTCCTGGCAATTTTTTTGAACTCTGAATTACTATTGCATTTATCTTCATCCTGTCATTTAGCATTTATACTCGAAACATTATAAAATTGGTTAATTTAATCATCAGAAATTCCTGTAACTATGCTATTTTCATCCTCATCATACAAAATCATTAAGACATTGGAAGTCCAAGCAACTTGCTTAAGGTCACAAATGTAGAGGAGCTGGTATTCGAGCCTGGGTCTAAGTTACACTTACCGTTAAATTTCCTTTAGGGCAAAAATACAAAATGGGTGAAATTTGTCTCTGAAGCCCACTCCTGTACCTTGCCATCAGTCCTACTAATAACTTTAAACGTGTTAACTGATAAGTACTTGAAATATGGCTTCAGCCAGGGATGTTAACATTTAAAACTTGAGTATTAAAAAAGACCATCCTTTAGTTTTCCACAGTTGGACAACAGAATTGAAACACGCAGTATAATATTCAGACTATGTCTTCCTTCTTCACTCTTCTCCTACCCCCTCCCCTCTCTCCTCACATGAAATGGTGCACAAAAGGAGTCTTACTCTAATACTTTGGTTTTTCAAAGCCTCGTTTAAAATGTTTTTCCTATAGTTAAATTATAAAACACTAACACCATGCTGAATGATTGGAATTCTTCATTCATTCCTAATTTTTTTTATGCACTGCTCAATTCTGTAGAGGCTGGAGACTAAAGACTACTTTTCTCAGACTCCCTTGCAGCTAGGATTCTAAATATGAATTATCTACCTTCAACTAGATTCACTCATAGGAGATTTAGAATGCAGACTTGAAGCAGAGGCCAAATTCCTGGTGCTATTTCTGTTGGCCCACAGAAGTTGTGAGGACAAGAGAGTGTTTGGAGAAAGCTGTGGCAATCAGAATCAGGGTTTCAGAATGAAGTAACCAACTTTTTGGGTCTCCAGAGGCAGTTGTCCAGAGGCTGCCTCCGAATCCTTGGATCATATCTATGACAGCATGTTTTAAACCCAAGAGTTGCAGTGATGGCCTCTGATTCCTGCTCCTCCAGGGCTTCCAATGATTTCATAACACCTAAGTCCCTGATTTACGTCTTTTCTTTCTTAACATATCTAGAATGATTTGTGTTTCCTGCTAGGAATCCTGACTTATACAAACACAAAGTTTTTTTCCCTGTTGTCCCTGAAGTTTAGAGGGTATATCTTACACCAGTGAATTATTTACACTGAATAACTGCAACCACCTAGTTATGGATTGTTAGTATTGTCAAAGATAGTATTAGAGTCCTTCTTTAAATTATGAGCTAAAAATGTGCTGTTGCTATGTAGTTTTCAGTGCTAAAGCTTGTTCTAAGAAGAGATTCCTTTGATGTTTTTATCTTCATTCCTTCTTTTGACATCATTTTTTGCCAACATTAAACTGAGTTGAGTGAGGAATCAGGCTTGCGCGTCAAAGAACAGAAGTCAGATGATTGTCTTGGAGTCTACAGTTAAGCTTCTAACCACTGGTGTGCCCTTAGACCAGTCAGTTTCTCATTCTGAGGCTGTTTTCATATCTGAAAAATGAGGACACTGATAATCTCTGAGCATGAGGCCCAGAATCCTACATAAATCCTAATAATGTGGTCACTGGTTAAGCTGGCATGTGAATCCCGAACACCTCTGAGAATTTGCACTGATTGATTTTCAGTCAGTTTCATGTGGCTACAGATACTTGGATAAGATATTGTTTCCATCTGACCTTCTAAGACACTGGAGCTGACTTCCACTCCTCCATGATTTGAATATAAGACAGATCAAAGTTTGCTTCACAGCCTCTACTAATGAAACCCATAAAAGCCACATTTGAATAGAGTTTGCTTGTAATTAGAATACCAATTGTGGTCCCAAATGTCAGCATTATTCTGAAGCTCCACTATGTTTACAAAGAGGAAGTCACCTGGTAATTAAATTTCATTATTGGCAAAACCATTGCTTTTGCCAAGATTGTCTGGATAGATGTATTTTAACTTGCCTTAGAACAAGAATGATCAGTTTGGAGTCAGGTATTAAAGAAACTTGCCTTACAACTGAAATTGTCAGTCTGGAGTCGGCTCTTGAATAGGCTGAATAATACATTGGTTAAGAACATGAACTCTGAAATCAGGCTGCTTGAGTTGGAACCTTAGTACCACAATTTATTAACTGTGTGACCTTGGGCCAGTTACTTAACCTCTCTGTGATTCAGTTTGTTCACCTATAAAATAAGGATAAAGTTGGTACCCATCTCATAGGGTAATTTTGAGGATTTATTAAATGAATGTTGTGAAAAATTTAGAAAATGCTTAGCACACGGTAAATGTGAAGTGTTTTATTAAGACTTCACTGTCATAACACTGTTTTGTTAAAAGACATTCGCCTTCTATTTTTCTGTGCCACAGACTTTCCAGCGGCTAAATTTGAGCCCTCTACAGTCCACTTTTATTCAAACTTTTCATGAGCTTGTGAAAGTGTTTTCAGCTAGTAATCCTTCTCTGGTTAATGAATTCTATGCATTTGTTCCCCATGTGTAAATATTTATTTCCTCTTGGCCAATTGCTAGGTCAGTTGTGTTAATTCTTTGTAAAATATCTGCTAAGTTGAAGGTGATACTTTTTCTAGTATTTTTTAATTCAATACTCAATGGAACATTTAAATAATTTCATAAATGTATACTTTACTTACAAAAGAATCCTATGTGTCAATCTCCTTTTCATTTCAGATTCCAGCTCAGTTGAACAAATTAATCCTCCAGTAATCTGCAGGCTTCCTCTCCCTGAACTTGGAATAGTGCAGTTCAAATTGAGAAGACATTAGGCAGTTCCTCTAAATACCTGGTGGGAGGGCAAAGAGAAGGCTCACAATGGTCCTCAGAAATCCAGAGATGTTCAAGTGACTGGAAAGCAACCGACCCTAGGCATTCTCAATACCTTGGTGACACTTTCGGAATCTAATCCCTTTGATCTCCAATTAAGAGGTTGGAGGTTTATCTACCTATCTACTTGGGTCTCTCAGGTTTCTAGCCCATGGGAAGGACAAAGCCCACTATCCTGGCTTATTGATCAGGGCCTGATTTTCTGCCTTTACAAAACTAGGTTTATTTCTCAGAACTGAGTCCTTGGCTCCACATCTTCCTATCTTATCTCAGATAAATCTCCCTACATGCAGCCCCACTTCCCAAGATATGCTACTAATGTATCTAAATTCATGCCATGGGCCCATGCTCCCAGATTATACCACCTGTTCAATTTTAGCATGTGTCTGAGATTATACTATATTCTGAGTCCAGTGAGTTATGTTGAATGTTGTGTCTTATATTTTGCTTTAGACTTACATTTCGGTTAAGACTTGTTTATATTCTGGTTCAGATCATAATTATGCATTACTTTGGAGCTACATTTTTGTCAAGGATTTCCCTGCATGCCAAATAACTTATTCCCTCCAGTTTGATACTTCATCCATGCCAGCATGCTACGTGCCTCCTGAAGTATCCTGGAGCCCACCTGTAAAAGTTTCACAGACACCATATTCTTAGTGCCTCCATGGAGCCCTTACTTTGTAGACATGTGTCTGACTTGGACAAAACTTAACATTCAGGGGATCTGATTCCATAAAGCTTAGCTCAGTGGCCTCTGAAGAATTGGATCAACTGAATGTTAGTACAATTCCTGTTTGTTTACACCTATATAAGCCAAACTTTTCTATTGGAATGACTGGAATGCAAACAGAAATAAATTCCTCACAGAATTTTATATATAGCATCTTGTCCTGTTTTCAAAGGATCACATTAAAGCTTAGTCATTACAGTAATCTGGACATTTGAATCATTTTGTCTATTAAACTGAATTATTATTAATATTTGATATTGTCTAAGCACTTTATAATGATTTCTTGGAATAGTTATTCTCGCAATGATCCTATGATATAGAGTATTACTGTCATATCATCTTCCCTCTGTTTTCTTTTGGGAGAAGTAAAAAGCAGGCAGTTTATAACTTGTCAAATGTTACCAAGTGAGTCAGTGGCAAAATGGGATTTTAAATCCCAGTGTCTATATCTCTGATCGCTATTATTTCTATTCCACCCAGATAACTGTACTATTTCCCTATTCATTGTTTAGTCTGTCATTTCTTAGTTCAACAAAATCCAATTAAATTGTTCAGTGTTTTATCTCCCTTCTCCATACTAATTATTTCTTTTTTGTTTACATAACTTTATCATGAGCATTAGGTGAAAACTTGCCTAATAGCTGAAGAATGTATTAAATTATTTCTTTATACCTTTCTAACTCTTTCACCCTTCGATTTTACCTAGTAAAACTAGATTTGTGAATATGTAGTATGTGATGGCCATGAGCCAAATGATCAAGTCTTATTCTCCACAATTATATCTATATGTATTTAACTTTGCAAATATTAAGTCAGTTTTATGATAGTGTGGTTTGTCTATAAAGTTGTTGAAGCCAGAGATCATGACTTCTAATCAGGAAGGGAGTATGATACGAGTGGTAAAAGACCTTTGGAATAAATTTCTGTCTCTGTTCCACACCAGCTCTGTGACTTTGGGCAGTAGTTTACCTTATTCATCCTGTATTCCTCTTCTATAAAATAGAGGTTATATTTACCTCATAGACTACTATGATGATAAACTAAAGGAACATATGTTGAAAGTACTCCCCTACCAAATAGGCAGTTAACAAACATCAATCTCCATCAGTCTCATCTTCAAATTGCTTGTATAGACTCAGACTATCAGTATGGGTGGCCAACAAATTTTGTTCATTGGCAAAATATTTGCATAATCAGCAAGAAAAAACTTTTACAAAGTCTTTTTTTAACAAAATAATTTCCCTGCAGCAAATACTTACAGTTATTGAACAAGTATGTCTGTTTTTATTTTTAGGGCTCAAATAATCATTTCAGTGAATTGGTCACTTGCAGAGGTTGAATGTCCCCTTTTTTACAAGAGGCAAATGTGCACAAAAGCTACTAGTTATCAAGAAGAGATATTTCAAAAATGTTTTTAGAGGGAATTGTGAAAAAAAGATGTCATTTTCTAATGTATCAGTTATGACCTAGCTCCTTAAACAGAAACCACACTACCACACTAGGTATTCAGCAGAAGGAATTTAATGTAGGCAAATGGGTATAGAGGTGTTAGGGGGCTAAAAGAGCAAAAAGAAAACAGGTAGCCCAAAGATAATAACTGCAAGAAGTATCTACCACCTCCAAGTCTGAGAATATAAAAGGGAAGAGGTTGGGGTAATCAGAAACCTGGAGCTAGGAGGAGGGCACTGACTGAGCTGGTACTCAGACTTGGGTTAACACTCAGTTGTTTCTTGTAATCTAGGATCCCAGAGGGAGGGACTGTACATAGCTGGAACTCAGATCTCTGAGGGAGTGGGAACACCTGGCTACTTTTGGCAGCTTTGAATAGGCACAGTGAGGCTGGTTCTAGGAGCGCCAAAAAGAAGTTAAACTGAAGGGAACTCTGATGCTGGGACGTGAAACAAAAACAGTCTTTACTACTGCTTTCCAATCCCTCTCTAGTCTCTTCTATTAGTTGAATCTAACAGGAAGTTAACTGGCAAAGGAGTCTGGAAACTATAGTTTTCAGAGTTATGGTCATACTATTGCAGAATACAAAAGGATATATTTGTAGCTGAAAGACAAAAGAGATAAATGACTGGTAGACATAACTAAAAAAAATAACAGTAACCACAAAAATTCCTTTGGGTTTCATATAACATTTCTGAAGTCCATCCAAACCCATCACTATATCATGATTAAGTTGCATTCCTTATATGAATTGAGGCTTTTAATAGTGACAGCAAGTGGTTTGTTATGTAATTCTTAAACTGAACCACATCTATTTCTAGTGGTCACTTTCTCTTTCCCATCCTGAAGTATGCTGCAGTATTACTTTGCACCTGAATGAGCAGATTGGTTTTTCTTTGTGAGGTATGTGTTTCATAAAGCCCAGTAAAAAGTAGAACAGCTGCAAATGGGTGTCTTGAAACTCCCAGAGAGATTGTTGAACAAGCAAGCCTCTGTGTGAGCAGAAAAGTTCTCAGATTACTGGGAGTCTCATTTATTTACTGAATCAGAATGATGTTGAGGCATTTAAACACTTCCTGTGAGAACTGCGTAATAGGATCTTATGCTGTTTACCTGATGTCTATTCCATGGAATAATCTAGTGTTCTGTTGGACAGCTAGACTGCATGGGGTGTAAAATTATTTCCAGTACACGAACCTGACCAGTAATACCTGCAATGATTTGCTTATTCCAGGGATTGTATATTTGGATTTCAATAAAAATTAAACCTGAAAGGTTTTAGTATACTTGAAAAGCTTCTACTTTTCTATGCTGGCAAACACAGATTGAAACTAAATAAAGAAACTTTAGAAAAAGGAACCTGACCTGAGGTAACTTAAAGTGGTTGGCCATTATCAATTAGTTGATAGTTTAGTAACCATGCATATATTTGGGGAAATTCCTGGAGAGTTAATCTTCATGTTATTTCTGTATGAGAAAGCCAAGATTCTTTATCACTTTGTCTTGATGAAAAAGAGGATAATATAAGAGCTGGATAATTGTACACTTAAGTAGATTTGCTGGTGTTTGGAATGGCTATCTTCAAAGCACATTAGATAATGGGCTATGTCAATATTTGTGTGATGGGAGCAGATTTAGGCATCCCACAGTATTCCTACCTTCTCTTCTAGTCTGTTAAATATAAAAATACTCAAAGGGGGTCATAAAAGATACGATGATCAATTATCAGATGTTAAAAATGTGGAATGAATAGCTAACATTGGATGTAAAACCAGTGTCTAAAATAATCTTGATAGTTTTAAATAATGAGAGCTAATCAAGATGAATTTTAGTGGGATAAAAACAAAGGAAAAATATAAAATGTGGATGATATGATTTAACAATGGAACGTCTGCAAAAGAAGTGGCTACAAGAAGAAAATTATTTAATGATGGAACGTGTCTGCCAATAAAGTCTATTCTGCTTAGGCGACATTGTGCTGATGTCCAAATCAAGGGAGAAAAGAGTCCTACAACTATTCACATGTGAGGTAGCAGGTGAGAGGTAGTTCTCTCTTTCTGGTGACCATTCATACTCCAGTCAATCCATGTATAACCGATTTTTACTGTACCTCCCAAAGGTACCATTCTGAGATATCTTGATGTCCATAGCTAAGTATCTAACCATTGGTCAGAACTAATGACTCAGGAACGCATTTGTTGATCTCATTTTACTTTCCTTCCATCAAACTCCTTGTTCATGGGTTTTAGGGGAAACTACAGAATGTTTCAGAAGCCTGCCAGGCAATGAGTTCCACTCTCTTTTATGACATCCCTAAGAGTTTTGTAAAATGTCTCATGTTCCATATTTATGAGAGTGTAAGCACTGGAGTCACATCTGGATTTCTTTCCCCCATCAACAATAACAACAGCAGAATGACTATCATTTTCTGAGTATTGAGTATGTGCCAAGTACACACAATAACTCATTATAAAGATGAGTAAACTAAGGCTTAGAGACATGAGCAATATGCCTAAGCTTACCTAGCTAGTCAATAGTGAAGCCAGAGCTTAAATTCAGGCCTTCTCACTCCATAGGTGCAGCTCTGCTTATAGTTTGGAAAGAGCTATGCACTGGGTATAGGGGGGTTAGGTCCTAGGACAGGTCTGCCTTACCTAATATTGTGATTAAACACTTAGCTTTTCTGGGCCTCCACTTTCTCATCTGTAAATTGGATTGGCTAGATGGAATGGTCAAGAAGGTCTCTTGCGGATCCAATCCTCTAAATCTGCAGTTCTTTGAGAATTTGGATCTCTCTCCTCTAACTTAGTGAAGTGAAGAATCAACTAGAACCTGTTTCTGAAAATAATTATTTCTAGGAGAAAATTTCAGTGTTAATCTCCGCAGTTTTAAAGGCAAGAAGTAATAGGAACAGATGGAATCAATTCCCTGATATGATTTTGAGGAAAGATACCAAACATTAAATGTGTAAATTAGAGTTATTTCTCTTTTGGGTGGATCTCAAAATTATTCTAAGAGATTTGGTCTTTTAATCGTACGGATATGTCAGAGGATGTCAAACGGGATTGTGTATACTTTCTCAGAATTTTGGTTAAAGCTCAAAAATTGAGAAAAAATACCTTATATGTGCCCATGCATTCTATGGAGAGCTGTTCTCTAAAAAAATGTCCGAAAACTAATATTTGGTGTGAAAAGTCAGTGAATGGAAGGGGGCATGAGAGGAGCTTTTGTGGGGCTGCTAGTGTTTGGGGGTACTGGTTATAAGAGTATGTTAATTGCAAAAATTCAATGAACTGTACATTCATGAGTTGAGTTTCTCTGTGTTTATGTTGTATGTCAACAAAATTTTTACCAAAAACTGTATCAGAAAGGTTCAGCTGCTAACAACTTCAATCACCTTCGGGATACATAAGAGAAAATTAACTACTTGAAAATGTTACTAAATAAAATCATTAAGGTAGAGAGTTATCAATCAAATTCATCCTCTATATCCTGTATATATTTTTATTGTACCAATCAGGAGACTAAAAATTACACCAAAATAACTTCAGTCTAGAGTTTTTGTAAGGGAAACCCAATTGAAAAGTGAAATGGCAAAACTAATTTGCACTAGTGTATTCTAGACCCTGAACATCCCCTCCCTAAAGAATCTGCATTCTAAAACAAGACCATTAGGACAAGCAATGCATAAAAACAGAAATAAATCCTTAAATGATGGAATATGAGGCACCAGGAAGGGAATACATCGTAATATATTTCTAATTCTGTGTCGATTACATCGTGTTCACCACTCAAAAACTAATTATAGTCCATCCCCTCACATATGAGCCTAATCACCCCTTTTGCCCTCCCCCTCTGGTAACCACCAATCCAATCTCTGTTGCGGTGTGTTTGTTTGTCATTGTTTTTATCTTCTACTTACGAGTGAGATCAAATGGTATTTGACTTTCTCCCTCTGACTTATTTCACTCAGCATAATACCCTCAAGTTCCATCCATGTTGTCACAAATGGCCAGATTTCATGATTTCTTATGGCTGAATAGTATTCCATCATGTATAAATACCACATCTTCTTTATCCATTCGTCCCTTGTTGGGCACCTAGGTTGCTTGCAAGTCTTGGCTATTGTGTATAATGCTGTAATGAACGTAGGGGTGCAAGTATCTTTATGCCTTTGCGTTTTCGAGTTCTTTGGATAAATATTCAGCAATGGGATAGCTGGATCATATGGTAGACCTATTCTTAATTTTCTGAGGATACTCCATACTGCTTTCCATAGTGGCTGCACCAGTTTGCACTCCCACCAGCAGTGAACAAGGGTTCCCTTCTCTTCACATCCTCTCCAACATTTGTTGTTTCCTTTCTTGTTGATTATAGCCATTCTGGCCGGAGTGAGGTGTAGTTTTGATTTGCATTTCCCTGATAGCTAATGATGTTGAACATCTTTTCATATGCCTGTTGGCCATCCATATATCTTCTTTGGAGAAATCTCTGTTCAGATCCTTTGCCCATTTTTTAATTGGATTGTTGGTTTTTTTTGTGTATAAGGTTTTTTCAAAGGATTCTATTCTCAAGAAAGCTCATAGAGGTTAAATCTCTATATTAAATTATTTTCTCTAATCTTCTCCAACTTCAACTCCCTCCAAATTCATACCCTCATTCCTATCACCCTAGCAAATCCACATTATAGCTGTGCTTGTATCCCTGCTGCCTATTAAGAGAAAAGAAAGAGTGAAACTGTAAATATGACCTTCCTCCACAAAATAGAGGACATACAGATGTCCTCTTCTTCTTCTTCTTCTTTCTTTTTTGCTGAGGAAGATTTGCCCTGAGCTAACATCCATGCCAATATTCCTCTGTTTTTTAGTATTTGGGCCGCCAACACAGCATGGCTGCTAACAGAGCCATGTAGGTCTGAGCCTGGGAACCAAACCGAGGCCACCAAAGTATAGAACACTCAACTTAACCACTAGCTCACTGGGGCTGGCAGTAGATGTCCTCTTAAAAGCATAGTATCAACAGATAAGGTGAACACCCACATTTTGAGGAAATTTGAAGGAGATAAAGAATTCCAGCTAAGTTTTAAAATCTTAATCACAAAAGGAGATAACAAAGTGTTTCAAGATAAAAAGGGATGCAGCCCATTGTTATGATTGCAAGACAGTTTCTGCTTTATACTACTACACTCTAGGAACCAAAAGATTAGACCAAAGTGGATTTGAAACAGCTACTGATAGGAGTTGAATGACCAGTAAAGTAATTTCCTCTATAAACCTCTTCAAAGATAAGAATACTAATGTAGAAACGTAGGAGCAAATAGTAAGAACCATATTGTAGCAACTATTCTCAAGACACAAAGATTTAGAACACTGGTTCTCAAAGTATGGCCCTGGACCCAGCAGCATCAGCATCACCTGGGAATTTCTTAGATATGCAAATTCTGATACTCTTCATCAGACCTAATGAATCAAAAACTCCAGGGATGGAGCTCAGCAATCTATGTTTAATCTGTGTTAGTCACCCTTCCTTGTAATTCTGATAGATGCTTAAATTTGAGAAGCACTAGTTTAGAGACAACTTAGAAATGAATTTACACATATGAACAAACATTGGATAATTGTCTAGATTCAAGAATCCACAGGAATAAAAGAGGCATACAACAAAACCTATGCACTTCAGGGTCATGAAACTTGGTTAAGAAACAACATAATTTACAGATATTTTTAAAATCTAACATGACAATAAAGAAGAGGGCATGGAGTAATCAGGTTTAGCTTAACTGCCAGTTTAATGGAATTGAATATTTCTTATGCAATTCTAGAGGAAGGAAAGATCACTTACTCCTGGTGAGATTAAAGAAGATTGCTAGGAGAAAGTGATGGTTAGGATTTTTAGGGTTTTGAATGGAAGTCTGAAAGTTAGAGAGAAAGTGAGTATACGGGCATTCAAGACTTGGAGAAACTGCAAATAGCATTTCAATGACTGAAGAGATTGATTAACTGGAATAGAGGGTTCATGTTCATTGAAGACATATGGAATGGGCTTTGGTCTTGTCCTTAGAGTTTTTCTTTCGAATTTACTGGTATCTTTCTAGTATTGTGATGCCTTGAATAATTTTATTTAAATATTTCCTCCAATATTTCTACTTGTTTTAAGTGAGAGGGTGGTCTGAGTAACCTGAGCTATCATTACTGGAAATGAATATTGAATAACTTAATAATGCACACACCGTTTTTAGATGCCAGCCATATCTAAGTAACTGTACTAGATTCTGTAGATGCAAAGTTGAACTAAATGCAGTTTATAGTCTGCTAGAAAAGACAGTAGAATGTGATGTGTTATACTTTGGGTATGTAGGGTTTACTGATTCCATACTGTTTGAGATATAACAATTGTGTGTGCCCCATGCTGGATTTCCACTGCAAAACAAAAGATGTGAGGCAACTATTTAGATTACAAAGTCATGAGAATATATCTGGAAAAGAATTGATATGATCTTTAAAATCGTATCATCCGTACCATATGATCCAGCAATTGCACTCCATGATATTTGCCCAAAAAAGTTGAAAACCTATGTCCACACAAAAACTTACATACAGACATTTATAGCAGCTTTATTCATATTTGCCAAAACTTGCAAGCAACTAAGATGTTCTTTAACAGGTGAGTGGGTAAATAAACTGTGGAACATCCAGACAATGGAATATTATTCAGCACTAATAAGAAATGAGCTGTCAAGCCATGAAAAGACATGGAGGAAACTTAAATGCATATTACTAAGTGAAAGAAGCCAATCTGAAAAATCTACATGCTGCATGGTTCCAACTATATGACATTCTGGAACAGGCAAAACTATGGAGACAGTAAAAAGATCAATGGCCTGTCAGGAGTTTGGGGTGGGGGAGCATGAATAGGCAGAACATAGAGGGCTGTGACACTATCCTGTAGGGTACCATAATGATGAATTACACATGTGTCCAAACCCATAGAATGTCCAACACCAGGAGTGAACTGTAATGTAAACTATGGACTGTGGGCGATAATGGTGTGTCAATGTAGATTCCATTGATTGTAACAAATGTGCCACTCTGGTGGGGGATGATGATAATGGGGAAGGCTGTGCATGTGTGGAGGCAGGGGGCATTTGGGAACTTCCTTTACCTTCCTCTGTTTTGCTGTAACCTAAAACTTCTCTAAAAATAAGGTATTTAAATATGAAAAATAAAATCTTGTTCCTGTAACATCTGACATGTTCTGGCTACCTCTTTGGTCTCCTCTCATACTGCTCACCTCTGATGTTCTGCCATCCAGCTCCTAGGCTTCTTTCATCCCTCCAGAAGGTGTTGGTTCCTTTTGCAGGAGAGCCTTCACACTTGCTGCCCCTTCAGATTGGAGTACTCTCCCCATCTCTCCCCGCTTCCTGCTCATTCATCACCTTTCATCTCTAGAATCACTTCTTCAGGGAAACTTCCTTGATGCCCTAATCAGTTAAGGTTCCTTTGTTGGACCCTCTGGTAGAATCTTGCCTCTCCTTTAGCATACCAATCTGGGTTTATAATTATATACAACCTGTAGTTACTTGATTAATGTCAGCTTCCTGCATTAGACTGTAAATTTCTTGAAAGCAAGGATGGTTTATTAACACTTTACATAGTGCCTGGTACATAGGAAGATATCAATGAATGAAATGTTAAGCGAAAAAAAACATATCATTTCTTCACTTAGCATTTTCAATGAGGTTTGGCTGATGAATGTATTACGGTAGGCCAGTGGTCCTCACCCCTGGCTGCACATTAGAATTACCTGGATAACTTTAATAACTACTGACATCTGGATCCCATCCTTAGAGATTCTGATTTGAATGGGGTAGGGCAATTCTAAGGTGCAACCAAGGTTGAGAGCCACTGATCAGGTTCCAGTCTGAAACAGCAAATCATAAGCCTGAGATGTCTGAGGATTTAGGAAACAAGAGTGCAAGAGTCTTTGAATGTCTTTCAAGAAAAGAAAAATAGTTTACTTTCGTCATGAAAATACTGATTACTGTTTGCTACATTTCATTGTGGAGTCACAGCCAAAAGTAAAAACATTTTATTGAATAAATTTGATAATTAAGAACTGAACATGAGTACATTTTTATGTTTTTCCTAATTAGATAAGTCTTGGATTAATCAAAGTGTAACTTGACCCAGAAAGAATTTTTTAAAAAACGTAATTCATTTTGTAGTACAAAGTATCATCATAGGATATGCAGTTTATGAGAGCACTGACAGCTCTCCAAAAGTGTAATTACCTGAATTTCTAAACAAGGAAATAGAAAATTCTTCTTATATTCAATGAAAATTTTTCTGCAGAAATGATTTTCATGTTTTTATTTGATTTTTATTGTTTGTTTCATAGGTCTTCACTGTAAAACACAAATATTTAATCACTAAATTATTGCTTATAATTCTAATTCAGCTTAACTCAATGAATAAAAATATTTAGTTTTCTCTTTTTAAAAAGATAATGTCTTAAAACACTATGGAAGTGGTTCAGTGCTAAGTGAGACCAAAATAGGTCCACATGTGATTGGAAACTTGATGTTTGACAGAGAAATATTGTAAGTCAGTGGGACAAGGATGGCCTGTTCTTTAGATGGTAAGGGGACTCAGTTATCCATATGAGAAAAAAAGTATAAAAGTAGACACTTACTTCATTCATACACAGAAATCAATTCCAGATTGATCAAGATTTTAAATGTGAAAGAAAATACTTTAAATCTTTTTAAGTAATAAAGAAGTCTCTATGACCTTTGGGTCGGGAAAAGACTTCTTAAACAAGACTTAAAAAGCAGAAACCATAAAGGAAAATATTGATAATTAAGTCTATATAAAATTTAAGAACTTCTCTTCATCAAAAGATATAGTAAAGAGAGTGAAAAGAGAAGCCATAGTGGTAAATGATATTTGCGCACCAATTACTAAAAAAACCTGGAGGATTCGGAGTGTATAAACAGTATCAGAACTCAATTAAAAGAAAGAGCCCCCTCAAAAAAAAAGAAAGATAAACAAATGACATAATCTATATTTTCATGGAAGAGGAAATACAAACAGCCATTAAACATATGGAAATGTTAAGATAAATTACACACTAATTTGAATGACTGAGATTAAAAACTGACTGTACTAAGCAAAGATGTGCTATAAAAGGAAATTGTTTTGGTTTGATTACTTTGGAAAATATTTTGGCGTTTCCTAATAAATTTGAACTTGTGCATATCCAATGACCCAGTGACTCTACTCTTAGATATATTCCCTACAAACTCTTGTACGTATACAAGAGACAAGCAAAAGAATGCTCTTAGGATTATTTTTTGTAATGACAAAAGTACTGTAAACAATGCAAATATCTACCCAAAAGAGAATAAATAATTTGTGGTATACTCATACAATGGATGTTATTCAGCAGTGAAAAACAAAATGGAGTAAAGGTGCAGGCACCTGTGTCATATCAGAATGAAAAAGTTCACAGTAGAATAAACTGGTATGATTCCATTAATTTAAATTTTAAAACAAGAAAAAACAAACAAAATATTGCTTAAATTATTTTTAGTTTGGTGTTTTTATGTTTAGTTTATAACTATGTTGTATTTTAAAACTAAATACAAGCCAGGACATGTTTAACATAAAATTCAGAATATTGAATATCTGTGTTGGAGATGAGGGTTGGGGTTGGCGAGGAACTACAAAAGAATTCAAAGTAATGTCTTTTTCTTAATCAGGGTGGTGTGGGTATATGGGTGTTCATTTTGTTGATTTGTTTCTGTTTATTCTTATCTCCTAAACTGTGCATTTATTATTATATTACTTGGTATACATGATGTATTTCCAAATATAAATATGCTATTAAAAAACTAAGGTAAAAACCAGAATTTATGGAAGTGAGACCAGACTAGAGGCAGAAAGACAGATTGAACTATAGGCTGCTGCAAGGGGAGAAATGACAACAGCCTGAGTCTCACAATGGGGAACTGAGGAGGTCAGGGGGAAGAGAAAAAAATAATTTTAGGAAATTGCCTGGGAATTTATAGTAAAAAAAAAGTTTATTTTAAAGAAACTTAATGTATAAGTAGTACTGGTCATGATCTTTCATTCTTTTTCTCTCTTTTTTAAATGAATGTTTTTAAAAACAGCTCTATTGATGTGTAATTGATATACAAAAAAACTGGACATACTTAATATATGCAATTTAATGAGTTTAGAGATATCCATACACCCGTGAAAAGCATCACCACAATCAAGGTAATAAACATATCCATCACCTCCTAAAGATTCCTCCAGATTTGCCCATCCCTTGTTTTGTGGTAAGAACATTAACATAAGATCCACCCACCTAACAAATTTTTAAGTATACAATACTGAATTGGAAACTGCAGGCACTATGTTGTGCAGCATATCTCTATAACTTACTCGTCTTATATGACTGAAACTTTGTACTTGTTAAACAATAACTACCTGTTTCTCCCTCACCTCAGCCCCCAGCAACCACCATTCTACTTTCTCTTTCTGTGAGTTTGACTAGTTTAGATACGTAATGTAAGTGGAATCATGCCCTATTTGTCCCTCTGTGACTGGCTTACATCACTTAGAATAATGTACTCCAGGTTCATCCATGTTGTCAAATACGGCAGAATTTCTTCCTTTTTTAAGGTTGAATAATGGTCCATTGTATGTATATACCACATTTGCTTTATTTTTTAATTTAATTATTTTACTGAGGTCATATTGTCTTATTGTGTAAATTTTAGGTGTGCATTATTATATCTCAGTGTCTGTATAGACTGCATCGTGTTCACCATCAATAGTCTAGTTTTTATCTGTCACCATACATACGTGCCCCTCTACCCCTTTCATGCTGCCCCGACCCCTTCTCCTCCATATACCACATTTTCTTTATCCATTTATCCCTAGATAGACATTTAAGTTGTTACCATATCTTGGCTATTGTGAATAATGTAGCAATGAACATGGGAGTGTACATATCTCTTCCAGATCCTGATTTTAATTCTTTTGGATATATACCCAGAACTGGAATTGCTGGATCAAATGGCAGTTCTATTTTTAATTTTTTAGCGAAACCCCATACTGTTTTTCATAGTGACTACACCATCTACATCAAACTAAAAAGCTTTTGCACGGAAACAATCAACAGAATGAAAAGGCAACCTATCGAATGGGAGACAATATTTGAAAAATAAAAATCTAATAAAGGATATAGGACATAAGGGAGTACTATAACTCAATAGCAAATAAATAATCTGATTATAAAATAGGCAAAGTCTTGAATAGACATTTCTCCAAAGAAGACATACAGATGGCCAACAGGTTTTTGAAAAGGTGCTCAGTATCACTAATCGTTAGGCAAATGCAAGTTGAAATCACAATGAGATATCACTTCACACCTATTAGAATGGCTATTATCAAAAAGGAAAAAAGATAGCGAGTATTGGCAAGGATGTGGAGAAACTGGAACTCTTGTACATTGTTGGTGGGAATTTAATAAACTTTTAGATTGAAGCATAACAGTGAAACACAAGTGTGCAACTCAATGAGTTTTACAAAGTAAATGCATTCATGTAACCACACCACCCAGAAAAAGAAACAGACCATGAACTGTACTCTAGAAGCCTCCTTTGTTACCCCTTCTGATCACCAAGCAACACTTCCTGACCAAAGATAACCACTATCCTGACTTCTAACATCAGGGGATAGTTTGCCTTTTTTGATTTTATGTAAGTGGAATAATGGAGTATGTATTCTTTTAGGTCTGGCTTTCCCCACAAAATTATGTATTCATGTATTTTGCTATGTATAGCAGTATATCATTAATTTTCATTTCTGTATAATATTCCATTGTTTAATCCAATCACAGTTATTTATACATTCGCAGGACATGTAAATTTGCAGTTTTGGGTTGTTTTGAATGAAGCTGCTATTAACACTCTTCTATGTGGAATTTTTGGCGTATTTTCCAGTAGGAAATATTGTTAGATATGCCTGTCGTCCATAGACACTTGCATAGACACTGATAATCAGTTTCACAAAGTAGTTGAGTCCATTTGCATACATAATTACCAAGAGTTTATGGAAGTCCTACTTGCTCCACATCCTCATAATATTTTATACTGTCAGTCTTTTTATAAATTTGTAATCCCATTGGTTATATAGTGCTATTTTATTGTGGTTTTAATTTGCATTTCTTTGATGACTAGTGAGGTAGAATACCTTTCCATATATTTTTTGGATATTTAGATATCCCTTTTTGTGCCTGTTTAAATATTTCCCCATTTTGCTATTTGGGTGATATGTCTTTTTCTTGTTGATTTGTAGATCTACAAAATTAGCAATACCTTTAGTGGAATTTTTTGTTTTTAAAGATTTTATTTTTTTCCTTTTTCTCCCCAAAACCCCCCGGTACACAGTTGTATATTCTTAGTTGTGGGTCCTTCTAGTTGTGGTATGTGGGACGCCGCCTCAGCGTGGCTCAATGAATGGTGCCATGTCCGCGCCCAGGATTCGAACTGATGAAACACTGGGCCGCCTGCAGCGGAGTGCGCGAACTTAACCACTCTGCCACGGGGCCGGCCCCACCTTTAGTGGAATTTTGAGGAGCAATCATTACAAAATTTAGCAAGAGAGAAAAAGAGTCAGAGGAAGTGGAAAAATGATTATTTAAGGAATTTTTGGGGTCATCTTTGGAAGAGTGGTAATCTGCCAGTATAAAATAGAATTATGTCTGGAATCAATACAGAAAATTATTTTCTAGAGTCACCTGCTTCCCTAGCATTACATAGAATTGTGGTACATTTCCTAAATTTTCACTGGCAAATGAGAGAAACTCATCTCTAGTCAATCTGTCATTTGCTGTTGCTCTGTTATGTAGATATTTACTGTCTGTCACCTTCTAAATAGTAGAGAGAGAAATGGATGAGGATAGGGAAGAGAGAAGGATTCACATTTAGCGCTCCCTTCTGCGCATGGTTGCTGATTTGAGAAATAACAGCAGCTACACCATGGCAGATTTTCAGCCTTATTCGAATTGCCTTTCTAAAGTGCAATTCTTCTGTATAGTGGAAATATTCCTGTGTGAAACTGATTACGATAATGTGAGGGAACATCTTTCCTCCTCTCTATAAATATTAGTTTGTTCATGATATAAAAATGAATGTTAATCTTCATTTATTTCTCTTAGAATAACATCTGCTCTTACAACAGGAAGGACTGTTTAATCAATAGACATAATGTCAGTCTCCCCATTTTATAAAGAAAAATATTTTTTCCCTTTACTTAACTAAATATTTTGCATGGTTCTTGAGGAACTTGCTTGACCATGCTACATCTTACAGAGACTTTACAGAATTCCAAAAATGCATTTCATAGTCAAAAGATTTCTCTTTCACCAAGAACTGAAATTTAACACGATATCCATCTTTCACCTCTCTCTCTCATCAACTTGCTTTTCACTGATTTCCTTTTGAAAAGTCCTCCTGCTCATTCTAATCTGAGATAGGGATAACGTTTATACCTGGGGCATGCAGCATGCTGCCTCCCTCCCTGCAATAAATCAGAAAAAAAGACAAGAAAGTGAAGGGAAGGAAGAAAGAAAATGGAAATTGAAATATGTAGGAAAATGACATCCTTTACTTTAAATAGGGCTTACTGAAAATCTTCTTCTATATATATATGATCTTCCAAGGCTAATATTTTCTTCTGAGGAAGAACATTCTGGGTCAAATAGGGAAAAGGAGATCCTATATTAGTATTAAATCTATTGAAACTCTTTGGCATACAAAGCTGCTTTACCAAAATAGTCTGTGGAATGTGGCGGTCTTCCTGAGAAGAGGAAGCATATCAATTTTCAAGTTATTGTCTCTCAGCTCCAAACCCACCCTTCCATGCTCTGCTTCGTTGTCCAGAGCTGGAACTCTGCAAAATATTTCTGCTTTGCCAGCTGATCCTTGATAGGCTCTGCCTATAGGGGTACTAGAAAGAGACACAGACAGACAGACTGCAAGGCTGGAGTGGGGAGAAGGGATTTATGCCCATTTGTTTTTTTTTTTTCTGTCAGCATCAGTGCAACAACTCTTTTTTACCCAAGCAGCAGTAGTTCCTTCCTACAGGGACAGACAAAACCAGTTTGAAGTGTTTCCAATACTCATGTAGAGCCAGCCTCATCCTACTGCTGTTAGAGACACCAATGCCAGTTGAGCTGTACCAATCCTCTCTGCTCTCTGTGAGGCCGCTTCACTAAGCAACTATGTTTTCACAATTCCAGCCTCTTCTCTTTGTTCCTGCAGCCCTACAGGTGCTGACTATTTCCTGAAGTTTCTACCTCTGTGATATCTTAGAATTTTATTTCTGTCCTTACAGTTACCTAGTTAATAATTTTATACCTAGTTAACAGTTCTTTATATTAAATAATGTTTATAATTCTCTCTGTTCAAATAACTGTTGTGCTTTCTGTCTCCTGACTGGACACACACAGACACATTTGTACAATATATATGTATGATACATAATATGTATATAGTGTATATGTAATATATGCAGACATCTAAGTGATATAAATTATTTATTGCTTTATCATTTTTCTTGTTATATAAGCAATCAAAAATTAGGGAAAAATGCCATGAAACATATCAATATACACACATACACCTTCCTGAGTGAGGCATAGTTAGGTCTATTTGGTCACATTCAAGGCTCTTGTAGGACAGATTTTAAAAATACAATGAGTGATTTTGTATTCACATAAAGGAAATTGATCACAGAGGACTTTATTTATTATGTGATGACGATGATACTGCTGGTGATAATTTTAGTAGATATCTGCTAATGACAGATATATTTTCCTTTAAAATGTCTTTGTAGCTATGCAGTTGCTTTGGAAGTATTTTATTTCTTATAGAATTCTCAAAGAAAGATGACAAATTCCTCAGAAATTCCATTGAGTGGACTGGTCATGTTGACTATTAATCATGATGATTTTTGACATAACCTTAGAGGAGAGGAAAGAATGTTTGAAGGGTGGGAAATGGTTCCATCTATTTAGGCAGATAGATAGGTTTGACTTGTGCTGTCATTTATATGAATATGTGCTATAAAGGGCCCGATTTTGATGCTAGTTGAAAGCAGCTGACAAGAGTAATTACCCATCACCAGTCCTCTTGGACATCACACATACTTTAGTTGTGGTGGGTGTATCTAGTAAAGGGAAAACAGTGTCTCTGCATTGAAAGAGGTTATATTATCCACAGGAAAAGAAAAGCCTATAACTTAAAATTGATGCAAGTTGAAACTTTTTAAGTTAATATTCAACAACTAGATTTTCATAAATTTTGAAACTACTAAGTGCTAGGAAATTATGCTAGGTATGGGTTCTACTCTCAAGGAGAAGTAGAAATGTAAATGCAAAAAAGGACAATTATAACCAGCATAATAAATGTAGCAGTAGTACTATATATACATGCTAACCACTGAAAAAGTGATTAACTTTCTGAGATGGAATTTATTTACAGGGAAGTCACCTGCACTAGGTTTGGAAGCATCTTTAACTTTATCGGGTAGACAAGGGGAGGAAAAAATATCCTAGAAAAACAAAGCATTATGTGCAGAGTCACCAAGATGTGAAGTAGCTTGCATGTTAGAAAAACTACACGTAGTTCCTAGTTGTTAGAGGATAAAGTGTGAGAGACAATGAGTGGAAAATTAAGTACAGCATATAGTCTCTTGCTAGGGGCCCGAAAAATCTGTTCAAGGTTGACTTGAAGAACATTAAGAAGGAAGGCTAACAGTCAACCATAGTCATCATTTTCTTCCCTTTCCAGTCCATTTATTTTCCAATGCAACCGTGTTTATGAGTCAATACTAAGTGTTGTCCTCTAATGAAATGTAGTGACAAACAGTTTGAAGATGTTCATAGAACATGAATAGGTATGATGCTCTTGAGACCATAAAGAAACATCAGTAAAGCATATTTGAGCCTATTCTGCTCAAATTGTTTTCCAACATATTCAAAAAGAAAAAAAAGTTAAACTCATTTAAGAAGCAAATTCGAAAAAAAGAAAAAAATCTGCTCTGGATGTTCTACAGCGAGAGTTTCATCTATGCAGACTCGTCTCCCTTGTAGAGATAGAAGAAGAGGAATAAGTCGCAGTAGCAAATTTTCCATAGTGCCAAGCTCTCCGCTTAGCGAAAAAAACTGTCAGAGGATGAGTTACACCACGTGCCTGGCACTATGACCTCCCTCCTTTCATTTTTAACCCGGCTACCAGGTACCAGAGGAAGGGTAGGATGTGAGAGCTCGTGGAATGAAGACACACAAAGAAAGCCAGTTTGCCTCTGGCAGGAACTTTGCTTCACTAAGGCCAACAGGATATAAAGAGACAAGGCCCCAGCTAGAATAATTACAGGGAACATGTGATTAGAGATGTTTGGCACCAGAAGTGGCAGATTTTCAAGACACCATCTGATGCTTCGAATAGGCCAGTAGGCACCAGTGTGTCTCTTCATGTGTAGAAGAATAAGTATAGCTAAAATGTGCACTTCATTGCTAACCTACTTCACTGAGTTTTTATAAGGATTATATGAGATAATATATTTAAAGTCAGCACAATGCCTGGCACAAAGCAAGTGCTTCTTATGGATAATAGATATCACTGTATTCTTCATCCTACTATTATTTTTTGCTGTTTTTATTTTAAAAGTTAAAGCTCAAAGTAAAAAATAATATCAATGTGTACAGAGGTCTTTCTAATTTGATAAATATTTTTATATTCTAATGATTTATAAAATCTAAGTAATAATGCAGTTAAAGAATCTGTACATTAATCTTGAAGTTGTATTTAATTAAAGTATTTGAACATCACATAAGTGCAAAGTAATGATATAGCAGCAGAGGGGAATATCAAGATTAATGACAATACTAGAGATGACTATTCTGTGAGGGAAGCAGATATTAGTAAACTAAAACAAAACCTGTATAAATAAGTGCCCACTATGGTCATGGGGATAGAAAAGAGGAGAATTTGATAGATGTTGGAGAGGCAGAATTGACAAGATTTAATGCCAAAATGAATATAATTTTTGAGAAAGGAAGCAATCAAGATGAATCTTAGCATGCTACTGTTTAATGAACTGAGAGAGAAAAGGATTGCTTGAGTGCTGCTTCTAGCATACACAAATGAATTCACTGGTAGAGGGCTGCGAACTGGGCATAGATCTCAGAAACAAATGTCGGGGCTGGATATGCAGACTTGGGGGTCATTTGCAAGACATGACAGTCTCTGACACTGTTTTCATGTTTTATTTTAAAGAACATAAAAATTTGAATAATATGTTTATACTTTTTATCACACCTAGAATAACTGTTAATTTAATGGTTAACGAATACAACCAAACCCAAGACAGCCCTCTCCATTTAGTGATGGAATATTTATTTTTATTTCTCTTTCTTTCCAGCTTTATTGAGATATAATTCACGTGCAACATTGTGTAAGTTTAAGGGGTACAATATGATGATTTGTTACACATATATATTGTGAAATCTTTACCATGATAAGATTAGTTAACATCTCTATCACCTCACATAATTACCACTTTGGTTTCGTTATGGTGACATTATTAAAGCTCTACTCTCATAACAACTTCAAGTATACAATACAGCATTGTCAGCTATAGTCACCGTGGGAACTTATTCGTCTTATAATTGAAAGTTTGTGCTATTTGACCAACATTCCTCATTTCCCCCACCTCTCAGCCTCTGGCAACTACCACTCTACTCTCTATTTCTATGAGTTCAATGTTTTAGATTCCTCATATAAGTGAGATCATACAGTATTGTCTTTCTCTGTCTTATTTCACTTAGCATAGTTCCCTCAAGGTCTATCCATGGCAGAATTTCCTTCCTTTTTATGGCTGAATAGTATTTCAGTGTGTGTGTATGTGTGTGTGACATTTTCTGTATCCATTCATCCATTGATGGACATTAGGTTGCTTCCATGTCTTGGCTATTGTGAATAATGCTGCAATGAACACGAGAGGGCAGATATCTCTTTGAGAGTGATTCCATCTTCTTTGGCGATATACCCAGAGGTAGGATTGCTGGATCATATGGTAGTTATATTGTAATTTTTTGAGGAACTTTCATACTATTTTCCTTAGTGGCTATATCAATTTACATTCCCATAAACAGTGCACCAGAGTTCCCGTTTCTCCACATCCTCATTAGCATTTATAGCTTGTCTTTTTGATAACAGACATTTTAGCAAGCATAAGGTGATATCTCATTGTGGTTTTGGTTTACATTTCCCTGATGGTTAGTGATGTTGAGCACCTTTTCATGTACTTGTTGTCCACTTGTATGTCTTCCTTGGAAAAATGTCTATTCAAGTCTTCTGACCATTTTTTATTCATATTGTTTGGTTTTTGCTGTTGAGTTGTATTAATTACTTAAATATTTTGTATATTAACCCCTTATCAGATAGACGGTTTGCAAATATTTTCTCCCATTCCATAGGCTGCCTTTTCATGTTGTTGATTGTTTCTTTTGCTGTGCAGAAGCTTTTTACTTCGATGAAGTTCTGCTTGTTTATTTTTGTTTTTGTTTCTTGTGCTTTTGGCATCATTTCCAAACAGTCATTGCCAAAATCAATGTCAAGAAGCTTTTTTCATGTGTTTTCTTCTAAAAATTTTATGGTTTCAGGTCTTACATTTAAGTCATTAATCTATTTTGGGTTAAATTTTTATGAGTGGTTTGAGATGGGGTCTAATTTCATTCTTATGCATGTGAATATCCAGTTTTCCCAACACCGTTTATTGAAGAGACCATACTTTCCCTATTGAGTATTCTTGGCTCCCCATCAAATATTAGTTGACTCTATATGTATAGGTTTATTTCTGGGCTTTCAATTCTCTTCCATTGATCTATGTGTCTGTTTTTATGCCAGTACCATACTGTTTTGATTACTATAGTTTTGTAATAAAGTTTGGAATCAAGAAATGTGATGCCACTAGCTTTCTTCTTTCTTAAGGGTATTTTGGCTATTCAGGTCTTTTGTGGTTCCACAGAAATTTTAGGATTGCTTTTTCTAGTTCTGTTTAAAATGCCATTGGAATTTTAATAGGGATTGCATTGAATCTATAGATGGCTATGGGTAGTATGAACATTTTAACAGCAACTCTTCTGATACATCACATGGAATATCGTTATATTTATTTGTGTCTTCTTCAAATTTCTTTCCTCACTGTCTTACGGCTCTCAGTGTATAGATATTTAACTTCCTTGGTTAAAGGTGATGAAATATTTGGGTGATAACATAGAAGGAAAAATAGCCATCCTTTCTAGAGCTGACCAGGTAAAATGAAATATAGTATATGGTACTTCTTTTAAAATAATTTAAAATGCCATCAGAGCATGATATGATATTTTCTATAAGGTATTCTTCCCATGCAAATTCATTTATTGAAATGGCAATTTTAAAAACATTTTATCTTGAAGAATATTTGATATTAGGGAACAAAAACTCCTTTAAAGAAACTCAGGTTAAAAGTGAGTATGCTACAAGGGTAGAGGAATTCTTCAGGAATCTGATTCCTGGAATTATAGCATATTGTCACAGATTAAAATCAAATACTGTGATTTGTCTTTGCTTTGGTTTCAATAAAGCCGTATACATGGAAGCCTTCTTTCTTAAGGTATGAATTTCAAATTAAATACATGTTAATACATGTGGTAATGCAATGCTGTTGAAGCTATACCATTGGCAAACGTGAAATATAGCATCACTTGACCAAGAGTGCACAATGTTTCAGAGGCCATCCATAGCAGCCATCTTATTTAGTAAGATTTCCTGTTAATGCTTTGCAAAGATTATAGTCATCTTGGCTTCTCACAAAACTTATGACCTTCCAAAGACAGACTGCATTTAGTCACCGGATTGTATTAACTCATATTAACATTGGTACTTATTTGAGGTCTTCATCACATACAGCTGAAATGTCTAAGATATGCCTGTACATAGATGTTGGCCTAATGGCCAGATGATAGGAAAGCCCACCATTTTCTTTTTTATTTAAATATCTTTAATTCTCATCTCTGATGGCTTCCCCTGTCACCTCGTGAGTAAGTAGGTCTAATACTGGCTGCAGCAAAATCACACTCCCCATTTATCATGCTAATTGCAGTTTAATGAGGAGAGGCCTGAGGCTGGAAGACTTGTCTACCTAGAGTCCTATTGGAGTGGAGTTTATTATGGTAATTAATACAGCCTGTGATAATTAAATTGCTCTACTAGATAGGTACTGTATTTATCATAAAGATTCGCTATAGCAAAACTTTTTTGAGGGTATTCAAAGAGCAATTTTGAAAATCAAATTCTCTGGAGTTTTTTTGTTTTTTGTCTTTTGTTTTTAGGAGAAATTGTAGTTTGGATCCCATTTTCACATATTTCTCCTCAGAGCAAGACTAGCTACATAATTTGGAGATCCCAGTTCAAAATGAAAATGCAGGGCCTATTTTGCACAAAGCACAAAGAAAGTGCCATAAAGGTACCAAAATGCAAAACATTTTTCTTTCTTTCACATATCCTGTCTGATCATATGCATACTCCACTGCCCCATTCAACTTTACTTACAAAACACAAGTTCAAAGATAAAATTATTAAGAATTTTCAAGACAGTGACAGCATGAGGCCTGAGTATGGGGTCCTGTGTGACTCCTGTGGACTGCACTCCCATGAAGCTGGCCCTGCCCCAGAGAGCAGAAGTGTAGAAGGCAAACCATTTCTACATAGTTGAGACTGAGTGAATCTCATGCAAGACTTTGTAATGCAATAGAGTATGAAGGAAGTCCAGTCACATTGTGCCAACAGACAGCTGGAGCTCAGGCTGGGGAGAACCAGGATGGTAACCAGGACAATAAAAATGAACCAGCAATGGGGACTCCTGTCTCAGTCAGGAAGCTGCCTATATTTCCCGCTATGACAGGAAGTAATTCCAGGACATGGTCACATCAAAGTCCTTAGGAGGGACCAAAAGGGCTAAAATAAGAGAATGATGAGTAGTTAAATAATTACAGAAAGCTGATGCATTAACACAAACATGTTTACATACTCCAACTGAATAACAGTAATCTTTTCCAAACTTTCCTTTTTTTCCCTCCATACAAATTGTTTTAACTATTGCAAGGATGAATTTGCACAAAAATATTCCAAGACATATTGAAGAAGGTGGAGTGGTCTTTGTTGTGGATGAATTAGTTTTCTCTTTCTTTACGTACTTTGATGACTGATTTGTTTCTTTGTTCTTTCCTAATCATTGGATGAATTCAATAGGACCTAGTACATTATCCTACGCATAAATGGTGGTCAGTAAATGCTTATGGAAATAATTATATAAAATTTACACTCCACAAAGACTGACTAGTAAGCCTTTTAGGAGTATGCTCCCAAGAACTGAACATTCATTGAAATCAGATAATAGTCCTCTACCCCTTCAACGAAGTAGAGGCTGGATATTGTTCAAATGTGGAACACTAGTAATAAGTAAACAAAAGCTCAATTGAGAGATTATTCTGCTCTAATTTCTTGATGTAGGTTATGATTTAGGTGGGAGAGTAATATCTTCTTGTAACAACAACTTCATTTGTAGTAATAATAACTTGATCACACAGAATCCACTGTGAATGTCCTCCTCACAGTTTACTATAGAACATCACTTTAAGTGAGTTCTTTCTTTAGTTCTGTATAGTGAAATTATAAAGACAAACACTATTTGGAATGATTTTTTGATGGCTTGCTGGAGAAAGACATTTATTTATTCACTCAAAAGATATATATCAAGTGCCTGAACTCTACTAGGCCCTGGGAATATAACAGTGAATGAGATAGGGATGGTCTCTCTCTTCATAGAGTTTATAGACTCGTGGACTTCTAGAATAATGCTCCATACTTTTAATTTCAGTAAGGTCCACAGGCCTGTGCCTTAAGAAGAATCGTGCATTTGAAGATAGAATTGAACTGAAACTGGGCTTAGAGCAACTAGACATACTCAAAACCAATTTCCAACAGTTAATTATTTTAAGTGGTTTCCCCGTTAGTTAAAAGGGAGAGGAGATAACAGGAAGGAAAGAAATATTGATAAATTTCTAAGTTGGACTAGGTTTGGTAAGTATAAAAAATGAAGTGTAGTTAATAAAGCACAAAGCAGAAGATTTCCTCTTAACTCATAGTTATTATACATCATCATTAGAGAGGGGACTTGCTGCTCCCTATATTAGATTAATAGCTTGGACATTCATTTCTTTGACCTCAGCTGAAGTAGAAGCACCAGGCAACAGAAGCAGAAAATGGAGTAAAAAGAAGTACTATCTAGTATTTCATCTGGGCAGGGAAATTAAAAAGAGGAAACACTTAAATTGTAGAGGGGAATGTGAAAGGAAAGGATGGTACTCTTTTCTTTCCCTTGACAGTCCTACCCTTTGAGAACCAGCTGGCAGCTCCTGGGTCACTAAGCTTAGTCATTCCTCTTTTCAATTACAGGAACATTCTATTAACAAGAAGATGGAGTGAGGAGAGCAATTTTTGGAAGATAGAAGAAAATGAGAAGGGGAATATTTTTCACATGGAAAAGAAGGCACATCTGTCAGGAAATAGGGAGTGAAATGCAAGGTAACTTTTCCCTGTCCCTATTATTTTCATTTTAAACATTGTGAAATGAACCAATGTTTTAAGAAGTTTAAAAAATAATGGAGAGCAGGCCTTGGGATATGTAAGTGTTATCCAGAGATTTTATATTCTATGGCAGGACATAGAAATAAATGGGAGGTATTTGAGTGTATATGAGTAAATATCCGAGGTATTCATTTAAAAGAACAAACATGCTTAGTACTGCTGTCAGAGATAAAAATTTGGATTGAATGTACCATAGATTTTTTTCATGTAATTCTCCCAGAATCTCACCCACTATTGATGGCTTTAGTGTATGTACAAGAAATGCAAGTGCATCTCAAATTATTGTAACTTTTGCATAGCCTGAGTTACTGAACACCATGAGGCAGGAATTTGTCAGAAGACCCTTCCAAGTCTGTCTCCATTATTTTGTTAAAATACTTAGTGAAAGTGAATGTTGCTTCTGACTCTATTGTTGTCGTGTATTAAACTAAGAAAGGAAACAAAACTTTTAATTGTTTTCGAACTTCATCAAGTGGTTATTTTAGAAGCTCTTTCCCTGTAGTGAAACAGAAATCACTATCAGATGCAACTAATGATCTTGATGTGTAAGCAGAATTGTTTTTAGTAATTTTCCAGATTTCTTAATAAGGGTAAGCCAGGAGTAAAAATTAATTCAGATAGCTTATCCTGGACCACTGGATTCTCTATTCTTTTGTGGGAAAACTTTGAGGACCAAAAGTTTTAATGTCATGATAACACAACATAAAGCAACTTGGATTTTTACTTCATGCTCTTCCAGCATAGTCTCTTGGGAGGTTTTCTTTTTGGATTCCACCTGTTATATCAGAGATTAATTATTTTTATGCACTGATAATATTTTTAAACATTCAGGTTCTGAGAACGTGCTTTGTAATCCTACTTTGGTCATGAGCCTACATGTGTGAATTTTAGTCAGTCAGTTCACCTCTTTGAAATTCCCATCTCTTTACTTAAACTAGCCAGTAATAAATCTGGCTTACATCATGGCTTTACTTTTTGAAGAAAAACTCATGAAGCAATTTGAAAATGTGATCTCAAATACTCAACAGGATTAAAGTTATTAATGAAGTAAACTATAATATCAATATTTGTTTCTTCATGTAACAGAAGTGTTCCCAAAGAGCTGTGTTTATTTTCTAATTGAGTTACATTGTAATTGGACTAGAAAAATTAGAACTGTGATTCTTTTAATCGGATTACTTTTAATCTAAATTCTTAAGAATCAAAAATTGAAGGTATGTTGGGGGCCGGCCCCGTGGCCAAGTGGTTAAAGTTCCATGCGCTCTGCTTCAGCAGCCCAGGTTTATAAGTTCGGATTCCAGGTGTGGACCTACTCTAGTCATCAGCCATGCTGTGGAGGCATCCCACATACAAAGTAGAGGAAGATTGGCACAGGTGTTAAGGGTAATCTTCCTCAAGCAAAAAAAGAGGAGGATTGGCAATGGATGTTAGCTCAGGGCAAATTTTCCTCACCAAAAGAAAAAAAGGTTAAAAAAAATTGAAGGTATGTTTTACTTGACTCAGATGTGTGTGTGTGCACATGTGTATAGGCTGGGTCAAAATAAGACTATTAGAAACCCTATCCCTGAAAATCTTTATGGCCACCACCGCTATATATAATTCAAAATAATAATAAATGATAGAAAATTCTGATTTTTCTTATGATGATGATAACTAATCTAAGGCTTTCTTTCAAATGTAATTCATCATTTTTTTCAATAAATATCTTCACAAAGCCTTGTTTTGTAGATGCCCTAAGCACATAGCATTGTGTGAATGTGGTTACCCACATCAAGATTGCTCAATTTTAATAAAATTAACCAGATATTGACAAATTTCTGCCTCAACACTATGAGTAAAGCTTCAGAGTGCATCTTCCAGGCTACTTGATTTTCACTGTTTGTTTTTAACTTAATTTATCCTCTTAGCCTCTGTGGGAAGGAGAAAGTTTCAGTGAAATATGTGCTCAGTTTCTTGTTTGGTCCCTCATGAAATTTGTACTCAAAAAGGTTTAGTCTCTTGGAAAATTTTAGCATTAAAAAATCTTTAGCTCCAGTTATTTTTTTAAACCAAAATAAAGTACCTGTGGTGAAAAAGTCCAAATCATATAGTTGAAGAACTATTCAATAATTATCCCTAAAGATAAATTAAAGTGCTTTGTTTTCTCTGTAATTATTTTTTTGGATAATCTCATAGAGCCTGGTATGGGGAGAATATTATGAGTTTCTCCATTAAATTTGTTCTTGCTGCACATTAATGCCTAGTGTTTTATAGGCTTTCAGTTGTCTTTTTTGGGAGGTTAATACAGTTTCCAGCTGACATGGTAGTGAGCAGAAGCTAATGAACTAAAGTCAACAGACACCAACATGACTGCATTTGTTTGATTTATTCTTCTGTGTAGTTGTTTTCTCTCTCCCTTGCGTTTTGGCTTCCAAAGCAACTAAGGGTCAATTTTGAGGACTGCCTGTGGTGGTTCTTCAGCCTAAGATTATTTTTAAAAATGTGGCTGCAGACTGGAACTACTGGGGCAAAGAACAGCAGAGAGGATGAAGTTGACAGCCATAGATCAAAGCCAAAGTCCAGAAAAGAAACTATAATCCAGAACATTTGAGGGATCACAGCAAGTCATGACTGAAAGTGGCAGCACAGGCTAGGGAGGACTCTTGGAACAGGATATAGAAACAAAAACCCTCTAAGGGCAGGAAGGAAGTAGAAAAACCACAGAGTTCACATAGAAATGAATGAGGAGAAGCAGGGAGACAGACGAAGGGACTTTAACAACACAGGGGAATACCAATGTTAGAGATGAGCCTGTAAGAATAATACCAGTATTAGAATAATACCAATAATTATAATAGCAATAATAATCAGAAGAATACAAATATTATACGAATAATACCAGTTTTAGAGATGAGCCTATAAGAATGCAGGATGTGAGATAACACACTGTAACTCTGTAACAGAAGGCAGAGGAAAATGGGCAGCAGGGGTGAGAGAGAGGAAGGGAGAGCAAGAAAAAGAGAGAGAGAATGATGACTAGGAGTATGTTACCTAAAGTAAAACTAAGAACAATCGGCAATGTGGCAATTCTGGAATTACATTTGTTTATTTGCATTTCTATTTATACTATTCCTTTTCTAGAGTAAACTGAGTTCAGACACAGGAGACAAAAGTGTTATTCAAGGAACAACTAGTTCTTGGTTTTATAATTATGGTCATATCTGGGTTTGTGCATGTGCATGTGTATGATTGAGAAAGCTGAAAGATTTAAACATGATTTATGCTTTATATATTTCCAAAAATGACTTGAAGATTTCATAGTATTAAAATATATGCAGAATAAGAAAGTTATATGGTATAAAAGCAGAGATATGAGGCCATATAGAAAGAGGTTCATATACCAAAGAAAATGAAAAGCAGTACTTAGCAAATTTACACTAAATTTAGTTCTGAGCTTCGTGGCAGCAGAGAAAAGGGCAAAACAGGATGCATTATAGAGATAGATCAAAAGAGGTGTACAAGTTCAAGTAAAAACACCAAAATTTTTCTTTAATTTCCTTTTACAAACAATTTATCATATAGAGCAGAGGTCAGCAAACTGCAGCCCATGAGCCAAATTCAGTCCTTTGCTTCTTCTTGTAAATAAAGTTTTATTGGAACACAGTCATGCCTATTTGATTACCTACTGTCTATGGCCACTTTCTTGCTACAGTTGGCAGAGTTGAGTAGTTGGTACAGAGACCTACGCCCCACAGAGCCTAAAATATTTGGTATCTGACCCTTGACAGAAATAGTTTGCCACCTCCTGATACAAAACTTTCTAAAAGGAACACTGAATATAATAATGCACGTTCTGCCAAACAGTGGCTAAAGAAATTACTGAAACTTCTCTCAGGAGATTTCTTTTATTAATACCATATAAATATCCAAGGTAACAGTTTAATTTATAATTTGTTGAAAGAATAGGTGTCTATGTATGCATGTGTGTGTTGTTGTGGCAGGGTAGCGAGGCTCTTAAGACCAATATACTCTGGGATCTTTGCTCTCTTTTAAATAAATGTGTGGTAGAGCCCTGTTTAGTTCTGAAAAAATTAATTCTTTTTTTATTTCCACATTTATTAAGATATAATTGACATAACATCGTATAAGTTAGGTGTATGTGTTGATTTGATTCACTTGTATATTGCAAAATGATTACCACCATAGTGTTAGCTAACACTTCATTCATGTTATATGATTGCCATTTCTTCTTTTGTGGTGAGAACATTTAAGATTTACTCTCTTAGCATCTTTCAAATTTATAATGTAGTATTATTAACTATAATCACCATGAAGCATAGTAGATCCACAAATTTATTCATCTTATAACTGGAAGTTTGTACCTTTGACCAACATCTCCCCATTTCCTCCACTCCCCACCCCCCGAGCACCTGGTAACCACCATTGTCTCTATTTCTGTGATTTCAGCTTTTTAAGATTCTACATATAAGTAATATCATACCATATTTATCTTTCTCTATTTGACTTATTTCACTCAGCATAATGCCTTCAAGGTTCACCAAAAAACTGTTAGAACTAATCAGTGAATTCAGGAAAGCTGCAGGATACAAAATCAACATGTTGAAAACAGTTCCCTTTCTATACACTAAAAGTGAAATATCTGAAAAAACAATAAGGAAAACAATCTCATTCACAATAGTATCAAAAATAATAAAATACTTATGAATAAATTTAACCAAGGAGGTGAAAGAGTTTTACATTAAAAACTCTAAGACTTTGATGAAAGAAATTGAAGAAGCTAACAAATGGAAAGATATCCCAAGAGTTAATATTGTTAAAATGTCCATACTACCCTAAGCCACCTATAGATTGAGTGCAATCCCTATCAAAATTCCAATGGTGTTTTCCACAGAAATAGAAAAAATAATCCTAAAATTTGCATGAAATTACAAAAGACCCTGAATAGCCAAAGCAATCCTCAGAAAGAAGAACGAAGCTCAAGGCATCACATTTCCTGATTTCAAACTATATTACAAAGCTATAGTAATCAAAACAGTATGGTACTGGCATAAAAATAGACACATAGACCAATGGAACAGAATTGAGAGCCTAGAAATAGAATTTGCTCTCTGGTTGTAGTGAATATTTGCTATCCTGAGAGGCTGAGTGCCAACTCCTTCATAATGATAAAAGTTTCCTTATTTTATTCAGATATCTATGCACCTCCCATACCCTCAAAGTGTTTCATGCGAACCCCCCCATACTCCGACTTCCCCCGTAACCCCATACTCCAAGGGGTGGACCCTTATTGTCTCAAATCAGTTAGCATATTCCACCCCTCTGGCCAGTGTTTGATTCAGGTTTGGGGCACGGGACTCAGTTCAGAACAATAAATAAGAGTAGAGATTTATTTCTAGATGCTACATAAGATGTATTTGTTTCACGCCAAGACAAAAACAAGGAGAACGTGGAGTTCCTAGAAACCATAGGCTGAAATTGTGTGCCATTAAGGAAATGTGATCTTAGAAAGAAGCAGATGCAGGGGGATGGCAAAGAAGAAAATGGTAAATAAATAAATGTTTTCTAGATCAAGCCTCAACTGAAGTTTACTCCTTCTCTGGTATTACTGACATCATGAAGTTTAAAAAGTTGTCACTGTGTTGGGCCCAGTGGTGTGGTGGTTAAGTTTGGTGCGCTCCACTTCAGCAGTGCGGATTTAGGGGTTCAGATCCTGGGCACAGACCTACACCATTCATCAGCCATGCTGTGGCAGTGACCCACATACAAAATAGAGGAAGATTGGCCACAGATATTAGCTCAGCGTGAATCTTCCGCAGCAAAAAAAAAATAAGTTGTCATTGTTTAAGCCATTTTGAGCAGTTTTATGTTATTTTTGAATGACAAGCTAGTCATCTTTCAATACGTATAGAGAAGTGAGAGAATTTGAAGAAATGATTAGTTGATCAATATCACCTGAACTTTTGGTTAAATCAAAGTCTACTCATGGTAGAAATCTCTGAAAATGCTGAGAAGGTAGAAATATCATGGGATTCAGAGCCTTTATTGAATAATAATAATTGTTCTTGTTTAGTATAAATAAGGTGCAGCAGGGAGCTCTGGGAAAAAAAAGGATTGTCACGGTAACTGATGACACTTTTTTCCTCTGGAAGTCAAGATAGTCAAAGAGGCTACATAAGGCCATGCTTCCTTAGAGACTTTTTCCAAGTAAAGGAGATAAGAAAAGAGAAATAAAAGGAAGATCGGGCATTTTGTTGAGCTCTGTTCTGCCCACAAAGATAAACAAACTTCTAAGGAAATGCTGCTTTGCCCAATTAACTGAGCCAGGTAGTTAAAAGTGACATCTCTCTTTTGTAATATAATTGACCCAATACAGGTGGACAGATGATTATTTTATAATAAAAGTCTGAGAAAACGCTGCCTAGAAAATAATTCAGATTAAGTTTAAAACAAAAATTAAGTTCTCTAAGGACAACATTTAACATTTAGCGTGAGGAGGTATTGTTTTTCTTTTGGAATTGACTATGGACTTGTTAAAAAGGAAACAATAGGCCCCAAATGGAGTCACTTGTACTAGGCCCCATGTCAGCAAACCAAGACTTAATACCTGACCTAATTGCAGTTTTAGCGTCTTCCAGGAATGTGACCTTTAACCAGTCAATCTGGAATTACCTAGTCAGCACTAGTGAGGTAATCTGCCTGATAGACCCCTGCCTTACCTCAAAGGAGGATGATGAACTTGCCTGAAGCAATCCACTCTTTGCTAGAATAACTTCCTTGCCCCTTTTCCTTCTGCCTAGAAAGTCTTCCATTTTGTACAGCTCCTCCGAGCTCCATTCTATTGCTAAGATGGGATGCTACCTGATTCATGAATCATTGAAGTCAATTAGATCTTCAAGTTTACTTGGTTGAATTTTGTTTTTTAACAGATTGAAAACTGAAAAGCAATATTTAAGTACTCTTTGAAAGGCATATGAGCTTTCTGAACTTAAGTTTTCTTATCTGTGAAATCAGTAGTTCAGCCAAGATCTCCAGTTTTCAAACATTTCTCTTAATAAAAACCTCCAAGAAAACTAAACCTGTAAACAGATAAAATTGCATGGTCTCAGGATGGGGCCTTAGCGGGAGGCTCAGAAACAGAGCTGCTGGGCTTCCTTTCTCTTTGTGATAGTCCTTAAGACATTTTACAGAAAATAATTGACAGACATATGTGTTTTAAAGCTTCTGCCTTTTAAATAGTCGCACATGAAATGTCTTAATTGCTCTTAACAGGAACTATTCTCCATCTGGTAGCAGCCTTCCAATGGCTCAGGAAGGAGGAAGGAAGCACCAACTAGATAAGAGTAATCAACTCTAGAGTTGAATGGGTTGACGTTTGACATAGACAATTCTGCCTCCTAATTTCTAGAAGGAAACAATGAAATTCTAGAAATCTTGCTTTACAGATATGTACGTATTATGTGAAAACAAATCTTATAAAGACCTATACATATTCCTGCTCTACAATCGGATACAATTCTTGTGAAATTAACAAAAGTATAATTAAATGCTGAATATGAAAGCTCTTTGAAAAGCTAAAGAGACATTTCAAATATAAGGTAGTGTCTATAATATAACATAGTGATTTAAAATAAGACCTAAGTCTAGCTCATAGGCAACACTATAAGAATATACTGACCATTTAAGATCCTGTTGCAAATTGTATGAAATTACATTTGTAGAAATTTTAACATGTTATTTAAATATGGGTTCTACTTTTTTGTCCAAGCTGGGACATTTTCAAGAACGAAAGGGGGAACTAAATATAAGTAGTAGTCATTGATTGATCTACAACAAGAATGAACAGTCTTAGGAAAATCAGGCATATGATCACCTTGATGATAGTATCTTTAATGATGGTAAATCAACTAGCCTGAGTCCTGTGACAACAGCATGATGTCACTCTAGCTTATTTCTTCTAAATATTCAACTCTGGTCTTCAGCTTTAAAAGATAAGTACTTTTGGAACTTTGAGACAAAACAATTATCCTTCAGTTATTTGAAAACCTCTCCAGATGCTTATGGAATTCTGAGTATTTAAGAGCTATGCAGTGAAGCATTTACCATATGTCCAATTGGTATCTCACTGGATCTTACTTAGCTAAAACAAGCAAAAAACTTACTCACCTATTATATCACGAATACAGTGTCTGTCTTCAAGATATTGATACTCTATTTTCCACTTTCGGTCTTCATGTCTTAGTATGACCCCCTTAAATTTACAGAAGATTTAATTGGTATTGTTTCATGTGTCTCTTAACTTCTAAAAACTTTTCTTAACCTTGCTGCTTGTTATGTGGTACCTGGAAAGGAAACTGCAAGAATATATTTGTGTTCACTTCATTGATTCAATTGTAATCGTTTTCTGGTATGGATCATTGCTATGACAGATTATGTTTGAAAGACTCTTGTTTTAAAATATATTATGAAAACATACTACACTATTCTTGCAAAAAATTTTTGATCTGCTTTCTCTCTGCCTCTCTGTCTCTGTCTCTAGTTTTATCAAATGAATAAATCCCTAGTTAAGAATAGATGATTACAGCAATGACAAAGTGATGAGTGGTGGCAAACAGTCTAAATCAGTGGTTCTCCATCCTATCTGCACATTAGAATCTTTTGGGGGGTCTTTCAAAATCCTGATGTACAGGTCACATCTCAAACCACTTACATCAGAAACTCTTTGAGTGGGACCCAGACATCAGTACTTTTTCAAGTTCCCAAGTGATTCCAACGAGCAGGCAAAGTTTACAACCAACTCTCTAACTACTCCATAGTCTGAACTGACCCTTAGGAAAATATAGCTGCTTTAGGGATACAGTTGTAAAAGAGGAGTGTGTATATATGTGTGCATAGGTGTGTATGGTATGTATGTGTGTTTGGAGTATTTGAGAGTAATAAAATTAGGAGTTTTGAGAAAAAATCTGCGTGATGAAAAAGGAGGTAGAGTAGTAGTACTTTCCACATCAAGAAGGGTAAACCAAAGAAAATAAATATATCGTTTGTAATATATATTTTATCTGTAAAACCCTAAGAAAATATTGAAAGAATTAAAGTTAGTCCCCTCCAAACCACAATAATATATTGTTGAGCTTCCTTTTAGTCTTATTTCTATATATGGTGGATATTTGTTAACATAGCTATAATCAGGTTTAATTGCTTTTGTTTTGCTGATGATAAACTCTGTCTAGGGGAGACTTTACTAGAGTAATGCCTTCTGTCCATTTCCATAGTGTGATAGGATTATTGTGACCCCATTTCACACTTTTCCGTAGTCTCACCTTTTGGTAGTACCTGCCCACACTGACTTTGGACTTTGCATGTGACTTAATTTGTTGAATGGGACAGTAGCAAACTTGATGCAAGCAGTCTGAGAAATTACTTGTATACTTTAGCTTCCCTCATGTTCCCCTGCCTCTACCATGAGAACTTGCCTAGGCCAGCCTGCTGGAAGATTAGGAGAGATAAATGGAGGAAAGCTGTGTCATCACAGCCAAGGCCCTCTTAGACCAGCTAAACCTCATCCAACTCACCAGCTGGCCAAAGACACATAAACAAGGCCCACCAAGATCAACTGAGTCTGGGTCAGATCAAGATAACCACCCAGCCAACCCATGGACTCCAGAGAAATAATAAATGGTTTTTATTTTCAGCCATTGAGTTTTTAGATAGTTTGTTATGCAGCATTATTGTGGCAATAAATCACTGATACAAAAGGTCATGCCTATCAGTGTGTTTAGTTATAAGATGCCATTATGATTGAGTGACCAATGCTTTTAATGTGCTACATGCTTATTTAGGTTTGGATGGCAGAGATAAAGATTTTCCTCAGGCCTCTTGCTAATAGCTTGTAGTTGTGACTTCCACGATAGTATCAGTCCTGGGTATTTTCCTTGCCCCCAAACTAAGTCTTTCTAGGTTTGCTGGAGCAACAAAGTGATCGATATATTTTAATGATGCTACCTTTATTTGCCACTTGTGAACAGTCAGTGAAAGGGCTACACACATTCTTACAGGCTATTTAAGGATTCACAAGTCTCTCAGTTCGTTCTATCCTTAGTGTTCCTAAAAGCTTTCTTGTAATCATCCTCCACTCCAACCCACAATACATACTGGCAGTGTATGCTCAATATCCAATAATATCTCCAAGAGAAAGGGAAAAGTTGCCTAAGACAGTAGGAGTATGGGATATACACACATATTTTAGTGGTTCCCTTCTTCTAAAGTTTTTAAATAATTTATAGTTAGCTTCTGGGTACAGTTATATTTTAATTTGGAATCAATCACATTCCCCACTCCCTCCTAAAGCTGCCTCTTCTCTAGTAGCCATGAATTTAAACTGACAATATTCAAAGTATGTTTCTCTCCTTCATTGTCTTCTATCTACTTGACAATTGTTATTAACTTTTTATAATCTCGTAGTCCCACAGTGGCGTCTACCAGGGTTCTTATAAATGTCCCCATATCTGATAGGTTTATTTGAATAATCGTGGTTTATTTCAATAATCCCTTGGAAAGCTGTGGTTAAGTCATCAGTTTTTGTTTTTTTAATGAAGAATATGGATGTTTCATTTTCTGAGTCCTGTTTTTTTGTTGCCATCACACATTCATTCATTCATCAATTTATTTGTTCACTCCATAAAGATTTATTGAGTTTTGGCTAAGTACCAGGCATTGCTTTAGGTATAGCAGAAAAATCTGAAACCAGTCTTATTCTTTTGTAGTTAATCTGTGCTATACAACATAAATACTTACTTTTTTTCCAGTATCGTTAGAGTTAAGTATTTTTGTCAGTATGTCTAAAACTGGAGTTCTTTAAATCACTTTTGCCTGGTATATGGTGAGCCCTTTCAATTTGCTTTGTGCATCTTTTTCGCTTAATCATTTTTCAAAATTATGAATTTGATTATTGCTTCTATTCCATTTCCTTGTTTTCCTGAAAAAGACTTTAATTCTTAAATTGGCTCTTCATCCTTTGTTCTAGATATCGTCAACTAGTTTGAACTCTTTTTCCTTTTTCTCTGCCTTCTGCAAGAACTTTTCAAACTTGTCCTAGTTTAATTAGCAACCACTCCGGTAATTTAATGTTCTTCAGAATGAAAGCCACTCTTTACTGACTTAATGGGATTTAATTCTGTGCTGTTTTTAATTTCGCTGTAGTTTTTTCTTATCCCATCCATTTTCCTTTATATGTAGTTCTACTGTCTTTTCTTCTCTACTTGTACTTTTGTTTGATTGAGGTAATGTCTTCTTGTCTTTTAAGAATTTGAGCTTTGCCCTTCCTGAGCTTTACAGATAGTATGCTTTTCCCTTATGTTTCCTAGACAGTATGTTGTTTTGTATTTCTGTTTTGCTAACTGTCACATAACTAAAGAAATATCCCGAGATGGTGTTTGTAAAATGACAAGGTATTTGAATGCCTTTGGCTTCACTGTTTGTCAAATCTTCTTCTCATATCAATAGCTAAAAGGCTGATTGATGTCTACAGACAAATTCTCAGCAATTATCATGCTATTTTCTAACATGGGATTATTGGACTGATTTGGAATATTCTCCTATCCTCGTTATCTGGAGACATTTCCAGATAATTTAAAAAATACTATAAATCCCTTTGTGCACTTCCTTTGACCCTTATTTATCTATTTCTGCCTGTGGTGTTTTATATGTAAATAACCTATATTTTAGAATTCATTGTGTTGCTGAAAGCTTCCTATCCACTTTTGGTCTGGTGGCCTGCTGGAAATTTCACTTTCAAACTGGTTGTAGCAAGATATATACTAGTTGGTGGAAGGAGTGGGAGCAGAAAGATGAGTAGTCAGTGGAAAGATGGATGCCCAACTCTCTAGTTGGTATAGGCCTTAAGTTTTTCAGTAAAGAATTCAGAGGAACAAAGGATCTTCCAACTGACTTTTAGAGGAGGTTAGCATGGTGGACCAGCAACAATGTTTTCTATCTCTTTCCATCAGCCTTGTCTTAGTGGAAATTCTCTTCATATCTTAGAAACAGATCGACAGTAAGGCTAATTTTTCATGGTTTTGAGTTGTCTTTTTTCATATCATCAAAGTTGTTCTCATTGCAGGTTAAGAGAAGTTTCAACAGAGGCTACTAGCCAGATTCTGTTTTAAACTAGAAGCCCTACTATGTTGGAGGTAGGGAATAAGGTAAAGAAACAGATAAAAACTAAACTTCTCAGAATATTTCTTGTTTATAGGCTTGACTTTGAAACTATATAAATGTTTTATGTAAGTAAACAAAAATTAAAATTAAAACATCTCTTACTTTTCTGTCAATAGAGTCCTTCTATCTTCTTGCCCACAGTTGTGCATCCTTTACTTATGCCCATCACACAGAGGTGTCCCGTGGCATGCCCAATCCAAGATGTCCTGGGTCATTTCTGCTCATCTCCAGCCCCGTTGTCACTTAATATGTGGTTTCTCTCCTTTCCTGATTATTCCAGGGGCTGCCGTACCTTATCCTTTTCTTCCCCACACCTGCTTGAGATTGGAAGATAAAAGAGACGGTGGAACAGAAGAGAGAAAGAAGAAATACTGTCTTAGTTTTGTTTCTGTTGGTTGAGATGAAATGAGTTTCATGGCTCCAGCTGAAGATGTTGTAAGCTTTTGGGGTTTATATAACTTTTGGAAATTATGAAGTATTAATTCATTGTTTTCCAGGGACATTTTTATGAAGAGGCATTTTTAATGCAAACGGTTTAAGTTTTAAATCAGTAGTAAATTCGTGCTATTCAGGATTCTTAAACTATAATATCTTTGTTGTAAACATGAAAATGAAGCAATATTTTAAAACCTACTTTATATTCCACATGGTACTGAGGTCTATTAGGGACACCAAGGAAAGGGATCCTGTTGTCTGTCCTTAAGGATAGGAAGCATTAGTTGAGAAGACAACATTACACTTCCAACAACAAGACAACATGATCAAGGCCTAAAATATATGGCATAGACTCAGTGTATTATGAGAACAAATGATGAGGTTCATTAGGGCATTAAAATATAAGATGATTTAAGTCTTAAAAGTTCAATGTAATTTAGTAGAGCACAGTGAATAAGTGACTATAGCAGAATGATCCTGAAAATGGGGAGAAGGTTAACCTTCACCTCTGTTCTTTTATTTTATTTTGACAGTCTCTCCAATTTGATTTTTTTAAAGTTCTGGCTACAATTATAAATAGGGAACCATATCTATTGAACTTCCCAAGGGTTACATAAATGATTTGGAGAAATATGTATGTATATATATATATATATATATATATATATATATATATATATATATATAGTATACTTTATTTTTTGAGCAGTTTTAGGTTTACAGAAAACTTGAGCTGAAAGTGCACAGTTCCCATATACCCACTTACCTCCTCCCCAGCACAGTTTCCCCTGTTATTAACATCTTGAATTAGTGTGGTACTTTTGTTACAGTTGATGAGCCAATATTAATACATTATTATCAACAGAAGTTCATAGTTTACATTAGGGTTCACTCTTTTTGTTGTACATTCTATGGGTTTTGACAAACGTTTAATGACATTTGTTCATGGTTACAATAACTTATGGAATAGTTTCACTGTGCTACAATTCGCCCATGCTCCACATAGTTATACCTCCTCTTTCCTTCCCAAACTTCTAGCAACTACTGATCTTTTTACTGTCTCCATAGTTTTGCTTTTATCCAGAAGGTCATATAGCTGGAGTAATATAGTATATAGCCTTTTCAAATTGGCTTCTGTCACTTAGCAATGTGCATTTAAGTTTCCTCCATGTATTTTCATGGCTTGATAGCTTATTTCTTTTTAGTGATGAATAATATTCCATTGTATGGACATACCACAGTTTGTATGTCCATTCACCTATTGAAGGACATCTTGATTGCTTCCAAGTTTGGGCGATTATGAATAAAGCTACTATAGACTTTTGTGTGCAGACTTTGTGAGGACATATGTTTTTAATTCATCTAGGTAAATACCAAGGAGCACATTTGCTGGATCCTATCGTAAGAGTATGTTTGGTTTTGTAAGAAACTGTCCAGCTGCCTTCCAAAATGTCTGTACCTTTTTCCCTTCCCACCAACAACAAATGAGAATTCCTGTTGCTCCACATCCATGCCAGCCTTTGGTGTTTTGCATTTTAGACATTTTAATAGGTGTATGTGGTATCTTATTCCTGTTTTGATTTACAATTCTCTAAAGACATTTGATATTGAGCATCTATCATATTCATATTTTCCATCTGCATTATCTTCCTTGGTGGGGCGTCAGTTCAGATCTTTTGCCTATTTTTAATTAGATTGTTTGTTTTCTTACTGTTGAATGTGAAGAGTTGTTTGTAGGGGCTGGCCCCATGGCATAGTGGTTAAGTTTAACACACTCCACTTCAGTGGCCCGTGGGCCCAGATACGGGGTGCGGACCTATACCACTCATCAGCTATGCTGTGGTGGCAACCCACATACAAAATAGAGGGATTGGCACAGATGTTAGCTCAGGGCTAATCTTCCTCAAGCAAAAAATGAGGAAGACTGGCAACAGATGTTAGCTCAGGGCGAATCTTCCTCGGGAAAAAAGGTTACTTGTATATTTTGGATACCAGTCTTTTATTAGATAAGTGTTTTGCAAAGTTTGTCTTCAAGTCTGTGGCTTGTCTTTTCATTTTCTTATCAGTGTCTTTAAAAGAGTAGAAGTTTTTCATTTTAATGAAGGCCATCTTACGATTTTTTTTCATAGACCATGCTTTTGGGGTTGTATCTGAAAAGTCATCACCAAACCCAAGGTCACCTAGATTTTTGCCTATGCTGTATTCTAGGTGTTTTGTAGCCTTGCAGTTTACATATAGATTTAGGATCCATTTTGAATTAATTTTTATTAAGGGATTTTTTTGTGTCTATGTTAATGAGCGATATTGGTCTGTAGTTTTTTTGTGATGTCTTTGTCTGCCTTTGGTATCAGATTAACACTAGCCTCATATAATGAATTAGAAAGAATGTTCCCTCCTCCTCTATCTACTGAAAGTTTGTGAAAATTTTGTATTTTTTTTCTTTAAATATTTGATAGAATTTACCAATGAAGCAAATTATACCTGGGCTTTTCTTTGCAGGATTAAAAAAAACTTTTAACAGCTTTATTTTTCTATAATTGACATACAATAAACTGCACATATTTAAATCCTACAATTTAATAAGTTTTGACATATGTATAAACCATCACCACAGTCAAAATAATAAACATATGTATTATCTCCAAAATTTTCCTCGTTATTCTGGTTTGCCCCTCTCTGACCCCAGATCCCCTGGAAAACTTTGATCTGCTCTCTGTCACTATAGATTAGTTTTCAATCTCCTTAATTTTGTGTAAACTGAATTATACATTATATGCTCTTTTTGTTCTAATTTATTTCACTCAGCATATTTGCTTTGAGGTTTATCCATGTGGTAGCATGTGTCAATAGTTCATTCCTTTTTACTGCTGAGAAATATTCTATTGTATGGATATACCACAGCTTTGTTTTGTTTTTAATCAATTCGTCTATTGATGTACATTTGGTCTCTGTATTGTTTTGGGCCATTACAAATAAAGCTGTTTTTAACAGTCATATACAAGTCTTTGTATGGACATATGCTTTCCCTTTTCTTGAGTAATACCTGGGAGGGGAATGTTTGAATCACATGGTAGGTGCATATTTAACTATTTAGGAAACTGCTAAACTGTTTTCCAAAGTGGCCACACCATTTTACATTCCAACCATGAGTGGATGGGAGTTATAGTTGTTCCAAATTTTTGCCAATAGTTGTTATGGTCAGTTTTTTTAATTTTAGACTTTCTTGTGGTTGTAGTGCTATCTCATTGTGATTCTGATTCTCATTTTCCTCATGGCTAGTGATGTTGAGTATCATTTCGTGTACTTATTTGCCATCCTTACGTCTTTTTTGATGAAGTGTTTGCTGAAATCCTTTGTCTATTCTTTTGTTGTTACTGTTGTTAATATTGCTGGATTAGATTTGCTAAAATTTTGTTTATAATTATTGCAGTTGTGTCCATGAGGGATATTGATCCTTAGTTTTCTTTTCTGATAACATTTTGGTTGCTTTTGGTAATAGCATAATGTTGGTCTTAGTCAGTGAGTCAGAAAGTATTTCTTCCTCTTCAATTTCTGGAAGAGTTTGTGTAAAATTGGTATTATTCCTTCTTTAACTGATTTGTTATTTAACATTGAAGCCATCTGATTCTGGAGTTATCTTTGTGGAAAGAATTTTAACTACAATTTTAGTATTTTTAATAGATATAGGGTTATTCAAAGTTATGTATTTATTCTTCAGAGTGCTCTGGTAGTTTGTGCTGTCAAGTAATCTGCCATTTTATCAAGGTTTCTAAATTTATGGGCATAAAGTTGCTCACAATATCCCATTATCCTTTTAAGTTTTCTAGAGTCTATAGTGATATCACTTCTTTTATTACTGATATTCATAATTTGTGTATTTTTTTGACCAGTCTGGCTAAAGGCTTATCAATTTTGTTGATCTTCTCAAGGAGTTGGTTTTTGGTTTTCTTGATTTTTCTTTGTTGGTTTCTGTTTTTATTTCATTGATTCCTACTCTGATGTTTATTATTTGATTTATTCTATTTATTTTGGGTTTAATTTGCTCTTCTTTTTCTAGTTTCTTAAGATGTAAATTGAGGTCATTGATTTGAGAACTTTCTTCTTTTCTAATATAGGCATTTTGTCTTTAATATATCTTTAGAGGCATCTTGTGCATTTTAATATATTGTCTTTTCATTTTCATCCAGTTCAAAAAATTTCTAATTTCACTTTTGGTTTACCTCTTAGATCCATAGCCTATTTAGAAATATGATATTTAGTTTTCAAATATTTGGGAACTTTACAGTAATCTTTTTGTTATTGATTTCTGATTTAATTCCATAGTGGTCAGAGAATATATTTAACCTGACTTTAATCATTTTAATGTTATTGAGACTTATTTTATGACCCAGAATATGATTTATTTTGTAAATGTTCCTTCTGCACTTGGAAAGAATGTGTATTTGGCTATTGCACAAAGAGCCTCACTCTATTTTGATCACATCAGTGAAGCTGTCAGTCCTCATGGCCTGCCCTACCCTGGCAGAACCTCCATGCCAATGGAGCTGGAGGGGTATTGGGAGCATCTCAGACAAAAATGCCACAGACTTTTACTATTTCTACTCAATATTCATCAGTTTCTCGAGCACAAATACTTCTTACATTGTTGTATGCCTTTGGACTACTGCCATAGTGCTGAAATGGTTGTTTTTGTCAATTTTGTTCAGCTTTATAGTTGCTTTTTGGGGAGAGGATTTGCCAAGTTCCTCACTCAGCCATATCCAGAAGTCACTTGAGGGCTATGGTATTTTAAGCAATGAGTGGGAAAGTTTTGAGGCAGTGCTACTTTACAAAATTATTGTCTTCCTCCAAAATCCAGGGTAATCTCTTCAAGTTGTGCACCAACAGTTGAGAAAAAAAGGCACCTACCTATGCTTAAAATGTATCTACAGTTAGCCTAATCTGCAAAGTGTGCATTGGAATTGACATATTCCTTGTCAGTTAGCAAAATTTTTACCCATATGCTAAGTAACTATTAGCAATTGAGCTGCAGAAGTATTCAAATTACAATGGGCATAGTATCTGTTATTTAGTCTACATTTTGAGCAGTTGCATACAGTACAACTGAGATGTCAATGGGATTTTCTCTGAGGCAACTAAAGAGATCTGTTCCTTGTAGAATGTCATGGATGTAAACTGGGCTGATACAGATAAGGATCAGTGAATAACAAAGAACTAGAACAAGGGTAGAAGCAAATCAGGACATAACATTTCCCTTTGCTACTCATAGCTAAGGCTTTGTCTAGCTCCCAACAAGTCTGGATTGGAGTTAATACCATTTATACCACAGCAATACTTAGTAATGATTATATCTCATATATTTGTATGAGATAAAATTTGTATATCTTATATACAAATATACTATGAAAACTTGATTAAAGATCCCAGACGTAGTGAGGTTACATGTTAAATTGCAAATTTTTATCCGGTAGAGATGCAAATAATTTCTGTCTTGTGGAAGGGATAACTCTACAGCTTACAGTTTATTGCTCTGGAGACAATTACCAGTTTTGTATTTAACCCAGCATTCTTTATTGAATTGCCTACAATTAGTTAGCTTCTCAAATGTTCTTTGAATAGGTCTTAACATTCTATTGGTTCCTTCATTAATAATTTTTTAAAGAATTTTGACATGAGAGTTATAATTTTAAATTTTTAAAAATTATATTGTAATATGTGTAGAGAGAGAGAAAGAGAGAGAATGCATATTGTTTAGTACACTGTGTATAATTATTTCCATGTGGTAGGTTCTATCATAAGTTTTCATTTTAAGATCTTGGGTTAGAAGAAACCTTTCAGACGCAGTTGACTTGACATGGCATAGGCCAACAGCTCTTCTTTGTAGAGAAGAGGGTTCACATTAGAATTTCCCAGGAACTAATTTCAAAGTATACTTATTCACGTTCCCGCTTCTCCTCCCTCCACTTTTTTCACACTGTTAGAATTGGATTCAACTGCATTTAAGAGAAACCAAGTTGTGTGGCTTGCCTAAATAAGAGTTTACCTGTTTTTTCTCACTGACCAAAAAATTCAGAGATAGGCTACCCAGGGGAAGTGCAGCTACTGAAGGAAGTCATTTCGACTCAGGCTCCTTTTTGCTTCCTGCTGCTCCAATCTTAGAGTGAGGCTTTGTTCCTCATGGTGGAAAGACATTGGCACTGCCTTTAAAAGTTATTGTTCCCCATTCCAGGCTGGAAAAAGGGAGAATGGTAAAGGGGAAAATGCATGTCAGCTAGATTTGTCTCCTTTTTCAGGAAAACTCTAGGTTTCCTAGAAGCACCACCCAGTAGATTTCCACTTTTATCTCATAAGCTACACTGAGTCACAGAGTCAACTTCAGTTACAAGTCTGGAGAAGTGAGCATTAACAGACACAGCACTCTCTCAGCAAAATCTGTTTTCTCATAAGGGGAGAATCCATTTTGGATAGGCAACTAGCTGTTGCAACCACCGAAAGGATATTTGAATCTGGAGGATAAAGTACTTCTATATAGAGGCTGGCCCCGTGGCTGAGTGGTTGAGTTTGCGCGCTCCACTGCAGGTGGCCCAGTGTTTCATTGGTTCGAATCCTGGGTGTGGACATGGCACTGCTCATCAAACCATGCTGAGGCAGCGCCCCGCATGCCACAACTAGAAGGACCCACAACGAAGAATATACAACTATGTACTGGGGGGCTTTGGGGAGAAAAAGGAAAAAAATAAAATCTAAAAAAAAAAAGTACTTCTATATATTTTGAAAAATTTTCCCAAATCGATTCTGGTTTGTCCTCACCTTACCAAATTGATAATGGCTTGAATAATCGTGTCTGAACAAAGTCCATTCTTACCTGCTGAGTTCCTACTTTATAAGACCATTCAGAACTAATCATTACTTTTACTTTTATAATTGTAAATACAAATGTCGTTGCCCTTCTAATATTTAAAATTTCTCCTACTTTTTTTTTTTAAAGACTGGCACCTGAGCTAACAACTGTTGCCAATCTTTTTTTTTTTTCTGCTTTTTCTCCCCAAATCTCCCCAGTATATAGTTGTATATTTTTTCAGTTTTGGGTCCTTCTAGTTGTGGCATGTGGGACGCCGCCTCAGCATGGCCTGATGAGCGGTGCTGTGTCCGCGCCCAGGATCCGAACTTGTGAAACCCTGGACCACCAAAGTGGAGGGTGGGAACTTAACCACTCAACCACGGAGCCGACCCCTCTCCCTTTTTAAGTTCAGATTTTTGTTCTTTGCCTCTCTCAAGTGACCCTTTGTCTGATGTTGTTGTTTTTGACTTTGCTTGCTGAATGCAAAAGTTTAAGCCAACAGACAAAAATCATAATTCCATTGTCAAGCTAAGAATGTCTTTTCATTAAACTGTCAGTATTTCAAAGGATATATTTAAATTTTAAGTTCTAAAATTCTTTTTTAAGGACAATGTTTTAAAGTTTGGTTACTTAACTTCAGTTTACCAGTTTATTTGTTGGTTTTCTCTCTCTCTTCATACATAAGCTCACAAAGGTAGGGATCCAACTTGTTTGTTGTTTGTTTTGGTACCACTGGAGTCCAACACATATGTAGAGCTCAATAAATCTTTAAAAAATGAGTGAATACATAACAATAGCCAGATTGCATTGGAGGGATCATTTTATATAGTTATCATTTGAATATTACTATCTGTACTATTGGCAAGATTTCTTCTTTGCTGAAGTTTTGTAACTAAGATCATTTACCCATTAACTTTTCCTTCAAAATCAAATTTACAGAGTTCTTATATAGTTTCCTTGTGGCTAGGATGTTTTCTTGAGGTATAGACTCATATTTCAGAAATGCAGAATGGCATATCTTGGTCTGCTTTAGAGAGAGATGAACGGGAATACAGCTATTGACCTTATTCTGGTAAAACTTGTGTGCAATTTTTGCCTTGTTATCTGATTGTGAGGTTTGTTATGTTTTCTTTCCTGTGAGCAAATATTTTTCTGCAATTGAAAAAGCCGCAAGGCTAAAAATAATCTTTCCATCCTTCCTTTGTGACTATAGTATGCAATTTTAAATATCAGAATACCTTCTGCATGAAATAGTACTCTTGAAAACAATGACTAATGCTTTCTCAGATTGAATAGAAAAAGTAAGGAAATAATCTATATGCTTGTTGTTTATATCTTAATTCCCAATATTATTTTGTAATAAATAGCATTTTCCAGTTTAAGTTTTTCACTTGTGCTTCACTGGGAGAATTATTCAAATTTGGAAACCCCAAGTTTACCAATTTTGGTAAAAGAGATTACTAGCTGTTCTTTCAGTGCGTTTACAGGCTTGACATTCTATTGTCTGTGCTATCTTACCTCTCTGGAGGTGCAAAGGTTAATTTGTAAATTTTTATCCCAAAGAAATGCACGTAATTTCTATTCAGTGGAACAGATAATTCCATTTTATACTTGCCAGATTTAGCAAATAAAAATGCATGCAGTATTTGGGACATACTTATATTAAAAAAAATTATCTTCATCTGAAATTCACATTTACTTCTGCATCCTACGTTTAATCTGGTGATTCTACCCCCAGAAGTTCCAGTTTATGGCCATGTAGGTCATTACCAATTTTGTATCTAACTCAGCAATGTCGTTGTAACGTTACCTGTTAACACCTAGCTACTCATATGTTCTTTGGACTGATCTTATCATCTTACTGATTCCTTAATCAGTTAATGAGTTACAAGAAATATTTGACACACATTTATTTTATATATGTGTAAGAGTCCTGATTTGATCTTTTGGAAGCTTATACTTTAACAGTTTTGTAAGTCATCCACTGAGATGTCCATGTAGCCTCACCCTGTGGAGCCAAGTAAACTGCTCTGCTGGAGAAGTGTACCTCATCAGCAGTTTCAGCTCACTTAGGTCTTTTCTTGGCTCTCAGAATAAATCCCAAGCAGCAATGGAGCTTTACTTTTATTTATTCTCTATTTTTGTTTATTTCTGGTTTTGCTTTCTTTGTTTTCCCTACTAATTTTTTATTTTGTTTCTGGTTAACGTATGGACAGTAAGTTATTCTCATTAGTGGCAGCAATAATTGTGACTTTGGTTTTATCATCTGACCATTTGGTCATCTCTATGGGATGAATAATGGCTGTCTATTTTCAGTTGGAAATAAGTGCTTATATAAGTTGAAATCCCCCAAATGTACAGGAAAGAAACAAATTGAACTTCTAATATTTTGGAAATTACTAGTTTAGAAACATTTTAAAAATCGAAGTTTGCATAACAAAGATTGATATTTTGACACATTAGACTAAATAATTTTAGTTTAAAAATAAATAGTAGTTATGCATCTTTTCCTTGAGTTTATCAAAATGTGGTATAATACAAGTGTACATTTTATATTTTTAACAAGATTTTGATTTGTTTTCCCTGGTAAAGAGAATAGTTATTCTGAACTTTCTAAACTTCCAATATTGGTTTAATAATCAAATAAGCTTCTATTACTCTTACATAATATTTAAGATTATTAACAATATAAATTTGTGTTCAACTAAATTGTTTCATTATTCTGGCAAACTTTTTATTTTAATGATAATTATGTTTTGTAGTTTGAAAGCTTAAACATGATTTTAAACATCCCTAGTTAATTTAAAATGTTGGACTAATCTTCAATTGAGTTAATTTATGGATAATTATTAAGTACAAAGACAATTTTTAAGAGTGATTGAATACTGAAAAAACTTATTACAAAGCTTGTATACTTTTATTTAGAAGTGTTTCTTCTTTGTTCTAGAGTGGCTATATCTTTCAGTCATATTAATGAATGTGTTCCTTTTTGCCATTTTAACTAGATACAAAAGAGATGTGAGTGGTTATAGAGAGTTGTGTTATTTGTATTTATGAACTTTGATAGTCTGCTACTGTGTTTACATGACAGGAAGTCCTCAAATATCTACCTATTTTTTATTTTATTTTTTTGTAAAAATACAAGTTAGTTACTTTGGTTATTTGTGGTTCAGACTATACAAGGAGCAATACTGACAGAAATGCAAGTGTTTATTTGCAGTTGTAAATTAAATGCGATTTTCTGCAAGGGGAAAAGAAAATAGTTTTATTGTGTCCTGAATGGATATAGAATGTATATAGAAGGTTTAAAAAGTTTGCAAAAAGAGAATTTCTATTTGTCTCTGTTTATAATAGCTACAAATACTAAGTCTGAAGAGAAGTGACAAAATGTATTTAAATTTTGATAAAGTTGGCTCTGTTTTGGTAGGTTTAATCATAATAACAAAAGCATGTTTAAACATTTACTACCAAATATCATCTTAATCAAAAGCTAGAATTTGGCTTTCTCTCTGTTAAAGTGATAAATTTGTCTTAGAACTCCAACGAGAATGTTATTAGATGTTTTTCTTTACCTTCCTTATAATCTTCCCAGATATCAGAGTTTCCAAATCTTACCAGAGTAATGTTCTCTGATTTTTTGTTGACTTGATTATAGTCTATTATTATTTCGCATAATATTGCTTTTATGAAAGAAAGAAAGAGAAGAAAGGAGAAGAAACAGACAGGCAGTATTTCCCCCCATCAATGAAACCTGGCTTTGCCCATGTTAATTGTAGGAACAGTCAAGGTGGAAGCCTCAGCTCAGAGGTATGGTTTGTGAAAGTGGAAACGATTATTATTTTTTAAACAGAAAACAAAGGTTCCTCATTTGTGAAAGAGCTAAGTTTTCTTACAATCATATTATCTTTTTCGGTGTTTATTTTCTTTTCTTTCTTTCTTTATTTATATTTTGCCTCTTTCATTAACAGGCATTGCTTCTCAGGAACTCATGACTCTATCTTAATAAAGTGACCAAATCTCCTCTAAAATCTCAATCAATTATGCCTTCTCAAGATCGAAACCTACATTAAAAAATAAATAAAATTTTTAGAATAGCTTTAACACCTAAAACTATCTGAGATTTCCAAGATAGCGCCTGGAAAAGCACAAAGATTCACTATTTCACCTTATCAAAAACGGATGCCAGAAAAAATTAGGTTTTTTTGATAGTTCTGTATTTCTTAATTAGCTCAACATTATTGTAAAAGTTTCATGGGAAGAATTTCCAAATCAGAAGAGATGCTCACCCTTCCCAAGGTTAAGTTTGCATAAGTAACTTTTTATTAATATAAATATTTCAGATATTATAAGCTTTACGGCAAGGCCTTGGAGGTTTGTCAGTGCCTTCATAGTCCACAATATGATATTACCTTCAGAGGAATCCTTGATTGAACCTTCATGAAATAGTTATTTATTGCACTCCCATAGAGGATTTTATTCTCCTATATTCTTATCCTATTGGTTAAAGTGATAAATTAACCACATCCATTCAGTCATATTGAGCAGTTTTATCCTTCACCCTGATGCTTCCATGAAGGCTTTGCTGTAAGCTTTAGGCTAAAATTTGTTAAAAAAAAAAACAAAAAGACAAAAAAAAAAACCAACAAAAAACGAAACAGTCTCAGGGCCTTGTGGGAAGGACTTTACCATATACCATGAACTACTGATACTTCAGGGAATAGACTCTTGGGGAAGACTTCTTGCTGATAATGCTTAGACAACTTTCAAGCTGTACTAGTATGGACTCTTAAGAATTCCAGAAGTCTTTTTAGTCTGCAGGCAGACGTATTTCATGAATGCAGACTGCTGATCAGAATCAGAAAAACTAATGACACAGGATTGTTTAGAATGATGTTGATATCATTTTGAATTGTTCTATTTTTTTTTTCTGATATATGAAGAAGCTTTTTTTTCTTAAGCTACTCTTAACTCTAAATTTAGTAGATTATGACCTTGTAAAACTGAAAATACCTTTAAAGGTATTTGAGTCTCATTGAAGCCCCCTCCCAATTCAAAGAACATTTTTACTGAGACTTCTTACTTTTCATGAAAATATAATTATTTACATAGGCTCAAATAGAATTTGCCCTCATTTTTACCAAAATGTAATTGGATATGTCAATTGTCCAATCAAGACCGTACCATACCTTGGGTGTGACATTTTAAAATGATACTAATTTGACAAAGGATGGAAAGCCCACTGAATAACAAGAATTGACTTTATATGTGGAGCCACTGTTTACAAAGTCCTCCCAAAAAAACTGGTTTGTACCTGGGTTATTAGGGTCTCAGTCTCATAGGTGCAGAACAAGGTCAATTTCTGTCAGGCAGGAGACTTTAGCAAATTTTGGGGACCTCAACAGAGAGGACATAATCCCATTTCATAGATACTGCAGGTGAAATTTGGGGAAAAAATTCCTAGAAAGAGACAAACAACTGAATCTGATTCAAGAAGAAAAGGAAAATCTGAATAGTCCTATAACAAAGAAATTGACTTAGTAATCAAAAATTTCCCACAAAGAAATGTCCAGGACTAGAGTTCTACAAGAATTAACACCAATCCTTGGCAAACTCTTCCAAAAAATAGAAGAGGAGAGAGCACTTGCCAACTTGTTTTATGAAGCCAGTATTATTCTGATACCAAAACCAAAGATATCACATGAAAAGATTCTCTTAAGAATATAGATTAAAAATTTCACAGCAAAATACTAACAAACTAAATCCAGCAATATATAAAAAAAATTGTACAACAGAAACAAGTGGGATTTATCCCAGGAATGCAAGCTTGGTTCAGCATATGAAAATCAATATAATACACCATATTAATACAATAAAGGACAAAAACCAGATTACCATCTCAGTAGAAGCAGAAAAAGCATTGACATAACCTCTCTGAGATAAAAGTTTTATTGTTGATTCTTTCATATTTTCTGCATAGATGATCATGTCACCTATGAACATCTTTACCCCTTTTTAAATTGCATTATTTGTTTTTTTTATTGATTAGTTGTAAGAACTGCTTATATATTATTTATCTCCTGATAAAAGTATTCAACAAAGCAGAAATAGAAGGGAACTCCCTCAACCTGATAAAGGGCATCTATGAAAAACCCACAGCTAACATACTTAATGGTAAAAGACAAAAAGCTAAGATGAGGAACAAGACAAGGATGTTCACTCTTGCTATTTCTATTTAACATTGTACTGAAGGTTGCTCTAATCAGTGCCATTAGGAAAGAAAATTAAAGACATTGAAATTGTAAAGGAAAGAGTAAAACTATCTCTGTTTGCAGATGATTTGATCTTGTATATAGAAAATCTTAAAGAATAAAAAACCTATTAGAGCTAATAAATAAGTTCAGCATGGTTCTAGGATATAACATCAATATACAAAAATAAATTTTAGTTCCATATGCTTACAATGAACAATCCAAAATGAAATTATGAAAATAATTTTATTTTCAGCAGCATTACATTAATAAAATACTTAGGAATAAATTTATTAAAATAAGTGCAAAATTCATAATCTGAAAACTATAAAACATGGTTGAAATAAATTACATAAAACCTAAATAAATGAAAAGACCTCCAAAGTTCATACATTGGGAGACAATATTTTTACAGTGGCAATACTCTCAAAGTTGACCTACAGATTCAATGCAATCCCTACCAAAATTTCATCTGCATTTTTCAGGAATTGACAAGCTGATCCTACAATTCTTATATAAATGCAAGGGACTCAGTCAAAACAATCTTAAAAAGAATAACACATTTGGAGCACTCTCAGTTCCCAATTTCAAAACTTGCTACAAATCTGTAATAATCAAGGCTATGTGGTACTGGAATAAGGATAGACATTTAGGTCAAGGGAATAGAATTGAGTCAATAAATAAACCCATATAATTATGATCAATTGATTTTTAAAGGCTCCCAGGACAATTCAATGGGGAACAAGTGGTCTTTTCAACAAATGGTGCTTGTAGAACTGGATAATGACACGCAAAAGAATAAAGCTTTATCCCTATCTCACACTACCCACAAAAATCAACTCAAAATGGACCAAAAACCCAAATATAAAAGCTCAAACTACTAAACTCTTAGAAAGAAACATAGTTATAAAACCTGTGACCTCGGATTAGGCAATGATTTCTTAGATATGACACCAAAAATCATAAGCAACAAAAGGGGAAAAAAGATAAACTGAACTTAATTAAATTAAATACTTTTGTGCTTCAAAGGATGCTATCAAGAAAGTGAAAAGACAGCCCACAGAATGGAAGAATATATTTGCAAATCATGTCTAATAAAGGTCTAGTAGACATAATATATAAGTAGTTCTTACAACTAATCAATAAAAAAACAAATGATGCAATTTAAAAATGGGTAAAGGCGTTCACAGGTGACATGATCATCTCTGTAGAAAATATGAAAGAATCAACAATAAAACTTTTGGAACTAAGAAGTGACTGTAGCAAGGTTGCAGGATACAAGGTTAATATACAAAAGCCAATTGCTTTTCTATATACCAGCAATGAACAAGTGAAATTTGAAATTGAAAACATATTACCATTACATTGGCACCCCAAAAATGAAAGGAATAAATATAAGAAAATATGTACAAGATCTATATGAAGAAAACTGCAAAACTCTGATGAAAGATATCAAAGAACTATGTAAATGGAGAGATATCCCATGTTCATGGATAGGAAAACTCAATATTTTCAAGATGTCAGTTTTTCCCAAATTGATCTTTAGATTGAATGCAATTCCAATCAAAATCCTAGCAAGTTATTTTGTGGTTGTAGACAAACCGATTCTAAAGTTTATATGGAAAGGCTAAAGAACCAGAATAGCCAACACAATATTGAAGAACAACAACAAAGTTGGAGGACTAACAGTACTTGATTCAAGATTTATTATAAAGCTACAGTAATCAAGACAGTGTGGTATGGATGAATGAAAGATAAATAGATCAATGAAACAGAATAGAAAGCCTAGAAATAGACCCACGATAATAGTCAACTGATCTTTGACAAAGAAACAAAAACAATACAATGGAGCAAAGATGGTCTTTTCAACAAGTGGTGGTGGAACAACTGGAAATCCACATGGAAAAAAAATGAATCTAGACACAGACCTTACATCCTTCACAAAAATTAATTAAAAATGAATCACAGGCCTACATGTAAAATGTAAAACTATAAAACTCCTAGAAGAAAACAAAGGAGAAAACCTAGATAATCTTGGATGTAGCAATGACTTTCTACATATAATGTCAAAGGCATGATCCATGAAAAAAAGAAATGACAAACTAGACTTCATTAAAATTAAGAACTTTGGCTCTGTAAAAGACAATATCAAGAGAATGAAAAGACAAGTCATAGACTGGGAGAAAATATTTGCAAAAGACACATCTAATAAAGAACTGTTAACCACAATATACAAATAAGTCTTAAAACTCAACAGTAAGAAAATGAACAATCCAGTTAAAAAATTAGCCAAAGACCTGAGCAGACATCTCACCAAAGAAGATATACAGATGGCAAGTAAGCATATGAAAATATATTTAACATCATATGTCATTAGGGAATTTCAAATTAAGACAAAAATGAGATACCACTACAATCTATTAGATGGCCAAAATCCGAAACACTGACAACCCTAAATACTGGGAGGATATGGAGTAGCAAGAACTCTCATTCATTGCTGGTGGGAATTCAAAGTGGTACAGCCACTCTGGAAGACAGTTGCACAGTTTCTTATGAAACTAAACATACCCTTACTGTAGGATCTAGTAATTGCACTCCTTGATATTTACCCAAATAAATTGAAAACTTGCACCCATACAAAAACCCATACACGTATGTTTACAGCAGCTTTATTCTTAATTGCCCAAACTTGCAAGCAATCAAGATGTCCTTCAGTATGACATTCTGGAAAAGGCAAAACTATGGAAACAGTAAAAAGATCAGTGGTTGCCAAGGATGGGGGCTTGGAGAGAGATGAATAGGCAGAGCACAGAGGATTCTTTTTAGGGCGGAGAAAATATTCTATATGATATTATCGTGATGAATATATATCATTATACATTTGTCCAAACCCATAGAATGCACAAAAAAATTTTGCTGTTTTAAAAAGTAAGCTTTAAGTGGTTAAATTCGTGCACTCCGCTGCGGTGGCCCAGGGTTCGGATCCTGTGCGTGGACATGGCACTGCTCGTCAGGCCATGTTGAGGCGGCATCCCATATCCCACAACTAGAAGGATGTGCAACTAAGATATACAGCTGTGTACATGGGGAGTTTGGGGTGATAAAACAGAAAAAAAAAAAAAGATTGGCAACAGTTGTTAGCCCAGGTGCCAATCTTTAAAAAAAAATAAAAAAATAAAAATAAAAAAAAGGTAAACTTTAACTGAATCATATTACAATTGAGTGGGATCTTAGAGCTAATAATAAATTGAAACCTTAATTTTACAAATAAGTAAAATGAATACCCTAAAGGTTTAGAGCCTTTTTAAAAGTCACTAACTAGTTAGTGATAATTTGCAACTTAGTCATTCAGCTCTTAAGTAAGGTGTTCATTTCACTTCACCCTATCATCTCAGTAGACAATTTCAGACCGTGATAGTTCACTATTTAACCCCAAAACACTTCCATAAACAGATTTTTGGTTAAGTTTGGTGAATATGGTAATCAGTTGATTTATTTTTGGAAACAATTTCTGTGACCAGGTCACAAAAATTAAAGTTAGACATTTGAAATGATTGCATAATAAAGTCTCTTGTAATATTTCAACTTTATTTTTACTCTAAAAGTATAAAAAACATAAAAATTCAGAATTTATGCCTAAGTTAGTCATTAATAATGCTATTTTATTTTTCCCTAAGAGGAAAGATATCTCTGTGATATTAATAATTATATGCAAAGAGAGAAAAACTCAATTTATTTTAAGACACAAATAATGTCAACATCAGAGCTAGCTTCCAAAGCAAATGGTTTAATGGTGTGATGTGGTCAAATGCTTTCATATAATTCTATAAAATGGATTGTAAGAATAAATCATTTCATTTACCATTTATAGCTTAATTTACTGATGCTACCAATTCCTTGATAAATTTTGTACAGGGAAAGGAATGAAGCCTAACTATTTGTATATTGAAAGTATGAATATATTTGTGTTGAGCAAATAGGAATGTAGCTGACGTGTACTTGTATTCTGGTGAAATGATCTTTGCTCTCACTGCAAAGAACTTCATTGAAAACTAAGAAGCAAGAGGTGTTTATTAAAATGTCAGATTTGTTCTATGAAGAACAATATATAACCCTCTTGCTTTCATACCTCTTGAGCAGGCAAAAAACATTTCTAGCTTCTATTAAAAATGATATCTATGTTTATTGTTAGTTTAAGACAAAAAAAGTGAAGTGCAATTTCACTCTACATAAAGTGAGATAGATGTCTCCGTTCTTTCTATCGTGTATTCCATTGTTATCTTTGTGAAATATCCCTTAACATCTAAAACTGAGAGTGAGGAATTGTAATAGAAACAGAAAGAAGGTAAAGCAATAAATAATTGAATGTCAGTTCTATCCACGTGCACTTACGTGTACTCTATATTTGCAAAACAGTAGCTCCAACTTGCAGTGTCTACATCACAACTGAAGTACCCACAAACATAGCAATCTACCAAGATAAACAAGGAGCATATCACTCACCTGCTAAATTTTACCCTGTGAACTACTACTTGTTCAAGATTTTGTAGGTCCTTAGGAAAATAACCGAAACAAATGTAAAAACAAAACCTCTCTACTTCATTGTCACCAAATTTAGGAACTCTACCTTAGAAATACTGAGAATCCCTGCAACTAAAACTATCTGTTAAAACTGTGTTTAACTGAAAGTTTTATATTTTTGAACTTAACATTTTATCTTGTTTGGGGCAAAGCACCTCTTTCATGCTTACAGTTTAGGAAATGCTGACTCTGAGGTATATACAGTTAAAAATTTTTGAATGCCTAACTTCTGACTAGTTTCATCTATGAAGTCAGCAAATATTTATTGAGCACCTACTATGACAAGCATCTTTCTAGAAACTGGTCAGTTTATATTCTTTGCCTCTCAAAATCATCATAGCAAAATTCTAAAATCTGCAATTTCTGAAAACCAGTTACATTGTTACACTTCGTTCAATTCTCAACTAAAAATTCATCATAGTAGGTTACTGATGACAATGCATCCTCCTCAGAATTTAGGGAGGAACTGCTTTGTTTTTAATTCATAAGCAAGGGCTTTCATAAATGAAATACGTGCCAACTAGCTTATCTGGAATCCCATCCAGTTTGTCTTAGGGTTAAGATGTGGAAAATTAGTTTACACTAATTACAAACATGTTATCTGGGAGGAATAACATGTTAGGCCTATAATTATTACATTTTAGTAGGAATTAGCTACCTAATCCCTGAAAAAAGTCCTGAGAAAATAGAACAGAGATAGATAATGTTTGATGGAGAGAAGAGATTCCACACATTTTCTGTTGAGTAGTGCTCTTCCCAGAAAGAGCCAGGCTAGGTGGTACACTGTTCTTGAGAATAAAGCAAAAAAAAAAAATGTATAAAAGAACAAAAATACTTTAAAATCACAAAAATTAAGCTATTCAGAAATAACCATCATTAATTTTAGGAAAATATCAATCTAGATATCTTTGTATGCACATAGCAGAAAGAAAACCAGGAAGCTTTCAATTAAAGAACCAGAATTTCTATGGAGTTATGGAGTAAAAGTTTTATTATAGGAATTAGACCTTGCACAGTTGTGGGAGCAGCTGTGGAAGTGAAGGCACAACCAACCAATCTGAAGAGCCAACCATGTCCAGTTAAGTGGGAAGCTGTGTCTGTGTGTAGCTTCTGATCAAGTCGTCTGCCACCAAATCTCTGATGGTGACTTCAGGGTTGCTATTGGTCAACAGGAAAGACTGGATGCGGCACAGAGATCAAGGACAACCCAGAAACAAGCCAGAATCCTTGTCTCTATAACTACATATAATCACAATGACCTTCAGAGAATAATGACTTCTGAATCACTTCTGTCTTGCAAATCATGTGCAAATTCATTGTTTGGACAACCAGAACCCAGACCATACAGGGAAGGGAATTCTGGGAAATATATATCCAGCTTAGCCAAATTGACACAGTGCAAACCACCAAAAAGTATTTTATAAAATGAGATTATGCTACAAATGTGATTTTAGAATAAAGTATTTAAATTTATTTTTCTTGAACAGAAGAAAAACTGAAGAAATTCAGATGAATCCTTCCTCATTACAATACGGCTTATTTTCTAAGTGAACTCTTTGTAGATTTAATAAACTTGAATAGTATTAAGGGGTTAGAAGTATGATTTTTCATTGAAGTATATGGTTAAATTTTAGGCAGAGTTTGTTAAATTTATGGCATAAAAAATAGATAATTTGGTCTCTCATATTTCTTCCTACTGCACCCCCATTTTCTGATTTGTTTTTAGTTTAATTTTTTTATTTCATTACAGCTTTTAACAATTTCATTCTGTTCAGTACCATTAATTTTTGCATCTGCTTAGTATTATTCTATGCTCACATGAATGCAATACTCATCACCAGACTTTTGCCATGACCATTACTGAATTCTTTGTTCTGAGTAATCTCTTAATTGTCTGGATTTTATTGTCAACTAGTTCTTTAAAGAAGGGCTTAGAGTACTATCTTCCATAGATATTTCTTGTTGCATTTATACTTGTAAAGCTTTTTGACTTATTATAATGTTCTTGGGATATAATTTTTTTCCCTAAAAATGTGTGTCCGTGACCCCATTTTCTCCTGCTGGTAAAGATTGTTGTGGCAAAATCTGAGAATAGTATGTTTTCCTCCGTGTAGTTGAGGTGCTTCTGCTGGATACTTGAGAATTCTTTATTTATAGTTGGAGTTCAGTACTTTTACAAGGGTACGATCATTTGTACTTCCCTAGAACATTTCTTGCACCTTTAATCTAGATTCAATTGTTTCCACAATTCAGAGAAATTTTCTTATATTATTAAATACTCATGTTTACTACATTTGTCGTTTTATCTCATTCATTTTTAAGTAGACTTTATTTTTTACAGAAATCTTAGATTCACAACAAAATTGAGCAAAAAGTAGAGATATTTCCCTTGTAGCCTACACCCACATATGCGCATGCACACACACATGTGTATGTTTTACAATCAATGAACCTACATTGACACAGCATTATCACCCAAAATACAGTTTACATTAGGGTTCATTCTTGGTATTGTGCATTCTATGAGTTTGGACAAATGTATATGACATGTATCCACCATTAGAGTATCATACAGGATAGTTTCACTGCCCTAAAAATCATCTGTGCTCTGCCTATCATCTCACTCTTCCCTAACTCCTGGCAACCACTGATCTTTTTACTACTTTCATAGTTTTACCTTTTCCAGGATACTATGTAGTTGAAATCATACAGTATGCAGCATTTTCAGATTGGCTTCTTTCACTTAATAATATGTTTGTTCTTATATGTTTACATATGTGGCGATTTGCCTTTTTATTCATCTTGCCCATGTATAGACATGTGGTGTAGACTTCTATTTTTACTTTTCCTGACTCTTTTCACAATATCTGAGCATCCATTTGAGACTAGATATTGAAGAAGTGCGGTGTCTTGGAAAACAGGAAAATTCAGGTGAGGCTCTGTGCAGTCTTTATTAGAAAGTATGATATTTATTCTCTTCCTCTCTCTTGAGAATTCCTTCACTTTCTTGAGCCAGGGTTAGTTCTCTCCAGTTGGGATTGTGTCCTGTTTCTATGGAGGGTACGGTTAGGCTTCAAATTACTTCCTTAATTGTGTAAATCCTGGAAACTTTACTTCTTTTAGAAAGAGGTTTTAATTCTATTTAACACTTTCTTTATTTCATCGTTCATCCCCAGTCAGAAGAGTAAGAAGATAACAACATCTACAAAGTTCGCTTCTCTCTCAGATCTGGGGTATTTGTGAACATTTCTACGACTTTACCAACTCATCTGTCTAGCTCAGGAGTAGGACTCTGATCAGGAAACTTTCAGTACCGCCCCAACAGAAACTGCCTTTTCCCTTGGTTATCAGTTTTTGAAGCTTAGTGCTTTAAGTCATGTTCATTTCTTTCTTTGATTGGAAGTAATAACTATTTTTTTTGCTGGGGTTTACTATTATTTTAATCAATTTTATTAAATGTTGGAGGGGGAAAGAGTCTGTGAATTATTTTCATTCCACTCTACTAATCCAGTTGACACTCTTCAAAGTGAATTTAAGTCATTGAGTATTATATGGCAGATTCAATTCTTTCTTCTGTTTAATAGTTGTGTTACTGTGGGCATCTTACTTAAGCTTTCTCATTTAAATTTCTTCACTTTTGGATAATACAATGCTAATCTCACAGACCTGTGGACAAGATTCATTGATATAATGTATGTACACACTTAACACAACCTCAACTAAGATACTACTGCAGTAGCATAGGTAAGAGATGATGCTAGTTTTGACAAGATTAGCAGCAGTGGAGAAGGGCATAAGTGGGCAAAGCTAAGATATTTTTGGAGATTGACGTGACAGAACTTCGTTCAAGTTGTGAAATCTGATAAACTTGGATTTAAATACTGACTCTACCATTTATGGCTATGTGCAACTGTATTAATAGCTCTAGGTCTTAAAATCATCATCTGAAAGATGGAAAGTATAATCGTTGTGAAAATTAAGCAAGAGAACACATATAAAGCTCCTAGCATAGTGCCTGATAGAACATAAATACTCAGTAAATGTTAGCAACTATTAGCAATAATTGCACTAGCATTAACATTATAATTGGTATTAGTATTGATATTTAATTCAGAGTTGAAAGAAGGAAGAAGATTGTAATTGATTCTTAGGCTTTTAGCATTTCTATGAATGCTAAAATTCATTTTACTGAAATTTGGAAAACTTAGTTTGGAAACATTTTGTGGGAGGGGGAGCAAATCATGAGTTCCTCTAAGTTTTCCATATGTGACAAAATTTAAAGTCTCCTTGACATCCTGGTCACATTTTCTCCGTGAACTCCAGTTTGTTATTTTTCCATTTAAGGATTATTGACGAAAAGTGGAGACAGTATTAAATACAGAGTAGAATAGGACCATGACGCCCTTATTTTTAACACAATATTTTCTTGATGCAATTTAAAGCATCATTATTCCCTTTGGAAGTTATTTTCCATTCTTGCATTATATTGTCACTATAAGATCCTGAAATCCTGATGAAGAATTCCTGCTGAAGGAGATTTCAAGGGTTTTGACTTTTGTGATGTTTCATGGTAAGCAGAAGGAAATCCATTTTCCATGGCAAAGAGCATTATGGTAAAAGTTCAGATCAGGCATTCAATCGGGTTTATATGATTTGTAGAACTTGAATGCTGGCATGTCTCTTATTTTAAGTAGATAGAAAATAATGAAGTTTTATTTAATTGAAGAATAAAATATTCTCTGGGACTCTCCCGAAGGGCTGGTTGTAATGTGCCATGAATAAATAACTTACATGGCATGATTGGCCAAGAATAAGCTTTATTAAAGTACCATTCATTAACAGATTCATTCAATTATCCAAAAATTATCTTGGGAACTTACCAGGTGGCAGGCACTATTCCAGGCACTGGGGGAAGATCAATCCACTGAAGATTTGCTGCTTACCTTGTATGCCCTCTCTGACCAACAGAATCTTGAAGGCAGTGGCCAGTGAAGTCATTTAGTTCGAATATTTACCTTTGACAGCTCCTAGTCATATTCTTTTAATGTATGACCAGGGAGAATTAGTTAAAAATGATACTGTCCACACTATAGAATTAGAATGAGACAGTCCATGAAACAATTGACTCAAAGTAGTGTGTGTGTAGTGGGGGAGGCGGTTGGAGAGTGTGCGTATGTGTATAATGAACATATCCATAGGATTATATGAAGATACATCACAAACTACAGATAGTACATCTTTTCGTTAGGATATTCCCTTTAAATCATTGCCAGTAAGCTCTTGGTGAACCCCTTAAAGAAGTGGTTAAAGGGAAATATCTCTGATCTAGTGTTATACAGATTTCTTTGCCATTCCAGGGTCTGCACTGGTCTGCATCGGATTGCCACTTCCTTTTATCAGGTTTTTGTACTAACTGAAAAGGTTCTCAATATCCAAATCCAATTTTTCTTAATGCTTACTCTTTAATACATCATCTTCAACTGTTTTGCTATAGCTCCGGCTACTGCTGCTCTAAATTTCCTAATCCACAGATCCTTCATTCACTGCTGGATCTTCCATTGTTCCTTGACAGGACATTTATTGTTTGTTACCCCAGGAAGGGCTCTTCCTTCTCTATATTTCCTGTCTGCTGCTTGTCCTCTGTGTTTCACTGCTTTACCTGTTCTTATCTGGACTGTAGTAGGTGGGAAGGGTTATGGCCTGCCCTCAATTTGACAAAAATAAAACAGCCTGAAAGTTGAATAATATATATTTTTAAAAGTTTCCCCTCCTATTTATTGCTCACTCTTTGCACCAAATCTCCCCATCTAGACCACCTCCTGTGACTAGCCAGAGTCCTTTTTCTCTTGTCCTACTTTCTCACTGACATGGATTGAGATATATTAACTTGGCCCTGAATATTGTGATATTTTTGTAATTTTTTTTTCAGAATCCATTTTGATCAGCCATACACTGTTCCTCGGAGCTTTTCACTATTCTCTTATCTAATACAGAGTTTATTTTCTTTTAACCCTTATAAATCACCTTCTTAATCCTTATTCATGGGGACCGGCAGCTTTGCACAGAAATGCCTTATGTAACCCTAAATGAAGAGGCTGAGGGAAAATTGGTATGTTCCTTTAATATTGGGGCTCTTTTGGTGTCTTATATACCTGGGAAGCATTTTTGCTTTCATGGTAGGTACAGCAAACACAGGTAATCTCAATTTAAATGTTTCTTATATTTGACACTTTTTAGGTTTTTCTAAAGTCAACTGTTACCTAATTTATCAATTAGATCAAAATTCTATATATTGCATCTACTTAGAAGAAGTGATTCTTCCATGTCAAAAACTAGTTTGATAGTAAAGATTATTTAGAAATTGCACTCAAGTGTATCCTCTGGACCCAAACATATTCATTTAAGAAAGTGGTTTTCAATTTTAGTAGTTTAATAGAAGGACTCTATTTAAACAAATCTCATTTACAAAACTTTCTTAATTCATTTCCCTGAATAAGATCTTCAAGCTCTTGAAAATTTTGCTCCACATTTCTGCAAGAATTATATTCTAAACTGCAAATGTAAGTAAATTCTATTCAGTTTCAACTGTGATGTATTTCCTCCATCTTCAAGATAAAGGATAAAACCTTTTATTTATTTATTTTTATTTTTATTTTTTTTGAGGAAGATTAGCCCTGAGCTAACATCTGCTGCCAATCCTCCTCTTTTTGCTGAGGAAGACTGGCCCTGAGCTAACATCCATGCCCATCTTCCTCTACTTTATACGTGGGACGCCTACCACAGCATGGCTTGCCAAGCAGTGCCACGCCCGCACCCGGGATCTGAACCGGTAAACCCCGGGCCGTCGAAGTGGAACATGAGCACTTAACCACTGCACCACTGGGCCGGCCCCCAAAAGGATAAAACCTTTTAATATGGACCACAAAGACTTCCATGACATGATCTCAGCCTGTGTCTCCAGTATCAGCTCTAGGCACACACTCCCACTCAAACTCTAAACTCCAGCCATGTTATTCTACTATTTCTTTTCCTCTTCTTACCCTTTCTTCTTGTCAAGCATCTTTCTTCATCAAAAAACTGGAAATTGGTTTGCTGTATATTTTTTCAGTAATGAAGTTGGTATATGTTGGTAAATAATCTCAAACACTGAGACCCTGAAGAAAATCTATGGTCTCAGTAGTCCCATGAGTTTTCTTTCCATAACCAACAAATGCTCAACCGTGAAAACAAGTCTAACATTATATTCCAAAAGTAGGTACAATCATTATTCTTGGAAAGCTTGGTCTAGAGATTAAAGTCTAGCATGAAGACTATCTTCTGCTGCTAGTGTCAAGCTCAGTGACTGCTTGAAAATCTGTCATATACTAAGCATATTTTCAATGTTTGGAAAATGTGAATTCTAACAAAATTAATATTTTGAAATAGAACCATTATGTGCCTAATAACTGCATAACCCTACTTCAGGCTTGAAAATACAGCTAGTCAGTAGGATTGCCTGAGTATCTATATCCAAGTAGTCTGTTACACTTATGTGAAAGAATTTTCCTCCCTCTTGACCTTGTTTAGCCAAATATTGCCCGAGTCCAAACATTAAAATTCATAATTTGCTCAACAATGAGATGTTCAGATTGAACTAATATATTTCAGTTTTGCTCAGGTGCTATTCCATCTTTGACATTGTTATTGTCTTTTAAATTGAGATATCCTTTACTTACCACCTCACCATCCTCTTACCCCCACCAAGAAACGTAACATTTTCCTCTTTATGAATCTCTTTGTGGATTTCCATTGCTAATTCTGCATTCGTTCAATGAAAGTTCAAACAAAAAAAATGTGTGATAGAGGAACAGAGCAAAGATCAGAGAGAGAACTTCATGTCTAAGTTATCTTTTTTTTCCAGCCAGAGTAATAAAAATAGATATCATTCATCCAGGAACACATCACTTCAGATCAGAAAGAAAGACTTTTTCACATTTGATGCTGGAGAATATTTTTAGGCAGAACTGGTCTATTTAGAATATCAAGGTACCCAGTGTTTCCCAGAATTTTTCACCAGAAAAGACTCATGAATACTTCCTTTTCTTGTGACAAGACATATGACTTAGCATTGCTTTTTTAGTATATGTTGGATGACTGGAAAGAGTCCTCTCTAATAACTCTGCAATCCTAAGTGCCAGGGTAGTATAGTGTTTAAGAACACAGTCTCTGGTTTAATTCCCAGTTCTGCAATTTCTTAGCTATGTGGGCAAATCACTTAACCTCTCTATGCCTCAGTTTCTTTAACCGTAAAATGGAGATAATAATAGTGTATACTTCATAAGGCTGTGATAAGTTTTTGTTTTTTCCAGCTTTATTGACCTATTTGACATATAACATATGTAAGTTTAAGTTGTACAATGTGATGATTTGATACACTTATATAATGCAGAATGATTACCACAAAAAGGTTACTTGACACCTCCATCTCCTCACATAATTAACATTTTTTTGGTGTGGTGATAACACTTGAGATCTACTCTCTTAACAATTTTCAAGTATATAATACTGTATTGTTAATTATAGTCACCATGCTGTGCATTAGATCCCTAGAGCTTACTTTTCTTCTAGCTGGGAGTTTGTTTCTCCTCATTTCACCCAACCCTCAGCCCCTAGCAACCACCATTCTACTCTCTATTTCTATGAGTTTGGCTTTTTTAGATTCTGCATATAAGTGAGAACATCCAATATTTGTCTTTCTCTGTCTGACTTATTTCACTTGGCTTAATGACTTCCAGATCCATCCATGTTGTTGGAAAAGGCAGAATTTCCTTCTTTTTTATTGTGGAAAAATATTCCACTGTGTAAAATATATAATATATTATATGTAATATAATATATACTATAAAGTGTGGTATGTATTTATATATATTATATATATATTATACATACACGCATACCACATTTTCTTTATCCATTCATCTGTTGATGGACACTTAGCTTGTTGACTATTGTGAACAATACTGCAATGAACTTGGGAGTGCAGATATCTCTTCAAGATGCTGTTGTCATTTCCTTCGGATGTATATGCGGAAGTGGAATTGCTGAATAATATAACACTTCTATTTTTAATTATTTGTCAAACCTCCATACTGTTTCTCATAGGGGCTGTACCAATTTACATTTCCACCAACAGTATATCAAGGTTCCCTTTACTCCACAACCTCCCAACACTTACCTTTTATCTTTTTGATGATAGCCATTCTAACAGATGTGAGATGATATCTCATTGTGGTTTTGATTTGAATTTCGCTGAAGATTAGCTATGTGGAACAGCTTTTCATGTATCCATTGGCCATGTGCATGTCATCTTTGGAAAAATTTGTATTCAAGTCCTTTGCTCATTTTTGAATCAGATTGGTTTTTTGCTATGAATTGTATGAGTTCCTTATATATTTTAGACATTAACTCCTGATCAGATAATTTGCAAGTATTTTCTCCCATTCTCTAGGTTGACTTTTTATTTTGCTGATTGTTTCTTTTACTGTGCAGAAGCTTTTTAGTTTGATGCAGTCCTACATGTTTATTTTTGCTTTTGTTGCTTGTGCTTTTGGTGTCATATCCAAAAAACTGTTGCTAAGATGAATGTCAAGGAGCTTTTCCCCCTATGTTTTCTCCTAGTGTTTTACAGTTTGCGGTCTTACATTTAAGTCTTTTTAATCCATTTTGAGGGAATTTTTTGTGTGTTGTATAAGATAGGGGACCAACTTCATTCTTCTGCATGTGGGTATCCAGTTTTGCCAGCACCATTATTGAAGAGACTACCCTTTCCCCATTGAGTCTTCTTGGCTCCCTTGTCAAAGATGAGTTGACCATATGTGTGTGGGTTTATTTCTGGGCTCTCAGTTCTGTTCCCCTGGTCTATGTGTCTATTTTTATGCCAGTACCATACTGTTTTGATTACATAGCTTTGTAATATAGTTTGAAATCAGACATTGTGATGCCTCCAGCTTTGTTCTCTCTCAGGATTGCTTTGGCTTTTGGGGGTCTTTTGTAGTCCTACACAAATTTTAGCATTGTTTTTTCTATTTCCATGAAAAATACCATTGGAATTTTGATAGAGACTGCACTGAGTTTATAGATGGCTTTAGGTAGTATGTGTATTTTAAGAATATTAATTCTTCTGATTCATGAATACAGGATACCTTTCCATTTATTTGTGTCTTCTTCAATTATTTTCATCAATGTCTTTCAATTTTCATTGTACAGCTCTTTCACCTCCTTGGTTACATTTATTCCTAAGTATCCTTTTTTGATACTATTGTGATGAGTTTTAAACTAGTTAAAAGCCATCAAGTGCTTAGAAGAGTAGCTAATAAATAGCATTATGTAAATACTTGATATTATTAATGTCTTTCTTTGATTGACTCCCCATTTTGGCTCCTCCCCCCCAACAATATAAGAATTTAAAGTAGCCCTTTGTAGACTAGGACTTACAAAAGGCACTATTTTTTTTTCCTTCAAGTAGTTGATTATAATTAAGTTCATACCCGAAATTTAACTTTTGGAGAGTTACTATAGTGTGATGCAATCAGTGTAGAGCCTAGATTTGCACTGTCCAAGAGGGTAGCTGCTAGCGAAATGTGGCTATTTAAATTTAAATTAATTAAAATTTTATTTCCTTAGTTGCACTAGCTACATTTCAAATGCTCAGTAGCCACATGTTGTAAGTGGCTACTGCATTGGACTGCGCAGATATAGAACATTTCCATCATTGCAGAGCACTCTTTGGACAGCATTAATGATCAGATTCTGATGTTCTGTTGTGTGTCCTTTCCTCCTGACCAACAAACAGTGCCTCTCATTTCTATCCAGGTTATCATATAAACGTACCTGGTCAAGGTGCATCTTCAGTCCTTCCCACTTTCTTTCCCTGCAACTCTTCCCCCATTCACAGTATATTAGTCATCTAGGAATTACTCATATTATAAAGAAGTAGGTTTGCTGAATATAAGCAAGATACCTCCTCTTTGAATCAGAAACTCTTAATCCCTCTCCAAAACAAGGAAAAAGCACTGAGACTTTTCACCATATTGTCTAGATATTCAAATTGTTACATTTTGCATTTTCTAATCAATCGATATTTATGATATAAACATCTGAATTTAATTTTTGCATTGAAAATAGAAGGCAATTTTTGTTCAAGGTCAGATTAAGTAAGATTATGTTGTTATCCTGTTTATTGTCTTAAGTCCCTCTCCCTTCCCTATCATCACATAGTTCTCTGAAATTTTACAGTTAAGTCTTTACATATATTTTAGAGTTGTTATCAATCTTATCTTAATCTTTCTCCAGTCTCAAAATTATCCTGAAACTAGAAGTAAGAGAAAATGGAAGATTATTCTAGTTTGGGTTTCCTTAAGGGCAGACTCTGGGACAGGGATTTGGATACAAGTAGTTGATTTGGGAGGTGATCCCAGGAAGGACTATGAAGGAGTGAGCAAGTGAGACGGCGAAGGGAATAAAGCCAATATAGGAAAAGCCAATGAGTAGTTTTCTGTTGGTAACTGGGGCTGAATCCTGCTGAGGACCTTCAAGAGACTGTGTGGAACACAACTCAAAGTTGTCCTACAGGGAAGTAAGAAATCTAGGGCACTTATGTACAAACTCCTGCCCCTTTAATGATGGAGAGAAATTCTTGAGATGGTACCCTCTACACGCTTCCTGCCTGCTCCACCAGTGGGCTGAGCAGGATTCTGAGGCAAGAGATAGCCTTGGGCAGAGAGATGCAAGAACCTGGGCATAAAAACTGTCTCTAGGGTAGGCCAGAGATTACAGTGTAGAGTACCAACACCAGTTGAGTACTATACATAGTTTGAGTGTCAACCTAAATATATATTTAAACGGTAATATAGGAATATGCATCAAAATCCTTTAAACAGATTATATCCTTTTAACCTGACAATTATGTTTCTGGAAATTTATTTTAAGAACACAGAGATAGGCAAGATGCTAAATGCAATATTGTTTATAATTGCAGACATTAAAGATAAAGCTAATTCCAAAAATAGAGTATTGGTTAAATAAGTACTATATATTATTATACAATATTATGCTATCAATAGAAAACATTATTATGAATACTTAAGTATATATGTAATGTGTGTAGAATGTTCATGATATATTAATAAACATAAAAGAGGTTATACAAGATTAGATACAGTATAACCGCAATTACACCCACACACGCACACACGCATAGGTAAGAAAAAATGGTTGAAACGTTACACAAAATAATTAACAGTAGTTATCACTTGATTATAAGATTAAAAGTAATTTAAATTCCCTTATTGATACTCTTCTAAATTTTCTGCAGAAAGCATTATTTTCATAACCAGAAAAATCATTAAGTGTAATTTTAAAGCAAAATTAACCTTTTTAATACTGATACTTTCAAACTGAAATTCTATTCGTTATTTATGTATAATTGCAAGTTAGATTCTAAATCTAGAAATTACACACGAGAGCATCCCACATTTCTTTTTCTCAGAGTAGAAATATGTATAATCTTTGGAAAACTTGATTGCAAACAGGTATGTGCTTTGAATGCAATAAGGCAGATTGTAGCTAAAGTTATTTTCTCTGCCTAACTGGAATGATGTTGTGATTTAGCCTGTAGGATTCCCTGAAAATGGATTTTTGAAGGCAGATGAACTGTGTTCCGGGATAAAATAGGCTTCTGACATATATCAAAATGAGCTGGTTATTGACCTGTTTGTATGCAGCATATGCTATTTCTTATGGTAACCTCATCTTCTCAGTACTGCAAACACTGTAGACAGTGATAAATTATTAAGAATGACTCTGGAGAAGGCTAGAGCAGTGAGGTTTGTGGAATCTGGCATGAAGCATATGGAAAGACAGTTTCATAGTCACAGCCTACCTCTCTAATGTCATAGTCCTATAATATGCATATAAGAAGAGTGAATCAATCCAAATCCATCGCCTTACACACACACTCTAATAGCAAAAGAAAGCAAAAAAGAATGGATCAGTCATTTGTTACTATCATTAGTGCATGGCAATTAAAAAGAAAATGAATTTAAAAGTACTGTCCTATGTTGTGGGTACCAAATGAATGTTCAGATTTGCCATGTCAGTTGGAAAAAACCAGTCACATAAGTGTATTTGACTCCTTATCTGTGTATGAAGTGTTTGGACAGGAAGATTCTTTTTCTTTGTAGTTCCACAAACAGCAAATAGAATTAAGTTTCAATGATCTAGTAATTCAACTTCTCAGAATCTGGTCTAAGGAAATGGCCAGAAATTTTAGCAGGAGACTTATACACAAAGATTTTACTCACCAAAGTGTTTGGAACAATAAAAACTTGGTAGCCATCTAAATAACCAACAATAGCAAAATGGTTTAAATGATATCATTCATAAAAGATACTATTCATATTTTAAAATGATGTTCTTGATGGACATTTAGTGACATAGAAAAACATTCACTGTGCAATATTAAATCGAAAATATATAGAAAATTCACATTTTTCACCCTTATTATGTAAAAAGGCATGTGCGTTTATGGGTATAAGGAAGAATAAAAGGAAATAAAATACCAGCCACAGTTATCCTTGGATTGTGGGTTTATTAGTGATTTTTTATTTTTTTCTTTTGGTCTCATATTGCTCACATTATCTATAATAAACATGTTTCATTTTTATTAGTAGAAAATTATAAATTAAAGAAGTAGATAATATACTAAGAATTTTACCTGAATTCCTCTTTAACCCTGTCTCAGTGCATTCAGAATTGGCCATTTGAGTCATCAAATAAGAAGCAAATGCCCAAATGTGGAAGTAATTGGATTTCACACAGCATTTTCCATGGGGCAATTGAATCATGACTGCTTAAAAACATGTCTTTGGAAAATTTGTTCCGAAGAGTTCTTAAATCTGTGTATTAGTACAGACTAGTCTTTCAACGGCTATGTATTCGTTGTCCACCATATACTCTACACTGTGCTATCTCTTGTTTAAAAAAAAATAATAAACATACAAACGTATAAAATGGTCTCTACCTTCAAGGAAGTTCAGATTCTAAAGGAGAAAAAAAAGATGATAAGTAAAACAGTTGGCACATAATACAAAACTTATGATAGTTTTGTGCTAAATAACACAATGGATTCTATTAATACTGAGGTTCAGAAAACAGAATTGTATAATTGTGCAAGTTAGCTAAAGTATGTACTATGCATTCTCAAATACGTTTAATCATTTTCCCCTGCTGCTACTCCTTATAGGAAATCTTCCAGTTTCTATCTGGACTACAAATAGATGGAGAGAGAGATTAGAGTACTTTCAGGCAAAGCACATGTTAACCAAGTGTGAGCTAGATTTAGCAAGAAGAAAAATGGAGCTTCCAACTTTAACACTTTCATTATGTCATGAAATTACAAAAGGACTGGAATACCCACTATAGAAAGAAAAGTGAGAGGTGGCATCTTCAGATCAGATTTCTCCTGCGTTTATCATCTTTTCTTTCCCCTAGCCATCAGTGCCTAAATTCTCCAGAGAGTGGTCTCCAACGCATTTTCCACTTTCTTACCTCCTATTCAGTCCTCTCTACCAGAAATCTTAGCCCTGTCCCAGATGCTCTCTCAAAACCTTCTAATTGCCAAATCCTGTGATGTTGCTTCTTGGTAATACAGCCACACTTAATCACTGGTGACTATTCCAGAGATTTGGAGTCTCACAGAACTAACTTAGTATCCTAATTTTGTCATTTCTTTTCTGTGTGCTCTTGAACAAGTTACATTTCCTCTCTGACCTTCGTTTCTACATCTTAAAAATGGAAATAACACAGCACATGAATCCAATGAGTTATATTAGACGAATGCTAATGTATACGTAAAGTGTAGTAACGTATAGGTAAAGTGTGATGTATAGGCACTTGGTGGATGCTCAAAAAGTGACAATCCTCCCATTCTTCTCTTGGTTTCTGAGCTGCACATGTTTTCTTAGACCTCTACTTGTTTCATCATTATCTCTGTTTGATCAATTTACCTCATCTCTTAGCAAAATATGGATGTTCCATGAGTACTGTTGGTGGTCTTCTACTTGAAAATTTCTCTCTCAGAGATTATATTCATTCTTACAGCCTCCTGTGTAACTCTGTACCTCTCCAGAGCCAGGCCACATATTCCACCAATCCCATATTTCCAAATACCTAGTGGAAGTTCCATTTGAATGTCCAATCCCACTCTGAAATCAGTAAATCTTAAGTTAAATATTCCATCAATCTCCTTGTCACATTTCTCATATCAATTCCTTCTCTGACTTTATTCTTTTTCTTAATGTTACCACTATTAAACTTTCAATCTTATTTGATTCTTCCCTCGGCCTCCAGTCTATATCCAATAAGCAGCCTCAGACTTTTTGATATTTTCATAGGATGGAGTGCATTATAGGAATGGTCACAGATAATTCATTTATCTTCAAGCTCTTATTAGTTATATAATTATATTGTCCTTGGGAAAAATACATGACGTCTTTGAGCACCACTTTTTTCATCTGTGAAAATTAAATAATAATACCCATTTCATGGGCTTCTTGTTGATGATGTGAGTGTTCTTTTTGAACTACCACATTATTGTAGATAAATGAATAGATAGATAGGTAGGTAGATAGATAATTTGCGATGCTTCTTCCTGCCCCCATCATAGTTCAGATCTTATCAATCAATCAATAGGATATATCTATCTAGCCTATTGAAACACATGCAATCTCCTTGTCTCTACTTTTTATCAGTTATCTAAAATATCATGTTAATTTTCCCAATTTAAAACAGCGTTTTAAATAGCTTCTCATTGCCCATGAAATGAAGTCCAAAGTGATTCTCTTAGTTGACTTTAGAGAAAAACAATAAGCGGAGGAAAGTAACGTTTATGAAGCATCTACTCTATATGAGGCATCATGCAGAGTAGGGTTGGAGCCAAGATTCAAACTCCAGCTGTTTAACTCCAAAAACCTGTAGACATCACAACAGCATGCAGTTATATAATATTTACAATATTCGTATCCATTATCAGGAGTTTCATTTGAACAAAGCTTAAGAGTTTGTGGGTATTGGGAATAAAGTAGGTAGCCTGCAAGTGATCTTCCCTAATATGGTTATTTTGTTGCAGACTGAAACAATTCCTTTGAAATTTCATGCTTCACAGAATAATAGTATTTTAACTTGACATGTGAAAGTGTCAATAACCTGAATAAACAGAGAGGATTTAACTGTCAATCAGAGAACTAATTGTAGTGGACAATATTAGGTGGCCTTTGCCTGCCTTTGTAAAATCAGTGACGCTTACCCAAAAATCTGTGTAGAAAGTCTCTAAACTAATTACATTTCAATTTGAAATAGTACACAAACATTATTAAGTAAAAATGAAAGTTAAATTATGGGGTTTTTGAATTGCCTTTGTAGAATCTTTGGCAGTGTTGCGCTGGTCCTGCTGATTACTGGTTCTGGGCAGAGGCCTCTGTGATGTCTGCAAATTGAAACAAACCACCAAATTGTATATGTCTTTGTATTTGGTATTGAGCAGCTGCAAGAACAAAATAATATAAATGAAATGTGTAGCCCAGCTTTTCCCCGGAGGAAGGTCGCAAACAGAGCCACTCCATGATCAATATCCATCAATGTATATTAGTGACACTTTAGGTGTAAAATTTGTCATATGTAAGGAAGGAGCTGAAAATTACTTACGTGCAAGGCATGATCTGGTGGCGAGTGGTCTCAGAAAAGATGAAACTTGAAATGACTGTGCATGACCACTATGAAGAGTGCTGGGAAACTGAGAGGGAAACCTTATTCTGTACCTACAAATATTTAAATTTTATCAAGATTCATTATGAAGCTACTTGACCACTGGTGTTTCAAAACTTAAATAATTGTGAAGTTTTCTATTTATACATTGTTTAAGAGCAACTCTTCTATGAAACATCAGTAGACACAGACTCACATAAACTCTCACACTCATAAGTGATATTGATAGATGGAAGTGGGAGAATTGGAGTTCATTTAATTTCTTGAGAATCCAGTTCTTGTGAAATTATCTTGTTGTATTGCAGTAGACGGACCTGGAAAGATCTAGAATGTCCTTATGAATCAAACCGTTCTTATTCCATTTTATTCTATGTAAAATAAAATGAAAACATTGTTTCGTCATTTTTTTTCTCTACAAAAGTGAAATCATAGATTGTAGAATGAGGGGAAATCTATCATCCAATGCGATAATTTTGCACAGAAGGTTTTACTTATAAAGATAATTGGTGGATAGGTTCATATTACTATTTAACAATAGAACCAGACCCAGGATACATTCTTCAGATTCACAGTCCATGGGGTTTTTACTATAGTGTTACTTTGCCTCTTCAAACAAGGTCCTTGTTTAGAGTTGCAGCATTTTAGGATTAAGAAACAGACCTACATCACAGTTTTGAATGATATCAAAGCAGTATGTACCTGTTGATTCAATCAGTAGTTGTCAAAACGTAACTGAGTTTAAAAACAGGCTTACACAATGCTCATGTCCATCATTTTAGTGTACATATAGTGTACATTTTCTACCTGAGACTTGCAGGATATAAGATCTGTCTTTTCCTTTTAGAGAGCTCTTAGGCAAAAGCAGTTAATCACACTCTACATTTTTAAGGCCTAGTAGGGAATACCTTTGCTACCAACTCCACGCCTCTGCTAAATTCAGCTCCTTCATTTGCTCTCTGGAGTCATTGATTTCAAGCCTGCTCTCTCTGGAGAAGTAGCCTTGACTGAGGGTTAAAATGGATGAGTTCAGGTTCATGGGTTTTAAACCCTGGTCACTGCAGCCACTGGTGTCCTCTACCATAGAGTGGTGCTTGTGGATGCACAGCTTGAAATGGAGGACCCTACTGCTTCAAGAGGAGGGAAGAAGCTTCATGTTCAATTTCTAATCTGGACTGGAGAAAAGAGCCTCTTCTTTCTGTCTCCCAACAGTCTTGTCATTCCTCATGTGTGTGCATGTACACACACACACTCTTTTTTTGTCTCTCCTGCTTTTAGTGTTTCACTGTATCTCCCATTATGTCTCTCTTTTTCTGGATGTCTCTCTTTAGGATAGAAATGGTAATTCTCTACCATTATCACCTGATCACTGCTTGGCCATAAAACACCAAGGAACAGAAGTTCCTGAGAAAGACAAAATTTCCACAGCATCACTTTCTTTTTTTATTTCTTGGTTTAATCCACCTAGAGTTTAGCTAAGCATGTAAGAAGGCTGTCTGTCTGTAGTAATATATGAAGCATCTAGGGCTGTGCTATCTAATATGGTAGCTACTAGTTACTTGTGGCTACTAAGCATGTGAAATGTAGCTAGTGCCACATGTTGAAATAATATTTTGGATATATTGGGTTGAAATATTATTCAATTACTAATAAAGTACATTATTAAAATAATTTCATCTATTTATTTTTACTTTTTTAATTATGTGGCTCATATTATATTTATTTTTATAATTTTTAAAATACATTGTTATCAACTATAGATACCACGTTATACATTAGCTCCTCAGAACTTATTCATCTTGTGGCTGAAAATTTGTACCCTTTTACCAACCTCTCCCTATTTCTCCCGCCCCCCAACCCTGGCAACCACTTTTCTACTCTATGTTTCTATGTTTGAGTATTTTTTTTAGATTTCACATATAAGTGATACCTTGCAATATTTATCTTTCTCATATTATATTTAGAGTGCATAGCGCTGATCTAAGTTTTTTTATAACAGGCTCAGAAATTAAAAAGACTATTTGTGGTCATTTATACAGAATATAGCTATTTTGTAGCTAGAAAATTTTCAAACTATTTGTTATGTTTTATTTTCTTAACTAAGTCTTAGTTTTTTCTTTAACAATGTCAAGTCCTATGTTTAATCCATGCATTGAGCTATTTTTTTTTTAATTTCAGTGACTACAAATTTTTTGCAGATATTCTACAGTATTTGGTTCTTGGTTTACAAGTCCCTGTCCAAATATTACCTTATTTGTGGGACCTTCATTGATCACCTGATATAAAATAATATCCCTACAGTCCCCACATCACACACATGTGTGTACGTGCACAGGTGGGCAGACACACACACACACATATACATATACATATACAGGAGTCCTCCTTACCTGTGTTGCTCTGCTTTATTTTTTTTCGACAGTATTTATCATCATCTAGCATAGTACATATTTTCTTGTTAATTCCTGCTTCTCCATGCCCCCGTGCCTTCCTCCTCCAGACACAGTGGTACTTAAGCCACATGAATACAAGGACTTTGTCTACTTAGTACACTGCAGTTTTCCTAGTGTCTGGTACATAGTAGGTGCTCAGTGAATCATAGTTGAATGAATGAATCATATCACTCATTTTACACATACTTATTTCATGACCTGCAGGCACTGTTCCAATATGATAGCCACTGGCTCTCATGTGGCTATTGAGCACTTCAAATGTGGCTAGTCCAAATTCAGATGTGCTGTAAGTGTAAAATATACCCTGGATTTCAAATACTTAGTAGGAAAAAAGGATATTAAATGAAGTTAAATAAAATAATATTAATCTATTAAAATTAATTTCACCTATTTCTTTTACCTTTTTATTTTGAAAATTTAGTTACATTTAAAACTACATAGGTTACTCACACTTGTCATTTGCATTATGTTTACAATGGACAGTGTGGTTATGGACTAGTAACGAGGCTTTTCCCCAAATTACTGGAGTATTAATGCTCTTGTTTGTAGTATCTCCTGGCCTTGCTATGATTGCTTATTCCATCTATATTTTTAAATTTTTTTTGTTAGTCCATTTTAAGGAGATCTTGTTTTTTTAGGAGGAATGCTTTGTGGCCTGGGTTATTTCTCTAGAGAGTGTATGTTTGCTCCTGTTAGGCTTTTTAGGATGTCTAGGGTGTCAACAGCCCAGTACAAATGTTTCTGTTGATTTACTGGCTTGGAGGAGTCTAGATTCTAAGTTTAGGGTTAGTAGACTCTATCTACCTGGGGCCTCGTCATAGGGATTTAATTTTCACTCTGAAGACTTATTGTCATCTCGCTGAATAGGTATGTGGAGAATTTTTATTTCCCATTCATGAAGATTACAGTCTTTCAAGGGTCTCAGCCTTATTTCCAGTTCAAAGTTCCAATATCTTACCATGAGTATGCAAAGTAGTTATCACCCATGCCTTTGTGTGCATTCAAATTGGGACCCTACCATTATTGGACTACTAACATGTCTAGGGCTACAGCAAAATCAGTAAATACTCCTGGAATTCTGGTTCTCAGGATCCTCTTCAATTATGATTCCTGGAGAGCTCACATTTTTTAAGTCAACCATATATTAAAATGTATTATGTTTATCCAACTTCACTAGGTTTTATAGGGAGATAGTTTCTGCACTAGCTAAGTAAATCATTTTGCTAGAATCTAAAATCTATCATAATTTCTATAACTTTTTTCCTGTTGATAGACATTAGATTGTTTTCAGTTATTCAGTATGTAAAACATGCTGCATTGAACATCCTTACATGTGCATTTTTTCACATATGTCTATCTCTTATGGAGAATTCTTATCTTCATCTCTTATGGATAAATTCCTGGAAATAAAATTGTTGAGTCAAAAGATATGAACACAAGACTGTGTCTCATAGAAAAGTGAACAGTCACATAGATCAGTGGAACAAAACAGAGAGTCCAGAAATTAATTCACACAAGTACATCCACGTGATTTTTGTCATTGATGAAAAAGTAATTCAATGGGGGAAGGATGGTCTTTTCAATAAGTCATGTTGGAATAATTGGATATCCATAGGTCAAAAAATAAACCTCAACTAAAACCTCGCACCTTACACCAAAATTAACTCAAAATAGGTCAAAGATCTAAGTCTAAACTGTAAAACTATTAAATTTTATAGGACATCACAGGAGAAAATCTTTATGATTTGGGTTAGACAGATTACTGTCTGTTTCTAGTTCATGAGGGCAAGGGTATTGTCTCATTCACCTTTCTGTTCTTAGTGACCCACAAAAGTACTTGGCATAAAACTGGTCATAAATAAATTTTGAATAAATGAGGGAATGAAGGTAAAATATCTCAATTTATTTCAACATTAGAGACACTGAAACAATTTTATATGTTTATTGGCCGTTGTAGTTTTTTTGTTGTTGATTGCCCACTAATGTTATTTGCCCTTTTTTCCTATTGGGAGTATTTATCTTATTTATTTAAAGAATTATTTGTATATAAAGCTATTCATCCTTTGTCATTTTTCTAGTATTTCCCTGGCATCCATTTTGTTTTTGTTTCTGCTTTTTTTCCCTGTAACATTTAAAAATGAATATTGTGAAGTTAAATTTATGTTTTTTTAAGAATGGTTTCTTTTTGTTTTTATGCTGAGAAAGATTCTTGTGTATCAGAGATAATATACTATTTTTTCTGGAAATTATAAGGTTCTGTTTAAAAATTCAAATAATTTATTCACCTGTAATTTATTTTGGCGTTAAGTAGAGATTAATTTATTTTCTTCCAGTAGTGCTTCTTCAGCATCATTTATTACAGTATCTTTTATTTCTTTATTGGTTCACTTTATATTAATATCACGAATTCTTAAAAATACATTTCCCCTAGAATTTTTACCCTGTTTCTCTGGTTTGTCTATTCCCATAATAGTACTACAGAGTTTTAACTACTCAAACTTTAGAATACGTTATCATATCTGATTAGGCAAGTTCTACTTTGAAAAATGTTTCTTGCTTATTCTTCCTTCTTTATTGGTCTAAGTGAACATCTAGCAAAGTTTGAAGTAAAGATCCCTGGCTTCTTGGTGTTGCTTTTGATTTAGAGAATACTTTGGAGAGGTTTGGCATCTTTAAAGTATTTAATCTTTCTAACTAACAACATAGTGTGTCTCTCTTCAATTTATTTAAGCATTCTTTATGGTCTTTAGTCAAATTTTATAGTTTTCTGCCTATGGGTTCTGCACATTTTTGTCTAGTTTACTTTTAGGCACTTTACATTTTATTGTTAAATCTGAAAACTATATTTTCCATTATACCCTCTAAGTAGATCTTTTTGCCATATTTGCAGTTTGTGTATTTATTATATAACTCATTCTCTTATCAATATTTTAATAATTCAGTTTTTTTCAGTCAATTTTTGTTGTTGTAGTTGTTACAGGAAGGTAATGTTATCATCTTCCATCGGTGATAACGTTGCCTATTCTTTTTCTGTATTTATAACCTATTTATTTTTCTGGTCTTATAACTTGAGTAATGATAAATAAAGGTAATGAGAATCATCATATTTCTCATATTCCTGACTATAGGGGGAAAACATGTATTGCTTTATCACTTAGCACAAGAAATATATATGATATATATAAACATGATGGTTTATATATTTCTTATATATATAAACCATCATGTTTATAACCTGCCCATCTACTTCTAATGTTGTAAATTTTGACTTTTTTAATTTTTAAAACATGAATGAAACTTTCATCAATTGCCTTTTAAACTTCCTGTTAAATCATCATAATTTTTCTATGACATAATGATGTGATCCATAGCCTTTCTAAGATTGAACCATATTACATTATTACAGGAAAGTGTATGACATGTAATGGTGTTTTTTAACATGTTGCATGATTCAATTTGCAAGTACCTTTTTTTTACGATTTCTTCAGCTATATTAATTAGGGCTATTAATTATTTTGTTCATATTTGCCAGGTTTTCTATTAAGCTAATTTTTGTGCCTAAAAGATTTGGTAATTCTTCCCCCAAACCTCCCTTTAGCCATTGGCCATCTTGTAAATTTAAGAGTTCTTTCACTCCCTTACTTGCTTTCCTCCAAATGCGTTCTAAATTGTCAGATTCTTATACTCCAATGGCAGTGCTTGGAACTAAAAGCAGGGATGATATGATAATCTGACCTAGAATAGGGTCATTGCTTTCTGGCTTCTAGATTATATATCTGTACTCATAAGATCTAAGATGATACTGGCTTTTTCTGGTAGACACATAATGGTGTTGGCTTTTGTTAGTCTTACAATCATCTAAAGCCTTGAGTCTTTCTTACAAACTTCTGCTTAGCCAGTTAAAAACCTGTCCAGGTGATTTATTGAATCAACTGACAATCTCTCACACCATTTCCTCTTAAGTTTCATCTCATGAGATTCAGATCACTATTTTAGCCTATTTTTCACTCTTTTTCAATCCTAGCTCTGTCATACAGTGAAGTTATTATCTTTAGTCTCATGCCACTCACAAATGAAATGTTTACTTCCTACCCCTTCCTCTTTACCACTGATAAAACTATGGCTTTGGATATGCAAGAAGACAAAGCCTCTAGCTAGGCACTGAAATCTCCATCCAGACAGGTATATATAATCATTAATCATTAGTAAGATAATTCAAATAGTTATACATTTGAGCTTATTCTTTCATCAAATAATAATTGAACACTTTCTCTCATCCAGGCACTGTGGTACATATTGGGGATACAACAACTAATAAAACTTGTTTTCCCTGTTCAAGGACTCAGAGAAAACAGACAAGAAAAAAATAAAATTAATTCAATATAGCATTTGTTATGATACAGAATAGAAAAAAGCTTTAAAGTCTGAAAAAAGATTTAAGGAAAAGGGAAGAGATGATAATTATTTTCTAAATCTCGTTGATCCAATATATCTGGTCTGTGGTGGGTGCTGTGATATACTACTGAGATCCTGGTTTAGAAATGGAAGACTAATACCCTCAGCTGCTGGGAGGGCTGCCTGTAGGAAGTCCATAGCTGTCACCCCCCTACAAGGATGATTCTTCTGAAGAGAGCCACCTTGTCTCACATACAATGACTGATTGAGGAGGAGATCTAAGGCCCCAGAACACTTATCCAACTGGTAACAATTCTGAAGAGTCAGTTTAGCTTCAGAATTCTCAGTAAGGTCAGCTGAGGCTACCATTGAGTCTTCCTTGCAGTCTAACTTCTCTCTCTCTTTCTTTCTCTCTGCTCATTGATGCTTTCTTCCCCTCTCTTTCCTTTCACAAATGTTGATCCCAAGGGCATTACCTAATAAACTGCTTGCATGCTAATCTCTATCTCAGAGGCTGCTTCCTAGGGAACCCAACCTGCAATATGGTGATACTGAAGACCAGTTTTGATACACACTTTTTTCCCCAGAGCTAGAAAGTTCTCAGAGTCAGTTATAATAGCTTCATATTTAAGATTTATATCCTTCTAGCTTCATTAGTTTTCTGAGTTCAGAACCTGGGAATAAAATGCTTAAACCATGTCAATAATTTCTCAGTAGTCTTGTTTTAGAAAAAGACATTGAGAAAAATGCCTTTTGAGTTTTGAGTAACTTAGTAATATACTTAAAGGGAGCTTTCAGAGAGCTTACACTACCAGATATCAATATATCAAACTATAATAATAAAAGTGGTGTAGTATTGGTGCAAGGAGAAACAAATCCACTAATGGAACTCACTGGAATCCAAAAACAAGAGACCGACAACCTAAAAGAAAAAAGGTCAAAAGATCTGAGTGGGCCTTTCATAAAAGAGACTATCTACCGTGCAATGAGCATATGAAAAGGTGCATAACTTCATGAGTCATCAAGGAAACGCAAGTTAAAACTGCAAAGAAGTACTACTATACTTTCATCAAAAAGGCGAAAATTTAAAACAGTATAAATTGTGACAATACCAGGAATTTTCAAGGATGTAGGGCAACTGGAACCCACATATATTGCTTTTGAAAATGCAAATTAACTTTAAAAATATGTTTGGTAATAATTACTACAGTTGAACATACACGTGCTCTATGACCCACCCATTCCACTCCTAGGTACTCCAACATAAATGCATACATACATGAACCAAAAGGTGTGTACAAAATGTTCATAGCAGCACTACTCATGATACTCAAAATTGGAAACAATACAAGCGTCCATCAACAGTAGAATGAAAAAGCAAATTGTGATATGGTCATACAACGGTGAACAATACAGCAATAAAAATGAACCATAGCTACTAGTAGTTAACTTCATAGATCTCGCTAAAATAATTTTGAACAAAAAAAGCCAAATACAAAAGAGTACATACTTCATACTGTATGATCCATTCATGTGAAATTCAAAAGCAGACAACACTAATTTTTGGTGAGAGAAGTCAAATAGTAGTTACATTTTGGGGATAGTACCTGGAACGGAGCAATGACAAGGGCTTCTGCGCTTCTATATCTTGATCTGGGTGGTGGTTTTGTAGGTTTGCTTTTCTTTGTGAAAAATTCATCTATCTGTGCACCTGTAGCTAAGTTTATTTTTTAAAAACTTGTTTTACCTCCTCATTAAGCTTACTAAAGGTAGAACTACTCATATTCATCAGTGTCTTGTACATGTTAAATATCTTATTCTCTAAGATTTTGACTAGAAGTTATTTGGAGGAATGTTATATCTCCATTATTCTGATTTTTATCATGAGGATGTTCATTAAAATTGCTGACCTTCTCCTGTACTTATACCTACCCTAAGAGGTGTGGTGAGATCTCTGATTGCAGAGTTTGGGAAAGAAATAGTACAGGAGCAACTCAGTCTCTTCTCTTTAAGCTAACTGATCTACTGTAACTTTTGTGTTCTTCTTATCTATGCCTAATGTTTTATGGGATAGGAACTCATCGTAGGTATTGTAGTGGTCCACACTGCCTTCTTGGATGGGTAAATCATTCTAATATTGGTATTCCATCTAACTGCTGTACATTTAAGCAGGTGTCAGTTCAGTTTCTCTCTCAAAGCAGAGTATCAGGCATGGATTGGGGTGCAGATAGTTTGTTTGGAAGTTAACTCTAGGAGTGAAGGAATGAGTAGTATGGGACAGTAGAGGAAGAAAAATCAATAAAGAATGTGTTATTGAACTGGTAACTGATGTGGGCCACTGAGACTCAATCCCTTTGGGAGCCCTCTGAGAAATCCTGTAGAATGTATTTAGAAAGGTCCCTCTGAGATGCAGGCTTTATCCACCAGCTCCTATCTTAGTTGGCTGAAGGTTTGCCCCAGGATCTCCCACACTTCCTGGATGCTCTACTGGACTGCTGAGTAAGCTCTTGAGACTTTTCAGAAAATGTGAGTGATTAAGATAGGATGCTGTTAAGACACAGAAAGTACCACAGGTGCAGCTAAAATTGGAAGTGGGCTGAAGGAATTTGGCCTGGGGCACCAAAAGCCTGTGCTATAACTACCTTCTCCAAGATCAGATTTATCAGTAACAAAGCTCATATTTAGGTCTCCATATACCTCATTTCTCCTTGTCTATTTTTTAATTGACTTAGTATTGCAAGAGAGTGAGTGGTATTCTTGTTATTTGGTTTTGATTTCTTAAAATTCTAACAGTAGCAACCCAAGATTTATTTCCAATTGTTATAGGCCTTGTAACTAAACCAATTTTAAAAATAGTTTACACCCCAACAGTACTAGGTTAATTATTCTGATATTATTTACAATTGAAAAATATTGGAAATACTAAATTTCAATCCATAAGAGATGGCTGAATAAACTATGCATAGTACATCTACACAATGGAGTAATATGAAGCTATAGAAAAGAATGAGGATTATCTCCATGAATTCATATGGCATGGTTTCCAGGATGTATTGTTAAGTAAAAAACACAAAGTACAAAAGAATATATATTATATGAGCCTTTTGTGTGAGAGAGAGGTGGAGTAAGACTGTATCTTCTTATTTTTGCAAGAAGAATCACAAGAATGGTGAACAGAAACTAATGAAATTAGTTATTTATGAGGATGGGTGATAACAGGGTAGAATGGATAGGAGAAAGAGTGATATCTCTTTGAGTATATTTTTGTACAGTTTTTACTTTTGGAAATTTATTAATGTATTACATCCTGGAAAATAAAATTGAATCAACAACAATGGGTTGAAAAAAACTAAAAGTAACTTCAAACAGAAGTAAACATAACTATTTTTCAAGTGAGTAACAACTTATCGGGAAAGAAAAGAAAAAAATAATCACAATTATTTTAATACAGCACTTTAATTATATGCCTTCAATCTAAATATGAAAAAGAATTGGAAAGAAATCTTGAACTCTTCAATGTGAGTTTGTTTTTCATAGTACCATGGCTATAGCAATACAGAAAGTATTTTATATGTATTTTAGAAATAAATAAATAGATAGATAGATAGAGAGTTAGATGTTTTCACAAGCGAGAGTTCTCTCATTTTAAGATGAAGGAAATATAATATGAATTGGGAGAAGGCAAGACAAAAAAATCCATGGCATTGAATTTGAGTTAGAAATATCAGTGTCATTAGTGCCCAGATTTTGGTTTCCAAATACCATTCCACATTAAAAAGGGAAATGGCTGGTTCCAGCGCTGGGACAAGGAAAATACAAGATGCATCTGGGCCATCTTTTTGTGTCATAAATTAAGGAAGCACTTAAAAAAGGAGAATGATATATCAAAAAGATATAGAAGCCAGCCTGAATGGGCTCATACTAGCCAAATTTGGGAAAACTGAGCAACAAAGTGAATGACAGAAATTAAGTATAACCTATTGAATAAAATGAGAATTCATGAGTCCACAGAGCTACTGACACAAAAAAAACACACAAAAGAATAAATAAATGGGGAGCAGGGAAAGTTCTTTCTTACAGGAGAATGTCAAGTAATAAATATAGAGGAAATGACAGAGTTAGACAATGGCCATTTTTCAACCTTATTGTAATCATTTATTCAGACAAAAATAGTCAATGGATGTTAATGTTATTAGCTGAATGTTTAAAGGATAACAAGGTACTTATACAGTCTAAAAATATCTCCTCACTGATTTCTTATTAATTACAAAAGAAATTTAGAGTCGAAAAACTTGGTGGCTACACCCTTTCCAAGTAAGCAAAGTTAACACCAGCAATGAGACAAACAGACATCATGCAGCTCCTGATGTGAAACATTAGGAACAGAACAATATACATGTTGTATCTCTGCCAAAAATGCATAACTTAAATCTAAACATAAAAAAGCATCAATAAACATAAATTGAGGGTCGTTCTACAGAGTAACTGGTCCATACTTTAGGGAGCACTTGCGCATAAAAAGAGACTAAAGAGACATGACACCTAAATGCAGTGGTGATCCTGGACAACGTCCCAGACCAGGGTGGAAAAACAACGTGAAGAATTTTATTAGGGCCCAACCCCAGTGGCCTAGTGGTTAAGTTCAGCATGCTGCTCTTCAGCGGCCCAGGTTTGGTTCCTGGGTGCAGACCTACACCACTTGTCCATCAGTGGCCACGCTATGATGGTGGCCCACATACAAAATATAGAGGAATTTGGCAACAGATGTTAGCTCAGGGAAAATCTTCCTCAGAAAAAAAAAAAAATGCTAGTAACACAATTGGCAAAGTTTGAACATGGACTTATGCACAATATATTAAATAATAATATTGTGTTAGTCTTAAAGTCCCTAATTTGATGATAGTACTGTTAAGAGAATGTGCTTTTTCTTAAGGCTATATGTGCTAAAGTATTAAGGGTTAAAGTGTCATGTTGCTGACAAATGACTGAATTCAATAACTCAGCAAAACTACTAAGAACAATAATAATAATACTACGCTATAAAAATATATAATATATAAATACATTATTTATAATAAAAATATAACATTTGTTATCTTATATACAGGGAGAGAGGAAGCAGATGTGACAAAGTGTTAACAATTAATGAATCTAGGTAAAGAGTATGTGGGAATTCATTATATTACTCTTGCAACATTTATGTAAGTTTGAAGTCTTTTTTAAAATAAAACCTTAAAAATTCAAAGAAAATACTTTAGTACAACATTTATCTGTAATTTAATATTTAAATTGTTTTTTTTCATAAATTTTCTCAATGCTTTTTGAAACACAGCAGAACACTATGCGTGGGGCTTAATATATTCTGTAATAATTGGCACATACTTGGTATCTCTAAAGAACTAGAAAAATAATTTGTGTCCAATATACTCTAATTGGCTGAATTTTGTGAGTCATGCATCTATTCTTGGACTGTGAGCCCAAATAAGGGTTATTCCTCAAGCCTATATGCATAACTTGTGCCAAACTAAAAAAAAATACATTTATCTCTAAATTGGGACATTTACTTTGATCAGTAATTCTACTTTTATTACATTTTTTCAATTAATGATGAATAATTAGAGGAGCTTTTAGTTGGCATTGGCCATAATTATTTTAAAACTACTTTACCGAAAAAATTCCAGATAAGTTCACAAGATAACATAGATGTCTCAAAAATTAATTCAATCTCCATTAACCAAGATGCTTTAAATTAAAGACCTGGATGAATTAAATATGATTTCCTTATCATCTACAGAAGCCTTTTCAAAATGCTCTGAAGTGTACTTACGACAAGATAAAGTGTTTTTCTAATCCTTATCTATCAAATTTTAATATATACTTAGATACTGATGACTAATGGAATAAACTGGAACTCCTTGTTGGGGGAAAAAATATAGCTACATAGAATTTGATGGCAAAATCAGAATAGACACTCCTGTGTAAGGTGTCTTGAATAGTTTTTACAAATATGCTTTCTGGACTTATGATTCCTATTCCTGCCACTAAATTCAACTAAAAAATCTGGATATTATATATAAACAAATATAATAAGGTTCTAAAAGGATGAGAGAAAAAGGCAGATCTACTAGGGATCTTAGGACCTAAGGAACAGCATGGTGGTGTGTTCATTGGGTTTTCTTTTTGCCTCATATATCCTCGAGTTTGAGCCAAAAAAGCTGGAAACCCAGAAATGCTAAAGGGTGCAGATAAAAAAATATCACAGCATGGATTATACCCGCAGCCTAACTCATAACTAATTTAGATGATGAGAATTTAGACTTTTAAGCTGACACAACTTAGATGAGAATTTGGACTTGAGTTGATGCTGTAATGGGTTGAGACTTTTGGGGACATTGGGAGAGGGTGAACGTATTTTGCATGTGGGGTGGACATGTATCTTTGGTGGTCAGAGGGTGGACTATGATAGACAGAATAATTGCTCCCAAAGAGGCCCAGGTTCTAAACCCTATACTGTTAGTATCTTACTTTACATGGCAAAATGGACTCTGCAGAGGTGGTTTAATTAAGAACTTTTAACTGAGAAGATTATTCTGGTTCTCTGGGTGGGCCTAATGTAGTCACAATGGGTCCTTATAAGGGAAAGAGGGTAACAGGAGAGTCAAAGTGAGAGATGGAGATGTAATAATGGAGCCAATAGTCAGCGTGATGTAATTGTTGACTGAGGACCACAAGCTAAGGAATCTGGGAAGCCTCTAGAAGGTGGAAAAGGCAAGGAAATGGATTGTTCTCTGGGGCCTCCAAAAGGACCTCAATCCTGCTGACATCTTGATTATAGCCCATTAAGACCCATTTTGGAATTCTGACATCCATAACTATAAGAAAATAAATTTTTTAAGCCACTAAGTTTGTGGATATTTATTACAACAACAATAGGATATTAATACATACGTGAGGTAAAATGTGATAGAACTGTAAGGAGAAATAGACAAAACACAATTACATTTGACTTCTTCAACACTTCTCTTTCTTGATAATTGATAGAATGACTAGACAGAAAATCAGCAAGGATATAGAAGAGCTCAATAATACCAGAAACAAACAGAATCTAATTGCCATTTATAAAACACTGAACACAACAACAGCAAAATATATATTCTTTTCAAGTCCCATAAAATATATATCTATATTGATTATATCCTGGGTCATAAAACAAACATTAACAAATTTAAAAGAATTGAAATCATGTGGTTCTTTCACAACAGTGGAATCAAACTAGAAATCAATCACAGAAAGACAACAGGAAAGTCTCCAAATACAGTCATGCGCCTTGACATTGAAATGACATTGACATTTCAATCAATGATGGGCCACATATACGACGGTGGTCCTCTAAGAGTAGTACCATATAGCCTAGATGTGTGGTAGGCTATACTATCTAGGTTTGTGTGAGTACACTCTGTGATGTTCACAAAATGACAAAATCCTCTAATGACACATTTCTCAAAACGTATCCCCATCGTTAAGAGACATGTGACTGTAGTTGGAAACTAAGCAACACACTTCTAAATTATCCACAGGTCCAAGTATCAAGGGCAATAAAAAATGCATTAACTGAATACAAAGGAAAATGCGGCACATTAAAATTTATAGTTCACAGCTAAAGCAATGCTGAGAAGGAATCTTATGGCACTAAACGTATGTATCAGAAAAGAGGAGAAGTCTCAGGTCAGTAATCTAGGCTTCCACTTTAAGAACTTAGGAAAAGAAGAATATACTGCAAAAAAGCAGAAAGAAGGAAATAATGAAATTGAAAGCAGAAACACAATAGAGAAAATTAATGAAACAAAAAGCTAGTTTTTTAAAAAGATCAATAAAATCGACAAACGTCTAGCAAGACTAACAAAGAAAAAAGTAGAGATGACATAAATTAAAAATATCAGGAATGACAGAGCATATCACTATAGACTCTATTGACATAAAAAGGATAACAAGGGAATACTACAAATAAGTGTAGAGACATAAATTTCACAAATTAGGTGGAATAAACCTCTTTCTCAAAACACGTATACTGCCATAACTCACCCAAAATGAAATACATGGTTTGAATAGCCCTATAACCAACAATGAAACTGAATTAGTAATCAAACAATTTACCACAAAGAAAATTCCAGAACTAGATGACTTCAGTGGAAAATTCTACCCAACATTTAAAGAACAATTAACACCAGTTCTATAAGATCTGTTTCAGAACAGAAACGGAAGAGGAAGGAACACTTTCCAATTCATTTTGTGAAGCTAGTATTACTCTAACTTGGAAATAAGAAAGAGACAGTACAAGAAAAGAAAAATACAGATCAATATACTTCATGTATATAGACACAGAAATCCTTAACAAAATATTAGTAAATAGAATGCAAAATGCATAAAGAGAATTTTACCCTATAGCCAAGAGGGGTTTATTCCAGGAATACAAGCTGGTTCAATTTTCAAAAAATAATTAATGTAATTCAGTCTAAAGAAGAAAAATCACATGAGTATATAAATCTGTGAAGAAAAAGCATTTGACAAAAGTCAACACCCATTTACTACAAAATCTCTCAGCAAACTAGGAATAGAGAACTTCGTCAACTTGATAAAGAGTATCTATTAAAAACCTACAGCTAACAGACTTAACAGCAAAATGCTAAATGCTTTCCCCTTAAGATTGGGGGGAAAGGCGAGAATGTCTATTCTCATCACTCTTATTCAAAAGAATGATGGAAGTTCTAACTAGTGGAACAAGGCAAGAAATGGAAATGAAAGGAACAGAGATATGAAATGAAGAAATAAAATTATTTATATTTGCAGATGACACGGTTGTCTACATAGAAAGTCACTAAGAAAAACTTTGTAGAACTAATAAATGAGTTCAGCAAGGTCACAGGATACAAGGTAAACATACAAAAGTCAATTCCATTTCTATGCACTAGCAATGAACACTTGAACCTTGAAATTAAAAATACAATCCCATTGAGCCAGCCCTGATAGCCTAGATGGTTTAACCATCTAACCTGATGGTTAAAGTTCTGCATGCTCTGCTTCGGTGGCTCAGGTTCAGTTTCCAGGCACAGAACTGCACCACTTGTCTGTCAGTAGCCATGTTGTGGTGGTGGCTCACATAGAAGAACTAGAAGGACTTACAACTAGGATATACAACCATGTAATGGGGCTTTGGGGAGGGAAACAAAAAGAGGAAGATTGGCAACAGATGTTAGCTCAGAGGGACTCATTCCCAGCAAAAAAAAAAAAAAATCCATTTACAAGTGTTCAAAAAAAGAAATACATAGGTGAAAATTTAAGAAAACACACAAGACTTATATGCTTACACCTACACATTGCTTATGAAAGAAATCAAATATCTAAATAAAAGAAGAGACATATCATGTCCATAGATTGGAAGACACAGAATACCAAAGATGTCAGTTCTCTCCAAATTGATACATAGGTTTAATGCAATTCCTATCAAAACCCCAGGAAGATTTTTTTTTTGTAGATGCAGATAAGATTATTCCAAAATGTATATGGAAAGTTGAAGGTGCTAGAATAGCTAAGACCATTCTGAAAAAAAAAAAAAGAATTATGAAAGAAATCAGTCTACCCTATTTCAAAACTTATTATATAACTACAATAATCTAGACTGGTATAGATCACATAGATCAATGTAACATACCAGAGAATCCAGAAATAGACACACAAATATGCCCAAGTGATTTTTGACAAGGGTAAGAAGTCAATTCAATGGAAGAAAGACAAACTTTTCAACAAATGGAGCTGGATCAATTGGGCATCTATGGACAAAAAAACAAAACAAAACAAAAAACTCCATCTAAGTCTTATAGCTTATACAAAACTTAAATAAAAGTGGATACTAGACAAATATAAGACATATAACTATGATACTTATAGAAAAAATCATAGAAAACCTTCAGGATCTCAGACTAGGCAAAGCATTTTTAGACTTGATACCAAAAGCATGATCTATAAGAGGAAAATTTGATGGATTGTACTTTATCAAAACTATAAACTTTTGCTTTGTGAAAGACCCTGTTAATACAATTAAATGATAAACTACAGAATGGGAGAAAACATTTACAAATTACATATCTGACGAAGGTGTAGCATCTAGAATATATAAAGAACTTACAAGTTAACAGTAAAAAAGCAAAAAATTCAGTCAGAACATGAGCAAAAGACATGATGAGACATTTCAGTTAAGAAGAAAATACGGATGGCAAATAAGCACATGAAAAGATGTTCAACATCTTTAGCCATTAACACCACAATAATATTTCACTACACAACTGTCAGAATGGCTAAAATTAAAAAAATAAAAATTAGATAAATATTAAATTAATATTTAATTAAATTTCTTTTAATAAATTAAGTAAATAAAATAAGAATTAAATAAAATAAAAATAGTCACAGCACCACATGCTGACAAAGATGTACAGAAATTCATACATTGATGGTGGGAATATGAAATGCTGTAGCCACTCTAGAAAAGTTTAGAATTTTCTAAATTTCCTAATTGAACTCTAAATTTTGGAATAACTGAAGATATACATGGAGTTGTGGGAAATAATATAGGGAGATCCCATATAATCTTTTAGGGATATTTTTAAGTTCAAATTGGTTCCATAAAATATTCATTACTCAAATAAAATATATGGGGCAAAATCTACCATTGTATTGACAGTTCTTCTGTTCTTGGTAGAAAGAAATAAAATGCCTAAATATATAAAGTAAAAACAACTAGGGGCCAGCCCCATGGCCAAGTGGTTAAGTTCATGTGCTCTGCTTCAGTGGCCTGGGGTTTTGTAGGTTTGGATCCTGTGCATGGACATGGCACCACTCATCAGGCCGTGTTGAGGCAGCGTCCCACATGGCACAACCAGAGGCACTCACAACTAGAATATACAACTATGTACTGTGGGGCTTTGGGGAGAACAAGAAGAAAAAAACAAAAGAAGATTGGCAGCAGTTGTTAGCTCAGGTGCCAATCTTTAGAAAAAGAATTAAATAAAATAACACAAATAGAATATATATTCTACTATTATTGGGTGGAGAGTGTTAAAGATATCAATTAATTCAAGTTTGTTGATAATTTTGAAGTTCTGTTGTTAAGTGCATGCAAATTTGGGATTGATAATTCTTGATGGATTGACTCATTTGTTACTAGCTAATCTCCCTCTTATACCTAATAATATTTGTTATTCTGATCTAGGAATGCAAAGTTGGTTTGACATTTGGAAATAAATCAATATAAGCATCATTTTGCCAAATAAAGGAAAAAACCCATATAATCATCATCTAAAAGATGCAGAAAAAATTTGATAAAATTCAACAGACATTCATGATTTTAAAAAAAAGAAACTCTCTGCAAACTAGGAATTAGAGGAAATGTCCTTAACCTGATAAAAGGCATCTATGAAAAGCCCACAGTTAACATAATGGTGAAAGATTAAATACTTTCCCCCTTGGATAGGGGGCAAGGCCTCAATATCTGTTTTCACCATTTCTATTTAACACTGTACTAGAGATTTTAGCCACCATTATAAAGTGATAAAAAGAAATAAAAAGGCATAATGATTAGAACTAAAGAAGGAAAATTGTCACTATTTACAGATGGCGTGATTTTACACATAGAAAACACTATAGAATCTTCAAAGACTATTCCGACAGTCAGTACGTTAATTTAATAAAATAACAGAATATCAGCTCATTATGTCCAGAAGTTATATTTCTATGTACTATCAGCAAACATTTGGAAAATTAAATTTTAAAAAATCCATAAAGTCATAAACAGTAAAATACCTAGAATATATTTAGTGAAAGACATACATTTCTCTCAATTACTTAGAGAAATGAAAGGACATCTAAATAAATGGAGCAAAATGACATGTTCATCGATATAAAGAATCAATATTTTTGAGAGATCCATTCTCTCTAAATTTATCTATAGATGAAACATATTCATAATCAAAATTTGACTTCTAGGTATCTGAGTGCACACACACACACACACAGAAAATTATATACACAGAATGACTTGTATAAGAATGTTCATAGCAAACTACAGCAAAGTTTCATGGTACAAAATCAATTTAAAAAAATCAGTTGCATTCCTATACACTAACAATGAACTAGCAGAAAAAGAAATCAAGAATACAATCCTACTTACAATCACAACAAAAATAATAAAATACCAAAGAGGTGAAAGACCTGTACACTGAAAACTATAAGACATTATTGAAAGAAATTGAAGAAGACAAAAAGAAATGGAAAGATATTCCATGTTCATTGGTTGGAAGAATAAACATAGTTTAAATGTCCATACTACCTAAAGCAATCTACAGATTTAATGCAATTCCAATCAGAACCCCAGTGACATTCTTCACAGAAATAGAACAAAGAATCCAAAAATTTATGTGAAACAAGAAAAGACCCTGAATAGCCAAAGAAATCCTGAGAAAAAAGAACAGAGCTGGAGGCATCACAATCCCTGACTTCAAAACATGCTACAAAGCTATAGTAATCAAAACAGCATGGTACTGGCACAAAAACAGACAAGCAGATCAGTGGATCAGAAATGAAAACCTAGAAATAAAACTACAAATCTATGGAAAGTTAATCTTTGACAGAGGAGCCAAGAACGTACAATGGAGAAAGGAAAGTCTCTTCAATAAATGGTGTTGGGAAAACTGGACAGACACATGCAAAAGAATGAAAGTTGACCGTTACCTTGCACCATACACAAAAATTAACTCTAAGTGGATTAAAGATTTGAATGTAAGACCTGAAACCATAAAACTCCTAGAAGAAAATATAGGCCATACACTCTTTGACATTGATCTTAGCAATGTCTTTTCGAATACCATGTTTACTTAGGCAAGGGAAACAAAAGAAAAAGTTAACAAATGTAACTGCATCAGGCTAAAAAGCTTCTGCAAAGCAAAGGAAACCGTGAACAAGATGGAGAGACAACTCACCAACTGGGAGAAAATATTTGCAAATCATTTATCAGACAAGGGGTTGATCTCCAAAATATATAAAGAACTCATACAACTCAAACAACAACAAACAACCCAATCAAAAAATAGGCAGAAGATATGAACAGACGTTTTTCCAAGGAAGATAGACAGATGACCAACAGACACATGAAACAATACTCAACATCACTAAGTATTAGAGAAATGCAAATCAAAATTACAATGAGATATCACCTCACACCAGTCAGAATGGATATAATTACCAAGACAAAAAACAACAAATATTGGCGAGAACATGGAGAAAAGGGAATGCTCGTACACTGCTAGTGGGAATGCAAATTGATGCAGCCACTATGGAAAACAGTATGAAGATCTATCAAAAAATTAAAAATAGAAATACATACAATCCAGCTATCCCACTACTCGGTATTTATCCAAAGAACTTGAAATCAATGATCCAAAGAGGTTTATGCACCCCTATGTTCATTGCAGCATTATTCACAGTAGCCAAGAAATGGAAGGAACCCAAGTGCCCTTCTACAGATGAATGGATAAAGAAGATGTGGTATATATATATATACAATGGAATACTACACAGCCATAAAAATACAAAATTGTCCCATTTGCAGCACAATGAATGGACCTTGAGGTCATGATGTTAAGCAAAATAAGCCAGACAGAGAAAGACAAATACTGTGTGATTTCACTCATATGTGGAAGACAACAAATAAGTGGATAAAGAGAACAGATTAGTGGTTACCAGAGGGGAAGGGGGTTGGGGGGTGGGCAAAAAGGAAAAAGGGACACGTATGTATGGTGATGGATAAAAATTAGACAACTGGGGGTGAGCACGATGAAGTGTATTCTGGAATTGACAAATGTACACCCAAAATTACACAATGTTATAAACCATTATAATCCCAATAAAATTATTTGAAAAACAAAAAAAGAAGAGATGAAGTAAAAACCTTAATTTTTTTTAAAAAAAGAATGTTCATAGCCTTTTCATGATAACCAAATCTGGAAGAATCCAAGTGTCTATCTACAGGAGGATGGATAAATATATTATAGTATATTCTTATAATGTATTCTAATTCAGCAATATAAAAGGAGAAAATTACTGAAAGACAAAAAATGGATGAATCTAAAAACAAACAAAAATGTCAAGTTTAGCAAAACGAAGCCAGAGAGAAAAGAATACACACTCTATTATTTCACTTATATGAAGTCCAAACAGGCAAAACTAAGCTATGTTGATTGTAATAAAAAATAGTTGCCTCTGTGATGATTGTCTCTAAAGAGACAAAAGAGGCCTTTCTAGGGTATTAGAAATGTCTGTATTTTGTTTTGAGTGATCATTACATGGGTATATACAATTGTCAAAACTCACCAAGCTGAATACTTAACATCTCTGTGTTTTATTTTATGTAAATTATACCTCAGTAAATTAATGTTACCAAGGCTATTATTATTGACCAATTTATTGGCCTCATGAATTTTGAATTTTGAGAAAAAAATATACTGGGAATTTTAAGAACTCACCAACATCTATGTAAGTCATAGAGATAGTGAGCAACTCAAGCTTTTCAAAAAATAGCTAATTTTTTGGACACTGGACAATGGCAGAGAAAAGTTCATAAAAGAAAGTACCCACTGATACACATTTTATGACAATTGCTTTCCTCCCCAGGGTTGTTCCAACTGCCTTAAGGCTGTATGGTTAGAATTCAAGATATCTGGCAGGAATGTCCTTGAGACAGTTATGATCATCTCCATCATTGCTTCAGCAAGAGTAATGTCTTAGTGTCCTTTTTCTTTCTCTTTAAATTATGCTGTTAGCCTTAAGCCTCAGGGCAGAATTACAGTAAAGTAGATAACTAATTGAAATATTTAAAACAACCAGACAGGAATATTCTTGAACCATCACAATGAAATAGCAGAGAAAACTGCCTCCTCAATAGGTATTGGTTAGATTAGGAAAGACGCTTAACTTCAGATTAAAGGTTCATCAAGGACAGGAATTTGTCTTTTATCATATATAGCATGTCATGTGTCACAATGTTAGACACACATGTGCTAAAACCCTCCCTGTTTTAATATAAGCAGAAGTTGTGCTATCTAGACATTCTTCTTGGGGATATATCAGTTAGCTAACTATTGCCACAATGATGTTGCATAGCACCTCTCCCTGAAACTCAGTGGCTTAAAACAGCACTCATTTATTCTCACTGATCTGCTTTGCTGACTCATGCACCTGCGGGGGAGGAACTGCAAAGTCACACGGCAAAGGATTTGGATACTAGGAAGAGTGAAACATTGGAGCCAATGATGAAATCTACTATATGGGGATCTTGAGTTTTGAATAAAATTTCTAGGAAGACTGTTAGCAAAGTATGAATGTGAGAGCATATTTGCCCTACTGAATCACCTTGATGATATATCAAATTAAACCAAGAGCCTTGGAACATTATTGCCTGGAATATAAAGTCTTGGCTAAAGAATAAATTATTTTGACTGTTTCAGTATTTTTCTATAGATCTGTAAATCAATTTCTGGATAACTGACATCTAAACAATATTGAGTCTTTCTACCCATGAACACAGTATATCTCTCAATATATAGTGAGGTTCCTATTGCCTTTTGCTTTTAATTTTAGAGTTTATTTGAAACTCAATTATATAGAGCCGTCTCTGTCTTTAAAGGAAAGAGCATTTTGATTATTTAAAGATGTAAGTAATTCCACTCTTTAATTTATTCCCAAGGTGGTACATAGGGGCCCTTGGGTCAAATGCTGTCTAAATTCAGTAGCTTTGGTTTAAGCTTACTGCAAAATATGGAAACTTCATATTGAAGATCCTGACAACGCAGTCTAAACTTCAGTTCCATTGCTAACACCTACCCCACTTCAAATAATAACTGACAGCATTAAGGATGATAGGTAAATGCCTGAAAAGGCAGAGTGATGAGGCAACTGAAGTGATATGATGAGTTTTGATCTTACATATGATCAGCTTCAGAACTCACTCATCATTAAAAATTCCTTATCAGTACACAGTGCCTTATGCACCAAACTTTATACACACAATCTCAGTTCTTCTGTGTGGTGCTAAATTCTCCTCCACACTTCCCTATTTCCCTGTAAACCCAGATTATCATTCTAAAGTCAGATTAGGTATGGGGTTGCAAAGATCTAGACTTAAATTGAAGAATTTTTTTAAAGCCTCAGGCTTTAGAATTTTCATAATAAGATCTGAAAACTAACATGCAACTGAGCCTATTTCTGAAAGTTGTCAGTATAGATGAGGGTCAATCTAGCTACCTGTCTGTCTTGATGACTATAGGACACTGGTGGCTAAGTCAGAGAACTGATGGGTCTGGGTCCCTTAGGATATTAGAAGTGGCAGCCATGTTCCCCAGCTACACAAGTTTGTATTTTTACCCAGATGAGTGAAGGAATACAATTGTAACCACTGGGGAGTCCAGCCTTTGCAAGTGTGAAGTCCTCATTCTATCCTAAGGTTGAGATAATGGACCTGTGCCACATCACAAAGCACTGAAAGAGGAGGGAGAAGACAACAATAAGAGATACGGTAATTTTGTATGGTGTTACCCAAGATTTTCAACTACAACAATATAGGATTTTGAAGAATTCCTTGTAAGGCTGTCCCGGCATGGTGACCATCACTGGCCATCTCAGTGAGTGTTCTACCAGAGGCTGTTCCTCAGAAGTACTGCCAAGGAAGCAATATCAGACAATTCAGCTACCAAGGAGTGTGGAACTGTTCCAGGAAGCATGGGAGTCTCCACAATTCATAGAGGAGCATAGTAGAGCTACCTTCAAGAGTGGCATATGGGGACTCCCTATGCTAGGAGCTTCCTGTATCTGAAAGATCTTGGAAACTGTGACCCACCAGAGATATTGATGACAAAAGCCACTCAAAAATGAGTGAAGCTGCTAAAAATCACAGATACCTAAACAAATTACTTCTTTGGAGAACAGTTCACCAACAGGAGCTGTCACCAGAATTTGTTTTTGGCGAGAACCATCCCTGGGAGCGTAAGATGGCTTTGGACTCAGGAAACTCAAGGTCTGTGGTCTTCTCAGACATCATAACATGTGTTAGCATCGTCCCTCATGCATAAGGATATATTTGATTTTAAATTGGCCCATCAATAGAGTTCACAATAAGGGAGAATGACAATTTTTCACCAAAACAACAAAAACCAACATAGGATTGAAAGTCTGTAAACCTTCCCTGTGGACTAACCAGTTATGGTAGCCTTGAATTCTAACCCATGTTTTAGATTCCAGTTGAGTCTGAGAATAGAGGGTTATACAAAAATGGGCATGTGATGGACCTACAAAATGGGCTTGTGTTTGTCTATTTCTCCTAGTTTTTAAGGCTTTCATTGAAATGTACATTTGACAGTAGACAGAGTATATTGGATGCATATGTATATTCAGTTTAATGTAATGAGAGGCAGTAGAGTAGAAGATGATAGCTGTAGTAAGAGGAATTCACTTTGATAAATGTGGACACCACTAATGCAAATTTAATTGGGATTGACACAGTTTTTTAAATTGGTATGTTACCTGATCTCTAATAAAATGTGTAGGGAAATAAGAATTTATAACACAAGAATATTTTGTCCTTTTTTAGATTTCAATTAACATCTTCATGTAATGCTTGTATTTAAATAGCAGCCAATGTGTGTTCTGGATCTGTAACATAAGACATTTTCCTGTTGTCTATGTTACATAGCTTACAACAATAGCCAATCTAGTAATTGCAATATTGTTAAGATTATGGGTAAAAATTAAAAACCATCGACACAAAAATGAAATCTAAACATTCAATTTTGTTCAAGCTTCAAATGATTATCTATGATAGAGAAGTCCCCTATACATTTTGGACTGGAGCACATGTTGAACCTCTGGGTACCTTTCAGTCTATCCTGGGAATGTGAATAACCCAGATCTTCATAGAGAGTTATTATTTTTCAGCTTTGATTTTTGTCATTTTTATGGCAAATCAGAAACAATACATCTGAGCGCCAGTGTGTTATTTTTACACCTCTGGATTTCTGACTTAAGGCACAAATAGTCAAATAATATATGGATAATAGTTATTAACCTCTGGTTCTCTATGGGAAAGTAAATTAAGTTCCATTCCAAAAATGCATCAATTTCAACTACAATAGGAGGACACGCTCATCTTCTCCCCATTTCTAAACCTCATAGGGTGGCTTCCATGTCTCAGATATGGACAAAAGAAGGGTGAGATGTAGACAAACAAGGAGCCAAAATAGGAGCAACAGAGATTGGAGAGAGAATAGTGAGATAAGACAGGGCTTATGAAGCTGAAATGAACAGGGGGATTTATAAGCACTGATGAAAAGAAATGAGAACTGGTAATCAAGTGGAATTTTTACTTTATTTTTGCTACCTGATCCTTTCCTTCAGCCATCACTGCTTCTCTTTTTGCTGCTAAGGGTCTTGTTAACACATACCAGACTTAGGTGATTTATGTGGGGGTTTGTGGCCCTGGGGGTACACATACTCTAGTGAGATCAGGTGAGAAATGGGGCAAGAGGAAGGAGGAAAAGGAAACTCTTAGCTGAGATGGAAATAGGGTTTTTCTTGACACATACCTGGTAAGCAAATTAATTATGTATAGGAAACTGGCTCGTAGGCATTTTGCTATCAAACATCCTATTTTCTTTTTAAAATTAAAATCCTTCACAAAAACCTTTTCTATAACTTTTTCCCCCAAATAAATTGAATTTGTAATGCTCTAAGCTGTCAAAAAGTACATTTTGGAAGTTACTTGCATTTTTATAAAATGCAGTTGATACATGTAAATAAAACTAGATTACTGCTTCTTATTCTTTTGTTACATATGAATTCTAAACATCCAGAGTTAGTCATTTTTATTTGGTTGTTGCAAATAATTAACTTACTCTTAAAACCACTATATTTGAGTTTTCTTGAGTGGTCAACTATTACAACAATATATGGCATAACAACCAAGCGCATATTTTAGTGGAATATAATAGTATGCATTTATTTCTCACGTCTGAGGGTAGGCTGTAGGTTGGCTGATCTAGGCTACACCTGACTGTTGTGATTTTGTTGGGGCAGCTCTGCTCCATATGTCTTCCATCTCCCTCCTGAAGTCAACAGGCCAACCTGAGCATGTTTTCTCATGACAATGGCAGAAATGCAAGAGAGCAAGCCCAATTATAAAAGAACTTGTCTAAACTTTGCACACATAAATTCTATGATTCCATTGGCCAAAACAAGTCATATGGTCTAGTGCAAAATCAAGGGGTGGGGAAATAGACTTCAAGTCTTTAACAGGGGGCACTACAAAGTTACATGGAAAATGACCTGGAATCAAAGAAGAAAGAATTGGGGCCATTAATGTAGTCTACCGTATCTTGTAAACTCAAATGTAACATACCTTCTCCATTTCTCTTTTCAGATGTACATGCATACATATGTGCACACAAATATATAAACGTATGTATACAATATGTTCAATTAAACAATAGTACTTTCTTATGTAGAAATGTCATTTTTCTTGACTAAACACACAACTCTGAGAGGAAACCAATTGGTAAGAAGGAAGGTAACAGCAGACAAACCAGCCAGAAAACCTGAATCAATTTTTGCGGTCAGTGGATTCTCCTCTCTCCCCCCTCCCTCTCTCTCTCTTTCTCCCCCCATCTCTCTCTCACACACACATGTTTATTTGAAGTTGTAGAGCATAAGAATGGGACATTTAAAAGTATTCAAGTAACCAAATAACCTTCTTGGATAAGACATTTTTCAGTAGTTTCTTTGAATATATCAATCACATAGATAATCCTCATTTCTTTTTACAAAAAAAAAAATCATAAAATGATTTTCAGTTGTTGTAGAGACAGTATTGTGAAATTGCCTTGAATAAATCAGCAACATAGAGGGAGAAAAGCCCACACACTCAGTAGGCATATCTTTCTGAGAATCCCATGTGTTGCAAAGAGATAGATAAGTAAATGCCTCTAAGGAAATCTCAACCCAGCCTTGCTCAGTTACCTGAGTCACTCCTTAACATTGCCAGTGTGACACTTCGAATTTTTCGGAGCTCGGATAAATCACCAAGCCTCATAGAGCTATGAGTATCATACCATGTTCTGCAGTGCTGCTAGATCTCACCACCCTCCCCAGCTTAATCATAGAAGGCAGAATGTTTTTCTCTTCTTCAGCCTTGACTTTCGGTCATTGCTTATCAGTGAATCCCTCTGCATTCTAGCCCCTTTTTCTTGCTTGGGTCCTCAGTACTATTTCTTGGGCTATTGAAAATTTTTTTCAAAGGAACCTCTCCCCTCTCTCTATTCTTCTAATCGAATCCATTCTGTATACTATTCCCAGAGTCTAATCAACATTCTTCCCTAAAACACATATATACATGAAAGTCCAAGACTTTCTCTGGTTCTGTACATCCTGGCTTTATTCTGGATCTTTCTTTTTTTCCCAGTTGAGTCTCTCAACACCTACTAATATACTCACAGTCTGGAGTGACAAGCACATCCCAGTTTGCCTGGACTTGCTGGGTTTTAGCAATGAAAGTCTCACGTCAGTTCCAGGCAAACCTGGATGGTTGGCCACTCAAACTCACAAACACACACACACACCACACACACACACCCCCACGTAATTTATTTAATGAATACTTATTGAATACCTCATATGTGCCAGACATGGTTCTGGATACTGGAGATTCAGCAGTAAACAAAAAGACAGGATATCTTCTTATAGACCTCAAAATTCTAATAAGAAGAGATAGATGTTACATGAATAAAAGATATATAAATATGTTGATGGTGATAACTCCTGTTAAAAAATAAAGGAAGGGAGAGAGTGAAGAAGTGGTGGGTGTGTAATATTTTTACAGGGAAAGGAGGAAGTTCTCTCTGATAAAACTTCTACATAGATTCTACAATTAATATCTTACATGTCTCCTCATGTGACCTAAAGTATCCAATTCATTCTTTCATGCACTCATTAATGTATTAATTTGCATCACAAGTTTTACTGCAACACTTACTAACCACCAGATATGGTTTTAGAAATTGGTGACAAAAAAGTGAATGAAACTCACATGTTCCCCACTGTCCTGGTTCTTATAGTTAGGTGCAAAAAGGACTAGAACCAAGAATCCCAGAAATACATTTATAATTGCAAATTGTGGTGAGTACTAAGAAGGAACCGAATGGAAAACTATGGGTATTTGACAGTAGGGTTAATTTTGATTAAGAAGTTAAGAGTGCTTTCAGAAGAACTGGCATTTGAGTCCCCCAAAGCTAGTAGAATCAGCCAGTGGAGGAGTTTTGGGGAAGAAAAACATTCTAGGCAGAGGGATAAGCACTTGGGATGCTCTGAGGAAGTGAAATAAAAGCTTATTCTTGAGTAGAAAGAAAGGCCACCTGTGTAGAGCACAGTGAGTGATAGGAGCAGTGGGTGATAAGTGTTGAGGACAGAGTAGAGGCTAGATAGGGGAAGTCCTTATAGCCCGAAGAATCTTGGTCTTGGCTGCACATTGGAATCACTTGGGGTTTTATAAAATCCTGTTGCCTGGTTCCCTTACTAGAGATTCTGGTCTGAGGTGCAGATTGGGCATTAGGTTTCAAAAAGTTTCTGGTTGTTAAATATGTTTCCCAAGTATAAGCTTTCACCTGTTTCCTCAGACAGGAAAAGCTTTCACTCCAGTTTTTACTTACTGGGAGCCTATCTTTTCTTGGAGGTTTTTCCTCCTTTCCTTGCTGAAGATAGCCTCTTGTTTCTCTTTGCCCTTTGATGTCTTGTTTAGATACAGCATTAAAGAGCATCAGAAACTAGCATTCTAATTAACCTTGCAGACAACTTTAAACTGGATTCCTCACCCATCAATTGCCTTGTTTGTGTTTACCTCATTTCCATCCTCCTTCCTGTCCCTCAAAAACTTAGTACATAGACTTGACTGCAGTGGATATTAGGTATGAGTTTATTAAATTGAATAGACTACCACCTTAAGAGGAGACAAATGCCCAAAACAGTACAATATCTCTAAATCTTGGATTTACATTCTTGAGAGTGAATAAGCTTACATCCAGTCACATTACTTGGCTGTCTTTGAGATAAGCACAGGCAAAAGTAATTGTCATTTTTGTTTTAGTGTTCTAAGCCAAGATAAAAAAAAAAAAAGATGGTGTTCTGCAGGCTCTAAATTTGATCTTACTTTAATGGTTTTATTTTCCATTATATCTTTTTAAAAGTTGGGAATAAACAGGCTGAACTCTTCCATATTCGTATTTTTCTGGTGAATCATACATCTAAATAGTGTTCATTTGCTTTGGATGTTCCTGGCATCATTTTTAGTTAGTGCCTCTGATCTTATTAAAGGCAGAATCCATTTTTATTTTTTAATCAAGAATTCTGTCTTTGATAGTCAGTAACCTAGAAAGGACTAGATAGAACCTGAACTATCCAGAGGGAATTTCCCTGGCCTGCTTTGTGGAGATAGCCCAGCGTCAGGCAGGGTTATTAATCATGGCTTTCTTTATGGACTTCAAGTTTTTATTCTTGCTCCTGTTGTTGAAGAAAAACAAAATCACTTAAATGAAAATTTAAATATTTTATATCAAACATTCTTGCATGAAAACTAAACATATATTATTAACTCAGTAATCTGAAAGCACAGATGAGGAAAAGAAGGCAGAATAATATTTTCATTCTAAAACTGCTATATGAGTTTGACTACCTTTGATGGCAGGTAGAACAAAAATAAACTCAAAGAAATTTAAAAAGTGAGGAAACGCTTTATTTCATTTACCAAAAAGACAGCTCAAGCGTTGGTTACTTCAGAGGCTTAATGGCACCTTTAAGAATTAGTTTTTCCAATATGTGTTTTGCCATGCTTCCTGTTTCAAGGAGATCCTCAGGCTAATTCTCTTCATAATAGTAAGATGGCTGCCACAATTCCAAGCATCACATCCAAACAGAATGATGTGCAGACAAACATTTCTTGATCTTCTTTGGTCTCCTTAACAAAAGCAAGGAAACACTTCCCCCAAAGTTGCATTCTACTTTGCCACTCAGAAGATTTCCTCTCAACATTTCACTGACCAGAATTATGTAACAAGTCCATATCCAAAGCAAAGGAAATGGTACCACCACTATGGGTTTATTCCAATCAAGAACCATTTTGGGGGCCTTATTCCCAAAACACATGGCCCGGTGGAGGAGAGGAGATACTTGAACAAAAGTGAGAAAAAGTAAGAGAATGGGAATATGAAGGAGTCAAAAATAGTCTGCTATAACTGGCATGGGATTCAAGAGATGTGAACGGTAAAGCATTATATTTCTTATTTAAACCAGGAGGTTTTAACATTCAAATCAGAAGCTTTAGAAAGACTACTTCAAAATTTTGTTGATTTCAAAAATGTGAGGAAAAGCCTCTTTCAAGAGGGGTCGGCCCAGTGGCACAGCAGTTAAATTCGAGTGCTCTGTGTCACTGGTAGGTTTCGTGGGTTTGGATCCCAGGCACGGACCTGCACACGGTTCATCAAGCCATGCTGTGGCTGCATCCCACATACAAAATGGAAGAAGATTAGCATAGATGTTAGCTTAGGGACAATCTTTCTCAAGCAAAAAAAAAAAAAAAGCCTCTAAAGTAAAAAGCAGCTTTTGTATTAGTTTATTCAATTTTTGAATTAAAAAATTGGAAGCTGAGTCCTGGCCTAGAGGATTTTAAATAACCAAACCTTTAAAAAAAAAAAAAAAACTTCAGGGCTGGCCTGGTGGTGCGGTGATTAAGTTCATGTGCTCCTCTTCGGTGACCTGGGGTTTGCTTGTTCAGATCCCAAGCATGACCATACACACTGCTCATCAAGCCATGCTGTGGCAGCACCCCACATACAAAATGGAGGAAGACTGGCACAGACATTAGCTTGGGGATAATCTGCCTCAAGCAAAAAGAGGAAGACTGGCAACGGATGTTGGCTCAGAGCCAATCTTCCTCACTGCCCCCCCCACCAAAAGAAGAAATTTAACAGTGACCTCTGGGTTCCTTTCTCCTGCTAGCTATTTTTTTGTTTATAAAAGGAAATCTTAGCATTGTGGACATTTTTACATTGTGTACATCTGCAGTGTGAAAATGTGATATTGATTGTAAGTCGGGGGACTGAGGACATGTTGTGAGTCAAGAGCTGGGATCAGGGTTTAGAGTTGGGGTTTGGGTTAAGGAAGATAGCTGTTAGACTTGGAGGAATTGACTCAGGCTGGGAAAATGAGTGAATCTAAAATTCGGGGAGAGGAAGGAATGGAGTTAATTAAATTGTGGAGCTACAGGAGGAGAGCAATTCCCAGATTTGACAGTTTACTTCTAAGGAGCCATTGTCAAATAGGCCGGTGACTTGTTAAACCTCTAGGATAAAAGAAGCCCTGCTTTCATGCCCAGGAGACAGTGTAACACAGAGAGAGGAGAGGGTTATTCTATCTATTTGCATAAGGAATCCGAAACAACTATGATGTTTTGGCACCCCAAGAAGTTAGACACACTAGCCCTTGGGTGGTTGGAGAACCTGGTGTGAGCAGCAGTGCCCAGAGAGAGAGGTGGGTGGGCAGTAGGAGTGGGGATTCTTCCTTCTGTTTGACAGCAGAGGCCCCGGCAGGGGCTGGAAGTGGTAAACATCATGTTTATTCTCTCAGGTAAATAGAAGAGTTGTATTTTTTCATTAAACTTAGACATTTTTTTTCCCCAGTGCTAAATTCCCTATGCTAGAAACATATTTGGAATTTTTATAGTGATTATATAGTTAGTTTTTTCTTATTGTCCTTGTTCAATTTGCGATCAAGATTATGTTAGCCACATCAAATGATGTAATTAGCTTTCTCTCATTTTTTTATTCTTTAAAACATTTGTATAATATAGGACTTGTAAGTTTCCAGAATATTCTGTAAAGATTTGCCTGAAAAACCATCTTGCTCTGTTATCTTTCATGAAATAGGAATTACTATTGTTCTTTTGTCCCTACAATTCAGTTTCTTCAAATGTTACTATTATTTGTATATTTTCTATTTCTTCTTGAGAAACTTTCGGCATTTATAATTTCTAGATTATTTATTTCATTTAGTTTTTCAAAATTATTGGGAATATTCTTTATATCAACGTAAGTTTTAGAATATTTCATTGTAGGTTTGTACATGCCTAATTATTTCTCCAAAGGTAAGATAATGAGCCCCAACATAATTAATGAATAATATAAAATCAATACAAAATAAAATATAAAATACAAAATAAAATATAAATACAATTAAGCTGGAAGATGAATCAACATGAATATATTTTGAGGACCAGGCTTGATATGGAAGGTTTTGTGGGAGGGAATGTCAAGAAAGATATTGAGTGAGTTTGAAGCATGTCATTATTTGGAAAATGCTACAAATGCCAGCTTAACAGGTGGCAGAAGTCTATGGGTGGAGCAGTAATTTGCTCTAGCCAGCCTTTACTTAATTTCTTGCAACCCAAAAGGTGAATTGCAATTTATATTCATTAAATAGGAATTTACATGTATTGAAAGAGAGAATCAGTTAAATAGTAGTGTGGTACATTAATTTATTTTTGTATTTTGAGCCATCCTTGCATCCCAGGGATAAATCCCACTTGGTCATGTTGTATGATTCTTGTAATATGCTGTTGCATTCAGTTTGCTAATATTTTGTTGAGGATTTTTGCATCTGTATCCACCAGAGATATTTTCCTGTAGTTTTATTCTCTTGTGGTGTCTTTGTCTGGCTTTATCTTCAGGATAATGCTGGGTTCATAAAATAAATTTGGGAGTATTCCCTTCTCTCAAATGTTTTGGAAAATTTGAAAGGGATTGGCATTAATTCTTCTTTAAGCATTTGGTAGAATTCACCAGTGAAGTCGTTTGGTCTGTGCCAGTCAAAAAAGATAAATACTGTATCATTTCACTTACATGAGGTACCTAGAGTTATAGAAAGTAGAATTTTGGTTGCCAGGGTCAATGGAGAAGGGGGAATGGGGAGTTGTTGTTTAATGGCTATAGAATTTCAGTTTTACAAGATGAAGAGTTCTGAAGATTTGTTGCACAACAATGCAAATGTACTTAACACTACTGAACAAAATACTTAAACATGATTAATATGGTAAGCTTTGTGTTATGTGTATTTTACCACAGCTATTTTTTTTTTAATGTATATGAATCTGCAAATTAGAGGTAGGTGAGATTTCTTTGCAAAGTTTAGTCTGATGATAAAGAAACAAAGAGTTAAGATACATCACTGTTTCTTCCAGCTTAAGGTAAGTTTTAGATCTGAAAATTAGCTAGAATATGTACTAGAATTATTCTGTCTTTATTTAACTATGAATTCAGCCTTAATAAGCCCGTCCAGTGATAATCCAAGGACAAATTCAATTATATTTTCCTCTGACATCTGTGTCAGAAGAATTCCTTTTTTTGAGTAGAATTCTGTACATATTGATAGGCTAATCCACTTAGTTATACACGTGTCTGCCTCTAGAATTTAATGTCAAGGATTATCCTTTAGATAACTTTGTTTCCTTTGTTCTTAGTATTGTGTCAGGCACAGAGCACGCAGGTAATAACAGTTTACTGAATTCATTGAACAAACATTTATTAAGTACATAATATATACAAGGACCCAGATAGATGCATTTTTTACTATTGACTTTATTTAGTATTAGTCAAAATTTCACACAGAAAATAATCGGAAACTTAACCACAATGTTATTATTGACCAACTAGGTTTAATATGTTTTATTCAAAAGATGTTTAATATTTAGTAGAAGACAAAGTAATGGTTTAGCTTATGGGAAGAGAATGTATACTTTTGGAATCTCAGGGCTCTGAAGGATAGAGGTGCATGCTTTAGACACAAACATTCTTCCTGAGGTCTTTGAATATATATCATACTTGATTGTGCCAATTCTTAAAAGGAGACCTGGAGGGTGCCTTTCTGCCTAGAAAAATAAGACAATTATAAAAACGCTAATGATTATAGCTAAGTGTCACTACTAAGTGTAGGTGTATGGGAATGTGGTGCAGCTTAATGAAGTTGTTGTCTATAAACCAGCGTGGCATTAGAAATTACCATAAACCTTAAGGTATGTTTAAGAAACTGTTAGAAATAGGCACATATCACTATTTTTACACTGACTTTAAGTCTAAGCATCCTTAGTAAATCGTGTGTTATCATATGTCGCCATCTATATTATATTAATTGAATGTGTGTTCTATTGTTTATGGAAGGTTAGGTGGTACCAGCATTTCTTCAGTACACTTCTTTGGTAAAACATCCAATTTATTAAGAAATGTAATTCTTAATTTTAGTTGTTTATCAAAAATGTGTGAGCATAGTGTTTAAAATAGAGATTAGGCCCAAGAGAAGTCCATGTCAGGGTTAAATGAAAAGGAAGCTGATCAGCTGATCAGACTCAGAATTGTGAAATTGTCCTCTTATATTTTACAAGCTAAAATAAAAAAAAAACTAGGAAGTTTATGGTTTGAATGGCAAGGGGAATTTAAAGCTTAGAATGTTAATTGCATCTTCTGTGTTCAATAAATACAGAAATATGAAAATAATGGTGATCAAAAAAATTGAATTTATGATGAGAGTCATATATAGAATGTCATTGGTCCCTACTTGGAGAAGACTTGTAGAACCGCTTTAATGACCCCTAGCTAATTTAAATATACACAGTTAGAGACAGTCATGAGGATCATCTGTCCTTATGAGTAGTAGATTATTTATTCTATACCATGTTTTGACTTAAGCTCTCAGATGAATTCAGAGCCAAGATGGGAAATGGGGATTGTTATGACAATTTATTTTAATATATAAGAGTTTAAAAAAACTGCTTAGAAGAATTTTTAAAACATCATGAAGTTCCCATAACTTTATGAAGTGACTGACTGTATGCTTGATGGTGTTCTAACCACATGAACTCAGAAAATATGGGAAAAAGACATAGAATGGGAGAGTGGCACTGGTTGATTGAGAACATCAGGTAGCTAGAATTAATTCAATGGCAGAAACTGAGTAATTTGGAAGGAAATACAAGAAATATCCATGGATCTATAATCAGGCAGTGTGTTCCCTCCCCTTTACCTACCACCAAGAAAGAATTTGGGACAAGAGTAGTGGCTAGAATTGTAAACTCAGACACTAGTGCCTAGGATTCCTAATTTCTTCCTGCAAGACTAGAATGGAAAGGGAATCTGGGGCTGTGATCATTATGCTACTCCTTCCATACCCTAAGAAAGAACTGAGAGCTACTTGGGCTCTACTTTAGCCATATTGTGAGTGTTACTTCAATGTAAGTTTTAGTTGGGTGAGGCCTTTGTTTTATTCACTGCCGTCTGCAGCACCTACCACACTGCTGGGTGCATTATTGGTGCCCCAAAATATTTGTTGAGTGAGTTAATGAATTAACATGGGCTCACTCCTTGTTAGAAGCTCTTTCAAGGGAGAAATAGAAACTAACTGGTTAACACTGTCAGGTGGGAATTCTTGGTGATAGAATCCAAAGTAATTTAGTACAACCTGCAAAAACATATGAGTAATGGAGCATCCCAGTGGTGCAAAATACATCAGAAACAAGCATTTTAGAAAGACTTATTTATTTGGTTGGGGCTCATGTAAATTGGTGACTAATGAGTAAAAAGGGCTTGAATCCAACTTAAATAATTACTTCCTTTGTTTTTTCTTTCGTACCATTAACATGGATTACGCTGGGTATCATCATCCCAAAACGGGAAATCTGTTGCTTTCTGCCTCTTTTTCCAAAGTCAAAAAAGAAAGTCTGTGTATAAATTACAGTAAATCCATATCACAATATTAATGATGTTGTAAAGCAATCTTACTGTATTTCTGGAAATGGGATGTGTGTGTGTGCGTTTGGTGAGGAAGGAGGAGGTACTCAAGTTTCTATTTTTCTGGCTGATTTTGTCTCTTGCCTCTCTGTATTATTATCTTTGTCAGTTCTCATCAGGTTCTTTTATTGGACTCCTATAACTTAATCCCTAGGCATTATTTGTGATTCCATCCCTGCTGTACTCTTCACTATTTGTGGCCAAAACTTCAATTATTAAATGATGATGCTGGACTTTGACAACATAAAATCCATTGTAAACAAAACCACTATGTCAGAATCTCATGAGCAACATATGAAAAATATAAATGAAAATATTGTTTTCAGTACAGTTTTAGAGAAAACTTTGAAAGAAACTATAATAATTAAGTTAGAGGAAAACTGTAATATATTTATAAATTAGAAGGAACAGTAATATATTTTAGAAATCTATTGGATATTTTGATTTTTCTCTATTCCATTTCTGTTACCTACTGCCAGAAACAATGGACTTTAAAAATATTAGGTTAAGCATTTGAGTATGGAAGTGATAAATACATGAGGAGAATCATAGAATAGGGCTGAATTTTGCTGAAAACAAAAGATTTATAGGCAAAAAGTAAAAATAAGGTCATAATATTGTATTAGAAGTTACAGGAAATGAATTTACATCATGCAATGTGTATATTTTTCTAATGATTACACGTATCTGATAGCTATTACATGTTTGGAAAATAAACTAGAGAAAAGTAAATCAAATCTGAAATATATTTTCAATACCAATGACAAATCAAGTACCTTGATTGGTCCATTCGATGTTTAGTTCTACAATTAAATTTTCATTGTGGTGTAAACAGGCAAAAATGATCCCAGATCTCTTGACTTCCAGTGTAGTGTCCCTTGTAATACCCCTGGTAGATTTACTAAATAAAATCATCACTTATGACTTATGATAACTTTGTGAAAGATAACATTAGAGAAATTCCCTGTCTAGTGGAGGCAGCCAAGAAAAACAACTACTATAACATAGTGTGTCAGGTTCCAGAAGCATCAGCATCCCCTGGGGACTTGTTAGAAATGCAGAAATCTCAGGCTTTACTCCAGACCTACTAAGTCAGACTGCATTTAAAAAAAGTTCTTCAAGTGACTAATATGCACATTAAAACTTGATAAGCAATAGTACAAAAGAATATGGAAGGGCACACTGTAAAATCTGGCTGTGTGTAAGATGTGCAGTAGAGTGAAGGGATGCATATGGAAAGTTCCAGACAGAAAAACAAGCAACATAGGCAATGCCACAGAAGAATTAACGCATATGGCAAATTCAGAGACCTAAAGATAGTTTGAAGTGCCTATAACACAGGATGCATAGATGAAAATGTGTAAAAGTATGTAAATATTTAAATGTGCGTGTACACATGTAATTGTCATTAATTTTCATTATTTACAAAGGAGTGTTTGACATTTTATCATTTGTCAGCACTAGTTGGAAGATAATGTATTCACTTAGTCAACAAATATTTATTGAATGCCTACAATATGTCAGGCATGGTTCTAGACACATGTAATCAACATTTGGGAATCAGTAGCATGCACAATAGATGGCGAAATAACGAAAAAGAAAGCAGAGAGATGAATCATAAGATCTGTAGTAATCCAACTGAAAAACAATGAAAGTTAGAGCCAAGTTATTGACTGAGGAAATGGAGGAATAAAGAATAAATTTAAGAGATATGTGAGATATGGACTCACTATGACTTCTTGACTAACTGACTTAGAGGAGAGTGGTGTTAGAACAAGTTTTGTGTATCTGGATTGAGTAACAAGGATCAATTTATATTTATCTATCTTAATAAAATCAAAGATAGATTAAAACTAGTGATTATTACTTCCTACTGAGTCAAGAACTGTGTTAAATATTCACTTAAACCTCACAACAGCTTTTTGACTTAGTATAAATTTATTTCCTTTTTACAGATGAAAAAACTAAGGCTCAGTGATTTACCTTAAATTACTAAGCTAAGAAATCAATACAAAGCTAAACATAGTCTTACCATGCAATCTAGCAATCACACCTCCAGATATTTACTCAACTTATTTGAAAACATATATCCACACAAAAATCTGCACATAAATATTTATATCGGCTTTATTCATAATCACCAAAAGCCGAAAGCAACCAAGATATCTTTAAATAGGTGAATGGATAAACAAACCATGGTTCATTCATACAATTGAATAATATTCAGTGGTAAAAAAGAATGAGCATCAAGCCAAATAAAGACATGGATAATTCTTAATTCTATATTGCTAAGTGAAAGAAGCCAATCTGAAAAGGCTACATACTGGATGATTCCATTTATACGACATTCTGGAAAAGACAAAACTTTAGAGATAGCAAACAGATCACTGATTGCCAGGGGTTTTGTAACTGCCCCTCAGTGAGGTGCTTTTTTCAGAGTGGCTTCACTTGAATAATTTTAATACTTTACTCTCAGTTTCAAGTCTCTTTAACTCACTTACAAGGTTACACTTATTTCAACACTCTCTAACACTAGGCATTATCGATAAATAGGTAGGGCATTTAATAGACACTAGAGCATGATGGACAAGACAGAAATGATACCAATTCCTATCCCCCATTTCCCCTTTCTTCAATTCTCCCACTCTTGACTCCTATGTGAAAGAATCTCACAGCCAGGTGTGCTTCTGGGAGTAGCCATGGCTTTATGTAGGTAGATTCAGTGCCCAGGGCTCCTCTCCAGTTATGGCTCAGCTGTCTGTACTAGCTGAGTGCTCTTGGAGGAGTTACTTAATCTCTGCAAAATAGAGATAACAATAGTAGTTACTTGATTTTTTTAATGAAGGATAAATAAATTAATCTGTGCGCAACATTTGGAACAGTATTTAGTATAAGTGCTCAATATATACTATTACCAAAAATAATCAATTCTAAGACCCACATTTTATCACATTTTGACTTTGCTAAAATTGGGATGTGTTATAATTACCGGCATCTTAGATTCAAAGCAATATGTTATTATCTGAACACTGTTGTATTTTTTCTACATATGAGAGAAACCATTTGAAGGGGGGAGAGTTCTATAAGAAAGCCTGACTCAGTTTTAATTTCCTCTCCTCCATCCCTACTGTACCCTTACCAAGGTTAGACAGTCATTAGATAGAAATTTATTCACCACAGATCAAAAGTTTTCTCACTGAATGCTCACAACAATCCAATAAGGTCAGATATTGCTACAACCTCATTTCTTAGGTGAATAAACCAAGTTTCAGGGACGTCAACTAATATGACCATGGATGCTCACTGAATGAATGACTGAACCAGCAGCATTCAAACCAAATTAGTTTCTAAGCATTGCTAATTTCACCATACCTCTAGAGCCTGCAGCATTTCATAATATTATAACAAAAGAGCTTCTCTGGGGGAATTATAGGCATAAATGTCAGTTAGAACAAACCTAATAAAAGATTTCCATATTACATTTAAAAAACAGAAAACTACTAATTTCTATTAAATTGAGCTGATTTGTTTTCTTGTTGAAGGTGACTGGGGAGCTAACTAATGCTGTTTTATTCAGTGGGATGCTTTATGCTTTGGCAGCTGTAAATATTAACAGAATTAAAGATTTTAACAGGAGTCTAATGTGAGTGCTCTGAAAAGCTATTCTATCACGTTCTTAGGGTAGACAGGTTTTATTTTATTAGTGCCTTGTTAATGTAAAATTTATTAAAAGTATTGATTCTTCCTGTTATTTTAAGCATTCATATGATGTTAACTTCATTATCTCAGTTTACTACAGTTCATACATATATAAAACAGATAAAGGTGGAGATAAACTATTATAACTTTTAATAGCTATAAATATGCTGATATACTTAATATTTATCTTTTTAACTCCTCAAAGTCCTACTTTGTGATAATTTAAATGAGGGCTTCCCTGGATTTTTTAAGTTTTCTCTAATGATAAAAATGTATTACCAAATAAATACTATAAAAAGATTGCATGGAGCACACATATTTTCACCTGCTCAAGACATCAATTTTTTTCAAGCATCTAATAGTACCATTCACATGTTTTATTTATATATATGTATTAATGCAAGGGACTAAAACCTTCTAATTGTCTTCACTTTGTTAGCCTCATTAAAATCAGCACCATAGGAATATTTGACTATGTTATTTGTTTTTAAAACCTATGTTCCAGTTTTTTCAGAAATCCAGATCTAGTTTTCCAGCAGCTGGTCCAAGATAGTAAAATTTATATTTAATTTGCTTTATTTTCATACATGGTGGATATCAAATATAATGAGATGAAATGTTCCAGGTAGAGCTAAACATTAGGGATAATGGAACACACACGTAAGAAAATGCCCATAGAGGCTGATTCTTATGTAAGAAAAGTACCTGAGTCCTAGGATTTCAGAAAACTCTGAACTGACTAAGCAAACGCCTAATTATCCAAAGACCAAGCCAGTTCTAGTCATAACTGAGAGCATATAGTTCATGGGGAGATCAAATGCGTGTACTGAATTGCAGTTATAATACTATTACTGTGTAAATATCCTTGGTATGTTACTGAAATCTTTATGCAGATTTGTTATGAAACACTTGTACTACATGAACAAGTAAATAACCCACATTTCAAAGGGACAATCATTTTAATGGAAAGTATTTTCCTGATTACAGTTACTCAGCATAAAATTAAGAAAAGAATAAAATTTAATAAATTATATGAGCTTAAAATTTATGAAATAATATTAAAATGTATCCATTTATATAGTTATATGAAGAGAAAGTTTACTGGAAAATCATATCATTTATGCATAGTATAATAAATACATTGACTGACTCCTTGGTTTCTTAAAAGAGCTATACTTAGGAATTAGAAACTGGAAATTGCATGCTCCCTGGTATCAAGGGGCTCAAAGCCCAAGGAAGACATCAGTGTGGGAAAAGCATAACTGTCTTACAATGTAAACAACAACATAATAATAAGATGATAACGATGGTATGCAAAAAATAAAGGGTCATCCAACTACTAGGAAAATTAGAAAGGTCTTCAGAAAAAAGGCAATACTTAGGATTGGCCATAGTACTTAGATTTCACCAGAAAGAAAGGGGTAGGCTGATGATACTGAGAAAACAATAAGTATAGAGGGTATTTAATCAAATAGCAGGCTAGGCTAATTAAGCTACCTTTCTACCCATCAAAAATCCCAAACACTGAAGAAAATATATGCCACTAACTATATATATATATATATATATATATATATATATATATAATATTTGTATATATATGTGCATATCCATATATATGAGTACCCATACATACATACACCCCCCCCCCCATAATTTAAATGATCATCAGTGGAAAATTTGGAGAAAGCTGGAAAATGAAGAGCAGATGGGGTTGGATTGATACATTTTCTAGGAAAGCACAGATTACCCAAATTGACAGGAGAAGATATAGAAACACTAATAGATCAAAGCAATAAAAGAAAGTACAAAGATAGTAAAATTTCTGGCCCTTAAAATAGACACCAACCAAAACTCACTCAAGATGAAATAAATAATTTGAGTAGTCTGATAACCATTAAAGAAAATGAATTCGTGGTTTAAAACCTCCTGAAAAAGAAATCTTCAGGCCCAGATACTTTTATTGGGAAATTCTACCAAACATTTAAAGAAAAATTAATACCATTTCAATACAATCTATTCAAGAAAATAAAAGAGGAAGAAATACATCCATTTCACTTCATGAGGCCAGAATTACACTTATACCAAAACAAGACAGACTCAAAAGCAAAAACAAAAATTAAAGACCGGCGTTCTTCATGACTATAGATCCAAAAATCTTCAGCATAATATTAGCAAATTAAATCCAGTAATATATTTTAAAATATACACAATGACCAAGTGAGGTTTATTCCAGGAATGGCTAGGCTGCTTCAATATTCAAAAATCAATCAATGTCACCTACATATTAACAAACTAAAGAAAAAAATCACTTGATCATATCAGATGATACAGAACAATAATTTGACAATTCAACACCATTCATGATACTAAAAAAACTCAGCAAACTAGAAATAGAAAGGAATTTCCTCAAGTTGATAAAGAGCATCTACGTAAAACTTAAAGCCAATACCATACTTAACGGTGAAAGACTGAACATTTTCCCCCTAAGATGGGGAACAAGAAAAGGATGTCTTGTCTCACCATTTTTATTCAACATAGTACCGGAAATCCTAGAGAGCAAAATGAGGCAAGAAAAGGAAATTTAAAGGCATGCAGTTGGGAAATAAAGAAGTAAAACTGTCCCTATTTGCAGATGACATGGTTGTCTATATATAAAATTCCAGGGAATCTACCAAAAAAAAAACTACTAGAATAACTTGCTTCAGTAAGGTCATGGGATAAAAGATCAATACACAAAAATCAGTTGTATTTCTATAGGTGAACAATGGACATGTAGAAACTGAAATTTAAAACAAAACAATTTACTTTCACTCAAAAATAAAATTTTATGGATAAATTTAACAATAAATATATGGGACTTCTATGATGAAAACTACACAATTCTGCTGAAAGAAATCAAAAGAGAGCTACATAGAGAGATATACTATTTTAATATATTGGAAGATTCAATATAGTAAAGTCAATTTTCTTCAAATTTGTATACAGTTTTAATGCAATTCCTATCAAAATGCCAGCAAGGTTTTTTGTAGATATAAACAAGATAATTCTAAGTTTTATATGGAAAGTAAAAGGAACTAGAATAGCTAAAACAATTTTGAAAAAGAATATAGTGTCAGATATTTCTTGACGTCCCTTCAGCTATTTTTTTCTGCAGTATTCTTTCTATTCTGTCCCTCTAGGCCTACACATCCACATAAATTAGATTTGCTATATTATCCTCTAGATAGCTAATGATACCAGAAAATTCCTGTTCATCTATCTCTGAATTTATTTACTCTTTTTCTGTCATCTCCAATCTTCTATTAAGTGAATTTTTTAGCTCAAATATTTTTCAGTTGTGGGATTTTCACTTGGCTCTGTTTTTATTTGTTGAAATGTCCTTTTTGCCTATTTGTTATGAGCATATTTTCATTTTCTTCATTGAATACAGCTGTGGGGACTGCTATATTTTCATATGTCTTGTAATTTTGAATTGCATCATGGGCATTTTATTGATACATTTTATAGACTATAGATTCTCTCATATTTCTCTGGATAGTATTGACTTTTTTGCTTTAAGCAGGAAGTGAACTTAGGTGAACTCAAATTTCAAACTCTGTCTTCCCTGTGGCAGGCAGAAGCTGAAATTTCTTTCACTTATTTTAGACTTAGCTGTTCTACTTGCAGTATACCTTGTGCATGTGTAGTGTATGTAATTCAAGAATCAACCAGAAATTTGTGCAGGGATTATGGGCATACCTGAGAGACACTGTGGATTTAGTTCCAGGCCACCAAAATAAAGCAAATATCATGATAAAGTGAGTCATAGGAACTTCTGGTTTCTCAGTGTTTATGAAAGTTATGTTTATCCCATACTGCAGTCTGTTAAGTGTGCACTAGGATTATGTCTAAAAGTCCAATGTACATACCTTAATTAAAAACATACTTTATTGCTAAAAGATGCTAACTATCATCTAAGCCTTCAGAGAGTCACTGGTGGAAGGTCTTGAAAAACACGCAGTATCTGTGAAGTGAGATAAAACAAGGTGTACCTGTATATGCAAAATTTGTGCCTTCCCTTCTGTGGTTGTCTCTTTTCCAAGATTTTAACTTTTACTTTCCAGCTGCTGTGGTTTCCCAAAATTCAGTCTTCTGATTTATCAAGCCAATAAATTGCAGCATTTTATCTGAGTTCTGGATGCCCAGCACTGTGCCTGAGAGCTTCCTTAGGTGAAAAGCCATAAAAATAGAATACTCTGTGACATTTCCTTTTCCTAATGAAGCTACCTAGGCCTAAAGTTTCTTTGTAGGAAAGTTTTTAATTAGATATTGTTTAACCATAAAATTTTAAAAAGAAATCCCTTTAATCTCTTCATTCTAACTCTATACAAAGCACTTCTATAATTAGTTAGAATTTTCCTTAGCAGTGCGTTGCAATACATTCAGCTCTCTTTTAATCTTTTGTTAAAACAATCAATAATTGCATGAAATTATAACGTTAAGTGAGTCGATTATTTTTGCTTTCTTATAGAGTTGAGATAATTTTAACTTATTTAAATACTTCATATTCCATTTGTATAATGTTAAATTTGATTTTTATGTGGCCTAAATTTGAAACTAAATAGAACTATATTTTAATTTTTGTTCCTAATAATACCCTTTAACCCTATAACACTGTTCTCTAGTCTTCATCTTCAGGTTTACATAGGATATTTTTTCAAATATTTTAAACACAATCTAATCTTCATGTAATTTAATGGCCATTTATGCTGTTTATAAGTAAATAAGCAGAGAAAATGTTGATCTGGCTTTAAAATTCTATCTTCATATATTTATTATAACTCTTTGCTGCAGATGACAGAAGCTCAATTCCAAAATGCTTAAGCCAAACAGAGAATTTATTAGCTAGCATAATTTGGAAAGTCCTAAGATGACCTAACTTCTGATATGGCTCAATCCAAGGTTTGCTCAGTGTCATCAGATATTTGAACCTTTTCAGCCATTAGCTCTATATTCCTCCTTTATGTTTACCTTATTTTCAGGCATGCTTTTCCCATGCAAAGTTAGTACCAAAGATAATCACATTCAGAAACTCTGGTTTGTATAAGTCTTTCAGCCAGTGATCTCTTCTTTTTCCCAAATTGTCCTAGTCAAAGTAAAAGAGGGTTCTTATTGGTCCAATGTAGGCCAAGTACATATCAATAAAATAATCTCTGTCGTTAGGGTTTAGTGCTCTAATTGGCCATGTTTGGGTCATTGTCTCATCTCTGGTTTTAAAGAGTATAGTCAACCCTGAGAAAACAGAAATTGGATCCTCAAAAAGCCATAAGGGTGAACATGTACTGGGATAAACAAAGTCTATTCCAATATCAGATGCCTTCAGATTGAATAGTTTCACTGTTAATATGCTTTCATTTCACTTACTTATTTAAATGGCTAAATAAATTTGATTATTATTATACGTTCCTTTTTGATTATCTTCTACCAGAAATAGAACATGTGCAATACCCTTGTTCTGTGACAGGGCGTTTCTTAAGCTTCTCATTGTATTTTTTTTATGTTGGGAGTTGGTCTAAATGCAGAAAGTAAATTGTTGTTCTATATACCAAAATATTCCATGAAATATCATTATTATCCTCTCATTTGAAGAAGACACATAAAAGTCAAGATTTGCTCTTGGCATTTAAAAAAACTATTAAGTGTAAATAAATTTATAATGATAAGTATATTCTGGCTAAGAGAATGTTTTGACATTCTAAATACATCTCCATAAATAATATAATTAGAGGCCAAGTTCGCCTGGTCTTATAAATAAGGTAAGTACTTCTTCCAAACATTTGATGAATTAATACCAATTCTTCACAAACTTTTCCAAAAACAGGAGATGAGTACATTCTGTGAAGTCCATATTATCCTGATACCAAAACCAGAGAAAAACATCACAAGGAAAGAAAACTAAAGACTAATAAGTCTTATGGATATAGATGCAAAAAATCCTCAGCAAAATGTTAGCAAACTGAATCAAGTAACATAAAAAGGACTATATATCATGAGTAAATGAGATTTATCCCAGGAATGCAAGGCTGGTGTAGCATCCAAAAATTAATTAGTGTAATATACCATATTAATAGAATAAAGGATAAGAACACATAATCATCTCAAAAAATTCAGAAAAAGCATTGACAAAATTCAAGATTTTCTCGTGATTGAAGCATACAAACTAAAAATAGAAGGGAACTCCTTCAACATGATAAAGAGTATTTATAAAAAACAAAAACAAAACCCACAGCTAACCCCATATTCAATGGTGAAAGGCTGAACTCTTTCTCCCTATGGTAGGAATAAGATAAGGATGTCTGCTCTTACTATTTCTTTTCAACATTGTACTGCAGGGTTTAGCCAGGGCATTAATGCAAAAAAATTTGAAGAGAAAATAAAAGGCACCAGATTGGAAACATAAAATTAAAACTGCCACTATCTGCAGATGCCATGATCTGCTATATAGACTATCTTAATAAATTCACTAAAAAATAGTAGAGCTCATAAATAAGGCTCAGCAAGGTTGCATGATAAATATCAATATATAAAAATCAATTATATTTCTACACGCTTACAACAAACAATTTCAAATTATGAAAATTCCATTTATAACAGGATCAAAAAGAATAAAATACTTAGATATAATATTAATAAAGAAATGTGACACCTGTACCTGAAATCTACAAAATACTGTTAGAATAAATTTAAAAAATGGAAATAAATGGAAAAATGCCAATGTTAATGGATTGGAAGTCTTAATATTGTTAGATAGCAATACTCCCCAAATTGATCTACATATTTAATGCGATTCTTATCAAAATTTCAGGTGGACTTTTTTCAGGAATTGCCAAACTGATCCTACCATTCATATGGGAAAAAGAAGAACAAAGTTGGAGGATTCACACTTCCTGATTTCAAAACTTACTACATGGCTATAGTAACCAAGACAGTATAGTACTGTTATAAGGATAGACATATAATGAATAGAATAAAATTGAGAGTATATGAATGAACACTTACATGTATAGTCAATTAATTATGTTTAACAAGAATACCAAGAAAAATAAAATGAGGAAAGACTAGGCTTTTCAGCAAATGGTGTTTGGCACAACTAGATATCCACATGCAAAAAAATGAATTTGGACCCTTACCTCACACCATACCCAAAAATTAACTCAAAATGGATGATAGAATTAGATATAAGAGATAACTATAAAACTCTAATAAGAAAACATTTTCTTGGTTCAAGCAATGGTTTCTTAGATATGGCACAAAAAGCACAAGTGACAAAAGAAAAAAAATAGATAATTGCACAGCCTCAAAAACTTATTTTTTGCAAATGATACTATCAAACAAGTGGAAAGACAACCCACAGAATGTGAGAATATATTTGCAATTCATATATCTAATGAGAGACTTTTATCCAGAATATAGAAAAAATTCTTACAGCTCAATAAAGACAAATAATCCAATTTAAAAATGAGCAAAAGATTTGGAAAGATATATCTCCAAAGAAGGTATACAAATGACCATTAAGTACATGAAAGGATTCTCAACATCATTAATCATAAGAGAAATATAAGTCAAAACCACAATAGATACCACTTCACACTCATTAGAATGGCTATAATCAAAAAAGACAGATCATAGCAAGTGTTGGTAAGGATTTAGAGAAATTGGAATCATCACACATCACTGGTAGGAATGTAAAATAGTGCAGCCACTTTGAAAAATAGTCTGGCAATGTACCAGAATGTGGTACAGTACTATCACTTTCTGTATGCTATAAAGCATGATGGATTTTGAAAAGCACTTACCTATCCAAGTCCTTATTTTTCCAAGTGTGGATGCAATTTCCTTGGCTCATTGGCTAGTTGGTCTCAGTGAAATCTCAGACATTTAGTAGAAGGCAAAGCTCAATCTAATAATAAATGTCTAGATTAGAATATACTAGCCTACTCTAACTTTGGTGGAATGAACTGGAATTATTTTCTTCTACATAATTCCCCACAGTGGGGCAAACTAAGAATGCAGAGTATGTTGAAGAAAGGCAACGTTTCCAGCATGCATCACTACCAGGGCTTTCCTGTCTCTACTCCATCCTTCAATGTTTTACTTGCAATTGCTGCACACTCCCAGGATGAAAGGCACACTTACCTACATCTCATTTATCCCCTTTTCTCTTCTCTCTTTTTTTTCCTGGAGGCTACTATTTTGGTCAGACAAAGAAAATTGGGAGAGTGAGCAGAGGTAAAGTTGAGATTAAATTACACTGATTAACCGAAAGGAGAATATATTAGTTTCTAGGGCTGCTATAATAAAATACCACAAACTGGGTGGTTTAAAACAACAGAAACGTATTCTCCCACCTTTCTGGAAGCTAGAAGTCTAAAATCAAATTTTCAGCAGGGCCATGATCCCTCTGAAGGCTCTGGGGAAGGATCTGTTATATGTCTTTCTCCCAGCTTCCAGTGATTGCTGGCCATTTTTGATGTTTTTTGGCTTGTAGATACATCATTCCAATCTCTTCCTCCATCCTTATATGACATTCTCCTCTATGTCTCTGTATTCAAAATTTCTTCTTCTCATAAGGACACCAGTTATACTGGATTTAGGGCCCATTCTAATCCAAAGTATGACCTCATCATAACTTAACGAATTACATTTGCCAAACCTCTCTTTCCAAATAGGGTCACATTCACAGGTTCCAGGTGGACATGAACTTGGGGGGCTCACTATTTAACCCATTACAGACAGCAGTAGTTTTCATAAGACTATCCAGGTGTGTGTATGTGTGAGCAGATTGGGAGGGAAGGGGTAGGTATACTCTTAGTATGTATATCACAGAGTTCTTTCTTTGCTCCAGGCTCTGCACTGTTGGGCAAACAGTATTTCATTTAACCCTTGCAACAACCCTGTGTCATGGGCATTGTTATCTCAACTCTACAGGTGAGAAAGTTGATGTTTAGCAAGGTCACACCGTTATTAAGCAGTTCAACTTGGATTCAAATGATGTCCACCTCCAAAACCCATTAAGTTAAATATTAATTTCTACTGCCTTAACACTTTTAAGGAAAAATGTTAGGTTTTAGTGATTAAAAGGATATGAAGGAAAGGGAAAGTCTGAGATGATGCAAGTCCAAGCTTGGATAATTGAGGGACTAGCTGGTACCACTAATAAATATCAAAATGAGGAGATCATCAGGGGGCATGATGCGGATTTTTCTATTATTTTGATTGAGAAAGGGAGAAGGGGTGAAAAATGGCAATCCAGATTAACCTACACATTGATGTAAAGAATCTGAGAATTTTATTGAAGATGATCAATCTGTGATCTACATTGTCCCTCAGTTCTACACAGCATCATTTTTCAGTATTCAGTGACTAGGTGGTTTCCCTTTGATTCAGAGCCTACAGTCAGGAATGAAGCCACCTGCCTTGAGTGCTCCATACCACCACAAAAAAAAAATCTCTTTTTTACTCAATGTTTTATTTGTCCTCTTTTGTTCAATTTCTTTTAAGATGCATTAATTATAGAACAAAAAAAGACAATCCCCATGTTTGTGTTTGCTTTTCCTAATAAAATATGTGTAGCTGGATCAAGCTTCAGCCGTTTGTTCATGTCTAATCAGAAGCCACTGTCCTCAATTTAGCTTTGTTTTGGCCATTACATGCTGTGTTCTCTGCAGTATTTTAGTTGATTGTGTGCCTAGGTGAGTCACTCTTCAGATGACTTCTTTTTATTAAGGCTATTTGTAAAAACCAACAACCACCACAAAAAGAGAGTACAGGATTGGCTTGGTACATTTAAAACAATTATTCTCGAGATTAGATGCAGTAACTCTAGCAAGGAAATGCTAATGGAAACATTGCACAAATTTTTCATGTTGCTTAAAACAAGAATAAAACTGTAAGGTATCCTTAATAACTATGAAAATTATTCGAAGACGGATTTTTTAAAGCTTGTAAATATACTTAATTTTTCTTGGTTGTACTTATATTTTACTGTATAAAATAGGTTTAATGTCTACTATTAGAGTATATTTAAAGTAGTATTTGACAGTGTAAAATTGCTTGCAGTTCAGAATATGAGACTGAGCATCCCTTACCATTTAAAAAAAGCAAGAATATTATTTTTATATAAAGTATGCTTCAGATTATGACAATTTTAAGATTCCTTATTATGTATATATAATACAATTCAAGACTTTTTTGGGGGAGCATAAGTATTATCCAAACATAGAAAATTTATTCATATTCTATTCTTTTGGAGGAGATAGACTTGAAAAAAAAAACTGTTTTTCATAAATATGACCACAAGGTTTATCTTTTTCCCTATAATCTGTGCTCATTTCATAATATTTCTTATTAGCTACTTTCTTTTTCTTTCAATTACTAATTTACATTGAGCTCCTGGAGCAAAGATACTAATAGTTATTTTCCAACCATGATAGTAGAAGCCATTTGCAGTAGCTAAGAACCATATCAAATAAGTATCCTGTTTCTAAAATGAGAGGGTCAAATATGATTTGAATTCCTTATCACAGAAAATAAAGTTTCATTGAACCAGATGTGTATCACTTATAGAATCAGTTAAAAAGGATCTGGCCTATTGGTTTATATATTCTTTAATAATTCTATACAAATTTGTGAATTTATTTTAAAATATATATATGTAATATTTTCTTAGGTTTTACCAGTATGTGAGAAAATACCGAAACTCCTATTGAATATGTAATCTTATGAATGGTGACATTTGGAGATAGGTTTTTAAACTGAATGTTTTCTTTGTAAAGGAATATAATTGATCATGCTACTGTATTTATGCAAATTACTATGAGGTAAAATACGGTTGGGGATAGTTTATAATCCCAATTTAAAGCTGACTAAAATATTCATTATTGTGACAAGTTTATTTTCACCTTCTGGAATTCTATTTGATCAGCAGAACAGTTGTGGACATAAGACTAAATAATATTATGTTGATTAATACAGGCAATAGCTTCCAACTGCATGATTTATGGGCATAAATTTTCTTACCATGGCTAGAATTTTTTTAATTGAAGTATAGTTGACATACAATATTGTATTAGTTTCAGGTGTACAACATAGTGATTTGACATTTATATACATTAGGAAGTGATCATCACAATAAGTCTAGTAACCGTCTATCACCACACAAAGTTATTAAATATTATTGACTATATTCTCTATGCTATACATTACATCTTTGTGATTTATTTCTTGAGAAGGACTCATAATGTATTCCAGGATGTGGAATGTTTTTCCTCTGAACTTTCTTGGGACACTCCCCTCCTTCCTTTACATGGCAATGTGGATAGGGAGGTGAGGCATCCCTCCTTCAGCCGTCTTCAGCCCACATTCCCCCAGAAGATGTTCGTCATTCATTCACCCATAAACCATTTTATGGAGAGACACTGTGCTAGGTTTATTATTTTTATTAGAAAATGACTACTTTAGCACCACAACAACGGATAGTTGTGACATAGACTTCATGGCCCAGAAAGCCTAAAATATTTACTATCTGACTCTTTACAGAAAAGGTTTGTTGAGCCTTTTCTATTTTCGAATAAAAAAACCTATTTTCTAATAAAACTTTATTTATATAAAAGGCCACTTAAGCCATAGTTTGCTGAACATTTTTGGAAAGCATATATAATGGTTGTATATTATGTATATATCATATTAAACTAGGCTGGGAACTTATATGTGTACACATATATATAACAGAGTTATCTTTCCCTGTATAAAACTAAAGCTATATAATAGGTTGAATTAATTTAATATATAAGTGAATTTAATTTTCAAAAATAATGAAGGATGACTGAAAATAAGTGACCCTTTTATTATAATGTTCCTAGAAAGAGATATTGAAATAGTATGTGTGTGGGGCGGGGGGAGATCGATTTATGGTATCAAGACCCTAGGCTGATAGAGATATCATGACAGAGCATTAGCCTGTGTTCTGAATTTGCAGGCAGTTAAAAACAAAAAGCACAACACAGTAGAATATATAATCTGATCAAAAGAAACATAATCTTCTTTCATAAGGAGCAAATCTTTTTCCTGGTACTGAAAGAACTATAATATGAGTCCTTATACAAAGAATATTGAGCAACATAATGGATAATGTTTCCAGTAATGGATCTAGAAAAAGTGCACAATGTTCTTCTTTTCACTGTTTCTTATGCGGATATTTACCTAAAGCAAAAGACACGGCATTAAAACATACTTTGTTAAAAATATGTTTTTTGGAGAAAATATGTTTTTTGGAGTTTTACCTCCTACAGAAGGACAATTCCTCCATGTGAGCTCTTTGTTTCAGCTACTAGAAAATAAGCTCCATGAGGGCAGATATTGTCTATTCTGTTTTTCCCATCAATATGCCTCATACCTTGTACAATGCTTGGCATAATATACACTTGTGTATATTATTAGTGTTTGTACACACGTGTTTGTGAGAGAAAGATAGAAACAAAGGGGTGTGTGCATGTTATATCTCTTGGCTTATGTCAGAAAATTTAACAACCAAAATCCTTTTCCATTGCCCTCTGATATTTTAACTGAATAGCTCTTAAAAGATTATTGCATCTCAAGTTACAATGATACCTCTTCATTTCAGGAAAAGTGCCAGGTCATCAAGTTATCATGCAGAAAAGACAGAGAAATTGTTTCTAGTCTTCTATAGAAATCAAAACTGCTGAATATAGCATCCCATACAGACTAAGAATAATAAGCCTATAATGTACTCACTGAGCTCTGAAATTGCATTCATTTGGGGCATTAATTTTCCAGAATTATTTTAGTTGATTCTAACATTAATAAAAGTGCATTACCTGTTTTAATAACGTGGGAGGAAAAAAGAATTAGGCTGTCTCCTAATCTGCACATAGAGAGTGTGAGCACTGTGGAGCATATAAGTGAATCTCACAATGATTAAGTGCTCCCCTTAAGTTCAAATAGAAATGAAAATCTGAGGAGAGTAGATTTTCTTTAAATGTGAGCACTACGCTTTAAGAGTGTGTTATGATTTTTCAATCTTGAATTAGAGCTATTTAGATGACCTACTCTGTTTCCAGAAACCTGCTTAAAGATCTTGCCAGAGAGCTGAGGTCAAGAAAACCCCAAAAACAAAGGTGGATTGTAAATACATGGAAGATAGCCAGGTTCTATGAAGCCAAGACAATAGACAGGTTCTAGGACGAGGCAAGGGATGGACCTTGGAAGTCCCAAAAAAACAGTGGTTAAAAATGGAGTTGGAATACATAAAGGTCAGCATCCATCTAAATCAAACTAGCCTCACTTATGCTTCTCAGAAGTGGAACAGGTAGAGAAGTATTTGGTTTGCAAAGCACTTCTATCAGACTGCATCCTGAGTTAACAGAGAGGCTGTAACAATGTCAAGAAAGTAATTAAACAGTGTGATTTGATAATTTAAAAAGGAAGGCAAAAATTTACTATGAAAAAACCATCATGGGTGGTTCTTATGGTTCAGAAATCTAATTTTAGCCTAATCAGTCATGAACCATCTCCTTGGTCTTCCTAATGAAACTCCAACTGTAATTACTTTCTTTTCCTCACAAAAAAATCTTTGTGAACATTGTGTTAGATATGCTTAACTGTATTTCTTATTCATTTATGCTTCATTAACATCATTAAATGTGAGGTATATTTTCTCTAAGAGAAAGAATAAAGAAATGCATATTCAGAACAGAAATTTCCTTCTGGCCTAGTATTGTCATTTCCTCTTCATAGTCTGAAACACACTTCCATTTCTCTTTACAGTAGTGGCTCATGGAGGGATTCAATGTTCTATAATTACCCTAGACTGATAGCAAAATTTTGTGTGCATATGCATTTTCTCTTCTGGGAAGAAAGTCCGTAACTTTCATCAAATTCTCAAGTGAGTCCATGACCTGAAAAAGATTAAGGATCATTACTTTATAGCATACTTTAAGACTCCCCAAGACAAAAATGGTGAAATCACCCACATTTGTCTTTACCACACCCATTTTCCCCGTGCTTGGCTTTTCTCAAGTCCACAGTTCTCTTCTGATCTCTGCTAAGTTTCTTTTTGAAAAACATGTTCTTTAGTCTTGCTTCATTATAAGGTGTATGCTACTAATAATGGCTTAAAATGGTATTTGTCCTATTTTTAGCAAGCTACCTGAGTGTTAAAGAATTAAACCCCTAAATCATCTTTCAAATAGCAGTCTGTTTGAGAGTAACATTTTTTAGGTAAAAACCTATTATCTTTAGTGCTGAGGGCAGACTTTTATTTTTTAAACAAAAATATTATCAGCTTTATCTGTGCTCTGCTTTGTGTTAAAGTTCTAGTAAATGATTCTTATCCAGTATTCAGTCAGGTCTAAATGTAATATGAATTCCTGGAACAAGATCACTTGATAGAAGTAAAATAAAATTCAAAAGTACTTTAACTTCAATTTTACTGACGTGTACAAACCATCATTAATGTTAAATCTTCATTCTTCATTAAAGAATACAGAACTCCTTTAGATATTTTTTTCTAAGAAGGCTTAATTGTTGAGTTCCATTTTCTACTTTTTAATTGAGTAAGCATTTTATACAATATACTATCTAAATGAAATAGCAACAAAAATCAATTTACAGCTATATGAGTTTTTCCTTTTTGTAAAACATAATAACCAGTCCTTTTTATGTGTATTTACCAAATACCTGTTATGTGAAACATTGTCAAGGTCCAATGAGTTAAGTGATGTGAATGTTTTGTAACCTAGTAGTGCCATTTAAATATAAAAATTAGATTGAGTGAAGAAGAAATAGAATTTAACAGATGCTATTGGTGCCCCATCCATATTCCCTTTAGCAAGCCAATCCAGCAACCCTCTGGCTGCTGTGGTATTGGCTGCTAGAGCTCACATCCTCCTCTCCAGAGGTTTGCCTCATCCAGAAAAGCCTGGGAAGTTGTATCTCCACTTCCTGAAGTGGTCCTTGGCCAAAGTCTTACTAATATGCAGATATAAAAGCTCAGGCTCCTTGCTTTAGGTGGGAAAAACTCAGTGGTACAGTTTATGCTCCAGAGCTCCCTGTAGGATCAGGCTGAGGCTAGACTTCTCTTGAAACCGTATCTTTGCTTAGCTCTTTCCTCTGCCCCATCTTGCTTCCCTCACTCCTGTACAGGTTTCTCCTGAGAACAGTCCCTCAGGAAATCATTTACTAAAGACTCCTTGTCTTAGGCTCTGCTTCTAGGGAATCTGACTTAGGATAGAGTAGAAGCAGTGTTTGGGATCTGTTCTCTTATAAACTACTATTTTTATTATATAGTAATTATAGAATCACTAAACTATATAGTTGCAAAAGACCTTAGAATTTACCGTCTTTACCTCTTATAAATGGGTAATGAGGCCCACTAACTGACTTATACAAAGGCCAAAAAATAGTTTGGAACAGAACCTAAACACAGGTCTTCTGGTTTCCAGTTCTGTGATTTTCACATTATCATTACAGTTAAGAGTATTGTTCCCTTTATGAACCTATGAATGAAGAGAAAGGCTTTTTATATAAATATAAGTAAATTTGTTAAGTGTTCATTCACCAAAGGATTATGACACAAAATCAAACCATTCACATTTGCAATGTTTAATAATACTCCGGAAAACCCATCTCATTAATTATTGGCACTATCTTACGCCTCCCCCTCCCAAACAAAGATCTCATTCCATCAGGCTCAGAAATTTTAAAATTTTTCAAAGAACATATAGATATTCTTAGATTGAGTCAGGACCAATTTCCTACATAATGGGAAGATACTGAGTCCTGTAGAAATGCAATTATTCTGCAAAGTACGCCGAATTGTGTACTAGTACGCAGCCTTTAGAATTTGTCCTTTTACTGTAATCCTCCTTAAAACCACTTCAGAGAAACCTAAATTGTTACCAATGTTGATACCTATTAACGTCATGTTTGTCTATTAAATAAGTATGTTTATTTACTTAGGCAATTATGAAAATTGTCATAATTTACTTAGATAATTATTTACTTAGACAAAGCATGTTTAAAGGTTTTATTTTTCCTTTTTCTCCCCAAGCCCCCAGTATATAGTTGTATATTTTTAGTTGTGAGTCCTCCTAGTTGTGAGCATGTTTAATCACTTAGACAAAGGAAGCAAAAAACAAGATGTTTGACCTTGTTGGGTACAGATACTGAAGGAAAAGCTTTTTATCTCCTATGAGGTAATGTTTCCATGCCCTCAGCATCCCCTGAAATGGACCTGGGTTGCATATTATCATTTCGAGTACTAGAGATGCTCTTGGTCAAGTAATCTATTATAGCAAGTTAATAGTTAAAGGCTCAATTGCTGCTCCTGTTCTTCTATAAATGTGAGCATGTGACTGGGGCCTTAAGGAAACATTGAAGGTGCTCCTGAGCAGAAAGGCAAAGTGGCTTTAGTAGCCGAAGACCTATAGAGGCCAACAGGCTATTTGAAAAGGCTTGCCAGCAAGGGAAGCTCTTAAAAGTAGACCTGGACAAGAAGAAAAAGTGGTGAAGGGAAGGGGGAACAAGGAGAGGAGCAAATGTGTTTTCCAATTTCAGGCAAAGCATGCATTTATGAAGAGCCAGGAAAGCAAGTCAGATTGGGCTGGTCAGTGCCGAAGATGCAAAAGATCCTCAGCAGTCCTTAGTGACAGAGCAATGGTAGAGTATCAGAGAGCCAACCTGGGAATTCCCAGCATGCCCTGAGCTCAGATTAAAGTAATGCGCCTGGTTAAACCAGGTAGAGGGAGTGGGGAATTGAAACTTTAGAATTGCTAAGATTTTATGGTCTCCCTCCAAGTAAAATGCCAGAATCAACTAACATTCCATTTATGGGAGGAGCTTTCCTTCAGTATCTATACCTAGCCAAGTAAAGCCCTGTTTCTCCTTTGCTTTATCTCATACACTTATGTGGTTTCTCTAACAAACTCTGAAGTTCATAGGTATCAGATGTTAATGATAACATTTTAGGTTTCTGTGAACCGGGTAAAAGCAATCATCACATCAAAAGTACAAATCCCAAAGGTCTTGATTGTAGCACAGAATCATGGCTATCTAGGTTTTAGTAGAAAACATTTCAAAATTCCTGAGGCTGATGGAATGATAATTTTTTTTGAGAGGGGTTAACACAAATTAGCAAGACATGGGGCCGGCCCAGTGACATAGTGGTTAAGTTTGCACTCTTGGCTCTGGCACCCAGGGTTCAACGGTTTGGATCCTGGGTGCGGACCTAGCACAGCTGGTCAAGCCATGCTAAGGTGGCATCCCACATAGAAGAACTAGAAGGACATGCAACTAGGATATACAGCTATGTACTGGGGCTTTGGGGAGAGAGGGAAAAAAAAAGAGGAAGATTGGCAACAGATGTTAGCTCAGGGCCAGAAAAAAAAATTTAACAAGACTGAGTTGGGACGTCAGGACTGATCTCCTACATTCTGGGAAAATACTGAGTTCTGTAGAAATTAAAATATTATTTAAAGCATGCCTACATTATTAAGTTCTATTTTTTCTTTGCTGGCTCATTGCTACATTGTAACTGATATCAAACTTAAAATGCTACAGAGTACATCACTCATAAACCAATAATATAATATGTTCACCTTCTAAAAAAAGATGATAATCTACACTGATTTCATTACCTGTTGCATAGTTGCTGCAAGTATGAAGTACATACTCTTCTGAACTCCTTATTTTCTCCTAACATTGCATAAAAAATATACTACAAAGTTGATTCTGACCTGAAGTCCCATGATTCCTCCATACCAGCTTTTCTAAAAAAAGAGACAGTAGTGAGCTTAGACAAGTATTTATATGGGTCAAATAATTATTGTATCTCTTATATCTTGTAATCTTTCAGCTTTCTCTTCTAACTTCCGGATATAATATGTAAATGGACCAGAAAAGAGCCAGGTAGTTTTCTGGCTTTATGACTTCACACTGAAGGTAAAGGATAAATGTGCACTAGTATTTTTTCCTTATGTCTGTAATGATTTAGATACCAAATCTTCTCCATCTTAGTACATGTAAGCACAGTAAAAGTTATCCAAATGGAAGTAGCTTATGTGTTCGTTCATTCAAGAACATTTTATTGGGGGCCAGCCCGGTGGTGCAGTGGTTAAGTTTGCACGCTTCGCTTCTCAGTGGCCTGGAGTTCACCGGTTCAGATGCCGTGCTGTGGTAGGCATCCCACGTATAAAATAGAGGAAGATGGGCATGGATGTTAGCTCAGGGCCAGTCTTCCTCAGCAATAAGAGGAAGATTGGCAGTAGTTAACTCAGGGCTAATCTTCCTCAAAAAAAAAATTTATTGAACACTTAGTAAGTACAAGGCACTGTGTTAGGAACTAGAGGTGTAGAGGTAAATAAAACAAGTATAGCTCTTTTCCTCACTGAGCTTATGGTCTAGCATCCTTACTAATTCAGTATCTAAAATAGCTAATTACGTGGATTGCATAGTTTAGCATCTGTTGGAAGCACTTCAAGAGTCTTGGCTGGGGGGCATTTGGAGGTCGCTCAAATGAAATGTTAACTCCTTCTAGGTTTTATTTAGTAAGTTAAACTTAATACCGTCAATATAGGCAATGAGGAATCAAAAGGTGGTAAAGGACATTTGACACAAAGTAATCTAAAACATTAAATTACTTAATCTTTTCAACTCATTGCTTTTAAATTAAATGACCCTCAAGAGTTAGTGGGCATTGGTATGGCCTAATGTTCAAACACAGTTTAAAATCAAAATGTTGATGTTCTAAACAGATAATACTTTCCTTCCTATGGAATGTATCCTTGATTTTGGTCTTTTTCCTTTGAGAGGCATTAAAAAATAGCTATTTCCTCTTTCTACAGAGCATAGGGCCATAATTCCTTTTAGACTAGACACCACTGTGTCATTAGAAATGCAAATCATGCTTTATGAACTGGACAATTCCAGGAATCCTATATCTAAATTTGGGTTTCCCAAAAAGTATATCGTGAGACATGAAGCGGGTGCAGGTAGTTAATGTGTGAGATAATTACAAGAAGTTCAGGAAAGAAAGTGGAGAAAGTAATACAGGGAAGGGAGGAATCTACTAAAAGAGTTTTACTGAGCAGGTTATCACAGTGGGAAACTGGGCATCAATCCTACCGGGGACACTCGGAGGAACCATGTGGAACGTGCTTCAGAATTATTTCATCAAAGGACAAATTAAGATGAAATATTTATCTACCAATTCTCAACTGTCAGTGGTTGATGGTAGTTCCTGGGACAGTTAAGCTTCAGACACTTCTTGACTTCCCAACAAGCAGGCTGACCAAGTTCTCATGGTTCCAGAGAAAGCCCTTGTGTGGAGAAGCAGTGAGAACAGGCAATTGAGGTGAGAAGTTGTCAGTGCACTGGGAACTGGTCACCACAGCTGCAGGTACATTTAGAGGTGGGCTGAGGGAATAAGAAGTGGAGCATCCACAACATTGGTGTATGCTGCAAACAAATTTCTGTAAACTGTATTTACTTGAAAAAGAAGCATGGTCAGTCAACATTTCACAAAATGTTGGTCCATAGGCTGGTCACCTTACACAATACTTAATTTTCTGCAGCACATCCAAAGAAAAATTATGTGCACATACATTGATAGCATTTAAATTATCTTATCACAATAATGTTTATTTCATCAGGACAAAAAAAATGCATACTGTCATTTCTTCTTTCCCCCATCCATGACTTTTTCTGAGGACTAAAGGGAGAGAGATGTTCCATGGAGCAGTTTTCCTCTATGAATATAGCCCCCTGACAGAAAAATAAAGGGGTGATGAATTCAGAGTGGCATTCAGGCCACATTCCTTTATTGATAATAGTAATACTCTGTGCTTCTTTACTAACTTATCCCATTTGCCCTTTTGACACCCTTGGAACGTCAGAGTGGTTATTATTGCCTTTATTGTATATCTGAAGAAACTTAGTTTCATTAAAGGTGTGAATTGCACACCTGGGATGTGCCAAATGTTGAGTTAGACACTCTTCCTCAAGATAACCTTACTCAAAAGCCTTGGGATATTATTGTCTTCATTTTACTGATGAAAGCCCTAATCAAGGACTGGCGAAGTTCCCATGAGGCAAGAAAATTTGGGAGTAAGACCCAATTCCTGGAACTTCAACTCCAGTACTTATTCCCCTCTAACACTTGACCTCTCTATATTGTCTCCTGATTTCCCCCAACATTCCTGGACAGACATCTGCTCTTAGGTATTACCTCTGTAGAACCTTGAATGGCACCAAATTTGTTGACTGAGTAAATTCCACACAATCACAAGACACTGAAGACGTTTTTATCTGTGCTAGCTTGATCTCCATTCAAATGAGAGTTGATTTGATTATAAGTTTCATGAGAAAACACCCACTGATGGATTTATGTCTCATATGATCCTGTTCCTTCTTCTGTCTTCTACCAAATTTCACTTGATTAGTATGCCTGAAAATTCTACTTATCATCATAGGGTATAAGACAATATGTGGATTTACCCTTATATACCTCTACAGCCTCATCTCACATGATACTCTATCTCATTTTCTCAGGTCTAGCCACACTAGCCTCATGTCCATCTCTCATACTTGCCATGCTCTGTCTCATCAGTGTAACTTTGCACATGCTGTTCCCTCTACTGAAAATGTTTTTACTTTTCATCATCACTAAGTAAACTCCTACTTATGCTTCAGACCCCAGCTCAAGCTCAAAGTTCCTTGAGGAAACTTCTGTAACTAATCTAAGCAAATCTTCCTGTTAGAGTCTCTAATAACATCCTGTGTCTCTTTGTTGCTATTATCAGAGTTCTAAATTCATAGATTCATCTGTATGTGTGTGTTAAGATTTAATCAATATCTGTCTCTCACACTTTATCCTGTATGCTCCGTTACAGCAAAATCCTTATCTGTTTGAACTCACAAATCTACCTCCCACCTACTAGAACAGGGCTATGCACATGGCAGACATTCAATAAATAAATCTTGAATAGCATATGTGACTCCATAATGTTAATAATTTCTCTGAGTTGGATTTAGAGTGTTGTTCTCAGTCCCAGTGTTCCTCAATTGGGGAAGTACTGCCCCACCCCAGCGGGGATTTTGAAATGCCTAAGGGTGCTTTCCGGTTGTCACAATGACTAATTACAACTACTGGAATTTGATGGCAGAAGGCAGAGGTGTTAAGAATCGTGCAATGTGCAGGATAGTCCATCCAAGGAATAATTTTTTCATTTAAAATGCCAGTAACACCCCGAGAAACAATGCAAGAAAGACTATGTATTTCAATAATAGGCCTTTAATGTGTTTAAATCATTGTTAACATAACTTCACATATACTGTAGAGAGACAAGTGTATGTATGTATGTGTGTGCATGTGTGTGTGTAACTGTCCTTTTTAGTTAATCTTGTGTTATTTAGTAATCAGTTTATAGATTATTTTTCCAACTGGTGCCAGAAAGAAGGGCTATAGGGAGGCAGAAATAAATGGAGATTGGAAAACTGTCTGATGTATCAGAAATGTGAAACCTAAAAATAACCAGGGGGCCCAGTGTTAATCTAATTTATACAGCTGATATTTTCCTTTATATTTCTTATGTTCCCTCTTGCTTTTCTATTTCTGTCTGGCTTTTTTATTTCTTCTCCAGGTTAAATCCTCAGTCTGACACGTTCATGTGTTTGCTTTCTTCCTTTTAGTGCAAATAGAAAATTGAGATTGGTTTTCAGGACTGTTTGTGTCCAGTGTCACAGTTAGCCTGTGGTTGCAATAGAGAAGCCCAGTAAAGCCTCTTTCATTGTTTTTATTATAATATGAGAGCAGTCCAAATAGCAGTGGGAAACTTCCCTTTACTCAGACTGAAAAAATGATTTTCATAATACCTTTCCTGCATCAGATTGCTGAAGAAACATGGGACAGATATGGAAGATACTGTAACATAATAGGACAAAGCACTAGACGGGGATTCCAGACATTGGGGAGCCCTACTAACCAACTATAAATCATTTAACCTCTTTAGGCCGTGATTTTATTTTAAAATGAAGAGAAGACCAGATAAGATAGCCTGTAGGGCCCTTTTCTGATCTAAAAGTGAGTTTTTGAGTTCAAGGAAGAATTGGGGAGGAGAGAAAGAAGAGGTTTAGATGTTATCTTAGAAACTGGGTAAGAAGATGCATCCCATGTATGAAAATATGAATCATGCCTTATTCCTCCAGAATAGTACAGAAGCTTCTGCTCTAGAATAAAACAGCTTGCATGACTGGGACTTTTCAAGGAGCAGGACTGGAAGTCCCTAGAGGATTTATTCAAGAATAGTTGGAGAGGCAGTATCCATGTAAGTAACCAAATAAACGGTTAAGTGTTGGGCTCTGGGGACAAATCTATGGTTTAATCCCAACTCCACTGCTCTCTGACTGGCCTTATAAATTGAGCAAGCACCTAACCAACTCTAAGCCATTGTTTCCTCATCTGTAAAATAGGAATAATAATAGTACCTACTTCACAGGCCTGTTGTGATAATTAAATGAAAAAATGCCATGGGAAAGCATGTTATAGAACATTGTAAGTGCTCCATAAACTTTTGATGTGATTACTGTAAGAAAGCTAAACCAATCAAGAATGGAGCAGTTTAATAAATTATTCTTTGATTACCAGAATTCCTCCCCTCCCATAACCCACCTATTCCAGAACGGCTGATGAATCATTGCATGAATTAGCTGTTCACATGACTACTACCAGTCGAAGACTAATAAAACATGTGTTTGAAAAGGTATTATTTATTAACTTTTATAAATTTTCTTCTCCCCCTCAAAACTGCTATAGATGGTTAAGATTGTTAAATTAATCATACTTATCTAGGAAAGAACTAAATTTACTGTTTAACCTATTGTAGATTAGAGACTCTCATATCAGACTCACTGATAATTTTCTTTTAATATTCCTTCAAGAGACATAGAGACATCAATGTCCTAACTTTTACTCTATTTTGGCCTAGTCTGGTCTATTTTTATGTAAATAGCTGGGAAGTAGTTTCATCACAAGGCTGTAGGATGGCTTTGTATTTGACTTCCCATTAGTTAATACCATTAGCTGAGCAGGCAGCTGCCAAAGGGACTTTCTCCACCCTCCCTTGGGTTGGTCACAGAGATGCCACTGTAATTTTATACTCATCACTATGATTAATTGCTGCACTGAATTCATGATTTCTCCTGGGAGGTAACCCCTAGCTTGGATAAGCACTGTGAGATTTTGTCAAATACCTCCATTCTAAGATTGGAATATTCTTGCATCATCCTATAAAATGAATCAGGATTTTAAATGTTTACAGTGCTCTAATACTTAGATAATTATACGTACATTGTTTCTTATCCTTCCCTCCCTTAATTCATGATCCTTGTTTATCATATTTCTGTTTTCTTTTTCTTTTTTTTGGTGGAAGATTCACCCTGAGCTAACATCCATTGCCAATCTTCCTCTCTTTTTTTAGCTTGTGGAAGATTAGTCCTGAGCTAAGGTCTATGAGATGTCACCGCACATCCGCCAGAAGGCTATTATTAAAAAGACAAGAAATAAGTATTGGAGGATGTGGCAGAAGGAGAACCCTCCTCTATTTTGCATTTAGGATGCCTCCACAGCATGGCTGATGAGTGGAGTGTGTCCACCCCCAGTATCATAACCCACGAACCCAGGCCACTGAAGCAGAGTGCCTGAAACTTTAGCCACTAGACCACTGGGCTGGCCCCCATTGTTTATCATATTTCTTTGCCTCATTCATACTTTCTTAAACATGAAGCTGTTCTAACTGGCTGCAAGGTAGTATTTCAATAGAGCTTGTCATTTCTAGGCAAAACCTTCTAATAATATTTCACATTTGTACTTTAGCCAATTACATTTTGCTATAATATTCGTTTTGCAGGGTTTTTTTTAGAAGTTTAATTTTGCTGTGATATAGAGATAATTATCTTATGTGCCAGGATTATGCATTTGACAAATTTCGATCCAATTATTTCAATTAGAAAATTAAATAAACTCATACTGTAGCCTCAGTATTAGTATTCTTAATAGATACACGTATTTTAAGTAAAGATACATTCCCTGACTTAGGCAGTAAATGAGACACGTAGACTTAAAATCAGTGTTTCTAGTTTCTTTTGAGACTTTGTGGCTTGAAACAATGTAAGAAAATACAAGTGTAATATCATATTGCTAATTTAACCAGTTCTGTCACTTTTTAAATAATAGGTATGCACTTTGTTGGATAGTGACTTCAGAGCCACTTATTCTTTTTTTTTACTTGAGGTCACATTAGTTTGTAACATTTCATAAATTTCAGGTGTACATCATTATATTTCAGCTTCTCTATAGACTGCCTTGTGCTCACTACTAAGTCTGGTTTCCATCTGTCACCATACATATGTGCCCCTTTACTCCTTTTGTCCCCCGACCCCCTTCCCCTTGGTAACCACCAATCTGTTCTCCATATCTATGTGTTTGTTTGTTTGTTTTTATCTTCCATATATGAGTGAAATCAATATTTATCTTTCTCTGTCTTATTTTGCTTAGCATTATACCCTCAAGGTCCATCCATGTTGTCACAAATGGCATGATTTCATCTTTTTTTTTTTTTTTGGAGGCAGATTAGCCCTGAGCTAACTACTACCAATCCTCCTCATTTTGCTGAGGAAGACTGGCCCTGAGCTAACATCCATGCCCATCTTCCTCTACTTTATATGTGGGACACCTACCACAGCATGGCTTATTGCCAAGCAGTACCATGTCCGCACCTGGGATCCCAACCAGCGAACCCCAGGCCACCAAAGCAGAACGTGCAAACTTAACCACTGCGCCACTGGGCCAGCTGCCTGATTTCATCTTTTTTATGGCTGAGTAGTATTCCATTATATATATATCTTCTTTATCCATTCATCCCTTGATGAGCATTTAGGTTGCTCCCAAGTCTTGGCTATTGTGAATCATGCTTCAGTGAACATAGGAGTACATATATCTTTTTGAATTAATGTTTTCATGTTCTTTGGCTAAATACCCAGAAGTGGAATGGCTGGATCGTATGGTATTTCTATTTTTAATTCTTTGAGAAATTTCCACACTGTTTTCTGTAGTGGCTGTACCAGTTTGCATTTCCATCAGCAGTATATGAGGATTCCGTTTTTGCCACATCCTCTCCAACACTTATTTCTTGTCTTTTTAATAATAGCCATTCTGGAGGGTGTGAGGTGATATCTCATTGTAGTTTTGATTTGCATTTCTCTAATAATTAGTGGTGTTGAGCATCTTTTCATGTGCCTGTTGGCCATCTGTGTATCTTCTTTAGAGCCACTTATTCTTCAGCAGTGTAAAACTGTTGTTCAATCTTACAATTCTATGTATGTGTTCATACTCTACCACCTCTGCTGTATCATTAACGTTCAATAAGCTCATCTGCCATTTAATTAAAAATATAAATTAAAATGTAGTATATTTAATAGTTGTCTACATAAGTTGTTTTTAATTAGATGAATTTATGCCCATCTCAGTATAAATAAAGACTTGAAGTGGCTTATATGATAAACAATAAAATAAAATATAAATTGATATACAGATCAAGGGGAAGGGACATAAGAGTGCACTAATAAAATGAAATTAGAAGATACAATTAGTTTACAGAAATGCCGATTATAAAGTCCTATTAAATCACTAAAAGTGGAATGGAGATTTGGCTCCAAGCTTCCTAGTGGCCAAAGCAAAGAGAACCACATTACTTGCCAAATTTATAATTTGATAATATTTTTTAAAGTTTGGGTCCAGAAAAAGCCCATATTTTCCTGGTATGAACATTAAAAGGTATATTTCTTTTGAGGGTTCTAATAAATGTGTTGTTACAGGATATGAAACACATTGTTCTCAACAACATCTTTACAATAATTTCAAGGGCAGCTTACCATATGGTTGCTTTCTTCAAGACTGTGAATTGTGGCACTAATGCCAAAACAATATTCAGTAAAACCAATTTTACATGCAGCCAAAACAATACAAGTTTTTGAAAAATCAAATGATCATGCTTTATACAAGAATAATATTTGGCCAGTCAAGAAAAATGAATGATCTTTATAATTTTTATTCACACAAATATATATTTATATACATATGATACAGTTACAAAATATATTTACTATATTAAATATATTTATGTTCAACCAGATTGTAAATCTCATGTGGGTTCATAGAACATATTACATCCCCAGTGCTTACTATAGTGCTATATAAATGAAGAACTCACAATAAATGCTAACTGTGACTGACAATTATATCAGACATCTCTTATATCTATCTCATATCCTCTCAGCCCATCACATACTCTAGTCACTGCTGTAGTGACCAGTTCAGCAGAGGCTTCAAACAGTCTCATAGATGTAACCTGACTGTGCCTTGCTTCAGGCTCACTTCCTGCCCTGGAGCTTCTCTGACACCACGGCAAGTGACACTCAACCACAGGAAGCTGCTCAGCACTCATGAATGCACAACCCAGAAAGCCTTTACCAACAGAACCACATTAAACAAGGGGAGACAGGAGCCAATGGATAATTTCCTCCTCCTTTCATCCTCAAAAAGAAGATTCTGAGATGGATTTCGTAAGGCCTCTCAAAAGGTCTATTGGGATCAAGTTCCAGTCACCCTACTGATGGCCAACTTAATAGTACACCACTGTATTGGTTTTCCTTCCTTTCCAGGAGAAGGACATTCACTTAACCACTTAACCACTGCTCCATGAGATTGCATTCCCAAATAAACTATTTGCATGTAAGTCTTTCTCTCGGTACTGCTTATTGGAGAACCAGGCTAAAAGAGTGGATGCCAAAGTGGAGTTGTGATAATATCTGGCTTGCTTCTGGAAGCATCACAATTACTAAGACTTTGACCTATAGTGGTTGGGACAAGGTGCAGGTAGAAGGTGAAATATTGGGTCATGTGATAGCAATGACACAGGAAAAGTGTGGGGGAAAATGGTAGTTATAATGTAGCATGAAAGTGAACAGATAATGTAGTTACTTCAGAAATATGTAGAAAACAAAGTGACAGGGTCAGGTCAGCCAACTATCAACTCAAGAAACACTGAAAGCCAGAAGGTCTCTATGAAAGCAAATAAGGATAACTTTATCTCCTGGAGCTCCTGAGAAGACTGTGCTAGAAATCAGACCTAAGATCTAATTTTAAAGATGGCAGAGATGCAGAGAAATTAGAAACCACAGCCTTGACAGGTCTCCTATATAAAAGTTAGTACTCTGAGAGGAAATGAGTGTGACTGTGATACTCGGATGGGCAGATATGAATGGATCAGCCTGAGAATATTGAACCGCAGATTCCACTAAACTTTTCCAACTGGTAGGATTAACTCTCTGCTCTTTGCTGGAAGAGAGAAATTCCTCTTGCCTGGATACACTGGAAAGACCTCATCTGAGTCAGGTAACTTGAATAAGATGTCTGTCTTTATCAAAAACTGCTCCTGCCACCCTCATAACTCAAGACTGGGAATCAGAGTCAGGTCATAGCCCAACCCAAGCACAGAAACACAGTCCCTGTTGTGTGAGCAAATAGCTATACCCTGAAGAATCCAGGACTGGGTAATTGGTATTGGCAGGGACCAGGGGAACTAATGTGGGAGTGAATAATGAAGGTATTAGACCAGGAAATCATTGACCTACAAGCACTCATCTATGATTTTGGGTTCAAAATACTGGCAAGGACATCTGAATTTTGCTCTAATATATTCTTGAATGGCTATTTAAAGGTTTGACACAGTAATGGCCTGCAGTAAATAAGGTAGTGATGCAGGATTACGTGGGCATGATAATGAGAAGGGAACAGAAGACTTAGGGAGGTGGAATGTTAGAATGGATTTCTTTTGTGAGACTAGTGAACCCACCACTTGACCATGTTCCCCAGAAGGGCCATAGGACAGTCCCTTCACTAAGAAAGTCCTGGTGATAAGCAATGACATCTTCAAGAGGCTTAGTGGTGTCTTCTGAAGGCCAGGGTTGACAGAAGCAGATAATACCAGGATATCATGGTTCCCAATGCCAATGGGGAAAAGAGGGGAATCCTGGAATGGCAGAGGCCAATAGCAGCACTTAACTTTCAGAGACAAGGTGGTCTTTGTCTCAGACTCTGATTAGGGGGAAGCTCAAAATAAGACAATGATAAAGGCAAAGACCAACTCATTTTAATGGATTATTAGTGCTTTCCTTTCTGGTCAATGCAATATAAGATTACTTGATGCTTACTTTTCCTATTTCTTTGTGCTTGCAAGTTTGAATTCATTTAAGATTTTATAACCCAGAAAAGCCTACATATTTTCATAATAATATTGCAGCACTTTGTCATTAAGTCTTTTTTTCTGGTTTCTTTTCCTGCCTCTCCATTTTTAGTAATTGAACCAACTTTACTTTTGATTATCCCAAGTACTTAAGTGACATAAGTCTTTCAGCTTTTAGATGAATAATTTATTTACAATATTTATAATTGAGTGTAAAATTAACAGCTTATTTGTTTCTTTTAATGTAGTCATTTTGAAGTCTGTTCATCTCACATTCTTTTGAGAATTTAGAAAGTGAAAGTATGTAGTGAAATTGATTCAGTACAACTCTTACTCAATTCTTCAAACTGGAGGGTAGTTGGATAAATGACTCACCATGGAACTGTTTTTGTCATTAGAAATGCTCTTCAGCTATCCTTAGTAAAGTACTTTTATAAAGCACCTAATATGTGCCCAGCAGAATGCTAAAGAACAAGGAGTTCTTGTCCTTAAGAATATTCATGATTGGTTATAGATTTTGCATAGGTATCTCCCACGATTTAAGCACTGAGATTTGGTTCCTGAAAAATGTTCTTAGTTCCATACATTTGGTTCAACAAACATGCTTGACAATCTTTGCCCTTGCCTTAGGTAGGTCTATAAAAAGACTTTAAAAAGAAACCAAAGGTAGGAATAGATAAGGTAAGGTACATTGGAAAGGCTGGCTGGTACATGGGAAAGTTGAGCAGGGAGTGAAATTTATCTTTAGTTGATCTCCCTGTTCCCCTTTCTGTATCTTCCAGCATCTGAGATCCCTGCTATCTGACAAAAGCCTGTTCAGTATCTCATTACAGACCAGTCACCTCTTCACTAATTCTTTATATTATAATGAGTCTGTGTTAGGGGCTTGGTGCCAGGGGATCTTGAAAACTAAGAAGCCTTTAAACTCCAAAGCCATGTCTCTCTAATGGGGAAATTTCAGGCATTGCAACTAGTCAAGTTTTTAGGGTAGGAAGGCATTTTATTCTCCAAGATTTGCCTAACACGTTTTATAGCTAGAATCAAAAGATTCCTAAAATCAGTTCTCCATGAAGCTTTCTTCGACACAGGAAACTTTGTCAGCTCCTAACAGCTGATAGTGATTCTCTGGTGGTTATCTTGTTTTCATATACAATACAGCTTTTTGAGGATTGTGTGAGTTTTCCAGTGTGTCTTTCTTAAATAGTATCCTCTTGTTTAGAAAATGATCTTGGCAAGAAGCTCCATCCCTATTTGATTTGACTTGCTTGGACAAAATACAAGTGATCAAAAGAAATTTAAAAGATGAAAGTGATGCTTCATTTGAGATATTGTTTTAGATCTTTGCATGTGTTCCAGAAATTAGGGTCTTTGCTATTATTTATTTCATTTTGTGGGTCAAAGAAGAGGAAAACTGCCTCCTCAAGGATCTGTCAAATTTATTATAAAAAGGAATATATGTAAGAATACCAGGGAAGAATTTTTTCTTCTCCTTTTCCCAATAATGTATGCCATATCAAGTTTAAAATAAGGAGTGGTAAACATGTTTGGAGTAATATTTTTATATACATATGTATATAGAAATTAGCACCATTTCATATGGGTTGCTTCAAAAAAATCTTCTCATTTCCTGGAGTAGTTCAAGAATGACACAAAGACTAATAGATGGAGATGTTTTAGAAAGGATTCAAGCACTGGGTGAATGGTTGGATTAGCTGACCTTTAAGGTCATTTCCAAACCAGATAGTCTATGATTTTATGAGATCATATATGCAGCCTATTATAAAATACTTCTTGGTTTCCTATTCAAAATTAATTGCCATAAGTCCACAAATAATTATCCTAACATGCTTCACATTGTCTCATGCCATGATATATAGGGGAAATGTTTAATTGAGTTTAATTAAGGGACCAGATTTTTAAAAATATATTGTACCTAAAACTATCAGAAAAACACTAATGGCTGGAATTCTCACTTATTAATATCTTTAATACAAAGGATAAGTGGTATAAAGAGTTAGAGAAAGATCAGGCATGTGCATGCTCATGGAGGAAAGGGTCCGTGGACCTCTATCTAGTCTGTTGTTTGAGAGACACTAGGAAAGGGTTATGATAGGGAGATCATAGGTTATAAAATCATGCTGCCTGACTCAAAGCTAAATATCAAAATTGGATACTCTGTTATAATGAATAATGCTGGTAAGACCTCATTTATTTAATTAATGTGATATTACGAAACACCGTTCTTGATATAGCTATAAATTTGTGCATACTTCACTTATATGACAGCTAATAAAAGTCCAATAATAGGCATATTTGTTATTAAATATCATCTCAATAACAGATCTTGGTGTTGCTGGGCTACAGCACAGCCAAGTGAATCGTCCTCCCTGACATTGAGAATCAAAAAGTCTTTGTACTTGCCACTCATTTTGCAAGGTCTCAGGGGACAAACGTTTTGCAAACTCCATGAAATCTTAATAACAGCCTAAAGGAAAGACTGCAGATGAAAATGAACAGCACTATCCCTTTAAACATGACTATATCACACAGCTACTATTCATAGCAACTGAAAGCCGAATAATGGTTCTGAACAGAACATGACTGGACGATTAAGGTCACCTTTGGCAACCTTATAAGCAAGTTCATATTCTAATGGTCTTCTAAAATCCTTCTCCTATGACATAATTGTTGCAAGAGGTGACACTTTCATTGGCTCACGGGACATTTTCTTCTTTTTCCCTTTTAGTCTGAACTTTTATTTGGGGTTTCCTCCTTTGAGTGGATCCAGTTATCAGTGAAATGATTCAGTACAGTAACTGCTCTAGAACTTGATTGAAACTATTGCTGTTTTTCCAAGTATTTACTGCTTATTATAAGCTATATATTTTTTCTATTTAATATAGAAAATTTGAAAAATGTAAAAACATAATCACCCATAATCTCATGATGTAATGAAACTAATATTATTATCTTCTAATTCCTTTCAGAACCTTTTCCATATATACATGTGAAAATAAAGCTTCACTTACTGCAAATAATTTTATGTCTTGGTTTTGCATTTTGATGATGAATTATTTCATATACACAGAATATAATGCACATGCAGGATATACAAATAATGGTAATGCAAAAATACCCCTGAACTATCATGCTTGAGAAATGCAACAATATTTGAAGTTCTCCATGGGCCTCCTGTATGGCCCTTTTCACTCCCTAGTATTTGCCACAACAGGTGTTCAGTAAAAGATATTAATATTAATATACAATGCTGGTTAGAAAACAGTGGATAAGATTCTCATTGCTCAGTCATAAGTAAGAGTGAAAAAATAGGGGCATTATCACTCAGGGGCAGCACAGGAAATAGATGGTATGCTCTAATGGGAGAATTGAAGAGAGCTTAATGAAGGGACTACCTGCAAATGTGTAAGCATGGTTAAGGGAAACTAACAAGGTACAAAAAAGTACCCCAAAACTAGCAACAGTAGGAAGCCATTACCACCATTTAGCCTGAAGATACAGAGCCGGGGAACGGGTACTGGCACACAAGAGTGGTAGCCTTCAGGACAGACTTGGAGGCCCTGTTAATTTTGTCAAACAAGGAAGGGGCCAAGGAAATAAATACCTTCACCTCACACTCCTTGCTGATCTCCAGTAGGTTTTTTCCTTTGGCTGTCCCCAACCAAAAGTCAGAGGGCAAGGAAACTCATTTGCTGTAGTCCCTAAGAGTCTTTCCCTAGGACATAAAGCAGGGTGGGAAAAGTTGGATAGTAGAGGTAGAACTCCTAGGGAAGTAAACATATGGTGGTTAATTAATAGATCTAGGTCATTTGGTCTGTCTCACGTCTCAATTTGTATTTAATTTTTTTCGGTACTGGAAGATATTAGAAGCAATGACTTGCAAATATTGCCTTGAAAAAAATTGCTTTGAATTTGTACAGGAGCTAAAATCAGATCTCAATATAACTGTTCAGTCATTTTGTTTCACTTGACACATATTGTCTGAGATTATGCATATGTTATAATGTGACTACCCTAGAATTAAAAGTTAAGCCGAGTTTTATTTCCTTGTTTTTGTTTTGTTGATTTGTTTGTTTTTAAACCAAAAGATAGCATGTTGAATTTCTTCATTGTAACAAGTCCTAACCATTCAGTTTAGATGATATGCATAGGAAAGCCTACTCATATATCACCTACTGTTAGTGATAAAAGATGAGCTTTGTAACATATTTGTGTTTTTCTTTTTGATGTCTATATCTGGTTTTGCACAAAAAGTAGTCTGATTTTCCAAGATACCAGTGGAAGCCTTTAGTGGCTTTTCAAAATAGTTTTTTCTTGGATCGATTTCTTCTTCAGGTATCTCTCCTTGTTAGAAAATGTGTCTACAGAGCTTCGTGGAGGAACTCATACTTTACCTGAAAGGGAGGGACTTAGAAAGCCCTTTCATTTTAGCTTTTTTCTTAAGATTGGATTGCAATTCACACCATTCATAAAATGGTGTGTAATTCTAGAATGAATAATTAGCACAGCACTTGGCACATAGCAAACCTAACTAAATGTTTGTTTCCTTCTTTATATCTTTTATTAATGTAATCTGACGTTTGATAGTTCTCCATGGATGTCTGCACAGGGATTTTGCTTTGATGGATTTCCTTCTCACTGAATTGATTAGACTAGAGGGCATTTTTCATAACTCAGATCTGGCTGCTCTGGTCAGGGATCTGGGATAGTAAGGTGACTGAGAACTGCATGTGCCATGTGCCCAGGACCAAAGCAGAGGCCAAATCCTAATAACAGAGACCAGTACAGCCAAGAAAAGAGAGAAGACCAAACCATGATGCAGATAAAGAGACAGAACTACAGTGTTCAAGTTACAAAGATTCTCATCAGGTGAGGGAAAGATTCAGTTGAGAGACAAGTGTCTGGAAGCATAAATAAGAAGTCTAATGTAGAAAAAACCTTGAAGGATGTGTAGTCTTTTAAGAGCTCTTTTGATTACTGTTCCCTGACTTTTTCATATTTGGATCTTGTTTGCCTTAAAGGGGATCGAATAGTGCACAATTGTCAGTATTTCTTTATGATGTTTCATTGTAAAGCTTCCAAAAAAGTGTCTATAAAATCCCTTCAGGAGATTGCATGTGTGAGTGTGTGTGTGTGTGTACATGTGTGTGAGTGAGTATTGGTGGAAGGACAGGTTCTTGAGGGAGCAGGAGGGATGTTGTATTTCCATCCTCACAGAAACTTTGGTAACAAGTGGCTGTCATGCAATATTTTCTTTGAACAAAGGATTCCAAGGTTTAAAAATGTTTCAAAACTACTGGTCTATCCTAGTTTATTCCTCAAGTATGACATAAGAGTGAGTGTCAGAAAAATACAGCCTACAGGCAAAATCTAGTCTTCCACATGTTCTTGCATGATCTGTGAGGTAAGCACAACTGTTAAATTGTAATTTTTGAATTTTGTAATTTGAAAAAAATCAAAAGAATATTCATAACATGTAAAAATTGTTTGAAATTTAAATTTCAGTGTTCATAAATAAAGTTTTATTAGAGCCTAGCCACACGCATATTTGGTTGTGGATTGTTTGTGGCTGCTTTTGCACTATAACAGCAGAGTTGAGTAGTTGAGACAGAGACTATATGGACCACAAAGCCTAAAATATTGACTCCCTGGCCTTTTACAGAAAGTTTGCTGCCCCTGGATTGAGGTTTCCAAAAGTGTGAAAAAGAGAAGTACTGAGAATCTCCCTCTTACACGTAAGTCTTCTCAGTTCACATTTTCATTTTCTCAAGAATGTGTATTTAGCCCTACCTCATGGAAAAGAGAAGTTTAGGAATATAGAAGAGATGGAAACTAAATGTTTTGATATCTACTATGAGCAAAGCATTAGACTCGACACTTTAAAGTGCATTATCTTGAGTCATTTTCATAGCTACTCTAGGAGACAGGTATCTCCATTGCTATATTATAGCTTAGGAAATAAGTTCGAGAGGTTATGTGACTTGCATGACATCATTCAGTGCCTAAGGGGAGAGAGGATACAAACTCCACTCTTTTTATTTTCACTGTAAAGATGCTCCTAAGAGCCACGTTTCCTCCATATTCTGATTATTCTTATCGATTTCTATGTTCTTGACCCATGTAAGGTTTTGAAGATTGAAGCTGTATCCGGTAGCCTAATTAAACACAGAATAAACAAATTGCTTGTACTTGAGTTCATCATAAGGGTATCCAGTGATATAGAACAACCTGCCAATATCATGTCTATTCATTTCCTTGCAGTTGTGATCAGCCTCATTAATAAAGATGAAACCTATTTGTTAAGCTAAAAGAAAGATATTTCCCCGTTATTTTTCTTTGGAATCTGTCTTTAATCTTGCCACTCTTGGATCTACCATTTAAATCTCCCTTATTTTTAGTTCTTGGCTTCAGCTTTTAGGGTGATATTGGTCCTAGACATAATTTTTAATTAGGTAAAATTTGTCTTCAACTTTCCTGATCTTATATCCACTCAGTATTTTCATTTCCTCTTCCTCCCTACCACCCAGTGATGTGCTGGCAAATATTTAAGAACTGGCTCTCAGGAGGGAAAAAAAAGAGTCCTGATTAGTAGCACTTGCAGGTTTCCATGGTATAAATACTCTCTAATATCCTCTTTCTAGTGACCAACATAATGGCTTGCAGAATTTCTGAAAATTTAACAGCTGGCTCTGGGGAATTACTATGAGCCAGCTCCAACATACCACATACTTTATCCATTATTTAAGGATTTTGTGTGGCTCATATATTCTGCCTACCCCCTCAATCCACCTTACCCATGTCTGGTCTAATTCTGCCCTCCAGATAGTACTCTAAGCTCTTCTTCAGCAATTTACCTGCCATATATCCATTTTTTTCTTCCTGACCCTGTCAAGTGACTGACAAACCAATCTGAGAAATTGACACAAGATGAGATGTTAATGAATGACAGATTCAGTGGGACAGAATATGCCTCAAAAGAACAGTTGTCAGAAACAGAAAAAGAATAATGGTTTAGAAATAGCCATGGTGAATACAGATTAGGGCTAGGAGGTAGGAGGAACATCTGATGAAAGATATAAGACAGTTTATCATAAAATAGGAGTTCCCAGAGGACACAATAGAAGGGTTTAAGAGGAAGAAGAAATGGTGGGAGTACAGTCAAGGTAGGCTTATATGGAGCAGTATGGAAATAATAGTTTGAAAGAATTTGGATGATCCAAGGATTACACAACCTGGGCAGTGGAAAAGGATAACAAAGATGTGAACATGGCAAGTTGAGCTGATTTCAAGGCTTTCAAAAGAATCAGATGTGGCCATTCTCCAGTGTAATAGGAGTAGACTAGAAAGTGTGGGTTGTGCCCTAGTCTACTCCGAATAAATTAGCAGTGACCTGGATAGATTTTGTTTCTGAGGGAGTCCTAACTCAGGGGAATAAGCCTGACATGGGATTTTTTTCATTTCCAAGGATCTCACTGAGGGAGAAGTAGGATCAGCCTTTGTGGAAAAATTCAGCTTTGCTATGCAAAGAGTCTGTAGTCTGGTTTATTACATGCTTCCTTGGAATAAGCTGAGTGTCCCATAATTCTCGCTTAGAAGCCTGGTCTCTGTACATGGAGGCTGAATTACTGGGTTTTCTTTGTCCTTGAATTCATCCCTTCCTGACTCTTGAGATATTTGTTCCAGCATTTACTTGTTCCCCTCCTAGCTTTTGCTTCTGATAGCTTCTTCTTTGACTTCAAGACTTTCCTTATTGGGTAAATAAAGAATCTCCATTTGATTATATTTCTCAAGCTAGCTATAGCCCTCTGTGTTTCTTGTTCCTACCTTTCAAACATCCAGCATCACAAGAAGATTTTCATGTTGTCTTTCTCCATTTCTTTTCTACTCAATCCGTTACTAGTCTTCGAAACTCTGCTTTGCTCCTTCAAATCTTATCTCTCTGAAATTAGAAAAAGATCCTCATTATTGAGAAATCCAATAGCTTTACATCTGTCAACTTTTACCAAGATTTTCTGCTGACTTTGACACTGATGACCATTCCCTCTTGCACACTCTCTTCTCATGCTCATAAAAAAATCCTCCATCATTAGTCCCTTTTGGCCAATTCAGTGAAATATTTTAAATTATTACACTTTCTCCTATAACTTCCTAATATTAATATTTCTAATTCTTGATCCACAACTTTCCTACAAAGATTAAACTTTAACCTCTGAGTCCAAGTTTTTTTCCCTTAATCCCCAGTTCTATCTTCTCTCTCAAATTATGTCTAAATATTTATAGGAGGGAAACTGAGGATGTAGACATGGTAGAAGCTGGCTGGACTTCTTATTTTGTAGATTTGGCTTTGGAACCATGTAAAAACTCTTCAGAATTGTAAAGAATTGTTTTAAAAGGCAATCTATAACCTCAAAACAAAATGAAAGAAATGAATGTAAAAGTGTTGGTGATATTGTTTTTACTGTTATTCTGAAATCATCATGTATGTGTTGTGGGATAGAGCAAATTAATAATTATGTCGATGTCATTGAGAACTTAGATATCTCTCATGAGAAAAAGGAGAAGCACATGTAAATTTGATAAAGTTAAATAAAAATTCTTCAGTGCTAAATCTGAGTTGGAATTATCTGTGTGCATGCACGATCTACTTTATCTTAACAAAAAATATTCCTAGTTCTGCAACAAGAAAAGGTCTAGAAACAATGAAAAACCAGTAAGAAAGACCACTTTAAGTACCCAGATTGCAATCTCAAAATTCCACTTCCTATTAAAGGAACCAGGGCTTCTTGGAGAAGTGCCTAATCCCTGGTTGGGGAAAAGGGATGTAAAAGATACACAAGGAACAACTTTTCAAGGCAGAAAGCAAAAATGCTATCAACACTATTAGGGTCATATCAAAAAAAGCCAACTTGAAGAGTTTCCTAATGGCCACCTGAAATGGGGAAATTTATAAGGGATATAAATCACATATATTTAATGCATGAGTCCATAATGATAATAAGAAAAACTTATTGGTCACCATTGGAGCATGCTAGAAATCCAACACTTAATTTTGAAAGCTGTAATAAAGGGGAAGAATGAAGCATTTATCCTGCCTTTCCTATATGAAATGTATTTCAAGATAATCAAATAAATAATAAAGAAAAATTTCTCTTTATCGAAGAATTCTGGCTAATAAATGAAAGAGTGGTAAAATTAGAATATCATCAATTTGCAAAACTTAATGGATTATTAGATTTAAAACAGACACAGCAGCACATTATGTGCTTCCTCATGGAAATTCACTATAGCACTTAGGAAGTACTCTCGACAAAAAAAAATTAAACCTGAATGTGATGAAGCCTCTTGTTCTAACTACTAATTTACAGTAAATTCAGCAAAGAGAAGAACACAGTAAAAAATAGTACAGGGATGTAGTCAGCAAAACTATGAAAAACTATATAGGATGAATGATTCAATTTCTTCAAGAAATAAAGTGCAAGGGGAAAAAGGAGATGGAGAGGGAACCTGTAGATTAAAAGAGACATATCAATCAATTGCAATTGTGCAATTGTGTGGACACTATTTATATACTAATTGGAATAAAGAAACTTTAAAAAATTGATGAAACAATTAGGGAAATTTACCCATTGACTGGATATTTGATAATAACAAAGAATTGTAGCTTTTTGGTGGGGTGATAGCATTGAAGCTCTGTTTTAAAAAGAGTACTTATCTTTTAGAAGTGTGTACTGAAATATGTATGGCTTAAATGATATGATATCTTGTATTTGCTTCAATATAATCTAGGAGAGGAAGTAGGTTGGGTTTTAGATGAAATAAGATTAGTAACAAAGTTGTAATTGTTGCATCTGGTAATGGGCTCGTGGGGGTTTATCATTCACTTCTCTCAATTTTGTATACGTTAGGGATTTTTATAATATAAAATTTAAAAACTAAAATAGTAGTAAAATAAATTTTAATTATTAATTACTTAGTAAAGCAAGGAACCTAAATGAAAAACAGTTAGAAAATAGTGTAAGGTAGATTCCATTTATAATAGGATGTTAAAAAAATTTTTAAAGAAACAACTAAGGATAGACATGGCAAAAAAAGTTTGCAAAACCCATATAATGGTAGACTAAAAAATATTCCTGAAAGACATAATACTTCCAAACATATAGAAGGATATACCATATTCATGGAAAGGAAAACACAACACAATAAAGATATCAGCTTTTCCTTAAGTTGATTCATGTCTGTTTTTCCTAAGTTTATCTAGACTCTAAAGAAATCCAAATAAAAGTGTAATTTTTTTTCTAGAGTTAGACAAGTTACTTATAAAATTTATTTTTAAAAAAATATCTGGGGAAACCCTAAAAATAAAAAGGAACAATGGATAGTGGAAGGCAGAGCACACCAGATTTTAAAACACATTATAATGAATGACTCTGCCTCAATAATTAAAATGATGTTGCATTAGCTCATGAACTGATAGACTACCAGAACAAAAAAGAAATCCAGAAAAAGACCTAAATATATATATATATGGAAATTTAGACTTTTAGAAAAATGACAACTTTTCAAATCAGTGGGAAAATTGTCTTTTAATATGTGTTATTGGGACAACTGAAAAAATATAAAATAAAAAATATAATGTTGGCTCAATTTCTAACACCATTTCAAATGGGTTACAGATCTGATGAACCAAATAAAACTATTCAAGCAGTATAAGAAGGCATAGGTGAATATCTTATTAACTGTGTCGTTTTATCACTTTGTTTAATTTCTTGGAGTGGAGAGAATTTCCCATGGTAAATGCTTTCATGTGCCACCCAGATCCTCTTCAGGAATGAAGAGCTTATTCCTCTAGCATAGGGAATCCTCCGATCCATAGCTGTTAGTTCCAAGGATTCTGTTATGGACTGAGTGTTTGTGTCTCCCCTATAATTCATATGTTGAAGCCCTAATCTCCAATATGATGGTATTAGGAGTTGGGGCCTCTGGGAAGTAATTAGGTTTAGATGAGGTCATGAGGGTGGAGCCCCCATAATGGAATTTGTGTCCTTATAAGAAGAGGAAGATGGACCAGAGCTTTCTCTCTGCTTGCGCACAAAGAGGTCATGTGAGCACACAGGGAGATGGTGGTCATCTGTAAACTGGGAAGTGGGCTCTCACCAAGAACCATATTTGCTGGTGCCTTGGCCTTGGACTTCCTAGCTTCCAGAACTGTGAGACATGTGTCTGTTATTTAAACCACTCAGTCTATGACATTTTGATATAGCAGCTCGTGCTAAGGCAGACTTCTTAATGAAGTCCAGAGCTATAGTTTCCATCTCGGAGTCAACTTCATGGGGAACATAACCTGTGACGTTTCTAATGATTAAAAGGAAAGGCTGATAAGTTTGATTATGTGTGTGTGTATGTATATCTATATGTAAAATATGTAAATATATACATATTTATAAAGTTGTTGAACAGCAAAAGTAACATAGCACAAGCAAAGTACACACCGGGAAAATTATGTGCAAATAATATCACAAATTATATCTAACATTTAAGGAGTTCCTAAAAAATGAGTGGAAAAACATCAACAGTCTGATATTTTTAAAAACATCAAAAGATGTGAACAATAGTTCACAGAAAAAAAATACAAATGACCCTTACCTTGTGAAAAGTTATCAATTTCTATCATAATAACAGAGATGTAATTAAAACTACACTGAAATAATATTTCTTACTCCTTGCTTGACAAAATCCAACATAGTCTGTTTGCCAGGCTGTGTGGAAACATGGGCTCTCATACATTGCTAATAATGATACTACTCCTATGGAAGAGAAGTTGGCAATATCAAACGTTATTTATTCTTTTAGCTTTGGACCTAGTGTTTCCACCCAGATAGGAATCTATCCCAAAGATACATTGGCAAAAAATATGGACTACTGTATGCCCAAAGTTGATTGTAGCACTGATTAAAATAGCAAAAGATTAGATTTGGTTATATGTTTTAAAAGAAACAATGGAAGACTAAGCAAAAAAAATTTTAAATGGCTGTGCCTGGGGGATGGAGGGAAGATGGCAGAGGAGACAGAATTAGAAGCTAGATCTCTCTGAATGTAACTTGCTCTATAATTTTGTCCTTGGAACCATATAAATGGTTTTTATAATTATAAAACAAAGTTAAGTCAGGAGGGAAAAAAATCAATCTCTGAAAAGAAAAACCAAACCAAAACAAATTAGTTCAAATGTCTATCTAGTTGGTGGCATAACAAAGACAAGAAGAATTATTTCAAGTGACTTTAAAATACAATATTTTGACTCTATATTTCTACATGGAAAAAATAATTACAAATAAATCTTAAACTGTCTTCAGAAGTCTTATTATTAGTAATAACTTTTGAATTGTTACTTTGAAACCGATATATAGATTTAAAAATAGTAGTGGGATAAAGCAAATAAATAATTATACTAATATCATTTAAGAAACAAGATTTTAAACATAAGAAAAAAGATTCAGGGGCCAGCCCGGTGGCGCAGCGGTTAAGTGCGCACATTCTGCTTCTCGGCAGCCTGGGGTTCACTGGTTCGGATCCTGGGTGCTGACATGGCACCACTTGGCAAAAGCCATACTGTGGTAGGCGTCACACATATAAAGTGGAGGAAGATGGGCATGGATGTTAGTTCAGGGCCAGTCTTCCTCAGCACAAAGAGGAGGATTGGCAGTAGTTAGCTCAGGGCTAATCTTCCTCAAAAAAATAAAAAGTTTCAGAAAATCAAAGAAGTTATAAATAATAAGACTGATATCCTAAATTTAAATTTAAAATACTAATATGAATAAATAAAAGACTAAGGGGATATGTCAAAAGAATTCATCCTAAGATGCCAAAATTTGAGTACCAAAAAACAAATCATTGATGTAATAGTTTGTAACATATCATCAAACATAAAAATTCCATGATTTTATAGTGATACTAAAAATAAATAAACTTCATTGGTCACTTTTGGAAGTTGCTACATCAACTGAATATTCCAAAGAATGGTTAACAATAAGAATCAATAATTTGCACTGCTCTTTATGTAAACGTATATTTCAAGATAACAGAATATTTGATGAAAGTTCTTTATTGAAGAATTCTACCTAATAAATCATTTTTAAACAGTGATAAAATTAAAAAGTCACCACTCTGCAATCCTTTTTTGAATAATGGATGAATGTCAAAATTATTGATGGATGTTAAAACAGTTAAATGATGGTAAACTTTATAATGGATGAGTCAGGCTTGTAAAACCTCAACCCACTTAGCAATATTAACATCACTAAAATTGCTTCCCAGGTGATGCAGTAAGGGACACAGCACCACCTATGAATATTCTCACCAAAAAAAAAAAAATGAATCCTGAATCTAATCAGCCTGCAGAACCACCTACCAGTTGGAGGAAATATGGAGATAGATAAATATGTTAAATGACAAATTGATACAATTGATGTTTATAATTTCTATTTCTAGCATTTTATCTTAAATTTCAGATTTTTAAATATCCTTTGAAAGTCACCATTTTATGTTTGAAGTTGTATAGCTTTTATTTGGACTTTTCATTTTTTCCATTTTTGTTTTAATTTTGTCTTATATTCTTTTTATTTTGATATCTTCTTAATATTACATTTCCAAGTTATCTTAGATGTTTGCCTTTCTTTTTTGCATAGTTTTTTATTTTACTTTATCGTTTTTTTATAATGGACAATAAAAGTAGAGACACAAGGAGAATGGAATTGAAGAGAGCCCATGCTACAGAGAGGGATCCTACAGGTATCCTTAGAGTAATTCTTAGTACCCAGTAATAATAACAATAGATCCCTCATTATTTTCAAGGATGTCGCTCCCAAGTTATGCTTTTGTGCAACTCTATAGAGAAGCTATTAAGTCCTACGGGGTAAAAATTCACTCTCTGTGAAGGTGGAATGCTTTTGGTGTTGGAATCTTTCTGATGATAATTGGCAACCAGTTCTTAGATGAGGAATACATGTTTCAAGATCTACAGTTTCTGAGATAAATCCACAGAATGTGGAACAAACGATGCTATGAACTAGGGAAATAGGAGACAGGCAGTTACATCTGTGCAAGGATTCATCATATGTTTCCACTAGTATGACCCTGGTGAGAAATCAGGGAATGTTGAACATCCTGAAAGATCATCAAACTGAATTTAAGGATCAATATAATTCTCATGTTTCCATTTTATCATGTTGAATTAAAATAGGTGGAATAATTTATTATTCATATTATCATTGATTGTAACTGATTTCTTACTACAAATTTGTAATTAGAATTATTGATCTTCTGTTTGGATGATCTATCCATTGGTGTAAGTAGAGTGTTAAAGTCCCCTAAAAACCACAGAATACACATTCTTTTCAGATGCACATGACACATTCTTAAGGACTGGTCACACATTAGGCCACAAAACAAGTCTCAATAAATTTAAGAAGATTGAAATAATACCAAGCATCTTTTCTGACCACAAAGGTATGAAACTAGAAATCAGCTACAGGAAGAAAATCAGACAGGCCACAAATATGTGGAGATTAAGCAAAATGCTACTGAAAAATTATTGAGTCAATGAAGAAATAAAAGGAGAAATCAAAAAATACCTGGAGACAAATGAAAATATGACATGCCAAAATTTATGGGATACAGTAAAAGTGGTTCTAAGAAGTCCATTTATAGCAATACAGGCCTACTTCAACAAACAATAAAAATCTCAAATAAGCAATCTAACAGTGCATCTAAAGGAACTGGAAATGGAAGAACAAAGTCCAAAATCAGTAGTAGGAAGAAAATATTAAAAATCAGAGCAGAAATAAATGTAATAGAGACTGAAAAAAAACAGTAGAAAAAATCAATGAAACCAAGAGCTGGTTCTTTAAAAAGATAAACAAAATTGACAAACCTTTAGCTAGACTCACCAATAAAAGAAGAGAGAAGGCTCAAATAAATAAAATCAGAAATGAAAGAGGAAAAATTACAATGGACTCCTCAGAAATACAAAAGATTATAAGAGAATACTATGAAAAGCTATATGCCAACAAATTGGATAATCTAGAAGAAATGGATAAATTCTTAGAATCATATACCTTTCCAAAACTGAATCAAGAAGAAATAGAGAATTTGAATAGACCAATCACCAAAAGGAGATCAAAACAGTAATCAAAAAACTTCCCCAAAATTAAAGTCCAGAACCAGACGGCCTCCCTGGTGAATAATACCTATCCTGTTCAAACTCCTCCAAAAAATTGAAGAGGAAGGGAAACTTCCTAACTCATTCTATGAAGCTAACATTACCCTGATACCAAAACCAGACAAGGACAATACCACAAAAGAAAATTACAGGCCAATATCACTGATGAACATTGATGCAAAAATCCTCAGCAAAATACTAGCAAATCGAATACAACAATAGATTTAAAAGATCATAGAAGGAAAGTACCTCAACATAATAAAGGCCATATATGACAAAAGCACAGCTAATGTCATTCTCAATGGATAAAAACTGAAAAATGAAAATCATGAAACATTGTTGAAAGAAATTGAAGAAGACACAAAGAAATTTAAAGGTATTCCATGCTCTTGGATTAGAAGAATTAACATAGTTAAATTGTCCATACTCCCTAAAGCAATCTACAGATTCAATACAATCCCTATCAAAGTTGCAACAACACTTTTCATGGAACTAGAACAAAGAATCCTAAAATTTATATGGAATAAACAAAGTCCCTGAATAGTCAAAGGAATCCTGAGGAAAAAAGAACAAAGCTGGAGGTATCACACTCCCTGATTTCAATCTATAGTACAACGTCATAGTAATCAAAACAGCATGATACTGGCACAAAAACAGACACACAAATCAAGGGAACAGAATGGAGAGCCCAGAAAGAGACCCATACATCTATGGACAGCTAATTTTTGACAAGGGGGCCACGAACATACAATGGAGAAAGGAGAGTCTCTTCAATAAATGGTGTTGGGAAAACTGGACAGCCACTTGCAAAAGCATGAAAATAGACCATTATCTTACACCATACACAAAAATTAACTCAAAGTGGATTAAAAACTTGAAGGTAAGACTTGAAAACTTGAAACTTCCAGAAGAAAACATGGACAGTATGCTCTTTGACCTCGGTCTTAGCAACATATTTTCAATTACCATGTCTGACCTAAAAAGGGAAACAGAAAAATAAACAAATGGGACTATGTCAAACTAAAAGGCTTCTGCAGCGCAAAAGAAACCATCAACAAAATGAAAAGACACCTAACAATTGGGAGAAGAAATTTGCACACCGTATATCTGATAATGGATTAATATCGAAAATATATAAAGAACTCATATTCCTCAACAACAAAAAAACTAACAACCTGGTTAAAAGATGGGCAGAAGGTCTGAACAGACGACTTTCCAAAGAAGATGTACAGATGGCCCACAGGCACATGAAAAGATGTTCAACATCACTGATTATCGGGGAAATGTAAATCAAAACTACAATGAGGCATCACCTCACCCTGGTCAGAATGGCTATAATTAACAAGACAGGAAACAATAAGTGTTGGAGAGGATGTGAAGAGAAGGGAACTCATAAACTGCTGGTGGGAGTGCAAACTGATGCAGCCACTATGGAAAACGGTATGGAGATTCCTCAAAAAATTAAGAATAGATCTACCATATGATCCAGCTATTCCACTGCTGAGTATTTATCCAAAGAATATGAAAACACAAATGCGTAAAGATAGATGCACCCCTATTCATCGCAGCCTTATTCACAATAGCCAAGACTTGGAAGCAACCCAGGTGCCCATCAAGGGATGAATGGATAAAGAAGATGTGGTATATATACACAATGGAATACTGCTCGGCCATAAGAAACAGTGAAATCTAGCCATTTGTGACAACATGGATGGACCTTGAGGATATTATCCTAAGAGAAATAAGTCGCAGGGAGAAAATCAAATACCACATGATCTTACTCTTAAGTAGAAGATAGAAACAACAGCAATCACATAGAGACAGAGGTTGGATTGGTGGTTACCAGAGGGGAAGGGGAGAGGGAGGAGGGCGAAAGGGTTGATTAGGCACATGCGTATGGTGATGGATTGTGATTACTCTTTGGGTGGTGAACACGATGTAATCTACACAGAAATCAAAACATAATGATATACATCTGAAATATCTATAATGTTATAAACCAAGGTTACCACAATCAAAATAATAAATTTAAAAACATAAAAGCTGGGATGCTTCTCTGACAAAGGAGAATTCAAGGATATTAATCAGAATGGAAGTTTAATGAAGTTTTGTCTGAAATATACACTAAAATGTTCGAAACATCTCAATTAATTTGTTTTTCGGTTTTTTAAAGTCTGATTATCCTTGTGGAAAAGGATTTCCAAACGACTGGTTTTCATTCCTGATCTGCCGTTTTGATCACTAGCCTGGTATTCTAAGATGCTGATATCATCATGGCAACCTCGGTGGGTAAATACTACTCTAGACGTCTATAGCCTTGTTTCACACCTTGAATCAAGTACATATGCTATACTTTGCTTTCTTTTTTTCTATTTTACGAAAGAATCAATCATAGAGAAATGTCATGCAAGCCTTAATTGTTAATACCCTATGAAACAAAAATTCCACTTCCAGAAATTTATCATGATAAAAGATTGGACAAGTGTTTAAATATATGTATATGATTATAATATATGTGATTATAGTCACGCTTATATAGTATCATAGCACCATTTATAATGCCAAAATATGGAAGCAACTTAAATGTCCAACAAAAGGGATCGTTAAATAGCTTAAGATAACCCATACAATGCTATATAATAAAGTCATTGAAAAAAATGTATTGATGTATATTTAGTGGTAAGAAAAGAAGTTGCTAACCAATACGTATAAAATTTCAATTATGCCAAATGAATAACTTCTAGAGATCTTACAAACAATATAGTGCCTATAGTTAACAATATTGTATTGTACACTTAAAAATCTTTTAAGAGAGTGGATCTCGTGTCCTTACCACAATCAAATTTAAAAAAGATTACAGTGATAATTAATGTTAAAAAGCAGGTTACAAATAATATCTATAGAATAACACCATGCTTTTGTCTGTGTGTATGTATGTATGTGTGTGTACTATATATACATACATCTAAATTCTTGAAGGCTATACAGTAAAATGTTAAAAGTTGCTATAAACTCCATGAGGACAGGAAATCTTGTATATTTTGTTTACTGCTAAATCTGCAGTGCCTAAAACACTGCCTGTCACATAGAACATATGCAGTAGATGTTTGTAGAATTAATGAATAAATAAATGGCTATATCTAAATGTGGAATTATAAACTATTTTTTTGCTTCTTATTTGATTATGGCATAAGTTGATTAAGTACTTCCTCAATAAAAGTGTACTGTTTATTTTTTTATGTTATATTTCATTTTGAGAAAAAAAATCTTGGAGTTACTATTCATCTTTTTCAGTAGCCCAGAAGTGGTAATATATATATATATAAATTACAAGCAAAATCACAACTATTCAAAAAAGTATGTGTCCCAAAATCTTTGGAAACATTTACTTTCTGAAAGATGCATTACATTCGTATTTATGCTGTGGATATAATTGATATTTAAACTTTTAGAATGAGCATATCTATTGGCAAATCACTATGACTTTTATTTTAAAAAGAAAAAAATCTCTGAGGCAAAAATATGTGTACTCTTGCTATTGTTAAGTAATTTAAACCAATACTCCTTACTTAACAACTCAACTTTCCCAAGGGCTTTGATTTTATGTGGCATCTCAGAGATATAACATGCACCATTACTCTTTAAACATCTACTTTAATTGTGCTTTTAATTTTGCAGACTTTACGTAGAGACCCAGATCTGTTGACAGAGCAAATGAACTACAAATCCTGTCCTTTCCACTTTGTCACTCTAACTGCTTGGTAAGTTAGGTTCAGGTTTGCAATAGGGTAATGTCATTGGCAAAGTTCTTTAATCCTGAACTGTAACATGAATCGAATGCAAATATTTTCAATGCACAATGATGAGTTTTGTCTCATTTATTTCTGAAGTAATGTCCTTGCTAACAATGCTCTGTTCTAAAGGAGATGTGACACACTGTAAACCCTTCTGCCTATAAATGTCATTTAGACATCTTCATTGAAGGGAGAGATGCCAGATTTTGGGTTTTCAAGTTTACTTGTAATTTTCCAATGCCCAACAGTATCAGTGAACTTGGATTATGAAATATAAAGTGGAATTTTAGATATTAGCAATGTCTATCTTAAATCCTCTCCAAACCCATGTATTTTAATAACTGAAGTGCCAAAAGCACTTTATTATCTGGGGGCATGGTTAAAGAATGTAATTCTGTAGTAAGGCTTCAGGATGTATGAGAGAGAGTTTTAAGACATGAGCCAGTGAATTTAATGTTCAGGTACAGACTTGGAAAACAGACTTTCAGCAAACTCTGAATTTAGAACTTATAAGGGAAGTAAATATGTAAATTCCTGAGTTCACTCATGGGAAGAAATTTCAAAAAATGATTCAGGATACTATCATGAAAGAAAAATTAATGGAGCAAAATTTTGTCTGACCACTGAAGCATGGATATAGAATGAAACCGTGCATAGATAGGTACTCAAGAAAGAGACTCATGAATGTATAAAAATTTAGAGGAAATTCATAAAGGTTTAGGGATAGTTTTCCTCAGAGCAATATCCTCTTTTTAAAGTTAGGTTTATTGAGGCATAATTTATATACAGTAAAACTCATCCTTTTTAGATACATAGTTCAATTTGAGTTTTGACAAACATATCCAGTTGTGTAACCACCACTATATTCCAGATATGGAATATTTTCATCACTCCAAGAAGTTCTCTTCTTTTGTATTCAGTTCCTTCCTCCCACCTGCAGCCCTAGGCAACCACTGATCTGATTTCTGTCTTTATATCTTTACCTTTACCAAAATGTCATATACATGGAATCATAGGTTATACAGCCTTTAGTATTTTCACTTTGTATAATATTGTTCAGATCCACCAATGTTGTTGAGTGTATCAGTAGTTCATTCCTTTTTATTGCTGAGTATTATTCCATTGCATGAATGTATCTATTCACCAACTGATAAACACTTGAGTTGTTTCCAGTATTTTGAAATTCTGAATAAAACTGATATAAACATTTGCATACATGTCTTTGTGTAGATTCATATTTTCATTTTTCTGGGTAAATACCTAGGAGTGGGATCACTGGGTGGTATAGTGAATGTATGTTTATCTTTATAAGAAACTGCCAAACTGCTTTCTAAAGTACTTTCATCATTTTGATTCCTGTTGGAGTATGAGAATGCTTGTTGCTCCACATCCTTGTCAGCACTTGGCATTGTCAGGTTTTGTTGTTTTTCTTCTTTTGTTTTGTTTTCATTTTAGCCATTCTAATAGGGCTGTAATGGATTCTAATTGTGGTTGTGTTTTGCATTTCCCTAAAGACTAATAATGTTGAGCATCTTTGCATGTTTGTTATCCATATCTCTTCTTCAGTAAAGTGTTTACGCAAGTCTTTGGACATTTTTACTCAAGTTATTTGTTTTCTTATTATTGAGCTGTAAGAGTTCTTTATATGTCCTGGATATAAGTCTTTTATCAGATAGGTGTTTGCAAATATTTTCTCCCAGTCTCCACCTTATCTGTTCATTTTCGTAATTCTTTCAAAGAATTAAGAAATGTCTTTCACAAAGACATCTGGAGGGAAAAAAAAAAAAAAAACAAAGCTCAAGGTATCACACTCCCTGATTTCAAAGTACACCACAAAGCTACAGTAATCTAAACAGCATGGTATTGGGGGGGGGGGGAGGAAGACATACAGATCAATGGAACAGAACTGAGAGCCCAGAAATAACCCGAAACATATATAGACAGATAATTGTCAACAAAAGAACCAAGAACATACAATGGAGAAAGGGAAGTTTCTTCAATAAATGGTGTTGGGAAAACTAGACAGCCATATGCAAAAGAATGAAACCAGACTGTTATCTTACACCTTACATAAAAATTACCTCAAAATAGATTAACGACATGAATTTAAGACCTGAAACCAAAACTCCTAGAAGAAAAGACAGGCGGTACACTCTTTGATGTTGGTCTTAGCAGTATCTTTTTGAATATGTCTCCTCACACAATGGAAACAAAAGCAAAAATAAACAAATGGGACTACATCAAACTAACAAAGCTTCTGCACAACAGAGGAAACCAGCAACAAAATGAAAAGACCACCTACCAATTGGGAGAAAATATTTGCAAATCATATATCTGACAAGGAGTTAATACCCAAAATAAAGAACTCATACAACTCAACAAGGAAAAAGACAGCTTAATTAAAAAATGGGCAGAGGATCTGAACAGAAATTTTCCCAAAGAAGATATGCTGATGGCCAACAGGCACAGGAAAGGAAGTTCAACATCATTAATTATTAGGGAAATGCAAATCAAAACCACAGTGATATATCACCTCACCCCTATCAGAATGGCTGTTACTAAAAAGACAAGAAATAACAAATATTGGAGAGGTTATGGAGAAAAGGGAGCCCTCTTGCACTGCTGGTAGGAATGTAATTTGGTGCAGCCACTATGGAAAACAGTAAGGAGATGTCTCAAAATATTAAGAATAGAACTGTCATATGATCCAGCTATTCCACTTCTTGGTATTTATCCAAAGAATGCAGAAACACTAATTCAAAAAGATATATGCACCCCTCTGTTCATTGCAGCATTGTTTACAATATCCAAGACATGGAAACAAACTAAGTGCCCATCAACAGATGAAGGGATAAAGATGTGGTGTGTGTATATACACACACGCACACACAATGGAATATTACTCAGCCATATAAAAGATGAAATTTTGCCATTTGTGACAGCATGGACGGACCTAGAGGGTAGTATGCCAAGTGAAATAACTCAGATGGAGAAAACCAAATTCTGTATGATTTCCCTCATATGTAGAAGATCAAACAAACAAATGCGTAGATATAAAGAACAGATTGGTGGTTACCAGAGTGGAAGGGGCTGGAGAGAAGGCAAAATTGGCAAAGGGAATCATTTGTATGGTGATGGATAAAAACTAGACTCTTGGCACTGGAAACAATGTATTGTATACAGAAGTCAAATTATAATTATGTACACCTGAAATCCACATAATGTTATAAGCCAATGTTACCTCAATTTAAAAAAAAGAAATGTATTTCAAAGAACATTTTTAATTTTATGAAGTTCAATAATGAAGAACAATTTTTTATTTTATGGTTTGTGATTTTTATATCCCACATAACAAATCTTTGCCTAACTCAAGGGCAGAAAAATGTCTTCTACATTTTCATGTAAATGTTTCATACTCTAAAGTGTTACATTTAGGTTTATGAACAATTTCAAGTTAATTTTTGTATTTCGTATGAGAAAATGGTTGAGGTTCCTCTTTCTTTCTCTTTCCTTCTTCCTTCCCTCCTTCTTTCTTTTCTTCCTTCTTTTCTTTCTTTTATTCTTTCGTCTTAGAGATGTCCAATTTTTCCAACACCATTTGTCCATTGGTTGAAGATGCTATCATTTATCAGTTGAATTACCTTTGTATTTTCATCAAAAATCAATTTGCCATATATGTGTAGGTCTATTTCTGGACTCTCCATTGGTCTATAAGTCTAGCCTTACAACAATACCACAAGTCTTAACTACTGTATCTTTATAGTAAATCTGGAAATCAGGTAGTATAAATCCTCCAACTTTGCTCTTCTTTTACAAAGTTGTTTGTGCTCTTCTGATTCCTTGATTTTTCCACACACTATTTTTAAATTGTAAAATGTGAATAATTAAATAATTGTAGGCTATAGAAATTCATAGCTTATTAAGAACAATGCAAACAATGACAAATGTATTTGTGTATATAAAGTAAAATACTTTTAAACCTAGTAAATCAATTAAGAGGTTATAGGAGAGAAAATTTAGGGAACTGTAAATGAAAGAATGTATGTATAAAAAATAAAGGTAACAGAGAACTTCAGGGACCACAACTACTATTATTGAATTCCAAATGTAATTAAAATAGGTTTACTGGTAAATTATTCTCTTAACTTGTATTATATTTTGTTTAATATTTCTGAGAAATAGTTTCCTAAGCAGTTTGGGGAAAAGGAATTTCCAGATCCATAGTTACTGACAATATTGAATGTACTTTCCTACCTATTTTCTCTTCTTGTTTCTATTTTTAATAAAAGTAAATGTATACATTCCAAAATGTTTGAAAGTTTCAAATTATTAGACATTTTGTAACTACTCATGATGTGCAAGCAATAGAATGCTCCTTTGATGCTTGCTTCATAAAAGAATTGTCACTTTGTACTATCATCTAGGTTGGTGGCCAGGAAACCAGGGCCCACAGGCCTAATCTAGCCTGTGCCAATTTTTGTAATTAAAGTTTTACTGGGACACAGCTATGCCAATTTGTTTATGTGTTATCTTTGGCCGCTTTCGTGCCACAAGAGCAGAGCTGAGTAATTGTGACAGAGACCACATGGTCCACAAAGCCTAAAATATTTACTATCTAGCCCTTTACTAATGAATTTTTAGAGAAGATTCAAGGATAAGTAAGGGGAATGAGATTGAAGAACTGTTCTGGGGGGAAAAAATGAGGATGTCTGAGTATTGTTTAGCAAACACAGACATAAAGGATAGAAAAGTCTGTGGGGTCAAGTACTAGAGAGCTTTGAGCCCAAGATTAAGGGACATGGATTCCATTATAAAGGTGATGAGCACACACTGAAAGTTTCTAAGTGGCAAAGTAACATAAGCAAATGTGTGGTTATAAAAGCAAGAACTTCTGAAATACAGGCAGGGAAGTAAAAATATGCTATTACCATTGTCTTGATGAGTCATTATGGAGTCAGCAGAAATTCTGAAGATATTTTTGAGATGGAATTGACAGAATTTAATAGCTGATTAATTGTGAAAGTAAGAAAAGAGGTGATGCTAATTTTGATGTTTGAGACTGGCAATCCCATTAACTGGGAGTGTGGAAATTTTTGATATGTTTGTTGAGTTGAGATACTTATGAGAATTCTACATGGAAATGTCCATTAGGTAGTTGGAAGTAGGGATGTGGAATTTGGCCAAAATATAATAGCTCTCCTATTAGTACCTTCATACCTCTGTCTTAAACCTGCATTTTGCTGTACAGATTGATGAAAGGCACAGTGATAAGTTTAGTATTAATAAAAAAATGAAGAATGTAATTTAAAAGTGCAGTGCTGACTCAAATATGGCAACAGATTGACCGTTGGCAGGGATATTACCACTGGACTAAACAGGAGGTGAAGGGAAGCATTGACTTACACATAACATTGCAGCTCCTGATAGTAGTTACTGTTTGTTTTATTGTTCTGTTTTAAAGGAGATGAACTCTAAATTCTTCATAGATAGCTGGGTAAAGCATAGTTCTCTTTTTTTTCCAGCTTTATTGAGAAATAATTGACAAATAAAATTATTCAAGTTTAAGGTGTATAACATGATGATTTGATATACTAATACACTATATATTGTGAAATGATTACTGTGATAAGGTTAGTTAACACATCCATCACCTCACAGTTACCATTTTTTGTCTGTGGTGAGAACATTTAAATCTACTCTTTTAGGAAATTACAGGTATACAATATAGTATGGTTGACTATAGTTATCATCCTATACATTCGATCTCTAGAACTTATTCATCTTATTACTGAAAGTTTGTGCCCTTTGACCAACATCTCCCTGTTTCCTCCACCCCCAGCCCCTGGCAACCACCAGTGTACTCTCTGTTTCTACGAATTTGATTTTTTTAGATTCTACATATAAGTAAGATCATACAGTATTTGTCTTCTTCTATCTGATTTATTTAATTTAGCGTAATCCTCTCAAGGTTCATTCATGTTGTTGCAAATGGTAAGATTTCCTTCTTTTTTATGACCGAATAATATTCTATTGTATATGTAGACCACATTTTCTTTATTCATTCATCTGTCAATGTACACTTAGGCTGTTACCGTGTCTTGACTATTGGGAATAATGCTCTTGAATATACAGAGGATAGGAAGGTAATTGGGAAAAATTATTTATAGTTCAAAAGCACTTTAAGTTATGATTATGTGTCCTATTTTCTTCTAAGACATCATCCTTTCTCTTCCATGTACACTTAGACTGTGTGCACCAAGAAAGAGCAGGTTTGTCTTGTGCATTATTTTTTTAAGTGGTAGGTGTTTAGAAAATACCTATTAAATGAATGAATGAAACATGTGTGTAGTTCCATATCCAATAAGTATGCTGTGTAGGCAGCATAATACTAGTTATTTTTAAAAATACACATGCAGAATGATACAGAAACTGAAGAATCATATGATCTTGTTGCAAAGGCAGATGATACCCACATATACTCCTTAGATAATAATATAAAAGCCATGTAAAATTAAATTAAGTAATCCATACAGTAAGTGCTATAGGAAAACAGGTAAGTGCTCTCTAAACTGCTTCTCCAGGAAGGAAAAGAGAAATGAATTTGGGCTGGAAAATTTGGGGGGAATGCTTTATTATGGAGGTAGGATTTCAGTTTTAAGGATATGCAGAGAAAAAGGTGAAGGAGGGGAGAAACATGTAGACTCTACATCATGGAGTAAAGCCTTCAGTGCAGGAATGAACCTGTGAAAGCATCTTGAATACTGAGGAACACTACAAATCTGTAGTTTTGTCATACTAGCTTGGCTAAGAGGCTGCATATAGGAGCAGGTTGCATATGTAGTAGAGGTAGTGATGGTCAGACAGGAGAAAGAGGATAAGATGGTTAGATAGGCTATGAAGTCCTTGAAAATATAGCTGTGTTCTAAAATCTAATCTGTAGCATTGAAGAGGCAATGAAATTGGAATTTGAGAAGAGGTTCAAAGAATACTCTGACTTTGTAGTACCTTAGACTTAGATTAGTGTATTAAAGTAAATAAAAGCCATCAAATATAACCAATACCATATTCTTTATAAAGAAGAAAACAGCACAAATATGATAAAATGAAAATTAGTTAGAGGTTGAAATGGGACACGAATACACCACAAAACAATTCTATTTACATGGCTATGGATTTACATGGATACATATGTATCATGGAATGTTTTGGTGCTAAACCATTTACAGTGTCTGGGGGACAGTAGTTGCTGGATCCTATTCTCCCCATCTTTTATCCCTGTGCTCTATTCCTGATCCACTCAGAATTGTTATCTTCCCTAGTAATGAATTATAATTTTAAAATTTGTCCAGTGATTTGATTAAAGAGGTAAAAAGCTTCTATCCTCAGCTCATCGACTCTGTCTATAACTGATACTAAGAATTTCTGTATTGGTTTTCTTATAAAGACAATGGATTGTCCTTGGCTGGTAGTTCTGTAAGGACCCTTTATTCTAGTGGTTTTTAGCAGCTGGTATAAATTCAGTGTCAAAAGTGCAAAGGATTTTAAGCTCCATATAATGTTATTGTTAAAGTTTTAATTTGCATCAATTTAATTCTCTTGTCAGTTGTCACACTCTATTAAAGTTGTGCCTCATCATATGCTGAAGGAGCAAATTCAGTCTGAGGTACAAGATGATATGGCTTCTTGGGAAAGGCTATCCATGGGTCCAAATTCAAGCCATTTTGAGTTCATTGATCATTAATTTTTATATCTCTTAGGAATCCAGAATAGCATTCTCCAGACATCAAAGATTTGTAAATGGTCTCAGAATTTTATACTATCTTTAATGATGAAATATTTCTTCTTCATCTTCTTTTTCTTGCTATTGTTCTTGTGGTGTGAGTTTCCAGTATATTCATTTGCACTAGCCTTTACACCCTTATAGAATAATCCTTTAAAACCTAAATTAGACCATAGCGCTTCTCAAATCCAATGGCTCTCACTTTTCTTGGAGTAGGCGTGCTTAAAAGGACCTACAAGGTCCTACATGATTGAACTTTTCAACTTCTATCTGACTCCAACATCTGTTTCTCTCACCTTCCCTCATTCTATTGTAGTTACGTTGGCTTGATACCCCTTGAAAATGCCAGGCATGCCTCTTTGAAGTTTTAACAATTCTTTGCACTTGTTGCTCCATCCAACTACCTAGAATGTTTTACTACCAGCTATTCATATAACTTACACACGCTCCCTCACTCCCTTCCATCTTTTGCCCAAATATCATCTTCTCACTGATGATTTTCCTAAATACATATTGAAAATTGCACCTCCTTCTCCTCAACACCTCCTGTCTCTATTTCTTGCTTTATTTTTCTTTTAAGCCTTTATCACAGTCTTACAGACTAAATATTTTACCTTTGTACCTTTATGTAATCTCCCTCTCCCCAACTAGAATGCAAGCTCCATGAAGGCAGAGATTTTTTCTATTTTGTTCACTTCTAAATCCATATGTCTAGAACACTGATTAATACAAAGTGAGGTCTCAATAAATATTTGTCAAGTAAATGAATTAATTTGAATCTGCTGTGTCTGTCAGTTTTAGTGTAAGCAAATCTTTCTTCCCTCTCCCCCTTCTCCCTCCTTTCTCCCTGCCTTTCTTCCTGGGTGGGCCTATAGAACAATAGGTCCTGTCTTTTGCCAAGGTTGTCAGTTTCCCAGAAACTCTCAGAGATAACCCAAATGGAAGGACAACTGTGTTGATTATGCTGGAGAAAATCTGGGAATGCCTATCCTGGCCTTGCAGGTATCTGGTTATAGAAGGATGGATGCTATGAGGTTTTTCAAATTAAGGTATTGACATTTCAGGTGTGTGTAGGCCAAGCCACTACTTTTATACAAAGAGCAAGGTCTCATGACCTATCCATGTCTTCACCATTTTATCCCCCATGCCTTGCACAAAGCCTGAAACTTATTAGGTACTGAAAAAATATTTGGTAAAAGAAAGAAAGCTTAAACCACTCATTCTTTCTATTCCCACAGACCTATCCATCACCTAGGCAAGAGATCTTCCTCACCTGAAGCAAGTGGAATGGGAGTAGTTGGTGGCCATGTTCAAAGTCCATCCTTGGTATTTACTTCAGCTATGCAAGTAGTCAAGAAGTACAACTTCCTGTGAGAATGTAAAATGCCAGCTCTCTGTGGAGGCCTACCAGGGTGCCAAAGGTAAGGAAGTAAAATAAGCCATCTTTGAAGTTTTAACAATTCTTTGAATGCCAAATATGGTAACCTCAGACAGGAAGTAGAATGTAATGAGGTCTATCACCGTGGGAGCTCATTAGATATGCCAGGCCACGTAACTTGTATTTCACAAACCAAAAACTTTAACTGGGCTTTTTTATTTCCTTTGTGTGTTCTCTTCTTCACTTCCACCAAGGGTTGTTGCCCAAGCATCTCTGGCCGCTGCTAATTATCTGTTTGCCTCAGGCAAGACAAGTGCTTACTGTCAGTCCAAGAGCAGCCTTGGGCAAAATAATTCACAACTATATTTACCAAAAATTATTCCATCAGTGCATCTCTGCAACAACGCTTCCCATCATCACAGTTGTCTTGGTGCTTGTAAGATTTTTCATTGCTTGGAGCTCTTTGGTCCCATCTATCCCTCTGGATTTTGAGCTTTTGACCTGTTAGACTCTCTGAGTCCCATGGGTCTGCATCTATTATTAGCTAGCCCAGAGAATCAATACTCCAATATTTTCTAAGATTATGGAATTAAAAATGTATTAGTCTGAATCAGGCGAACATCTCATCTGCCCCTCAACTTTTGGAAACTTACTGAATGACTGCATGAATATGTTATTCTGATTTATTCCAAAAAGAAGTTTAGGCACCTGACACAATGAATACAGTACTACAACATAATATATTAAAAATAAGTGATGGAGATTTGAGATGGTAGACCAGAGAATGCGTATTTGCCTCACATCCCTCTAGATTTCCTTCTAAAATAAGAGAATAAAATTTTTGAAAAGGAGTAAACCTATAAGAGTGAAGAAAATGAGAGAGGAGATTACGAACAAAGAAAAGAATTAAAAAAAGTGTCCTCATGAAGGTAACCCAATGGGAAAGAGTTAAAAGTGTACTTATAAAGGTTACCTAAAAGGTGATACAAATAATTAGAATAGTATTCAGATTCCTGAGCAAGACTACTTGCATACTAGATGATGATGGAGAAGTTCCTTCAAAATTGTAACCTGTGTTCCTACACTGAGAAAAAGCAGAAATAAAATGTGAGAAACAAATAAAAACATATAAGGATTCATAAATTTTATTACCCACACACTTTTTCTAATAAGCTATTTGAGGATGTATTCTGCCGAAAATTCTTTTAAAGGATAAACCAAGAAGGAGGAATATATGGGAACTGGAAAACCGTGACTCTAATGACTTCTCAATGTGACAGCAGTTTGGCAGGCCTGGAGAACAAAAAAATCCAGTTTGAATGTAGTAGATAGAGACTCTAGGAGGAAAGTTTCCAGGAAGTGGGATAAGAGATGGAAGAAATTGATAGAATAGAATATATGATTGAGCACTTGGGGAAAAAAGGAGGCGATGATAAAGCTAAATCTTTCAAGAAATAAAGAAAAGCCATTTGAATCTCCAGGAAAAAAACCCCAAAAAACTATATAGAAAGTCATGATCTAACTGTGAAACAAACTAAATTGTACTATGATGTTCAGTGGTTAAAAATCATAAGAAGACAATACCTATTTGCACTTGATGTTAGAACCATTCCCCTTCATGCGGCTCAAGGATCATGGCATTGAGCTCAAGGTGAAGGAAATACAATCTCAATATAGAACTTGGCCCACACTGAAAGTATCTACATTGTCCTAAAAATGAAAATGTTATTTGTTGATTTTGAGGTTTTACAATCATCCTACTAAAGATACTGGAAATTTCAACATTAGTTGAAAGCAATTTAAATGTGAACAACTTGGTAATATAAAAGTAAGTGTGTAATTCAAATTAGCTAGGACACGAGTAGAGGGTGGTGGGACACATGGAAGAAAGAGTCAGTGTGCTCATATCCTCAAAGTAAGGGGGAGAGATAGTCAAGAGATATTGATGGAAGTTAGTAGAATAAGGGGTCAAATATATTGTTTAACATTAGAAATGTATTTAATAAAAGAATTAAGCTCAATAATATGTATATCAAAAATTCGGAGGAGGAAAGAGAAAGGGCTAAATTACTAAACTAAATCTACATCTTTCATAGATAAGAAAATAGAAGTATATGTATATTATTTAGGTATATGGAGGTTACTTACCATATAAATTCTATGAGCAGAAACACTTAGAATAAGTTGTTTGGGGGAAATGGTATTGTGGTGGAGAGGTAAGGAGTGGGAAACTACTGTCATCATAGCCTTTCTGTTTCTTTGATTTTTTTTTTTTGCCATGTGTGCTTATCATTTTGATTTTAAAAATAAATTCAGTGCTTCTAGCATTATAGCAGACCAAATGCTCTGAGGGATTGCAGAGTATTTAAATGTGGAATAGAACACACATTACTGGGCTTAAAGAAGGTAGGTGAGTACTGCAAGTAGACATGTGATCCAAAAAAAGATCTGAGGTATGAGACGGGAGTATGAAATGGAGGAAAACTGGGAAAGGGAGAGTTCCTGAGTATGGATGACTATAGTAGCACTTTCTGTATGGGTACTATAAGCTTTGGTCCAGAAGCAAGGTAGGGAAACTAAAGGTGGGACTTTGAACTAAGCTGAGACTTTAAACGTGGGTGAAAGTGGATCCAGCTTCGTGGTGGCCATTAGCCATTATCAACAACAGAAGCAAATCCTCCATGGGGAAAATGTACTTAATTTAGGCAGCAGTCTCCCACGTTAGTATCAAGTGATGACCTCACAATCAAATAGCATCAAAGAAAAGCAAAGAAAAACCCACAATGAGTAAAGGTCAGCGGAATCAACCACCGCATATTAAGATTTCCAAAACTACTGATACACAGATTGCAAGACACATAATATAGAACCATTATGTTTGAAATGTTTTTTTTAAAAAGAAAACATTTGCAAACAATAAGAGGCCATTAGAAAGAGAGTGGATATTTTTGTAAATAAAATTAGAATTTGTAGAAATAAAAAATTATAAGTAATAGAGTAAAAATGTGATAATGTATTAATAAAGTAGAATGCTATTCAGCTATGAAAATGCATGAACTACAGCTTCATCACCAATTTGCCTTTCTTGATTCTCTCTATTCATTCCTTCTGGGATTCTGACCAGGATATGAATTTTTCAGGAGTATGGAAAATGTGAATCCATATATACAGAAAACATAATAAATCCCAAGCACAATAAATAAAGTAGACTCATACCAAGGCACATTGTAGAGGACCTTCAGAATATCAGAGACAGAACTATATTAAAAAGTATCCACCCCCAAAATAGGAAAGATTTCCCACAAAAGAAAGACAATTAAATTGATAGCAGACTACTAAAAGCAAAATCAAAACCAGAAAGAGTACTTAGAGAAAATAAATATCAATCTAGAATTGTGTACTCAGAGACTATCTGTAAGATTAAATGAAGATATTTGAAGATCAACGTAAACTATGATACCTTTGCCACCAATGACTTTTGCTAAGGAATTTCTGAAGGATGTTCTTCAGGAAGAAGTAATATCACAGAAAGACAGTCTGAAAAAATAAAAAGGTAATACATATATATAAACCCAAGAATAACTAATATAAAATAATAACATATTTACAATACTGAGAAAAAGCAGCATTTAATTTAATTTTGGAAGGGTATATTCCCAGTTAACATGTTCCAAGGTCTTTATATTGTTTTTTCAGGGTGAAGATATTGTTTAACTTAGTCATTGTTTAACTAAAGATGTGTGATAAAATTTCAAGTGAGAACATAAAAGAAGAAAAACATAATTAGCAAAACAGTGAAGACAAACAAGCTATGGGAAAAAAACCCTCAACCCAAAATTGAAAGAGAAGAAAACAAAGAAATTTTTATAAGCATGATAAATAGAAATTAAAAAGTAAGATAATAGAAATAATAGAAATAAGCCCTAATATATATTAAATGAATATAAGTGGACTAAACTTACCAATTAAAAACAGATTATCAAATTAGCTAAAAACAGAAAAACAACAGTAAATGCTGAGTAAAGGAAGAGAATCCTGGGGTCATTGTATTAGTATCTAACCCCGCAGAGTTTAAGACAAAAAACACTATTAGAGATAAAGAAGGTCACTACATAAAGCTGAAAATTTTTCAATTCATCAGGAAGATAACATAATTCTAAACTTGCATGAACATGACAAATACGTGAAAACTGATAAAGCAAAAAGTTGACACAAATATATTGGGAAATTGATACAATTCACCATTATATACTTAGTTGAAAACTTTAACACACCCTTTTAGATGATGTCAAGAATTTTTAAAAATCAAATATAAAGAAAGAAAAAGAAAACTGGAAACAACCCAAATATCCCTTTAATAGTAAAACAGAGAAAAATATATGATATCATCATAAAAAAAGAATACCATACAGCTATGACAGTTATGAAAATAAATGAGCTATAGCTACATCAACAGTATGTATAAATCTCACAAACATAATGATGAACAAAAGAAAACAAGCACAAAGGATATATATTGTATGATTCCGTTATATGAAATATAGAGACTATAGTACAAGAAGACAGTTTATATATTTAACAATCAGATATCTGTCACCCTGGGGTGAGCTTTCCTTTCTACACGGCAAGACTTATTTAAGCTCTTATACTTAAGACAAGGAGGTAGTGGAATGAGTTAGAACAAATTGACCAATGAATTAGAATAGAGAACCACGAAATGTAAATGCATTTATAGAACTTTGATTATAGGACAGATGTGGTCTTGCTTATCACTGGGGAATAAAAAGACTCTTTAGTAAATGGTACCGGGAACGATTGATTATCCATGTAGAAAATTTAAACCAATTAGATCCTTAAATCGCACAATTCACAAAAATTAATTCCAGAAGCTTTGAAGACTCAAATGTGAAATACAAAACTTTAAAAGTTTTAGAAGAAAACATAGGAGAATTTTTCTGACCTTTGCATAAGACGGGTTTTTTTTTAAGACATGAAAAGATCTCAGCATAAAATTAACTATGCATAAATTTAACTGCTTTATAGTTAAGTACCACTGTTCATCGAAACATACTAGAAGGGGAGGGAAAATGAAGCCACTAACTGGGCAAAGCTATTTGTAAAGCATATAACTAACAAAGGATTAGTGTCCACAATATGGGAAAAATACACGTGGATAAGAAAAATACAAACAATTCAATAGAAAGTTGGGATAAATACATAAAACAGGCATTTCGCACACACAGAAAGAGATATCTATAACCAATAAACATGAAAAATTCACAAATCTTTTACTGATATAAATGCAAATTCAGAGTGAAATAATATAGCGCTACACACCTACCAGAATGGCAAAATATTAAGAATCTTGACAGAGGATGTGTATCAACAGGAGCACTATTATACTCAGCTGGCTGGATGGAAATTAGAACAACTTGGGAAAACAAATGTCCTCTATTTCTCAAAGCAGAACATTCACATACTCTATGACCAAACATTTTCGTATCTACAAATGTGATTTAGAGAAATTGTTGCATATTTTTACCTGTATAGGAATTCTCATAGGCATACTGTTTGTAATATCCCAAACTAGAAACATTCCAAATGCCTAGAGATTGGAGGATAGAGGAATATATATATTTATATATACATACACACACATACATGTTATATACAATCTCAAATATGTATACATTCATTTTTTCACATAATGGGATATCATCCAGTAGTGAAAAAGGAATGATCACAGCTACATACGGAAACATGGATTAATCTGAGAACATAGTGTTGGGTAAACAAAAACATCAAATCCCAATAGATATATACAGTATGACTGCAAAAAAACTTTAAAACAAGAAAAACTAAGAAATTTGTCATTGTTTGGGCATACGTAAATATGTAATAAAACTAGTACAAGAAAAACAAGGGAATGATAAAATTTAGGATAGTAGTTGTAGGGCGGTGGGATTGGGGAAAAGCACGTAGGTAGATGCAGCATCTGGGTAATGATCTATTTCTTAAGTGTTAAATATATTATGCACTATGATTTGCATACGTTACATATATTCTCTTATTAACACTGCAATGAGAATATGCAAAAATAGAATTCCAAGAAAGAACAGCAAAAAACAAAGCAACAAAACAATAGAGTTGGAATATAAAATGGAGGAAGTTAGAATCCCAAATACAAGAAGTCCCATACAGTTGTTAGGAGGCCCTAAATTTGGGTGTAAGCTTCTTGGCAATTGAGGCAAAGAGGGAATATTTGTTTACATGGATCACGAGTTTCATTAAACCAAATTATTCTTGGTATTGTACGTCTATTCTTGACATTAGAACTAAAGATTTACTTCACTCCAAAAACTAAACTATATAAAACTATAAAAACAAATATTTCCCTAAGACTCCGACTTCCAGCACATAGTTCACCGATTTCTCTGCATAGCCACACAGTCAGGCTTTAGGCAGTCTCAGACTAAAGAGCCTCAGAAAGAAGAATGCACTAGAGCTTTTGGGGAAGCAGATCCTGCTTTTCTTGCCTGTGCTCCTAGTTTCCTCCATTCCTCCCAGTTGACAGTCTGGAAATCCACGTGCTCCTCTAAGATAGCTTAGCTAGTTACACGGTAATAGAATTGGTAGGCAACTACTCTGGATTTGTTGACTGTCCCAGATAACAAGAGGAAGATGGTGATGTGGTTTTGTTTTATCCTTCTGTGTTTAGAAAGTGTCACCAAAGAAAAAATGTGACTTAGTATAATCAGAATTTTTTTTATGCACTTGGCCATTGGAACAATTGTTTCAAAAGGAACTCTTTATGGATAGTTTTGAATATCATATTATATAATATATAATGTGTGTATTTAATAATAATCAGTTACTGACCTGTACTTTCGTGAGGAATAAAGTATGAGATTTAAGAAAACTTCCATGTCAACCATCCCCAACACACACCGCACACGCGCGCACATACACATATACTATATATAGTAAAGTGAAAACTCCTCTGCATGGCACACATACCCTCTATATTCTGGCTCTGACTTACTTCTCTAACATCTCCTCGTACAATCCCCCCCTACATGTTCTCTAAAATCCCCTATACCAGAATTACTCTCCCAGTAAAATTTCACTCCTCTATTACTGGTGCAGTCTCTCCACCCCCAACCATGTAATGCCCTATTATCCCCATCTCGTAAACTCCTTGTCTTCTTCAAAATTCAGCTCCAATGTTGGCTTCCTCAACATCTCCACACCTGGAGAAATGATTGTTCTGTTATGGTCCCATAGCATCTTACACATATCTAAATTTTTTCCATGTCTCTCCCTCTATGTCTAAGGCTGATTCCCTACTTCAGTCAGACTCAATGAGACGATGGCCAGACATTTGTGTGTCTACATGAGTCCCCTCTAACAATGAATTGCTGTTTATTAATACTAATCACTTACATCTGTTTATTGCTCTATGTTTTTTTTTCAAGGTGCTTTGATTTCCATTGTCTGTTTGATCTTCACAATATTTTTGGAAGGAGGTATTATTTCTATTTTGCCAATGAAGAACCAGGCACATAGAGATGAGTTGCCTAAGAATGCACATAGTAATTTCACAATATCTAACAAAATTATTTATGCACTTACCCTTAGGCAGTAACTTCACTCCTAGAAATGTATCCTGAGGCAGAAGTGGCAAAAACACCAAATGATCCATGTAAAGAGCTATTAATTACAATGCTATTTATAATAACAGAAGATATGAATTAACTCAATGTTTGTCAAGAGGGAACTGAATGAAGAAATTATTGGGCATCCACTCAAAGGAGTACTATGCAGCTGTGAAGAGGAAAGAGGAAGATCTCCACATTCTGTGGAGTGGTCTCTCTAGGACACAATGCTAAATGCAAGAGGTAGAACAGTCTATATGATAAATTTCATTCATATTTGTGTGTTATTTTTATTTTTAGAAAGAAATAGTGGAAAAAATAAACCAACTAATAAAAATGCTTACCTATAAGAGAGAAGGAAGGGTACAGATTGGAAGGGGAAAAAAAAGACTCTGTTTCTCTGAAACTAACTTGTTCTGTAGTTTTGACTTTAGAAATATGTAAATGGTTTATATTTTAAAACAAAATTAAGCAAAAAATAAATTCTTACAAATTTAAAACATACTGAAAACATATTTTACATTTCAAGTCACAGCATGAATGCATAAGGAGGAATTATTTTAAATGACTTTAAAACACAGTATTTTGACACTACATCCCTAGGAGCATATATTCAAAGGCCAAAAAAAAAAAAAAAAAAAAAAACCACCAGAAATAAATCTTAAACTTCACTCAAAAATTTTGTTGTTGGAAATAATATGGGTATTATTATTTTGAATCTATATTGAGAGAGAGCAAAAACTGTATAAATGTCATTAGGAACCAAGATTTTGATCATAAGACTAAAGAGAGAAAACTATATAATCGAAGGAATTAAATACAATCCCTCTACTCTTATATGTGAATATGAAACATCACTGTGAACTAAGGATTTAGTTTTCTTGTTCTAGAAATTACAAATTCCCTACCTTAATTCTCTGAAGAGAAGCATAAAAGTGATGACTACCCCTAGCAGCTAGATTGTCCTCTTTAAATACCAGGTCCTGTTAAACAAACCAGAGCTCCCTGGAGAAAAATAGGGTGATTTCAAGTCTGAGGCAGGAAATGTTCAAGATGAACTTGGGGCATCTAATGCCAGAATTCTAAGAAGCAATGTCTATTGGGGTCCTGTTAAAGGAACACAGAAGCCAACATCAGGGCAATCTTGCTGTCAAAGTTGGAATAATTTGAGCATCATAGGACCAATGAATGCAATGGACACACGAACATAAGAGAATTAATACTAAAATTAATCCAGCTCCTTTAGAGTTTACTAAAACAATCAACTTGTTATTCTGAAAATTGCTAAACAAGTGAAAGAATGCAACATTTAACCTCCCTTTAATGTTTGAACAGTCTTTTAGAGTAGCTGAATAGCCCCTAAGGGAACATTCTTTTTAGGAAAACTCCAACTAATAAATTCATAGGGAATGATAGTTTTAGAAAGTCATGATTGTGCAATCCCTAATAGAATGCTAGATCCAGGCAGCAATCATCTAAGGCTGCTAAAATTGTTAAGTGAAAGATAGATGAGTGGAAGAACTACTACAAAATAAGACAGACTGAAGAGACATCAAAACCAAATACAATGTGTGGCCCATGTTGAGATCCTCATCTGAACAAATCAACTGTAAAAAGACAGTCTGGAGAAAATTATGGGAATTTCAGTGTCAATCTGGTATTAGATGACATTTAGAAGTTTTTGTTAATTTTAGTTGGGTTATAATCATATTGAGGGTATGTTAAAAAAGCATTGTTACTAAAATAGATGAATTTTCCTGTATGTAAATTATATATTAATAATTTTTAAAACCTAATTTAAAAAAAGATTGTCTGTTAGAGAGGCATACATCTGATATGTTTGACTTGCTTCACAGTATTCAAGCAGAAGGGGAAATAGGGTGTATAGATGAGACCAGATTGGCAAATTGTTTCTAAATATTGAAGCTGGGTCATGAGTACATGGGAGTTGATATGTTTAGTATACTTTTGTGTATGTTTTAAAATTGTCATGATAAAAAATAGTAGAAAAATAAGTAAAAGAAGGCACATTCTATTATTAGAATGCCAACCCAGCACTTCTGAGCCTAACGTTCCTCATAATAACTATCTTTAAGAACTCCAAGTAATAGCAGGCAGGCTTATTAAATGTGTAAGAGAATATCCTTCCTTCTAGGACCTTACAAATGGCTTGGGGAGATGAGAATCATCCTCAAACAGCTCTAATGCGAGGCACCATACCAAGAACCCAGAGATTTAGGTCTGCTTCAGGGGTAAGTCCTTTGGTTATCAGCATATGCCTAGGGACCCTGGGACTACGGGCCATGAATGATGGTAGATGGGAAGGGCATTTTCCTTCCTGCTGAGATGCCAGGCAGTTTGGGTGAGTAGAAAAATAGGCTCATGCATTAGTATCTAAAAAGAATCTACCAAATAGTTACCCTAAGTCTACATTAGGCCCAATGCCATCTGCACATCTCTTGACTGCAAATTTGAGAGGAGAAGCATTTGCTTTGCCTTTCTGTTCTGAGAGCTGAACTGCTTCTGTTAGCCCCCACTCCTCCACAGGAACAGACAACAGAATTTTTACAACACTAGGGATATCTTGTTTTATCAACAACCTGAGAGGCTGAGTATAGATAAGGGTGACAATATTCCAGTGTATGTCTTGGAACTGTTGTTTGGGGTTAGAGTACTGGTGAAACTGGTGGTGGTGAGGTGTTTGTGTGTTTCTACTATTCCGAAAAAAAAATTAAATAAACAAGATGTTTAACCATCTCTTGGAGAGAATAGGAGCAGTACTGGTGCTGATGGTGAGAGTACCAGCAGTGGCATTGGAAAGGGGAAAGGCAAAAAACTTTGAGGAGCTTCAGAATTAGTTTGATATAGGCAGAGCAGGCAAGAGAAGTCTAGGCTACTGCAATTGGTCGTATAGAAACCTGTCGTAAAGTAACCAAACTAGACAGTTGATCTACAGAACCGGAAGCAGAGATATGAAAATAAATTAGCGCAGCAAGAAAAAAAAAAAATGGTAACCAAACCCTGACTAGGGACTGGGGATAGATGGGCATAGAGACACTCAAAATGAGTCACTCTTCTTAGTAGTATATACAAACTGGTGCGAAGAGAGCAGAAGAGTTTAATTCCCTGCTCATGAAGAACTTTAAGATTGGACTATGGGAGCTAAGCTCTGAGAAGAAGCTATCTTCCTGGAGTAGGGATGCATTTAGATATTAAATTTACAAAAGGAAAGGAGAAACACTTTTTCCACTGTGATATTTCCAAGATTTCCTTTTATTGCAATGATATGTTTTATATTTTAAGTATAAAAATGGCTTATGAACTATAGCTTGGGCATGAGATAAGTTTACAGCAACAAGAAGTCACTTCTTTGGGGGAAAGAACAGAAATGATTCATGGATCACAAAAAATTAGAATTGAATCTTGAAGCACAGCATGATGGTGTGATAGCTGGAACCAAGAGACGGGATACATTCTATGAAATAGAGAGTGTCTAAAGAGAAAGATGTAGTTAGAGGCTGTATTTTGATGAATGTCCTTTGAGGACAAGAAGGTGAGCAGGGAAAGAAGAGTGTATTCCAGTAGGCATCATATAGCATCATGGAAGCCAAAAATTAGAGATATCCATGGCTGGTTGGTAAATGATGCTTCGTGCCACAAAAAGGTCAAGACCAGTGGGGAGGGAGGACTTCTCAATGACTGGCCAGCCTTTGACCTTGGAGGTGCGTGCACATGGTTCTGTTATTTGGTCTATTATTGTTATTGTTCTGGAATCTCAGGCAGTGTTGTATAATTGTCACTGGAAGCCCAAAGCTAGACTACTTGCAAGTGGAAAGGGATAAGATGGTGAGTTGGGTTTCCTTCTAGGTCTAGGAATAGAACCTTGAGCCTTAAGTGTGAGGCACCCTCAGAGAGCATGAGGAACCATTGGAGGAAAGGGGCTTTTGCCACAAGAATTAAACAAATAATGTGTATGCATTCTCTTTTGCATCTCCAAAGCAGTCAGAATGGCACTTCAGTTTTAATCCACCAAAATAAGCTTTTAAAAACTACTAGAAATGTTGTGCCATGTATATACCACCAAGGTTTCCTTGTTAAAGAAAATGTTCTCCCTCTGAAGTTATCTTTCTTCTTGCAGAGCCTGCCTACAATGCAAAAACTGCACAGAGCCAGGCTCTATGTAAGGCTCTAAAGAAACACATTGTTAACAACAGAACGCCTCTGTGTGACAGAGTGAGGGAGGGATGCAGACTAAAAGGGTAGCTGGAGAATGTGCCAGATCTCTGGAGTTTTTCCATGATGCAATCATCTCCAGGCTGTAATCACCCTCGCTGACCCCTGCATCCCACTGTGTTTCTCCTCACTCACGCCACTTTTCGTCAGCACCTTCCTATTTAGCAGAGATCCCCATTTCTGATACTTTGCGGGGGCTAATTATCTTCCATTTATCTGTGAAGCCCTGCATTTGCCATCTATTAGTCCAGAAACATAAATGATGTAAATCCTTTTATATCTGGCTGCACCACCTAATTATTCCTCATTTGTTTTTATTCTCTCTCAATTTAGCATCGTCTGCAAAGTTGGAAATCATGTTTTCATATCATAATTAGGGTTCTAAGAACCTCAGAGAAAGTGCCTGGTGAATACGCATGCCTTTGCTTTTCATTTTAATGGTGAATTTAAAAGTGAGGAAATAAATTAGAGCTGAAGGAAATAATAGACTGAAGTGAAAGTTTCTGGAATATAGATGAGGAAACTTGATAGAGCAACATGAGGAGAGAAACTTCCAGCATTAGAATGCAAAAGCCAGCACCCAATGTAAAGCCATCAAGTAGAGGAGCAGTATTGCCTCTTTTCTTTGCTGATGATAATCACCTTTAGATGTTCTACTCTGTGCTTTGGGGTATGCCTAAGGATGCACAATTTTGCTAACTGGATAAACACCTTTCCTTAAGTATGCAAAAGATTTACTATTTTATAGGACAGCAATCTCAACATAATTTAATGATGGTGTGTAATTCGAACAGATATGGCCACTAGTGAGAGAGAACAGAAAGAATCCATGGATCTAAAGGGCTGGGGGAGGGAGGAATGGGAACACAGCAAACTGGTGAAGTTCTTGAAATTCTTACTGTCATTTTTGCAAACTGTCATGTCCTTGGAGCAGCCTCTCCCATGAGTCACTTAGCTTTTCATCTTCAGAATCTTCTTCAAGGTTTATTTCCGGGATTTTCTGAAGTAGCTTCACCTAGCTCTAGGTTATCTAGAAATTTTTTCCCTATGTTTCCTTCTTTATCCTTCCTCCTTTAATAATTTCATCTGCATCCTTGTATTGCAAGATTTGAATTTGTACCTTTAAGCATTTTTGTATGTATTATTTATGCAAAGACGGGTATGTGTATTTGTACTACCTACTACATTAGTTAAAAGTCTCAAGGGGAGAGATGATGTATCAGTCATGACAAACTAGGTTATGGTCTAGTAACAAACAACCCCTAAACAGTGGCAGCTTAAAAGAACAGTGTTTATTTATCACTCAGATTTCATGTCTATTGCAGGTCAGCAGGAGGACTCTGCCCATCTTTTCTCACTGATCCAAATTGATGGAGGCTTCCAGATACTTGCTTCTGTAATTGCAGAGGGAGGGGGAAAAGATACTGGAGAACTATTTTCTGGCTTTTAAAGTTTCTGTCCGTAAGAGATACATGTCACTTCCGCTAACAATTTACTGGCCAAGGAAACTCATAGACAGCCATGCCTGAGTTCAACAGGGTGGGAATGTTTAATTGTCCTATATTTAGGGTTCTGAATATTTATGAATAATAATACAGTGTATTCCAGATGGTACTTTTTGTCATCATTATCTGTTTCCATAGAGCTACTCAGAGTAGTTCTATGCACACAATGACCACCAGGGTGCTGAAAAATACAGCTAATAGGCCAAAAGAATAATTTGGATATTTTTTCTTTATCACATTATTAACTGCTTGACCCAGAAGTCTGCCTGCCAATTGTTTCTGCCACTAACATCACTCTGAGATTGTCCTGAACCATGTTACTGTTCTGTGCAACTGGTAATAGACACAAAGAAGCAAAGTGAAAAGTCTACGTGTCATTTGATCAAAAGTGATGATGATTCAATGAAGTTTGAAATTATTCTTCTCCTCTTTTAAAGAACCAAGCAAAATCATTTTAATAAATTCAGATCTTTGTATTGGTTGACCTTTGAACATTAATGTGGTGATTTGCTCAATTCTGTTTCAAAACCATAAAATGTTTCGATTTTCTTGCTTGTAACTCTATATCCCTAAATCATTTGTGCCTTGCTCTAGAAGGCCTAAAAGTTGAATTCAACGGTCTAGTCAACATCCTACAAGAGCTGCTGCTATCAGGAATTAGTTTCAAAAAGGGAGAGCTTGTTAGGGGAGGGAAAAGGAATAATACTAAGAATTTACTAGAATATGTTAGGAAGTCACAGACCAGGCAGAGTACTGAAGACAGTTTGAGGGAGTAACATGAGCAGGCAAGATCTGTTCTCTTTTGTGTTAATTGGAAATGGCTTTAATCACAAGTGGAAAGGATGCAAGATAGGGAGATTAGAAAGAAAAGAATAGACAATCCTACAATTTTATTTTGGTTTGCTTTAGGATTACTTTCCATTCTTTGACAGTGTTGCATTACTTAATTCTCTGAACATGATGAACCCAATCTCATAATCAAATGCACTTTTGCTTAAAGTATTTAAAAGCTCTGACATGGAAAACATGGGAATCTTATTTTGGAGGTGTTGAAACCATTCAAAATACTAAGCCCTCAAGCGAAAATGTTGGAAAAGGTCTCTTGTTTAGCCCTTTGTTCCCCACAAAGTTTCCATCCCCAGGCTTGTCCCAGCCCCATCACCTCAGGGTCCCTGGAGAGGGCTTGAAAACACAGATTGCTTCTAAGAGTCCAGCTTCTGCCTTCATAACCAAGGGCACCTGCAAGGCTTGCATCAGCCAGTGCAAGTTCTGGGTACAACAGGGACCCATGTGTCAGAACTGACATCTCCTGTGGTTTCTGCAGCCTTGGCTTTCGGCTGCCCATGATCACAAACAACAGTACTGGCCATCAGAGGTTAGCACTGCTGAGCTGGCTGCTGCTTCCTGTCTTTTGGAGAGAAGGCATGAAAAACACAGCTTGGTTTAAAAAGTCCTTGCCATTGGGTAAAAGACAGATGGATGCTTTCTGGAGAGATGCCAGAGCTTTCATGCTGGAAACCAAGAACATACACACACATACACACACACACTTATTTTACTATTCCCAAACCCCTACATCTGCCCCTAATCATGTTTTAGGCTTTTAGGTATTTTACTTACCAAGACATATGTGAGATTATTCAAGAATTGACAATAAGACCTAAACTTTTCAAAATAGTTTTATTTACAAAGAACTAAGTAGTGATGTTCTATAAGGGTAATCTAATTTCCAAAAATAGTCAAATACTTGACCATATATATAGAATCTCAGAACTTTAAAGTTGAAAGCAAGCTGAGCAGCCATGTGGTCTGATCCACCCATTTTACAGATAGAAAAATGCAAGTCCAAGAGGTGAAACGGCTTACCAAGGTTCACACTAACTGGGAGTAGTAGACTTAGAGGAATTCAGAACTCCTGAGTTCTTGTCCTTGTTTTTTCCAACGCAACACTAAATATACCTATAAATATCTATTTACTTTGGAAACATCCTGGGATTCTCTGAGAAGCAATCCTTATCTTAGGCTAATATTAAAAATTTTAGAAACAGAAGAGTTAATAAAGACCATTAAGCCAACATCAGTGAGTATTCTTGAAGTTCTCAACAGCATCAAGAGGTGAATAAGAAGCATGTTGATTATAGGTAACGAAGAAGTAAAACTCTCGTTGTTTGCAGACGACATGATCTTATACATAGAAAACCCCAAAGAATCCACAGAAAAACTATTAGAAATAATCAACAACTACAGCAAAGTAGCAGGGTATAAAATTAATGTGCATAAATCAGTAGCATTTCTATACACTAACAATAAACTAACAGAAAAAGAACTCAAGAACTCTATCCCATTCACAATTGCAACGAAAAGAATAAAATACCTTGGGATAAACTTAACCAAGGAAGTGAAGGATCTATACAATGAAAACTACAAGACTTTCTTGAAAGAAATAGGCGATGACATAAAGAGATGGAAAAACATTCCTTGCACATGGATTGGAAGAATAAACATAGTTAAAATGTCCATACTACCTAAAGCAATATACAGATTCAATGCTATCCCAATCAGAATCCCAAGAACATTCTTCACAGAAATTGAACAAACAATCCTAAAATTCATATGGGGGAACAAAAGACCGCGAATTGCTAAAGCAATCCTGAGCAAGAAAAACAAAGCCGGTGGAATCACAATCCCCGATTTCAAAACATACTACAAAGCTACAGTGATCAAAACAGCATGGTACTGGTACAAAAACAGGTCCACAGATCAATGGAACAGAATTGAAAGCCCAGAGATAAAACCACACATCTATGGACAGCTAATCTTCGACAAAGGAGCAGAGGGCCTACAATGGAGAAAAGAAAGTCTCTTCAGCAAATGGTGCTGGGAAAACTGGACAGCCACATGCAAAAGATTGAAAATTGACCATTCTTTTTCACCACACACCAAAATAAATTCAAAATGGATCAAAGACCTAAAGATTAGGCCTGAGACAATAAGTCTTTTGGAAGAGAATATAGGCAGTACACTCTTTGACATCAGTTTCAAAAGAATCTTTTCAGACACTGTAACTCCTCAGTTGAGGGAAACAATAGAAAGAATAAACAAATGGGACTTCATCAGACTAAAGAGCTTCTTCAAGGCAAGGGAAAACAGGATTGAAACAAAAAAACAGCTCACTAATTGGGAAAAAATATTTACAAGCCACTTATCCGACAAAGGGTTAATCTCCATAATATACAAAGAACTCACACTGCTTAACAACAAAAAAACAAACAACCCGATCAAAAAATGGGCAGAGGACATGAACAGACATTTCTCAAAAGAAGATATGAATATGGCCAATAGACACATGAAAAGATGTTCATCATCGCTAATCATCAGGGAAATGCAAATCAAAACTACACTAAGATATCACCTTACCCCCGTTAGATTGGCAAAAACATCCAAAACCAAGAACGACAAATGTTGGAGAGGTTGTGGAGAAAGAGGAACCCTCATACACTGTTGGTGGGAATGCAAACTGGTACAGCCACTATGGAAAACAGTATGGAGATTTCTCAAAAAGTTAAAAATAGAAATACCCTATGACCCAGCCATCCCATTACTGGGTATCTATCCTAAGAACCTGATATCAGATATCTCAAGAGTCCGTTGCACCCCTATGTTCATCGCAGCATTATTTACAATAGCCAAGACGTGGAACCAGCCTACATGCCCAGAAACTGATGATTGGATAAAGAAGATGTGGTATATATACACAATGGAATACTACTCAGCCATAAAAAAGACGAAATTGGCCCATTCACAACAACGTGGATGGACCTCAAGGGCATTATGTTAAGCGAAATAAGTCAGTCAGAGAAAGATGAACTCTATATGACTCCACTCATAGGTGGAAATTAGTATATTGAGAAGGAAATCTGATCGGTGGTTACCAGGGAAATGGGGGGGTGGGGGGAGGGTACGGAGGGGGAAGTGGTGTACCCACAACATGACTAACAAAAATGTACAACTGAAATCTCACAAGGTTGTAATCTATCATAACATTAATAAAAAAAAAAAAGAAGCATGTTGATTTGAGGGAAAGTTGATCTGTCATAAAACAATAATGCCACAGATATTTTTTACAGCTTTATTAAAATATGTTTCGTATACCACTCATTTAAAATGTACAATGAAGTGGGTTTTAGTATATTCACAGAGTTGTGCATTCATTACAATTTAATTTTAGAACATTTTTATCACCCCAAAAAGAAACACCATACCCATTAGGAGTCATTCCACATTCCCCACGCGTTTAGCTCCTGGCAATCACTAATCTGCTTTCTATCTCTATGCATTGTCTATTCTGCCACAGATAATGTGTGTATGTGTGTGTGTGTGCAAAGACACTTCCCTCTAGGCCTTGAACTGGGTCTGCTGTAGAAGAACAAAAAGAGATGTTGTCGACACCAATGTCATCCTGGAACAGGCACCTCCAGTGCCGACGGGGGAAGCCTGAAGCCCCAAGGACAGTTAAGCTGAGGGGCTAATTGTATGCAGAACCAAAGTTGGAGCTATAAGAGCTGGCTGGGAGACAGGATAGACTGAACTAAGGAGATTTATGAAGAAACATAAATGTTTCCCAATATCTACTATGCCACCTGTAGGGGCAGGGGACCTAAAAGACTGTCAAATAAGCAAAAAGGATAAAGGCTGTGTGCACTGAGATCTAGAAAAACACCATCAGACAAAGAAATATCATTAAGCGATTTTTTATATCCTCCTTCGCTTATAACATACCTTCCCAGAAATATACTTTTTTAATTTAATTATTTTATTGAAATCATATTGGCTTATAACATTGTGTAATTTCAGGTATACATTACTATATATCAGTTTCCGTATAGACTGCATTGTGCTCACCATCAATAGTCTAGATTTTATCTATTACCATACTTATGTGCCCCTTTATCCCTTTCACCCTCCCACCCTTTCACCCACCCAGCCCATTTCCCTCTGGTAACCTCTAATCTATTCTCCTTATCCATGCGTTTGTTTATCTTCCACATATGAGTGAAATCATATGGTGTTTGTCTCTCTCTGTCTGGCTTATTTCACTCAGCATAATAACCTCAAGGTCCATTCATGTTGTTGCAAATGGGACAATTTTGTCTTTTTTATGGCTGAGTAGTATTCCATTGTGCGCATATATATATATATATATATATATATATACACACACACACACACCACATCTTCTTTATCCATTCATCTGTTGATGGGTGAGGGTTGCTTCCATGTCTTGGCTATTGTGAATAATGCTGAGATGAAAACAGGGGTGCATAAATCTCTTTGAATTGTTGATTTCATGTTCTTTGGATAAATACCCAGTAGCGGGATAGCTGGATCATATGGTATTTCTATTTTTAACTTTTTCAGAAATCTCCATACTGTTTTCCATAGTGACTTCACCAATTTACATTCGTTCCCACCAGCAGTGTATGAGGGTTCCCTTTTCTCCAAATCTTCTCCAACATTTGTTATTTTTTGTCTTGTTAATTATAGCCATTCTGAAAGATATGAGGTGATATCTCATTGTAGTTTTGATTTGCATTTCCCTAATAATTAGTGATGTTGAACATCTTTTCATGTGTCGGCCATTTGTATGTATTCTTTGGAAAAGTGTCTGTTCATATCCTCTACCCATTTTTTGTTCGGGTTATTTGCTTTTTTGTTGAATTGTATGAGTTCTTTATACATTTTGGAAATTAACCGTTTGTCAGATATATGGTTTGCAAATATTTTCTCCCAGTTAGTGGGTTGTCTTTTTGTTTTGTTGATGGTTTCCTTTGCCTTGCAGGAGCTTTTTAGTCTGATGTAATCCCATTTGTTTATTTTTTCTTTTGTTTCCCTTGCCTGAGTAGACATGGTAGTTGAAAAGATACTGCTAAGACTGATGTCAAAAAGTATACTGCCTATATTTTCTTCTAGGAGTTTTATGGTTTCTGATCTTGCATTCAAGTCTTTAAACCATTTTGAGTTAATTGTTGTGTATAGTGTAAGATACTGGTGTAGTATATTTTTAAATCAGGAGGTGTGATACCTTCAGCTTCATTCTTTGTTCTTGAGTTTCTTTGGCAATTCAAGGTCTTTTGTTGTTCCATATAAATTTTAGGATTCTTTGTTCTATTTCTGTGAAAAAATGTTGTTGGAACTTTGATAAGCATTGCATGGAATCTGTAGATTGCTTTAGGAAGTATGGACAGTTTAACTACGTTTATTCTTCCAATCCATGAGCATGGAATATCTTTCCATTTCTTTATGTCTTCTTTGACTTCTTTCAATACTATCTTTCATTTTCAATATATAGGTCTTTTACCTCCTTGGTTAAATTTATTCTTAGATATTATATTATTTTTGTTGTGATTGTAAATTGGATTGTATTCTTGACTTCTCTTTCTGCTAATTCATTATTAGTGTATAGAAATGTGACTGATTTTTGTCTGTTGATTTTGTACCCTGCAACTTTACTGTAGTTGTTGATTATTTATAATAGTTTTCTGGTGGATTGTTTAGGATTTTCTTTATATAGAATCATGCCATCTGCAAACAGTGAGAGTTTCACTTTTTCCTTTCCAATTTGTGTACATTTTATTTCTTTTTCTTGCCTAATTGCTCTGGCCAAGACCTCCAGTACCATGTTGAATAAGAGTGGTGAGAGTGGGCACCCTTGTCTTGTTCCTGTTCTCAGAGGGATGGCATTCAGTTTTTCACTGTTAAGCATGATATTGGCTGTGAGTTTGTCATATATAGCCTTTCTTATGTTGAGGTACTTTCCTTCTATACCCATTTTATTGAGAGTTCTTATCATAAATGGATGTTGGATCCTGTCAAATGCTTTCTCTGCATCTATTGAGATGATCATGTGATTTTTATTCCTCATTTTGTTAATGTGGCATATCACATTGATTGATTTGTGAAGTTGAACCATCCCTGCATCCCTGGAATAAATCCCACTTGATCATCGTGTATGATTCTTTTAATGTAGCGCTGTATTCGACTTGCTAATATTTTGTTGAGGATATTTTATCTATGTTCATAAGAGATATTGGTGTATAATTTTCTGTCTTTGTGTTGTCCTTGTCTGGTTTTGGTATCAGGGTAATGTTGGCCTCATAGTATGAGTTAGGGAGTATCCCATATTCTTCAATTTTTTGGAATAGTTCCATAAATATTTTATTTAAAAATAATATTTATCATCACAAAAGTAGTATATGTGTACCATAGAAAATTAGAGATTACAGATAAGCAAAAATAAGAAAACAAAGGTATTTTATTTCTATAACCTAGATTATCAATATTAGCCTTTTATTGCATATCCTTCCAGAATATGTTCTACCTATATCTACTTATATCCATAGCTGCTCTTTACCAAAATTTGATCACACTGGACTTGTTTGATATCTTGCTTTTTTCTTTTAATGATCTCTGCCTTATATTAACCTGTCAATAAGTTGCTCTCCAATTGTCAAATTGAACCTTGAGACCCACACCCCCATGGAAGGAATGTACCCAGCTGAGCACTGTTGAAAAAAAATAGGATTCAGGCATCAAGCTTGGGAGAGAATTGTTGAAACACTTTAAAAATTTTGTCACGTTTGCCACAATAAAATGATTAGCATATTAAGGATAATATACACCTAATCCCATCCTTTGGAGACTATGGCTCTGGCTGGATCTCTCACTTGACATCCGGCCGAGAACAGTGGGGCTCAGTGACGCAATAACTAAGGCAGTTCTGATTGCAAATTCATTATCCCTAAACTGATGTTCTTTCTAAATAAAAGGGTTAGGCCTTTACTGTGTTGTTTCTTAGTGAGATGAAGGAGTCCTCAGTTTCTCTCACTATGTTTCTTTGGAGAAACAAAGAGGTGGACATTAACAGAAAAACTTCAGTTATTCTCTAACAATATGCTGATAGAGGTTACTTACCTTTGAAACAAATTCTAATAAATAATTCCAATTTAAAAATAGCAGAATGATCATTTAGCCTACAAAAGCATTCACCATTTGATTCCAAAAAGTAGTTTGCTTCATATTTTAAGTGGTTAGAATACCAAAAACTTGTCATTTTTCTCATAAATGCACCTGTAAAATAAACTGAGGCATGCTATAGAAGCTGTAGATTTTATAGAAAAAAAATAGGTCATTTTGGGAAACATTTTGAGGAACATAGTAAGATTATATTAGGAGGTGGTATTGACATATGGTTCAGGATATAAATAGAGTTAAAACACTTGTATTCTCTCTTACTAGCTGTGGAAACTTGGTAAAGGATATCGTTTCTCTGAGCCTCATTTTCCTCATCTGTAAAAGGGATATACAGATGTATGCCTCTCAGCCTTGTGTAAGGAGTAAAGGAGAAACTTCAGAAAAGAATATGACTAGAGACTTGACATTGATAAATAATAATAGTAGCTAACACTTCCATAGTGCTTAATTTGTGCCAGACACTCTTCTAAACACTTGACATACATTGACTCATTTAATGCTCACAACAACCCTACAAGGCAGGTGTTATTATCATTGTCCCCATTTTACAGATAAGTAAACTGAGACCAAGAGAAGTTATGTAATTTACCCAAGGTGACACAACTTGTTTGTGGTAGAACCGAGATTCAAACCCAGGAGATACGGCTTCAGAATCAGTGTTCTTAATCATTGCACTCCTTGTAGTAGTAGTTCCATTTTTCCTTTTCCTTTTCTTTATTTCTGTCCTTTTTTTCCATCAAGTTATAGTCATTTCTTTACCTATTCAACAATTATTTATGGAATGTTCGTACTATATCTGTGAGGTTATATGAGGTCCCTGCCCTCATGAAACTTACCCTGTCATTGATCTCAACTGCCTTTCCTTCACTGAGCAGTAAATATTTTCCTTTGATGACCTAAGTTGGGTACTTTGATGTGAAGATATCATCATGGACCTGAGGGCAGGTTGGCTTCATGAGCATGCAACCTGTGTAGTCAAATAGGGCCCCACATTCAGAAGGGTCCCACACTTGGTTTAATGCTCTGCTGTCACTGTCTTGAAATTTTTAATTATTTTATCCTTGAACTTGTGTTTTGTAAGTGAATTCCAAGGACATATGTGCAATACGTGTGTCTACTGTTCCTTGTGCTCCTGTTCATTTACAGCATTCAAGATGCCCCTATGGGCACAGAATTCCAGTGGCCCCATGATGTGTGGAGTTCAGTGAGACTCAAAATAAGTATAAGATAAGTGTTAAATCTATGACTAAGTAAGCAAGGGAATGGGGGCTGCTGACAGCCTAGAGAGATCATGCTTTCTGTTCCAACAGACACTTGCTTCAAACACGCAGAAAAAAGGCAAGGGTGTTCTAAAAAACAAGCAGAATCAAGGAAACCTATCATATTCTTTCTTACTCATTTGCTTTCCTGTATTAGCCAACCACTTAAACTGAAAATGATGACATAGAGGGAAAGGGAGACCCGTAGTTCCTTTGCCTTTCAGGCCCTCCTTACTCATCAGTAAGCCAAAGGCAGAAAATATTGGTAAATGTCCTCGTATTAAGAAGTGAAATAAATACAGCTGAGTTAGTTTTGTGTTATGATAAAAGCTTGTACAAACTATGAAAATGAATTGCGTAATTGCAGTGATTCTGTAAATAAGTTAAGTGCTCCTATATCTGCATTTAAAATTGGCATTGCGCAATATAAAGATGAATAGTAAAATACATGCTAATGATTAAAAATTTTAATTTTGCTTTACTTAGAATAAATTAAATAGCAAATTAAAAACATCGTGACCATTTGCGAGAGAAACCACAGAAGAAAGGAAAAACTATATTTTATTACCCTTAGTGGCACTTTTTTCCTGCTTTTTAAACATGAGCTCCCACATTTTCATTTCTCACTGGGCCCCACAAATTATAGGTGGTGCTGCTTGAGGATGGAAAACAGCAAGGAACATAGAGGTGAGCTTCTTGGCTAAAATAGATCAGGAAACAGCAAGTGATTGGATTGGAGAGAAGATGTGAGCACATGAATAGAGAACTTTGAAGGCCAAGCTTGAAAGATACAATTTATTACAAAAGCCAAGGTGACCAGCACATTGTTGAGCAAAGAATGCATTTTTACTATTTATTATGATACATACAATTGATACAGTTTTAAATACTGATATAATTCTGAATACAAATATGCAAGCAAGGAAGCAAACAAGCCAATAAACAGTCAAGCAAACAAGCAAGCAAAGAGCCAACAAAACAGCACCTTAAGTTCTGGAGCTGTGGTTAGGGGATAATAAATGGAGATGAACTGGAGGCTGGGACAATAGGTGAAAGAAGGTCGCATTTGATAGAGCCTTCAAAACATTAAAGAGTCACTTAAGGTCTGAGGATAAAACCTCAGCAGTGGGTCCTTTAGTCTTAGAAGACTCATCATTTCACATTTAGAGACTTTCTTTTAAATGTGGCTATTACCTGAGGTGACCTCTCCTTCCAATCTTTCCTCAGAAAGGTCTCTTCTTAGGAAAAAAGGCATAGTTATCCTTTTATTATTAGTAGTAGTAGTAGTAGAAGAAGAAGTAGTAGTAGTAGAAGTAGTAGTAGTAGTAGTAGTAGTAGTAGTAGTACTGAGGAAGATTGGCCCTGAGCTAACATCGGTGCCAATATTCCTCTATTTTACGTGGGATGTCGCTACAGCGTGGCTTGACAATTGGTGCTAGGTCCATGCTGGGGATCCAAACCTGTGAACCCCAGGCCACCAAAGAAGACCGCATGAACTTAACCACTATGCCAAGGGGCCAGCCCCCCTTTTATTATTTTTTAAATGAGCCCATGGATCCTTCACTGCAGCAACCCATGGGCTTGAAGCTTTTCTCATAGCTACAGCCCTTGGGCAGTGTGTGGTCAAGCTGCACTGCATGAAGGCCTGAGGACAAAAGATAAACACCCAGATATCAACATGATTACCCCAGAGACCAGACATCATGATGTTTGTTTTTCTGCCTTGTCTGGCCATCTCCTCCCCTTGTTGTCATATTCATGCTTGAAGGAACAGATGTTGTTCATGCTATAAAAACAAGCCTCTTGTGCTCCTTGTTCATCAAGCACAACTCATTTCACGCTGATGCTGGCTCCGTGGGTAATAGGAGCATTTGATCAACTGGCCATTGCTCCAGAATGACAGATGAGCAGTCTCCAGAAGTCAGTGACTCTGGGCCATGCCCTGTGTTAACAGGGAAGAGGCAGTGCCCATGAGGTGTAAGCATTTTGTTATGACTGTAGCCTGACTTCCAACCTCATTCCCTTCCAATTCCCACTGGCTCTGAACATGGAAGACACTTTCCTTCCAAAGGCAGCTTTATAGAGAGTGAAACCTCTCTAATTTATTTAGCTTTTCTTCTGCCAATATCCTAATAGTTAGACAGCAACTCCCAGTAAGTGGTTGATTACATTCAAGCAAATACACAGCTGAGCAATTAAGTGTATTCACTTGCACCTTAGCAGACCTGAGGTGGTAGGATTATCTCATAGAAATAATTATGGCTGCTCTATCCTGCCTTGCTGTGGTTTGGGAAAAATTGGCTCTGGAAATTGGCTTTGGATCAAGTGGGCTGTTGCCTGGCTGTTTCTGACTGAGAACTATTTAGATGTATTGTTTTTATAAATTAGGTTTACCCTAAATGCCATACCAGTCTTTCGCAAAATGGAGTCTTTCCAGCTGAGAACAGGGATCCCCATGCCCAATATAGACTTGGTAAGCTAGGTGATTTTGTATGTATTATGTGTATTTTAACTTTCAAAGGATTGTTTACAAAGATTTCTTTGGGAAACATCACATTTTAGTGGAAAGAACAGTTGAGAAACAGGAAAAGAGCATATCCCAGCTCTTCCACTAGTTGGATGGGTGACCTTAAGCAAGCTGTTAATGTCTTTGTGCCTCAGTTTCTCTCACCATTATTATCTACCTCAGAGGGTTGTTATGAGGTGAAAATGAACAGTGCATAAGAAAATGATGTATGGATTATTGAGCATTGGAAATGATGTAAATACATTGCAAACCTGTTGGTTTTAGGTCTTGCTTTGTTTAATGCATACAACGAGTTCAATAGGAATAATTTGTTCCCCTAAAGAATTTTGTTCTGAAGCAATGAGGTGAAATTAGCCAGGGCCAGAAACTGTAATAATAACTATAACTTATATAACAGGAAAATGAGGGTGTGGGAGGGGAGATTAACATTTGCTAAATGCCTCAGTGCCAGTCACATGCGCTGTACCTCAATGAACCTCCACAATGACTCAACACATTATTTATGTCATGATCAGCTTCCCACAGCTATTTCAGGAAGAGACAGAAAATCAGGGTACCTAGAAAATATTTTTGATATTAGGAGACAGAATTCGCCAAGGGAAAAAAAATGAAGAACTGCTTTAGTATTGAGGAAACAAATAGAAGTGTGTGAAATCTGTGATAATAGCTAATATTTGAAAAAGCAGCACAGTATAAGCAGGAGCAATGGGGCCAAGGCTGAACAGAAACAAACTGGAGGCAAACCATGCATGGAATGCAGATAAAGGATAACTAGAAAAGTAGTATGAAAACAGTTAATAACAAGGTACATTCAATGTACCTAGGAGTATTGTCACCTTTTCTATTAGCTACTATATTACTATGGATATATTGAGTTTATAAGCTGAATGCAAATTAATTTATTATATTTGATCTAAATAAGCTATAAGCATATGTATTGTGTTATATCCTCATATCTCTCAGTTATACATACACAGCTCTGCTGTGTCTAATTTCTTTGTGTAGAATCGACTTATGCCACTTATTCAAGGTGAAATTGTGGTGCTTATAGGAACCGGAGAGTTTCTGTAGGAATTGTATTGCAGCTTCCATGTACAATGTAGCCCCTTTGCCCCACAAGGCAGGCTCATTGTAGACAAACACCAGTCTGGAGGGAGGGCAGCAAGAGAGTATTTCGTTAGTAATCCAGACTCCCTTTCTCTAGGCAAACTCTTTTCTTATAAACCTAGGCCATCTTGTCTATCAAATAACGTTTATATTAATAGATGAACTATTATAACTTTTTCTTGATAATTAATTAATATGTAAATTGTCTAGCACATTGCAGGTGCTCAAAACAGATGGCCACATGGTTGCTGTTGCAATTATCATTCGTATGATTCATCCTTTTTCCCTTTTGAAGATGGATAATCATGAAATTAAATGCATTCTTTATCAATTTATAAAGTGTGCAAGTATTCTTTTAGTGTTCCATTATTGTTAACTAGGCCAATAAATTAATCATGTCAAAAATCTAGAGCTCAAACTCTGACACAGGACTTCAATGTTTCCATGGTTCGTTTCTAATGGACAATGCCACTGTAATGCAGTGATGAGGCATTGCGCTCCAATGCTTAGATCTCACAGCAGAAAGGGTCCCCTCTGCCTGCTACTCCTGAAAGCTGCACCGCAATCAGGCCCAAATTACTGCTGTCGTTGGTTCATTTCTTCAATGATATACACTGATTACATATAGGAAGCAAGATGCTAGGTGAGGGGACCGAGACATACAGAATCAGATATGAATCCTGCCCTTGGAAAACTTATCATTGAGTAAGGGCAAAACAATGTAAGTTTGTAAATATTCTATATGATAGGAACTTGCCTGTCTTAAGAGAAGTACAAATAGAGTGGAGCTCATTTTCAAAGAGAATGGATAATCGCTAGCTGGGGAATCATGGAGAAGGTGTCAATTAAGCTTAGAGCTGAGGGGAAGGGTATTGCAATCAGTCCAACAGTCTGAATTGTTATCATGCATGTCCCCCGCGGCCCTCATCCCCTGATTTTTTTTAACCTTAGTTTTAGGTACAACATTTCTTACACACACACTTACCAACAGAGCAGATAACAAAGTGTGTGTCTGAGTATCACTATATATCTGCTACGTCCCTTAAGGACATTAGTTCCTGGGGGCCAGTCCCCATGGGTGGTGTCCAGACTTCTAGTTGGTTCCCTACAAATATTATCAGTCATTATAAACACGATTTTAGGGGGTAACTCATTGTTGTTTTACTCTACGCATCTCAACATAGGCACCCTGCAAGTTCGGCTAGTCCTGCAACTTTCTTTCTCTTATGCCATTTTATGTCCTCATGTTCTGCAGATAGTCCCATTTATAACAGTATAATTGAGTGGAGTAGAGAATGAGTGGGATTGTGAACAAATCTAATGGAGTCCATGAATCTGGTTGTACGTGTGCCTCAGGGGTCCCAGTGAGGCAGCAAACCACCACAATAGAAGTGACTGTGGCTTGTGTATAGAGATTTGGAGTGTGTTTACTGGTGTGAGGCCATAGCTACAAAGTTTCCAGAATGAGACTTGTGTGTTCAAGAGTGGCATGGAAGTACAAGTGGCTACAGGGTAAGCCTAGGTAGAGAGAACTTGAGACAATCTCAAGATGTTTCCTGAGAGTGGAGTGATCTGTGCCCTCAAAGGTGACATGGACATTGCAGGAACTGGCACCAGGTCAAAAAGAGTCTTGTGAACAGGATCAAAGTGTAGGTGCATAGCATTACATGCACCACAGACCATTTGTTGAAATTCATTCTCTGCTCTTTCTTTTCACAAGAAACTTTTTCATGAAAGTTTTGGGCTACTCCAGCCTGATATTTTTCTCTGTGATGTTAGTTCATGTAATTCCAGTTGTCATCCTTGACATAGCAAGCTCTTCTAACTGCTTATGAAATAACTTTTATGACAACAGGAAGGAGAAAATCGTTCCTTCTTCCCTGCATTTGCAGAAAGGCAGACGGTATTTTGTGTTATAAAAGTTTTCTGTAAGTGTTATTTCTGACTCAGAAGTCTCAAAAGATACTCAGATTTTAGAGAATGTTGCTATGTCCTATGAAGGTTTCGATTAGCCTATAAGACAAATCTGTAATTGTAATTCCAATTGTCTTCTTTACAAATCTGGTGCCCTGCTATTAATATTTAAATTGGATTCTCTGTTTTACAAAAAGTATAAAAGCACGTGACGTTTCTTTTTTAGAACAGAAGGGAATCTATGGCAGCACACGTGGAGATGAAAAAAATTGTTGTTACAGGTTGCATTCCCTAGGAAGCAGACGGAATTTAGAATGCAGGATGCTTATTAAGGAATGTCCTTGAGACCAATCTCTGTGGAGGGGAGGGGTGGTAAGGAAGCAGAATTGGGTAGATGGAAAGGTTGAGCTATGATGCTAGCCTAACAACAGTCTCAGTCAACCTCAGGAAAGTCCCTTCTGAGTTGTCCTGAGTTAGCCAGGCTTCTCTACTCCCACATAATGAGACTTTGGATATTGGGCCACCAGGCAGTGGTGTGCTCGAGCTCCTCATCCCAGTTCACTTGAGCTAATTGTGTGTATTACCAACTCTGCATTCAGTGAAGTCAGTCACATCACTAGCTTGAAATCAGCAATGGAGGGAGCATTTACATCAGGAAAATCAGAAATCAATCAGCAAAGATTACAAATGAGGGTTGTTTGTGTGTGTGTGTGTTTGTTTGTTTTATTGGAGAGCCAGTTCTTAAACATTTACCAGAACACCATTGCTACCACAAGAAGGAGTATGGTCTTGAGTGAGGCATCTCTCTGAAACCAAGGCAATCCCGAAGGGGCTGAGAGTGGAAGGCTGTATTCTGACAGCACCTCCAGCAGCTGGGGCTACACAATGTTCACCCTAACTATGATTCTGTTGGTTATCTATTGAAACGAAAAGCTTAGAGAGTCTTTGATTCATTTAAGTTAACAAATGATGTCACAAGCTGGAGAAGTAAACTGAATGGGAACAGATGACTCAGTATGGTGAGCCCACTCTGAGTTCAATTATGAGCAGACAAAGGAAAAAAAAGTCAACCTCCTTTGGGAACTTTGTGAGAATTCTGGATACCTCTGGGTTGTGCCCCTAGGTTGTTGGGAACTATGTCACTAAAGAACTTTTTACTAGGAAACCACTGAAAAAAAATTATTTAATTACACATTATGGGTTGAGGTTTTTGTTGGTGTTATTGTTTTCTTGTGGATTTTAGCAATTTTGGCATGGAGATGGATTCACAAATTAGTCTGCTAACATTGAACTCAAAGAACTGAGTCGATCAGATTAAAACTGCAATGTAAAGTGAAAAGACTGGGTTACTATTCTTCGTGAAAATGGAGACCCTCAGCACTGAAAATGGACCAGGTTTTGTGCCATTGGTAGGTAGGTTGTCTTTCCTCATGAAAAAATTGCTGCCACTCCTCTGGAGGGTGAATATGGGGTTTAAAGTTTAGAGGATGGAGAGCTCAGAGAAGCAGAGCAAATGTATTTTCTCTTCCAAATGCATTTCCCTCCTTCCTTGCAGTTTTAAAAAGCTATATATTGTTGGTGAGGTACAAGAGTAAGAAAATACCAACACTGAAATGGGTATGATTGACACACAACGCACAACCAACCGCTAAGGTATGCACTCTGCGTTAACGTTTTCAGAAATGGAAGTAGATATGCTCTCATGCCACAGTTGTGAGCATCAGTGCACACTTTCAAGATGGCTGCCTGAGGTTTAGACTACAGTTGGCGATCTTGGGGTGGAACAAATCTAACCCATTCTTTATGGAGGTAAATATATTGTAAACTCAAGCTTAGCCCTATGGGATAGGCAGTTGACATTAATGCACTCTGCTATGACTTAAACCATAGCTTCCAAACCCCTGATTTGATATCTTGTCTTCAATCAGTTGGCATCATAAGTAGTTTGTGATATCATCTGTAGGATCTCTGCTCTTAAATCTTGGGAATTACCCTAAAATCTTAATTTTTAAAACAGCTGCCTATCAGTATTCTAGTTCCTGGGAGCACCTGGCTTCCAGGTAAACATAGAGGTTTCCTAAGAGCGTTTTACAATTTTTTATTTGCACTCTTGGAAATAGAGGTTCCCTAATGCCCAAGAATAGTAATAGTTTTGTTTTTTAATTTAAGTAATTATCATGTGCTAGGCACTGGTTCTATATGTTTTACACATCAACTCCTTTATTCTTATAACAGACTCATAAAGTAAGTACTATTAATATCATCCATGTTATGCATAGAGAGGTTAAGCAATTTGACAAAAGTCACACAGCTAATGAATGAGGGAGGCAGGATTTGAGTCTAGGAGTCTTTCTTCAGAGCTCATGCTCTTAACTACTACACTATACCTCAACATATATTTACTTCATAAACTACATCTCTTCGTTTCATATTTTTTCTCTGTCACAGGAACCCAGCAAAGTGCCCCTGCCCAAAATTTCACAATAAGATAATGGAAGGAGTACAACTGAAACGCAGAATCTAACTGATACATAGCTAAACTAGCTTACCTCCTGTGCCATTGAAGGAATTTCATCCAAAAAGAGATTATTATCATGTGGGATGTTATTCTTCAGTTATTTTACACTTCTCATTGAAAAGTTCTATCTGTTAATGGAGTAGCCAGTCAAATGCTTTTGACTCTTGTCCTCCCTTGAGGGAGAATTGAAAGAGGGAGAGAAAAGGTGGAGTGTAGACAGCAGTGTTTCTCTAACTTTAATATGAAAATGAGTGAACTGGGAATCTTACTAAAATGCAAATCCTGATTCTGTTGACTGGGATGGGACCAGATGTTCTACATTTCTATCAAGTGCCCGGTTCATGCTGACACTTGTGGTTCTTCAGACCACATGTTGAGTAGCAACGGAGTAGGGTAGAAGAGCTCCCCCCTAGAGGATAATAGTGATGCTTGCTAGGAATAAAAGAAAAATCGCACCAGGGACCACACAATCAACTGCACAAAAACAGGATGAGAGAAAATAAGCTTAGGGAAAGTATAACTGAAGAAACATTTATTGCATTTTGGTCTACTTCAAGTACAGTGTGATACAACATGACCACTAAAATATGTGAGATGAGAGATGGGGGTGCATTGCACCTAGACTACTGTATTCAGTTCTGGATAATAAACATTTAGGTATAAATGTTCCACTTCTAACCCTGAGGTTCTACAATTATAATGGTTATGGCAGGCATCATGTTTTTCACATGTTCTAAATAAGGAAAACTTACAACTTACTATCAACTTTCCATTATGTGTACGTAACTAACCTACTTTGTGGATGATCCTCCAGAAACTCATTTATCATTCATTATGCTTTAGGTTGCTTTCCTCCACTATCAGTTTGTATGTGTTTTGAGATCATTAATTAGTTTAACATCATCTTAAAGAAAAACATACAGTAAAGTAAAGAATACTTCAAAGTCAAATTATATAATTATTTAATTAGCAGCTACTTGGAATTTATATATGGGGTGTATGTGTGTGTATATATGTATGTATATATATGTGTATGTATATATATATATACTCTGCAAAGATATAGGTGAGTAATGTTATGCCCTTTAACAATCCCTTAGACATTAACCAAGGCCTTAAGATCTGTCTATGCTGGATTGAATGAGAAAAGATATATGTTTGATTTATTAAAATTCTTGAATAAAATTAACTCAACTCTGTGTAAAAATATTCTGTCCTTAAGAATGAAAATTTTCAAAGCTGCTGTTGTGACAAGTTAGATCATTTGGAAAATGAAGGATTGAATGGGTAAAGAAGCCAAATTTCAGAGACACGCCCAAATTTGACAGCTCACCTGTATCAGGCTGTCATTCAAAATGTTAACTGAGAAAAGCAATGAACGCTTCACCTGTATGGGCTAACATGTTTATTCATTAGTAAGGTTAAAAACCCATTTTGTATTTTATGGAAGATTTATGCAAATAATAGAAAGTGATTAAGATGTTTCTTGCCCAGATGTCACTATCAATTACGAGACAGATTCCTACAGATTGAAGATGAGCATGGGGCTTACTTAGATGGAAGCTGAAAGATATAATCAAGTGTATATATGATAGAAAAGTGCTAGTTTGAGAATGAAAAAAACGAAACTTAAACTCTGATCTGTCTGAAAGGTATGAAGAAAACTGCTTACCACTTTGAGATAAGGTAAAGCATGTCAGAAGGAGCTGGGAGGGAGAAGAGCTAGAGAAATAAGCAGGCAAGCCAGGAGGCTGACAGCATGAACCTCCAAGTGAATTTGAATGAGGCCTGGGTAAAGAGAGACATCGAGAAGCAGTGGAACGGAAGCACTGAAGCACAAAGATAGGAAAGGAAAATGTGTAAAGGAAAGCTTCAGGTACCCATAGGACGAGTGATTTCAAGAACTCTTGAAGCAGGGCACATAAGTCTCTGTTTCTACAACCACAGCTTACAGAAAAGCTGGAGATGGTTATCTGACAACTGCCTGAAGTGTCCAAGGAGATTGAGAGGAGCACTTGAAGAAGGAGAGCTACAACCAGGCTGGGTCCTGTCTGCAATTAGAAACAAACAAAGCAAAAGCCACTCCTCAAAGTTGGGCTTTTTTTTTTTCTTTTTAATGTTCAAAAATATTGGAGGAAATCACACAACCATATCTTCCTCCATTTTCCAGGAAAGTAATTTATTCACAGAAATGCTTTTCTCATTTTAACTTGTAATTGATAATGTCCTAGACACTTTTCCTGGGTATGTATATTTTCATATTAGTATGTCTGAATATCCATCTAGTTTGCCATTTGGAGGACTAGAGAATGATTCTGTGAGTTCCCAGATTTGATGTTGTTTTGCTTTTTCTGGTAAATACCAAAGGTTATATTCCAACTCATGAAAATGCACTTCATGAGCACAGATTAGTTATGCTTAGGTCTTGGGTTCTCAACCCAGGCTATACATAGCATCACCTGGGGAATATTTGACTGATGCCTTTGTCACCAACCTGATAAATTTTCATTTTATTACTGAGGGGTGGTGCTGGAGCTTTGACACTTTTGGAAAACTCTGCAAATGATTTTAATGTGCAGCCAGGGTCAAGAACCACTGGTTTAGGTATGGTGGGCACAATATCAAATAATAGCGTAATATGTTGTTTGTAAGGAAGAAAAAGATTAAAATTTTAGACATAAACTATTCAGACCGTGCCAGTACTAGTGATAGAAATGGGACAGATCAAAGAAAATGGTAATAATCATAAGAAGTGCTGGTACTCAGAGCGAGTTCTCATTAAGAAAAACAAGGATTGAACCATTTTTCATAGGTCTCACTCTGATAATTTTTAAAGATTCATCTTTTCAATATGACCAGCCAAGGAAAAGGAGACTAAGATATTCTCTTATTAATTAGCATATTTCATTAGCAGTTGGGGAGAAAAGAGATGAATGATGTTTCCTAACTAACAAATTGTGTTTCCTATCAATTTGAAGTGTAATTTTATTAGACGGGTCCTGCAGAATCTCTTTCATTCTAAGTACTATGCCTGTAATTCATATACTTTGCCACCAGGTGGATGATGCTGTCTGGATTATGGACTCACCATATAAAGCAGGAACCAACAAACTATTGCTGTAAATGGCCAGGCAGTAAATATTTGAGGCATTGTGGGTCATCCACTCTGTTGCAACTACTCAATTCTGTCGTTGCAGCTATAGACAATATGCAAACAAATTGACATGACCATGTTTCAATAACACTTTATTTACAAAAGCTGGTAGTGGGCCACATTTGTCCCATTACCCATAGTTTGCCATCCCCTAGTATAAATAGGTAAACTTTTTTATTGTTGAGCTAAATTCAAACATGAGTCATTTTTTCTATGGAAAGATATAACTATCAAAATATGGGGCTTAAATATCACAACAAAATATAGAACGACATTAAAGAAATATGAAACTCTGAGAGCAACTTTTCTCATTAACTTTTAACCACTTTCATTGCTGCTTAATTTAGTTTCTATTCTCTTTCCAGGTTAAAGTAGAAGTCAAATTTCTCAGTTATCCTAGAACATTTTAAAAGCCAGAAGAAGCCATTTGCTATACAGATACAGGCAGCAATGGTTTTCAGGTCTTAGAGTTTGGGGCTTTAGAATTCTTGACCTTTCCCTTTTTCTGCTTCCCTGTCTTTAACTGCTTGCTTACAGTTATCTCAGAGAAGATATTACATTTCCTTATTGCTCCCAGTCATTTTTGGAGCACCTCTGTTGACTCCCATTTATTTTTCCTGCCCTATGGCAAAACTATCAGGAAAGAAAAAACATTGCATTGTGGAACCATGAGTTTGCATAAAAATCCTCTAACCGTTTTTCCAATTGATGTTTTCCCTGTAACCTAACTTTATAAGCTATCTCAGTAGAGGCCCAGTGCCCTCACCACACTAAACTCTGTCATGGCAGGGGGATGGATTACAGAAATCTCAGACAAGTATGATTGGAGGAGTCCCTGTATATGTGTATATGATCTGCGTTTAATTCTTTGAGTGGAGATCACGGAGGTGAAGGAGTGGCAGTCTTCATGGGGGAGAACCTCTGCTAAAATGTTCTATCAGGCAGAGAGTATAAATGATACCAGGGTAGGTCGAGGTGGAAAGGGCCTGAGAGGGTGGCCCCCTCTCTGGTTTCCTGGAGCAGCAGGCACAAAAAACATTTAAATGCTTCCTAAGTCCTTCCTTACAAAGGGTCTGGATATGAGAGAGAAAGAGTGTGTGTGTGTGTGAGTGCACCAGCCAGTCATTGGGGCTGATAGTCAGGTATAGAAAACTCAGATTAAGAATCAGAGCCCAGGAGGGCAACAGACATCTCTGTGAATGAAGGAGGGCTAAAAGCCAGTGCCCAAAGTCAGAAGAAATGAATTACGCACCAGCAAAAGACAATTAACGACAGAAGGTGGCTGCAGACTAAATGCCCACTTCACTTAAAGCCTGAAAGCCGTGTGAATATTAACCCTTGCATTTCCAGAACTTATCTGTCATTTCAGAGAGAGAGGACAGAAGGGACAAAACTCTAAATTGGCTTAAAAAATAAAATTACTCAGTTGATCTGAATGTCTAATTTTAAGTTTTTGCCACTAACTATAATAGAGGTCCAAGATAAAAAAATAACTTAAATTTTAGTAAATTTAAGACATCACAATTTGCACACTTAATGTTTGTAACTATAAAATTTGCTCCTGCTACCTATGCCTGAGGAGATTGGAAGAACCGCAGTTGAAAGGATCAGCATTCAAAATGAAGAAAAGTGACTCAAATGTCAGTGTTATATGTGTATAGCCCAGCATGGTGATCCTGGCCTTAGCACAACCATTTTCTACTTTTCTGCCCTCATCCTTTCCAGAAAGATTTCTTAGTATATCTCATGTAGATAAGGTTTTAGAATAGTCTTCATCACCCAATAAATTTAGCAAGGGTTATAGAGACAGGCAAAGGTGGGTGTACACAGCTGAAAAGTGTGTTGGGAAGGAATATGTTTAGGACAGTGACAAATCCTGGTAAGGCTGCCTAGCCTGCTGACAGTGGCATAGGCCTGGCTTGCACTAAAGGGACTCTTGATCACCCTAATCCTACAAGTGTACAAGGAGCCACAAGTGCATAGTGTGAACATCTAGGGCACCACATTCCTAAATCAGTCACAGAGCAAACATCACTCCTTGGAAAACCCACTAAAAACCAGCTCAGCACTTACCCATGGCCTAACAGATGAGCCCAGATGATGCCAGCCAATCAGAGGACCTCAGAGACTTTGCTTTCTCAATATGGGCCACAGAGACTGCAGTTTTCAATTAAAAAAAAGCTATCCAAAATTTCCTCCTCCAAGCCTCATCCCCCAGACCATAAGCCCTGTATGGGATCCGGTGCCCTGCTAGGCAGGAAAATTTTCATGCAGGGCTCACTCTTTGGGCCCAGAGTCTTGACTTTCTTTAGAACAATAGTTGTTGGGTTTTTTTTTCAGGTGTACAACATAATGATTTGATATCTGTATACATTCAAAGTGATCACCACAAGAAGTCCAATTAACATCCATCATCATATGTAGTTATCAATTTTTTTTCCTTGTGATGAGGACCTTCAAGATCCACTCTACTAGCTACTTTCAAATATATGATACAGTATTACTAACAATAGTCAACATCCTGTACATTACATCCCCATGACTTATTCACTTTATAACTGGAAGTTTGTACCTTTTGACACCCTTTACCCATTTCACCCATTCCCCACCCCCCCCGCCTCAGGCAACTACCAATCTGTTCTTTACATCCATGAGCTTGGGTTTTTTATTTGTTTGTTTTGGTTTTTTAAATATGACATGTAAGCGAAATCATACAATATTTGTCTTTCTCTATCTGACTTATTTCACTTAGCATAATGTCCTCCAGGTCCACCCACGTTGTTGCAAATGACAATATTTCATTCTTTTTTATTGCTGAATAATATTCCCTTGTATATATAGACCATATTTTCTTTATCCATTCATCTATAAATGGACACTTAGGTCATTTCCATGTCTTGACTATTATAAGTAGTGTTGCAATAAACATTGTGGTGCAAATATCTTTTTGAATTAGTGTTTTCATTTTTTTCAGATAAATACCCAGAGGTGGAATTGCTGGATCATATGGTAGTTTTATTTTTGACATTTTGAGGAAATTCCGTACAGTTTTCCATAGTGGCTTCACCAATTTACATTCCCACCAACAATGCACAAGAGTTCCCTTTTCTCCACATTCTCACCAATACTTGCTATTTCCTGTCTTTTTGATAATAGCCGTTCTAACATGTGCAAGGTGATAACTCATTGCAGTTTTTATTTGCATTTCCCAGATGACTAGTGATGTTGAGCATATTTTCATGTACCTGTTGTCCATCTGTATGTCTTCTTTGTAAAAATGTCTATTAAGATCCTCTGCCCATTTTTTAATCGCGTTTTTTTTGCTATTGTGTTGTATGAGTTCTTTATATATTTTGGATATTAACCCCTTACCAGACATATGATTTGCAAACATTTTCTCCCATTCAATAGGTTGTCTTTTCATTTTATTGATGGTTTCCCTTTGCTGTGTAGAAGCTTTTTAGTATGATGTAGTCCTGCTTGTTTATTTTTGTTTTTGCCACCTTTGCTTTTGGTGTCAGATTCAAAAATTCGTCACCAAGATCAATGTGAAGGAGCTTATTGCCTATGTTTCCTTCTAGGAGTTTTATGGTTTCAGCTCTTACATTCAAGTCTTTAATCCATTTTGAGTTAATTTTTGTGTATGGTGTAAGACAGTGGTCCAGTTTCATTCTTTTGCATGTACCAGTTTTCCCAGCACCATTTGTTGAAGAGATTGCCCTTTCCTCATTGTATATTCCTGGCTCTTTTGTCATAAATTAATTGGCCATATATGCATGGGTTTATTTCTGGGCTCTTTACTCTGTTCCATTGATCTGTGTGTCTGTTTTTATGCCAACACCATACTGTTTTGATTACCATAGCGTTGTGATATAGTTTGAAATCAGGAAGCATGATGCCTCCAGCTTTGTTCTTCTTTCTCAAGATTGCTTTGGCTATTTGGGGTCTTTTATGGTTTCGTACAAATTTTAGGATTGTTTGTCCTATTTCTGTGAAAAGTGCCATTGGAATTTTGATCAAGATTGCATTGAATCTATTGATTGCTTTGGGAAGTATGGACATTTTAACAATATTAATTCTTCCAATCCATGAGCATGGAATATCTTTCCACTTATTTGTGTCTCCTTCAATTTCTTTCATTAACATATTATAGTTTTCAATATATAGGTCTTTTACCTCCTTGGTTAAATTTATTCCTAGGTATTTTATCCTTTTTGATGCAATTATAAATGGGATTGTTTTCTTAATTTCTCTTTCTTGTAGTTTGTTATTAGTGTGTAGAAATACAACAGATTTTTATATGTTGATTTTGTATCCTGAAAATTTACTGAATTTATTTATTAGTTCTAACAGTTTTTTGGTGGAGTCTTTAGAGTTTTATATATGTAATATCATGTCATCTGCAAATAGTGACAGTTTTACCTCTTCTTTTCCAATTCAGGTGCCTTTTATTTCTTTTTCTTGCCTAATTACTCTGGCTAGGATTTCCAATACAATAAAAGTGGTGAGAAGGGGGCATCCTTGTCTTGTTCCTGATCTTAGAGGAAAAGCTTTCAGCTTTTAACCATTGAGTATGATGTTAGCTGTGGGCTTGTCATATATGGCCTTTATTATTTTGAGGTATATTCACTCTACCTACTCTGTTGGGAGTTTTTATCTTAAATGGATATTGAATTTTGTCAAATGCTTTTCCTGCATCTATTGAGATGGTCATATGATTTTTACCCTTGTTTTGTTAATGTGGTGTATCACATTAATTGATTTGTGGGTGCTGAACCAACCTTCATCCTGGAATAAATCCCACTTTATCATGGCATATGGTCCTTTTAGTGTACTGTTGAATTTGATTTGGTAATATTTTGTTGAGGATTTTTGCATCTATGTTCATCAGGGATGTTGGCCTGTAATTTTCTTTTCTTGTGGTGTCCTTGTCTAGTTTGGGTATGAGGGTAATGCCAGCCTTGTAAAATGAGTTTGGAAGTGTTCGCTCTCCTCTTCTATATTTTAGAAGAATTTGATAAGGATTAGTATTAATTATTCTTCGAATGTTTGTTAGAATGTTTGTATTTTTTGTCACCCCTGTACTATTATCTACATAATATATTTTTAATGGACACTTTTTTATACATAGCCTCATCCTAAGAAATAATATCTATTGTCTAAGTTTTGACATGCTGGTTATATTTTTTCTACTATCCCTTAAAATAAATACCCAACAATTAAAAATGTTTGTCCATGCACTACCTGGAATGATCACACATTGGGAAACTTAAAATTATGGCACAAGTTGTAATTTAGGGTGTTTTGAGATGGAAAACTGATGTCTATCTCTATTCCCTGCCAATTTTTTTGCATCACCTCATCTTTCCCTATTTTCCAATTCACAAGAATATAAAGTTAATAAGGGAAAACTGTGTGGAATATCTAGATATATTGGACCAGGCTAATTTCTCACATAGGAAAAAATGCAAATTGTTGATTGTGATGGTTAATTTTATGTGTCAACTTGGCTGGGCCACAGTGGCTAGATAGGAGATGAAACATTATTCTGGATGTTTCTGTGAGGGTCGTTTGAATGAGATTAACATTTAAATCATTGGACTTTGGGTAAAACAAACTGATCTCCTTAATGTGGATGTGCTTTCAATCAGTTGAAGGCCTGACTAGAACAAAAGACTGACCTTCTCCAAGCAAGAGAGAATTCGGCAGCAGACAGCCTTCAGACTTAAACTGCAACGCTGGCTCTTCCTTGCTCTCCAGCCTGCCAGCATCTGCCATCAGATTTTGGACTTGCCAAAATTCCACAATTACATATATAACTTTAAAAAAGTTATACACACGCACATCCTATTGGTTTTGTTTCTCCAGAGAAGCCTAACTAATACAGTTAACTTATGGGGGGAAAGTTCATTAATTTTACATTATACCAATCAATTCATAAACAAGCATTGCTTGAGGGCCTACTTGTGATTTGGATGATATCAAAAAGTATGTAAGATATAATAGAGCCCCAGTCCTCTTTCTCTCACGATGACAGGCCTGATTATTTTGGTGATGAGAGGGGGCTAAATTGGGAGACATTGTAAAATACTGCTGCTGAAGGTATTTACCCGTAAGTTAAATGAGTTTGATCTGGAAATGAATCCCTTTGAATCAGAAAAGTTAAGGATGAAGCAGGTTGCATGACACGAGTAAAACTTTCTGGGATTCTGTGAACCATGCTTGTCTTTGAATATTCTATATTACTTTAGGACTACAGAATGCATGGCTGTGAAAAAGGAGCTCTAGGTCAAGAAATAGATAAAAGGAAAACTCTGGAACGAATTAAATTCTGCAATAAGAGGTCTGGGCTTTTTCCTCTGACCAGGAAAAATGAAGATCGTTTAGGGTTGGAGCCTCTCTCGCGCGCTCGTTCACTCGCTTGCGCTCTCTCTCATTCGTACACGAGTGGCAGGGGAAAGAGAGAGACAAGAGAAAGGCAGACAAAAATACTGGAGTTCAGCTCAGATCCACAGATGCTAAGATAGTGGCTAAGATACCAGTGCCTTATACAAAAGCCTCAGTTACCTCATTCAACCCAGGCCACAGAGTAGATGAAGGCTGTGCAGTTTCTAATGGAATGAACAGAAAAACCTCTCTTGAAAGGCACAGTGAATCCCGCTTTAAACACTGTAACATAGCTGTGGACTCCTCACAAAAAGGCCGCCAACAAATCTACCCTGCAAAGAGCAATTAGGATTTCTGAGACAAAGCTGAGAGCTGCCTCTGAGGCAAAGAGAGTGAAGCACAAACAGCACCAAATACCATAACAGCCTTGCACAAAAGCAAAGCAAAGGCATTCTTTTCGTGTGACAGGGCGGGGCTTCCAGGCCCGCACTGGCCTTTCACCATCATGATCAGAAACATGAGTTGCTGATGTAAAGGTCAGCAGCATGCAGAGCTTGTTTCTACCCTGGTGAGGAGAGTTTTCCCTAACTGAAGGCATCTAATTGGTTGCTGATGAGTCACAGATGCTGAAGTCCACAGGCAGAAGCATCTGATTGGCTAGCACCCTGTTTCAGCATTCTCAACCACCAGGTCTGTGCTGAATGGTACAAAGGGAGCAAAAGTTATCATTTGGATCAATTAATATGATGAGAAGGGGTGAGAGGAGCTACCTTCTCCCACATACCTAATAGCTATTCCTGCTGCTTCATTTCCTCAGTGCTTGTTAGAGGATGCCTTTAAAAAAGTAGTTCAATAGATAGGAAACTTTTAGATGCTACATAAATGTCAACTGTTTTCATTGTCGTTTTTCTTCTGCTTACATCAGTGAGGTGAGGGTTACAAGCAGCAGGATAAATACAGACAGTGGTGATGAAAAGCTCAAGGAGGACTCTGGCCAACAGAAAGGCTGGGGGATATGAGATAGAGCCTCTGGGACCCAATTCTAATCAGCCTGATTTTGACACTTGTCTCAGAAACCTGCAAGAGTCATCTGCAAGATAGATTTTCGTTCTCTTTCTCTCTAATCTCAGTGCTGTTTATTTCCACAGAGCCTTGAAGCTTGGGCTCTCAGACCATACAGTGGAGTTTCTCATGCATACACTGTGTCCCAAATGTTTAATTGCTGCATCATAAGAAAGATAATTAGCATGTGTATAGGGCTTTGCATGCAATATTCATGGCAACAGTGCAAGTACATGCTATTATCCCTATTTATAAGATGAAGAGACTGAAAATCAAAATAAGTAACTTGCACAAAGGTTTTGAGGAAGTAGGGGAGCCGGAGGGGACCTGCCTACTGTTGGTGGCAATACAAGGAAGTGATAACTCCCAATGGTCAGAAAGTCCAGCACTCTGAATTCTCACTTATGGATCACTGAATATGGACTTAAGTTTATCAAACACTTATTGAACCTTCTGTGTGCCAGGCCTTGTATGTGATAGAGCTATAAAAATAATTGAGATGGGGATTTTGGCCCCAAGATGGTCAAGGTCCAGTGAGGGAAAGGGCCAATATAACGTGGTAAGATAAAGACAGGACTATGCCTAGGGTAACATGGGAGCCCAGAGTGGGAGCAGCTGACCCACTGTGGAGTTCCAGGTTTTTCAGACCTTTAACCCTTGCAGATCTGAGCTTCACCATCTTCATTTGACATGTTTGGCCCAGGCAGAGATCCTTAACATAGTGTCCATGGAGAGCTATCAGGGACACTTTGAAGCCTCTGAAAATGTCTATAAATTTGGTATACATATGTGGATTTTTAGATAAGAAAAGGACCAGCTTCTGAAAGTGTTCCTTGACCCACTAAAAGCTAGAATCTCTGATGAATCCTCTTTAATCACTAAGAGTTCTTCTACCTCTAACAATCTAGATATTTCACTAGGTATCCAGCCAAGAGAGGTAGAAATGAAATAACAAAATATTAATAACACTTTCTAGAAAATATAACATGCAAAAATGGTGCATAGTTGCAATGACAATTTTTAACAATCTAGATATCCTTTTAGAAGCCTTCAAGTCGAATATCTCTTGGCTCCTGAGAGAACACAAAATCCAGAGTTTCTAATACAGAAAGGCTGTGCCATTGAGAAGTTTTGCTATATAATTGCCAAAAAAAGAAAAAAGAAAAAAACCTGAAGGTCACACCTGGGACTTCAGAAGCACTTTCTTTTCTGCAAAAGATATTAAAGGCTTTTTATTTACTTTGGAGAAGATAGTAAACCCTATGAAACCATTAAGGGCCAATAAACCATTGGATCCGGAGGAATTACCTCCATGAAAGTTAAAGAATGCATTGAGGGGGGTTAAAGAGCATCCGGCTGAGCATCCTTTTATAACTCTTAATCCCAGCCAGTCCTATTCTCTTTTCAGCAGTCATCCAGGTCTCACAGCTGGAGCCTCCTAACCCTGACCTACAGGCTTAGCCAAGCCTGGACACTTGGAGGTGGAAAGCAAAGTGTTTTCAAGTCAGGGACAAATTAAGGATCCCAGATCATGAGTTTGGAAGTTTCATGTTTTTCAACCTTGCGTCCCACCCTAACCTTGAATCTAAGTTCAAGAATCTTGACTTCAGACTCTTCTTTAATTAATAGTTGCCGGGTTTGTCATTTGATGTGTAGGGCTCTGCTTTGGTTACTGATGGTTTTCCTAGCAGAATTCTAGTGTCCTTTGTTGATTCACCCCTTTCTTCCTTGCGGTTGAGGTCTGAGAGAGGTGCATTCCACCGCTGTTCTATCTATATTCACTGCTGTAAGATCACAGGCTGATAAACAGCCTCCTTAAACTAGCCCCTATTTCTTCTTCCTCACTTTGACCCCAGGATCCTCTAACCTCACAACTTGACTGTTCTTGGCTGTACCCTGATTGATTTATTTAGTACTTGGGCCTTGGTTATTCCCTGTGCAGCCCCTCCCTATGCTGCCTGATCCTTCTTTCTGCTCCACAGCAGTCAGATGTGGTGTGTTGGCTGTAAAACTGGAACCACAGTACAGCACCAAATAGTGCATGATAGACCAATACATTCTGAGAAAGGACTCGAATATATCACATTAAAGAAATGTCAAAAGCAAATTCAGGAAGTTTAGAGATCAGAAGATCCATCTTAAACCATGAAGAGATGTGGAAGAGTGTTCAGGGAAAGGATTATGCAGCATTAGAAATGCATAATGGTTAACAAATCATTACTGATTTATAAAAAGAAGTCCCGACTTGATAAGCATGTGTTATTTTAATAAGTACAATGCAAAAAGCAAGATAAAAGCAAATTAAGGGACCTCATTTACTTCCCCAAAAAGCTTAATGCCATTCTACCCAAAAGATTAATATGTGATGACAATCATGTACACATATTCACAGCATTAAAGAAATGGGTTGAGAGCAATTACAGGGTTGAAAACCAAGAACGATGGATGGAAATCACTATCAGATGTTGTAAGCTGAGGAATTTGATACTGGAAAGACCATTATTTGTTGGCAGCTGTTCATCTATTGGCTCGATAATAACAGAATATGTAACTTTCCAAGTAGCTAAATATTTGTAGTTGGTAGAGGGAAGATAGTGGCTTGTGCCTAGAGTTTGGTAAGAGCAACATTTGAAAGTTTACATCCTCTATTTAATCTCTTTAGAAAAAAAACTAGAAGGAAGCATGGGCCCTCTGCAAGGGTGTGCTTTACTGGGATTGGCGAGGAGGGAGGGATTTGCCCATGAAGAATTAATAGCAGTCATTAAAGAAAGGGCACAGGAGACAGCATTGAATACTCAGAAGCAGACTGGGAGGATGAAAAACCAGGTTCTTGAACCAAGTCTGCCATTAACCGGCTATGTGGTGTTCAGCTACCTCAAGCCTCAGTTTCCCCGTCTGTAGAAGGAGGTGCTTAGTCACTATGCTCTGTAAGAACCTCCCGCTTCTAACTACATAAGTGGTTAGAAGTAGTTCTGTAATATGCATGTGAAACATATTTAGTGATTGGAGCTCATCCTTGGGTTGCTACTGCTCCCAACATCAAGACAAAACTGAAATATTTATTTTCTTCACTCTTCTCAATTCTGTACCTGTGTCCTCCATTTTAGTAACTACACTCCTACTCTGGCACAACTGCTTTGTGTCTACTGGGAGAATAATTCACACTGAGGAACTATTGGACAAATGAGCTGCCCTTCCCATGTGCATTGATTTTTCCAAAGAAGATCAGAAGGAAAGGCAATGCATAACACCAAGAAGTAGTCGGTGAAAGGAATTCAGGCATCAGAGACAGATGACTGGGAGATGTTTCTGAGGGGGAAGCTTTCAGACCAGTCCACTACCATAAATCCCTTTGCCCCTGTCTTCTACCTTTTATCTCAGAGCCTCAATCAAAGTGTCCTTCATTGGTTCAGCAGTGACCACTATTGACATAGTCATAATAATGTAAACAGCACTTTATATATATATATATATATATATATATATATATAATACTGGGAGAGTGGGAGAAAGCAGAGGGCTGTAAAAGAGATGAAGCTTTACGTACTATGTAAAAAAGTTGATAGATTATGTTTAAATTTCATCTACTGATGATAAATTGCAGCATTCATGAATTAATTTAATCAGCGATTTATTAAATACTTATTATATACCTGGCACTATTCTAGGCACCAGGGCTACCGGTGAATGACACAGACAAAAGTTCCTGCCCCTGTGAAACTTACATATGGGTATAGGGAAAGAGATTAATCAAGAGAAATAAACAAAATACAGAGTTTATCAGGTAGTGATAAGTACAGGAAATAAAGATATGAAGCATTGCCTCAGTAAGTGCTGGTTGCAATTTTATCTAGAAAAGTAAGTCTTCATTGAGATAGTGAATTTTGAGTGAAGACCTCAAGGAAGTAAGGTAGTGAGTCTTACATATAGTACTGGGAAGTGCATTCATTCCAGGCACAGGGCACAGTCAGTGCAAATGTTCTTAGGTGGGAGCATCCTGGTGTGTTCAGGAAAGCGGCCCCTCTGGTGTGTTTGATGAACAGCATGCCTCGTGTATGAGGAACAGAAAGGAAGCCACTACACTGTAGAAGAATGAGAGGGAGAAATAGGTATTGAATTCAGAGAATTAAGGGGCCTTGTGTAATTTAGAAATATTAAAGTAAATGCCAAAAGAAATCGTTAAGAGTTGAAATGCTTGCATCCAAGGAACAGAATAGTTAGATGGGAAAGGGACAGCTGCTTTTTGTTATAAGCCTTTCAGCACTAGAATTATGTGCTAAAAGCTCTCTGATTAAAAAGAGAAATCGTTTTTCTAATGAATAATTTGTGTGCAGACCACAGTGTGGCAGAAAATGTGCTATAGGAGTTTAAGCTACAAATGATCCCTAAACCTAGGGTTTGTGGGAATTCTTCTCGGAGGATAGAACTTTCACTGGGCCTTGGAGGGTGGCTATCATCTAGATAGAAAGGAAATTATGAATGTCTCTGTGGGACTCCAAAGGACCTGGGAGATCATGTAGCCCAGCTCCCTCATTTACCTGGCCATGAGGACAGAGGTTTAGAAGGGAATGAGACAATTTGCAAGGTGTCCCAGCTGGTTACTGGCATAGCTGGGACAGCAATCTCTGTCCTCTCTTCCTTCTCAGTAAATTCTATATCCTATTCTCCACAAAGGCTTTTATCAAATCTCCTTTACTCTCCTCAGATCTTTAACCTCATCACCTGCTCCCCTCACCCTCTGCAGCTGATCTAGTCCCTTACTTCACAGTAAACATGGACATCAGACAGAAATGATCTCATCTTCTGGCCGTCAATTCTATATTCCCTCTATTCCTTTCTTCCTCCCATCCTTTCTCAATGGAAGATGTGTCTGTCCCACGTGCTTAAGGGTTCTGATCCCATCCTTCCCTGTGGCACTTCTAGAAAATTACTTCCATGGATGCCCTTTCACAATTTCCTTTATCAGCCACTCTTTGTGATATTTCTAATTGTTGATCTTTCTAGGGCCAAACCTGGGCCTTTTATTTTGTGTTCTTATTCCCCACGGGCAAGTTCGCCCATAACACAGCTTTATCATTTAATGCTGATCACTCTTAAGTCCATAGTTCAAATTCTTTTTTTATCTTCAGACTTGTGGGACTCTACTACCTACCAGACATCTGCACTTGGATGATCCACAGGCACCTCAAATGAGGCTAATGAAATTATCATCAACTCTCTTCCAAATCTGCTTCTCCTCCTTTGTTCCCTATTACAAAGAATGGCACTACTGTCTAATGGCTAAAGTCAGAAACCTGGAAACCATCTGAGATTTCTTCCTCACTCTTCCAGCCATTCAACCAGCAAACCCAGTCCATTCCACTCCCCAAACATCTGTCACTGCCACCACCACTCTCATTACTATTAAACTAATTCAGACTTCCATCTCATCTCACCTGGATCACAGCTGCAACCTCCTAAAGGATCTGTCAACCTTGTTTTTTGATCTCCTCTGTATCAGTCAGGGTGAGGTTAGAGAAATAGAAGTCACTCTATGCCAGATATAAAGGGTTTAATGTAGGAAATGGTGCTCCCTAACTACTGGAAGAACAAGTGAGAGCAAAGGATAAGGAAGCTGACATTAAAGATCAGGGAAGCTGACACCTAAAGACTCAGCCTGAAGCACGTAAGTTGGTGGTTCACCAGGAAGCTGCTGTGAATGTCACATTCTCCCTTGGGCCTTACAGCGACTGCCTCAAGAGAATAATGGCTTTGCCTTCAAAATCTTGCATGACTGCCCCTCATAACTAACTATAATGTACAAAAATAAGCAAAAGAGTACTCTGGGAAATGTAGTGATGGAGAAGAGAATTTAGAAGAGGTTGTAGTGATACTGAGTTGACAACAGATAATCCGTCTTACCCTTCAATTCTATTCTCTAAAATTCAGACATATATTTCTATAAAAATATGTGATCGTGTCACTCTCCTGCTTAAAACTCTTCAATAGTTTCTCATTCCTTTTAGGATAAGAAAAAGAAATGCCTTAATATTGTTCATAAGACCCTTACATGATCTTCCCCCAGCTTATTTCTCTAACTCATTTCTATATCTTAGCTACCTTTAAAACTTCACAATTTAGTTTTGAATGAATGTTTGAATGGGGAACCCTAAATGAAAAACTTATTATGTTACTTTGTAGAGGAGATCAAGTTTGGGCAGAGTGGGACAGTGTTTTGAACATTTAAAACTAAACAAAGAAATTTTGATTTGATGTGTAGGAAGTAGGTTCTTGGGTAAACGGATGACATTAATGAAAAGAATGTCTTAACAAATTTGGACTTGGGATAATACAAAGTAAGGGTAGGAATTGAAAGAGACATGTAACTAGGACTTTGATACAATAATAGTGATGCAAAGTAAGAGGAGGGACAGACAGTGGTGGTACCAAGGGAATGGAAGGCAAATGAGAAACCTTCTCATAAACCATTCAATGGCAGAATTAACTGGCCGTGGTAGTAGAATATACAGAGAGAAGGGAATAGACAGTTTTTTAATGTTAGCAATGGTGCTAATATGACTGATTTTGAAAAGTCTGAATTGGAGTGGTAAAACAATAGATACATTCGATTTGAGGGGATGCTAGAAACAGATCCACTTATTCAGCTAAATAATGCCCAAAAGTTATCAGCTAATTATGCTGAAATTATCCAGTTGATCTGAATTATCCACGTAATTATGCCACTTCACACCCTCACTTTACCCCCATTAAAACAGCCTCAGAACTGAAAGTGCTTTATGTTACTCTTTGCCAGTTCCAAAGCATCTTGTTAAGGAGAAAACATTCCCCAGGCCAGCAGAGTTTAAGTTTAGCGCTTTGGCTCTTCTTTTATGGAATGTGCACTCTTGACTACTGGTGTTGGCAAAAGATAAAGAGAGAGTTAACTGGATTTGTGGGGCAGGACTTCCGTTTTTAAACTCTCTTTTCCATCTTTCAGAGAGACTCCAATATCATTTTAAATAGAATCAATAGTTCAAAATAAAAGGTGCAAGCTTAGGAAAACGGTTCCTAACAGACAGAGATGTTATCTATTTTTTTAAAGTAAGTAAGTGCTAATGAAACTTACAGCAACATTAAGGAAGGATGTTCTGAAGGGATAAAATTCTCTATAACATTTGTTTATAAGACTGGATTGGCTTTATATTAGAAATAATGGAATCATTCTTTGCACTGTCTACTTCAGGATTTTGCATCATTATCATTCAGTACTTTAAAGGGATATACATTATCTTTTTGGCCAAATAACCGCCAGTGTCCTACATTCTAGGAGGAGGGAGAAAGTACTGATGCCTGCTCTCCTCAGAGAATAAGCATCTGCCTAAACTTCCTGGGGAAGTGAGAGAAGGGGAAGGGGAGAAGGAGTCAATTCTCTCTCACAAATTGTTTCTGTGTGGCTCTTGGACTCAGCAAAAGGGGATAAAGCCAGGATGTGCTTGGGCCACCAACGACTCATGAGCAGGGCTTCTCCAACCCATGAAGCAGTCTTCGCTTTCTCTGCATGACTTGGGGAGGAGCCAGAGGAGATGCCCTTGTACCATGATGGTTATATCTCAGTTTCAGTCAGATGTTTGTTCTAACTTAGAGAGTCAGCTTAGGAGGGGATTCATGCCCATAAAGACATCTTCCTTCTTCCTGGATGACAACGGAGGCCACTAATGATTGAAAATACAAAAAAAAAAAAAATCACATCACTCATTAGGGAGTTATTAATATTATCAAATTATGGTACTTAAAATGATAGCTTCTTATTTGATTATTGTTGTTATTATTTTAGCCCCACTATTAAGTTGCTATATGACCCATTTGCATGATTTTTTAACCATATTGAGCTTTGGTTGTCATGTCAACTACACTCTCTGTAGAAAACTTAGATCTATGTGGTAAATTAAGTAGGAGAAGTCCACAGGTCCGTACTATTTCTTTATGGAATATAGGTTATGAATTTCCCTTTTAAACAGTGGTGGAGTTGGGGTTGTTGATGCAGCCAGGGGCTTGCTAATGCAGTAAGCACATTGATGTTGGCAAAAATATATAGAAATATAAAATCGTGCATGTCCCTGAAATACAGTTGAAGCTTTACCAAATTTCTAAAGCCTATTCTTATATAACCATAGCATTCTTTTAAAGTAACAAAATATACTCTCTTTAGTCAATAGAGCAACCATAGACTTGTTTATTGCAATTCAGTTATAAATTCTCAAACAGTGTAACTGACCTAATGTCACTTTTGAAAATAAACGCTTTAAAAGATTACGCTAATACCAATGTACAACAGTTACTCCATATTTTCAACATACTCTGTTTACAAAATTGTTTACATATTTTCTGCTTTCTTCCAAGAACTGAATACAAAACCTAACATGGTTAGTAGGCAACAAGAATGAGGTATAGTAGAAGGCAGTGTTGGAGGGTGGATTGTGCCTGGATTAGGCATCTAAGACCTAGATTCAGTTCTGGCTCAGCTACGTTACAGTGTGTAGCAGATACTCTTGGGGCTCTGTCCGTGTCTCCTCGCTCTTACTACCTCAGTGCACAGAGCACTGACTTCTGTCTACCAACATCTGTACCTCTGTTTAAGTGCATTTTCGTGCTTCTGGAGTTCACCTCATTGCCAGTGCAGCAGGCTGGAAATGCTGAGGTATTATTGCCTCCTGGGAGCAACTCTCAAACAATGAGGAAATAAAAATTTCAGCTCCCTCACCCTAAGTGGAATAACTCTGAGGCACACGGTCTATACTGGCTCCCAGAGTTTCCCCAAGAGTTTCCCCAACAGAATTAAGCTCCAATCTCCCACAGAGGCAGTTGCCTTGATAATGCACCCTGTATTGGCTTTCCACCCTTTCCTGTCTCATTTCCCTACTTTCTCCTTGACTCACCTTTGCTTCTGGGGAAACCCAAGATAACGCATAGTTGCTGGCCTTAGGAATGTCAGCCAACCACTCATTATCTCATGTAATAAATGGCAGAATTTGCCAAAGCTTCCTCCCAATTATAAAATTCTATGACTTTAATTTTTTCCCCCTGCTTCTTATCTGGAGAGAAGTTTCTGAAATTTATAACTGGCAATAGTGACCGATTTGTGGTTTTCCTAACACTTTTCCAAACTGTAGAAACTTAGACAATGAAAATATTCAAAAGCAATAGTAATGGAAAATGACATATTGCATTCTTTCCCAGCAGCATCTAGTTCCAGTTTTGAGTTTCTGCATTGTTTGATAACAAAGTTACACCTTAACAAAAACAATGCATCATTCCAGATATACCTCGAAAATACCTTAAAAAGCTGTCTTCAGAAAAACAGGGTAAATATATACCTATATGACTGCTCATATGTAGACCATATGTGTACTTTACATTCTCATCCTTTAATTAATGTCATCCTTTCAACAAGCCTCTGAAGTAAAGAGGGCAGACCTGAGTAGCCCCAATTGCCAAAGAGAAACCTGAAGCTTAAAAATGTTAAATGACCACTCGGGAACTCAGGCCTTTCGTATCTGGGATCCGAGCATTTTCTGCCACATTCTGTTTCTTCCAGTTACCCAACAGTTCTATTATATATTAAAAGTGTACTCTCTTTGGTGGATATTCTTTTCAGGTTTCCTGTTTTCTGGACTACAGTAATAAGAAGAACATTGAAAATCTATTTTGTAGAAAAGGTCACTTCCCACTTGGGAGGTGAGCTGGAAATGGATGCCCCTTTACCGATTCTTTGGCACTTCCTGGGTCATTATATTAAATGTCTTCTTATCCGCAGTATCTCATAGCATTACTATTTAAACATAATATGCCTAATATCATGCAACATACTCAGAGAAGAATATAATAAACAGAGAGATTTCAGGCATGCAAAGAAGAATCCTATTTACCTCCCTTACCTCCCCTGCCTGCTAGTGGATTTCTGAAATGTTCCATTCCTTTAGCTTAACAGTTTGATTTCTACTAAAATAAAAATATCCTTAATATGTGTCACAGTGGAAGCTGTTTCCAGTCATTTTCATTATGAATGATTTTAGGTCCTTTTTTAAAAACAAATCTGATAGAAGAAAGGGAAGCATCCACAGAATTATTATCTTAAGTGGAAAAAAAAGTAGAGGAACAATGGGGACAGTGATAGAGACAGAAAAGAACTTGGGACAGTGTCAAGGCATGTCTAACTTTGCTATATGCCTGAGTTCTAGACAAAGAGTCACAGAATAAATTTACTGGCAATGTTGTCATGGGCAAGTCATTGACTTTTCTTAATCAAAATTTTACTATTTATAAATTATAGGTTAGCACTACATGATCTCCAAGTTCTTTTCAGTTCTAGGATCCTATTATTCATTGATTCCATTTAATACATACTCCCACGGATATGGTAACAAAGGTGAATGATAAAATCCAGTTGGTTTCTGTTTTCCTGAATATTAGCTAGGAAACCAAAAAATGATAATAAGATTTTGTGTTTGAGCACGTAGTTCACAAAAGAGTCTTCAAAATAAGAAATGAGGAAAGGCAAACTATAGAGCTAGCAGTTTGCATTATTCACAAGCAGCCTTGTACACATGGTTATAATGGACCTATAGCAATTTGACAAGGAACAGAAAACTGAAAGGGCGTATCCAGAAAACTAAAAGGTGCTATGCCTGATTTTTCATCCAGCTGTAACCTGGAGGCAGCTGAAGGGCTGTAGGAGACACTTAACCTGAAGGGAACAAGGTGTGGCTCTTGCAGCACTCAACAGTCACTCTCTACTTTCTACTTTTCAGTGTGTCACGTGCTGTGATCACTGCTTGGGTTTTCCTATACATGGAGCCTAAAACAAGGATTCGTGTGCTGGTAATTTATTTGGAAGGTTCACAGAATGTTGGTAGGGAAGGAGGGACATGGTACAAGGAAGGAAAGGCAGCCGGTAAAAGGTGTGGTATAAAGCCAGCTACCACTGTGGGCGACTGAAGTTTAATCCTGCAAAGAAACTCTAGGAAACTGTACAAAACATATGCCTCAGATTTATCCCTCCTAAGGATCAAGGGAACTTGAATATTTATTGCAAACTCCCATAAGTCATTGACTGTAGGCACTCCTGTGAGATGTTAATTCCCCAGCACTTCTGGCCTACATCTGGGCAGGCAAAGCAAACCCTGATGGCCAGAGAAAGCAAAGCCCTCCAGCAAAACAAACGCAGGTTAGAAGTTAAGCCAGCCAACACTGAAGAGGTAAAGGTTAGGGAATCTGGATGGGGTAGCAACAACTCACTATGCAAGAATCATCTCAATAAATCCTTACAACAACCTTATGAAGTGGATAGTATTTCTATCCCTATTATTCAGATGAGGAAACTGAAGATCACAGACTGTAAGTGTCTTACAAGGGGCAGAGTTGAGATTAAAATCAAGTGTCTGTGACAAAATAGACTATACTCTTAAATACTGCATTTCTGCATAGTGTAAAAAAGGAGGGGGAGCTGTATCCTCTGTGGCAAGACTTGACCTAGATGCTCCTCCTTCTATGAAGTACTCCCTGATTCTATCATCATTTTTCCGATATGTTACCATAGACCTTTCTTTATAGCTCTACAAGAATAGTTATCACACCTCACTGTAATTGTTTATATTCACACTTCTTACTAAATGAGAGTTTCTTGGATTGTAGAGAACATTGGTCTCTTCATTTTTGTATTCCCCCCAAGTAAAGAATTGACACATAGAAGACCCTCAATTAATGTTGATAGAATGTCAATGCCTGGGTTTTTTGATAGAGGCTTAAATTGAAAATAATTTGTCCTTTTAATAGCAGCCAATATTGATAGAGTTCCTACTATGTGCTCATTAAGAAATAGATACAGAAATGAAAGTAGGAAAATAAATGCCGCTGGAAGGCACAGTTGTATGTGTAAGCTGGTTTATCTCTTTTCCAAGTATTTCTACCCAGTCAACTCAGGTTTGATTAAATTCTTGTAACTTACAAATGTTGAGAAAAAGTGGTCTTTCTTTTTAATCTCATTTTACTCATGTGTGATAAACACCAAGAAACATGTAAATCATGAAATCTGTTTAATTTGTTTTATACAGTCTGGGGCTGTGTGAATACCTGGTTCTAAGATTTTACATTTTGTAACACTATTTATTTCTGGTGTCAAAATAAACCTATTTCAAATATACATCAAAGTCTTATTTCCAGTTTGAGGCCAAGGCTTCTTTCGACTGCTGATATACCTCATCGGATGGAGGCCAGGTGGGCAGTAATTTTCTACGTATTTCCACCGCACAGCAAGAAGCAGTTAATTTCCAGGCACACATTGCTTTAATTTCAGTTAGTCCAATCATTTTTCAGTACAGTGCCAGGGTCCTCCTGCCAGGGGCTATAATTTTGTAAGAGCAGAACTCTTGAAAATGTGTGGGAGAGATTAGTGGGCATGCCTGAAATGCTTTCTTTCTCACTTTGTATTGTGCAAAGCCTCAGGTAGGAGATTTAAAAGGTGCTTTCCTTTGGAGACATTGATCAATTTTGGATGAACTCTAGAGAGAAACTCAGATTTTCCTTGGAGTTTAGTCATTGGATTTTGGAAGGGATCTCATGTGCCTGAGATGATGATGCGGAGAAGAGTATACAGGCCCCATGTGGAAGCACTTCTCTCTTGTGCTTCCTTTTTTTTGAAGGACTCTTGATTTTAAATTTGAGTTGGGGTTAAAAATGAAAACAACAAGTTTATTCCATGCCAGTCATTACCTCTAATACAGACGAGGGGAGACGCAAGGAGTCAATGATGGTCTCAGGAAAACAAAAAAACACAAATGCATGTACAGAGACCAAAGTGCCCAACATGGCCCAGAACCCTAAGTGCTTTATGTAGCTGACTGCATAGGCACAGTGTTGTATGCCAGCAGAAGGCCAGTCGGTAACGACACCCACTGAAATCATAAGTGGGATGTCAGAGTCCATAGCATATTTCTGCTGTGTGGTTTACAGAAAAGGACACATCCCAAACACAGAATGACCCAGAGTTCTAGTCACCAAATGGGAAACACATATCTCATTTGTTTCATCCTTTTTGGCAGGAAGATTGCCAGGGAGACTGGGAGAAGGGACTATGAAGAAAATTTCCATGTCACAAGGACTCTTTCAACAAATATGTGGTGCCTATTATGTGATATTCCAGTGTTTTTCATTGTTTAAAACTCACAGTCAAACTCATTAGCAGGTCATGAAATCAATTTTATGGGTAGCAACTGGATTCTTAATGACATAAAATAAAAAAGAATAGAATAGAGTAGAAGACAATAAAATACAGATTGCTTCTCACACAGTAAGGATGTTATTTCATGAAACATGTTTCAGTTATGTGTGTGTGTTATGTGTGTGGATTCATATATATGTGAATATATGTTTATGTAAATCCATTTATATGTAGGTGTATGTGTATATTTGTTATATGTATGAGGTAGATGAATGGGCTAAGACATAATATAAATGCATTTTTCTTATTATGGATTATCATCAAAATAATTTGAAAACCATTGTGCTAGATCCTAAGATAGAAATAAATATAAACCACATGTAATCCCTGCCCTTCAGAATTTACAATCTAGTTAAAAATAAGATACAAGAAGGAAAAGGAAACAAGAAGTTGTTTTATTCATCACTCACCACAATCAAGATGTAGAGGTTATCCCATCTAGTTCTCACGACAGTCTCAGACATGAAGTTATTGTTATCATCACCTTACAGGAGAAGAAATGAAATAACTTGACCGAGGCAATGCAATCCAGCCCAATAGGTAGGGTCTATATTCATAGCCTGGTCTGATGGTTGACACCACGTTTTCCTCTACATCCTACCACCTTCCTGAAAACATAGCAAATGTGTATGAAATGAGTAATGTGAACAGGGAGGAACTTGGAATTTTAAGAAGGGAGAGGTTACTGTTAGCTGTCGAGGGAGGAAGGGGAGAGTTCCATGGAGGAGGTAGGATTTGATTTTAACGTGAAGTGAGGAGGAAAGGAAAGGAGCAATCCACGCTCATTCCCTACTCTAAGACTTTGCCTATACCCTATCCACTGTTTGAATTCATTCCTACTTCCTAACAGTGGAGAGGGTATAGGCAAAGTCTTAGAGTAGGGAATGAGCATGGATTGCTTAGGCCCAAAGGAAGTAAACTGATCTGGCTGGAGGGGAAGAAATGTGTTTGGAGAATAAAGAGAGAAAAGGCTGGATACAAATTGGCCCTGTGAGAGATTGATCATGTATCGTGTGTCAGGCACTATGCTAAGAGATTTTTACACATTATTTTATTTAACACTCTTGACAACTCTGCGCGGTGGATATTGTGATATTCATTCTAAAGAGGAGTAAATGAGTAATGGGATTCTATATGTTGTTCAAGACATTAGTGTGGTGCTGGGTTCAAAGACACATGTGTCTGAGTCTAAAGCCTATGTTGATAGCCACCCTGCCACACATTGGCAATGATTCACAGATAAAGCAGTGAATTTGCTTTTACTTGCACTCCACAACTGAACCATCAACACATCCTGCCCTGTGTTCCTTCAGTACATATGCAGAATCTGATCACTTCTCACCATCTCCCTGTCCAAGCCACTACATCTCATAACTAAGGCAGTTGCCTCCTCATTAGATGCCCTGAATCTTCCCTTGCCTCCCTTCAGTCTACTCTCAAGCTAGAAGCCAGAGTGATCCTATTAAAACATAAACAGATGAAGTAACCCCTCTGCTCAAAACCCTCCAATAGCTTCCCATCTTAGAGTAAAAGCCAAAGCCTGCACCGCCCTACACAATCTGACCCCCCACCATGTGACCTCATCTCCTACTTCTCCTTTCTCATTCACCTCCAGTTACAGGAACTCTCCACAGTTCCTCAAATATTTCAGACATATTCCTGCCTTAAAGCCTTTGCAGTTGCCGTTCGTCTGTCTGGGAAGCTCTTCCCCAATATGTACACAAGGCTCACTCTTTAATTACCTTCAGATCCTTACTCAAACATCTCCTTCTCAACAAGACCTTCCCGAATTGATTATCTAAAATTACAATTGCCCCCACCTAGAGACCTTTCCTATTTCTTATTGCGGCTTTGTTTTTCTCCTTAGCATACATTGTTTGTCAACACACTATGCATTTTACTTTCTATGTGTTTATTGTCTGTCTCCATCACTGGAATGTACGCTCCATGAGGGCAGAGATTTTCTGGCCTCTTTTGTTCACTACTACGTCCACAATGCCTAGAGCAGCACCTGGCATATTTTAGGCCCACAACAAATATTCGTTGGATAAATGAATAAAACCCAGGCAATCTTATTCCAGAGAAAACATTCTTAACCCTTATGCTGAACTGCCTCTCAGACGTTCAAGAGTGTTTCTTGAACGGACAAGTTTTGAATACATTTACCCAATATTAATTCTTTGTCAAGTCTAACCAGAGTTCAAGTATTTCTGGATAGTGTTAAATATTCAATACAGAACAACCACATCATCTATGATATGGTGCACTTTTTTTTTGGTGGTAAAACTTCCCCTTTGGAGTTGTTAATAAATGTGCCATTATCTTATTTGTTATCACTGCAAATTTCTCAAGACAATTTTATTTCTGTATATGCAGTAAATGCACTGCTATAGAGTGTATGCATAATAGGTGAGATATTTTAATTAGAACATACAATTCACTTTTTATTTTTCATGATATAGAGCATGCAATTCACTTATTTATTTCGCTATGTATTATCTTTTACATTGAGTGTTCTATAGTTTCTTTAATTAATTGTTTTATTGAGGTCACGTTGGTTTATAATATTACCTAAATTTCATGTGTACATTGTTATATTTTGACTTCTGTGTAGACTACATCGTGTTCACCACCAAGAGTCTAATTACCTTCTGTCACGGTACACATGTGCCTTTTTGTCCCTTTCTCCCTCCCCCAGCCATCCCCTCTGGTAACTATCAATCTACTCTCTCTGTCTCTGTGTTTGTTCATTGTTGTTTCTTAATCTTCCACATATGAGTGAAGTCATATGGTATTTGGTAGAGTTTCTTATTACTAGTTCCTTGTTAGCATCCTTCTGCATTTAAAGAAATAGGCTTATAACTTAAATAAAGTTAATTTGGACTTTCTATCATAATTTTGGCATGAGTGTGCTTATGGATGTATAAGAATAGTTTGCTCAATTCCAATCTTGAAAAAAATCTATTTTTTAGGTGTCTAAAATTTTAAAACATCCCATCTCATTAAATTTTCTGGAATCTTCAATGTGTGTTAAAAATTCTACTCCCTTGATACTCTTCTATATAGTGGGGTTTTCTTTAACCTTCCAGTGTTTGCCCAATTTAGACATCTTACACTAATATTGGAAGGCTAACTGTACTTAGTACATCCTAAAATGTGCAGAAAAATGCAGAGTCTACAATTGTCCTTAATCCTGTGCTCCTTTTTCCATATGGCAACATAGAATGTGAATAACATTAATCTGTGTCCTCATTAGTACTTGGTGCTAACAAGTACCATTTTTTAGAACAATAAGTTTTATTTGATGAACATGTTCATTAAAAATTAGCCCAGGGCAAATTTATTAATCTAAGCCCTTATAGTTGGAAGCAATAAACTTTTTTAAACGCTCAATCAATCTGTTAGTAAAAGAGTTCAAATACCTCCTTCTCAGTTCTTCTATATTTAAAAGAGTTTTTAATTGTATTTGATCATTCCAAATTTCTTGATAAATGTTGAAAAGACTCATGTTCTGGCTTGGGTTAAAGCAGTGTTCCCAAAGTGCGTTTCACAGAATACTAATCCTACAAGTGTTAATTGGTGATGTTTAGGGGAAGAAAAACAGTTACCATGGTCAAACGAATTCTGAAAATGCTCGATTAGACCAAGAACAAAGTTTAAGACTCTTACTGTGAGACTTCTTAGAACCTTTAATACTATGAATTGTGAATCCCAGGAGGAGGGATAAATTTTCAGGAATTTCAAATTGCTTTCACAGTGGAAAATATTTTTCTGTCAGCTACCTAGTTGTGGTAGTGCTCTCTGGAACACAATATGGGAAACACTGGGTTAAAGCCTCAGCAAAAGTAGGATTATTAATAACAAGAAGAATATCTGCATAGAGCTTAAAGTGCCTGTTGTTCAGAGACATTGAAATTTCTGTTGTGTGTGTCACTGATAATATTCTCAACTTGCAAGTTTAAATATTTGACTCTCTGTGGGAGGGAAGGGTGACCTAGCCATGATAAAATGAGAGACAGAACACAGAGCAATTACAAAGCATTTTTCCATTCTGATTACTCTTTTAAAAAAATCTTCTGATGTCTGTGCATTTTGTCTCCATGAGATAAAGGCTCTGAATTCTGATAAGGCACATCCCAAAGGTGATATATTTTTAATAATATCTTCAAGTAGGAAATGCCCAATCCACTTCTCAAGCTTAGCTACCAGGGTGACTATATCACGGTATGCCCAGTACAATCCAGATTTGCATCTGTTATTTCTGTGTAATTATTAGTAACACCCCCTTTTAGTCTAAAAAATAGTAGCATTTTCAATGATAAATTATATAGTCAGGCTCCCAACTGCCCGTGTCTGGCAGATTATATTTTTCAAAGGGGTTGCAGCAAGATCTCCTATCCACATGCCACTCTTCCATCGAGAAATGGAGTCTAATTTCTCTCCCGTGGAATCTGGGAGGGCCTGTGATACACTTGTAACCAAAGAATACAATAGAAGTGACACTGCCTGACTTCCCAGCTGAAGACATAAAAAGCAATTCTGCTGCAGCAACATGCAGTGGAAAACCCACCCTGGAGCCTAGTTACCATGTAAGCAGTCTGACTACCCTGAAGCTGCCATGCTGTGAGGAAGCCCAAACTAGGGCATGTGAGGAGATCAATGGAGATGCCCTGAGACTACATGGAGGGAGAGATGCCCAGCTAGCCCCCAGATGCTCCAGCTCTCGTCATCATCGAACTGCAACTATAGAGAGATCTTGAGCCAAATGGGTCCAGCCACACACTTCCTGGAATCTTGATCCACAGAAATCATGAGAAATGACACGATGTTGCTGTTTTAAGTTGCTAAGTTTTGGGGTGATTTGTTACACAACAAAAGATAAATGGAGCACAGTGAAATTTAGAAAAAAACATCATAAACTTGGTGTGCTGGGAGTTCACTTACCTTGTTTTGAACTTGAAATTAGGCAGCTGATAGTGAATTAACTATCTAAAATTCAAGTATAATCTTGAGACTACATATAAGTGGTACATCTAAGTACCTCCTCTTCAAATATAAACTTTCAAAATAACATAATTTGGTAAAAAACAAAGTAGCAAGGGATAAACTTATTGTCTTTCTTTCAGCTCTAATGTTACCTTTTGTTTTTGTTAAATATATGTAGAAAATAGTACATAAAACCTATCTGTCTACCTTAAAGACGATAACTAAGTGAATATTTGTGCACTCATTTGCCACACATCTTCAAAAATTAAACATAACTGGAAACTTTGAAGGTCCCCCTCAAGTTTCTCTTCCTGAATTTCTTCCTTTCCCCTTTCCCAAAGCTAACCACTGTGCCAAAATTTAAATTTTTCATTCCTTTAAATTTCTCTGTATAGTTTTACAACTCACGTGCTTTTCCTGAAACAATGTTATTTATTTTCCCAGGTTTTGAACATGGAAGCACAAAGAATGTGTTTTTGCCCCTGGTTCTTCTACTCAAATGTATGTTTTTGAGATGTATCCATGTTAATGTGTATAGTTGTAGTTCTCTCCCTTCCTCTTTTGCACAGCTCTTATTCCAGTTAATTAAGTTGACGGGAAACAAATGCTGCATGCTCACTTGCCTCAGAAGTTTCCACAGAGTAAAATGAATGAACAAAGGGCAAAAACCAAAAAGATCTGAAACTGATTTAAAAGCATTTTAGGGGCCCACCCAATAGTATAGCGGTTAAGTTCCTGTGCTCTGCTTCAGCAGCTGTGGCTTGCCGTTTGGGATCCAAGACAGGGACCTATGCACTGCTTATGAAGCCATGCAGTGACAGGCGTCCCACATATAAAATAGAGGAAGATGGGCACAGATGTTAGCTCAGGGCCAATCTTCCTCAGCAAACAGAGATGGGTTGGCGGCAGATGTTAGCTCAGGGCTAATCTTCCTCAAAAATTTTTTTAAAAAGCATTTTAAATCCATAGGTGAAGAAAAATTAACAACAAATCTGATCATCTCTCAGTTCTGAAGGACTCAAGTCAAAACACTTCAATCTCTGAGACAAGTTCATATTGTGTCTAGATGAGAAAGCAGCCTATTATTTGCATCATCTTAATCTCGCAGTAACAAAAATTCCTTAGCACATCGTCATTCTCTCCTCACTATGATCATCATAGTGATACAGGCTGCCTACACGTTCACCCATCCTACTTCTTTCCCTTGGGTTCAATGTTGTTTGGGTGCCACGTGACTGATTCTAGCAAGTGGAAAGTGGGCAGAAGTGATGTACTCCTCTCCCAGGCCTCACCATACATACCCCTCCATGAAAATCCTCAGAGATGGCTATATTATAAGACGAAAGGAACCTCGATTCCAGAGTTACACTAAGACAAGCTCTTTCAAGGCGAGTAAATTGTCCAACGGACACTAGGTTGTTAAATAACTGAGAAATAAACCTTTTTCTAGTAAGTCACTTAGATTTTAGAGTTGTTTGCCACAGCAGTATAACCTTACTTATTCTGATCATTACCATCATCAACAATTGCTATAGAATGCACTGTCAGAAACTGGAGGGCATTACTTTGAAGTTTGGGTTTTTGTCTTTCTTTTGAACTGTATTTTCACAGAGCACCGGCGGTTTTTGTGAGATTGGAAGAAAGTACAAGATAAAACTCTATGAAAAGAATAGCAAATACCATTGACCAAGCCCTTACTATTTACCTGGCAATGTGCCAAATAATTTATAAGCAATATTTACTGGATTGCTCATAGCAACCCTATGCCAGAGGTACTATTTAATCATCATCATCTTCCTGTGAGGAACTTGGAGTCTAGATATGAGAAGAAACTTACTCGCTATTCTGGAACAAGTGAGTTCCAGAGCTATGACTTGAGCTCGGGTCTTTCTTTCTCCAAAATTTCATGCTATGAACAATGGTGCTTAACTCAACTTTAAAGCTTCCAGAACAAGTCAGTTCAGCAGAAAGTAGTTCTAACTAGAGGCAGAGGTTGGGAAGATTTCAGTGTTTCCCTGCCGTATTTTCCACATTTTCATTACTCTTACTCTGCCACAAGGGTTGGCTTATGGGGGCAGTACGAGATGGGAAATACCATCACTGTGGCTACTTGCCTGTGGATGCTTCATTATGGTCACTGCCAGAAAAGCTAACTCTAAAGAGACAAGAGGGAGAAAAGTCTGAGAACAGGCTCTGTGATGTACATTAAACAGCCCTTGGAATCATTCAGAGAGGCTGGCAACCCAAAGATATGTTGAGTTGCTTGTGTCTGCCTTGAATTTAAAAGCCTACTACCATTTTACAAGTGAGGATTTGAAATGCCTAAAAATGAATGTTGAGGCATTGTGGCTGTTTAGGTATTCCAAATTGCATGTAGAGCTTGATGTGTGATTGTCACTTAATAGAATTCGCAAATGACATATTTATTAGACATTGATGAATCTCAAAAGATGGAGAGGTTCAGTTAAGCATCTTGAGATTCTCAAACTCGTCATTTGCACTTCTAAACATGTTAAGAGTTTCCTTTTTTAGTTTAGAAGCAAACTACTTTCTTGATGCCTTGAGTGTGTAAATTTTTGTTTACAAAACTACTTTTCATGAATTAGAGGAAGATAGGACTATATAGTCTGTGTAAAATAAAGAGCCTTTTGGGATAATATAATATAGTGAAAAAAAGAAGCATAAAAGAAGAGAAGTGAAATAGAATAGGAAAGAGACAAGAAAAATCAGAAATAGAGGCAGCGGAAGAAAATTACATCTAGAATGGGAGGAAGACATAAATAAACAATATTTTTTAAAAAGGAACATGTTCAACTATTTATAATTTCCATGAAGAAATACTGGCTAATGGCTTAAGAACATTCTACATTAAAGAGAGCTTAAGGAAAGACCGTCAGTCTGTAAATTATTATTCTTCTTATTAGAGGGGAAGATAATGATTAATAATTCAAAACAATGGATAATCCTAAAACATTCATTTTGTACTTATTTTTGAGATGCATTTAGAGGTCACTGCCTCTTATACATACCCACACAAACACATACATTCTGTGTTCCCTCTCAGTTCTTTCCCACTGTAAGCGAATGAGTATGCATGGAGGAATCCACCCCCACTCACATCCCGTATCAATACAGATAAACCATTTAAGAAGAATGGAATTATATGGTTGCCTTATAATCCTCAGTAAGCTATGAAAGTTTTCTTTTTGAAAACCAGATGAGATAACATGCCTATGGTATCTGGATGATGTTCCCTGTCAGCAAAGGGAGAAGGGAGAGAAGAGATAAAAGAGGAAGTCCCTTTAATCTGAATTACTTTGTGACTGGAAACTCACAAGCATAGCCTGGAAGGTCTGGACAGCTACTGCACTGCTGCTCATGTGGCGCTGATAAGCAATGCAGTTTATTTCCATCGTCTCGGGATAACTGTAGGAAGGCCAGCCACCCACAGGCATGGGTGAAAGGAGAAGGAAGCAAAGGCAGGAAGCCTCAGAGAATATCTCCTCTGATAATCTAGCTTTATCACCGTTTATTACCTCTGTCCTTTTTCCCAACACCGTCCCCCCTTCCTTGTTACCCACCTTAGTGCACAGGTACACGAAATAGTAGTATAGCTGACTGAGAAAAAGGGATGAAGCACTTAATAGCAACAATAGAGACAAATTCCAAAATTTGCCTATGGATTTATGTCGTGTCTGGCTCAGCTCCAAGCACATAGCTGGCACACAAGATATTAGTTTTCTTCCTTTCTTATCAGCCCTGCTCTTTCTAATCACCAGTTTCCCAAGTTGGTTTATTTGAGGTTGGCATCTGGGAGTAGGTTGACTAAATATCTATACAGTCTTTTGTCTCAACAAAGCAGGCTACAGAGAAAAAAGTTTGAGAACCACAATTCCATAAAATGTGCAATAACTTATCAAAACAGGATTAGTCAGTTGGTCCTCTGTTCTTCTTCCCATTTGAAAGAATGAGAGAATAACTCTTTCCCCTTTTCTAACTCATTTCTAGTAAAAGGATTTTGTTACTGAGATATTTTGTCTCATAAAGTTGCTGCCTTGTGTTTTTCTAGAAATAAATCGACGTTAATAGTAACAAAAACAAAAACAATGACTTTCATGCATTGAGAAATTGCAGCCATTGGCCAGTAACTGAAGTAATTTTTCATATATAATCTCATTTTATACTTACAACAACTTTCAAAGAGGTTATTATTATCCCTAACTTATGACTTTCAGGTTATAATTAGATAAACTGAATGGGAACATTGGTAAATTATCAGAAAAGATGTTTAATACATTCCCAAACCCTACTAGAACTTCCATTAATCTTTACTGAAAAGCAAGTTCAAGATTGCAGTGTTGCTTTAATAAGCATGAGCAAACCATAATACAGCTGAGCTGGGGAATGTAGATGACTCATTTTACGATCACCCGCCTTTGCCTGCCTGTAGCTAACGCTATCAAGTACTTCCTTATGTTACCATTTAAACTCATCCAAATAAATTAATTGATGGAAAGATTTTGGAGATTATGTAATTACTTCCTCTGGCTCTGGTGGTGTTGCCATCTGACTTCCAGGCAGCAAGACGAGATCTAAATTAAATGCAAATAATTGTTCACAATTATGAAATGAAATGCCTGGAGAACCCCATGGTATTTTAAACAAGCTGATGTACTTGCCATCGATCAACAGTTGAGGCTTTCTAGCATGTACTTGGCTTGAGTCCCAATGATGACATTGTGCATAGCAACAAGTTCCCTTCTACATCAGAGAAAATAATTCCCAAGAATGCATTCTCAGTAAGAAGTGAACTTTTGTGGGAGTATGTACATTGAAAGTATTCTTAATTTGAGTTTGTGAGGAGTACTGGGTGGTTGATTTCAGGTCATGCAGTGACTTGTAATATAAAAGTGTACCTAGATAATCATTTAAGTAATGACATCTTGGGGACTGATCAAGAGTTTTCTCAAGAGAAAACATGTCTAGCCTTCTCTCAGGGCACTTAAGCTGGTGGGTTTTGTGTTGCTTTGTTTTAGTTTGCAGGCAAAGAAGCTATTTGTTTTTAAGATGTTTCTCAGGATCCTTGGTGATGATCTTGATGCCAAGGGATCTATCCATACCTATAATGACCACATCTAAACAATAAAAATACTTCATTGCCTTTGAACATGCTAAAAAAAGATGCTGCATTTTCAAAAGAGACAAGGGCAGAATGATGAGGGGAAAACATAAGCCTGAAAGAAGAAAATGTTTCCAAAGAAAATGACCTTAATAGACTAACAGCTTAGATGGGTACAAAGGTTTTTATAAACACTATTAGTATTCATTTGGTATAGGTAGCAGACAGCAACAAGAATTGGAAAATAACTTGGATGTGATCACTGGAGGTACAGAGGGAGGCAAAAAACATAAGCTTCTTCCTGAGCACAAATCTCAGTGTCACCAGAGAGCACAGTGGGAATGTCCTCCTTTCCTGATTAGCAGCTATCTAATCAAGGACACAGAGTGCCTGCCAGGTCTACATACACGTCATGCTGAAAAACAGAAGGGTTAAGGCCATGGTGTTTTCAACCTATTGTATGCACCAGGTTAAGAACAATTTAAAAAGTAATTAATTGTGATAAATTTAGGGGAAAAGAGGAGAGGGTAGTTCTTTTTAAATAAAGAGAAAGTCTCTTCAGAACTTGTTAAAGAAATCCAAAACCTCAACATTTATCTGCAGGTAGCTAAGGTAGGAGGGCATAGGGATAAAGCAGGGGAAATCTCAAATATGCATATGCAAGTATAATTATAGATTTAAATGGAATAGTTGTTCAAAAAAATGTTCCTGTTTTTGAAGGTTAGGGACGTGTTTTTCTCTTTCCTAATGAATAATTATCTATTGTTGAAGGAATGGTTCCAGAGGAAGAAAAAGAGGCAAATTGGTTGGTTTGGGTCAGTAGGGTCTGAAAACAATAATGGAACACACTTTTGGAAAGGGGCTGGATTTGCATTTTGAGTAGTGATGACATTACAAATAAAGCTGTGCTCTTACCATTTAAATAAGTATGAGAGAGGTCAGAATTAGAATGATCTTTCTGAAATGCAGATCTGATGATATTCCTCTCCGAAGTAAAATTGGCTAATGTTCGAACTCCTTAACAATCTACTCCAAAACTTTATTCTCAGTTCCATCTCTCTTTCCCTGAATTTTGCCACATTTCCCTCCCTGACCCCTACACAAATTCACTCTATGTTTCAGCTTCTTAAAAACTCAGTCTTTTCTCAGCACACTGTGCTCTCCCATGCTTCTAAGCTTTGTACACACTGTTTCAGTGATTTTGAAATCTCCCTTCCCCTCATCTGTTTTCTATCAGAAAGCTTCTACCACTCTTTAAAGCTTTGCCAAAACTTCCAAATACAAAGTTATTCGCTCCCTATGAGAGCAGTTGTATATACCCTGTTACAATATTCATCATATATGTGTTAATTACTTATGTTCATTTCTGCATCTGATAGCAGACTTCTGACTCCTTAAGGAAAAAGACTGTGTCTTATTGATCTTTAAATCTCAAAGGACAAGTAGGTGCCAGGGAAGGCAATATAGTGCAGTAAAGAGCAAAGAGTCTGGAGTCAGAGGATTGGCTTCAAATCCCTTCTCTACTCACTAATTGTGTGATCATCAGCAGGTCCCTTTGAATTTCAATTTTATCATCTACAACAATTATCATAATCCTCACTTAAATGTTATGAATATCATAATATTTACCAGATAGAATTAGATAAAACAATATATGTAAAATATAGCACATTGCCAAGCACATAGTAGTACTTGGTAAATTATAGCTATTTTTATTACTACAATAAATATTTGAGGAGAGACAATTGTGCTATTGTATCTTCCTCAGGATGAAAAGGTAGAAAAATGAAGCAGTGATTTAAAAAAAAGTCAATGTTTTAGGCTCACTTCTATTGAAGTGAGAATATTGGATTTGAATCAAAAAGGAATTATAAAGCAAGATTATGAGACTAAAGCCCAGACATTTAAAATGTGCAGGACAAAAATGCCAAATAATGTTGTTAGTTACTAATTAGATGAATTTAAAAATAACTCTCTTTGCATTACAAAAGTGTATTAAAAGGGAATAGGAAGGAAAACAAAAATATTTGTTTACTGACACATATCTTGTTGCAAACACATTCACACACCTTATCTCTGTTAATCCTCTCTGAAAGGAGATGTCATCTTCATTTTACAGATGGGGAAACAGGTTCAGGAAAGTTAAGTTACTTCCTCAAATAACTTACTTCAGAATGTCTGATAGAATCCCAACCCAAATCTATGAGCCATGTTCATTCACTCATTCATTCGTTCATAGAAACAAATGTTTATTAAGCTCCTACGTTGTTCTAGGTCTTGGGGAGGGCCTAGAGGATAAAACAAACAAGACCCCTGACCCCAGGGAGCTTACATTTTAGAGAGTGGAGACGTAAAATAAGTTCATTAAGAATAAACAAGATTAATACAGTAAAGAGTGATGACAGAGGTACAACCACGTTAGACTGGATTGTCTAAGAAGGCCTCTCTAAGAGGTGGCACTTGGCTGAGACTTGAATGATGAGAAAGCACAAAGAATATTCCAGGAAAAGTAAGAAATGCTAAGACTCTGAGGCAGAAATAAGCTTATTTAGTTAGAATATCAGACAGAAAAAAAAGATGGCAGAAAACCCATGTTCTTCCATTATATTGCACCAAAAAGAAACAGGAATAAAGATGGTCAAGAAACCTAGAAAAGAGCTAGTGCTGTGTGCAGAAATGTAAATGGAAGGCGTGAAGCAAGATGTCGCTAAAACAGGGCCACCTCTAGGTTGTGGTCCTCAGCCTTAAAGATGCAGAAACTACATATATAAAGGCCTTCAAGCAGAACATTTGGTGAGACTTGCCCACAATGATACTACATTTAAGCTGGGGTCTGTAAACTGAAATACCAATCTCTTGTGTTGCAGTGTGAAATATCACTGCCCAGCTCTCTCCTAGTGGATATTTGACTGTGGTCATAGAGCAAATGCATTTTCTCCCTATTGTCATATTACATGGGAAAGCAAATTACTATTATCAGGCTTCTTTGTGAATAAGGAATCAGAGCAAGGAGAAAAGAAGTGACTCAAAGATTTCCCACATCAATCTCAGATGGTCCATTACAGGGATATTCTTGCCAGATGGGCAAAAGTGTAGCATTTGCTTGCCTGGGCCCTCTCTCTGCTGTTCAGCATTTAGAAAAGCTTGAATAGCACTGGCTTCTCAAGTGCTCCTTTTCCTCCTTGTATTCCTAGTGTCTGCCTAGCATATCCCGAGGCTCAAAGACAATCTCAGATAATGATTGAAGAGAAAATGAATTAATGAATGACCTCTTCTGATTCATACTCTCTTTTTTTTAATATTTCTTCTTTCCTTTGAAACAATCTTTTTCTGATCAAGAAACTATATTCTGTGCCTTAAAGTGACTTCACATTTCTCTCTTCTAATCCCGTGTGTGCTTGTATGTATGATGTTCAGGCTGAATTCTGAGCTAAGAAATTCACATTTGAGAGAAAAACAGAATAGACAGTCTGGTAGGCATTATAGCCCAGGAGAATTATCTATGCAAAATAAAGGAAAGACCACTCAATTAAGGAGGATGTCATGCTTCTCAGAAGTTCTTTGGGTTTATTTATATATTTTTAATCTTTACAAGCTGACCCTTTACATAGATCCTGCGTGAGTGCCCATAAGTTTCTTAAAATAACAGCGGTCTTGGCATGATCTTGGACTTTCAAGGATCATAGGATGGTCTCTGTGTAGAGTTACACATTATGTCTTCAAGTGAACTTTAAACTTTCAAATATATTAGGTCTGCAATCAAGTAGAAAGAAATTTAGACTTCTGTCCAACCTAAAAAGACCATATAATATAAGTAGCAATTACTTTGCATAAGACTGTTGTTTTGATTCCCTTACTCAACTTACATCTAGATGTAAGACCCTTCAGGGAGTGTGATGCCTTTTGAGGTCATACTGTGGTCTTGGAAACACAACTGTATTGTGAATGAAACCATGTTGTTCAGGCACTTTTAACTCCTAAGCTTTCTATTTCTTAATGATCACTCCACTTACTGATTTTTCTCAGAAGACTGTGGGTGGTTACTCATATCCGACAGGGAAATTATTTAGGGCTTTTTATTTTCTCCTTTCCTTCAAAATACTTATTTAAAAGATAGCAGACACATATGATAGCTAGAAATGCCCTGAGACAAACTTCTGTTTAATGTTATTTGCTTATCTTTTGTAAGATTCCTTAGAGTACACTTCAGACTCCCTACAAGGGTATAACCAATGTATTGATTATTTTAATCCCTGGAGATGAAATGGTAATTACTCTAGTGAGTTGAAGGTCTTCAACTGGTGATAGCCTATTTCCATGTGTCTCTAGTATCCAATCAAACTAGTACTTCAGGATTTCTTCTATCTTAAGGATTTAGGCACTGTTTCTATCATTCTTTTTGCCAGTTTCTGTTCATTTTAAGGAATTTTAACTTCCTCTTTAATATTCTTTAATCATATTTTCATCTTCTGACTTCACTCTTTATTAAAATAAAATGTAATTGTGCCTTCTTTTCTAGCCACATTCTTAAATATGTGTGTCCAATGTGTTTTGCATGGAGAAGAAGCAACATACAACACACACAAACACAAACACACCCAAAGGTCTTTGGTATCTGGAATTAAATGTTATCCTTACAAGTATCTCCCTTAAAGGCCCTTTGTACATTTTGAAAAGAGAGACAAAACAATTTCAAGCAGCTATGTAAATATGTCAAGTAAAAATGAAACTATTATTTATTTGTAGAGGCATTTACCATATTTAGATGCATAAACATTTGACTATTTCTAGTCTGTCTTCAAACTGAATGACAAATTTCTTCCAAAGACCACAGAATAATTATTATAGGGGATGTTTTCAGTGGATATGTCTCAAAATGAAAAAGGGTATTTGAAGGGCAGTTTAACTCTTGAGCAAATATTGAGAATCTTTCAAATAATCTAAGGAAGGAGAAAAATCATCCCTGACCATAAATCTGTTGGGAAAAAAATCCTTTTCAATTCCATCACTGTGTGATACATTAATGGATCTGAGAGAGAAGCAAAACATAATAATTAAAGAAAAAAAGAAGGGCAAATTAAAGAATTCCAGTAATACTAGTGTTGAAATGGGTATGTTGGCTGAAGCAAGGCAGAATTCTAAATAAATGATTTTGTAATGGACCCATCTGTCTGCTTTGCAAAACCACCCTGTAACTGACCACAAATTTTTGTGTGTTGGACTAAGAAGAACTTAAGGAACTGGAATTTCCCATGAGCAATAGATAAACACTCTTTGTTCTCATTCGTCTTGAATTATAATTGATCATGACGGCTTGAAGAGTCTTGGTGAATAATTTCCAAGTCCAGGCTGCCTAATTCCAAAGGATAATACTAGCAATGCATCCATTCATTTGCTTTGTGTCTTCCCTCTTTTGCAAACCAAAGTCAATCGCCTGTATTTAGTTATCCTAATGAACTGAGTCTCATATCCAATCACAATTACAAGTGATGTACGTAGCTTTGTAGAACATAAGAAACATTTGCATGGTGCAAATAAACCAACACCTTCTTATATGTTTTGGTTTATAGGACTTCCTTCTGTGTTCTCCCAGTGCCTCTCCTTATCATCATTTAGTCAACCATAGTCATACAGCACCTATGTGCTACTGTGTTGTCTTCTGTAAGATTCCTCAGAATATATGTACCTTGTTGTATGCTAGTGCTAGGATCTCAAAGGTAAGAAAACATGTTTGCCACCCCAGAGGAGCTACCTGTGTAGTGAGAAAGGCAGACATGCAAACATATAATTATAACAAAGTATTAACTGGTAGTAAAATGAAGTTAGATATAAGGTCCTATGAGCACATGGAAGAGTTCCAAAGAAAGATCTAAAAGAGAAATGATGTGCTAGATTTGTTTTAGGTCTGCAATATAATAATAACAATAGCTGCAATTTATTGAGTGCTTAATACATTTCAGACACAGTGCTAAGCACCTAATATGATTCGTTTTATTTGATCTTTTTAATGACCCAGGAGATTGATATTATCATTTCCTCTATTTACATATGAAAAAATTTGAGCATAGAGAATTTAGGTAAGATTCTCACGGTCACACAGCTAATCAGTGAAGCCAAGGCTTGGGTCAAGAAATCTATCCATTGTCAAGGCCTTGTTCTTTCTTAATTTTTTTTATTTTGATATAATTTTACTCTTAAACATTGGAAGAATAGTACAAAGAATTCCCATATATCCTTATCTAGGTTCCCCAATTGTTAATATTTTATCATATTTGCTATACCATTCTCTCCCCCTCTCAAAAGATAAATGAATAAACAGATAGATAGATAGATTTATAGTTTTTCCTCTGCATCAGTTGATAGTAAGTTTCAGGCCTGATATACCATTATCTCTGCTATAGACTGAATGTGCCCCCCCAAAGTTCTTATGTTAAATATTAATCCCCAATGTGATGGTATTAGAAGATAGGGCCTCTAGGATGTCATTAGGTCATGAGAGTGGAGCCCTCATGAACAGGATTAGTGCCCTTATGAAAGAGACCCCAGAGAGCTCCATGGTCCCTTCTGCCAAGTGAGGACGCAGCCAGAAGGTGGCCATCTGTGAACCAGGAAGCTCACCCTCACCAGACACCAAATTGGCTGGTGCCTTAATCTTGGATTTCCCAGCCTCCAGAATTGTGAGAAATAAATGGCTGTTGTTAAAGCCGCCCAGTTTACAATATTTTTATTACAGTAGCCTGAAATGACTAAAACAATCTCTAAATACTTCAGGGTTTATTTCCAAAATGACAAGGACACTTTCCTATGTAATCACATTTCAACCACCAAAATCAGGAAATTAACATTGATACAACACTACCATCTAATCAACAGACCTTATTAAAATTCTGCTAATTGTCCCAATAATGTGCTTCATAGTAAAAAAAAATTATTTTCTTCTGTTCTAAGAGCCAATCAATCCAGAATCATGTGTCTCATTTAGTTGTCTTGTCTCTTTGGTCTCCTTTAATCTGATCCGGTTCCTCAGCCTTTCTTCGTCTTTCATGACTGACATTTTTGAAGAGCATAGGCCAGTTATTTTGAGGACTATCTTTCAATTTGTGTTTGTCTAATGTTTCCTCATGATTAGTTTCAGGTTGTTCATTTTTGGCTGAAATACCACAAAAGGGATATTGTGTCCTTCTCAAGTGCATTGTATCAGGAGACCATGATGTCAGTTTGTCTTATTCCTGGTGATATTAACTTTAATCACTTGGTGAAGGTGATGTCCACCTGCAAAGTTACTATTATTCCATTTATAATTAATAAGTATTTCATGGGAATATATAAATATCCTGTTCCTCAACAAATATTCACCCATTAGTTTTAGTGTGATGATTCTTGCCTGAATTAATTATTACTATTAAGGTTACTAAATGGTAATTTTCTAATTCCGTCATTTTGTCTCCATTCATTAGTTGGCATTCTACTGTAATGAAGAGCTTTCCCTTCTCCCCTATTCATTTTTATATTTACCTCATTGTTTATATTTGTATAGAACCATGAATTTATATTTTATCAGTGAGTTATAATTTGTTACTGTCGTAATTTACTTTACTGCTCCAATTGTCCCAGATTTGGCCAAAGATATCCCCTTTAAGCTTGTTCCTGTGTTCTATGAACATGTCTCAATCATTCTTTGAACATCTCTTTACTTTCTGGCACCACAAAATATTCCAGGTCTACCTTATACTTTCCCTGCCCTAGCCGTGGAATCAACCATTTTTCCAAGGTAGGCTTTTATTCTTAATTTCTCTTTCTGGCCACTCACTAGCTCTTATTTTTATGCATATATAAATATGAGTATACAGATATTTTAATATCCAAAAATCTCTTTTAAACAGCCTTTTTCACAACTACTACAATAATAATAAAAACTCACTAAGCTAGCTTGAAGTCACTGTATAAGTCCCTAAAATGCCTTCTAAATCCCCTAAAAAAGGATTATTTGGGTCCTTGGAAGATAAAAGAAAAGATGAAGAAAAGGCGAGCAAGAAAGGAAAAGAAAGAAAAAAACAAGTCATAGAAGCAGATTTTTTTCAGTACCTTTTCTGTGTCAGGCACCAGGATAAATACTTTCACGTGTAACTTCTCATTATATCTCTGAAACAATTTGTCAGAGTAGAGATTATGATCCTCACTTAATAGGTAAGAGAACAGAGGTTCAGGATTTCAATGACTTGCTCTAACCTACACAGTAAGGCAGAGGACTAGGAATTGAACCAATCTAGATCTTATTTTAAACCAATCTTCCTCTACCCAATGCTGCCTCTATACAATTTTAATGCTAATCCATATCTTATGTTCTATTTTTGTAATTGGCCATCCCTCTACAGCTTACATAGTAGCTCTTTACCCATTTCCCAAATACCAGAACACCTTATGCTCAGATGATAAAGACTTTCCTTAGCTCTAAGGACAACCTGTTACAACAAACGTCTTTCGTTGAATTAGATTCACCACCTGCTTTTTGAGTGAGCTTTGTTTTCTGAACTGTGAGGCACAGTACCATAGAACTACTTGACATGTAACAGACAGGCTTTATTCAGCAGGCTATTATTAATGCCTCTTGTAATAAACACTAGGTGTCTCCATTTTTTAAAGACTATAAAATTTGGGGGGGAAGGAAATGCAGTTCACTCATCAGTAGACAATTTGAGAGAATAGGGAATTTTTATTTCTCTAACAGGGCAGAACTAAAACGTCTTATTATATAGCAAAACAAGGTAATGGTTATGGTGTTTATTCTGTGCATGAATTGATTACAGATCAAAACCAAGATGCATCTACAGGTATGTCCTAGCAAGTTAAAACAGTCAGGATTCAGGCAGTGTTATGTGAAACCTTTGGTGAAATATGAAGAAATATTTCGTAATAGAGCAACTAGTAATAGAGCATAGTTAATGTTTGCACATTCTAAACAGTACATCCACATCTCAAAATAACCTTGTGAAGGAGACTGGGTGCATCACCTCATCCTCATTTTACAGGGGAGGAATATTGAGGTTCAGAGAGATGAAGTGACCTGCCTAAGATCTCACAGCTAATAAACTGGCAGTTGATACTCAAATCCTGCCTAGTGCTCTTTATACCACACCATGATTAAACTCCTGCAAATTAGATTTTTGCTAGAATCTCTCTGGGCTTAATCAAGTCAATGTGAGCTGATGGCAAAATAAAGGAAATCCATTCCCACTTTATTCTTTGAAGCCTCTTAGTAAAAGATGGAAGAAGCAATGTGGGGCCCTTTATTCCATTATTTTAGTAAAAATTATGTTTTGTTTTTGAGTAGACCACAATATAATGTATGAAATACATTCTTGGCCAAATTAATAGCATCGTATCAGAATTTGTTTTGCCTCTGATGTTATGTAATAAATTGTTTCACTGTAGCAATCAAGTAACCTCTTCTATCATGTGAATAGGGATAAATATAAACCCAACAATAAGTAGGAGAGAACTGAAGGGGCATCATGGAATTCAAGAGTTTCCCTACACACACACGCGCACACACACACACACACACAAACACATACACCACCACCACCACACTACATTAAGGTTACTAATTGGCACTTATGACACAAGGAGGTTTAGGTGAGAATCATTTTATCATATGATGGAAAATGTTATGCAGATATTATGGCCATTATGTACAGAACTTATGACTAAATTCTTAAACTAAATATAATAATCCCTATCATGTATTGCTTATCTTATATGTGTCAACCAGAACACAAGATGTTTTATTGTCACTTTATCATTTATTATTAAAACTAATCTATTGTGATGTACAAGTTTATTACTACCTTTTGGATAAGAATACTGAAGCTCAGGCCACACTGCTGATAATCAGGGAAGCCAGGATTAGAATCTCATTGTGTTGAAAGCCAAAGCCCACTCCCTCGACAACTTGGCCATATCCCACAATTAAAATGTTGTAGACATTATGGTAGATAGGAGTCTATTTATTGACTCCCAATCCTTCTTCACGTAGGAAGTTAGTGAATTACCTCCACCTAGGAGTGCTTCGGTCTCTCTTTCAGTTATCTTCCATCTTTATGTGTTGCCATTTTCCTTCTCTTTTATCTTCTGCAGCAAAGACTTGATATTCCTTTTTTAGTAACCTTGTCTCCAGTTATTCCTTTTCCAATTATTTGGACTTTGCTGCTGTGTCCCTCTCTTCTGTTCTTGCACACATGCTCTTCCATTCTGTCGTTTCTCTCTCCTGATGATTTATTTTCATCTTCTGGTCATTATTGTTGTGGCTCCCTGGTACACTGCGCTCCATTTCTATCACTTGGCCCTTGATGCATTATCTGTTTTTTGATGTCGTTTCATGTAGTTGTCCTATGACATTCACACCCATGAAAATTTGCTTTCTCTTCTATGGGCAAATTCTTAGAATCTATCCATAATTAATCTTCTGGAAAGTTAAAAACTTACTTAGCTTCATCTACTCCATCTCTTTGATTTGGGGAGCAATACAATGGCCACCAGGCACTGTGCCCACGAGAGGACCATTTCCTTAGAACAGTAGTTCTGAAACTCCCACTCCCAGAGTTTCTTATTTAATAGGTCTTGGGGGGAGGGGTAGAGCAGGTCTTGAGACCTTGCTTTTCTAACACATTCCCAGATGCTGTTTGTACTACAGGTCCAGAGACCACGCTTTGAAAACCACTGCCTTAGACCAAGGGGAAAAAAGAAAGCCAATCTTCCATATTCCCATCTCATAGTATTCTTGTTGAGAACTCAGCTGTTTGATCATTTTTTAAATCATCTACCATTTCTCAGTACAGTCATAGGTAATGAGTATAAAAAGATAAAAAAGCCTTTATTATTTCAAGGAATTCACCACTTTGATAGGAGACACATATGTAAATAAACGCAATAGAGAATGATAAAGACTATGACAGTGGTAAAACAAGACACAGTCATAGGACAGAGAGATGGTGGTGACTTCTTTCCTTAGAGATTACATAAGACTTTATTAAGTGGGGTTAACAGCTAAAAAGAGCTTTCAGAGGATGTACAGGAGGCACAGTCTAGGTAAATAGAAGCGTGTTCAAAGCCACAGAAATATAATATTTGGGGAGTTGGAGGGAATTAGTAGGTTTTTTGATATTTTAGTGTTGAATGAGGTGGAGATACTAAAAGAGATATTAAAGGGATATGATTGAACAAATAGTGAGATTGGGCTTTGTGTGTGATCTAACATGTCTTTTTCCTAGAGTTCAGAGAATGATTTCAGTGTTTCTATCAATTGAGAGCATTATTAGACTTGAGTTTTAGAAGCATCGCTGTGAAAGATGGTTGGGAAGAAGAAAGAACATGTGACAAATAGAAAACGTGGAGACCCTTGAATCAAAAGAGAGAGACTCATAAACTAGGATACCAAATATTTTTATACTAGGGAAATTTCTGTTTAATTTGGAAATACTCTGTAGGCATTGTATTGCAATGATTTCTTTATATGCCTGTCTTACACGGTACACTGAAAGAAATCCCTGGTTATGTTTGTATTATCAGTACCTGTGGTAGTGCCTGGCTTTAGTAAGAGTTCAAAAAATGTTGTCTGAATGAATAAATAAATTAATGAAAACCAGTATATTGTTTATTTTCCTTTGGATTTCAATCCCTTCCTCTATAAAAAGGGGATGTAAGGATTTATTTCATTCTCCCCAGAATGTGACAAATGAATGGATGAATATTAATAAAGTGATATGTGCTTATTAGGAAGCAAGTAGAAATGGGTGGCTTTCTGGTGATGGGATTTATCACACAAATGATAACCAGTTGAACCTTCATTTATTTGAATAAATTTCTGAAATTATCTCCAAATTGCTTTGGTAAAGATAGCTGGACTGAATTAAAAGTGTTATTACAGAAGACTTCAAATCTCCATTAATTCTTTTGTGCAAGTAGGCTAATTTGCAGAAGATTTATCCATTCCTGTATGAAACCAAGGCACTGCTGGTTGTGTCAGATAATTTTCTCAATTACATCTCTAGGCAATTAAATAAATTACAAAAAATAGTCCATTGCTTTTGGAAACTCCCATTCTAAGAGGAGTAAAATTCTTACCCATAAAAGACTAAGTATTACTGGTCTAAAAAGAAATTTAAAAAATAACTACTTTTAATCTTATCTAGTTACTTTCCTGATCACTCCTTTCCCTAACACTCTAGCATTGAAGACCAAGACATTTTCATGCTCCTGTTATTTTTATTTATTCTTTCTAATAGGAGTATAAAAGTTCAAAAAACCAGATTCTAAATACCAAAAAGAAATAACAAAATAAGAACCATATTTGGACACATGCTATGGATATTTCTGAACTCAAAAGATAGCATCCTAGAAAAAAGGTGGTTACATAATAAAGAAGGAGAATTAGACTTTTATTTTTTTCCAACAGGGGATGCTAGTTGGCAATGATGAAATGTCTTCAAAAGTATGAGGGCAAAGGATTTAGAACCTTGAATTCTAGACCCATTTAATCATGGGTTAAAAAAAGTGATTCTTAAACATGAAAAGGATTTGGAAAATACATTAGATGCACTCTTTTCCTGAAAAATAAAATGACTGGAAGATATGGTCTAGCAAAACTAAAAAAGAAACAAAAAGAGAGGGAGACATCAGATTAAGAAACAGTGTGACCAGAAAAACCAGCAAAGTCCATCCTTAAGCTGAAACCATTATTTCTCACTGGAGGTGCTATGGGCATTTTGGGTGAGCAACTGCTTGTTTTGTAGACTATTCTGCCTATTGCAAAATGCCTAGCGTCTATGATCCCCAATATTAAAGAAAGAATTCTGAGAACAATAGGGATATAACATTTTTTAAAAAGTCAATAGAGAACTGGAACAATAATTCCAGGTATAGGAGAAAGGGGGTTACAGATGATGTTTATTGTGGTACTTTATTATGATATCAATATTATCTCAATGAAAAAGATACAAACATGACAAAAGGCAGAAAAATGTAAAGTATATGTCACTCTAACCCTCATTCTCTCTTCCCAGTTTTCAACTTTTTTACATGCTGCCAGAACAAATTTATGAATGGGAGCGTATTATATACATGCATTCATCTACAGCTTCCTTTTTTCACTTATTTTACCTAGAGTATATTTCCAAATCATTATAAAAATGTACATCTAACTTGTTTTTCTTTTTTTTGCTCATGATTTTTTAATGTTATCTTATAAAACACATGCATGGAAAACAGATGAAAAAAGAATTTTCATAGAATATGCGAAAAGCTACTTACTGGCTATGATCGGATCATAAATGAGAGGCACTTGGTGTCACCTAGGAACTGAAGATGGCTTCCTGGAAGAGCCAAGGCCTAAGCAGAGGTGAAAAAGGGTAGAAGAGAGGCATTCTGAGCAGAGGGAGCATGAACCATGTAATTGATCTGTATAAGGGATGACCAACAGAAATTGATGGAAGGAGGTGGGAGACAAGAGGTAGGCAAGACCTGCTCATGGAAGGCTTTGTTGGCTGAAGAGGAGGCTGGACCTTATCTTAGAAACCATTTGCCATTTGGCAGGTTCGAGGTGCTTTTAGATGGGAAGCAATGAGGCCAGATTTGTGTTTTGGAATGACTACTTTGGTGGCTGAGCAGATTTAACCAAGGAAGATCAGAAAAGGAGGCTATTGTAAGGTCTGACAGAAGGAGCATGAGGGCTTGGACTAGGGCATGAAAAGAACGGAAAGGAAGGACTCTAGAGATATTTAGGAAGAGGAACAGACAGGAGTGAGGTTTGTTGTATGTAGGGGACAAGGAAAGAGTTGAGTGCCAGGTTTCTGATGTGAAAATACAGATGTTGGTAGAGATAGAAAGAATGAAAGTAGAAGGAGAATTAAAAATAATTCCATTTTAAGCATGTTTGAGGATTTTAAGTTTCCTATAGGGCATCTGTCATTCCTTTTTCAAGTGGAAGTTGTAAAATCTATGTCAAATGAATTCATGAGTGAAAAATGAATTCACTAGGAAGTCTTGGGAACATTAGCTCAACTGATGTGGAGGACTCTTCGTCTGTCAGTCTCTGTGATGAACAAGATGGCTTTCAGTCTCTGGACTCATTTCCATCCTACCAGCTCAGTAACCCCAGTGGATAGTTTCAGCAGCAAAGATCCAGGAGGGGCTCCAATTGGCTTAGCTTTAATCAGCTCCATCTCTCAACCAATCAGTGATGAAAGAGGTAAAGTACTCCGTGAGGTCAAACCTGGGCTGACTCGTGTATCATGGTTAAGAGTATGGTTAGCTCCACTCATATCACACGTAATGAGAGATCTCATAAAAAAGAAGCTTCTTATACTAGAATGAGGAGAGACGCCAGAGAGACAAAAAGTTCACATGTCCGCTACTATACCTAAAGGGATATATTCAGCAGACAATTCCACACCCTAAGCCAGGAGAGGGTAGGGAGAAGCTTTAACTTAAGTGAAGTTTTGGATTATAACATTAGACGGCCTTAAAATGTAAATGACTGGTAAGAGACTGTGCTTGTGAGGGAGGGACTGGAGAAGTTCTGGCACCTTCCTGAGATTTCATCCAGGGCAAGGAAACTCATGGAGCAGGTTTGAAAGGATAGTAGGAGACAGCACCATGTGGAGTCCAGCTCATTCAGTAAAATGATTATATTTGGGGGAAAAAAAAAGACATGCATGTGTGTGAGGGGAAAATATCCAATAGTGAAAAGAGCACAAAATGAAATGTATCTCCTCCTCTTTCCACTCAGCCCCATCCCTGAAGAAACTGCTGTCAAAAGTCCTGCTTTTATCTTTTCTGGGTTTTCTCACTTTATTGTAATAGCCCCTATGTCATGATTTATCCTCTTTAGACAGTCACAATCTCAATCTCCCTCACCCCTTCCCTCTCTCCCTCCCTCCCTCTTCCTCCCTCTGATAAAATATAAGCAATTTGGCACTTCTCACCAAATCCCCCAACTTCTCTTCCCTCCTATGTTTGTCATAAGTTTTTGGTATATGACCTTTGTCAGATGAAGAAAATTTTCTCCTATTCTGATTTGCTAGGAGTTATTATATTGACATGGAATTCATTTTTATTAACTTTAACTGTATCTATTAGATAACTATACAATTTTTCTTATTTTAACTTAATATAATTATATAAATTGATATTCTATTCATATTTATAAATATAAATTGATATCTATAATTGATATAATTAGATAAATTGCCCCCTGGTAGCCAGTCACCATGAAATTAGTCCTTTGGAGTTCACTGGACTTCTGAAATCTAAGAACTTTTGTCTTTAATTTCTGGGAAATTATAATCAAGTGTATTCAAATGTTCTCTCATACCAATCTCTCTCTTCTCTCCTTCTGGAACTCTAAGTAGAAATATGGTAGATCTTTTCATCTGTGCTCCATATCTTTTTACATATTTTCCATCTTTTTGTCTTTCCATGCCTCTCCTTGAGTCATTTCTTCTGGTTCTTCTCCTTGTTGCCTGGTTCTGTATTTAAATTGACTATTAAACTAACTTTTTAAAGTTAAAATTGTATTTTTATTTTCAATTCTTTTTCATGTCGAGAAATTCTATTTGGTCTTATTTCTAAAGTTCTATGTCATTTTTAATAGTTCCTATATCCTACCTCATACTTTTAATCTCCTGTTTTATTACTCTAAACATATCAAATACACATTTCATAATACATGTCTAAAAATCCCACTATATTAAGTCAGTATCATTCTGATTCTACTATTTGTTGTTTCTTCTAGCTACTGCTCATTGTTTCTTGTTTCTTTGTGGGTATTTTTATTTTTTACTCTGAGTTAATATTCCTTAGAACTTTGAAGCATGCATTGAAGCTTCAGTCCCCCAGAAATGAATTGTATTTGTTTCTGCCAAGGAACCCACCTACAAAACATCACTTTAAAGTAAATATGAGCTTGAGACTTTTTGGACCAACTAGTATGAATTTAGGTTATGTGAGGGACGGCTTGTAATTGTTAATTCTCAAGTGGCAGATTTTGCATTTGCGTCCTCTCCCCTGCCCACGGAGAGACTCTGCATGCTGCCCCAATAACCTGGGTCCATCAAGTGTTCTTAGTACAACAGCGCACAACCTACCTCTTCAAGTTTCACCTTCCATTTATTTCTTAAAAACTAAAGGGTATTTCTTTTCCAGCTCATAAATGCATTTAAAAATTTTTTTCACTTATTTTAGTCAACATTTTATTTGTTTACAGTGTGCGAATTGGTCAGTGTCACTACTCTTCCATATTTCTGGAAATAACAGCCCCTTTTTTTCATATAGGGTGCATGGTTATCAAAATTTCCGAGCTCTTACAAGTTTCTTAGTTTGCTGTTTCATGGATAATTTGTCTACATATAAAATTGTAAGTTTATTTTAAATTTCAGAGTGTTGAAGGCCTTGTTGCATAATGTTCTAACTTGCAATAATGCTTTTGTAAAATCTGATTCCTATCTGATTCCTCTAAATTAAACTCACTCTTTTGATGTCTCTGTCTGTCTCTGTCTTTCTGTCTCTGTCTCTCTCTCTCACACACACACAGTGTGACTCTTGTTCATTCTGTCTCTGAAAAGATTGAGACTCTCTTAATTTTCGTTGGTGTCTAAATATATCACAAGTCCAGGTATAAGTTATTTCATTATTCCTATCTTCTGTCAGAGGGCACTTTCAGTTGAGAACATATATTGATATTAAAGAAAATTTTCTCCTACTATTTATCCATTTATTTCCTCCACTCCGTAGTATTAATTATCAATGTCTGAAACTCTTACTACTAGACTATTGGACTTCCTAGATTTATCTTTTTGTTTTTTCTTTTCTGTCATATTTTCTATTTCTATCCATTTGTTCTTTATTCTGAAATATATCTTTATATATGTTGAAGGACACTTTAATTAGGAGAAAATGGAACATCTATGTAAACATTTTCATCCACCCTACATGCTACAAAGTGCATCTTCACTAGGTCCAACATTTCTTTATTGACAAAATGCATGCATTAAAAAAGGTAGATCCATGGAAACCTAGAGACAGATGCTAGCTCAACCAGCCTTAACTTGTAGCTTAAGCAAGTAAAATTTTAAATTGTAAAGTCCTTGAGAAACAAGTGCATTTTAGAATCATCGTGTTAAAGTCTCCCATTCAGTAAAATAATTAAAAAGTAATAAATCTAACTCTTATATGATGAACACAAGCATAAATGAAGGCAATGTTATTCAGAGCTAGAGGGTGAATCATGAAGTGGAAGTTGAGGGAAGCAGAGAATCATCATCAGTGGGTACAATGAACACAAATGGAACTTTTGTTTAAGATAATAATATGAAAATTTTGAGTTTGAGTATTGTAGAGTCTTGGCAGCAATATGTGACCTGACCATTACTGTGGACCACAACATTAAAAATTTATTGACTATTGAATACCTAATTTGTGTGCAAAACTTGTAAACTCGAAGGGCACACAGACTTCAAATCATACTCATTGGTTTTCTGCTGAGTCCAAAATCCATCTTCTCCAAACTGAGGAAATACAGGGAAAAGCATATGGTTATCTGTAATATGACAAAGAGGTCATTATATTTCCTTTTTTCTTCTATATTTTGGGATATTTGCCTTATTTCTATCTTCCAGCCCAAATAATCATATGCCAGAGTCCAAATTATTACAATGAAATTTAGAATGATTTTTACCGTACTGGAAAAAAATCTATTAGCTGATAGTCTATTGAATTTATGTTAATTTATAGAGAATTAAAATTGGTACAATATCAAAACCAGCTATTTCTAGCATTACTTTTTGAGTCTTAGAATTTCCATCTCTCTTCATACATTACCCATTTCTTCTTGCATGTTGTCTACTACTTCCATTAGAGCCCTTAGCATATGATAAAAATAAAAAACACCATAAGAGAAATGAAGAATGCCTTTGATGGGCTCATCAGTACAATGGGCATGGCTAAAGAAAGAATCAGTGTCCTTGAGGATATGTGACTAGGAACTTCCAAAACTGAAAAACAAAGGAAAAAAAGGTTGAAAAATATGGAACAAAATATCCAAAGAACTGTGAGACAATTACAAAAGATGTAACATACACATAAGAGGACTACCAGAAGGAGAAGGAAGAGAAAAAGGAACAGAAGAAATATTTGAAATAATAATGACTAGGAATTACCCCAAATTAATGTCAGATACCAAACCACAGATCAAGGAAGCTCAGAGAACACTAGGAAAAATAAATGCAAAAAAACAAAAACAAAAAAACTGCACCTAGACGTATTTAAGTCAAACTACAGAAAAACAAAAATAAATAAAAATTCCTAAAAGAAGCCAAATGGAAAAAACACTTTACCTATGGAAGAACAAAGATAATAATTACCTCTGACTTCTCGAAAACCATGTGAGCAAGAACAGAGGGAGTGAAATATTTATTGTGCTGGTTAAAAAAAAAACCCACCAACCTAGAATTCTGTATACTGTGAAATTATCCTTCAAAAGTGAAGGAGAAATAAAGGCTTTCTCATACAAACGAAAATTGAGGCAATTGTTGCCAGTGGACATGCTTTGCAAGAAATTCTTTTAAAAGTTATTCAGAGAAAAGAGAAATGATATAGGTCAGAAACTTGGATCTACATAAAGAAAGGAAGAGTATTAGAGAAGGAAATCAGTGAAGATAAAATAAAAACTTCTATTTTTCTTATTCTTAAGTGACTAATAGATAACAGTTTGTTCAAAATAATAATAGCAACATTTCAATAATTATACTTTGTGGATAAGTAAAATGAATGAGAGCCATGATGCAAGAGACAGGAGGGAGGAATTAGGCACACATTGTTATTGTAAGGTGCTTTCATCATGAAGTGGTGTCATGTCAATTGAAAGTAGATTTAGATTAGTTGTAAATGTATATCGCAAACTCTAGAACAACCACTAAATAAGTTTTAAAAAGTATAGTTGATATGCTAAGAAATGAGAGAAAATGGTATCATATAAAATGTTCAATTTAAGCACAAAAGGGAGAAAAAATAGTGGAAGACAAAAATAACAAAGAACGAGGATGAGAAATAGAAAACAGTATAAGAAATACATGGTAGATATGAATCCAACTACATCAATAATTTCTTTAAACATCAGTGGTCTAAGTACACCAACTAAAAGACAAATTTTCAAAGTAGATTTAAAAAAACAAGACCCAACTATATGTGGTCTGCAAGAAACCAACTTTAAATATAAAGATGCATATAGATTAGAAGTAAAGGGAAGGAGGAAGATATATCATGCTAACACTCAGCAAAAGAAAGCTGGAGTAGCTATATTAATTTCTAAGAGCAAAGTTCAACACAAGGAAAATTATCAGGGATTGAGGGATATTACATAATGATAATGGGGTCAGTTCTCCAGGAAGACATAACAATCCTTAATCTGCATGCACCTAGCAAAAGAGCATCAACATATGTAAGGCAAAAACTAATTGAACTGCAGGGAGAAACTGATGAATCCACTATTATAGCTGGAGACTTCAACACCCCTCGATCAGTAATGAACAGATCCAGCAGGCAGATCTGCAAGAACATAGTCGAACTCAATAGCATTGTCAATCAACTGGATCTAACTGACATCTATACAATATTTCATTCAACAATAGCAGAATACACCTTCTTCTCAAACTCACATGGAACATCCCTCCTTTCACATTGCTGTCCAGGTGAACACAACCATATCTTTTATAAGCTAAATAAATGTGTATTTTAATAAACATCTATGTCTGTATTTTAATAAACATCTATGTCTGTATTTTAATCGTGGAGCACAATTCATAGTGTTCATGGTTTCTTCTATAATTCTACAAGGAAAACTAGCTCTTTAAAATAAGATTTCTTTAATTCCCCAAAATGATAAGGCTAGTTATAGTTTTAATTTCTCTTCATTCAACTATTAATGCCACTTCATTCGTTCCTTCATTAAGCTATTCGAAAACTGCTTTTAGCATCTACCACATGGCTCATATTTTGCATAGCCTCCAATGAACTCTCTGACTGCCATTTTTTTTTTCATTCTGCCACTCAAAGAGAATGATACCTGATGACCTCCTTGGAAAAGGGAGAATTTTGTGCCACATCCATTCCTATCTGTATATCTGATGTGTCTTTCTATTCGTACTCAACATATCTTTACATAGTATGTTCAGATTATGTAAATATGTTTATTTTCTTCAGTGTGGAAGGTTTTGGCGGAGTAAAAATGAATATAGGACAAAATCACTATTGCTGACTCTGAGAGAAAATATTAAAACATATTTTCCTTCACAGGGCTTAAGTAGCACTGTTCCACAAAATAGCAAATTTGGGAAAGAAAAGTATCAAAAAAACATAACTCATGCTCTTTTTAAATCTGTCACATCAGTGAAACTTTGTGAACACATATATTTGGTTCCTTTTTACATTTACAAAATGTGGCTATTGGTAGATAGTTTTCTTGGGAACTCTGAACCCACTTTTCTGACGGTTATCACCTTGTTCCCAGCCCAGGTTACTCTTTTTAATATAGTCCAGATTTCATTATTATCAGATTGCCCTATTGATTCTGAGGGAAAAATTACAGAGGATCCCAGGGAAGTTAAATCAGAATAATGTGAGGTTCTCCTATAGGTTTTCTCAGTCATGTATTTGGAACAAGGAGAATCTGCTTTTCCATACAACTTATCACATCAGATATATGCGTGCCTGACTAGATTATGTGTTAAATTGAATGTTAAACATGGCTGATGTGACCCTGAGTGTTGCCCTTTTCCTTTCTCTCTCACTTTTATTCATTGTGATGTTTTCATATCTCACTCCTCTGGTTTTCATATCTCAGTCATAGGATATGTCTCATGAAGGATGAGCAAAACAACTCCAGAGAAAATAATTAAGGGACAGTCCAGAGTTAAAATTAGTGGAAGCATAAAGGGCATTAGCAACAAATAACTGCTTGCCATATTGAGACACTGTGGGAGATTCCCAGGATGCCCAGAGATGCTATTAAATTCACACTGCCTGACTTTATATCATTCTCTTAGGATTTACGGTAACTGCCAGAAGTCAATTGAAGTTTTTCTGGGCTGTTCTTCACCTCCTCTTCCATAATCTTAATGTTGCCGAAAGCCACTGGAAGGGGTTAAGGGATGTAGAATATTTTTTCCTTTTAAACCTAGAGTGAAATAATCCTGTCTGAGGGACTCTAGCTTCTATGTGAAAGCACAAAGATCTTAGTAATTTCTTAAGGACTTTTTGTTCCAGTGATTATACAAACATATTTTTAATTAAAATGTTCCTTAGAAAGAATGATAAATTTAGTGAGTGAAAGATGGAGCATAAAATTTTTTGAATCATGCAAGCAACACAAACTAACATGCCAACTGGATTGGCAAGAGATGCTTTTGGCTGAAAGAAATGCAAATTTCACCCAAGATGTTCAGAGGTGATAATAGTAGGTAGTGTTGGTTCAGCTGCCCCTCATTGTCATTCAGGACCCAGATTCTTTCTTTTTGTGCTTCACCATCTTGGCCTTTGGTCTTCATATTTTGACAATGGAATTTCTACAGCTCCATCATGAAGTCCATGATCAATATAGGAAGAAGGAAAATGGCTTGTACTGCCACATGTCTCTTTTATCAGAAAAGCAAACTTTTCCTAGAAGAATACTGGCATACAACCTCTTACATATCATTGCTTGAACACAGGTCATATGGCTACCTCTACCTTCATGAAGGTCAGTAAACTGATTTTCTGGTATTTTTATCCTTTACAGTGAGAAAAAAGGCAGGGGTGGAAGGTCGAGATGTCTATTTATTATGCTAGACAATCAAGAGTGTCTGCCACACAAACTAAATTAATTAGGCCGTATGAATCCTTTTCTCATGCACTGTTATGTGACTCTAGAAGATAAATTCATGAAAATAGGCATTGTGGGAGAAAATTTCCTGCAGTGCTTTATCATGATAAACAATTCTTTCTGTACATAAATTCTTAGGTTGGTTAATTGTAAAAAGTTTACCATGAATTAAAAGTGACTTATTACAAATTTCTATTGTATAGAAATTCTATTAAAGATAAAAAAATAATTTCAATGCTGAAAAGAGATTTTGAGAATTTATTGGAATTGGTTCTACTTTAACTTAAAAACCATCTGCATAAGCTCTTGACCAAATTTCCAAGTTAAAAAAAAGACTAATGTCATTGTTTAAAAAACAATGTGGTAAATAGAGACTTGAGAAATTAAATGAATATCATTGGAATCTATAGTCATTAGATTTCTGATGAGAATGCCTCTGACAATTAATCAAGCTTCAACGGTTTGGATGAATCATCCTCATCCTTTGACTTTGTTACTTTCTTTTTTAATTGCAGACAGAATATATTTCAAATGATGTTGCTAATAATTATTGATGAGTGAATTGCACAGAATTGTGAAATTTGGCTTCACTTGAATAATAAAAGTCAAACAATTGAGCAATTAAATTCATTCCAATCAACTGAACTTCTAGAAAATAGACTTGAAATGGCATTGAGGAATCTAATTTAATTTCTACATATTGTGTGCTAGTATAATCATGGGCCAAGGATTCAGCATCATGGACTAATATTTGAAGTTAGAGAAGAGTTTAAATATCATCTCCTGTCACCCCACATGGTAGAGGGGAAGTGAGTGAGGTTTAAATGAACTCCCTTAATTCTTCAGATACAGAATCTTAGTTTAGAAGAGCTTAGGTGACTTGATCAAGATAGTATAACAGTTAGTTAAATCAAGAGCTGGAACCAAATTGGCTTAACTATTGTATCAATATGCAATCCACTAGTTTTATATTTTTCTTTAAAATAATAGTTACATCACTATTTTATTTGCTACCTCAGAAACCGATAAGAATCAAATTCGTGGGCAAGCCAAGATTTATAAATAATGTTAATGTATGAGAGGTATGGGCTTAAGGGGCCTTCAAATACATATTAATGTAGCCCAACAAAGAAGCAGTAATCCGTGTAGCTAGAAACAAACAAAATCTTGGACTTAAAAGAAAAAAGTCAAGCCATCTCTCTTACAAAAATCAGATAACATAATAATGCATCTCCATTGTATTCCTCCTATATTGTGTTCTCTAAGAAACAAATTTCAGGGGAGGACAATGAAAATATCTGTTGCAGCCAGGTGATTGAGTTCTCATCTGGGAAATTATAAAGGTAGCTGGATAAAGAAAGGAGGTTTTCTGTTAAACCCATCTGTATTCTCTCATATTTGCTGGGGTCAAAATTTCCCTGCAAGGCTAAAAATAGTTGCCATTTTTCCCAGTAAGAGTGTTTTCTGTGTAATTCAATACTGGATAATAACAGTAGCTGGAATTTAGTGCACTCATTTTTTGTATCAAGAACTGCACCTCGTGCTTTGAATACTTTTTCTTATCTGATTTTCACAAAAATCATATGAGATAATGTGATATTCATTAGAACTGATCACAAATATTTCTTATTCTGGGCCATGGTAGGATTGTTCTTCTCTCCCCACTTTGAGTTAAAGATCACATGTCTTGCCTTTAGCCAATGAATTGTAAGCAGAAGTGATGAGTGCCATGTCTATGTGGAAGCTTTAAGAGCCAATGTGCAATTCGTCAGGATCTCTCTTCTGCCATTACAATTAGCAATATTCCAAAGAGTGGTACTTTATTAGCCTGTCTCTTAGAGTGAGAACCACTGGAGCACAGTTCTTAGCTGTCTTACAGTGGAAATGCAGAGAGAGTGAGAGATAAACTTTGTACTAAGCCATTGAGATTTTGAGGGTTATTTGTTACTGCCGCATAACCTATTCCATTCTGACTGATATAGGTAATTATTATTACTATATTCTTTAATTACAAAGGAAGAAAATGAGGATAAGTAATTTGTCCCTGATGACACCACAAGTTAAATAGAATTTAACTCGATTCAAACCAAGCCATCTGACTCCCTTGCTCACATGCTTAGCCATCATTTTACATAGCTATGAGTAATATATTTATTGTGAAGATGGAATGTCCACTAATGTGATGTGGAACCCTGTACTTAATTTCTAAGCATAGAGAGGTGATTATTACCTTTAGTTCACTTAACCTTGATGTATTTTTAGTAGTTACAAATTACTTACACACGCATAAAGCCCACTGCTTATTAATCCAATAGGATGTGCCTTAATGTTGTTGCTCTCGGAGAAGAAAAGAATATGAAGATGTCATCAAGGCATATCTCCAGGGATCCTTTGCAAATATCCCTGTATTAGTCAACTTTGGCTGCCATAAAAAAATGCCACAGACAGAAATTTATTTTCTCACAATTCTGGAGGCTGAGAAGTCCAAGATCAAGGTGCCAGCTGATTTGGCTCCTGGTGAGAACTCTTCCTGCCTGTAGACAGCTGCCTTCTCATTGTGTCCTCACATGGCAGAGATAGAGAGTTCCAGTGTCTCTTCCTCTTCTTGTAAAATCACTTGCAAGATCATATTACAGCCTCATCCTTAAGACCTCATTTAATCTTTATCACCTCCTCAAAAGCCCTTTCTTGAAATACAGACACATTGGGAGTTAGGGCTTCAGCATATGAATTTGTGAGAGTCACAAACATTCAGTCTATAACAATCCCCTAGGAGCCCCAAGTAATCTAAGAAAACTTTAATAATAAGGACTCACTCCCATCTATTTCCAAGTGTTTCTTATCTCTATATATGGGACGAGGAAGAAATTCCAATGAGAAGCAATGAAACAAAAGGGATGGCTCAGTGGTTCTGTATTAGAAATGAACAGAAATTAGAGGAAAAGAGAAGGTAGAGAAAGCAAAAGAGAGAAGAGCCAACTGACAGAACAGGTTGTTAGAAGAAGTCATTTTAAGGAAAAGATGTCTAATCAAATTTTAACAGGCTGCATTGCTACAATGCAAACCTTCTGTTGTCTCAAAAATTAAGAAAAGTCTGATGCACAAATCAAAGCCCTTTTATGAATGGGCTTTTGAGGATGTATGGGTGGGAATAGGAGAAATTAAGGAAGCTGAGGGGTTTTTTTGTCTAGACCAATTCTTTTTGTGTGTGTGGGATTTAATTAAATCTCACCCTTCTATAGCTCAACCATCTGTTTTCTCTATTCCTATAGTTCACTACCACCAGGGAAAGTCCCGTTAACAGGGCGGATTGGTCAATTCATAAATGAAAAACTCCAACCTCAAAGGGGCCCGCAACAGTGCCCACAGACTTTGCAACAGCTATTTCAAACCTCCTCCACTCTACTCAAAGCCTCAAGCCTTCTCATCTCTCTACTTATCAGAGATAACTTGGCATTTTAGATGAAAAGAGAAAGCATCAGGTGGTAATTCCCTTACCTCCCCCTAACATCTTACCCCTTTTCTTCTCCACCTAACATGCTAGTCAAGGAACCTCTAACTTTGAACTATACTCCATCCCTTCTGTAAAAAGAAAGGGCTGTTTCTCCACCTATATAAGGTGGATCTTTCTGCCTCATGTACTGTACGCTATTAAAAAAGACCTTCCTCTGCCCCACCTGCCACTACCATCTACTGCCCTCTTTCTTCTCTCCTTCATCACTTAGTTTCTTGGAAGAGTAATTGGCAATATTGTCCTCATTTTGTTATTCTCATACCCTACACTTCTCAACTCACTCTAATCTGGACTCTTCCCATCATTGTCATCTCACTAAATCCAATGGAAAATTTAAATTCTTACCTTATTCAAGATTTCCACAGCATTGACTTTGTTGGCCACTCCCTTCTTGAAAAACTTTAATCCTTTGGCTTAGAAGTCATTACCCTCCCTTGTTGCTGTTGTTGTGGGGTTTTTGTTTTTCCCTCTGCTCTAACTTCTCACTGCCTGCCTTATTTGCAGTTTCATACTCTTCTGCTCCCTGGACACCAAATGTTGAAGTTCCTCAAAACTAAAACTTAAGTTCTCTTTTCTTATTCTCTGTTCTTTTGCTAAGTGATGTTATACTCATTCAGTCTTTCAATTAGCACCCATCATCGGTGACTCAAAATTTTATTTCTGCAGAACAAAACTCTCCTTCGAACTCTAGACTATGATTCCAAATGCCTATTTGACACTTCTTTATAGATACTTCAAATACATGTCAAAAATCAAATTCATGATCTCCCTACTTGGTCCTCTTACACTGGAGACTGAATGGCATCACCATCCAACTACTTATAAAAGGAAGAAACTTAGGGGTAATGCATGATTCTTCCTTAAACTTTGACCCTCATATTCAATTAATCACAAAGTTGTCAATTTTACCTCCTAAATATGTGTCAAATTTCCCATGCCTTTCCACAAATACTGCCACCACTCTAGTCTAAGCTTTTTCCAACCCCAAAGTGGACTATGCAATGGCCTACTTTAATTCTTGTCCTCTCCACTCACTTACACTCCAAATTGGGGTAAGTAAGATGCTGTTTTGAAATGAAAAGCTGATTAGATAATACCTCCATTGCATCAGTAGCTTTTGCTTGTTGTTTGGGCCTACAATTTCTTCTATGACATTGCCATTTTTTCCAGTGTCATTTCACACCACAATCCCTCCTGATTTGTGTACTTCAGCCAAAATGATCCTCCTTTATGATTTCCTTCCAACCACAGAGCTTTCCACATGGAATTCTCCATTTGCATCAGATGATAACTTCCTTATCTCCCCCCTACCTAACATACCAATCAAGGAACCTCTAACTTTGGGGTATCCTCCTTTCCTTTTGTGAAAGAGAGGGTTGCCTCTTTTCCTATATAAAGTGAATCCCTCCACTTCATGAACTGTACCTTTTCTGTTGTCCTTTATCACTCTTATATTCCAAACTCTCTCATGGAATTAAATCCTTTACATTAAGGCTTAAGTCATTACCACTGATGCAATATGGGACTTTCTTATCCTCTCCCTTAGCTTAGTTTACTCCTACAATTCTTTTGGATCACATATTAATGGCCAGTTTTTCAGGGAAGCTGTCTCTAACCTCCTAGACTAAATAAAATCTACTTATTATGTACTTTTGTAAAACTTCTCCTCCCCATCATAGCACTTGTTATTCACAATGTTCTATTTCTTTGTGTGATTATTGAACAAGTGTCTCCTCCACACACTAGCCTATTGTTTCCTCTAAAACCAGTCCAGTGCCTCACATATAATGTGGCCTAAGATACAATAGACCCTCAATAAATACTTGGCAAATGAGTAAGTGAATAAGTGATGCTATGCAAAAACACACTGAATAGTAAAACAGTTTATAGAATGCACTAGTTCAAAATAAACAGGAAAGTAAAGCCAGAGATGATCATAAGATTATGACCTCTCTGAGAGTATGCAGAAATTTAGAAAATGGCATTGAACTTTCTACAAGACATGAAATTGAGAGGCAAACAAACTCCTCCAGGCTATAGCTGACATCTAGATTGTAGTACAATTTATCCAGTATGTAAAGAGTATAATTCAAATGGGGAATTGAGGAGTGCCGAGACCGTGTTTAACTTGGTGATGTTACATGGGACCACTATGGGGGAACAAAATGAGATTTGGACTAATCTCCACAGTTGTAAAACAAGGACTTCACCTGCCAAAGGACTAGACTATTTTGTGAATTTTTAATAGTGCTCACCTCATTCTGATATTGTAGAAGGGTACCTTCAGTAAGATTTTTTAAGGTTATCTCACTAAAAAGTGAATAGTCAATTCGTATGTATCATCAAGTAAGGTCCAAATCCAATTTTTACTGGAGTTATCTCACAGAGGGACATCACACCTTAAGAGCCAGCCATGCTGAGTGTAGCCTACTTAAACAGGTCTTAATACTCTTTTTTTTTTGGCTGGGAGGGATCATTGCAGTCATGGAACATGTCATATTTTATATATTTTATGCCTTGGGTTTTATAAGCATTAGATAAAACTATGATTTCCAGGTATTAATCCAAGTCCTTTATCAATTCTCTGGCAGGCACCCAATGCTCCATGACTTGGTTGCCCCAATTAATCATCTTCCTTTTTGACTCAAATTGCTCACAGCTGTGATCAAACTTTGGCATAGCTCCTAAGAAGGAGGGGCATACAAGAGCTGTTATTGGGCAAATAATAGAAGCTATCACACAACCTATGATTAGTTACAAAAAGTTTACAAACTTAGGAAATGCTGGCTGTTGGACTAATGAAAGAGTCTCATTGTGAAGGGAACCCCATTATTTATATTTGTATAGCATTCTTGCCTAAGCCTGTGGTGTTGGGAATCATACCACTTAGGCTGTGAATCATTTTTAGACAGTATACAAATACTTCATAAATGACTCTTTGAGGGAAAAATCTAAATTGACAAAGTTGAGGAGATTTGACAAATAGAAAAAATTTCTTACATATAGTATACAAATTTATTGATAAAGGCCTTTGAAACAATATAGATATACTTGTCTATCTTGTTTTTTGATAATTAATCTTTAGGAACAAAGGTAAAAATTGTTCTTGCTCCTTCTGCAAACTTTATTTTCTCTGTATGAAGAAAAATATCAAGGTAATCTGTTAATATACTAGATTCAGTAAAATTTAGGACTTATTCCTAAATTGTATTTTATTTTAAAGTTGATGGTATAAGAAATTCATAAGCATTTCAGATCTCTGAGCCTCAGAGAGGTTGAGTTATTTTCCTTTGTTCATACAGCTAGCAGGGGCAAACTGGGGTTCAAACTGAAGTTAATGGACTCTAGCATTCCAGCTTTTAAACAGCCTCTCAGTCACCCTCTTATTTTGTTTCATAAGTTGACAGGAATTAAATTACTTCAACAAAAATAAAACAGAAACCACTGGTAAAGGTACAAATACTGATGACAGTAAGATGTCTCCTCACTCTACGTAGGGCCAGATATTTATGAAATTACTCTGTCATTAAAGAAGAACTTCGTACAACCCCAGAGTCATTCTTCAGAGCTTTGAATTCCACAGGTTGTCATCTTATATCAAAGGCGCATTAGTTTTAGCCAGTAAGATGCTACACATCCTGTGTTGACAAAGGCTGTGGGGAAGCAAGGATTCTCACACAGATCTGGAGAGAGTGTTCCAATATTCTCAATAGGCATTTAAGAATGAAGTTAATTCCATCTTATTATGTATATAATCAGCTTTTTCATTCAAAAATATCTTATAGAAGTCATTATCAAAGTTTTTGAGTCTAGCATAATCTCCAAGATTACATCAGTTTTATAACTGATGTTGTTCAAAGCTGGATAGTTACCATGCCTCAACACTCTTACACTCAAAGAAGCTTCCACACTCACTAAGGCTAAGTGCTGGTACAGAAGTCTCTTGAGGGCAGAGTGTTTATATTTGTGCCACTGGAAAAACTGACTCTGGAAATTTTCAATGGATTTCTGAAGTTATTCTCCCAAGAACTGAAAGCTTAAAAGAAGTGGCTAATATTATTTAATCTGTCTTAAGGTACTGATCCAGATCACATGCTCTCTTTGGAATTCTTTTTCTGAAATATAGGGCAGGGGGCGTAATCAAAACCCAGGAAAATTTGTCTAGCAATAAAATAACAAAGAGAGATAAAATATATATTTTTTAATCTTTGACAATGTGTGAATGAGTCAGAAAAAAAGTAAGGGAAATCCTCAGAGGTCAAAAATAAAATGAAGTGATGACTCCAGAGATGTAAGCACGCTCTTAAACCAGTGTTTGCCCTAGAGCTTCAGCCAGGAGGTAAAGCCGAGGGTCCATGAGATGTGTGAAATCAGATTGGATGTTGTTGTATATATCTAGGGCCCCAAGGGTTATACCCGCAGCAAAAAGGTTTTTAAAATATGCCTCACAAAAGGAGACAGCAAGGGAACTTTCCTATCTCTAAACCTTGGAACTGGATGGGGCGAGAGGGGGAAAGAATTTCCCCTGAGGTATGTTTGAGACCCTAGTTTATATATTCTGGGTTGTCCAGAATTCCTTAAGCCGTGGAATTTTATTTGTGTTGTCATGGGTGGTAATGCTCACAGGTGCCTGGCAGAAAAAAAATAACTAAGAATCCTCCCCGGAAGGACTTCTATCAGTTCTCAAAGTATTCCCATAGAAAAAGTTCATGCAAATATGAACTTAAAAAAAGACATCACAAAACCTAAATGAATATAAGATATCATGAGGGAAATTCAGGAGAAATAACCACCAGCAGGGGCCCAAAAGCAGAAGTGGAAATACACAAACGCTGTCTCAAGTTTTCTACTGTCCCATTGGCCCAAAGCAGGTGACATGGTGCAGCCTAGAGTCATTGTGGATAGGGACTATGAAAAATGCTCAGCTCCATCAGTAATCAAGGAAAGAGACATTACAAACAGGATATATGTTTTTTATACTTTTAAATTTTCATCAAATTGATCATAAAAGCAAAAATTTATCATTAATGTACATACTTTAGAATCGAACAGTTGTATGCTATTTTTTTTTACAAAACTCTGTGCTCTTGTCACTACCCCATTTCCCCCTCCCAGAAACAACATTCAACTCTTTTTAGCTGATTCTTTCAGTATTTGCCTCCATTGTTGTACGTTTTTCACTTATTTCTTCCAGTTTAAGCTATGTCACTCTTTTATTCCCTGTATCTGCTATACACGTGAACACTTCCTGTTGTCTTCCCCACTTTTCAATATAAAATATTTCAAATTTTGTTAGATCACTCTTCACTCTTTGTATTATAGTCATGAGAAGGTTTTTCACTATATAAGTTTGAAAAGATAATGTGACATACTTTTCTTGCACATTTTTTGTTTTCCTTGAAGATAATAATGGTCTAATTTTTTATTTTATTTTTCTATATTACTGTGAATTCAACCTAAAGCTCTCTATCAATTATATAAATCACCTCAGTACAGTCCAATCATACAGACATTCTATGAATTTAATTGTTTTTAAAAAATCACTCCTGGAGCCTTCTGATCTGTTGCAGGCAGGAGTGGTTGCCCTCTACTGTTGGGACATGCTATCATCCTGGGATATACCTTCATTACTATTTTGGGATTCTCTTCACTTCTTTTTAGGTTGGAGCACCCATTTTCTGGAACCATTTCTTTCTCACCTCCACTTTGTTGGACTGTATAACAGCTTTCTGATAAATGGTACACAGTACGTAAATTTTCTTGAGACTGTTCATGTCATAAAAATGCCTTTTTTGCTGTGTTTTAAGACATTTTTAGAGACATTTTAGGTTCACAGCAAAATTGAGAAGAAGGTAGAGAGATTTCTCATATACCTCTTGCCCCTACACATGCATAGTTTTCCCCATTATCAAAATATCCCACAAGGGTGGTGCACGTGTTACAATTGATGAACCTACATTGACACATCATTATTGCCCCAAGTCCATAGTTTACATCAGATTTCATTCTTGGTGGTGTACATTCTGTGAGTTTGGACAAATGTATGATGACATGTATCCATTTTAATATCATACAGTGTAGTTTCTCTGCCCTAAAAATCCTCTGTGCTCTGCCTATGTATCCCTTTCTCCACACTAACCCTTGGCAACCACTGATCATTTCACTGTCTCCATAGTTTTGGCTTTTCCAGAATGTCATGTAGTTAGAATCATACAGTATATAGCCTTTTCAAATTGGCTTCTTTCACTTAGTAATATGTATTCAAGTTTCCTCCATGGCTTTTCATGACGTGCTAGCTCATTTCGTTTTAGTGCTGAATAATATTTCATCACCTGTATGTACCACTGTTTATTTATCCATTCTCCTCCTAAAGAACATGACGTTTTGGCAATTACAAATAAAACAGCTATAAGCATCCATGTGCAGGTTTTTCTATGAACACAAGTTTACAACTTCTTTGGATAAATACCAAGAAGTGTGATTTCCAGATCATATGGTAAGAGTATGTTTAGTTTTATAAGAAACCTCCAAGCTGTCTTCCAAAGTAGCTATACTATTTTGCCTTCCCTCCAACAGTGAATGAGTGTTCCTCTTGCTTCGCATCCTTGACACCGTTTGGTGTTGTCAGTGTTCTGAATGTTGGCCATTCTAATAGGTGTGTAGTGGAATCTCGTTTTAATTTACATTTTCCTGATGACATATGATGGGAAGCATTTTTTCATATGCTTATTTGCCACCTGTATATCTTCTTTGATGAGGTATCTGCTAAGGTCTTTGGCCCATTTTGTAATTGGGTTGTTTTCTTATTGTTGAGTTTTAAGAATTTTTGAATATTTTACATAACAGTTCTTTATCACATATGTCTTTTGCAAATATTTTCTCCCAGTCTGTGGCTTGTCTTTTTATTCTCTTGCAATGTCTTTTGCAGAGCAAATAAACTTAATTTTAATGAAATCTGTTTTATCGATTCTTTCATGGATTGTGCCTTTGGTGTTTTATCTAAAAAGTCATCACCAAACCCAAGGTCATCTAGATTTTCTCCTATGTAATCTTCTACGAATTTTATAGTTCTGCATTTTTATTTAGGTCTGTGATCCATTTTGAGTTAAGTTTTGTGAAAGATATAAGATTTGTGTCTAGATTTATTTTGTTGTTGCTATATGCGAATGTCCAGTAGTTCCAGCACCATTTGTTGAAAAGGTTGTCTTTGCTCCATTGTGTTGCCTTTGCTCATTTGTCCTGGGTCTATTTCTGAGCTCTTTATTCTGCTCCATTGATCTGTCTATTCTTTCACCAGTACCACATAGTCTTGATGACTGTAGCTTTACAGAGTAAGTCATGAAGTTGAGTAGTATCAATCCTCCAACTTTGTTCTCCTTGAATAATATGTTAGTTATTCTGGGATTTTACCTCTCCATATAAAATTTAGAATCATTTTGTCGATATACGCAAAATAACTTGCTGGGATTCTGATTGAGGTAACATTGGAAGTATAGATCAAATTGGTGAAAACTGATGTCTTGACAATATTGAGTCTTCCTATCCATGAACATGGAATATCTCTCTATTTATTTAGTTTTTCTTTGATTTCTTTCATCAAAGTTTTGTGCTTTTTCTTATATAGATCTTTGACATGTTTTATTACATTTAAACCTAAGTATTTCATTTTTTGAGTGTTAATATAAATGGGATTGTGTTTTTAATTTCAAATTCCACTTATTCATTGCTTATATATAGGAAAGGGATTGACTTTCATAAATTAACCTTATATTCTACAACCTTGCTATAATCACTTAATAGTTACAGGGATTTTTAAAAATTGATTCTTTCAGATTTTCTACATAGACAATCATGTCATCTGTGAACAAAAACAGTTTTATTTCTTCCTTCTCAATCAGTTTAGGTTGTTTTATTTCCTTTTCTTGTTTTATTGCATTAGCTAGAATTTCCATTGTGATAGTAGAAAGGAGTGGTGACAGCCAGCCCTGATTGCCTTGTGGTTAAGGTTTGGTGCACTCTACTTCAGCAGCTGGATTTGGTTCCCAGGCGTGGAACCACACCACTGTTAGTAGCCATGCTGTGGTGGCAGCTCACATACAGGAACCAGAAAAAATTACAACTATACACAACTATGTACTGGGGCTTTGGGTGGGGGAAGGAAGAAAAAAAAGGAGGAAGTGCCAGGGTCCAGCCCCAGCCGAACAGGGTCTTCTGAGGGTTGGACGGCGTCGGTGAGGGAGGAGGCAGTGAGACAAGGAGTTTGGTGTCCAAGTCTAACTTTATTTTGTGTATGTATGATTTGTATAGGGCTCAGGGTATGCAAGGATGATTTCATGAAACAGTCCCAGTACATATTTTTGGCTTGCGTAAGCGGGTTTTTGCAAGGTAGACAATAGTCCTAAGAGTAATTGATTGCAAGGTAGACAATAGTCCTAAGAGCAATTGATTGTGTGTGGGCCCGAGGGGAGTCAAGCTTCTGCCTAAGAGCAATTGATTGTGTGTAGGCCCGGGGGGAGTCAAGCTTCTGTAATTCTTTACTTCAAGGAGGCTACCCCCAGCGGCCTCCTGACTCAATGGTCCATGGCAACCACCGTCCTCCCAGAGAGATCTGTGGGGGCTACAGATTTCTTAGTGACCGTGTCACAAGGCAGAGGCTTAACTTGTAGGCTGACGGCTCCCGGCAAGGAAGATTGGCAACAGATGTTAGTTTAGTGTGAATCTTCCCCGGCAAAAAATAAATAAATAACATAACATAACAAAGAGTGTTGAGAGGGAACATCCCTGCCTTGTTCCTAATCTTAGTGGGAAAGCTTCTAATTTCTCATCATTAATTACAATGTTAGCTGTAGGGTTTTTGTTGATATTCTCTATCAAGTTGAAGAATTTCCCTTCTATTACTAGTTTACTGAGAGTGTTTATCAAAAATGAGTGTTGGGGGCCAGCCCAGTGGCATGGCGGTTAAGATCGCACATTCTGCTTCAGTGGCTCAGGGTTTGCCAGTTCAGATCTTGGGTGCAGACCTGCTCACCAGTTGTTAAGCCATGCTGTGGCAGGAGTCCCACATATAAAGTAGAGGAGGATGGGCATGGATGTTAGCTTCCTCAGCAAAAAGAGGAGGATTGGCAGCAGATGTTAGCTCAGGGCTAATCTTCCTCAAAAAAAAATGAATAAATGAGCATTGGATTTTTTTTCAGATGATTTTTCTAACATCTGTTTATATGATCATGTTTTTTCTTTGCCCTATTGATGTGAGGCATTACATTAATTGATTTTCAAATGTTGAACCAACTTTGCATACCTGGGAAAAAATCTCACTTGGTCATGGGGTATAATTCTTTTTATACATTGTTAAATTCAATTTGGTAATATTTTGTTGAGGACTTTTGCATCTATGTTCATGAGAGACATTTGTCTTTAGTTTTATTTTCTTGTAACGTGTTTGTCTGGTTTTGGTATTAGAGTAGTGCTGGCCTCATTGAATGAATTAGAAAGTATTCCCTCTGCTCTACCTTCTGAAAGAGAATTGGTATAATTTTTCCTTTAATTTGGTGGAATTCAGCCATGAACCCATCTGGGCCTGGTGCTTTCTGTTTGGGAAGGTTATTAACTACTGATTCAATTTCTTTAATAGATATATACCTATTCAGATTTCCTTTTTCTTCTTGTGTGAGTTTTGGCAGATTGTGTCTTTCAAGGAATTGGTCTATTTTATCCAGGTTATCAAATTGTGGGCACAGAGTTGTTTATGGTGTTCCTTTATTATCCTTTTACTGTTTATGGGGTCTTTAGTGATGTCCTATTTCATTTCTGGCACTAGTAATTTGTTTTCTCTCTCTTTTTCTTTGTTAGCCTAGGTAAAGGCTTATCAATTTTATTGATCTTTTCAAAGAACCAACTGTTGGTTTTGTTGATTTTCTCTATTGATATCCTGTTTTCAATTTCATTGATTTCTGCTCTAATTCTTGTTATTTCTTTTTTCTGCTTACTTTGGATTTAATTTGCTCATCTTTCGTTTGAATATCCTAAGGGGGAAGCTTAGATGAATGATTTCAGATCTTTCTTCTTTTCTAATATATACATTTAATGCTGAAAATTCCCCTCTAAGCACTGCTTTCACTGTATCTCACAAATATTGTGTCTTCATTTTCATTTAGTTCAAAATATTTTTAAATTTCTCTTTGACCCATGTGTTATTTAGAAGTATGTTGTTTAATCTCCAAGTATTTGGGGATTTTCCAGTTATCTTTCTGTTATTGATTTGTAGTTTAATTATTTTATGGCATGAGAGCAAACATTGTATGGTTTCTATTCTTTTCAACTTGTTAAGATGTGCTTAATGGCCCAGAATGTGGCCTATCCTGGTGAATGTTTCATGTGAGATTAAGAGGAATGTATATTTTGCCATTGTTGGATGAAGTCAACTACAGTTGTCAATTATATCCAGTTGATTGATGGTGCTGTTTAGTTCAACTATGTCCTTACTTATTTTCTGCCTGCTGGGTCTGTCCATCTCTGATAGAAAGGTGTTGAAGTCTTCAACTATAACAGTGAATTCATCTATTTCTCCTTGAAGTTCGCTCAGTTTTTGCTTCACATATTTTGATGCTCTGTTAGATGCATACAAATTAAGGATGGTTATGTCTTCTTGGAGAACTGAACCGTTTATCATTACATAATGCCTCTCTTTATCTATGATATCTTTCCTTGCTTTGAAGTCTGCTCTGTCTGAAATTAATATAGCTAACACAGCTTTCTTTTGATTAGTGTTAGCATGGTATGTTTTTCTCCATCTCTTTACTTTTAATATATATATGTCTTTATACTTAAAGTGGGTTTTTTGTAGACAACATATAATTGGGTCTTGTTTTTTGATCCACTCTGAAAATCTCTGTCTTTTGATTGGTGCATTTAGACCACTGGCATTCAAAGTGATTATCAATATCATTGGAGTAATATCTACAATATTTGTTACCATTTTTCTTTTTAAAAAAATCAATATAGGAACTTGATTTGTTTGATTTCAGGTTTATTGAGGCATAATTGACATATTGTGAAATTATTTCCCCCATCTAGTTAATTATCTATCACCTCACATATCTTTTTTGGTGAGAATATTTAAGTTCTACTCTGTTAGCAAATTTCAATTATACAATACAGCGTTATCAACAATAGTGTGTTTTACATTAGATCTTCAGATCTTATTCATCTTAGAGCAGAAAGTTTGTACCCTTTTACCAATCTCTCCCTATTTCCCCCAACCCCCAGCCCCTGACAACCACTTTTCTATTCTCTGTTTCTTTGAGTTTGACTTCTTTCTTTTTTTTTAGATTCTACACATAAGTAAAACCATGCAGTATTTGTCTTTCCCTGTGTAGCTTATTTTACTTAGCATAATGTCCTCAAGGCTCATCCAAGTTATTGTAAATGGCAGGATTTCCTTCTTTCCTATGGCTGAATAATATTCCATTGTATATATACCATATCTTCTTTATCCACTCATCCATTGATAGACACTTAGACTGTTTCTATATTTTGGCTATTGTGAATAACGCTGCAATGAACATAAGAGTACAGATATCTCTTTGAGATCCTGTTTTCATTTCCTTTGGATATACACCCAGAAGCAGAATTGCTGGATCTTAGGGTAGTTTTATTTTTAAATTTTGAGGACTCTCTATATTGTTTTCTATAGTGCGTGTAGCAATTTACATTCCCACCCACAGTGCACATGGGTTCCATTTTTTCCACATCTTTACCAACACTCTTTATCTGTTGTATTTTTTATAGTAGCCATTATAACAGGTGTGAGGTGATCTCTTAATGTAGTTTTGATTTGCATTTCACTCATGGTTAGTCATATTAAGCACCTTTTCATGTACCTGTTGGCCATCTGTATGTCTTGTTTGGAAAAATATCTATTCAGATCCTCTGCCCATTTTTTGATCAGATGTTTGCTTTTCTGCTATTGAGTTGTATGAGTTCTTTATATACTTTAGATATTAACCCCTTATCAGATACATGATTTGCAAATATTTTCTCCCATTCTATAGGTTACCTTTCCATTTTGCTGATGATTTCCTTTACTGTGCAGAAACTTTTTAGTTTGATATAGTCCCATTTGCTTATTTTTACTTTTGTTGCCTTTGCTTTTGGTGTGAAATCCAAAAAATCATTGCTAAGACCAATGTCAAGTTGCTTACTCCCTGTATTTTCTTCTAGGAGTTTTCTGGTCGGGTCTTACATTCAAGTCTTTAATCTATTTTGAGGTGATTTTTGTGTATGGTGTAAGATAGTGGTCCAGTTTCATTTGCATGTGACTGTCCAGTTTTCCCAGCACTATTTATTGAAGAGGCTATCCTTTTCCCATTGTATATTCTTGGCCCCTTTGTTGTAAATTAATTGACTCTCTATTCATAGGTTTATTTCTGGGCTCTCTATTCTGTTCCATTGATTTATGGATTGGGGCATTTAGACCATTGACATTCAAAGTAATTATAATATAATTGGATAAAATCTAACATATTTGTTGCTATTTTCTAATTGTTGCCCTTGTTGTTTATTCCTATTTTTGTCTTCCACTCTTTTTCTGACTCTGTGGTTTTAATTGGGCATTTGTATGATTCCATTTTCTCTTCTTTCTTAGCATATCAGTTATACTTCTATTTTACTTTTTTTAGTGGTTGCGCTAGAGTTTGCAATATACATTTACAACTAATCCAAGTCCACTTTCAAATAACACTATACCGCTTCATGGGTAGTTTGAGTCCCTTATAATAATCTTAATTCCTTCCATCAGTCCCTTGTATCATTGCTATCATTCATTTCACTTATATATAAGAGTATATAAACGTACACACATGCACACACAAGATATATACATAAGCATACATAATTGGATGGGTTGTTGCTATTATTATTTTGAACAAACTATTATCTCTTAGGTCAATTAAGAATAAGTAAAAGTTTTTATTTTACCTTCGCTTATTCCTTCTTCCATGCTCCTCCTTTGTTTGTGTAGATCTGAGTTTCTGACTATATTATTTTCCTACTCTTTAAAAAACTTCTCTTAACATTTCTTATGAGGCAGGTCTACTGGCAACAAATTTCCTCAATTTTTGTTTGTCTGAGAAAGTATTTCTTCTTCACTTTTGAAAGATAATTTCACAAGTACAGAATTCTACGTTGGTGGTTTTATTCTATCAACACTATAAATATTTCATTCCACTCTCTCCTTGCTTTCATTGTTTCTAAGGAGAAGTTGGATATAATTCTTATCTTTGTTCCTATCTAGGTAAGTTTTTTTCCTTTGACCTTTTTCAAGATTTTTCTCTTTATCTTTAATTTCCTTTAGTTTGAATATGATGTGTCTAGATGTAGTTTATTTTTGTCTTTTGGTGTTTATCCTGCTTGCTGTTCTCTGAGCTTCCTTGATCTGTGGTTTGGTGTATAACATTAATTTGGGGAAATTCTCAGTCATTATTGTTTCATTACATATTATATCAAATATTTGTATATTATATAAAATATTAATATTAAATATTATGTTAAATATTTCTTCTTTTTCTTTTTCTTCTTCTTCTACTTCTGGCATTCCCATTATGCAAATGTTACACTTTTCGTAATTGTCTCATAGTTCTCGGATATTCTGTTCTGTTTGTTTTTTCAGTCTTCTTTTTCTGTCTGCTTTTCAGCTTTGGAGGTGTTTACTGATGTATCCTTAAGCTCAGAGATTTTTACTAGTCTACCAATAAGCCCATCAAAGGCATTCTTCATTTCTGTTACAGTATTTTTTATTTCTAGCATTTTTAAAAGTTATTTCTTAGTATTCTCATCTCTCTGCTTACATTGGCCATCTGGTCTTGCAGATTATCTACTTTATCCATTAGAGTCTTTAGCATATTAATAATAGTCGTTTTAAATTCCTGGTTTGATAATTCCAACATCCCTGCCATGTCTGGTTTTGATGCTTGTTCTCTCTCTTCAAACTGTATTTTGCCTGTTTGTATGTCTTATAATTTTTTCCTGATAGCCAGACATGATGTACTTGGTAAAAGGAACTGCTGTAAGTAGGCCTTTAGTAATGTCGCGGTAAGGTATGGGAGAGGGGAAGTGTTCTGTAGTCCTATGATTAGGTTTCAGTCTTTTAGCAAGCCTATACCTGTGGACTATGAACTTCACAAGTGTATCTCAGTTTTTTCCCCTACTTAGGTGAGACAGGATGGCTAGAGTGGGCTGAACTTGGGTATTTCCCTTCTCCTACATGGAAGGCTAGAGTGGGCTGGAGTTGAGTATTTCCCTTCCCCCAGATCAGTTAGGCTATGTAAAACCCCAGCAGGATAGAATCTGGTTAATTAGCTTGTCCTGAGGATAGACTTGTTAAAGAAAAACAGAGCATATTTCAAACTGGTTCCTTTGGCATCTTTCAAAATGATATATTTTTAAATGGTTCCTCTTCCTCTTCCCCAGGTATATTTCAAAATGGCATATTTCAAAATGATTCCTTTTCCCTTCCCCGTGCCAGAAGCCTGAGGGGATTTTTCTCTGACATTTACTATGAGAACCTGATCAAGTTCCTGGAGGTAAAATTCACTAAAGTGTGGGAGGCCCTCTATGAATTCACTCTTCCTGGAGTTTTTAACTCTCAGACTTGTCCATTCTGAGCTTCCAGCAATTCATCAATTATAGTTCTGGTTTTCCTGCACTGGCACTGGTGCCCACGGAGGTTTCAGCTCATAAGTTTCTACTCTGGTAAGTTGTGATTCACTGTATTTGCCTGTCAGTCTCTCCAATTTGGGGTCAGTAGTTTGCCCTGTGACCTAACTTCTCTTATGGATCTGAGAAGAATAGTTGCTATTTTAGTTTGCTCACCTTCTTCCTCGTTAGAACAGAGTAGCAACTTCCAAGCTCCTTACATGCAGAACCAGAAACCAGAAGTCTAAAAATGTATTTTATTCTAATACGTAACTAGACATAGAATCCTAGGTTGTAAATATTTTCCCTCAAAAATTTTAAGTCAGACATACTATTATCCATGGATTAGAAAACTCAATGTAGTAGAGATGTCAACTCTCCCCAAATTGATCTATAAGTTTACAGCAATTCCTATTAAAATCCCAGCAAGGTTTTTTGTAGACATTGACAAGCTTATTCTAAAATTGTTATCGAGAGACACAAGCAGAAGATTAGCTAAACCAGTCTTGAAAAAGAATAAAGTGGGAAGAATAATTCTATCTTATATTAAGACTTACCATATAGGTGCAGTAAACAAAACAGTGTGGTACTGGCAGACAGATAGAAACATAAATCAATAGAATAAAAAAGTGAACCTAAAACTAAAACTACACAAATATGCCTAAAGTGTTTTTGACAAAGGGCAAAAACAATTCAATAGAGGAAGAATAGCCTTTCAACAAATGGTGCTGAAACAATCGGACGTCCATATGCAAAAAAAAAAAAACAATGAACATCAACCTAAACCTTACATCTTATAAAAATATTAACTCAAAATGGATCACAGACTTAAAACTATAAAACATTTGAAAATAAAAATATAGGAGAAAATCTCCATGATATAGGGCTAAACACAGAGTTCTTAGTCTTGACACAAAAAGCATGATCTATAAAAGGAAAAATTGATAAATATGACTACTTCAAGCTTAAAAGCTATTCCTCCACAAAAGCCCCTGTTCAGAGGATGAAAAGATAAGCTACAGACTGGAGAAAATATTTTTAAACCATACTCTGATAGAAGACTAGTATCCAGAATATGTAAAGAATTCTCAAAACTCAACGTTAAAAAACAAACAATCCAATTAAAAAATGGGCAAAAGACATGAACAAACTTTCATTGACAAGGATATACAGATGGCAAATGGGCACATGAACAGATATTCAACTTCATTAGCCATTAGAGAAATGCAAATTAAAACCACAATGAGATATAACTATGCACTTAGCAGAATGGCTAGAATTTTTAAAGTTCCAACCCCAAATGCTAATAAGTATTTGGAGAAACTGGATGTCTCATACATGGCTAGTGGGAAAATAAAATAGCACAGCCGCTCTAGAAAACAGTTTGGCAGTTTCTTATAAAAACTAAACCTGCAATTACTATATGACCCAACAATTGCACTCTTTGGCATTTACTTCAGAGAAATGGAAATCTATGCTCAAACAAAAACCTATGTAAACAAATATTCACAGAAGTTTTTTGGTAACAGCCAAAACTGTATACAACGCAGATGTCCTTCAACAAGTAAATGGTTAAACAAACTGTGGTGCATCCAAACCATGGAATACTACTCAGCAATTTAAAAACACAAGACTGTTTTTATACACAGCAACTTAGATGGATATTCAGGGAATTATACTGAGTGAAAAAAGTCAATCCAAAAATATTACATGCTTTACGATTTCATTCATATAACATTATTAAAACGATAAAATTAAAGAAGTAGAGAACAGATTAGTGGTTGTCAGGGGTCAGGGACTGAGGGAAGGGTGGGTGGGAGGTGAATTTGGTTATAAATGGGGAACATGATTTCCTTGTAATGATGGAAGTGTTTTGTATTTTGACCATGGTGGTGGATACCAAACCTACACATGATAAATTTGAATAGAAGTAAATATAGGCACACACACACAAACTCACACAAATGAGTACAAGTATAATGGGAAATTTGAACAATGTTGGTAAAACCAATCAATGTCAATGTCTTGGTTATGATATTGCACTATTGCATTACAAGATATTATCCTTGGGGCAAACTGGGTAAATGATGCACGGGATCTCTGTATTATTTTTCACAAGTGCATGTAAATCCCCAATCATCTAAAAATAAAAAGTTTGATTTAAGCAAATTGAAGTTATTGTTTGCCTATCTTCAAGCTTCCAGTCTTACATGTAAAAAGCCAAATGCCATTCTGACCCCCAATTCTTCTCTGCCTTAAAGGTGGTGAAATCTTCCCCATGTTGTGTTGTGAAATTTCATGATTGTGCTTGTCAGTATTCATCCACTCTGCTGGGAAGTTACTTGGTCCTTTCAATCTGGAAACTCATATTCTTCTGTTCAGGAGAAATTTCTTGATCACTTTTGAGTATTTCCTGTCTTCGATTTTCTTGACTTCTTTCTGAGATTCAAATTATTCCAATAACTGGTTCTCTTCACCTAATTTTTCCCTCTTTGTTTTTCTTCTATTTTGCATGTTTTTTGTCTTTTTGCTCAACTTTATGGTAGATATTCTTTACCTGAACTTTCAACTCTTCAATTGTTTTTTTATTTCTTCTATCGTATTTTTAGTTTCCAAAAGTTCATTTTTATTTTCTCAACATTCTTTTATTTTTAAATAGCATCCTGTTTTTGTTTCATATATGCAGAATATAATATCTGGTTAATTTTTCTTCTGCTTGTATATTTTCTATTTCCTACAAGATATTTTCTTGTTTATTCATTTTGTCTCTCTCTTTCATGATAGAGGCTCAATATCAATATTCTCAGATATCTCGTAATTCTTATTTGTGTTTCTCAGTCATCTAAACTAACTAAAAATTCTGATGAGGTAGGGTGGCAATTATTGACTGTGACGTTATTATAGGCAAGTCTAAGTTGGGCCACTTATGTGGAGAACCCTTGATATCATGGTTTTATGTCCTTTCTTCTTTTCCTGATCCAAAACCTCAGAAAATAATCCTTTAATCTACGGTATTGAGGATATAGCCCTTGATGCCAGATTTTGGGGAAATGAGTAGGGAGCTTCATTTTCAGCATGTAGACTTTCACTTAATCCACTTGTGTTGTTGTTTTATATCTTTGCCCCCAGCTGTGTCTAATATCTTCTGGGTTCTGTATTTTTCTTTCTTCAAATCATAGATGATTATCCCTTTAATTATCTCCTGGGATGCCAAAAGTGTTCTTCACCAGCCCTAATGATAGGAGGATATCTAGGAAATGTAAGTGCTTTATATTCTAACATATCCTTCTGTTTTCAGTCTCACCTACACTCCTAGTTCCAGAAATACTAGGATTGCTTATTACTCAGTATACATCTGTTGCTTCTTGCCTTTCCCCACTACCCTAGGATTCAGCTTTCTTGGGTCTGCAGAGAAAAATTCTGCTCATCATTCTGGTTTCACACTTTTAAAATTTCCTTTCTGTTGTCTTCTCTTTCATTCAATTTCTCTTTGTGAATTTATGCTTTTAAAAATCCTTTACTGATGTTTAAGTTGACTTTGGGGAAAAGTACATGTAAAGCGTATCTTCAATCTGCCATTTTACCAGGACATCTAGAGATACAATTTTCTACTCTCCAAACTGGCAAAAAAATTAAAGTTTGATTATGTCAAGTTTTGGTGAAACAACTGGAACATTTATACACTGCTCATGGAAGTATAAATTAATATTACTGCTTTAGGAAACAGTTTGGCATCACCTATTAAACTGAAAGATGTCTATAACCAATAGCACAGAAACTTAATCATAAAAATATTTCAAACAGAAAATTATATACATAGAGTAAAAACATAATAATAAAAAACTCTCATGTACCTATGAGCCAGTCTAATAAAATGAATATTACCACACAAGTGAAGCTCCCTGCGTGTCTTTCTTTTTTTCACTAATATCCTTTTCCTTTAGCTCTAGAAGTAACCACAACTTGAAAAAGATATTATTTGTGAAAGCAGTTGAACTAAACATAAGCAGCTTTAGAATATAGTTCCCGTAAAGCAGTGTTTCTGCACTTGAATAAAGAATATTAAGGCCCAAGGCTTGTAAAAGAGTTTTTAAAATAAATGCAGCATTCTGCATCACCTTTTATTTTATAGTATATCAAATATGGATATTTTTTCAAGATGCAAAAGTAACATCAAAGTGACTCTTTGGCCAGCCTGCAGAATAATCTTTAAGACTGTCTTGATACAGTTAGAATGGTAGGAATGTTGACTTTTTTAATCCCAGGAGACCAACGAAATCTAGTCCACGTTTTCCATCCATTAAAGACATGGAACGTTTCTGCAAGAGACTGCCATGAGGAAAAACATCACTCTGCTTTCAATTACTGAATTGAGTTTCCTATAACTCCCAAACTATCTTCATTTGTTTTATTTTATAATTGCTTTGAATACTCAAAAAAAGTAACAAAGATTCAAAAGAGCAGAAATCGCAACACTGTATTGACCATTCTGGGTCATATTCTCCAAACCAAATGTCAGATCATGCCCTTCTTAGCACTAAGAGGGAATAATTCTGGTGCAAAACTTGATTACATGAATACCTTTAAGTTATGTATGAAGCATTCGCTGAAACATTCTGAAAGCTCCCATTAAATTCACAGTTAATGCTTACCTCATGTGAGTGGAGAAATATAAAATACATTCTCAAGCATAAAAAGTGTCCAGTTTCAGATGAATGACATATTCATGCATTATCTTCTCCTTTAAAACTGAGAAGTAACATTTGTTTGTCTGTCTTTACTTTTATTTCCCTAACTTAAAAAAATAAATACAACATCTTAAAAGAGTTTAAACACTTTATATTAAATACCTGTTTGCTAATTTGAAGGAGATGTTAGAAAATATTTTCTGTCAGTAAAAGCGATATTATAATTTTCCAATTATAATTTCCCAACTGCTTCTCTTTTTTTTGTAGACTCATGAAATGTTTCCATATCTTTGAATTAGTATGCAAAGTCCTAAGCTATATCAGCTTAGAGTTTTGGATAGTGGCGTTTTAATTTCCTTTGAAAGTTACATTTAATTCATGTATATATGTATCCCGTAATCTTCTTCTAGAAAAGAACCTCAATCTGGGCTAAAGGGGAAGGTATAATTCTAAGAGAGAAGGAATCTGAGTTTTTGGCCAAAATTTCTACTTACAAGTAAAGATATCAAGACATGACAGGATCATATCAACCTTCCTCCTCAGGCATGCAAATGCCAATAATATACTAATAATAGCTAACATTTATTCCACTTGCATGTTCTTCCATCGTTTTATGTACATCATTTCACTTAATCACAACAAAGGCTCTATGAAGCAAGAGGGTTGGATTGTCTGTTATCAACTTGTCTCCATTACCACCCCCTTCTAACTTCTCCTAGTGCATTGCAGAGAAGAAAATGGAAACTACATTTTCCAGAATTCTGTCTCTATGTTTTGTTCCAGGGTTGAGTCTGCCAAAAAGAAAGATCGAGGAGATTTTGGGAGAGGTGTGAACAAACACGAAATTCACAGAGCTTCTGGGGGGAGCCCTTGAGAACTACTCACCTTACTGCTGCAAGTTAAGATGGTTGTTGGCATCTCTCAGAGATTCTTTGCCTTGTAGCAGTTTCCAAGTTAGTTCTTAAGAACCACTGCTTGGGTGCTTCATAGTGAGACTTTTGCTGACCGCTTCCCTAAACTTTGCTTCCCTAGAGCTTCCAACGTTCTAAAAGTTTCTCATTTCCTGTATTAAAACTTTTCACCCTTGAAATACATAGAGCAAGTTCTATGTTCCTGGCTGTAAGTGGAAAGAAGAAAATGCCATTGGAACTTGACATCTTTCAAGATGTACATCTGTGTCTGGAGAATGAGCCAAACCCCATGGGAGGAGAGAAGACTGCTGGGCAGGTGGAGAAAGCTCTGAATATTTAACAAAGTATACTTAAGAGAGTATAGAGCACAGGCTTCCCCCAAAGACTAACCACAGCCAGTTCTACCTAAGTTCTCCTTATCTTCCACTGTCAGGATTGGCAGCCACCTAGAGATGAATAGACAGAAACATGTAGCTATCACATTATTGCTCTAAGTGGGTGAAAACGAACTTTCCTCACTCAAGTCAAGAAGAAATTACCCACAGTGTATTCAAGCCAATAGAAGGTCTTGACCAGTGATTCTCAAAGGTGGGGTAGGCTCTACCACCTCCTAGGGTGCATTTGGGAAAACTCTTCTGACTCAGTTGTAGGCCACATTGCTTTCTACGGCCTCACCTCAAGAATCGTGTAACTGCACTTTCATTGAATTTTATTGGTTACAAGCAAGTCACAGAGACCAGCCCAGATTCAAGGGGATGGGACATATAGATCCTTCTCTCCATGGGAAATGTGTCAAAGGATTTGCAGACATGTTTTAAAACTACCAGACTACTCTATCTAAAATTACTCCTACTCTCAACATTCCTGACCTCTCTTCTCTGACTTAACTTTTTCAAAGCACTTAATATTATCTGATATGCAATATTATACACCTTCCTTCATCAAAATGTAAACTCCGTGAGGATAGGGATTATTCTGTTTTGTTTACTAGTGCATCCTCAGCACCTAGAACAGTGCCTGCCACATAGAAAGCACTCAAATATATTTGTAGAATGAATGAATGAATTCTCCACATTAACTTATAATATCTCCAAAAAAATAGTTTTGTAGCTTTCCCAAGTTTTCTATTGATAACTGCTCTAATGACGCTACTGGCAAAATAGAAAACAAGCAAGTCATTATGTGATGAATTTGATCAAAATAACATAGTCACGAACTTGGCTAACTAAAGCCAAATTTTCTTTCCTATTAAATTTGGAAATTATTTGCTTATTGCTCCAATAAGGCCCTCCACCATTATTGATTCATATTTATATCGTCCACTTATTTCTAAAAGTAATTAAGTTGGCCTCTGATAAAAGTGCCTTGTCCATTTCTCTTTGTAATCCAGGGAAATAAATCTAGAGTCGTTCCAAGGAAGTAGAAATAGGAGAAAACAAGTCAGAGTTGTGCTCATTGTTTAGGTGAAGCAATGTAAGCTACATTCTGGGTGAAATCAGTCAGTAAAAGGATAAATGAGGCCATGGTATCACAAAAGTCAATTGGACGACTTTGCCAGAGGTTACTTCCAGTCATTTCAACCAGTATTTCTGGATATTACTCATGTTGCTACCACCATCAAGCCATAGTAACTTAGTTGTCCAGAGCTGCATGTTTTAACTTGACCAAGCCAGAACAAATACATTTTCTGCTATTTCACAGATGTGTATACACTTGAGAAAATGTGAAAAATTTAGGCAACTAGATAGATCTGTAAAATGAAGAACGTTGGATGCAGACACACACACCTAGGACTTAGTAAGATTCTGCCACTTCTAACTATAAAACACGTGAGAAAGAATGTTAACCTTTGTCTCCTCATCTGTAAAATGCCTATCATAATACCTTCCTCTTAGAGTTTTGTAAGGGTTAGATGAATAATGTGCCTAAAGCCCATAGCACACAGCCTGGCACATAGTAGCACTCAATACATGATAACTGTTATTGCTAGTGGTAAGAAGTTTAAAAAGAAGTGATGCTTTTTCTCAAAATATCCAGATGAAGCAAAATTGGTTCTGCGAATTTGAATATTCTGATAATGGCCACTGTCTTCTGCTTTCTTTCACTGCAGAGAAACAGTTGTGATTAAGAAATGTGCGTATAAGCCTTAAACCCAGGCCTCTCCAGTCTGATGTTACTGTTACAACCTCACTAGGCCACTTTGTATCAGGAACAAGCTGTAGATCTGGGAAGATGAAAGGGATTCCTGCTATTATTTCTTGATCAAAGATATCAGCACCATTCTGCAGATATTTTCAAATTCATTTTCTCATCATTCTAGCCACAGAGGTAATGTGGATTGCTTCACTGAAAGAAAACTGTGGGGTTTTGCCCTGCTGTGAGTAGTTATGTTCTTTAAACTTTATGGGAATATGTATAGTCATGGAGTTTAAATCTCCCTTGAGTCGTTTCTTTGTCTGCCTTGGCATGCTCTGTGCTGATACTTTCCAGCTGCATGCTAATGAACTGAGCAATGAGGGAAGAAGGGTGCCCAGGAAAGGCACATGGCTTGACTCCACAGCTATGTGAAACTAATGCCCGTGTCAATTACCTCTGGTTAATAAGCCCTTCCCTCCTTGCCTGACTAGTTTTGACACTGAACATGTACCTACATTTAGTTAAATCCCTCTTTTTTTAAAAGTGAAGATAAAGAGGTTTAATCATTCTTTTGCTATAAGAAAGCATTTCAAATCACTTTACTGCTCGAATATAAATGAAACTGACAAAAGTTTTATTCAGGATTTTAATTTTCAAGTCCCTCCAAAAATGTGTATGTCCTAGAATGATACACTTCTGATTCATTCAGAGCTAGCTGTTTTACATGGAGCATGCTCAGGTTTAGAAGAAAACATGCTTGCAGAATAGCTCTGGGTTCTGGGGAACACAGGTTAAAAGTCACTTGAGATCAGGGCCATCAACTTTATTTCACTCAAGTTACTTTCTCTTTGAACACGTTGATACTAAAAGAGTAAAAATGAGAGATTTTAAGACTATAAAACAGGATTCTATTTTTCCCTTAACGCTAGGAAAACACACCGCAAATAAAGAAGCTTCTTTTATCTCCAAAACCCAAGAACATAGTGAATTTTTTCGAATTAGTATTTATGTGTCCCTCCATATTAATTGGGTTCTCTCTATGGCCTTAAAACAGAGAATATTAAAGCATGGATAACCATCAACTCAAAGGTAAACCACACATATTTATAATTTATTCATCATTTGTATCTGTTTTTCGTAAAAGCCCACTACTCTTTTTACTCTTTCCAGCAGCAATGCTTTCTTATATGCTTTGTAAGAAGGATTCATGGGAATCTGTTTCATTGATAAATACTTTAACCACTCCATCAAAGATAGAAGACCACTGCTTCTCCTATAATTTTCATAGTGTTTAATTGAAGAGTAATCTGGATTCTAATTAATGAATTATCTAACATGCTGTTGCTACTTGCAACTCTTCACAAATCCCTATCTGTGTTTTCTATATGCTTTGGTTGACGTATACGTAACTGGATGGATAATTGATCATTTCTTTGGCTGGTGTGATGGAGATTGATTTTTCAGCTCCAAGGTAACTTTGGAAAAAGAACTTCACTAAAGAAACATGTTTTAGAGTCTAATTACATCTATTTTCTGCTTCTAAATATACTTTATTTTTTCTAAACCCACATTATACACATAAGTCAAGTATAAAGTAAAACCACTTTTAGGTTTTGAAACATTTTATGTGGGCTTGAATTTCACGCAGAAATTGAAGTGTGGGGACATAATCACTGAACCATTTGAAAGGGTGGATTTTTATCCCTCCTCCTTGACAAACATGGGTAATACTTTACCAGGGACAAAAAAAATGCTGGCAAAATTCAGTGGAGGATACATTTACATAATGCATCTTTTAACAAGGGAATGAGTGAGGGCATACGTGACAATGCTAGCATGATGTTCTCTCCCTCCTGTCAATTATCCTTGAGTCACCCTGCAATTTAAGCTTTAGGTCAATAAAATGAATTTCAAAGCAAAAGCCTTCAGCACCATGGAGGAATTAACCCTGTGGGGTTGCTTCTAAAAAGCCATGAATTTTCCATTGCTTTTACCTCATGCAATAATTTTTTTTTTCAATTTTTGCCTTCCATCAAAAGGGTCCCTTATTCACATTTAATTCCATTTCTTGATAAGAATTCATTTCTATAAACAAATACTTCTTTTCTTCAAATAGAATAAAAACCAAGAACTTAAATTTCAATTTTTAAAGTAGAGGATATATGTATCAAATCCCTATCAAATATTTGCAAGTAATGTTTTGGGTTGAACATCATAATATTTTGTATATTTCTTTCCAATTTCCTATGCCATGCAATATGCTGTCTTCCTACGCCAAAAGACAATTAATTTTGCATGGAGAGGAATGGAGGCTTAAATTGACTCTTCAATAGTTGGGAATAATCTGAAACCATCTTGTTATCTTTCTTTAACAAATTCACTTTTTTTTTTACCTTCCCCCGAAAAGAAGTGCAAACCAATCACTTCCATTTTTCTTTCACTTACGTGGGGTCACCAAGTTGGTTGTTTTTTAACTTTTTACTTTAGAGCAATTTTAGAGGTACAGAAAAATTACAAAGAGAGTTCCCATATACCCTATACCCAGTTTCCCCTGTTATTAATACATTACGTTGTATGGTACATTTGCTATAATTAATGAACCAATATTGATATATTATTATTAATTAAAGTCCATACTTTATTCAGATTTCTTTGGTTTGTATCTAATGTCCTTTTCCAGTTCCAGGATCCCATCCAGTATACCACATTACATTTAGTCACCATGTCTCCTTGGGCTCCTCTAAGTTGTGACAGTTCTTCAGATTCACTTGTTTTTGATGACCTTGAGAATCTTGAGAATTACTGATCTGATATTTTGTATAATGTTCCTCAGTTGGGATTTGTCTGATGTTTTCTTATAATTAGACTGGGGTTACAGGTTTTTGAAAGGAAGATCACAGAGGTAAAGTGTTATCACATAATATCATGGCTATAATATACTATCAATATGACTTATCACTGTTGATGTTGTTCTTGACCACCTGACTGAAGTAGTATTTGTCTCCATTCTAAAGTTACTCTTCTTTCCCTCTTTCTATATTTTCTATACTACAATTTTTGAAAGGAAGTCACCATGCACAGCTGATACTTAAGAAGTAGAGAGTAATGCTGCATAAATTGAGGGTGGAATATCTGCATAAATTAGTTGGAATTCTTCTGCATGGGAGATTTGTCTTTTCCATTTAGTTATTTACTCAATCATGTATATTCAGAATAGACTTGTGGATATTTATATTATAGTTTAGGTTATAATCCAATATTTATGTATCTATTTGTTTACTTATTTGCTCAAATTGCTTCATCTTTTGGCCATTTGAAGCTCTTTCAGTTGGCCCCTGTGTCCCTTTGACATATCCAAATCATTGTGGGTGGCTTTTTTCTTTTTTTCTTACTTGTTTACTTTCTTGTACTATAAGATGCTCCAGCCTCATCTATTTCACCTGCCCAAATCCTTTAATCAGCCATTTCTCTAAGGAACCCTGGTTCCGTTTATCAGAGAATGGTATTAGAAACCAAGAGCTGGGTGCCAGGTGTGCTAATTGCTACTGAGGTGTCATTGCTTCTATGCTCTCTCAACTGTCAGAGTAAGGAAACACACATCTGTATCCCAATCTAGGTGTATGTACATATCTGTAATTATTTCTATGTAACCATCTGTATCTATATCAATCTGAACATGAATTAATACTGATGTCCCCAGCTCTAATCAATTACCATGAAAATCATTTTAACTTCTTTTACTTGCTTATCAGTAAACTCCCACTCCAACAGTGTGAAACCTAATTCCCACCATCTGCCATCTATTTACTTCATTGTTCAATTCCAGTATACATATGTGGTAGTATCAGATTTCTTAACCCATACCTCCATAGGAAAAAACTTTATCAACCAGAGTGCAATGAGAATGTACAGTTTCTTTTGCCTTTAATCTCACAGATTCTGCTAATTTCCAAAGTATCTTAAGTCTCCACCTTCCTCCTCCTCCTTCAGTGAAGTTGTTTCATACATTTGTAGCACAGATTATTCTGTCACATTATGCATTGTATCCTGGAATTCCTAGACCTCCAAAATGATTTTGGTTTTAATTTGGACAAATTAAGGTTCACTCTGCGCTGTAAATTTTCATGGATTTTGATAAATTCATGTGTCACATATGCACTATTATGATATCATATAGAGAATAGTTTCACTTTCCGTAAAAAATCACCTGTGCTTCATCTATTCAACCCTGGAAACCACTGGACTGCTTAACATCTCTATAATTTTGCCTTTTTCAGAAAGTCTTATATTTGGGAATCATTTAGGATTGGAATAAGATTGGCTCCTTTTAGTTACCAATATGCATTTAAGATTCATCCATGTCTTTTCATGGTTTGATAGCTCATATCTTTTTATCATTGGATAATATTCTATTATATTGATGTATCAAGTTTTGTTTATTCATTCACCTATTGAAGAACATCCTGTTTGTTTCCAGTTTTTTGGCAAGTATGAATAAAGCTGCTATGAACCTTCACACGCCAATTTTTGTGTAGATATAAGTTTTCAAATTAATTTGGTAAATACTAGGAGCACAATCACTGGAAGGCTATGGTTAGCTTTGGACAACACTGTCTTCAGAAATGGTTGTAACATTACACAGCAATGATCGAGATCTCCTGTTACTTCACATCCTCACCAGCTGTTGGTATTGTCAGTTTTTTTTATTCTAACCATTCTTTATTTTCCCCAGCTTTATTGAGATATATTTGACATATAACATTGTGTAAGTTTAAGGTATACATATGATGATTTGATATACATTTATATTGTGAAATGATTACCACGATAAGGTTAGTAACACATCCATTACCTCACATAGTTACCTTTGTGTATGTGTGTGGGGTGAGAATATTTAAGATCTACTCTCTTAGTAACTTTCAAGTATACAATACAGTATTGTTAACTAATTTAACCATGCTGTCCATTAGGTCCTCAGAATTTATTCATCTAGCCATTCTAATAGGTATATGGTGGATGACATTTTGGTTTTAATTTGCAATTTCCTAATGACAAATGGTATTGAGCATCTTTTCATGTGCTTATTTACCAACTGTATATCTTCTTGTTAAGGTGTCTGTTCAGATCTTTAGCCCAGCAGAAGTATTTAATTTCAATTGAGTTCAACTTATCCACTTTTTTCTTTTATAGATTAGGCTTTTGATGTCGTATCTAAAGCTTTTCACCAAACCCAAGGTCACCTAGATTTTCCACATTTCCTTCCAAAAGTTTTATAGTTTTCTGTTTTCTAGTCAAATCTATGATCCACTTTGATTTATTTTTTGCAAAAGGTGTTGGGTCTGTGGCTAGATTCATTATTATTACTATTATTATTTTTGCATATGGATGCCCAATTATTCCAGCACCATTTGTTAAAAAGATTATCCTTTCGTCATTAATTGCCTTTAATCCTTTGTCAGAGATCAGTTGCTATATTTGTGTGGGTATATTTCTGGGGTCTCTAGTCTCTAGATAAAAACCATTTATCTGTTGGTGTATTACTTTACCAATACCATGCCATCTTGATTACTGTAGCTTTATAGTAAGTCTTGAAATTGGGTAGTGTGAGTCCTCCAAGTTGTTCTTGTTCTTCAGTATTGTATTGGCTATTCTAGGTCTTTTGTCTCTCTATATAAACTTTAGAATCAAATTGTCAATATCTACAAAAAGTCTTTATGGGATTTTGATGGGGATTTTATTGAATCTATAGAACAATTTAAGAAGAATTGACATCTTAATAATATTGTCTTCCAATTCATGAACATACAATATCTCTCCATTTATTTAGATCATTTTTATTTCTTTCTTTGGAGTTTTGTAGTTTTCTGCATGTACAACTTATACAATTTTTTTCAGACATACCTAATTGTTTCATTTTTTCTTAGTGTTATTGGAAATGTTATTTTTTAAAATTTTAATTCCAGTTGTTCATTGCTCACACACTGGAATCAATTGATTTTTGTATATTAAACTTGTATCCTGCACCTTTGATATATACTCACTTTTAGATCCAGGAGTATTTTTTTTTATCCTTTGGAATTTTCTACAGAATTATGTCATCTGCAAACAAAGACAGTTTTATTTTTTCCTTCCAAATATGTATAACACTGATCTAATTTTCTTGTCTTTTTGCAGTGATTAGGACTTCTAGTATAATGTTGAATAGGAGAGGTGAGAGAGGACATCCTTGCTTTCTTCCCAATCTTGGGGAAAGAGTGTCTGGTTTATCACCATTAAGTATGATATTAGCTGTAGGTGTTTTGTAGTTGTTCTTTACCAGATTTAGAAAGTTCCCTTCTATTTCCAGTTTGCTGAGAGTATTTATCATGAATGGGTATTGAATTTTATCCAATTTTTTTCTGTATCAATTGATATAATAATATGATTTTTCTTATTTAGCCTGTTGATGTGGTGTATTACATTAACGACTTTTTAAATATTGAACTACCTTCACACAGCTAAAATAAATCTCACTTGGCCATAGTGTTAAATTCCTTTTATACATTGTGAAATATTATTTTGAGGATTTTTTTGTCTACTTTCATGAGAGATAACAGTCTTTAGTTTTCCTTTCTTATAATGTTTTTATCTGGTTTTGGTATTAGAATAATGCCGGCCTCATAGAGTGAGTTCTGAAGTGTTCCCTCTGCATCTAATTTCTGGAAGAGATTGTGGAGAATTGGTATCATTTCTTCCTTAAATATTGGGTAGAATTCACACGTGAAACCATCTGAGCCTGATGCTTTTTTTTTGGAATGATATTAATCATTGATCCAATTTCTGTAGAAGATGTATACCTATTTAGATCATCTATTTCTCATTGTATGAATTTTAGTAGTTTGTGTATTTCAATGGATTGGTTGATTTCATCTAAGTTATGAAATTTGGGAGCATAGAGTTACTTATAATATTCCTTTATTATCCTTTTAATGTCCATGGTAATAGTAGTGATGAGTCCCCTTTCATTTCTAATATTGGTAATTTATTGCCTTCTCGCTTTTTTCTTGGTTAGACTGGACAGGTTTATCCACATTTTTCATCTTTTTAGAAAACCGGCTTTTGGTTTCAATGATCTTCTCTATTGTTTTCCTTTTTTCAATTTCATTGATTTCTGCTCTCATTTTTATTATTTGTTTTCTTCTTGCTTTAGGCTTAAATTGCTCTTTTTTCTCATGTTCCTAAAGCAGACACTTACCTAGATTATTGATTTTAGATCTTTCTTCTTTTCTAATATATGCTTTTATTGCTATAAATTTCCCTCTAAGTATTGCTTTTACTGCATCCCACAAATTTTGATAAGTTGTATTTTCATTTTCATTTAGTTCAAAATAGTTTTTAATTTCTCTTGAGTCTTCTTTGACTCTTGTGGTTTTGAGAAGTATGTTGTTTAATTTCCTAATATTTGAGGATTTTCCAGCTATCTTTTTGTTGTTGATTTCTAATTCAATTCCATTGTGGTCTGAGTAGTATGACTCAGAGTATGATACCAATTCTTTTAATTTGTTAATGTGTGTTTTGCAGCCCAACATGTGTTCTGTTTTGAAGAATGTTCCATGTGAACTTGACAAGAATATGTTTTCTGCTGTTGTTAGAAGAAGTACTTCATAAATGTGAATTAGATCAAGTTGATCAACCTATTCTTACCTATTTTCTGGCTGCTTGACCTATCAGTTACTGACAGAGGCAAATCTTGAAGTCTCTATTTCTTCTTTCAGTTCTGAAAGTTTCTGCCTCATATATTTGACCCTCTCTTGTTAGGTACGTAGGCATTTACTATTGCTATCTCTTCTTAGAGAATTTACTTCTTTCTTGTTAGGTAGTGCCCTTCATTATCCTTGTTAATTTTCTTATTCTGAAGTCTGTTTTATCTTAAATTAACGTAGCTACTCCACCTTTTTCTATTAGTGTTAGTATAGTATATATTTCTCCATCAATTTATTTTTAACCTATCTGAGTATACTTATAGTGGGTGTCTTATAGACAATATATAGTTGAGTCTTTTTTCTAATCCATTCTGACAATCTCTGTCTTTTAATTGATGCTTTTATACTATTCACATTTAAAGTGATTATTGATGTAGTTGGATTAATATCTACCATATTTATAACTGCTTTCTATTGATTTTATTTTCATTTCCTTTTTGCTCTTCTTTTTTCTGCTTTCTCTGCTTTTAATTGATCATTTTATATGATTCTGTTGCATCTTCACTCTTAACATATCAATTATATTTACTTTTATAAAGTTTTAGCAGTTTTTCTAGAGCTTGCTATATATATTTTTAACTAACATAAATTTACCTTCAAATAACACTATAGTGCTTCAGTTGTATTGCAAGTATGTCATAACTAAGTATTCTCGATTCCTCCCTCACTTCCTTTATGATATTGCTGTCATTCAGTTCACTTATCCGTTGTTACCATCCATTGTTACTAGTAGTACTTTACACAAAGAATTATACTTTAGTTCAATAAGGAATGTAAAAACTAAAATTTTTTGTCTTCCTTTATTCCTTCTTTGACACTCTTCCTTTCTTTATTTTGATCCAAGTTTCTGACTTATATCATCTTCCTTCTCCCTGAAGAACTTCTTTTAATATTTCTTGCAAGGCAGGTCTGCTGGTCATGAATTCTCTCAGTTACTGTTTGTATGAGAAAGTTTTTATTTCTCTTTCACTTTTGAAGGATAATTTTCTGGATATAGAATCTTGTGTTGGTGTTTTTCATTCCATTTTCTTCTTGTTTGCATGGTTTCTGACAAGAAGTATACTGTAATTCTTATCCTTGTTCCTCTATAGGTAGGATGTTTCTTCCCCTCTGGTTTCTTTCAAAATTTTCTTTGCCTTTTCTTTTCTATCAGTTTAAAATATGATATAAATAAGTATGATATTTTTGGTGTTCATCCTGTTTGATGTCTAGCTTCCTGGATCTGTGGTTTGGTTTCTGTCATTAATTTTGGAAAATTCTTAGTCTTCTTACTTCAAAAATTTCTTCTGCTCTAGTCTTTCTTTCTTCACCTTCTTCTTTCTCCTTTTCCAATTACATATATGTTATACATTTTGAAATTGTCCCACAGTTCTTGAATATTCTGTTATGACTTTTCATTCTTTTTTTTCTCTTTGATTTTCCATTAGGGAAGTTTCTATCGACCTATCTTTAAGCTCACTGGTCCTCTACTCAGCCCTGTCAAAGACATTCCTTATTTCCATTACAGTGCTTTTTATAATTTCTAGTGTTTTCTTCTGATTCTTTCTTAGAGTTTCCACTTCTCTGCTTGCATTACCCATGTTTCTGCTTGTTATCTACTTTTTTCATTAGAACCCTTAAGATATTAATCATTCCCTGTCTGATAATTCCAACATCTATTTCATATCTGAGTGTTGTTCTGGTACTTGCCTAGAATATTTTATCTTGTTCATATATTCTTCAGAACATTTTATCTTGTCTTTTAGAATGCCGTTTAAATTTTTGTTGAAAGCTAGGCATGATTCATTGAGTAATAGAAACGGAAAGAAATAGGCTTTTAGCATTATGTTAATCTGGTTAGGGGTTGGGCTGTGTTTAATATTTGTTGCAGCTGTAGGGGCCAGAGGATTCAAATTCTTCTTGTGCCTTTGTCTTTGTCTCTTCTCTAGACTTTGGGCTTCCCTAAATACTCCTTCTCAGAGAAAGTCTGTGTCTTGCAGCTCATTCACCTTAATTCACTGTTATTATACTAGATTCCTGTTTGATGTGGTGGTAAGGGGTGGGAGAGGGAAATCATGCTATTACCTTATGATTAAATATCAGTTTTTTATTGGACCTGTGTCCCCAGGCTGTGACCTTCACAAGTGTTCCTTAGCTTACTCTCTTTGAGTGAGACAGGAAAGCTAAAGGTAGCTGGAATGAGAGAATGTCCTTTTCCCATGTGGGACAAGGCCTTTGTTATAGAGAATGCTCTGGGCATATTTCATAATGGTTACTTTTCTCCTCTCCTTGCCAGAACCTCAAGGACAACTTTCTTACTGTTTCACACTGCTGATGTTTCTAGAGGTAAATTCCATGAAAGTCTGGGAGCCCCCTAAGACCTCAGGATTTTCTTATTCTCATGCTAGTCCATATTCAGCCTCCAGCAATTAGTGAAGATTACCATTTAAGTGTTCCTATCAGTTCATGGTCCCAGTGGCTTCTGCTCCAGGTAAACAAATCTTGACAATGACTCTACATTCACCTGTCTCTCTAAATTTGGGGTTAGCAGTTTGTCCTGTAACCTTAGTTCTCTGAGAGGTCCTCGAAAAGTTGTTGACTTTCAGTGTCCTCAACTGAAAGGACAGGAGTTATAAGGACAGGAGTGACAACTTCCAAGATCTTTATATTTTGGAGCTGAAACTGGAATTCCCTGCAAAGTTTTTCTCTAAAGGGCTATATAGTAAAGATTTTCAGCTTTTCAGGCCATACGGGCTCTGTTGCAACTAATCAACTCTTTTGTAGTGTCAAAGCAGCCAGAGACAATACGTAAATGAATGAGGTTGGTGGTGGTGGTGGTGTTCCAGTGAAACATTATTTACAAAAACAAGAAATTGGCTGGATTTGGCCTGCAGGCCATAGTTTGCTGACCCCTGATTTAAAGCATGGATGGAAAATCCTGAAAGCCTGAAACCAGTTAACAGTCTAATTTGTTGAATGGATCAATAAATGAATGAATCTGTCTACATGTTAAAATAAAATGTCTTCAAGAGATTTGATGATGCCATGAATATGCTTCTCTGTTAAAACTATTACGAGAGTTTTAATATCCTATACATTTCTGCTGTTAGAACTTTAATCATAGGAGTTAGTGTATATATATATATATATATATATATATATATATATATATATACCCAAATTCAAATGAAAAGGGGGAAAATCACTTAGTTTTCTCCTGAAATTACTTTTATTCTCTACTTTGCCAAAAAATAATATTTGAGTCTAAATAATACAAGGCAAACAATGGGCCATTTTCACTCAATTGTGATTCAAAAATGATAATTTTCCAATGTCTGCAGTGAGAAATATAATAAAACTTTGAGCACCTAGGATTCAAGTAACTGTGTCCCTCAATAAATCAGCATCTTTAAAAAATAAGTGGTTTTCACAGGGTTAAAGAGTTAGAGCCTCACAGCATAGAAGAGAAAACACCACTATGTAACCTCAGGAATTTAAACTATTTGAAGAGGAAGTGAGTGAAGAGCATAAATTTTAGCAGACCAAGGTAATATAACAGGTTTAAAGAATGGGATACCTAATTTAGGATTTTTGTTACCTAAGTTAAACTGTCTAATTCCTATAGTAAAAATACAATATTTTTTAGAAATCATCCATAGAATAAATTTTCTAAAAATCCATGAGGTAGGGGCCAGCCTGGTGGCACAGCAGTTAAGTGCACACGTTCCACTTCGGCGGCACGGGGTTCACCGGTTCAGATCCCGGGTGCAGACATGGCACCGCTTGGCAAGCCATGCTGTGGTAGGCATCCCACATATGAAGTAGAGGAGGATTGGCAGCAGATGTTAGCTCAGGACTGATCTTCCTCAGGAAAAAGAAAAAAAATCCATGAGATGAAGATGCTTTCCTATGAAATATGTAAAACATTATTCCCAAATATTTCCCTTTCCGAATCTACAAATTTCCTCTCAAATTGCAAATTAAGAAAAGACAGAACCGCAAGTGAACAGAATTTAACTGAAATATTTTATGTATGTGATTAATTTGCTCTCTGCCAACTTTTCAGACCTGGAATCCACTTTGATTTATTGTTCTCTGGCTTCTGGGAACTAATCTGTCTTTCCTGAAATTGCCTAAATCCTCTCTTGCTTACTCATTACCTCAACAATTAGTTCAAGTTGCTAACATATATAAAGGCAGATGACAGCATAGTTAGCAAATGAATATCTACTCTCTGTCTTATTGGGGCTGGGTGGTTTACTTCAATGACTGTTCTCACTTTTTATCCAAGTTGGTGTAAAAGAGAGAGACATATAGGATGGCAGTAAGTGAGTTCCAGAATTCAACTTCTAGAAAATCCAATTTAGATATTTCAGCCAAGATGAATGGCTTGCCATTTAAATTTTTAAATTTTCAGTCTTGCACATTCTTGTTAAGAATAATCTTTATTTAAATTGTCTTTTTATTATTAATGTAAATGGATTGTACTTTTCCATTACCTGCTGGTAGGTAGGTAAGGCTTCGAATGTTTATCCAGAATTAGCTTATCAATAGTAAACTTTTATATTGATTATTTTTGGTTTCTTCAATAAAAAATCATTGTTGGTATATGTAGAACATGGAATGTATGCAGGAAATGACAAGAGATGAAGTTGGAGAAGATGTTGGGTCCATAGCAGCCATGTTTTGGTATGTGACTCCATCCCACTGGCCACAGTTGACTGAGCCATGTATAGACACTTGATACGTGCTGAGTCAGTCACTTTCTTGCCTTGGAATTTAGAATTGGAACTGAAAAAAAAAATTCTCTGCAAGTGCATGCAACTATAATATGTAAAGTAAAAAGCTTTGTGGCAGTCATAGAAAAAGAATATTGTGCATAGTAGATTTATACAGACCCTCAGAGACAAGAAAGGATAAATAGAGTCCCGGCTGCTTTCCAGGTCTTTCCTAAGCTGACTGCATTCCTGCCCTTGAGTTTCATGAGACACCTCTGCATCCTTATAACACATTCCTTTCTTTTGCCAAAACTAGTTTGATTTACTTTCTGTTACTTGCAACCAAATAACCTAAGATAATATGTCTTACCATTATCACAGCATCTTTACCAAATTCTACTATAATTATTTACCTCTCCATAAAGATTCTTGAAGTGACTATAACTTATTTTTTTCATATTCCCAGCACTGAATAAGCACTCAATAAATATCTTCAAAGTGATGAAAGATAAAAGCTTGTCTGGGTGGGAGACAAAACATGATGAATCCTGCTACAATGGGCATTCCTTCTCATATGGAAATATTTCTTCATGAACTATTGTTTTTTTAAACCCTTAGAAGAGCTTTTCACAAATTGCATTCAGTGGCTTCCCACTGGCTCAAGAGGGGAATAAGTGTTCAGTGCCAAATGGTTCCACAGTAGCTATGTATGTAAAATACTGTGTTACACAGACTTAGCAATTTCTTTACTGTAGTAATTCTTGGAGCCTTTAACATGATATAGGTACAGCAAATCTTCAAGAAGGTGATAAAACAATCAGGGTTTCCCAAACTCTTTGACCATAGGACCCTTTCCCTACACAACTTCCAAAACTCAACTCAACTCAACAACAACAAAATCAACCTGATTTTAAAACAGGCAAAGGACTAGAATAGACATTTCTCCAAAGAAGATATACAAAATCCAACAACCACATGAAAAGATGCTCAATGCTAACTAATCATTAGGGAAATGCAAGTCAAAACCACAATGAGAGGCCACCTCACACCCATTAGAATGGCTACTATCAAAAAAAAAACCAGTAAATAACAAATATCAGTGAGGGCATGGAGAAATTGGAACCCTTATGCACTACTGGTAGAAATGTAAAATGGTACAGCCACTATGGAAAACAGTATTGCAGTTTCTCAAAAAGTTAAAAATGGAATTACCACATGATCCAGCAATTCCACTTCTGAGTATATGCCCCAAAGAATTGAAAGCAGAGTCTTGAAGAGATATTTGTACACCCATGTTCATAACAGTATTATTTACAATAGACAAAAGGTGGAAGTAACCCAGCTGTCCATCTATGGATGAATGGATAAACAAAATGTGGTATAAACATACAGTGGATTATTTTTCAACCTTAAAAAGGAAGGAAATTGACACGTGTTACATCATGAATGAATCTTAAGGACATTATGCTAAGTGAAATGTCAGTCACAAAAAAGCAAATACTGTATGATTCCACTTATATGAAGTACACAGAGTAGTCAAACTCATAGACAAAGAAAATACAATGGTGGTTGTCAGGGGCTGAGGGGAGAGGGAAACAAGGAGTTGTTGTTTAGTGGGTATAGAGTTTCAGTTTTGCAAGATGAAGAGTTCTAGAGATTGGTTTCACAACAATGTGAATTTACTTGACACTACTGAACTGTATACTTAAAAATGGTTAAAATAGTGAATTTTATGTTATGTGTATTTTACCACAATTAAATTTTTTTTAACTTTACAGAACAGTATCTTTAGAAAAAATATTTTTGGAAACAATGCCACGACAATTTCATGGTGTGTTCCTCCCAAGAGCACATACATGGGAGCAAACCCATTCTTACACAAAGAAGTCGTGATGGTTAACTTGTCTTTTTCTGTGAAATTTCCAGCAGAGTAAGTTTTAGGATTATCAGTGTAATATAGTGCCCACTTGTTTCCTCTTACTTAAGAGTAGATGAAAATCACACAGTTACATTTTGTTTACTGATGGATAACTCAACATTATATTATTACGTTGGCCTCTTCTTTCCATCTTTAAGTATATGGTGTCAGAGAATGATGATATGGAGAGAAAGTTTAGGGCTGATAAATAGCAACCATCTCCCTCTACCTGTTCCCCTAATTTAGTAGCCACAACGCATAGCCCCAAGGAGACCTCTAAGGGCAAGTGTAGCCTTCCAAGCGTCTAACAATAGTGGATAAGGTGCTAGCTACCAAGGTTGGGGGAATTTATCCAATCCGAGCAAAATCCTTTGCATCTCCAAAGTTTCTCTTTTACTTCTGATCACATATTCTAAAGAGACAATAAAAGCTCAGTTACGATCCTACCACTGTCATTTGCAGGCTTCCATCCCATCACATCATTTCTCAGTAGCTGTTGTCCTCTCTGAAACCTGGGGCCAGAACCAGAACAGCCTTCTTACAGCCACTCTGAAGAGTAATGAATAGAAATGAGTTATAAATATAAAATGATGCATAAATCTTTTAGCACCGAGACTTGGGATGTTTTAAGTACACAAAGGACAGACTAATAAGACTATCAATTCTGTCTCCAATGTATAGACATTTAGAAAGTGGGATCCCATCCATCCCTGGCAACTAGAGCCTCAGTTTAAAAAAATCTATGATTTCCATCAATGTAGAGAAATGTGCCCTTTTGTCTTTCTTTCTTGGGCTAATTTAATGAATTTTCCTGTAAATGCTAAGTCCATGTGCGATAGGGTTACATTTTATGTGCATTGTAGCTAGACTCATTATGGACAATTTTCTTAATTCAGAGAGTATTCAGTTCTACAGAGATGCTGCTCTGCTAGCATCTGGTTACATCAGAGGCATCGGATTGAGTGAATATTAATGATGAGGTTGTTTGCATATTATATAGCTAATATACTGGAGAAAAATAAATTCAAATTAAAAAGAATCAAAGCTGACAGTTTTAAAAACCTTAATGGGATGCTATTTTCAACTGTGTTGAGTTTTAATATTGAATAATTTGGTCTTCATTAAAGACCCAATATTTAAAATTACATTTCCCTGGGGGTTCTGAAAATATGATAAAAGTTGACTAATAGTCTCTCTGTTGTTGAAGTAGTGAGCAACTCTCAACTGTGCCCAATTCCGTTTATGTAGCTTTTTCAAAACAATCTGTGGGCTTATACCCACCAAAATTTTACTTGTAAGTAAGAAATCCACGTTAAAGGGGCATGTGTGTTTATGTGCAACTAATTTAAGAACCTTTGCATAGAACTTTATGGCATAGAGTTAATAAAAAAGAAAACCATTTAACTAGTAGGCCTGAAACAAAAAGTATCTTCCTAGTCTATTAGAAGAAAGATATGTTGGCCCAATCAGCTGAATTATTACCATGCTAATGCAGTACACTGGTAATTTGGTCTTCAATGTCTAGCCCTCTACTTTTTTTTTTAAAGGTTGGCACCTGAGCTAACAACTGTTGCCAATCTTCTTTTTTTTTTCTGTTTTGCTCCCCAAGTCCCCCCAGTACATAGTTGTATATTTTAGTTGTAGATCCTTCTGGTTGTGGCATGTGGGGCGCCACCTCAGCATAGCCTAACAAGTGGCGCCATGTCCGCACCCAGGATCCGATCCAGTGAAAACCTGGGCCACCGAAGCAGAATGCATGAACTTAACCACTCGGCCACAGGGGCCGGCCCCAGTCCTCTACTTTGTGAGGAAATAAGGGAAAGGAGATGCATGTCCCTGCATGTCTAGTCCCTGCGGCAAAGTTGCTGTTACCCCAATCCAAATACTTCTTAACCTCCCATTCGTACGCTTGTCTGGAATCCTAGAGAAAATATTTCAGCCGTTGAGGGAAATGAGTTAGCAATAGAGACATTTTTCTCTTCATTTTCCTTTGTGAGCCTCAGAAACAATGTTTATACAGCCTTCTTAGGTATAAAAGAAATAATGAAGTAGACTAGTCTCCCCTTCTTTACTGTAAATCAGAATTGAGCTAACAAAACTCTTTCCAGAAGAAGGGAGTAAAATATTCCTCATTTGTATTTTCCTTTCTCTTCCTCTTTCTCAGAGTCTCCCTTTCCCCTCTGACTAGCTTATCCACCAGATAAGTGCAAAGCTGTGTGATATAGGCAGAACACTGGCTGTAACCGAAGAAAGGACCTCAGAGAAGCCATCATTTGCTAGATAAGCAAACTTATTCTCAGTTACCAAGTGACTTCTCCAAGGCCAGGTTGAGCTACCTTCTCAACTGACTCATATCCATGTGTGTATGTCCTCAGAGGCAGACCCCAATAAAGGTCACGGCAAAAATAAAAAACAAAAACATTGTGAAATCCTCAGTTTTCCTACCAGAAAGACAGCTAGATATTTTGCTGAACATTATCAGAGGCCATTTTGGATGAAATAATATCTCATATTCTTTCCTCATTTTGGCATCATCACCCACATAAATGAAGCCTATCTAATCTCCAATAAATCATCAGTCACTGTTGTTCTTCAAAATGGCAAGTCTTCCTATCATTTCAAACCAAAGATCCTATGAAAATACTAGGTACTTCCCTACAGAGATGCATTAGATTAGGGAATAATAGCAGGTAAACTCTGACCTCTAGATCTGAAAGCAGAGTTTCAGTGATCACTATAAAAATATTTCAGTTACTTAGTGAGAAAAAAGCCTCCATTTGCATTTGTGAATCATTACTGCCATTTCTGATTAAGATGTTCTTCTCTCTAGAGATTTTCGACTAGAAAGGGGTCAATAGAAATGTGTAGATACACACATTCGCAAGAAACCTTACTTCTGAGCCCAGAATAGGTTCTAAAAGCTTTTCTGTATAGTCTTGAAGACAAACAAATTTTTTAAAGGCAAAAATCAATTTCAAAACCCAATTTTCAGATTATAAAGGGTTAATTCCTTCTCTTCTGACCTGATTAAAACTTTGGAGGCCCAGCTACAGCAAGAGGCTTATCACAGTCCATTTAGCATGGACTAGCCCCCTATAATTACAGCTTTAAAATGTTTTCTAGGCTTCACGCACTTGCCCAGAAAAGAGCAGTTTGAGGGCTAATAATAAAATATCCTTTAAAGAAAAAAAAACTTTCCCCTTCTGAAATTCAAGTCTTTGTGACTACTCACAGAAATCTGGCTTTCTCACAACATTTTGTGATGAGGGCAAAAATCAATGTCAGTAATAGCAACATAAACTTTATTATCCAATGACCTGGGCACAGGGATGGTTCTCTGTAGCTTCAAGAAGGGAAGAATGCCAGGACCACAAGCGCTCCCAAGTGAAACTCTGTGTTTGATGCACTTATCATAGGAATTGGATGATGTTTCAGGGCACAGATGCCAGGAGTTTTGTTTTGTTTTGTTTTGCTTTTAATTTCATCATGCTTTTAATACCATTTTTCTTTCCACAGGCCCCATTAATGCCTTTGAAAAGATCCATTCTCATGAGTCATCCAAGAGGATGGAGAACAGCGTGAGCTTTGAGCTGAATAGAAGATTCTCCCTTCTCTGACTGGTAAGAGGGGACTCTCTAAGTGCCTTAGATGTACAACCTTCAATTAATTCCACTCACGCTATCCCCCCACTTGTAATGAAGACAAATAGTGCTGCTGTCTGGGTACAGCTTCAATGTTTACCTCTGGTAACAGCCAAGGATATACTTCTCAGACTCTGAGAACTATAAAAATCATTTCGGAGAAGAAATTTTTGACTGCCTACCTCTTCTTTTGCTTTGCCACAGAGGAGGAGGGCTACAGAAATGGTTAAGGAAGCTGGAATAAGGAGAGAGGGCACAAAAAACCTGAATTCCCTCTTAATCTGACTCCAGACGCCCTCATATATAGAGTTAATTGCAACTCTTACTTATCAAGTATGGCAGATTCCCCCTCAAACCAGGCCCCCCAGTAGACTCATATCCCCTCAGCCCTTATATTTCAGTGCCCTGCCAACTGCCAGCATCTGCCTCTCTTTGCTCTGACTTTCTCTGGCCTTAAACTCCTCAGGACTTCTGCTCCCCCATACGTTCATGAGGCCAGAAATGCCAAGAGATAAATGCCTCTCTACAAGAACAGCCTTTGACCAGTGACTGACAGAAATTGGTAAATAAATATCTCAGTGCCGTTGTTCCTCAGGTGGGATAACTCTGAGGCCTCCTGGGTCCCCCAGTGAGATTAAGCTCCAGTTGCCCACAGTAATAATAATATAACTTTGTTGTCTGGATTCCATTCTTTGTTTCACTTCCCCATTCTACTACTGTGTCTCCTGAGATCATACCCTAAATAAACTACTTGCACTTGAATCTGTGTATATAAGTCAGCTTCTAAGACACAGTTTTGGGATGTGGACTCTAAAAGAAGAGGATGAGCTGCTTTGTTAGATGAGGTTCATATATATACAATCTATCCTCTTCTATACATCTCCATCAATGGATGTTAGCCCTTTATGGCAGCCTTTCCCCGTATGATTAAATTTTACTTGATTTAATTTGGATATAAATGGCAAGACTGTCTCCTGCCTCATACCCAAACACCTGCTTCATCTTCCCCTGTTCCATGTTGATGGGTCTTCTGATGACCACCCCCACCCTACCAATAGGTTTAGCTTCACTCAACTTCTGAGTCCTCATAAATATCTTCCAACACACAAATACACACACACACATACACACACACACACATACATACACATCCAGGAGTTCTTAACATTGTTTATGCTATGAAATCTTTTGGCAGCCTGTGGACACGTCTCAGAATGCTTTTAAATTCATAAAAGAAAATATATAGAATTACAAAGGAAAAGAGTTACAATGAAATATGACTGGTAACCTGTACTCCAGATAAGTGTATATTCCTGTATACATGCATACAAGCTCAAGAAACTTCAGCCCTTATCGTTTCTCTTCATTTCCTCCATAAGGCAGTGGGACTTATAATGAAATCACGATTTCATACAATTGTTGACTTCCAGGACTCTTCAGGCTTTCCAGTGCCAAGATCAGAGTGAAGATTTTGTGCCCCAGGAGAGAAGCCCTGCTTCTCCATGTTGCTCCTGATTTAATGTCTCACCCCTGCCTTTTTTTCCCTTTTCTAGGTAGGACCCACTCATACTAGTGGCCCCTCTATGGATTGCTCAGTTACCTGGCTAGCTTTCTGCCCTGACATGAAATTGTTGCCTGTCTTTGATCCCTGCTTGGTTCTTATGGCCTTACATTTTTCAGTATTTCCTCCAGTATGCTTCCTCATTCTACCCCTAGCTCACTGGTTAAGGCCCTCTTGGTTATGAACAGAAATACCATTTATAATGTCTGTAATTTTCTTTAAAATACTTCAGCATAGACTGCATGATGCAAATGTGTCGGTTTTAATCTACCCTTAGGAGCAATCAGTGATCCTAATCAGGAGTCCATATCCCAGGAATGGTGAGGTAACAATTTATAAGAAAGGCGACTCCAAGGATGGCTACTACAAATGTCTCCACTATAACTCCCATCAACACTAGAAGTTTTGCTAATAGTATAATCAATGGTAGAACTGGATTTTCATTGGTGAAATTTATAGCTTTCTAATTAGGCTAAGAGATGTTAGAATTGGGCTCTCATAGATGAAATTGATGGTATTCAAGATGTATTTATTTGTTAAAATACCTTAAAGACACTACTCATCTTTGAGTAAACAAGGTATGAGAATCTAGCAAGCCCTTGAAATTTGCCATTAGTTTTGGTACATGTTTAACCCTAAACCCAGAACCCAGTTGTTGTTCTGGAATATTCTTGATCCTCTCTTTATAGTGGATGGTTAGTCAATCCCACCACTACAATAATATGTATGTCTCAGGTGAACATTTTATGCAGCTTACTTATGGAGCACCAGAAAGAAAAGAATTCTAGGATTTCTTTAGTTTGGCATTATATGGCTCTTCTTGCCTGCTTATTAATAAATGTCTGTGTGTAACAGGATTTGGTCTGAGACTTTCTTTTATTACCAAGTTGTAGGAAAGATACCAACCTTCACCTACCTCTAAGTTTTGGTGGTTCCTGAGAGCTTCCAAAATGAGCCTAATAATTGTGACGATCAAATTGCCTTACCTCTTTACCCTACTCCTTGATCACAGAATAGAAAAGATTTCTCATTATGCATCAGCCCATCTTGTCGAATACCCTGGTGCCAACCACTTTCCACAATGAAGATTGGGAGTTTTTCATCCCATTGGGCTGTCCTCTTCGGTCCCAACTTCAGTCTTGGGTGAGTCTTGCTTAACCTTCATCTTGTCCTGGATGATAGGTTATGGAATCATCCCTATTCAGCCTATTATGGCTGGTTCCTTACCATTACTGGTGTCAGATTCATTCATTCAACAATTATTAATTGAACACCTTCTACGTACCATGCAGGGTTCTAGACTAGGGGATATTCCAGTCAATAAGACAGATAAGATCTTGTGAGTAAAGAAAAAATTAATAAAATAATTTCATATAGTAATAAGTGCTGTGAAGAAATAAAATAAGATTATGGGATGTAGCCTTACACAAGAGGGTTGGCTATTTTGGAAAGGATGGTCAAAGAAAGCCATTCTGAGAGTTAATAAGAAGTACACTAAGCAAAGATCTTCTAGTTCTTTGCATCTGAGCCCTCCAAAATTATAATAGGATTACTAATCAGTGTGATTTGCATTGAAGGGTGGCTCTGAAACTCCAAAGTGTTCGTTTTTAACGTTGTAGGAAGAGCCAGATCCTGGTCAGTGCCTATACCTCACCTCAAGGTTTAACCAAAGTGTGAAAGAATCCCTTAAAGAACCAAGATCCATTTAGCTTTCTTTAAGCAATATAGTGCACAATTAGCACCTTGAATTTTCATTGAATTGATCAGTTGGATCCATTTGTGTAATCTGTTTGGTTTAGCATTTTGTAGTCCGCAAATAGACAAAGAAAATCAGTGGAAACCCAGCTTAACTTAATTAGTATTGATGGAGCACTGAGAATCATAAAATCTGAGATGTACAGGGCCTTTAGAGATCAGTGTACCTAGGAAGAAAACGAGTTCGAGAAAATTAACCCAAAAATGCTCAACTTGCACACCAAAAGCTCTTGTGTTTATATTGCTACTTACCCATAAATGTTTTTCAAAGATTCTTGGTATTTATACTTCACTTACTGTAAAATGGTTTGTCATGAACTGTTTTTAATTTTTAAATATAAAAATAATATGAGAACACTAAAGTTAAAAAAATAGAAAAATTACCCACCAATCTACTGCTATCAGTTTTATATTTACTTTTTGCATTTAGTGCATTAAAATATTTACATTATTGTAACCATGGAGTGCATAAAATTTAATATCATGCTTTTAAAACCTAGCATTATATGCCTTTCCATATTGCTATATAGTGTCTGTGTTTTGTTTAATGCCTTTAAATATTCCATTGAGCAGTTAGACCCTAATTTAATTAGCAAGTCTCCTATTTTAGTTCTTTGGGTTGTTTTTAATTTTCATTGTTATTTGAAAAATATATTAATGCATAAGACTGTTCTAGAATTTGGATTATTTCCTTATTAGTCCCAGAAGGAAAATTACTATTCTGAAGGATTTTAATAGATTTATAGTTCTTAAAAACTAAAGCTGTTACATTCTATAAAGTTTATACTAATACTCAAGGCAGCAGTAAAGGGTATCAGAGTTAACATATACTTACCAGTATTCATTTTTAAGGCTTTACTAATTAAGTAGGGGAAAAATGTTCGCACTTTTTTACAGAACATTTACTTGTTGAATTTTATCTTTTGTGAATTGTTCACGTCTTTTTCCTATTTATTTGTTGATCTTAAAACTGATCCATTTCTGGGGCCAGCCCGATGGCATAGTGATTAAGTTCACATGCTCTGCTTCAGTGGCCCAGGGCTTGCAGGTTGGGATCCCTGGCATGGACCTAGCACTTCTCGTCAGGCCATGCTGTGGCGGCATCCCACATTAGAGGAAGATTGGCACAAATGTTAGCTCAGCAACAATCTTCCTCAAGTAAAAGGAGGAAGACTGGCAACAGATGTTAGCTCAGGGCCAATCTTCCTCACACACACAAAAAAATTGATCTATTTGTTTGGACCCTTTATAGCTTAGAGGTGTTCACCCTCAGGCATTTTTGCTACAAATATTTTTCCTAGATGGCTTTCTATTTTCTTTTGTATAGAATATACAGAATTATTTGTTCATCTTTTTCTTTTGACTATTGCCATCTCTCTCATACTTAGAAAGTCAGCATCCTCTGCAAAATTTTTGATAAATGATCAATTCAATTCAATTTCTTTCCATTCTATGTTTGCTAGATTTTGTTTCTTTATATTAGGAGCTTATTTATATAAAACTTTTCATTCATATTTAGTGTGGTATATATGTTCATTTTATTTTTATCCATTGCTAATGAATTATCTCAATTTTACTTGTCTATCCTTCTTTTCCTATCTTAAAGATATAAAATGATTATTTATATTTATATAGAATATGTTCTAATATTTTAATAGCTTTATTGTGGTATAGTTGACATACAATAAATGCACATACTTAAAAGTGTACCACTACCATAATCAAAATAATGAATATATCTAATGAATAGATCATCCCCCCAAATTTCCCTTGTGCCCTTTTGCATTCCCTCCCTCTTGTTCCTCTTGCCCTTCACAGCCTCTTCCTGCCACCCCCAGGCAACCACTAACTACTATAGATTAGATTGCATTTTTTTGGAATTCTGTATAAATGGAATCATACAGAATGTATCCTTTTTGTCTGGCTTATTTCACTCAACATAAGTGTTTTGAGATTCATCCATGTTGTAGTGTGCATCAATAGTTCATTCATTTTGTTGCTAGGCAGCATTCCATTGGATGGACATACCCCAGATTGTTTATTCATTCTTCTGTCAATGGACATTTGGTTCATTTCATGTTTTCTTATTTTAGTGACTGGTTTATGGTTTATAGTGTAGATCTTTAACTTATCTGTTTACTTTCAACTCTATACCACTCACATATAACTGTACACAATCTCACATATAATAAAAACCTTACCATAGTATACTTATATTTCTCCCCTTCAGGTCTGTGTGTGTTTCCATAATACATTGTTATTATTTTTCAAACAATTGATTATCTTTTTATTGTGGTAAAATATGCATAACATCAAATTTACATCTTAACCATTTTGAAGTGTACAATTCAGTGGCATTAAGTATATTCACATTGTTGTGCAATAATCACTGCTATCCATCTCCAGAACTTTTTTATCATCCCAAACTGAAACTCTGTACCCATTAAAAAATAACTCCCCATTTCCCCACTCCCCAGACCCTGGTAACCACTATTCTACTTTCTGTCTCTATGAACTTGACTACTCTTGATTCCTCATATAAGTGGACTCATACAATATTTGTACTTTTTGTGTCTGGCTTATTTCACTTAGCATAATGTCTTCAAGGTTCATCCATGTTGTAGCATGAATCAGAATTTTCTTCCTTTTTAAGACTGAATAATACTCCATTGTATGGATATACCATACATTGTTTATCCATTCACCTGACAATGGACATTTGGGTTGTTCCCACCTTTTGGCTATTGTGAATAATGCTACTATGAACGTTGGTGTACAAATATCTGTTTGAGTTCCTACTTTAAATTCTTTTGGGTATATACCTAGAAGTGGAGTTGCTGGATTATATGGCAATTCTATGAAAAATAGCTAATTAACTTTTGAAAAGATTTAAATAAAAATTTAAATTGTGATGTAAATTTTAAAATCTTCTATATTTACTCATGTAGTTACCATTTCTGGAGCTCTGCATCCCTTTGTGAAGATTCATATTTCCAAATGTATCTTTACAAATGTTAGCTATTTGTTTTCAAAATTGAACTCCAGGATAAAATTGCCGATTTCCAGGAAAAAAATCTTTCAAGATTAAGAACTGAATTCCAGGTCATCTAAAACATAATTTAGAGAGAAAAATGAGAAAATATTTAGTCTTTCCTTCTGGTAATATGTCACAATTTTCCATTTATTTGGGTCCTCTTTTCAATTACCAATAAAATTTTGCAGTTTTATTTATTCAACTTCCACACGTCTTTTCTTATTTATTTATTTATTTTGAGGAAGCCTAGCCCTGAGCTAACATCTGCCAATCCTCCTCTTTTTGCTGAGGAAGACTAGACCTGAGCTAACATCCGTGCCCATCTTCCTCTAATTTATATGTGGGACGCCTACCACAGCGTGGCTTGCCAAGTGGTGCCGTGTCCGTACCCGAGATTCGAACTGGTGAACCCCGGGCCGCTGAAGCGGAACGTGCGCAGTTAACTGCTACACCACCGGGCTGGCCCCATTTCTTATGTTTACTACTTCTGCTTTTAAGGGCATTATATTTCTATTGAATGGATCTTTTTTAAAATTATGTTTTATTTCTCTTTACTATGAAGGTACATAGTACTATTGACTTCTGAGTATTTATGATACACTATTACCATGATTAAGCTTTCATTAAGACTAGAGATTATTTTTAGCTGAAGGCTTTGTATTTCTAGGAGTATAATCAAGTCATGTCACAATAATAATTTTGTGTATTATTTTCTTTTACTCCTACTTCTTTCACACTACTTAATACATTAATAAAAATTTCCAAAATGCTACTATATAAAAACAATGAACATAGATATTTGTTATTATTGTTCCTGAGTTTACAGGGACTTCCTCTAGAGATCTGCTATTGATTATAGTGATGACAAGTGTGTGATATGGACTATTAATTATATATATATATTAGTAGGAAAACCTTCTATTCCTTTTAAAAATACCTTTAAATGTTCGATTTTAGCAAAAGTCTTTCTGCAGTTATTGTATTATCGACATATTATATTAATGCCTGTCCTTATATTTTATCTTTTCTGCATTCCTAAGATAAGCCCTGCTTTACTGCAGCGGGTTATTCTCGCATTGTATTGTTAATAGTCTCTATGTTAGTATCTTCTTTAAGGTATTAGTTACTGTGCAGTATTGGTTTGGGGTATTCTCTACAAAGAAGCAGAGAACCATGTGTACTCTGCAACTAGTCTTCAAGGGAGAAAATCCATAAGAAAAAAACTGGCAGTGGCCTTATTAAACATCAAAAGAATGAAGTTTTTTGCAGGGATTTTCTCATCATAGGCCTAAGAGGTTACATTCCTTAAAATTCCAGTGATTAGCATAACTATGGCTGGCAAATACAAAGACCAGCTTAAAAGTGGGAAACTTAGGTAAAATCATTGAAAATAGGTTTCTGCCCATCCCCATGCTGCTCCTGCAGCCGGAAAAAAAAAAAAAGAGAGAGAGAGAGAACATTAAATCCATTTTTAGGACAGTGACTCCTCTCTGCAACACCAACATCGACCTGTCCATATAATCCGGGTGGGTGGGGAAGCAGTGGCAAGGAATTGTGTTAAACTTTAGAATATACATTTTAAAACTACTATCTCAAAACTAAGTTTCATGAAAACAACATTATTGAGAAATTTCTCTAAAAGTGAAAAACTAAAGAATGCCGTCTCTTAATTCACCACCGCCTTCCATGCTTCCCTATTACTCTGTGGCAGTTTACTGGAAAGAGAAGTTGGTTTTTTTTTGGTTGTTTTTTTTTTGTTTTTGTCTTCATATCCCCAAAGCTGAGGCACATTAAGCATTCTATAAATACCTGAATACATTAAGAGAAAAATTGGGCCATAATACATGGGTACTAAAGATCAACACAATGGGGCTTGAAACAATATGACAGCAAGTGACGCAGTTGGAGAACAATTATTTTTGTCCTATCAAATGAAATAAAATGAGAGAATAAAAACATAATTTTCTGTGCTGTAACTTGACTTTAACCATGTATGGTAGATTTAGCCAGTACTTTTGTCCATTCTCTTATACCGATAATTCAGGAATGTTTATTTTATAGCCCAAATGCAGTCCCTTTGGCAAGTGAAGTTGCAGGGATAGCATCTCTTTTGTTGACATAAACCATGGGAACTTCAGTTGCATGATCTCATTATCTGATTACAGCTGTGACTTTGAAGTAATCTCTCAGAATGAGCACTTTTGGAAGAGTTGCTCACAGGCCAAGCCCAGGGTTGTAGAAGAGCATTTGCAAAGGTATTCGTTAACCCTGTTCTTTTTCTTTTAGCTTTCTCTTGCTTTATTCCATTAGTCCTTCATTTAGTTTCTCATAGGGAAGAAACTACAGTAGGATTGATTTTAGTTCTGCACACAAACAGCACTCGTCCAATATTGCTTTACTAGGTGGTCACTGGGAGAGCATCAGTGGACTGTCCTCCATACTGTTCCACAGGGATCCCTGACACTGTGTGGAGTTCAATCCTATAAAATCCTCTTAAAAAAGAATTCCAGAGTGATCTTGTGAGAATCATTATGTTTCACTCACATCTTTGAAAAAGTGACTTGTTTGCCCTTGGTAAGTAGCAACTTTTATTTTTAGAAAGTAAGGTGGAAACAATTATCCTAGGATCCATGGTTTTTCACCCTATTCTCAAACACTAGTCCATGGAGCATCTCCATTAATATCACATAGAAAGCTATGTAAAAGAATAGATTTCTGAGCTGAGACTTTGGAATAAATATGCATTTTTATTTTTTATTAAGATAAAAATCCACACAAGATAAAATTCACTATTTTAATAATGTTAAACTATACAATCGAGTGGCGTGTTTTTAGATATTCACAATGTTGGCAACCATCACCACTATCTAATTCCAGAATATTTCCATCACCTCTAAAAGAAACTTTATACCTCCAAATTCTCCCCTCCCCTCATCCCCTAGCAATGACTATTTCACTGTCTGCCTGTATAGATTTGCCTATTCTGGACTTTACCATAAAAGGAATTATATAATACGTGATCTTTCATGGCCTCTTTCACTTACCATAAAGTTTTCAAGGTTTGCCCATGCTGTAGCATGTGTCAGTATTCCATTCCTTTTGATGGCTGAATAATATCCATTGTATGGCTAATACCACATTTTGTTCATCCATTCATCGGTTGTTTTCATTTGGGTCATTTCCACTTTTGGTCTATAGTAAGTACTGTTGCTATGAATATTTGTGTACAAGTTTTTGCATGGACATATTTTCAATTCTCTTGGGTGTGTACATGGGAGCATAATTGATAAATCATATGGTAACTTTATGCTTAACTTTTTGAGGAGCTTCCAAACTGTTTTTGACAGTAGCTGCACCATTTTACATTCCCTCAGGGCATCCTCATGCTACAGGAAAGATGGCTGAGAGTGTTCTTCATTCCCCAGCAAGGGGAAAGCCTGATGGCCAGAAGGAACAGGGGAACAGTACATGGCACAAAGCAGGTAAGAAAATCGAAGGGTCACCAGGGCACCACTGCATCTAAAGGAAAATGGCCCAAAGTACCTTTGGTTCTCCAGCAAGAAGGAAGGCAGGTGGCCTGAGAATGCCAGAACCACAGCACTGGGCAGGTGGATGTTCCGAGGGTCCCCTCAGGGCATCACAGGAGGAAATGATGTAAACAAAAGGAGCCTCAGTTCCCCAGCATGCAGGCAGTCTTGTGTCCCTAAAGATCTCAGGAATGCCAGGGGGCAGGCAGGCTAGTGACCAGATGGGGCCTCTAGGGCATCAGTGCCATGCAGGGAAGGTGACCGAAAGTGTTCTCACTTCCACAGCAAAGGGGAAGGCATGTCCACAGGCTGGTACACAGAAGTTTCCCCCAAAGGCACCAGTGTGCAAATATGACTATGGGCAAAATGAACTACAGTTTCATCTCTCACAAGCACGACTGTGACCCAAAATATCCCAGAAAACCCAGAGGGAAGGCAGGCTAGTGGCCAGATGGGCACTCAGGGCCTCTGTGTACTGTAGGGAAAGTAGCCAAAAGTGATGTCAGTTCGCCAGCAAGGGTGAAGGCTGATGGCTGGAAGGACAACTGGAAACAGCACATGAGAAGGCTGGTGGTCAGAAGGTTCTCCAGGGGGACCAAGGTGAAGATAAGACTCTAGGCAAAAGGAACCACAGTTCTCCAGCACTAGGCAGGTTTGTGGCCCAAAGAATCCCAGGATGAAGGTAGGCGCTAGTAACCCAATGCATCCCCAATCCCCGAAGTATCAGTGCGCTGCAGAGTAGGTGGCCAAAAGTTCACCTGTTTCTTCAGCAAGGGAGAAGGCTGTGAGTATAAGAAGTAAAGGAACCCTAGCGAGCTTGCAGGCACAGGTTCTCTGGAGGCACCAGTAATAGACAGAATGGTCACCAATAGGAGTCAGGTTTTCCCAGCTCGAGGGGAAGCTTGTGGGCATAGGGATCTCCAAACTCTCAGGTGGTGGGTAGGCTGATGATCAGATGTCCCTTCCCCCTCCACCCTCACAAGAAATCAGCACACTGCAGGGAAGGTGACTGAAGTGGTCTTGGCTCCCTAGCAAGGTGGAAGGCTTAAGGCCTGAAGTATATACGTGGGAACCCTAGTGTGATGGGCTAGCACAAGGAAAGTTACACAAGACCGGTTTCAAGGAACTATGGTGGCAGAGAGGGGCCATATTATCCCAGAACACCAGGAGGCATGTGGCCTAAAGTATCCCCACAACCTCGCCATATAGGTAGTCTGGTGGCTAATAGGCCTACAGGGCTTCAGTGTGCTGGAAGAAAGGCAGACAAAAGTTTTCTATTTCCCCATCAAGGGAGAAGCTGATGCTGTCAAGGACCACCAGCATCCTAGCAGGAGTGTGTGCTGCTGCCCAGTAGGTACTACCAGTGCACCACCTCAAGGAAACTATGGTGAGCAAAAGGAGCCATAGTTTCCCAGCACCGAAGCAGGCTTGATCCCAGGAATACCAGGAGGTGGGCAGGCTAGTAACCACAGAGGCCGCTGGGGTATCAGCGCTGTGTAGGGGAGGTGGCCTAAAGTGCTCTCCGTTTTGGAGCTAAGGGGAATGTGATGGCTGGAAAAACAAAGGGAACCATAGCACTTCTTCAAGCTGTTGCCCAGAAGGTTCTCCAAGGGCACCAAGGTGAGGATAGGATGGTGGGCAAAAGGAACCACACTTCTCTAGTACAAGGGCAGGCTTGTGACCCAAAAGATACCCAAAAGCTCAGAGGGGGCAAACTAGTAACCAGATAGGCATACAGGCATCATTGCACTGCAAGAAAGGTAGTCCAAAGTGATGGCGATTCTCCAGCAATGGGGAAGGCTGATGGCCTGAAGGACATTAGGAACCACAGCATGTGGGCAGGCTGGTGCCTGGAGGGTTGCCCCAGGACACCATCATGAGGAAATGATGCAACCAAAGGGAGCCAGAGTTCCCCAGCAAACATTCAGGCTTGTAGCCAAAAGATTTCAGAAATTCCAGAGTGTGGGCAGCCTAGTGACCAGATAGGCCCTCGGAGAACCAGTGTGGTATAAAGAAGATGGCTGAATGTTTACCCCTTTCCCCAGCAGAGGGAAGGAGGGTGAGCTTAAGAAGCACTGGAATTCTAGCATGAGAACAGGATGGTACCTGGGTGGTTATTTGGAAGCGCCAGTGAGAGGATACTTTGGTAGCTGGTAGCCTACAGTAACCATAGTTCCACAGCATGCAGGCAAACTTGTGGCTGAAAGGATCACCACAACCTCAGCGAGTGGGTAGGCTAATGACCATATAGGCCCTCCCAAGAATCACCGCACTGCAGGGAAGGTGATTGAAAGTGCTCTCGGTTCCCCCAGCAAAATGGAAGGCTGACGGCCTGAAGTATACTGGAACCCTAGAGCTAGGGCGAGCTGACGCGAGGAAAGTTATGCGAGGCACCATCATCAAGGTATTACGGTGGGCGAAAAGTGCCGTACTTCCCCAGAACACCAGCAGGCTTATGGCCTAAAGTATCCCCAGAACCTCTTCATGTGGTTAGGCACTCCAGGGAAAGTGGATGAAAAATTTTCCATTCCCCTAGCAAGGGGGGAAGCTGAAGGTCTGAAAGACCACTGGAACTCTAGTACGTGTGCCTGGAAGGTACCACCTGTGCACCACCTTGAGGAAACCATGGTAAGTGAAAAGAGCCATAGTTTCCCAGCACAAAGGCAGACTTGTGGACCAAGAATTCCAGGAAAGTGGACAGGATAGTGGCTAGATAGGCCCCTGGTGCAACAGTGATCTACATGGCAGGCTGCCTAAAGTGCTCACTGTTCCACAGCAAAGGGAAAGCCCATGGCAAGAAGAACAATCAGAACCATAGCACATGTTCAGACTGGTGCTCGGACTGTTTCTCCAGGTGTACCAGGGTGATAATACAGTGAGCAAAAGGAACCACAGTTCTCTAGTATGCAAGTAGGCTTGTGGCCCAAAGGATCCCAGGGGGAGGGCAAGCTAGTGATTGATAGGTTCGTGAGGCCAATGACATGGAGGGAAGATAGCCTAAAGTTCACTCAGTTATTCACAAACCAGAAGGTTAGTGGTCTGAAGGAATTAGGAACCTAAGTGCTACAGCAGGCTGATGCCGGGAAGGCACCTGGAAGGAGCCTCAGGGCACCAGTGCAAGGCATTGACAGTGGCCAAAGGGGACCAAGATTTCCCAAGCTATCATCAGGCTGATGTATGCAAAGACCTCCAAGTTTCCTTTGCAAGCACTCTGGTAGAGTTCCCCATGAGACTTATGGCCAGCGCTGAGGCAGGATGGTAGCCAGAAGACATCCTGGACCTTGAAAGAATGGATGGATATGAGCAAAAGATTCCATGGATCCACATCACAAGGGTCATATTGTGGCCAAAAGGACTCTGGTTTCCCTAGCTTGAAAGCCATCTGATGGTGTGGAGGAGCCCATAACCAAGCCAGCAGACAGACAAGTGGCCCAAGGGGCTTCAGGGCTCAGCCACATTGGAGGGAAGGTGACCAAAACTGCCCTCAGTTCCCCAGCAAGCAGGAAAGCATGTGGCTGAAAGGAACACCAGATAGATTCTTTAAGTATACATGCTATGTTCAATTCAACAAATAGTTATTTAGCTGCCTGAATAGGATGTTTCCTTCCCTCCAAGTGCCTCTGTTATAAAACTTGGTACAAAATATGATTTTTTAAGAAAAAAGCCATAGCAAGTGCTAACAAATGCTCCAGAGCAGTGTTTATCACACTTTAATGTGCAGATGAATCAGCTGGAGAGGGTGTTAGAAATTCTGACTTAGCAGGTCTGAGACAGGGCCTAAGATTCAACAGATCTTATAAGCTCCCAGGTGATGCCAATGCTGATTGACCACTTCTGAATAGAAGAGCTCTAGAGCCACAGATACACTAGCCACATGTGGCTAGTTGATATAATTAAATTTAAATAAATTTTAAAATTCAGTTCCTCAGTCTCACTAGCTATATTGCAAATGCTCAATATCCACATGTGGCTAGTGGCTACCATACTGGACAACAAAGATATAGAATGTTTCCATCTTCACAGATAGTTCTCCAAGGAATAGATGACCATATATTGTTGGGCAATTCAAGGAAGTCTTTGTGAATTTTGTCTGGACCTGGAAATATAAGTGAGATTGTGATAGGAGAAACATTCCATGTGGACATAAATACTAGAAGGCAGCTTTGTGCATTGGAAATAAATGGGGCTGTGGACTGGGAGACACCTGGCATTGAAATCTGCTCCTGACATTTACCAGCTTTGTAATTCTGGGGGAGTTACTTAAAGTTTCCCAGCCTTGGTTTGCTCAGTGTAAAAATGTCTATGTCACAAAGTATACATGAGATATATGTGTGAAAACAGTGGGAGTGTCAGTCCCAGCAGGTTACCAGGCTCTGCAGCCCTCCTTTTCCTTCTCACAGCTCACTTGATACCTGCCTGTGGTCTCATCCCTGCCCTTGATTTCCAAATTCAGAGTTATGAGTCACCGAAGCAATTCTGGCCCCACATATCCTTTATTTGGAACTATTTACTAAACTTTCCGTTGTAGGGTGATGAAATCTTGGAATTGGTATGGAGGACCCTGAATGCCAGGGCTGAGAGGTCAGTCTCCATTTGATAGGCAGTATGGAAAGAAGAATGCTTTTTAGCATGTTAATATAAAGAGTGAGACATGCTTTGGGAAGATTAGCAACAGCATTTAGCATAAACCAGTTGTAAGTAATATAACTCAATAGGAGGAAGGAGATGAGAATAGAGAGGCTGCCAGGCCAGATCAGTGAAGAGTTTTGCCTGTCTTGTTAAGGAGTTTCTACTTTATCCCACTGGCCATGGAAAAGAGGTGAGGAGCTCTAATCAAGGACGTGCTCATAGCCAAGGCAGCTAGTTGAAGTGGGAGGAGATATTTGAAGAAAACTATCTGCGAGGAAGTAAAAAAGAAGTGAAAGTGGTGGAGAAAGAGAAGTCTGTAGGGAGAGGTGATTTTGGGTTCTAAAATCTCTAAGATTTTGAAAATGGGGCCCTTCTGAGTGATGACAAGAGTTGGGTGCCTGTCCAGGAACTAAAGAGGAATAAAAGTAATTTAAATATTAGCCTAGACACCCCGTTATTGAGAAAATGGGTGACATGGGCTCATTTCGTTTCAAAAGTGGTCAAGAAAGGACTGTCTCCAAGGAAATTTCTTACATTAAGCTTAAGGTGCCTAAATTTCAAGCACTCTAACTTAAAGCACTCGATTTTTCGGAGATAAGATGTGACCCAACATTTGTTCTATGTCTGTGCTTCCTAACCTTTCTTATGATGAAAATCTTTCCTAGAATTAGTTTTCTTAGTCACAGAAAGCCACATTCCTTCACATTTGGGTGGAGGGAGGTACTCACTTAATGAATGATACTGGGGAATGTAGCATAAATGAGTTGACCTCTAAATATTTTTGGATGGGTTATCTGCCACGGTGGATAATGACAGTAGATATTTAATTCCTGTTAATTATTTCCCCCTCTGAGCTGTTTGGTTCCCTCCAATGTCACCCTCAAGTTCCACCCCCCTCCCACCCCACCATATAATTGAGTAGTCCCCCATGTTAATAATGGTCTGAAAGAAGTACCACTGAGAAGGAAATATAAAATTTTAAACAGTCTGCAATGTACTTCCAAACCAAATAAAAATGATTTGGGGATCAGTCTCTAGTTGGAATTATCTACCTCACCTCTCTTGCACTGTTGAAAGGTAACAGGGCATTTCTTTCTGGCCATCCTAGTCTTTTTGTGATCTTTGCCTTCTCCCCTATTTCTGGGCAGAATCATGCTGTAAAGCATTATATCACTTAAAACAATGGGAAGAATACAGCAGTCCTCACTGTTAGGTTTGTTTGTTTTTTTGTAATGTAAAAACAAATGACATTTTAGGGATTATTTATTGCCTCAGCTTTAAAATAAACAGCTACATTATTTTTCTGTCTCAATTTATAATGTTTGGGGCCTATTCCACTTTTGTATCCAGGACTATTATTTGGAATTAGGCAGAAAAATGGAAGCATTAGAATTTGGACACCAAAATGTTGATTTGAAACTACTGGTTTATATAAATTTTTAAATGGCCTAGGAAATTTTCAACACTTTACCTTTCAGCTTTTATGCTTTCGAAGTTTATTTCCAGCCTCTCTCAAAGCCTCAACTATTTATCACTTTCTCTGAATTACTAATGCCAGACATACACTTTCACAAATATAGTTGTATTTCCTATGCGGTGCTGAGGCTCCCGGTTCGCTTTTGTTCAGCTGCAAAAGAAAAAAGAATTAAAGCTACTTTTCTTCCCTGAGTTTCCCACACAAAAGCCACTGGTCTTTGGAGATTACCATCTGTAAGCTAATTCTGAAGTTGTTAATGGCAAGAATCAGAGCAATTGGCGTGTGTTTTAAAACACAAGGTTTAAGGTTTAAGACAATCTTTCCCACTCATTTGTGAGAGCTGTATGACAGAGCAGTGTGTTCTCTCTAGGGGGTTCCAGCAAAGTCTTTTACTTCAATTGCTTTAACTGGCTTTTGGAGCATTTTTAGAGTGTAGATTAACTTCCAAACACAAAGCAAATCTGTGCTACTTGATTTGTTATAAAACCATAACACGTTTTCCATTGATTTCCAGCCTAGCCACAAACATTCTTCAGACTTCCCCTCATTCTTGAGCTCGAGAAAACTTGAATGGAAAAGAAGCTGTGACGCCTCTCTTTTCAACAAACTGATTCCAAGTGCCCATGGGAGGAATGACAAGGAAGAGAGTTAATATCTCTAGAATAATAGGATTCTAGAAAAGGGACAAATATTCTCAAACAATCTTGTACAAACTTTGCAACTAAAGGCAAATATTTTCCACAGCCTGCAAAATATCCTGGAACAATCCTATACTTACCAGGGTCTTGAGGCCCACATGACAAATGACTGTGAAAAGCCAAGAACTAAAATATCATCGAATACCAGAGGTTTTAATATCTTTAATTAAAACTTTACCTTTATGTAACCTAAATTCCTTAAAGTTTGTTCTCATTTTTATTCCAAGCCCTGGAGAATCTGTACCAGTTTGTTTAGCTCTTCTGCAGAGGGAAAACATCTTGCTAACATTGGATAAGTTAGGAATAGCACCAAAACCAAAACAGGTTATTTATTTTATTTTCTCAATCTTCCTTCCCTCTTTAAGCAGGTTGCAGATATCTTAACTAGGAGTGCTCCCATGACGACATAATCAAGATTATACATGTCAAGATTTCAAGGAACAGAACTGGCAAACATTTAAGGCTAAAAATGTCACACAGAAAAAATACGGTACGTACCAACAGAACTTCGTCATTGTTGAGCCCTAGGTTTGACAATCATTAATTTGCTATTAATAAGTCTTACTGTTAGGGGGACGCACTTCACCAGCTGCAGGAAGAGTTTGTTCTTTAGACAACCATTGCTTTAAGCGGTCTGTCAAATTGATTCTGACATTCAAGGTAAGAAAGAGATGTAATTAAATCTTTTCAATAGACTGGCTGAGCACTCATCTGCTGCCACTGATAGATACAATTTGGGAGTTGCTGCGATTTCTTTACCTTCTCCCTTAATACATTTTTTAAAATGATCTTTAATGCTTTAAATACCTACCAACCCACAGTAGAATCGGTGGTACTTGGTAATGTTAAGCCATTTCCCAGTTAGATGAATAAATACCAGAGGTTTTAATTTCATAAAGAAAATTCACCTCAATAAACTGCCTGGATAGTTTTTGCTGTCATTAACAGTGTGTGACATATATGACATTATACATTGGTATATATTTTTGCCTTCCATTTTGGGTTGACATCCAATGGAAATGGCAAAGATTAGATTATCTATAAAAGTAAGTAATTATAGACTGTTTCCCCCTGATTTTTTGCCCAGGCATTGAAAATTAAGTAGAAATAGAAACTTCAGTTCGGATTTGGGGGTGGGGCAGTCGTGGGGGCATGGAGAAAGAACACTGTTTCAGGGAGGAAACTGACCCAGCATTAGTTTGACTCAATGCTCTGGCTCTGGCTCTGTGGTTGAATTTCCTACCTGCTGTGACCTACAGAGCTCACCTGTATGCAAATGCCATCTCTCCTCACTTTCTCCCTTGTTTCTCTTTCACCCATCACACCCTTCGTTTCCTTCAGCTCTGTCATAGATCCTTGAACTTCCTACCTCAGGGAGGACAGAATAAATTCCAGGACCGTGTGCCTTACTGCAAATGTGTGGGAAAGGTTGGACTGAGCACAGGTAAAGGTCACCTTGCAGTCTGCTCTGCTTGATCTGTGCCCTTTTGTGAACAGTAATAGTAAATATATCAGCCCTTAGCCTTGGGGTAGCTCTAAATACCAGGTTCTTGGAGAAATCCAATGGGAAAACAGTGCTCTCTGCGTAAAGAGTTTTTCAGGCCTTGTGCTACTAAAATCAGCTATTTTGCCTTGAGAAAAATGGCCTTTTCAGTTATGTACAAAAGTTGTTCTACCATGAATGGAAAAGTATCTTAAAATGCCAGCAATGCCCCCATATGAAGGATTGTTCATTTGCTCAATTCTGCTGATTATCCTGTTGAGTTGCTGAGCCTCTGTGCTTCTAAAACATATTCTGAGATTGCTACTGAAATGCAACATTTCTCGCTGAGAGCTATCAGTGATATGGTGAAGACTTACTCCAATGAGCAGTACAAGGAAAACATTGGCTTCTGAAACTAGAATATATTGAGTAGTTACAGTGGTATGCATTTTAGGGGGTACCGAAGAAGTTAAAAACATATATCAAACTGCAGAAGTGTCTCCCAGTCTGGTTGGGAAACAACATATATAGAAATGGAAAACCAGCAAAGATTTGCAATGCAACAAATAGAATAACATGTAATAACTATTGTCAGCTAGTACTACTAACAACAAATCCCAGTGGTTTACAATAAGAATTAATTTCTCTGTGATTCAGCTGTAGTTTGGCTGATGTAGGCGGAGCTCAGCTGGGCTTGGCTCCAGACCATGGGTTTGATTCAGACCTGGTCCACTTGTCTGTCATGCTTGTACCAGAGAGCTACCTGGACATGTTCTTCCTACAGTGACAGAGATCAAAAGCTCCCAGAGAAGAGGCCAAAACAAGCAATGCCTCTGAAGGCATAGTCTGGAATTAGCACACAGTCAGGTACGCCAACATAACATTGGCTAAAGCAAATCATATGACTAAGTCCAACATGAATGTGGCATGGAAGTATACTCTTCCTGTAAGGCAGGGAGGAGAGGGAGTGAATAATTACTGCAAAAAAGACTCTAATCTACCACAACTATATTGATTTTTCAGTGCAGAAATAACATGGAATACTAGAGGAATCTGCATGGTAGGTGGGTTAGAGCAGGAGTTTTGAGAAATCTAAGAACTGCAAACGCTTTCTTGGCAGTTATGGTTATAATCTATGACTCAGGGCCTATCTATAAACTGTCTATAAAATTTTTCATGGCTTGTTCAGTCAGCAAGAAGATAAGTTACAGTTTTCTCATCTTCAATGAAAAGGAGGAAAATGCAGTAAATTCTCTAAACCAGAACATATTAGAAAAGAAAACCTATTCTTCCATCATAAAATTAGTGTTTAGGTATTTTTTCAATGGTATTTTTATGGAGACGTTTGCTGATACTTTAAGCTGTTTGTGAACGCCTCTTTTAGTAGACCTTGTTAATTGTTGCAACCAGCCTCCAAGTGGCACTCCCACCGGATTAAAATTTCTATTGTGCTCACCGCCACTCTGGCCCTCTAAGTCGGTCTTCCCTGAAATTTATTTTCACTTGATACAGTCTGAATAACATATCCATGGATGGTTACATAGGGAATATTTCTCTGATGTCGTCACATATTTAGTTCTTCTCTATTTACCCCTTTCAGGGATGCATGCTTTATAAGTCTCCAGCATGTAGTTTTGTGTATGTGTCTAAGAAAGATGAAGAAGGATGTGGAGAAAAGTTTTCACTCTTCCCTCTAAATAGCTGTAATAGGATTAATTCATCTGAGTGACAATTAAAATTCATTAACGAGAGGAGAAGGCCAAAATATAGAATTGAGACACCAATATATGAAATTTTATTGTAAGAAATTCCAACTATATCTCTAGCTGTATGACCTTGGGAAAGACACACACATTCTCTGGGGTACAGTTTTTTTCCCTATTTGAAAAGATTGAACTAGATGGACTTTAGAATTTTAATGCTGATTCTTTCAAGCTCAAGCAGTAACTTTGTAAATTATAGGATCAAGTTAAGATACAATAAATATAGGGAACACAGAATCCAAGTTGACATAGGGAGAAAAAATAAACATAATCAGAATTCTACCACTGAGGAGAGAAGAACAATTCACAGAATAAGGGAGTTCAACAAGCAGGGTCAGACATATAGGACTAAAGTTTCAAGGTGAGCCACTTGACTCACCCTGGCAGCTGGCCTGTGCATTGGTGATCTGATGCTGGATCTCTAGGTTGCTTCTAGAAGAATATTAGCTTCAGCATCACAGGCAAGAAGATGTTAAATAATAGGGCTTTGCAGAGGATAAAGTTATTCACCTCACAAATTGGTAGTTTGTAGATGATGCTTTAAGTCCCTGGCTGTACATATCACAGACAATGTTCCTTTTTATCTTTAAAAAAGCTTTTCTTACTCATTGTAATATTTGGCTAGATTCTATCTTTGAGTCTCCCCAGAGTTATGATTTCTTAAAGAAAGAAGACGGTTCCACTGAATCCTTGAAGTGAGTTGGAAAATATTTCCCATTGAGAATTCCTTACTTTGATCTTCAATGTAAACCACCTGCATTTGGGTTCCTTTAATAATTACAATAATTCCATTTCTGAAAAGAAAATATAAGAATATTCTGAAATTCAGTATGCCACTGCTTTTCTGCAGGAAAATCCAGGTCATATAATACATGAAATGGTATGGATTTTGCAAACTGTGTGACATTCATGAGTCACTATTAATTTTGATATTGGAGGGATATGAGGATCATGTTCAAGGTCATTTGTAGGACTTTTATCCAGAGATGTGATGAAACAGTGCTCCAAATTCTAGCACTCTTTATGCAGTGATCTAGAAAAGCAATGACCAAAGACTTATAAAACATAAATAGTTAGCAGACTTCTCTCAATGAAATTATCTTTTTTTTTCTATTTGAAACATGTCTTTAAGACAACCTGCCTGTTAAGGTCAGCGACAATTAATTTAGAAACTGTGAATGTTGATTGAAGGCATGATTTCAGAAGAAACCTTTTAAACATTTGACTCATGCTGGTTAATTAGAAGGGCAGAAATTACTCCATGGGGTAAATATAGGGAGAGTTTCTCCTTCCCAGTAATGTGAATACATATCTGTTTGGGTTATGTGAAAAGAGAGGAAGTCATTAGGCAGGTGAAATAGGTAAGGTGACATTGACTTTGAGGTTTTAAATTATTTTCAATATTAGGCTTTATGGGGCTATACCAATGTACCTGGTCCTCATCCAACAGCAAGACAAGAGTCAAAGTTATAAAGCTATAAAAATGGTGGAACTATATACCATGCTTTTATATTTGTAGGTAAATGCAAACCTAATGGCAAAAATGTTCTAGGATTTCTCCTGCCATAACTTTTGATCTGACGAATCAGTGATATAATTTATAGAAAACCACAATTGGCCAAGTCTTGAAAGTATCAGTTACGCAGATGAAACCAATTTCTTTATCTTTATTGTTGATTTGACCGAATTTATAATTGAAGAGTTTTTTAGAACTGTCCTTGCTTCCCTTTCAAATAGCCTAAAATGGAAGACATTTATGAAGAGCTAAGATTTTGAATTAAGTCTTCAAACCTCCAAATCTTCGTCATGAGGTGGAGGCAACCTAAATAACCAAAGGGAAATTGTATCAGGTTGAGAAATAGGCAACATGTTAAATTATGGCAGTGTGTGCGTGCAAAGTGAGATACACTCACATAAGATTTGTCACACTCACATGGGAGAGTCCTGGTGCCGTTCCTAGGAAAACTGATAACACATCACAGTAATTCATTGTGTTCCCCGCCCACCACTCTATCCCAAAGAGGTAAAATCTTTTCAAATGAGCACTGAGGGCAACAGTGACAGGGAGAAAGCTGAGGTTAATCATGGCTATAGTGCAAGGGTAATGGGGTTCAGGGTGTGGTTATAAATTGATAAGTTGTATTTTACAGAAATGCTTTCTTCTTTTCTCCTCTGTACACCCCCATTCTGAGTCATTGGGACACTCAATGCCTGGTTTCCAAAGGAGGTACTGTCAAAATTATCTGAATGTCCCAATTTGTCATGACTATAGATAATGACTAAAAACTAATTTCCATTCTAGCCTTCGTTTCTTGTTTTAATTCACAACTCTATAGACATAGCCATTGAGTAGAAGTTATAGGGCCTACCCCTTTTGATTCCGAATATCTGCCATTCTGATAAGTTGAACATGAAATCTAAATCTCATGATTTTTGAGTGAGTTATATTAAAATTTATATGCTAATTGTTTAAGTTTTGACAAAATATTTTGTTACAGTTTGTTACAGTATGCATTATTTTACTTATTTAAGAGGATAGATTGCAAAAACATAAATATACGTAAAAACTAAATTTTTAAAAGACATTAAAAAATCAGCATCTATTTATCACATATTTTTCTATTTTAAAAGCTCACTTTATACTAGAAAAAGTTCCATATATTTTATTCCATCAATAATATCATTAAAGCAGAATGTGCTGTAAGGAGGGGAAAAAAGAGTAAAGCATTTTTTTCATTGTGATTCCCATCCTCTATAATTCTAGACATGATGTTCTATAGGAATTAAAATTAATTTAGTATTGGTAATAATTGATTTGCTTATTCAAATAAATTCATATAATGAATCAATATTTTTTCCTATTTCAAGTAGGAAATGATTTTATTGTTACATAAATATAACAAAATGTTTTAAAATTTTTAAGAAAGGACTAAATTTATTAATCATTTACATAAAACAGTAGACTTTTTGTTTGTTTTTTAATATGGAACCAAACTGTTTTTTTCCCGTCGAGTTTTATGTAAGTTTCCAGGCTAAATACATTGTGGTGGGTTGTGTACAAGCCACAAGTAAAAGGAGATTCTAAATCTCTGTACAAGGTCCCTACTCTTCTCGTGAGTTAGAGATGGAGGCATCAAGGTAGTCTTTGGGTAATACAGAGGTTTTAATATACACCTTACACCTCAGGGACTATACTGCCTTCATGCATAGTCATTTACATATCTAAATTATTTTAAATGAATCATCTAGGTAAGCAATGTGAAAGGGGGCTGTAGAAAAGGAGTATTTCAGTAAATAATTATACTAAAAGCATGTGCTTTGTCAAACATTATTAATACACCATAAAAAGTTTCTGAGAACATATGTGAATTCATAAAACCTGTCAGGGGAGATATATGCTCATAAAAAAGCATATGCAATTATTGCTGAGTGTTTGTAGTGTCTCATGAGTAATGAAAAAATAGCTGTCCAAATATTAATGTGACCAAATGCAACCCAATTTGAGCAGAACGAGAAACCATAGCAACTCATCTTTTTCACCCTCAAATAACAGAAAAATTATAACCTGACAATGATCTCAAAGCAACATACTCCTGCCCAAGTATTATTTAATTTTATATCATGTATGCTCAGTAGAATTCTTCAATTACAGGCTGTATTTTCTAAATGTTTTTCTCTTGGAATTTTACAGAAAAAGGGAACGATTTATGGTCTATTTTATTATTTATGATAGGAAACTGTATATTTTAGCACTAATACTTTTTCCCCAGGAATACCTAAGGTTCTGTGTAATAAACAATTGGAAATTGGAAAAAGATATAAGGCTTTATATAAAACACTAGGAAATCAAGATGGCAGGGCATATTTGTTGGGTTCTGAAATCCACTTGAGAAGCCAAGGTAGATTCTCGAGTCATAACAGGAAATGGTATAATCCACAGAGCCTGTTTCAAATGCTTATTTAACTCACATAAACACACAAACTTTGCATTTGCCCTTCTGAAAATCTATGAAAGCATGCTCCTACTGCCTTTGGGCCAGGAAAATGGTCCTGATTCTCAGGGGAAAAAAGGTATTGTCCCCTTGTTTGGCACAGCTGCAAAGAACACTCCCGTTACCCTCTTAGTCTTCCAGAGTCTTCTCCCACCATCTCCTCAAAGCAGCTCCGAGTTTTCATACCGTGTTTCCTAGTAAGCTTTGGTTTAAATAATGGATTCTGATAAAAAAAATATATGCAACTGGACCAAGTAATGGCTAGTAGCTCATTCCCTTGCTTTCTTTCCCCCAGAAATCTTTTCCTTGAAAGGAAGTATTAACAGATATATTTTTGATGAAACATTTTATAAACATACCCTTTCATTTACCTTATTTAATTTTAATGTTGAACTATAAATATTTTTAGAAGTGAACTGTAATACAAATTAAAAATCTAAAAGATTAAAGAGATTTTTACTACTTTAAATATAAGTTAGCTCACACAGACTTACTTATTCCTTTCAACATGAGTTTGTATGGGTGAGGGAGTGATTTATCTTTTCAGCCTTCATATTTTACTTAAGTATTTCAGGATCAAGCATAACATGGCTATGAAAAAAGCAAGTCCTAATTATACATAGAAATTAAGCTTTAATACACCATATGCTCTATAACTTTTAATAAGATTCAGACTTTTAAAATGTTTGCCCTATTCTGTTAAGAAAATGGCATTCAATGTGGAAAGAACGGCAGAAAACACAAATGATGAGAAAGCATAAAACTTGATGAGTGTTTATGAGTGTGCGTGTGTGTCTAGGGCAGAGGATTTACATAAGGAAATAGTAAGATAGAAGATTGGAAAGGGAGTTTAGAGACAAATTGTGAAATCACTGACTTTCGAAATTAGAAAAATCTGAACCAGCATTTATTTATACCTTTTCTCTGTTGCACAAACTCCCTCTCCAGCATCACTAATAAGCAATCATCCAGTCTGTTATACCTCCCATGTCAGCGAATGCATGACTTCAAAGGCAACCCATTTCATTGTTTGACAGCTCTAATGACTAAAACTTCTTCCTTGTGTCAGAACTATAACTTCCACTGCTGGTCTTAGTTTTGCCTCTGGAATGCCAAAGAATCCTTTTTCTATGTCAATTCTTTTGAGCGTTAAAAATCATTAAAAACAATACTCTGATATACTTCTTCTGTGATTTATGGCCATCAAATTCCATAAGCTGTGATGGTTTGCTCTTCACCCAGAAAAGAGCTATATATGCTTAATATTAACATTAATAAACACATATGTATTTCTTATTATGTCAGGCACTCTAAGTAATTTACATATGCTAATTTGTTATTCTTCACAACTTCCCTATGAGGCAAGTACTATATCATCACCATTTTTTTCAAATTAGGAAACTGAGGTAGGAGAAGGTTAAGTAACTTATCTAAGGTTACATAGCTAGTGATTGGCAGAGCCGGACCTCCAAGATAGCAAACCCTGGCGTGAGTGACTTCTTTACTAACCTATTTCCAGTATCTTTGTATTTAAAGAAGGAACCAGGAGAGGTAAGGAAAGCAAAATACTAAAACTAGAAAAATCCATCAATGGATTATCAGAAATTGACCTTAGTGCTCTATTTTTCATTTCCAGGTTACTCAGCAATATATCCAATTCTTCCATTTTATATATGACTCTTCATAACTTTGTTCTCTTTCAACTCATATTTCAGTTTAATTTCTTATATCCAATTTCAGAATCACAGAGAGTTGGGAGTGCTGCTTTACTATATTTTAGGGATCTTGTGCATTGGTCTATTTTTTTTCAAAATCAATAATTAAATACTTACATTATGCAAAAATCACAGACCTTAGTAGTTTCATTTTGGTAAATGGTGACATTTTGGAACATAGAATGTGTTCTTTCTCCAGGTATATCTGAGTCAATTTTAATGGTTACGTTTGAGTTTTCATACCTATCTCTACAGTTTCCGCATTTGCTCAAAAGAATGCACCACCAAAGATCACCATTTACTAATGTTATAAATCATCAATATATATTGGAGACAGCCTTGAAGTTTGAATCTTCTAAATCCTAGCGCACACACACACACTTGGATAGGTGCCAAAAAGGTAGAAAATCTTCCTCATTGAAATAAGTAACTTGTGTAATTTCAAGTAAGATTCTACTCTCTCAAACTCAAAGCACAGGTACAATGGGTGTACTGCCCATGTTAGGATGTGTGTATATGCAGAAGGTTCCGTCAGAACCTTGCTCAGATCCTTTTGGCAGTCACAGTTCCTGCAACCAAAACTCTTTGTTTCAGGGATTTCTCTTCCCACAGAAATATAGACAATGCTGAGGCATGGACTGAGCTCCCAGTTGCCCACGGTGGTAACCACTCGTTAATACATTCTGTATTGGCTGCTTTCACTTTTCTTTCTCACCTCTCCATTCCCTGCTGGTAATCACCTCCTAAATGTGTGCTAAAACCTTAGTCTGAGAGTCTTAGTCCTGGGGAAACCAGGCAGATGTCCTTTTTACACAAGGAAGCTCCATATAAGCAAAGTTATCTGGAGATGGACTGCTGCCTTTGGAGGCAATGCTGTCTCGGTTATTCTTGCTGGCACTTGGCAAGTAACTGTATTTGTGACTATGTATATTATCTTTATAGACGTGCTGTCCTCTCTCTTTCCATCATCTGTCATTATCACCCAACTGTTCCCTTGTTTTCTTTACTTCTGTTCTATTTTTTTATTTTCTCCTACTGTCTGACTCAAATCACAGGAACACTCTGTTTGGCGGGCCTAGATTCTGGGCATGCAGTAGTAAGATAGGAAAATTAAGGAGGAGAACAAAGATTAATGCCTATTATAATCACTCAGTCCCTAAATTGACTCTTTCCTCACCCTTGTCTCTGTTAAAATTAAGTTCTATCAGTGAAGCCACACAAATATCTCCTAAAGAATTCAGTCCCCTACTCTCACAGATACACTTTCAGTGTTAGACCTCATCATTCCTTGAAAATCTCAATTCCTGCACCAGCCTTTCAAATCTCTGCCTACCCTCACTCTCTCTCTCTCCATTTCAGTTCACCATCTACCCTGTTTCCAGAGTATTTTTCAACATTGTAAATTTAGTCATGTTATATTCTTGTCTTAAAACCCTTCAGGGGTTCCATATTACCTTGAGACTGTCCCTAATCCTTAGCATAGAACACAACATCCTTCATTATCTGGCTCCCAGCCATCTCTGCAGGCATGTCACTGTCTACACTCAACATATACTCTGCCATCCAGGCATGGTGAACCATTTGCAGTTCCCTGAACACGTGGTGACCTTTCAAGGGCCTTCCAAGTATACCTGAGTCTAAAGTCTGCTCTCTTTCCCCTATACCATGATGCCTTCCATGCGATATTTCCCAAATGCAGCTTTTTAAGCAAAAAACTTCCTGGGAGCAAGAATGAGAAGGAAGGGAATATTATTTCAAGTCCTTTACAACATAATTGTAGACACTTCACTTGGGAATTTCTAAGTGCAATAGAAATCTGGGTGAGTAGGTTAAACAGCTACATAAATAAAATGCACACCTTTTAGGTCACATTGGGAGATTGCCTTGAGGTTTAAATGGCTGAGATCATTTCCACGTTCCTCACAGCTAGTCATCTATAATTAAACAGCAGCGCCAGTCGGCACAAATTTATCATCTCCAAAGAAAAGGAAAGTCACCTCTATAAATCTCAAAAAATAGGATATTAAAAGTTTGTTTTTATAGTAGTTGATGCACAATAATGTGTGCTAACATCTGATCATAAAGTAACTTCTACTTAAGCTGAATCCGTGTCCCAAGATTCAGGGTTTACTCAAGTAATAAAGAAAACCTGCTACTTTTTCCTTGCCGAAAGCAAAGAAAAATAAATTCTAATAATTTAAAGGATTTTTAAACTGAAGTTTGAATTTTGCTTGGCATTAGTAAATTCACTATGTATTATAATGGGTACCAATCAGCTTGTCACAAACACTTCTAGATATTCCACCCCAGTTCACACCTTTACCTCATGCAATTCTCCCTCTCATTCCATTGATTGATTGTTGAAGAATAACTCTTAAATATAATTCCCCTTCTGAAGTGCTCCATGTAATTTCATCAAATTCTCTTGCAATTCCCTCTCTTTACCTCCTATTCTCTTACCTTAAGTACCAAAAAATACTCTTTCTCCCTGAAATGACAACAGCTCCTGAGGTATCAAAATCCTACTCTGTATTGCTTGTTCCTTAAACAATTTTAAGGGGCTGATTCTCTATATAATTAATTATCTAGGTCTGGAGTTGGCAAACTTTTTCTGTAAAAGGCCAGATAGTTAATATTTTAAGCTTTGTAGACCATACAGTCTCTGTTATAACCACCCAAGTCTGCCATTGTAATACAAAAGCAGACATAGACAATACATAAATGACTGAGTGTGGCTGTGTTCCAATAAAACTTTATTTACAAAAACCAGCAGCAAGCATATTTGGCCCATGGACCATAGCTTGCTGATCTCTGATCAGCCCCTTAAATCCTCTCTGACATCCTCCTAGGCCAGTAACATAAGGATTATTTCATTTGTTTTAATACAATTTTCTTCAGCAAAGCACGTAGAAGTAGCCCTCTTTCTCTGAGGACACTCAATCTCAAAATCAAATAAGGTAAATATACTAATACTAGACATATCTACAGCATTTGCAATGATTAGAAACAAGACAGTAAGGAGATTGAAGTATATACCATCAATTGCAGGTCAAAAGTAGAATATGTTTAGAGAGAGGGCAGAGACTGGGAAAAATAATTCTGGCTATTCTCTGTCAAGACTGAGTGGGGATATGTTAGTGCAGTCAATTCAGAAGAGTGGAATGAATATGACAGATTTCAAGGCTGGGTTCTTCCAGTTACCAGCAGCCGTCAGAATTTGAACAAGTCATAGTATCTCTTAGACCTCCATTTTTTCATCTGTAAACTACAGATAATACTTGCCCTGATGTCTTTCTCAAGGCTGTTGAAAGATTATATATGTAAAAACCCTCTTTAAGAAATAATGTTCAGATACAAATGCTCGCTTTAAAAACTCACTTTAAGTGTGGAGGAATCTATAGACCTGGTGATTCTTTTGAAGACTTTTACTTGACTGCAATATGCTATGGAAGCCCCTTGAATATCTTAATTGCCACTCTCTCGAACTTTTCCTTTTTTTATATATATTCCTCCAGGAACAATGACCAGAACTAAAACACATAATACAAACAGACTTTTCATTCAAAATAGCTAGATTTTTTAGGGATTATGAAATTTTTTAAAGGTGGTGGCCAGAGTCAATTTGTAGTCATTCTTACTAAATAAGAAGAGAGGGATGGAGTCACCTTAAAGCTATAACCCAGACAGCTGTTTCTGCATGAAGGAGATCAAGAGAGAGGCAAGACTATGAAATGAAGCATTCTCTCTCTCTTCCTCAACTCTCATTTTAAACCTGATTGGCCCAAACTTATTAGCCAAAACTAATTTATTTAGCTGTTGAACGGTCAATTCTTGGCACAAAATAGTTGCTAAAAAGAAAGTCACATGAAGGTTTGGAGATACAAATGATACCTGATCATTTAACACCTATGCTGGGATTAGTTGACTAAGAACAAGGATAGTGTATAAAATTGTAACTTGGAGTACTGGGGGGAAGAGGGTAAACTAGACAGTAGTGATACCCAAGTGTTCTGCCACTCAGCTTATTGGTAAGCAGAGTTGGTCACACCAGATCCCACAGAGTTTGGCCGATGCTTTCGTCTAACACAGAAAAGATATATGACTCAGCCAAAATACGCAGATCCTTGGTGGCAAAGCCAGGGCTTGAACAAAGCTAGGTTGAGTGAAATCCTGGTTAATTCAACCATTCATTCATGCCCGACAACATTTACCTTTGTAAAGCCTAAAGCAAATATTTCAACAAATTTCTCTGCTATTTCTTTTTTAATCCTGAGTGCTTCTTGTTCACTACATGATCTCAGCGATTGTCTCCACATATCATTAAAGACATTACATTTGAGGAGGTCTTGAAATTATTTTTTTGGTTCACCTAATTTCTGGTTCACTCACACCTGCAACCAATTCTGAGTTTCCATGTTCCTCTCTTGAAGAAATCTTTTAAAAAGAAAAAAAAGAACATTTGTTTGTTGAGTTTTTCTCTCACCAATAATCTTTTTTAAAGTGGAGAAATTTCATTTAATATTAATTCCTCAGCTCAAAACAAGGTTCTGATGTTACACCCTTACGTCTACAAGTAGACAATCTCTTTAGTGTAAGATGCTGAACTAAAATTTAAACTGAAGGGAGAAGTTCTGATAGAAAACTTCAGTAGGGCTTGAGAATCATCTATATTTAGAAAAGGCAGGTTCATTAAATAGTAATGGAACACTATGAAGGTTCATTTAACAAAAGATTATTGGTTTTAGAATTACACGAATTATTATTTCCCTCTTGTTTAACCATGCACAAGAGTAGTGTATGTGAGAAAATGCTAGATAGTCTTTATTTTGAAATACGATAAATAGATCTAAAATAGAAATACTCTATGTATGCCAGTCCTCTCACCTTATATCAAAAGGCAAATCCATCTCAAATTCTATTCAATGGGTTTAATAACTGAAGTACCAAAATGATATGACTACAAAACAATACCACACATAAAACTGTAGTTTGAGATCTGAGGAAGGAGATAATTGAACTCCAATATCTCATAGTCAGTATGTTTGCATTTTCTCTCATTGACATTTCACTGTTTATCCACTGTTTTATCTTACTAATTAGAAGAGTCTTCTTATTGTTTTTAGTCAAAAATTCAGACCAAACTTCTTTTCTCTCTGTTGGGAGTTCAAGGACCAACAATCTAGAAAAACATCTTTTTTACGTCTGTTCGTTATACTGTCAGAGACGCAGCATAAGCTGGGTAGCATATACTCACATACACCATCTCCATGTTGATTTCAACGTGTTTCAGTAGCTTAAAAGTATGTTAAAACTATGATTTTTGTCAACCCCCATAAATTCTGCTGCTTACCAAAGAATACATTACCAGCACTGAAAGACACTTATTTTGCTCTTCCCCGTATGATATGCTGGGGAGATTTTCTTGTAAGCTGAGTGAAAGAGCTGCCAGGCACCATCTCCTGGAAATGCCTGGAAGAGACATGAGCTAAGAGGAAAACAGCAAACTTTGAAAGAGAGATCTGCCAGCCTGCATCAAATCAACTGCCCCTAACCTGGGCTCCTCACACTGACACAGTAAGTTCAGTCTACTGGCAAATCATACACCATAATTAACTATCCTGAATTCAAACGAACATTTTGTGGTCCCACAGGGTCTGGGGAGAAAATCGTTGGCTTCACTGACTAATTTTTGGTTAATCAGCAACAGTTCATTCAACAGAGCACTAATAGGGCAGCCTGATTAGAAGTATAGGGATATGATATTAATTGGCTTCTTCTAACAGGGATGAGGATGCTAAATGGCAAAGACCATCTGTAGCTCTGAAAAGGAAACACTTGAAAAAATACTTTTTGAAGGTAAATGATAAAACAAGAATACTTTTTAATTTTTCAACTCAGTCTACAAGATATTTTATGTTTCTTTTGTCATTATTTCTTTGATTCTTTCCTTGAGAGGCAAAAACTTCTTTTGAAAAATGTTGTTTTAAGTAACATATACAAATGCTGAAGCTAGGTGCTATTCAACCAAATCTTCTAGATTTTGACTTGGGGCATGATTTAAGAATATTGAACATATGTAAAGGTAAAAATTACATATGTGTATATATTTATATCCTAGCAGAACACCAAATACATGGAATTTCTTGGGCAAAATCACTTGGTAAAAAGATGAAGCAAAAACAGCCTTCAGGGCTATTATTTATTAGATGTATTTGAAAAAAATTAAAACCAGAAACTAAACAGCATCTATTCAAAGCTTTGAATTAAAGTACAGGAGAAATTTCCTACTCAGTAAAATTGCAGTCTGAATTTTATTTACTGCAGTAAAACCTCAATTAACCAAAGTACCTCAAGAATGGAGGATTTTGTTAATTTAATTTTCCTACTAATTAAAATTTAAATCTAATCCCCCTTTATTCTAGTTCTTATTGTTGAAATGTCTTTTAGAATAAAATGATATATTTTATGTCCTTACCTTAGTAAGTTGAATATAGGAAATATCACTAAATCATAGATCATTTAGGATTTTCACTAGGGTCATTCAGAAGATCAATTAGCATGCTGTAATACACCAGAGGTAGGTATAGAAGGCTGGTTTAAATGAGTAGAAATTTTACTTTGACCCTAAGACCATTAGGCATTCCGTCCCTCTTCCCCTCCCTCCCTTCCTCCCCCTCCCTTCCTCCCTCCTCCCTCTATCTTCTTCCCCTCTTCCCTCTGGCGCTTTCCTTCCCTCTCTTGTCTTAACTAAATCTCTGAAATAGTCTTGTTTTATTCTCCTTCCCCCTCTGGTTTCTATTAATGGATTATACAAAGTATCTTTATTTAAAAGTTTCTTTAAGGTTCTTTTAAATTAATAAAAATGGTAATTTTGTAGTTTCTAAGTAAAATATTTCTTTGCCTCAATATCCATAAAAAATAAGTCAAACAGCCAAGGTTTGGATCTGTCATTCATTTGAGAGAGCAATAATTCAAACCAGAGCAATTAGCATATAACTGGAAATCTAATCATCTGTAAGATCCTTTCCAATTGTAACAATCAGCGTCCAAGATCAAATGCTAACCTCTCTTATTTTTACCTAATAGAATTCGTGATTTCTGTTGGATTGATGAGGTTTTTATTTCTGAGGTTTTCATTTCTGTATCTCCTGAAAGAATACATGATCTAGTTCAGATTCAGCACCATGGCGCTGAACTAATACCCCATACCCCTGACGAAAAACACACAGAAATTCTCAACAGAATATAAAGCAAAATAAATCTACAGTCATATCAGGACACTTACCATAACTATCAGTAAGTGATAGTGGGAGAGAATAAAATGAGTAAACATAAAATATTTGAATAAAAATTCAAAACTTGATCTAAAATGTATATATCTAGAACCCTGCATGGACTCTAGATATATATTTTGATCAAGTTTTACATTTTGTTGTGAATTATTTCCAAAACACTGAACATTTGAAGCCAAAAGAAGTCTTAAGAAATTCCCCCAAAAATGATATAAAACAAAAAAATTCTCTGACCATAAGTCACTTAAATTTACATTAAAAAAATAAAATGCAGTCACAAAAAAGACTCACATATTTGGAAACTGAAATATGCACTCAAGTCATATCTGAATTAAGAGAAAATCAGAATGAAAAAACTATAAATATATACAAAATATCAATGAAAATCCTTCATAGTAACACTTATGAAAGGCAAGTTAAAAAATAGGTAAATTTATAGCTTTACACGTGCTTATTTTTTAAGAACTGTCAAAAATAAGAATTCAGGTTTTTTTATTGAAGTATAATAGACATATAAAATTGGATTAGTTTCAGATGTACAACATAATGATTCGGTATGTATATATATTGCAAAATGATCACCATGATAAGTCTAGTTAACGTCACCATATTTAATTTCAAAATTTTTTTCTTGTGATAAGGACTTTTAAGATCTGCTCTCTTAGCAATTTTGAAATATACAGTACAATATGAACTATAGTCACCATGACTTATTTTATAATTGGAAGTTTGCACCTTTTGACGCTCTTCACCCATGTCGCCCCACCCCCAACTCCCACCAGCTACTGCTGCCTCTGGCAACCACCAGTCTGTTCTCTGTGTTTATGAGCTTGTTTTTGGTTTTGGGGGTTTTTTTCAGGTTCTACATATAAGTGAGATCATACAGTATTTGGTGCTTTCTCTGTCTCACTTATTTAGCATAACATCTTTAAGTTCATCCAGGTTGTTGCAAACGGCAGGATTTCTTCAGTTTTTATGGCTGAATAATATTCCATTGTATATATCTACCACAATTTCTTTATCCATTCATCCACTGATGGCCGTTTAGGTTGTTTCCATATCCTGATTACTATAAATAATGCTGCAGTGAACATGGGGGTGCAGATATCTTTTCAAGTTAGTTTGGGTTTCCTTCAGATAAATATTAGGAAGTGGAATTGCTGGATCACATGGTCATTCTATTTTTAACTTTTTGACAATCCTCCATAATATTTTCCATAGTGTCTGCACCAGTTTACAATCCCACCAACAGTGCACAAGAGTTTCCTTTTCTGCACATCCTCACCAGTATTTGTGATCTTTTGTCTTTTTGATCATGGCATGAGGTGATATCTCCTTGTGGTTTTGAATAGCATTTCCCTAATGACTTGTGATGTTGAGCATCTTTTCAGGTACCTGTTGGCCATTTGTATATCTTCTTTGGAAAACTATTCAGGTCATTTACCGATTTTTTAATTGGATTATTTTTTGCTATTGGGTTGTGTAAGTTCTTTATATATTTTGAATATTAGCCTGTTATCAGATAGATGATTTGCAAATACTTTTTCCCACTCGTGGGTTGTCTTTTCAGTTTGCTGATTGTTTTGTTTGCTGTATAGAAGCCTTTTAGTTTGACATAGTCCCACTTGTTTATTTCTTATTTTGTTGCTATGCTTTAGGTGCCATATCCAAAAATATCATTGCCAAGACCCACGTCAAGGAGCTTTTTTCCTATGTTTTTTTCTAGGGGTATTGTGGTTTCAAGTCTTACATTTAAGTATTAATCCATTTCAAGTTAACTTTTGTGAGTGGTGTAAGATAGGAGTCTAGTTTCATTCCTTTACGTGTGAACATCCAATTTTCCTAGCACAGTTTATTTATGAGACTGTCTTTATCCAGAGTATTCTTGGCTCCTTTGTCAAATATTACTTAACCATATATGCTTGGGTTTATTTCTGGGCTCTCAATTCTGTTCCATTGATCTATTTGTCTGTTTGTATGCCAATACCATACTGTTTTGATGACCATAGGTTTGAAATATAGTTTGAAATCAGGAAGCATGATGCCTCCAGCTTTGTTCTTCTTTCTCAAGATTGCTTTGGGTATTCAGGTCTTTTCTGTTTCCATACAAATTTTAATATTGTTTGTTCTGTTTCTGTGAAAAGTGCCGTTGGAATTTTGATTGGGATTGCACTGAATCTATAGATTGGTTTGGGTAGCATAGCCATTTTAACAATATTAATTCTTCCAGTCATGTGCACAGAATATCTTCCCATTTATATGTCTCATCTTTAATTTCTTCCATCAGTGTCATAGTTTTCAATGTACAGGTTTTTCACCTTCTTGGTTAAATTTATTATTGTTATTTTATTTGTTATTGTTTTATATTTTATTCTTTTTTATGCAATTGTTAATTTCTCTTTCTGATAGTTTGTTTTTAGTGTTTAGAAATGCAACGTTTTTGTATTTTGACTTGTATCCTGCAACTTTACTGAATTCATAGTAGTTCTAACAGTTTTTTGGTGGATTCTTTAGGGTTTTCTGTATACAATATCACATCATCTGTAAACAGTGACAATTTTACTTCTTCCTTTCTAATTTGTATGCCTTTTATTTTTTTCTTGCCTAATTGCTCTGGCTAGGACTTCCAATATCATGTTAAATAAAAGTGGCAAGAGTAGGCATCCTTGTCTTGTTCCTGATCTTAGAGGAAAAGCTTTCAGCTTTTCACTATTGAGTATGATGTTAGCTGTGGGTTTGTCATATATGACCTTTATTATGTTGAAGTATATTCCCTCTATACCCACTTTGTTGAAAATTTTTACTATAAATGGATGTTGAATTTTTTCAAAAGCTTTTTCTGCATCTACTGAGCTAATCATAGGATTTTTATCCTTCAGTTTGTTAATGTGGTGTATCACATTGATTCATCAATGGGCATTGACCCATCCTTGCATCCCTGAAATAAATCCTACTTGATCATGGTGTTTGATCCTTTTAATGTATTGTCGAATTCAGTTTGCAGATATTTTGTTCAGGACTTTTGCATCTATGTTCATCAGGGATATTGGCCTATAATTTTCTTTTCTTGTGTTGTCCTTGTCTGGTTTATGTATCAGGGTAATGCTGGACTCATAAAACAAGTTTGGAAGTGTTCCCTCCTCTTCTAATTTTTGAAAGAGCTTGAAAAGCATTGGTATTAATTTTTCTTTGAATATTTGCTAGAATTCACCAGTAAAGCCATCTGGTCCTGGAATTTTCTTTGTTGGGAGGTTTTTGATTACTAATTCAATCTCCTTACAAATGATCAGTCTATTCATATTTTCTATTTCTTCATGATTCATTCTAGGAGATTGTGTATTTCTAGAATTAATCCATTTCATCTAGGTTGCCCAATTTGTGGCATATAATTGTTTATAGTAGTTCTTATGATCCTTTTATTTCTGTGGTATCATTTGTAGTGTCTCTCCTTTCATTTCTTATTTTAATTATTTGAGTCTTCTCTTTTTGTCTTTGTGAGTCTAGCTAAAGGATTGTCAAGTTTTTTTATCTTTTCAAAGAACTAGGTTTCATTGATCTTTTCTATTTTCTTTTTAGTCTTTATTCATTTATTACCACTCTGGTCTTTGTTATTTCTTCCTTCTACTAACTTTGGGCTATGTTTGTTCTTTTATTCTAGTTCCTTGAGGTGTAGAGTTAGGTTGTTTATTTGAGATTTTTTCTTGTTTCTTGAGATCGGTGTTTATCACTATAAACTTCCCTCTAAGAACTGCTTTTGCTGCATCCCATAGAATTTGGATTGTTGTATTTTCATTTTTATTTGCCTCAAGGTATTTTTTGATTTCTTCTTTGATTTCCCCTTTGATTTCTTTGTGGACCCATTGGTTGTTCAATGGCATGGTGTTTAACCTTTACATATTTGTGATTTTTCCAATTTTCTTCTTATAATTGGTTTCTAGTTTCATACCATTGTGGATGGAAAAGCTGCTTGATATGACTTTGATCTTCTTAAATTTATTGAGACTTGATTTGTGGCCTAACATGTGATCTATCCTGGACAATGTTCCATGTGCACTTGAGAAAAATGTGTATTCTCCTGCTTTTGGATGGATTGCATTTCTACCAGCAGTGTATGAGGGTTCCCTTTTTTCCACATCTTCTCCAACACTTATTTCTTGTCTTTTTAATAATAGCAATTCTAACAGGTGTGAGGAAGCATCACATTGTGGTTTTGATTTGCATTTCCCTAGTGACTAGTGATGTTGAACATCTTTTCATGTGCCTATTGACCATTTTAATATCCTCTTTGGAAAAATGCTTATTTAGCTCTTCTGCCCATTTTTTTTATTGGATTGTTTGTTTTTTTATTTTTAAGTTTTATGAGTTCCTTATATATTTTGGATATTAACCCCCTGTCTGATATATGATTTGCAAAATTTTTCCCTCATTCTGTGGGTTGTATTTTAATTTTAATTGTTTCTTTTGCTGTGCAGAAACTTTTGACTTTGGTGTAGTCCCATTTATTGATTTTTACTCTCGTTTTTTGTGCTTTGGGCATCATATTCAAAAAGTCATTTCCAAGACCAATGTCAAGAAGCTTCTTCTCTATCTTTTCTTCTAGAAGTTTTATAGTATTAGGTCTTATCTTTAAGTCTTTGATCCATTTTGAGTTAATTTTGTGAGTAGTGTGAGATAGGGATCCACTTTCATTGTTCTGCATGTTTTTTTCACTTTTCCCAGCACCATTTTTTGAAGAGACTCTCCTTTTCTCATCAGTGTTCTTGGCTCCCTTGTCAAATATTAGTTGACTTATATGCTGGGATTTAATTCTGGGCTTTCTATTCTGTTCCATTGGTCTATGTGTCTATTTTTGTGCCAGTATCCTACCGTTTTTCTTACTGTGGATTTGTAGTATAGTTTGAAATCAGAAAGTGTGATACCTCTGGCTTTGTTCTTTTTTCTCAGGATTGCTTTGGCTATTTGGTATCTTTTGTGGTTCCACACAAACTTTTGGATTGTTTCTTCTACTTCTGTGAAGAATGCCTTTGGTATTTTCATGGGGATTTTTGTCGAATATGTACATGGCTTTGAGTGGTATGGACATTTTAACAATATTAATTCTTCCAATCCATGAACCCAGTATGTCTTTCCATTTGTTTGTGTCTTCTTCGATTTCTTTCAGCAAAGTCTTACAGTTTTTGTTGTACAGGTCTTTCACTTCCTTGGTTAAATTTATTCCTAAGTATTTTATTGTTTTTGATGCTATTGTGAATGGGAAAGTTTTATTTCTTTTTCAGATGTGTCATCATTAGTATACAGGAATGTAACTGATTTTTGTGTGTTGATTTTGTATCCTGCAACTTTACTGAAATCATTGATTAGTTTCAACAGTTTTTTGGTTGACTCTTTGGGCTAGTCGATGTATAAAATCATATCAGCAAATAGCAACAATTTTAATTCTTCTTTTTCAATTTGGATGCCTTTTATTTCTTTGTCTTGCTCAATTGTTCTAGCTGGAACTTCAGTACTATATTAAATAGGAGTGGTGAGAGTGGGCATCTTTGTCTTGTTCCTTATCTTAGAGGAAAAGATTTAAATTTTTCTCCATTGAGTATAATGTTAACTGTGGGTTTGTCATATATGGCCTTTATTATTTTAAGGTATATTCCTTCTATACCCAATCTGTTAAAGATTTTTAACATGAAAGGATCTTTTATTTTGTCAAATGCTTTTTCTGTGTCTATTGAGATGATCATGTGATTTTTATCTTTCATTGTATTGAGTTGATGTATTACATTTATCAATTTGCATATATTGAACCATGCTTACATCCCAGAGATAAATCTCACTTGGTCATGATGTATAACCCTTTTAATGTGTTCTTGAATTTGGTTTGCTAATATTTTGTTGAGAATTTTTACATCTATATTAACAGGGATATTGGTCTATAGTCTTCTTTTCTTGTGGTATTCTTATCTGGTTTTTATATCAAGGTACTGCTGGCCTCATAGTATGAGTTTGGAAGTGTTCCCTTCTTCTCAGTATTTTCGAAGAGTTTGAGGAGGATTGGTGTTAATTCTTCTTTAAATGTTTGGTAGAATTCACCATTGAAACCAAAATTACTTAAAATTTTTTCCCTAACTGTGATGTCCACTCTATGCTGCATGTTTGAAGGTCAGATAGATAAGACAGACTCTTATTGTAAAAAAATTTAGCAGCAAGAGAATCTCTTTACAAACAAAAAAAGGAAAGCTTAGCAAAGTAGTTTGTCACTTAAGACAGATATCAGAGTACAGTCTAAATTTACTTGAGACGTTTGCTTCATCCTGATTAGTTACTTATTCAAAACTATTTCTTAGTTCACCAGGTTATAAATTCAACTCGCTTAACGTCACAGTCAGTGATATGTAGATCCCACCTGAATAATTGAAGTTTTATATTTTAGGTCAAAGTGATACGTTTTGTTTTGTTTTGTTTTTTCTCTAATTAAAGCTGATTCTCTTATTAAAGAGAAACTTGTTTCCATTTTCAATTTTTTTTCTCAAAAGGATCATTTCCACATGCCCTCCTTGTTGCTTTTAAGTGCCATCTTTCTTTAAATTTGCCTCTACGGTGTATCTGCAGATATCAAACCATGGATACCTTCTGCACTATTTGAAATGTATGCATAAATATTTTTCAATTAAAGCACATTTTTCTCTTTTAGAGCCCTGATTATTAAGGGCACACACTCAATATTTAGAGTCATTTGAATAATGAATACTAAGTAGAAAAAGGTATATCATTTTGATGTTAATCTTTCTTTGACATTTACCTGCAAACTGGAATGGCAAAATTGAAAGATAGTAATTATATTAGCAAATCCAGGAAGATCAACATAGTAAGTTGTAACTATCAGTGTTATTTTTTTATGTTTAATTACTTTAGTGATTATTATTTTGTCTCTCTCTCTCTGTCTCAACAGAAGATGCTTAACCTACAGTATATGCTGTAACCGTTGATTTTGTTTTGAGGTGGTCCAGGTCAAATCTTACTTGTGATGTCAATGCCCTCGAGCCAAAGACCATCAGAAACACACATATAGCTAAACAATACTGTGCTTATTGGCTCATTGTAATGAGAAAGAGAGTGCATCATGCTGATGTACTGACAGAAGACGGAAACCATGAGGCATCTCAGTAAAAGGGTGTCAGAAAGGACTTGTTAGAGGATTTGAGCTTCTGATTTTGGGGGTGGGTTCAAGGAAGTACAGTTTTCCTATGGATTGGTTGCTCTCAGAAGGAAAGGAAAATTCTATGTTTATAATCTTAATAATTTTTATCTACAACATGGGCATTCTAAAGTATAGATTTAGGGCTAGTAGAAAATACTAGAAAATAAATACAAATTTATTTTTATGGCTGGAACATGAAATGTGAAACTAAGAGCAAGGAGCTTTTAGTGAGTATGGCAGGCATCTCACAGGGGAAACAAAGATTTAGGACTGCAGAGTATGAAGCTTGCTCATTGGGTCTGTGGTTGGAAAGACTTGGTCTGACCCCATCCAGTGCAGTTGAAGTGATGTCCTTTCTGCTGAATCTTGAAGTGTGTCCAGTCTCCCGGCTGTAGCCAAGTAGCATCTATTCTTTCAGCCATGAATTGAATGCCTTGTCACAAGCCATTAATATTTGTGATAGTGCACAAAATATCATCTAATGTATGAATATTTTCCAAGTAGATGGTCGCTGCATTGCAGCAGAAAATCTTATGATCATACTTATTAATATTAATTGCTCTGTTGATTATAGATCTCACTCTCAGAAGCACTACTGACTATAATTATTATTTTCTTTTCATGCTCCAATGCCGCAGTTTGACCATTGGGAGCCCCTCTAGGTTGGCTCCCCTTAATACTACCCTAGAACTTTTGAAAGCATCCTTGCTTTCTTACAATAAAATAATCTAGACACAACTTTAGTTTTTTCTAGCATATTACTAGAGTTTACTAAAGATTTTCATTCATACTCTACTAATAAATCTGACTGCTACACATGATGCTAAGTATATATGCAGTTGGAATGCCACCAAATTCCAGAAAGGGCAATTTGTAATCAGTGAGTTTATCATCAGTGTTGTCTTCATTTGATTGTGGTTTTCAATTACTCTAATTCCTGCATTCTAATTATAAATACTGTCAATTTAGCTTCATCATTATTAATTTAGCTTGGGAATGGTTGTTTGTTCACCTTACAGTGAGAAGGGATACATATTTGCATCAACAATATTTTTGATGTATAATTTTCCAATAACTAGATGTTAAGATTTGTATGCATTGAAGTTCAAATATGAATTAGTCATTTCCTCATTTTTTGAGCAGCCAGATTCCTAAACTTCAAAAATGTACAGGGACCCTAAAAATCATGTTTAAAAACTCATATTTTCTTCTGGAAAGCTTATAATAAGTGACTCATATGTTGCCAACAACAATTTTACTACAAATTGATTATTTTGTTTCCCTACAATTCTTAGTTATCATGGAATTCTTTTCCCTCCATTAAGTGGGAATGAGTAAAGAAGAAGGGCCATAAACAAAAATGTTTAAAACTGCTCTTAGTGAAGTCTTTCTCAACTGGGGACTTATATTAGAAATATCAGAGCATGTTGGGTGATTTTATTTTACAAAATATTCATGTCACTTCCCCACCAGCAATCCTGATAGGGTATGCATGTGTGTTATAAAAACTTTTTCCCTTTATTGCTCTTTCCCACCTCACCTTTCTTTCCTACCCTACCTTGAGAATCACCACTGTTCTATGTCTCTAGTGCCTAAAGGTTATGAATGGCTGTTCAGAATGGTGCTCAGTGGGAGCAAAGACTGAGCAATATGTGGTATCTTCACAAAGAAGAGAAAGTCCATTGGACATTTCTGCACCTTCAGGCCACAGGCCATAGGATATTTCAGAATCACGTTCCTGGAGCCACAGATCGACCTTATGACTGTAAAGTTCTCTTTGGCTGCTCTCTCTGACTCAGTGTCCTTTCTAACAGGTACTGGACTAGGGATCAGACACCATGGAGGAAAGAAATATCTCTGTGGCTGAATACTACTTGGAATTGTGTGACTGGGAGAAATAAATAACAGGGTGTTTTTTTTCCCTTCCACCAGTCATATTATAGAGGTATTGGTCTTCAGCACATGTAGACTGCCCCTTGTGGATTCATGTGTCCATATATTCAAGAGTATAATGTTCTTGGCTCCCTTTTATCCTATAATATGAGCTATTGGGCATAAAACACAATCACAAAATCTCGGTGGTATATACACAATTAGCATTTGATTAACCTTTGATCTGCAGCTCTACTCACCCCCGCTGAGCTTTCACAAATCACACATCTGTAGTTGAGCTGGGTGCCTTGCTGAACTCAACTGAGCAATCTCATGTGTCTGAAGGTCAGCAAGCCAGCTGGAGTTTGACTAACTAAGGATATAGCATCTAGGTAGCTCCACTTCACACTGTAGGTCTGTGTGAAGTGGAGCTCCAAATGTTTCTCATCCTTCTTGGACCACTGAGCTAGCCAGGGTATGGCTTCTTTATGACAATGGCAGAGACACAATGGGCCTTTTAAGGCCTAGAATTGGAACTGGCACACCATCAGTTCCTTTTCATTCTGTTGGCCAAAGCAAGTCATATGGCCAAATCCAAAAACAAAGAGTGAGGAAATATAATTCAACTATTTAGAAAGAGGAGCCGCAAAGTAATAGCCAAAGAGCATGAATATTGGAAGGGAACAGTAAAGAACTAGGGCAATTAAAGACACCTACCACATCTCTCTTGCATTTTCTGAGCATAATAGATGTAAAACACATGAAAAACTCCCATAGTAATAATTCCTACCCCAATTCAGAAGCCAACAACTCAGTCAGAAGGATGTTAAAGTGATTAAAAGCTCAGGGTTGGTTAGCAGACAGACCAGGACTCAACCATCTGCCTTACTTCTTACTAATCAGATAGCCTAGAGCTAGTTGATTTCTCTGAGGATTAGTCTCCCCAGTTAAACAATGACAAATATAATAACACCTAACTCTAGGGTTGTTTTAGGATTGAATGGGATAATGCTTGTAAGTTGTTTAGCACAACCACATGAACGTGGTGAGAGTTCCATGTATCATATGTAGTTTTTCTCTTTCCCTCCCTGTCTTTCCCTCTTCTCATTTTCCTCTTCTCTCTCCCTCCCTTTCCTTTTTCCACCTCTCTTTCTTCCAGATCTTTCTTCTGATTATTGTGCTCCATCTTGAACCAGTTCATTTTGCATAAAATACATTCATCAAAGTCCCATTAAAGTATTTTTTCCCCCAGTTTTACTGAATATCCTGGTCAGGTGAGGCCACCAGTTTTGCTCTGAAGATAGGGAAAGCCACAGGCAGTGCAATCTGTTCAAGTGCCACTGTAAGCAGGTCTGTTGGATGGGCCATGCAGCTTCCCTCGTGCTCTGGTAAGTTTCCCCAGTTGGGTGAACTGAAGGCTATATTCAGCAATAAGAGGGGCTACAAATTAGTTTCCCTGCCTGGGCACAGCAGGAGAAGCCACTGCAAGGCTGCTAAGGCTCTTTGTTTGTGGTCTTGACTCAAGCAAATCTGTGAACCAAGTTCCCTGGCCGAACAAGGCCACTGGCTTTGCTCTGAGGGTGATCAGCTCTACATGCACACCTCTCAGATCGAGCATTGCTAGATTATGCAGCTTCCAGGTGTTCTTGCCAGTCTTTCCTGTCTGATGGGGCTGGGAGCCATGCTTCACAGTGGGTGAGGCTATGACTCATCTCTTCTGCCTGGGTGTTGGCCGACCAGTCTCTAGGACGGGTATAACTCCTCCTTTGAGGGCCTGAATCAGGCAGACCTGTACCCCGCTGAGTTCCCTAGTCAGACTACCATGCATTTGGTTCTTCAGATGAGCAAAGCCACTGGATGGGACTACTACTTGAGCTCTGTAGGTATGAACTCAGTCTGCCAAGCACTCTAAGTGCTGGTTGTTGTAAGTCCCTCCCCACTCCTCTGTCACAATCAGATTTCCAGTAGTTGACCCCAAAGATTTCCCCCATGATCCTTGTAGGGTGAAACCAGAGTAGGAGTTTCCACGAGGCAACCCACAATGTTGGAGGTGCTGGATGTCACCCCTGGCTTTCTTTCCCAACTGAAGGAACCCTAGGCTCAAGGGAGACCTCTCACTGTGATGCTGCACTGGCCTAGGGGGTGGAGTAATGCAGTCAGCCTGTATGTAGCCACTTCTGTTACACTTCTAATGCAGTATGTCTTGGTCTCTGTGATGCAGGGGGGTGCTTCAGCCTTATCCTCACGTTCTAGGATTCTCTCAGTGGTGTCTTGTCCATGAATAGTTGTTAGTTGTTCTTGTGAGGGGGAATGAAGTCAGGAATGACCTATGTCACCATCTTGGTGATGTTACTCTCTAAAGTATTTTCCTTAAAATAAACACTTTTCAAAAGAGAATTAAAAATAATTTCCTAAATTTAGCTCCTGGAGTCTGAAAACTACCTCTAGAACAAAACCAAACATAAAGCAGTCCTCTCAAAGCTACTGCAAAAACAATCACTGGATCTATAAATTCAGCATAGCTCACATTTTGCTGTGAAGGAAATATTGATTTTCTGTATTCCCAACCATGACCTTGCATTTGTGGTAACCATGGCAACTGCCTAAGCTGTGAGGCCTTGGTAAAGGCAACATGGCAGATTAATTTTAAATTAGCTGGAGGAAATGACAGTGGGGATGTAATCAGCATAACTAATCATGTCCCTTGACCGTCTGATATTTAATAATCTGAGGCCTTCCTTGACATCTTCCTCTAATCCAGAGGTTCTCAAACTTGGCTGCACATTAGAATCTCCTGGAGAACTTTTAAAAATACCAAGGTCCATCTAAAGAGATATTGATTTAATGTAAATGGAACCCAGGCATCAGTAATTTTAAATATCCCTCAGATCATTCTAACATGCAGTTAGACTTGAGAACCCCCGCTCTAATCAAATATAGCCCTCATTATTTGTGATAGTCTAAGTAGAGATAAGCTGCCCAAAGGTAATTATAACAATCCCCTCAACTGGCTAATCAGTACAACTGCATCATATGACCTAAGAATATTTGAAATAGATACCACAGAGAAAGCCAAAGGGGCTTAGGAAGAGTAGAGCTACTAGGGAACATGTCAAAATAAAGTTAGATTGAACCCTTGGCTTGGAAACACACCAATGGAGGCAGTGTGCTGTTCTAGAAGTAGAATTACACAAGGACTCAGACCCTTGGCTTTGGCCTAAACTCAAACACAAATAGCTACATGAGCTTGGGCCGGTCACTGCCCTTCTCTGGACCTCATTTACTTCATCTAGACAACAAGAGGACTTGATTCATTGATTTCTAATTCCCCTCCTTGTCTAAAACCCTGTGGTTTCTAAAGTACAGAAAGACTAAAACATGCTATGTTTTAATTTGCGGAGCCCTCCACAAACCAGTTAAGTCAGAACTTCCAGGAGTTCAGTGTGGATGTCAGTAGTTTTTTAAAGCTCCCAGCTGATTCTAATATTCAGCCAGGGTTGCTAACAGTTGGACTTGAAGAACATGCTATGGTGTGATTTTATGTAGGATGGGAAAGAAGAAGAGAATAAAGACTAAAGTCTTTCAAGAAAAAAATGGGATAAAAATTAGTAGCGTAGGCTGGTCCAAGATGGCGCCGTGAGTAGTCCTCTTTGTCTCTCGCCCTTCGAGTCTACAATTATTTGGACACTTATCGCTTGACAAAGGATATCCAGACAACATCTCAGGACGTCTGAGACACCCACGCGACTATACATCGGAAGGCGAATGGACTTTCCTCCGGGAGGATGTGGAAATAGGTGAAAACTCTCCGACCCCGACGGGCAGCCTAGTACCCGCAAGCGGCTTTCTTCCAACGGACGCCCCCAGAGGATCCACACACATCTAGGCCAGGAGCGAGAACACAACAGAGGAGCGACGGTGGAAACAGGTGACCAGAACCCTACCTAAACCCCCCGCAATTACTCCTAAACGCAGAGGGAAACTTTGGAGTTGCACACCTGAGCCCGCGGGGAGAGTCTCTCCCCGCCATTGGCGGGGGGATCCAGCCTGGTGCTCGGGGCGCCCGGAGGGTCCCAGAGAGAGACACGGAGGGCACGGAGGTCTCCCAGCTGCCGTTGCCCGCCCCGTGGGACTAGGGATTGCCGGAGATCTCGGAGAGGACCGGGGCGGGGGGAAGTTTCAAAGGCCGGTTCTGCGACCTGGAGGGGAAGCGCCGGAGCTCCGCCCGGGCAGTAGACAAAACTCTCTGTCTGCCGTTAGCAGAGGGGCCACGCTGAACATTCACGGCTCCGGGAGAGGCCCGGAGAGAATCCCAGAGAGCGGGGCGACCCCCAGCTGCCGTTGCCCGCCCCGTGGGGCTGGGGATTGCCGGAGATCTCGGAGAGGACCGGGGCGGGGGGAAGTTTCAAGGGCCGGTTCTGCGACCCGGAGGGGAAGCGCCGGAGCTCCGCCCGGGCAGCAGACAGAACTCTCTGTCTGCCGTTAGCAGAGGGGCCACGCTGAACATTCGCGGCTCCGGGAGAGGCCCGGAGAGAGTCCCAGGGAGCGGGGCGACCCCCGGCTGCCGTTGCCCGCCCCGTGGGGCTAGGGATTGCCGGGGATCTCGGAGAGGACCGGGGCAGGGGGAAGTTTCGGGGGCCGGTTCTGCGACCCGGAGGGGAAGCGCCGGAGCTCCGCCCGGGCAGCAGACAGAACTCTCTGTCTGCCGTTAGCAGAGGGGCCACGCTGAACATTCGCGGCTCCGGGAGAGGCCCGGAGAGAGTCCCAGGGAGCGGGGCGACCCCCGGCTGCCGTTGCCCGCCCCGTGGGGCTAGGGATTGCCGGGGATCTCGGAGAGGACCGGGGCAGGGGGAAGTTTCGGGGGCCGGTTCTGCGACCCGGAGGGGAAGCGCCGGAGCTCCGCCCGGGCAGCAGACAGAACTCTCTGTCTGCCGTTAGCAGAGGGGCCACGCTGAACATTCGCGGCTCCGGGAGAGGCCCGGAGAGAGTCCCAGGGAGCGGGGCGACCCCCGGCTGCCGTTGCCCGCCCCGTGGGGCTAGGGATTGCCGGGGATCTCGGAGAGGACCGGGGCAGGGGGAAGTTTCGGGGGCCGGTTCTGCGACCCGGAGGGGAAGCGCCGGAGCTCCGCCCGGGCAGCAGACAGAACTCTCTGTCTGCCGTTAGCAGAGGGGCCACGCTGAGCGGTCACGGCTCCGGGAGAGGCCCGGAGAGAATCCCAGAGAGCGGGGCGACCCCCAGCTGCCGTTGCCCGCCCCGTGGGGCTAGGGATTGCCGGAGATCTCGGAGAGGACCGGGGCGGGGGGAAGTTTCAAAGGCCGGTCCTGCGACCCGGAGGGGAAGCGCCGGAGCTCCGCCAGGCAGCAGACAAAACTCTCTGTCTGCCATTAGCAGAGGGGCCACGCCCAGCATTCAGGGCTCCCGGCAGAGGCCCGGAGAGAAGCCCTGAGGGCGGGGCAACCCCCAGCTGCCGTTGCCCGCCCCGTGAGGCTAGGGATTGCCGGAGATCTCAGAGAGGACTGGGGCTGGAGAGAGTTCCAGAGACCCAGCTTAGTAGCCTAGTGGGAAACCCTACAGGCTCACAACAGCCTTAGGGAAAGCCTCTGCACAGCACCAGTAGAAGGCACCCAGCCGCCAGCCACAAGGCTGGAAGACCCCAGGGCAAAAGCAGCATAGCTAGGTGTACTAACCACAGACTGTAGAAGATGCCAATAGCTCTCCTGCGACCCATAGAGGACAAGTGAGTTTTGGTGGGTGCAGAGAGCAACGGAGCAACAAATATAAGTGATCCCACCCCTGGCCGCTGGAAAAGCCCATAACACCGTTGCAGACGCCAAGGAGAGAGCACATCTAGGTGGGCTGCAACAGTAGGCACCTGCAGCCTGAAGCCCCCCTGTGACGGCCCCCACGGCAGAGGAGGGAATACAAAGGGCCACTGTGGCTACGAAGAGGGGCCCAGGCCCAGTTAGCAACTACGGACAGGGTTCCTGGTAGGTGAAGTATAAACAGCGGCTCCCCCCACCACAGCAGCTGAAACAAGTGAAAGGAGCAACTAAACTCTATCTCCATGCGGAGGCACAAATCAACAACATCAAGCAATATGAAAAAATACATTAAATCTCCAGAACAGAAAGAAGGTAACAAATACACAGAAAACAATCCCAAAGAAAATGAGATATATAACCTAAATGATGACGACTTCAAAACAGCCATCATTAAGATTCTCAATGAGTTAAGAGAGAACTCTGACCAACAACTCAACGAGTTCAGGAGCTATGTCACAAAAGAGTTTGATACGATAAAGAAGAACCAAACAGAAATATTGGAAATGAAGAACACAATAGAGGAGATTAAGAAAAATCTAGATGCTCTGAACAGTAGGGCCGATAATATGGAGGAAAGAATTAGCAATTTGGAAGATGGCAATATAGAATTGTTGCAGGCAGAGGAGGAGAGAGAAGCAAGACTTAAAAGAAATGAAGAAACTCTCCGAGAATTATCAGACACAATTAGGAGATGCAACGTAAGGATTATAGGTATACCAGAGGGAGAAGAGAAGGAGAAAGGGGCAGAAAACCTATTCAAAGAAATAATGGCTGAGAACTTCCCAAATCTGGTGAGGGAGATGGATCTGCAGGTGACAGAAGCCAATAGATCTCCAAACTTTATCAATGCAAGAAGACCAACTCCACGACATATAGTAGTGAAGCTAGCAAAAGTCAACGACAAGGAGAAAATATTAAGGACAGCCAGGCAAAAGAAACTAACCTACAAAGGAACCCCCATCAGGCTATCAGCAGATTTCTCGGCAGAAACTTTACAGGCTAGAAGAGAGTGGAATGATATATTTAAAAATCTGAAGGACAAAAATCTACAGCCGAGAATTCTCTACCCAGCGAAAATATCCTTCAAATACGATGGAGAAATAAAAACTTTTCCAGATAAACAAAAATTAAGGGAGTTTATTGCCACAAAACCTCCTCTTCAGGAAATCCTCAGGAAAACCCTCACTCCTGAAAAATCCAAAAAAGGAAAGGGGCTACAAAACCAAGAGCAGAGGAGATAAGTAGAAGGACAACAACAGAGAGTAGCAGCTCTACATCAGAACAGATTAAACCATGGGACGAGAAACAAAGGAAACTGAAGAAAACCGGAAAACAAGACACAAAATGGGAGTGGAAGGCCCCCACGTCTCAATAATCACTCTAAATGTAAATGGATTGAACTCCCCAATCAAAAGACACAGAGTGGCAGGATGGATCAAAGAACAAGATCCAACAATATGCTGCCTCCAGGAAACACACCTCAGCCCCAAAGACAAACACAGACTCAGAGTGAAGGGATGGAGAACAATACTCCAAGCTAATAACGAACAAAAGAAAGCAGGTGTCGCTATACTAATATCAGACAAGGTAGATTTCAAAGCAAAACAGATAAAGAAAGATAAAGAGGGACAATATATAATGATAAAAGGGACTCTCCACCACGAAGACATAACACTTATAAATATATACGCACCCAACACAGGAGCACCAAAATTTGTAAAGCAACTCTTAATAGAACTAAAAGAAGACATCAACAACAATACAATAATAGTAGGGGACCTCAACACACCATTAACACCAATGGACAGAACATCCAGACAGAAAATCAACAGGGAAATAATAGAATTAAATGAAAAATTAGACCAGATGGACTTAATAGATATATATAGAACACTTCATCCAAAAACAGCAGGTTACACATTCTTCTCAAGTGCACATGGAACATTCTCAAGGATTGACCATATTTTGGGAACCAAAGCAAACATCAATAAATACAAGAGAGTTGAATAATATCAAGCATCTTTTCTGATCATAATGCTATTAAACTAGAAATCAACTACAAGAAAAAAGCAGAGAAAGGTGCAAAAATGTGGAGACTAAACAACACGCTTCTCAACAAACAATGGATCATTGAAGAAATTAAAGAAGAAATCAAATTTTATCTGGAGACTAATGAAAATGAGAACACGACATACCAAATCATTTGGGATGCAGCAAAAGCAGTCCTAAGAGGGAAATTCATCGCAATACAGGCTCACCTCACTAAACAAGAAAAAGCTCACATAAGCAACCTCAAACGACACCTAACAGAACTAGAAAAAGAAGAACAAACAAAGCCCAGAGTCAGTAGAAGGAGGGAAATAATAAAAATAAGAGCAGAAATAAAAGATATTGAAACAAAAAAGACAATAGAAAGGATCAATGAAACAAAGAGTTGGTTCTTCGAAAGAATTAACAAAATTGACAAACCCCTAGCCAGACTCACCAAGAAAAAAAGAGAGAAATCGCAAATTAATAAAATCAGGAATGACAGAGGAGAAATCACAACAGATACCAATGAAATACAAGAGATCATAAGAGAATACTATGAAAAACTATATGCCAACAAATTGAACAACCTGGAAGAAATGGACAAATTCCTAGACTCCTACAATCTCCCCAAACTGAATCAGGAAGAAATGGAGAATCTGAATAGACCTATCACAAGTAAGGAAATAGAAACGGTAATCAAAAACCTCCCCAAAAACAAGAGTCCAGGACCAGACGGCTTCTCTGGAGAATTCTACCAAACATTCAAAGAAGACTTAATACCCATTCTCCTCAAACTGTTCCAGCAAATTGAGAAAGATGGAGAATTCCCTAACACATTCTATGAAGCCAACATCACTCTGATCCCCAAACCTGACAAGGACAACACAAAGAAGGAGAACTACAGGCCGATATCACTGATGAACATAGATGCAAAAATCCTCAACAAAATTTTGGCAAACCGATTACAGCAATACATCAAAAAGATTATACACCATGATCAAGTGGGATTTATACCAGGGACACAGGGATGGTTCAACATCCGCAAGTCAATCAATGTGATACACTACATCAACAAAATGAAAAACAAAAACCACATGATCATCTCAATAGATGCAGAGAAAGCATTCGACAAGATCCAACACCCATTTATGATAAAGACCCTCAGTAAAATGGGTATAGAAGGAAAGTACCTCAACATAATAAAGGCCATATATGATAGACCCACAGCAAACATCATACTCAACGGACAAAAGCTGAAAGCCATCCCTCTGAGGACAGGAACAAGACAAGGGTGCCCACTTTCACCACTCCTATTCAACATAGTACTGGAGGTGCTGGCCAGAGCAATTCGGCAGGAAAAAGAAATAAAAGGAATCCAAATAGGTAACGAAGAAGTAAAACTCTCGTTGTTTGCAGACGACATGATCTTATACATAGAAAACCCCAAAGAATCCACAGAAAAACTATTAGAAATAATCAACAACTACAGCAAAGTAGCAGGGTATAAAATTAACGTGCATAAATCAGTAGCATTTCTATACGCTAACAATAAACTAACAGAAAAAGAACTCAAGAACTCTATCCCATTCACAATCGCAACGAAAAGAATAAAATACCTTGGGATAAACTTAACCAAGGAAGTGAAGGATCTATACAATGAAAACTACAAGACTTTCTTGAAAGAAATTGACGATGACATAAAGAGATGGAAAGACATTCCTTGCACATGGATTGGAAGAATAAACATAGTTAAAATGTCCATACTACCTAAAGCAATATACAGATTCAATGCTATCCCAATCAGAATCCCAAGAACATTCTTCACAGAAATTGAACAAACAATCCTAAAATTCATATGGGGCAACAAAAGACCGCGAATTGCTAAAGCAATCCTGAGCAAGAAAAACAAAGCCGGCGGAATCACAATCCCCGATTTCAAAACATACTACAAAGCTACAGTGATCAAAACAGCATGGTACTGGTACAAAAACAGGTCCACAGATCAATGGAACAGAATTGAAAGCCCAGAGATAAAACCACACATCTATGGATAGCTAATCTTCGACAAAGGAGCAGAGGGCCTACAATGGAGAAAAGAAAGTCTCTTCAACAAATGGTGCTGGGAAAACTGGTCAGCCACATGCAAAAGATTGAAAATCGACCATTCTTTTTCACCACACACCAAAATAAACTCAAAATGGATCAAAGACCTAAAGATTAGGCCTGAGACAATAAGTCTTTTGGAAGAGAATATAGGCAGTACACTCTTTGACATCAGTTTCAAAAGAATCTTTTCGGACACTGTAACTCCTCAGTTGAGGGAAACAATAGAAAGAATAAACAAATGGGACTTCATCAGACTAAAGAGCTTCTTCAAGGCAAGGGAAAACAGAATTGAAACAAAAAAACAGCTCACTAATTGGGAAAAAATATTTACAAGCCACTTATCCGACAAAGGGTTAATCTCCATAATATACAAAGAACTCACACGGCTTAACAACAAAAAAACAAACAACCCGATCAAAAAATGGGCAGAGGACATGAACAGACATTTCTCAAAAGAAGATATGAATATGGCCAATAGACACATGAAAAGATGTTCATCATCGCTAATCATCAGGGAAATGCAAATCAAAACTACACTAAGATATCACCTTACCCCCGTTAGATTGGCAAAAACATCCAAAACCAAGAACGACAAATGTTGGAGAGGGTGTGGAGAAAGAGGAACCCTCATACACTGTTGGTGGGAATGCAAACTGGTACAGCCACTATGGAAAACAGTATGGAGATTTCTCAAAAAGTTAAAAATAGAAATACCCTATGACCCAGCCATCCCATTACTGGGTATCTATCCTAAGAACCTGATATCAGATATCTCAAGAGTCCGTTGCACCCCTATGTTCATCGCAGCATTATTTACAATAGCCAAGACGTGGAACCAGCCTACATGCCCAGAAACTGATGATTGGATAAAGAAGATGTGGTATATATACACAATGGAATACTACTCAGCCATAAAAAAAGACGAAATTGGCCCATTCACAACAACGTGGATGGACCTCGAGGGCATTATGTTAAGCGAAATAAGTCAGTCAGAGAAAGACGAACTCTATATGACTCCACTCATAGGTGGAAATTAGTATATTGAGAAGGAGATCTGATCGGTGGTTACCAGGGAAAAGGGGGGGTGGGGGGAGGGTACGGAGGGGGAAGTGGTGTACCCACAATATGACTAACAAAAATGTACAACTGAAATCTCAAAAGGTTGTAATCTATCATAACATTAATAAAAAAAAAAAAAAAGAATGGATAGAAAAAGAGAGAGGAAAAAAAAAAAAAAAGAAATTGGAAGTTATTAGAACAAAATAAAGGTCACTCTAGAGTCCCTCAAAAAAAAAAAAAAAATTAGTAGCGTTTTTATAGGTTAATTATAAACTCACACTACCTTTTTCCATCTCTTTTTAATTTTTTCATTTTTACCGTATTCTTAGATTGAGATTCAGCATCTGTTTTTCCTCTTCTGTCTTAAACCTGCGTTACTCAGGCATTTCATTACTAAAGGATATTTCATCTGAAGAATTGAGAAAGTGATCAAAAGCAGTATTACTTTGGAAATGAAACTTACAAGATCTACTGCTAAGAGAGATGTCACTGAAACTGTAATGGAATATATTTTAATTTTTGCAGCTGTGAGGATGTGTGCATTCAGTAAGTATATATTAAGGTAATTCACTGCAAAAATGTCAGCATCTGTAAAATAAAGAGAACACAGGAAAACAGACTAAATTTAGTCAGAGAGAAGCTAAAGGCATCTGTTTTGTTATATAAGGTAGTTGAGAGTATGGTAGCTTAGCCCAACAAAAAAACTGGGCAAATGGCCAGTGTCTGGTGGGCCGAAAAAGAAACATTTCCAGTTGCACTACATTCACCCCCAACATCTTCCTAAGGTGTTTACCATTCTGCCCATTGTCTTAGGAACACTGCTAAGAGTTTACTCCCAGAAATGCACCTCCCAGAAGTTCTATCTAGAACTGTGATGCCCAAAACAGTAGCTACTAGCCAAGTGTGCCTATATAAATTTAAATTTAACTAAAATTAGAAATTTAGTTCTGCTGTCACACTAGACACATTTCACATGCTCAATAACTACGTGTGGCTATTGGCTACCATATTGGATAGTGAAGAATATTTCCATCATCACAGAAAGTTCTAGTGGACAGGGCTTCACTAGAGTCTTAGCGGTACAAAAGTAAAACTTAACTTGCTAAGCAAAGGTAATTCGGTGATGTTTTGGAGACCTATAGAACATAGAGTTTAATTCTCTGTGTCTTACTTTTCTCCTCTAACAAATGGTTATAAAAATAATGATTGACTCCAAAGAAAGGGTTATAGAATTATGTTTGTGTCCTAACATAATTAACATAACATAGACATAGTCCTAACATAATGTAGAATATAATTCTAAATTAAAACCCCTACACATGGAAAACAACTATGTTATAACTCATAATCTGGGGGGAAACTAAGGTGTAAAATACAGAATTACCAGTGTTTCTCAAAATGTAGTCTATGTGCCACTTGCTTTAGATTCCCCTGCATTGCTTATTAAAAATACAGGTTCCTGTGCCTTACCCCAGAGTTAGTGAATCAGAACATTTGGAGTGGAAACCATGACTGGGCATTTTAACAAATTCACTGATACTATTTGAAAAAAATGACTTTTTCGGGGAAAAAAGTCATTTCTAACTCTCCCTAGTATCTCCCACTTAGTGTTTACATTTTAATTTGACTGATTGCATTTATCACTCCTTTGGTCATTCGATGCTTTGCAGATCTGTTTGGGAAGTCAGCAGTCTTTCCAACAGTGAGATTACACCCATGAGCCTGCAGAGAGAGTTAAATTGCAGTATATTCCACACTGGCTTTTCCTGTGACTGGGCAGTACCATTGAGTTTTAGTAATGTTATTTAGCATATCTCACATAAATTGTTCATTTGGGGCTAGCCAAATGATTACCTAGGAAATATTTCACACAGTTTCTGAAAGAAGCTGTTTCAATTGCAAACAGCAGGAAAACGCAGCCATTAAAAGAGAAAGAATGCCTATGTTTTTACAACAAAATAATTAGAAGCCATTACTGGCGCTGTTTAGATTTCAGTACCCCATCCGTCTTACTTACAATTAGAAACAATGTGCCCAAATAGGAAAAGTCTGGCTAAACATGAGTGCATTTTGACTGCACTGTTTTGATAAAGTGTGACCCATTGATAACATAGTGTATGCAATTTTCTTTTTTTTAATTTTATTTACTTATTTATTTTTTAATTGCAGTAACATTGGATTATAACATTATATATCTTTCGGATTTACATCATAATATATTTCAAATTCTGTGTAGATTACACCATGTTCACCACCCAAAAACTAATTATAGACCATCCTCTCACATGTGAGCCTAATCACCCCTTTTGCCCTCCCCCCTTCCCCTCTGGTAACCACCAATCCAATCTCCAATGCTATGTGTTTGTTTGTTGTTTTTATCTTCTACTTTTGAGTGAGATCATATGGTATTCACTTTCTCCCTCTGACTTATTTCACTCAGCATAATACCCTCAAGGTCCATCCATGTTGTCACAAATGGCCAGATTTCGTCATTTCTTGTGGCTGAATAGTATTCCATTGTGTATAAATACCACATCTTCTTTATCCATTCGTCCCTTGATGGGCACCTAGGTTGCTTCCAAGTCTTGGCTATTGTGTATAATACTGCAATGAATATAGGGGTGCAAGTATCTTTACACCTTTGCGTTTTCAAGTTCTTTGGATAAATACCCAGCAGTGCAATAGCTGGATCATATGGTAGATCTATTCTTAATTTTCTGAGGATACTCCATGCTGCTTTCCATAGTGGCTGCACCAGTTTGCACTCCCACCAGCAGTGTACAAGGGTTCCCTTCTCTCTACATCCTCTCCAACATTTTTTGTTTCCTATCTTGTTAATTATAGCCATTCTGACCGGAGTGAGGTGATACCTCATTGTAGTTTTGATTTGCATTTCCCTGATAGCTAATGATGTTGAGCATCTTTTCATATGCCTCTTGGCCATCTGTATATCTTCTTTGGAGAAATCTCTGTTCACAATATTTTTTACAGAAATAGAACAAAGAATCCTAAAATTTATATGGAACAATAAAAGACCCAAAATAAAATAGCCAAAGGATTCCTGAGCAAAAAGAACAAAGCTGGAGGTATCACACTCCCTGATTTCAAAATATACTACAAAGCCATAGTAACCAAAACAGCGTGGTAGTGGCACAAAAACAGACCCACAGATCAATGGAACAGAATCGAGAGCCCAGAAATAAACCCACACATTTATGGACAGGTAATATTCAACAAGGAAGCCAAGAGCATATGATGGAGAAAGGAGAGTCTCTTCAATAAATGGTGTTGGGAAAACTGGACAGCCACATGCAAAAGAATGAAAGTAGACCATTCCCTTACACCATGCACAAAAATCAACTCAAAATGGATTAAAGACTTGAATGTAAGACCCAAAACCATGAAACTTCTAGAAGAAAACACAGGCAGTACGCTCTTTGACATCAGTCTTAGCAGCATATTTTCAAGTACCATGTCTGACCAGACAAGGGAAACAAAAGAAAAAATGAACAAATGGGACTACATCAAACTAAAAAACTTCTGCACAGCAAAGGAAACCATCATCAAAACAAAAAGACAACCTAACAATTGGGAGAAGATATTTGCAAACCATATATCAGATAAGGGGTTAATATCCAAAATATACAAAGAACTCATACAGCTCAACAACAAAAAAACCAACAACCCAATTAAAAAATGTGCAATTTTATTTAGGTACAACTTTTGTTGGCTAGTATTAGTTTTTGAGGTAAAGAGCCAGGAAGCAATTTCACAAATTTATATCCATTTATCTATCATGATAATAGAATCTCGGAGATGGAATTTTTTATTTTAAGCCCCCCTTCCACTCAATGTCTGGATCTTTGCACAGCTTTACCAGTGAGTAATTTGAACACTTCCAAAAATGAAATGATCATTTCTTCCAAAGGAAGCCATTCCTTTGGGCCAGTTCTTATTAAACTTCCCATATTTTTTATCATTTGGCTGTAGTGCTGCCCTCTTGGACCACATAGAGTAAACCTAATGCCTCTTTACATGACAACTTTTCCAACAGTGGAAAATTGCTATGGTGTTCCCCCGTGTCATCTCCATTGTGTGTTCAGAAATATTTTATTTTAGCTAAACATGTTCTGGCTTTCAGCTAATGGTGATGAAAATAGAACCAATTATTGCAAATTTCTTCTACTTCAAAACACTTTCCCATATTATACTTCTTAATTTAGTCAATTAAGAGTTGACAATTCACAGTTGCTAATTCAAAGAGACTTAACCTAACCTGCAACAGAGATTGTCTTGAACACTGGAGATTCTTAAGAAAATATATCCATTTCATCTAAACTTCAATGGTCTGTCCATTCAATCTCTTTGGTAAAATCTCAAACTTTATTCATTAATTCAGCATATTTATTAAATGCCCAACTGCTACATGTAGGAACACAATCATGAGCTGGAAGCTTAAGATCTAGTGAAACATTTAGATGCCTGTATAATACCAACCTTAAGCATTGCCCTTTCATCAGTACTCATTTGAAAGTGGGACCACAGGCCCACAGTTGGGGAGGGAGTCGAAGCAGCAGAAAGAGCACTAGCCAGTTTGTCAGAGAGGCAAAATCTAATTTTGTCAATCCAGCTCTGCCTTGTAAACATATCAAGAGGCCTTCAGCAAGTCACTTAGTCTGACTCGACTACATTTTCTATGTTCTGCCTACCTTGTGAATTTGCATACATTTTGTTTTGTTTTAATCAGTTGAAATGATACTTGTCAAATGACTTTCTGTTAAAGAGAACGAAGCATCGTTTACTAAGTACACACATAATAATCTGCACATGCTGTATTATTTTACAGTTTACAAAGTGCTTCCCAAACTTTATATCCTTAAAGATTTTCAAAGATTTGTGAGCTCTTACTCCATTGTGAAGTAAAGAAACTGCAACTAGGATAGGTTAGACATTCAATTTAAAAATTATTACAATAAATTTTATCATTACCTTCTATGTAACCATTTTCAGGGTTTTTTTTAGTGTCTGAAGAATTTTCTTCTTTTGCTCATAGTCAAGTCAGCTGTCTACTTGTAGATGCTAAAGCTCATTTGATAGATTATGATATCTCTTTAACAGCCTTAATTTTTTTCATCATAGATAAGCTTTTGCCAATTTCCATGGTCTTTGCCAAACTGATCAAGTAACTGACTTTTATGGCTTGATCCCATGAAGCTTGTTTCCAATTTGACATTTTGCCTCCTACCATTTTAAAAGTAGCTACTGAAACACAAATACCAGAAGGGAAATAAAAAGACCTCTTGAATTAGTAGCTTGATCTCCTTCTGTGCCAGTTCCCTTTTCCCAGAAATATACTTCGTAATGTTTTGTTAGTTGAGTTTTCAGTGTCTCAAGAGATGGTGGATCTGGCGCTTCCTTGGCAGCATATTTCACAGTCTAATAATCTTAATAGCTTTAATACCCTGGAATGTGTTTAATCCAGTCTTATTTATTTGTAATAGGTTAAAATTTTCCAAGGGCCTCTCATTACCCTAGCAATAGGAATTTTTTAATGGTTTTATCACTTTTAATTGCTTAAACTTTTACCTTTTATTTTTAGTGTCTAAAATAAAAAGGTTGGAATGAGCATTTTAGTTTGTCCCACAAAGGCCTTCAATGGTTATAACCAGGATCACTTTCAGCATGTTTTTCTCAACTTAATCCTACAAATTTCTTCCTTCGTCCCTTCTCATCAAAGTAAGTTAGTTTTCTATGTTGTTATTTAGGTAGCAATAATTAAAATAGCACCTACAATTTACTCTGTGTTTACTATATATCAGGTGGTGAGCTGTGCACTTTACCAGGGTTTCTCAACCTCGGCAGTATTGACATTTTGGGTCAAATAATTCTTTGTTGGCTGTCCTGTGCACTGTAAGATGTTGAGCAGCATCCCTAGCCTCTACCTACCAGATGTGAATAGCACCCTGAGTTGTGACAACCAAAAATGTCTCCAAACATTGCCACATGTCCCCTGGAAAGCAAAATTGCCTCTGAGAAGCACTGATTTACATGATTTCATTTAACCCTTACAAAATCCTTATAAAACAAATGGTATTATCCAAATTTTATAGCTAAAGAAAATATGGCTAAAGGAGGATAAATAATTTATCTAGAGTCACATGACTAGCAAATGGAGAAGGCAAGATATGAACCCCTTTTCTGATTTCAAAGCTAATGATTTTCCCATTATCAATACAAACTTATTTCAAAATAATATGTTCACAATGTTAGTTTTGCTTTAATATATTATATCACATTTGAGTTGAGTGGCATTGTAGAATCTTTTCTTCACATTTATTTTCTATTTTATCTGAATTTTTAAATCTCCTTCCTTAAAAGAAAACAACTCCCTCAACTTCTGTGTACGGTTTTGTATTATTATTATTCAGTATTTTATCATTGTCTTTTTTGAAGCCAGGATCACTTATCTGACTTTTCAAGGTCTCATTTTGTTTCCATTTTGACTTCTAAAGAAGTTGGGATCTCTCTCAACTTCGCCTAATCCACAAATTTCATTAGTCTTTCCTCTATTACATCAATAAAATATTTCCTATTCTGGATGGCATACTCTATTACATGTCTCTTCCCAAAATATCTGTCTTTCTATTTGGATTTTTGCCAGTTTATAATGCATTGATTCCATCTAATTCATAGCATCCCGATTTTCCAGAACGATAGGAGCAAGTGCGGAGGAGAAGCAGAGGAAAAGGATAATAAACAGGTAAGCAATGTGACAGTAGCAGCAGCAGCCATAGAAAGAGCCTGTATTCCTTCACCTCCTAGAGGCATATGCCTTAGGGAGAGACATCAAAACACCACAGAATGCAATTTGAACTCAATCTTAGTCAACATAAATGAAGAATATGAAATATATGGTTTATACTTAGGCTGGAGATCCTTCTTTATACTTATTAGCTGCAGTGAATACCTGATAAAGATGCCAGGAGTTTAGCAATGGTCAAATGCTTTTAGAGGAAAAGAAGGGCAAACTTTGATCTTTTCTTTCTAGTTTCCCTTTTCTTAGTCCATCTTTTTAAATCTAGCATTCCAGGCTACATAGAAAAAGCTAAGTGACAAAAAAGAAAGTAGATTCACTCTCATTTTTTCCCTCTGGTGACTACAATCACTGTGTCTTGAGATCAATACTCCAGATGTAACAGAATGAGAGTTAAAGGGTTTTGGAGAATGTCAAATAACCCACAGAATGAAACTGGAACTGTGGACCATAAAGTACTGAGGGGTATCTTTTGGATTGCTTCAAGAGCATAAGGTTTTTCTTAAAGGTGACCAAAATAATGCATTTTAAAGATGTTTGGCTAAATTGAGTGTAAAATCTGCAACTATGATATGTAACAAAGCTCACTAAAATACTGGTGGTCTGAGTCTATGACATAGATTTCATCTACAGTTTTCTCTGACCAGCTGCAACTATTTAATAACTAGGTTACTGATCAGGTATTTTGTAAATAACCTGTGAGTTGGTTGAATTCAATCTGTTTCCTTTACCTGGTTTGCATATATAGGCACATTAAAGTAACTTGAACAATTGAATGGTATGGGCTAAAAAGGGCACGCTTTCTTCTGGCATCCAGATAATCAGGACAAAATTTAGGGAATAAGAGAGGTAGCTTGACTTTGCACCCTTTAAAGTTTCTGTTTAATACTTTACTATGCTTGTCAACAGAACATATGCATGTTTAAAAGACTCGGGAGGGTTGAGGAAAGAGCCTTGTAAACATTGTTTAATGATTTATGAAAGACCAGTATTGAAAATGCCATGACAAACATCTGATAGAAACTGAAAAAGCCGATAATTCCCCAAATAAATATATATAAGATTGGGGGTGAATATACTAAATATTCTGGTTTTAAACCCAAGTTTTCCATTTTCAACTGAAAGGTATCATGGAGACATTGACTGGATCTATGTTTAGTATCCAATGAACTAATCATGTTTCCAATTAATAGGTTTCTAACATGACTTCTTGGAAATCCCTGTGACTGTATCAAAATATCTCAAGTGAGATGAGATGCTTGCAGGTGAGTTCTTTTAAAATTCAGATTGGTTTAGCAATTCTTATAAGCATTTATAAATATTTAAGTATCAGAGATGTGATGATTCTGTGCATTGTTGAGCTATTGCCAAAATTCTCACATTCTATGGGGGCTTCTTTTTGGGTTATGATTAAAGAAGGTAAGACATAAATAAATAAAATCAGAGGTGAGACTTATTTGGAGCCATACAAACTGGACCATCTCTATATCTCTGTCATCAATAGCACTTGTTTTAGGTTGGATTCTCCCAAAAGCAAACTGTGAGGCAAAGATTTAGGTGCAAATACTTTATTTGGGAGGTGGTCCCAGCAATTACTGAGAGGAAAATGAGGACGTAGGATAGACAAGGGAAGGAAGCCAGTACAGGCTGCATAATGAACAGATTCCCACTGAAGGCAACCGGGGCACAATCCCACTGGGAACTTTCAGGAGACAGTAGAGAAGACACCTCAGAGCTGTCCCAGCCAAGAGACAAGGTTGTTCATGGTATTTATTTAGCTACCAATTCCGGTTGTCACGTATGGATGGATGGCTGCTCCCAGGGGGCAAGAGTCCCCAGAGTGGGCCTGCTCTGTGCACAGCTTGAGCAAGCTCCTGTGGCTGGAGACTGCCCTCTGGCAGAGAGAGCCAGGTGCTTGTAGTAAGATACCCTTGGTGCATGAATGGGATGCAGACAGCATTTCCAATGTCACTACTATTCCCTAAAATATCAACATGAAGCACCTTAGATGAAAAATTCAAATGGTGGTCAGAGTTTTGGATCACAAATCTTAAATCCAAGTTCCAATAACTGCCCTTAAAAAATAAAAGAAACCAATATTTTTTCAATATTCTTCAAAACAGCTGCTCGTACAAGAAAATCTACAGAACCCTAATAGATGCCCTCACCATTTTTTTCCAGCCAAGCCTGTTGTATGCTAGCTCAGTTTAAACAGAGCCTCACTGGTTCTGACTTGCTTTTGTCAATTTGCTGATGGCCTGGGGTGCTTCATTTACACATGCACTTTATAACTGAAAGAGCGGTCCTTCGAGAGGAGTCTTGGCAATCATTTTAATTAGCAGCAACTTGAAGACTGTCTTTTCTTCCTTTCCCCAGTAACCCTAATGAACCAAGAGATAAGCTTATAAAGTTTTGCCCCAAAGGTTTCTCAGCTGGCAGCTGATCAAAATGTGCAGAGGCAATAATACTAGACAACTATTTCATACTCAGGCCGATTTTTAAACTGTTAATTATAGTCCAGCTAAGAGGTGAAGGGAGGCCCACAGTTAGAATCATTTATAAGTTGTTGTCAACACTGTTTGGTCTGCCCTGAAACCACAAAGACTTCAGGAAAAAAAATACTCTTGTGCATCCAGAAGATAAACTTTTTAAAAAATGTTCTTTACTCTCTGAAGAGCTTATCTCTTCATAACTATCCTTAAGAACTATCCTTAATCCTTCTTTGTCTCAGAGTTGAGGAAATTCTTAAATATGCAGCTCTGTAAAACTGAACAAAAATAAAACTAACACTAAAATTATAAAGCACAAGATAGTAAAATAACACATTCACTCACATCTGTACACTTTTGCAATCATATTTTCATTTTAGAAGAAGTTTCTTAGATGCATTTCCGCTTTGATCAGACTATGTTGATTTGGTTCCTTTTAGGATGATGGTTTTCTCTCTTGCTTTCTCTCACTTTCTTTGGATCAGTCTTAGGCCAACTCTTAGAATGGATTCAAATGCTCCAAGAAAATGCTTCTTTGTATGTCAGTACATTCTCGTTCTTTAAACTTGTCTAAACACCTGTACTCTGGGTAGGGCAGTACTAGGAGGAGATAGTAAGGAGAAGGGCTGATATGAAGAGCAAAGCTCTACCAACTGAGCCCTTTCTTGCAGGACAACCCTTTCAAATTAGCTTTTCGAAATCATTCTTTTGTTTCCCGGAAATAAGTTGTCTGCTGCTGTATTTTCAGTAACTAGTATCATTTTAGAGATGCTCTTTTTACTTGCAAGTCAGATGGCACGTTTTAAATCATCTCCTCCTGTAAAATGCCATGATAGGGAGAGTTATATAAATTCAAGTCATGTACAATACTATGTGCAATTCTTGTTGAATAAAAATAGATCTTAGAGTCATATAGTTAGTGTCTACATGATCCCATAACAACCCGTGAAATAGGAAACACTCAGGTGGTTAGGTAACTGGATTTAGCCTCATTAAACCAAGAATCCAGTGTACAGATAAATAATTTAGGTGCTTGATTACATTGTCTTCACGTTTGGTCTGGGGACTTGGCTTCATGGCAGTAAAGCCCTGGAGCCCCACTGATTCTCTCAAATTGTTGCATCTATTTCTGAGGAATATTGCTCTCTTCAAGTTACTTTTCCAACATTTCCATAGTGATTGACATAGACCTCGACTCTGTTACTGTCTACGTTAATTGATCTCATTGGAAAAATAATACCAAGCTCATTTAAAGGTGAACAAATGTTTAAAACAGAGCTTTGTGACTATTCTGAAATTATATTAAACAATGCAAAATCATGCCAAACTTGGGTTTTCTGGAAATATAAAGTCTGTGTTATTTTCAGAAAATAATTTGAAAAACTCTTTTGAAACATCTAATGAGATGCATTGCCAGATATTACACTTTATAGACTTGAAGAGGTTGGATGGTTTTTCTTTTTCTTGTCCACTCCAGTTAAGTGTTTCAAGCCTGCATAGATTTCCTTAGCATCTCGGCATGCGGCTTTTCCGGGATCGTTGGATGGTACTGCTCTGAAATGTGATTAGGGAATTTGAGAGAGAAGGAAGTTGGCTGAAGGTCATTACCAATTAGATGAAAACTAAAGGCTACTGAGCTACTCAAATTGAGTAATGAATAATTATCCAAACTTTTTGAAAGACGCTTAGAATGTAATTTCATTGTGGATTTTCATTAAATTGAAAAATGGCAGAAGCGTTAAGTCTACCCAGACACCCAAATATGCATACCTCCATGACAAGGCAATTTCCTAAAATCAGGGTGGGGTGGGGAATGGCTGAAGTTGGAGCAAGATTATAGTATAGCTTAAGTCATCATCAGTAGGTACCTCAATGGGTAAGACAAGCTCAAGCCAAGGTATGGCCCTTTAAACTACCAATCCTAGTAGCCTCACAGGCCTGAGAATGGTGATGGGAAGTTCTCCCATATTTTCTTTTTTTTTTTTTAAGATTTTATTTTTTCCTTTTTCTCCCCAAAGCCCCCCGGTACATAGTTGTGCATTCTTCGTTGTGGGTTCCTCTAGTTGTGGCATGTGGGACGCTGCCTCAGCGTGGTCTGACGAGCGGTGCCATGTCCGCGCCCAGGATTCGAACCGACGAAACACTGGGCCGCCTGCAGCGGAGCGCGCGAACTTAACCACTCGGCCACGGGGCCAGCCCCTCTCCCATATTTTCTTAGTGATTACAGAAAATAAAAGGATAACCATCTCCTGAGACCAGCGTTTGCCTCAACCTAAGGGAGGGGGATTAGGTTCTTTGCTTGTTTCTCTAATGGGTTGATATAAAATACTAATTTGCCCCAGTTTAAAATTATATTGCAAATATTCCCTGTGAGCATACAAGTATATAACAATTTAATTGTTTTGAAAGGTAAAATGCAGAATAAACAACTATCCACAAAATTGGATCCTTTTCTCATGTATTACTTTAATTACAGTCATTTTAACAGCTTCACCAATTGCATCTCTTATTTTTCTCAAAAGCAATATAATTATATATAAATAATTCAAGCAAAGATGTGACCATGCAAGCCCAGAAACAACATTTGACTGGTTCTAGTGAGCCCAGAATAAATAATGCTTAATATTTATTATTAAACCCTATAACCAAAAGTGAAAATAAAGTAATGTAAGTCTTCAGCATCAAAAAGTAAGAGATATGCCAATCCCACCAAAAGAAATTGCTTCACCTGGAATAGACCACAAAGAATGGGGGGGGGGGCAGTCAAAAAACTACCATAAAATTAGAAATTGGAAATCTGAACTTCAGACAGTGTTCAGTGATTTGGCCCAAATAGCAAATGAGAGTCTATGATGAAGGTGGATATTATAGATCAGTTTTATCCCATTTATGAGTTACAGAATGCTTTGTAAAATTAGGTTGTGTTGTGTCTCTGTCAGAAATGCATTGAAGTGTCCAAACACATCTGAGCTGGAACTTCTCAAGAAGATAAAGCAGTCAAATGTGTCCACAGAAAATAGAAAAACTAAATTACACATCCATTCTGTGAAAGGAACCCTTCACAGCTATGAATCATAAAATGAAAATTAAGTCTGTGTTTAACTGCAAGAAAACTAAATGCAAATTAAACTAATTTAGTGTTGTCATTTTTAAACATTAAACAAATATTATTAAGGAAACAATCAACAGAGTGAAAAACCAACCTACAGAATGGGAAAAATACTTGCAAACCACATATCTGATAAGAGGTTAATATCCAGAATATATAAGGTACTCCTATAACACAAGAGCAAAATTAAATAAATGACTAGATTAAAAAGCGGGTAAAGGAACTGAATAAACATTTCTCCAAAGAAGACATACAAATGGCTGGCAGGTATGTGAAAAAGTATTCAACGTCACTAATCACTAGGGAAATGCAAATAAAAGCTACAAAGAGATATCACTTCACACCTGTTAGGACGACAATTATCAAAAACTAACAAGTGTTGGAAAGGATGTGGAGAAATTGGAAACCTTGTGCACTGTTGGTGGGAATGTGAATTGGTGCAGTCACTATGGAAAACAGTATGGAGGTTCCTCAAAAAATTAAAAATAGAACTACCATATAATCCAGCAATCCCACTTCTGGGTATTTATTCCAAAGAATTGAAATCAGGATCTTGAAGAAATATTTGGACTCCCATGTTTATTGCAGCATTATTCACAATAGGCAAGATGTGGAATGAATAAAGAAAATATGTATACATACAATGGAATATTATTCAGCCTTAAAAATGAAGGAAATCCTATGATTGATATGCAACAACATGGATGAAGCTTGAAGACATATGCTAAGCGAAATAAGTCAGTCACCGAAGGATAAATACTGCATGATGCCACTTACATGAGGTATCTGAAATAGTCAAGCTCATAGAAGAAGAAAATAGAATGCCGGTTGCCAGGAGCCAGGGGAAGGGGAGATGGGGAGTTGCTGTTCAATGGGTATAAAGTCTCAGTTATGCAAGCTGAATAAGTTCTAGAGATCTGCTGTACAACATCGTCCCTATATGTAACAGTACTGTGCCACATGCTTAAAAATTTGAGGGTAAATCTTATGGTTTTTTACCACAATAAAAAATATCATCTTTTAAGTCTATTCGTTTCAACCTATTTTGAGATGCTTTATCACTAGGACATACCAATTTACTGGTACATAAATATAGAAAAACATGAATATCACTGTGATTGCAGAAAAAGAATGCATGATAGAATATACATGGTTATTTAGTTTGCCTTCTTCATTTTGCAAGAAACTAAATTATTAACTTTTTATTGAAGTATAATATATATTCAACTCATAAATATACAGCTCAGTGAATTATCACAAAGTGAACACACCCAAGTAACGATCGCTTAGATCAAGAAAGCAAATTATCAGCCTCCAAGAAGCCAGCATCATGCCTCCTCTCAATCAAGACCTATTTATCCCCCAAATGTAACCACCATCCTGAATTCCAACAACATAGATTAGTTTTGGTTGTTCTTGAACTTTATGAAAATGCAACCATACAGTATCTATTCTTTAGTGACTGGCTTCTTTGGGACATTATTAACTCATTCTATAGTTGATGCGCGTTTGGTGGTTTTGTGGGGTTATTTTTACAGTTCTTAGTCATTTCAAATAAAGCTGCTATAAATGTTTCTGAACATGTCTGGTACAAATATGTATACATGTCTATTGGTTATATGCCTAAGAGTGAAATTTCTGGGTGACAGGATATGCATGTGTTCAACTTTGGTAAACACTGATAGTTTTCCAGAGTCGTTGAACCAATTAAATCTCCCGCCAATAGAGTACAGATTTTCCCCTTGCTCCACATTCTTGCCTACATTAGATATTTTCAGGGTTTTTAAACTTTTAGTCATTCTGGTAGGTCTTTAGACATTTAGTTTGCCTTTTTAAAGTCAGTTTATCATTTGGATATCTTATTTCATAAGTGCCTATGTAATTCTTGCCTGTTTTTCTGTTAGGTTGTCATTTTCTTTTATTTAAAATAACCACAACAGTTCACCTATTTTTCTCACACCTTGCATTTGGCAAACACAAATCTGTTCTCTGTACCTATGAGCTTGGTTTTTTGTTTTGGGGTGTTTTTTTTTTTTAGATTCCACATATAAGAGATCACACAAAATTTGTCTCTCTCTGACTTATTTCACTTAGCTTAATACCCTCAAGGTCAATCCATGTTGTTGCAAAAGGCAAAATTTAATGCTTTTTTTTGGCTGAATAATATTCCATTGTATAAATAGACCACATTTTCTTTATCCGTTCATACATCAACAGACACTTAGGTTGTTGCAATGTCTTGGCTATCATAAATCTGCAATGAATATGGGAGTGCATATATCTTTTCAAGTTATTTTTTTTGTTTTCTTTGGATAAATAACCAGAAGGGGAATTGCTGGATCATATAGTAGTTCTATTTTTAATTTTTTGAGGGACCTCCATACTGTTTTCCATAATGGCTGCACCAATTTACATTCCCACCAGCAGTGCACAAAGATTCCCTTTTCTCCACATCCTTGCCAACACTCGTTATTTCTTATCTTTTTGATAATAGCCATTCTAACAAGTGTGAAGTGATATCTCATTGTGGTTTTGATTCATATTTCCCTGATGATTAATGATGTAGAGCATCTTTTCATGTACCCGTTAGCCACCTATATGTCTTCTTTGGAAAAATACCTATTCAGGTCTTCTGCCCATTTTTTAATCTGATGGCTTGTTTTTCTTGCTATTGAATTGTATGAATTCGTCATCTATTTTAGATATTAGCCCCTTATCAGATATATGAGTTGCAAATATTTTCCCCCATATCACAGGTTGCTTTTTCATTTTGTTGATAGTTTTCTCTGCTATGCAGAAGCTTTTTAGTATGATGTAGTCCACTTATTTATCTTTGCTTTGGATTCAAAAAGTCATCGCCAAGATCAATGTCAAGGAACTTATTGCCTATGTTTTCTTCTAGGAGTTTAATGGTTTCAGGTCTTACATTCAAGTCTTTAATCCATTTTGAGTTAATTTTTGTGTATGGTGTAAGATAGTGGCGTACTTTCATTCTTTTGCATGTGGCTGTCCAGTTTTCCCAACACCATTGATTGAAGAGACTGTCCTTTCCCAATTGTATATTCTTGGCTCCTTTGGTCATAAATTAATTGACCATATGTGCATGGGTTTGTTTCTGGGCTCTCGATTCTGTTCCATTCAGCTATGTGTCTGTTTTTATGCCAATTCCATACTGCTTTGATTACTATAGCTTTGTGATATAGTTTGAAATCAGGGAGCATGATGCCTTCAGCTGTGTTCTTTTTCAGGATTGTTTTGGCAGTTTGGGGTTTTTTTGTGGTTCCATATAAATTTTAGGATTGTTTGTTCTATTTCTTTGAAAAATGCCAATGGAATTTTGATTGAGATTGCATTGAATCTGTAGACTGCTTTGAGTAGTATGGACATTTTAACAATATGGATTCTTTCAATCCATAAGCATGGTATATCTTTCCATCTATTTGTGTCTTCTTCAATTTCTTCCATCATTATCTTATAGTTTTCAGTGCACAGGTCTTTTAACTCCTTGGTTAAATTTATTCTGAGGTGTTTTATTTTTTCTGATGCAATTATAAATGGGATTTTTCTTTATTTCTCTTTCTGATAGTTTGTTTTTAGTGTATAGAAATGCAACATATTTTTGTATTTTGATTTTGTATCCTGTAACTTTACTGAATTTATTAGTTGCAATGGTTTTTTGGTGGAGTCTTTAGGATTTTATATATATAATACGCCATCTGCAAATAGTGACAGTTTTACTTTCTAATTTGGATGCATTTTATTTCATTTTCTTTCTTAATTGCTCGCTCTAGGACTTCCAACACTGTCTTGAATAAAAGTGGCAAGAGTGAGCATCCTGGTCTTTTTCCTGATCTTAGAGGATAAGCTTTCAGCCATTCACCATTAAGTAGGATGTCAGCTGTGGACTTGTCATACATCGCCTTTATTATGTTGAGGTACATTCCCTTTATACCCACTTTGTTGTGAGTTTTTATCCTAAATGGATGTTGAATTTTGTCAAATGTGGGGGTTTTTGCACCTATTAAGATGATCACATGATTTTTAATCCTTCATTTTGTTAATGTCGTGTATCACATTGTGTGGATATTAAACCATTCTTGCATCCCTAAATAAATCTCACGTGATCATGGTGTTTGATCCTTTTAATGTATTGTTGAAAATGGTTTGCAAATATTTTGTTGAGGACTTCAGCGTGTATATTCATCAGGGATATTGTCCAGCAATTTTCTTTTCTTATGGTATCTGTCTGGTTTTAGTATCAGAGTAATGCTGGCCTCATAAAATGACTTAGAAGCATTCCCTCCTGTACTATTTTTTGGTAGATTTTGACAAGGATTGGTATTAATTCTTCTTTGAATGTTTGGTAGAATTCACCAGTGAAGCCATCTGATCCTGGACTTCTGTTTGTTGGGAGATTTTTGATTACTGATTCAATCTCCTTACTAGTAATCAGTCTGCTCAGATTTTCTATTTCTTCATGATTCAGTCCTGGAAAGTTGTATATTTCTAGGAATTTATCCATTTCTTATGGGTTGTCCAATTTGTTGGTGTATAACTGTTCATAGTGGGTTTCTATGGTCCTTTCTATTTCTGTGGTATCAGTTGTTATGTTCCCTCTTTCATATCTGATTTTAATTATTTGAGTCCCCTCTCTTTGTTTCTTGGTGAGTCTAGCTAAAGGTTTGTCAATTTGTTTGTCTTTTCACAGAACCAGCTCTTTGTTTCACTGATCTTTTCTATTTTCTTTTTAGTCTCTATTCATGTGTTTCTGCCCTGATCTTTATTACTTCCTTCCTTCTACTAACTTTGGGCTTCATTTGTTCTTCTTTTTCTATTTCCATGAGGTATAAAGTTAGGTTGTTTGAGTGTTTATTTTGTTTCTTGAGGTTGGCATTTATTGCTATAAACTTCCCTCTTTTGCTGCATCTCAAAAGTTTTGGTATGTTTTATTTCCATTTTAATTTGTCTCAAGGTATTTTTTATTTCTCTTTTGATTTCTTTGTTTACCCATTGGTGTTCAATAGCATATTGTTTAATCTGCACATATTTGTCACTTCCAGTTTTCTTCTTATAATTGATTTCTAGTTTCATACCATTGTGGTCAGAGAAGGTTCTTTGATATGATTTCAATCTTCTTAAATTTATTAAGAGTTGTTTTGTGTCCTAACATATGATCTATCCTAGAGAATGTTCTATGTGCACTTGAGAAGGATGTATATTCTGTTGATTTTGGGTGGAATATTCTGTATATATCTAGGAAGTCCATCTGGTCTGACATGTCATTTCAGACCAATGTTTCATTATTGACTTTCTGTCTGGATGATCTATCCATTGATGTAAGTGGGGTTTTAAAGTCCCCTACTATTATTGTATTGCTAGCTATTTCTCCCTTAAGGTCTGTTAATGTTTGTTTTATATATTTAGGTGCCTTTAGAGTTCTAACAGAAATCCTGGAAGATATGTTAGGACTCCTCCCTCTTGGTGGTCTTGAACTCGAATTTTCATCACAGGATGCTTCTAAGTCTATTGAAAACTCTGTCCCATTTATTAGCCTCTCAGCTTTTGGAATGGTCACATGCCTTGAGGTATAAATCAGTGCCAAATGCCAGGCTCACTTCTCTGGATTTTCTTCTCTATAGGATCTTAGTGCCACTAATCTAATCCTAGCACCTTGGTAGCTCCCTTATGCCTTCAAATAGAACTTTTAAATATTTAGTTCAGATTTTGTAGGTGTTCTCAGTGAGAGACTTGTTACATTGCCAAAAGTTGAACTCCTCTTCAGTCTATGCATGATAGACATAGGCTTAAACGACATTTATTGAGTACTTCCTATGCACTGAGTGCTAAACAAAGGCTTATGTATGTTTTATCTCATAATCTTCATAGTAACTCTGGATTCAAGAATTTCTGTTCTACAGACAAAGGTAAAGACATTGCTTAAGAATGTATGCCTAGCAATTTCCAGATGTGGAATTGTATACATTTAGTTTTATCTTTGTCCCCACATCCTATTGTAGATATTTGCAAGTATTTTCCTAATAATTGAGACGAGTTTGTATTTTTTTTCATATACTAGAAAACGCAGCTCTAATCACACTCGTAGAAGTTGAAACTTTCCTCGATGCCTAGCATTCTGGTTGGGTAATAGTAGCATGCCTCATTAATCACTTCAACCTGTTTCATCTGTTTTGTGATTTTTATTGGAAAAGTTTCCAAATGCACTAAAGAATAGAGAGTACAATGAACCTTAATTGACCTATCACATAGTTTCAATCACCAAAAATCTATTTCCAGGGCTGGCCCCATAGCTGAGTGGTTAAGTTTGTGTGCTCCACTTTGGCGGCCCAGGGTTTTGCCAGTTTGGATTCTGGGTGCGGACATGGCATCACTCATCAGGCCATACTGAGGCAGCATCCCACATGCTACAATTAGAAGGACCCACAACTAAAATATACAACTATGTACTGGGGGGATTTGGGGAGAAAAAGCAGAAAAAAACAAAGATTGGCAACAGTTGTTAGCTCAGGTGCCAATCTTTAAAAAAAAAAATCTATTTCCCTTTATCTTCTCTTTTACTATAGCCTTTTAAATAATGTCCCAGAATTTACCCCCTTAATACTTCAGTATTCATCTCCAAAGATAAAAATATTTTTTGCTTCATACTTTTAAAAGGTCCTACCAAATGTATCTTGCTCATATCAAACTGGAGTTCTACTTTTTAAAAAAGGATCAGCATCCAAGAAATTCCATTTTAGGCAGATACTCAAGAGAATTGAATGTATATGTTCACAAAAATATATGTACAAGAATGTTCATAGCTGCTGTAGTCACAGTAGTCAAAAATTGAAAACTACCCAATATCCAACAAGAGTATAATATATAAATAAATTATAGTATATTCATACAATAGAACAAACTACTGCCATATGTAACAATATGAGTGAATTTCACAGACACAATGTTGGATAAAATAAACCAGGCAAAAAAATACACACTATATTACTCTGTTTACATAAATTTCAAAAATAGGAAGAATCAATTTATGGTGATTGCCTTTAGAAAAAGAGACAACTTTGGGAGTGAGTGTTGACTGAGAAGGAGCCTTCTGGGGTGCTGGAAATTTTTCAAATTCTTATCTGAGTGGTGGTTACTCATGTGAATCCATATGTAAATTTCATAGAATTTGTACCCTTTATTGAAGCATTCTATTCAACAAAACATTAGGAGGTTGGTGTCAAGATGATGGCATAGGTGGACTCTGAACTCAACTCCTCCCATGAACACAACCAAATTACAATGATTCTTGGAACAATTACACCTGAGAGAGAACTGAAAACTGGATTAAAAGAAGTCCCACAACAAGAGACCATCTTGACTGGGGTATAAGAGATGGTTCTTTGAAGAGGTAAACAAAATTGACAAACCTTTAGCTAGACTTACCAAGAAAAAAGAGAGAAGGCTCAAATAAATAAAATCAGAAATGAAACAGGAGAAATCACAGTGGAAACCTCAGAAATACAAAAAGATTGTAAGAGTGTACTACAAAAAGCTATAAGCCAACAAACTCAATAATCTAGAAGAAATGGACAAACTCTTAGAATCATACAGCCTTCCAAAACTGAATCAAGAAGAAATAGAGAATTTCAATAGACCAATCGCCAGTAAGGAGATTGAAAGAGTAATCAAAAAACCTCCCCAAAAATTAAAGGTCCAGGACCAGACAGCTTCCCTGGGAATTCTACCAAACATGCAAAGAATTAATACATATCCTTCTCTAACTCTTCCAAAAAGTTGAAGAGTAGGGGAAGTTTCCTAACTCATTCTACAAAGCTAAAATTACCCTGATACCAAACTAGACAAGGACAGCACAAAAAAAGAAAATTATAGGCCAATATCACTCATGAAGATCAATGCAAAAATCCTCAACAAAATACTAGTAAATCTAATACAATACATCAGTAAGATCATACACCATGATCAAGTGGGATTTATTCCAGGGATGCAGGGATGGTACAACATCCGCGAATCAATCAACATGATACAAAACATTAACAAAATGAAGAATAAAAATCACATGATCTTCTCAATAGATGCAAAGAAAGCATTTGACAAGATACAGCATCCATTTATGATAAAAACTCTAAATAAAATTGGTATAGTAGGAAAGTACCTCAACATAATAGAGGCCATATATGACAAACTCACAGCTAATATCATTCTCAATGGAGAAAAACTGAAAGCTATCCCTCTAAGGACAGGAACCAAACAAGGATGCCCACTTTCACAACTCTTATTTAACACAGTATTGGAAGTCCTAGCCAGAGCAATCAGGCAAGAAAAAGAAATAAAAGGAATCCAAATTGGAAAGGAAGAAGTGAAACTGTCACTATCTTCAGATGACATTTTATATACAGAAAACCCTAAAGAAACCACGTAAAACTATTAGAAATAATAAACCAATACAGTAAAGTTGCAGGATACAAAAATCAACTATGAAAATAAGCTGCATTTCTATACACTATCAATGAAGTAGCAGAAAGATAAATTAAGAATACACTCCTATTTACAATTACAACAAAAAGAATGAAATACCTAGGAACAAACTTAACCAAAGAGGTGAAAGACCTATACACTGAAAACTATAAAACACTGTTGAAAGAAATTGAAGAAGACACAAAGAAATGGAAAGGTATTCCATGCTCTTGGATTGGAAGAATTAACATAGTTGAAATGTCCATACTTCCTAAAGCAATCTACAGATTCAATACAATACCTATCAAAGTTCCAACAACATTTTTCACGGAAGTAAAACAAAGAATCCTAAAATTTATATGGAACAATAAAAGACCTCGAATAGCCAAAGCAATCCTGAGGAAAAAGAACAAAGCTGGAGGTATCACACTCCCTGATTTCAAAATATACTACAAAGCTATAGTAATCAAAACAGCATGGTACTGGCACAAAAACAGACACACAGATCAATGGAACAGAATCTAGAACCCAGAAATAAAGCCACGCATATACGGACAGTTAATTTTCAAGAAGGGGATCAAGAACGTACAATGGAGAAAGGAGCCTCTCTTCAATAAATGGCGTTGGGAAAAGTGGACAGTCACGTGCAAAGAATGAAAGTAGACCATTACCTCACACCATACACAAAAATTAACTCAAAATGGATTAAAGACTTGAATGTAAGACCTGGAACCATGAAACTTCTAGAAGAAAACATAAACAGTACGCTCTTCGACATCAGTCTTGGCAGCATATTTTCAAGTACCATGTCTGACTGGGCAAGGGAAACAATAGAAAAAATAAATAAATAATACCACATTAAATTAAAAGCCTACACAGCAAAGGAAACCATCAACAAAACAAAAAGACAACCTAACAATTGGGAAAATATATCTGATAAGGGGTTAATATCCAAAATATACAAAGAACTCATACAGCTCAACAACAAAAAAATCTAACAACCCAATTAAAAAATGAGGAAAAGATCTGAAAAGATATTTCTCCAAAGAAGATATGCAGATGACCAACAGGTACATGAAAAGATGTTCAATATCATTAGCTATCAGGGAAATGCAAGTCAAAACTACAATGAGGTATCACCTCACTCCGGTCAGAATGGCTATAATCAACAAGACAGGAGATAACAAATGTTGGAGAGGATGTAGAGAGAAGGGAACCCTCATACACTGCTGGTGGGAGTGCAAACTGGTGCAGCCACCATGGAAAACAGTATGGAGATTCCTCAAAAAATTAAGAATAGAACTACCATACGATCCAGCCATCCCACTACTGGGTATTTATCCAAAGAGCCTGAAGTCAGCAATCCCAAAAGTCCTGTGCACCCCAATGTTTATTGCAGCACTGTTTACAATAGCCAAGACGTGGAAGCAAGCTAAGTGCCCAGCAACAGACGAATGGATAAAGAAGATGTGGTACATATATACAATGGAATACTACTCAGCTGCAAAACAGAACAAAATCATTCCATTTGCAATAACATGGATGGACCTTGAGAGAATTATGTTAAGTGAAATAAGCCAGCGAGAGAAAGATAATCTGTGTATGACTCCACTCATATGAGAAATTTAAAGTTATGGACCAAGAACAGTTTAGTGGATACCAGGGGAAAGGTGGGGTGGGGGGTGGGCACAAAGGGTGAAGTGGTGCACCTACAACATGACTGACAAACATTAATGTACAATTGAAATTTCACAAGATTGTAACCTATCAATAACTCAATAAAAAAAAAAAAGAATAGAACTAGCGTACGACCCAGCTATTCCACTGCTCGGTATGTATCCAAAGAACATGAAAACACTAAGTTGAAGAAATACATGCTATATAATGTTATAAACCAATGTTACTGCAATAAAAAATTAATTTTAAAAGACATTATACTTTTACTTATACCTTGCTTATATGTACTTATACATTATACTCCAACAGAAAAGTAATTTTTAAAAAGGAGCAACTAATATGCTCTAGATCACGAGTTGGTAAAATTTATCTGTAAAGAGCCAGAGAGTAACTATTTTTGGCTTTCTGAGTCATAGGGTCTCTGTAACAGCTGCTCGCCTCTGTTGTAGTGCGAAAGCAGCCATAGATAATACATAAATTTATGAGCATGACTGTGTTCCAATAAAACTTTATTTATGGGCATCAATATTTATATTTCATACAATTTTCACTTATAATGAAATCATGAAATATTATTCTTCTTTGGACTTTTTTGCAGCCATTTAAAAATGTTAAAACCAGTCTTAGCTCATGAGACATACAAAAACAGGTAGTGGACATTTGGGCATTTTTGGACTACATTTGGACCACAGATTGTAGCTTGCCAACCCCTGCTGTAGATGTTGTGTATGTGTATAAACATACCAGGAATGTATAGATGAATATGGGCATGAGAACTTGAATAGTTCTAGAAAAGCTGAAGGCCAAATAGACCTGACATTCATGTGTGGAAGATTTATTTCAGGCTTTCTGCAGTTGTGGGGAAAGATAAAAAGAGCCAGTGTTCCACAGTGATTGGTGACAGTGGTCAGTAACAGGAATGTAGATTGTTATTTTCGTACTATGCTTTATGGTGAAAGTAAATAATGTTCTGGGATTTTTATCATTAGACCACTTATGAACATTTAACAATTTCTTCCTGCTGTGCTCTTTATTTACCTGAAAGTTTTACTACACACAGTGGTGACAGTAATTTGGGATTTGGGGGAGATGGCACTAAATGCAGGCAGCTTGAGCATGGAATATCTCAAATGAACTTTCCTCACCAGCCCATCTCCAAAGCAGACTTCTTTTAGGAACATGTTTTTCTGTGGCATGGAGGTATTCATGGCAGTGATGATAATAATAAGACTTGGCACTTATATGGTGTTTTCTCCTTTCAAAGTGCTGCTCTCTAAAAAGAACCTAAAGGGTACATTTTAAGTCCATCTTCTTTTCACAGCAGTGAAAGCCACAATTTTTACTAACTCCAGAGAATCACTGTAGCCTTTCTGAAAACATGTACTTAGTTTGGTACCAGAAAACCCTGGCCATGACCAGAATTTTCCTTCAAAAACTGTGCATTTCACCTTTTTAATTCTGTCTTTTCTGTTCTTCCATTACACAAATTGCAACTAATTATAATAAATGAAAATTTACTCACTTAACCCAACAGTCTCTTTGTATAGCTTGACTTACTTGAATAGTTACATTAACAAAAATATTGTGTACCTCCTTAATTGTGATAATTATTTTTTCATGGTGCCAAAATTTATTTAGTTCACATATGGTAAGCACTAGAGGAATTAGATAAGAGCTTCCTCAGGGAGCTCACAGCCTTATGGGAGAGACAGACTTGGGGGGTAGATCCCATCTCTGTCCTTTATATCTGGTTCCTTCTGCTAATACACTCCTACAGGCACATAGGCGGCCAGCTCCTGACAACAGTACCTGTTTCAAAAGTTGCCTGGGATAATACCCTGCTTTCTTGAAGTGGATTTATCTTCTCTCTGGCACCAAATCCCTGCCACTATTTGCTTTTGGCCCTTTGGCTTTAACCATCTGCTTTGATTTGACCTCTCTGGCTTACTGGACTCAACTTCCTATTCAGCTCAGCTATGCATCCTCCTTGTTTTCAGCCCTGCTGAATCTTCATGGAAAAGAATTGCTCCATTAGTCCTGGACCCAAAGGACTATGATAGCCTGGCTGACCTCTGGCCTGGGGAGAAGTTTCTGGACATACACCACAAATAGGGATAATATGATTGAGTTGAGCAACTGCAACAAGAGCAGAGAGGAATAAGCCAAACTTCCCTGTGTGGATATTGGTAATTGTCCCAATCTAATGGCTTCCTCAGAGAATAAGAATCATCATCCAAAATAGAGAAAACATAGGCAATGATCATGACTTTTGGCCTCTGTTGCCAGATTCTAACATATAAGAAGTAATTTTTCCTGCATATACTTAAGCAAGTAGAATTCAAAATCTTGCAGTCTATAGTTTTCTGTTCCATTGATAATTTCATTAATTGCTACATGAAATTTTTGAAATCTGGTTTCCTTAATCTTTGAATAGATGCCTATTCTCATGCTTGAAGCTGAGGAAGTTTCCCACATCTGAAAAGCTGTATTTTCTTCCATAGACACAGCCTACTTTTGATTAAGCTGAGTAGAGTGGCTGAGCCAGCGAATAGAGCATCCAGAAGGATAATAACAGTGAGGTGTTCTCTTTGTGGGACTACATCAATTCAAGCAGGAAAATCAATGCACCTGGGGGGAGAGTACAATACTATTCCAGCATCATTAATGCTCAGGAGGCAAACAAAATCACAGGGAGAAAAATTCACTCAACTTTGGCCCTGCAGAGAAACAACAGGAGAGCTGGCTAAGCTTGCCCTCAGTCACTAAGAAGAGAATGTCCATTTGGGAGGCATTGCCAGGTTAATTTTTAGCGACTCTAGCTACTGAAAGAAAAGCCACGTATTTAAAGTACTGTGGGCTTTTAAAAGTCTTTGCCATCTTTGATTTTCCTCACATTTACTTTGGAAGGAAGGCTAACTAGTGATATTTTCCTTGTTTTCCTGGTAACAAAGCTTGAGAGATAAGGAGTTCAGGAAGAAGAAAGTTGCATCATGTAAGCCAGAAATAGACCTTATTAAAGCAAAGGGTTCTACTCAGCTGCCTTGCTCACTGAGCTGTGCAATTTCTGTTACACAAATCCATAGAATTTGCAGGTCTCCCTCTTCGTAAAACTACTAAAAGAAACTGCCTTGAAAGCAAATAATCCCTGTCTGATCTCCCCAGCACTAAATGCAAAATCCAAAGGGAGCTCAGAAGAATTACGGAGGTTAATTCAGCCTCCCTCAATAATGTGCAAAGTCCTCCAAGAAAGGAGAAATCCTTCTTATATTTCCCCTTGTATTAGTCAGCTATGTTACAATAATGACGAGTAACAAATTGACCCAAAACTCTGCATCTTAAAACAGATCTATAGATTGGCTGTACCTCGGCTGGGCTAGAATGGACTCCAGGCATAAGGTGTCAGTCTCTAGATTAGATTCAGGTCCATTCCCACGTGTCTCCACATTTTCCTTGGACCAGCGGTTACCCAGGTTCTCATGGCAATCATAGGAACACAAGAGGTTAAACTCAACCATACAAGCAAGTGTAAAGCCTGTGCTTGTGTCATAGTTGTTAACACTTCATTGGCCAACACAAGTCACGTGGTGAAGCTCAAAGTCAAGAGATGAGGAAATACACTCAGCTCACCATGAAGCTGGGGCAAGTATGTGGATATATAAGGAAGGAAATGAAGTATTATGAGCAGTGTCCTACCTTACCCCTCAAAATGGAAGAGATTTTCTCTGGTTGGAACTGGAGGATTGCTATAGTGATAGGGAATGTTTCTCTTTTGCTCCTTCAGGAAAAATATCTAGTTGCTCACCTGACTAGCCTCATTCCATCTATTAAGGTTGATGGGAATTGACTGCTTTCATGGATCTTCATACAATTCAGCTAAGTTATAAAGAGAGGGAACATTTTCTTCTGTGGCCTCTAAAAGGCCTAGAGCTGTGCTGTCCAATATGGTAGCCACCAGCCATTTGTGGCTACCTGAATTTAAATTATTTAAAATAAAATAAAATTTAAAATTCAGCTCCTCGATCACACTAGCCCCATTTAAAGAACTCAACTGTCACATGCAGCTTGTGGCTACCACACTGGACAGTGCAGCTCTATCATATTACCCCCACATATTGCCTTCATAGCGCAAATCATACTCTAAAATTCTCTTACATATTTTTATGCCTGTTTACTTTCTCTCTCTCCCTGTGGTAGACTAAATAATGACCCCCTAGAGGTGTATACACCCTAATTCCCAGAACTCATAAATGTTACTTTATATGAAAAAAAGTGACTTTGCAGATGTGACTGAGTTAAGGATCTTAAGTTGAGAAGATTATCCTGGATTATCTAGCTGAGCCCAGTGTCATCACAAGGATCCCTGTAAGAGGGAGGCAGGAGGGTCAGAGTCAGATAGAAGGTGATGTGACAATGAAAGCAGAAGGACAGAAGAAGGACAGAGAAAAAGAGATTTAAAGATGCTACATTCCCAGCTTTGAAGATAGAGGAAAGGGGACATGAGCCATAGCATGCAGGCAACCTCTAGAAGCTGGAAATGGCAAGGAAATAGATCCTTCCCTGGGGTTCCAGAAGGAACACATCTCTGTGCACCCATTTTAGGCTCCTGACCTCCATAATGAAAGATAGTAATTTTGTACTGTCTTAAGCTACTAAGATTGTGGTAATTTGTTACAGCAATGATAGGAAATTAATACACTCCCCATTACCGTGTAAGATCTATGCAAGATGGACCTTGTCTGTCTCATTCACTACTGTATCTGCAGCACCAAGCCCAGAGCCTCTCAAAGAGCAGCTACTCCTAATTATTTGAGAATTAATGAGTGTATGGAGAAATGGCCAACATAAGCTCCAAAAGGCCCTTCTAATACAAAATACCTTCCACAATCATGTGCCACCTATCCACAATCTGTACCACTGGAGGTCATCATTTTTTGCATCTAATTTCCAGAAAATCACTACTGGGAGACATCAGATCAAAATAGGAGAGCATGTTGAATGAGTAGCCACAAAATTAATTTATCAGTTAAGCAAATAGCAGAACAGATTCATGGAGAACAGAGAATCATGAAGATTTTGAAACATGAGAGAGAGGGAGGACAGATGAGGGCAGAAGGGAGGGAGGAAGGAAGGAAGAGGAATCCAGGATGAGAAGACCAAATGCTTTGTAATAGGCACATCAATAAGAATTAGCAGGTGTCATGCACTTTGAAGCTGCAATTCGCCATCATATTCTTTTATCTCATTTGAACTTTAACCACTTGCATTTAAGTGAGCAGGCAGATATTAATCCCATCAGCTTACAGAAACTTAGGCTCAGAGATATTAACCATCATGCTCATGGTACTGCAACTAGAACATGCCTCATATTCAAATCTCATGACTTGAAATCTAGTTTTCTTTCCACTACACTTGGAATGACGTCATGTGCAAAAGACTTGGGAAAGCACTTGAAATATTCACCATTTCTATTTCAAATTCAATTTAGCATTTTCCTACTCAGTTTGAGTCAAAGTATCTGGCAACTTTCAAGTCAAAGAAGACAACTGCAAAGAGAAGCAGGCCTCACACAAAATGGCTAAAATCACAGCCCACACAATCATTGTCTACAGAATACACTCACATTTCAGAACTTGGAAACACAGCCTCCATTGAAGAGCAGCCTACCTGCAGTGGGATATTTGGAAGCAAAGAAGCATGATTGTTTGGGACAAAATATGAAGTGTAATACGTATACTTAGCCAGTAAAAGTAAATGGTTATATAAGTTTCTACATCATAACCTTGATTTTGCTTCTTAGCCTGAGAAGCCTAAAATATTCACTATCTTGCCCTTTAAATAAAAGTTTGCCAATCCCTGTTCTAGATGAAAAGTGAGCCACAGGTACTTGCTGTTTTTCCCTTAGCCTTACCAGAGACATGAAGAGTGAAGACCCATATCACTACCTCACTCTGCGATTTTCTATATACTCCTCTACGATTCAGCAGCTTCTTCCTTTGTACAGAGAAAGTTTTTAATCTCCTCTCTTTGTAGAGGGACAAAAAATCAAGGAAGAGTTTGGATTTTTTTATGGCTGTGCAAGGAATCACCAGAAACTTAGTTTCATAAAGCAAAACTCATTTTATCATCATCATCATCGCCATGTCATAGTTAAGGAGGTTGATTGGGCTATGGTGGTTCTTACTAGGGATCTCTTAGTTTGATGGTAGTGGGAGCTAAATCTATATCAAAAGCATCTTCTGAGATGCCTGGCACCTAAACTGGAAGACTCAAACAGCTTGGGAATGGAACAGCTCAGACATCTCTATCTCTGTGTGTTCTCTCCAGCATAGTAGCTTCAGGTTAGCCATGCTTCTTAGGTGGTTGCTCAGTATTCCAAAGGTATGAGTCCAGAGAGAAAGAGCATGCCAGGTGAAAGTTGTACTGCCTTTTTGCCTTTTATAACCTAGCCTTGGTAGTCATGTAGTACTGCCTTCATTTTCTATTGCTACCATATCAAATTACCACAAATTTAATTATTTAAACAACACAAATTTTTATTATTTCACACTTTTATAGGTCAGATGCCCAGGTATGCATGGCTGGATCCTCTGCTCCAAGTTCCAGCGGCAATGTATGAGAATTCCATTTTCTCCACATCCTCACCAATACACAAACTTTCTATTTTTATTATTATTATTATTGTTATTATTATAGCTCTCTTCATGGGTGTGAAGTGGTATCCCATTGTAGTTTTGATTTGCATTTCCCTAATGATATTGAGCATCTTTTCATGTGGTTATTTGCCATCTGTATATCTTCTTTTGGAAAAATGTCTATTCAAGTTCTTTGCCATTTTTAAATTGAGTGATTTGTCTTTTTTATTGTTGAGTTATAAGAGTTCTTTATATATTCTGGATACTAGAGCCTTATCAGATAAATGATTTGTAAATATTTTCTCTCACTCTATGGGTTCTTTTCATCTTCTTTGTTTTTCCAGCTTTATTGAGACGTATTTGACATATAACATTGTGTAATTTTAAGGCATACAATGTGATGATTTGATATACATATATATTGCAAAACGATTACCACAATAAGGTTAGTTAACACATCTACCACCTCACATAGTTATCATTTTTGTGTGTGTGGTGAGAACTTTTAAGATATAATCTCTCAGCAAGTTTCAAGTATACAGTATACTATTGTTCACTATAGTCATCATGATGTACATTAGATCGCCAGAACTCATTCATCTTACCCCTGGAAGTTTGTACTCTTTGACCACCTTCACCCATTTCCTTTATCCATTCATTTGTCAATGGACACTTAGGTTGTTTGCCTGTCTTGGCTATTGTGAATAATGCTGCAGTGAACATGGAAGTGCAGATATCTTCTCAACGTGGTGATTTTGCTTCCTTCAGATATAGACCCAGAAGAATTGCTGAATAATATGGTAGTTCTAGTTTTAATTTTTTGAGGAATCTTCATACTGTTTCCATAGTAGCTGTACAAATTTACAATCCCACCAACAGTACACAGGACTTCCCTTTTCTTCACATTCTTGCCAGCATTTGTTATCTCTTGTCTTTTTCATAGTAGCCATTAACAGATGTAAGGTGATAGTTTGATTTGCATTTCCCTGATGATTAGTGATGTTGAGCACCTTTTCATGTCATGTACCTGTTGGCCATTCGTATATCTTCTTTGCAAAACTGTCTATTCAGGTCCTTTGCCCATTTTTAATTGGATTATTTGTGGGTTGGGGTGTTTTCTGGTTTTTTTTTTGCTATAGAGTTATATGACTTCTTTATATATTTTGGACATTAACCCCTTGTCAGATAGATGATTTGCAAATTATTTCTCCCATTCTGTAGGCTGACTTTTCATTTTGTTGACTGTTTATTTTGATATACATAAGCTTTTTAGTTCAATGCAGTTTCACTCGTTTATTTTTTATTTTGTTCCTTGTGCTTTAGGCGTCATATCCAAAAAATCATTGCCAAGACCCATGTCAAGGAGCTTTTTTCCTGTTTTCTTCAGGAGTTTCATGGTTTGAGGCATTACATTTAAGTCTTTAATCCATTTTGAGTTAATTTTTGTGTGTGATGTAAAATAGGGGTCCAGTTTCATTCTTGTGCATGTGGATATCCAGTTTTTTCAGCACCGCTTGTTGAAAAGACTATCTTTTCCCTATTGAGTATTCTTAGCTCCCTTGTCAAATATTAATTAACCACATATAGGTGGGTTTATTTCTGAGCTCTTGATTCTGTTCCATTGCTCTATGTGTCTGTTTTTATGCAAGTACCCTACTGTTTTGATTACTATAGATTTATAGTATGGTTTGAAATCAGGAAGTATGATGCCTCCAGCTTTATTCTTCTTTCTCAAGATTGCTCTGGCTGTTCGGGGTCTTTTGTGGTTCTATACGAATTTTAGGATTTTTGTTCTTTTTCTGTAAAATATGCCATTGGAATTTTCATAGGGATTGCATTGAATCTATACTTGGGCAGTATGAACATTTTAACAACATTAATTTTTCTGAAACATGAACACAGGATATCTTTCCATTTATTTGTGTCTTCATCAATTTATTTCATCAATGTCTTATAATTCAGTGTACAGATCTTTTACCTCCTTGGTTAATTTTATTCCTAAGAATTTTATTGTTTTTGATGTTTATGGTCTTTTCACTTTCTTGATGGTCTCCTTTGAAGCACAAAAGTTTTTAATTTTTTTTTTTTTTTGAGGAAGATTAGCCCTGAGCTAACTACTGCCAATCCTCCTCTTTTTGCTGAGGAAGACTGGCCCTGAGCTAACATCCATACGCATCTCCCTCTACTTTATACGTGGGACGCCTGCCACAGCATGGCTTTTGCCAAGTGGTAACATGTCCACACCCGGGATCCGAACAGGCGAACTCCGGGCTGCCGAGAAGCAGAACGTGTGAACTTAACCACTGAGCAACCGGGCCAGCCCCCAGAAGCTTTTAATTTTAATGAAGTCCAATTTATCTATTTTTCCTTTGGTTGCTTGAGTTTTAATGTCATGTCTAAGAAATGGTTGCCTAGTCCAAGATCACAAATATTTATGTTTTCTTCTAAGATTTTTATGGTTTTAGTGTTATATTTAAGTTTTTGATCCATTTGAGTTAATTTTTGTATATGGTGTGAAGTAGGGATCTGACTTCATTCCTCTGCCTGTGGATATCCAGTCATTCCATCACCATTTGTTGAAAAGACTATTTTTCCCCCATTCAATGGTCTTGGTGCCCTTGTCAAAAATCAATGAAACATAGACGTATAGGTTTATTTCAGCATTCCATTGGTCTATGTCTATCTTTATGCTAGAACTACACGGTCTTTATTGTATGTTTGTAGTAAGATTTGAAATTTGGAATTGTGAGTTCTCCAATATTGTTCTTCTCTTTCAAGATTGATTTTAGCTTATCTATGTCCCTTATATGCCCCTCTACATTTCAGGATCAGCTTGTCAATTTCTGTGAAAAAATGGAAGTTGGAATTTTGATAGGTATTGAAGCTGTAGGTCAATTTATTGACATCTGAACAATATTAGGTCTTCTATTCCATGAAATTAATAAGCCTTTTTAAGGCATCATTTTAAGAAGTACTGCTGAACTGTGTATTTAGGCCTTCAGAATCTTGACTACAATCATAAATTCAGGTCCTTTTTCTCCATAGCTACCTCCATATCCTGTCTGTTGCTGTGAATATGGAAGGATTTTATAGTGTAGTGGCTCCTTAATTGGTGGAATAATATAAAATTAAAAACCAACTCTCATATATTGGTGGTGGGAATGGAAAATAGAACCACTACTATGGAGGGGAATTTGGTAATGTCTATTAATTTACAAGATATCATGGGAGATTTTTTTCCACTCAGACCAGGACAGCAAGCTTCTTTTCTGTCTCCCTCTTCCCCATCCTTTAACTGAGGAGGTCGTCCTTTGAGAGTCTCAACTTTATGCATGCATGTGTATTTCAGTTCCAACTGCCGTGTCATACAAGTCTACAGCCTTGTCTCCTAGTCCCAAGAAGGCACTTAAAAAACCCAATTTGCTAGGTTACTAAGACCAGCATCCATCCCATCTTCACCCAGGGCACCTTCAACCTCAGTTCAGGTACTTAGACTTTGGTTTTAGTTTTCTTTAGGATTTTTTCCCCTTGAGGATTTCCTCTAATTTGTTACAAGCTCAACTATCCCTTTAACAGGATATTGTCTCCCTCTTTCCCAACATTTCTAAGTGCTTTTATAGCAGGATGATTTTTCTAGTTATCTACTACAAAAAAAATTGCCTAACATATTCTTAAATGTGTCTATTAAATCATAGACATAAGTACCATAAATAAATCTGATTCACAGATTTTATTTTCCCTGTGTTATATTTTATTTTCTATTTTTCCCCACAGTTTTTTGGAAGAGCGTATACAGATCTTACTTTTGTCTACCATAATAAATGCTAATATTGGTCTCTTGCCTACTTAGTAAGGAGGTCACTGAATTGGCTAAACGTATTCTTTTTCCTGTAGAATTCTTTGAGATAAACACTCTTTGGACGTGTGTATTTTAGGTGGGAAAAGACAGAGTTTTTAACCCAAAGGTGTGATCATAGTAACAAAAAATTAGATTCAAAACATATTAACTGTTTCAATTAAAACTGCATGGAAGTTCTTCTGCTTTAAGTTCCTTTCCAAGCTGGCTTTCAGACAGAAAATGAGATATATGACTGCAGGTAAATGAAAGACATTATCTAAAGAAGAGCAAGGTCTCCAAGTCTCATCCATTTTATGTCAAATTGGTCAATCAGAAACAATCAGAAAAGGTGAAATTGAGCATAGCAGAATCGCAAATACTTAAGAATTTAGTTTTAGCTCTTTACTGAGCACCTCAGCTTTTGATCATACTCATGAAAATTCTTAACTAGGTTCATAAGTGGTAAAAACATAATAATTCAAGTAGAAAATATGATAATTCTATTTTTAAAGCCCCATGATAACCACAAATTTCCAGTCTGTCAAACTGGGCAGGCAGTTTTTAGAATTTTTTTTAAATGCCATCTTAGAAAAATAAACATCTTAAACATGAAAAGCAGAGGATGTCAGTCAAGAAGGAGAGCCATGAATAAAGTACATTGCTAGGCATTCACCAGTGTTGGCAATTTTTCACCTTTGAGCCAAAGTTACCTTCAAAGACAGGAGACAAATAAATCTGTAAAGTTATCCAGTAAGATAAATGAAAATTCAACAAGTATTTGATCCAATATTCTAGTTTTATTCTAAATTATTTGTTATAGCTTTAGGTATTAATCTTACATACCAATTCAGTGAGTTGACATTTTCAGTTGAATGAAGAAAGTGATAGGGATGGCAGTATGATTATAGCCACTAGAAGTTTATTTTTTTTTAATATTCATGTGCCCCCAACCTATCATCTCACAGTCTATTGTGGGCAAGAGTTGCTGTCTAAAGATTAGTTGTGAACAAAGATATTTACAGAGCTTCACTCAAAAACAAAATTAAATGAAAAAACCATATGTATCCAATAACAAAAGGGATATCTTAAACAAATTGTGGTACACCTGTATGATAAAAGATTATGCAGCCATTAAAATTATATATGTGAAGAATGAGGAAATGTACTTTAATAATTTTATGTGAAAATGCAGAGGAGGTACTCAGTTTTCCTGGGTATCTCCCATGTATATAGGAGGTATACATGTTAAGAAATTCCTGTTTTTTTTCTCTTGTTACTCTGTCTTTTTACTACAAGGGAGTCTCAGCCAAGAACCTAGAAGGGTAGAGTAAAAATTATTTTTCCTCCCCCACAGTTTGGCCACCTACACTGGAACTTGCTGAGATACCATACTCACTTAGGAACCTGTAGATGGGACCCTGGAAAACTGGCAGAAGCTGGGGAAGGGTAAGATTTTTTTACCAGAGTCAGCTCTCCCAGATCTCTCTCTGTAGTGTGTGGTCAAGAGAGGAAGGTAAAAATTCCACCTTGTCATTTCCTTTCCAAGTTTATTATTTTATTATAATTTTTTTGAGGAAGATTAGCCCTGAGCTAACTGCTGGCAATCCTCCTCTTTTTGCTGAGGAAGACCGGCCCTGAGCTAACATCAGTACCCATCTTCCTTTACTTTATATGTGGGATGCCTACCACAGCATGGCTTGCCAAGCACTGCCATGTCCACACCCGGGATCTGAACCAGTGAACCCCAGGCTGCCGAAACGGAACATGCACACTTAACCACTGCGCCACTGGGCCGGCCCTTCCTTTCCAAATTTAGATTAGCAGGAGAACATGTTTGTGTGAACTGATTGTTTGGGTATAGCAACTGGTAATGATTTGTTATGAGTACTCTTGTTTTCTGTTGATCCTCTTCCTCCCAGAAATAGTCATTGTTTTCTTTTGTCTCTTTTGTGTCGTTTGTCATAAGGAGGAAAACAATGGGTTTGATGAAGTTTTCCTTTCATCTTGTTCTATGTCTTGAGAGCTTGGCTTTGTGACTAGTGAAAATATTCTGTCTGGTCTCTGACAGCTGGAGGATGCATGTACTGGCATGCATCTCACAGGCAACTGAATAGGCTGTGGATCTAGAAGCTGCATTTTCTTTGTCCAACCATGCCAGCTCTCAGGGGAGTTTGTCATAAGGGGTCCTAGTCCATAAGGAACCTTTTGCCACATCAACCTTTGTTGTCTTGTTAGTGATGGAAAAGTCCCATTCCAATAGCACCTGCCCAGTGTCAGAGATTAGCAGGTCTGTGGCTGGAGGCATCTCACAGTCTCATGGAAAACCAGGACACCTTTGGCAGTATACCATTCTTATCACCTATAGCTACAAAGATCTTTGCTTTCTTTTTTTTTTTTTAAAGATTTTATTTTTCCTTTTTCCCCCAAAGTCCCCTGGTATATAGTTGTGGATTTTTAGTTGTGGGTCCTTCTAGTTGTGTCATGTGGGATGCCACCTCAGCATGGCCTCATGAACAGTGCCATGTCTGCACCCAGGATTCAAACCAGTGAAACCCCGGGCCGCTGCAGTGGAGCGCATGAACTGAACCACTTGGCCACAGGGCCGGCCCCTAGATCTTTGCTTTCTTAGGCTAACTCTGGGAGTGAACTTTCTGGGTCTTGTAAGGGCTGCATTATTTGCATTCTTTTGGGACACCTCTTGTGTCCATAGTTAAGCCATAAAAAAGCCTAGTGGTTTGAGTTGCTATTGAGATTAATATAAGATCCTACTCATCAATGGCCAGGCAATGGATCCTTGGAATTGTAAAAGCATCTACATTTCAAAAAGTTTTAGAGAGCTTTCATCCTAAACAATTGTCTTATTGGTCTCTACGGAAAGCCCAAATTAAAAAGTGGACACTTTTTAAAAAGAATATGGAAGCTAGCCTTAGGGGCTTCCCTTAACAAGATGAAATTGTAAAGCCTTTTGTTCCTCCATTTTCAGAAGATCCAGCCAAATTTAGAGAAAAGTTAGAAAGATGAGTAGACATTCACAACCCCACTCACAGGGACCTTAATTGGCTACTATGGGGTATTCTTTCCACCCATAATTATATGGTAGTTAACAGACAAGCCAGATGCCTCCTTGGGGAAAACTCCCCCATCACAGAGGAAACAGATAACCAAAATGTCTCCCAGACACTCCTACAAATGAGCAGGAATGGTGAGCCATTGTTCAGGAGCTGATAGAAGCAACAGTAGAGGCTTTTCCCCATAAGGGGAGTTGGTCCAAGGTTGAATTTTACACTCAGAAAAAAGGAAAGCGTTTCAACGCCTTTGTTAAACACTTTATTCAGATTTTATAAAGGAATAATGCATTAAACCCTGAAGCTCCACTTAAGAAATCTGCAATTAAGAAAAAGGAAATATTTAAATAGTAATTACTCTAGACCTCTGATAAATTATAATAGGCAAATATACCCCAAAACTCTTAGGAGAAAACTTGGATACTTTCTCTGTGTCTTTATGATGTATATTTCTACCCCATTTTCTCTAGGATGTAACAGCCATTCTTTGAAATGAAAAGAAGCTATTTTGAAGCTGGGAAAATGAAAAATCTTAAGTGTCTTCTCCACATGTATTTAGTAAAAAGCTTTAGCCATCTGAGCAGGTAAACTTAATCATTCCAACTACCAGAAACACAATTTGGATCCAACTGTTCTTTTATAAACAGGTGAGTTTTGTATTCTATACCTGAATCATGGCTAATATTTTAGAATGATAGCTATAAGGTCACTGTTTGTGTCTATCTGTATGTTTATGTTTATCTATGTATGTTGTAGATGCGGTATTTTTCTGCCAACAGATGGTATTGCCAAAATTAATTTGTAAAAGAGCTCTATTTAATTGGCTTAAGGGAAATTAGCACTTATATAAATTAGAAGTATAGAAACTAATCCAAGTGTTTTTCTTTCAGGGGGGGAGTTAATGGTTTTTTGTTTGTTTGTTTGTTTGTTTTTTTACTGCAGTAACATTGGTTTATAACATTATATGTTTCATGAGTACATCATTCTATTTTGATCTCTGTGTAGACCACATCATGTTCACTACCCAAAGCCTAATTAGCATCCATCACTGTACACATGTACCCTTTTACTCCTTTTGCTCTTCCCCCTGCCCCTTTCCCCTCTGGTAACCACCAATCCAATATCTATGTGTTTGTTGTTGTTGTTGTTTTTATCTTCCACATATGACTGAAATCATATGGTATTAGGCTTTCTCTATCTGATATATTACAGTGAGCATGATACCCTCAAGGTCCACCCATGTTGTCACAAATGGCAAGATTTCCTCTTTTTATGGCTGAGTAGTATTCCATTGTATATAAATACCACATCTTTATGCATTCGTCCATTGATGGACATTTAGGTTGTTTCCAAGTCTTGGCTATTGTGAATAATGCTACAATGAACATAGGTGTGCAAATATATTTTCAAATTAGTGTTTCTTTGTTCTTTCGATAAATACCTAGCAGAGGAATAGCTGGATCATATGGTAGTTCTATTCTTAATTTTTTGAGTAATCTTCATACTGTTTTCCATAGTGTTGGTACCAGTTTATGTTCCCAACAGCAGTGTGTGAAGGTTCCCTTTTATCCACATCCTTTCAAAAACTTGTTACTTCATGTCTTTTTAATAATAGGCTTTCTGACAGGTGTGAGGTGATACCTCATTGTAGTTTTGATTTGCATTTGCTAATAATGAATGATGTTGAACATCTTTTCATGTGCCTGTTGGCTATCTGCATATATTCTTTGGAGAAATGTCTGTTCAGATCCTTTGCCATTTTTTAATTGGGTTATTTATTTTGTTGTTGTTGAGTTGTAGGAGTTCTTTATATATTTTGGCTATTAACCTCTTATCGGATATATGATTTAAAAATATCTTCTCCCAATTGTTAGGTTGTCTTTTTGTTTTGTTGACAGTTTCCCTTGTTGCACAAAAGCTTTTTAGTTTGCTGTAGTCCCATTTGTTTATTTTTTCTTTTGTTTCCCTTACCTGGGGAGACATGTTATTCAAAAAGATACTGCTAGAACTGATGTCGAAGAGCATACTAACTATGTTATCTTCTAGGAGTTTTACAGTTTCAGGTCTTACATTCAAGTCTTTAATCCATTTTGAGTTAATTTTTGTGTATGGTGTAAGATAATGGTCTACTTTCATTCTTTTGTACATGGCCATCCAGTTTTCCCAACACCATTTATTGAAGAGACTTTCCTTTCTCCATTGTATGTTCTTGGCTCCTTTATTGACAATTAGCCATCCATAGATGTAGGTTTTACTTCTGGGATCTCAATTCTGTTACATTGATCTATGTGTCTGTTTTTGTGCCAGTACCATGCTGTTTTGATTACTATAGCTTTGTAGTATATTTTGAAATCAGGGAGTGTGATACTTCCAGCTTTGTTCTTTTTCCTCAGGATTGCTTATGAAATCATGTTACCTGCAAATAGTGACAGTTTTCCTTCTTCCTTTCTAATTTGGATCCTTTTTATTTCTTTTTCTTGCATGATTGCTTTGGCTAAGACTTCCAATACTGTGTTAAATAAGAGTGGTGAAAGTGGACATCTTTGTCTTGTTCCTGTTCTTATAGGGATAGCTTTCAGTTTTCACCATTGAGTATGATGTTAGCTCTGTCATATATGGCCTTTATTATGTTGAGGTACTTTCCTTCTATACCCATTTTATTCAAAGTTTTTATTATAAATGGATGTATCTTGTCAAATTCTTTCTTTGCATTTGTTGAGATCATGATGTGATTTTTATTCTTCATTTTGTTCATGTGGTGTATCACATTGATTGATTTGTAGATGTTGAACCATTCCTGCCTTCCTGGAATAAATCCCATTTGATCATGGTGTATTATCCTTTTAATGTATTATTGTATTCAATTTGCTAATAGGTTGTTGAGGATTTTTGCATCTATGTTCATCAGTGATATTGGCCTGTAATTTTCTTTTTTTGTGTTGTCCTTGTCTGGTTTTGGTATCAGGGTAATGTTGGCCTCATAGAATGAGTTAGGAAGTGTCCCCTCCTCAATTTTTTGGAAGACTTTGAGAAAAATAGGTACTAAATCTTCTTTGAATGTTTGGTAGAATTCACTGGGTAGGCCATCTGGTCCTGGACTTTTATTTTTGATTACTGTTTCAATCTCCTTACTGGTGATTGGTCTATTCAAATTCTCTATTTATTCTTGATTCAGTTTTGGAAGGTTGTATGATTCTAGGAATTTTTTCATTTCTTCTAGGTTATCCAATTTGTTGGTTTATAGCTTTTCGTAGTATTCTCTTATAATCTTTTGTATTTCTGCAGTGTCTGTTGTAATTTCTCCTCTTTCATTTCTGATTTTATTTATTTGAGCCTTCTCTCTTTTTTTCTTGGTGAGTCTAGCTAAAGGTTTGTTAATTTTGTTTATCTTTTCAAAGAACCAGCTCAGTTTCATTAATCCTTTCTATTATCTTTTATGTTCTATTTCACTTATTTGTGCTTTGATTTTTATTATTTCCTTACTTCTACTGATTTTGAGCTTTGTTTGTTCTTATTTTTCTAGTTCCTTTAGGAGTATTAGATTTTTTAATTTGAGATTTTTCTTGTTTCTTAAAGTAGGCCTGTATTGCTATAGACATCCTTCTTAGTACCACTTTTGCAGTATCTTATAAATTTTGGTATGTCATATGTTCATGTTCATTTGTCTTCAGGTATTTTTTGGTTTCTTGTTTGATATCTTCATTGACTCAATAGTTGTTCGGTAGCATTTTGTTTAACCTCCACATATTTGTGACTTTTCCAGTTTTCTTCTTGTAGTTGATTTCCTGTTTCATACTGTTGTGGTCAGAACAAAGATGCTTGGTATTATTTCAGTCTTCTTAAATTTGTTGAGACTTGTTTTGCGGCCTAATATGTGATGTATCCTGGAGAATATTCAATGTGCATCTGAAAACAATGTGTTTTCTTCAGTTTGGATGGAATGTTCTGTGCATATCTACTCAGTCCATCTGGTCTGATGTGTCATTTAAGGCTGGTGTTTCCTTATTGATCTTCTGTCTGGATGATCTATCCATTGATATAAGTGGAGTGTTAAAGTCCCATACTATTATTGTGCTACTGTCAGTTTCTTCTTTTATGTCTGTTAATATTTGCTTTATGCATTTAGGTGTTCCTATGTTGGGTGCATACATATTTACAATTGTTACGTCCTCTTGTTGGATTGTTCCCTTTATCATGGGAACATGATAAAGGGCATGTAGTGGCCTTCTTTGTCTCTTGTTATAGTTTTGGTTTTAGAGTCTATTTTGTCTGATATAAGCATTGCTACCCCAGCTTTCTTTTTATTTCCATTTGCATGGAGAATCTCTTTCCATCCCTTCACTTTCAGTTTGTGTCTTTAGGTCCGAGTGTGTCTCTTGTATGCAGCATATATATGGGTCTTGTTTTTTTATCCATTCAGCTACTCTATGTCTTTTGATTGGAGCATTTAGTCTATTTACATTTAAAGTAACTATTGATAAGTGTGTACTTATTGCCATTTTGTTACTTTTTTTCTGGTTGTTTTCGTAGTTCCTATCTGTTCCTTTCTTCTTCTCTTGCTCTCTTCCTTTGTGGTTTGATGGATTTCTTTAGTGTTATATTTGGGTTCCTTTATCTTTATTTTTTGTGTATTTATTTTTGTTTTTTTATTATCATGAGGTTTATATATAATAACCTATGTAAACAGCAGTCTATATTAAGTCAATGGTCTCTTAAGTTTGACATCTTACTAAAAGCTCTACACTTTTACTCCCCCCTACATGTCTTACATTTTTGATATCATATTTTACCTCTTTTATTTTTGTGTATTCCTTAACCTCTTATCAGAGATATAGATAAGTTTAGTAATTTTGTCTTTTGAACCTCATACTAGCTTTATAGGTGGTTGATCCACTACTTTACCTGTATGTTTGCCTTTACCAGTGATATTTTTTTCTTTGATAATTTTCTTATTCTTACTTGTAGCCTTTTCTTTTCTACTTAAAGAAGTCCCTTTAACATTTCTTATAAGGCTGGCTTAGGGGTGATGAACTTCTTTAGTTTTTACTTGTCTGAAAAACTCTCTCTCCTTTTATTCTGAGTGATAACTTTGCCAGGTAGAGTATTCTTGGCTGTGGGTTTTTTCCTTTCAGCACTTTGAATATATCATGCCATTCCCTTCTAGCCTGTAAAGTTTCTGCCGAGAAGTCAGCTGATTACCTTATGGGTTTTCTTCTGTATGGAACTTGTTCCTTTTCTCTTGTAGCTTTTAGGATTCTCTCTTTATCCTTAATTCTTGACATTTTAATTATAATGTGTCTTGGTGTGGGTCTCTTTGGGTTCATTTTGTTTGGTACTCTCTGTGTTTCCTGTACCTGCATATATGTTTCCTTCTCCAGGTTAGGGAAGTCTTCAGCTATTATTTCCTCAAACAAGCTCTCTGCCCCTTTGTCTCTCTCTTCTCCTTCTGGGACATCTATAATGTGAATGTTAGTACACTTGATGTTGTCCCAGAGGTCCCTTAGACTGTCCTCATTCTTTTTAATTCTTTTTTCTGGGTGATTTCCTCTTCTCTTTCATCCAGATTGCTGATCCATTCTTCTGTGTCATCTACTCTGCTGTTGATTCCCTCTAATGAGTTTTTCATTTCCATTATTGTATTCTTCAGTTCTTATTTTTTTTTCATATTTTCCAATTCTTTGTTGAAACTCACTGTGTTCATCTATTCCTCTCACAAGATCACTGAGTATCCTTATGACTATTAGTTGTACTCTTTATCAGGTATATTGTTTCTTTCTGTTTCATTTAGTCTTTTTTCTGAGGACTTGTCCTTTACCCTTATTTGAAATATATTCCTTTCTCTCTTCATTTTTCCTACCTCCCTTTGATTGTATCTATATATTAGGTAGACCATGTATGTCTCCCAATCTTGGAAATGTAAGAAATACATTTTATGTATGAGATGCCTTATGGGGCCCCCCTCTGATAACCCATGCCAAATGCTCCAGGAGTGTCCCCTGTGTGGGCTGTATGTGCTGTCTGTTGTGGTAGGGGTGCTACTACTGCGGGCACAGAGGTAGGCTAGGCTGGACCCCGGGCCAGCTGGCTGTAAGGCTCAGCCACATGTGGCTGCTACAGTCACTTTACTGGGTGGGGCAAGCCCCAGCACAACTGGCTGTGAGGTCTAATATCACACAACTCCTGCTGTTTGTTCTTAAGCAAGTCAGGCCCCCAATGTGGCTAGCTGCTAGGATAGGGGCTTACAATTGCTCTAGGCCTCTGGTGCAGCTCCCTGCAGCACTTGGCTGTTGTCAGCTCTCTTTTGGGCAGGGCAGGTCTCTGGCAAGATCTGGCTATGCTTCCCTGTGGTACACAGCTGCCTCAGGAGCAGAGATGGGTGGACCCAGCCCCAGGCACATCAGCACACAATTGCTTCAAGCATTGGAAGGTGGACCAGATCCCCTGTGGGGCTGTTTGTGATGGCCAGCAGCACAAGTCTGCTCTGGGCCCACACACAGCACTGCCCACTGCCATAGGCCCAAGAGTTCCTTTCAGTCTTGCTAGTAGTCAGAGCCAGTCCCTGGGGCAGGCTACATGCTGCCTGGCTATGCTGGATTGCTTCAGGTGCTCTATTGGGCAGAGCAGACCCCTGCACTAACAGGCTAAGGGAAGGAATCCAATGGGTAGCATCTGTGCCAGCACAATTGAACTAGGTCACAATAACTGCTACTGCTAGTGTCTCAGTCCCTGGGGGGTTGGGGGCAGCTGCCTCCTGCCTTTCTGAGATGCACTCCAAGCTTAGTGAGTCTCTTTTACCAATGGACTATGCACTTTTCTATCTGGTGTTTTTGTGCTGGTTTCCCGAATGGGTGAATCTGTGCATGGGCCCCTAAGAGTAGGTTTTTGTTTCTCTGAAGTTCTATAATTTTCCTAGGTGTATTCCCTGTTGGTTTTCAAAGCCAGCAAAGTCAGGTATTATGGGATCTCATCTCTGCTGTGCTGAATTTAAGGGCTGGAAATCCAAATGTGGAGCTCAGATCCCCTGCTCCTCCAGGAAAATCTCCATACCTTTTGATCTCTCTTGGCCCTGAAGTGCCATGGCTAGGGTATGTGTTTTTTCCTCAGTAGGGCTGTATTTCTGTCTTTTCCATCTGTGTTAGTGTTGTCCTTTGTTGTGGAGGTTATTTTTATCTAGTTGCCAGATCTCTCTAAGGTAGTTTTAGATTTGTTGTGTCTGTGAGAGGAGGAGGATTCAGGATCCTCCTATGCCACCATCTTCTAAAACTCCAAAAATGTTTTTCAAGTTAATGTGTTCTAAGATAATCTTTTTAGTAAATAAAGGTTAAGTTTGTTGGTTCAATTAAAATAGGTATGTCTTCAGAGTTATCAGCATTAAATATAATGCAGACATATAACTTTTATTCTATCTTAGTTTACTAGTCATAAGTTGATGTTATATGTCACAAAATTTGTCAGGAAGGGAAAACTAACTTAAGATGACAGCCAGCTGTGTAATGGCTTGTGAAACTTTGTTGGGTAATCTAAACATATTGTTGGGAGCAAGTGATTTAGATAGACGTAAGTGGGATAAGAGTTTTGTTCAGAAATAATTATTTGTTATGGTATGTCTAGTTAAAAAGTTTGTTAAATCTTTTTGGTAACTTCTACTCTTAGAGTTTTAATGAGTTAAGTTAAATGATGGAGATTTCTGGGTTTTTTAAAAAATTTTTTATTGAGTTAATGATAGGTTACAATCTTGTGAAATTTCAGTTGTATATTATTGTCTGTCAGTCGTGTTGTAGGTGCAACCCTTCACCCTTTGTGCCCACCACCACCCCCCCCCCCTTTCCCCTGGTAGCTACTAATCTGTTCTCTTTATCCACAGGTTTAAATTCCTCATATGAGTGGAGTCATACAGAGATTGTCCTTCTCTATCTGGCTTATTTCACTTAACATAATCCCCTCAAGGTCCATCCATGTTGTTGCAAATGGGACGATTTTGTTCTTTTTCACAGCTGAGTAGTATTCCATTGTATATACATATATATATATACACCACATCTTCTTTATCCAATCATCTGTTGATGGGCACTTAGGTTGCTTCCATGTCTTGGCTATTGTAAATAATGCTGCAATAAACATCGGGGTGCATAGGACTTTTGGAATTTCTGACTTCCTGCTCTCTGGATAGATACCCAGTAGTAGAATAGCTGGATCATGTGGTACTTCTATTTTTAATTTTTTGAGGAATCTCCATACTGTTTTCCATAGTGGCTGCACCAGTTTGCATTCCCACCAGCAGTGTATGAGGGTTCCTTTTTCTCCACAACCTCTCCAACATTTGTTACTATTTGTTTTAGTTATTTCTGTCATTCTAATGGGTGTAAGGTGATATCTTAGTGTAGTTTTGATTTGCATTTCCCTGATGATCAGCGATGATGAACATCTTTTCATGTCCCTATTGGCCATCCGTGTATCTTCTTTGGAGAAATGTCTGTTCATGTCTCCTGCACATTTTTTGATCGGGTTGTTTAATTCTTTGTTGTTGAGTTGTGTGAGTTCTTTATATATTATGGATATTAAGCCTTTGTCAGATGTATTACTTGCAAATATTTTTTCCCAGTTAGTGAGTTGTTTGTTTCAATCCTGTTTTCCCTTGGCTTAAAGAAGCTCTTTAGTTTGATGAAGTCCCATTTGTTTATTCTTTCTGTTGTTTCCCTTGTCCAAGACATGGTGTCTGAAAAGATCCTTTTAATACTGATATCAAAGAGTGTACTGCCTACATTTTCTTCTAGAAGCCTTATGATTTCAGGTCTCAGCTTTAAGTCTTTGATCCATTTTGAGTTTATTTTGGTGAATGGTGAAAAAGAATGGTCAATTTTCATTCTTTTACATGTGGCTTTCCAGTTTTCCCAGCACCATTTGTTGAAAAGACTTTCTTTTCTCCATTGTATGCCCTCAGCTCCTTTGTCAAAGATAAGCTGTCCATAGATGTGTGGTTTTATTTCTGGGCTTTCAATTCTGTTCCATTGATCTGTATACCTGTTTTTGTGCCAGTACCATGCTGTTTTGATTACTGTAGCTTTGCAGTATGTTTTGAAGTCAGGGATTGTGATGCCTCCTGCTGTGTTCTTTTTTCTCAGGATTTCTTTAGCAATTCGGGGTCTTTTTTTGCCCCATATGAATTTTAGGATTCATTGTTCTATTTCTGTAAAGAATGTCATTGGGATTCTGATTGGGATGGCATTGAATCTGTAGATTGCTTTAGGTAGAATGGACATTTTAACTATGTCTATTCTTCCAATCCATGTGCATGGAATGTCTTTCTATCTCTTTATGTTGTCATCCATTTCTTTCAGTAAAGCCTTGTAATTTTCATTGTATAGGTCTTTCATTTCCTTAGTTAAATTCACCCCAATGTATTTTATTCTTTTTGTTGCAATTGTGAATGGTATTGTGTTCTTGAGTTCTTTTTCTGTTAGTTTGTTATTACAGTATAGAAATGCTAGTGATTTATGTAAACTGATTTTTATACCCTGCAACTTTGCTGTAGTTGTTGATTACTTCTAAAAGTTTTTCAATGGATTCTTTGGGGTTTTCTATATATAAGATCATGTCATCTGCAAACAGCGGGAGTTTCACTTCTTCCCCCCCATTTGGATTCCTTTTAGTCCTTTTTTTTTTTTTTTGCCTGATTACTCTGGCCAGGACCTCCAGTACTATGTTAAATAAGAGTGGTGATAGAGGGCATCCTTGTCTCGTTCCTGTTCAAAGGGAGATGGCGCTCAGTTTTTGCCCATTGAGAATGATGCTGGCTGTGGGTTTGTCATATATGGCCTTTATTATGTTGAGGTAGTTCCCTTCTATCCGCTTTTTGTTCAGAGTTTTTATCATAAATTGCTGTTGGATCTTGTCAAATGCTTTCTCTGCATCTATTGAGATGATCATGTGGTTTTTATTTCTCAGTTTGTTGATGTGGTATATCACGTTGATTGATTTGCGGATGTTGAACCATCCCTGTATCCCTGGTATGAATCCCACTTGATCATGATGTATGATCTTTTCGATGAATTGCTGTATTCGGGTTGCCAAAATTTTGTTGAAAATTTTTGCATCTATGTTCATCAGCGATATTGGCCAGTAGTTCTCCTTTTTCGTGCTGTCCTTGTCAGGCTTTGGTATCAGCATGATGTTGGCCTCATAGAATGTGTTAGGAAGTGTTCCATCCTCCCTAATTTTTTGGAATAGCTTGAAAAGGATAGGTATTAAATCCTCTCTGAAAGTTTGGTAGAATTCCCCAGGAAAGCCATCTGGTCCTGGGGTTTTATTCTTTGGGATGCTTTTAATGGCTGTTTCAATCTCTTTCCTTGTGATTGGTCTGTTCAAACTGTCTGCTTCTTCTCGAGTGAGCTTTGGGAGAATGTAGGAGTCCAAGAATTTATCCATTTCCTCTAGGTTATCCATTTTGCTGGCATATAGTTTTTCATAGTATTCTCTTATAATCCGTTGTATTTCTGCAGAGTCTGTTGTTATTTCTCCTCTTTCATTTCTGATTTTGTTTATTTGAGCTTTCTCTCTTTTTTCCTTTGGCTAGAGGTTTGTCAATTTTATTTATCTTCTCAAAGAACCAGCTCTTTGTTTCATTGATACTTTCTACTGCCTTTTTGTTTCAATAGCATTTATTTCTGCTCTGACTTTTATTATTTCTCTCCTTCTGCTATCTTTGGGCTTTGTTTGTTCTTCTTTCTCTAATTCAGTTAGGTGTAGTTTAAGATTGGTGATTTGGGATTTTTCTTGTTTGTTAAGATGTGCCTGAATTGCGATGAATTTTCCTCTTAATACAGCTTTTGCTGCATCCCATATGAGTTGGTATGGCATGTTATCATTTTCATTTGTCTCCAGGTATTTTTTGATTTCTTCTTTAATTTCTTCAATGATGCATTGCTTGTTCAATAGCATATTGTTTAGTCTCCACGTCCTTGTGCCTTTCTTTTTTCTTGTAATTAATTTCTAGCTTTATAGCATTATGATCGGAGAAGATGCTTGTTATTATTTCAATTTTTTTTAAATTTGTAGAGGCTTGCCTTGTTTCCCAACATATGGTCTATCCTTGAGAATGTTCCATGGGTGCTTGAGAAGAATGTGTATTCTGCTGTTTTTGGATGAAGTGTTCTATGTATGTCTATTAAGTCCAGCTGTTTTAGCTTTTCATTTAGCTCCACTGTTTCCTTGTTGATTTTCTGTCTGGATGATCTGTCCATTGATGTGAGTGGGGTGTTGAGGTCCCCTAATATTATTGTGTTATTTATGATATCTTCTTTTAGGTTTGTTAATAGTTGCTTTATGAACTTTGGTGCTCCTATGTTGCATGCATAGATATTTATAAGCATTACTTCTTGATGAAGTGTCCCTTTGATCATTATATATTGGCCCTCTGTGTCTCTCTTAACCTGCCTTATCTTGAAGCCTGTTTTGTCTGATTAAGTATTGTGACACCTGCTTTCTTTTCTTTGCTATTAGCTTGGAGTATTGTCTTCCACCCCTTCACTCTGAGCCTCTGTTTGTCCTTGGAGGGAAGGTGTGTTTCCTGGAGGCAACAAAGTGTTGGATCTTGTTCTTTAATCCATTTTGCCACTCTGTGTCTTTTTATTGGAGAGTTCAATCCATTTACATTGAGGGTGATTATTGATGCATGTGGGCTTAATGCTGTCATTCTGTTGCTCATTATCTGGTTGTCCTGCATTACCTTTGTTTCTCGTCCTTTGTGTTTTAGCCTACCCATTAACTTCTGCAATTTCTTATAAATAAGGAAGCATGTTTTGTGTGTCTGTTCTGTTTTTTAGTTTACTGGCTACCCTCAAGTTTGTATTCAGAATCTCGTGTATAACATAGTCCATTTTATGGTGGTCTCTTACTTACTTAGCCTAGACTGTTTCAGTCCCCTTCCTCCTCCCCTCCTAAATTATTATTTTCATCTCTTACTCCAACTTGTGTTGTGAATTTGTGGTTAGCGTGATAAGATTGTCTCTGCTTTTGTGATTTCCTTCCTTTTATCCTAATGTTATAGTTGAATATTTGCTATCCTATTCAGATTCTATCTATCTGTCTCCCTACTCTGTGTTTTGTGACCCCTTACTCCCTTTTTTTCTTTTTTCAGGTATGAGAGCCTTCTTGAGGATTTCTTGTAGTGGAGGTCGTGTGACTATGAAGTCCCTTAGCTTTTGTAAAAGATTTAATTTCTCCCTCATATCTGAAGGATATTTTTGCTGGATAGAGTATTCTTGGCTGAAGATTTTTATCCTTTAAAGTTTTGAAAATGTCACTCCAATCTCTCCTAGTTTGTAAGGTTTTTGTAGAGAAATCCACTGAAAGTCTGATGGAGGTTTCTTTGTAGGTTATTTTCTTCTGCCTTGCTGCCCTGAGTATTCTTTCTTTGTCCTTCATTTTTGCCATTTTTACTACTATGTGCCTTGCAGTAGGTCTTTTTATGTTGACAAATCTAGGAGATCTGAAAGCTTCCTCCATACACATTTCTCTCTCAATCCCTAGATTTGGGAAGTTCTCTTCTATGATTTCGTTGAGCACACTTTCTGCTCCATTTTCCTTTTCCACGCCCTCAGGAATTACGATGATTCTTAAGTTGCCTTTTCTCATTGAGTCAGCTATTTCTCTGAGATTTTCTTCAGTTTTTAAAATTCTTAGTTCTCTTTCTTCCTCTGTCTGGAGCCATTCAGCCTGTCTATCTTCAATTTTGCTAATTTGCTCCTCTATGGTGTCTACACGGGCATTCAGGGAATCTGTATTCTGTTTTATCTGATCCATTGTATTTTTCATCTCTAGTTTTCTAATTGATTGATTCTTCTTTATAATTTCAATCTCTTTTGTGAAGTAATTCCAGAACTCGTTGACTTGTTTCTCTATATTTCCCTTTACCTCATTGAATATTTTGAGGATAGCTATTTTGAACTCATCTTCACTTAGTTTACCCATTTCTAAGCCCTCAGGACCTACTTCTGTATTTTTATTGTTTTCCTTTTGGACTGGAGCTTTTATAAATTGCTGGGTGGTAGAGGAGTGGTTTTTGTGCATGATGCTATTATTCAGCTGCAGTTACAGCCTGTAGCCACTAGATGGGGGTCGAGAAGCTTGTTTTCTGAGCCCTCCACCTTCAGCCACAATGGCAGCATGCAGCATGGTTTGGGGGAGGAGGGGCACTTTCAGTCATGCCGACCTGGATTGGCTCAGGTCTTGCTTTCTGGTCTCCCAGGGCCCTGGCTTCCTGGGGCTCCCCCATGTGAAAGCTTTACCCCAGTTAGAGTGTTTCCACTGCACTGGCAGTGGGAGTCCTGGATGATCCCCGGATGTGCAGCCCCTCCCCTGCTCCTTCTCACACCCACAGCAGCAATCCCAGTCTCTAGGGGAGGGAGCGAAGTTCTCTCCTACCCTGTTCCAGCTCCTCCGAGGGGGGCTCCAGCCTCTCCACCTTCCATCATTTATTTGGCTGCTGTGGGTCTCTGACAATTTCTGTTATTAGGATTTTTTTTTTTGGTTGGAAAGCAGTTGCTCTTTTTGGTTGTAATTTGGAGGGAGAGAGTCCCGGGTGAGCTCACGCCGCCATGTTGCTGACATCACTCCTCAAAATGATGGAGATTTCTTGACTATCTAGATCATTTACAAATAAGATAAAATATTGAGCATTAATTACTGAACATGGGTTTACCTACTTTTAGTTTCTTATTACAGAGGAACTAAATATGTTCTGGGTCTGTTAATAAACATGTGCCACATTGAAAAATTATACTATAATAAGGCATGTTTCTAGAAATTATGAAATGTATTCATAAGTTTGCCAATCTAAAGAATGCTGGTATAACAGTTCACAATTGCCTACTTCTTAGTTTTCACTTGAAACCAAGGTTCCTATGAATTCTAATTAATATGTAATTAAAATATCTAGAAGTAATAAGGGAAACAACTCTGTGTGCAAGGAAAGTTGGATGTATTTTTGGCTAAGAAAAGGTATGAGGTATGGAGATGCATTTTTGTTAAGGGAAATGAAAGTAATTTTGTTGTAAAGTAAAGCTGGTTATTTCAGAATGGGAAAGAGGAGAATAAAGGACAAACTAAATGGATATAGGAAGTTATGAGGTGAGAAGTTTACCTTGTGTAGTCAAGCTGGCTAAAATTGAGTTGCTATTATAAGGATTTTAAAAATAAGCTTTAATATCAATAGAGTACAATGTAAAACTAAAACTTTATTTTCTTTCATCTGCTAAAAGGAAAAGGTTTTCTTGGACTTTGGTCTGCTTTTGATAAAGTGATTGTGAAAGGTTTTTCTTTACCTTTTAAAGAATCTGCCTAGAGAGCAAATATTTTGTCTTACCAAAATAATTTCCTGTGCTTCATGTTGTCCTAATTAGATCTTTGATTACTTACAAGAACTGAATCTTCTCAATATTAAAAGAGCTAAGTTTCTCCCACAACTATATAACCTTCTGCATTTGCCTTTAATAATGATTTTAGTCAAGTGTCTGAAACTTTTGACATTTTTCACAAAACTTCCAAAATCAAATTCTAAATGAAGTTATTTTGACCTGGAAGTAGCTTTGGGATTTCCCAAACAGCCAGTAGAACATCTCAAAAGATTTTCTCTCTCTTTTAAAAGAGAGATGCTAAACTATTTAGGCTTAATTGATATGTTAAATTACTTGGGAAGCATTGTCAAAAAAAACCTTCTTTATTTGTATTTGTATAGGTATATAAGTGTTTTAAAAATTGTATGAAATTCCTAAAATCTGCTATGTCCTGGTATAATGTTATTACTTGTAATTCTAGTTATCTTAAAATGTATGCCTCAGAAATAACCAAATTTCCTTGTCAATAATGGTCTCTCATCAGATCTTTAACCATGGCCATTCTACAGTCTTTTGTCATTTACAGACCGTTTTGCAAAAGTACTTCATCTTCAGAGATTCATGGCAAGGACTCTGACAAGTTAAGAATTTCATAGAACTGAATGAACTAATGAGGATTATTATAACTTTTTATGCCTTTTAATATTTTGTTTTTTCAGATTTAAGGAAATCTTTTCTCTGAAGCTATCTCTGTATTACAGCAATATGGTAAAGTATACCTTTCTGAACAAAGATGAAACAGTTAGTGAGTATTCTTATTTTCATGGCAATATTGTTATTTGTATAAGTTCAATAAGAATCTATTCTCCTTATAACAGGACACAATTGGAAAAACTGGGTATCTTACCAAGCCTTTGATTGGAAAGTTAGTTACATTAGAGAATGATGTGCAGAGACTCAGATATGACCAGCCAGCTTTAAAGAACTAAGGTTGACTTTACAGAGCCAACAAAGCCCCTTAGAAAAACCACCTGGTACCATGCTTACTAACCAGGTGAGTATTGAAGGTCACTTCCTGACAGGTGCAGGAACTTCAGGATATTTTGGGGACCTCAAGAAGAGAGGAATTTACCCAAATCTATAGGCATCACAGGCAAAATCTGATGGTGAGTCCTTGGCTTCCTTGCCCCAAGAGACTTTTAAAAGGCTGATCTGAGATTCCTTATGAAACGTTCCAGCAAAGCAGATTTATTTTGCAAACAAATTAGTCTTACTTTGATTATCTGATAGAAATCAGGGAGAAAAATTATGTTTCAGTAGAAACTATAATACACACTTGTGGATATCAGATTCTAGTTCTATTAATTATCTTTGAGATTTTTTTTTTGAGGAAGATCAGCCCTGAGCTAACATCTGCTGCCAATCCTCCTCTTTTTGCTGAGGGAGACTGAGCCTGAGCTAACATCTGTGCCCATCTTCCTATACTTTATACATGGGACGCCTGCCAGAGCATGGCTTGATGAGAAATGCCATGTCTGCACCAGGGATCCGAACCAGCAGACCCCGGGCTGCCGAAGCAGAATATGCGAACTTAACTGCTGCACCACCAGACCGGCCCCTTTGAGATTTTTTATTTACCTGTAAACTGGACTGGATCCTGAATTCTTCTAGTTTCTTCCAATATTTGACTATAATTCTCCAAACTAACATTTCCAGTTTCCTCCCACCCTTTTGACTTACGATCACTAAGAACAAAAGCTGCCCTTTTCACTGAAACCCTGAAAGGTCAATGTGAATGACTCGATATAAACTGCTGAGAAATCACCAAAACAGCTCATGTTCAGACACTAGTCATGCCTATTTCTTTGAGGGCCTCTCAGAAAGTTTACCTGAATACTCGATGACATCAGAAACATTCAAACTGCTAAAATGTTTCAACCCCAACATGTAGAAATCTCTTCTCAACTGGCTGCTATCAGGACTCAGACTGGATTTATAGTGTGCTCCAACTATTAACCTTTGTTTTTCTTCTGTTTCCACAGAAATGCCGTATTAACTACCTGATTGCTCATACCATGTGGACCTAACTTTGGGAGCCCACTTGCATTACTGCCTCATGAAATGAGACAAACTGTTTAACTGAACCATTCTACATTTAACTACAAACTATTTAACTTACCTATTGTCAAGATTAAGAGACTGGTTCAGTGAGATATGGAGCAATCTAAAAACTTCGCTTCTAGACTGTAAGACTTCTTGGGAAAGTTTCAAAGGCAGGACTGAAGGGGAGGAGAATTTGTCACTCTAAAACGTGCATCTTTGGTGTAAGGATTATTTTAGGCTTATCATTTTTAAGAAACAGCAGGCATGGAAAATCTCTGAAAACCAAGTAGAAGTACCCTAATGTAAGATAAATTTATATCTATGAGGGAAATCTCCATTTTTACGGGTGTCTCTCTCTCTGTACCAGGAAAAGGAGGATGACTAAATCGCTAGAAACTTATCAGTGGAGAAGGCATGGACTTAAATCTTCATAACAACCAAAAAAAAACCAGAAAAAAATTAGCTGTATGGGATGATCTCAATTAGGTAAAAATATGCTTAGAAAAAAGTGAGGGAGGAAATATAGCAAAATTTTAACAACGTTTGCCTTTGGGTGGTAGGATTATGGATAGTTTCCTCTTTTGTATTCATATTTTTATAGGTTATTTTGTAATCAGAAAATATCTAGTGAACTATTTTTTTAAACCAAGGGCATCCACACCTTCCCCCTTCTTGTACACTATGGTAATATGATACATTTCCTTTTAATCCAACACTTAATTGTGACTCGACAAAATGCAGAGTTATTACGACATGAGGATAGTTCAAAGGGGCTTACCATGTCATGTTTAGGCTGCCCAACTTGTTAGAAGTTTTTCAATAGTACTTCATTCTTCTGGTAAATATCACCACTGGATAGTACGATGGGCTCCCAGCAACTCTACTCACTTGAAAGCACCTGACCAAAATAAAAAAGTCGTCTTATTAATGAAAAGCAACTATTTATATGCTACAAAAGGCAAATCATGTCGATCTAAAATCTTACTGAGCATTCCCTAGTGTCACTATTATTCATAGGGATTTTTGGTCCAAACAGGAATCCTCTTAACCCTGATGTGGAATAGCTTCTCTATGGAAGCCTTGCACCTCACATCACCAGGTGAGCAGAGAAGTGATGTGTTTATTGCTTCCTAATGCCATGAACTCCTTTTGGGAAATCTGAGACTATATAGCCCATTGATAATTATGATATGACAAATTCTGAAAAAAAATGCTTTTCAAAATATTTCAAGAAATAGTCTTTCTAGTTGGAAACCAAATGAAAGATTTTTTTGAAGACTTAATGTCTTTATCATTTTCTTTGCTTCTTTCAAGATAAAAGAATTTTCTAACTATCCCCCATACATTTTCAAAAGGTTTCAAATTTCAAGCTGTTGTAGATTTGCAACCATCTTATAAAAGCATTTCAGGGCTCTCCTTGGCTGAATATGCAAATTATGGTTTCACTTTAAATATTCAGACTCAACAGTGTGCATCAATATGCTACTTAGGGGTACAAAATGTGTTTGTATTGTTTTGCTCTACTTTTGGCACAGGCAGGCACGAATGGGGGAGTCAGGTGGCATGGCTGTGAAGAGACAGTTTCATTATTAAACAAATCTATTTGGAACATAAGCTTGAACCAATCAAGTCTCTAGGGAAGTCCTATAGAAAATGAATTCATTTTGCATCCAAACCTCAAGGACATAAATTCATAAAATTGAAAACTGAATATCGCCTTTGGCCCCTTAGGAAACCTCAGTAAGAAATTAAAAAGGGAAACAATGGCCCTTCTCCGTCACTGAGCAGTATAATATGCTTTTTCTCTTTGGGTGATTTGAATTGGAGAAATGGTGCATTGCAGATGATTGGATCACTTTGTAATCCCAAAATTCATTTCTATGGAGTTAACATAAATTGAATGAACTCTCAGTGAAAAATGGTTTGTCTGTGACTATTGGTCATAACTGCACTGTTTGCATTAAAATGTCTTGCCATTATATCACCTGGCATAAAGAAGGCCTTCAATAAATACTTGTGAAATAAATAAACAAACAAACTCTAGTTGCCTTGGGTTTTAAAAAGATGTTAGCCTAAAGACACCAAAATAGAGATAATCAGGACTTCACTGACACAAAGCATGAGTAAGAATCACTACCAATGGCACCAGCTACAAGTAAACCATTTAACTTTTCTTAGTTCCCTCATTTAAAAATGAGACTGTTCTAGGTCTAAAATACTCTCTTTCTGGGTTTCTTCCTCTAAACCTCTCAGCCTTCCCTATGGACCAAAACTTACTTGAGACAACTGATGGGTTTTCTTTGTCAGTTTCCTCTCCTAGGATCAAGCTACTATACTGGCTTTTTTGAAGATCACTTTTTTGCCCTTTTTGCCCTATCTATCTTAGCCTCTCTTCCAAAGTAGTGAAACATACTTGCAAGGCAGCTTCCCAAGATTAAGACCAAAGTCTGTGGTGATATTTAGAATAAAGTCTGAGAGAATTTTAATTCATATCATTGTCTTTACCAACACGGTGTTTTAACAACTTACAAACATTGGACAATATCAATCAGTAGCTTAAACGAACCAACTCTAATGTAACCTTTAAGATGATTGCATCTTCTCAAACACTAAGATCTAAATAGAAGAAATTTTACAAATCTCATAGAACAAACTAGTGGACTTTCAAGCTACGCTTAGGGTATCTATCACCTTATTGTGACTAATCTAGTGCCTGATATATACAAGTATATTGAATACATTTATTACCTTCCAGAAACAAATACTTAGTAGCATTCATCTGCTGTTTCTGCTTCCTTATCTGTGAGTTTTTCCCTCTCTTATTTGCTTTCATAACTTTATCTTTTCCTCACAGACTCATGCAAATTTAGATACTGTATGAAAGAATAACTCTCTGACTACAACCATAAGAAATATAGAAGCAGAGTAGAATACAGAATATGGAAATATGAATAAGAAATTATGTATGATTTCAAAGCTAATGATTAGGTTTGTTCAGAGATATGATGACACATGGAGGCCTTAAGAGAAAGCAGAGACAAGAAGATGAGTGGAATCAAACACCAATTAACCAGAATGTTTCTGAAATGGGATCTATCAAATAATTTACTTTCCTGATTAACAGTGACTAGAATCTGTAGATTTTTAGAAGAGTTCATATGTTATTTATTTGATCCTCACAACTACTCAAGATGCAAGCCAAGCGTAACTATTACCCCAATTTCACAAATGACAAAACTAAGGCCTAGAGAGACTCAGTTATTTGTCTAAGATTACACAACCAGGAACTGATAAAAACTCAAATCTAACTGAAAATTCCATCACCTTCTCAATATACTATATAACATCTGATTAGCTAAGAATTAACATATATCACTTTTTTAAAAGTCCTGTTAAGAATTATTCTAAAGCATATTCATACACTTCATTCAGGAAGCAAGATATGCTAAGCATATGTAAATCTTTTTGATAATATAGATATAAAAAAAGCCTGATCTTATCATGATAAAAAATAGCCCAGTTGATTATTGTTATACGTGAGATTCATTTTAGTAAAAGATATTAATTGCAAAGACCCATGGAGTGGAAAAAGAATGTCGAGTTTTCACTGCAGGTACACCTCTAAACATAAAAAGGTTTGTTTCAACAACCTTTTATGTATTATAAATAAAACTTTAAATCACATTTTAATTACATCAGAGAAGACTAAAAGAAATTATTTTTAAATGTGAATGATCTGATTATCCATTTTGAAGGTTGAAGTGTTCTTGCAGTGAATTTTTCACAAGAACTTCACCCCAACAAATTCCTTTCTTCTTTAAATCTCGTATGAATCTGTTTTGTAATCTAGAATAATCTGCAGTCAGACAAATGGCACCAACGTTGGCAAGACAGTTGTACCTCACTGCTTGAAATGAGTTTAAAAATTAGTGCTCAAACTTATTTTTCGTCATCTAGCCCAAAGAAAATGCCTATATGCAAAGAAGATGCATACACATTTAGATACTGATTTTGAAAACGAAATCACCTGATCATTGGAGAACTTAGAGGATTCAGGGAAAATGAAAGCAGAGTAACAATTCTAACATTAGATAAGTATTTAGACCATTAAAGTCCCTTTTTGATACCTGAGATCCTAAGAGTCAATAAATCACATCTAAGTGTTACTATTCTCCTCACTAGTTACCTTGATTTCTTGTTAAATGACCTTCCATAACCACCCTTAATTACTGAATAATGCCGACATACCTTGGGCTGGAATTCAGGGCCACTCAAACACTGCTCTCAGCAACCTTTCCAACCTCTTCAATCTCTCCTCCCTTAAACATCATCAGTGATGTGGAAAACCACCTCTAAAGAGTTTAAGAAACAAATTCGTACTTTGTAGTATTTGCCAATTTTCGTGGTTAATACTCCCACTACAACCAGTTTCAAGCTACCAAAGATTTAAAACTGGCTCACAAAAATTCCTGAATATTTAACAGTTGGCTTTAGCTAGCCTGTAGGAGTCGATCCAGCTCACACACACCACAGACACACCCCATATTCTAATCAGATGAATTAATTTCAGCTCTATGAATATGCCTTTCCATTTTCTGTAACTGTGCCTCCATATATAAGGGAGTGAACCCCATTTCATGTCAAATTCCTAGCCACTCAATTTTCAACCTAAATGTTACTTCTTTCTAAATTCCCATGACTTTTTAATCTGTACATCTTGTTGAATTTACCACATTGACTTCAATGTTGTTTGTTGTACGTGTCATAATTCCTTACTCAACAGAGGACAGATCTATTTATTTTTTTAATATCACTGTGGACTAATAAAGTACTTTACACACAATGATACTTCTCAAATCCTTGGTTTAGGGGGAGGGTAACTGGAATATGGTTTTTCAGTGACACATAAGGCAATGAATAAATAAGTAGACTCCATAAACGTGTATTTGAGGGTGAATTTGAGGCTGAAAATTGAAAATACAAATTAAAACTAGTTTATATATGCATTCACTTGAAAATAATCCTCAAAAGTCACACTCATGAAATAAGATAGTTTAGTAGTTAATACTGTTAGTTCTGTTGTAAGCTTGCCTGGGTTCAAATCTGTCTCTAATACTTACTAGCTGAGTGACAATGGGCATGTTACTTAACATCTCCAAGCCTTGGTTTCTTCATCTATAAATTGGATATAATAATATCTATTTCATTAGGTTATCATAAGGATTGTATAGAATAATATATGTAAAGCACTTAAAACAGTGCCTGACATATACTAAGCATTCAATACAGATTTGTTAGTTACTAATAGTAAGAATAGTAAGGATAGTAGTAGAAAATACTGCCTATCACCTAAAAATAAATCTCAAAAATTGTAAATGAAATGAAAAAATAAATGAATGTTAAAGGAAATAGGAAAAAGATGGAGAATAGATGACTACTTCTAATAATCACAAACACAGGATTTGAGTGCAACCTAGTCCTTAAACTGAACCAAACACTTTCAAAATCTCAGTATCTCCTCCTCTGTCCCACTTCTGTTCTTATCAAATAAATCAATCATTCTCCCCATATCCATCTTCACAGCTCCCAGGTAGTGTCCCACTGTAGAATACGAAAGCCACAGTCATGTTTCCAGTGTCCACTTTAAAAAAAAAATAAGATCAGCTTGTCGAAACCCCTTCTAATCCCGCAGCATTCACTTATTGATGGCACAGACAGCCCCAATTCGCATTAGCCTCAACAGATTCATTAAATGTCTGCCTCAAGTGCTAGACAGATGAACCCTGAAGGACATGGAACTGCTGACATTTCTTTTAAGCATATGACATTTTAAAAGGATTCTGCGTTATCCACTTATTCCACGTCAGATAAATATGCTGCCTCCGTCCTAAATCCTGATGGTTAGAAGAAGCTGAGTAAAAGGAAAATGCTTTGTCCATAATCAAGAAAGAAGAAAATATCCAAGCTCTTTTATCTAAAGGGAGTGCATCTGCCTTTTTGATTCACGTTGGAGATTGCTGAAAATGCTAAAGGAAGAAAGTAGCAACTAATTATCCCTTAGCAGAAAGGTGAAAAAGCACTAAAAAAATCTAGGGCAGCTCTTTGTCAACAGGTATAGGAGAAATAGCTGGAGATTATACTCCTACTTGGGACCTTCAGATTTTTCACATGAATAATTCCCGAAATGAGTATTTGGCGTGTGTGTGTGAGGAAGACTGATCCCTGAGCTAACATCCGCCACCAATCCTCCTCTTTTTGCTGAAGAAGATTGGCCCTGAGCTAACATCTGTGCCAATCTTCCTCTACTTTATGTGGGCTGCCACCACAGTGTGGCTTGAGAAGCAGTGCAAGGTCTGCGCCCGGGATCTGAAACGCTGCAAACCCTGGGCCACCGAAAGGGAACACGTGGCCACTACACCACCAGGCCAGCCCCCTAAGTGAGTATTTTTAATGCCCATCTCAGAATGGCATCTAATCTCTCACTAGAATACATAATCTTGACAAATAGGAAGTGTTTGACTGTGCTGAAATCTCTTTCCTAGAAGTATCAACCCACTATCTTTTCAAAGGCATGGCTAATGGGAGATGATTTCAAACTTGTATTCAGAATGCCCTGAGCACATGCATTGAGCCTGAGCTTGCTCTTTGCTTTATTGGACTTTTGCTTCCGGAGAAACCAACTACTATATTGTTACTTCCATTTCATTGTGGTCTTATCCCCATCCTGAAGCCCCAGGAGCTATTTGATCTGTTGATCACTGTCTGTGGATTATGTACTTCCACATCTGTCTATTTTCAAAACGTCATTGACAACATAATATGCAGTGGAGCTTATATGTTGTAGGTACTTTGTCTAGTGAAATGGAGTAAAGTTTGTTGGAATCTACTTTTCCTTAATTTATGAGGAGACTCTGGGATCCTCTGAATTATCCAGAAAACAGTCTGGTAGCCCCTTTTAAGCAACAAGCTCTCTAGTATTTCCAATGGTTGCCATGGCCACAGGTGGAAAAAAATTAGAAAATCTTATACCATTCCAATCTTATAATTTCTAGCATATATACTCTTTCCCGATAGAGACACATCATCAGCATTTATATGGTATAACACAGGGCTGAAATTCCTGTGCTAGTTTAAGAAAATCATGCAAAAAGTTAAATTGCTATACAGCAATGAGAATAAACAAATTACAGTTCCTCACATAACATACGTGATCTCAAAACTTGAGTGAAAGAAGCCAGATCCCAAACAGTACATATAGTATGATTCCATTTATTTAAAGTTTAAATACAGGTAAAATGAATATATAGTGTTAGAAGTCTACAGAGTGGTTACCCTTGTAGAGGGGGAGGTGAATGAATTGAATGAGGAATAAAGGAAGCTTCTGAGAAGCTTGTTTCTTGATCTGGGTTCTGATTACATAGGGTTCACTTGGTGACAATTCATTGAGCTCTATGCTTATTATTTGTGTACTTTTATACATGTATGTTACACTGCAATAAAAATTTACTACCATAATACAACTCAAGGAAGGAAATTGGATAAAATCTTACCAATACTAAAAATAATTTGAATGCTATTATATTCAGAAAGTAATATATTTATAAGTACTAAATGAAAATTAAAATATTTTTAAAAGTTTAAATGGGAAGATATCATATCAAAGTAAGAAAATTAAGACAATATGAAAATGAATGGACAATAATAAAGTGAGGATAAAAGTTTAGAAATACCATCTATTTTATAACTGAGGAAAATAAATTCCACACAGAAACTTAGGAAGAAGAATGGTTCCAAGCTGTATATAATTGTATCACTCATCCAACCACTTCATCTTACAGATGAGGAAACAGAGGGACAGAAAGAAGCCACTTGCTCAAGCTCACCCAGCTGCTCAGCAGCAAGGTGAAAACCATAAGCCAGGCCTCCTCTTCCTTTGTAGAAGCTGAGAACAACAGTTAGGCTCCACAACACAGTGTGACTTTTCCAAAGAAAATAGATCAGATAACATGGAAGGTTAGAGGTCAGGTAGATGGCTGCAGTGTGACTTTACAGATTCCAGGGCTCCAGCCTTTGGGAATGTTATAGTAGTGACTTCCTCAAGGTTGCAGTGAGTCATAAGAAGGCTTGGGAAGGCAACTTGAGCTCCTGCTGGGACTTCAATGGAAGAAACTGAATCAACTGAACAGGAATATCAACTTTGAGCATTTGGAAAGACTAGATTCCAAGGATGAGCTGTCCTCATTTTAGGTGGCCTGAGAAATCTCCAGATCACTGGCTAGTGTTGAAGGCAAAGAATAATTTCAAAGATTAAATATCAGGGATAGACTTTGTACATGTCTGTGAACACTGTGTATCTTTGAATAGGCCAAAGTCCCTTCTCAAAAGGCCCCCTTGGTAGAATAATCTTGCAGGAGAAGGGAAAGAAATAGATATAAGAAGCCATTTCCATTTCTTCTGTTACCTAAGCAATGACTGATGCTAGAAAATTCAAACAGATGAGGTCATGTAGGGAGAGGAATTAGCAACGAAAGACTAATTCACACGGGCAGAGAGATTAATTTAGAAAACAGAGTCAACAGAGATGGGGTGACAAATGGGAACAAAGAAAATTTAGAAAATCCAACCCAATGAAAAGGATGCCTCCAGTCAATCAGGGGAAAGGGGCACTGCTTCTAGAATTGTATTTTTGTTTTCAGCAAGTAGAAGGGAACCATTGAATCACTTGACCAAAGGTGGGAACTTAGAACAGCCATGAAATGGTAATGGCAGAGGAGAAAATTATGGCAATGACTGTGAAATTACTCAGAAATAAATGCCTCAATTAGCATCTGTTTCTCAAGACTTCTTTAAGACGAGAATCTCAGACCCACTCATCGTCCATTTCACAGGTTCTATCAGGCTTTACAGCACATAGAACAATCCCAGGCCCTACATAGAACAGTGTTTCCTGAGTCTCCTCCCCTGACAACCTACATTTGCTGTGAATGTGGGGCTAGGTGTGATGGCCGCCAGCCAGTTCTCTGCTAGGGAACTAATGGCTGCAACTAAGCACTCCTTCCAAAACATCGAAGTGCTCAAGCCATTGGTTTGGGGATTTTTTCCTTTGAAACCTTGCCATAATTCAAGGACTATGGAGATTAAGAGCCCATTTAAGAAGACAGCCTTAAAAGTTGAAAATCATGCATTTCTAAGGATGTCACAGCACCTGGTGATGAATGCACAAAATGGTTGTGTTCTGGGTCTTTGGGCAGAATCTCTCAAGGCTGGGAGATCAGGGTGGGAGGAGGATATGTAGGTCTGTCTCCCAATCTGGGGTCCTTGTGGGAGTGGGCTAAGTGCTGGGGTAGGTCACAGCCTGGAAGTATTAGTGCTTTTCTATATAAATCATGGAAATCCCAGAAGTCCTGCTTGCTAGTAGGTACATGATTCATTACACAGGATCACAAATCCTTGATAAGTTGCAGGGTGGGTGCCGTCTAAAAATGTCCCAATCAAATCGATGCCCAGGTGCCTGATCCTTCTCCAAGTCACTCTCCATGGTCACCCCATCCCAATGCATCGCCTGGGGGTGCTGGCTTATATAGAGTGAGGTTTTACTGCTGTGTCACCAGCAGAACAGCCTTCCAAAGAGTGGGAAGAAGCTTAGACACCAATTGTCATGCTCCTATAAGTTCTATAACCTAAACAATTTCATATAAACTATGTATCTTGTAATTGTCTGGCAAAACTCTACAGTAATGACATATTTATGTGTGTGTATCTACACACACGTGTGGTATAAATCCATCAATTGGATTGTTGTGATCTCAACGCTGCAAAATGCTATCTAAAACACATGATATGGGGTTTCTTCTCATAAAATTCACCTCTTTTGGACAGACATCTCTTAACCAAAATTAAAAGCAATAAACACACCACCTGGAAGTCATGCCTCATTCTTCCCTTATCATTGTGGCCTTAATCCAAGACATTATCTCATCTGGCCTGTCTCCCAGCCTTCTGTCCACCCACTGTGGGGTTGCATCACTCTAGGAATGTTCCTTTTGCATGCTTTTTGTTTTCACTGGGAGTTCCATCTCAAGGCTGCCAGCGTCTCACTTGTCTTTCCAAAGCCTTCCCCAATAATATGAATGCTGAAGTTAGATAGACAAGTAAAGGGTTAATTGAAGATGAAGGCCAGCTATAAAGATATTTCATTGATGAAGCCCATACCAACGTGGCCAAAGAGAGCCAGATACCAAAATTCAATTTGTATACATCTACATAGCTGGGCTACGTGGCAAGGATCTGAAATATCAGTTCTGTCACTTACATGTCAGTAAGACTGCTCTGGGGAAACTGTACCAACTAAATTCTTATAGCCCTATGTTAAAATTTTTCCAATTCCAAAAAGACACAGTACATTCTGTTCAAGACACTAAACATGAATGCTTTGTTTCCCTCCTCCTTATCATTTCTCATAAATAAGATTCACATAAAAGCCTCTCTTTACACTGACTCAGCCAGAGAAGTACCCATATATGCCTTTCTAGCCCAGTTCCTTCTTCATCATCAGAAATTCTTGATCCTTCCTTTACAGGCAACTCCAACCCCAGGCACAGCTCAATCTCTCAATAGTTGTGCTGTGAAATTTCATGAAGCCCTTTTGAAAAAGCTAGGGGCCAAGGGTCCAGTTGTATGACTTAGGTAAGCCACTTAATCTCTGAAGCCCTCAGTTTTGCAATCTGTTAAGGAGGAATATAGAATAAATTATCAAGGTTCCTTGAAGTTCTAAAAAGAATCTAAAAATTCCAGAAGAAAGGAGGGAGAAAAAGAGTGAGAGATAATTAGCTTATCTGTCTTTGGAACTATAAGCTGTCCCCACTTTCCACTCTCTCTAAGCTTGTCTCTGTCATCAAAAGCCCAGAGCCTTCCTATTTCTCTAGCCAAACACACTATTAAGAAAGAATTTAGTGTCAGTTATTGGCCTATACTATAAACTTCTTGAGATCAGAGACACTCTTTGTCTTCTCAATGTCTATAACCTAGCTCTAATCCTCTCAATTATTCTTAAACTACTGAATGTGATACCTCTTCCAGGCATCTTTTAAATTAAAATCTTATCTCTAAATAGAATGAAGGATTTCATCTCCTAATAAAGAAATCACAAGAAAAGTGATGAGCAGAGGATATTTTTTGCAGAGCATCCTTCAGAGTTTCCCTGAAAGTTGGTTGACTTTTTTTTTTTTGATCTAACCATGAAGCAGGTTAGAGGACTGGAAACAGATCTAGGCAGAGGAACCCATAGGAGAATGTGAGGACTATCCCTACCTGCGTGAGTCAGGATCCTGGGGGGAAATAGAAAGGCACACTCAAATGGACGAGTTTAACAAAGGGTTATTTAAGGGAATCTAACAATGGATAATCCAGTACACTTCAGGTAGCACAGCAGGGAGCCATTACCACTCTTAAACCTGGAAAGGCAAGGGCACAGGCCATCTGACAGGAGTTGGAGCCTTCAGCAGAGGAAGCCAACCCACAATGACTGGGCAGGGAGGGAGATGAAGGAATAAAATCCCTGATCTCATTGTCTCCTTGCCCTCCTAGCTCTTACTAGGGCCTTACATTGGCCAAAACCAACTAGAAGCCAAAGAGCAAGGGAGCCCATAGAGGCAATCCATAAACGTCACCCTGCTGGGACAGAGCAGGTTGGAAAAAGAACAGAAAGTAGACCTGGAATGGCTAATGGAAAAGATCCAGCCCACTACTCAAGCAGCTGGCTGACAAGCATGACAACTTCCATGCAAGCTATAGCAAGAAAAGCCCGGTTCTGACTCTTGTTTCACAAAATGTTGTGTTCATCTCTGGTCTCCACAGGTCTGCCCCTATGAGAATAAGAGCAAGAGTCCCCATGCTTAGGACAAAATAATCAGAGTTTAACCCTCCTTTTGAAGCCACAAAGAAGCACTTCTACCATGTTTGAGCTTTGCTTGAGGTGGGAGATATTGTACATTAAAGCCTTGGTATATGTTGGAGTAAGGATGTCTCTCCACTCCAAAACTGAGCTGTGTGGGTGTCTGATTCAGTGGTCTTTCCCACAGTCCAGTCATATCTCAGCCCACCTGAAAGCTTCCAAGCTCTTCGTAATGACCAATTCTGCTGGATTGAGGGCTACAGATTTCCTTCTGTGAGGACAAAAGAACTTGGGTGTCTTCTCAGATTGGATTCATCTTTTGAAGAGGAAGCATTCTGGTACTGAACAATAACTTCCTGTGGCTTCTAGCAAGTGCCACTTACTTGAAAGAAATAGGGTTTCCCTCCAGAGGGCTTTAGGAGGAAATAAAAACTAGAAACATCTGTTGGAGCCACAAAAGCAGATTCCCTCTCTCTCTCTCTTTTCTCCTTTTTATCTTTTTTCACTTTGGCCATAAAACATGAATCAGACTGTGAAAATTAAAGTCCCATTTTAGCTTTAATGAAGTCCAATTTCAGTGCTGATGAAATACTTGACAGCGATGTGGGCTTGTTTACTCTTCACTGAAATGGGGTGCCACAAGAATTCATGGGAAAATAACCCTTTCCAAGAAGCCAATGGAATAAATTTTTTTAATCCCTTTGAAAAATATACCAGAATAATCACAGATTCTATATTAGTAAAAGGCCTAAATAGTACCCTTTTCTATATAAATATAGTACTTCTTGCTTGAACAAACTGTCAAAAGACTGTAGGTTTCAAAAGAAGGATGGGTTTAAGACAAGCCAGAATGATGTCAAATTTCGTAGAGTCCAGATGGTTCTGTCAGACTTGTCTTTGGCTGCTTGGTTTGTGATGATTCTTTTTCCTGAGAGCTAAATAGACATGGGCGATAGAGACGTAGCAAGCAACCCCAGAAATACATCTGAATCACTGTAGTAAATATGTTTTAGAATGTGTGCCCACCCCGAGCTCCACTTCTGTAACAATCCTTCTTCCCCTGAGAGTGAGACTCTGAAGCCATGTTAGTGCTATGCTCTCACCACCCACTGATCCCAGCTGACTGGACCAAAAGTGGACACTTGGCTCAGGGAAACCAATTCAGAGTCTAGATTGGCAGAAAAAAACTGTCCTTCACTGTTTGGTATGGGGACATAGAAAGTTCTAACTCTAGGCAGTCATTTTGTAAGCTGACGTAAACTTGAGTGAGGCCACCATTTAAGGCAGCTATGATGTGCCGTATATAAATATAGCAGAAGAACTAACCCGAAGAGTAAGAGAAATATGAAGCCAGTAACATAGATTAGCAGATATAAACACTATGTTGTCCCAAAGAGAGAAATGAATATAGACGGCGGGGGGCGGGGGGGGGGGGGAGGTCTGCCTTAACTTAGGTTGACTTTCCAGGTCCTGTTTCCAGTCCCTAGTGAGGCATGAATTCATGTCTTGCCCCTAGGATCTTAGACACACTCTTGTATCCCTCCAGGGAATGTTCTCTTTTAGCTTAAACCACTTTGTATTTTACCATCAAAATCGTCTGTGGACGTAATTAACTGGAAAACCTGAACCAGGCATCTCAAGGCTTCAGCTTCCAGAAGCAATATCGTGCAGGCACAGGGATTCCTACAAAAGTATTAAGCCAGGTTCTCTAATACCAAGATGGAGTACATCAAAGGAAATCTTTCTACAGGATCAGAGGAAACAAGAGGATTGGCAACAGTTCAGCAGAAGATGGAGTTACATGAGGCAGCTATTAGTGCCCTGGCACTGTGTAGAAGGGGGAGGGTCATGTCAGGGGCAAGCCTTCTTCAGAGGACTTGCCTCATTACTCTGTTCTCTGTCAACACTTTACACTTAGCAGAACTCCAAGAGGTGTGTTTAGATTTTGCTGTCACCTGTAGCATTGCCTGTTTTATGTGTCAGCTTGATCTTCATTTTAACCACACCAAGCTTATTACGTTGTACTGACCCTATCAAATCACGCTTGTTTAATTCAGCAAGGATAAAAACATTGAAGTTAATTTTTAAAGCAGTGCCTTATAAAATATGTAACATGTTCTACAAAATGACACGATATACTTTCATTTTTCAAAGGCTTTGCTTGTTGATTGTTCACATAATATCTCCAGGTAATGACTAAGTTTTGGATTACGTGCCATAGAGGCTTTTATATATTCTGCTTTAGTCAGCCCTACAGCAACCCTGTGAGTTTGGCAGGGCAGGCATTAGTATGTTCATTGTAAATGGAAAAGGTAACTCAGTGAGTCAAATGCAGCTACCCAAGGTTTTACAGCTATACATGAACAATTCAGGACACAGATTCAGAAGTTCGAACGCTGAAACCTATATTCTTTCCCCTACAGAGAAAGTGCAGAATTGTACAGAATATCTAAAATTCACTCTTTATTGTGGAGTACATGAGAGTACTCCCTGAGAGTAAGACTATGTCTGACTTTTTCATGGCTTCATTCCTAGCACCCAGTATGGAGTTAATGGAAGGTGCATGACTTGGGCTGTTTCCCAAAAGTAAACCCCGAAATAACGATTTATGTGAAAATGAGTTATTGGGAAGTATTCTCAGGAAATTAGTAGGGGACTAGGGAAATGAGAGTAGGAAGGGAAGGAGACCAAGCAAAGATGTGACATTAACTCCCAGGGAGGGTAACTTTGGCTCAATCCCACAAGGGAGCTCTAGAGATAGTCTAGGTCACGCCTCAAAGTTGTCCCTCTTAGTGGGCATGATGACTAGAGCAATTATTTCTTCCCACCAGTCAATTATTGGTCAGGGGATGCCCATAAGGGGATGTACATTCCCAGGCCCTTTTGGTTCTGCAGGCAAAGTAGGCTCTGGCAGCTTAACGGCAACCCTTAGATAAATAGACACAGATGCTGGCTTCTGGGAGTGAAAACACACCAGGAGTCATGTGCACAAAAATTGTAAAGGGATCCAAGAGAATATGGACAGAGCACTGACGGCATCTGGTACAGTGTTCTATAAATATTTTTTGAATGGAAAAAATAGAGGCAGAAAGGCAGGAAGGAAGGAAGGGAGGGAGGGAGGGAAGAAAGGAGGGAGAAATACTGTGTCCCAGGAGCTTAGTAATATTATCTAAGCTAAACATCCTGGCAACCTTTGTAGATAGATGTGTCTTTCTCCATTTTACTGATAAGGGAACCGAAGCTCATAATGGTTAAGTAGTTTGCCTAAGGTCACACAGCTTGTAATAGTAGAGCCAAATTCAGACATGTCCATCTAGCATCAAAGCCTCTGCACTTTCCACTACTCCACTCTATCACATTGAGCTCTCATTCACATACTGCCTGACGTCCATGGAAACTGCCTAGCCTCCCTTCTCAACTCACCAAGAGTTAGCTCTTGTGGGTCATGATTTGGATCACTTTGCAGCATCTGCATTCCTTGGTCCCATGCTCATATCCTCTCTTATGCCCTCAGATCTTATCGATTTGAAACAGGATCAGAAAAAAAGAGTTGGACATACAGACGATCAGATAAAATGTGTTGACCCATTCCCTATGCAAAAACAATGAAAGATGCCAAGTCCTAATGAAGAGTCTAGTCTCCTAAAATCTCCTGGCATTTTCAGCAGACTGCAGTTTTCTCAGAATGTCTGTGTTTTCCAGAGCATGTCTGCTCAGAATGTATGAGCCAAAACCTCCCAGGGATTTTCCATCACTTGTTTATATTGTGCCTGGATCTACTCGAATGAGTTTATTATAAATAAGATAGAGTGATGGGGTTTTTTCATGAATTAAGGCTGAAATTGGTTTTAAATATTGTTTTCTGCTCTAGACTAACTATAAATGGCATTTAGACTGATTCCACTATTAGTAGGTAAAGGATGCCGAGTTTTTAAGGGATTACAACCTGATTTAATGTAATTATGAAAGTAAATTACAATCAGAGGGGTTCAGTAGGAGATTATAAGAAGCAGCCATTTCCTTTTTCTGTATACTACTCAAGCTTATCCCATTAAACATACAATTCCCTTTCAAAGGAAGAGAAAATAGAATTGCAAATGTTCCCAGAGCATAGTGCACTAGTTGTGGCATTAACTAGCCTCTGCTTTCTCCAGGATCCTTCTACCTATGATGTTTTCTCCACCACATCCATAAATTTGTCTCATTAAACATCCTAACCACCCTCTTAACTTTAATTCTATAACAGGACTAGTCCAAGGCCGGCAAGAGTAGATTGGGCCTATTAAGGGTCTGTCTTAGGGCAAAACTGTGAGATCATATTGAATTTCATCTTTACCTTCCTTCCCTGTGGCCCCTTAACCTTTCAGTGTCCTCCTTTCCCCACTAGGTTTCCCAGAGTGCATATACCCTAAAGCGTTGAAGATTGAGAATCACTGACGTTTTGAAGCTCTCTCAAAGGCACTGCCTTTTACAGGAGACCAAGCAATAACCACAACAAAAGCAATGCTTAACCCAAAAGTAGATCGGTATGGCAATCTCATGAGGGCATTTGTCAGGATGAAGCTTCTCAAAATAGTCCACACGGGCTGTAATCTAGTCCACTGATGGGGTATGTAAACAGGGAAAATGCCTGCTTTTGTATCTCCTCTTCATAAGAAATTCAACCACATTCATTATAACATCTGATTTATAAAGTGAAATTGGCTCCTCCCCAAAATGGAAAAAATACAACTCTAGAATAATATATCTCCTCTCTCCCTTGTAGACATCAAAATAACCTCAACTTTTTCGTAGCTGGCACACAGCTGACCACAGAAGTGTAAGTCCCACAGAGCCCGTCTTAGTTCAGAAAAATTATTCAGCCAACCTGTAGACTCATGAACAGTAATAAATACCTGTTGTTTTAAGCCACTCAGTTTTGGAGTGGTTTATTATGCAGCGATAGCTAACTGATACAGGGCTCGCCCTTCATCATAAATAAGCTAACATTATGCAAGGCTTACACACAAAAAGAAGTCCCCTGGAAGAAAGGCACATGTTTCTATACTAAACTAAGTGAACTACACACACACACACACACATATAGATAACCTGATACAGTATGTTCCTTTATCATTTGATTTATCAAATATAAGGATAAGTTTAGACACTGACCATAATTTACGAAAGGTTAGCTTTTAAATTATTGTGTTCTGTTATATGGAGATTACAAAATAGCCCACTTCAGCTCCCACCATCTTTGCTTTTTTCCATTATTAAAACATTCTCTCAGCCATGACCTCCTTGACTCATGTGGCCCGGGGAGACTTTTCTGCTCCTTTATTACTACCTATTAATTATCCTGGGTGATAAAGAGAAGGTGGAAATGGCAGATCCGAGTTTACCCTGAAAAATGTACATTCTATGAGTTAGGCCCAAAGCAAAGCCCTTTCCCTATAGCTGATGCCTGAAATTATTCATAAGGCGTGCCCTTAACCACTCAGTGCAAGTATAGATGTCCATCCCTGATTGCTAGGCAATTTCCCTAGAAATTATCTGAGTGTGGCTTAGAGGCCTATCTATATGTAATAGAAAATTGGCAATTACCCATATCAGCTGCACTGGAGACTATGAATTTTCCAAATAATAACATCAAAGTCTGGCATTTTTCTAGAAATAGTTTGTGCACCCTATTCTTCTAATGGATCAGGCCTCACCTCCTCTCCTAAGAAGCCATAGTTTTTGAAACTACTTCTTGGAATAGCGTCTGAAAGTTTTCAAAGTGCTTCCAAATCCCATTTCATCTTCATAACAATCTGGAGACAGAGAGAACTAAGAATTAGAAAATTTAATTGGCTGCCCAGGGTCACACCAGATAGTTAAATGCAAAGACTCATTTCACCACAAATTCCTACTTATTTTTTTTTTTAAAGATTTTATTTTTCTTTTTTCTCCCCAAAGCCCCCCAGTACATAGTTGTATATTCTTCGTTGTGGGTTCTAGTTGTGGCATGTGGGACGCTGCCTCAGCTCAGCGTGGTTTGATGAGCAGTGCCATGTCCGCACCCAGGATTCGAACCAACAAAACACTGGGCCGCCTGCAGCAGAGCGTGAGAACTTAACCACTCGGCCACGGGGCCAGCCCCAATTCCTACTTATTTTTCAAGGCCAAATTTAAATGTCACCAGCTCTATGAAGCCTCCACAGGCAGAGATAGAGGCTCAATCCTCAGTGGTCCTAGAGCTCTTTATGATATTACTGTGTGTTTTAGTTATTGGTGATGATGCCCTAGCTAGAAGGTAGTTTTCCAAACCTCAGGAAAACCATGTCTTATTCTTCTTATCCTCAGTGCTTAGCGTAAGACAAAGAGCTTTTCAATACATGTTTATTAGACACTTTAATTAATTCACAGATGATTACTTTTTTAGTATAAATCATATAAACATCCTCTGGCAGCAGTGTAGAGAAGCAGAAAAATCATGGTGCCTAGGTCAACATAACTCAGGCTGAATCCCAGTTTGGACACTTCCTAACTGAGTCACCTCGGAAAGGCCACTTCACCTCTCTGAGCCTCCACTTCTTTACCTGCCAAGGATTTCTTCTACAAGCATATGGTTAAAGCTAGATTCCAACAGTGTGATGACGCTGTAGCCAGAGATTATCCAAAAATGAGTGGGAAAGAGAAAAGAGGCAAATAAAAAGAAGTGGTAAGAGATCGCTTTCTCAAGTTTCATCATGTGACAAGTTCTTCAATAATTCAGAGACCCTGTAATTACATTTCTAACTTGAATTATTCAGGGTATAACTTTCAAACTCCTTACAACGTATGAAACGCTAGACTCAGGGCATGTCACTGAATGAAAACACAATCTCTCTAGCCTGCAATATAGCATGTCAGTAGTTCTGGGGAGAGAAGAGGGATAGTCCTGAATGTCCAAGGTTTTGTTTCTACCAGGACTTCAGTGGAGAAAACTATTTTTTCCAGTAACAATATCTACTCAAACTTGACTAGTAATTTCCAACTTTGGTGGTGGTGATGATTTTGCAAAATATACAGCATTTCCCATGTCAGAGATACTAATATACAACCTAGGCCCCTATATACTCACCCTTCCACCTCATGCACATATACCACTTGATAACTACAAATCTAGACAGATTTGTTTTGGCTCCAACCCGAGACAGTTCAAATGGACACTCCCATTCTTGCGCTCTCCATCTCAGAAAGGATGGATGCTGACCACACCCTGGGCAGAATGGGAACCTGGGCAAATAATCAATCCACTCGTACACGTCAAGCAAGATATTAAAGAGTTTTAATATGACTGTCATTTCCTGGCAGGGAACGATAAATGAAACATACGTTCCTATTATCTGCCCACCCTTCATAGTGATGGATTACCTGAATGGAAAGGGATATTGCTCCTGGGCTCCAGAGAATTATAGATATCTCTTCATGAATGTTAATATCAAATGGTGGGGCAAAATTGCCACAGCAGAGGCAAGAACTATCTGATAATTCATTCTTCCTTTATTTTGTGCTCCAAAAAATAAATAAAAATAAGCAATGTCTTTTGCCTTCTCCCATTTTCCATATATTTTTCCCTTTAGAAAGTAAGTAACAACATCATCATTCCTACACTAATGGCAGTTCTGGCCATAATTTCAGGCTTAAAAGCAGGGTGATGTGTTTTGAATTGAGCTTTTAGGAGGCTGAAGATCAACACTCTGCTAAGAAGGAATATTGGTAATGTTTTGCCAATCAGAAGGTTGACCTCATCTGTCATAGTGGAAAATTATCACAAGTAGAATATCACAAAGCATATGGTTATTAATACTAACAACAAGCCCTTGATTAACTAAAACACTCTGGGAGTGTCTGCATAAAACAAACATTTATCTGAAAATCCACTTTATTTCACCATTTGCAGTTCAAACTTTTAAAACTTGTTTTCCTCCTTTTTTACCTTAGTAAATCTGAGTTACCCTCTACCAACTGAAGGCTGTATAGTGCCCTGAAGTCCTCATTGCAACGGTGACTATACGTCACATGGAGAGGGAGAGGCGAAAAATCACGTGAACAATCAGCCTTAATGGATCTGACCCGGGACAATTCCCTGGAAGTTGTTTTATTAACTAAATCCCTGATGTCAATTGGTTTCGTGGCCATTGACCTCTTTATCTTATAAGTCTAGGCCAAAGCAATTCCCAGCCTTTGGGTTCACTAAGTCAGGGTTTACGGTGGGAGGAGGCACTGATGCTGCTTTGTGAAGAAGACTGTTAGCATTACTTTAGAGCTCAATCTTTTAAAAAATCTAAAAGAGATTTTTGAAGGGAGACATGGGTTGATTTTAAGATAGGGACACATACTATGTCTCATTGCTCTCTTCCCACCTTGCCCCACCCTAACAGTCTTTAAGGACAGACAAATGGCTGTGAGTTTTCAGTCATCAAGGCACTAAACACTGGCTGCTTTTTCAGTGGGCAAAATACTGCTATAAATGTCAGACTGCACAGGGACCATTAAGACTATAGACCAAAAGTCCACAAAAACATATTTTCTCAGAAAATATTCCTAAACCATTTTGGCCCAACTTGATTTATAGGAGAAATGAAAATATTCTAAAAAGTGAATATGGTGATTTTTTTTCCTTGACCCTAAAGGAGTACAACTTATTTGCTATGAACTAAAATTCCCAAGATTTGTTACTCACAATTCAGTCTGAGAACAATCTGTTGTGGAGCCATTTAAAATCCCTGCTCAGGGAGCATCTGGGATGCCCACAACAGCTGAGCTGGAAGAATGCTCAGGAAGGGGAAAATAAAAACAATAGGAGTGCATTCCCGACTGTATTACCAACTTTAGACTCCTTCATGTGAAAGATCAAATTGTGCCTTTGTAAATGTTTCACTTTTCAGATTTCACCTCCGAGACTATGAGGGAGAATATACTTTTATTTGAAACAGTCGATGACTTTTTCAACTTTACAGATACAAAGAGTCAAGCCAATGTGACACTGTGAATGTCTTATGGGTGTCCTCGTGAGGAGCCAGAGATGGAAAATAGAAAGTTCTGTAATTTTCAACCACGTTAGCAGTGGAGAAATGAATATATATAAATATTCCCTGAATCCAATCTACACTGATAGATGAACCACTACTTAAATAACCATTCATTGGCTGTCTTCAAGAATTGGAATCTGCTGTTTCCATGATGAAAGATCTAATTCATAATAATGGTTCACCACATTAAAAATGAAAAAATACCAGTCTAGTGCATCAACCTAAATTAAGCTTTAGTAAATGTTCAGACTTAGATAAATCATTTCTGTTGGAACCGAAGAAAAAGTCTTTAATATCTGGTCAAAATTGAATCTGAGTTGCTTATCTTATTGCATATTCAAAGTGAGCTAGCACTCATCTCTTTAAGTAGCTCATGATCTTTTGACGTAATATATTATAACTTGAAAATGTATGATTTAGTTATTCAATGGCTATATGACATCACATTTTTGTGCATACTCAGAATCTCTCCATACCATTGCCACCTGGGTCCATGGATGCTTGCTATGCCTCAGCCACTTCCGTGGCCCATCAACTTCCTTCATGCGTGTGTGGTTCTGCCATCTGGGATCGATCAGTTACTTGACTCAGGAATGCTGAATGCATTGCCTTGGCCTCTGCCATGCAGCCAAGTGACCAGCCACTTGCCTAGTATATCTGACTCCTCCTTTACTGAATTAGGATGGAATACCACTCCACAGTGCATGCAATGGAGCATCCTCTTAGATACCAAAAGATCAGGATGATACAACCTAGAAGCGTGCGGCAGTTCCCTCCCTTTGGGGCAAACTCGAACCAATGGGAAACAGGAGATGGGAGGAGGCCTGGCACATAAATTCGCTCGCCATCCTCCCTCCCATGAATACTTGGAGGCACAATTTATCCACATAGCCAGTGCACAGACATCCATAGACATCCTGACTAAGTGGACACATCTGCCAAGTGATCTGCTTTGTCTCTTTGTGACTCATTGTGAAACACTGTCGCACATCACCTTGCATTGCTTCACTTCCTCCCTGCACTACCTCCTTTGTCCTCACTCTCACTTCCTGGGTTTGTACCTCCCCAAAAGTATCAGCATTTAATCCTTTCCCAGGCTCTAGGGAATCTGACCAAAGACAGCTGCTTAGAAATCACCCCTACATTTTCAAATGCATGTATTTCTCAGACAAATAATGGGGCATAGTACATTTTGTACATCCTTATGATGTTTTGAGTCCACCAAGCAATAATGGTCAAGTTGTTAACATGTATTTACAATGTTTATATTTATATGCAATGAGAAAATAATGTCATTCCATTTAAACTCTAAGATGTCAAGGAGGAAATAGATACTAACTTGTCATGCTGTGTTCAAAGGGAAGAGCATGATAAGGTCCTATTTTGTTAGATCACTTAAATCCCATAACCACAACAAAATTTATGTGAACTTTGGAGTCACAAAGAATGTGGATGGTATATCAGCTTTGCCACTTACTTAGCTGTGAGCTCTTAATCAAACTACTTAAACTCTCTGAGTTTTATTCCTTCCTCTGTAATGTGGCACTGATAATACATACTTCATAATGTTGTACAACAACCAGCCCTGTGCTTAGAACATTGAGAGTGCTCAGTAATTAGTAGCTGTATACTTTATTATTGCAGCTTTCCAATTAAGCAAGAAGGAAAAAGTTGGGTTTCTTATTGAACTTCTGGAAGAGCTGTGACATATTTGAATTACAGAGAGGTATTTTGCTTACAAGTGGTAGAACTGTAACTCAAATAAGCTTAAACAACAAAGGGAAATTGCTGACTCAGATAATGCAGAGGGAGAAGAACAGATCTGGCCTCAAGTGTCAAGGCTCAAATGCCTTGGTCTGTGCCCTCTTACTCTCCATCTAGCAGGCCCACTTCCTTCTAGACATTGGCTCCATTCTCTCCTATTGCAGATGCTCTTCCATGATGTCCACCAGCATAACCAGGCTTATCCCATCTCAGCTTAGCAACTCTAGCAAAAAGAGATGGAGCCTTTTCCCAACATCTCCATGTCAATTCTATGGGAAGGACACTGACGGCCCCTGCTGGTTTCACATGCTCGCCTCTTAGACCAATCATAGTTGTTAGGACAATGACATACTAGGATGGGCCAAGTCTGATCACTTGTACACCCCAGTGGTCAAAGGGACAAAATCTATTATTTAAAGAAGGGGTCTGAGAAAGTTTCCTAGGCGTACCTGTGTGCACACACATGCACAGGTGCACATGCACACGTGAGGTACTATGCAGGGATCAGCAAACTCTTTCTGTAAAGGGCCAAATAGTGAATAGTTTAGGTTTTGCAGGCCACATAAGGTCTCAGTTGCATATTATTCTTTGTTTGTTTGTTTTTACAGCCCTTTAAAGATGTAAAAAGCGTTCTTAGCTTGCTGGCTGTACAGAAACAGGCCACAAGCCATAGTTTGTCAACCACTGCACTATAGCATAAACCAAGCAAAGTGAATATGAAGGACTGCTCATCATGGAATTGGTGATATGTTGGATACAGGTTTAAATGTTCCGACTTTTAGAACACTACATTAGTGAGGAGGTACACAGGAGAGCTGGGGAGTGAGTAATCATTTCTATCCAGCAGTTGACAAACAAGTATTTTTTAAGCATCTATCTTTAACATTCCAAAATTAACAGCACACTCATAAGTTAGGCATCATATTTTAAAGAACCTAAGGTACCGATATTTTGTATACCAGTATGTAATTAGAGGGGGAGAAGAATATAATAGATATTCTAGAACTTTAAAGGAGGCAATAGAAAGAACAAAGGAAGAACCTTTATACAAATGTCTATCCTTCTTCCCTATAAAGTATTCTGAATATCAAATAATGGGAGTAGAGGTAGATTTAAACGTTTTCTGCCCTAATGAATTCAATTCCAAATCTGTTTTAATATTAGACATCTTTATGAATATTAATGGTCTTCAACATAAGCAACTAGAGAAAAGAATATTCAGCATTCCCCTCCCCACTCCACCCACCTCCTCTGTCATTGCTCCTATGCCCTTTTAATGTCATTTTTCTAACAGAGAGATAGAACATTGACAAGCCTAAGGGTTTTGCTCAAGATTAAACAAGTATAGCAAAATAAGTCACTATTTAGAAGAATCCACACCACTGAGTACCATTTCTGAAGGTTTATCTTTTAACTTTAGACAGGTGGTTTTGAAATCAGAGAGTCTGTGAACTTACATGGAAAAAAATATGTTTGTATTTTCACTAATCACTAACTGAAACAGCATTTTTGAGTTTTAAACATAGTCAACAAACCACAGTGGTATTTAGCAATACCTGTGACTTTGTCACAAAATCACAGATATTTTCATATTACATCTTATACATATTCTATTTTCATATTATATCTTACATATTACATTGAAGATGTTGCAGATATCTCAAACTATCATCTCTGCACACCACTACTTAGCGATTACTGTGGTTATTAACTCACCACTAGATCTAGCTATAGAATATGTTTAAAAACACATATATTACTATCAAATTTGTTTTTTAATATTTTGACAACTCTACTTCAACATAACTGGTTTCCTTTATAATCCTATGTATTTTCTTTTGTGCACTTAAAAATGTTTTTCTGAGAAGTGTTCCACAGACCTTAACATCCTACAAAAGGCATTATGGCACAAAAATGTTTAAAAACTGCTGCTTTAGACAAAGTTGACTATTCCCTCCAACTTGAGATATTTTCTTCTCTTGGTTTTCTCAGCTTCACATTCTCCTGATTGTCCTTCTATCTCACTGGCCAATCTCCCCTGCTGGTTTCTCCTCTTCTCTTTGACTTCTATATTGGAATGTGCTATGGCTCACTCCTGGGTCCCTATCTCTTCTCCATCTGAACTATAGCTGGGTGATTTCATCCCACCCATGGCCTTAAAAACCATTGATAAGGGCGCCAGCCCCGTGGTGTAGTGGTTAAGTTCACACACTCCACTGTGACAGCCCAGGGTTCGCAGTTTGGATCCCGGGCACAGACCTACACACCACTCATCAAGCCATGCTGTGGCAGCATCCCACATACAGAAGAGGAAGATTGGCATGGAGGTTAGCTCAGGGACAATCTTCCTCAAGAAAAAAGAGGAAGATTGGCAACAGGTGTTAGCTCAGAGCCAGTCTTCCTCACCAAAAAAAAAAAACATTGATAAGCTGATGATCTCAGATCTCTATCTTCCACCTATTATATCCAATCTTGACATGTCCACTTGAAGATCTGATAGAAATCTCATGTTTAATATGGGCACAAGGGAATTTTTGATCACCCTAACACTACCAAAACATGTGCTTCTCCCAGTTTTCCCCATCTCAGTAAATGGAACCACATTCTAAACCAATTGTTCAAGCAAAACATATCTTTGATTCCTATTCTTTTCTCTCATGCTCCATGTTTAATCCATCAGCAAGTTTATCAACTCAACCTTCAAAACACAGCTTGAACTCATCTACTTCTCTCCCTCACACTTGCTACTACCCTGGTTCTAGCCACCTTTATCTATCACCTGAAATTGTGCGATGGCCTCCTGTCTCAGCCCCCTACCTCCGTTATTGCTCTCTAACAATTAATTTTGCCCACAGTAAAGAATTATCTTTAAAATATGAAATATTTCAGAACATCAAACAAAAAAGATTAATATAATAAATATATATATATATATCACCCAGTAAACTTTTTTATAATAATGAATCAGGTCATTGTCATTTCTCTGCTTAAACCCGTTTAATTGCTATCCACTGGATTTAGAATAAATTAACAACTCTTTACTATGGCTTACAAGGTCCTATATGATCTAGTCCTTGCCAATATCTAGAATCTTGTTCCCTGACTCCCTTGCCCTCCCCCACCACAATCAGTCATAGTGACCTCACTGCTGTTCCTCAAACCCACCAAGCTCACTCGCCTCAGAAGCTTTGCATTAACTATTTTCTCTGCCTGCAATTCTCTTGCACCAGATCTTTTCATAGCTAGGTCTTTCTTGTCCCGGATCAAAACCTTATGGAAAGACCTTTTCTGTTCACCCAATCTAAGGAATTCACCCACTAATTCCTCTCTATCAAAGCACCCTGTTTTCTCTTCATCATAACATTTAAAATGGATATTTTTGTTTACTCTTTTATTTTTTGAGGAAGATTAGCCCTGAGCTAACATCTGCCTCCCAATCCTCCTCTCTTTTGCTAAGGAAGACTGGCCCTGAGCTAAAATCCATGCCCATCTTCCTCTATTTTATATGTGGGACACCTGCCACAGCATGGCTTGACAAGCAGTGCATAGGTCCGCACCCAGGATCCGAACCTGTGAACCCCAGGCCACCGAAGCAGAGCATGTAAATAACCACTACGCCACTGGGTTGGCCTCTATTTTCGTTTATTCTTGATTTGCCTATTTATTTCTGTAAACACCCCACTACACACACACACATGCACACGCACACAAACACTCACACAAGCTTTATAATATAAAGCTCTATGAGATGTGGGATGTTGTCAGACTTTATAACCTTTTAACTCTAGCACTCAGTAGGTGCTCAATAAAATGTTTGGAGAAGGAAGGGGGAGAGGGAGGGAGGCGGTGGGGGGAGGAAGAAGGAGGAAGGAGGAAAAGAAGGAAAGAAGTAAACATGTTTAAGTACTCCTTTTAAAAATCTGTCATAAAATGATTTCCAGCAGCATCTCAATAGGTATTTCCAGAGGACAAAATTACTCACAGCACCCAATAACTTTAAAAAAATGTCATGCTCAGATCTTAAGGAAAAGAGATAATTTAAAAGATGATGAAGGCTGAACAATCACTGTTACAGTTCAAGAGGCCTAATTGCAAAGTGTGCCGCCCACTCGCCTTTCCACCACTCTTGTCTCCATCCACAATGCCAAGCTAACCACGAAGAGGGCAGTGTGGGTACTCAACCAGAGAACAGTGCACTGTCTTTCCACCCTGATGAGCGGATCATCTCTTAGAGAGAAATGAGCATTAACAACAAAATGTTTAACTGGAGACAGAACACAGAAATAATTCCTACAGGTGACAATTCTAAGGCTATCCTCTCTCACGTTTTCAAAGTGTTAAGTACTGATGGATCTGGTCACCAGACCTAAGTAAAGTGCTTCAAGCTGCATAATCAGAGTTAGGCTTCCTATTCTAATCCTCCACATGAAGAGGCTTGCTTCAGAAAGCATGAGTGGATTCGGAAGCTCTCAAGCTCTCTCTAGGTAATCTCAGCCTGGGCCTCACACACTGATTTGAGAAGCATCTTTCAGATATCTATTATGCGCTAGTCACTGCACTACATGCTGGGGACTCAAAGATTCTAGTTTCACCAATTACTCACAGTGTGCCTTAAGGAAAGAAACTTAACATCTCTAACCCCAAATTCCTAGCTCTAAAATGGGAACAATGATAGGACTTCAAAGTTCACTCAGGTTGTTACAGGCTCTTAACATCAGCCCTGATATCAGTTCCCCACATTGAACCCAGCGTATATGGGGTTAAAACTAAAACCCACCACCCCCTTTCCTGCTTCTCTAGCTCCACTCATATGTTTCTTTAAACTTGGACTCCTTGAGCTTTACAACTAAATGGGAGCTACAAATTGTTAAAAGCCCAGGTGGCCTGGAGTTGGAGGCACACTCAAGTTTAGCTAATCATGTGTCCTTGAGTTTGCCAGCAAAGCCGCTGTCTCAAGAATATCAAGGAGCGGAGGCTTCCCAGACCTCAACTCCTCACTCCCGGCACTCGAACCCGCCTCAAACAGGAAGACGAGACAAGAGACAACGGGGAAGGACGCCCACCTGCCATCCTCCTGTCTCACCCTCCCCCTGCCGCCTTGGTGCAAGCAGCCTCTCAAGGCCAAACGCAGGCTGGTGGGAAAGCACCGAGCTGCGCAAGCTACATGTTCCCCCGTCCCCTACCCAAAACCCAAATAAAAATCCCTACCCATTCCTCATCGAGGAGCTAGCAATTTTTGAGGCATGAGCCCTTGCTTTGCTCCCTGTGCCTGGCATAGTAAAAAACCTTTCCTCTTCCACTCAAGACTCTGTTCTTGTTATTTGGATTGGCATCGGGTTCAGAGACTGAACTTTCGGTTACAAGGTCATTGGCAAAATTTATTTCTTTGCTGCAGGACTCCTGGCAGCTGGCTTCTTCAGAGCTACAAAGGAGAGTCTCTAGAGTGAGCCTGCTGGCAAGATAGTTTTATATAATGTAAGTTAATCATAGCTGGGGATAAAGACAAGTAAAGAGGCACTTATGATAAGTGTTATGATGGTCAAGTACAGAATACTATGTATCTAACTTTTACTGGGTAGGTGGTGGTGGTGGTGAAATACTTCCAGGAGGAAGAACCCTAAGCTGAGACAACGAGGATGTGTACAAGTTCGCCATGTGTCTCCTGGGGCATGGTGAGTGTTCCAGGCGGAAAGCCTCATAGAATGAAAAACACTACATAAGTAAAAATTAATGCATATGGCCAACGATATTTCATCTTGTTTTGTATTCTATGAATTGCCAATCCTCACCAAAAGAAAATTCTCTGTCATGGGCACAGGGCCACACTCAATAAGTTTAAATACGTTCTTAAATTAATATCTAAAGAAAAAGTCTTTTAAAATACGTTCCTTACTCTTAGAAGAAAATGCTTACAATGTGCCTCACAGAGGATTTCTATTTAAAATAGTGATTCCTAAGATTTCAGTACATCCTTGGTCTTGAATGAACCCAGCTCAGATCCCAGCTCTTTGTTAATCTCTAAAGTAATTATCTTCTGAAAAGAAAGGCCACATGGGTGGGAGAGCACCAGCTGTTGAACGCTTACTACTACATGCCAAGCGAATGGCCAATTGCCCAAATAAAATAGGTATCTAAGCCTGGTGGAATTGTTGACTAATTTGCTTATTCAAATTGGAATGTAGCCAGTTCATTTTGTGAAATGTGTTTGCAAAATAATAAACTATTGCTGATTGCTAGACAACATCTTCCTCTATCATGTTTATACTGAACCTCCGCTTCAAGAAGACTCCTGAACTTTGTCCTCTGCTATGTTCATAATAATGTTCAGATTTCTCAGCCAGATTTAACATCAACTCCAGAAAAGTCCATAATATAGGGCTTAAAAGTATAGCTTATTGTGACAGATTATGGCCAAAGCAAAATTTTTATTGAATTATTTTCAAAGAATAAGTTCTAGTAGTCACATTCCTATCATGTGTAAGTGTGTCCATAAGGATGCCTTCTGGTATAAGAAATAGAAGTCCTCATATAAACAGGCTAAAACACTAAAGAAGATTTAGAGGCTCATGTAACTGAGAAGTCCATAGATAGTGGTGGTTTCAGGTATAGCTTGATCATGCCTCTGGCTCCACTCCTCTCCTAAATTCTACACAATTTTCTCTACTCTGTCTACCCTCTTTTAAAGGCTGATTTCAAAGAGTGGCTTCAAGTAGTAATTTATATCCAAGAGGCTGCTTCCTTCAACCGTTCCACAAGAGCCCTGACCATTGAGCTGAGGAAGCCACATTCAAACCAATCCCTGTGGCCAAGGGAGTGTCATTTGCTAATTGATTTAGTTCTATGATTTTGCAAGCAAAGTGGCTGTATACATCCATATCTGTGATGCTTGAGTGAGGATCCAAGTCCCTTAGCCAGTGTACGGATCTTATGCACTACCAAACATCTGCATCTCAACATAGCTATCTTTACACTGCATTCATACCATAGATGGATTTACGAATATAGGGGTGCCTGAAGGTCTACTGAGGTGCATAGGGAATGCCAAGGGCCCACTCTTTGGGGTTTGATAATGTATCATAATGGAACAACTCAGGGCTATTCCCAAGCATCCTCAAACCAAAACATCAGGATGTTCAGCACCCCTCAGAACACCAGTGCTTCATGAACATAGTTCTAGTTCCCAAATTTCCCTGAAAAATCAACCTCTTATAGCAATTCCAAGACAGAGGAAATGACCCCACCTGAACCAGCAGCCTATACCTGACCAGCTTTTTGTTTAATCATGGCATTTCAAGATTTCTTTTCAAATAGTCTTTTTCTTTCTATGCAGATATTTCAGGTTTAACTATTCCAATTTTCAATAGATCGCTAAATCTGCTTTCGATTCCTTACTTCAAGCTTTTCAAAATACGGTGCTGAGAAGACCCAGTCCCTAGCACCACCTCCTTCTTTCTAATGGAAGCCCAGCCCAGGGATGGTGGGAGGTCTGTAGTAATTTTCAGTGCCTGGGCCCTGTTGGGATTGCTTGGAAAGGCAGCTCAAAATTAGTAGTAAATGCCAGTGAAGGCTACATCCTGGCTCGGTAGGGACACTATAGATTCGTGGAACATATATTAATTCATTGCAAAATTTCTTCTCTGGAAAGAGGAGAGGTAAGTGTAATGACCATGCAGAATTTAACATGGGCCCTGGGGGCTTGCCAAGTGCAAATATATTTGTTATCTCACACACTTGCAGGTTCTAGAGTCACATAACCTCAGTTCAAATCTCATTACAAGCTAGGTGACTTGGGCCTCAGTTTCCTCATCAAGAAAGGAGAGATAATACCTACTTCATAGGATTGCTATGAGGACTAAATGAATTATTTTTTCTAGATAAAGTGCTGAGAACATGCCGGTTACATAATAAGCTACTCTACTATGGCACCCTATACCTCTGTACTCTGGTCACCAAATGCAGAGGAGGAGTTGCCCACACCGAGCAATTCTGCCACACCAGCTAGGTGTTCTACAATCCAGTTCTGACACCATCTACCTGGAGTGGAGTCAGATCCCACAGGTTAAGGACTTAATCTCAAAAGACTGTGCCCTCTCCCTGTGTACTTCAGACATCGATGGGAAGTCCAGGTTTTCACCTGTGCTTCAGACCAACCATCTATAAATCAGATGTTCCCATGACCCCCACTTTGGATTTGCTTAATTTGCCAGAGTGGTTCACGGAACTCAGGAAAATAGTTTACTTACTAGATTACTACTTTATTATGAAAACATATACCTCAGAAACAGTCAAATGGAAGAGATGCATAGGGCAAGGTATGTGAGAAGGGCTTGAAGCTTCCATGCCCTCTCCCGTGTGTGTCAAGCTCTCAGTACCTCCACTCGTTCACCAACCTGGAAGCTCAAAATATTCTTTTTGCTCCTCTAATTTTCCAGACCTTCACATCTCTCAAGATATCAAACATGGTACTTTTAGGAGCCAACCAAGTTATACATAATGCATTTTTATGTTCCTAAATTAACAAAGTGACTTTAGATCTGTGAAGGGTGTTAAAAATTATATAAGCTATGTAAGTATTTTTATTTGTTCAAACGTTTTCAGTTTCCTTCAGGGCTTGAAAGTTTCCGAGAATTTTGTATTTCTAAGTAGGCCCAGCTTGTCATGTATGAAAAAAAGGGTACTCTAAAAAGATGTTCATTTTTTTCTGAGGGACCTCACAGCCAGCATATTTTTTTTGCGTCTTCTAGAATATCAAACAATCATTTGGATATATCTACCCCCAAACCATAGAGTACTTAGACCTCTTGCTTATTTCTAGTCATCATTCAATGAGGTAAAGCAGGCCACAAGACAAGGATTTGAGTGCAAGTAGTTTTATTTGCAAGATGATCCCAGAAAACACCAGGAGAGAAGGAAAGTGAGATGGGAAAAGAAAGCAACCAGTTCAGGATGTGCTGTCAGTGAGCAAGTGTCTACTGTGGGCTCTTGAGGTTTAATCCTGCTGGGGACTTCTGAAGAGAGTGTGCAGAATAAGCTTCAATGTGTTGTCTCATCTGAGGAACAAGTAGCTGGGGTGTTTATTCTTCAAATCCTTTCCATCACTGGTGTGGGGACTGTCCCCAAGGGGGCAATAATTTCTGGATATTTCTTGCCTTCCCATGCAAAGGTCAAGAAAAAGCCCACAAGCAGATTGTCACAGATGCCTGTAGAAGGATGCTAATAGCGTGCACTGGGCTAGTGAGCAGGGGAGATATGACAGGGGGTGGGGGGCACCAACACATGTTCAACAACTCCTGAGGCCAAAAGATTAATATATACTTCTGGATTGTGGTCATAAGTATCACTGGCTGCTTTTGGCTGTTACTGTAAGAATATATTGCATTCAATGAAATTCTGATTTCTTGGGGTTTACTGATATCATTTCACTTACATAGCAAGACATCATGGCAAAGCAAAAAGAGCCCTGAATTTGGGATGAGCAGAGCTAGATTCTGACCCAGATTCTGTGGCCTTACATACAATGATGTATGACTCTGGACCTCAGTTTCTTCAATGTAAATCGAAGTCTTAAGCTAATGATAATAGAAAACACATATGGCCTTATTACATGCCAGGCACCATTCTGAGTGCTTTACAGATATTAACTTACATAACCCTCATGACACTCGATGAGATGAGAACTATTATTATTATCTCCGTTTTACAGAGAAGAAAACTGAAGCACAAGGTGGGTAAGTAACTTGAATGAGGTCACGTGGGTAGTAAGCAGTAGAAGCAGGATTGGAATCCAAGTTGTCTGGCTCTAAAATCAAGACCCTTAACTATCACCAGACTTCCTCTTAATGCAATAATCTCTAGGGCCCCTTCAGTACTAGTGATCTATGATCTTTGACCTCTGATAAAATCAGGCAGGAGAATGGTATATTCATCTGCCATATGTTTTGACTTCTGTTGTTTGACAAAAGCCTGACTTGTGTCATTCCTCTTGTGGAATAATTTACAAGACATATTTATGGAAACTAGCAATGAGCAGAAAACATCATGTACCCAGTAGGTTCTAATATATCCCCTGTAGAAATGGCAATTCATGTCTGCACCAGAAAGAGAGGTGATTTAAATCCTTTCCTTAAGAAAATGAATCATCATATCTTTCCAATACCCTTGCAAATATTTTACCAACCGTGGAAGCTTTAGACCATCAAAAAATGATTTTCTGCCAGTTTTATTACTAGAGTATATCCTTTCAAAATTTAACCTATATTTGTTCAAGTGAGATGCCAATGAATCAGTCATCATCAGTATCAGGCTAGAATTTTCAGTTTCCACTAGAGAGTAGCAGTATATATCAGCTCAAGGTAATCATTAGTAGCTAAAGTCTATCACCTCTTAAAGTCTGATCCAAAAATCTCTTAGAATATCACTTTCAGATGCCTCAAAGTTTGCATTTGAAGTCATATTATTATGATGAAAGTTATTTAATTCATTTATAAAACACATCCTAATTTCCTACTACATATAGTCCACTATCCTAGGAACTGAGATCTAAGGACGGTGATATCTAGTTGATGCCCCTGCCCTTTAAGACACTGAAAATATAGAAGGTGAGAGGGATACATGACAATAATAAAAGAAAGTGAATGATATGTAGAGTGCTAGACTCTAAATGTAAGATGAATATGGAATCGGCCATCTTCAAGGGTCTAAATTATTATAATAGTATCTAGTGGTGATGATTGAAGGTCTTCATTAATTCATTCATTCACCAAATAATTATTGAGTACCTATTATTAGCCAGGAATTTTTCTGTAAAAAAGATAATTTTTGCAATAAAGAAGACAGATATGGATCCTGCCTTTCTGGAATTTACAGTTTAGTCGTGTGATTGACAGTGAATTAGCAACAGTTCTGCCTTTGGCATGTCCCTGAAGTCCCTTACCATTGTAACCTTCCAGGATCCAATTCTGACTCCTCAAATATCCATCCTAATTGATTTTCTTTGCTTCATGCCCTTACTGGTACTCCCCCATCAGGTCAGGAAGGGTTCGAATAATGTGTTTTTAAAAGAAAGAAAAGTCTTTTTACTGTAAAATTCTCTAGCTAGAGCTAAAGGACTGCCAGGCACCAAAAAAAGGAGACACATGGAGAGGGAACATAGCCATGTAGAGAGTGGAATGAATATGGGATTTTCTATAGATTGAAGGGATGGGGTTAAGGAAAGAGGTTTGCTGAGCAATCATGCCAACAAACACCAGAAGAGATTACAGGAACCCACCTAACCTGGCTTCTCTGGAGTCACCCTCAGATCACATCTTTTGAGTCTTGGGGGGCAAATTTGCCATTAGACATAGTTTTTCTGTTATATAAGAGAAAAAGAAACAGAATAAAATAAAATTCTGAGGAGGTATGAGAGAGGAAAGAATGGACCAATGGTGCCATAAAATGCAAGTGTTAACCATTATAAATAGCAATGGTAATATGAAGTGAAATATGCCTTTGACATTCTTTAAAGCTTCTGGACATTCTACCCACCCTTCTGAGCAAGAATTCATTTGGTTCTTTGCTAACTTTACACTTAGATTTCTCACTATTGAACAGCAACTAAGGATGTGACTCTGGCTATGATAACATATGACTCAAGCACACCCCTTGGCACATATTTTGGTCTCTTATCGGATGACCTGCCTGACTTTGACAGCCTTCTCAGCTTCAGGACAATTTGCAGGATGGAGTTTAAGTGTAACCAGCTGTAATTCCTTTTATCCCCAAAGGCTCCCAAGCCAGTAATCTTGGAATGATCCATGCCTTGCAATTCTCACATTTCTCTTATCTCTGAGACTACTCTTCATGTTCCCTTTGATGCTACTTGAAAATATTCTCACTTTGACCTCCAAAAGAACTGAAATCCCCATATATATCTGACCTCGTCCGTCTTGTGTCAACTCTTGCAATGCTACCTCCTAATACCTTTCTAAATCCCTCTTGAACATGAGAATTCTGTTTATTGTAGCTGCCACAAACTCTCACTTATCTCAACTATAGTTATTCTAATCATTTTTTTTAAAACTCCAGTTTTGGAAAATTCAGCATGGATTGCTTTTTGTAGCCCAGTTTACAGCCAAGAGCTTCATCCTACTTATGTCAGGTTTCCACTGTAAAATTTAATTGGAGAATTGAGGCAAAGATGGATAATCCAGGGAAGAGCTTAAAGATAAAAATAAGAAACTGAAATGGTTTTATCACCAATATTGGCTACTCTCCCACCATCTATCTACTTCTTGCTTTGAATTAGAAGAGAAAATGAATTAAGACCAAAGAAAAGATCAGGATAAGAGAAGGGATAAGTTGGAGTACACTTAGAAGCAAATCTGGCTTAAAAAGTACTGAAATTTGCCTCCTCTCTGTCCCACCTCCTTATCAAGTGCTGCTTCGCATTGGACTTTTGTTTGGAAGGTGCCTTAAAAAAAGTCTTTGTGTCTTGAAAGGAGCATGAATGTTGGGAATGGACAAACTTGGACTCTAATCCCAGCTCCATCACTTACTTTCTGGTTGACTTTGGGCAAGTTCCTTATCCTCTCTGAAATCATTTCCTCATTTACAGAATGAGGATAATAAGTGCTTCCTCATGGGATTGCTGTGAGAATTAAACAAGACAACCTATAGAAAGCATCCATCAATGGAATACGCTTAATATATGGTAGCTCCCTCCTATTACCCCTGACTGACCGATTCAAAGAATTTGTTAAATACCAAGGTAACTGATTCAACATTCCACTGAGATGCCAAACAGCAAACCCAACAAGATAACAGCAGAAAATTTTTGTAGTTAGTCAAGGTCTCTCATTTTTTGGAATACCTTTCCTCTACTGATCAAGTAAAGTCTAAATAGGCTGGCCTTAAAACAGTTGTCATCAACAGGTATTTACTGATGGCTCACTATATACTCAACCATGTACTGGTGTTACAGGGAAAGCCAGATCAATATTAAACACATGGCCTCGGCCATGAGGAGTTAATAATCTAGGTGGACTAAGTGTTTCAGACAGGCTTAGTGGTTTTCATGCCTTTTAGATAGCAATTCTCAAACCTGCAAGATCTTCAGACTGATCTGGTTTGCATATTAAATATATATTTCAGAAGGATGGGTTCCAGAAATCCATATTTGTGACAAGCTTCTAGGTAATTCTGACATTCACCCAAGTTTGAGAGCCTCATTTCTTTAAAAGATGCTTCATTATTGCACCGATTAATTTATAAATCAAGTAACATCCCAACTATGTTAAAAAGTCCAGGGAGATGTGCTTATCTGAACACTAATAAATAAGTCATTTCTCAACATCACTGTTTTCTGGAGGTTCCACTGTATGTGAATTAACTTTTTGAATTTTTGTTCTTTTAATTTTTAAAGTAACTCTACAGATCCTGAATACAAGTGGCCTGAAGAAAATTATTATAAATGAAGTAAAAGTAAAATGTAGTCGAATCTTTGCAGAAGTCTGTCAACGGCAGAACTAAATGTATCAATGAAAGAACAATTTACAACTAACAGAAACAGATACCGCATTGCTAAATGTAAATGCAACCTGTGCCAAACCTTTAGACAGGTGGCCATCCAACACGACTCGCCCAAATGCCTCCAACTCCTTCCTCTAGGATGGATGGATGCGATCTCATACACAATGTGTTCAAAAGCAAAGCGCTGTGGTTAGATACTGCACTGCACTCTGGTAACATTGCATGAGATATTTCAGCCGGGAAAACCAAAAGTATTCAAGACAGGAAAATAATAAAGATACTGAGTAGTATCCACAAGTAGTAGACATCACAAGTTCTGATTTAAAAAGACATATTCTCGAACAAAAAAAATTTAATTTAAGAAAGGTATTTTAATTTTTCTTGATTTGGTTCTCACCAAAGAAAACCCTACAAGCTTGACTCACTCATTCATTGATGTCATTCAACCAACATTTATTGGTTACATATTGCTTGACAAAGATTGATTGACAAAGATTCTATGCAGCTTCCCAGAAGCCAGAGAGATCAGGTCCACAGGAGTAACATGCTCATTAATATATTCTGCACTTATCTTCCTTCCCTTCCCTGTCTCACTTCCCATTTCCTCATAGAGCTTCTCAGGATCACCTTCCAAATAATCTACTTGCATTCAAAGCCTTGTCTCAGAGTCTTTTTCCGGAAGAACTCAGACTAAGACACTGAATATGGGACAGTGAAAAAGACAAAGCCATGTTTGTGAGAGGCTCAAATAGAGTTTGAGAGAGAGACTCAAACAAGCTTATAAGTGCTATATGGTAATATAAAATAGATCCAGATGGCACAGTAGGAATGACTCTCCATGCGAGTTAAAGAAGGCCTCACAGATGAGGTAAACATGTTAGTTGTGAGAAATTATGAGTAGAAGGTTTACATCTATATATGAAGAGAAAGGGCATTTCAGACAATGGGAGCAGCATATGCAAAGCATGGTACCCCACCACCTACCCCTACCACCTGTTACACATACATCTACAAAATCCTTAAGAGATTTTGTATACTTGGAGTGCAGAGTACACTGGGAAGAAATGCAGAAAATAAAAGTATGAAAGGATCTTGTTGCTTGGTAGCTGTCGTCCCAATGCACCTTGCCTCCCCAGAACCAGTCTTTTGTGTAGTCTTCTCCTACAATGAATCTGGGCTAGCCTTATGACTCCTTTATAGCCAATAAAATGCAGTGGAAGTGATCTGTGCAATTCTGGGCCCCAGCTTTAAGAAGACCTGACTGCTTCTGTTTTACACTTTAGGGAGCCCTGAACTACCATGTAAGAAGTCTGGTCACCCTGCTGGAGACATCCAAGTGGAGAGGCAGAGATCCTAGAGTCCTAGGGTCCCCCCTGAGCACAGCTGTCCAAGCCAAGGTGCCAGATATCTGAGTTCAGCCATCTTGGATATACCAGCCTCAGTTGCTATCTGACTTGAAAAGTCCCAAGCGGAACCAGCAGAAGAACCATCCAACTAATAGAATTGTGAGAAATAATAAAAGGTTGTTTTAAGCAACTACATTTTGGGTTGGTCACTACACAGCAATAGAGAACCCAAAACAGTTGCCAAAACCTGAAGGGTCTTAAAAGCCATAATGAGAGGTCTGCACTTACTTACGGGCAAAAGAAATTAACAAAGCAACAATCCAGATTGAAGTTTAATGAAAGAGTTTTGGAAAGAGAGGATGAGGATCTGAAAGGGGAGTCAACATTTATCAAGGGTCCACTATGTTCCAGATACTTTGTAAATATTATCTCATTTAATTATCACAAAACACTATGAGGTAGACACTATTATCCTTATTTTATAGATAAAGAATCGAGAATCAGAGAGTTTCACAAGCTCACCCCAGGTCACAGTGTTAGAGCTGAGACTAAACCCAGGACTCTCTGGTTTCAAAAGTCTTGTTCTTTTTATTACTATACCATGATGCCTCAAGAGAGAGGTAGGAAATGTAATATTTGAGAGATATTTAGGAGGTATAATTTACAAATATGGTGAATTACTGGGATGTATCTCAGTCATGGAGAACATTCAGCAATGATATTTGCTTCTACCTCAAGCGATGGGTTATTATAAAAGGTGCATAGTTGCATGCTGTAGAATTAAAAGTAATCGGGTAAAAGTAACTAATTCTACATATAAAGGAATAAGATGAATCTGGGGGCATTTTGGGGTTTTGAATTTGGATAGTGTTTTGGCAGAACTGATGGTAATATTTATAAAAAACCTAGGAAAATAAGAAATTCCAAAACATCGCACATGGGAAGGGTTCAAAATATTTTTAATTTGACCCTCCAGGTTTCAGGTCAGAGGCTGTCTTACTACAAGCCCTCTGAGGTTTTATACTAGGGCTAGAACTTACTTACATCAAGAACCACTGAAAGAAAATATTTCTCTCCTTCATTGTCCAAAAGGCAGGTTTTCAAATTTGTCAGAATTGGAGGGGATGAGTTCAGCAAAATACTTTTAAGAAATACAGCAACACCACAAAATAGCATATTAATGCCATTTTTCAAGAACTGAAAAATTTTAAAAAAAGGTATAAAAGTAAAAACTATATTCACCAGAAAAATGCTATCCACAGTCATCCATTCTGAAGTACCAGAGGTAGGATAAAGAATATTCCTGTGAGGGTCAGGGACACTCAGAAAGCAAAAAAAATCAGTCAAAGCTCCCACTGGAAACAGTAACTTTATTTTTTACTGTGTTTTAGGGTGAGAGAAAGATTAAATGTTCTCTGCTTTAAAAATTAGCAAAAGGGAGCAGAAAGATACTATCTAACATGTAAAATTTTATATTTATTTTATTTATAATAAAATTATATCTCTCTTTAATCTGTGGGATGAATATAGAAAATAAGGAAACTAAGCGAATTCAAGCCTTGCTGATTCCACAGTCCATGGACTCTCATACTCCAGGCTGCATATTACAGAAGCAAAACCATGTCCTTCCCTAGAATCCAGTCCTGGAAAAGGAGAAGTAGAATAAAGTTTCCCAGGGGAACGTTATGCTCCAGTCAGAGCGAACTTTCGGCTCCCCGAAACACAACATGCTCTGTTAATATGGTGTGATGGATTGAATTTTCCAGACATGACCACAACAATATCCAGGGGACTTCCCAGGGTCAATCAGAAGAAGGCTTGCAGTTTCTTCCCTGGGCTTTTGGAATGCTCACTCTCTGGATGCTTCCTTTTTGGATGCTCTCTTAGGAACCCAGTCACCATTCTGTGCGAAGCCCAAGCCACATGGAGAAGCCATGCGGAGGTCTTCTGCTCAACAGTTCTGCTGCGCCCAGCCATTGAGTCATGCCAGACATGTGAGGGAAGAGGCCTCCAGATGATTCCAGCTACCAGCTCTCAAGCTACCCCAGCCAACTGAGTCTTCCCAGATGAGGACTCGGATATCATAGAACAAAAATAATCCCTCCCCACCATACCCTTTCCCAATTCCTGACCCACAGAATCCATGACTATAAAAGAAAAAAGGTGGTAGTTTCACACCACTAAGTGTTGCGGAGGTTTGTTACATGGCAATAGATAACCAAAATAGATATACTTTGCAAATACTGTTCCCTCTTCCCTGCCTAGCTGCCTTCTACTCATATTTTCATGTCTCATTTTACCCACCATTTTCTCCAGGAAGCATCTATCAGCCACACTCCAGCTACCAACATATAAAAGCAATGGGCTTGTATTGCTAATATAATTTTAAAACAAGTCTCTACTCCCTCCCTTTCTAATCAGATTGTCCCTCTATATAGAAAACCTGGAGCCACCACGGTTTCCACACCTACATATACAGAGAACAGATCACACTGTATCTTAGGTATCTGTTAATCAGTTGGCCTCTCTCATCAACCTGGTGTTCTCTGAGGGTTGAATGGTATCTTGTTTATTATTGTCTTCCCAAAGTCTAGTATAGTGTATGATATAGAATAGCTGCTCCATATGTATTTACTGAATGAATGAGTGAGTGAAGGAATGAATGAATCTATACATGGCACCAGCCCTACAACCAGTGCACTAAGGCAGGGCACACAGCAATGGCAGAACTGAGCTAAAACTAAATGTCCGTGAGCCTGATCCTTCTCTCCATACCTGGGAGGATGTTAGGAATATACTTCTCAAAAACTCAAAAAGGATAGAAATAATAGTTCCCATATAGCTCTCTCTATCTGCCGAACATTGTTCTAAGTATCATACATAAACTTACCCATTTAATGTTCACAACTTTAAGGCAGGTAGTTATTAATTCCATTTTACAAATGAAAAACACTGAGACATAAAGAGATTGAATGACTTGCCCAACATCACACCATGAGGTTTACCCACCCCCCCAAGATCAGAAAATCAACTCAGCTGCTAGCACTAGCACCAACCAAAATTCTAGAAGTATGGCAGCCTGAGAAGAAACCATAACCCGTGGCTATCCACTACCCTTCCTTCTTCCTCCCCCTCAACACAATACACAAAAAAAGACTATGAAGCCTTGAAAAAAAATCCAAAGTACCTTGCAATACCACACTCAACCCTCCCACTTACAATGAATGCAAGATCCCCATAAACAGCAGAAGATTTTGAAGAAAAACATGAAAACCAAAATCAAGAAGCATAGTTAATAAAAACATTAGCTATTCTTAGTTCTAACACAGGTATAACTGTAAATAATAATGTGAAAAATGATATGTGTCCATCAATTTTAAGAATTAATAATGACTAACAAATGACTCATCCCTGAACGAAAATTACTAATCTCACATTCACCTTCTTACCTTGTCCAACATTTCAGCCTGATGAAACTTTGGCTTTGTTCTACAAATTTTAGCTGGGTTCTTCCTAGCTATACATTACACTTTGGGAACTTCTGTCTTCTGGTCCGGCATGTTAGGCATTTGGAAGTCATCATTCCCATCCACACAATATGAAATAAAAGCTAAATAAACTGAGGGCCAGCCCCAGTGGCCTAGCGGTTAAGTTCAGCACACTCCACTTTGGCAGTCCGGGTTTGGTTCCCAGGGGCAGACCTACACTGTTAGTGGCCATGCTGTGCTGGTGTCCCACATACTAAAAAATAGAAGATTGGCATGGATGTTCGCTCAGGGTGAATCTTCCTCAGCAACAACAACAACAAAAGCTAAATAAACTGAAAACAACAACTTTTCTTATGTCCATCAGAAAACTGCAGTCAGAGGGCAAACTGCTGCCCCCCAAAATTGGAGAGGCAGACACGCAAATACAGAAAATTACAACTCACCAGAGTAGAAATCCATGAGCAGAAACCTCCAAGGGAACCAGGCTGGAGTAGGAAAACCTAAACTGTAAATGAATTGCTGGAGGCTCAGTGTGGACAAGTTTGAGAGTTAAAAACTCCAAGGCGCCCAGTCTTGTGGGGCCTCCACATTTCTGTGAGTTTTATCTCCAGGAGCCCTACCAGGTTCCTGTGGTGAAGACTGGAGAAAAATCCCCTGGTGATTCCAGCAAGGGGAGGTGAAAGGTAGCCATTTTGAAATACACCAGAGCACTCTGCTCTTAAGGCCTGCCCTCAAAAGAAATTATTTCACCAAAGCCTAACAGACTGGGGTTTTACCAGAACCTAACTACCCTGGGGGAAGGGAAACAACCAACTCCAGTCCCCTCTAGCCTTCCTATCTCACCTAAAGGGGTGGGGGGGGTAGGTAGCTGAGAAGGACTGGCGAAGTTCACAGTCCAAGGGGATAGGCTTACTAAGAGATTGAGACCTAATCATAGGACTTTGGAATGCTTTCCCTCCTCCCACACCTCATCATCAAAGGTTTATTTACCTCAATTCCTTTTACACAGTACATCATGTCCAGCTTTCCAAAAAAATTATAAGGCATAGTAAAAGCCCAAAAAAGAAAAAACCAGTTTGAAGAGACAGAGCATCACAACCAGACTCAGACATGGGAGGGACATTGAATTTGTCAGATCTGGAGTTTAAAATAACTATGATCAACATGCTAAGGGCTGTAATGGAAAATGTAGGCAACATGCAAGAACAGACAGATAATGTAAGCAGAGAGATGGAAATTCTAATAAAGAATCAGAAAGAAATGCTAGAAATCAAAAACACTGTAAGAAAAATAAAAAATGCCTTTAATAGGTTCATTAGTAGAGTGGATACAACCAAGGAAAGAATCAGAGGGCTTTAAGATACATCAATAGAAACTTTCAAAGTTGAAATGCAGAGAGGAAAAAAGACTGAAAAAAATGGAGCAGAATATCTAAGAATTGTGGGACAATTTCATTACACTTTGCATATAATAATAGCATTCTCATCCATCATCTGTATTTGCCAAGAAGTTAATCACAAATGATGAATCCAATACTTATATGCATATTCATCCATGTAGGAGGAGGCCTGTATTATGAACCACGCATAGACACAGAAACCTGAAATGTTGACAAAATCTCAATATTTTGAGTAATAGAAATAGTATTTCTAGGGTATATATTTCCACGAGAAAAACATCTTTCTGAGGATGGTTTTGTAATTTATAATTACAAATTTTCTTTTGGCTATCCCTATGCTGGCACTACCCTAGCAGAATGAACTTGAGGTGGTTTCTCAATGGATAATGTGTTTACGAGAACTAGGGGAGCCTTCTGGAGAAGCATTATCCAATAGAAACATAGTGTGAATCACAGAGGGACCTTTAAATTTCCTAATAGCTTCATTAAAATGTAAAAAAGAAACAGATAAATGTGCTACTACACTTAATTTAATCCAATCTAGCTAAAATATTATCATTGCAACATCTAATCAATATTTAAAAATTATTAATGAGATATTTTACATTCCTTCTCCCATACTAAGCCTCAAAATCCCACATATCAAGTGCTCAATCGTTACATGTGGCTACGGCTACCATATTGGACAGCATGGTTCTAGAGACTAAAATCTAAATGTGAGGTTCCCAGGCCAGAAGCACCAGAATAACCTGGGAACCTGTTAAAATTCAGAATCTTAGGTCTCACCCAGATCTACGGAGTCTGAATCTGCATTTTAATAGGATCCCCTCCAGGTGATTCATGCACATTCAAGTTTGAGAAGCACTGTTTTAGTATGACGGGCCTTCAGGAGAGAAGCACAGAAGAGTGATAAGACAGTGCAAATTTTAACTTGCTCTAATGAACCTCCAGGTGATGCTGATGCTGCTGGTCCTTTGACCACACTGAATAGTAAAGTCCTGGAGGGTCTAGTCCAGAAGTATCCATTGAGGATTTTCTATTTTCCTGGCACACTGTCAGATGAAAATCTGCTAGACTCAGTCTAGCCCCAGAACAACCTACATCTACTTGGAAAGACAAGACCATTGCAGATGAAAACACCAGAAAGCAATAAAGAGCAGTATTACTGAAACAGCAAAATATGAGTCAGATGGGGAATGCCATAAGCTTTCAGGGATATGGACAATTTGATATGGGTCAAAGTTAGAGAATGAAGAGGAATCTAAGCTGGGCTGTGAAAGAGAAATAGCTGCCTTTAATGAAAAGGCAAAAGGGGAATTGGAGAGTCTTGGTTCTGTTTGCTCTATGTGACAATTCCTGGTTACGCATTGACTTTTTTAAGCAAGTGATCTCCAAATGTTTTGATTACACACGTCTATCAGTAAAAATATTAACACACATCCTCAGATGATGTATATTTATGTACAAGCTTTATACACATACTATGTCAATCCATAAATTAAGTATTAATAAAGAGTTATTTCTTTCTTATCTCTTAGAATAAAAATAAATATACATACATATTCGAATATAGTCTTCCTGCTCTCTGGTAGATTTGGAAGCCACTGCTCTAAGCCATCATTTTTATTTTCAGGAAAACATCTAAGCACCCAGCACAGTGTGATTCAATAAACGGAGGCAGCAACTAGTGGAAAAAAAGTACCAGGATATTGGGGAGTTGCCACAACTTGATGTTGCAGCGTAGATCTCACCAACGGAAAGAGTTTAGTCCATCACGAAAGGGTTAGCTGTGATAGAGCTGGGCATGCCTCAGCAGAGTTTTGACAAGCACTCTTCCGGTGGCCAATTCCTTCATTATCCTTCAGGTCTCAGTTTAAATGTTCCTCAAAGAAGCATTCTCAGATCTCGCAGTCTAACTTATGGCGTCTTATTTAGCTCCCTCACCACATCATGTTCTTTTCCTACATAATATTCATTACAATTTGTAACTCTTAGTTTGTTTGGGGGACCATGCCTTTCATAGCTGTCTTCCTCCCGGGACTATAAGCTCCAATGAAAGTAATGATGTGTTCGCCACTGTGTATTCAGCAATGAGCCCTAGGTCTGACACACAGTAGGCGCTTAATATATTTTTATAGAATGAATGACAAAGCAACTTACATGCCATTATAGTCTTTTTAGTTCATACATATGCAAAAATTTTCTACTATGTGATGATATGCTGCATGAACTAACTTTTCTTTCTCTAAGTGAAAGAATCAGAAGTAGCTGAGTCTTATTCACTGGAGCTCGGATGGTGACTAATTTACCACACTGCTGTATGGTCTGGAGGGATAATAGGGCAAAAATGTGAAAGGTGTTCAAAACTTTTAATCTCCATTTTAGTTCTTAATTGTGACTCTTTTTATAATTGCTTTTCTGACATGCCATGAAGATATGTATTGTTTGTGCCTGTGATCCATATTGGGCTTAATGGGAAAACATTAGTGACTGTCAAAATCACAACTCTCTTCTTTATCCATTCATCTGTAGAAGGGCACTTGGGTTGTTTCCACATCCTGGCTATTGTGAATTGTGCTGCAGTGAACATAGGGGTGCATAAATCTCTTTGGATCATTGATTTCAAGTTCTTCAGATAAATACCCAGTAGTGGGATAGCCAGATCGTATGGTATTTCTATTTTTTGAGAAATCTCCATATTGTTTTCCACAGTGGCTGCACCAGTATGCATTCCCACCAGCAGTGTATGAGCGTTCCCTTTTCTCCACATCCTCTCCAACATTTGTTGTTTTTTGTTTTGGTAATTATGGCCACTCTGACCAGTGTAAGGTGATATCTCATTGTAGTTTTGATTTGCATTTCCCTAGTAATTAGTAATGTTGAGCATCTTTTCGTGTGTCTGTTAGCCATCTGTATATCTTCCTTGGAAAAATGTCTGTTCATTTCCTTTGTCCATTTTTTGATTGGGTTGTTTGTTTTCTTTTTGTTGATTTGTATGAGTTATATATATATACACACACACACACAATGGAATACTACTCAGCCATAAAAAAGACAAAATTGTCCCATTTGTAACAACATGAATGGACCTGGAGGGTGTGATGTTAAGCGAAATAAGACAGACATAAAAAGACAAATATTGCATGATTTCACTCATATGTGGAAGATAACAGACACATGGATAAAGAGAACAGATTAGTGGTTACCAGAGAGGAAGGGGATTGGAGGCTGGGTGAAAGGGACAAAGGGGCAATAAGTATGGTGATGGATAAAAATTAGACTACTGGGGGTGAGCACGATAAAGTGTATTCAGGAATTGATAACAATAATGTACACCCAAAATTCACAATGTTATAAACCATCATAATCCCAATAAAATTACTTTAAAAAAAAATCACAACTCCCTGCTGAGGTTGAGGGAATCCAATCAGGCAACACATGGTCAACAGCAGATGATTTGTTCCCCACTTTCTCTGGGTTCTTATTCTGTTACTTGGAAAATCGATGCAGTTGGTCCTAGGTTGTTTGATTCAGTTAAAACAGCCCATATGAGCTGAGATCTCTTTCATTTACTATGTCTGTACAATAACAAAATATGTTCCAACTTTAAATACTGATTATGTCTGACATGCAAAAGATGCCAACAACCATGATCCCCAGTTACCAGTAGACTTAGCATTTGATTATATCTTTTCCCATCCACATCTTTCAACATTGTATGGACTTGCCTTTGATGTCATTATTAAACCACTTTTACACAATACTAGAGTCAGTTTGGTTTGCTTGTCTGACTTTAGGGAGCATTATCTAATTTTAGCTAACTTAGCACTAGTTTGTCTCTTGCTGTTGTGTAAACCTGGGTTTTAATAAATGTACTTAGTAAAGCCTCATCTTGATGGGTAAGTTTCAGAAATATGCAATAATTGATCCTTGCACAGCTTGCCTTTAATCAATTTTAGTATTTTCTTCAATAAATTCTGTGCATGTATCATTTTGTCATTTCTCAATTGAGGGAGTGCTCAGAAGTTGCCAGAAGCAGCAAAAATTCATATTTATAGAATACCTTTTCACTGTATTGAGATTTTTCATCTTTCATAATCTTTCTGGAAGATGGCTCTGAGGGATTTCTCAGAAGACAGATGTCTTGGTTTCTGTGACTGATGACAGTCTGACTTCACAAGTGGCCTTTTTGAGAGGTTACTAAGACTTGACACATTAACATCCCATAAATCTCCTGTGTTCCAATTCTAAAACATACATTTCCTTTCGACCAGCCAGAGCACAGAGAAATGCTTGTGCTCTTTTGACAGTCATGCCTAAAAAAGGAAAAAGGGGAGCCACTTTTGCATAGACATAAACCTGCTCAATGTCTCTGATATTTTATGTACATACCCTACTTCTCTCTTGCAGCCTCCAAGAAAACATGTGTGACCTTTGATAGTTCAGAAAAATCTTGTAAACCTCTCTCTGATGTTTAATAATTTCATTATTCTTACTGGAATGATGTACCAGCCGGTACAGACAGCTTGTGGAACTCAGCTCATGGGTAAATGTTCAGTCTCACGCTGTTTTAACAACATTGGCTCCATCATCAGTGCAAATAGAAACAGTGGAAAGAATCTGAGGAGGGAGATATTTATTTGGAATTTCAGCTGTGATTACGTTTTCCCAGGCACTGCAATGAAGGTTCACTTTCTGGGAGATGAGGCACCAACACAGTGCCACCAAGTCCCCATGAGGGCTTGCTCAATATTTGCTGGTAATGATTATGATGTAATTCCACGAGGCAGCCATCAGTTAACAAACCCCGTGAGTCTAAATCAGCCCTGATTTAATTTGCCCTTCAGTAAAGGTTAAAACATGGATAAATTCAAAATATACATTTTGTAGAATATAATGCAGCTTTTGAATGAATTCACAATCCATGTGTACCCTTTTAAAGGAAGATATTCAACTTGTCCACTATTTCTCTCCAAGTATGAGTGTCTCCTCTTTCCCCAGGCAAAATGTATACATACATACCAGTATAATTCTGTACAAATGAGATTAATTCCAGAACGTAATGCAACTGTGGTCATCACCCCAAAATAGATGGTGTACAGTATATTCCTTGCAGTTGGGCTCACCAACTTGCAACATCTTCAGGATGGGCTGGTTCTTCTGATATGAATTACTTGTGCTTCCTTCCTTTCTTCCTATTGTGTTGATGGTTTACTCACTATGGAAGACCTCACACTAATGGCCAATATCTTTTAGGGCTAGACTCACAAATGTCTATACTAATGGTTCTCAACCCTGGTTGTACATTAGAATCACCTGGGGAGCTTTTAAAACTCACCATGCTCAGGCTGCATCTTAGGCCAATTAAATCAGAACTTGGGAACTATGGGACCTGGTGACAGTACTTTTAGAGCTACTGAAGTGACTCCACTATGTAGCCAAGGGTGATAACCAATAGTCTGCACAAACAAATGGTTTGATCAGTTAATAGGCAGTTTTGATTTAAAAATCTAAGTTCCATAGAGCCATTAGACAATTGACACTTATATAATCTGGAAAGACTTCACAACGCGAAATCTTGTGAGGATGGAAAGAAATAGGACATGTTAATGTGACAGGTGTAGCAATTACTGCATTCTCTGAGTAGCTTTCCAAGGCAGTATATGATAGACTCCCTGGGTTCTAATTCTGTCTCTCCATCTCTTATTAGCTGTAAGACCTTGGGCACATTACATATCATCCCAGAGCCTCGGGTTCCTCTTTTGTGAAATGGTGTTGATATTACCAAAATCTCCTTCATATTGTAAAGATTAAGTGGACTAAGACAGGATCAGCAAACATCTTCTGAAAAGGGCATATAATTTCGGCTTTATAGGTCATGCAGTCTCTGTGCAACTACTCAACTCTGCCATTGCAGCATAAAAAGCAGCCATAAATGTTAGGTAAATGAATGGGCATGGCTGTGTTCCAATAAAACTTTATTTACAAAACTGCGTAATGGCCCCAATTTGGCCCACAGGCTGTAGTTTGCCAATGCCTGGACTAATACATGCTACATGGTTGGTACAGTAAGTTGCTATCTTTGTTGCTGTTGTTAGGAAGTACAGAAAGTAACCCATCTCCCTAAGATATACACATCTACCCTTCTCTCTCAGCTCCACCTAGGCCTCCTTTCAAGCCAACCAGACTCCAGCTTGTAGAACAGAGCTACAATGGCCGTGGTTCTTAGGAAAGGAGAAGGCAGCAGGTCTCCTCTGAGTGTTTTCTTCCCTTGTAGTCACCACAGTCACAGAGCTGAGGAAAAAGAAAACTAAGGCCAGAGCACAGGGCCAGGAGTGCACTGCTCCCAGTGGTACATCACTTTACAGGAGCTCTCAGAGCAAACGCCACAGACACTAAGCCATTAGGGAAACTGTGAATTAAACCGTGAGTCGTAAGGAGCTGCCGAAATCCCAGAGATGCAATAAATCATTACTGTCAACTGCTCAGCATGAGTAATAAAAAAAAATCAATCCACTTAGCTAGAAATGAATTTGAAAATCGTGTTCTAAACAATAGTAATGTGTGAGCAAAATAAACAGAGAAGCAGTTCTGCTATTTCATCTTTCAAGGAAGGACAGAAGAGAGTGATACCTGGGGGTTAGTGTCTGTATCAAGGGAGTAGGAATCAATGAAGAATGGCTGTGTGAGTCAGCAGTTAGAAACAAAACTGAATGTGGTGGTTCACCCCTTCCTGAGGATATTAAACTCATCAGTTTTTTCACAGGTTGCATTTCAAAGGCCAGATCCTTCCCAAGGCCTAAGCTGGTCCTTGGATACCTTCAAGACATCATTTATTCACTAATCATTTAGTAATTGCCTCCAACATGCCAGGCATTGTGTTCAGGGCTAGAAATGCAGAGCCTAGGAGGCCTCAGTCCTTGCCCTCGAGACTTCTCTCTGGCCACTGTGAATTTGCTAATTCAGACACCCACATTCCTAACTTTTTAAAATCATATCTATTTTCTCAAATGGCTTCAAAGACCCATGTCATCATTTGATGTCATGTAATTCTTTGCTGATATACTTTCATCTTTGAGTTTTGCTTTCATATAGCTGTCAAAGACAGACACAGAGTGTGGGGGTGTCTTTCTCATTAAATCCTTTCCCACAAAACTCCAGGGTGTTTTCATCATTTAAGAAAAAACTAAAAGCTATCTGACTTGTTTAAATGTGTGGAAAAACTTGTGGGGGAAGGGGAAAAAATGATGAGAACAAGTGGTAGGACTTTATCACAGTGACTATCTGCAAACTCATAAAAGCAAGGTAGGGAGAGCCAAATGCCTGTCTGATGTTGAAGGTCTTGTTCAGGAGTGCATCTCTGGTAGGGAGAAGGTACGATCACAGCCCCTCAAAGATGTCCAGAACCTATGAATTTGGTACTTTGCCACATAATGATTACATGACAAAAGGGACTTTGCAGGTATGATTAAGTTAAGGATCTTGAGACTGGGAGATGACTCTGGGTTATCTGGTGGGCCAATGTATTCACAAGGGTCCTCATAAAGGAACAAAGGAGGCAGGAGAGTCAGAGTCAGAGAGAAAGAGATTTGAAGATGCTACATTGCTGGGTTTGAAAATGAAGGAAGGAGCCATGAGGCAAGGAATGCAGATGACCTCTAGGAGCTGGAAAAGGCAAGAAATACATTCTCCTTGACAGCCTCCAGAAATGAACACAGCCCTACAGACCCATGTTAGACTTCTGACCTCTAGAACTGTAAAATAACAAATTTGTGTTGTTTTAAGCCACCAAAATTATGGTAATTTTTACAGCAGTGATAGGGAACTAATATAGCACACCTGTACAGGTATCTTGTTAATAGATGCAGAAAGAGAAGGGGTACCCTTTAACTCGTGTGCTACTTTGCCACCCCCGTTGATTTATTTACAGTCACAATATAAGCCAAGAAGTTTACTTTTTCACCTCTGCTTCTCTCTTCTAAATAAAATAAGACCATCACAATGGTTTGTTGTGAATTTGAAGATATTTTATCGGCACAGCATGTTTCTTCCATCAGCCTATTTGTTGAACTAATGGTTGAAAAACACAGGAAAATACAAAATAGCACATGGGGAGCTGGAGAAAATGTTCTCTGAGAGATAGGGACAATTATGTGTTTGTGGGTATGTGTGGGCATGAATGAAACCATTTTCTAGCCCATGAGAGCTTCAAGACTCATAGAAACACATTGATCAAAAATTTTTTAATAATTTTTTTTAAAAAATCAAATGGCCCTGGTTTAAAAGAACAGAATATACTGTATTTACATATTTCTAATTTTACTGTACAGTCCCTTTTAAATCTCCATTTAAAAGACCCTCATTTATGATCAAATTAATGTTCCCAAATAGAGATATTTTAGAGTAACGTTTATAATTGCTCAAGTAATCAGGGTCACAATGGGTTGTGAACCGCAGAACAGGATTCCGGCTTTGATCATTATGAGCTCTCAAAATTTTGATGGTATTACTGATCCCGAACCCTTCACATGCCCCTTCCTATGGCCAAGGCACTGCTCCCAGTGCTTTATAAATATTAATTTGTTTAATCCTCACAGCAATCTTTTGAGGTGAATGCTTTTATTATCTTAATTTTACAAACTATGAAATTGAGGCACAGAGAGGCTAAGTAACTTGCCCAACATCCTAGAGAATTTTAGCCTTCATGAAAATATCATGAAGGGGACTTAAGGAAGTTGGCCAACTCCCAGTATACCCCAAAAACTCTCCAGCAGGAAGGTAAGGAGCTAGCCCTGAGATACGGAGAGCAGAGGTCATGTGTCCTGCCATATGGATGAAGATGTGACAAGGCTCTGACATGCCCATAGCCATGGTGGCCTCGTCCCAGAGGAAGGTGGTATAAGAACCCTCGATAGAGGAAAACTACCAAACTGATAGAGCAAGGCCACTGTTGGTGGTCAAAAAGAAGAATGATCATTTAGGAGTCAGATTATGCACCTCCAGCTGAATAAGCTTCCCACTGAAAGGGAAAATCTCCCTGCTTTGGGGGCTAAACTGGCTCAAGTGATCTCTGAGCTGAACAGAAGTGCAGCCCATGGTGGGAGCAGAAGACTTCTGCACAGGTCAGATCACAGTAGGAAAGTGGAGTGATCACCAAAAAGGGGGGAAAAGGATGTTGCTAAGAGAGTAGGTCATAAAAGTTCTCATCACAAGAAAAACAAGAATTTGTAACTATGTGAGGTAGTTACAAATTTCTTTTGTAACGGGAGAGGATAGATCAACGAAACTTATCGTGGTAATTGTTTTGCAATATATGCATATATCAAATCATTATGTTGTACACTTTAAACTTATACAATATTATATGTCAAGTCTATCTCATTAAAACTGAGAAGAAAAGGATGTTGGTCCAGTTTGATCCCCATGGTAACATCATCAACATGACTTCGTCACATAGACCTAGGAGAACAATAAACCCTTATAGTAAATAGCAAAATCAGCAGTCTTCCAAGTGTTCGTTTGTTTGTTCATTCTGGAATAGTAAAAACATTGAAGTATTTCATTGAACATTTTAAAAATTGAAGCTTAATTATTTCCATGTAATGTAGTAGGTCAAATTAGCTAATAAAAGCCTATATCAAATCACCCCAACAAAATGCTTTTTTCACTAGCACCTCAGTTACAGGTAACTGGATTGGATGTTTTTAAATGGCTTGTGATGTAAAAATCAGTTTAAGTATTTTAATATCCCATGCTCACCTCCACATGACAAAAAAAAATGTTTTTCTTTTTCTGCTGAACAAAAGCTTTGTCCCTCATACCCCCCACAAAACAAACTGGAACCCGGAAAGTTTGATTTATCAGAACTTTGAATTAGAGAGTTCCATAAGTTATAAAGAAGAAACAAACACGTTAAAAATTGAAACAAGGAAACATTTGGTTTATTTAAGAATAAGTACCCAAACATATGTATCTAAATTTCTTAAGTTTTCAAATCTTGGCCCAAAATATGTTGGGAAAGCAGATATACCAAAGAGGTTTCTTGGCATACATCATTCTGAGTTGTAAATACTAGGAGAATAACGTTCCTCTAAATAATTTTGGCACATTTAGTGTCAAGAACAACATTTAGAACAGAATCTGATTCCATCAAAGTTAGTGTTGAACTCTAATTTTAATCAAATTATGTAAACTACTAATTTCTAACAGCTTATTTATTTGCATTTATTCTGCCACAAAGTGAAAGAGAGAGATGGGGAGGGTGGTGTCTGTCTAGTCAGCACCAGGATACTAGAAAGCCAGGTAAGCACCTGGTGCAGGGCCACGACTGGGGAGTCAGCCAATGGCTCCACTAGATGGTGCCATAAAAGACCACAGATTTAAATACATACATAAACCTTTCTCTGTAGTTTCACTTACCAGAGCAGAGCTGGTAAAATGGACTCTCTCTCTTTTGTGACTCCTTCCCCCACTGCCAACGTTCATAAATTTATAAATTCACAGAATGTAATAGTGGAAGTCACTTCAGCTCTTGAGTCTTTGGGCAACATAAAGCAGTAGACACTGCATGAATTTTGTGGATGGAGTAAAACCTGGCCCAATCCATGCAGAGGACAGGCAGTATTCACTTTGAAGAGATTATTCCACAAGTGGGAAAAGATGTCTGCAGAAAGCTATTTACTGAGGCACTGTTTAATAAATAAAATGAAAGCAAAACACTCATAAGTGAGGGAACGGTGTATGTATGGTGCAGCCATACAATGGAGTACTATGTGGTCATTAAAAGTCATGCCAGGGATCTATATTTATTGCATGAGACAACATCCATGAAATTGAGATGAATGAAAGGGGCCAGTCATAAAAAAATATGTGTAGGGTGGTCCTATATAAGTAAAATTGAATACACATACATTTCTATATATGTGCAAAGAGATATCTTACAGGAACCAAAATGGTAACTCCAGTTATCTTAGGATGCAGTTTCCAGTGATCATTATTTCCTTATTTTCACTTTTTGGTATTGAGCTTTTCTATAATAAGCATGTAAGAATTTTATAAAAATAAAAATGCTGGAGTACTATAGACTAGTTTGAACCAACCAACCAGATATATCCAGAGAAATGAAGACATCTTAAAACACAGTGCTGAGAATAAAAGAAATAAACTGAATAAAATATATAAAAAATAGGAGTTACGTGAATTAAAATACATGCACATAATACAAGACACATTCTCATCAGAAACCATGAAGAGAATAGAATAAAATATTTAAAGGTTTGAAAGAGAAAAATCATCAACCTGGTATTGTTTTTCCAGCAAAATTATCCTCCAAAATGAAGAGCAATAAAAGCTTTCTTAGACAAACAAGTAAGAGAATTCATCACCAGCAGACCTGCCCTGCAATAAATGTTAAAAGATTTTCTTCAAGCAGAAGGAAAATTATATGTCAGAAGCTTGGCTCTACATAAAGAAAGGAAGAGCATCAGAGAAGGAACAAATGAAGCTAAAATAAAATATTTTCTTTTTCTTAATTGATCTAAAACATAACTGTTTAAAGTAATAGTAGCAACAATGCATTGTGTGATTATAGCATGTGGATAAACAATGTCCCAAGGGAAGGGAGGGAGGTATTGGGAATACACTGTTATAAGGTACCTGCACTACACATGAAATGCAATAGTGTTATTTGAAGGTGGTCTTATATTAGTTAAAAATGTATCTTTTAAACTTTAGAGCAACCGTTAAAAAGTTTTTTTAAAAGAAGTATAATTGTTACACTGAACAAGGAGATAAAAATTGAATTATATGAAATGCTTAATTAAAACTAGAGAAGTCAGAAAAAGAAGCCTCCAGTAATAAATTAAAAAATTACAAAGATAGTTGATATTAACCCATATATATTAATAATTAAATGTGAATGGTCTAAACACAGCAATTAAAAGACGATAATTGTCATACTGGATACAAAACAAGACTCAATTATATATCATCTACAAGAAAATCACTTTTCCAAAAAAGACTCTGATAAGATAAAAGTAAAGTGATGGAGAAAGATATACCGGGCTACCACTAATCAAAAGAAAGCAAGTTGGAGTAGCTTTATTTATATCAGACCAATCAGATTTCAGAGCAAGGAAAAATATCAGGATGCAGAGAGATGCTACATAATAATAAAGGAGTCAATTTTCTAAAAAGATCTAACATTCCTCAATATGTATGCACCTAACAATAGTACATCAAAATACATGAGGCAAAAACTGATAGAACTGAAAGGATAAAATGGGAAATTCACTATTATAGTTGGAGACTTCAGCCCTCGCCACCCCACCCCATCAGTAATTGATAGATCAAGTAGGCAGAAAATCAATAAGGATATAGTTGACCTGAATGGCACTATCAATCAATTTAATCTAATTGATGCTTGTAGAAGATTCCATCTTAACAATACCAGAATACACATTCTTCTCAAGCTTACATGGAACATTCTCCAAGATAGACCACATTCGGGGCCATAAAACATACCTTAACAAATTTAAAAGAATAAAATCATACAAAATATGTTCTCAGACCATAATAAAATTAAACTAGAAATCAGTAACAGAAAGAAAGCTGGAAACCTCCCAAATATTTGGAAATTAAAAAACATACTTCTAAATATCACATGGGTCATAGAAGAGTCTCAAGAGAAATTTAAAAATATTTTTAACTAAATGAAAATAAAAATACAGCTTATCAAAATTTGTGGGATGCAGCAAAAACAGTATTTAGAAGGAAATTTATAGCGTTAAATGCATATATTAGAAAAGAAAAAAGAGCAAAAATCAGTAACTTAAGGTTCCACCTTAGGAAACTAGAGAATAAGAGCAATTTAAGCCTATACTCAGCAGAAGAAAAGAAATAATAAAAATTAGAGCAGAAATCAATGAAATTGAAATAGGAAAATAATAGAAACAAAAAACTAGTTCTTTAAAAATAAAAAGTCAATAAAATTGATAAACCCATAGCCAAGTTAACCAAGGAAAAAGAGATAAAGTACAAAATTACCAATATTAGGAATGAAAGAGGGGTCACCCCTACTGTTCCATGGACAAAGAAGGATAACATAGGAGTATTGTGAACAACTCCATGTCCACAAATGTGGTGATTTATATGAAATGGATCAATTCCTTGAAACACACAAACTGCCAAAACTCATACAAGGAGAAATAGATACAAGATATAAGATATTCAGATTATCTATTCAAGAAATTGAATCAATAAAATAACCTTCCAAAAGAGAAATCACCAGGCCCAGATAGTTTCACTGGTAAATTCTACCAAACATTTAAGGAAGAAATGGTACCAGTACTCCATAATCTCTCCCAGAAAGCAGAGGAAACACTTCCTAACTCATTCCACAGGGATATTATTACCCCAATACCAAAACAAGACGACACTACAAGGAAAACTATAGACAAATATTTCTCATTAACATACATGCCATGCCAAAATTCTCAATAAAATATTAGCAAATTGAGTCCTAAAAGAACTAAATACTACAATCAAGTGGGATTTATTCAAGGTGTGCAAAGCTGGTTCAATATTCCAAAATCAATGTAATCCACTGCATGATTCTAGAGCATCTCACTCATAGTGCCAGAAAGCTAAAGTGCTAAAAAGAAAAAACTGACAATGATGGGGGTATGTCAAAGGGAAACAGGAGCCAACTAAAAGAGCTGGAATGATCTGAGCAACAAAATAAAGTAGTATTGGATTATAACCCGAAGTATAATATAAATATCCATGCATCTACACTAATATAAATCAATGATTGAATAAATAAATAAATGGGAAATAAACAAATCTCCCAGGGAGAGAGTTCCAATTAATTTATGTAGAGGTCGAGCATAACTCCTCACCCTTTAAGTTTGTGTTATGCATAGTGACTTTCTTCCAAAGAAGACAGTATGGAAAGGGAATGGAAAAAAAGAGTAAGTTTACAGTGGAGAAATCTGACAAAACACTGCTTCAGTCAGGTGATCAAGGTCAATATCAACAGTGAGAAATCATATTGATAGTATGCACTCATGATATAATGTGACGAGAAGGGCACTTTACCTCTGTGATCTTCCTTCCAAAAACATGTACCCCAGTATAATTATGAGAAAAACATCACAAAAATCCCAATTGAGGAAAATTCTATAAAATACCTAAACAGTAATCCTCAAAACTGTCAACTTCATCAAAAATAAGGAAAGTCTGAGAAAGTGTGATAATCTAGAGGAGCCTAAGCAGACGTAATGACTAAATGTAATTAATGTGTTATCCTGGAAGGGATCTGGGAACAGAGAATGGACATTCGGGAAAAACTGAGGAAGTCTGACTTAAGTATGGAGTTTAGTTAATAGTCGTGTATCATATTGGTTAATGGACAAATGTACCAAGCTAATGTAAGATGTTAGTAGATGACACTGGATATGGGGTATACGAGAACTCTGTACTATCCTTGCAATAATTCTGTAAGTCTAAAACTGCTCTAAAGTAAAAAGTTTACTTTTAAAAATGATCATTATTATTTTAAAATTAGCTTAGAATGTCAAAAGGCTTCTCAGGGTGAGCGATGCAAGCAGAATGATTTATGCTGGTTCCCCATCATAATGTCCACATACACAAATACATTTGTCCAACTGAGAAATTTGTACATCAGCCCCACACTGATAGGGACAGCTGATGAAGCCGAATCTATTTCTGAGAAAACAGATCAACTTGTCAACATCCTAGACATGCTCCATACCCACACCGGGACACACAAGTCCTGCAGTCGTATTCACTAGATTGACAGAGGATTAAGTGATCATTATCTGGTACTGAAAAAATGAAATTAAAAAGCAAAACTTGACTATTTTGTTCAAGCTTTGAATTGCATTGCTTTGAGCCAACCACTGTTGTAAGACAGGCTTGGTTAGGATTGTCCTATCTTTCCTTTCCCTCAGCTTATCCTAATGGGCTGTTTAATGGTTAAAAGGTAGGCCAAAGGAAGGGCGAGGGAAGCTTCAGGAGAGGGGAGATTCAGAAGCTGAGCTCAAGCCCCTAAATAACTGACTTGGCTATAGATGCTCCATTGTCTTTCTTTTATCTTCTTCTGACTTATAAGTGACAATCCTATTCCTCATCATAAATTTCCTTCTGTCTTGGCTTCTGGCTTTACAGATGACTGGCACTTTTAAATTGTGAGAACGGTTTACCTTTCTGGATGAGCAGTCGCTCAAAAATCATTTTATTAGGGGGAGAAAAAAAACCAGGGCTAGCGACTCCATGAATTCTCTCTTGGCAGCATATCTTTTTATTTCTGAATTTCATTGTGACTTGTTTGCCTTGTCCCTCTGCCACCATCTAGTCTAACATCCTAATAACAGGCTGTAACTTGTAATTTAGATTTTCAAAGCTGTGTTTTTCAGACATGTTCTCTCCATCCAAATCAAAGATACCATTTCAGTGTCAGATGGAGGGACAATGAGGGAAAACACGCACAGGCACGTGTGCATGCACACACACAGTCACAAGTGTGTACACATGTGCACACACACATTTTCCTGGTCAGAGCTTTGCCCGAATTCTAGCTCAAATATTTTCTGTTTTTCTCTTTCTTCTGTTTCTGAGCATCTAGCTTCTGGGGCTGGGAACGAAGTTCGAAGTTTTGATTATTTTTATTATTCAGTGACCTTAAATAGAGTCCCAACCGTTATATTTTCAAATCGATATTGAGTATTCTACCTAAGATACAGAGATCTTTGCAAATAAAAGCATTCTGACCTTCAAGAACATTTAATTTAAGCACACAAGCATCTTCTATTATTGCTCGAGTCTGTATATTTTCAACTTTATTCATCTGTTCTATGTTCCATGCCAATAGTGATTAAGTTAGTAAAACTTAGTGTGCTTAGAGCATCTTCCAATATGAGGAAGAAGTTTTTACATCTCTCTGCCCAGTTACTCCTTCCCACAAATGTTCCCACCTCTTATATAGAAATACTGTTTACAAACACCTCCAAGGGAAAGTGAGTATATCTTTTTAGCTGTTGAAATTTTAGAGCTTTAAGTGACTACAAATAATTAGGCCAACACTTCACTTTCTATATAAATAATAATTTGTAAAAACAATAAACGAGCATTATTAGCAAACACATGCCATAGCATAAATTATCTTACCCTTGAAGTTGGTGACTCTGCTAAAATTTAGATAATTAGAGGAGGCAAAATAATCAACAAGATTCCTACTAAGCATGGAGTTATATCTTTTTAATCTATGAGGATTATGTACCAAGAAATGACAATTAGCAAAGTAAACAATTGTGCTGTTATAATAATTAAATTCTCTAATTTATATGTCCTACCATAAAGTTTTATTTTGATTTCCAATTGTTGTTAGTGATTAGAAAGTAAAATTATTTGGCTATGACAAATATGCTTGAATTTACATCCTACAAGTTCCATATGCCATAAACTATATGTATATACGTGAATATATGTACACATTTTTATCTTACCTTGATCCAAAAAGGACTTCAAGCCACTCACAAAAATTCTTGTAATTTAGAAATAAAAACCCGTTAAAAATAAGAAAAACATGAGCCAAAGGGCAAATAATCACAGGAAACTAATAGAAAGCCAGAAATAAGGTTGTAACACAATGGTGTTCATGCCAGAGGTAGGCCAACACTTTGGGATCTAAATTTGCCAACTGCCGATAGGAAAATGGACACAATTTCAAGTTTCACAGAATGCGTGAGGAAAAAATAAACCAGTTGCTCAGGAAAAGCACTGCTACTGCTGAGAACAAAATATCTCCCAATTCTGTCTCAGAAAGGTCAGAATTTAATTGTAATGACAAAAATATCCTTATGGTAAACATAGTGAAAAGTTTCGTAGAGCTATGACTTAAAAAAAAATTAATACTAGCTAGGATTCTATTGGGTTGCCTATATAATCAATTCAAGTACTTAGTTCTCTGGGTTATCAATTAGTACATTTTAGATTTTCTAGAAATGGTACCTAACCAGCAGCGGTATGGCTTTGGAACTGTGGGAGGGCAATTGTTAGTTGTTATAACAATGGAGGTGGGCACCACTGGCATTCAGTGAGCAAGGCCTGGGGATTTTATTTATTTATTTTTTTTAGGAAGATTAGCCCTGAGCTAACGTCTGCTGCCAATCCTCCTCTTTTTGCTCAGGAAGACTGGCCCTGAGCTAACATCCATGCCCGTCTTCCTCTACTTTATATGTAGGACGCCTGCCACAGCGTGGCTTGCCAAGCGGTGCCATGTCCACACCCAGGATCCCAAGTGGTGAACCCCAGGCTGCCAAATCGGAAAGTGTGAACTTAACCGCTGTGCCACCGGCCCGGCCCCATGATTTTAACATACTACAACGCATAAGGCAGACACACACAATAAAGAATTATAATGTCCCAAATGACAATCGCAGCCTCATTGAGAATTACTGAGAGGAATGAACGGATTCCATGTCTTTCAAATAATCCTTCTACAGATATTGTTTCTCTTGGACTAGCTATTAAAAGTATTGCATGGCACTGAACTCAAAATTATACTCCTTGGCAAGTACTCAAAACATTTTTGAGGCTAATATTTCTGACTATGGCATAAAGCTTTGTTTAAACCACTTTCCTATGAAAGGAAATTTATCCATAAAGAGACAATAAAATAGATTTGTTTATCTTTCCTCCTACTGCAGCCACAAGTCGATGACTAAGAATAGCCACATATTGTCTATCTATAGTATATACATGTTATACATATAATTGCATGTGCACATGTGGTTGATACATGAGTCATAGTTCTTTCCAATTCTTGGATAAACCTGGAACTGGTTTTTTCATACATGGCTTTCTTTATTAGTTTGACACCAAAACCTAGTATAACGACTCTGGCATTATCCTTCAACCAATGCAAAGTTCTGTTCATAAAATGCCTCTTCATTTCAAATTCTTCCATACTAGGGCACTCTCATTTGTTTCTATAGTTTTATTAATATTATTATTATTATTATTACTACTGGCTTTAAAAAATGTAATTTATTATATTCTCAAAATATTTCTTCTGTCTTCAATCTTGGGTCCCTATCACAACAATAGGGCAATATTTTGATAAATAAACCAGTATGTTGCTCATTCTAAGACATTCCTTTTTTTTTTCACCTAATTATCACTCTCTACCCCATTCCCAATAAAAAGATACCATGGCCACTGAGGCTTTGGGGAGATCTGACACAACCAAATGCAGACAACGCAGGCAAATTTTTAGCTTTGAAACTCATGACAAAGACATCGTCTTGAAATCCAAGATGTTTGATAAGCAAGAGCTAGGAATTTTGGAATTCAAAAGGCAAACTTTGAAAAAACAAGACAAAGTTTATGCCTTAACCAAAAAAGAATAGAGGAAAGGCTAGATTACTCATTCCAAGGACAAGACAAGGGCTGCCCAGGCAAAGGAAAGAAAGAAACATTACCCAGGAGTAAGGTTGGTTGGAAAAGGGATGAGACAACTAGACTTCAAGTAACCACGAAGAAAGGAACTGAGCCAGCACTCATGAAGTATCATGGCTTCTGCTCAAGTGAGAGCCACACATTCCCAGAACCATAAGGAAGCTAAGCCAGGCCCTAAAACTACCCAACAATGTACAGGGGAATCCCCCACTTCACTCCTGCACCAAGAAGCCATAATTATCCTGCTTGTCGCCAAGCAGGAAGGACAGCCCATTAACAGCAACCTGTACACCATTCATCAATGGCCTAGCAGTAATGACATGATGCCTGTATCCCAAGAATTCGTTATGGACCCATCCACATGGACAATCGTCCCATCAAGAGCTTAGTTTAATTATCAGATCCTGCCAGGGTAGGGCTTTGGACAGCCAGAGGGAAAATGGTGATGTGGAAATGAGAGCCCACAACACGTTTGCATAGAATTAAACAAATTCAGCCTGACATTTCTATGTCAGGCCTCACTTTACAATATCTCACATCTTTTCTGCTACCATCTGTCCTCTACACAACTTGTCTGAGTGCATATTACCTTAATGCTAAGAAGTAAAGACCTGAATGTTTCAACATTTAAAAAAATACAGTTTAAGACGTATAAAAATGGAGTTGATCTGTTAACGCAGGGCCAGGGTCTTCAGAGCCCTTGCTGTTTGGCCTGCCTCTTACCACTCCCACCCCCACTGCCAGCTCAGGTGACCCATGCCATCCTTCTATGAAAACACAATTCACAAGCTATTCTTCTAGAATTTTCTTGTAAGGATTTGGTTTTGTTTCTTTACATGCAATGATGATTTCTAAATAGAAGGCTGTGCTCCCATGACATCAGAATCATCTGGGAAATATTTATGTACTTATTGTCTCTGCTCTGGAGATTGTGACACATAGATCTGAGATAGGGCCCAGAAATCTGTTTTTAACAGGCTTCCCAGGTTTCCAATCCACTGAAATACAGCTTCCAGGTGGTGCTGTTAAAGTCCCTCAAAGACTCTCAAATGGCACCAACCCTTCATCGACCTTCTCTAGGATGCATTGATTTGATGTTTTAGCGGACAGATTCCCAAGTGACTCTTCAGGCTTCTTGTTGTGATTTATTTGCAAGCCAAGTTTTACACTATCTAAGGAGCAGACATGATTCCATGTCGTTCCCCCACCTGTGTTTTCAAAGTGACTCTATGATGTGTTTTTTTCCTATTTTTCATTTTATTCTGTATATAATACATATTTGGCACTGAAATAAAAGGCTGTGTCCTATATAAATCCCTACATAGTCAGTATCCATTGAAGTTTTTGTTAGAGTGAAGATTAGTACAAGAAAGTTCTGTAAATGAAATAATGCTGACAAGCTTTTCTGAAGCTTCTTTTTAATATGTTTTTTTCAAAGAGGTTATGGTTTGAAGCAGGATTTGAAGTAAATGAACCCATTAATCAGGCACTAAAACGCTGCTACAGCAGTTTAAAACTATATCAATGAAAGCGTATTCTGGAAACCTTTTGCCAAAACTGTCCAGCTTGATTGTTTTATATATATCTTTTGTTCCCATAGTGCTGCTGTGTTCCTGAATATAGGCAATATTTAACATTTATATGGCAGAAGACGAAAAAATAACACATCCATAAATATCTAGTCTTTATATGAACAGTCATGTGGTAAACCAAGCATTCCACAATGAAAGGAAATGCATTTAGGCTGCACAGGCCTCAACCACAATAGCAAAGCAAGTGAATGTTGTCTTTGGCCGCTGCTTTTGGTTTTCCTATCACCCCACCAATCTTTTCCTACCCCGTGGCTCAGAACTACCGATCCCAACAAAGGCAATCTCCTGAGCTCAGCATCCTGGCCTTCCAGAAGCTTTCTCTAACCACCTTATCTAAGATAGCAACCCCCTGCCCCAGCACTGTAGCACTGTCTATTCTGACAACCTGTTCTATTTTCTTCACAGCAGTTCACCTTTTGTTTATTGTTGGTCTCCTCCACTGGAATGGAAAATTAGAGAGCAAGACCCTGTCTGTCTTGTCCTCACAGTATAACCAGAGCCAAGGTCAGCACATCATAGGCACTCAAGAAATATTTGTTGAACTTAATAAAAGCAGCCCTACGTGCTGAAAATCGATTTGCCAAATATCCAGCTCTCCACATGGCCAAAAAGAAGTTGATTTGCTACTTGAAAGTTTGATTAAGAAAATCCTAAAAATGCTAAAAGAGGGGTAAAAGAGAAAATGGCACACCAAAGGATCCAAAGGAATTCGATAGAAACTGAAAAAAATTCCACTTGAACTTTTGAAATGTTGTATAATAAAAACATACACTTTATGATTATTCAGTGTATTTGTAACAGCACCAAACCACCATCTCAGTCTTAGTTTGCAACAAATTGAATACTCCTTACAATACTGCTATGAAGACAAAATGAAATGTAGTCAAGGAAAACTTCACAGAAACCTCCCAAAGCTGTTAGGGCATCCCATTCAACATTAAATGCAGTGAGCTTTAGACGTAATATGAGGAAGTAAGTTTTGGGTAAATTGATTAATTTGGTAAATTAGGCTAATTTGTTACTTGCAAAATATTGTTATTCAACAAATCAACTATTCAGCCTATTTTTTTTTTTTTTGGCTATTTAGCTGGAATCTTATTTTGGACCTAGAACTTTATTATTCCCACTTTACAGTGGATGAACCTGAAGTCTGCTAGCTTGCACAAGGAAACCTAGGCAGTAGTGGCAGGGCAGGCCTTCAGATTTGTCTTTCAAAATCTGGAGTCTGAGCCTTCAACACTGAGTTGTACTGTTTACTCAGAAGACCCTCAGTACCATAGGATTTAATATCTAAGGTTGACACTTCTAGAATGCTTCGGCAGGTCCAAGATATGTAGTAACTTGTAATTTGTATAAGGCAGGAATTTGAATCAAGGCTGCTTAGTGAGCAAGGCAGGCAGGCTGAGGAAGTATCTGAATACTTATGAGGCTATTATTTTCTGCTCAAGATTGCTCAAGCAGTACTTCTCATGAGGAGTCTGAATTTTACTTCGAAAAGTACATGCTATAGATGAGAAGTATTTACAAATCTGAGATATGTGAAAATCTCATCATGCATGTTCAGCATCTAGTGAAAGTCAACTTCAAGGTCCTCATAGGTAGGACTAGAATATACCTTACAATGGCAACCTTGGGTATTAGTGAAGTTTCCACACTGGCCTCTATATTTTTCTGAGTAAGATGTTAAGCGGGGCCAGAAGCTAGGATAAAGAAACAGGTGAGTGCTGTGTAGCTGCATGAGATGAATCTGAGACAAAGATTAGCTTGTGACAAATGTGGAGGAATATTTATTTGCCCCAACCTTTTAAAACATTCAAATATCTTGGGATTCTTAATCCTCATATCGGTTATTTTTGTTTGTTTTCTTGCCCTTTAAAAAAAGATACTAATTCAATTTTCTCTTATTTCATAGATTTAAACTGAAGCCCCAAAATTTTAAATGATTTTCTCAAGGTCACCAAGCTCATCACTGGTGGAGTATGGATGTGAAACCAAGTCTTAATTTTCAGAGTACCCTTGTCTGTATTATCAAAGGTTTCAAGTATTTTTTAACAATGGAACCATTTCTCCTCTGAATCAGATCTTCTGTAACCTCAATGCATGTAACTGATAAAGGCTGCAGTTTATTAGTATAAAATTATTTTATGAGTATTATGTGCAGCATTTACTTATAATATCAAAGACGAAAATGAGATTTTTGAAAATTTTTGAGATTGGGGATTATGGATGCCAACAAACCAGTCTCAGCATCCCATTTTTCTTTATTCTATTACACGGTACTGAGAAAACCCTGACTCACTCAGAAAAGTAATTGCAAGTGGTAAGTTTTTAATAACTCCCCTTGCAACCTCAGAATGCTCTTGAATCAAACTTTACTCTTGAACCAAACTCTTTAAAAGGCTTTGCGAAACTATGCTTGGAACATAGTTTGGAAACTGCTGCAATTAAACTATGCTCTTTTTCCATCTTTGACACATTCCTGCCAATTACTTCATCCAATTCAATACCAGAAGTAATCATCAACAAATTAAATGTTGACTGAAGATGGTTTAAAAAAAGAAGCCTGTTGGAGGATGGAAAAATGGAAAAAGAAAAGCAAGAAGAAGAATTCGGTTTCAGTTCTAGTGCTAGTCACTGAAAATTAATTCAGCAAATAAGCAGTTTGCCAAATGACTAATCAAATTTATTGGTTTGTAAAAAATGTTTCTTATGACTATATAGTTCAGCATTTTATATGCAATGTGATGCTTTTAACAGCCTTTTGAAGACTTCTGCTAAATTTTAGTTGAGGTCTTTCCATTTTGCCTTCAAAGAAGAGTTTTAAGGAAAGTACAGTTGACTTTGCTCCATCAACCTACAACTCAACAGCAGGGAGGGAGACCTCAAGCCTGCAAAAATCACTCCTGGGCTGCCCACCTCAAAGAGGCAGTTACTAATGGGCAGACGGAGAAAAGATGAAGGGCAGAGAGCATGAAGAGCATGAGGACTGAGCAACAGAGTGAGGGAAGAGCAAAAGGGAGAGACAGGGAAAACTGAAGAAGTAGAAGGCACAGAAGCCAAAGGCCCCAGAATCCAGGGAAGCTTCGGCTGTTCGTAGCCCTCCTGGCCAATTCCTTGAGTATGAATGGATGTAAACTTTATGGGAAATCAGCTTTGGGAAATGGGTAAATTTGCTGACTAGATGACATGCATTCCTAAAATACTTAGAGAAAAATCAAGATATTGTCAAATCCCAAAATACAAAATACAGAAATTGCACATGACAGGAAGTGAGGAAATTAGGCCTAGAATGAGAAAGCAACTTTCCCACAATCCCAACTAGAGGCAACCTTGGATTAAAACCCTGATCTTCTGATTCTTAGACTAATGCCTTTCTTACTGCTTTATACAGCTTTTTAAGGTGAATGTTGCCTATCTGGACGTTTACCAACATTTTCTCTTAGAGATTTCTTCCCAAAATAATACCAAAGTAAAGTAAAACAAATTACATTATCCAAGTTAATTGTGTTCTTTTTAAATGACTAAATAAATAGGCTAGAGCTTAAATCAGTCTAAAAGACATTACCCTTATAAAAATGAAGTCTTTCTTAAACATAAATTGAGTCATCAGGTTTTTGGACACTTTTGTTTAAACATGCCTAATTTTTAGAGATTTAGAGGTGGTTTCCCCATTCTTTGAAGACTTCCTGCAAATGAGACACGCAGCCATTTTATAAAAATGATAAATTGGCCTGTTAAAAGTAGCCCAGGATTCTATTCCTCATGTCTATTTCTCTTCTCACACTGTATCACTTCCTGGAAGTACTAATAGTTGCATTTCATTTTCCTATATAAATATTTAAGGACTGTAATTCTACCCAGTTGACATTGGCAGTGCCTATGCACGGCAATGTTTCATTATCCGCTCCTCGTATCAACATAATCTTGTCAAACTTTGTTTCCAATAAATAGAGCAGGCTGTATTTGGAATATTTTAATAACCAGAGCATAGTCATATTGCTTTCAATCATGGCCTGCTTACAAATCCCCAGCTAAGAGGTGCAGTTACATGGAACAATAACCCGTGAGCAGCGTGCCAATATATTTTCATTAGTCAATGACACCCAGCTGCAGAGAGAAATTAGGCTGTGTCCTTTAAAACTCATCGTTCCCTTGTGGCAGAACTACGGTAGGCCAGATTGGCTTCACCAAACCTTCCTGCCATTGTTCAGTGAATGCTCCAGCTGGATTGCGTTCATCATAAACCCTAACTCTGCAATTTTTCAATTCCATCTTAGGCTTGGATTCAAAGCCTATTGTTCTGATGTTATTGGGAAGGCAGACAAGGAGAATGTCATTGAGTAGCTATTATTTAAAGCACTTCTTCTCACCCTATTGTTCTGGGTCATTTGGAAAAATAATTTAACTATGGAAACTTGGGAAACAATGATTGGTTTGGCATTACTTTGTATTTTTCCCTAGTCTTTTAATTCTTTAACAGTACTCTGAGGGAAGTCATTTTTCAGATTTCCAGATCAAAGTACCCCAAATGGGGACACCGGAAAGGAAACAGACACTTCAAATGGAAGCAACTTCATCTTAACTTATGTTTTCATCTCTATTTTACCACCCGTTTATTTTTTGCTCTTTCATCAATCATCTTAAAAGTTAAGATATTGAAACGATATTTTTCCATAATAGACAGATTGCCATTTAAATTGGTAAAACACCAACATCCCAGCTCTCCCTTCTCTTTTTTTACCTGTCACCACTCTATTTAGGCTCCTTCCCACCCTCATCCCACTCCACATATTTGCATAAGTGGAGGGAGAGAGTGATGGCTAAATGACCCATGCTGGAAGTACACTTCATGGATGCTACCAGGTGCGATGGAAAACCCAGACAGATGGGCAGCCCAGCTTCTGAGGAGGGAGGCTATTCTTAGGCATGGCTTTTAGTGACTCCATAGAGGCTGAAAATCAACCACAAATAACTCCCCAGACTGTCTGAGGATTTCTCTAGGCTGATGATGTCAGTACTTACTGCAGGGTTCACAGCTTCCGTGGCAGTGTTGCTCAACTCTGGATGCACATTAGAACATCTGATTCTTTTGTGTGTGTGTGAGGAAGATTGTCCCTGAGCTAACATCCATGCCAATCTTCCTCTATTTTTTGTATGTGGGATGCCATCAAAGTGTGGCTTGACAATTGGTGTGTACAGGTCCACGCCCAGGATCCGAACCCACAAACTCCAGGCCGCCGAAGCCACACACGTGTACTTAACTGCTACACCACCAGTCTGGCCCCAAGAACATCTCACTTTTTAAAAATACTGATGGTTGGTCCTTTCCCCCAGAGATTCTGATCTAATTGCTCTGGGGTGAAACTTGGACATGGCTATTTTTTTTAATGCTCCCCAGATGACTCTAATGGGCAGCCACAGTTGAGAAACACTGCTCAGAGGCATTTGTGAAAACCATGACTAAACATAATAAAGTCCTGCTCCCTTAATTTGCTTATCTATTTTTAGATAATACTTTGACCAACTGTACATGACCCTTGGAATTCTCAGCAAAAGAAATGAGAAATTGAGCTGCACACCTGTACATGGTTCACCTCACACTGAAGTTCCATCACTGAGGCCTTTTCCAGCTTGGGTCATCCTGGGTCAATCAAACTCACATAGCTACAATTACTGGGAGAATGATATGGGAAGTGTGCAGGGTGTGAACAACAGCACTGAATGGTGAGAGGTGTGAACTAGAGGTGAACTGTTGGTCTAAAAGGGGGCAGTTGCTACTCAGATCCAGCCAATCGTTGCCCTGCAAGAGTGCCCAGCCCCATTCAGCCAAAGATCTTGATTTTTTTTAGAGAAACTAGAAAGCTAAATTTTTATGTGAGATCTCCCAATATGAAAACATTGGCTCACATTAAAAAATATTTTGAGAGATAAACAAAATATGTCAACATTGACCTCAAGTCCTAGCCAATGGGTAGCTAGTTTACAATTTCCCTAAGACAAAACATAAATGAATAGATCTGCCATATTGTGTCTGAATATTAAATCATTAATAGAAGCATAAAATGCCAGAGCTAAAAGAAAACTAAAGGAATCATCCAGTTCAACCTAGTTATTTTAAAAATAATGAAAATAGAAAAACAAAGTAACAAAATTAAGCCTTCAGAGGTAATGTAAACTTGCTCATGATGCTGCAAACAGAAGCCAGGATTCCATACTCCTGGTCCAGGGTGTGTGCCAACATCAAGGTGAACCAGCCTTGACTCTGTAATTCAGGACATTTCTACACTGAAATGGCAAAATCCATGGTTTGGATTAAAAAAGCAATGACAGGTAAACTGAAGATGTCATATAATTTGTATGGTGAGACTTAAATGCCCGTAATATTTTAAAATATTAGGGGAAATACTTTCAGACTGGGATTTGTGCTGCATGTTGAGGAAAGAACCTCTCTGGAATACAAAATGTATGGAATCCCTGCTGTGAACCATATGCTGGGCAAAGAGCTGTGGGTAAAAACAGACATGCATCTACTAGTTTACAGTCAAAAGAAACAAAACCTAATCAGATCTAGTCACTGTCTGCTTAAAATCCTTCAGTGGCTTCCCTAACTTTTAGAATAAAAGCCAAGTAAATAAAAACCTACTGAGAGAAGTTAGGCAACAGACAAAGAAAAGCTGGGGGGTTGGGGGGAGGTGGTTACAGATGTTCCTCACTTAAAGGAAAAGATGTTCCCCTGAAATATATACCTTTCAAGCAAACTACGTATTACATTGAATCATACAAAATGACCAATATTTGACCATTTTCTAACTATAAAAATAGCAATTCCTCATGATTCAATCTAATATATAGAATCCTAGCTTGACACTGATTATTATCATTTAGTTCTCTCTGGAGAATTCTATACTGCTAACCCTTTCCCTCCTTCCTACAATACTCATTTGTTGGCTTCCATGATCCCTTGCTTTTCTGATTTTGCCTCCTCATTCACTGGACAATGTTCTTCTACCTTCTTTCCTGGCCCTTTCTTCTCTACCAGAACTCTAAATGTTGACTTCCTAAGTCCTACATTCTGCTTTTCTTTTCTAAGCACTTGCCTATAGTTTATTTTAAAATATCTATTTGCAGACAATGCTGAAATTTATATCCCTAACCAAAATCTCATTTCTAACCATCAGTCTGACACATCCAATTGATAACTTGATATTTCAACTTGCTTATCCTCTCCCAGGCATCCCAAATGTATCAGGTTCAAGATCAAGCCCTTGTTTTTTTTTTCCTAAATCTGTCCCTCTTTTCTTCACCATCTCAGTAAATGCTATGTCTAGTCACCAAATTGCTTAAGGCAGAAAACTTAGAGTGATCCTGAATACCTCCCACACTGACCGAGTCCTGCTGGTTCTATCTACAGGATACTTCTTGAACATATCTGTTTCTTTCCATCTCTAATACTTCACCGTAGACTGTGACACCTCTGACTGGAATACTGCAATAGCTCCCCTCCCATGCTTCTGATCTATTCTCCATATTAAAAATACACTGATTGTTTTATTCTTTTATTCATTCCTCAAATATTTTTGAGGGCCTACTATGTGCCAGTGTGGTATGTACTAAAGATTAAATATTGGACATAAAGCCCAAATGAAGCAAATATCAGATCATGACACTTTCCTACTTGAAACTTTTCAATGGCTTCTCATCCCACTTTGAAAAAGATCCAAACTAATTAACATGACAAAAAGGTCATATGACTTGGCCCCTGGCTACCTCTCCAGCCACATTTCTCAGTCTATCCCCCTCACTCTCTATGCTCCAGTCACATTGATTTTCTTTTAGTTCTTCAAATAAGCCAATATCTTTGCTGATTTTAGGCCTTTCTTCATGATTTCGCCACTTGGAAAGTTCTTCTCCATCACTCACCTCATCAGCTCTATCACCTCATTTAAATGAAATGGATTCAAGTCACTCAATTTCTGTCAGAGTGAAGTATTAGAAAGGAGCCCTGAAACTCTGGACCTGAAGTCAAGAACTTTGAGTTCATATCCTGGATCTGTGGAAGGTTTGTCATCAGTTGTCTCATTGATAAAGTAAGGGGTGAACTGCATGCCCTACCAGGGCCAGCTTGAAGATTATCTGTTGCAAACTTCTGTCTTACTGATGAGGACACCAAAGCCCAGAATAGTTAAATTAATTAATTTACCAATGGATGCTATTAGCCTTTGGAACTGAAGCAATTCTTTTGTACTGAGGGGAAAAAATACAGGCATATTTAGTCAAGACAGTAATTCAAAAAGTATGCATTAGTAGGTAGACAGAAAATAACAGTAATTGAAGAACCTAGGATGCTTAGTTACATATATAAAAAAATGTTTCGTAAGGATGTGAACATTCTGTACAGCAGATGGACACACTGTTCGTAAAATTATTTCCTTGATCTATAAATTCTGAACCTTCCAATGTCACAGTACTTTCATTAGTAAACTGATTCAATGACCAGTAGAAGGAACAAAAATACTCATCTCCCTGGGAGAAAGTGAAGCAGACGCTGCATGTAAGTCCTAGAGAATCTCCTGACATGAATGCCTCTGACCAAAGAATCTGTTTTCTAATTCAAATCAAGCTTATTAAACTGAAATAACAAAGGAATGCACCTCAGGAAAAAACCCAGCTGGCTGAGATTGGTGGCTAAGATTCAGACTAAATGAGCCACTTCCCCAGAGAGCTTGAAAATTAAAGTTTGCAAGTCTGGGGACAGAGCGATAATATGGCAAGTGGCTCAGTAGACATATTCTTTTAATTTCTGGGCCAAGAGTGTGAGTATTTCCCGGGCATCTCAAAAAGTAGTAACAAAGAGAGACAAATATTTATTTTTTTATTTTATTTTTTTTTTAAAGATTTTATTTTTTCCTTTTTCTCCCCAAAACCCCCCGGTACATAGTTGTGTATTCTTCGTTGTGGATTCTTCTAGTTGTGGCATGTGGGACGCTGCCTCAGCGTGGTCTGATGAGCAGTGCCATGTCCGCGCCCAGGATTCGAACTAACGAAACACTGGGCCGCCTGCTGCAGAGTGCGCGAACTTAACCACTCGGCCACGGGGCCAGCCCCGAGACAAATATTTATTTTATCAACACACATTTTGTGGCACCTTCACCGTAAGTAGACATGGAGCTAGTTAGTGAAAAAAAATAAAAAGCAATAAGTCAACCACAGAAACTGTAGAAAACATTCATTTATGTAGTTTCATTGGTACTACATAAATTTATGAAAATTTAGCTTTCACCGTTTTTCATAATTAAGCTATGTAGAACCCATCAGATGCCATAAATACGAGTCACCTTATTCAGCACGCCATGGATAAAATCGAACAGAAATGTTTTACATAGAAAGCTGAGGGAGGATGAAGACGATTTAACGGTTATAAAGTCTTGTTTACAGTATATTTGAAATCTAAACGAAATAGTATGTAATAATTCTTCCATCTTTAAAAAAGATCATGGAGAATACAAAATTGTCTTTGAGGAAAATAATCTGAGTACAAAAGAGTCATTTTTAAAAGCTTTTTAAATGCCGTTCCTCTCCCCTCCAATGTCCAGTCGTCTCTTCTAAGCCCACCTAAATCTCTCTTGTCTTTCAAGGTCCAATCCATCTCCCACTCCATAAAAATACAGAAAACACTCAACTTTATTGAATTATAAGTTAAAGCAAAATTTTATTTTTTAATTTCCAAATTAGTAAAACTTTTCTTAAAATGTTAGTCCTAAAGCTGGTGAGGATTCAGTGAAGCAGAAGTGTCATACATTTTTGAGGAAGAATGGTGAGAATTTGGTAACATATACCAAGAGGTTTAAAAGAACTCATATTCTTTGACTTAGTAGTTCCATTTCTTGGAAACTATACAAAAAGATAATGGTAATTAGAAATTAAGAGAAAACAACTTTTTATGCATAAAGATGTTTGTTTCCATGTTATTCACAAAGAAAAATTGGAAATATTGACATGTTCAACAATAGTGGAGTTGAAATTGTGATATATCAACAATTGCCATTTAAAAAATTTTCTTCTCCTTAGTTTTTATGCTTTAAAAATTGTATATGCTGTATTACATCTGTAATACTATTTATATTTTATAATGCTGCACTTCTTTTATATGGCTGAATTACCTGTTTCTTTTAAGTTGTGTCTCTACAGGGAATCTTGGTTCTGGTTGATATTTAAAAAAAAAATTACAAAGCTATATTCTCACAGTTGGAGACAACAATGGGATTATGACTGTGGATACTGTCACCAAAGGAAAGTGAAGTGAGACTATTCTTGAGAAAAACTGACCAGTGTCCTTTGAAGATTGGGGGGTAGTCTCAAAAATTGCTGAGCTCTTACCCAGAGCTGAGAAGTGCTACTTCTAACGTCAAAAGGGAGAGGTTCATGTATTTATTACATCCTACAAGAAGAAGTCGAGAATTAGAGCAGACTTGAACTTAGAGTGTTTCAAAAGAAAAGATCATTAGGTCTAACAAGTAAACTGAACAAATTGGTGCTATAAATACAAGAACACTGATATATTTGTGAATGCACCTTAAGAATGCTTGAGACTGACAGCAAATTAGAGATGGACACTCTAGGGAGAGGGATAACATATCCAAAGGCACAGAGATGTGAAAAGTATTGATGCAAATAGTCCAGAATCAATCTGTAAATCAAAATTGGGATGAGTTTATTATCAGCCAGATCTGAGGACTAGCCCAGGGCCTTCCTTCCCAAGGAAGGAAGGGCACCAAAGAAGTACAGTGTACAGAATGATTGTATAATGTCTTGGAACAAAGAGCATACATCACATATGACAGGAATATCCCTTTTGCAATTGTCACGAGATGCTTAGCTGGCACAGCAGATCAGTGGTCAGCAGGTCAGTGGTCACAAGGTGAGCACAGGAGGTCGGTAATTAATCCTTAGTTCACAGGAAGAGATGCTTCTCCTTAAAGAAATGCTGATATGGGGAGAAGTTGCATCTCTATCTTTAGGGGCATGGTTCTTGTCTTTGGGACATAGTAAATATTTAAAGCAGATATACAATCCATGCAGGCCATGTCAGGCCCTTCTGGAAAAACAAGGTCAGGCCAAGTTAGTTTTAGCCCAAATGGCTTCCTTATATACTCCAATATTTCCTATTGCTTGTCATTTATTTATCAAAAGGAAGAATGTTTAGTCTTGCTTGAGTGTAATGGGAAAATGGAAAATGAGAGAGGAGGCAGGAAAGAGTGTAAGGAGCCAATCACAGAAGACCTTTTCTGCTATGTTGAGGAAGTAGAGATGAAGAGCCACCAGTGATTTTTCATTCATGAGAGAGACATGAGCAAATGTGCTGCTTAGAAATATATCACTGTAGAGGAGGAGGGTAAAACTGGAAGCAGAGAAACCAGATAAAGGTTGTTTGAATAGTCCTTGAAAGACACGATAAGGATTAATGTAAGTTGGAAGCATCTTCGGGGCTTGAATATACATAAAGGTAGGTTCAGAAGAAACTTTAGTGAGTAATAAAAGCAAGGGAAAATACACATTTGTGTTTCCACCAAGAAGAAACAGGAATTAAAGAGCAATGACCCACGGCAATAAAAAATTTGTTAGAATCTGTAATATGAAACCTTCCTTTGTTTGTCCACTTAAATCTGTGGTGGTTATAACATATGTCCACAAGTTCTTTGAACCTTCTTCAAAAAGATGGAGTCCAATTCTCCTCCCATGAATTTGGCCAGTCTTGGCAACTGGTTCTGACAAATAAAATGCAGCAGTTATGACATCCAACACTGAACACAAAAGGCAACACAGCTTCGAACTCACTCCCTTAGGACGTTCTCTCTTGGAATTAAGCCGCCATGCTGTGAGGAAGCCCAGGCTACACGGAGAGATGACTTGTTCCAGCCATGTGTTCTAACTCTAGTTCAGGTGAGCTCCTAGTAGATAGCCAGCCTCAACCTCAAGATATGTGAGTAAAGAAACCTTCAAGTTGACTCCAACCTCAGCCTACAATGACATGAAAAGCCCCAAAGGAGAACTGCCCAGCTGAACTCAGTCAACCCCTACAACCATGAAAGATAATACGTAACAGAAAATAAAATGATTTGTTGTTCTAAGCCACAAATTTCGGGGTTGACTTGTTATGCAGCAAAAGAGAACCAGAACACATCCCATATCTGTTTCTTTTAACATGACAAGGGCCTATGTAGCTGTCTTCAGGGACAGGACAGAATGTAGAGAATTGGGCAGTATTGAACCTCAGGCTTAATGAGAAAAGAACTCTAAGGAATAGAATGTCATTGGAGGCTTCCAAGAGATCTTAACACTAGAAATGCTAAGACTTCAGCAATAGAAAGGCACAAAGAACATGCTTATCAATTTTCAGATAATGCAAAGAAAGTAGGAATAACTAACTCCTTAATGGTTAACTTAGAATTCAATAGTAATTTGATTTTGGTTTAACAGAACAGATAATATTGTGGAAAAAACTCCTCGTACAGGATACTTAAAAAGGCTGGAAATTATATATATCCCCGATAGATGGTAGCTAGCCTGATACATAGAATCAGTGGATGCGTGGATGAGTAGATGAAATGGCAAGAAAATGAAGGAAGTCTTCAGTGGCCAAAAAGAAGCAAAAGCAAGAATGCAGAGAGATAACAAAATGCTAATGCCAGCAGCTGCCCTGAGGTTATCTCTAGAGCCTTGGCTGCCTAGAGTTTTGGGTTTCAAAGGAAGGGTGATTGGGCTGAAGCAAAGAGAAGGTTGGATAGGAGATTCCTTTATATTGCCTGGTCCCTCAGGAGCTGCAATCACTGTGAAAAGAGGGAAAATTCCAGTTCACAGAGATGATGAAGTCATTTATCTTTCTTAGTGTTTTCTTTGATGGTGGGGGTGGCAGGGTCTCTCCTGAGAATGTATAACTGTGAGCTGGTGTTCATGCAAAATTGGATCTGGAAATCACACAACTTCCAAGAACTGAAAAAAACACAGGCAAAGGTTTACTTTAAGAGGTCCACAAATCTCACTTACTCCAGGAGTAAATACAAGTTGTTTTCTGGAGGAAAGCATATTAAACCCAGGTTTCAAAGTCTCACAAATACAGTTTCTACAAATATTACTCAGCACAAAAGAAAGGGAGCAAGAGAAGAAGATGGAAGGGATGGAGGAAGGGAGGAAATAAATAAAAAAAACTCACAATGAAATAGGGCACTTATTTTGCACCACTTCATATCCTCTTGGCTTTACCTGACTCTCACACAAGCTGCCACTGTGATAACCAGCTCTGCGTAGATTCCAACCAAGTGAAATCTATGCTCCTAAAGGTAGGAGCAACCTGACAGTGCCTCATTTATACCTGGGCTTTGCACCTCTTCCCTCCCTCCTGAAGCTCCCTGCTAATATCACCAGTGACCTCACTGGACACAACCTGGTTGTGGGAGAGAGCTAACACCTTGTGGGTCAAACTTAGACCAACGGGAGCTAGAAGCTGGGGGATGAATTGTTCTCTTTTATTCCCACCAATGGCAATCTTGAGCTGCAGTTGATTTGGCTCATGGAAACACGACACTCAGGACAAACACTGAGAGAGTATGCTAGCAAAAGACCTTCAATAAAGAAATTCTAAAGGATGCACTTCATGACGAAGGAAGATGACCACAGAAGGCAGGTCTGAGATGCAAGAAGGAATGGTGAGCCAAGGCTATGGTAAACTGCTGGTAAATGCAAACAAATACTGTCTATGTAAAGCAAAACTAGTTTCTAATTTTGATATTGAAAATAAGAGGTAATTAAAATAGTGGACAATAAAAGGATAGTCAAGATTGGGTAGAAAAGTTAAAGCTTTCTAAAGTGCTCATTTTCTTCAGGAACAGAGTAACTATTGCTAAACTTCAGGCTTCATTAAGCTAAATATACAAATGTAACTGGATGTTCAGTTGGATTCTTCCTGACTCACTTTTAATTGAGACATCAATAAGGAAATATCAGATACCAAGGTGAGTGCTAAAGCTCCCAGGGACATAATGTACAAAGGAAGATTCAAGAACCAGTCCCATGACCTTTGATACTCCCAGCCAGATCAAGGATATAAAGAGAAGTCAGAAGGTGGAAATGGGACAAGATTCGAAGAAGATATTTCATCCGAGAAAACTGTTGCCAAGTTGTGATTGTCCACTTCCCCTGGGGGGAGAAGTGAGGTGGTGCTACCTTCCCATACCAAGTCTAAGCTGAGAAACTTCCAGTTCCACCCAGAGTGCTTAAGTATGTTTCCCATAATTGGAAGACACAGAAGACTTGTGAGTGTTTCATGGCCAAAAAAGTTAAAGCAACCTGTGATGAAAATGGCCGCCTAGAGATTCCAGCAGCAAGGAGCTGGTAGCAAGTGCTGGATTCCTAAGGGCCATAAAAGTAAAAGAAACCTTACAGTAAACACCACATTATGAAAGTTAAAGAATCCCCTTTGAAAGTGAGAACAAGAAAAAAGTGCTCCCTATCACCATGTCTCTTCAATATTGTCCTGGATGCCCTAGTCAGGCAATTAGACAAGAAAAACTTTCAAAAGCTCTAAGAACTCCAAAAGGAAGAAATAAACCTGAGAGATGTTATGAGTGTCTATGTAGAAAACCCAAAATAATCTACAAATAGTTAGCCTTAATAAGGGAGTTTAGCAAGATTGCAACCACAATATAATGCACCAGTAACAAACAGCAAATATAGGTTTTCAAAAGGTACCATTTGAAATAGCAACAAAAGAACATGAGGCACATACAGAAAAAATCAAACAAAAGTTGTGTTAGATCCTTATTCAGAAAATTACAAAAGAAGACTATTAGAAGACATTAGCAAAGAGTTAAATAAATGGAGAAATATATTCATGCATAAGAAGAATATGATTTCATAATTCTCTTTCCTCACCAAATTCATCTGTAGATTCAATGAAATTTTAATAAAAATCCCAACAAGTTTTTTAAGATATTTAACAAGCTGATTCTAAGACTTGTATTGAAGAACAACAGACTGAGAATAGCCAAGATACTTCCGAAGAAAAACAAGGTGTAGGAACTCATATCAGATATCAAAACATTTTATAAATTATAGCAATTAAAATATTATAGTTTGGGCATCAGAATAGGCCACATGACTCCAGTAACAAAGCAGCCCAGAAACAGACTTATGCCTAAATGGAAACTTGGTACATAACCTGGTACATACCGAAGGGTCATTAGAAACTGAGGGAAAGGTGGACTCAAACAATATGGTGAAACAACTGGTTATTCATGTGGATGAAAATAAATTTGGATTCCTTCCTTGATAGAAAAAAAAATCAACTCCATATAATGTTAAGGACCTAAATGTGAAAGGCAATGCCTTAAAATATTTCAAAGAAAATATAAGAGACTATCTTTACACCACTAGGGTAAGAAAAGATTTATTAAACAAGATCAAAAACTACCAACCACTTAGGCCAGCCCTGTGGCCTAGTGGTTAAGTTCAGCACACTCTGCTTTCGCAGCCCAAGTTCAGTTCCCAGGCACAGACCTATACCACTTGTCAGTGGCCGTGCTGTGGCAGCAACCCACATACAAAATAGAGGAAGATTAGCACAGATATTAGCTTAGGGACAATCTTCCTCAAGCAAAAAGAGGAAGATTGGCAACAGATGTTAGCTCAGGCTGAATCTTCCTCAGCGGGGAAAAGAAAGTACCAACCACTCAAAGATGTCTAAAAATAAATATTAATAAATAAATAAAACAAAACATCCCCCCTTCTGAACATCACACCTTAAGAGGAACAATAACAAAGAGAATCACGTCCACATAAGGATAACCAGCATGGGAAAAGGCCTGGAAATCTTACATCTAGAATGGATGCATGAACTTGGGATTTTTAATTTTTTAAAGAGAGTGAAATGATTTACATAATAATTATGTAATATATAATATATATTACTATATTAATTATATTAATATATTATATAATAATTATTATATAATAATAATTACCTTCAACTATTTGAAGTATAAAAATGTTCAGAAGGCTTGATGTGTGTTGGGGGATAGGAACTTAAGACCACACACCTCCAGTTTTCTCTCTTCTCCTGGGGAGGGACCAGTATGAAAGGAACTCTTTGGGTTTCTCTCTTCAGCTCATCCTCTCCGCAGTAGAGGAGATGAGGAAAAAGAGGCTCAGGCATGTGTAGACCCTGACCTCACTGGTTTTTTCTTTTAGCACTGGATGGGGAGTTCTAACTGCCTGGATAGGATGTGGTAGATACACTCAGACATGGCTGCTCTGCCCTGCAACAAAGACAGCCCAGTTCAGAGGGAAGTGGTTGAAGCCAAATGATGTTTTCAGGACAAAGCCCCAGTTTTATCCACAGTAATGTTGACCTTGCGGCGATATCTGCCTTCTACGTATATTTCCAGTTGGTTCGAAACCAGTGGGGAAAATTTGTGAGTAATTATCCACATGATCACAATCCTCAAAGCCCCACCAGACTTATGGTTTATATTTCTATAGCCTTCCTTGATCTGGAAAGGATTTTAAACAACCTGCTTCTTAGCAGTGGTTCTCCAGTGCAGAACTGAGATGAATGGGTAGAACTTATAAGAAGAAATATTTCAATCTGAACTTGTTGATATCAAAGAATTGGTTGGTGCAAGTGTGATACGGTAAGTTTCCCAGCAAATTTCCAGTGGAGGCCACCAACCCTCAGAAACAGGAGTGTACTCCTGTAGTATCTGTGGCCTCCAAGGTCCCTTCTAACTATAAGCTTCAGTGAAATAAAGCAAACGCATGCTTAAAAAGTAACTTTGTCATTTGAGTTCTCAAAGAACAAGAGCAATGCAGATGGTTTTTGACCAATATTCTTGAGTTGCAAAGTAAGTTTTTCAAAATTTTTATGCTATTTCTTTATAATTTTTGCCATCAGAATCTCATAGGAAACTTTCTGACATAAACTTTGAAGTGTGACAACCACAATAGCAAGACTATTCCTCACACAGAGAAAAATTTTCTTACCTGGAGAATTAATCATCATTTGAAAAGGTTCTGGAGACTGACTCAGACGCCTTTAGATAGAGCAGAAAGCATTCTGTACGTGTAACTCGCTTTATCTGGCTTTCCCCAAACTCCTATTTTGCTTTGTTTTTCCATCATTGCTGTCTCCTGCTTTTCTTTTCTGAAAATTGCTCCTTACATGACAGTAGGTTGATGTTAGCACAGTGGGTGGGTCCCACGCTTGTCTGAATATTAGAATTGCCTGGAGAGGTTTTGAAACACACTATGATCAGGCCATATCCCAGACCAATTAAATTAGAATCCCTAGAGGGGAGAACCAGACATGAGTTTTTCTTTTTAAGTTCTCCACTTCGTTCCAATGTTGAGACCCGCTCTTCGCAAACGCCAGTAGTTCCCAAACTTGAGCGGGCATCAGAATCACCTGAAGGGCTCATCAAAACAGCGTGCTGGGCTCCACCAGCAAAGTTTCTAATTCAGCAGGTCTGGAGTGGGCCTGAGAATTTGCATTTCTGACAAGTTTCCAGGTGACGCTGATGACCACACTGCACGAGCCACAGGAATACACAAATGTGTGTACTTTAGCCCACTTGGTTCTCAAATAGGGAGGCTTTAGGATATAAACCAGTTGCTTAGCAATGTTTCCATTGTGAGGAGGATCCCCACACACACAGCAGGTAAATTAATAAGAAATGGTTCCTTCCCTCTAGGATTTTCTTAAGCCTGCTTTTAAATAGGGTTTGTGCTTCTTAGTACCCCAGGCAGTCTCAGCCTAGAGCTCACTTTTAAGGGCTTTATCATATTATTACAGGCAAAGGAGATCCAGAAGGCTTTCCAAAGTTCCAACAACACTGAGAGAAACAGGTTGGGAAAAAAAAACCAACTCAGGGGCCAACCCAGTGGCATAGTGGTTAAGTTCCCACACTCCACTTCAGCGGCCCAGGGTTTGCAGGTTTGGATCCCGGGTATGGACCTACACACTGCTCATCAACCCATGTTGTGGTGGCCTCACATACAAAATAGAGGGGGATTAGCACAGATGTTAGCTCAGGGACAATCTTCCTGAAGCAAAAAGAGGAAGATTGGCAACAGCTGTTAGCTCAGGGCCAATCTTCCTCGCCAAAAAAAACCCAACAACAACAAAAAAACAAGTCAAATCCAAAACCCACATCACCACCTCTTTAAGGTGAAGAAAAAAACATACATACACATATACATATATATTCACTTTTTATAATACTTATAACAAAAATCATGAAACTAAGTTTTTTAAGTGCAACAGTTAATCTTGCCACTGTCAGACAAGCCAGATCTCTGGGGCTTGAGATGGACCAATCCACAATGCTCACAGGAATATATCCTTCTCAGCCTATCTCCCAGGATATTTGCGAGGTTTGTCTGTAGGAAAACTCAAGGTGCATCTGTTTTTCCCATCTGTTTCAAGCCTTGATAGTCTTTTAGTGTTTTGGAGGTTTTGTTATTGAAGAACAGCGAGAACAAAAAAATTAAGTTACTCCTGCTAAATTTGTACAATCCATCTCGACAACCTGGCCACATCCTTGAATCTATCTATCTTTTCAAGCAGTTCTGGCCTCAAGTTTCAGATTCATGCAATTTCCCTGGTTTTGACAATCCCCAGGCTGTTTCAATATCAAACCCAACGATTAGAGTGCCAAGACCATTATTTTCTTTAAATTCAAAGGGAAGACTTTCATTTTTTTCTACTTTATATTCAGCATTTGCTGCCACATTCTCAATGTCTTCATTGCCTTTCACAGTCTTCTTTCAAGTTGGGAGTGAGAAGCTAATGAAATTCAGGAAGAACAACATAAATGCAATCTCATCCCTGAGGAAAATGCAGTCCTTCATTTTGCCTAAGATTGAAAACCTCAACTCATGTTCCTTGAAAATGTGCTTCCAGACCATCTTCATCATCACCTTCATTCTATTCTGGGTAAAATGAGAAAATATGTGTGAAATACTTGAAAGAGCTCAAAGCACTATACAAATAGAAGGGCTGGTTACTATTATGCCCAGACACAGACTGCTGCTCAGGCATGTGATTCCCTTCCACAACGACTCAAGTGTTGATGTCTTCTTATGACTGGTCCAAGAATAGTAATTAGTAATTTCTCTGGCCCTCGCTCTGGTACTGCATGAAGTTGAGAGGGGAGTCACATGGGGACTTCAAACTAAGTACTGTTTCATAATCTCTAAAATATCAAACCAAAATTTGGTCTTATTATGTTGACCTCATATCCACCTGGGCTGAGCTAGGGGTGTTTTTTATTTAAGGCCTGAACCTAGCTGGCCTTACATTATAATCACATTTCAAGGTGGGGGGGGGCATCTAATTTAATGCTCTTAATTTACACATGGGTCAAAGAAATCCAGAGATGGAAACTGATGTGCCCAGTGTTTCACAATGACTCGGGACCAAGCAGGAACTCTATCACAGTCCTTATGCAGCTTCATATGCAGAATCGTACTGTCTTTAGCTAAAACCCACTGATCATAGGCCCAGTGATTAGTTGATAGGTAGACAGACTGACAGATTGTTTTAACACAATATTTACAGATGTGCATAGGAAGCTGAATATTGTAGATTTTTTTGACACGTCTTTTGAAAAAGTCTGCAAAGTATTTTCATCTGTGGTAAAGTAGCCCTCATACCCATTAACAATTCACAACTCAGCTCTGCAAATGGAGCAGAGAACGAACCTGATCATTAGTGGAAACTACTATTGTCAGCACTAATAAAGGTAATTAACATCGATGTTTAAGTTTTTTGCTTATCAAGTAATTGGCAAAGGATTTAAAAAATAACTTTATGAGGAAATTAACCAGCCATCCCATAACTCTGTACTTTCGTTCCAATGTTTTAAACATCTTAATTGCCAAGAAAACTTAACCACACAAAATGAAAAAAGAGGTTAGGAACTCAGGGAGTGTGGTTACTCATTTTCCACAGCTTACTTTTTTCAGTATAATACATTTTCCATTTTTAATTAAATGAATAAAATAGCTGTGTTGCCTGTGAGATTATATACAATTGCCAAGTAAAGCTGCAGACATCTCTCTCCCTAATATGCTTAGAGAAGACCACTATGCTGTCTTTTAAATAGACACATTTTCTTCATTTATCTTGTTTTGAATTTGTACAGGCTTATAAAATCACAACAGATGTTTCCTGTGGGTACCAGGTACCAAATAAATTATACATCAGTTTCCCATTGGTTTTCTTTCTTAGCAGTCATCAGATTCTTTTGAGTTCAAAATTGGGTAAGACAAAAATCAACTCTATTTTATATCTTCTCTATACTCCTGCATGGAGACTGAAGGCCAAGCCAATGATAATAACCTGAGCATTCAGAATTTAAAAAAACAAAATTTTTAAAAGAAAAAGTTGACTACCTGCCCATTTCCCATTGCATCCAAATTTAAATATTAATACAATACACGAACAGCTATTTACTCTGTACTGAGCGCTATGAAGGACACAAGATGGCCACTCAAGTTTCCTTAAGTCCTATGAGTCAGACTTTATCCAGTTAAAAGTTGTGGGGATTTGAAATATCAGGCAAAAAATACCAAATTTTAGCAGTGTACATGAGCTACAGGAAATTACTTTGAAATAGGTTCTGCCATGCCCACGCGTCATTAAAATCATCTAGTATAATGATCACACTTGAATAGAGAGGAAGAAAAAAAGAAAGAGCCGAGGGTGAAATCCTCAATGACTCTCGAAGAGGTCTGCAGATGACTGTGCAAAGAAAGGGGTCTCAGGAAAGACTGGTTGGTGTGAGCCTTATAGAAAGAGTGGTTTCCCCCTGAGAGTGAAAATGCAATGGCCAAGCCTCCTCTAGGTCCTGGGTCTCAGAGGAATAGTGATAATTAACAACTCCTGCATGGCTGTAGTTTCAAGGAGGAGAAGCAGTGATTGTGTAAGTAGATTAAGGGCGTTTATTTACAATGGAACCACGCATGAAAGGGAAAACTGAGAAGTATTGAAAGGTAAACTAGCAGGGGAATGGTAAACTGAGAGCTGGGACAGTCCCAGACTGGATAAAGACAATACCAAAGAGGATGGAGAAGTGGGGGTTGTACCTTTCGTGAGTGAGAAGCAGAGTTTCTGGAGATACAACGATGAGTTTACCAAACGGCCCCTCCTCTGCTCTCATTAACTACCCAAGCCTGTTGTGTTTCCCAGTTTATAAAGAGGTAAAGATATTCCACAAAGACTGACAAGCTAAGAATTGAAAATTGTCTCAAATATGTCTTTATTATCCTGGAGGCCTCAGTAAGTGTTTGCAATGTAGACCATATCTTCAAAACTGTTCACATCTTAGCCCAAGGAATACACGTCCTTATTACTTTTCCACTTCACTGTTTGGGCAACTCCCCTCCCCAATTCTAAAGAGACGTCATCATTGTCATTTATTACTGTAAAGATGGTGATGATGTGAAAGCCTAGCAATTAGCATAGTTGGTCTGACCCAGGTTTTGCAAGCATGGCTATGGCCTATGCCTGTCACTTCTGAAATTGCTTGTCACTACTCAATGCAATGTCTAAATTGTGGCAGCTGCAATTGGAGCAAAGAATCCCTTGCTGCTCGTCATGAAAATTGTTTGTTCTGAAGCATGTTCTGCAAAGTAGCTTTTTTCTAAAAATGGCCCATTATTTCTTGAATTTTAACCATTTTGTTCTAACCGGTCAAAGGAGCAGCAGGCCAAGGAGTGCGTGTGTACAGAGCTAATGACAGTCTGGCCCCCTTCCCATGTCTTTCCTTACCCTCTGTAGCTTATTAACTGAGCCAACAGCCCAGACTGAAGCCCCTCCTAGTTTCTGACACATACCCAGGTTTGGGATCTACTGGCCCAGACACAATAGCTGGGCTTCTGTGCTGCAACTGGGATTTCTTTGACCACCAACCATACCTGAGATCTTATATCTTCCCCACCAACCCCAACCCAGGACAATAGCTGAGCACACCTGTAACCTGATCTGCAGCTTTCCTGCCATCACTCTTCCTTGTGATCCAATCTACTTTAAATGCCTCCCTTAGCTCTCACTCTCAACACTTACCACTCTAGAACAGAAGACCCAGGCCAAGAAAAATACAGGATCTGCACCTGAGAGTAAATGCCTTCTTAAATGTTGCATTCCAGGCAACTCCCTTGCTTTACCCTATCCTGAGATAGAAAAACTCATCCTGATCTACAGTCCATTCAGTAGGACCTTGATGTCTTTTGCATTGTTGGTTGTTGCTGTGTAACAAACTACCCCCAAAATTCAGTGGCTTAAAATAACAACCATTTATTTATATCATGATTCTGGAGATTGGCAACTTCTGCTGGGCTCAGTTGGCCAATTCTTCTGGTCTCAGCTGGGCTATCTCACGGAACCTTGCTCAGCTGTGGGTGGGCTAGATGGCTCTGCTTCTGAGAGTTGACTGGCTGTTGACTGGATTGCCTCAGATTGGCTCCGAGAGGGCTCTCATCTTCCAACCAGGGCTTGTTCTCATGGAAAGTAGGTAGGATTCCCAGACAGAGAGCATAAGTACACAAAAGGTCTTGATGCCTAGGCTCAGAGATGACACACAGTCATTTCTGCTGCATTCTATTGGTCAAAGAGAATCATAAGGCCAGTCTAGATTAAAGTGTGGGAAATTAGCTCCACCTCTTGATGGAAGGAGCTGCAAAATCACATTGTAAAAGGCCCAGATACAAGGAGGAGTGAAGAAGTGCAGCCATTTTAGTCATCATCCTACCACACCTTACCTAGCTTCACCTTGGCTAGGTCTCTTCCCCATGACTGGTCCCTGTTTTCAAACCCTTAGCCCATTGAGCATGGTTCCACTGCATATGGATAGCTATCTAATAAATTGGATAATAGCCAAATGTTTGCTAAGTTTTTAACAGACATCTAGATTCCCAACTACCAAGTCTATACATGCCCATGAATTTGTTGATATTCAAACTTATAGAAGTTGGACTGAGATTATAACATTCCTTTGGCAGTGCTCCTAGACTGACATAACCTCTCCAAGAGGCCAGCCTCCATGTCAATTTCAGTTCCATCCTCCCTAGCCCAACCCTGTCCTTGCCTTCTCTTTTTCACAGAACCTCTCCTTCTTCCCCTGAAGGACCCTGGTATCAAGCAACCCACAAAGCCTTACACTTGAGTCAGCCTGAATGACAACAGCTGTGAAAATTTCTTATCAAAATCAGTGCTTCTCAAAGAGTGACCTCTTCAACAAATGATGCTGGGACAACTGGGCATCCACATGCAAAAGAATGAAGTTGGACCTCTACCTCATACCATATACAAAAACCAACTCGAAACGGACCAAAGACCTAGAAGTAAGAGCTAAAACTATGAAACTCCTAGAAGAAAGCTTAGGGATATATCTTCATGACCTTGGACTTGGCAAAGTATTCTTAGATATTAGACAAAAAGCATGAGCCACAAAAGAAAAATAGATAAATTGGACTTCAAAATTAAAAACTTTTGTGCATCAAAGGACACCATCAAGAAAGTGAAAAGACAACCCACAAAAAGGGACAAAAGATTTGCACATCATAAAGGGTCTAGTATCCAGCATATGTAAAGAACTTTTACAACTTGACAGCAAAAAGACAAACAACCCAAGAAGAAGTGGCAATGGATTTTAGTGAATGGCTAACAGCCCCTGCCACAGAAGGCGAGTCAAGAACTTGTGCCTTATGGAATACTACTCAGCTGCAAAACAGAACAAAATCATTCCATTTGCAATAACATGGATGGACCTTGAGAGAATTATGTTAAGTGAAATAAGCCAGTGAGAGAAAGATAATCTGTGTATGACTCCACTCATATGAGGAATTTAAAATTATGGACTAAGAACAGTTTAGTGGATACCAGGGGAAAGGTGGGGTGGGGGGTGGGCACAAAGGGTGAAGTGGTGCACCTACAACATGACTGACAAACATTAATGTACAATTTAAATTTCACAAGATTGTAACCTATCAATAACTCAATAAAAAAAAAAAAGAACTTGTGCCTTGCTTGCGGCTGAGTCACCCAGAGTTTTCCTGGCTAGCCTAGATTAAACAAAAGATCAAAGTGGACAGGAGCAATTTGTCCCTGTGGTAGATTGCTTATTTTGGCCCCAATTCATCACAACTTTCTGCATCCACACCCTTGCCGTGACCTTATCATGGGCAGAATATACTTCTCTGTCCTCAACTGCCATTTTGGCCATATGACTAGCTTTGGCCAATAAAATGAAGCAGAAGTGATAGCGTGCCAGTTTCAAGCCTAGGACTTAATATGACTCATGTGTTTATGCTTTCTCTTTTGTCTTTTTACCATCACAATGAAAAGAATATGCCTAGGCTGGCCCACTGATCCCAGTAGGATGATGAGAGACAGACAGAGCGAAGCGAAATTGCTCCAGCTAAACCCAGCCTAGATTAGCGAATCTCCAGTTAACCCCCAGATCTGTGAGCCAAATACCCACGTTTTGTTTCCTGAGATTTTGTGGTTGGTTGTTATGGAGCATTACTGTGGCGATAGTCAAGTGATACACCACCCCAGCCCCATCTCATGGGCCAACAGTACCCGCATGGCATGGCCAACGATACTCTCGTATGCCAGGTTGGGAACAGCACTTTTAGTCAGCTTCTTCAAGCTAAGTGTCCTACTGGTTTTCAGGTAAAGCCAAATGTGAGCTGCAATTCTAGAATCCATGGATGCCTAAGAAAGAAGACAAACATTCCTCCTTGCCAACTGATTAAGTACAGGATGCTGTTAACTGCATCATATTCAAAACCTCATGACTCCTAACACGTTCCACAAAAGAAGCAGATGTCATCTTAATAGGATTTCTTTGTTTTCTCGATAGATGCTACAAGAGCTGCCCATGCTGTCTAGAGCAAGTAATTTATCAAGAGATCAAGATTATTCACTGTGTTTTATTAATACATTTTATGCAGTCATACTGATTTCAAACAAAGGTGTCTTCTGTCTAATTGTTTTTGCTTCTGATCTCACAGGAGCATTAATTTAGAACAATTGTATCAATCCAAAAGTTATCTGGAGTATAAAATGTAAAGAGACTACACAAAGTGCTTCTGCATATAATGAAGTGTCAGAAACCTCCTGAATCTGACAGCTGTACCTAGAAATCGAAAATAACATTTTACCTTCCCCCCCTTTGTAAAATCAATTTTGATATTAGATGCCATAGAATTCTCAGAAGAATATAGTAAAACCAGCTGCAAATCAGCCTAATCTTTTTAAGCAGGCAAGTGGCATGCTCAGATGTTACCAAGATGATCATCTCTGAATTGCCCTCAATGTCCCATTTCTACTAACAAAAGTCCCTCCCTCTTTGTGAAACCACTTTCACTTTGTGAAACCCTCCTTCTGAACCACTGAATGCGGTAAGCAAACAGAGGTGCGGATTGTTGGAGCATCTCAAGGAGAAGTTTGAATCACGTACATTATTGCAGCCGATAGAATGCACCTCCCAGACATCCAACTACTGGGAGCCTGGGCCCCAGCTGCTGTGCTCTGGAAGCCATTGCTGCATTTGTGTGGGGCCACATCTCCCACAGGCTGCTCCCAGCCAATGATTCTTTAGCACAGGAGGGGTACTAAGTAAGGTAGGCCCACTCGTAGGAGACAGGGAATACCTCTGATGGTCAATGTTAGCTGGAGGACATCCTGACAGCCCTGCCTAACCTTTCTTTGCACATCAGTCTAGGGCGCTTCTACCCGACCTCTCTCTCTCCCCTTCACTTCAGGTCACACTTGCACTGTGGTCTGATGGCTCTCCTAGCCTTGCCCAGCTCCCTCTCCATTTACTCTCACAGGCATCTCTGTTAATAAGATCCGTGCACATCTATCCCTATCTTGACATCTGCTTGTTAGAGGACTGGAACCAACACACACATATGCCCGTCTGATCTTTCAGACCAACTGCTGAGAGGAGAATAGTCTCTCTGCTCTTAAGAAAATCTGCACTTAAGTAAGACTACTGAATTTTCTGGCTGGCCTAATATTAAATTCTCCACATTTGCTTATTATAATTGTTCATTATGATTGATTATAACAATAAAAACCTATCTCCTGGTTATTATTATAATAATTGAAGAAGATACATATAGTCATCCCACTTAAGACTTAAGACTTCCCCATGACTTAAGACTCACTAAATATGATTACATACCTCCTTTACTTCAATGTCTGTATGGTACAGACTATTTCCCAGAGGAGAGGGTCCTTCAAATGGTGGGAATGAGAGGGTGAGGGCAGTTCAAGAGCTGGTAAATACCTGAGCGGGCTAGTAACATTCAATCTTGCCAAAACCTAATTTCAAAACTTTGCAGTCTCCTCATTTCCAGACGACAAAGTCTACTCCTTGACATGATAAATAGCTGTTTTATGAGAGCCAAAGCCCTTTGTAACTGGTCCTAATTTACCTTCCTAGTCCCCCCACCTCTTGTCACTTTCTAAGGCTATCCTCCAAGCTAATACTTACTAACTCCCCAAGAATTAAAATGACATTTGAGAAATAAAAGCTCCTGACCTGCTTGATCACAATGGTGACAAAAAGTATGTAGGGGGAGGGAGGATGCCACTGATTGGCTAGGAAGAATAAGGGAAAGAGAAATAGCATCTGAATATGGCCCAACATCTATGCATTCTCACCCTGCCTTTTTAATTAAGGCAGCTGATCATTTCAACATAGGTTTTTTTTTTTCCTGCAAATATAACAGTTTCCCCTGGCTATCGGTCTCCATATTGACAAATACCTGTTTTCCAAATGATTTTTAGTTAGCAACTCACAGAGCAGCATTTTTATCACAGTTTGTAAAAGAGTGACTAAAATATGCTAATACTGACTTGCCTAACCATTGGGCAGGAGCTACCTGAAGGAAAACTCAGACTCTGCCCCAGTCCTGAAACCTTATATGGGATGCCACGTGCCAGTCTATCAAAGATTTGGTCTACAAAAGACTCTTACTGCTCTGTTAAAATGACATATTCCATGTCTCCCCATCAGGAAATGTCGCCAGTGTCTCTACCCTGAATTCCCAGAGCCGTGTTCTATCCTGTGCCCTAGTGGTAGACTCCTAGTTCCTGTCCAATTGGTTCTCGACTCCTCCTTACTTCTTGGTCTGTGCTATATCTGCTACTTGGTCTATGATTGTCCCCTCAGTGCCCAGCACACACAGCACTGTGGCATCATTCCTGGCAAATGGTACTGGATCAGGGTGTGGAATAGACTAGAACTAGGTAGGAATTAGAAGGAGGTTGGAACAAAGGCTGTGGTAATGGTCCTGGGTCATTTTTCAGCACCATCTCATTCCTCCCATAGACCCTTATCTAGCAAAACTAACAGTATCTGCTGCATCCCTAAGGCTCAAACACCACCCAGGTCATCGTGAATGAGGCCTCAACAGAGTGTAGGCCTGGAAAGATTGGAGAATAAAAACAGATGTTAGAGAAGTGTTTCTTCACCAGAGCCTTTATCCAAGAAATATATTTCTCCAGAATGCAATCCATTGAAAAACAGCTCCATGAGTCATTAAGGATGCCGCATAAGAGAAACTTTATTTCCATGGTCAAGTAAGTCTGGAAAACTGTGGCTTAAACAAAGTTAGTGATTTTCTTCACAGCACTTCTCAGAGCTTTTACTGCACTAATAGGAGTTATGAATCAGCAAGAAGTAAATACAGGATGAACCAGTTCTCAAACTTGTTTGGCCATGGGAGCCGTGTTTTGTTTTGTTTTTTTCAATGAAGACTTATAGTGTTCAGAGGACCATGGTTTGGAAAACACTAAGCAAAGATAATGTCTACCAATCACAGATTACATAGGGGAGTAAAAATGATAAAAGATAGTTTCTGAAAAGCCTTGTTCATCCCCTACCCCAAGCAACCCACACAGCCCTTCCACTACATGGGAAATTGATATTACTCTGGGTTTCCACATTTCTGGCAATTCAGTGTGGCTACAGTGACCTTGAGAAAGTTACAAACCCATCTCAGGCATGGTTCCGTCATTTATGACAACTGGCCATAAAGATATATCTTCCCACTCTAGTTCCCAAAGCTATAAGAATTAATGGAGCCACGCCTAAGGAGTGGTGTGAATTCCTTGGAGAAAGTCTCTATGTAAATACAAAGTCTTGTCATCTTAAATGCTGTGGATTTATGCCCTGGACTACACAGTGACAGCCACGCAGAGAGAGCACTCCATTATTTTTCAAAGCCATAGAAGTCTGATCAACACATTAGCCTTTCAGCCATTGTCATTTATAAATACCATCCTCCCAAACACCACCTTCTCACGTGAAATTCATATTTACTCCTCTGTGAACTGATAAGATGTGGCAGCAGTGTACCCCTGAAAGCCAAAACTCTTTAGTATTTCAGTATTAATATTTCTAAGGGATAGAAAAGGTAAAAGACTTGCAAGGCAGGATGCATGTATATTACATTTACTTCCACAATAGAGGGAAGGGCCAACAAGGATAGGGTGAATTGGGTTCTTAATTATTTATGTAAATTGGCCTTTGAGACCTAATTCCTAAGTGTTTAGTTGCATGAAGGGAAAACTGAAGCAAGATTTCAAATTAACTTGGCATAAAGATATATTAATTACATCAGTGAATAAAAAATGCTTTGGTGGTATGGATGTGTGATATTTGAAACACTGGTTCGAACTGCCTCAGATCATTTTTACTGCAGACCAGCTTTTTTGTATATTAAAAAATGAGCCAGACAAAAGAAGTACAGATAGTAGGGTAATCATAAGAGCAAACAAGGTGTTTTTTTTAAAACTGGCAGCAACAGAGATAGAAAACACCTGATTGACTAATGTAAACGTAACCAATGTTGTGTTGGTTGTAGGTGATCATGAGCTAATTGGATATGGAATGTCTGGCTCAGAGAAAACTGCTAGTTACATTGACATTACAAATTTGCGGGAATTCTTGTGCTTTGTCCCTAATTTATTCTTGTATCTTACCTGCCCCAGGGAATTCTTTGTTAGAGTTGAGTTCTTTATTCGATATAAGTCTATCCTTCCCATCTTGAGATCTGCCATCTCCATTACCGCAATCTGCCCAAAAGGCTTTTTATTCTCCTAATCTATAATTTTCCTTTTGCTCCCATTCAACCTCAAGAAAAGTTTCTCAATCCTTTGGAGATAAAATGACAACTGAAAAGTCAAAAAAAACCTCTCTTGCTGTCCCTTCAGTTTTTCTTAAAAACACCCAGTTTAGACTCCAGAGCAGCTCTTGGACTCTGCCTTGTCACTTCTGCTTGTACCTCCAACTATTGATCACAATCTAAAATCTCATATTGCCCCTTCAGAATGAATGGCAGCTTAAATCATTCATTCTATTGCTCTTGATCCTCTGAAATAGCCCCATACATAGTTGCACAGCCTTCAAGAATTGTGAGATGAGGCACGTGGAGATGAGTGGTGCTCAGGGAATTTTTAATCTTAAAGAAATTTCTTGCTGCCATTTACTAACCTAAATTAGCTATTTTACATGGCAACAAAAAAATTCTGCTATGTCGTCACTTGATTCAATGACTGATGCAGAAATATTCCATGTGTTGCTATAGAAATTGAGCCTAGTCCTCTCATTATTTTAATTTCAGTTCCTTATGGCATGTAGACGTAGAGACTTTATCAAAACCTGCAATGGGATAAGAAGTTCCATAAGATCTATAAAAGCCATTAGCATTCCCAAAGTACATGGGGAAGAAAATCTGTTTTAACGTAATCATTAATGCTTTGGATTTCCTGCCAGATTTTGTGACAGTCATTCATTCACACCTACTAGGTACTGCTGCTGGCACCATGCTGACCACTTCTTGCAGAATCAACAGCCAAACCACACAGAATGAATCAGGGCTCATAAATTCCTGACTGTTGTCTCCAACAGCGCCCTAAGCAGTTTTACTTGTTAGGCTATACACACACACACACTCAAGCACATATGAATTTGAATTTGAATTACCTTAAAGCAGGGTATACACTCCCTAGTTTAGCCTCTGACCCTATTCTTTCTACTATATCATATCCAGCAAGATTAGCCTACTTAGGTAATTTCTCTGACCCCCATAAGCATTCAAAAGTACGTGTGATAAATTAATAATGGCAAAGTGGTGTGATACTAGCACAGCAGATGTACGGGCAGAGCTCTCTGGGAACATCCAGGAGGGAGCCAGTCACTCGGCGTGAAAAGAACTGAAGAAGACCAAACAAAGAAAGTGATGTGTTTATCCTCATTATCTCCCTGCACACCGTGTTTCTATGCAATGAAGCTCTATTTATTCCAAAATAATATAAGTATATTGTTTTGACTTTAATTTCCCAGTTAAACTAATGTTACCTCTTTAAACTTTAAAGTCAAAGTTCTTCTGCTTCTGACTCCCACTTGTGATATAGGGAGTTAAGAGGAGTATTGCTGCTCTGCTCATAATGAAAAAATAACCAAACTGACTTCAAATTTGTGACTTTTTCTGAACCCATCAGAGAGCTGAAGTCACAGAACAACCAAACGGCAGTGGCAAGAATACAGAGCAACCAGAACTCTCATACATTTCTGGTGGGATGCAAAATGGTAAAGCCACTTTGGAAAATAGTTTGACAGTTTCTGATAAAGTTCAACATATACCTACCATACGTACCAGCACTCACACTCCTAGATATCTACCTGAGAGGAATAAAAATTTATGTTCACACAAAAACCTGTACATGAATGTTTATAGCAGCTTTATGTATAATCACCAAAACTTGAAACAACCCAGATGTCCTTCAATCAGTGAATTGATAAACAAACTGTGGTACTTTCATACAATAGAATACTACCTAGCAATAAAAAGGAATGAACTATTGATTTGCACATGGATTAATCTTAAATGCATTTTGCTGAATTAAAGAAGCCAGAACCAAAAAGCTACCTATTGCATGATTCCATTCATATGATATTCTGAAAAAGACAAAAATATAGGAATGGAAAACAGAGCCATGGTTGCCAGGCCTTGAGGAGTGGGGGAGAGGTGACTATGAAGGGGTAGAAAAAGGGAATTTTTGGAGTGATGGGACTGTTTCGTAAGGGACTTTGGTGGTGGATAAACACCTCGATGCATTTGTCAAAACCTATGGAACTGTACACTACAAAGAGTGAATTTTCCTGTATGCAAATTAAATTTTAAAAACCTCAACTAGGATGTGGAGGAGAAGATGGAATGCAGACTATGACAAATTGAACTGTATTACAAATGAATCACATAACCACCCTGAAGGTAGTGAGGGAAAAAAAGAGCTGGCCTAAACTACTTCGGAAAACAGAGTTTTGGCTGGATACCGTAAGACCAAAGGCAAAAGGGGCAGTAAGCAAACACTCTACTCTAGTTAGGAAATCTGTTTCTCACAAGGTTATGGGTTAGCAATTCTGAACTATTTGTATTCTAGGAGTGAAATAAGTAAATATATTGTAGATAATGAGAGCCAGGTTCTCACTGTCAGAACGATAAATTACAAATAAAGAAAGGTGGAAGGCTAAAATAAATCTTGTGGTACTGAACTGGAGTCAGAAATATCAATATGGACTCATGATTTTTAAAAATACGTATATATATAGACAGATAAATAGATACAGAAATAATTATAGATGTGTGTGTGTATGTCTGACACCCCAGGAGCAATGTTTGCATCTAAGTACCCAAATCTTGGTTTCTAAATATTATTCTCCAATAAAAGGAACTAAGGATCCTTGAAGAACTGGTTGATTCCAGGGCTTTGGCAAGGAAAATACAAGATGAACCTGGAATATGCTTTGGTGCCAGAAAAGAAAGAAGTGCTGAAAAAAATTAGAAATAAAAAAAGGATGAGGGCATGTTGAAAGGGCTCCCAATGGCCAAAGTTGGAACAACTTGAACAACAAAATAAATAATGATAGTATTGGAATATAAACCTAAGAATAAATATTCATAACTCCATGCTGATATAAATAAATAAACAGGAGAGAAGGGACAGCTCTCCCAAATAAAAGAATTCTAACTAAGTAATACAGAAGAAATGAGGAAAATAGAAAATCACCATTAGAACACCACAGTAATAATTGCTGCAGGCAAGATTCACCAATGGATGCTAAAATTAGTTTGCAAAAGTTTAAGTATAAACAAGATATTTGCTTAGTCTCAAGGTATCTCTGCAAAATATTTAGTAATTACAGGAGAAAAATAGTAAGTTTATAGTCAAGAATACTGGTAGACACCACTTGGCAGATTAGCCGAATGATCAAGATTAACATCACCAGTAATACATGAACATCACGTACCCTCTGATATGATGCACTGAAAAGGGCATATCACCTCTGTGGTAGCCGTCCCAAGAATGCGTACCCTCAGTCTAATCATGAGAAAACATCAGACAAACCCAAATTGAGAGACAGCCTACAAAATGACTGAGCAGCACTCTTCAAAAGTGTCAAGGTCAAGAAAGACAAGGAAACACTGAGGAAATGTCACAGATTGGAGGAGACCAAGAAGACACAACTAAGTAATGTGGGATCATGGGTTAGATCCTGGAACAGAAAAACGGATATTAGGGGAAACAATTGGTAAAATCCAAATAAATTCTACAGTTTGTTCAACAGCACTGTATCAAGGTTAATTTCTCAGTTTTTATAATTGTTCTATAATTATGTAAGATGTACTATGAGGGGAAACAGGGTCAACGGTATATGGGAGCTCTACTATTTTTGCAACTTGTCTGTAACCCTAAAATTATTTCAAAATAAAAAGTTAAAAAAACAACACTAGAAAAAATCAGAGGTGTAATTCTTAATCTCCTGTGACTGTCTTTTCCAACACTGACTCCATTTGTTCTTCCAGAACATTGCCACTCTCTGATCGAGAGGTGCAGTCTGTTTCCTCTCCCCTTAAATCTGGGCAGGACTTTAAGACAACTTCAATGAATAGAATAGACACTGCATGACCACAGAATCTAGGTCATAAAAGGTGATGCAGCTTCTATTTAGCTCGCTCTCTCTCTCTAGATACTCACTCTCGGAACCCAGCCACCATGATGTGAGGAAGCCCAGGCCACATGAAAAAGTCACATGCAGATGTTTCAGCTGAAAGCCCCAGCTAACAGCTGAGGCAATAGCCAGACCTGTGAGTATGCCTTCAGATAATTCTAGCCGCAGCCTTCAAGCTATCCCATCAGTCACTGAGTGGAGCAGAGATATGCTGTCCCGATTGAGCCCTGCGCAGATTGCAGATTTGTGAGCATAATTATTGTTATTGTTTTAAGCTACTAAGGCTAAGGGTGACTTGCTATGATGCAAAACAGAACTAGAAGAGCTGCCCTAAACTGATATGATTGATTGTTGTTAGAAGATAATGGATTATACCCATTTCATCCCTTAAAACAAAGCTTGACTCACAACAGTAAAAAGAGAACTTATAGGTGATGTGAGTTTGGTAGCATTTTTTTACCATTTTGTTTCTACAGTGATTTATTTTCCAACACAGTATTCCTTTCTGAAAGAGAGCAATATGACACGAAGTTATTGGGACATATCCTAAGGGCATATTAGGCTTGGGTTTTGTTAGGACTCATTCTAACCACATCCATATTAATGTCTACCTGTTCACTTTCAGAACTAAGTCATCCTGTTTGTCAGTGAGTAAGCCGCAAAGTGATCAATGTCTTCAATTTCTCCCACTCCTCTGTGCCCTAAACTCACTCTTGAAATTCAAACCTATAATCTCCTGGTTGATATGGATTCTTGCCTTCCGTAGAGTTGGGACCACACAAATAACCATCATTTACTTGCAAAGGGATATTTTAATGGTCTTAAATAGGATTTTTTCTTAAATTCATCAATTTTCACACTAAGAATTGTGCTGAAAATAGAAAAGCAAGACACATCAACTTATCAGTAAAATATGCTGTATCAAAGATACGAAATAGTAGATCAATAACCATCTTAGGAATAATTGAGAACCTCTTTTCCTTACATAGTTCCCCACTCTTAATTTTCACAATTAAGCTAGATTACTACCTTGATCTCCAAGAAATTGCAAAATAAATTGTACCATCTTTGAGATATTAACACAGAGAAAATAAAGCAGGAATTATCAATGCTTATTTTTCATCCTGATATAATTAAGGAACAGACTAATATGCTAGGGATGTATAGTACAGAGTTATTTTGTTCTTATCTATTAGATTAAAGTGAAGCATGTTTCAACATAGCTTCTTTGAAGTGACTGCTACCATTGGAGCTCACATAAATTTCTTGCTTCTTTATACTTTGAGAGCAAGGGAAACAGCATCAAAAAACCATTCAGTTTGGAGTCAGAAACATCTGAGTTTGAATCTTGGCTCTCTGTCACCTACTTGCTACATTAGTAGTTCTCAACATTTTAACGCGCATCAAAATCCCCTGGAGGGCTTGTTAAAACACGGATTACTGGGGCCCAACTCAAAGGTTTTTGATTCTTTAGGTAGGTGTGGGATGGGGCCCGAAATTTGTATTTCTTACAAGTTCCCAGATGCTGCCAAGTTGTACACATTTGAGCAAATTACTTCTTGTTTTGAGTCTCAGAATCTGTGTCTGAAAAAATTGGGAAGTTTTACCAATACCAGAAATATTCATTTCCTTTCCCTATATCAGTTAATACCCATGAAACAAGTTCAAGATCGCTTTCCACAATTCTGAAACCCAAACATTTCAGAAAACAGAAATTTGCTTTTTCTCTTGTTTGATTCAAATTCATTTGACAACAAACCTGGTCTATTAACAGTCTTCATTTGTTTCATACTGTTTTTATTTTACATATATTTTGTTATATATATATAGTTTGGTTATTAGGTGCTGTGGCCCTACCCCACTAGAATTGTTTTCTATTATACAGGCTACAAACCATATTACCTTTCTAAAATGAGGGAAAATGTCTGAATTCTGGAGTCCTGGCTCTAAATGTTTTGGATAAGGTATTGGGGACCTGTGTTTAGCTCTTCTACACATTTATATATTTTCTTTGACTTATTTAACTGCTTCCACCTTTCTCAACTTGATTATAAACCCCTCAAGAGCAAAATCATGTCTTGTGTGGCAACCTCCACATCACGAGCACGTACTAAACATGAAATACATGCTAAATGAATAACCACTGGTTTGAATTTATTGACCCTAATAAGACTTGAGTAAAGATTGACATGATTCCATAGTATGAGTTTGGAGAAGGAAAGACGAATCAAAAACATTGCAAGGTTCCCCAAATTGCAATTCTGACTATCGTCCCCATAATCCCAAATGATTCTGACAAGAGGAAAATGTGACAACGACTTCCTGCTCTTCTTTGCACTTGTCACACATCATATCTAAAGTATGGAAATTGGACCTTGTTTCCTCTCACCTTCTTAAGGACCTGTGCCCTGTTGCTCCCACATTTCTATTTGACCTCTCTTTTCTAATGGCTTATTTCCATTAGCCTTTATATATGCTCAAACCTCTTGCATCTTAAAAAGTTAAAGAGCCTTTTCAATAAATACTGCTGGAGTAATGGGACATCCATAGGCAAAAAAAAAAAAACAAAAACAAAAACCTTGACCTAAACCTCATACCTCATCCAAAAATTAACTTAAAATGGGTTACGGACATAACTGTAAAAATATAAAAATATACAACTTTCAGAAAGTACGTAGGATAAAATCTTTAGGACCTAGGGCTCGGTGAAGAGTTCTTAGAATTGATAAGAAAAGCATGAAACAAAAGGAAAAATTGATAAACTGGACCTCATTGAAATTACAAACTTTTGCTGTGTGAAAGGATGACAAGACAAGCTAAAGACTGAGGTAAAATATTTGCAACCTGCATATCCAATAAAGGGCTAGTATCTACAATACATACAGAACTCTCAAAACTCAACAGTAAAAAAAAAAAACCCAAAAATCCAATTAGAAAATGGGCAAAAGACATAAATAAACATCTCACCAAAGAGGATATATAGATGGCAACTAATCACATGAAACGATGTTCAACATTATTCTTTAGGGCAATGAAAATTAAACCCACAGTGAGATACCATTACACATCTATCAGAATAGTTAAAACAAAAAAATAGTGACAACACCAAATGCTGACGAAAATGCAGAGAAACTGAATCACTGATAAATTGCTGGTGGAAATGTAAAATGGTACAGTCACTCTGGAAAACAGTTTGGCAGTTTTTTAGAAAACTAAACTTTATTTATAATAGCCAAAAACTGGAAACAACCTTCAGTAGGTGAATGGTAATAGCTAAATAAACTATGGTACACCCACACCATGGAATACTACTCAGCAATAAAAAGGAACAGGACTGCTGATACACTTAATAACTCAGATTAATCTCCAGGGAATTTTGCTGAGTGAAAATGGCCAATCCCAAAAGGCTATATATAACATTTTTTAAATGATGAAATTATAGAAATGGAAAACAGATTAGTGGTTGCCAGGGGTGAAGGTCAGGGTGGGAGGAAGGTGAATGTGGTTATAAAGAAGGAACATGAGGGATCCTCATGATGACGGCAATGCTCTGTATCTTCACTATGGTGGTGGATACCCAAAGCTACATACGCGACAAAATTGTAGAAAACTAAATACATACATACACACACACGCACACAAATACAAGTAAAACTGGGAAAATTTGAATAAGATTAGTGGATTGTATCGATGTCAATATCCTGGTTGTGATATTACAATATAGTTTTGCAAGATGCTACTATTGAAAGGAAAATAGGTAAATGGTACATGGATCTCTTGGTATTATTTTTTACAATTGCACATCAATCTAAAATTATGTCAAAATAAAAAGTTTTATTTTTAAAAATGAAAATAAATAAAGGAAACCTTCCTTCAACCCCACCTAATTCTCTATCTACTGCCCTATTTCTCTCTTCCTTTTGTCAGCAAAACTTCTTCAAGAATGGTTCAGACTCTGCTTTTATTTCATGACCTTCCAATCACCACTCCATCAACTTCAGTCTGGCTTCTCATCCCAATACTCAGCTTAAACAGCTATTGCCAAGATGTTCAAGAATTTCCTGGTCACTAATCCCAGTGGACACCAGTCAATCCTGATCTTAATTGACCTCTAGCAGCATTTGACTCAGTTAAATGCTTCTGCTACTTCTAAGTTTCTTACCTTGCTCTCCATGACACCCCATTCTTCTGCTTTTCTTCCTGCCTCTCTGATAATCCTCCACGTTCTTTCTGCCCCAAGCCCTCTTCCTCTTGCTTTACTCATTCTCACTGGTCATCATCTGTAGGCCGATAACTCCCATATCTATGTCTCAGGCCAGATCTTCGGAGCCCAAACTGTTAGCACTGCCTACTACTGTCCGTTCCACAATTAATTCATATAAACATGTCCAAAACTGAATTGTGATCACTCCTTTCCTCACCACTGATATCTGTTTCCTATTTCCATGTTCCCTTTTTGGCTTACCCAAGCCCAAATCCTAGAAGTCATTATTGATTAGTCCCGTGGTTCTCAACTGGGGGTAACTTTTTCCCTGTCCCAGGGGACATTTGGCAATGTCTGGAGGCATTTTTGGTTCTCACAACTTGGGGGATAGAGGAAAATATGTGTTACTGTCATCTCATGGGCACAGGTCAGCGATGCCGCCAAACACTTTACAGCACACGGGACAGCCCCCCACAACAAAGAATGATGCAGTAGTGCTATGCCAATAGTGCCACAGTTGAGAAACTCTGAATTAGTCCCTCACCCTGACGACCCACAACCAATAATTGCCCTGTCTATTCTATCTCCTAAATATCTTTTGAATCCATCTAGTGTTCTCTAGTCCTATTGCTATCGTTCTATGGCTGGTCACCATCATTTCTTACTAGGATTACTAACAGCTTCCTAACTCATTCCCCTGTTCACAGTCTTATCCATTCTCCTCACTATTATCAGAATGAGCTTTTTAAAATACTAATCTAATCTTGCCACTCCCCTAGTTAAAATCTTTCAGTGTCTTCCCATTGCCCTTAGAATAAAGTCCAGATGTGGGCAACTCACAAAAGAAATACAAATAGCAAGTAAATATATGAAAATGTTCTGTTCTTCTAGAAATCAGCAAAGTGCAAATTTAAATATTTTCTCCCAATCAAATTGGGGAAAATACAGAGAAACAAGTGCCTCTTTATACTGATGATGAAAAAATAAATTGATACAAACTTTCTAGGAAGTAATTTGGAAATATATATCGAGAGCTTTGGCAAAGGTCACACCCTCTAACCCAGTAATACAATTTCTAGAAATTTATTCTAACGAAATAATAAAGGGTACAATAAAAGATGGATATAGAAGTCCACTGCTGCATCGTTTATAATTTGCAAACTATTGGAAATAAACTAAGGGATTAATAATACAAGAATAGATAAACCATACATATATATATATACAAGTATATGTATATACATGCATACTCATACATATATGTACACATATATATATCATCAAATACTGTACATATATTAAAAAGCATCTTTCCAAAGAATATTTGATGATGTGAAAATGCTCTAAAGATGATTTTAAATGAATAATGTTGTAATATATATAATATGACCCCAATGCAATATGTATGCATTAAAACATTATAGGAACATGCACTAAAATGTTAACAGTGTTTATTTTGGAGTAGTAGTGATTATAATTTTCTTCTCTATACTTTCCTTTAATGTCCAAATTATGACAACATAACATTTGACATATAAATTATTAAAAATATTGGTATATGAACTATGTGTGAATGCACACACATATGTGTATAAGGGATAAAAAGACGAAGAAAGAGAAAGAAAGCATGTTATGCACAGAGGAACAAAGGCATTCTGATTTTGTAATATTCATAAGAAGGTGACAGATTCCATTTGTGATCCAGGAAACAAAAGTGAGGTTGGCAAGCAGGGGAAGGACAGTCAACAAGGTCCGCTTAGAGAAGCTTACAGAGAGGCTGCAAGGGCCAGAGGTCTCATCCAGAAGGCAAGCTTTGATGGGAAACTGGATACCAGGCGCCTGGACCATCACCGGGGCAGTATGACAAAGCTTGTTCATCCAGGTTTCTTTACTGGTCAGTACATATATAGAGATTTTTGCCACCCCGCACCCCCACGGCCTTAAGATCACTACTCTTTTAACAATCCCTCTAGTACTACATCCTCACACACAGAAAAGTCCCCTAGAATCTGAAAGCCCCAATTAAAAAAAAAGCAACACTATTCACATGCAGGAATGGTGGCACAAACAAATTAACATTCTTATCAGAACTGGTCCATTCGGCAGGATCAAGAATTTCACATGCCCTTGCTTAGGCTGGACTGTATATCTTCCCTCCAGATATACGAAGTGCATCAGTGGGTTTTCAAATTAACACTTACTGAAATTTGAAACCTCTTCTTTTTCTTAATTTTTTCCCAGTAATATCTATTGACCTTCACAGCTGGCATTCCGGGTAATACACATGTGCTTGCAAAGGCAAGAAAATAGAGAATAGAGCCATGAAAAGAGACTGAGAGAGACAGACAGACAGAGAGAGAAGGGGGTGGGGAGAGGGGCGAGATATAAAAAGATTAAAATTTAAAAAAGATTAAAATTAGCTATGAAATTGCCAATACTCTCATTTTTTAATGTATGAAAACAGCAATTTCATATGGTTCAATCTCAATATAAATAACCATCATCCCACATTTTTATAAGAAAAGAAAGAGAGAGAAGGAGAAAAGAGAGGCATTATACATAAGAATGATCTAGATGTATATGGGTCAGACATCTCCATAATGCAACTCCGGTCATCCACTTTCGAAGATGAAAAATAAGTGGCTATTATGTACCAGGCCATGATTTAGAGACCCGCAAGAATGGAGGGAAGGCCTTAAAAACAGCCACATCAAAATCAATAGCTAACAGGTCAAATGCTAGACCCATGTCTTTTGAGTTGCCATTGTCCTTTTAGATTCTTAACTCGATAGACTGTTGATGGCCCACTTTCTCGGAGACTGCGCTAAAATCTGCCACCGCAACACGGAGCATTTATTCTCAGTGCCGCCTTTACTGCAAAAGGCCCAGCTCTCCCCTGTGGTATCAGTCAGAGTACCCAGGTGTCCACAGACTGATAAAGCACACACTTCCATTTCTATTTATTTCTTTATTTCACGGGTGAGGCCAGACTGCTTCCAACTTTGCGCTTGACAATTTGGCTTTTGTCGGAGTCAGTCTCTCACCTCCCGGAGAGGGAAAAGAAGAAGCGAAATGGCAATAACTTCTTTCCCTCTATTTTTCCTCTACACGTCTATTTTTGACACTCCACTTTCAGTTAGTTGAAAACTGATCCTTGCCAGGACCTGGGAATGAGGAACGCATTCTCATCAGGGAGATTAAATTGGGCAGTGGTTCTCAACTGCGGCTGATTATTGTACTTACCTGGGGTAGCTGTTTTAAAGCAACATTCCAGGCCCCACCCCAGGCCTACTGAGTCAGAATCCCTGAGCGTCTGTCTTCTTGGTTCACCTCAGTAGTTCTCAATCCCGGGGATTATTTTGCCCCCAGGGTACATTTGGTAACATTTGGACACAGTTTTCGTTGTCATAACTAGGAGGGAGGTGCTACTGGTAACTAGTGGGTAGTGGCCAAGGATGCTGCTAAACATCCTACAGAGCACGGGACAGCCCCCCACACAGAATGACCTGACCTCAAATGTCAATAGTGCCAAGGTCTAACTCTTCAGGTAGTTCTGATGATTCAACAGGTTTCAGAAATACAGAATTAGATATTCCAAGAAGATAGGTAAGACTGAAAAAGATTATAAATGGGTCATTACAACTTACTGGCAAGAATAGTTGCTAATTACTGAATCTAGCCTGTAAGAATATTCCAATTATCTAAAGTCTTGAGGGAGAGAAAGGGTTGACTGTAACAAAAAATCATCGGAAAAATTTGTGCCCTTCCTGTTTCTTACATTAGTGTGTGTGTGTGTGGGGGGGGTGGGTATACATAATACTTATTTTATATATATTTCTTTGTATTTTATATGTATTTATATATATGTTAAAAATACACAGTCCCTAGTCTGATTCCATCCTGTGCAGCTGTTCCGCAGAACAGTAGTCATTTATCTCCATCTGCCTTCTCTCCTACCTAAGTGCATGCCACCACCCCATGGAAGGTTCGATGGACATAGACATGAGCCCCTTGAGGCCCCAGAACTACCTTTTTGGTTATGAACTAAAGGCTGACAAAGATGATCACTTTAGGGTGGATAATGATGAAAATGGGCACCAGTTATCTTTAAGAAAAGTCAGTTTAGGGGCTGGTGCAAAGGATGAATTGCACATTGTTGAAGCAGAGGCAATGAATTACGAAGGGAGTCTAATTAAAGTAACACTGACAACTTTGAAAATGTCTGCACAGACAGCAGTTTCCCTTGGGGACTTTGAAATAACACCACCCGAGGTCTTATGATTGAAGTTTGGTTCAGGGCCTGTGCATATTAGTGGACAATGCTTAGTAGCTGTGGAGGAAGATGCAGAGACAGAAGATGAAGAGGAGGAGGATGTGAAACTCCTTAGTACATCTGGAAGGCATTCTGACCCTTGAAGTGGTAGCAAGTTTCCACAGAAAAAAGTAAAACTTGCTGCCAATGAAGATGATGATGACAAAGATGATGATGAAGATAATGATGATTTTGATGAGGAAGAAGCTGAATAAAAAGCTCCAGTAAAGAAATCTATATGAGATACTCCAGCCAAAAATGCACAAAAATCAAACAAGAATGGAAAAGACTCCAAACCATCAACATCAAGATCAAAAGGTCAAGATTCCTTCAAAAAACAGGAAAAAAAACTCCTAAAACACCAAAAGGACCTAGTTCTGTAGAAGACATTAAAGCAAAAACGCAAGCAAGTATAGAAAAAGCGCATTGAACAATCCTGGGCACTCCTGGTAAGTTAAGCCCAAAGATGGGGAGAGAGGAAAAGGAGAGACAAATATAGTCCATCCTGAGTATCATCAACAATCCAGACTGAAGTCTTCTATTTTAATCTCCATCCCCTTCCCTGATTGGCCACCCACCCATGCACACTCCCTTCCAGGCTGGAAGCAACCTCACTGGATCTCCAAAAGCACTTTCTTTCGACCACTGTGATTTAGTGAACCTTATACTTTGCTTTCCACAACTTCTTCATTTGCCTCACTTCTTTGGTCATGTTTTAATCACCTTTGTATCTCCCTAGCTACCCAATAAATACTTGAATGAATCGAAAAAAATACACATACATATGATCCTATTCTTTATATGTGTGGAAAAGTGGCATTATTGAAAGCAAGATGTGTGCACGTGGCTTGCCGCATATTCAGGGGGGAGCAATGTTAATAACGGAGGCAACGAATGCTTGTATTTAGTTTTATGCCTTCCCTAATCTTCTTCATAAAAGTCCAAAGTTTTATGGTGAATACTGAGATTCAAATATTAATTCAGTAGGCAGAAACAGAGCCTCGGCTGTGCGTCCTTGATACAAAGGTTTCTACCGATGAAAGTGAAAGGATTTGTATCATTATTGTTATTTGTTTCAAGCTTTTAACATAGTTTCTGGGAACAGCAGCTGCTAGTGAAGAGAAATCATCCCCACAGGCTTAGAGGTAGGTCAGAGGTCCATCTTTTTTTCAGACCCCTATAGTCCATGACTCTCTCCTCGCATGCATGTTCATTCTGGGGAAAATTTATATAAAAAGAAGATAGTAACTTGGGCCTCATTTCTACATCCATCCATCCATTCATTCATTCAGACATCCAGTATTGCCTGAGAGTCTACCATGCCAGGCACTGTTGTAAGTGCTGAGACTCCAGCAGCAAACAAACAGACAAGACGCTGTCCGCATGGAATTGACCTTTTGGTGAGGGAGATACATACACAAAAACCAAAGAGTGACTCTGTACAGAATTCATCAGATGGGGATAAGTGGTATGAGGAGAACGGAAGCAGGGACAGGAGAGAAGGGAGTATCATGAGGGGGAGTGAGAGTGCCATCTCATAGTGGACAGCTAGTGAAGGCCTCCATGAAGAGGGGATGTAAGCAAGGGAACAGGGCTAGCCAGGGTTATCTGGATGAAGAGCATACATGGCCATGGAACAGCAAGTGCAAAGGCCCTGGGGTAGAGATGTTTATGAGAAGCAGAGAGTTAAGTGACTATCTAGTGGATCTGATTGGTCTCACAATTTTGAAATTTGTTTTATGGGCTTCTGGGGAGTTTGCAAAGCTAACTTGGTAACTGTGATTCTATTCACTCCTTTTCTTCCCACTTGAAAATAAAAAAGTACAGTCAACTAAGGTCAGATAATTATTAATTATGCAGTTTGTTTGCACAAACAGAGGAATTTGTGCTCTGCATCCCTTCCTGAAAGGAAAACAGAATATGGTCCATGGTTAGGGAAACTCTGTGCTTCTTGGACAGCATAGCAGCTTCCTCTTTGCAAATGACTAAGAGTTTTGGAAAGAGGAAAAGGAGAGCTGAGTCCAAAGCTTGGTCCTACAAAATGCAAGTGTATAAACAGAGACACTAACCCAGGAAATGTGGCTAGTTGCACAGATGGAGTGTCACAACCCCTGGAAGATTTTTCGTGCTTTTGGGGGAGTCAAAAGCCAATGAGCATCACTGTTAAGATGAGGCATGTGCTCAAAACCTGTTAACTCTCTTAGTTAGAACATGCTGATACCTGTTCAAGGTGGATCAATGAGTAGGCACTTTGACGGCCCCTGGAGAGCAGGGTAAAAAGCAGCCCTCAAGGCAAGGGCTCTCCTTAAGAGCTCTCCCAAGAGGGAATCCAAAAGACGCCAGGAAAGCAAAAGAAGGCTAGTTCCAGCCCTTTCAAAATTCGAAACAGGAGCAAAGCCTGATCCCTCCCTAGCAAGTTATGCATGTTGCCAGACGTGGCCTTTGCATCCTCAGAGCCCCCAGGCAAACTCAGTCACCCTACGGTCATGAGATATCACCAAAAATAGCCATGTTTGTGGGGGCTTTTTTCTTTTTTCAGTAGTAGATTTTCCCTCTAAGATTCATACATTGTCCAAAAGCTTCTGACTTTCTGGGACGGTTTGGGGGGCAAAACCCCTAATTATTCAAATGTCTGGGTCAGTGGTTCTTAAACTTATGACTGCAGAAGGATAACCTGGGAGCTTGTTAAAAATTTCAACGTCGGTCCCAGCCCTCCACCCAGAGGTGGTAAATGTGGGTCTAGGACGCATTTTTACACACGTCCAAAGCCATTCGGAGGTTTGTAGGTCAAAAGACATTGCTTAGAAAAACATTAGCCCAGCTCATCTCCCTCCCACCAAAATATCCTTTTCCTCACTGATAAGATTGGTTGTTTGCGGAGAGGTAGGGCAGGGGGTAAGACGTTAGACATGGAATTGCCCAAACTGCTTTGTAATTGTCTCAAATTTGGGCTCCTGATTACAGAAAGTTTGTGTTTCTGCTCTTCTCCATGCCCAGATTCAGGCACTTCTTGACCCAATACACAGCCGGCTACATGGCATGAGATGAAGAGCAGTGACAGGACTGCCCAAGCAAAGTTCTTGTTCCTAACAGCCTGCCTGGAATTGCTTTTCACCTGGTCAAGTCACGGCATTCCCCTAAGAGGACAGGGAGCTGCATTAGCCATACCTTGTAGCTGGCAGAGACCCTTCAGAGAGCACCAGAGGATGTAATCCAGAAAAACAAATCGGGAAGTGCATTATTGTGTTCCTATTTTAACGAGACCAATCAATCTGGTTCCTATTCTTGCACAGGCAGTTAGCTTGTATTTCTCTTATTTGGCCAAAAGTAGTGAGCGAGTAAGAAAGAGAACGCTGGGAGTAGGAACCCCTGGCCATGGGCCCCTGAGTAGCAGTGAGACCTTAGCAAAGCCATTTCTCTCCTTTTCCTCTGAAAAATCAGAAGGTGAATTTAAAAAACTTCTGAAGACCCTTCCTGCTCCCACTAGCCACAATTGCATGAACTGAAGAGTGTTCATTGTCAGCCTTCATCATGGAGATCCAAACCGAGCACACGGTGCTCTCCAGGTGGCGGAAAACACAGCAGTTGAGCCATGGGACACGAGTGACAAGATGAGGTTGTAGGGACCCAGGGCATCAGGACACAGGGCAGGGGAGGGCCTGGGGGCAAAGGGAGAAGACTGTGTAAACCAGGGTTTCTCAACCTCGGCACTATGGACATGCCGGCCCTAATAGTTCTCGTTGTGGGGACTGTCGCGTGCACTGTAGGATATTTAGCAGCATCCCACTTCTTCCTACTAGATGCCAGTAGCATCCCTCCTCCTCCACCCCCAGTTGTGACAACTAAAAATGTGTCCAGACATTGCCAAATGTCCCCTTGGCAGCAACGTTGCCCCTGGTTAAGAATCACTAGTTTAAATGAAACAAAACACTATGGCTTTATCCAGCTGTATCCTCTTAACAGTTATCCCACATTCAAAAGGAATATATGTAATTTCTACCATTGTACCCAAAAACTATCATTATTGCTTGAGTGTTTGACTTACTAACAATGTAAATCTGAAAGGCAAAGACCACCCCTTCCCAATTCCGACCTCCGGCAAATTAGGATATATGTAAATACAGGGAAGTGCCGGGGGTGTGGGGTGAGACCCACCAAGGAAGCAGAAATGGAGGATGAGAAAAGGTAGAAGACAGGGCAGAACCTGGGATTATTGAAGGTTGGTCTGAGTTGAAAGAATGAGAAGACCCTTGAGGGTAAAGGGAGAGATGTGAAGGTGAAAGAGAAGGAAATTGGAACTTACAAAAGAACAAGGAAACCTGCAGGGCTGGAGACTGGCCATAAGCGTGTGTGTGTGTGTGTGTGTGTGTGTCTCTGTGTGTGTGTGTGTGTGTCTGTGTGTGTCTGTGTGTGTGACTGTGTGTGTGTCTGTGTGTGTGTGTGTTTTAAGCAGGTTTCCCAGGGTGGAGGCAGAGAAGTTTGTAGGGATGGAGAGTCACCATATTCTGAAGGAAAACAGACTGGATGGAAAGAAGGAGAACTAACAGCTGAACACAGGAGAGAAGAGAAGCAGAGGCTGGAGCCAGAAGAAACGGAAGCATGTGCCGGGTAACACCCGAGCACAGAACAGCAGCAAACAAGACAACAGCAACGCTTGCTACAGAAATAGACTCTGCACAGCCATTGCTAGCCCCACCGACCATTCATTTAACATCCATGAGGATACACTGACGGTCTACTAAGTGCCAGGCACTGTGTTAGCTACTGGAGGTGTAAAGAGAAAATCCCCCGCCCTGCCCTCAAGAAGATTAAGTCTATCTGGTCAAGTTCATGAAGAGTATAACAGTCCATGATTGCCTTTCCAAGAGGAAACACTCTGAGACTCTCAGTTCATGTTGCTTAGAGGATGAAACAGCATAATCAGGAAAGAAAGCCAGCTCCCAGCACGCTCCCTACCATCTTCAGTTGGCTTGAAAACAGGGATAGGGATAAAAGCCTTACATAAGGTTCCAGAAAACCTCTAGCCACCCCTCCCTTTGAAGAACGAAGCTCTGATTTACAGCACTGATTTTCAGGGAGACCCTCTTACTGTCAAGTCAGCTGAATTTCTGTGAATTTGAGATGCCCAAGGGTTGGGTTGCTGTTTTGAATTAGTTCCTCTTGCCAAGGGATATAAGACAAGGCTCCCGAAGGAAGCCTGCAAAAACAGCTCATTACTGTGCAATCCATTCCCCCGCCACCTCGCAGAAGATTCAGGCGGAAAAGCTTTGTTGCCACCGTCTGATAACAGAGGTGGTGGCCTGAATACTAACCAGAAAGCCGCAGAGAAGGAAATGTTTTCCGAGAAAATGTGTCTCTTCTGCAGGTAGGAAAACAACAAGACAAAAACCCACAGGTCTCCGTTCACACATCTCAAGTGAGCACTGCTGCACGCATCTTGGGAAGGATCGAGAAGGTTAGGTCTGGGGGTCTGGGTTTGAAGAAGCTGTTTGCAGTGCCTCCCTTTTGCGTGCTCACATACAGTGCAGTCGGTTTGCTCAAGTGATCGCAAACAAAGGAATAAATTTGTTTGAAAGGGCAGGCTTCATTATACGCTAATTAATGTAAATCTCACCCACAGAGAGGAACCAAAATAAATAGCTACAGTAATTAAAGTTTAGGGTTTTTGTTTTGTTTTGTTTGAGGGGAGATAGTTCAGAAGGGCCAGAAAAGGATTCAGATTTGATGGAGTTTGAGGAATGGATTTTTGTATGATGATTTTTCAGAAGAACAAACTACCTAAAACAGCTGGGTGGCTGTCCCTAATCCAGGTCAGCAGAATCCTCCTGTCTCGGGGTCGAACACATCCTGCTCCCACAAAAGCGTTTTGGAAAACAAGGAGACCAATGTTAAGTAGCAGAGCTCCTAAAAATGTTAAATAAAAAAGCCTAAAACAATGAGGGGGAAGAAAATGAAATCATGAAGGCACTGTCATATTGAAATAGCCAGACCAGCAGAGCTGAAAGATCAAAGCTGAATTTATTGCTCATCAGGCAAGGGGAAATCGTGTCATACCAAAGTGCATTCAGTGAATCTCCCCAAGTGCCCCTAAGCAGAAGGGCTGGATAGCGTCAAAAGTGGAATCTTTGTCAAATAAGGCAAGATTGTGAAAGGCATTATTTGATTGGTTAAGGAGGGGATTCTAAAGTCTCTTTAGGGACTGATCATTGCCTGATTTATGTCGCAAAAGCACAGGCAAAGTTCTCTAAGTGGTCCAAGGTTTGTTGCATTGAGGTTCTGTCAGGTTCAGGGTCATGGAGCAGCCACCTGAATAATAAAATCCCAAGCAATGGCTAGCAACTTCCAAGTTGTATTTTTCAAGTTGCCCTAATAATATAACACAGGAATGCAGTAAGGCACGTCCAATGAATATACACATTTCTTTGACCGGCATGGCAATTAATGCCATGCTTGCTTCCATCTGTGACATGTCTGCACTACCTGGCGAGGGAGCCAAACACGCAAGGATCTCAGATGAGAAAGAATCAGCAAGTGCAAAGGCCCAGGGGCTGAAATGAACCTCGTGTGTCTGATAAACAGCAAGAAGTCCAGTGTGGCTAGAGCAAAAAGAGGGAGGAGGAAAGTGATAAGAAATAGATTAAGTATGGTCCAGATCTGCCCAGGACATAGTAGGTCACGGACTTTTACTCAGAATGTGATGGAAATCCATTGAAGAATTTTGAGCAGAGAAGTGACATAGTCTGATATACAACTTTTAAAAGTGCACTGTCTGATGTGTAAAGAAGTTCCTCTAGGCGAGTAGAAGTGGAAGCCAAGAGTCCAGTTAGGAGGCTTATTGTAATAGTCCAGGAGAGGATGGAGCCTTAGCCTAGGGGGAAACGATGGATGGGGTCAGATTTGTGATCTCTTTGGAAGGTAGAGCTGACAAGACTTGATGAGGGATGTAGGGTGCGAAGAAAAGAAGGAAATTAACATGACTTCTGGATTTTCAGCCAAAGCACCTTTTTAAATTTATAGGCAGGGTTAACACTGGAAAAATAAGGGATTTAGGGGATAATTGGAAGTTCAAATTTGACATGTTAAGTTGGAGATACTGGTGAGACATCCAAGCAAATAAATAAATATATATATATATTTATATATATTTTATATTTATTTTATTTATATATTTATATAGCTGGATATAAATATATATATATATATAGCTGGATATATGAATTTGGAATTCAAATGAAAGGTAGAGGCATAAAGTGGAATCATTAGTACATAGATGTTATATAAAGTCATGGGACTGGTTGAGGCTATTTAAAGAGTAAATATTGATAGAGAAGGCAAAGAGCAGGAGGGAGAGGAGAGGAGGAGAGGGGAAGGGACAAGAGGAGAGGAGAGGAAAACGCAGAGGACTGAGCCATGGCAATATGTGAAGATGGTGTTGTGGATGTTTGTTTGGATGGAAAATATTACAGCCTGTTTATATGTTGATGGTAGAGAGAGGAGAATGTATGATGCACAAAAGAAGGGAAATAAGTGAAGGAACAAAGTCCGCAGGTAGTTGAAAAGGGATTGGGGGGTACACAAGGGGACAGGTTGACCCTAGAGAGGAGTGGTAAGAGACTGGTTGTGACAGAAGACAAGGGAAAATATTAGGTTATAGATGCCTACAAGTAAGTTAGTGGTAGGATGAGGCATTCCTTTTCTGAGTACTTCTTTTTTCTCAATGAATTAAGAAACAAAGTCATTAAGAAGAATGAAGTTTGAGAGAAGGCAGTATTAGAGTTTCTGAGGAAAGGGCAGAAAGTACCACATAGTTGTCTCGGAGAAGAGGAGAGCAAACTGACCAGGGAAATATTACAGGACGATCAAGTAAGCTGAAATTTACAGTCATCAATTTGAAGCGAGGCTAGTAGCAGGCTTATGTCTTTTTCTCCGATCACATTCAGCTCCTCACATGTAAAATGGGCAGGGATTTGAGTTTAACCTGGGTCAGGAGGATCAAATAACTTAGAGGCCAGAGGTCTGAGTCAAGATCTTGTATGTCAAAGTTGCAGGAGAGTAATCACCAGGGTAGTAGTGGAGGGGGAAGGAGAGAGAGAGTCAGGGCTAAAACCTTCATCAAAAGAGGGAAGGTTGACTAGGAGGTCAGCAGACGCAACGAAAGTTCAGTAGTAGAATAAAAGGCTAGTAAGATGGTGGCACGTGCTTCAGGGGAGCTTTAGTTTTTGAGGGGGAGAGAGAAGCAATGAGGACACAATCCCAGCAGATCCAGAAGTAAGATGAGGGGCGGAGGGGAACAGCAGGGAAAGGAGTGTCATGAAAGGAGATCAGTTAGATCAGTGGTTGTCAAGGGGGACAATATTGCCCCCCAGAGGACATTTGGCAATGTCTGGAGACATTTTTGGTTGTCACAATGGGGGGGGGGGGCTACTGGTTTCTAGTGAGTCAAGGCCAGGGAAGCTGCTAAACATCCCACAGTGCATAGGACAGCCCCAGAACAAAGGATGATCTGGCCCAAAGAGTCAATAGTGCTCAAGTTGAGAAACCCTGAGTTAGATCAAGAAGGGAAAGGGAAAGTTCATAGGAGAAGGGGGGTTTCCAATGGTCAGAGTGGAAGGGCTTGAGGAGCGAAGAGGCTGTGAGAAGTTGAGTAGAAGTAGGAGATAAAGCCTTATGGTGAAAAGGTCCAGGCAGTCAGAGGGACGTGGGAAGACTGGCTACTTGTTGGTGACTGGGGGATGTAAGATATCATGGGCTTGGTCCTGAGGAGGAGATGGAAGAGCAGTCCTACTTTCAGCCTTCTTCTTTGGAAAGTCGTGGATGCAAGTGAGGAGGGCAGGATGGGAGGTGGGGAACATCCCTGGTGTGCTCACCACGCACAGAATCCCAAAGCCTGCTCTTCTGTACTGCTATCAGTCTGTGGCAGCCAGCGGAGGGGCAGTCTTAACAGGAGCTTAACCTAAGTTTCAAATCTAGTCCATGAAAAGAAGACAGAGTTTTATCGCACAGTATCAAGATAGATGGCTATAAATGGGCAAAAGCTCAAAGTCATAAAATCCTATATTAAAATGTCACATTTTGAAAATGATGGAAACTGAATATGTGCAGTGTGATAAAAAAAAAAATTGTAGTGTTACTGTGCCAGATGAATGTACCTTAAATGTGTCATTTACATTTTGACAGCTTCAAATGCTCCGTTTTTATTCCCTCCTTTGTGCTAGAACACTGCAAATTCAGAGGAATTTGTGGCTCTTGGTGTTAAAAGATGGTCCCCTCTATTTTCATAGAGTTATCAAGTTGAAGAAAAAGCTACAGATTTCTTAGAAATGATTTTTCCCAAAACAGATAAATAATTTCAGAGATTTTTTTAAATAAAAATAATGTTAATGAAGACCCACACTGTGCCAAAAATTGTGACCCTAAGGAATATAGTACTTTAAATTATAGCATTTCTAGCTATTTCATTAAAACTCATTTTTAATTCTCTCAGGGCAAATCAAAAGGCACAAAAGTTTAAGATGATAATTCAAATTCAATTGTAATGTTTTAAACTTTACAAGGACTTTAAAATTTGCCCATAAAGGAAATTTCACATTTTAAAATGTGCCACTTCAAATTAAATATATATCTGTGATTTAAAGCACTGAATAAGATTTCAGTATTAGGTATATTAAAATTTAGTCATCAGTCAAAACACTGCTTACAATGCTGGATTATTTATTTCAAGTACCAACTTATTAAATCAGGCATTCTAAATCAGGAGTGTTCAGAGATATTCTCATGATGAGCAAATGACCAAATGGTATCAATATAGTTGTTTGACTTACTGAGTTAAAACTCCCACTGGAGATTTTTAAGCCGTCTTCTTAGCTTCCTTTTTTCCCACCTTGTCAGGATGTATCCTTGGTCTCAAGGGGAGATGAGTTGCACCGTGTGGATAGATCAACACAAATTCAGCAGTACTTCTGGGAAAACATTTTAGCATTGATAATGAGTGTAAGGAAAACAGTTGAAATCTCACTTTAAAATACTGTTTAAATGTCAGTACAGTGTTTTGCTCTGTGTGAATGATAGTGGGTCTGTAAAAAACTGTTTCTGAATAACTCTATTATTGAGGTTGTTGGTAAATTTCGGTGGCAGTAACCTCTTGTTAGAACTACCAAGAAAAGGATTGCCTGCAGGTGAAGTTGCATCCAGCGCCACTGCTTCCACCCAACAAGTAAATCAAGATGGAAAGGGATTGAGGTGGGCGAGTTAAAAGGAATCAAGTCATTTATTCCTTTCGAGAAGGAAAAAGAAAAGGGTGTGGGAGGGAATGAGAAAATTACTCTATCCATCTAAAACACCTTGTGTAAGACTTTTTTCCTCTTCTTTTTATTTTTCTGCCTAGTGGAAAAGTAAATAAGAAAGAAGAAAGAGAGAAGGGGAAGGCGGGTGAAGGGAAAAGGGAGAAACAGAGGGGAGGAGGGAAGGTAGGAGGAGAAAGACAGAGGGAGGAGGGGGGAAATAGATGCAAGGAAAGGAAATGGAGAGGAGATGCTGCGTCATCCTCTCCCGCCCCACCCCCGCCAGGACTCCTCGGCGGCTGATGGAGACAGAGGCTGAGAGAGAAGCTGCAGTCCTGTTGTGAATGAAGAAGCTATGAGGACTTTAAACCAAAGCAAAGGCACAGAGCGGTAAAGCCAGGAGGAGCTCAGGGAGTTCAGAATCACAGCAAGCAGATGAGAAAAAGGAGCCAAAGCTTTCCCTTTCTAAAGATGTGAAAGTTAAGAGAGAGGAAGACCAGGCATTACCATAGTTATCAAGTGGTGAACAAAGGAAGTGTTTTGGTGTAAAGTTAGGCTGGCTAACTTTACAAGCTGCAATTAAGTAGCCTTTTTAAATGTTGTGTCTTTTATAATACAAGCTTAATAAAGAGATGCACGTTTGATAATTATAGTGTAGAAAATGCACAGTTATTCATCTTTGGGAGGGAATTTAGGCAGAAAATACTATCCAAGCTTCAGGAAAACTGTCATACCAGCCACGCTGAAACATGAAGAGGGCATTGACACTCAGCTAGCAGTCAATAAATATTTGTTCAAAGGATCGGTAAACAAATTGTCAAAACGTAAACTGAGGCATATTAAAAAGTTTAAGAGTTTATTTGAGCAAAAATCGATTCAAATCAGTAGCGTTCACTCTGGCAGATAGAAAGGAGCTCCGAGAAGCTGTACAAAATGAAAGACTTTTATAGGCGGAAGGGAGCAGGACAAGGAAGTTATACAGGCGAAATGGTTGGTTGTGGCAAGGTCACCTTCCTTTAGGGGATGGGGGGTTCTGTCAGGCAGATGACCTCACCAGTGCTGATCAGCCAATGCCTGACTGACTGGTTTAAGATTCCATTTCTGGGAAAGCCAAAACCGTAATTAAGTCAAGTCTGGTTTGGTGATGTGGGGCTTAGCGTAAGCGACTCCATTTTGAGCCTGTTGTCTTGCTTTTAACAGAATGAGTGGATGCATGAATAAGTGAATGAACGAAGGAAAGCAAATGCGCCACAGAATCCTTAAAATTTCAGGAAGTGTGTGTTAAGATTGAAAAAGCAAACTCTGGAAAAGAGAAAATCAAAGTTACAAACTAACAGAAAATGCCTCCTCCCGCAACCGAGAGCATCACTAAGCTTTTAATGACATAGTATATATATATATATATATATATATATATATATATATTTACATTGAACTAAACACATAGACTTGACAGCTTAATTTACAGTGTTTTCTCCTCACGACTTTGTTTCTTCAGAAATCTGCTAAACAAGAACTAAATGCCCAAATGTATGCACTGTGGCATTTCCAATGCTGAATGACAATGAGCAACCTCTGTGGCATACTATGATAGGCATTTTCTCCCAGGAAAGCTTTCCAGGATGTAAAACTTGCATCCCATTTGTGGTGCTTGAGACAGAGTGATTTGCCCTACATTAAACATGCTTTGCAGTTAATCCTCTCAAAAGTGTGTTCATAAGCCAACCGAAGAGCTCTGTGCATTAAGAGATTTGGTCAATGACCATGTTTTAATGACCATCATATCACCAGGCAGTGGAGTTCTTTTACCTGCAATTTTCCCCTGATAGGCTCTGCTTTAAATATGCAGGCACTGGGAGATGGGCTGGGGAACCAAGCCAAGAGGAGAAAGTGTGAATTATAAGCACATCAGAGCCTTGGAAATTGGCAAGCCCGCTTCATAAGTAGAAATGTCCCTTGGCAGAGGCCATCTGTCTCATATTGCATGTTGAGTCTTTTACCTGTTCTTTAAAGTGACAAAATATGGCACAGCAGGAACTTACCACCCAAAAGACACATCTTCAAGAATAAATTAATGGCTCCATCTAAAAAGCACTCAAAATATTGGATATGAGTCTGGGGAACAAGCAAGGCTGGCCCTACCATACCCTGCCATCCTGATTTAGCACTTCCCTCACCACATGTGCCCCACCACCACAAAGTATCCAGTCTCATCTTGGTCTCCTCTGGTGTTATAATTTTTATTTAGTTTTGGTCAAATAGTCAAAGATCTTGAGTCAGGTGACTTCCAGATTTGAACCCAACACTTCACTTTCTGGCAACGTAATCTTGGAAGAAATAACTTGAACCTCTCTCTGACTCAATTTCTTCATCTGCAAAATGGGATAAGACTACTACCTCTTTCATGAGGTTGTTATGAGACATGAGATAATGCATATAAACTGTTTAGCAGAATGGCATATAATACACACTTACTGGAGGTTCACTATTAATAATAAGGTCTATTTATTATTATAATTATAGCTATCCTATGAAATTGTCGAACCGTAAAGGTAGTAGAGGTGTAAAGAGCAATTAAAATAATGGCTCCTCATTAAAATCCATTGTTATTATTGTTTTGTTTTGTCTTTAGTACTGATCCCCCGGGTCCCACTCCCAGAGATTGTCATCAAATTGATCTGGGTGGGCCCTGGGCACTGGGTTGTTTCTTAGGTTCTCCCAGTGATCCCAATGTGCAGCCAGAGTTGAAAAGCACTGATATACCACAACTTCTCTCATTTTACAGATGACCAGACTGAGCCCCGAAAAGCTGAACTGACCTCCTCAAGGCCACATGGCTATTTGGTATTGTCAAAGAAAAACCAGAGCTAGACTGTAGCTAAAGTAATCAAAACAGATTTTATTCAGGATTATTGCAATACAGGAAAAAGAGACCTCAGTATAGAACCAGGCTCAATTCTGAATACAGCATGGACAAGTGAGGATTTGTAGCCAAGGAGCAGGGAGGCAGTCAGTGTATAGAAAACTACCAAGAGGAAACATCAGGGGTAAGGAGAATTCTGGCTAAACCGACCTAACAGGGTTCTCACTGAAGACAGGCCAGGGTGACCAGACATCACCTGGGAGACTGTGGAACAAGAGGAACCTGATCAGATATCGAAGGGGATCAGATATGGAGGATGGGGGACTCTTGCTGAACTGTCTTAGCAGCGTTCTTGCTAAAACTAGATTTTTACAGTGAAGTGCCCAGATGGGCGTAGGAGAAGATTCAGGAGCCTGACTAAAGTTTGGTCAAGCAAAGAATCTTTGTCCATATGTCTAAGCCTCAACCCCAATATTGGTATTCCTGTCCCCTGCTTATAAGCCTAAAGCGTCTCCTCAGTAAAGTTCTACCTGACAAGAAATATCTTCTAAAGTATGTATTTTTCAAGGAGGCTTTAGAAAAAAAAGAAAGATGCCCAGTCCTTGGGCAGTAGGTAGCCCCCAAGGGGCACCATCATCTTTGGTCTAGGGAAACTAGGAGTTCAGGGGTCTAGGACTCAAAGATGATTTCTGTATCCTGGCCAGTGAAACACAAGTGGTTTGGATGTTGTCACCAGGGGCATGTGTGACCGAGGGCTGTCCTGGTGCAGTCTTCCCTGCCTGGTGGTCAACACAGTGGCAGTCACGAAATGGACAAGAAAGTTATGCCTCAGACAGTCGGTTTAATATCCAGGCCATTGCTTTGTCTACTTCTGTTTCTCTTCGTTCTGAATTATGGATGTTTAAGTATGAACTCTAAAACCTTAAACAATGTAAATTTGGTTATGCAGCAGCCTTACTCCAACCGAAGCCCATTTCTGCCCCCACATCTTTGATTGTGCTGCTCCGCCCTCCATCAGTGCCCTGCCTTCTCCTCCTCCTTTCTCTCTATGCAAAATTCTACCCATTTATCAAGGTCCACCTTTATCTTAACTAGCTCTACCGTGAAAAATTTCTCTTGTCTGTGAACTATCACACCAAGTCAATATCATACAGTTCAATATTTAATCCAATTTAGAGACTCAATTATGAACTCCTAAGGGTAGAGAATTGCAGGAACATTTTTCTGTATAAAATACAACACTAGAATATAGCTGAGCACATATCAGATTCTTGATAAACAACTCTGGTTTGGTTTATTTTGGGTCTATTCTTAAAGGGGAGGTAATGTGTGAGATAGCAAAGGAAAAAATATTATAGATAAGCTAGGAATAAAATATTAATGGGTAGATAAACATTATATGAACAGATTGAGGAGGAACTAATCTAATAAGGAGGAAACGAACATGTAAAGAATCAAAACCTCTACTCCAGAGAGCAAAAGTGGGCCTCCTGGAGATAAGCATGGAATGGAAGATGGCTCCTTCAAACCTCGTTCTCAGCTCACATAGAAAATTTACAAGGAGAGTGGATGAAGTGCTTCCTTCCCTTTGAAATCCAGAGGGACAGTTGATATACTTTCTGTAATAATTTGGGTTATTGTTCAGCAAATATTCCTTCTCCTCCCCACCCCCACCGTGGAAATACTATACTTCCTTGCCCCCTTGATGTTGAACTTCGCCATGTGACTTGCTTTGAACAATGGCATGTTAGAAGATACGATGCAAGCAAGGCCGTAAATGTGCTTGTGTAATTGGGCTTGGCTCTCTCATTCCAAAATTCATCCATGGGAAGACTGTGCCACAACAGCCACTGCTCCTTCAGCCTGGGCCCTATAAAGAGATTCATGGAGCACACCTGAACCCAACCCACAACTTGGAGCCAAGTCCAGCCAACCAGCAGCTTGAAGAACACCCACCCAGCCTTAACCAGCCAAACCACAATCAACTTACAGACCTGTGAACAGGAGAATAGATGCTTGTTGTTATAAGCCACTGTGTTTGGGGGTTGTTTGTTATGCAGCATTATTGTGGCAGCAGCTGGTTAATACACCTTACATAGTCTGAAGGGGAATATTGGATTGAATGTGTTGAAAAGTAATAACCCAGATAAATTCATTATTGGAGTCTCACACACCTGGTTTTATAGCTTACATGACTCACGGCTCTATAAGTCAGAGTCAGCTAAAAAAGAGAAGGAAAAGATAAAAAGCTAAAGTATTCAGGACCTTAAAATCTCTGTTCAATAATATACCACAGTACCTTTAAATTATATATATATATATGTAAGTTATATACATACACATATATATTTACTCTTTCAAAAAGTAATACATTCATGTGATTGAACATTTATATATGTACTTACATATATGTTTCTGTATCTACATATATATATATATATATATATATATATATGAGAGAGAAAGGACTCTCCCTCCCACCCTATCCCACATTAGTCTGGTTCCCCATTTCCTTAAAACCCAAATATATTTCCAGAGTTTCTTTAGGCAAATAGAAATATGGCATTATAATTTTCTCATTTTTAACACAAAAGGTAGCATAGTATACCCACTGTTCTATACTTTTTTTAACTTTATAATATATCCTGGAGATGTTTCCACCTCAGAACATAGAGAACTTGCTCATTTTTTTAATAGCCACCTAATATTCCATTCCTTGATTGTTATTGTGGCCTTTTAAACTTCCAATAAGACTGTGTTATTGCTTGAATGATTTCAAGTTTTATATTTCTTACAAATAAACGGTTTATCACTACATTTATTATAAATGGGATAATAATGATTCAGACTGAAAATGTGGTAATTATAGAATGAATTTTATGGTGTCTGAAAACAATCTCTGCGATGTCGAGAACCTTAATTAAAAAATTTTCAAGAATCCCAAAGACGTCTTGGCAGAAAATGTGAATTCAGGAGTGAGAAACTCCTCTGGGGGAACCATCATTACAAAACAAAAGACGAGGGGACCCGGACGACGAATGAACCGCCTACAAAATGCGAGCTAAGAGATCTTGCCCTTAGGTGTTCATGTTTTAAAGCTTTTCCTGGGGAGCAAACTAAATTGGGCGAAACCAACTTCTGCCTTTTGTTTTCTATTAGAATTCTAGGGTTTTGACTACTGTTTCCACAGGCCTTTGGGGCCATGTTTTCTTTTGTTTCTATCCTCTCCCAGGGCACCATCTGGGTTTGGATTTAATGTCTGTTCAAACTCTCACTTTTACAAAATCAAATTCCTTGCTTTTGAAATACTGTGGGGTTTTTTAATCCTATATAAATAAAGATCTTCTTTCTTTTGCTGATTAAATCCTAAGCTTAGTTTGGTTTTCAATAAATTATAGCCATCATTACAGGCGTTTTAGTTATCAAGCGCTGCATAATAAACTTCCCCAAACTGTAGTGGCTCAAAACAAAGATTTTCTTTTCCTCAAAATTATGTAGAAACTCAGGACAGGCTTTGGAGGGCAGTTCATCCTCCAATCCACGTGGTATCAACAAGGGAAGAGAACTGGAGGCTCCCCTCCCGGAAACTTCTTTAGTCACATGTCTGGAGCTTCACAGTGTTTGTGCCCCCCCCCACCCCGGTTTCACTCTCCAAGGGTTCCTATGTGGCCTGTGTGTCTCACAGCATAGAAGTCTAAGGGTGACCAGACCTTATTTGGCAGCTCAGGGCTGTAAGGGGGTTCCAAGGGACAGGATGTGGAACTTGCCAGTCTCTTCTGGCCTAAGCCCAGAAACTACCATAGTGTCACTTCTACAGTATTTTTTTGGTCAAATCAGTCACAGAGCTTGCCCATATTCAAGGAGAGGGGACATAGAGCTCATCCTTTGATAGAAAAAATATTAAACAATTCGTAATCATATTTAACCTTTCACAATGGGGATATAATCCATTTCATTCTTTAAAAATTTGTCACCTTTTAAAGTTTCACTCAGAAATTAAAATTCTTCCAAATCCTGCGTGATCCTACTTATACATGGAAATCTAAAAATGTTTAACTCACAAAAGCAGAGAGTTGAATGGTGGTTGCCAGGGGCTGGGTGATGGAGGAAACGGAGAGCTGTTGCTCAAAGGGTACAAACTTCCAGTTATAAGATGAATAACTTCTGGAGATCTGATGTACAGCATGATGACTATAATTAATAATACTATATTGGATACTTGAATTTTGCTAAGAGAATAGATCTTAAGTTTTCTCACCACATACACATACACACACTCATACACAAAAGGTAACTATGTGAGGTGATGGGTGTGTTAATTAGCTTGATGGCAGCAATCATTCCACAAGGTATAGGTATACCAAATCATCACATCATACACCTTAAATAGATACAATTTTCATTTGTGAGTTATAAGAAAGAAATAAAATATATTAAAAATAAAAAATAAATTTAAAGAAATTAAAAGTCTTTATCACACTCATTTGAATTATGAGATGGTTTTGTTAATTTGTGTCTGTATGTATTATAAAAAGCACAAATCAGCATAGTCTTGTAGGGGACAAGGCAGATACGCCCCATCACATCGCACTGTACTCCCCTTCAGTGTCTCAAAATGAAATCCTCATGGCGGATAGCAACCAGACTTTTGGTGATGAACATGATGCAGTTTACACAGAAGTCAAAATATGATGAACTACACCTGAAATTTATATAATGTTATAAACTAATGTGATCTCAATGAAAAAATAAAATAAAATAAAATCCTCACATAATGTTCCAACATCCAAGAGTAGGGAAAAATTATAACCGTTTCGAATAAGAAACAGTATGACATGTGAGCTCGCCTTAAGAAGTTACGAAACCTAAGTGGCAGTTGTATTTCTACTGGGATAGTATGATAGTGTGCTTAGAAACACAGGTTCTGAAGATGGACCACCTGACTTCGAATCCAGGTTCAGCCATTTACTTACTGTGTGACATCAGGAAAGCTACAAAACCTCTCTCTGTCTAGTGTCTTATCTATAAATCAAGGGGGAAGTATATATATATGCTGCGTGCAGTTTCAGACAAGCCTCAAAGTCTCAATGGCTTTACACAGAAGTTTATTTCTCATTCATAAGAAGTCCAATCAAAGGTTGAAGGTGGGAAAGGATGATGCGCTGCTCCAGGTAGTCATTCAAAGTTCAAAGGAAAAGGAAGTTCTTCTCTGGTGTTCAACAAGCGGCTTCTAAGATCACCTTGGGTATTGACACCCAGCTATTAGATGGGAGGAGAGAGAGTGGAGGATCCCTTGAAAGCATCTAAGAATGAAGTCCAGATATGGTATAGATCAATTCCACTTACATCCGATCGGCCAGAACTCAATCACGTGGCCCCGCCTAGATGCACAGGGGTCTGGGGAATGTAGTCTCTGGCTGGGCAGCTGCTTTCCAGCAGCACTACTGAAGGAAAAACACAAATATTTGGTGCACCACTAACATATTTACCATGGTGCTCAATAACTGTTAGCTTTTATAACTTATTCTTACAATGCAAAGACCATTCTTTCCCCTTAATTTTTTTCCCTTGAGCCAGAAACTGAAAAAAAAATAAGAGAGAGAGGTGAAAAACTGCATTTCATGAAGAGACCTACCACTCGCATGTCAGATTCTGGCCAGGGAGCCCTCCTCCCACCTTTCTCCCATGCCCCACACCCCACAAACCGTGATCTTTGAATCCCAAATTTCAAATATTGAACTTAATCCTCAGTAGTTTGTTAAATGTTTAATAATGAAAGTAAATTCTTCCAGGCCACTTCTGAATGACTCAGTCGTCTTCCATGGGCAAGCCAGAGATATGAGCATACGGTGGTATTAGAGAGGAAGGGAGGAGGCTGACTGGAGGCTAGGACAGGTTTTGACAACAGATGATTTAGGGCAGGCCAGGAGTTTTCTTTTGGGAGAAAGACACTTTCCCACTGACACTGAAAATTAAAACTGTTGGAGGAGATTAGCACCTCTCGCTTGAGTGGAACGCTATTGAGGGATTCAAAATCCAGATGTATACACTCATTTGAGTAAGCGCAATGAACAGACTATTCCTGCTATCCAAATTTATTATTAAGTCTTCTTAGGGAAAAAACCCACCTCTCGCCACACATGCATTATTAACCCAGATTTGTGTATCCTAGGAGGTCCATGGATGGTCTTCAGAGGGTCTGTACATCTCCTGAGGTTGTTTGCAAATGTGTGTATGTGTAGATATGCATGTATATACATACACATCCCATCACGACCACCACTTTCATACAAGCTGTTGAAACCACTGTCTGAAGCACTGTTAGTCATGTGGCAGAGTTTAGCGTGAATCCCAAAATGTCACAAGTAATGAGCTAAGGATTAGGCTTTACTGGGAAAAGGGAAATTTCTAGCCAGGGAAGACAAGTCCCCCATCCTCCCATTATCCCATAGAGAAACATGCTGAGACTTGGACAATCTGATGTCATGCAGCATGGGTTTGTGTTCCCCCAAAGCAGTGGTTCTCAACTGGGGATGAATTGCCCCTCAGGGTCACTTGGCAGTGCCTAGAGACACGTTTGATTGTTACAACATGGAGAAGAGTGATATTAGCATCTTGTGGGTAGATGCCAGAGATGCTGCCAAACATTGAACAATGCACCGGTAGGCCCCCCGACAAGAAAGAACTATCAGGTCCATAATGTCAACAGTGCTGAGGTTGAGAAACTCTGCACTAGAGGGATTTTCCCAATATGGTGATCTCTCTCCAAGTAGGTTCAGAATTTCAAAAGATCTGCTCTGCTAACCTTGAAGCCTAGAATAGGATGGGCATATTGCCACCTTCTGAGTTTAGCTCTCCCAAAAAGCAGAGCCTGAGACAAGGCTCTCATGACATGGCTTGCATACGGGCAGTTTATTTTGGAATGAGATCCCAAGGAACAGCAGTGGGGCTATGGGGAGGAGTGAAACAGGGAGGATGGAAAGCCAATGTAAGGGTACATTATTAAGCTGTCACCACTGTGAGCAATTGGAGCTCAGTCCTTCTAGAGATCCCCTGAGGGGCCATGTAGAATGTACCTCAGAATTGTCTGCCCTAGGAACTAATATTTGTCTACTGGCTGCCATTCCCCAGCGGTCAAGGATTTTCCCACGGGCGTTAACTCCCTTGAGCTTTGAACATATCCTCAGAACACAGAGGCTGCAGGGAAGCCTTGGGTCAGCTCATCAGTGTAGTTAAGGTAAGGCATTGTTAGTTTCTATCTGCATATAGCTGGTGGCCACCACAGGATATGTGTGGGCCAAGAGGATATGAGGCTGGGCACAAGATATGTCCAATACACTTAGTTTAGCAATTTATTTTATAGCAGGGGGCCCTGTGTTAAACCTTTCCTACAGCCCACCATTCAGCTTTACAGATAGAAACAAGCAATCAAGCTTCTGGCAATTTTTCTAGCCAAGAGTGAGGAGCTAGCCTGGAGGGAGCGTGATTCTCTTTCCTGGTAATGTTCCATTTCTATCTGTACTGGGTTTTTTCCAAACAGCTCCTAGGTTGTATACTTAGGATGCCCCAGCTGCCCAGATAACATCCTGAGGTGAGGTCTTTCTCTCCATCCTCTGTTCTTAGGGCTCCAGGCTTTCAAACACTTGAAGGAGGAGAGTGGGCTGCTTCAGCCCCCTGATGCCGCCCTTCGGCACCTAGGATTCTGCTCTCACAGTGAGCCCAGCACTCCAGGATTTACAAATGACCAGCTGCTTCAAGTCCTAGTAATATTCAGATGGACAATAAATCCACTGGCCCACTGGCCACTCCTGGGCTGAGTGGCCTGGCCTGCCCTCTCAGGGGCTCTGGTGACTAAGATCACCATGGTCATCCAGTGGCTTTCCCTCATCCCAAATGACCCTGTCTGTACCTCCAGGAGGGATATCTTCCAGGGTGGCCCACTGGACACTTTCCTGCTGGACAATAGAAATTCTCTTCACCTGATGTGCCAGGTAGGTCCATTTGCAGTTATCGCCTCTTGTGTTAAAAGATTTAGAACAAATTTCACAATGTCACACCATATAGAGAAAGTGGAAACTTACAAGGCCAGGGTCACAAGAGAAGAGAGGGCATAAATATTCCCCGCTCCCTTCAGCTACATGGAGAGGCATCCCAGGGCCAGGGCATGGGTTTGCATTCCAGGAAAGAGACTCTGACCCTTTCACTCTCAATCTCAGAGCAAATATGAGAGAAAGTGGCCCTTTCAGAGAGGACATAAACACACTCCTGGGCACCAAGCTGGCTGGATTGGAGTCCCAGCTGTTTGCAGGAGCTGCCTAAGATCACGAACTAGCAGGTATGGGGGGCCTATGGGGGCCCATGGGAAGCTACAGCCACTTTTATCTAGGCATGGGAGCCACTAGTTGCATGGGAAGCTGAGCTTGGGTACAGCCACTCTCACTGGGAGAAATGGCACTGACTAGGCTGAATCAAGCATTACAGTTAGTAATGTAATATTCTGTCAGAAGTCTCCCTCTCTCTCTCCCTCTCTCTCTTTCCCTATTTCTGAGAAATGCAATGACTTATTTCATATAAGCCTGTTTCCATATTTATGTAAATCACATTTAAGAAACAGATAAATACTTTTTATTTGGTTGCCACTTAGTTATCTTCATTATTTAGGAACTGTTATAGCCCATTTGTTTTTAATAAATGAGATGACATGATCAGATTTATCTTTTAGAAAATAATTTTATGAACAAGGATAGAGAAAGGATTAGCAAGTTAATATTGGGTACCAGACACCCCTGCTGGGAAAAAGAGGGGCCAGTCCAGCCAGCTCAGTGACCAGGCCACACAGAGTGAGCCACCTGGGTCACTATTGTACAATCAAGCTCCTTGCATCCCAGAACCACTGCAAAATACTAATGCCTCAGCAACATCTCGGTGAACTATTTCAGCTAGCAGTTCTAATTTTACTGCTAGGAACGCCCTCACATTCGTGTGCACCATTCACTTCTCCTTCTTACAACATTTTCCTTGCTCTACACATATACACCAACTAAAAACCTCAGCTCCTTAGGCTGATTACAGAAAGGAACGTGACTCTAAGTAGACAGATTTCCTAGGCAACTAGCCATATGACCAGCCAATCCCTTCAAAAGTAACAAAAAATCAAAATAAATAAATAAGAGAGATTCACCATCATTGCATTCCAAAGAAGCAGACCTACTTGACTGCTAAAATACAACTAGAAGAATCAGAAAGAGCTAATGCTGACTTTCAATATGGGGCTGGGAGACGATGGGGATACACTGACAAGCAAAACATTGCCTCTGTCCAGATTCTGTCTCCAGCCACTACTGCATCCATTCATTTTCCGCCTGGATGACAACATGCCTCCTAATGTTTGCCTTGCCACTTTTATTTTTCCCAATCAGCTGCAGCAATCCCCTTGCAAAAGAAAGAGAAACAAGTGTCTGGTGAGGAAAACATAAACAAAGCTTCGTTGGTCTGGATAGACATGTGCCCTCATCAGCTCTGACAGCAGCCTTAGAAAAGGAGCAGCCCAAATGCTTCCCTTCCATTCTTAAAAAAAAAGAGAAAGAAAGATAAAAGTATAATACATATTGGAGAGGTTTCCTCAAATAAAGGAGATAGGAAAAAATATTCCCATTGTGTTTGATGACAATTGATTTCCTGCGTGTTTCTAGCATAGACGAAATAAACATAAGGAACTGCAAGTAAACAGAACTGCAAATGTCATTTGGTCCTGAGGGGCACAGCACCTGAACAGCACGTGGAGAGAATGGTGATCACATTTTCCTTCAGCCTGTGGTTAACAAATCAGATAGCAGCACAGGACTCTCTAGGTATAATGGTATTCTAAAAATAACCGCCTCGCCTCCTTATGTAACCCAGAGGCAATCTCATTCACTTTCTAAATTTAGAGCCCTCAGCAAAGGCCAGTCTGGTGGGGAGGTGGTTGGTGGTGCCAGTAAGCAGAATGACTCATAGAGCTCAGCTAATAAAAATTAAATTTCTCTCTCTCTGGAATAACATATGAAGGGATACAGGTATGGGAAGCATTTTTAAGAGCCCCAAATAAGATAAAGCAAGCTTCGTTACTGCAATCGGGGAGAGAGACGACAACTCAAAGTATCTTGTAATAGAAACAAAAATCATATTATGTTTATCTGGTCATCTTAGGAATTCTGAAAGAATCAAGCTGAAGCTGCTGCTTGCGGACTGTTTATATGTGTGGGTCAGCAACTGGGGTCACCATGACAATTTCTGAAGCAAAAACAAGATTTACTGACTTTGAAGTTTTCCATTAAACAGACATAGGCTTTCCTTCTCTGACCCTCTTGGCTGTTCGTCTCCTATATCAGTTCTAACATCATTTACGAACAGAATACACACACACATGTTACAAAAGCATTCCTGCCTCATAATATACTAAGGATGGTTAAGTTAATAAAATCAGCTTTGTTTATAGTCTCTAATCACAAATTGTCATTTACCCTGGTAAAGCTTCCATTTATCTAGCATGCACACCACCAGAAAATTCTAATAGGCCAAACTGTTTTGCAGTAATGTTCCACAACAACAAATGCTCACCATGGTGGTTGAAGCGTTACAATATCCTGAAGTATCCTTTGAATTATGATAGAAAGACAGTTTTCTGGTTTGAAGGAAATATATTAAAATTCTTTGAAAACTGTTTATCTGTAGATACATGAGAGGAATTTTCCATGGGCTTCGGGACTGAAAACCTGGGTTCAAGTCCAGACCCACTGGCAATTCAGTTCAGGATAATTCATTTAAACTTTCTGAGCTTCAAAAATCCTCACCTGTAAAATGGGGTTAATAAAAGTATCTTAGCAATGTGCCAAAAGCATCAAATGAAATAATATATGCAAGAGTACTTTGGAAATTATAAACTTCATAAAATTGTTCAGTTTCGTTTTTTATGCTCTAAAGGCTAGGTAGAATATAAAATTTATAAGCATAACCCTTTCAATAACTGTCCTAGAGAAATATAAATTGTTATATTTAATTTATGCATTTGTACTGTAACAAAATTGGAGAAATATCCACAATGGAAGAAAACATTTATTAAATTCATAACTTGTACTTTTATTTATACATCCATTCCCAAAGCTAATAATTCATTTAAATATGAGCATCTTCCCTGAGTACAGCCTGTAGGGAAATAAGATGCTGAAAAAGAAGGAAACATCATAGTAACAGCTAACACTTATATTGCCCTTATGTTATGCCAAGTGCCTGTTCTAAGTACTTTACAAATGTCAGTGCATTTAATCCTCCTAACAATCCTCTGAGTAGGTACTATTATTGTCTTCATTTTATAGATGGGGAATCTGAGGTGCTGAGAGGTCAAAAATAACTTTCCTGAGGTCTCTCAGCATCTGAGTGACAGCTGAGAGACCCAAACTCAGAGTTTAGCCCTGGAGACTGGGTATTTAACCACTACGCTACACTGCCTGGACCCAGAATCTTCCTTTCTGCACGGTGAGGATGCAGCCTGCTGACCCTGAGTTTGATTCAAGATCCAGGAGGGTCTCAGATACTTGTCAGTATTTCCTGTTAATGGTATACACACATCGCCTGTGGAACTTCTTCCTGAACGCTCACATTAGCCAACTATAAAATATGAAGTCATAGCACAAAATGGAGCTCTCAGACCAGCAAGACCAAACCTTGTCTTAGAATCCAAAGTATCAAAGGACGTTCTGCTGAGGTCTTTCCCACACCTGCAGCCTCTCTTCTGTGAAGCATCCCATCCTTGACTAAATAAATCAGGAATCTGCAGTGTGGTGAGTGCTCCCCACCATTCCAGAGCTGATGAGGAACACATCACAATAAAGCCAGCCTGAACTTTGCTAGTGTGTTTCTGCCTCTACAACATCTAAAATTCACAAGGAAGAGCCCATGTGACTAAAGTACTAAAAACACTAGATAACAAAAGTAATCTGGGGACCCAGTTCTACCTCACCTCCATCACTAACTAACGAGGGGTTAGAATTTGATTGGATCATTATCTCAGAGCTCCTGTGTCACCATCTGTAAACTGTGCTTATTGGAGAAGAACTCTGAAACCTTTATATAAAATTCCGCTGCTCTAAAGACACACACTTGACATAGGCAAACAAAGAAACTTAAAAGTAGAAATACACACATAAGAACAAGTGTGGGTGATTGTAATGGACTTTCTGATTGGGTTTTAGAGCCCTGTTCACCTCCAGGGCCCAAGCCTTTTAGGGGGTTTCTTGCCCAAGAGAAACTCTCCTACTTTCAGGTGGGTTCTCCAACTCAACAAAAAACATTTGCAAAGTGTTAGCCTGCCCTTAGCATACAATACTCTGTCAGCTACACCGTCTAAAATTCCAGCCAGAACCACAGAAGCCACCCATTTAGTGAGCCAGACTTACAGGGCTTGGTGAGCATTAGTGTTTGAGGGAAGGAAATGCAATGAGAGCCAAGTACTGAAGCACTCGAAAGAACTGGTGCCATGGTCCCTAACTTTAGAGTAAATAATTTATGAGGGAAGTACAAACACACACACACGCACACACACACACACACACACACACACACACACACACAAAATATGGTCACAATTCTCTTTCTGTAATTACCTAACTAGCTAATTCAACTACAGAGAAAATAGGAAATTACAAGGAAAAAAACCTCTGAGCAACCAAAATAGATGGTGCCAAGCTCATAAGCAAAGCTCATACACTTTACTCATAGAAAAGAGCCTCAGGTCTTCATTCAGAATTTATGTGTTCTAACTTTACATGCTGTTCCAATAAACTTTGTTACCCGGTTGTCACATTAAAAAAAAAAAGGGAAGAAAAAGAATAGCTGTGAGTTTGAAGGGGAGATTGGTAGAAACAGACACAGCAACTGGGGTAACAGATAGAGAGAAAAGACTCAGCAACTTAAAAAGGGAAACCATTTAAGGAATCAAAGCCCTTTGATTACATCAATAGGGCCTGAAGACTTGGCACAACCATTGCAATTCATGGTGATCCTAAATCACCCAAAACATTTAGAACAGGTTCAGAATTCTCGAGTGAAGGAATCAAAGAGGATGGAAATACGTTATTAAAAATTTCCATCAAATAATTAAAGTAAACAAAATGTTGACACGCATACAATTTTTCTCTAAATGAAAAATTTCTTTAACTGGACCAAATCATTTCTTTATAATGTCAGCACATGTATTGGTGATTATCCTGAAGAATTTTTGCAATGCACCATACTAAGAACTTAAAGCAACAGCATGCAAATTACAACAGTTGGAGAAAATACAGAAATGGGGCTTAGGATTTGTTCTCTAGGCAAGGTTAATGGAGAGGCTGAATGTGATGAAGAAGGTCAGAAATGATGAGACGGGAGAGGAAAGAGCATTTACAGTTGGAAAGACATTATCATTTTAGATATAAAACCCCTGAAGTAACGATAACATTATCAAAGCTTTGAAATCCTAATCAAAATCCTTATCATATGTGAAGAGACGCTATGTCCGAAATGTAAATCCCTGGACCTCTTTGCTTATGATTTCTTGAGATGGCAGCACCAACACCTAGGTTTCCAAGGGATGCTTACAAGTCTCCAGAAGACAGCAATCTTCCATAAAATCTAGTTCCATGCTGTTTCAGTGTGAAGGAATCCCACACGGGGTGCTGCTGTTGTACCAGGACCTTTAAAGGTACGTGAGCAAATGAAACAGCCAGAGAGGTTAGGGGTGTGGAAGCTGGCTGAACGAATCTTCTTTCTCCACACTTCAAGCTGGCCGTGAAGCACTAAGCAATATGCTGCTTGTTTTGTGCCACCAGGGCCAAGAAGCTCAACAAATCCTAATAGATATACACATTTAGCTGAGTCCACAGTATAAATGCTCTTTATTTCCTCCTAGAGGCACAGAATATTGATTTCGACTGCTATCCCTGGGCAGAGAGACAGAATTAAGATTTCATCTATTTGCCTTTGTACAGAAATCCTTTCCATCCAATGGGGCATGGAGGAATGACCTACTCAAGCAGGGACTGGTATATTTATCTTTCTTTCTCAGATATTTGTATTTTCCCTATATATGTGTGTATATACACCATAGCTTCCCCCATGATTACACTGAACCGAAAGAAGTTGGAATAAGGTGATGGAAAATCCCCTTACAGAAATCCCTACTGTCAAACAGCATCTCTTACTGAGTCATTTACTCCTCTAACTGCCTAGAAAATGGCCTCTTCCAGTGAACTAAATGGCATCTCAAGTTGCTTGAGAAATCTAATGCACCTCCTTCTACCAGCAAGCTGTTCTTTTTTCATATGTAGCATTAGGCCTATTATCCTTAATTCCACGCCCACACAGGCTGTTACCCAGGCAACAACATCCTCAGATCACAGATTGGTCAAGCCAAAATTTCCATTCATCTTTGTGAATCAAATGGGTGGCTAATATGATCAAATATACCAAAATTGACTTTCAAACAGTTATAAAAGAAAATTGTAAAATAGCTAGAATCTCAGGAGTCAAAAGGAAGGTTGATTGATGTGTGCAGGCAGATGTTTAGATGGTTGTCAAGGCATAAGGAGAAGGTCTCTACAGGCCAGCTTAGTGTCCCCAATTCAAGTAACAACTGAGAAGGTGCTGGTGGTTGTTTGAGGGATTTTTTTTTCTGTTCCTTAGAGGAAAATGTATGATGTTGTAACAGTTTGGGTTCACCCAGAAGTAGGTCCTGAGTCAAGGATTTGAGTATGAGGAGTTTATTTGGGAGGGGATCCCAGGTAGGTGGAAAAGGGAAAGAAGTCAACAATGTATTAATGAGCTGGTTACTGCTGAGGGCAATGGGGGCACAATCCCACTGGAGACCCTCTAGAGAGAGTATGGAACACAGCTCAGAATTCTCTGACTGACGGCAAGGAAGCTGAGGCATTTATCCAGCTAGTCCCACGCCTTCTTGGTTGAGGGTCGCTCCCACGCATGAACTCCTAGACACTTTCAGCAACTTTCCTAACTTCTCTGTGCTTCAGTTTCCTCATCTGTAAAATGTGGCTAATACTAATACCTACACTGGGATTGCTGTGAGAGTTAAATGTGATGATCTTTATAAGGTGCTTAATATAATGCCTAGCACACCCTGAGCACTCCTTTAATGGGGGTTTGAGGAAGAGGAGGGCTTGAGCGGGTTTGTAGACTGAGAGAATAGAGGCTGTGGGAAGCGAGATGTTTAATGATAAAGTTGGAAAACAACATCCTAGAGGAAGAGGAAGGTGATGGAATCAGGAATCAAAAGCATTATATTCCCTAGGGAATTCTCTTTAAAACATTCTAACAACGATTTATTCTGTTGTATTATAATTAATTGTTTAAAGGTCTAAATTCCCCACTAGACTCAACTGCTCCATGAACCTATACTTGTTGAGCTCAACCTCTGTGTCAGGCACTATTCTGGGCACTAACGTAGTGAACTAAACAAAGTGCTGCCCTCACAGGGCTTACAGTGGGGTTGGGGAGATAGGCATAAATAAAGACATAAACAAATATGTAACAGGAAAAGCAGTCATGAGAGCAGAAAAAAAGAGGATGTTGGCACCAGGGTAGAGGATGAGGATGATCAGGGAAGGCTTTGCTGATAAATTGGCATTTGCACAGAGAACTCATGAAAGTGGGGGAAGGGGTCATGTGGATATCCTGAAAGGAGCATCCCAAACAGATAGGATAGCAAAAATAAAAGCCTTGAGGCAGCAGGAGCATCACTGAAGAGTGTGAGGAAGAGCATGGAGACCAGTGGGGTGGTCAATGGGGCTGGAGTGGAGAGAGCAAGGGGGCAGCTGTCTGAGTGAAGGTTCAAGAGGTAGCAGGAGGGTGAGGTCACATATGGCGGGGGGGGGGGGGGTGGTTTCTCAAACCTTGCAATGTACAATACAGTCACATGGCATGCTTTGAAAAATCCCAAATACTGGGCTGCAGCACAAATAATTTTAATCAGAATCCGGGGTGGGATCCAGGCATTATTTTGATCCATGTGGAGCAAAATATGAGAACCACTGACCTAGGTCTTTGAAGGCCATTTTAAGAACTCTGGCTTTTACTCTGCGAAGGGAAGCCATTGGAGGATTTTGAGCAGAGAAGGGACATGATTTGTATTTGGAACGGCTCACTCTGGCTGCTGTATGCAGAACAGACTAGAGGGGAGAGAGGAGTGACACAGCTAGAGCAGTTAGCAGGCAAAACACTGTCTTATTGATTTTCTGTATCCCCAGTGCCTAGGACAACTGCAGACATAAAATTAATATCTCAAAGACATTCCCTCTGCCTGAAACCTCCTCCTCCAGAGATGTGCGTGGTTTATCACCATAGTTTCTTCATAGGGGTTAGCTAGATAAAATTCAGGATGTCCAGTGGATAAACAATGAATAATTTGCAGTATTGCATGCAACAGACTTATACTAAAAATTTATTAGTTGTTTATCTGATATTCAAATTTAACTGGACGTCCTGTTTTTCTATTTGCTAACTCTGGCAACCCCACCTTCAAGACTTAGAGAAAGCTTTCCCTGACTATCAAATAAGAATACAAAGCACTCTTCCCCCAGGATTCTCTAGCTCCTCTATCCCACTTCATTTATTTCCAAAGCTCTGATCATTATCTGACATGATACACATTGATTTGTTTCTCAGTTGTCTCCCCCACTAGAGTGTGAGCTGCAGGAGAGCAGGAATCCCAGGATGTTCACTGCGGTACCCGCAGTGCCTAGAACAGTGCCTGGAATATAGCAGATACTCAGCAGATAGCCACAGAAGGAAGAAAAGAAGGAAGGAGAGAGGGAGGGAGAAAGGAAGGAAGGAGCAAACATGGGAGTGAGGGAGAAGATGAACAAATATAGGAGAAAAGAAGAAAAGAGTATATGACACTACAGATAAGTTTTCTAGAGGAGGAAAAGAAGTTTAGAAAGCTCAATTCTGACTTTTGCTCCTCAGGGCACAGGAATTGAGGTTACCCGCTAAAAGTGTGGGAGGCAGAGTTGGGCAGAAAATTCAATGAGAGAGACAAATGTTTAGAAAGTCACAGTGGGGAAATGGGAAAGTGAGGACGTAGTGGAAAACATAACGTTAGAGTGGGGCCGGCCCCATGGCCGAGCAGTTAAGTTTGTGTGCTTCGCTTCAGCAGTCCAGGGTTTCGCAGGTTCAGATCCTGGGCACGGACATGGCATCGATCCTCAAGCCATGCTGAGGCGGTGTCCCACATAGCACAACCAGAGGGACCTACAACCAGAATATACAACTATGTACTGGGGGCCTTTGGGGAGCAGAAGAAGAAAAAGAAAGAAAAAAAAAGAAGATTGGCAACAGATGTTAGCTCAGATGCCAATCTTTAAAAAAAAAAAAGAATTGTTAGAGTAAGAAGGACCTACCTGAGGTTGACAAGCATAATTTGTAGTGAGGCTCATCTAGGTACGCTCACAATTATCTCCAATAGGGCGGGGCTCAGAGGCCTAGGATTAGGAGAAAGCAGTTTGGGTAAAGAGCCAAGCTTTGAGAGGGCCACATGATCAAGGAACAGAAAACTGATTCATCACATCAGATAACCTAAATTCAGCCTGGGTTATGAGGTAAGAGGATCTTGGGGGAAGTTACTAGACTTGTACCTGAGGAAGAGGCTGAAAACCAAATCTTGGTGCACAGGATGTAAAGTTAGGATATTGTAGTCAGAGAGAAGAATTTGAGAGTATGAATCGTTGGAAGAGGTAAAGTGGTATCAGAGAGATTAATCGCTCAGCCTCTGAAGCTAGACTGTTGGAGTTTGATCTCAACTCTGCCACTTATTAGCTGTGGAACTTTGGGCAAGTTATTTCCTATTTCTGTGTCTCAGTTCTCCCATTGTAAAATAGGGATAATAACTGTACGCACCTCATAATAATGTTGTGGTGACTAACTGAGTTAATGCATGTAAAGTACTTAGAATAGTGCATAATAGGTAGGTTGTAAGTGTTAGCTTTATAACCATGGGTGTGGGTTTTTACCATTTAGTAGAAATGAAAGTGATTGTAATATAAGGGTTCCACAGTGAAACAAATAAATCAGATGTGCCAGATTGGTTTCATCTCAAGAAAAAGGAAAAAATAACTCCAAGGAAAATCATAGGAAAGAAAAAGTAGAAATAAAACAGACTTATTATAGGGGGCTGGCCCCATGGCCTAGTGGTTAAGTTCAGTGTGCCCTGCTTCAGTGGCCCAGGTTCAGTTCTTGGGCACAGACCTACACCACTCAGCTGCAGCCACGCTATGGCAGCGACCCACATATAAGATAGAGGAAGACTGGCATGGATGTTAGCTTGGGAAAAATCTTCCTCAGCAAAAAAGAAAAAGGAAAAAGAAAAGAAAAGCTTTATTAAGCTTTAATAAAAAAAGGAAGGAAAAAGCAGACATATAGAAAACAAACTTGAAAATATGATAACAGAACTCATCAATTCCAGACTTAGTCTTTGGATAACAAGTGTTGGTGAGGATGTGGAGAAAAGGAAACCCTTGTGCACTGTTGATGGGAATGTAGATTGGTGCAGCCACTCTGGAAAACAGTATGGAGGCTCCTCAGACATGATCCAGCAATCCTACTTTTGGTGTATATACAAAGGAAATAAAATCACTGTCTTGAAGAGATATCTGCACCCAATGTTCATTGCAGCATTATTCACAATAGCCAAGACACAGAAACAACCTAAGTGCCCATCAACAGGTGAATGGACAAAAAAAAATGTGGTGTATGTATATATATACACACACACAAATACAAAGAAGGAAATCTACCTTTTGTAAAAACATGGATGAACCTTGAGGGCATTATGCTAAGTGAAATAAGTCAGACAGAGAGAGACAAATACTACATGATCTCACTTACATGTGGAATCTAAAAAAGCGGAACTTACAGAAACAGAGAATAGAATGGTGGTTGCCAGGGGCTGGGGGGGGGGTGGGTGGGAGAAATGGGGAGATGTTGGTCAAAGGGCACAAACTTCCAGTTATAAGATGAATAGGTTCTGGGATCTAATGTACATCAGGGTGATTATAGTTAATAATACTGTATTGTATACTCGAAAGTTGCTGAGAGTAGATCTTAAATGTTCTCACCACAAAAAAAAGGTAATTATGTGAGGTGATGGAAGTGTTTACTAATCTTACTGTAGTAATCATTTCACAATATATATATGCATCAAATCATCATGTTGTACACTTTAAACTTACACAATGACAGGTTGATTATATCTCAAAGCTGGGGGAAAAAAGACAGTTCTTTGGAAAATTAGCAAATTTTTTTTTCTTTTTGCTGAGGAAGATTTGTCCTGAGCTAACATCCATGCCTATCTTCCTCTATTTTTCAGTATGTGGGCTGCCAGCACAGCATGGCCGCTAACAGAGTGTTGTAGGTCCACACCCAGGAACCAAACCCAGGCTGCCGATGCGGAGCACACTGAACCTAACCACTACGCCACCGGGGCTGGTCCTAGCAAATCTATTTTTTAAAGATAAAACAAATGAAATTAAAAATAATGCAGGGCATAAAATACAAGATATTCATATTTTAATAATTGTAATCACAGATGAGCTACTAAGAGCAGGGGTTTTCTCTCTTTCACTTTGCATCTGTTGTGTATTACACCAGCGTCTCATCAAATAAGTAAATGGAAGGAATGTTTATATTCTTTAACATTTATCTTCTATGATCTTGCTTTCTTTTTTAAATTTGAATGGGCTTCCAAGTATGAAGGAAAGACTGACAGCAGATCAAATTTTTGTCAAGAAATACTACATTTGAAAAAAACAAAAGAAGTGAGGAAAAGGAGGGAGAGAGGAAAGGAGGGAGGGAGGAAGGGAGGAACGTCTGTTTGAAAGCATCAGAGAGCTGCTAAGGCAAACAAAATGCTACAAAAGGGGAAGCTGCAGAGAGGTGAGCTGGTATTCTGCATCTACTTTTTCCTAAGGGCAACTGGCAATTCCAGCCACGGGCTACAGGCTGAGAATATAGGCTTTTCCCAGGGAGAGGACTTCATTAAGAGGCAGAGAAACAATCAGAGCTTTGATGGTCTAGGATCCCAATGAGAAGGGAGGAACAGAGATCTGAGTCTTGTACTTGACCAATTTTCCCCTCAAAACGTTTGCTGAATTCTGAAACTGCATGACACAGGAGGCAGGAAGCTAAGCAGAAAGGCTCTAAAGAGCAGAGAGTCGTACTTAGCAGTTTTTCCATGCTGTGAAGTCTAAGAGCTTGGGATCAGCCACAGTAGAGGAGCCTCACAGAATACCTCAAGTTCTCAGTTTGAACCCTTGGAGAACTAAACCCTAGGAGCATGAAGCAAACGATTGGTAGACAGACACCTGAGAAGGCCCAACCCAACCTTGAGTCCATTTCCCTGGTTAAATTAAGGTAATTGATCAGCTCTCCCCATCTGTCTAGAAGAGGAAAAGGTGAAACCTCTCTGGAGAAAAATGACATCATCCAGCCCCTCTAAAACTTTTCATACACAATAGCTGACATTAAATCAACTACCAGAAGCAAAGAGGCCCAAAACCAAGAAGAAAATGGATAATATTCATAGACCCCCCCCGATGATCTAGATTTTAGAATTAGCAAGCAAGAACTTTAACATGCCTAAGATTAACATCTTCAAGAAAAATAGCAGAAAAGAGAGAGAATAGATAAAAAGATGGAAAATATCAACCGAGAAATGACATCTAGAAAAAAGGAATTGGAAATTCTAGAACTGAAAAATATAATATTCGAAATTAAGAACTAAACAGTTGTGCTTAGCAAGAGATAAGACATAGCAAAAAAGAGGATTCATAAATCAGAGGACAGGTCAATAGAAAATATACAGACTGAAGTACAGAGAGAAGAAAAGAATGGGAAATACTAAAAGACACATATGGGGAAAGTAAAATATCTAACACACGGTTGCAGAGAAAAGGAAAGATAGAATGGGGCAGAAACAAGATTTTGAAAAGATAATGTCTGAGAATTTTCTCAATAGATGAAAAGCACCAACCCACAGAAGCAAGAAGCTTAGAATATATACTTCAGGCAAGATAAACACAAAGAAAACCAAAGGTAGGCACATCATAGTAAAACTTGTAAAAGTCAAAGATAAAGAGAAAACCTTAAAACCAGAGGTAAAAAGATACATGAAGGTAAACCGTGAAGATCTATAGCTGGCTTCTCTAAAGAAGTGATAGAACCCAGAAGGCAATGGAAATGACACCTTGAAAGTGCTGAAAGAAAATAACTGCCAACCGAGAATTCTATATGCAGTAAAATATTCCTCAAAAAGGTACGTGAAATAAAGATGTCTTCTAGCAAAAACGAAGAGAATTCATCACCAGCAGACCTGCAGTGCAAGAAATACTAAAAATAGTTTTTCTGGAAAGAGGAAAATAACCCCAGAGAGAAACATGGAAATACAGGAAGGAATGAAAAATGACAAAAAGGTAAATATGAAGGTAAATCTAAATGAGTACTGAACATATAAAATAATAAAAATATTTTCTTGTGGAGTTTCAAATACATGTATAATTAAATTGCATGACAACAATATCACAAAATATAGAAAGGGAAGAAATAAAGTTCGACTCTTCTAAAATCTGGCATTGTCAGGGAAGTGGAAAAGGTAAAAACTTATATTAATCTACTAAATTAAGGAAGCATGCCATAGTCTGTAGGGTAACCATTAAATGAATAATAAAAGGACATGTAACTAAAAAGCTAATCAAGGGGGGAATTGAGTAATAAAAAAAAATATTGATCATCTAAAGGAAGGTAAGAACATAGAGAAAAAGGATCACAAAATAGGTAGATCAATCAGAAAACATATAGTAATATGGAAGAATATAAACTCAAATATATCAGTAATTGCATTAAATGTAATTTGCCTTAGTGTAAAAAAATCAAATCCCAAATAGATGATGCCTATAAAGGAAATATCTTGACTATAAGGATACAAAAAGGTTGAAATTAAAATTAGGTAAAAAAGATATACCATGCAAACAATAACCAAAAGAAAGTTAGTATTGCTATACTAATATCAGTAAAAGGAGATTTTAAGGCAAAAAACAATGTTTGAGATTAAGAAAGATATTTTGTAACAATAACGGGGTTAATATACCAGAAAGATCTTAAAAGTCTATAGCTATATGAACCCAATAACATAGCTTCGAAATACATAAAGTAAAAATTGACAGAACTAAAAGTAGTAGATAGATCCATAATCATATTAAGAGGATTGAATTTAATTAGCCATTTATGCACTATAAAAATTAGACCTTCAAAAGTAATATTTTAGTTTAAAGCATTTTCCTAGTCTATTTTTTTCTTTTACTCCATATATGTATTACTTCTATTCTGTCCTTTTTAATAGCCGTATGTCAAATGCTACTGTTTTAAACTGAAAAATTAAATAATAGAAATACGTTTAACAGTCTCATGAGAAACACTAAGAAATATAATGCAATCAACTCAAATCAAGTGGTAGAGTAGGGTGAGAAAGAAGTGTACTGGTTTTATCATTTCTCAAAATAAATGATTAATAGATACTTTCTGAAAAAAAATAGAGAATTAAAAGCATTATATGAAGTCATAAGTATAAAGCTAGCCACCAAAACAAATATATCAACATTTCTAACTATCAGAATAGACTCAGAAAAAAACAAGAAATAAAACTGACCAAACAATAAAGGATGTTGTTAAAGACATAAAAACAAGCAACTGTAACCAAAAATAAAATGAGTGGACTTCTGCTTCTGTTCATGACAGACTAGGTAATTTGGTCACCCTCTCCCACTAAGAATCACTAGAAAAGTATGTCAAAATATTTTTTTAAATCTGCCTAAAGGCCTCACAATGCTAACAAGATAGAGAAGTATTACCTGGACAAGATTCAGGGGAGAATGGATGCCCTGAGCAATGAACCCTGTGTTTAAAGTCTCTACTCCTGGGAGTGTTTAGTGGTCCTGGAGGGGACAGCTGAGAGGCTGAGAGGCTAAGCAATAGTTTAGTCAACCTGGTGGAGCCAAAGGAACAGACATTGGTGTCTGGGAACCACCAAGAAAGCAGGGGCGGCGGGGGCAGGGGCTGGGCACAAGTCAACCTTCCTCACTTTGGGTTGGATCTCCAAAAGTCTATACCTTTAAATTCGTGTGAACTGAAAGTACATGGACTACTGCAGGAACTGCAGATCATCTTCTAATCCTCTCAATCCCTGAAAGTGGACAGAGGTGCTCAAGACTGCTAGTGTCTCTGGGCATCTGGCAGAAGCAAATAGGAATCCTCTCTGGAGGAAAATAGCATCATCTTGAGCCTCAAATTATTACTACAAACAATTTTTCAAATACAATGTCTGACATGCAAACAAAAGCAGACAGTCTGGAGACAAGACAACATGAATTAAGACCAGCAGGGAAAAAAATAGAAATAGAATAACAAGGAAGGATGTTGGAGTTACCAGACAAACACTTTAAAATAAATATGCTCACAAATTCAAAGAGATAAAAAGCAATTTTGAGAATTGCAACAGAGAAATGGAAACTATACAAAAGAATCAAGATCCTTCTCCCAGCACGAAAAGTCTACATGTCAAGTCCAAAACAAGCAGACATTCCTTGTAGCATTGGTATGTGAAATTATTGATTCATTTATTGAGCTAGTGTTCTGTATAAGCCACAGTTAGACACTGAGTGAGATAGGAAGATAAATAAAACATTGGTACCCTGCTATCAATGACTTTATAGCTTATAGCCATATTTATCACACATATTATTCTATTCAAAAAAGCACGGACTGGCAACGCCCTACGGTTCTATGTTGTTTTTTAAAAGGTGAAGAAAAAGGAATATGTTTTGATGTTTAAATGGCTTGGTCCTAATCTATTCTGTAGGGAAGGTGCTAAAGATAGATGGATGGGAGGCCATCATTACTGTGTGGCGTGTGCAAGGATTGGCCACCTTAATCTGGAGTCACAATCATTCATACCCCACAGCACAATGGCTTCCGTCTAAGTATTATGACCACACAGGATTTCAGGTCAGCACCATTCTTCAGCCCACATAAGAAGCACAAGAAACTTGGTCCCATCTATATTTGAAACTGTATTGATTTGGGGGCCGCTGAAAGCAATATATTTCTTTTCAATTTCTTTAAAACAGGAACCTGCTGGGGCCTCCTGAAGAAAATAGCCTATTCTCAATGCTGAGAGGACACTTGAATTAAAGTGTAAGTTACTTAACTTCCATGATAAATATCCCTCATAGCAAATATGGCCTTGAAAAGTTTCCATTTGGAGCCTGAGAGGGAACAAAGTCATTTCTTAGAAACATGAACTTCTTCTCTAAGGCAGATTCATGAACAAAGGGGTTGAAAGCTGGTCTGTTAAAAGAAAACACGTCCTACAAATCCCCATTATGAAGGACTATAGGAATGTGGAAAATCAATGTCCTCTTATAACACTCTCCTAATCTACGCTCCTGTATAACCAGGTGGCCCAAGGGTCTAACTCAAGGCAACACTTCTCAGGTAGTTATGTAGTTGTTGTGTGGGTTATTGCGGATGCATTCCACTTCCATTCCACTTTCAGAGTGAATCCATAACCCATAGCTCTTAAATTTATGCAATTATAATGATCTGGGTGATCACGTGTGGTCACACAAAGTAAAGCCAGAAAGTTATCCAAGATCAGAACAAAACAACATATTGTCCTAAAACAAAAGACATATGAGGCAAAGTATTGGGGGTTTTGTGCTTAGATTGGCCAGGTAATTTTCTCACAACTTCTTCCTCTTCAGGTAAAGAATCAATCTTTGCTACCTCCAAGACATTTAAACTGAAGGAAATTTCACTCTGGCCAACTTCAATGGCTAAAGGTGCTGTTTGCCAGGTCTTTCCATTTTGATGTAAGGTGGTGACTAGAAATGTCGGGTGGGTCCTACCTAGTTCACATTATTCTCCTTAACAATATCTGAGGGGGACTTTCAATTCAGGATTTGTAAAGATTTTAAAAGTTAAGTATTGAATTCACAGTAGAGGATAAACTCAGCTTGATTAATAGTTAATCATATTCTATAAACATGGCAACTACAGATATTGGGCATGCATAGTCACAGAGAGGTTCAGAGGGATTCTTGTTTAACTACCAATCCTTTCTCACTAGGAAATGGGTAAAAACACTGATTAAGGATAATTAAGCCTAGCAAGACTTTTCTGGCAGCAATTCACTTCCTTTCTCACCATGTTACTGGTGCATTGTCCACAAATACATTTCTGTACTGCCCAATGTTGGTCCAAACTGGTCCATGTTGGACTGGTCCTGCCCTCATATCAGAGGTAACACATATTGCATTTGAAAAGTATTCTCAGTTTCCAAATGCTACCTTATCAATGCTCAATATTTAAAATTCACAGCCTTCATCAAGTGCACTTCTACTGTTCCATTTCCATTGCTATTTGTTAGCGCACAGATCTGTACAAATGAAACACATGAAGTATTCTGCAGTATAAATGGGTTCTATAATACCTTCTGCCAAATCCCTGCAAGGCAAAGCCTCCTACAATGTGTCTGCAGAGGTTCTGTAGACCTCTCTATCTTCAGGCGGGAAGAGAAAAAGTTAGAGTCTGAAGGTTGCCTGCAAGAGTCTCCCCATTACTCAGGCCACTCTTACCTGTAAGATTACTTCCTGTTCCCCACTCTCAAATAGCCCCCTGGAGGCAGCAGCTGAAGTTAAGAGCTGTTAAGATATAGCTGTTTAAATGTTCTGTGTCTCTTACACTTATTTTATTTACATAATTGAAGAGGTGAACACCTCTCTTTGGAAACTAGTGACCCAAGCTGCTGATACGGATGAGGTTCTGGAAGCCAGGGCTGGGCACAAAAATGGGATGGGGATCACTCTCAACTGGGAAGCACGGAACTGGAGCTGTCTGACAGAACATACTCATGGATGAAGACAGACTGACACACCGACAATTGAACAGAGGCACCAAACTCAAGCCAGATGGAGAGAGGAAAACCAACAGAGTGACAAGGCAGCCACTGACCACAGTGCTTTGGATGATGGGGCTCAGAGGTAGGTGAGAGGCTGATCTCAGCAATCACCTGGGGTTCTTACATATAAGGAATTTTTTACAGGACACCTCTGGCCTTAACTGTGGGTGAAAAGGGATACTAAGAATGAAAGACTTGGCAAATTTGATCTAAAACCAGATTCTTGAGAAAGCGTTTTGAAAAGCGTTTGCCCGCCCCTTCTCCAAAAATATGTTACTTGATAACACATTATTTCTCTTTTTTAAATATTTGAATCTGATTTATTTTTAACATATTGATACACTTATTTTCATAGATCTCATGGTCTCTAGCTGCCAACTCAGGCATGTTTTCCTGGGTAACCTTGAGTGAAGTTCAGATTTTTACATTCACAACTATAAATCCTGGGAGTAGGGATCTCTTTTCAATAAAATGCTCTAAATCATCACCAAATTTTCAAACCACTTTCTTCACAAGAAATAACAATGAAAAAAGGGAATCCTAGATCTTTCCAAAGAGCCTTGCATTAACGCAAAGGCAATACCAATTTTATTTAAATCTCCAAAAGTCAAGAATAAATGTCATGGTAGGCAGGATAATGCCTCCACCCCCAAAACGTCCGCATCCTAATCCCTGGAATCTCTGAATATGTTATGGTACATAGCAAGATGGAATTAAGGTTGCTAATCAGCTGACCTTAAAATAAGATTAGCTTGGCTCATCCAGGTGGGCCCAATGTAATCACACAAGTCCTTAAATATGAAGGGGGGGTGGGGGTAGAAGGTCAGAACCAAAGAGATGCATCGTGAGAAAGATTCAACCAGCCAAGGCTAGCTTTGAAGATGGGGGAAGAGGTCACAAGCAAGGAATGCAGGTGGCCTCTAGAAGCTGGAAAAATTGAGGAACTGGATTGTCCCCTAGAACCTCCAGAAGGAACTCGGCCCTGCCAGCGCCTTGATTTTACCCAGTGAGACCTATTTCAGAATCCTGACCTCCAAAACTGCAGGATAATAAATTTTTGTTGTTTTAAGCCACTAAATTCATGGTAATTTGTGACAGCAGCAAATTAATACAAGTGTTGAAATGCTTTGGGGCATTTTGGACTTCTGTTGCCAGTCACTTGAAGTTGGCATGGAGGAAAGCATTTGTGCAGTATTCATGCATCTTCCAAATATTTCCCATGTTTCTTAGCATGCCACTATGGCCAGCCAGTCTTCCCTTATCAAAAGATATTAAATGATTTGCCCCCAACACAAATTGCTGGGCTCCACCCCAGACTTTCTGATCTTGAGTGAAGCCTCTGAATTTGCTTTCCTAACAAATTCCCAGGTGAAGCGGATGCTGCTGGTCAGGGGACCATACTTTGAGACCCACTAGCCTAGTGGAATAGAAAGGCATGTAAATAATCAATTAAAATGTAATTCGAAAACTGGCATGATGTAAACATACAAATGGCACAGTAATCCAGTGCAGAAGCATCAAAATCATGCACTTGATTGGAGAAAGGTTTCAGAAAGAAGTGATGTTTCTGCTGAGACTTGAAGAATTTATTTTTAAAAAAGCAGAAAAGATAAAAGCGGGGAGAAAAAACAAAGGAATATCTGGCAGAGGGAAACCTGTATGGGAAGACACAAAGGGGGAAACTGCTTTGGTCTTTTTAGAAGGACACTGAAAATACACAACTAGAGAAAAGGATGCCCATGGGCAAGTGGTGGGAAATGAGGCTAGAGAGGGCGACAGGCCAGATATGAGGGCCCTTCTGTGCTAAGCAAAGGAATTTAACATTATCCCAAATGCTAGAGCTGTATATTGGTGTCTATAAACAGACTTACATGGGAGAGGGCTTACTTGGCAGCTGTGTGGGATGAGGGAGGCTGGTGATGAGATCAGAAGCAGGGAAAGCGATAAGAAGGTACTTCCAGCAGTCCCCAGAGAAGTGATGAATGCCTGCACTGTGGTAAAGGCAATGGCTTGGTTGCCATAGCTGTGAGAGAAGCACAAAGACAGAATCTACAGACCTTGGTTACCAATTAAATATAGGGAGTGAGGGAGGAGTGTGGAGGGCTAAAGGATGACCATTAGGGTTCTAGATTGTACATTTCATTGGCTAAAGGAACCATTCACCAAGAAAGGAAACCCTAGAGGAGTCTGCTGGCTGGGAGACGATGATGCAGTGATGGATTCATGGGGGTTGAAGGGCCTGGATTACATCCAAGGGAAGTTAGCCAGATGATAGTTGTAAACAGCTATGAGTTGCTAGTATATCAAAACAAAAATGAAATTTAATGTTCAAATCAAATAAAAATCTGTACTTACAGACTTTTAAAAAGTAACAAAAGTAGTTTTATTTTCATCAGATACTTTTCACAGAACAGCGTGCAGCGTCCTCCCACTCCTCCCTGGCCTAATGTGTGGCCAGCCCCTTTCAGAGTCAATAGCGTTAGAAAAGAAAAAAGAGAATAGGAAAGGATTTACTAATGATTTATTTGTGATAAAATACACCTAATGGTAATTATACGGACTGAGGTCCTCTTTCTCAAAGTACCTGTTCTGGAGTTGGCTACTTCTTCGCTCTTTCTCTCCTATTAATATATATGGACTTGTGGGTATGTTCTTTCTTTACCCTAGAGAAAGAACCAGGTATGTTGATTGCAACGAAACAGAGGCAAAGTGTGAAGTAAATCAGAGTTAATGTTTTCAATTTTAAGCAACCATACAGATACTGCATTAAGAATCTAAATAATTTATATACATTGAGCCCTGACTAAAACATAGCAAATGCTATTGTATGTTAAAATGCAAATAAGTCATGTGGTTTTAAAAGATAAAAATTAAAAGTTCACCCTCTAACAAATTTAGTTTAAAGAATTAATTATTAATAAAAGACAGGAGTTGTATAAAAGGTAGAAACTTGGAAACAATTTTTACAGAGTACCATCTAAACGTATATTAAAATATATACAAAAAATCGCCTATAGAATTACAGATAATTTTAATTTTTATTTATCCTTTCCTATATTGTATACATATTCAATAATGAGCATGTCTTGCTTTTTCAAACTAAAACACAAAAATTATTTTAAAGCTATTTTCCCTGATAAAAAATAAAAGTATTTTTAATTACATTTTTAAGTATATTCTAAACTGAAAACCTAAGATTATGCATACATCTGTCCCTAAAATAGATGTTTGCCCAACTGCCTCCTCACTGTCGAAAATGCAGCCAAGTGGTATCCAAGGTGCTGTCAGTCCTGGTGACAGACATCTGGGCTTATGCAGGGCTGGGGGGCTAATAGCTTGCTCATATGTGGTTGAAATAGAGAGAGATGGGAAGGTTGGACTAAACAAGGAAAAGAAAGTTTTAGGACATTGATTCAGAAAGCCATTTCAGATTGTTGGGACTCATGAAAGGATGGGGTTAAAAGGAGGGTTTGCCTACACTGTAGCCCATAATCACTTGAGCCTCCTCAGATGCAAAGATAAAGAATATGCACCATAGTGACTATGGCTCTATATACTCCCTGAATACAGATCTATCAGTCATAAAGCATAGAGCTAAATCTTCAAGGTAAGAGCAGGCCACTATATCACAGCTATTGCACAAATGGCTTCCACAAACTTAGGAGATCCCTAGATACCAATTCAGAAGAGAAAATCTGGAATAAGGATTTATGCTGATAAGCACAAGACTTTGCATATAGTCTTCAGTAATTTCATCACCAAGACTCTAGGAAACACCAGCTGCATATGTAATATCTGCTTAAGCTAAATCTTCCACAATTTGTTCAAGGTTACTATGCAGTTTATTGAAAGTTAATCATCCTTATAACTTGGATATTAATGAGAAAACTGGGAAATGAGTATGTGAAGATGACAAAACTTAAAGAAAATATTTAGTATATTAAACCCTTTCAAAGGTGAACTCTTCTCATGTCTTAACATCAGATATTTGCAATTTATGTTTTAAAAATACCTTACATTAAAGCAAATTTTAATTGTGAAACTGGACGGTGTGTAATTCTCTGACTACAGGATGAAAGTGAGGGCAAAAATGGTTTGTATGAGTTAGCTATCGCTGTGTAACAAAGCATCCGAAAACTCAATGACTTGAAACAATAAGCATTTATATTATTGCTCACAAAACTACAGGTAATCAGAGTGGTTCTTCTGGTCTCAGATGAGCTCCTGCTTAGGTCTGTGGTCAGGTGTGGGTTGGGTTGATAGCTCTGCTAACCTTGGCTGGGCACTCACACATCTTTTGAGGTTGGCTGACTTTAGGCTGGTCTAGAATGGCTTTGAATGAGAAAATGAGCTCTCCTCAGTGTGTTCTCTTATCTTCCAGCAAAGTAGGCCAAGTTTGTTCTCTGGTGGCAGAGCTCTGAGAGTGAAAGAACCCGAGGCCTCTAGGCTCAGAACTGGCACACTGACACTGCTATCATCTTCTATTGGCCAAAGCAAACCACAAGGCCAGCCCATATTCAAAGGGGCAAGAAAATAGATTCCACCTCTTGGTAAGAGGAACTGTGAAGACACATTGAAAGAATATAGCTATAGGAAGGGGTGAAGAATTGAGGCCAATTTCACAACCAGTCTACCACATGCATAAACCAAACAGAAAATCAAGTCAAATATTAGGAAAAAAGGTAAAACACAGCAAGTGATGGTCAATGAATAAGTAGTCGATCTCTTTCCCATTGTGTGATGACATGTGATGAAAAAACTAGTTTCATTCAGCAGATGAAAAAGGATTCTGCACCCCCACTTCATCCCAGCCAAATATGAACTCCATCTATATCACATTTTTACCTAGGTCTAACCTTGAAAGATGCTGAAAATAAAACTGAGTTCTTCCTTTGGAAATAAAATGTATCTATTGACTATTCTGTCAAAGAAAAAAAACATATCATTTTATTTAACATAATGTTGTTGGAACTGTGGCAAGATGTGCCAAATTCCGACAGTTTTCAGAATGATTCAGATAAAACTTTGCCAAGAAAATTCCAATACCTGAGGCATTTTTTCTGAATTATCCATTTAATTACCCACTTTTCCCCTTCTTTAGTTTTTGTAGACACAATTCAAACAGATTGCATTTTTCCATCTGTGGTTCCTGAGCCATTTGAAAATCAAGAATAGATGGATCTATAGAAATAATAAAAATATTTAACACACAGTATGGCATGGGCACTGACCAATCAGAACACAGTCTGGCACTGGATTTTGCTGAGCTATGAGTCCCACCACCACCTCCATACTCGGAAGAAAGGATGAAAGAATGCGTCCCACTTCACCTCCCAGGAGAGGAGCACTTTAATGAGACCATTGAAAGGGCTAAATATGTGTTCTCTGGAGTATTAGGGACACTCTAGACTGTTGTCTGGAAAATCTAAGTTGCAGGAGACAAGCTGACTAATTTCTGTGACAGCTGAGGAAGAGGGAGCTGGCAACACTGGGATGGCCAGCACAACCAGAAAAGGAAGTGTTTCTCATGGGCCACATATTGCCCCTCACTAGAGGAAGCCAGTATGGAGGTCATCTTAGGCCCCGTCCCAGAGAACCCCTGGAGGGATGAACAAACTCAGTGGAGAGAAGCTGTAGGTAGTGCCAGATTCTCGGGGTCTGAAGAAGAAATAAGGAACTAACTGGAAAAAAGATGCATTCATCTTCATCAAGGGAACTACTGGGAGAGATCCAAAACAATGAGAGCAATTCTTATCAACTACAAAAGTGCCCATGAAAGAAAGGATCAATTCTTAAAATCTGTAGTCAGACCCAGAAAGCACTAACCCAGTTTCAGACACTACCAATCAAGTAAGACCTTTTCTACTTCCCCCACCTCTCCTCCCCCAATCCCTTGCACTGTGACTCTGGAGGACCAAGACCTCCATCTAGTGAAATAGGGGAGAAGAAATAAAAGCAAATGTGGGTAAGGCACGAAGTTGACCACAACATTCTCCCCCAATTGCTAGTTTTCCACCAGCCTCAGCTGGGGAAGGGAGAAAAGGCCTCACCCTTAAGTCAATTCCGAAGTTGGAGCATTTCATCTGACTAGACATTTCAGTTATGGACCACAGGGCTTTCTATCATCTAAGAGTGTAGAGAAAAGTCATGAGATGGCCCCAGTTTTCACCTGGGGAAAAATAAAATGTAAAAAGAAGCAGCAGCAAACAGTAGGAAACAAAAATGAAATTGTTTTATAATTACATAACACTCTTTGTCTTTCTTTGATGAACCAGTACAAAGACCTTCCTCTCTGGGAGATGACACGCTCATCGAGGAAACAAAAATAAGAAAGCAGTTTGTTATATAATAACAAGAAGTAATAATGCCATAGAAAAAAATAAAGCAGGGTTAGGAGATACAGAGGGATGGTGGGGGGTGGTGCTATTTTCCACAGAGTGGCAAGGAAGGCATCTGAACAAAGACATGAAGTAAGAAAACCAGCCATATGAAGACCCGTGGGAAGATGGTCCTGGCAGAAAAAAACAGGAAGTACAAAATGCTGAGGCAGAAGTGAGCTTGGCGGTCTGAGGATCAAAGAAAAGGTTGTATGGCTAGAATAGAGGGAATGAGGAAAGAATGGTAGGTCATGAGTTTGGAAAATTCACTAGGAGTCTAATCGGATACAGTCATGAATAAGGAATTGGAACCTGAAGTGCAATGCAAACCCACCTGAGGGCCAGTTTCCATTCTCAAATGATTACCTTGGTTGCTGTGTACAGAAAGGAGGGTAGGCTGCTGAGAATGGAGACTGGGTGACCAGTGACTAAATTTGTCAGGCAGCTGCTTCCAAATCACCCAACCTACTTGCTGAAAGCACAGATTACTAAGCCCCATCCATCCTGCAAACCTACTGAATCAGAAGCTTGTGGAAATAAGGCAAAGGCTGCTATTTTTAGCTGACTCTCCAGGAGATTCTCTCCTGCTGTCAGAATCAGGAACCACCACCCTATATTACACAGTGACCATCTCACGGGCACCCACAAAACTTCCTCTCAGCATCAGATTTATGCTCTCCGTGAAATGTATGTGTTTTTTATTTTGCCTCTTTGCTTTAACCACATTTCATCCACCATTAGCAACAGTGCAAGATTTTCTGGTTCGAATTTTTTTCATCCCAAGTCTAACTTGGGCTTGATTTTACTACTTATTCTACCTTCATTTTCCCTTTCCCTGATATTTATTTTTCTTTTTTATAAGTATTATTTTTTAGTATTTATGCATCCATTTTATTGTGTTTAACAATTAAACTGCCACCTCAGCAATCTTCAGAGTAATACAATGCATTGTACATACCTTTAATTTAGATCTGTGTCCATTATAGCTTCAAAGCCTCCTCTGACATAAGGTAGGATTCACATTTTTTTTTCCTTAAAGAAACAAACATTAACAGTAATTTTGTTATCTTTCTACTCACCACAGTCATTCAAACAACAACTCGATGAATTCATATCTAAGGCTGTTTAAAAATTCTGTCCGCTACAACACATCCATCTGATCTGCTTTGCTGAATAACATATATTTCCTAAACCTAACTCAAAATACACCATTTTTTAAAAGTCTACCTCTTTTAACATGTGAAATTTTATCACAATACTGATTTTTTGATCCAATACATCATCTAAGTGGTTTCATGCCGCATTCAACCCTAGTGAATTTCAATAAAAGCAGGAGAGCTCTTCACAGATAGCTGAGAAGACTTACAGTGAATTTGGCTATTTTTTTTATTACAGGAAACAAAGAACGGTGCTGTATTTTAACGGTAATATTATAACAGCTTCTGAACTCAGGCAAAAAAAGGAATCAAGTTTGTACCAGTCCAAGGACATACAATAATATGATAGAAGCATTTACCACTAATATTTCACACTATTACACTCAGTACTTCTAATAACAAGGCTTTCTCACTAGAAATATTGCATTAACACTGGATTCTCAAATTGCTAGGTGTGAAAAATCACTTACTTTTTCAAAAAAGTATATTAGTTATTTTAGGCTGGTCAAGGTTAAAATGGCCATTTATGTTATTTCTAACTTCAGCTCTAAGCTCATAGATATGTTTGCATCTGATCAGCCAAAATAAGAATTTGGTTTTGCCTTTATCCAACAGAATAAAATGATAAATTAGCCATCAGTTCATCCTTTGCCAAAAAGAAATATGTTCTAAATTTATATGCTATAAACTATCTAACAGATTGTATCCATACACTAGACATTTCATGTTTATATTAGGTACCATTTGGGGAGGAAAACTTCATGATGGTTTATTCAAATGATATATAATAATACCCTAAGAATCTTAATTCATCCATATGAATTCTGTATAAAGTGTAAGTGGTCACCTTAGCAGGAATATAACAAGTCCCTGTGACGCAAAAGTGATTCTAAAGGCACCTTATAAAGCAGTGAAATTCATATAGTTTAGCCATTACTTTTCTCTTCTCCAATACAAAGTCATCTGGGAGTCTTCACTGTTAACTTCATGATAAAATGTTCCAAGTTTAGAATCCTTTACCAGTAAAAGAAATAGGAAAGAATAGTGTTTTATTTCAATTTAGAGGGAAAACATTTATCACACAATAATGAAACCCAAGCAAATGCAAGTTGTAACTATAAGAATGCCTATCATAAATACATTATTCAAATTCCTCCATGGCACTTAAGTTGTAGTTTAAAACCCAATAAACAAGAAACCATAAGAAGGGGACCAAACTCTACCATGAAATGAGGAATTATACTAAAGTCTATTCAGCCCTAAATATTTAGTTTAAGACAATGAGCAGAGTAGCACACACTTCATCCAAATGACACCATTTAAACAGTGCTATAATATAACGTTACTTAAGACTAAGAAGTGTGGTGCATTATGTGATTCCAACCATTCCGAAAAAAAGTATTAACAAGTAACAGCATCCCCACTAGCTTGGAGCCTACAGAGTCAATTACTTTAGCCATATCTTTCCAAATGATTTAGTAATGCCTTTTAACATTACAAACATAAATCTATCATAGTACTGGAATTCCGATGTATTTTGGTGCTTCTGGGGCTGCCTAGAAATGAAAGGCATCCAAATGAAAGGCATTATATACTTATTATACCTCAAAATTTCAGTGCCTAAAATGTAAAATAATTCTCTATCATTTAGCTGTCTGCCTTACAGTATATTCTAGATTTTCACTTGTAGGATTTTTATTGTACTTTGTGAAATTAGTAGTAAAACATGGTTTTTTAAAAAAACAGTATGTGACTGTGCTTAAATTCACATAAAAATGGCATTTTTACAACCATATTGAAATTTAAACCTTTGACACAGGTTAACAAAATAATCACAAAAAAAATAAACAAAAACAATACTTTTGAAAGTGGAACAATGCACACTTATTTCAGGAATTCATATTACAAAAGGTCACCTCTGGGTCAATTTCCCACACTAAGGGAACAAAGTTGTTAAAATACAGCTATGCTCAGCTGAGCCATTTATCCACACTACGTTATAGAACTTGAAATAAATGGTAAAGTCAAGGCTTAAACCATTTTAAGAGACAAGATCCTCAGTGTTTTACAGCTTTTCCTTCCCAAAATGGTCAAAGTTTAATTAAAAGATTGACTATATTTAAGGTTTTTTCCTTATCAGCTCTTCAGTTCAAAATACTATTATCATTGTTAATATGGTCTATATCTTGTCTGATCTGAATGTGAGCCAGGCAGTGGAAATGGGGAAGGTGGAGCTTGCATTGGTGGAGGAGGTAAATGTTCTTTTGATACACGCCATATACCAGGATTTGTTCCATCTGGTTGTGTAAATGGAGGGCTCAGAGTTTCTTGTTCTTCAATGAACTTGGATAAAGAGTTAGGATTACAACGGTTCAAAGGGAATTCCCTTACAGGTGGACCACCATTTTGAGACAGAGGAGACCTTGGAGGAGGAGGAGTAATATAAGGTGGCACCTGGGCAATAATACATCCAGAGGAAGAAGTCATTGGTGATGGATCAGAAGTCATGGGTGGAGGCGGCACTTAACTGCAAACCAGGTGAGGAGTACCTGAATTCTGGAGAGAATATGACATTGGATGGCTTGGTGGTGGTGGAGGAGATGGAGGTGGTAGGTGTTGCTCCGGAGGCATCATATGAGAAGGGCATGATATCACTGGTTGACTTTGATATGCAAGATGATGGTGAGCAGGTGCTGGGGCAGGAGATGATGGTTCTTTAGCACCAAAATTTGAATCATCCTGAATAGGGATGATTATTAAACTGCTGCGTTCTCTTGTTGAAATACTAATGGTTTCCTGATGGACCAAAGAAGGTGGGGGTGGAGACAATTCTGCTAGACGGGCACAAAGATCCCCATGTGGCTGATTATCATGCGTGTGTGGCACATATTCCACAAGAGGTGGTGAGATCATGGTGTGCTGCTCTGGCGAAATACGGCTCATATGGTTCTTGTCTAGCAGCATTTCAGGGATTCCAGTTGTTGGTGAGGCAATACAAGGATGAACTTATTCAAGTGGAGCACAGGTAAGTTTTCCAGCCCTCTTATGGCAGAGGTTGATAAGAGCTTGTAAGTCTCTTTGAGACAAATACGTCCTCTTGCATCCTTGGACAGTGCCACACAAGAAGACAGAACCTCATGTACACTCCTCAATTTGCAGCACAGGAATACCACAGCCGGGACACATCTTACTGCTGTTTAGTTTTTGTTTTGTTTTTGTTGTATAAATTAGTACAGTCATAGCAAAAAGCAGGCTTGTACAGAATCATTCGCCCATAGATTTTAATAAGCAAATCATATTTGTCACAGAAATTAAGTGGTGAATCATCCTTTCACCTATCACGTTTATCTAAAAGTCTTCCCAAAGGCATTTGGGAAATTTTTTCTTTTTTCCCAATGGTTCCCCTCCTTTACAGTCATACTGCCCTTATTTGTCACATTCAAATTCTTCTTCACCGGCAGGCAGCCCGCTCACAGTCCTTTGAGTTTGAGACACAGATTTGCCTTTGCTAACTTGCTTGGAGATGAGCTTTCAAGGAATTTGTCTTCAAACATCAAGGCCACCTGATGATCCAGAACTCTCAGTGCCTGGTAACCCATTAAGAGTGTCAGCGTGATCCATGTTTTAGCTCTCAAGGCACCTGGGAGCCGAAGTCAATGACTCCGCATGCACAGCACAACCTTCCTGAGCCCAGGAGGTGGACGTGAGATCAGATCGCTCCCATGCCCGGTGTAGCTTTGACCTCCAGGTGCTTCCTTGCCCTCTCCCCTGCCCTATCCCACCACTCTGGGGAGGAAGTCAGGCAGAGTTTGGACAAGGGGAGAAAGAGCTTCAGTGTTGAGGTTGTTAAGGCCGCTCTTCATGTGCCATAAGAGAAAGTGGCCTTGAACTGTGGGAAAAGAGACTGATGGGGATGGGGAAGGGGAGGGCAGCAGTAGCCAAAAGAATAAGCGCCAAGCAGGCCCCACAGAGTGTTGCCTTCTGGGACTGCCTTATTTATTTTTATCCTATTGTATTTTTATAAACTGCCCTAAATCCCTCAATGGTGTGTGTGTATGTGTGTATACAGGCATATTCACACACACACACACACACACAAACACACACACCCCTTTAAAATTTTATCATGATACAATGAATTTATAATCACCTTTGTCTGAAGGAAGGGAGCACTGTATTTATCTTATCAAGGAAGAATCATGTAAAAAGTAGTGAACATGGTAATTTCACAGGGCTAGACATTTGCTCTTGCTTAAAGAATGATTATGGCTATTTAGGCCAAGTTTCCCCAGGTCTTACCTTCCTGCAAGTAGAAACTGGACCACAAAAATAGCAACAAACCATTTTTACTTGGCTCCACCCCTACCCATGATTGTAGCTCCTGTACACCTCACGGGGTCTCTTCTGAATGTGCAGACATTCACCCTTTTGGCTTTGCCAACTGTCAAGTCTCCCAAAAAACACCAGAGAAAACATTTATCAATCACAGTGAAGTTTTTTAGACTTACTGTAGTATGGAGAACACTACCTTAACAGAGTCCAAATAGCGTCTCAGAAGGGAGATGGCAGGGTAGGATACTAGGGACTGGGCGGGCTGATTCTAGGGCAGGTCCTGCAAGGTGAATTGGGCAGATTTATAACATGGCAGCTAGGGACTGGTAGGCAGAGAGAGGTGAGAATATTGAAGTGAGTATTGATGGGGAATATGTTATTCTTGTTAAGTAAATTCTTTTAGTTGGCTCACAATTTTATCTTTCAGGAAAAAGTATTTCCTGGAACACGCAGCTAAGTTTGCTTATTCTCAGAATTAATATAGGAACAGAAAACTATTCCCAGTCCCATTATTGTTTTACATGGTGACTGCGAATTATGTTGAATTCTCATAATGTTGTTTTCTCTGGTCTGGTTTGTTGGAGTGTTGGTTCTTCGCTACACCAATGGTGAAAACACAACAATGCCCAGATAATCACCAAAGTCACCAGTGCCCACCAATGCTCAAAGTCATTGCTGCCCCAGCAAAGAAACAATACTCGCTGAAGATGCTGCTAAGTCCAAGAAGATAAATGCACTTTTTTGCCCTCTTTTCTTTCACTCTATTACATGGGCTACAAAGCACTTCAGACTTAACACTCTCCAATGTGTTAAAGAGGTTTTTCTGAAATCACTCTTTTAGTTTTTACTTGCTCTTAATTATTGCCCCCCTCATCCCCACAAGGACTCAGGCAGGGCAAGCTCACAGTAGCTGGTTTAAGTTTGAATATACGATACCGCTCACTTCTGACACCCTGCCCTAGTTCTTGAACCTTTTCGGTATTCCAGCAATGCTATCCTCTCTTGGGATTCATTGACTCCCAGGAGGCAACTTCATCCCTTATGCAAATAAATTCTTTATGGGCCCATCTCATAGTCTCTCCAAACACACCTAACCTGCCCAAACACTACGGCACACACGTTTTATTCTCTCAAGCCAGGCCTCCCATTACATGTTGATTTGAATTTTAGATAATTTGAAATTTTGTTGGCTTAAAAAAACGCTGTACTATTTAATAAGCCAAAGTGGTTCTTACAAAAAGCATGGATATTCTGCCCCTATATAAACAGTGAACCAGAATCTGAGCAAAAACTAAAACTTACAGCACTAAAACATATGCAAATGTTCCCATTTTATAATTACAATTACTTGTTTGCCAGGCTCTTTATGACAGCTCAGTATTTTTTTTAGTGATGCGCATAAAACCCAAACACTTTAAACACAAAGGGAGAAAAGTCTGTCAAATATAATGTCCATAACTTATTTTCTCCTTTCCTGGAACCAGTGATTTTCTGTCTAACTGAGACATTCCTCACATGACAGAATGTTGTCCTTACACATGACCCTGAGTGAAAAAAGCCAGCTCTCGTTCCCAGTTAGCTAAATTTGCTTTTGTTGCCCATTGAGTCTACTTCAAATTATTTTACAAACAAATAAATACATTCTAAGTTAGGTTTTTGAGCTTGCTTCACCACAGACAAGCGATGTTCACTTCTAGTCTAGACACCCCACACCTAGGAGCTGCTCTGGCTCAGCACTTCCAGTAGCTCTGCTTGAAGTATTTGCTTGTTTATAGCAGAGAAGCCTGACCTGAAAGCCCTTAATAAATATTATTTGGTGAAATTGTTGATAAGATAAAGGGTATTGACCTTCCATTTATCCCCATCAGATTTAAGAAGCTATCTTGCTACACTTGAAAAGCTGCCTTTACAAATTGATCCTTATTTAGTGCCTTTAAACAAAAAGTTAAATGGGCTTCCATCCAGCCACCTCCTTTAGGGCAAAGAGACTCTGTCCTTCAATCTCCTTGCTCTTAAAAGTTGCTAGACTTACATTCCATTGACAAAAGAGAGAGTCAGTGTCTGTCAGCCTGTAACAGTGATCGGATATAAAAAGGTTTGGGTTTAGAAATTTAAAAGAAATTGGACCTTTTGAAATTGCTTGGATTCATGAAGGCCTGTTAGAATTTGGCTGGCTCAAAAAAAATCTAAATGAGGTTGACTATGAAGAATTATGAACTGCACAATGAAGGAGCATCAATGTGCACAATTAATGCTAGGAAGCAGGTTGAGACATCTCCGTTTAAGCCACAGGCCATCTGGCCCAGAAGCAGTCATTCTACCAGAGTGACACCAAAGGTCAGCGGGAGTGAGAGCCGTATGTCCTGCTGCCAGGCTCCTGGATTTTATTTCTCGTTTAAGGGAATCTGATCTGTCATTCCTCTGGCTCCTGTGGGCTTTAAATTCACATAATCAACATATCACTGCCAGAGACTCAGTAATAGCTGAGGCAGTTTAAAGGTGAGTGGAGAATCATCATGCTCCCAAGCCAGATGTCTTCACTTCTACAAAGAGAAAAAAAAGTCCATCTCAGGTTCCAAAAAGTAAGGCAAATTGCCCTGTGTGAAAAAGACCTCAGCTCTCCTCCCAAATGTGCTGGGAGCTCTATTTTCCATCCTAAGAGGGCTGGCCCTTTGCAAAAGTTTAGAGCAGTGGTTCTCAAAATGTGGTCCACAGACCCCTAGGGATTCCCAAGGCCCTTTCTGAGGGTCCTTCAGGTCAAAACTATTTTCATAATAATACTAAGATGTTATTTGCTTTTTTCACTGTTTGACATTTGCAATGATAGTGCAAAAGCAATGGTGGATAAAACTGCTGGCATCTTAGCACAAAGCAAGGCAATGGTACCGAACTACTCGTAGTCACTGTATTTTTTATTGCCACACACTAAAAAGAAAATGCTAGTTTCACTTAAGAATGTCCTTGACGGCATTCTAAAAGTTATTAATTATATTAAATCTCAACCATTGAGTACACATCTTTTTCATATTTTGTGCGACAAAATGGAAAGTATACATAAAGCACTTTTGCTGCATGCCAAAGTACGATGGCTGTCCCAAAGAAAGCATTTATGCCATCATTTGAGTTGGAAGAAGTTGAATTGAACCATCTGCTTTTTATTGTGGAATACTATTTTTACTTGAAGGAGCAACTGACAAACTATGGCTCTTCAAACTTGGGTATTCGGCAGACATTTTCTCAAAAATGAGCAAAGTTAGCCCATCACTGCAAGGAAAACAACTGACAGTATTTGTTGCCAATTATAAAATTGAAGCTTTTGAATGAAAATTAGAAGTTTGAAAATCTTGTATCTGCCACCATGATCCTGACAGTTTTCTGGTGCTAAAGACTTATCTGATGAGATCAGTGGTGATTAACAATGAACGTAATTTTTTGAAATTGTATAATGAAATATGTCAACATTTGGAAGCTCTGCATAACTCAGTGAACCAATATTTTCCAAATGACCAATGGTTGATGTTACAAAATCATGCATGATTAGAAAATCCATTTCAAATCAAGACAGCAATGGATTTTGGTATAACAGAGTATGAAAACTTCATTGATATGTTTCAGATTCTATATTGCAATTAAACTTTAAGAGACTACCACTTGTTGAGTTTTGGTTTAGTCTCAAAGAAGAATATTCACAATTACCTGAAAGGCTTTTCTAATATTCCTCCCTTTGCCAACAATATATCTGTATGAAACTGGATTTTCTTCCTATGTTTCACCAAAACTAAATATCATGAAAGATTGAATGCAGAAGCAGATATGAGAATTCAGCTACCTTCTATTAAACCAGGCATTAAAGAGATTTGCAAAAATGTAAAACAATGCCACTCTTCTCACTAACTTTTTTTCTTTTGGAAAATATATTTTTCATAAAAATGTGTTATGTTCATATGTAATGGTTTATTAGTTATTTTTAAATGAAATAATAAATATTTTTAAAGTTTGTCTATATATGTACTCCACATAAACAAAAGCTCTTTGGGGTCCTCAATAATATTTGAGAGGATAGAGGAGTCCTGAGAACTGCTGCTCTTTAATATCTTTTCACCTTCCCTCTCTGAGACACTGCCTGCCCTCCCCACATTCACTGCCCCAAATTCTGTCCCATCCAAATCGAATTGCCCAAAAGGTCCCAGAACTTCATCTTCAAAACTGCCTGATGGTGGAATGGGGAAGGGAAAGAAAAGTCACTATCACTTAAATACCAAGCATTGTGCCACACACCTAACATATGGTATCTCATTTAATCCTCACAACAGCCTGATGAGATGCGAATAAGAAGAACATGGGGCAGCAGGACACATGGGAAGCCAACATTATTGCAAGGATCAGCAAAACCACATGCTAAGAATTATTTGTAAACCAAACAGATAAAAACATCTTAGAATACCACACTACTAATTTTCAAATACATGTGGGTGTTGCTATACTTAAATAAAACTTCACTGTAAAGCATTATCAAATTCACAAAAGCTTCTGGTCATTTTGTCTTTTTAATTTCAATTAGTGAATCACGACACACATGGGAGATAAAAATTTTTTGACAATGAAAAGGGAACAAAGGGATTCTCATTTTTGAAAAATATTGAGAATCACTGCGCTGTAGCCTTGTAACTACACTGAATCCACAGCAAATTCTGTACCTTCAGGACAATGCTAAGCTGTTTAGAGTGATATCCTTATCGCTAAAAGCCCACTTTTGCCATCAAAGTATTTAAAACTCTAGACAAGGAAGCCAATAAGCACATATGAAAGCCAACTAACAAGCCAGGACAGTGCAGGGTTGGTTGAGGGAAATGGACAGAAAGTGCTATAAGAGTTCTGGGGATGTAGAGAACTTCTGGCCAAGATGATCTTGGATGAACTAAGACTGGATCTGCATCTTTAAAGATAGAATTTAAATGGGCAGAGAAGAGAGTGACTGGCCTTCCAAGTCAGGGGAACAACATGGACAAAAACAGATGTGGAAAGCAGGTGTGTTCAAGGGCAATAGGCTTGACTCAACAGAGGGCTCATATAAGGAAGCAGTGGGAGATACAGCTGGGAAAGGTAGTTTAGGGCCAAATGTTGGAAGGTCTGGAAGGACTAATGAAGGGTTTAAACTTATCCCTATAGGCAATTCAAAATCATCAAGTAAAGACATAAAAGAAAGGAAGCAGAGCATAATGTAGATTGGCAAACTGAGACAGGAATCAGAAAGTCCTATGAGGAAGCAATTTACAGTTCAGGACTGAGATTATTCAGGTCTGAGTGGGGAAATAGAAGCCAAAAGGAATGAGCATGAAGGAGACATTGAAAGGCCACAGTTGGGTGACTCACTCAATGGGAGCAGGCAACAGAGAGGAGGGAGAGAGAAGATTCCAAGTTTTCAAGCCCCAAAGACTATCACATGGTCCAATTAGGGAGGAACCATTTGGCCTGAGGCACATCTGCTTACTCAACATCTGCATAAGTTTGGTTCTGGTCCACCAGCAAGTCTGAGGCCTACTTTTACTGACATGGAGGAATTTTGTCTCACTCTGGAAAGGTAATCAGAACAGTATCCTGAACTCACTACTGATCAATTCTTCAGCTGTTTGGAAGATGCCTGCCCCTCCCAACTTCATGACAGTAAGTCTTGAATTTTAAGGCTGCAGCTGCTCACTCACTACCCCAACCCACGTTCAGGCTGCTCCCCTCACTGAGTAATTCTGCTGGATTCTCTCTGGGCTTTTGGACTAGCAAGGCCTTTGGACTTGGCATTATTTTTGGAAGATGCTACCTTGGATTGGGGGCCTTGATTTTCTACTGACATCTACGCTTTCCGACCCATAACTCAATTGTACTTGGCTTTCCTCCACAGCTGTGGGCAAGAGGCACCTGCCCCAACTCTCTCTGTTGCCTTCCCAGACCCTGTTTAATTCTACCTTTTCCTCATCAGTTGGAGAGCAAGATCACTGCTCTTTGCACAGTATTAGGTCCAGTTCTGAAAAGTGTTTAGCAATACCTAAAAGGAAGGGACTCATAGAAATGACAAGAAGGAGAAGGACAAGGAAAAAGCTAAAGATGAATATTTTCAGTCTGGAGAAGGGGAAGGAGGGTGGCGTGACGATGAGATAATCATCTTCAGGTACAGAAAGGGCTCTGTTGGAGAGAGGAAGCCTGGCTGTCCTCCCATCTGGCAAGGGCAGACCAGGGCTTAGTTACAGCACGGGGGATTTACGAAAGATGAAAGAATTTCTTGGACAAATGCGGAAATGGGTTTCAGAGGGGTTTTGTGTAATTACCTTTGCAGGAGATGGCTAAGAATAGCATAGCTCCTCTGGCAGCCGGAAGGTGAAGAGCTATTCTGTGGACAAGCAGGAGATGAACTTAGGTCTTTCCTTGTCGCCCCTTCCATAACTCCCCCTCTTCTTTTACTGTAGGAATAGAAATGTCCACACTCTGTTAGGCCCCCATGGAAGAGCTCTGAACCCTTCTCCAGAGCAAAGACTCTTGGCCAATTCCTGATATTTTTAGCATAAAATCAACTAGTAAAGCTGTTGCCCAGTGGTCACCACAGCACTGCAGTGGTGTTAATTCCAAAAGCAATAGAGGCAATTTCTGACAAAATGGTATCCTAGGCAGACTGAAAATTGTTTCTTTAACTGAAGGGTTGCATGGCTGGTTTTTAATTAGAATAGATTAATGCAGTGTTCCCATTTATAAAAACCAAAATTGAAAGGAAGGAAACTCAATGAGGTAATTAAAGTAAGGAAAATATCCTCCAGATCCTCTCCCACCCAAATGTAACCCTTAAAAAGAGAGGGAAATTAAATAAAAATTTGTTATTCTTTATATACTAGATAATCTCTGTATCTAAAATCTCAAGGGTATTGCATAGTAGTATAGGTTTCCAGTGTGCATATATATATATGTGCAAGTGTATATATACATATGTGTATGTTTATTCATATGTGTGTATACAAATTTTTGTACCTAAATAATCATATAAACACATGCACAATTGTTTTTTGTTTACAACAGTATACGACACTGAATACAGGTTCAACATTTTTTCTATTTCCAGAATGGCATTAAACACAGGGCTTCTTGGATAAATTACCTTTTCCCTCTCAACTGACTCATTTGGCAAAATCAAGAAGTTTGCGTGCTAGTGCATAACACGACCTACAGAATCCTCCACTGAAAAAATATGAAACGTGTCATTGAGTTTTCATTCTAAGAAGCAATGGGAAGTAATTGATAAGCTTTCTCTTGTTCGTCACAGCAATATCCTTTGACCTCTGTCACTGTAGAACAGTATTAAAGGGGGAAAGACAGATGTGTTTCATCATTTATCAAATTAGAAGTTCCAATTTTTTTCTCGAGAAAAAAAGCACCATGCCTACATATCAATTCCAAACCCGTCAATTATCAAGTCCCGTCTGGACAGTTGTCTCTTCAATAGCTCTCATTTCTCTCCCCACCTCTCCATCCCATGCCACCAGCACATCATATCTCCCATGAATTATTGGCATGGCCTCTTAACTGGTCCCCCAGGCTTCAGTCTTATCCCTCTCCAAGTGGCCTTCACACCATCACCAGCTTACTCTTAATTAAAGAGAAACCTAATTGTGTCACTGGTTTAAATTGTTCACTGGCTCCCAGATGCCCACAGGATCAAGTCCAAACAGTAGCATAACCCTTCCAGGCCCTTCTCAATCTGGCCTCTGCCAAACTATCTTTCTTACCACTACTAACCCCTCCTCGGCCACTCTTTAAGTTCCAGCTGTAGCAAGCCATTTCTGGCCCCTCCCAATGGGTTCTTTTTTCCCTCACCACAACTTCATGCTTGCCAGCAGCCTCGCCTTTCTGCCTGGAACTCTCTGCTCTCCACTTGCTCCCCTGGCTGCCTCAAATGGATGCTACAAAATTCAGGTCCAGCTTCATCTCTTTCAAGAAGGCTTCCCAGACAGACCCCACACCTGGTCTAGTCTCTTACTTAAGTTGCTATTACAAATGCAAGAGTACCAGCAAAGCAAGAGTTCAAAAAATGGGCAGAAAAAAGATTTTTGAAAGAATTTGATATTATTTCCCTCAAAAAGCATCAAAGTAGTTATCATGGGGGAAATATCAGAACTTATGTGGGCTTTCTTGTATTTACTGTTATTTTTTTAAAACTTTACAGTGAAATACACATAAAGCGTTCAAATCATAAATATAGATAGCATCCAGACAAGAAACCTAATATTACCAGTACCTCAAAAGCCCCCTTGTGGGACCTTCTGTTCACTAACCCTTAAAGGGCAACCATTCCCCTGACTTCTAATAGCATAGATTAGTTTTATATATTTTTATGTTTCATATAAATAGAATCATAAAATATGTTCTCTTTTATGTTTGGCTTCTTTCATTCAATATTATGTCTGTGATAAACACTCATATATATGTACTTGTAGTTTGTTTTTGTTATTGTAGGCTAATATTCAATTATTTACTTACCCTACCATTGATGGGCATCTGGATAGTTTCCAGTTTTGGACTATTACAAACAGTGCTTCTGTGAACATTCTTCTACATGTCTTTTCACGAACATACGTGTGCATTTCTCTTGGGTATATATTAGGTTGAACAATATGAAATTGGCAATATTCAACCATTTGTGACCTACTAAGATGGCAACTTAATACCTAGAAGTGGAATTGCTAGGTCATAGGACAAACATAAATTTACCTTTAGAAGACATTGCCTAATAGTTTTCCAAAGTGGCCATACCAATTTATAATGGCACCTCCAGTATATGAGAGTTCTGCTTGTCTAAATCCTTTTTTATTTTAGCCATTCTGTAGCGAGAGGTATATAAATGAACCACACTGGGGTTTTAATTTGCATTTCCTTAATGAATAAAGTACCTTTTCATATATTTATTGGCAATTTGGATATCCTTTTTTATGAACAAGTTCAAGTCATCTGCCCAATTTCCTATTGAGTTGTCTACCTTATTCATTTTTTATTATTATTTTGATTTCACAGCTGAGGGCATTGTAATTCTTTCATTGCTTAGCTCTATAAATATTTTTACACAGTCCTGTTCCCAGAGAACCCTGTGTTCACCTCTATTCTATCATATATTACACTGTTCAAATTGTTATTTACATATCTACTTTTTCTTATGAATTAATTTTTAAATCATTAAATAATTGGGAGCTAGAAGCTTATTCATCGTTGGATTCCCAGCCCTAGAATAATATCTAGTGAGTGGTTCAATAAATATTTGTTCAGTTAACTGATTGGCACTTAACATTGTATTCTTCCTAAATTTGTGTTAACTTTTTTATACTCCTGTGTATAAAGTTTATTCCAGGAAACCAAATTGTGTGAAGTAGAGCATTCTGCCCATTTCCACTATCTTGCAAAAATACAAAGACAAGGATCAGAGCATAGCAGGAGAATTTTTTTCTATTTAAATCAATTACTACAAATAATGAGCAATAAAAATCTCACATAATTAGAAAAAAGTCAAGATCTTAACAGCTTAATGGGCAAAGGAAATTAATTAAATTGAAGTTAACAACACCTAGAGCTGATCAGGTTTTACTAAATGTGACACCTTCTTACATTCTTCTTCATTATGCTTGATATTATAGTTGTTGGCTTGCACATCTACTTCCCCCAATATACCATAGCTGTCTCATGGGCATGACCCTTTTCTGTTCCAGTTCTGTTGTAAAATGATGTATGTACCCTCATACATACGACTTTGTTAAAGAGAAATTTGTCAGTATATTTTGAAAAGCTTACATTGCTCCCTTTGATCAGGTAAATTCACTCAAATATTTATTCTAAGGAACAACCAAGAGGAAAGGAAAAAACTCTACATATTAAGATATTTATCTCTGTATTGTTTATAATAATTAAAAATGAAATCAATAATAAATTTCTAAGAATAAAAAATGATTGAATAAAATATGTCAGAGAAACTCTAGAGAATATTATGCTGCCATTAAAATGGAAGATTATGAAGCACCATGGATGCATACCAAAACTACTAAATGAAAAAAGTCATACAAAATCATATTAGGCTCTGACTAGAATTATACCATATAAGCAGCATGGAAAAAGACAAATACAAAAGAAATAATAGGAAAGCTTAAGGCTTAAGGTAGCAGGATCATGAAGGAGTTTCTTAAATTTTGTTATTGTTCGTTCATTACCTCCCCTGCTACCCTCCTAGACACAGCCTCTTTGATCTCTCACTTGGATGATTGCAGCAGCCTCCTAACTGGTCTTCCTGCCTCTTCTCTTGTTCACTCACAGTCTATTCTCAACACAGCCAGAATCATCCTGGAAATCATGAGTCAGATCTTGTCACTTTTCTGCTCAAAAGTCTCCAGTGGCTTCCCATGTCACACTGAGTGAAAACAAGAGTTCTTACAATGGTCTCCATGACCAGAAGTGATGTGAACGACAGTTGTCATTCTCACAGCATCTTGTTCTGCACTCTTCCTTGCCTCACTCTGCTCCAGCCACACTAGCCTCCTGGCTCTTCCTCAACGTTCTAGGGACGTTCCTACCTGAATATTGGAAAGTTTTATTTTACACAGAAGTCAACCGTATTTTTCTTAGTTATTTTAATAAAACAAGCGTGCGTGAACATTTGGTGTTTTCCATTTCTCTTGAAGACATATAACTTAGTCTTTGGAGAATTCATCTGAGATGAGAGGAATGTATCTCTGTCCACCTTCCAAAGTTGCCTAGGAATACATGTGGGAGAATGCAAGAGTGGATCCATCATGAATGCTCCAGAGGAAATTTTCACTTATCAACAAGGGCCGAGAAAGAGAGAAAGAGAGAGCAAGAGAGACAAAGACAAAGAGACGGCGAGGAGAGGAGAGAACTGGCAACTGCGGTTAGACATAGGGAGGTGTAAGCTAGGCGAGGTGATGGCCTGTAAAGTGAAGGGCCATAATTTCCATAGGGTTACAGGAAAGACATGCAAAGACCATTTCAGGCAAAGCAGTAAAGTCCCTGAGACCGAGAAGATAGGAAAAAGTTTAGTGAATTTGAGAACAAAAAGACCAGTGTAACTAGGAGAAAAGCAATGGCAACGTGGCAATGGAGAAGTAGAGAGCCAGGTCATGCGGGCCTTGAGGTTAGGGTAAGTCGTTTGGATTTTATTGTAGATGCAATGGAAAGATCACTGAAGGGTTTTCAACAGAGGAATGACAATGCTATTATAACATTGCTTGTGAAGTTTTGGATTAAAATCACCAAAGTCACAGATTAATCAAAATGGAATATGACAGCTAGCATGTAAATGACAGTCAATTTTTTTCTTATTCTACAGTAAATATTACTTTATACATATCACCAATGAACCTGGGTGAGGGAGTGGCTTCATTACTACTAGCGTTTGTAGAGTAGTTGTAACACGCTGAATGCTTTAAAATGGCTTTTATTCGGTGCTTACAATAAAATTGAGGCACTGAGCTTTCAGTTACTAAAGAACCATTTATGCTTAAAAAGGCTTTTGATTGATTTCTTCCCAACAAGCTATGTGCATTAACTCAAACTCAATCTGGACAGGAGCCTGTGTGTGTGTGCAAATGAGAGTTGAAGTGTCAGTCTCCAAGGACCGAGCTTGGTTGGCCCTTGTTGATGAGTGAAAATTTCCTCTGGAGCATTTGTTACAAATCCACTCTGGCATTCTCCTAGATGTATTCCTAAGCAACTTTGGAAGGTGGACAGAGGTACATTCCTCTCATCTCCAATGACTTCTCCAAAGACTAAGTTGTACATCTTCAGGAGAAATGGAAAATACCAAATGTTCATGCATGCTTGCTTTATTAAAATAACTAAGAAAAAACTGGATTGGCTTCTGTGTAAAATAAAACCCCCAATATTCAGCAGTTTAAAGGAAGCTTTAGACTCTTTAGTTACAGATATTGCTGAGTAAAGGCAATAATTCAGTATAGAAATATACTTCTGGCAGCATTTCTTTCAAAATGAATTTTTATCCTATTTTCCCATTAGGAAACAAAATGTAAACTTCCAGTCACTCAGATATCGACCTACTCTCCCTCTCACAAAAAGGATACTAAAAATGTAAAAGAGGGGATAAGCCCACATGGGCAAAAATACTAGACGCCCTACTCAAAGCAAGCTGAAGTACCCCCTAGAATACAAGAAGGCCTCAGGCCTTGGAAGCTCTAGGTAACAGTGCACATCAGGATGCACAATAGGGTTTAAAACAGAGGGATTGCGTAAAAGTCTGTAACTAAAGTTACAGGCCCCCAACGACCCACAGGCAGGGTGGCAAACCTTTTGTTCTCTGGAGAAAGTGTCCTGGAGACATTCTGGTTTCAGAAGACCAGCCAGAGAGGGCACAGGTAATCACAGGGCTGAAGGCAGGCAGACTTAGGGGGAGTCTACCAACTGAACTTGGGGGATATCCTGGCCCAGAAATTTAGCCCAACCGGCAGCATAAATGATACTCAATATTTTAGGGAGCTTTTACATTGGGGATTTTAACTTAATCACTTAGTTTCTCTGTAAAATGGAGTCTCAAGGCAGAATTGATTCGAACAGTACTCTTGCGGCTTGTACACAGACATTCATCTTGGTTTCTTGGACTCTGAGCCTGAATTTCTTGTTAAATGGAGAAAGCATAATAAAAGCAAACAAGAATACGATGAGTAGCATTTCTCATCTCATAATCAATAGAAAAGTAAAAATAATTTTCATATAAACTCTAAAAATACTAGAAGATATAGCACAACATGTTATTTCACAGGATGTTTTATTTACTGTCTCAATGGGATATATTTTAAAAGCTTAGAAAATATTGTAAATCCACGGCATAGCCACTGAATCTTATATTCAGTTATCTATCTTCTTGAGACAATTAACAAAACAAAATATACATTCAAACGAAACATGTATCTAAACCATTTAGAAATAATTAAAATTATAGATCAGGTTTTCTTTCACTGATCACAAATTATAGTAATGCTTTTGTGGTGCTCATTTCCGGGCTCTCTTTGGTGTGTTTATTAAAGCACAATATTGTCAGATCACAGGGATATCTCATTTTCATTTTCATATCTCCAATTCTAAAGGGGATTAAATTATCCAATTAAGCTGTTAATTAAAAAGACTCCTACAGAATAAACTGCAGGCTACCAATGGCATTTTAAATTTTCATTGTGCTGTGCTCAAAAGCAATTTCCTAAATTCAGAAGAGCTCAAAGTTACTGCCCTATATTTCACTTTAGAAGGTGTGGCTGGGATTGCTAGCTGATAGCCAAACCCATCTCCTCTTCTTTCTGGGCACATACCTAGACCATATATCCTAGCCTCCCCTGCAGTTACGTTTGGCCACATGACTGAGCTCTAGCCAATGGAATATGAGCAGAAGTGACATAGATAACTTCTACGACTAGACCAAATCTTCTGCTCAAAATCTTCCATGGCCTTTTCCCATCCACCAGCTTCTTGTAGATGAGCATGTATTCAGTTGTGTTGAAAACGGCAGAATCACAATATGGAAGGAACCTGGGTCCCTAAATTACCACTTAGAGAGAAGCTCACTGATCATTAATACCCACTTTGTATGTAACGAAAACAAGAAATAAACTTAAATTGGGTTAAGCCATTGAGATGATCCATTTCAACAGCTAGTGTGATCGTAATTAATAAAGAAAGCAACTGAACTTGAGGGACATGCAAATAGTTTAAACCTAATTGGAAACATTAGCCTCTTTCAAATTTTGATCAGGTCCACTTAGATATATATCTAAAAATTGAAGCAGATTCAATACCTCTTGGGTCTCATCAAATCTATCATATAGACCATAGCAAGAGAGATTCTAGACTTCTTGCCTCCATTCCCCCAAAGCCCCTCCTTCCTGTCTATGCCCCAGAGATCACTCATAAACTCTGTCATTTCTATGCATATTTCTTCTGCTACTACCCAACACACAAAAATTCTTATTTCAAGGATCAGCTCAGAAACTAGAGTAAACTCTCCAAGAGGGGCACTAACAGGCCATACTCAGCCACTTACTACCCACCAACTCTGTATCCATCTGATGTCTATCTCCTGTACATGATGCTGTGGCTCACCTACTACAAACCAGTACTGTTCCAGATCTTAGAACACATCAGTGCCAGAAAGATGTTGAAAACAGTCAACAGGGGGTCTACTTGCACTGCCAGCCTAACCCCAAAATGCCACATAGAGAAGTTAGAATGAATTCTATGCTCTGCCTCTGGATTTGTCTGGAGTCAGGCAAGGCAGTCAGGCTTTCGTTGTCCTGCACCACTCACTGTCCAAAGGTCACCAGGGGATATAAATACCCAGGCACTTTCAGTTCTCTGAAAGTGCATGGGGCAAAGAGGCTTGAGTAGCATGAGGACAGCCATCCTAGAGAGCCACAGCCAATTAGAAAAGCACACAGAAGGTGAGGTTAGGGTGCCCAGTAAAAGGGATTTGCTGGGATCTGGCCAGAGGGAGCACTGACAGCATCCACCAGAAGTGAGTTGAGTAATTCCTTCTCTGTGCACCAAACCACAACCTGATGTCCTTGGATCATCACACTTGTCATGAAGTAGGGTGACTGTAACAGTTTACATATCTGACTCCCATGTTAGACCAGACTGTTCATTAAGGCCCAGAGATTTCATATGATCTGCCTAAGTACAGCCAGTTCAGTGATTTAAATATAATGGATGCTGAGTTATTGTGTGCCGAGTGCGTGAATATAAACTGACTAGATTTTTAAAGAAAGGTGATAGCACAAAGAGATTCTTTAGTTTGATAGTAACTGTAATGTTCACTGTCACTTTTGCAAGACCAGCCCCATTGTGGTTGATAACCTCCTCAGAAGCCTCCTTTTTCCTCAATACGAATATTATTGCATAAGAAATAAACCACATCCGCAGATTTATATCCTGGAAGAAAATACAATAACCACCTCACAAATTTCTCATTGTCTATGGAGAAAGTTACTGTATTGAAATCTTAATTTGCTAAACCAAGAAATCTAGGCTACTACAGTGCTTTGTGTACTTTTTGGGCAAATATTATTGTCTAAAACAGAACTGAATATGTTCATAGATGTAATCAATTTTAATAATTTTTTACAAAGAGAGGAAACAGAAAATCTTCAACTTTTTATTGTCCTTAAAATGATTGTTCACACTGTTTCACAAGTAGGGGAAGAAAATACAATGACCATTTAGATATAAAATGCATAATCCAAGAACACCTTTCTTCAAACCAGAGGGGCACTGCCACTGGTGATGAGAATGTTGCTGCATGAAATAATCACATATTCTTCCATAATTTAATATGCAACTGAGACGTTAAAAATATCAAGGAAGCAGCTTATCAAATGCTGAGTGATTATAAAAATACTGAAGGAATGAACGTATTTAGAAATGGGATAATCTAAGAGATGAGGGTTAATGCAAAGGTCAGCAGCCCAAAGAACAAAAGACTCTGCCTTCCCTGACTCTGGGGTACTTGATAAGTGGCTTCAAACTCCCCACTTCTCTGGCACCAGCATAATCTGTGTGGCAAGCCATAGCTCCTAGTTGCTCCTTAGCGATGCTCCAGGGATAAATAAGATAAAATTTATGTGCTATGCTTTAAGCTCCATTGAGGAAAGGCACTGAATAAACTTCAGGATAATTTATGAATCCTGAGCTTGCATTAGTCATGTCCAAGTCCATCTCATAAAAGGAGAAAATGGAAACAGGCGGCCAATGCTGTGTGGTTGGTGAAAAGCTCAACAAACTTTGGGCAATGGTGATAAGCCCAAACAATACCACTTTATATGCATAAAATCCTTGAGAATTTCACAAAAAACCTTAACTCCTTCCAATGCTTAGACAATAGTTCACTGGCAGAACATCTGGTATATGAATCAGAGAAGTGTGTTATGGCAGTCTTAGTCTGACATCCAATATCTAATTTCTTTTTAATTTACCATAATTATTTTTTTAAAACTTCATGGCTCTACTCCAGTGGATGTGCTTAGCAAGGACTGCCAAAATCCTGTCTTCTCTTCAGAATCACATTCTTAAGCCAGCTTCTCACTACTTTTTTCCCTTCCCTTCCAGTTGCATTTTACCTTTTTCCCTCTGCCAATTAATCACTGTCTGCTTCTTTTAGCAATCTGTATTGAGGAGAAGGGACAACAAGAGTGTAATCTGAAAATTTAAACATGAGCATATATTTGGAAATACAATCCTACCAGAAAATTCTTCCAGCTAGTAGTGATGATTTGGTATTGCTGCTTTGGGTTCCCTTTGTCTTAATAATGGCCATCCTATCTACAACTTTCAGTATAACGAAGTTACATCAAATAAAGTGAATCAGGACAAGGCAGCCACATCATTTAGAAACTGTAATGGCCCCAACGGATCACCAAGCAGCTTTTCTAAACCAACAAGTGACTGAATAATTCCCATTTCCAAAGTCATAACTCTATGCTTTTATCAAACACTTTCTCTGACCCGCAGGAATGTGTTTACTTGGAGTTTAAAAAGAGAGATCCAGAAGGAAAATGCTATCAATATAAGCATAACAAATCTCAGCTGGTTTTAAATGTCCAAGTACAGGAATAAAACAAGGAGTATCTTGTATGTCTAAACCAAATCAAAATGATTCCTCCAGAGAAAAGGCACAGATTTTTCCAACACCCCTAACCTAAAACCACTTGTTTTTAAAAACACAAACTAAGGTCACATTAAGCCATGGTTAAGAGGAGGAAAAGGCAGCTGCCCTTCAGAAGTTTATCCATTCGGAGGGGAGGAAGTGAAGGGGAAAATCACTCTCCTCTGACTGACGCAGTGTAATTGTTTTCCTCATGATGGTGCCCCTGCATTTTTCTTGCTTCAGAAGTTACCATGGTTACAAAAGGACACGGCACACACTTATATTTTTTAAAAAAAGAGGACAAATCACAGGGATGTAAAATGGCCTCCTATGGTTAGTCTGAATCTGTCATTTTGCTTTTGAGATTTTCCTATTTGCCCACTTAACCCAGAACTGCATGTAAAATGAATAATGTGAAGGGGGATGGCTATTTTAAGAAACCCGAAATGCCAGGTAACCACTTTAAGGCCATTACTATTTTATCCCCCCCGCCCCCCCCCCACACACACACACACAGAGTAATAAGAGGTGGAGGAGTTCACTTGAAAGGACAAAGTTCTGATGATCAAAAATGTAGTATTGCTCTTTCCTACAGGCTCTTCAGAAAAGACTTGAAAAGTAAAGATTATGTTTCTTTGGACTATGCAGGGAACTTTGAATTCAACCAATATATTCTAAAATGTCTTCAAGCAAGAATTTTTTCAAAAAGATTTTTTTAAAGTAACATTAACCAACCCAAAACAGCAGGGCACTTTGTACCCTCCTCAATGTGGTGTTCAGCCCGTTGCACCAAAGGGGAATGAAAGTTACACATTCCTAATGGAGAATTAGACCCCTGCTCATTTCAGAAACAGGGAAATGCACATATATGAGGGTAGCAAGACAAAAAGGAATTGGACTAAAGAACAGTGTCTGGCAGACAGAGGTAATCACCGAGGTTTGGGCAGACTAGATCAAACTTTGGAGATTTCATCTCCTGGTATCCCTGCTGTTGCGTGACTAGGGGTTTTGACTTCTTCGGGACTTATAGATATATTGTTTTTTTTCTATTTGATAAACTCAAATCCTTTACCAAGTACCCTTTCTGCCACCTTCATTCATGCTGATTTGAACAGGGCGATTGGCTTCATCAGATACACGCTGTGAGGCACATTTTCATTCCAATAGACTTCAAAACTGAAGGCAAGAACTTCAGCAAAAATTGTAAAATAAAGATCCAACATATTTCTAATTTAACTACCCTATAGTTAATAAATGCTGTGCAAGGATGATATATAAAATCTAGCACTGCATCCCACAGAGCAGTAAGACCTCCCAGGTAGCCACACACATGTCCTCATCGTTGAGGGTTACAAGTTTAATAGACTGAATTTTTTTCTGGATACATTCTACTTAGGGCCTCTGCAAAGCTGTAGATTAAAACGGTATGTACCACTTAGCTGTGGCTTACACAGTAAAATGGACAATAGCAACAATTCAGCAGATAGCGTTTTAACAAAAGTAGCCTAGGGATTTATTTTTGTTGGTTTGGTTTTCTAAAGCAACATACTTGGTTCACTTTTTGTATTCCACTTTTTAAGCCCTACAACTTTGAATAGATACTGTTTAGATCCAAGCAATACCCAAATAATGAAGATGCGGTAAAAATAAAAGTCCTCAGGGGAATATAGGCCTAAAGCAGCAGGCGATGAGTGCTCAGTGCAGCCTCTGCTGGCACTGCACTGCTCTCTCAGGATGGCATAAACCAGCAGTCCAGCTACCAGAGTCGGCAGGAGTCCATGCCTCTGTTCATCGTGGAATTGGATGGACAGTTAAAAGCTTTCTGGAATTCTTCAAAGTTGCTAACTGCACCATTGACCCTGAAAAAGATATGTCAAAGCCCATGTCATTTCATTCTTACATATCAACAGGTTCTAGATAAAACTGTAGCAGCATATTGCTCGAAGGGATGTTGCATTCATTTAATCTGTTTACAGGGAAGATAACAGAAGGCCAAAATGGTTAAGTAAATTTCCAAAGAAATTAACAGAGCTGAGACTAAAAACCAGCACCTCCTGAATGCCAGACAAATGCTCCTATTAATCTTCCAAATATCTTCAAATTCCTATAAACTGTAGGATTTACAATTCTTATAAATTATATACAGGATTGTATATTCCTATAAATTTACAAATTCCTATAAACTGTAGGAGTTACCAATACTTAGCTTTTCTATTTTTTTTTTCTTTTTGCTGAGGAAGATTCGCCCTGAGCTAACATCTGTCACCAATATTCCTCTTTTTGCTCAAGGAAGATTCACCCTGAGCTAACATCTGTGCCAATCTCCTCTATTTTCTATGTGGGTCACTGCCTCTGCATGGCCGCCACTGAGTGTAAGTCTGTGCCCAGGAACCAAACCCAGGCCACCAAAGTGGAGCATGCCAAACTTAACCACAAGGCCACGGGGCCAGCGGCCAGCTTTTCTATTCTTTTAATTAAAATTTTTATGGAAGGTATAGCTGATATAAAGTGCACACATTTTAAATGTAAAGCTTATCAATTTTTTCATGTGTATACAACCAGGTTACTACCACCCAGATCAAGACATGGGATATTTCCAGCACCTAGAAGGTTCCCTTGTGTGCCCTACCAGTAGTACCTCCAAGGATAACTACTAGTCTGACCTCTATCACCATAGATTAGTTTTGCCTGTTTTTGAACTTCATATGAATGGAATCACACAGTGTGCACTTTTGTCTCTGATTTCCTTCATTCAATATATGTCTGTAAATTTCATCTATGTTGTTGCTATCTTTAAAGAACTCATTCAATCTACATTGATTGAATTGGAGTCTCTAAATTCCTATTATGTTTGAAGGCTCACATTTACCCAGAATTTGGTTCATGCAACAATAAACTAATGAACGGTGTCTAGTTGTTATTGATGAGTAATGGTCTACTGGAGTTAGCTCCAAAATCTGGTGTTCTTAGAAGTATTCAGTAAAGACCTCAGATTCCTACTCAGCACTTTGATTGTAACTGCCGTTAGGAAGTGGTATTTCCATTGTGTGATTTCTGCTGCACTCAAAATCTACAGTTACTGCAGACATCACTAACACGCCAGCAAAAAAACTCCCCTCCTCATCTATTTCTTACTCAATTGCATGTTCAAAGGGTTGACCAGAGACTCAGCATTCTCAGTCACTATTTCTTCCCTAATGACTTTGTTACCTATGGGCATTTGAATGAATGTAATGGCCTGTATCCCAAAAGTCCCCACAACCTCCTGTGTTTTAGCTGGGATATATGGACAGGGATGCATATTTTACAGTGTGATTCACCATGGGCAAGTGTTAAAGATAGAATTGAGCTGATAATTAGTAAGTATTCCCTGCAAATTATCAGCTAAAATCCAAAATTACAGGCAACTAGTTAGTAAAAGAAAATTAGTTTCTAAAAACTTATCTGTTGAGTAATTAATCTACTGTGTGGTTTCAACTGCACCATTTGTCAGTGGGAGCACATTTTAGTCCATTAGAGGCTGTCACCATTCTTGACGGTTTAGCCCAGTGGGGGAGAATTTCTAACACAGTGATTAGATTTTATGCTATTGGGTAATTTACAGTCAATTTCTGAAGCATTTCTAAGGCAAGGTTTTAGGAATAAGATTTTAAAATATAGGAGAAATTTTATATGAATTTCTTGCAATACGCTAATAGATTCATTTAAACATTAAATATAAAGATATCCAGATATAATATGTTCTAAGAAAAGAATGAATAAATATAAATTACTGTGATTTCTTGGTTTTGCCACTATAATTCTCTGAACCCTACTACAGAAAATTTCCCTCAAACTCTGCTAGAAACTTAGCACATGGTAAGTAATATTAACCTTAATTTTATTTTTACTTAATATTTTATATATTCTGATAATTAAATAAGATTGTAATTCATAATCCTTTTCCCTTCATATATAAGCAATTGTTTCAAAATATGATACAAACTAAAAGCCAAAATGTAGAGCTTTTGACTCTACATATGAATTATAACAGCTAAATATCACCATATATCCTTCTATGTGTTCAGAGCTATTCAGAAAGTAGGCACTCCTTCATGTCTGTTGGTTGGCTGCATGAAAGAACAAGAGGCATTAAATAGGATATTCTACAACATAAAATAAACCAGAGCTCTAGGTATTTTAAGGCACAGTACATAAGATCTTTTTCTTGTCTAAGAAAATAGAGACGTTTTTGGCCCAGACAAAAAATTAAGTGGTTGGGCCCAGCCCGGTGGCATACTGATTAAGTTCACAAGCTACACTTCAGCAGTCCAGGGTTTGCCAGTTCGGATCCTGGGCACAGACCTACACACTGCTCATCAAGCCATGCTATGGCCGCATCCCACATAGAAGAACTAGGAGGACTTACAACTAGGACATACAACTATTAACTGGGGCTTTGGGGAGGAAAAAAAAAGAGGAAGATTGGCGACAGATGTTAGCTCAGGGCCAATCTTCCTCACCAAAAAGCATACCTAAAAATAAATTAAGGGGCCAGCCCAGTGGCGCAGCAGGTAAGTTTGCATGTTCCGCTTCAGTGGCCCAGGGTTCACCGGTTCAGATCCCAGGTGTGGACCTATGCACCACTTGTCAAGCCATGCTGTGGCAGGTGTCCCACAAAAAGCAGAGGAAGATGGGCACGGATGTTAGCTCAGTGCCAGGCTTCCTCAGCAAAAAGAGGAGGATTGGTGGCAGAGGTTAGCTCAGGGCTAATCTTGGCACCCGTGGATTTCTGCCTTTCAAAAATTGGAAGATAATAAATGGGAATCAATATTAAAGCTATGATTTGGATTCTAAATTCCCTTTGGAGTCTTGCACAATCTCATGGATCTCTTGACACAGCACTAGACTAGAGGTGGGTACAAGTGCTCACCAGAGAAATATAGTTGAGAGGATGCTGATTAAACCAGCTTCCTACTAATGAAAGAAAAGATGCTTAGTTTCTGTTTGGCCAGACTTTTCTTTTTGTGTCTGTAAAATGTAGATATCACACTGTTCACAATTCAGGCTTTTGTTCAGATCACCTATTTGTTAGAGCACTGGGATGGCTGGAAAGCGGAGGAGGTGGAGAGACGCACAGTTAAAAACTAATGTTGCCCATTTACCTGAACTGAGGGGGGCTGTGAGCACCAATTTGGACTTGTTCCCGGGCAGCTTCTGGTCTATAGGAATTGCACCTCACCTAGAAGAGAAAAGCATCTCAATAAATACGTTTCCCTTCCAATTACACATTTGCTACTGCCTTAACTGCTCCAAATTATACTGTAGAGTAATTTTAGAATCCATGGATGACAAACAGTTTTAGTAGATCAGATAAAACCTTGGCCAGTAGTAACATCTATTGTTCTAATCCCCAGAGTAGAAGGTTTTATCATTGTGGACAACTCCACAATGTGAGTAAATTATGGTTTCCAGACAAATGCTTTAAATCAAGAGAAGAGTGTATGTGCCCAGGAATCAACCAATATATTCATTCAGTTACTAAAATGCTTGGAATAGCCCTTATCAAATTTAACCATACTCATTTGAATCAATAAAATGAACCAACCATCATTATTGAGTATGGTCATGAGAAGTTAGTATTTTGCACCCTGGGGGCCTTGCTTGCCTCACCTTAGTCCAGGCCTTGGATAGGAGGACATTTCTCCATCTCCTCTGAAGTTAGGCATGGCTATATGACTTGCTCTAACGAATGAAAAGCAAGCAGAAGTAATATATATCGCCTCCTGGAGGATGCTTTAAAAATCACCTCCTGGCAGAAGCTTTAAGAGCCTTAAGAACAATTTAAGATGCTACATTAAGGACCAGTCCACATTTCTTTCCTATCCCTGTGGTGACCATGGGAGCGTATACCAAGATAGAGACTCTAAAACCCAGGTCCTTCAGTAATAACTATGAGCACAGCCCCACTGCTGACCCATGTTGGACATAGAGCAGGAACATGAAAGAAACTTTCCTTGCATTGTTTGTTTCTGTACCATAACTTACTTAATCCTGACCTGAAGCATGTCTTGAAAAATGATATAGTCTTGAAGTATGAACAGAACCAGGGCACATGAATATGATGTGGGGAATTCCAAGTGGAAAAGAAAACAGAAGCAAAGACATATTTGAGAAAAAAAGCAAGACACTCAGCTTGGCTGACTGTGTGGTGTATAATGGGCAGGAATGAGAGACCAGGGGTGAGAGAGGATGCTGCCAGATTTCTGAAGTCCTGAGCAACAGGCTAAAGTGTTTAAACTATATTTAAACATTGTTTTTGAGCAGGAAAATTATAAAATCCCTATTTTTAAAAGACTTATCTGGCAGGGGTGTATAGTAGGAGGAGGAAATAAGAGACTAGTTAGAAGATTATTTATGGGCAGCATGAAGATTCTTAATGAATGTCCACTAAATACGTAGAAATGGGAATGGAGAGAAGTGGAAGGACATGAAGAATATCTGAGGGAAGAATTGACAGGTCACAGAAACTACAGGGATACAGGAAGCAGGAAAGGTGAGATGATGCTATTGCTTTTGATGAAGATAGTTATAAACTGTCTGTCACTGTGGTTCCCAATTTGACTTTGAAGATGTTTTTATAATGTGATTCCTTAATTTCCTCAGAAGCTAGCTAATGTGACATTTCTGGCATTCGATTTTACCTCATTTTTTCTTATGTTATTTCTTCTTATATTCTTACATCACTATATAGTACTATCTTTGCTGCATATATCATTTAAGAGATTTCTGAAAACGCATTACAGTTGTTACTATTTTCCTAGTACCTCCTCAGGAGAGAAAATAATTTTACTCCCTATAACCAGACTCATTCCAATGTGCAAAGGGTTGAAAATCTCCTCAACCCGGCAGTAGGAAAAGCTCCAAGATAAATTTCTCATTAGTGATATAAAATAGCTTGCCATTTTTCCCTAAATCTCTTTAGTTTAAAATAAATTAGATATGGTTTGGAATTTTATTTGGAGACATTTCAAAATTATGACTGTAATATGTTGCTACCAGTTAGGTTACTTCATCTACAAAGCGATATTGCGGACTAGGATGTACCAGGATGGACGGACTGTAAGTAAGTAAAGCCTAGGTAAGAAGTGATGGACCTTGTACTTTGTCCTCTAGAGTAGGGGTCAGAAAACCTTTTCTGTAAGGGGACAGACAGTAAACATTTTAGGCCTTTCAGATCATAAGGTCTCTATCGCAACTACTCAACTCTGCTGTTGTAGCACAAAACCAGCCACAGACAATACGCAAAGGAAAGAGTGTGGTCGTTTTCCAATAAAACAGTATTTACAAAAACAGACAGTAGGCCATATGTGGCCCATGAGTCCTAGTTTGCCAACTCCTGCTCTAGAAAGTTCTAACTATATTGTGTGTGCTTACTTTAGATATCTGACCCAGTACTGACCCAAAAGAAAGTCTCCTTAATTGAACTATTAGTCTTATCCTTTTCAAGCAATTCACCTAAAAATGTCAAGCATCTTCAATATACCCAGCATCTTTGCTGGATGCTATGGAGATACACATGAAGTGTAAGGATCCAGAAGATTAGCTATGGAAATACAACTAAAAGTCTTCAACATTTTGAGAACAATTAAGTACTCAACTGCCTGGTGATGAAGGTAAGTGTAAAGGAGTTGGCAAGTTAAAAAAAGAAAAAGAAAGAGAGAAATGGAGTCCTTGGGGAAGTTTGTGGAAGATGTGAAGGAAGTGGAACTCAACATGGATACTGAAAGATGAAGACGAGACTGAATAAGCTGAGGGTGAGGAGTAGGAAGGGGGTCACATTATAGAAGGAAGATCAAAAGCAAAGCCACAGAGACAGTAATGAGCATGACATTGTGGGGGAGAAGTGAGGACACCCGCCTGGTTAAGGGTGAGTCTGGTGGAGCTGTGGGAATTCAGAGCTGGTTGGGTAGAGTTGGGTAAGACTGAGAAGAACTTTGAAAGCCAGCTGGAGGTGTTTGGTCTCAATGTGGTAGGCACTTGGGAGCCCCTGCAGTTCCTTCAGCAGGTGAATAACAAAATAAAAGTGGTAGTTCAGTAGCATGTAAGACAGACAGTGGTGGAAAGATGCCAAAGTCAGGAAAACATGCCATAAGGCTGTTGGGATGATCCAGAAGAGAAGAGATCAAGGCTTAGCCTATAGATGCGAGAAGGGTAAGAGGGAGAAAAAGAGGTGGAATCTGAAGAGCAGTTAAAATGATGAAATCATCTAGCTTTTGGGACAGGTGTCATAAAAATGAAGATAGATAAGACCTAAGAATCCAGGTTTTCTAACCAGGAAGACCCAAAGACTGGGGGTGTATTGACAGAAATGGAAAAACTAAAAAGAAAAGTCATTTTGTTGATGACTCCAGTTTTGTTGATGTCATATTAATAAGTGATCATTTATTTAGTGTTGTCATGTCAGCTGAGGAAATAAAAGACCCCAGACAGGTGAGAATCCTTTAACCAGAGTCAGCCAAAGAAGACATGGGAATGGATGAGCTTACTGAGGAGTGAATGCAAAGACTGAGGAACAAAGGGTTGTACTAATGAAAACTTTTGTCTAGTTTTGAGCATACAGACACATTTGCCCACTGTGAGGCCATGTATTAGAACCTTCATCAACCTATCCCTGACCTCTTTGAAAATGAGGCCTACAAATCTACAACATAAACCAGTGCAATAACAAATAACAAAGAAGAATTGGCACTTGCTTCATTGGCCAGAGACTCAAACTCAGAACTGTGCCTTATTTAGTGCATGTCTTCTTTCAATTTCTGCTGAGAGCCCACTAAACTCACAAAAGAGTGACATGACTCCCCTTGCCTTTGTTGTTGCTTTTTTCAGCTCTAGTAGTCTTCACATATTCATTTGACAGTTGGGAACATAGCTTTGAGGGTCCCCCGCAGATTGAGAGTGATAGGACAAAGTCAACAAATGAGGCACAGGAGAAAGAGGAATGCAGGAAAGGGCAGGACCATGGAAGCCAAATAACGAGTCACTAGAAATGGTTACAAATAGCATCAAATACATTAAGTCAGGATATATTAAAGAAATATCAAGTGATTTACCACAGGGCTGGTAACCCACTTGATTAAAAATATCAATAAAACTTGACCAATTAGTAATTAACTATGTCCCATAGAACATTAAGAAGGTGAAACTTGTCCTGAAGGTAAGCAGCAAGATAAAATTTCAGTGAAAATCAAAGTTATGCCATTAAGCTTTTGTCCCAAACCTTTTATCAAGGGAGCAAGCCCAAGTCCCACATTTTATCTTTGATGGCCCTTCCTTGGTCTACTTACGTGAGCATAACTCAGGAAGAAGAGCTGGTTGTTGGTGAATGCGATGCCTGGTAGGAGAGGCTCCTCAACTCCCTGCCTCTTGTCATTTATCCATTTCCTGTAAGCCTGGTGAGAGAAGCAGAATAGATGATCCTCTGCCGTGATGGCTTTTCTCTTCTCTCATCCAGAGCAGAAATATTAAATATGTCCTCCACCATGTGCAAAATGCATCCTGTCAAGTTTTCTTTTAAGAAAACAAACACCTGGAAATGCAAATCAATGTCATATTGCTCAACAGTGAGGCTGGCTTACCTGCAGAAAGACCTTACACTCAATAGATACCAAAGCATCTGGGTCAAAGCATTCACATGTTAAATAACTGCTCCCCGCCCTCCCCCGACCCCACACACACACAAAAGCTGTTCTTTCTATTCCTACCAGGGAACAAACAAATCTAACACAATAGCAAGGCCTATGGAAATAAATTTAGGGGTCAACATATTGCCAATTTTTCACTTTGCCAAGTAAGTGGGAAAACTATCATCTTCAATCACCATGATTTTATAAAATAAAGTATATTTTAACTAGAATATAGGAAGAATACAACCTCAGAATAACAGCCTGGTCTTTACATTGAATGCATTTAGCTTTATGAAAATCTTTCCACATAATCCTTATGTTTCTCGTTTAACCACAGACCAGTGGATGATGAAAACATTATTATGGACTCTTACCTGGCCCACTATATGAGAACCACTAGCCTCAGGCCATAATTTAGAAGTTTGGTATTTTAAGAGAAACTTATGAGAAGGGCTATAGAGAGAGTGTACTCAAGGAAAACTCATATGAACCTAGCCCCAAGGAGATTTCTGTAGCATGCTTTGATATTATTGTGAATGTATCTTTTGCAAACTATCCTTTAAATACATGATTCTTAATAACAAATATTATTCTTCAGGGTGACTTTACACCCCCCCCCCAAAAAAGAAAGAACTGCCGCTCTAGTCATATAATAGAGTATAATAGAGTCAATGGGGAAATATAATTCTATTTACAGAAATTCACAGAATTTACAGAAATCTAACTCCTCAAGAACATGTCTGTCTCTAAATTGAGGTACACCCAATATGGTGTTTTATAGTTTAATTTTTAAAATCACAGCAAATGTTGCAGTGCGTACCCTAAAAGCTTCCCGCAGTCCTCCATTATCAGCAATATTTTCTCCCAGGGTCCTCTTCCCCTTCACCTAACAAAGAGAAAAAGAAAAACAGAGTGTTTCACAGCCAACTATCATTCAGCAAGAGGCATAAATATGATAGCAAGAAAAAATGCCATATTTTAAAGAGAAAATTACATCCAATAAAACAGAGGTAATCATAATATATTGTGAGATGGCAAACTAACCCCAGCAAGGTGCTCCTGAATATAATAATTTCTATTTTATTATGCTACACATTTCTTTCTTACCCACCTCTTTATTCTCACCAATTTAGCCAGTTCCAATAAAATGTTAAGAATATTCTGAGTGACTCTGGTTTAATGGGGTAAAAATAGAAATGTCAATATACAGATTACTTTCTCTGATTAATTCACACAATTTGAGAATTCTTTCCAGTGTACTTGTGTTTCCAAAAATCTACCATCCACATAGGAACAATATTTCAAGACCAACCAGCACCATTTGATCTTCAGTAATTTCCATGAAAAATTAAAAAGAGGGTAGTTCTCACGGGGAACAAAAATCAAATAGAAGTAGCACAGACCACAAGGTCAAGGTCTGCAACATGTATGACAACCAGCCAAGCATGGTGAAGAAATTCTTCCAAGCATCTGAAGATTGTTTTTAACTTAAACCCTTAAATAGGCTAGGATGAAAAATATTCTAAACCAATACAGTCTACAAGGCAAAACCTAACTTGCCACTTATTTTTGTACAGGCTGCAAGGTAAGACTGGATTTTACATTTTTCAATGGTTGGGGGAAAAATAGAAAGAAGGATAATATTTTGTGGCATGTGAAAATTATATGAAGTTCAAATTTCAGTGTCCATAAATCAAGTTTTATTGGCACACAACCACACCCTTTCATGTACATTTTGTCTATGGCTGTTCTCTTACTACAGTGGCAGAGTTGAATAAATGCAAGAGACCTTACAGCCCACAAAGCCTAAATTATTTACTATCTGGCCCTTAACAGAAAAAGTTTGCCAATCCCCACACAGAAAGAAGGCAGAATAATGCTCCCCTCCAAAAATGTCTATGTCCTAATCCCTGGAAACTATGAAAATGTTACCTTATGTGGCAAAAGGGACTTTTAAATTATGATTAAGTTAAGGATCTTGAGAGGGAACCTGCATTATCCAGCTGGGTCCAATGTAATGACAAGGGTCCATATAAATAGAGGAAAAGGAAGTCAGGAGAGTGAGTGTGTCAGGGTGATGCAAAGTGAGAAGACTGGACCAGTCATTACTGGCTTTGAAGATGGAAGGCGCCAGGAGCCAAGGATGTGGGCAGTCTCTGAAAGCTAGAAAAGGTGAGGAAACAGACTCTCCCCCAGAACAGTTAGAAAGGAAAGCAGCCCTGCTGACACCTTGATTTTAGCCCACTGAGACCTAAGTCAGACATACAGGACTGTAAAATAATAAATTTCTGTTCTTTTGAGTCACTAAATTCGTGATGATTTGTTATAGCAGCAACAGGAAATGAATACACCCTGCTCTAAACTTTCAAGCCATGGATCCTACCAACTCTTTCCTTTCAAGCTAGCCCAATCACCCAGGTATCAAGCAATACCAACAAGTAAAAACAAATCTTCAGAAAACATTAATCTCTGTAATCACCCAGGACCCAACTAGCTTCAGTCCCAAAAAAGTTACCACTCCTGCTTCATATACATTCTTTCTTTCATTACAGTCCTACAGGGTTAAGTGCTATTATCACCATCCTTGCTTAACAAACAATGGATCTAAAGCTCAGAGTGTGCAGCAGATGTCGTTGGTGCCGCACCAGATCCCCTTTTCTACCAGGACTGTGCACGCATTCCTGCAACTGCTACCAGCTCAAGAAGATTAGTCTTAGCTTATGGGAGCTGCCTTACCTGGAGATTCCTGGGAGGTGATCCCCCCACCTCTCAGTAACTGACGTGTGGTTAGCACAGCCCAGCCCCTTACTCTGGGCTGAACAATTTCCATAGAGCAATTCAGGCTCCAGAACCCTCTATGGGAAAAGGCTGAGGCTAAACTTCTCAAACCAACAGGTTTTCCTCATCGCCTTACAGGTCTCTCCTGAAACTACTTCTGTAATAAATCACTCACCTAAAAAACCCCTTCTTGGGCTCTTCTTCTAGTGAACCTGACCTAAGACACAGTTATTAAGTGAACTGCCCACACTTCATAGGGATTCAAACCCAAGCAGTCTGTCTCCAGACCCTCTGCTCCATAATATGCTACCTTCTTGAGTCTCAACTCCTCCTGACTCTGGTGCTTCTATGTATATCCACTCATGCTCGAATTTAATCTCCTTCCTTGTTCCTCTAAGCTTTATCTAAATTAGAAGTTTGGGGAGTAGCCTCACCCCTCTGGCTCTTCCCACTCTGGACCGCCTCAGTAGACCATACGGCCCTAGGTTTCCCTCAGGACTCAACAGCTGCTAACAGTCTGCTTCTGTGGCGCTCCATCAGAGCTCCCCCCAATTCACTGCAAAGAAGGATTCAGGCACAGATGACTGGCCTCCACAAAAGGAGCCAGAAAAATAAAGCGTGGCCCTTTATATCCACAAAGGAAGCCATCCCCTCTCCTCTGGGAATGAGAATGAAGCTGTTTTCTGATGGTTGAGTGGATTTATGCTGAGACAGGCATGCCTTTTCTATCGTCCTTGTGACAAAGGTACACATTTGCCAGAATTCAGTTTCAATATCTGACACTTTGGCCAAAATGAACGTTGTAGAATAGCCCCCAAAACACATCGCCTAGGTATAAAATGAACTTAAAGTAGGAGAACCAGAGCATGATATGGGGGGAAGAGTATGGATTTTGGAGTCATACCAATCTAAGCCCTAATCTAGACTCTACCATGAGTTTAAATCTCTTTGAGCCTCAGTTTCCTCATATGTAAAATAGGCTAGTAATATGTACACCTTTCAGGACCAGTATGACAATGAAATTTGTTTCAAGTAAGTGAAAAGTCTAACTCTGATGCCTGCATATAATAATCACTAGGAAATATGCATTCCCTTCCTTCAAGAAAACTGCTCTTCTATTGTTTCTTGGGTTTTTTTCAGTCCCAAAGTCTTTGGCTTTGTTTTCCCGTGGGATGGCATACCTATGAGTATGTCACAAAGTATTAGGAATATTAACTACAACTTGCTGAGCACTTATGTATGTCAGGCATTGTGCTGGTGCTTTATATTATTTCAGTCACTTAATTCTTACAATAAATTAATGAGTTCAGAAATAGTTACCCATTTCACAGATGAAGACTCTGAGACTTAGGAATGTTAAGTAACTTGCCCAAGTTCAAAAAACTTGTAATTGGTTGAACCAATATTTGGACCTTTGTCTGACTCTAGAACCCTTCCCCTATGCTTTTCTTGAAGCAACATGTATTCTAGATGGGTTTTTACAATGTGATAACCCCTGAATTAAATACAAATACACAGAGGCACCCATTTTAGTTCTTCTCGTGACACAGTTGTAGACATAAAAAGCAAAATATGGGCAGCAAAATGGCTTTCCAGGACATTGATGAAAGAGCTAGAGACGCTATTCAAGGATACAGACTCTGGTTTCCCCACCTGGATAAGGTGCGGTCTCCCTTGTGCTGAATATGGTTTAAGAACCAGGAGCGGGGCTGGTCCCATGACCGAGTGGTTAAGTTCACACGCTCCACCTTCGGCGGCCCAGGGTTTCATTGGTTTGGATCCTGGGCGCGGACATGGCACCACTCCTTAGGCCATGTTGAGGCGGCGTCCCACATGCCACAACTAGGAGGACCCACAACTAAAAATATACAACTATGTACTGGGGGAATTGAGGGAGAAAAAGCAGAGGAAAAAAAAAAAAGAAGATTGGCAACAGTTGTTAGCTCAGGTGCCAATCTTTAGGGAAAAAAAAGAACCAGGAGGACCAAGTCAGTGTTTATAAACATTCCCTTTTAAAGTGCATGGATTTTTACCTAACTTCTTCTGCGATGGTGAAATAAACCCCAAGTACAATAGACTTAAGGCATAGCAAGGATTTGGGTGCTTTCCCAGCCCCAGTAAGATATCAGGATGGAGTACATGCTTAGTTAAGGGACCAAGAGACCCTGGGGAAACCACCTGAAGATACAGGGGTCCACTCCAGTTCTGTGTGGTCCTCGCTTCTCTTAGGTGTTGTGCCCTTGACCAGATGAATTAGGAGCCTACAGTGTGTCCATGTGTGTTTTAAAGGAAGGTCTTCCTGCAGATCCATAACCTAGCAACAATTCTTCATTATTGGTTTCTTATTGTCAAATATAATGAGAGAAATCTGTGTCTTATAATTATGAAAGCAGGGATAGGAAACGCAATGGAAAACTACCAGAAAAAATTAATAGTGGGTGAAAGGCATAAAAACTAACCTGACCAAACCAGCAAAATAAGGAAAAGGAAAAAGAAGTTAAAAAAATGTACAGGAGATAAACTATATAGAGAAAATTATAAAATTGTATTTGGAAACCTAAAACAAACCAAACAGATGGAAAGGCATACCATGTTCTTGAACAAGAAGATTATATTAAAAAAACGTAAATTCCATACATTTAATGTGATTTAACTCAGAATCCCAAAGGCATTTTCTTTGCACGGGTGGAGGCCAGGGGGGCAGAATGGGTAAAATGATCTTTGAGCATATATAGAAGTATATTTGTCTGAGAATGGCCAAGTATATAAAAGAACGGTGAGGAAGAGCTTATATTAACAGATACCAGAACAACCCATACAGCCACAGTAATACGGCAGGGGTATAGAAATCAACAAAGAAATCAGCAGAATAAAATATATAATCTAGAAATTTATCTCAGCATATATGAGATTCTAATATTTGACAAACATTCAATTCAGTGAGAAAAAAATGTCTTTTAATCAATGATGCTGGGTCAACTGGCTATCCTTTGGAAGAAAATAAGTGTGAACTCTCATATTAAACTCCACAGAAAAATAAGTTTCACGTACATTCCATAAATGTAAAATAACAAAACAATAAAAACCTCCCCGGAAAGGCTGGGAGACTACATATGTGATGTAGAACGGAAATGCAGAAACTACTTTTTGAGAGATAGGTATCTTTGACTATACAGAAATGTTTAATTTTTATATGTCAAAAGACACCATATACAAAGACTAACGGATGAGTAATATATCAGGGGGAAATACTATAATGTGAATGATCGATAAAATCTGAACATCCATAATATTAAAAAAAGTTCTCATAAATTGACAAGAAAATAACTCAAGAGATAAATGATCTTTCATACATCACTGGTGGGAATATGAAATATTATAATTTGTTGGTGACAGTAGGAATCTATCCTATAGGGAAAAAAAGAATATGCACATAATAAGAGTGTTTATTGCAGCAGCATTTATTGTGGAAAAATAATTGGAGAGAAAATATAACCCCTCAACAAGAGGTTAGTTGAGGACATTATAGTCACACTGTGGACTTTTAGGCAGCCACTGAAAACTATGAACTAAAAGGACGCGTGTGTGTATGTGTGTGTGTGTATCTCTACATGAGCATTGGAAAAAGTATCAGGGTGATTAAGATAGATTCCAGGTAGGGAAGATAAGACTGATGAGAAGGAAAGGGGGAGGTAAAGACATAAAAAGAAAAGGAACAAAACTTCACACACACAAACAGCATGCATGAGATCTCATTTGTGCCTTTATGTAAATTTATATATGTATATATAATAGAAAATAAACATTTTACAAGCATATTTCTTTTGTTCAAATTTCTATAGCTAAGAACTCTTAGCCAATTCAGAGTCATTAGTTCAAATTAGTGAAGTTTTACTTCTATTAACTAAACTTAAGCAGTAGTTTGAAGGAAAATTTTTTTAATCATATGGATGTAGATTTACAAGAATTTTATTGTTTATCTTTGCTACAGGATTTTCTACATTAATCTGAATCTAGGAAAACAAACTAATGTTTAGGCTGTGATTCTCAAACTTTAGCTTGTATCAGAATCACTGGAAGGCTTGTGAAAAGACAGACTGCCAGACTACTAGCCCAACCTCCCCCACCCCTCTGAGATTCTGGGTCAGTAGGTCTGGAGTAAGACTCAAGAATTTGCATTTCCACAAGTTCCCTGCAGGGCTGGTGTTGGTGGCCTGGGAACCACACTTTGAGAACCAATGTTCAGAGGCAAGCTAATGTCCAAACGAGGAAAAATGACCCAAAAGATGCCCCCTTCACCACAATTGTACTCACATTTAAGCCAGCTTTCTTCCAATAATAGTTGCTATACTGGTTAACCATGCACTTTGTTTTTTCTTTAAACTTTTCTTCTGAGTCAACAGACCACCAAGGATCCAGGTTTCCATTTTTATCATATTTTCTACCTAGCAAAAAGTAAAGTGAAAAGATATTTGTATTATTTATGGAAACTAATTTCTTCATCTTCCCTTTCCCTCACTTCCATAAGCCTTGAAAAAGCAGCCCCAGCAGCAGGGACCACTCTTGGGAGCAGCTCCTGCCTTCTCTCCAGTGTCACAGGTTCATTGTAAAAAGGGAGGAAAGGAGAAAGAGGTTCGAGAAGTTCTTTCCTTCTAAGTTAACAAAGAGTATTTTAAAAATAAGATTCATTAACTTATGGCATGAACCATTCTTAACCAATCTTGGATTCTTTGTTTTCACCTGATCTGACCTCAAATGTTCTCTGAATTATGAAATGAAATGGCTTCTTTCAGAAAGCCCATGGAGGGAGTCAGAGCACCACTACCAGTGAAATTCCAAATGATCCATAGGAACAGCCTGGGTGAGTCATTCACACCCTGCGACCACAGCCCCTGACTCAGCCTTATAGCAACGTGTTTCTTCCAAGTTGCCAGGAGCCGAGAGACACATAAAACCTCTGTTATGAATCATTCCACAGCCACCAGTGTGGATGGAAGGCCCATCTGTCCCGCTTTGACAAGGAAAGTTGCTCTAAAAAGAGAACTTGGAACAAGAATGGAAATCTCCAAAACATAATGGGAAAAAAAGATTAGTTATACATGCTTTTTTGCTACAGGCTCACTCTTCGTTTTCTCTACACCCTTCAAAAAAAGAAGTTTGAGTGTATCTGTGTATCTGAACTATCTTCTATACTCAAGATTACTATTGGTTTAAATTTAATTATGCAGAGAACTCTTCATTGGACTTACAAGAAAGTCCTCTAAGCAAAGCTGTTAACTGGAACAATCCAAAGCTCTTCAGCAAGGTCAGATGCCACTACCACCACCCCCTAGGAGAGTATGGAGTCACTGTCCTCCACCCACTAACCAACCAATCATTAAATAGTTACTGGGCATATACTTATATCTGCATCGCACTGTTCTAAGTATTGGTTACAGAGTGAAATTGCCATCATTAAATTCTGTCCCTTGAGAGAGAATCCAGAAGGCCTCCAGAAGATTCTGGGGGAGAACTGTACTTATATTTCCTAAGGAAGAAAGGCCAGAACCAAGAGATCACTACTGGCTTTTGTTTCTTAGCTAAGACTCTCCTCTCAGATAAACCAAACATGCAAAGACAGAAAGTGAGGCTCTGGGGATTCAGAGGACTACAAGGCAGCTACATTTTAACAGGGAGTGGAGATCAGGGGAACAAAAAACCTAAGCGATTAAGGAATGGCTGGTGTGAGTACAGGAAGAATTGTCCAGAAAGAGAAGAACGAAAAGGCTCTCTGGCCCTGGGGTAGGCATCCAGGAAAGAATGTTGGAGACTACAGACATGAAAGAACATATACAATGTTGCCTTGCCTTGGGCCAGCCGGGTTCCTGAGTCTGCCTGTAACTCATTGCATGGATGTGGGTGTGATCATAATTTGCTGCTAATTCATAAGTTTCAGGGATTTCATGTGGATTTCCAATAATACTCCAAAGTTAGAGGAGGAAGGAATGCTGATTAAAAATGATGATGATTCTCAAAGGGCAATCATTTCTTTAGTTTATGCCATATTCTGCTCTTTCCTTTTGCTTAAATGTCATCAGGATACACAGTATATTCTATATTATGCATTATTAGGAAAGCACAGCCTTTTAAAAAAATTCTGAATATATGCCAGCATAGAGAAAAATAGAGATTAAGCATTGCATAATCCTTGAAATAGTATAAAGGAACCAGTCAGCCAAGCTGCAGAGTCCTAACTCGCTGAGTCCTAACTTGGCAGCATGTATAATCATCTTAGGAGCAGAGCTCACACCTCCAGGGAAAGCATCTCAAGATGGTGAATAAAGAAATCAAGACAAAGGGGAGAAGCTATAAAGCAATTCCTATAACCATGTGGCAGCACAGCAATCCTGATCTAAATGCAAAGCTAATTTAATTGAAATTACAAGGTCTTTTTTTCATTCTACCCCATCACCAATGGGAACAATTATTTATTTATTGCAAGCATCACAGCAAGACATGGCGAAAAGTTTTCAATCAGCAATCATACTGCCTTGGATAATCTTCAATCTATGAGGATGCCACTATGCAATGATAATAGCAACAATTAACATCCATATAGTCAACATTATCATAAAAGCAGCAGCTTATACAATGAACCAGTACTTACCATTATTATCAAATCCATGTGTAAATTCATGTCCAACAATTACTCCTATAGCACCATAACTCAGAGATCTATGGCATAAATATATAATTTGGAGAAAATTACAATCATGAATCTCAGAGCATAATCCTTTAATTTTTTTCAATGAAAAGCCATGATAATCTGTTTTCTAGTAACCATGGTAATAACAATCTAATAACCACACTCACAAAACTCTAAACACACCCTTCTCATTGAAATGGACAAAGAAAAATATAAATTCTAACATTTTCATTATGTTCATGTATGGGCCTTAGCATCCTACCTTGTGAAATCAGGGATGTGAAAGAGATGGGTTCTCAAGTCCCTTCCAGCCCTAAGGTTTCTATGATTCTAAATCTGCTCCAGCTGTAGTTTATATTTATAAACACCCAAAGCAGCAGCAGGGTTTGAAAAGATCCTGTCAGTAAACACACCATTTATTTTTTATCTGAGAATCTGTTGAAAAATCACTATAGACTTAGAAGTTAAATTGTTTTCCAAATGTAGTCATAAAAAAGGAATAAAGCAGAGATTAAAAGGGATCACCCTGCTTTCAAAGGTAGTCACGTTTGTCTGCTGCTGTGACTGACAAGCTCACAACTGAATGGCAAAGCCTGTGAAGCCTTAACCAGGTTCGGAAAAGGTGTTATATTATTTCTCTTCACCTCTGAAGGAACATGAGGTAGCTTACATACAAAGGTGACCACTGACAATTCCACCTGTCTGAATGCATATGCCCCTCCTCCCATCAAGAGGCAATCTATTTCCTTCCCCTTGAACCTGGATGGGCCTCGGGACTTGCTGTGACCAACAGAATGCAGCGGAAGGGGCCGGGTGTGACTCCTGGGCTTAGGCCTTGAGAGGCCTTGTAGCTTCCATTTTTTGCCACCTTGGAAGTCAGCTGTAATGTAAAGAAACTGGACTAACCAGCCCCAGAGAGAGAGGCCAAGTGAAGCAAGTAAGAGATGTCAAAAGTTGAGAGACTTCTAAAGAGAGAGGCCTGCCAGACCCCAGCCAGAAAGCCAGCCCAACTAGGGCACCAGACATGTGAGCAAAGTCATCTTACATCCTCCGGCCCCAGTTGAGCTGCCCCAGCCAACACTACACAGAACAGACAAACCGTCTCAGCTGAATCCTGCCCAAACTGTAGAATCATGAGCCAATATGTGGCTGTGTGGCAGCACTTTGTTATGTAGCAATAGATAACTGAAACAGAACCTATTAATGATATCTGAAGAAATTGATACAGTGGCTTCCACACGTGTGTGTCTGGGATCTTCTCTCTCAACTACAAGTTCCAAGGAGGCCAAACCCTTATCTACTTGATCACTGCTAAATGCTCTGTACCTAGTACACAGTAAGAAAGCAACAAAGATTTAACCAATTCATTAATTAACTTTACCACTTCATGCAAGTGACAGATCTATATGTAACTTCTTTTAGTCATTTAACATGTGGACAAGGATTACAGACAACTTAAAATCCTCGTTATGAGGATTCTTCCTGAGATTTGCAATTATGCTAAAAATATTTCGCAGTTGGTTCCTGACATGCAACATCAAAGTCACCCAGCAAATAGACAGGACCCATAAGCGGAAGGAAGGAGAATTTTTGAAGCAACATATTATTACAGGACATAATGATCCTTAACATGCTAATTGTTTGTCTCAACTATACCCAAGGAAGTGCTGTAAGATTTAATTTTTCCCCTTGGTGGCAATTCTTTCCTTTGTTATTTCTTTCCTGCAAGGTAATTTGCATTTGAAAAAATGCTTCCTACTGTTTTTCCATCATTGCAAACCTTCATTAAAGAAGTAAGAGTAAAATTATGCATTTCAATCATAGAACTATCATAGCAGTGTGGGATCAACTCGTAATTTTACATAGTGCTAATTTTTGCAGCAGTAGCTATCACTGTGCAGCCTGTAACATTCCATTTTTCCAGGCCTCTCAGCCCTGAGAATAGTACTCAGTCCTCTACAACCCACAGTTGATGCTATTGACTGGATGAATTTAAGGGATGAACAATGGAAGCTTAGAGGAACTGCTCTGCAATAAATGTCCCTTAAGAGGGACCGCTCCAATGAGCTTCCTATTTGCAAAAGATAATAGAGAATTCTGAAAATGATTGAATCATTGTAAGTTCCAATTCTCAGTTACATAATCACAATCCTTTGGACAAGAGACAAAGAAAAAGTAATTTTATACAGCTAAGACTGACAACGATAAGGTTTCATAATACTAAATTCACATCTCCCATTTTATCAATGGACATTATTTAAATTAGCATGTTATAAAAATAAGTAAACTTGTATGCCTTTTAATATGTGTCTGGCTGGCCAGAAATAAGAAGACTCCTACAGAGAAAATCCACCCTTCCAAAAATAAAATGGAGAAGACAACTATTTTTCCACCTACTCGGTTTCTTTTTTGTTCTTACTACCCAATGGGTTTAATATATGCACAGGATTTTCTGTCAACAACAAAACAACCGTACTGCTGTCTGGAGCAACCACGATCTCACACGATCATCAAGTAAAGACTACTCTACGTCTGAATTGGAAATTTACAAAAATCCTAGAGTTGGAAGCAGCTTTAAGCCCAGCTGGTTCAACCCCTTCTCAGAGGCATGAAACCCCACTACAAAAACCTGTTCAAATTGTTTTAAGACTTCTCCTTGGGCATTGCCAATAACCAGGAGCTCACTCCTTTCTGAAGTAGCCCATTCCCTGTTTGGGCGGTTCTAAATACAACATCTCTTCCTAATATTAGTCCGGAATCTCTTTCCTATGTCTTCTGTTGGTCTAGTGTAGTCTCTAGCTGAACACCACTGACCTCCCTGAATATAGTAAATCATTCTGTCACCTTAACTTTCCTTCAAAAATGTGAAGACAGTTATGAGGTTCTCCCTCAAGTGTTCTTTTTGCAAGGTCTTCCAACTTTTTTTCTTCAGTCATGAATTCTAGACGAGCATTTCCCAAAATATAGGGAAAAGAGGAGTTTAGGAAACTCTGGGTTAAAAACATTTAAATAGGGTTCTCTCTTGCAGAACTTCTTGGGAATTTTTATGCTGCTAAGTATTGTGATTCTCTCAAGTAAAAGGAATGGGAGGACGACTTGCCTCTATTACTACTTCAAAGAATACACACTTTAGGAAATGTTGTCTTAGGCCATTTACAATCCTGATTCTCTCCCCTGGAAACAATTCTGCTTGTTGATGTCCCATAATTAGACCCAACACTCAGGGGAGGGCAAAGGTGATGTGAGCAGAAAGGATATCAATTCACTGGTTCTGGAGGCTATCCATCCAGAACAGAAGGACGTATGGGAAGCCATCTCACTAGACTGTGATGACCATGTCTCCAGTATCTGCATATTTCTAAAAGATGCTTAATAATTATTCTTTGAGCAGATATCTTAATAGAGGATGGATGGCTTCACTGAGGACATAGAACTCTTACTCCTATAGCTACCCATGTTCTATTGCAAGTTTTTGAGCAAATAAGCTGTAGCCTATTAATACCCAAGCTCCTTACCTGGCATTCAGAGCCCTCCAATATCAAACCTCCACCTTCTTTCCCGTTACTTCCCTTCATATACCACTTGGACCAGCCACACTAGACTCTCTGATATTCTACAAGCACTTTCCCTTCCTTTTCTCACATTGTTTCTTACATTTTGAATGGTTTTAGACCCATCACCATCAACTCAAATTCTAACAATCCTTCAATGTCCAAATATTTGTAGTATGAGTCAATATATAAGTGAATAAACAATAAAAATGAAAGCTGTCTACGTATAAGTTGGCTTTCCTGTTCAGTCACACACCTTAGAACAAGAATGAGAAAACAAATACCTAAAATGGTGAGAGTCAGGCCAACCCACACCAGGTTCCATGCCCTCTTTTTGCTGAACAATCATCAGCTTTGGTTTTTGACTTTATATTCTGTGCTCTGACAAAGCAGCATGTTCTTCCTTACTTGTCCATAACTGGTTTCTTTACTAATTTACTTACCGAGGATATTCTGTTCCCCAAAAGAAAGGCTTCTGGAGCTCTCCTGCTGGAAATCCTGGGTGAAAGACAAAGAAACAAACAAAATTATACGGGATATCGAGAGATTGAGTCAATGATGACTACCTGCTTCCAGCTGTAGCCTTGGGGTTTCAAAGGCCCACCTGAAAAGTACTCCTCGTGGAGCTGGGAGCCCTCAAAGACATGCAACAGTCTCTAAGAGGATATTAATGTAACTGAGTTTGAAATAAGTGCATTGTATCAGTTTTAAAGAAAGAACCCATTTTGCATGGACACACTATTGGCAGTGTCCAACCTGCTGTGAACTGAGTTCCTTCATACATAGCATGTGCAGGAGGCCTCCAGCTGCCCAGTAGCTTCCCCTGATACAGAAAGGGCCAGCTTCATGGGCACACAACCTGTGTAATCACACGGGACGCCCCACACTGAAGGATCTTGCACTTGGTTTAATGCTCTGCTATTGCTATCTTGAAATCCTTGATAGTTTTACTTTTGAACTTGCTTTCATAATTAGAGCCTGAGGAGATAAGGAAGCATGCATGTGAGCAAAGGATCGGAGTATGATATGTATGCTCACAGGTCCTAGATGACCCATTTGCATACAGCATTCATGATGCTTCCCTCCAGGAGCACAGAACTCCAGTAGACCCACAACGCGTGGGAGTTCAGTGAAACTCAAAGTGAGTACAAGGGAAGCATGCTATATCTAGACTGAATAGGTGGGGGTTCTGACAGCCCCAAGGGGCAATTCCTTCTACTGGAACCAGAATTTGCTCTGATCACCAAAAGAAGGCAATGGCATTCTAAGAAACACAAATGACCAAGGAACTCTATCACATCCTTTCTTACTCCTCTTACTTCCCTGCAGTAGCCAACCATTTACACTGCAATAGATGACATAGAAGGACAGGGAGAGACAGGGTGACTCATGGTTTCTTTTCCTTTCAGTCTTTCCTTACATATCAGTAAGCCAAAAGTAGAGAGTATTGGTAGAAGGTGCATGTATTAAGAAGTGAAATAAAAAGAGCTGAGTTAGTTTTGTGCAACATTTCTACTATTCTGGTAAGAACAAAATATATATTCATGTACAAGCTACAAAATACAAACTGTGATTTTGGTGATTCCACATACAAGTTAAATGCTCTTATATTTACATTTAAAATGGGCATTGCACAATATAAAGATGAATTTGGTAAAATTATGCTAATGATTTTAAATTTTAGTTTTTCTTACAACTTATAACGGTATTAAATGGTAAATAAAACTACCATGCCAAGTCTAGAGAAAGAGGGACCGTGGAAGACAGGACAAAGCTTTATATTTTAGCACCTTTAACAGCACTTTCTCCTGATTGCTGAAGAGGGAGCCACTACATTTTCACTTTGCACTGGGCCCTGCAAATTATGTAGCTGGCTCTGGATGCAGGTGAGTGGGAGAAATGTTTTGCTTTGCCGCTGCAACTCACCACTAAATTTTGTACCCTGGGTTGATCCTAAGAGCTGCACTTAACAAGTTATCAAGCTGGGAAGGCAAAGCACAGTAACAAAAGAGAGACAGAGAGAGAGAGACGCCTTCTGCAGTGTCCTTGCCTGCTCCAGAGCCACTGCTCAGGGCCCCTTGAGACTGCAAGCTCTTTTATGAGTTAAAATGTTTTCTCTTCCCTCTCGCCCTCCCAACATTCTACCTCCCCTCCATGACAAGGCACTATGAGGCGAAGTGAGGGTAGGGAAGCAAGTTCTTAATTTAGAAGTGAAATGTTAATTCTATATAACTAGTATACATATTCCTTCTATTTTCTTAATAATGTCATAGCTTGAGAATTCGAGGTGCAAAATCCTAATTGCAAAACAGCAATGGATCCAGCTAGTAGTTCTCTTTCTTCCTGCTGCTTTCACATAAAGGACAATGCATCTGACTTTCAAGGGTAACGCCATATTAACTTCATGATTTCTACATTTTCTGATATCTTTGGCATCTTTACATCACTATTCCATCCTCTTTTTTGATGATTACTTTTAGTAAGTCATTCTGACTTGGAGATAAATATATGTAAATATATTATATATATACGCAAATAACAGTGTTTACATGAAAATTCCATCTCACACAATATATCATCAAAAAGCAATGATATTCCCTACTAAGAACAATGATCATAAACCAATGTGATTTAATTATTAAATCATTATGGCTTTCCTGCTTGGTAATGTGCCCAGCTGGAAGCATTTGTGTCCACTGCCAACCTCTTTACAGAAAACATCTGACACCTGCATGAGCCTCATTTCTGCTGCTGTTGCAATGAGAGGCCTCAGACAGCACACTCCTCTGATCAGCTGTATCTGCTCAACTTGTCGGGGCCATGGAACCCAACACTGATCAACAGCAGAATCTGATGCCCTCAGGACTATTCTGCTAAAGTGAATAGATTAACAGTTTAAGCTGCATTTTTGGAGACGTCAACTGGCAAGAGTGATAGATGGAATCCCAACAGGGCGAACTCAATATCTTATCTCATAAAGTGGATAAGTTGTATTTAGCAAAGGTAGAAGTAAAAAATAAATGGAAATGGAATTCTTTCTCTTTCCCTTTTCAACAGGCTTTTCTTACATTTTCTTGCGTATCCATTTTCTTTCTTTTTTCCCCCATTTCAGCACTGCCTCACCACTTGTTTCACATCTTTAAAGCTCCTTTTTTATCAGTATATTTACGGGAGGCATTCCTCACAGAGTAAATGTGTGTGTGTATATATGTACACATTTACATACACACACACATATGAGCGATAGGAAAGGAGGGAGAGGGAGGAAAGAGAAACTATTAGATTGACAAAAATTAATAAATTTGATAATAGGTAATACTGGCCAGGAAGCACACTGGTAGGAATGTAAATTGTTGCAAGCAGTTTGAAGAGCAATTTAGTCATCTCTTAATGGTTTAAATGCCATTTTAAAAATGAGTAACTACATGCTGATATGGAAAAAGCTCCAAGAGATATTAAGTGAAAAAAAGAAACTAAGTGAAAAAACAGCATTCAGTCCTGTATGGGGTCCTTTTATGGGTGACATATGTGTAAATGTATGTATCGGTATATACTGTCAGTTCTGCTATAACACTTACCATTGCAAAGGCAAATTTGTTCCAACGTGATTGAACATATTACGGGAAAAACGGGGGCATAACTCCAATTTCACGTTTGCTTATGTCCAATTTTGTCCATGAGAAATGTTAAATGAAAGCAGAAAAACTCACCCAAATGTACTGAGGCCGTATAGGAATACACAAAATGCACACATCCCAACATGAACCAGCTACCTCAGTTCACCGCATGTGTCAGAAGCCACATCCACCCACATCTGGTGTTAAAATCTTCCTCCCAATTTCAGATAACCCACCGTCTACCGCTACACTATAACTCACAAGCTGCAAGCTCTCCAACACCCACTTCCACAAGCCAAATTCAGGTCTTGTCAAGGGAAAGCACCATATTTACTGCGTCATTTATGTATTTATCTATTTAACATGTGTAAAACTGCGCTGCCAGCCCTGGTGGTCTAGTGGTTAAGATTCGGTGCTCTCAACATCGAGGCCCAGGTTCGTTTTCCAGTCGAGGAACCACACCACCTGTCTGTTGGTTGTCATACTGTGGTGACTACATGTTGCTGTGACACTGAAAGCTACGCCACCGGTATTTCAAATACCAGCAGGGTCACCATGGTGGACAGATTTTAGCGGAGCTTCCAGACTAAGACAGACTAGGAAGAAGGACCTGGTCACTCACTCGCGAAAGAACTGGCCGTGAAAACCCTATAAATAGCAGCAGAGCATTGTCTGATACAGTGCCAGAAAGGGAGAGGGTGGCGCAAAAAGACCGGGCAGGGCTCTGCTCTGCTGTACACAGGGTCTCCAGGAGTTAGAATCTACTGGAAGGCACTAACAACAACAACAACAAAACTGTACTATCATTTTTATGAGGCTCCTAGCTTTTGTTGTCATGTGTCACCAATAAAGTTTTTGATTGTTATGTCCCTAATTTCATTTTGCCCATAAGCCCTATGGCTTTTACAGCACAATTTTGCATAGTGCAGTGATGTCTAGGAACACAGATACCGCGCTATAGCAGAACTGACCGTATATGTACACAAATGCATCCACGTATATATGTACATACATATATTCCTGCCAGTGGTTCTCAAATTTTATCAGGCATCGGAATCACCTGGAGGGCTTACTGAAGTACAGATTGTTGGGCTCCACCTTCAGAGTTTCTGAGTCAGTGAGTCTGGAGAGGGGGCTAAGAATGTGTATCTCTAACAAGTTCCCTGTGACACTGATGCTGCTGGTCGAAGAACCACTGCCCACTCACTGGCTTGTGTGCTCTGTAGAGTCATGACTAAATATGTTCATTGCTGCATTGCTGTAATTGAGAAAAGTGTGCAACAAACTAAACGTCCAACAGGATGGGAATGACTTAATTATGGTATAACCATATCATGGACTGCTATACAGCAAATGAAAAGAGGTAGGTCTTAATATTCTAGCATGGAAAAATCTCCAAGACATGTTGTTGGAACAAAGCAAGGCACAGATACAGACATATAAATATCATTTCTATTTTTTAAATAACTATCCTATCAGTGTGAGTATATGTATGTAAATACACAAAAAAGGTCTGCAAAATACCTATCAAACTGATCACAGTGGTTATCTGTTGCAGATAATTGGGATGGGGGTGGGTTGTTAAAGGGGCTTTGGGCATAAATGTAATGTTTTAAATTTTGATTAGTCAAAGGCAATCAACTTGTGTAATTAAAATTAACTCTTAAAGAAATAAATGTGTGCATATTATAGAAAATTCTTCTAAAGGTTATCCAAAAACAGTTTACAGTTAACTAAGCTCACATGGTAGTATTTTGCTCTTGCACTTGTCAACACTAGCAAATTTCATTCCTATTTCAAGCAAAAATACAGATTGTGGTTATATAATTCCAAAGACTAAAAATCTGACAAAAGAAAATACTGGTATCTTTATGTTGTAATAACCTCATTATTTCCTAGTAAAAATTTCTCCTCTTCAAATCTTCACCTGGGAAAACCACTAGGGCCTGCTTTTGGTTTTCTACTTGGGTCAACCTTTTGTTTTTACTAGAGTTTCTCACAACTCCCCTATCAGTGAATACTGACTAACCTAGTTGGAGCCTTAGCAAAATGCTGACCATAAAACACATAGAGTGCTTTTGTTTAGGAGACAGTTGTCAAAGTACTGATCACATTCGGTGGGCAATTAACCCAGGCAGGGTCAACTATTTGACCTTTATAGTCATAAAGTTATATCCTGACTACAGCTACAGCTTTCCAGGAAAAGTTAAATGCCTTGATGTGTCTGGGTTTCAGTGTCCATTTTATTACTGTAATATCACATTAATTAGGTTTTTTAGTATAGACAAATCTGGAGAATAAAACAAAATTAGCCCATTACCCCACAGCTCAGACCTAAGAACACAAACATATATATTCATAAATAGCAAATTCACATTGTATGAAGACACATGTTTCATGGAGAAACATGAAAAAAATTAATAATTCCCCTTTCTTCCCACCCCTCTCTCTTCTTTCTACTACTGTCTACATTGCTTGCTTCAGATATTTGCTCAAATGTAACCTTCTCGTTAAGGCATTCCCTGTGATTTTTAAAGGAGAGAGGTGTTATCCTACCCCCCTTTCTTGCTTTACATCTCTCCATAAAACCACCATCTATGATACTCTACATTCTACTTATTCTGTATAAATTACTGTCTGTCTTTCCTCACCTAGAATGCAAGCTCCATAACAAAATAGATTTTTATTTATTTTTGGTATTCTTTCACCGTGATAGCTCCAGAGCTAGAACAATACCTGGCACATGGCAAGCACTCAATAAATCTTTGTTGAGTGAATGGAATCTGCACCTTGTGAAACTCAAAGGGGTGACTGGGGCTAAGCATTACCTGTAATTATGAGTACATCTTGTTGGCCAAAGTCTGAAACATTACATGATACTGTCAGTACTACCAATGTGCTACATCCTGAAGTTTCCATATTCAATACCAGAACGAGGATACGTTTCATTATTCCAATTCTGGTTTGCATTTTCCTTCTAGATTAGAGACTCTGTTAGTTCCATTCTCTTGCATTCATGGAAGAACTAGTGTAGTTTTGAGGTCAGCACATTTTTTCCCAATAAACTTTCAATGAGAATGCAGATATTAACAAGATGAACAGGCCTGCCCAGCTCCATGCAAGTTCCATCACCCCTGTGTCCTCTTAGTCCACCCTACCTCCAAGGAATAAAAATAGGACAATCTCCCTTTTTATGTTGGTGGTACATGCTGAAAAGAGAAAATCAGACAAAACACTGATTTGGATCAGAGTCCTTTGGCCCTAACGATACTGAACAAATATAATCTCTTCTCCCTACATTTTTGTATGCTTCATGTAACTGCCACATTAATTTTAAGTTCCATATCCACAAGTGTTTGATTCTTTAACGTCATCACACAGCAAATATTTTGAAAGCATTACCTTCCAAAGTTTTATGTTATTTGGAAGTTTATGTGTGTGTGTTTTTATATTGACACTTAGAAATGGTGATTATTTTAAGACAAATGTAGTCAGACTCACCATCTTTTCCTGTTGTTTCCACATTTGGTCAGATTTAACAAAATGGGAGGCCTCCAGCTTTCACTGCTGGACTTCAAAACCCAGAGCACCTGCTTCTTCACTTTCTCTATAGAAAACTTTTGTAAATTTACTAATATGATGCAAGGTGACTCAAACTCATCTGAATTTGGGTGGAGTTCATTCTTAAATTGAATCTTTCATTTGACTCTTTTGAAAGAATTAGCATTACTGAATTTGTTCAGCTAGGATCGCTCCAGCAGCCTCTGGGGCAGAAGTGGCACAGCCAGGGGCAAATGAAAACATAAGTTCAGTGCAAAAAATGACAGAGGGGAAAATTCTAAAGAATCCAATAGGTTTTAGAATGTGTGGACCAAAGTACACACTCAATTGTTTGATTAAATCCATTTCCATATTTGCTGTGGCTGCTTTCTCCAGACATATACTTGAGTTTTCCATTAAGCATGTATCTGTCTGTTTTCTTTCACTATGGGCGTTTGCGAAGTTTTGCTAAGGAGCTGATTATATTAATACATTGTATTATATTATTAGCTCTACCAAATAACAGGATGTTTGGTCTTTTGCATTTATTTATTGATGTATGAATGTGACTTTATTCTAGTACATGTTATGACAGTCATTTTCAAAAGCCTAAGTGTATGTTTATATAACTGAACTAATCCATGTATCAATCCACATTTCAGAGTTTATTGCTGATGTATCAACATACATTATATCAGCAACATTATTATACTTCTTGGTGAGATTCACTTGCAGTTACTTCTGACCTATTTCATTATTTTACTTGACTTGCGCAATAGCTCCTAGCTCTATAGTTCACTAAGTGAACGCATTTTATAACCCTAATTTTGGAGATGTTAGTATATTTAAATCCAACTACAAAAACTACTGGGAATAGTTGGGTTTGGTTATGATGATGCAATTTCTATACATAATCATTGACCATTAACATTTACTGAGGACCTATGATGTTCCAAGCAACATGGGTAAGCTTTTAACATACAAACATCCTCAAGAACCCACAATCCAGTGACAGAAAGGATTTAACCAGGAAAAAAATTCCTATTTTGCGAGATCTAAAGAGGAAGGTGAACTCATATCAAAGCTCTCTGAAGTATATTTTTTAATTGAAATACGTTTTAAACTCAGTAGGGAAAAGAAATACATGGGAGGATACATGGATACATGGGAGGGAGTAGAAGCATAGAGGTGTTTTGGGAGAGCGGTTATCTATACACACGTCTACACTAATGGGTAAAAGATATGGTTTGTAAGATCACTTGGGGTTTGAGGTAGGAATGGTTTAGGACAGTGGTTCCCAAACTGTGGTCCCCATTCCAGCAGCATCAGCATCACCTGGGCACTTGTTAGAGATGTCAATTATCGGGCCCCCACTCCAGACCTACTGAATCAGGAACTCTAGGGATGGCATCCAGAGTTTTCAACAGGCCCTCCAGGTTATTCTGGTGGTCTCTAGTTGAGACCCATTGGTTTAGGTTAGGATAAGGATTCTCAACTCCAACTGCACATTAGAATCCCTGGGGAGCTTTTTCAAAATATACCCATGTCCAAGCCCCTGCCCCAGCACTATGAGGCCACAGTCTCTGGGATGGAGCCCTGAACATCAGTATGTTTTAAAAGCTCCCCAGGTGATTCTAATGTACAAACATGTTCAGAACTCTTTGGTTTAGCAAAAATAAGGAACTGCTTATATTCAATTTAACTGATGTCTATAAGTCAGCCCTCTCGTCTCATTCTCCTCTCTTCACCACTCCTCAACACTATGCTTATAACATAGGATTAGATGTTTTTATTATAATTTTTCAGACTATACTTTTATAACTGAAAACTTTACATAGCTTATAAATTATGATTGTGCGAAAGGACAAAAAGAGTTTTAAGTGTAACTGCCTTGGAAAATCCAGGATGAATGCTCACTCTAAGAGAGAACGAGTGTTACATCTTATTCAGGATTAGATAAGCCAGATACCACTCTTCTAGAATCTAGGGGGCCATCAGTTGGGATATGGAAATTGCTGCAATTACAAAGCACTTCTGGTTATGTTTTTTGCTGTAAAGAGATTTCATTGTCATCACTACTAAGATTAATAGTGGCTTTTTTTTTCAATTTGGCATCTTGCAGTAGTTTGGTGAATGCCAACCTTCTCCTTTCCAGAAAGTATCAAGTTCTAACAGCTGTGACTCATGTCAAGGGATTCAGCAAGATGCCTTAGCCATCTGTTGGCTTCCTGCAGGTAACCTCCTGCCACTGTACCTATCAGCCTAGAACTGACAAGCAGAAAGCAGCTTCTAAAATCTGCCCTCCATCTTGAAACCTTCTCTTCTGGCCCTTCTGTAATTTTTCTGCCATAATTACCTTTAGACTATAACAAAGAGAACCTTCTCTTCTTTACCAGGGTGACCAACCATCCCTGTTTGCCCAGGACTGAAGGAGCTCCTGGGATTCAGAACTTCCAGTGCTAAAATTGGGACAGTCCCAGGCAAACCAGGATGAATTGGCCCCCCTACCTTTACCGAACCAAGTTTGACCTCTTTTGCATTTGCTTATTTTTATAGCTCAGTGGTCCTCAAACTTCAGTATCTAGCAGAGGTTTGATGGTTAAAATCTTGTTACAACATAAACTGCTTGGCCCACCTCCAGAGTTTCCAATTCAGTAGGTCAGGGATGGGACCAAGTAATGCCCATTTATCACAAGTCACGCTGATGATCCAGGGACCACACTTTGAGAGAACCACTGCTATAGTTCAACATCTGGCAGGGAAAACACAAATTTCCTCCCATTCTGAAGCTCAGTATCTCATATTCTACTCATATTCCAACAGGTCCTTTCATACACACAGCTGCTGTCCTAGGTATTCAAAACTGACACCAGAGGCAGTGATGTTCAGCCCAGGCCTGGGAATACAGTAGATGCTCAATAAATGCTTGTGTAGGTTCACTGATCCATATCTGGACATGAGACATGGTCTCAAGAATGAAAATGTGACTAACATTTTCCCCCATATCAATTAGACCAAAAAACCCTGAGTCTCTTTATTCTTCTCCTCCAACAGCATCTTTACAATGCGTAACTTGGTAAAAAGAAAACCATCTCATCTATTGTTAGTGGAAATATAAATTGGTACCACTTTTCTCAAGTCAAGTAAGATGTATTTTTACACCCTTAAATTGGGCATACCATTTGACTCAGCAATTCCTCCACATCTAGGAATTTACCCTAAAGAAATAGTCTCAGATTTATACAAAAACTTGGCCAGAAAACTTATCACAGAGGGTTTTTTTCCTACAATAGTGAAACAGCCTGAATGTCTATTGGTAGGAAATTAAAGAAATTAAGGTGCTTTTATTTGGTGGAATATTATGCATGATGACTTAGAATATGTAATAATGGAAAAAATATTAACGTTACAATGTTCAGTGGGGAAAAAAGAATTATTGGATGAGTCATATTTAATTTCTATATTAAAATATGTGTAGACAAACATAAGTTTGAAGAGTAGTCAACAAAATTATTAATCATGTCTATTTTTAAATGATGATATTAACTTAAGTTTTTTAGCTTATCTAAAAATTTTCCAGAGTTCCTACAATAAATATGAACTACTTTGTATAAGGGTCAAAGACAATTGATTTTTTCAAGGGAGAACCAGTGAGATTGTGACCATCAAGATAAATTAGTGAGATTGCTCCCTGACTTCCTGTCTCCCATCACCATGGCTCTTTCCCAGCTTCCTGGCGCTTTCCTCACTCTGGCTCACATCCAGGTCACTCCTCGTGACTGTCCCACTCACACCCCAGCTCTTTGATCAGATTGACCCTAATAATCATTCTGTGCTTTCATGCTACCAGCCCTGCAGCAAACGTGCCCAGTCTTCTATGTCTGGAAACAGCATTTATCCTGTCCTACAAGTGTGTTTTCAGAAGTGCCCTGCAGGTGGCAAATGTGTCCCTCCAGGCATTGGTCCTGGGACTCACCACAGTAACAGGAATGCCACTGCAGGGCATTCCAGTTGAGGGCACCTTTGTCTTCCAGTGGCACTAATCAGAATGTCATTCTTAGCTGCCTTTCTGGTCAGGCAACAGAGATTGGGGGGGGGGGGTGCTGTATTAGGACCTCCAGAGTCCTGGACTAGACCAGGACAAGAACATCTTAAAATAGTTGTAGCAGGTGTCCCACAACCTTGCTAAGTGCATCATCTGGCAATTTTGCAAACTATTAGTAGTTTGTTCATAACTTCAGCTCACTTAAAACTTTTTAAATCTCATAGTAAATTTTGTGAAGTAAAATCTTTTTAGAGAGTACATCTAAATATGGCATCTCTCAAATAACCCCCCTCCACTCTACCCTAATCCAAGGATGCAAGGGGATCACCGGCACAGCCAAAGGGCTCGCAGAGAACAGAGCTCTTCGAGGCGGCAATAATGAACTGCTGCTCAACACAACAGCCTTTTGGGATGTGGAATCAGCACAACCTGGGGATCATCTGACCTTGTGACCCTCACCTCCTGGCTGTCCCCACATTCTATAGCTTGTTTCCATACCAAACAGAAACAATCCCCCACCACATAGGTGAGGGCATGACATAGTAATGGTTACTCTAACATACATTTATATCATGCTCTTAACCTTTTCAGAGTGTGTTCACATGTATCATTTCATGTAATTCTCACATTTCTTATTCAGTATCGAACAGTATAGGGTGAAGATTAAGAGCATGCCATCAGAGAAGCTGAGTTATACTCCCAGCTCTGCAGTTTACTAGTCATGTGGTCTTTGGCAAGTGACTTAGCCTCTCTGAGCTTCAGTTTCCTTGTCTATAAAATGGGCCTACAATGCCAAGCTTATAGAACTACTGTGAAGATTAGAGATAACATATGTTAAAGCACCCAGCACGATGCTTGGCACATTAATGGTTCTTGGTGAAGAGTAGCTGCACAGAACAATTGTAATCTCCATTTTACGGGAGTCTTTCAAAGCATCAATGGAAAAGTTGGGAAACTGCTACCTGTATTATCACTACACAGTTATTTAAGAACCATCCCCTACTCTCCCTCACCAGTGTCACTGCCTAGGTTTAGACCCTCCCTATCCTTCTCTTGAACCATCTGCCAACTCCTAACTGTTCTAAGTGACCTCAATATTCCTCCTCTCCAAGCCATGATCTTTAAGACTAAGACCAAGGAAGCAAAATTTAAGTTTCTTGCCTCCCAAAGAAAACTATACTAGCTCCTTATGGCCTGTTCCTCAGTATGGCTTACAAGGCCCTCATCTCCTTCTTCCACATGTCATCTCCCATCACTCCTTCTCCCCCTCCACCATATGCAGCCTCTGCCCCAGCATTTGTGACCATCTCATCAGCCATTCCTGCACCATGCTCTGCTTTGTCTGTTGCCTTTGTACCAGCCAATCCTTCTTCCTTCATGTCTCAACCTACCTTCTTTGCCTGGAGAATTTCTTTTTCCTTTCAAAGCCCACTCAAACATCACTTTCACTGTGAAGCCAATCTTGACTCCCCCAGATTAATTACCCCTCCTCTGTGGCTCCCAGGATGCACTGCACACCGTTCTGCCACACACTAATCATGATGTCTTACAAATGACTGGTAACAAGTCTGTCTCTCTCAACTCTTCAAAAGAAAAGACTTTTTTTAAAAAAATTTTCCCTTCCTCTCCCCAAATCCCCCCAGTACATAGTTGTGTATTTTAGTTGTGGGTCCTTCTAGTTGTGGCATGTCCGACGCCGCCTCATCATGGCCTGATGAGTGGTGCCATGTCCTCACCCAGGATCTGAACCAGCAAAACCCTGGGCCCCAGAAGCAGAACGCGAGAACTTAACTACTCAGCCACAGGGCCAGCCCCAAAAAGACTCTTAATAGCTAAGATTTATTAAGTACCTACTACAAACCAGTCTCTCTTTCAAGCATTTTATATACATTATCACCTTTAATCTTCATGACAATCCTATAGGATAGTCACTACTATTATCTCTATTTTACAGATAATTAAACTGAGGCTTAAAGATGTTAAGTAACTTTAAGACGTCAAATAAGATGTTAAGGTTACAAGTTATTAGTGGCCAAGCCAGGATTCAAAATCAAAGCCCACACTCTTAACCACTATACCATACCATATCATATACCCCAGCACTGAACTCAGTACCTGGCAGACTGTAATGTCTATATTAGTTAGCTCTTGCTGTGTATGTAACAAAGTACCCCAAAACACAGTGGTTCAAAACAATAAACATTTACTATCTCAGTTTCTCCTGTCCAAGAATTCAGAAATAGCTTATTTGGGTGGTCCGTTTTAGGGTCACTCATGAGGTTGCTGTCAAGACGTCAGCCTGGGCTGCAGTCATCTTCAGGCTTGGCTGGACGGGAGGATCTGCTTCCAAGATGGCACACTCACATGGTGCTGGTTATGGGCAGGAAACCTCAGGTTCTTCACATGTAGACCTCTCCACCAGCTTCTTGAGTGCCCTCATGACATGGCTGCTGGCTTCCCCCAGAGTGATCAATCCAAGAGAGCAAGGCAGAAGCCACAATGCCTCTTATGATCTAGCCTCAAAAGTCACACCCCGTTCATTTCCACAGTATCCTATTGGTTACAGAGATCAGCCTTATTCAGTGTGAGAGGAGACTATACAGGAAGTGAGAATCATGGAGGGCTCTCTAAATATTAAGTGAATAAATGGAAAAAGTTACTAAGAATCACTCTGAGTGTCAGGATCTCTTCTAGATAATTAGAAGTTTAGATTAGTGGCCACTCAAGTTTCCTCCCTCTAGCTCCAAAACTATGGAAGACTATTTCCAAATTGTCCCCAAACAGAGCATCAAGTGAATTCAGGGACTTAATTTCATTAAGTTCCAGTAGAGGCTGCAAGTAAGTGAGTATTCACTAACCTGGCTTCCACTTTATGGTTTTAGGCAGAGTCAATGAAGTATGAGAAATTCTCCCAGTTTGAAACAATTATTTCCTTAACAGCAAAACAAATCTATGTTTGATTTCAAGATTAATTCTATAGTTTGATGCCAGCATAAGCACAGCCTCTGGACAAAGGCTTATCTTTAGCAGAATATCTACGATTAAACTGGGGCAGCCAAATCCCTTGTGCAGAACAGCAAAAATAATAAAATCATTGGTTTTTAGCCCTTAGGCCTTGCTTGTTTTCAAGCCAAGGTTCTACTTTCTTAAAATAATGTCTTAACATGATTTGAAATGTATGAAGATAAAAACTAATATTGAAATGAGACATTTTGCTGATACACATTGATACTAAATATATGAAATTAATTTTATTCTAAAGATAGTCCATGTTAGTAAAAAGGAAAACCAAATGTGAGCTGTTCACTCTACCACTCTCAGACCCCTGGTACCACCACCTGATTAGATCCAAAGTACTTTGGAAGCTGGATCTCATCCTCTCACAGTGCTCTACAGCAGGGGTTGGCAAACTGTAGCCCATGTAAACAGTTTTACTGGAACACAGCCATGCTCATTTGTTTATGAATTGTCTATGGCTGCAATGGCAAAGTTGAGAATTTGCAACAGAGACCATATGGCTTGCAAAGCCAAAAATATTTACTATCTGGCCTTTTACAGAAAAAGTTTGCTGGGGGCCGGCCCCGTGGCCGAGTGGTTAGGTTCACGTGCTTTGGTTCGGCGGCCCAGGGTTTCGCCGGTTCGGATCCTGGGCGCGGACATGGCACCACTCGTCAGGCCATGCTGAGGAAGCATCCCACATGCCACAACTAGAAGGACCCACAACTGGGTAATCTCAACATGTGGCAGACAAGGACAATAAGGGTCAGAAAGGAGAAATACTTTGACCAAGGTCATACAACCAAATGAGTAGCACTCAAGGTCTCCCATGGAGGCTCTCACTGTTTCCCTACTAAAAGCAGGAAGACCAGTTTTGCAGCGATCACGAAGTTAGGGAAGCACAAGCTTAGGCACCAATCACCTCAGCTCTTGTTTTCCTCTTTAACCAGCTTATCAGTTCAAATATAATTAAATTCCGCAACAGCTCCTGAGTATAACTCCTCATACAGAAGACTTCAATTATTATTATTTCACATTACACTCTGTGTCTGAAGACATTGCTACCCAGCTTGACAAGGGTAGAAAAATAAGAAGCTATAACCACTCTGCAAAAATCTAACATTGAAAGATGGCCACAAATCATAGGGTTTCACACAAAGGCATGGATTTGCAAGAAACCTACAGGTTGTCTATTTTCTACACAAGTCTCTACTGCGTGCAGAAGCAGACTTAAGTGGCATAAATCAGAAAATGATAATGGGAACTGAATGAAATTCTCATAAATCATGTTACTAAGTATAGTTACATCTTAGATGTGAAACCCAATTAAACAGATGGCCACATGCTGTCAGAATCAGCCCCTAATCAATAAAGATGTTCATTTTAGAAAATCACCTCAATTTTTCACTTCTTCAGTGAAGCAAAAAGAAGGCAGCTGGGGGCTAGGGGAAGTCCCAGGAAACCCAGTGGGGAAATGTATAAGAAGAAACTCCACCTGTCTTAATTTGTAGTCCAGAAAATCAGAAAGGAGAAAGAGAAAAGAAAGTCACCCAAAGGATTCCCTGTCATCTTGCCTGGGAATGTAATTTACAATGAGAGCAAGCACTGGTCATTAGGAAAATAGAAACAGCTTGAATCTCTTAATTAAAATACTGCTTCAAATTGTTCATTCCAAACCCCCTCTGCTCATCAGCTTTCAAGAAACCACTAGGTTACCCTGAAATGGCTATTTCTTCAGTAAACCTCTGATAGGATCAGCTCTTCCCAGATAAGGAAAAGGGCAAGCAGGGGTGAATCCTGGAGGCAGAATTATTATTAGACATACTTAAATCCCCAAAGGAGCACTAAGCATTCACTGACACTGGAAAGTGAGTGTGGAAACATTAGTGAAGAGTCTATCTCAACGCCTTTTCTTGCATAAGAGCTGATCTAATACATTCACTACATTGGTGAAAATTAAGTCTACTAATGCTAAGAGGTGATGAAAACACTCCTGTACTTTGGAAAATATTTGGTGTTATCTGGTAAAGTTGAGTATTTGCATACCCTACAAGCCAGTAATTCCACTCCTAGTATATATCACAAACACTTTTTCAGGGGACATATACAAGAATACTCAGAGTAACACTGTTCATAACAACAAAAATCTGGAGGGGAAACACATAAGTCTGTCAACAGATAAGGTCTATAGAACAGATAAGTAATCTGGGGTACAGTCATGCAATGGAATATTTCACATCAGTGAAAAGGAAAAGACCTACTACTACATGTTACGTGGATGAATCTTAAAAACATTTTGATTGAAAAAACACAGTTGCTTAAGATTGCATGCAGTATGATACCATTTTTATTATGCTAAAAATAAGCAAAAATAAACAATATATTGTTTAGGGATACATAAGCGGTTTAAAATTTTTAAAAACATGAAAATGGTAAACACAAAAGTCAGAACAGCGGTCACCTCTATGGTGAGGAAGAGGAAGGGGATGGTGAGGAGCACAGACAGATGCAATGATATCAGGAAGGTCCCGCTTGCTGGTTGGGTGGTGGGTTCATAGGCATATATTTATTTTATCATATGTTTTCTTATGTACTTTATAACTTTATATGTTCTAGAATGTTATATATATATTCTTTTGCATGTACCAAATATTACATAATAAAACATTTTCTTTTAAAATGGATAATCCAAAGAATTTTCTATTGCCCAATAGGTTGTTCCAAATAATATTGCTATAATTCATATTATTATAAATAGTAGTTATAATTAATGTCTCAAATAGCATAAGTTCCTATGTAACATGTGAATCTTAATTCTCAGCTTGGAGCTATATCAAAACATTATGGTGTACGTTTTAAATATAAACAATTTTTATTTGTCAATTATACCTCAACAAAGCCGGGGGAAAAAAAGAAAGCAATGGTAGTTTCATGATAATAATGAATATTTTATAGTAAGGAGTGACATTAGAAATAATCAAAATATGTAACAACTGATTTGGTTAGATAAATTAATGCAGAAATCAAAAATTACTACCATCTGCTGGTTTTCCTTCTGTTCATTACTCAGACCAAAGTCCAGCAGAGACTGCCATTCCCAAAAGTGGCCACATGAGGGCGACTCTAAGGAGATGTGGCAGCTACAGCCTTCCAGCTGTCCTCTCTGACCAGGGTGTCCTGTCAGGATGAGGGCAAGCATGAAGGACCTACAGCAGGCAGGCAGGACACCTCAGTGAGAAGGTGGCATTCAAGCAAAGATTTGAAGGAAGTGGGAACACAAACCATGCAGATTACTTGGGGAAGTTTTCCATGGCAAACAGAGCCTAGGGTATAAATGTCAGGAGGGAAGAGTGTCTCATACTTTAGGAACAGGAAGGAGGCCAGTGTGGCTGGAACATAGGGGAGGTAAAGGTAGTGTGATAAGAGGCTTCTGGGCCATCGCAAATAATTTGGCTTTTATTCTGGGTGAGATGGGAAGCTGATAATGGGTTCTGAGCAAAGGAGGGACATGAGATGATTGTTAAACATCTTTAAATGGCTGCCATATTATATTCAGAATAGACTGAAGGGGGACAAGGACAGCAGCAGGGAGGCCAGGGAGGAGCTATTACAGGTATCCAGTGGGGAGATGGTGGGGGCATGGTCAACGGTGGCAAATCTTTATAAACGTCATCCCTCGCATTTAACAAACAGCATAGAGATGTGCTTAAAACCATGAGATTAGATATTATCACCAAGGAAGATGAAGAACAGAAGAGGTGCAGAGGGGCTGAGAAACCAGCAAGGACTTGAGCAGGAGCAGCCCGCCCTCCCCACAACAGGTCACCACCAACCTGACTTGGTGTTTGTCATTCTCATGAATGTCGTCATAGTTTTACTACATATAAGTGTATCTCTAGACAATATATAAAATTCTTCTGCATGCTTTTCAACTTTATTTGGTATCATACTTAATATATTCTGTCAAGTTGGTTTTTCCCCACACAACCTAATATTTGTGAACTTCATCCATGTTATTACATGTCACTCTAGGTCATTCATTGTTCACTGCTGTATGGCATTTCTTTGTGCGAACATGCCCACATTTGATTCATTTTCTGGCAGAAGGACATGTAGGTAATTCTTGTGTTTCTGCTATGAGCATTGTCACATGGCCTCCTCACACGAGACTTCTCTAGGGCAATGGTTCTCAAACTATGTTAGAGTTACCTGGAGGGCTGAATAAAACACATTTCTGAGCCCCACGTCCAGGGTTTGTGAACAAGTCTAAAGTGGGGCCCAAAAATCTGCATTTCTAACAAGTTCTGCCATGATGCTGCTGCTCCCAGGACCACACTTTGAGAATCACAGCTCCAGGTACACGCCCAGAGCACAAATGACGGTCACAGATATGCATGCACATCTTTGGCTTTTCTAGGTGTTGCCAAATTGCTCTGCAAAATGAGTGAACTGATTTACACTTCCACCAGCAGTGAGTATGTGTCCGTGGTGCCAACACTTGATACTGTCTGATTTTTAATTTGTGTCAATCTGATTTTTAATAATTTTTTAAACTTACCATGGCATTTATAATTACGTGTACCCAAAACATGTAAATAAAAGAAAATCAAGACTTTATATCCTACAGTTAATAAGAACATTTCCCAACTTTTCTTATATATGAATAGTCCCCCCTCAAGTTCTACAATCTGCCCAGTTACTTGCCTGTTTTCCCCATCAATCCTAGAAATAAACAAAATGATATGGGTAAAATCTGTAAGATCATTATGAGAGGAAAGTGGAAGTTTGCTCCTTTTCACGGCCAACTTCATTGTAGTGTTATCTATTGTAGTTGATTTTTTTTTTTTACTCAATGGTGATATAAAGCTTTAAAAAAAAAACAAAAGGTGAAGGGAATGAGGAAAATTGGGCATATGGATAGATGTTGGTGAACAACATACCTGGTCACTGTTGGGGGAAAATAAATAGCTCCCTACCCTTAACCACTGTCATGGAAAAGTTCCTTCCATTTTGTACCAGATTAACAAGGAAACCAGAAGCGGAGTACTCACGGATCTGGTTGGTGGATGCACTGTAGAAGGCATTGACCGTCGTTGGATTTGTAAACCACCTGTAGAAAGAGAAACAAATACCACCAAGTGATCCTCATTATCCAGGCAGGAGGGCAGCAACAAACACAACATGGTGGGATTTATTAGCAAACAACCAGGGAACAGTGGGGATGTGGGGCACGTGGGCAAATTATCACCTCAGTTTAGGACTATTGCTCTGCTCAATAAACAATCTCATCCTCAATTGAACATAGTTCAATGAGAATATATTAACATGCCTGGTTATTCACTGTTACTAACTTAGCGGAAAAAGGCAGCACCAGTGCTTCTGAAACAGCTTTAATGAGAAATTCTAGAATCTAAAGGCTCTCCCTGCAGATGGAAACACAGCAACAAGCTTATGTTTGCCAGGCCCTGTTCAATGGGTTCATGGGACAGCTGAGTTTCTATGCTGCATCACCTCTGACCTGTCCATTAAAACGTTCTGGATTGGTGACAACACAGAGGCCCTTGTAAAGAGAAATGAATAAAGTACAACCATGCTACCCAGAGGATCTGCCGACTCTGGTGGAAGTTTGCTGATTTAAGCACTGAAAAATAAAATGACTCATTCTGCCACTACCACAAACTAGCTGGGTGATGTTGGAACAGCTGCCTATCTTCCTGGGGTTTAGCTTTAGCTATAAAATTAAGGTATTGCATTAGGAGATCTTGAGAGGACCTTCCAGCTACGAAGAGTCTACACTCCATTTTAAATGCATGGTAGGTTACTTAGATCCAGATTCAGCAAAATTTTTTCTGTGAAGAGTCATATCATAAACACTTAGGCATTTTTCAGGCAAAGAGGCAAAATCAAGGATGTTATATACATACTTGTATAGTGAGAGAAAATGTTCCACAAATTTTTACTGACAAAATTCAAAATATAATAATAATGAATACCTTTTATAATACAGGCCTATTAATGAGAAGAATGGAATTCTTTGGGGGCAGGATAACATTTTGTTTAATTGGGGTTCAAAGTCAGTGCTTCCCATCATCAAATTATCTCTAAAGGAGCCGGCCTGGTGGCATAGTGGTTAAGTTCATGCGCTCAGCTTCAGTGGCCCAGGGTTCAGAACCCAGCTGCAGACCTACACACTGCTTGTCAAGCCATGCTGTAGCAGCATCCCACATTACAAAGTGGAAGAAGATTGGCACAGATGTTAACTCAGCAACAATCTCCCTCATGCCAAAAGAGGATTGGCAACAGATGTTAGCTCAGGGCCAGTCTTCCTCACCAAAAGAAAAAAAAATGTATCTCTAAAAATCATTCTTAGCTCATGAGCCATACAAACACAGGCGGCAGGCAAGGTTTAGCCCAAAAGCCCTCGTTTGCCAACCCCAGACCTAGATGGCTGTGAGTTTCAGCCACTATGCTTTTATGATTAAAACCAAACAATTTGTCTTAAGCTAAATTCCTTTAAATAAACTTGTATAAATCCCTTTCTAGAACAATAATTTTGCTAATTTATGTTTAATAGAATAAGTATGTCAGACTAATAACTTATGTCAGACTAATATGAAACTGGGAGGAAACCCAAGTGTCGATTCTAGTTGGTCTGCCCATACCTTCTCCCCACCTATAAAGAAGTCCATGAATAGGTCATTCTATTATCATTATTATTATTATTATTACTATTATTATTATTAGCTAACATTCACTGAGTACTTACTATGTCCTAAGCACTTTCTATTCATAGGTTCTTGCCCATAGTAACTATAGGAATTATTAGCCCATTTCCCAGACGAGGACAATGAGACTTACAAGCATTATAAATTTGCACAAGGTTTGGTCTGATCTCAAACCAATTCTCTTAAATATGATATTATACTTGAGACATTACTGGAAATCAAGAGAGTGTCCCTTCTCTTGTCAAAACAGAAACCTATACCCGTTTCCATAAATGTATATCCTTTTCCTTCAAATTTAGAATTAGTATTTCAATAAGCTCTAATGTTTAACACAAACGTACTGGCTGGCCTACTTTCCTAAGGAAATAAGTTGATGGGAAAGCACCTTTATTGACCAAACGTCACTACCTTTAGTAGGTAGAATTACGGCCCCAAAAACGATGTCCTTGTCCTAATCCCTGGATCCTGTGACTATGTTACATTACGTGGCAAAAAAGGACTTTGCAGGTGTAATTAAGTTTAAGGACCTTGAAATAGGAAGATTATCCTGGATTATCCAAGTGGGCCCAATCTAATCACATGAGCTCTTAAGAGCAGCAAACCTTCTCTGGCTGGAATCCAAGAGATGCAAAGGAGGAGGAAGGCAGAAGAGATGCTGGCAGAACAGGAAGTCAGAGAGATTTCAAGAGTGAGAAGGATTTGACATGCTGTTGCTGGCTCTGAGACGTAGGGGCCACGTCCAAGGACCAGAGAGAGACCTCTAGGAGCAAAGAGTGCCTCCCAGCTGATGGCCAGCAAGTGAGGAAGGACCTCAGTTCTACAACAACAAGGAACTGGATTCTGCCAGCATTTGAATGAGCTTGGAAGAGGATTCTTCCCAGAGCCTCCTGCTAAGAGCCCAGCCAGCTGACACTGACACCCTGATTTCAGCCTTACGAAACCTGGAGCTGAAAAATTAGCCAAGCCAACCCACACTTCTGACCCAAAGAACTGTGAGATAATACATTTATGTTGTTTTGAGTTGCTACAGTTGTGGTAATTTGTTACAGCAACAACAGAAAACAAATACACCCAAAGAAGCAAGCATTTGTGTGTCTGCTGTTTGGGCCAAGAGGAGGATCCAAGCGCCTCTCAACTTGGCTTCTACATCACATTGGACTGAAACATAATACGTACAAAAGATTATATGGATTCCTAGAGCTCATCCTTTGTCTTCCCATCTCTCCCAACTCCCCTCCCTTTAGCACAGAAGAAACTTCCAAAACATTAGGGTAAGAGCCATGCAAGGAAAATGTTTCTAAATGCTGATGGACAAAGGTGGACAAAACAAAGAAATCAAACAACCAGATGGGGCCCCATCTGATGGGGCCTCTGAAGCTTCGGCAAGAATACCTAAAACATCTTATTTCAGACACACAGTCTCACCTTTCCTGACCTCCCAGAGCTCTTGCTGACTCTAGGCCACGTTAGGAGCCTTGATTAGACCCAGAACTGAGATTAACTGTCTGCACCAGTAGATCCTACCACTGCGGATGCTATGATTTCTTCTTATTGGTCAGTGCCCACACCAAATCAGCTGTTAAATATTCTGCATAGCACCCTGATTATATCCAAGTTTATTATATACTTAGTTTCATTATTCTCTAATGTAAGACTACCTGTGCTGGTTTTAATATGTGTTTGCAATTTTTTTCCCACTCCTCCCATTAAGAGGTGGAATCTAAATTCCTCTCCTCTTGCTCATGGGCTAGCCTTCATGACTCGCTGCTAAAGTATAAAATGCCATGGAAATGATACGGCATGACTTCCAATGCTAGGCAGTTAAAGCTGATACTACCTCCCCCTGGTGTGCACACGTGTACCCTCCCTCCCTTTCTCTTTCTCAGGAAACTTGCTCTTGGATGTTTCTTGCTTAATCAGCCCAGTACACACGGAGAGGTCATAGCAGGCAATCCAGCCAACAGCCAGCACCAACCACTAGAGGTCAGAGAGGAAGCCTCGCACATGACTCCAGCCCCAACCACTAATCTGACTGCAGCTACATGACAGACCATGAGCGAGAACCACCCAGCTTACCCTAGTGACCACCAGAGCCACGAGAGACGAGAATGAAAAATAATGGTTGTTTTAATCCTCCAAATTTGAGGGTGGCTTGTTATACAGTAGATAACTGAAACACTGAAAAGTTGGCTGACCACATACTGAGTCCTACCCAATAGGTTGAATTTTCCCATAAAAATGTTTCATTTTGGGGGCTGGCCCGGTGGCCAAGTGGTTGAGTTCACACGCTCCGCTGCAGGTGGCCCAGTGTTTCGTTGGTTCGAGTCCTGGGAGCGGACATGGCACTGCTCGTCAAACCAAGCTGAGGCGGCGTCCCACATGCCACAACTAGAAGGACCCACAACGAAGAATATACAACTATGTACCGGGGGGCTTTGGGGAGAAAAAGGAAAAAAATAAAATCTTTAAAAAAAAATGTTTCATTTTGCCCAACACAATGGTTTTAAAAAGTACTGAATTGGAATTCTTTAAATGAGGTGTCCAATCACCAGTTCTGCACAGTCCTCACCACTCCCCACGATTTACACTTGTATGATTAACAAACGGTCACCATTTGTTAACTGATTGGGCCCTGAAGGCATATGAGCCTGCACAACTCACCTCCCCAAAATATTTTAAGTTCCTTATTGTCCAAGTGGTATATGCCGAGCAGAAGATAACTAAATCTATTTAAATGAATTTACTGCTATGTATACATCTACCTGAATAAACAAAGAATGTCAGTCAAGTGCTTTAAATTCTTCTTACTATGTCCTTAGGGTGTTCCTGCAGTCTGTGTCTGTGGAAGGATTTAGTGGAAAAGGTAGGAAGAGATCTCATATAAATTTTAAATCCAAAAAAGTATGGAGATGAAATTATACTGGACAATGGGATACATAAAAGGAGTGTAATACTGAAATACAATAATCTAAAGGAAAAGACATTGGTACTCTGATTTCTGTGGACCATGTAAAATAGAGATACATCAGGCTAAAGTTTTACATTTTACCTATCAACTCATAAAGATAATTTAGGGAATATGGAATGGAAAAACCATAGAGTATTAACTGCTTTATTTCTAATATCTGTAGATTAAAGCCTTCTCATTCTGTACTATAGATAATGCTTTTGCAAACAAAAATTCTGGGCAGAACCATAATTTGTATGGACACGATGTATTTTCACATATTTTTTCAAAAGCTAGAGAAAGAAAATCCAGACATGTTTGGTTACAGTAGAATGAGAGTGACTTAATAGGGAAGCTGGCTTAAAATCATTTCTGTCAAAGAAAGGGGATCCCGAGGGAAAGAAATTACTTTTGATTCAAGCAGAGCAGTGAAGTAAATCCTCTATTTTTAAGCAAGCTGATGAAATGACAATTCTGAGAACCAACCCCTAAATATGTACCTTCAGGGATGACCACCCAATTAATTTCATTCTTGCTGACATTCCCCATCGTGTTAGAAACTTCTTAATGCACATTAGTGCAGCTAAAATGGATTCCATGAGAATGAAAGATACAGGGTATTTATCTCCTATACTCACAAAGAAGCAAAATGTTATTTCAGGGCTTCGTGGAACTATAATCATGATGTGCTGTTCAAAGGAAACTAGTGTCATGGAGCTACTCCAGAATCATCCCCACTCGATTAACTTATGAATTTTCAAACCTAAAAGATGTCGATTAAAGCCAATGGGCATTATGAGGCTAAAACTGTCTATAATGTCTGAAAAGGACAAGCCCGAAATTTCTTTTAAAAAATGGACTATCATATCACTTACTGTGCAATGAGGACCTTAAATTTCTTAACATTGCTTTCCCTGAAATAGACATACAGTCTGAGGAAACAAGAATTTCTAGCATTGCACTGATTTTCATTTCTGGAGATCATTTCCAGAAACATTAACCAATTTAATGCCCTTGTGAGAGAGGTATTTGTTTTCATTGACAGAGAAGCAAACTACACAAATCACAGTTTGCCTAAGCCCACAAAGTCAGCCAGCATTTTTCTAAGGCATGAATAAAATATTAGAAATAGTCCAGGTCATTAGAATCTGACAGCCCATCAGTATTTTAAGATAAGATTAAAGATGACACATTTAGGAGGTTTTCAATTAGCAACTCAGGACTTGCTGCACACCCAAATGAATAACAGTATTTTGAAACTGAAGAATTAACTTGGCAGCATCTTCAATATGGCGGAGTCCCTGAGAAGACCCTGAAAATTCACAAAAATACTGGTGAGATCCTTGAACTTTCCACAAGCTGCAAAAAGAAGAGTTTGAACTGATCTGAAGTAGATCTGAAAGGGCAGGATGACTTCGATAGATCTGTGACTACCATACCATATGCAGATGCTCACTGGGTTATTGGAAACCATTTGCTGAAGTCATTGAATTTGAGAAGCTAGTTTTAGAATCCTAAGTCTAAAATTTCTATTGAATAATTTAGGTTGAGAATGAAAGAGGAGAGATGGACTGAGAGATACTGTGATGAGAGGAGAGATTCAAAGACAGTGGAGCAGATGGCTTTAAACCAGTTGTCTGTCATTTCCAAAGATGTTCTAAAGCCTTCTGCTTTCTTCCTTGGTGCTTTTGATTGGAATCAGGAATGGGTAGAGGAGTGGTTCAGCTTTAGACCTACTTCTTACAGTCAAATACTTTTAACTAACTTTGTGGGTGTGTGTTGTAGAAAGGTTTGAAGGGCAGAGAGCAGGGATGGCTAAATGGGACCCATGACTAAGAGCTCCACGGAGAGGTGGCAATCACGAACCAAGGGAGGGTATGGGGACTAGAGTTCCTAGAGGCCAGAACAGAGCAGGGAGTTGGAAGGGAGAGTAACAAAAGACCCAGAGAGCATAAAAAGAGCCAGCCAAAGATCTGGACACCAGAATATCAGCCAAGGTTAAAAAGTGGGCTATGGAAAAAAAAAGTGGGCCTTGGAAGCCAGGTTTCCAGCCACAATGACATGAAAAGGTCAACAAATCCTTTCCATAAAAATCAAGCAAAAAACTGGACAAAACTGCCAACGAACAACCATTTATAGAGCTCTAGGAACTGATCAAACACCAACAACAAATTGAAAAACATTTAACTTTGAAAAACTTCTAGAGCTTGGGAGTAAGTACAACAGGTGTGTGTGGCCTTCTTGCCTGGGACTGCTCCCATCCCTCCCAGCTCTGTCAGTGAGAACTTAGTTTTATCAGGATAAGGTTGGCCGCAAAATCAGGAGCTTTGCTGCCAAAGGGGGTGGACTCAGTTGGGGGTGGGGGTGAAAACCTGCAGCTCTGTCAGCTAAAAGTGGTGAACTTGGTTGAAAACAAATGAGGAAAACCCACAGCTATGCTAGCCTGAAGCTATAGTTCCCACTGGGGAGAGTGATGGACCAGCCAGAAGTTTAGAAGGGAGATCCTGGAACTGAAAGAGTCATAGATGGGCGAGATAAGCTCTCCATATATCCCAGGCTAACTGGGAAATTAGGCACATGTGCAGGGGAGACCTCAGAGAGCCCAGTAGAAAGTAAACCCCAAGGCCGACTGGGAACTGGTTGCACCCCCAACTCCCCACAGATCAATTGGCAGAGGGCAGAAGCCCTATAGGCTTGAGGTGTTTAAGCACAAACTCTGCCCTGATCCCCAGCTGAGTACTAAGCTATGTAGACACAGGGATATCCACTAGGAAGGGAGGCTAAAAACTAAAAATAAGAATTAAAAAGAATGCTCAGAGACATCCATGATCACATACTATAGGGGAGACAGATTCTGTAGTGTAAATCTAGGAAAGTTACTTCTAAAAAAGCCTCAAAAAAATAAACCAGAATCCACAGTTGCTACAAAATATTATCTAAAATGTCATTTTCAACAACAACAAAAAATTATGCTATGCACAGAAAAAGTATAATAAAAAAAGCAATCAATAAAAACTGACTCTGGGTGAGCCCAGATGTTGGACTTAGCAAAGACTTAAAAGCAGCCATTATAAAGTATAGTCACTTGTCACTTAAGGATGAGGATATATACCAAGAAATGTGTCATTAGGCGATTTTGTTGTTGTGTGAACATCATAGATTGTACTTACACAAACCTACATGGTATAGTCTACTACACACCTAGGCTATACAGTACTAATCTTATGGGACCACTGTGTACATGTGGTCCATTGTTAACCAAAACATCATTATGTGGTGCACGACTGTAGACTAGAAAATTAAAATGAACTATAGTCAAAAAGTTAATGAAAAATATGATGACAATGACTCACCAAAGAATCACAACAGAGAAACAGAAACTATAAAATACAACCAGATGGAAATTCTAGAGTTGAAAAGTACAATAATCAAAATGAAAAATTTGTTAGACAGGTCAACAGCAAATTTGAGAATGCAGAAAAAACAATCAGTGAATTTGAAGTTAGATCAATAGAAATTATCCAATCTGGAGAACAGAGAGAAAAAACATTGGAGAAGTGGGCTATAGCAGAACAGAGTCAAAAGCACCAGCAGGCAGAACAAAACGTAATCTAAACCTGAGCAGAAGTTGTTCTCAATTGTAAGCCTCTTATTCATTTGTAAAATGGGGCTAATAAATAGTACCTAGATCTTACAGAATTGATGAGAGGATAAAATGAATTAAAACATGTAATGCACTTCCTGGCACATTGTAAACACATAATAATTGTTAGCTGCTATCATTATCATCATCATATACATTTTCCTAGGGAAAGAAATCATGGCTGGCCCTGGCCCAAAAGTTCCTAGGGAAAAATTCCTACCTGTAGGGAAAGTTCCTACAGGCAGCTAGGAAGAAGGGGGATAAATCATAACTGCTATTGGAGGCAAATAATAGAGCTATCAGTTCTCAACAAATATTTCCTAGTTGCTTCATAATTATACAATTACTTCTACATTTGTAATCATACTTTATTTTTAAAATGTTTTTTCTTTTTTAAGATCTTCAAAAGTTTCTACCTGAGTGTGAAATTCTAGAGAAATTTGTTTTACATATATATAGATATATATATTCCTAACTAGACCTAAAAATGAATTCAATGTCTTCATCCTAATAAGCCTTCTTTCGATATGTTTTGATGCTAGGAGTGGGGGGGGGCCATAATTAGATTGAAGAACTGACTCATATAAAATCAGAAATAAGAGTTGCCAAAACATAACACAGATTTTGCCAAACCAAGATAACTGGCAAGCCAGCTACTCTGACTTGAGGGAAATTACAAAGTTTGATCTAAAGAGACTCCACTTTCCACCAACATATTTATGTATTTCATGTTTTTTTTTTTTTACTCACTCTGTTTTTGGAACAGCTTTTCTCAGCCAGAAGAAATCAGATTGTGCTAAATACTTGCGGGTTTGCAGGACGTTGCCAAAGTAGTCAGATTCTGAAAACTTGATCTGAATAAAACAAACCACAATCATCATTGTTCTAAGTGCAGATAAGAGATGGCTCTGAAAAAAGACTTCAGTGCACAAATGAGAGACCAAGGGAGAAGCTGCACTCCTTATAGAATCTCTCAGCCATCACCGGTTAACCCAGTAGTCACAAAGCCATGAAATTTAATCTCAGTGATTTTCTTTAACAATAAAAAGCTCAAAAATCAATATGGTCATTTCTGGATCACAGTAGAAAACAAGAGAAGCTGCAGTAATTTACAATGCATTTCATTTGCTTTATAATTGAAAAATCTACTTTAACCTTTATAGAACATATTACGCTAGGTTTGAAATTTCTTGGCCCACATGAGTCCGTGATCTTTTCTTTTTTTTTTCTTTTTTAATAATGTTATGATGGATTACAAGCTTGTGAAATTTCAGTTGTACATTTTTGTTAGTCATGTTGTGGGTACACCACTTCCCCCTCCGTGCCCTCCCCCCACCCCCCCTTTTCCCTGGTAACCACCGATCAGATCTCCTTCTCAATATACTAATTTCCACCTATGAGTGGAGTCATATAGACTTCGTCTTTCTCTGACTGACTTATTTCGCTTAACATAATGCCCTCGAGGTCCATCCACATTGTTGTGAATGGGCCAATTTTGTCTTTTTTTATGGCTGAGTAGTATTCCATTGTGTATATATACCACATCTTCTTTATCCAATCATCAGTTTCTGGGCATGTAGGCTGGTTCCACGTCTTGGCTATTGTAAATAATGCTGCGATGAACATAGGGGTGCAACGGACTCTTGAGATATCTGATATCAGGTTCTTAGGATAGATACCCAGTAATGGGATGGCTGGGTCATAGGGTATTTCTATTTTTAACTTTTTGAGAAATCTCCATACTGTTTTCCATAGTGGCTGTACCAGTTTGCATTCCCACCAACAGTGTATGAGGGTTCCTCTTTCTCCACAACCTCTCCAACATTTGTCGTTCTTGGTTTTGGATGTTTTTGCCAATCTAACGGGGGTAAGGTGATATCTTAGTGTAGTTTTGATTTGCATTTCCCTGATGATTAGCGATGATGAACATCTTTTCATGTGTCTATTGGCTATATTCATATCTTCTTTTGAGAAATGTCTGTTCATGTCCACTGCCCATTTTTTGATCGGGTTGTTTGTTTTTTTGTTGTTAAGCAGTGTGAGTTCTTTGTATATTATGGAGATTAACCCTTTGTCGGATAAGTGGCTTGTAAATATTTTTTCCCAATTAGTGAGCTGTTTTTTTGTTTCAATTCTGTTTTCCCTTGCCTTGAAGAAGCTCTTTAGTCTGATGAAGTCCCATTTGTTTATTCTTTCTATTGTTTCCCTCAACTGAGGAGTTACAGTGTCCGAAAAGATTCTTTTGAAACTGATGTCAAAGAGTGTACTGCCTATATTCTCTTCCAAAAGACTTATTGTCTCAGGCCTAATCTTTAGGTCTTTGATCCATTTTGAGTTTATTTTGGTGTGTGGTGAAAAAGAATGGTCGATTTTCAGTCTTTTGCATGTGGCTGTCCAGTTTTCCCAGCACCATTTGTTGAAGAGACTTTCTTTTCTCCATTGTAGGCCCTCTGCTCCTTTGTCGAAGATTAGCTGTCCATAGATGTGTGGTTTTATCTCTGGGCTTTCAATTCTGTTCCATTGATCTGTGGACCTGTTTTTGTACCAGTACCATGCTGTTTTGATCACTGTAGCTTTGTAGTATGTTTTGAAATCAGGGATTGTGATTCCGCCGGCTTTGTTTTTCTTGCTCAGGATTGCTTTAGCAATTCGCGGTCTTTTGTTCCCCCATATGAATTTTAGGATTGTTTGTTCAATTTCTGTGAAGAATGTTCTTGGGATTCTGATTGGGATAGCATTGAATCTGTATATTGCTTTAGGTAGTATGGACATTTTAACTATGTTTATTCTTCCAATCCATGTGCAAGGAATGTTTTTCCATCTCTTTATGTCATCGCCTATTTCTTTCAAGAAAGTCTTGTCGTTTTCATTGTATAGATCCTTCACTTCCTTGGTTAAGTTTATCCCAAGGTATTTTATTCTTTTCTTTGCGATTGTGAATGGGATAGAGTTCTTGAGTTCTTTTTCTGTTAGTTTATTGTTAGTGTATAGAAATGCTACTGATTTATGCACGTTAATTTTATACCCTGCTACTTTGCTGTAGTTGTTGATTATTTCTAATAGTTTTTCTGTGGATTCTTTGGGGTTTTCTATGTATAAGATCATGTCGTCTGCAAACAACGCGAGTTTTACTTCTTCGTTACCTATTTGGATTCCTTTTATTTTTTTTTCCTGCCGAATTGCTCTGGCCAGCACCTCCAGTACTATGTTGAATAGGAGTGGTGAAAGTGGGCACCCTTGTCTTGTTCCTGTCCTCAGAGGGATGGCTTTCAGCTTTTGTCCATTGAGTATGATGTTGGCTGTGGGTCTATCATATATGGCCTTTATTATGTTGAGGTACTTTCCTTCTATACCCATTTTACTGAGGCTTTTTATCATAAATGGGTGTTGGATCTTGTCGAATGCTTTCTCTGCGTCTATTGAGATGATCATGTGGTTTTTGTTTTTCATTTTGTTGATGTAGTGTATCACGTTGATTGACTTGCGGATGTTGAACCATCCCTGTGTCCCTGGTATAAATCCCACTTGATCATGGTGTATAATCTTTTTGATGTATTGCTGTAATCGGTTTGCCAAAATTTTGTTGAGGATTTTTGCATCTATGTTCATCAGTGATATCGGCCTGTAGTTCTCCTTCTTTGTGTTGTCCTTGTCAGGTTTGGGGATCAGAGTGATGTTGGCTTCATAGAATGTGTTAGGGACTTCTCCATCTTTCTCAATTTTCTGGAACAGTTTGAGGAGAATAGGTATTAAGTCTTCGTTAAATGTTTGGTAGAATTCTCCAGAGAAGCCGTCTGGTCCTGGACTCTTGTTTTTGGGGAGGTTTTTGATTACCGTTTCTATTTCCTTACTTGTGATTGGTCTATTCAGATTCTCCATTTCTTCCTGATTCAGTTTGGGGAGATTGTAGGAGTCTAGGAATTTGTCCATTTCTTCCAAGTTGTTCAATTTGTTGGCATATAGTTTTTCATAGTATTCTCTTATGATCTCTTGTATTTCATTGGTATCTGTTGTGATTTCTCCTCTGTCATTCCTGATTTTATTAATTTGCGCTTTCTCTCTTCTTTTCTTGGTGAGTCTGGCTAGGGGTTTGTCAATTTTGTTAATTCTTTCGAAGAACCAACTCTTTGTTTCATTGATCCTTTCTATTGTCTTTTTTGTTTCAATATCGTTTATTTCTGCTCTTATTTTTATTATTTCCCTCCTTCTACTGACTCTGGGCTTTGTTTGTTCTTCTTTTTCTAGTTCCGTTAGGTGTCGTTTGAGGTTGCTTACGTGAGCTTTTTCTTGTTTAGTGAGGTGAGCCTGTATTGCGATGAATTTCCCTCTTAGGACTGCTTTTGCTGCATCCCAAATGATTTGGTATGTCGTGTTCTCATTTTCATTTGTCTCCAGATAATATTTGATTTCTTCTTTAATTTCTTCAATGATCCATTGTTTGTTGAGAAGCGTGTTGTTTAGTCTCCACATTTTTGCACCTTTCTCTGCTTTTTTCTTGTAGTTGATTTCTAGTTTAATAGCGTTATGATCAGAAAAGATGCTTGATATTATTTCAACTCTCTTGTATTTATTGATGTTTGCTTTGGTTCCCAAAATATGGTCAATCCTTGAGAATGTTCCATGTGCACTTGAGAAGAATGTGTAACCTGCTGTTTTTGGATGAAGTGTTCTATATATATCTATTAAGTCCATCTGGTCTAATTTTTCATTTAATTCTATTATTTCCTTGTTGATTTTCTGTCTGGATGTTCTGTCCATTGGTGTTAATGGTGTGTTGAGGTCCCCTACTATTATTGTATTGTTGTTGATGTCTTCTTTTAGTTCTATTAAGAGTTGCTTTACAAATTTTGGTGCTCCTGTGTTGGGTGCGTATATATTTATAAGTGTTATGTCTTCTTGGTGGAGAGTCACTTTTATCATTATATACTGTCCCTCTTTATCTTTCTTTATCTGTTTTGCTTTGAAATCTACCTTGTCTGATATTAGTATAGCGACACCTGCTTTCTTTTGTTCATTATTAGCTTGGAGTATTGTTCTCCATCCCTTCACTCTGAGTCTGTGTTTGTCTTTGGGGCTGAGGTGTGTTTCCTGGAGGCAGCATATTGTTGGATCTTGTTCTTTGATCCATCCTGCCACTCTGTGTCTTTTGATTGGGGAGTTCAATCCATTTACATTTAGAGTGATTATTGAGACGTGGGGGCCTACCACTCCCATTTTGTGTCTTGTTTTCCGGTTTTCTTCAGTTTCCTTTGTTTCTTGTCCCATGGTTTAATCTGTTCTGATGTAGAGCTGCTACTCTCTGTTGTTGTCCTTCTACTTATCTCCTCTGCTCTTGGTTTTGTAGCCCCTTTCCTTTTTTGGATTTTTCAGGAATGAGGGTTTTCCTGAGGATTTCCTGAAGAGGAGGTTTTGTGGCAATGAACTCCCTTAATTTTTGTTTATCTGGGAAGGTTTTTATTTCTCCATCGTATTTGAAGGATATTTTCGCTGGGTAGAGAATTCTCGGCTGTAGATTTTTGTCCTTCAAATTTTTGAATATATCATTCCACTCTCTTCTAGCCTGTAAAGTTTCTGCTGAGAAATCTGCTGATAGCCTGATGGGGGTTCCTTTGTAGGTTAGTTTCTTTTGCCTGGCTGTCCTTAGTATTTTCTCCTTGTCGTTGACTTTTGCTAGCTTCACTACTATATGCCGTGGAGTTGGTCTTCTTGCGTTGATAAAGTTTGGAGATCTATTGGCTTCTGTCACCTGAAGATCCATCTCCCTCACCAGATTTGGGAAGTTCTCAGCCATTATTTCTTTGAATAGGTTTTCTGCCCCTTTCTCCTTCTCTTCTCCCTCTGGTATACCTATAATCCTTACGTTGCATCTCCTAATTGTGTCTGATAATTCTCGGAGAGTTTCTTCATTTCTTTTAAGTCTTGCTTCTCTCTCCTCCTCTGCCTGCAACAATTCTATATTGCCATCTTCCAAATTGCTAATTCTTTCCTCCATATTATCGGCCCTACTGTTCAGAGCATCTAGATTTTTCTTAATCTCCTCTATTGTGTTCTTCATTTCCAATATTTCTGTTTGGTTCTTCTTTATCGTATCAAACTCTTTTGTGACATAGCTCCTGAACTCATTGAGTTGTCGGTCAGAATTCTCTCTTAACTCATTGAGAATCTTAATGATGGCTGTTTTGAAGTCATCGTCATTTAGGTTATATATCTCATTTTCTTTGGGATTGTTTTCTGTGTATTTGTTGCTTTCTTTCTGTTCTGGAGATTTAATGTATTTTTTCATATTGCTTGATGTTGTTGATTTGTGCCTCCGCATGGAGATAGAGTTTAGTTGCTCCTTTCACTTGTTTCAGCTGCTGCGGTGGGAGGAGCAGCTGTTTATATTTCACCAACCAGGAACCCTGTCCGTAGTTGCTACCTGGGCCTGGGCCCCTCTTCGTAGCCACAGTGGCCCTTTGGATTCCCTCCTCTGCCGTGGGGGCCGTCACAGGGGGGCTTCAGGCTGCAGGTGCCTACTGTTGCAGCCCACCTAGATGTGCTCTCTCCTTGGGGTCTGCAACGGTGTTATGGGCTTTTCCAGCGGCCAGGGGTGGGATCACTTATATTTGTCGCTCCGTTGCTGTCGGCACCCACCAAATCTCACTTGTCCTCTATGGGTCGCAGGAGAGCTATTGGCATCTTCTACAGTCTGTGGTTGGTACACCTAGCTATGCTGCTTTTGCCCTGGGGTCTTCCAGCCTTGTGGCTGGCGGCTGGGTGCCTTCTACTGGTGCTGTGCAGAGGCTTTCCCTAAGGCTGCTGTGAGCCTGTAGGGTTTCCCCCTAGGCTACTAAGCTGGGTCTCTGGAACTCTCTCCAGCCCCAGTCCTCTCTGAGATCTCCGGCAATCCCTAGCCTCACGGGGTGGGCAACGGCAGCTGGGGGTCGCCCCGCCCTCAGGGCTTCTCTCCGGGCCTCTGCCGGGAGCCCTGAATGCTGGGCGTGGCCCCTCTGCTAATGGCAGACAGAGAGTTTTGTCTGCTGCCTGGCAGAGGTCCGGCGCTTCCCCTCCGGGTCGCCAGACCGGCCTTTGAAAGTTCCCCCCGCCCAGGTCCTCTCCGAGATCTCCGGCAATCCCTAGCCCCACGGGGCGGGCAATGGCAGCTGGGGGTCGCCCCGCCCTCAGGGCTTCTCTCCGGGCCTCTGCCGGGAGCCCTGAATGCTGGGCGTGGCCCCTCTGCTAATGGCAGACAGAGAGTTTTGTCTGCTGCCTGGCGGAGGTCCGGCGCTTCCCCTCCGGGTCGCCGGACCGGCCTTTGAAAGTTCCCCCCGCCCAGGTCCTCTCCGAGATCTCCAGCAATCCCTAGCCCCACGGGGCGGGCAACGGCAGCTGGGGGTCGCCCCGCCCTCAGGGCTTCTCTCCGGGCCTCTGCCGGGAGCCCTGAATGCTGGGCGTGGCCCCTCTGCTAATGGCAGACAGAGAGTTTTGTCTGCTGCCTGGCGGAGGTCCGGCGCTTCCCCTCTGGGTCGCAGAACCGGCCTTTGAAAATTCCCCCAGCCCCGGTCCTCTCCGAGATCTCCGGCAATCCCTAGTCCCACGGGGCGGGCAACGGCAGCTGGGAGATCTCCGTGTCCTCCGTGTCTCTCTCTGGGACCCTCCGGGCGCCCCGAGCACCAGGCTGGGTCTCCCCGCCAATGGCGGGGAGAGACTCTCCCCGCGGGCTCAGGTGTGCAACTCCAAGGTTTCCCTCTGCGTTTAGGAGTAATTGCAGGGGGTTTAGGTAGGGTTCTGGTCACCTGTTTCCACCGTCGCTCCTCTGTTGTGTTCTCGCTCCTGCCCTAGATGTGTGTGGATCCTCTGGGGGCGTCCGTTGGAAGAAAGCCGCTTGTGGGTACTAGGCTGCCCGTCGGGGTCGGAGAGTTTTCACCTATTTCCACATCCTCCCGGAGGAAAGTCCATCCGCCTTCCGATGTATAGTCGCGTGGGTGTCTCAGACGTCCTGAGATGCTGTCTGGATATCCTTTGTCAAGCGATAAGTGTCCAAACAATTGTAGACTCGAAGGGCGAGAGACAAAGAGGACTACTCACAGCGCCATCTTGGCTCTTCTCCCCAGTCCGTGATCTTTTCTAAAATGTGACTTTACTTATTTGTAACATAGGTTCTTCTAATAACATTCAGTTTAGTCAGGGGAAACCTCACTTAGCTTATAGATGATGATTTAGTCAAATGTTAAAATCCAACTTACTATAACCAGCATTTGCTCATGAAGGAAAAAAATGAAAGCAATTCAGAGACTTATTTTCCAACCTGAGCACAATAGTTACTAGAATAATTATTAATAGAATTTATCTATTAATACTCAAAAAATGCTCTGATCACTGAAAATTAATGGAATTATAGAGGCAAATCATGGATTACAGTTTGCATGGAGAAAACAGGAAGTTGATGGCTCAGAACAATGTTGTCTATTAAAATAGGGAAACAGACATAATTGATTCTTGAGTTCCTTTTCTTTTTTTGGAAGGAGAACGGCCAACAGTTTCAATTCTATAGGCACTCTATTTAGAAAACTAGCAGTACTTAACCTGAAGTTGTAAATAATATCTGTGTAATGGTAAAAGCAATGGTTTTTAATGATCTCTAAAGCTTTGGTTTTAACATATTGCTGTAGCAAATAAGACAAGAAAAATACATATTTGAATAAACAAATAAGCAAGAGTAATCAAATTCTTATTAGCTGTAATATTTTTATAAATTTAAACCATGATACTCATTTAAAAGAAAAAATAAAATACAGCAAATGAATGTATATGAAACCCACAGGCATTATATTACAGATATGAATATATATACACAACTTGATGGTTATAGACTTGACAGAGGCCTATTTGTCAGCCAATGTCTGACTCAGGTTTATCTCTTCCAAAACATATAGTGGGTACTCATTATGTCTGTACAGTAACTTTCGCTAATGATTAATCTTAATCTTTCCAGGGGGCCAACCCAAAATATAAAGAAAGGAACAAAATAACTAAAGTCAGGAATGAAAGTACCAATTCCTAGCATCCTTGGTGTTCTTACTTGGCCAACAAGTTATAAAAGATATGACTTTAAGTTGTCCCTCCCTCAATCCTCTTAGGGATGTGGCTGAAAAATAAATGGTGATATAGTCACATAAGAGAAAACAATACAGCAGTTTAAACAAATGATCTGTATGTTTGAACACGAAATAATCTCAAGAGCAATGCTGAATGAATAAGGCAAGTTGTATGTATGAGAGAATTTAAAGTTTTAAAACATGTAAAACTACTATATGTTGTTTATGGAGACATACCTATGTAGCAAAAGCATAAAGAAATGCATCGAAATGATAAATACTGAATTCAAGATAGTGTTTATATCTAGGGAAGGAGGTAGCAAGGAGGAAGGACAAGGGTTAGGAAGGATTAGGTTTACACAAGGGACTCCACAAAGAATTTCCAACGTATCTGTTTTATTCACTTAAAATGTGTATGTGGAACAGGAACAAGACAAGGATGCCCAGTATCACCACTCTTACCCAACATAGTACTGGAGGTTTTGGCCAGAGCAATTAGGCAAGAGAAAGAAATAAAGGGAATCCAAATAGGGAGCGAAGAAGTGAAACTCTCGCTGTTTGCTGACGACATGATCTTATATATAGAAAACCCTAAAGAATCTGTTGGAAAACTATTAGAAATAATTAACAACTACAGTAAAGTTGCAAGGTACAAAATAAACTTACAAAAATTCAGTTGCATTTCCATACTCTAATAACGAACTTACAGAAAGAGAACTCAAGAATACAATTCCGTTTACAATCACAACAAAAGGAATAAAATACCTAGGAATAAATTTAAGTAAGGAGGTGAAGGACTTATACAATGAAAACTATAAGACATTATTGAAAGAAATAAAGAGATGGAAAGAGAGTCCATGCACACGGATTGGAAGAATAAACATAGTTAAAATGTCCATACTACCCAAAGCAATCTACAGATTCAATGCAATACCTATCAGAATCTCAGTGACATTCTTCACAGAACTAGAACAAAGAATCCTAAAATTCATATGGGGCAACCAAAGACCCCAAATAGCTAAAGCAATCCTGAGAAAAAAGAACAAAGCTAGATGCATCACAATCTCTGACTTCAAAATGTACTACAAAGCCATAGTAATCAAAACAGCGTGGTACTGGTACAAAAACAGGCACACAGATCAATGGAACAGAACTGAAAGCCCAGAAATAAAACCGCACATCTATGGACAGCTAATCTTCGACAAAGGTGCCAAGAAAATACAGTGGAAAAAAGACAGTCTCTTCAATAAATGGTGTTGGAAAATCGGGACAAACACTTGCAAAAGAATAAAAGTAGACCATTATCTCATGCCATACACAAAAATAGATTCAAAATGGATCAAAAACTTAAAGATAAGTCCTGAAACCATAAGACTTCTGGAAGATAATATAGATAATACACTCTTTGATATCGAACTTAAAAGGATCTTTACAAATACTACATCCTCTCAGACAAGGGAAACAAAATAAAAAATAAACAAGTGGGACTTCATCTGACTAAAGAGCTTCTTCAAGGCAAAAGAAACTAGGATCAAAACCAAAAGACAACCAACCAATTGGGAAAAAATATTTGCAAATCATATATCAGACAAGGGGTTAATCTCCATAATATATAAGGAACTCACACAACTGAACAAAAAAACAACCTGATCAAAAAATGGGCAGAGGAAATGAACAGACATTTTTCCAAAGAAGATATACAGATGGCCAATAAACACATGAAAAGATGTTCAATGTCACCATCATCAGGGAAATTCAAATCAAAACTACACTAAGATACCACCTTATGCCTGTTAAAAGGGCTATAATCACTAAGACTAAAAATAACAAATGTTGGAGAGAGTGTGGAGAAAAGGGAACCCTCATACACTGCTGGTAGGAATGCAAACTGATGCAGCCACTATGGAAAACAGTATGGAGACTCCTCAAAAAACTAAAAATAGAAATACCATAAGACCCGGCTATCCCACTACTGGGTATCTACCCAAACAACTTGAAGTCAACAATCCAAAGTAACATATGCATCCCTATGTTCATTGCAGCACTATTCACAATAGCCAAGACATGGAAACAATCCAAGTGTCCATCGACTGATGATTGGATAAAGAAGATGTGGTATATATATATACAATGGAATACGACTCAGCCATTAAAAAAAGACAAAGTCATCCCATTTGCAACAACATGGATGGACCTGGCGGGTATTATGCTAAGCAAAATAAGCCAGACTGAGAAAGACAAACACCGTATGATTTCACTCATATGTGGAATATAAACAAACACATGGACAAAGAAAACAGTTCAGTGATTGCCAGGGGAAGGGGGGTGGCAAGTGAGCATAGGGGGTGAAGGGGAGCACTTACGTGGTGACAGTCAAGAAATAATGTACAACTGAAATTTCACAATGATGTAAACTATTATGAACTCAATAAAAAAAAGAAAGCAAAAAAGTGTGTGTGTGCGTGCATAAAGCTAATATGGTAATATGTTTAATATTTGTTAAAGCTAGAGATGTTCAAAATGTGATTTTATATACTTTTCCAATGTTTGAGACACTTCATAACAAAATGAAATCTTACAATTGATTGCATTTTAAGACAGACATTTATACTCAGCCTCAGAAGAACCAGAACAAGCTCCTTGTTCTAGGAAGCAAGTTTAACTAGCCATCCTAATGCATTCCTGAATCATATAGTTAAAAGATGTATCCACTGTTCAATCTTTAGCCTTTTTCAGCTTTTGTTCTGAAGACAGCTCTGCCAGTACTTTCAGAATATGATTGTAACTGACAGAAAATTCAGATATGTTCTTGAGTTCAAATTACTTTCTGGGAAATTCTTCCAAAGGAATTTCCTTCAAAAGTATTAGGGTTTTTTTTTTGGGCGGGGGGGGTGTAATGTCAGTTGTTACTTTCAGAAGAGTTTGCTAATCATGATACTTTCCTGTTCCATTTGAAAAAAAAAAAGCTTGACATTCACATTGTTCTATAGACAGTAAATGGAAAACCATGCAAAAATTTCCTAATGAAGAGTCCCAACTCCAAAAATACTTTAAATAAGTTCCTACCACAGCCATGAAAATCATCATGGGGAGCAAAACTCAGAGGCACGTAATTACAATTTGCCAACAACTTACCTATGCTTAGAAGGACAATTTTTAAATTGTTTTAATTATTAAACTGAGACTATTTGCTATTTCTTAGCCAGGTTTAATTGATCTACTATTCCATTTATTTAATGGAAATCACAGGTAATAGGAAACAAATTTTACTTTTTCCTGTGAGACAGGTTAAGTGTTTAGGGGTAGGGAGGAGCCAGCCACTGTCATTCCCATATGATAGATGGGAAACAGAGCTAGAGAGATCATGGAACTTGGCAAAGCCATACAGTCCAAATCACTAGGCTCCTACTACTTCAATGTTATCTTCATTGGCCCTAATAAGAAAACTGGTGACTCAAAAGAAAGAGTACAGAGAAGGAGGAGGAGAAGGTAAGAATTATGGGTGGAAGGAGAAGCAGTGATTAAGTAAATCATGGTACAGTTTACTTAACGTCATACAGCTGTTAAAATAATGGTAATGAAGGCTATGGAAGACAAGGATAAAACAATATGTTAACCATAAAGGTCAGTATACAAAATTATATGCAAGCATCAATTACAGCTATACAAAAATAGAGAGAAAGACAAAATAACACACTTAAACTGAAGTATGTATTATTATGCTCGAGTACCAATATTATGGGTGCTTTCTCGTTCCTTTACTCTATTTCTCAATTTTTCCATCATGTGCTACGACTTTGATAATTTCAAATATTTCAATAGGCCCTTGAGTGAGAAAAAGCTATGAAACCCAGCAACCATTGGGAAAGTTCCACTTGTTGTAGAGAGAGCAACAAGAATGAATGCCCAGGAATATTTTAAAACCACTTGTAATCTTCAAAAAAAAAGTTTAAACTCTGCAAGGGACAATAATTGGATCAAAAGCCTCTTGTCCTTTCAATTAGTGGTGAAAATCTAGGTCAAGTTGGTAATGACTTTCAATCAATTCCATCTCCTGACTTTTCAATTGAGTGACCTTTGGGGAAATAATTGAGCCTCTCCTGTCATTTCCTAGGAATAGCTGTCCAGATCATAAAATTTAGGGGAATTAGAATTTCTCTTCTTGGAAATCCTATCTCGGATGCCAAGCACCAAATGCCACAGACTAAATGGAAGGATAAAGCTATTACCCTCCTCCCCGAAGGTGAGGGACACGTAATAAGGGCAGAACAAGGAAATGTGATCAACTTCTCTGTAGGATCAGTAAGCATATGTTGACAAGACACTTCATAAGCCAATAGGAAGTACAGATTCTAGAACACTTTTTGTTCAAGTTAAATCTAATTTAAGATATTCAGAGATATATCCAAATACCTATAAGAAAGATTTTGTTAGGCACCCAAAGAATTTTCTAAATACTTAACGGAATCCAGATTTTATATTTATGCTTTCCCTTATTTAAATAACTAATATGCAAGATTGCTGTGTTTAGATGGCTTTGCCCACAAGTACTATGTGTGTACACATATATACATACCTAAATACAGGGGTGATGATTAAAATGTTTAACAACCTGCATGTATGGTACACTGTGGAAGATGCAGTTCCCACAAGCAGCCACATAAGGGTGACTCTGAGGGAATGCCAGCCAGCACATCAGCCAGGAACCAGACGCCCTGTCACTACTACTAGGGGCAAGGGGAGGTCTTGGTCTGCTCTGACCAGTGGAACACTCAAGATGGAGGTCAGTGCGTAGGAGTTATGGAGGGCTAGCAGGCCACTCTTGGCTCACCAGAGCCATGGTGGCCAGAGATCACTTGGCAGAGCTGAGGGCAATGTTTTGTTTTTTTAATAAATAGTACAGAACTGTTCCAATATTTTAACAACCTGTTTTTCCAGAGCATCCCACCTAAATACCACCTCACTCTTGCATAGTGGCAGTAGGACTCTGTCATTTATACACACACAAAACACACACACATATATACACAAGTGTTCCACTGGCCAGAGCTGACCAAGACCTACCCCAGAGAATATTATATGGGTTCACATATCTATGTATCTCTATGTGCATATTTATATGTTTACATATGTATGTGTATATCACTCACAGAAACACTGTTCTTCTGAAATTCTCCTAAGTAAATGGAGGCCAGCTGTGGTTCTGACTTTAGCCTCTACTGCAATTCTCCATTGGCTTACACAAGAATGAGTCAAGTGCCTAATGGTGTCAATTATTTACCTATTGTCTCTCAGTTTCATGCCTACCCTTTAACACTGTTCTATAAGGCTGGGTTTTAGAATCTGAAAACTATGTTTCCCAGGCTCTGCTGCCAGTTGGTTTCCTGCCAACAGGAGGCACTGGGGGAAATAAGCAGGTGGCAGGAGGAGAAAGGATGCTGTGTTTGTTCTCTTTCATTCTCTCTCTCTCCTCTTTCTTCTTCTGACAATGACTCTGGAAGAATCTTCAGTCCCTCCTCCACAGTCCCAGCTCTGGAGTGGTGGTTCCTCCTCTGCTCTCCTAAGTGATGATATCACCACCTCCTCCCCTAGACACAGGGGTGGTAGCTGCTTTCTGAAGTTATTATCTCTGGTTTACTCCTACCTTCCCAATTTTTGCCTTCCAACCTATTTCCTGTATTAAATCTGCTCTCTTTGAAATATCTAGTGTAGTTTTGGTTTTCCCAGCTAATAAAGCAAATCTTTGCAAAAGTGGCAGCAACTCACTCTTTTTTATTATTGAGGTAACATTGGTTTATAACACTATATAAATTCCAGGTGTACATCATTATATTTCAACTTCTGTATAGACATCATGTTCATCACAAGAAGTCTAGTTGACATCCATCATCGTACACATGTGCCCCTTTCGCCCTCCCCCTCTCCCCTGCTAGTGACCACCAATCTGTTCTCTGTATCTATGTGTTTGCTTAGCTTCCTCAAAAAAATTAAAAATAGAACTGCCATATGATCCAGCTATTCCACTCCTGGGTATTTATTCAACTCACTCTTGAGTCTACCGCCATCAAGGATCAATGAAGGAACACTTTAGAAGGCTAATTTGAAAATGGACTGATGCCTACCTTTTTAAGCTAACTAGAATGCTTTCCTGCATGGTACTGGGATTTCACATAAAGGGCATTTCTTTTCTTCTTGCTCTTTTCAAAGGCTACAGAAATACTGTTGTTCAAAAATACTTTGTTGGATATCTCAGTTTACCTTGTCATCCTCAGAGGGAAAAAAAAAATTTGTGTCTAATTCTTCACATTTGCCCCTAAGTTCTTTTCCATTTGCTCTTATCTCCACATGAGCTCGACTTCAGTTTTCAACCTTTCTCCTTGACCTTCATCTGATCCATTACCTAATCTCTATCCTCTTTCCCTTTGCGTTTGTGCCTGATGAATCATATCTTCACTTGCGTCAAATAAAGTAAGCTGTTTTTCATTTGTAACAGCCTCTCATGCTCACAGTTTGTATTACCAGAAAGTTCTCGTAGGCCCTATAGGAGTCTTTATCCACATATTTCTCAAAACTGAAAACATAGTTTCATTGTGTACCAGCAATATTTTAGCTATTTTGCTGCTAACCTTGGTGACACTATTAATATCATATCAAGCATCTTTTACCTATTTTCAGGTTGAGTTTTATTCATTTTCTCTGTCAGTTTCTGAACACAAATGTATTTTTATTTCATGTGTTTGGATGTTTTGCACCATCTGTTTTTTAAACTGTTAGAAATTCTTAAGTGTAATTGTGTCTACTTTGGCAATGAGTCAGATGAAAGCCATTTCTTCACAAAAATGCTTAAAGATCTTGGTGTCTAACAGCTTCAGTTCAGACCCTGGAGAAACGAGAAAACATACCCAACACTGCATCCTGTTTGGCATCTGATTTCTTTTCACAAAAGATACTGCATTCAGTGAATCCTCAAATTTTGGGCACTCGCTTTAGACAGCAGCAGACTGTTAACAAAACTTGATCAAATAAATATTGTGAGTCTTGAATGCTATCTTATGTGATTAACGCTTCAGACTGTTCCCTCTGTATCGTCTTTTAAATCAATTTAAGACACCTGGATACTGCATGAGTTCATTCATAATGACTTTTCCAAACCAAAATAATCTACTATCATAAGTGCAAACTGAAGATGTTGTAACCAACACTTACACTATGCTTACTGTGTGCCAGGGTCAGTTCTAAAAACTTTAAATATGTTAACTTATCTGATCCTCACAGCAGCCCTACAAGGGAGGGATTATTAGTATCTCCATTTTGATATGAGGAAACTGAGGCACAGAGAGGTTACATAACCCACCCTAAGTCACATGGCTAGTAGACGGCAGATTGGGGATTTAACTCCAGGCACTTTGATTCCAGGGTCCATTTTCATAACTACTACACCGAACTGCCACTCCAACCTTCTCATCTGTATCCTTGACATGGAATATTTGTCAATCACATGTAATTATCCAGGCTCTCCCTCTAAGGTACTGTCTGCCTTGGTGATGCTCTTCTTAGCAGCAACAGTTCTCATACTGATCCATAAAGTAATAGCTACCATTTATAGGGAACCTACTTATGCACCACATATTATGCTAGGTACTTTTACATTTATATAATCTCATTTAATCTCCTCAACAATACTAAGCCTTGGTTATTATTATCTCCATACCTGGATAACCAAAGGGAAGCTAAATGGAATTAAGTAAACTGCACAGGATCAAACTAGTAAATGGAAGAGGCAGAATCACTCCAAAGCCTGTGCTCTTAACCACTTAAGAATATGACCTCCCCTCTTCTCTTCTCCTTTCCCAACCAGCTCTGGGAAAGCAGCTCCCCCCAATTCTTCAAACCCACTTCCCTGTTTGTCCAGTGCAGCTGTCTGACAAGGACCCTGCAGAACCCTTTCTCCGACTATAGGCAGAGGTTCTTGGGTCCAGATTTCAGTCCTGGCTCTGACACTCTGCGTGGCACTGAGGAAATCACTTAACTTCTTTGAGTCTCTATGTCCTTTTCTGCAAAATGGAGATAAACAGTATCTATTTCACAGGATCACTGTGGGGCTTAAAAGATAATATACATGAATGCGTCAAGTGTATCAGTATTTTTAATTATCATAATAATAGTGAGATTTTTCAGTAGCAAAACAATGTATAGTAAGATAGGCTGTCTGAGCTTTAGGATACAGCGAAGCATAATTATTTTCCTCCATAGCAACTGGATCAATACTTTGGAAGGCCTTATCTTGGAGTCTAATGGAGAAACTTTCTAATTAAAGCTTTCTCTCACTTTTGAATAATCTTGTAAAAATTTGATATTCATCTACAAAGCTAGGATTGCTTTCAGATATGCAACTTCTGAAGCCACAATTTCAAGAAAGAGCTACACCTCAGAACCATAGTTATTTAAAGAACTCCAAAAAACTACTTTTTCAAGAAAATCTAGTGAATGGTAAAAACAGGGGTTTTTGTGAGGAAGAAAAGTTCCTTATCAGAACTATTTGTAGGAAAGGAAATAACAGCAGTTGTGATTAGAAAGGCCTATAATGAATATATCTACTGGAAAATACATGTCCCAAAATATTGGAATAAAAAAGAAATATAACTGTTCCTCCATCAGTAACTTACTGCAAATATACAGTCCAACTCACAATAAATTATAGAGTCAAATGTATATGCACTTAATTTGCCAAAACACTCATAAAGTTTAATGAAGTTAACTCCCAGCAGGCAGATTTATTACTACTCATTTAATATGAATGAAGCACATAAAGACTGTTTAACAACAAACATCATGCATTCATCATTAGAACATGCCCACTAATTATAAAAGACTCAATTTGCTTAATTCTTTCCTTTATGATCAAACTAGACCAAGTCCAAGTCCATTTGCTTTATGGAAACCAACTCAGCTATGCATTCTTTCTGACTCTTCCTGTAGTTTGAATCTTCTAACTCTTGTGATACGGCTGGCATACTGAGGCTCACGTCTAGCCAAGGAATGAATCACAAGTTGGTGCTTTCTGGCACCACCAGGTTTAATTGCTTGGACTTGGGTTAGTTGACAGGCACAAGGCCAGTAAAACTTGCCAGTAAAAAAATACAGTAAATTTAGCACTTACTGCCTTGAGGTCTTCATTAACATGAGTATCATTCATTATAAACTCAGGATAGCCAACTTTTGCCAAAACAGCTCTTGCCTATGAAAAGGAAAAAGAAAAATGATGTCAGAATTTCAGCACTTAAATCATTATTAATCACAGGATGTAGGAATGCAACCTTCATCTGAAAACTCCATTTAGTGACTATCTGCTATATGCCACCCACTGTGAAGGGCAAAAAAAATAAATAAGTTAGTCCCTGCCCTCAGTATACTAAAAATATAGTGAATGTAGCAAATAACCATATAGTACAAGATAAAGGTTTTAATAGAAACAGACCATATTGTTATCAAAGTTCCGAGCAGTGACTATTTCCTCACGGGGAAAATGCTTAATGGAGAAGGTGACCAAACTGAGTCTTAAAGAATGGTTGGGATTTCAAAATGCAGAGCTGAGAGGAAGGACATTTCAGGCAAGTAAACAGCAAGGGCAAAGACAGGAAGATGGAAACAAAGGGCGTTTTGGAGAGAGGGTGAGTAGCTTGCCGTAGCTGGACTAGAAAGCACAAGAGCAGAAAACAATGCAGGAAAATCAGCTTAGGCCAGATCACAGGGATTCCTAAATGCCATGCTAAAGAGTCTATTATTTTATTTTATAGATAAGAGAGAACTAAATATTTTTAGCAGGAGTAACATGAGATGAGTCACCCTTCACCAAGATTATCCGTGCAACATTGTGAGCGATGGCCAGGATGCCAGAAGAATTGGAGGTAGGGGGTCCAGACTAATTTAAGATGCATCATAACCATCCTTTTGATAGAAATACTAATTATTCCCTGCATTTTGCAGCATATAGGGAATGGATAAAGGAAAAAATCACCTTAGGTACACAGAAGGAGCCTCCACAGCAGGGACTGGCAAACTATGGCCCTTGAGCCAAATCTAGCGTCTCCCCCCTCATTAGTTTTTATAAAGTTTTATTGGAACACAGTCGTGCTCACCATTTACATGTAATCTATGGCTGCTTTTGCGCTACAACGGTGGAGTTGAATAGTTGTTATAGAAACCCTGTGGTCCACAAAGCCTCAAATATGTACTACCTGGCCCTTTATAGAAAAAGTTTGCCAACCCTTGCTCTAGAGAAACTTTACAATTCCACGTGAAAATCTGTCTCTCCCCTCTCCCCAGATTCTGAGTTTCACAAAAACAAAAGAGTAGTTTATTCAAAGAGTAAGTGCATTGTTGGGGCCCTGCCCAGATCCCCTGGAACCCCTCTGATCACTTCTGTACAACCCTCCCCAGCATCAAGGTTCTTTCTATTTTCTAATACCCAACACCTGAGACTCTCTGAAGGCCTCCTAGGGCACTAGAGCACCTTGCCTGAACTCAAAACTTCCTGTGCGGGTTATCTGCCTTGGGCCCCCATCCCCACCCCACTCCCGACCTCCAGCAGCCCTCAGCCAGTGACTGACTGTAGCAGGAGCAGGAAAGCACAGCTCTTTTGCCTCAATTCAGGACACACTGTGAGGTATGATTTGTACTCCAGAGTTCCCACAGGATCAGGCTGGCCCAGACTTCCCTGACACTGCACCAGTACCTATCTCTCACCCTTCCCTGTGCAGCATCCTCCATTCCCTTGCTGGTTTCTCTCGAGAGCACTTGCTGAATAAATCATAAATCGCTTGCTCACAAATCCTTATCTTCAGCTTTGCCTCTAGAAGACCCAAAGTAAGACACCAGGCAACCCCAAACACATTGGTTTTATTCCAGCAAAGCAAAACCCGTGACCTTTGCACACTGCTCTTGGTAACGAGTTTTTTCCTTTAGTCCCTTTCAATTTTCCTCACTCAAGAAATAGAGTAAGATAGTACATTTTCCTTATCTTCCTTGAGATAATTCAAATATTGAATATCAGCAGAAACCTGAAACCCCAGACTCAGAGAGGATTTTACAAGTGCCATAGGACACAGTCATAATGGGTTTTGCTGTTCCAGAGACTCAAATATAGCACAGATCAAATTCTGCCTTCAAAATCCCATGAATTACACTGAAAGCCTGATGTGACCCAGATAGCAGATAACCAGAGGTTACAACTCTCCCCTCAACACCAAACAATAGGTCATATGTCTATAGGTCACCTTGTTCCAAGATTGTTCTATTAATCCCCTCATTGTATTTAATTCCTCACTGTGTTTTATCAGCTCACCACAAGTCATATGCATAACTATAGCAAATAAAGAGCTCCAGATAGTTTCCAAAAAATAAAGAAATATACAAGCTGAGTCATCCACAACTGTTTTCTGAACACTGAGTTTTCCTGGAGTATGCTGGTGAATTATGCATTGTTTTTCAAACCTCACGCTCTGGGACCCCCACTGCACTTGTGGAGCTTCACAGAATATATTATCTTCTGTACTATATATACAGGTCACTGAATCCTTTCTTATTATTTATTTAGCAACACCATGACTTGAAGAGAGCCAGAACAGATACACAAAGAATCCCTATTCACCTCCCAAGGACACATAGAATAAGGTAATAATACTAGTAGCAACATTGCCAACATCTGAATAAAGTGCTCTTCTTCCCAAAACATGCTGTGTGTGTATGCTTCTATTTAAACTCAAATGCTCCTTCTGCCAGACAGTCTGTTGTCAATTCCACATCATTCCACCCCACTCCATTCTACATTCTTCCCTGAGAAGCTTCAGAATTACATCTCCCAAAATCCCATAGGGCATGGCTCCAGGTTAGACTCTGATGATGAGGAGCACTCATAGGAGATTCAAAAGTTAGAAGAGAAGGAGACATCATTTATTCATTCGCCATTGGTAACTATGGGCAGGCACAGGGGCATCTGCAGACAGCAGATATAGGGCTTTACCAGCAGCTTCCAGGAATTCTCCTGAGAAGACCCCTTCCACATGTGGGCAGCAGAGATCACTGGCATACTCTGCCCTTCACTCCCCAGCTCTCCCAATGGTTGCATACACTTCCAATTCCCCATATTAAACATCCTCCTGCTTGATACACTTAGAAGGGCATTTGTTTTCTTGAATGAACTCTAACTGATAAACCCTGTAAGGCAAATAGTGATCACATCACTTTTTAACTTTTCCAGAATGGGAGAAATGAAGCACCAACAGTCTGATGGCTTGAAGAAGGGCAAAGTACTAGTGAGGGAGGCCTGAAATCAGTTACCCCACGGGTTACCTGGACAAGAAGGAAAGGTAAGTCCTACTGCAAACACTGAGAGAACAGTGGTATAAACAGATAACATGTTGCATATTACGTCCTGCAAGAAATATTTCCTAGGTTGCTTGTGGCTGACCAAAAATTCCAGAGTTTTCTGTAACCAGTGCATGCATCCCCATCTCTTATCCACAAACCTCTGGAAAGGGGCTGCACATGACAGCTGGACCTCCTCCTTCAATGAAGGAAGCTCAAGCCACTGGCTTGATACCTCTGTGACCTTGGGCAAAGTACTTCACTTTTCCGAAGCAAATACTGCCTATTGTCTACCTAATATCCATTCTCCTTTCCTTCCCTTACTATCAGACCCCAATTCTGCTCAGGGTGACAATGATCCCAAAAAAAAGAGCTGCATCACCCAGCTTCCTTTGCAGCTAGAGTCGGCTATGGGAAGAGATCCTGGCCAACTACATATGATAAAGTCCTTTTTTCATTTCTAGCAATTCATTTTAAAAGAGGGCAGACTCAGCTGGCATGTTCTTTCTGCCTTTAGTGCAGGGTTTCTTAACCTTAACACTGCTGACGTTTGGGGTCAGATAATTCTTATCGTGGGAGCTGTCCTGTAGACTGCAGGATGTTTAGCAGCATCTTTGGCTTCTACATACTAGATGCCAGTAGCAACACCCCCTCCCCAAGTTGTGACAACCAAAAATGTCTCCAGATATTGCCAAATGTCCTCCAGGAACAGAATTGCTCCCGAGTGAGAACCACTGCTTTAGCCTCTCCTGTTCTTCTTTCCTGTAATGCTGATGCAACACCAGAGGTAGAGCAGCCATCTTGTAACCACACGGCAACAAACATGAGGAAGAAATGTACATGCTAAAGATGCTGGAATGAAGAGTTGATGGCATCTGGAGCCCACAATACCAGGCCTGAACTGCCTCCCTTTCCCATCCACGGCATGAGGAAAATAAACCCCTTATCTGTCTGAGGCATGTCATCTTTTCCATTAGCTGTAGCCGAATGTAATCCAAACACACTCTCCTTTTCATCAGATGTAGTTAGAGAAAAAATAGTACCTACTTCATAGGGTTGTCTGCAAGGATCAGGATGACATTGCACGTAAAGCACTTTTTTATGCCTTGGTACAGAGTACATGACAAATAAATGTTGATTATAGACTACATAGAGAAAGGAGAAAAATTACTTCTTCCAAGAATTTGGAATAACTGTTGTGTGCCTGTTTGGAGGGTCTTTCAGGGGTGCCCAGGCAAGATTATATCCTTAACCAAATACTTGAACTCCCCTGTGAAATAATCTCACTTTCTTTAGTCATAGGTCCAATTTCATGAGGCCACACAAAGTGGCGAGAGAGAAAAGCTGTCAAAGCAACTCTGTGATCAATGGGGAGACAGATGTACCCACGATATCCTTGGAGCATGATGGAAGATTTCCTGAACAAAGCCAGACTCTAAGAAAGAGCCAGGAGAACCCAGGCTATTCACATCCCCCCAAAAAGTCTGAGGATTCTTTTGAAGGCCACTATTTGCACACCTCAGAAAACAGACATGAGAAAAATTATGAAAGCTAATTCTAGGAAAGATCAAAGAAAAAGGTCGCCATTTTGGTTTTCACCTTCCCCTCTTTTCTCTTTCCTGTATCCATTCCTACCAAAACCCACCAGTCCCTGGGTGTTTATACCACTTGTTCTCCAATCATACCCAAAGTGGCCTTTCCTAAGCAATACACTGCGCTCCAAAGTCATCTCCCCCTTCCTTCCTCCATCTATCAAAACCGTTATTCTCTCAAGGCAGCTAATCCACTGGGGCCTTAAACTAATTTCTAACAAAATATGAGTGACTAACAGCAATCTAACGTATTAGCTCTGGAGAAATATCAGTATTTAAAAGAGTAGTTCATTAACCAAAGGGATAAATACAATTTTAAGGAAGGTTTTTGTAGTTGAGAGAACCTTCTTTCTGATACTACTCAAATTAAGTCAACGGCCTATTCCACATAATCACCATTGTGTTCCCCACAAAGAACACAGTAGCAGGCACACAGCAAGTGATCAATGCTCAATAAATACTGAATCATATAATGAGTATTTTAGTTGGTAAACCCACTGTGATCAATGTCAACAATAGTATCAGAAAATGTGAAAGGTTATAGTCTAACATATGACCAAGAACATCATTCAGTGCTGTTCACATCAGGCACATTTCCATCTTACCACAGGAAAAAAAAGAAGAAGAAAAAAGAGAGACTTTGTGAGAAACTAGGGAATTTTCTAGAAAATAGAGCAATGTTTAAAATCCATTGGAAGTGATTCTTGACAACCAGAACTTTTTTTAATATAAGCTATTCCACTCAATCAACAAATACTTATTGAGAATACATTCTAGGCTCAGGACTCTCCTCGGGGCTAAAGAAGCATAAAAATATATAAATGATCCATGGCCTTACTGTATTTTTACAAAGAAACTGAGGAAAAATTTTCTATGACAACTTGCCATTATTGTGACTACAAAGTATCAGCAGTACCTTAATCTTCTAAGCCTCTCTCTTCCCCAGTTTCTTCATCTGAAAAATGTGGATAAATTTACTTCTAACACCAATACAGCGAAATAGAGAGTTTAAAGAAGTATTTGGATAATAAAGGAATCGGGAAAGAAAAAGTTAGATTACCTACATCAGGGGCGAGCAAACTTTTTCTGCAAAGGACCATATAGCAAATATTTTTGGTTTTGCAGGCCATGTGGTCTACCGCAACTGCTCACCTCTACTGTTATACCTGGGAAAGCAGCTGTAGATGATACATAAATAAATGGCCTTGGCTATGTTCCAATAAAACTTTATTTAGACACTAAAATCTGAATCTCATATAAGTTTTATATATCATGATATTCTTCTTCTTTTGATTTCTTTAAACCATTTAAAAATGTAAAACCCATTCTGAACTTGTGGGCCATACAAAAAAAGACAGCATGCCAAATATGGCCCGAGAGCCAAAGTTTGCTGGGCTGACACAGACAATTCAATGAGGGTAGATTGTTCATTGAGTTGCCTCAATTAATGTCACCACCTAGTATGCAGTAAGTGCTTAACAATGCTTGTCAAATTGATCCATGCTGAACAGTGTGGGGGGGGGCGGGGGGGTACATGTGCATGCATGGCTTAGCTACTTTTATTTGTTTTTGTTTTGCTCTTTGCTATTACTAACATGCACATGCAAAAAATCTTAATTGCTTGGGAGTTTATTGCTTGCCCTAAAGTCCTAGGGCTAGAACTTTAAAAATCACAATTAATTTCTGTGGAGATAACATAGAGTTCATAAAGTAAAGATTATTACTTTGAGAGAGACAGAGAATAGCTATTACAAATGAACTCAGAAAAACAAGGAACACTGAAAACTTAAGACACAACATGATTTAAACTCTCAAGTCACCCCTCCCTTCCAAGAATTTTGCACAAGGTACCCTACAACTTGATAGTGCTTTGGGGAAGAACAGAACCAAACACAATTCTGCTTTATTCAGTTGTGAGCTCTAAAGCAGCATATAATTTTTACATAGATGACCAAACTGATTTAAAGATTAGTTGACTGCTTTACTCCTGAATTTTCAAAGCCACTTAGTCTTAAGCTGATCAGTAGAAAGCAAGATGGAAAGCTCATTTGTTTTAATCCCCACTGACTTGGCTATTTAAGAGAATAAGGTAAATTCTCAAATGTCTTGCATGTATTACATCAAAGGAATTGCTTTAATCACTTAATTAAACAGTGTTGTGTTTCCTCTATGTAGTTAAGTCTCTCAGCATATTTTTTTCTCTTTTATTCATTTAACCAACATAAGAAAAAAAGGAAACAACTGATGATCAACTGCTCTTTTACAATTTATAGTGCAACTTTCTTAAGCTTTCGATGGCTTTGAAAGCTTCAGTCAGGTTTAACCACGCCAAGGCCTCATTTTCTCTGATGAGTTCTCTAATAACTACTAAACATCAATCAAAATTCTGAGCATTAAGCATCCGGAAGTTCAGGAGACTGTACATGAATTACACTATCCTTCAAAAACAATGGCAGTTTCCATAATGCCAAACAAATGATTGACCAGTGTAGATGTCTTCGCTGAAGATACTATCCTAAGCAGAGCTAATGGTATTGATGAAAATTAGCCTGGGGAACAGGCTTTAATATCCTTTGGGGCTATCTCCATCCCACAAATAGTAACAAGGCAGTTATCTGACAAATCAAATTTTATCTTCTCGATAAGAATGGCACTGATTTATTAGGAGCCTTCAAAAACTTTAATTCTGGAAATTGCTTTTGGGTGTGGTTCAAGGCTTAGGCATCTTACTGGTGCTGAGGATAGATAAGCACCCTCATGAATCAGCAGGTTTTGTAATTGCAAGTCACAGTTCTGATTTTAAAGAGCTGGAAGACAGGAATGCTCAGATTTCAAGTCTTCTATCCTTCACCCTGAGTAATGTTCCAGGATAGCAGACAATCCGCATTTCTCTCCTACATGGACAACATTCTAGGAATGTTCCAAATATTCCAAATTATAAACGAGCTCCATCCATCCATCCTCTCTGCTGAAAATACAAACTCCTTGTATCTTGGAGGTGGGCAGTTTTCCCAGTTTGAAAAAGGAAACTACTCAGGCATAGGTAAATTATACTTTAGCCATAACGGCACTAAACATCTCCTGGCGTCTTTGTGATGGTCCTCTGACTGGGGTGAGCACTGCACCCAACAGAGTTAAAGAAAGGAACCAACCTTTGGATTTTCTTAGTAATTAGACGGAGCAAGGAGTAGCAATAGAGTTAAGAACCCAAAACCATCCTATGATTAATCCATAAAACAACACATCCCCAAGGGTAGGGGCAACATTACCTTAAAAATAGAGGCAACTCTCACGTATTCCCTTTAAAACTGAATAGGAGAGTGGGCAGATCATATAATGTTTTTAAAAATCAATGTCTTTTTATTACTTTCAATTACCTGTAGTAAACTGCTCACAAAGTTTTTGCAAATAGAACAACAGCTGCTAGACCTGCTCAAATGAATATCCTAAGCCTCAATTAGCTAAATCCATTTATCCAGACATAGCCAAGATGCTAAAAGCCCAAGAGCTGGAACAATCCTATATTATAGTTAGGCTTTTATATAGTCCAAAGTAAATATTTTTCTCTGTACCACACACAGGTCTCTACAACGGGGGTCAGCAAACTACAGCCCATAAGCCAAAACCAGCCCACCACCTGTCTTTGTAAATAAATCTTTAGTGGAACACAGTGAAGGAATCCAGAATATTCCACTGTGGCATAAGAATTACTTTGAGCTGAAGGCATTTGAGAACCAGCAGGTGCAGGAAGAGACTTCCTCTGCACTCCCATTATCTGCCTAAAAGCAGAGCCTTCCAAAAAAATTCCACTGTCACAAATTCCCCTCCAGAGAGGCTTCCCACACCAGGGGGAAAGAATGACTCCTATCACCAGGGATGAGAAGTCAGCGCCAGGATGAAAAATTGCATGAACAGACCTTATTAAAACAAACCTTACCTTTCATTAGTTTCCCCCAAATATTTCTCAATCATTTCTCACCATTTATTGTCCCTTGAAATCCTAATTCCTTCAGCTTGCTAAGATGATATGTAAGACCCAAATTCTCAATGCTTCCTTGAGCTACATTTTCTGTGAGCTCTCACCTACTTAAGGGAATAAACTTTGTCTTTTCTCTTGTTAATCTGCCTTTTGTCAGTTTAATTCACAGGCCTCCAAACACTGAACCTAAAAGGATAGAGGAAAAACTTTTCCTCTCCAACAACAGCCATGCTCATTTGTTTATGTATTGTCTATGGCCACTTTCATGCTACAGCCACAGGGTTGAGGAGCTGCAACAGAGACCATAGGGCACACAAAGCCTAAAATATTTACTATTTGGCTCTTTGGAGAAAAAGTTTGCCAACACCTCTTCTACATAAGAGGTTCTCAAGTTTCTCAAAACTAGCAGTAAAGATGCCAAGGGAAAAATAAGGGACAAAAGTTAACCTTTCTGGACAGTCTCATCAAGATATAAACATGTGATTAAATTTGTAATAATGCTTCATGTTTTGTTGAGGCTAAAACTTGAATTTTAAAACACAGCCAGCATACAGATATCAACTGGAAATGGGAATTAATATCATGAAAAAATCAATGCACTTTTTGGGGAAAAGGAAAAAAATGCATCTAAATTATTAAAAGTCATTTTCGAATGTCAAGATTCAAAGGGCTTAGAAATGCACGTGTAACATCTAGTCCCTAACACCTAACATTTCTCAGATAAATTTAATCAGCTACTTAATTCTCCTTCAATTGTTAAATTACTTAATTAAACAGGAGGCAAGTTGGAGATTAACTTAAATAAACATATCCCATTCTCTCATCAACAGCTCAACTGAGTGGGAATTTTGTCATTCTTTCCATTAAGGTTTACCTCTGACATGAACAATTCTTTACTAGCCCAAAAATCTTCTGAACTACCTCCCTCACAATGTGGGGGAGAGACCAAATGAAATAACTGCTGAATTATTAAATTAGGCAAATATGAATTGTCATATCGTTTTTCTAAAAGAGGAGGATGCTATATAGGGTCAATGTCCATACATGTTGCTTGTTCCTTTGACATTGGAGTCCTCTAGTTCAGGGCTTCTCAAACCTTTGTTCTTGGACCAGCAGCATCGGCATCACTTGGGAGATTGCTAAAAATGCACATTGGTGGACTCACCTCAGACCTACTAAGTCATAACGTCTCTGAGTTGCAACCTAGGGATCTGCATTATAAAAAAAACCTTACCATAAAGCAGGGTTTCTCAACCTCAGCACTACTGACATTTGGGCCAAACTATTCTTATTTGTAGGGGTCTGTCCTCTGCATAGTGGAATGTTTAGGAGTATCTCTGGCCTCTACCCACTAGATGCCAGTAACTCGTCCCCTCACCTTCCCAGTTCTGACCAAAAATGTCTCCAGACCTTGCCAAATGTCCCCTGGGGATACAATATCACCCTGGGTTAAAAACCATTGCTGTAGGGGATTTTCACACATGTTAAAGTTTGAGACACTCTCTGCTCTAGATTGTGGTTCTTGCGAAGGCTTCTGGACCCACTTCAGAGAACCCCTGACACTTTATTATCCATTCATAAGAAAAGGACTCATCTACTCCTTCAACATCCCTTAGGCATTTCACTAATAGTCACCACTATTATGTCATTAGGAGCACTCTATGGAGAAAAACACCATGATCTTCTCTCTCACCAATTTTTGAATGTGCCTCAGGCACTGACAGTTCAACCTAATTTCTGGCCAATGCCACCTAAATCCTAGGATGATAGGAGCAAAGAATTAATCAACAATTAGAAAATGTTTTGCAACTATAAGTCATGATACAAATATACCCCCAAGATCTCAGAGATGTTGAGATTAAAAGTTCTAATAACTTTTCTCTCAGTAACTTGGCAAAATCAATTTTTAAGTACTTTGAGGCATCTAAAAAGCCATGTTAATACAATTACAGTTCACTGAAAAATTAGCATGCAATCCGGTTTGAAAGCTAAAATCAGTCATAGTAGGGTAATATTCCATTTAATTATAAAGATTAATTCAACCTTCATTTATTTATGCATGTGTTTGGACTTTTCATTTTTCACAGAACACTCGAGATTCAAATACCATCTGGTAGAATTGCCACACAAGTGTCAGTAGCATCTATGAGAGTTGCAGATTTCATTTCAAAGTAGAATTGATAAAAGGACAAGGGGAGGGAGGGAAAGAAGGGAGGTAGAGGTAATAGAGACTCAGTTTAAAAATGTTTGCCACCAAGCTGATGGGACTGCATCACCCGCTCTCCTTCGTTCCCTGACATGTCACCTGCACAAACGGTCCCAAATAACAAGTCCGGCCATCCCCATTTACTATATTTTCTGAAACAGCCAGGTGAAGATTCAAGTGATGATATGAACAACAGTGTGAACTCTAATTATGAATTACATCTACTGTATTTTTCAAAATGTATATTACAACCTCTTTAAAATATGGCCTTGGTGATTAAGTCACATGGTGATTAAGACTCTCTACTTTGGGAGATAGTGTCAAGACGGCGGCATAGGTGGGCTCTGAACTCACCTCCTCCTATGGACACAACAAATTTACAACTACTCTTGGAACAATTACCCCTGAGAGGGAACTGAAAATTGGATCAAAAGAACCCCCGCAACAAGGGATGGTGCTGAGGTGGAGGAGGCAAAAATTCCTTTCTGGAGAGAAAAAAGTCACTTTCGAGCCATGGTGCTTCACGGCCAGCTGGGAGCAATCCTAACATACAAAGCCTTCCCTGGAGGAGTAGGGAACCCAAGCAGGGGAGCGTTACCATAATAAGCAGCTTTTGGACTCAGCACAACTGAGATGAGGGTCTTAATATCTGGCTTTGCTGGCTATTAACAACAGTGTGGAATATACCCAGAAAAGCTATCAGACATAAGGGGAAAAAGCCTGCTTTTAAAGGGCCCATGCACAAATTCAGCTGTTTCAGAAAGCAACCTAAAATCACCAAAAAGAAAGGTGTACAGTCCTTTGGCGAAAAGAGACTCACCTGATAGGCTCTGGGTGCATCTTGGTGAGAGGTGAGACCTCTCGAGGGACTAAGACATTGGCAGCAGCCATTATTGTAACCTAGTGCAGGCATGCTGACACAGACCCTGGCAGATGCCATTAGAGTTGTTCCCCTGGCCTGTTAGCCCAGGGTCTGCTCCACTCACTAGAGCACAAATTTAATCCAGCTCAGCCAGGGCCGGCAGCCCACCCCAGGGACTGGCCTCACCCAACAGCAAGCCCTCAGGCATCTTGTGCGCCTGCATAGGTGGGGTGCCTGTAACCTCTGCATCTGAGTGAATAGGTCCACCTCTGCGGGGCAGGGCATATGCGAGGAGGGGGCCTGCATTGGTGGAGTGTGTGGGGCTATTGTAGTGGAGTGACTGAGTCTGCTTCAGTGGGTTGGGGCGCAGGCACAGGGCAGGACTGTGCGGATGGGGTGTTTGGCCCTGTAGGCAGTGGGGCTTGTCAGCTGCAGCAGACTTATGCTTCTCAAACAGCCACATAGGGGATCGGCCCCACCTTCCAAAGCTTGAAACCATTGGGTGCTCCCATGCCTGAGGCCAGCCCCACTCAGCTGCAATCCTGAGACAGCTGACAACAGCCTTTCAAGCTAGAGGCTTACAGCAATTGTAAGCCCCTGAGCCTAGCAACCAGCCATGCTAGGGGACCTACTCACTTAACAGAAAAACTGCAACAGGAATGTGCTATTAGACCTTGCAGCCAACTGTGCACCGAAGGGTCCACAGCAGCCACAGGCAGCTGTGCATTACAACCAGCTGGCCAGGGGGACAGCCTAGCCTCCCCAGGAACCTGCAGCAAGAACAACGTGCAGAAGGACACACATAGCCGACACAGGGACATTCCTGTAACATTTGGAACTGGTGACAAGAGGGAAGCACACTTCTGGGCTTCAAAAGGCATCTCTTACATAAGCCCACCTCTACAAGATCAGGAGTAGTAGCTGACCTACCTAATACATAGATATAAGCACAGAGAAATAGGCAAAATGAGGAGACAAAGGAATATGTTCCAAGTAGGAGAACAGGACAAAACCCTAGAAAAAGAACTAAATGAAACAGAGATAAACAATCTATGAGACAAAAGACTACAAACTAAGAGTCATAAGGATGCTCACTGATCTTGGGAGAAGAATGGATGAACTCAGTGAGAACTTCAACAAAGAACTGGAAAATATAAAAGAGAACCAATCAGAAATGAAAAATACAGTACAAGAAATGAAAACTTCACTAGTGGGACTCCAAAACAGAGTAGATGATACAGAAGAATGGATCAGCAAGCTGGACCAAAGACTAGAAGGAATCACCCAAGCTGAACATATAAAAGAAAAAAGAACAAGGACATTCTAAGGGAACTCTGGGACAACATCAAGTGCACTAACATCTGTATTATAGGAGTCCCAGAAGGAGAAGAGAGACACAAAGGGGCAGAGAATCTATTTGAAGAAATAATAGCTGAAAACTTTCCTAAGCTAAGGAAGGAAACAGACATTCAGGTACAGGAAGCACAGAAGAGAACCAAACAAGATAAACCCAAACAGGCCCACACCAAGACACATAATAACTAAAATTTCAAGAATTAAAGATAAAGAGAAAATCCTACAAGCTGCAAGAGAAAGGCAACAAGTTACATACAAAGGAAATCACATAAGGCTATCAGCTAACTTCTCAGCAGAAACCTTACAGGTTAGAAGGGAGTGGCACGATATGTTTAAAGTGCTGAAAGGAAAAAAGCTACAGCCAAGAATACTCTACCCAGCAAGGTTATCATTCAGAATTGAAGGAGAGATAAAGAGTTTCCCAGACAAGGAAAAACTAAAGGAGTTTATTACCAAGAAACCAGCCTTACAAGAAATGCTATAGGGACTCATTTAAGTGGAAAAGAGACGACAACAAATAGGAATAAGAAAATTATCAAGAAAAAATCAATGAAATCACTGATAAAGGCAAAAATACTGTGAAGGTAGCAGATCAACCACCTATGAAGCTAATGTGAAGGTGAAATGACAAATGTACTAAAATTATCTATTTCCATGGTAAGAGAGTAATGGATACACATGCACAAAGAAACAGGTTAGATATGACATCAAAAATATAAAATGTCAGAGGAAGGGAGTAAAAGAGTAGAGCTTTTAGAGAGAAGTCAAACTAAAGAAACCATCAACTGAATATAGATTGCTATATACAAAGGTTATTATATATGAACTTCGTGGTAATCACAAACCAGAAACCTATAAAAAAATACACAAAAAATTGAGAGAAAGGATCCCAAATATAATACTTAAGGAAGGCATCAAACCACAAGGGAAGAGAACAAAAGAAGAAAGGAACAGAGAACTACTAAAATATCCAGGAAAAAGTAACAAAATAGCAATAAGTACATTCTTCTTAATAGCTACTTTAAATGTCAATGGACTAAATGTTCCAATAAAAAGGCACAGGGTGGCTGACTAGATAAAAAAAAAACAAGAGCCATGGGGCCGGCCCCGTGGCCGAGTGGTTAAGTTCGCGCGGTCCACTGCAGGCGGCCCAGTGTTTCGTTGGTTCGAATCCTGGGCGCAGACATGGCACTGCTCATCAAACCACGCTGAGGCAGCGTCCCACATGCCACAACTAGAAGGACCCACAATGAAGAATATACAACTATGTACCGGGGGGCTTTGGGGAGAAAAAGGAAAAAATAAAATCTTAAAAAAAAAAAACAAGAGCCATATGTATGCTGCATACAAGAGATACACTTCTGACCTAAAGACACTCACAAACTGAAAGTGAAAGAACGGAAAAAGATATTCCATGCAAATGGCAATGAAAAGAAAGCTGGGGTAGCAATACTTATAACAGGCAAAATAGACTTTAAAACAAAAACTGTAGGAAGAGACAAAGAAGGGCACTACATAATAATAAAGGGAATAATCCAACAAGAGGATATAACACTTGTAAATATCTATGCACTCAACACAGGAGCAACTAAAGATATAAAGCAATTATTAACACACAAAAGGAGAAACAGACAGCAATACACTAATAGTAGGGAACTTTAATACTCCACTTACACCAACAGACAGATCATCCAAACAGAAGATCAACAAGGAAACTACACATTCTTTTCAAATATACAAGGCACATTTTCCAGGATAGGTCACATATTAGGCCACAAAGCAAGTCACGATAAATTTAAGAAGATCGAAATAATAGCAAGCATCTTTTCTGACCACAACAGTATGAACTAGAAATCAACTACAGGAAGAAAACTGGAAAAGCCATAAATATGTGGAGATTAAACAAAATGCTACTGAGCAACGACTGGGTTAATGAAGAAATCAAAGGAGAAATCAAAAAGTACCTGGAGACAAATGAAAATGAAAATACAACATGTCAAAATTTACAGGATGCAGCAAAAGCGGTTCTAAGAGAGAAGTTAACAGAAATTCAGGCCTACTTCAATAAAGAAGAAAAATCTCAAACAATCTAACAGTGCACCTAAAGGAGCTTGGAAAAGAAGAACAAACAAAGGCCAAAATCAGTAGAAGGAAGGAAATAAAAATCAGAGCAGAAAAAAATGAAATAGAGACTAAAAAACAATAGGAAAAAATCAATGAAACTAAGAGCTCGTTCTTTGAAAAGATAAACAAAAGTGGCAAACTTTTAGCTACACTCATCAAGGAAAAAAGAGGCAAGGCTCAAATAAATAAAATTAGCAAACAAAGAGGAGAAATTACAATGGACATCTCAGAAATACAAAAGATTATAAAAGAATACTACAAAAAGCTGTATGCCAACAAATTGCATAATCTAGAAGAAACAGATAAATTCTTAAAATCATACAACCTTCCAAAACTGAATCAAGAAGAAATAAAGAATTTGAATAGACCAATCGCCAGTAAGGAGATCAAAACAGTAATCCAAAACCTCCCAATAAATAAGAGTCCAGGACCAGACGGTTTCCCTTTGAATGTTCTACCAAACATTCAAAGATGACTTACCCATCCTCAAACTTTTCCAAAAAATTGAAGAGGAGTGGAGGCTTCCTAACTCATTCTACAAAGCCAACATTACCATGACACCAAAACCAGACAAGGATAACAGAAAAAAAAGAAAATTGCAGGCCAATATTAATGATGAACATTGATGCAAAAATCCTCAACAAAATACCAGCAAATCGAATACGATAATATATTAAAAAGATCATACACCATGATCAAGTGGAATTTACTCCAGGGATGGTTCAATATCTGCAAATCAATCAATATGATACACCGCATTAATAAAATGAAGAATGAAAATCACATGATCATCTCAATAGAGGCAGAGAAAGCATTTGACAAGATACAGTATGCATTTAGGATAAAAACTCTAAATAAAATGGGTATAGAAGGAAAGTACCTCAACATAATAAAGACCATATATGACAAACCCACAGTTAATATCATCCTCAATGGAGAAAAACTAAAGCTATCCCTCTAAGAACAGGAACCAGACAAGGATGCCCACTTTCACCACTCTTATCTAATATAGTATTGAAAAGTCCCACCCAGAGCAATCAGGCAAGAAAAAGAAGAGGGATTCAAACTGGAAAGTAAGAAGTGAAACTGTCACTATTTGCAGATGACATGATTTTATATGTAAAAAACCCTAAAGAATCCACCAAAAAACTTTTGGAAATAATAAATGAATACAGTAAAGTTGCAGGATACAAAATCAACATACAAAAATGATTTGCGTTTTTATACACTAAAAACAAAGTAGCAGAAAGAGAAATTAAGAACACAATCACATTTACAATTGCAAAAAAATAAAATAAAATACCTAGGAATAAACTCAACCAAGGGTTGAAAGACCTGTACACTGAAAACTATAAAACATTCTTCAAAGAAACAGAAGACACAAAGAAATGTAAAGATATTCTGTGCTCTTAGATTGGAAGAATTAACGTAGTTAAAATGTCCATACTTTCTAAAGCAATCTACAGATTCAATGCAATCCCTGTCAAAGTTTCAAGAACATTTTTCACAGAAATAAAACAAAGAATCCTAAAATGTATATGGAATAACAAAAGACCCTAAATAACCAAAGAGATCCTGAGAAAAAAGAACAAAGCTGGAGGTATCACACTCCCTCGTTTCAAAATATACTACAAAGCTATAGTCACCAAAATAGCATGGTACTGGCAAAGAAACAGACACACTGATCAACAGAACAGAATCAAGAGCCCAGAAATAAACCCACACATTTATGGACAGCTAATTTTGGACAAGGTAGCCAAGAACATACAATGGAGAAAGGAAAGTCTCTTCAATAAATGGTGGTGGGAAAATTGGACAGCCACATGCAAAAGAATGAAAGTCAACCACTATCTTACACCATACACAAAAATTAGCTCAAAATGGATTAAAAACTTGCATGTAAGACCTGAAACCATGAAACTTCTAGAAGAAAACAGTACGCTCTTTGACATGGGTCTTAGCAACATATTTTCAAGTACCATGTCTGACCAGGGCAAGAGAAATAGAAAAAATAAACAAATGGGACTACATCAAACCAAAAAGCTTCTGCACAGCAAAGGAAACCATCGACAAAACAAAAAGCCTAACAGTTGGGAGAAGATATTTGCAAACGATATATCTGATAAGGGGAGAATATCTAAAAAATATAAAGAACTCACACATCTCACCAAAAAAAAAGCTAACAACCCAATTACAAAATGGGCAAAAGACCTGAATAGACATTTCTCCAAAGAAGATATACAGATGGCCAACAGGCACATGAAAAGGTGTTCAATACTACTAATTATTAGGGAAACGTACATCAAAACTACAATGAGATATCATCTCATGCCTGTCAGAATGGCTATAATTAACAAGACAGGAAATAACGAGTGATGGAGAGGATGTGGAGAGAAGGGAACCCTCATACACTGCTGGTAGGAGTGCAAACTGGTGCAACCACTATGGAAAATAGTATGGAGATTCCTCAAAAAATTAAGAATAGAACTACCTTAAGATCCAGCTATTCCACTGCTGTGTATTTACACAAAGAACATGAAAACACGAATGCGTACAGATACATGCACCCCTAGTTCACTGCAGCATTATTCACAATAGCCAAGACTTAGAAGCAACCTAGGTGCCCAACAAGGGACAAACGGATAAAGAACATGTGGTATACATACTCAATGAAATACCACTCAGCCATAAAAAATGATGAAATCTGACCATTTGTGACAACACAGATGGGTCTTGACACTATTATGCTAAGCGAAATAAGTCAGAAGGAGAAAGTCAAATACCGTATGATCTCACTCATAAGTAGAAGATAAAAACAACAACAAACACACACACAGAGACAGAGATTGGATTGGTGGTTACAGGAGAGGAAGGGGGTAGGGAGGAGGGTGAAAGGGGAGATAGGCACATGTGTGTGGTGATGACTGTAATTAGTCTTTGGGTGGTGACTACGGTGTAATCTACACAGAAATAAAATATAATGATGTACACTTGAAATTTATATATTATAAACCAATGTCACTGTAATAAAAAAATAAAATGAAAAAATCTTTTAAAAAAAGACTCTCCACTTTTTTCATCATAACATCCATTCAATAGTCTGCCTTATATTGAATGACTGGGTTTTTTTTGAGGAAGATTAGCCCTGAGCTAACTACTGCCAGTCCTCCTCTTTTTTGCTGAGGAAGCCTGGGCCTGAGCTAACATCCATGCCCATCTTCCTCTACTTTATATGTGGGACGCCTACCACAGCATGGCATGCCAAGCGGTGCCATGTCCGCACCTGGGATCCAAACCGGTGAACCCCAGGGCGCCGAGAAGCAGAATGTGCGCACTTAACCACTGCACCACCGGGCCAGCCCTGAATGACTTCTAATTGCCAAATAAGCGCTGCAGACTGGAAAGCATCTTTTCAAATTTTTATTGAGTTATAACATACACAAAGTAAACAAATATTAAGTGTACAAATCAAAGATACTTTTAAATGCACACACACATGCCTGTGTTAGTAACTCTGAGATAAGATTTAAAAACATTTATAGCACCCAGAAGGCTCCCCTGGGTGCCTTACCAGTCAATAACCCCTCCACCCCCAAGATAACCACTATTCTGACCTCTAGGCTCCAGAGATTAGCTTTGCCTGTTCTTGAACTTCAAAAAAAGTGTGTACTTGTTGGTGTCTGGCTTCTTTCACTCAACAGTACATCTGTGAAATTCAATCCATGTTGTTGTGTGTAGCAGGAGTTGAGATACACAGTTTAATAAATTGCACTCCTGTCCTCAAGGAGTCCACAGTTGGTCACATATGGATAATGGGATGCCAAGAAAAAAAAGCCCACTAGAAGAATGGAGAGCATGGGATGGGACGTGAACAGAAGGACCTTATGAAAAGGTCATCTTCAAAGAGGACATCTCAGAGATAAACAGAATTAGTAACAATAGAAATAACATTTTTAATAATAACAAAAGTAATGCTCTTCACTGAACCCCTCCTATGGGCCAGGTACTGGGCTAAGTGCTTCACTTCCTCATCAGATCTAAATTTTACCTTAACTCCACCAGGTGGGTACAGACCATCCCCAATTCACAGCTGAAGGAGCTGAGACTCAGAAAGGGAAAATAACTCTCCCCAAGTCCTACAGGCAATAAGGGCCAAAACCAGCTTCTTAACCTGGATTAATTTAGCCTTAACCTGACTTCAAAAAGCCCACATGTTTTCCAAACATACACTGTCTTTTGAGGGATGAAAAATAATATTCTATTATATAAACATTATTCATTTTTATACATCCAAATGAACTGAATAATGTGTAATGTATAGACCACCTCTGCATCAGTAACCATATTCAACATGCCAAGACAAAAAACATTTTCAGCTGTAAGAATAGCAAGACACATCCAACTTTCTAAGAAGTTCTCTGTCCCTCCCTAAAAACCATACCATTGAGCTTTTGGTTCTGGACACAAGTGGGACTAAACTTTGACGGAGAGCCCCTGGCAGACCAAGACTTAGCTAAGAGGGGAGGTCAAAACTGAAAACAAAAGACAAGAAAGTATTTCCAGTCTGGAAATATCGGAACATCTATTGTTCAGACTAGTCAAGGTAAGGAGGTAAATGAGATTTCACCAGAAGAGAGGTTCCAGGGAATGGGACCCCAGGGAGAGAAGGTTGTTGATCTCATCGAGATTCACTGCCAAAAACTACCCCGAGAAATGGACACTATCGTGAGCATCCCTGGCCCAAGGATTTCTGGCCCTCATCCTCCCATTTCCAAAGAGGAATAACATCTTTCCCTTAGGGACCTTTGCACCATCACAAAGACAAATGAGAGCCAGTTTCGGTTTTGAATCAGTTAAACTCAAAACTTTCCTGAAACTCAACTTTGACTGGCTTTGGGTTTAGAAATGCAGGAACATACCATACGCAGCAGACCAAGAACCTTGTACCTTACCCCAGAAGCCCATGAGGTAAAACACGAGCCTTCTGAGAAATGAGTCCTTGGTTCTGAATTTGGATCCCCCAAAACCGACAGCTTGATCCTGCAATATCTGCTGTCAGAATATATTATCAGCAACATATAACTTTCTGCTGCCATAATATCCATACCTATGGGTATCACACATGTCAATGTGAATTGCATGGATCCAAGTGCTCTGATGCTCTCTGTCTCTCAGATAGCCAGAATACCGGCCTCCATCCCTTCAGACTAAACTCCAGAGGTGAGTCCTGGAAGACAGATAAAGGAAATGCAACCCAAAGCCACCTGCTGCCTCCACAGTTCAGACCTGGTTATTTATTCTGGGATGCCCATGGGCCACATTTTTGAACAAATCCCAGCTCTGTTTTGCTCTACCTCTGAAAAGGTAGTCTAGGGAAGGAAATCAGAAATGCCATCCATACTCAAGGCAAAGCAATGAGCCACAGCCAAGGGACAACGTGGGCTGTTTGTAAACAGCAGGCTAAATGTCATCATCAATTATTCATCATTCAACAAAGCCATCGAGTAACCTCTTACAAAACCACTTAATTCTTACTCAAGATTCAGCCCAACAAGAGAGAAGAGCAAAAAGGTGTTGGTCAAAAACTTGAGATTAGGAATGCTCTAGACCAGGTCAGCAAGCCATGGCCTGCAGGTAAAATTCCAGCTGCTGACTGTTTTTGTAAATAAACTTTTATTGACACACAGTCATGCCCATTAGTTCACATATTGTCTATGGCTGCATCCATGCTACAACAGTAGATTTGAGTCACTACAGCAGAGACTACATGGCCTGCAAAGCCCAAAATATTTACTATCTGGTTGTTTACATGAAAAGTTTGCCAATTCCTGCTCTACACTCTCACTATTCAAAGTGTGGTCCAGGGGCATCAGCCTCACCTGGGAGCTTGGTTGAAACGCAGAATCTCAGGCTCCAATCCAAACTTACTAAGAATCTGCATTGTAACAAGGTCTCTGGGAGACTGGCATGCACATTCAAGTTTGAACAGCACTATTCTAATAGGGCTCTGCTTCTCAAACTTGGCTGCTTATTGGAAACATCTGAGGAGTTTTTTGGTTTTGCTTTTGGGTTTTTTTTAAATACTAATGACCTGGGTCTGAGGTAACTCCAGGCTTGAAAGTTTGCAGGAGGTGCCAACTCCTCCTCACAAGGCCATGTGGCATGCCACATAGCTCTTGCTCTCATTAGATGCTGATAGAGGACACTCAAATAAGCAACCAATGCTTAGGGAGGGTTTGGGAAGAGGGTAGAGAAAAGGAGGGAGAAGAGACTTTCTCCTTTTCTACCCTGTCAAGTTTTCTCATTTCAAAAATGCTCTCTCCAATGAGCTCCTTTTCTGTGAGTAATTTTCAATAGAAATCAGAAATTACTTTGGACAACTCACAGGACCTCACTAGAACATGACTTACTACAGATCTATATAAGCTATTCTGCCAAACCCTAACTTTCATTTTCAAAAGGCTGGAAGAATAAGCCAAATTATTACATAAACTTGTAAATTTGTTTTACAACTTAACATCAGAATTAAGCAAAGGCTATGTTCTGCGACCCTAAAGAACACAACTTCAGTGCCGTCCTTGACTCTGCTCTGCTCTGGGACAGGTCCATTTGGCTCATTAGTTTAATCCTTACAGACCCCTGGAGAAGGTTCTCGTCAGCCTGCACAGTGACTTCAGTGCTGGGAACACTGGAATATACAAAGGTGGCAGATCTGTCCCCTTTCCCTTAGGTCAGCAAGGACACAGAGTGAAGCAGGGCCCTTCCCAACGCTGAGAGTCTTTGGCTATAAAGTACAGAAAGTCAGTGTCAGGGGTGCCTATACTGAAACTTAAGTTTATTTACTAGGGAATTCAAATGTAAAACTGGAAAAAAATGATTTGTCCACTAGGATGGGGTTGGGTCCCTTACAACCTAGTCTAGTTCTGGGCCCTAAAACCTAGTAGGAATTTCTTACACCTATGCAGGAAGGTCCCCCAGCCTGAGGCTGAGTCTTTTCCCCAACACAGTTCAGCAATAATTAGGTCCACTCAAATAGTTCTATGAGTAAATGTATATACTGGTCTTGAACTAAGCAGAAAAAAAAATCAGTCAATAATAGGAAACAATCTCACCAACTAAACAGAAAAGTAGGAAAAAAATTTAATGACACTCAGTGGTCAGGTGTTAAAGAGAGCGGGTAAAGATAGTTCAAAATCCTCAAATGTAAACAATGAAAAACTGAAAACAGATGAGAGAGGCAAAGGGTACAGATTATAGGTAGGTAGTTTCCAAAGATGGCTGCCAACAACACCTCCCCTCCCCCTGTGCTCGCACTGCACACACCTCACGTCAAGAGATGGAGTCTTTCTCCTGCCCCTGAATACGGACTGGCCTTGTCCCTGGCTTTGGTCAAGAGAATGTACCACAAGAAACATTCTGAGACTTCTGAGCCCAGACCTTAAGACGACCAGCAGCTTCTGCTTCCTTCCTCTTGGAACCCTTAGCCCCCCTGTAAGAGTACCACAGTACCCTGCGGAGAAAGAGGCCACGTGAAGAACACTGAGGTGGCAGACACAAGTGAAGAAGCCACCTCAGACGTCCAGGCATAGCCACCATCTGACTGCAACTGCCCAGAGACTCAAGGTGAGACCAGCAGACGAGCCACCCACCCGAGCCCCAGCCAACCCACAGAATCATTAGACATAATGAAATACTTGCTGTTTTAAGCCACCAGGTTTTGGGTGGTTTGTTACGCAGCAACAGATAACCCAAACACAGACCACTGCAGCAGGTGAGTCATTCTACCTGCATGAAGAAAATTAAAATATGCTCTCTTCCCTCTGGCAATCTCTGACTGATCCAGAACCGAAACAAACAGCACGAAACTCCAAAACCCTCTATGAGGAATCAATCCTTCCATAAATTCCATTTTAAAAGAAAAGAAATTTTGCTAATTTGAAACGTCAAGAATGATAATATCTAAAATCAAAATGAAGTTTATTTTGCAAAGTTGTCAGTGCTTCTATCAGAATACTTTGGTCATGCCATTTCTTCCGAGCACTGCTTCCTCCAACTTTCCTAACCCCAAATGTTTATCTTTTTTCCCCCCAGTTTCTTTCACTTTTTCTTCTCTTGGTATCAGGCTGTTTCTCCAGTTCACAAATAAGATTCTGTCAGAAGTGAATTTGCTGTCACACCCTCAGCCTGTCTTTACCCAGTATGCTAAGGTCTAGAAAATGACAACTCAGAAGACCGGGTTAAATACAATTTCTCTCTCTTCACCCATTTCCCACTATCTGCCTGTCCGGCCCTCGGGTTATTAATGGAACTGACATTCCTGTACAACTGACTGAGCAGGACCAGCAGCCAGATAAGAAGGGAGCTGCTGACAGCAGCAGACACCACCCCAGAGATAGCAGATAAGCAGACACATCGTAGCTATTAGCTTCATCTTGGGCCAAAGAGGAGGAGCATCACAAAATATACACAGAGAACTCAAACATTCCTCATGGACTCTTTTCTCGTGAAATAAAAAATCAATATATCAAAACTAATTCTTTTTATTAAACCAAATATGTATTTTTAAGTGAATTTCTAATATACTCGATATGAATTTGGACCAAAATATAATAAAGACAGGCATTAAACCGCCCCTAGTGATCCCATTAATAAAAGTAATAAATATTCTCCATAATTTTTAAAAAGCAGCTCTCTGCTTTGGGCCTCTGGAATTTCACTCTGAGGCTATTGTGGTATTTCCCAGTTGCTTTCTAAGTCCTACCACCAACAAATCCCTCAATCCAAAGTAACTCCTAATATACACTTAAAAACTAAATACTTCTACAGCGCCACATCTAAATTGTTACTGCTTGCTGACATTGTCAAAATTTTTAAATATTTACTATTCCAAGTTTCACCTTTTAATATAGTTCCATTGTTCCACATTGTTCAAATTAGTTCTGTTCCTCGACACTAGCATTGTTTTCTTTTAATGTATGGAAAGGTCATACACTGGTTATACGCTTATTCATATTCTTGATGATCAACATTGAGAATGCAACACTACAGAAATTTTCAAAAACGATAGAGTACATATTACATGAATGTCCACTAACATGAGCTAATGTCCCTTACAAACGATAATTCACATCAACCCCTCACCCATATGTCTGCACATTTGCTTATCACCGAAACTCTGTATTTCAAGTTGGTTAGGAGCCTCTCTCCTCCCTCAAGACAAATAAAAAGTCAATATATTGCTCATTGGTGGAAGAACTAATTAAGGCACTGATTTATAAATTGTTCAAAACAGTTAGTGATTAAAGAGAAGTCAAACATTAAAGAGGATATCTTGTTGTGCCGGGAAGCAAAGATGCTGTCAAAAACAACTGGAGTCATGTCAAAATTCCCTAAAGGAAGAGCCTCAAGTTGGCCAATATATAACAATTTGAGCCAAAAATAAAATAACGATTGTAACGAATTTAAACAAATCAAACACATAAAATTCCCTGAGTTCATCACGACACTAAAAAACTGCTTTGGAACCTTTGGAAGTACTAGGGCACCAACTCGTGAAAATTAATAAATAAAGAGAAAAACAGAAACTTATGCTGCCTTTCAGCAGTTTATATCAGTTTATAAACTATGTGTCAGCATAATCAAGTGGTTGATGAGACAAAATTCTTTTGTATAGAAAAAGTCCAGCTAACAAATACAGAAAGAATGATAGACTTTGAAAATCACCAGTTGCAGCCCCTAATGAATTCATGTATCTATTCAATAATATGAATGGCCACAAAAACTACTAAAACAGTTTTCAACCCTGGCTGCACATTTGTACCTCCTGGGGAACTTTAAAATATGCTGATGCCTGGGTCCCACCCCTAGAGAGTCTGATGTCATTGGTCTGGGGAGTGGCCTGAGCATTAGGATTTTTTAAGCTCCTAGGCTGATTCTAAGGCATAGCCAAGAGAGAGGATCTCCGCCCACCGGAGGTGAAAGGTTGATGGGGAAGTTAAAATGGCAGGATCAGGCTGACAACACCTGAACTCTTCAGTGGAAGTGGGACAACCTGACATCGTGTGCCTCTTGGTGGACTGCAACAGGAAGCACAAAGCACTGCCCACAAAGTCTTCTCGCCTAAAGAAAACTGAACCTGAATCTAACCAAACCTCTAAATTTCACTACCAATTTATAGGAAATGCAAGGAACAAAAGAATATGTTAAAAGACAACAACAGGATATAATCAGCCAAATCAAGATTGTTGAAAATTCTACCAAATAATACAATTTCTAAAACAAATTTCATGGATAAAGGGGAGCGGAGCTCTTAAAATTTTAAACACCTTAAAAGATGGACCTATTAACTGCAATATGTATACCTTGTTTGGATACTGATTTGAGCCACCTGTTTAAAATTTTTTTGAGATAATTACAGCAAATTGCACACAGGTTACTAATTAATGAGGTATTGTTGTTAAAATTGTTGGGTATGTTAAGGGCATTTTAAAAAATCCTTATCTGTTGGAGATACATACTGACATGTTTATAGTAAAATAATGTCTGGAATTAGCTTTAGAATTCTTAAGCATAAAAACAGTTGAGGTGGGGAGTAGATGAAATCAGAATGGCAAATATTGCTCACTGGTGAGGCTGGGCGATGAAGACGTGGGGGTTTCTTATGTACACTTGTCCACATTTAAAAATTTCCATAATAAAATATTTTAAAATATTGAACAGAATCAAGGTTAATAAAAGTCGACTTTGTACCTCGAACCCAAGAAAAACAATATAATTCACATCAACCTTTCTTTCCCAATTTTAGGAGACTGTAATGGAACATTACATTATTTGGTGAGGGAGAAATAAGAGGAAACTTAGGAAAAAATGAACATGTCATCTTACTAATTCCAAGCATTTGCTCTTCGCTAGTCACTGTATATATACTACTTGTTTAATCCTCCCAAACACTGTGAAAACAGGAGTATATTTCTCATTTTGTGGGTGACGAAACTGAGGCCCCCAAAAATGTGCATCTTAGCTACGTGTTTGGTGGAGCCATGCTTTTTACTAAGGACTGTTCAATGGCCAAAGAAGGGAGTGCCAAGCCACGTTAGGTTCTGAGCACACAAGAAAAAACCAGCCAGCCACAATTCTTCCCCTTACAAGGGTCACTTCAATTCAATAATCTTTATTTTGGGGGCAGAGTTTTTCAATTATGAATAAACACTATGATGCTATTTCAAAAGTTCTGAGAACATAGGAAAGACCTCACTATCAGAAATGCTTATTCTCTTTGCAAGACTATAAACAGGGAAATGGATTAAAAAGGATGAGTGGATATATGTTACAACATGGATGAACCTAGACAACATTACGCTAAGTGAAAGAAGCCAGACACAAAAGGCTACATATTATATGATTCCATTTATATGAAATATCCAGAATAGGTAAATTCATAGAGACAAAAAGCAGATTGGTGGTTGCCTGAGGCTGGTGGAAGGAAAGAACGAGGACTGGCTGCTTAATGGGTATGAAGTGTCCTTGGGGTGATAAAGATGTTTTAGAACTACATAGAGGTAGTGGTTTCACAATATTGTGAATGTACTAAATGCCATTGAATTATACACTTCAGAATGGTTAACTTTATGTTATGTGAATTTCACCTGAATAAAAAAAAAATAAGAAAAAAAAGGATGAGAAGATAAGGGAGGAAAGAACTATGCAAACAGAAATGGCAAAGATTTGAAAGTTGTTTGGAAAAAAGACAACAGGATTTGAAGCCTTATGGTCGGCTGGGAGAGAAGATTGAGATCTCTGGTTTGGGAATCTGAATAGCTGGCTACACCCCATGGAACCATGTAACTTGCACTGAGGATATACTGGACCTTAGGAAAAATGGGAGCCCAGTGAATGTTTCTTCAGTTTCATTGAGTTTCCACTTTTTAATAGAACAATAGACTAGTAAATCAGGGAAAGCTCTAAACACAGTATAACTAGATTATATCAAAGCACTGCTTCCTATCCCATGATCTCTTTGCAGGCAAAATGGAGAAATCAGAAGACAGTTCCATGGAATTGTGCAAAATAGAACTGGACTAAAAACCTATTGGTTAGTGAATTGATTAGCACCTAACAAAAGACCTGCCACAGAGCAGGTTCTCCATGAATCTGCTCAGTAGATGAATCTGGAAGGAGTCTCCAAAGGATGAGCAAATAGGCAGATTCCAGTTTCACTGTGCGAGCATGGTCATTAATAACCCAGAAACACAAACCAAAAAGCAGATTTATCAAATCATGAATGATACAGAGGTTGAGACAGTAGTTGATACACTGAGTGACAGATGAGATTTTTAAAGGTCTTTTGGGATGCCATTCTGCAGAATTAGTCTGAAATTTGGGGGGAAAGCATTATGCACAAGGTGTTTATCATAGTCATATCAGCAATAACACAACCTAAATACCCAACCATGGAGAAATGTTTACATAATCTCCTGTACAACCATTGGAAGAACATGCATTAAGAGTGAAAATTCTTTTATAAAGAATATGTAGTCATAGGAGAAATGGTTATTATATAAATGTTAAGAGAAAAAAGAAGGAATCAAATTTATATCTAAAGTATTATTCAAGCCTATGTATAGGGAAAAAACCAATGTAATACATCAAAATGTTAGCAGTGGGTATGTTTGGATGATGGGACTAGCAATGATTTTTGTCTTTCTACTCTTTTACTTTACCTTCCAGATATTCTTTAATGAGCATAGATTTTTTTATAACAAAAATAATAAACATACAGAAGATCCAGAAATACATCTTTTAAAAGTCAGAGCCATGAACCAAATCTAAATAGATTTAGTAAGAATAAATGTGAAGTTCTGGGATGAGGGTTTAAAAAAAAGCCAAGTTTAGGACTGGAGTAATAGGGCTTAACAACAGTTCCTGTGGAATTAAAAAAAAAAAAAGACTTAGAAATTAACTGACTGTAAATTCATTATGAGCCAACAGTGACATGGCTGAGGGGAAAAGATAGCCATAGTATAAACCTCGGATTTCTTAATATAATTTGTATGCAAAACAAAGGCAGTAATAATATTCCCATTGTGCTGTGTGAGTTGGACTATATCTAGAATATTGTGTTCAGCTTTGAACTTGAGCTTTAAAAAAAGATGTTGAAACCTGGAGAGCAGCCAGCAGGATGAGGCATCAGAACCACAGCAGAGAGCAGTGATTCCCACACTTTGGCTGCATCAGAATCACCCGGAGAGCTTATTAAAATGCAGATGCCTGGGTCTTCTCCCAGAGTTTCTGATCCTATAGATCAGAATCTGCATTTCTAGCTAGCTCCTAGGTGATGCTGATGCTGCTAGTCTGAGGACCACACTTAGAGACCCACTGGCATTGTGAATAAAAGCATAGACTGTGAAGCCAGACTGTTAGGCACGGAGTGTCAGCTCTTCCACCCAGTGGCTGTGTGACCTTAGGCAAGCTTGCTTGCCCTCTCTGTGCTTCAGTCTCCTCATCTGTAAAATGAAATAATTTGACCTACCTCATATGGATATCATGACATTGAGGTAGTTAATATTTGTAAAGCATTTAGAACATCTAGCCTGGCATATAATGTTTGTTAATTTAATGAGGAACCCTGGCTATGTTTCATCTGAAAGAGAAAAATATTTAAACATCTTCAAATACTGGAAGGGCTCTTATGTGGAAGACATATTCTGCATAGTTCCTGAGAACAGACATAGCGTCAAGGGGTTGAAGTGACCAAGAAGGAGCCTTCGGCTCTACATCAAAAAACTCACTTAATAAACATTAGCTAGTTCTAGTAACACAGCCTCGGTGCAAGGGGATTTTCACTTGTAATCACCTAGAGTTCTCAAAGCGTTGGCCTCAGATCAATACCATCACCAAGAACTTGTCAGAAATGCAAATCCCTGGGCCCCACCTCAGAGCTACTGACTCAGAAACCTTGGGTGCAGAGCCTGGAAATTCGTGTTTTAACAAGCCCTCCAGATGGTGCTGATGCACCTCAAATGTGAGAACCAGTGACCTATAGCATCACCCAAAACAATATTTCCATGAGGCTCTAGAATACCAAAACTCAATTACAGTAAACTCACTCCAATAAGGTATCAGGTATAACATGCCTTTGATAAGTATATGCAGCAAACTCCTACTTCCACCAAATATTTGCCTTTGTGTTTAAAATACATTTGTTGTTAGTGCCATTGAGTTGATTCGGATTCCTAGCGACCCTGTGCACAGCAGAGCAGAACCCTATCAGGCCTTTTTGCGCCATCCTCTCACCTTCCAGCGCTCTACCAGACAATGCTCCACTGCTATTCATAGGGTTTTTGTGGCCAATTTTTTCAGAAGTGGGTGGCCAGGTCCTTCTTCCTAGTCTGTCTTAGTCTGGAAGCTCCAATGAAACCTGTCCCCCATGGGTGACCCTGCTGGTATTTGAAATACCCGTGGCATAGCGTCACAGCAACATGGAGCCACCACAGTATGGGTGGTTGGTTTCCTGACCAGAAAACGAACCCAGGCTGGGGCAATGAGAGCGCTGAATCTTCACCACTGACCACCAGGGCTGGTTTTAAAATATGTATCACAAAGATAATGCTGAATTTGGTCAAAACCAGAAAATCCAAAATCCACAGAGAGAAAAGCAATGTACCACTCCCCCTCATCACCCTCTCAGCAGGGGCTGCTCACTATTAACTGCCCTGCAGGGGTTGGGGGTGAGGCAGTAAAGAAAAGCCCAGTGTTCTGACATGGAGCATCAGAGCACCTGAGGGGTGAGAGGGACCTCAGAGACCATGGTTTTATGTCACCCACCTTCCTAACCCAGACGAAAACACAATGACCCGGATACACACATAGATCCTCACTTCCCATCTCTCTCCTCTGGCCAGCCAGTGAGGCCAAAGTTTCCCCTCTTGCACAGGACAGCAGTTTGGAAGAAACAGCTGAACACACTTAGCCTTTCTCATGCTCCAGGCGCTCTTCTAAGTACCTTAGGTATATTAACTCCTCATAACAAATCTCTGAGGTAGGTACCAATCTCCCCATTTTACAGACATGAAAACTGAGGGTCAGAGAGGTTAAGTCATTTCCAAAGAGTCACACAGCTAATAAGGGGTAGACGTTGGCTCTGAGCCTAGGCAGTCTTTCTCCAGAGTCTTAACCTCTGTAATTTCCATTGAGGCCACAGTGAGGGAGAGGAAATACAAGTAGTAAGGCCACTACCTTGGCCTGTATGTGCGTGTGAGAGAGATGGAGAGACATGGAGCCAGAAAGTGCCAGCAAACTCAAGATGGCAGCATCTATGAGCCAGGGATCTAGAGGGAGTGGAGCAAGGATCCCAAAAGATGGTTTATATGCTGTTTTGTCAGTCCCCGTGTGTCCCTGGGTGAGTACTGGAGTGGAGGCAGGAGCTGGGGTGACTGCATTCTTCAGAAGTTATGCAAACAGGCTTGAATCTGTAACAGGGAAGGGCAGGAGACAGTTTGACAAAAGCCCTTCCCTTTCTTTTCTTCTACAAAACAATTTAAAAGGAATAGGAGATGAAGCAGGAGGGAAGCTACCAAGGAAAAGTGACAGCTGGATGCAGAGTTGTTGGGATCAGTAAGTAAGGAAGAGCCAGAGGAAGCCCTGCCCACAGGCTCCAGGGACACGGGCAGTGAGCAGGAAGAGAGAAGGGGCAGAGTGGGCATTCCCCAGGTCAGGTGTCCCCACACAGTGTGTTTGGACTCCTTTGAGGGTCCCTCCGCTAGACTCCCAGGACCACTTTGTGTCTCCATTACATTAACTCCTCCCCATCTGCCTGGCACCCGTGTCACTGTTGTGCTCTCCTAAGAGTGTGCAAGCCATTGCAGAAAAAGGACTGCAGCTGATCTTCTCTGAATCCACAGCTCCTGCTCCAGCACCTGGCACATTATCAGTTCTGGAAATGTTTGTGGAATTGAATTTGCTGAAGTGGTGCTAGCATCCAGATGCAGTGACATGTGTTGTCACCTTAAGGCGAGGAACGATGAGAAGAATGCATACCCCAGGAGCTGTGTCCTAGTTAGAGAGTCCCCAGGAGCAGACCACAAGACAAGGATTTGAGTGCAAGCAGTTCATTGGGGAGGTGAAAGAAACACCAAACACAAGTGGGGGACTGGGAAAGGGAGCAGAGAAAGACAGGCAGTCAACAAGGGGATCTTACTGAGCCAGCTGTCAGTGTGAGCAACTGGAGCTTACCCCACTGGGGAAACTCCAGGAGCTCTGCAGAACACGCACCCAAGGGAGGAGGAAGCTGGGGCACATACATGGCAACTCTCACCAATCATTGGTGTGCTCATTCCCCAGGCCTTTGGGCCCTCTGTGTGAGTGGCATAGTGGGCTCCAGGGGGAAGCGAAAGCTCTTAGACAAAATGCAGGTGCTGGCAGCTGGAAGTCAAATAGGTGTGCAGTGAAATGGTAATTGCAAGGGCAGTGGTCCACTCCCTGAGCTCAGCAGCTCTGGGGTGATCCCAAGAATTTGCATCTCTAACGAGTCCCCAGGAGAGGCTACTGCTGCTGGTCTGGAAGCGCACCTTGAGAACCACTGGGCTGGGGATGTGGGCAGGGCACAACATGGTACAGACTGGATACCTGGGGAAAATCCAATACTTAGGGTTGGGCAGAGCTTAAAGATAAAGGAAACCAGAATGTCACCCTAAAATATGCTTCTCTGACATAAAAATTATCTTGAGCTGAAGGCAAATGAGACGCAGCAGATACAAGAAAAGTTCCTGCCCTCCTCCGGTTTGCCTAAAAAGCAGGGCATAAATTCTCAAATTGTCCTTCCTCCGCTATCTGGAAGTACAAAAGCGAATCACTAGAGACAACTTTAGGTCCTATCAGTCTGGAGACAGTGCCAGAGGAATCCACATCCAAACTCTACTAACGAGCCTGTATCTACCATTAGTTTCCTGTATGTTTACCTTCCCATAATCTGCTGCCCTTAGAAGTCTAAAACTGGTTTCCTTTGTCTTATCATTTCTCTACAAATTTATTTTTCTTGGTTAAAGATGCCATATAAGCTAGAGTTCTAAGCCACCTCTTTGAGTTATTCATTTCTCTGAATTTCTCTCACATATGTATGAGATGTACATGTTAATGAACTTCTGTTTGTTTTTCTCTTGTTACTCTATCTTTTGTTACACATGCCCCAGTCAAGATAGAAGGGTAGAAGAAAAGATTATTTTTCCTCCCCAACAGAGACAAAGCCAAAGAGGTAAGCTACACTTTTATTTGGCCCTCTGTAGGAAAAGTCTTCCCACCTTGCCCAGAGCCCGTGCCTACGGGTCACGTGCCTGTGGAGATTGGGACCAGCAGACTTCCTGGGAATCCTCTGTACCTGCTGTGGCCAAGGTTAAGGCTGCTCATAGCATCCTTAGGATGCTGCTTCCCTAGGAATTCGGGATCTTTTTCTCTGGGGGTGGCCTGGCAAGCATAGGTCCCAGGGGCAAAGAGCGCAAACAAAGAAACATTTCAGAAAAGATCCAGCTTTTGGCTACAGAGTCAAATCCAGCTGAGGAAACTGTTCCTCCTAATCCGACACAGAGCTCACCAGCACAAGCCCTGCTCCCGCCAGCAGGGCAGCCATAGGCAGTGCTGCATCCCTTCCTGCTGGGCCTTAGAATCATTACATAGTGACCTTGAGATCCTCCTACTCTGTTCTGGAAGAGGCAAATCTTCCAGAAGACACCCCCCAAAATAATTTGTATAGCCTTACATTCATTTAACAGCTATGATAACCAGAAAAATAACAGGCCGCCTGTTCTTTGCTGCTTGTTTACAATAAAAGCATATGCTTGCAGGGAACACAGAATCCTAAACAAAAATTGGTGCTTATTTCAGCATACTAAATTTCCAGTTGAAACCGACACTGTTGGTTTCACAACACAAAAACACTCATGACCTCTTAAGAGATGAAAGGGGAAAGGCAGGGAGACAGAGATAACAAATTTACCCTTGATGGGAGCAGAGGCATCCTTGTTTATCTTTTACAAGTGATCACCTCTAGTGAAGAGCATGACGAAGCCACATCCCCACGATTCCATTTTGAAACCGAGGTCACTGCCACAAAAGCCCAGATGTTAGGTCTCGGGCCATTGCAGGTATCTAGACCCTCCCCACTCAGGAGGCAGGTCACTAGGGAATGCTGAGGTCAACACCCCTTAGGAGGCGCTGTAATTAGCTGCAGTCCAGAGCTTCACAGTGAAGGAAAGAAAAGCTTCTCCCCCTCACAAATTGGAACATTTTTCCAGCTTTCCCAATGGGTTGCCAAGTGACTCAGCATTGGCCCAGTGTGGGCACTATTATTGATGAGAAATCTTCCGCCTGGGTGATATACTGCATACAACACATGCCCAAAGAACAGTGCCAAGTCATACCAGGAAGAGCAGGCGAATTATTCACCTCCACTTCTAACACAGGCAAATCCTGTCTTAATGCAGGGGCTACTCAGTATCAGAAAGACAAAGCCCTAAGATTGTCAGAGATTTCCATCTAAGATTCAAGGAATTATTAGGCAGAGCCTCTCCTTTCTTGTTGACTATTAAAAGGCAATCAAATCGAGGACAGCAGAGAAAAAGGGCAAGAAAAAAATAATTTTTCAAAAACAACCCCAGAGCAGAAAGCTGCATAAAAGCCTTTGGTAGCCTAAATGTTGTCTTTGTGAGTACTACGAGCTCCCCCGAGAGGTCATTTCCAGAACTGCATGTTTATTTAATTTGGAAAAAGAAAATCTGCATCTTCCGGGATCCTAGGCCACAACTGCCTTGGAGAACCGCTGAAAATTCTTGGACAACATTCCCTCTTCCTTGCCTTTTATCAAAGGAACTGCTCTCAACTCTTAAATACAGGATATACTCAGGGAACCTGATGAGATCCAGTAGGACAACTGCCTTTGATATTTGCACCTGTCAAGGAACTAGTTGAGTTCCTGGCAAGTAGAACTCAGCTCAAAGAAAGCAGAGTGTTCAAAGAGTACTTTCAGAAGAAAAAGTGATGGCTCTCAGTGAAATAAAACATGACTGGAGAGCAACTCAAGGGGCAAACAGGAATGTGCCTAATATTAGAAAGACTAAGAACAATCCTCCTTCAAGAAGGACCCATGGGCCACCTGCCTAGAAGGCCCAACTATAAGATACCCACTCTCTTACGCAACTCAGAAGATCTCTCTGAGGCAATCACCAGCCATACTTCCTAAAGAACTGACTGCGGTCTCCAGGACAGTGCCCTGCTATCTGTCCATTCATAACATGCACACACTCCTCACCACTCCACTCCACTCTCCACACTGGTTGCCCTCAGTCCATGAGGAATCAGACTAGGATCAAGAGCCCCCAACACACTGAGCTCTCACCTGCCCAGCACAAGACACATTCTGTTCCAGATATCACAAGCTAGCTCAACAAATAAGTGAAGCCTTCAAAAAACAACGTGTTGGTTCCAAAAGTTTCATCTACCATCTGGAGAGCTTCTCATCACAGCCCCTGCACTCCCGGCTTTCATCAGCTTGCTCTTTACATGACTTAAGACAGTCTCGAAGGGGAAAAAAGTCAAACTCAGCTTTTGTCTTCCTCTGCTACCCTCCACCCTCGGCCACCAAAGTTCTTTTTCCACTATAAACACTGAACAGCCTTTTCATGTCTATTGACAAAAATATCTATGGCAATGTTTATCTATCTCAGGAGTATTAAAGCTCTAGAAAATATCTGTGCTAAACCTCTGCACATACTCATTTCAACAAGGTTAAGCATTCCCAGAATGTTTTACTTTTTTAACAGACTTTATTATTTAAAGCAATTGTAGGTTCACAGCAAAATTGGGCATAAAGAACAGCATTCCCATATGCCCCCTGCCCCCACACATGCACAGCCTCCCCCATTATCAATATCCCCCACCAGAGTGGGGCATTTGTTGCAACCAATAAACCTACATTGGCAAATCATAGTAACCCCGAGTCCATAGCTGACAGTAGGGCTGACTCTTGGTGCTGTACATTATATGGGTTTGGACAAATGTATAGTAACATGTATCCACCATTATAGTATCATGGAGAGTAGTTTCACTGCCCTAAAAATCCTCTCCCTCTTTGTTTCTTGACCATAAGGCAAAAATGTTTGTGCTCAGCATGACTCAGTATGACTCTAAGCAGTGTTCCTGGGGCCTGCCTAGCAATAAGAATCACCAGGGAGACGGGTTAAAATCACAAATGTTCAGACTGCACCCTCAATCCACTAAGTCAGCCTTTGCTAGGGAGGAGTCCAAAAAGCTATAGCGCGTCCAGGCCCCCAGGTGATTGCTATCGTCAGGAAAGTTTCAAAAATACCTCTCTAAAGATGAAACGCCCCTAATTTCAGAGTCTCCCAGCTGCAGAGCAGCTTCCAGTAAGAATGTAGCAGGTGTTCCCTCCTCCCTCGAGCTCCAGCTCCAACAGAATACCTGGAATTCAAGATGGGTCCCATTCTTTTCTTTCAAACAGCATGGCTACTAATACTTTTTTCACCTATTCCCAGAAAATTTTACAAGGCTTAGCCAGTGTCCACTTCTATTAGGAAATATTTTTGTATTCCTACACAATGGTTTACCACAGGTCTGCAGTTTATAAGGATGCTATTAGGATCATTTGTGCAAAATGATGGGTTAGGAAGTAGATCTGCTTGGTTACAGGAAAAGAATTGCCCGAGGACATTTGCACACACCATGCGTGGAGCAGAAGGACACATGGCCAATATGGGTTTTTCTTCTTTGCACCTTGAGGGCTCTTCTGCCAGCTGCTCCCCATGGCTTCCCACTGCTCTGCATTCTGCCATAGCCAATGATGGTTTATGGCAAAATTCGCTGGGCAGCAAGCCATGTGGCTCTTACAGACGGCAATTAGGAGCGAAGGAAAGGCAGAATTACAAGGTGTTTGAAAATGAAGTTCGAAAAAAGAAAAAGTCAGATCTTATTTTCTCTTACCTCCTGCTGATGAAATCTATGTACTTTCCAAAACAGACACCTAACTCCAGGGTCAATCGGAGTCAACAGCTCAGTCAATATAAAAATCAACTGCACAGTCAACGTTGAGCATGAAAATCTGTTAAACCAAAAGTCGTATTTTTTCATCAAAAGGAATCCTTACCTTTTCTTTGGCTTTCATTTTTGTCCCTGTATCCATCCACTCATTTTCTTTCTCCAGCATGTCAATAAAGGCCCAGCGAACACCCTCAATTAATTCCTCCATCTACAAGGAAATACCCAAAGAGGCAGGTCAGAAACAAGGAGCTTCAGACAAGGCTTTCTGGGCCTCAAGAAATAGTTCATTGCTAAACATGGTGAGAAAGAGTTTCCTTTCAGCTTCACTCCACGCTTTGGCAACACTTCTTCACCCAGGAAAACGCCTTTTTCCCATACTGTTAGAAGATAACTAACCATTTCTTTCCATAAGAACAATTTGATGGCCCAGTTGTAAAAGGATTATATGGAGAAAGGAATTTGCCATAGGTTATAACTAACTAATAATTTACACGTAGTTACTAAATTAGCCCATCCTTATCAAGGTAGCAACTAATTTCAATAGTTTAATAAGGGTTTGAGAGAGACAAGCAAAGGCATGGGCTGTGTGTTTCAGACAGATATTGCAGAATAAAGTGAGTGAACAGTTGAAAGAGATACTGTTAACAGAGAAACAGGCAGAAACAGAAAAAGCCAGCACCCCAAAGGACATTTCCCCAACATAAATCAGACTTATGTCAGGACCCCAGTTCCTTCCAAATTTAGTGCCAGTGGTTAAACCAAATGCTTGGCTGTTCTCTGTCATCTTCCTACTCTCCTCCCTACTCCCTCACAGCTCAGAAAAGTCTTGTTATTTCAAATCTAAAATGGTAGGTCTAAAGGGGGCTGCTACAGAAAGGCTGTCTTCTGAAAGACCTATTCCAACGTGTTTCAACAGTGAGACCACACCCACACTGATTATGTGTTTGCCCTGGCTTTTCTCCCAGTATTTGTGAGTCAGTAGAGAGGACCTGGGAAAGAGAGATCCTAACACTTAATTTCAGAGGCCCACACAAAGAAGTCTGGGGAGGGCCTGCCTGTTTATGGGTGGAAACCCCTTGAAATTCCATCCTCCTGCAGAGGTGCTTCCGTTTTCCTAATGGGATACTCAAGAAAAAATAAATACTAGGTTCGGCAGCAGAATTAAAGTTTTCATTTGAGATTATGGGGTTGTAAATCCATTTTTAGCATTAATTCTACAAGGAAAGAAGTTTAGATGCTTCCTTGGTTCTATAATGGATTGTCTGCATGAAGCTCAAAATAATTTTTTTCTGTTTAATAAGTTTTAAGCTATGTTTTCAGTTCAATAACAGTTGTAAGGGAACCAGAGCTGTAAATCAGTGGGCTGGGTTCCATCGTATGTAAATAAGAACAAACAGCAGATGGTGGGGGGGGGGGGTACTTCACAGCTATTTCTTCCCAACTTAGTAAAAACATTAAAAGAATAGACATCTCAATTTGGGATTGGGGCATGATAAAAAACATGAAATGACAGAAGAGCAAAGTTCCTTTAAAATCATTAAATCAGTGGTTTTCAACCTTGTCTGCACATTGGGATCTTTGGGGGGAGCTTTAAAGAATCTTGAGGCCTGAGCATCAGGGTGCTGACGTCATTGTCCCAGGGTGTGGCCTGGGCATTGGGAGTTTTAAAAGCGCCCCGGGTGATTCTAATGTGCAGCCAGGGTAGAGACCCAGTGTCTAAGGGAAGCTACTTATTTTACAGATAAGGAAATGAAGAGTCAAGAGAATCCATGATCTGTTCCAGCTCTTACAGCTAGGAAGGGTCAGAGGCAGGACCTGACCACAAAGCTAAATGACAGTCGTGAGCTCAGAACTTCCAGGAGCAACAGAGGTGTCCCTCAAAAATCAGAGGAAAATGCCAGGAAAGTAGAAGGGAACCAACAGAGAGCTGCAGAAGTGACCACTTCAAATAGAAAACCCACACAAGGAAGGTGTTAAAATGACAAGGAAATCTCCAGGGACTAGGTCTTTGCCTGTGCAGGCACCAGCCCCCCTAAGTCTGTATGACCTCATCATGCAGCAGCATACATCAGTCAGCCCATCACCTTCACATAAAAAGATAAATAGGGGCCGGCCCCATGGCCGAGTGGTTAAATTCCCACACTCCGCTTCGGTGGCCAAGGGTTTCACCAGTTCAGATCCTGGGCACAGACACAGCACCGCTTATCAAGCCATGCTTGATGGCACATAGCACAACCAGAAGGACCTACAACTAAAATATACAACCATGTACTGGGGGGCTTTGGGAAAAGAAGGAAAAAAAGAAAGAAAGAAGATTGACAACAGATGTTAGCACAGGTGCCAATCTAAAAAAAAAAAAAAGAGGGGCCAGCCCGGTGGCGCAGCAGTTAACTTGGCATGTTCTGCTTCAGAGGCCTGGGGTTCGCCAGTTAGGATCCTGGGTGTTGACCTAGGTACTGCTTGTTGAGCCACGCTGTGGCAGGTGTCCCACATATATAGAGGAAGATGGGCATGGATGTTAGCTCAGGGCCAGTCTTCCTCAACAAAAAGAGGAGAATTGGCAGCAGATATTAGCTCAGGGCTAATCTTCCTCAAAAGAAAAAAAAGAGAGAGACAGAGAGAAATAATATCTTCCCAAACGAAGGAGGGGCAATAGGGATAGAAAGAAGCAGGTGGATTGATTTGTGAGAGATTCAGTGACCAAATTAATGGAACCAGGTGATTAATTTTACGTGAGGAGAGGAGGAAAGGGGGAAGAGTCAGATTAATTCCAAGGCTTCAGGTACAAGCAACTAGATGGATACTGCCACCATTTTCTAATACTGGGACTGTTAGAAGAGAAAGAGGGCTTGGGATAGAGGCCAGTCTGGACAACCGAGGCAAGGAGTTAGTCTACGAAAGAGAGAAAGCAAATATAGGGTACAAGTGGATGTAGGGTTCAGAGAGGGGTCTGTGGGTTTTGGGTTTGGGTTGTATGCATTTGCTTGTTGATGCTGCTATTGCTGCTGTGGTGGTGGTTGTTGACCATGTGAGATTCAACTGTGTTTAAATAGCGATAGAAACTCAACAATAAGAAAGCAAACAAACTGATTTTAAAATGGGCCAAAGACCTTAACAGACATTTCACTGAAGAAGATATACAGATGGTAAGTAAGCATATGAAAAGATGCTCCACATCATGTCATCAAGGAAATGCAAACTAAAACAAGAATGAGATACCACTATATACCCATTAAAACGGCCAAAATCCACAACATTGACAACATCAAGTGCTGACAAGAATGTGGAGAAACAAGAATTCTCCTTCATTGCTGGTGGGAATGCAAAATGGTACAGCCATTTTGGAAGACAGTTTGGCAGTTTTTTACAAAACTAAACATACTCTTACCATATGATCCAGCAATCACACGCCTTAGTATTTACACAAAGGAGGTGGAAACTTATATCCACACAAAAACCTACACATGAATGCATGGATGTTTATAGCAACTTTATTTATAATTCCCAAATCTTGGAAGCAACCAAGATGTCCTTCAGTAGGTGATTAGATAAACAAACTGTGGTACATCCAGGCAATGGAATAGTATTCAGTGCTAGAACAAAATGAGTAATCGAAACCATGAGAAGACATGGAAGAACCTTACGTGCATATGTAGGGGAGGAAGACAATTCCTCTACCCTCTAAGTCCTTCTGACTGGTCCAAGAATTAAATTGACATGAAACAGAATAACAAGAGAAAATCAAAGTTTAATAACATGTACACATGGGAGAAACCCAGGAAAACTGAGCAGCTCACCAGAATGGCCAAAGCCACGACTTTAAATATCATCTTCAGCTAAAGACAGAAGAGGATGTTGGGGGTAGTGATTAGGGACTTCCAAAGGGGAGGAATGCAATTTACACAGAGATGGAAATGCAAACGTTTGTTAAACAAGTGTTTGCTGGGCCAACTCAGAAACACATTCTATATCACACTAGAATTATCTTATGGTATTAACTCCTTCCTGTAACAGGCCTTCTACCTTAAATTCATTTAAGCAGTTAGGAGGGAGGTCAAAGTTTCTTTCAGAGTCTTTCGTTCTTAAAAATAATCAAGGCAAAGAGACACATTTTGGGGTGGCCAATTCTGATCTCCCACACGTTACTAAGTGAAAGAAACCAATCTGAAAAGGATACATTCTGTATGATTCCAACTATATAATATTCTGGAAAAGGCAAAACTATGGAGACAATAAAAAGATCAGTAGTTGCCAGGCTTGGGGCCAGGGAGAGAGAAACAGGCAGAGCCCAGAGGACTTCTAGGGCAGGGAAAATATGCTGTAAGATATTACAATGATGTATATATGTCATACTTTTGTCCAAACCCATAGAATGTATATCACCAAGAGTGAGCCCTAAGGTAAACTATGTACTTTGGGCAATTATGATGTGTCAAAATAGGTTCATTTTTAGAAAAAAAAATGTATCATTCTGGTGAGCGATGTTAATGGGAGAGACCATGTTATGTGTGGGGGCAGAGGTTTATGAGAAATCTCTGTACCCTCCTCTCAATTCTGTTGTTGAAGGGGAGAATATGCCACCCCAAAATATGCCTCTTCGGCATAAGGATTACCTTTAGCTGATTATTTTTAAGAAGGAGCAGAGAGGAAAAGCTCTGAAAATCAGTTAAGTTATCCTCTTGTAAGAGACATTTACGTTTATAAGGGAACTCTTCATTTGTAAGGGTGCCATTCTCCATACCAGGAAGAGACAGAGGACTAAATCTTTAGAAACTCACATCAGTGGAGAAGGCAAGGACCTAAATCTGCATAATCTCCATACCTTTGTGATTTCCTGAAAACCTCCCACAACTGGCCTCCATTGCCCACCACTCTCTTGTGTCTTTAGCTGGAGATCATATTTAAGGTGGTGGCTTGGGTCATTTTGGATAGTTACTCAGTTTTCCTGGGCATCTCCCATGTTTACAGGAGGTATACATGTTACTAAACTTCTGTTTTTCTCCTACTAATCTGTTTTTTATTACAGAGAGGTCTCAGTCAAGAACCTAGACGTGTGGGAAAATTATTTTTCCTCCTCTAAATTACAAATCTAAAGTTGCACTAAAAAAAGTGTCGTCTTAAAAAATACAAAAAGAAAAAAAAAAGGAAAGGATTCAGTGAAGAGGAAGAGGCTGAAAATATAGACGAGAAAAAAAGAAAAGAACAGTCTCTGAGAGGGCAAAGGGGGACAGGATCCAGAGAATATATGAAAGGATTCACCTTAGACATGAGACACAATTATGAGAAAAGAGAAGGATAAATGATGGACACAAATGCAGAAGAACCTACAGATTAAATGGTGGAAGGTTGAAAGTCCTAGTATAATGGTGTGTCTTTTCTCCATTGAAATAGGAACAAGATGTGCTAAAAGGGAGGTTTCTCTCAAATATTCGATGTCTTCACACACAGCTATATCCATCCTGCTGGCATGAACATATTGGTAGGAAAAGGGGTAGTTACAGGTGAGGACAAAGAGGGCAATGAAAGGCTTCATCTCAATACTCTAGCCAACATGCAGCGATAAGAGAAAGCACCTAAAGAATATGGAAAAAGCTGACTATATCCAAGGAAAATATTTATTTGGAGTAAAGAGTAAGAAAACTAATCTGCTTTCATTATGGTTTAAAATAATCAACTAAACAAAATAAGCACTCTCCAAGCCAAAGAGACCTTGGCAAATATATACTTAGGAATTTTTGGACTTCCACGGTGAATCTTAAGGTCATTTTGTCCCTATTCTTTTTGGGGCAGTTTTATGAAGTATGTACTTATTATTAAAATGGGGTATAGTGCTTCCAGATACTTATCTCTAAGCAGCGTGGTTTCATAGGATCCTCCCCTGGCCATTCCTGGGCATTATAAGGGCTATCAAGTTCATTAAAGTTTTAAGCATTTTGCATAGATTTTCAAAGCGCTCTGTCTGTAACCTGCTGATTGGCATTCCAAATGAAAATAAACAGAGGTGAAAAGACTTCAGCCCTTTGCAGGGATGAGGAATGACAAACAGCTGACTCACATGCAGCTTCCTTCCTCCTCTTCCTTTCCTTCTCTCCCCTCTCCCCTGCCCCCACAACCTGTCTTCCATAAATCCATGCTTTGATAACTCAGTCTCTTTGTGGCCCTCTCACAGCTGTCAAAACCCAAGTAAGCATTGCCCTCTTTGCCTTCCCATTAGCCTCAGGTGGTCTTTGCCCTCATCCTCTCAGGTGCCACCACTCCCCACCCCAGGCCCCATCTCCAGTTCTCAATTTTTTCTTTCTTGCAGACTTCACAGATTTATTGTACAACATTTTCTGTGAAATGGTGCTGAATTACCCCAGTCTAACTCAAGAACAAGGGAAATCTTGGAAGGTGATTAATGTTATTGGTTGACAAGTCAATGCAAATAAGAGAAATAATGATTTTAGCATGCTGGAACTAGGAAGATAAATCACTGAACACTTCTGATTTTTATCTTTAGACTACTCTACAGCATCACACAATAACATCACCTTCAGTCAAGTCATGTTCCCTGAGGCAGGAAAAGCCTGCTATAATTTTAAAATAAGAAAAAAGAGAGAAATAGTATTTCTTCACCAAACCTTGACCTAATGCCCCAACAGCCAGCATTTAACACTAATAGAAATCACTTAAAGTGGAGTCATCCATAGAAAATATTTATTTAGAGTCAAAAATCAAAATACAACATACAAAAATTAATTCAAGTGTTATTATGGTAAAATCTGCCACATTCAGGATAAGGGCCCTCTAGGCAAAGCAGTATTTTGTTAAGCATCTATTTATTTCAGATTTTTGGATCCACACTGTGAAAATATAATTAATTTGGTTGGTCTATGAGCAGTTATTAGTTCTTTTCCTCAACCAGTGTTATTTAAAAGTGGGCTCCCCTTCTTCATTCTTTGTCCCCCAGGACTTCGCCCGTAGTGTTCTACATCAGACGTCACATACTGATGAGTCCACACATGCATACGCACGCACCTGTTACTGTTCCATCAAAGGCTTTTTTTATGAGATTTTCCTATCTTAGTAAATTATAAATTGTCTCACTTGCTCCTCTTTTGACCTTTCCTTACCCTTTCTCCTATCACATGGACACAGAAATTTTGTGTTTTGTCTAAATAGGACAAGATAGTTCTATTAATGCATCTGAAGGGACATATGCCAACACTACTTTGAAAAGAGGGGGTCAAGTCACCCCATTGTCAACACTAGTTTCCTTCAAAGTTTTGTCTCTGGCAATAGAGAAATCCTACAAAGCAAACACAGATCCTACCTCACACTCATGAATCCCAAACACTTAAACGCACACTTTCAGTCCCGTCTGAGTTCCCCTTAGGCTTATAATCAGAATGCAGGTGTGTGTTTTATTACCATTTATATTTATTTGGTCTCTCCAACAAGATCTGTAAGATCTGAGAACAAGAATCATGATTTAGATCAAATGAGATCATGGATATGTAAGCAAACTAAAAAGTATTCTGCAAATTTAAAACTGTTCATTTTATGACTTCATATCTCATCTTGTTAGTTTTATGATTTCATATCTCACTTGATATGATTCTTCACACAATATGATTTCATACCTCATATAATACCTATAGCAGCTGCTCAATAAATGCAAGTTGATTTATGCTTTTCAAAACCCCCAGTGGGTATCTCGCAGAGAAGTGAAATAGAATCCAGTATCTTTATATATGCTAATGTATAACAGTTATTCCAAATACAAACTTTAGTGGAAATCGAATGACTAAGTTAGCCCATTCTATTCTGAGATTGTCAATGCCAACATGATACAGGACAGACGGCTAAAAATGGTTTAAAATATATATCTATTATATAGCTGGTAGAAATAATTATAGGCTGATAGAATTCTTAAAAAAAAAGCAGCAGTAGCAAAAAAAAAAGAAAAAATCTGCAAGGCTGATTGTATGCATTAATCTTAAAATACTGTAATTTTAATAAAATTCATAAATGAAAGGCATAATGTGGAGGTTTTCCTCTTTAATATATTTAGAAATTATAAGTAATAGCTTATAAAAGATAAGAGTAAAAAGTCTCCAGTCTTCCCACTGGTCTAGAGCAGAGCAAGTTTCCTCAAATTGTAACCACTTGGTTAGTGAATGCGAAAAATGGAAATTATCAGTAATTTATGTAGTTAACGCTGAAGAAATAGGATGCAATCTGAGGGAAGTTTTTAAAACTTTTTTCTGACAACTGTCATTTTACTAGAAATACAGATATTAAGTAAATCAATGCACTAATAAATATTAAATGTTCATTGATTCACTATTTACACTGTAACTATTTATTAAGATGAGTTTGAATTGGCTCCCAATAAAGGAAAATAATAACGGCTTAAAATAACAAGTAAAGAAGAGAACCAAATTGAGATGGGAGAAGTGGTCAAGCCAGATAAACTAAGGATAGTTAGAAAATACTGAGGTTTCTGGCAGCCAAGCGAGCTAATAAAACAAATCATACCAGTTTGTCAGGATTAACAAACTTGCATAGCTATTAAACATGCTGGCAAAAGAAAAGAAGAATACCAAATTATTTGTGCTCTAGACGCTATAAAGCCTGTTAGTCTGGTGGTGCAGGAATTTAGCATGTTCTTTTAGCAAAAAGGATAACTCTGGGGTGGAAGTAATACAGAATAAAATATTTACTGGATATGAACATATAGACTGTGTTCTAATTTTATACCTCGTCTTTTCCTGTTTCACACTTTCCCACCCAGAGAGAGAATGGATAAGAGACCAGAATAATATTTACATGTCAACCAGCCTCATAATCTCCAGACTTGGGCTATGGGTAAACTCCTCCCAGCAAGTAATTGCCTGATCACTTCCAGAATTCAGCTCTGTTGGAGGGTATAAATGCTTTCTTTCAGTGAATGAATCCAGTACGGGGTCTTTGCAGTCCACAGGTCTGATCAGATCTGCCTGACAAGACTGTGACCATTAATATGTGGCAAAGGCAACAGTGGCCAATGTTATCCAGAGATGTAGACAACAAACAGGAAAGGGGCCAAATGTGTCGTCATTGTGGCAGTACACTCAAGGACAAGGGTAAGAGTAGTGTCCACATTTATTTCAAAAGAATTCCCAATGAGCTATCTAAATCACCTGTTTTGCTGGATGTCATTTTACCAAAGGTTGCTTAAAAAGAGCTGTCAGGATTGGGGTCTGATGACATTTGTTGTAACAAGAATTAGCCCGTAGAGAGTTGTGATACCCGGAACTGTTATAGAAATTATATTTGGCTCCTCAAGTAGTTTCATGAGACTCTCCTATGAGCCAGACTTAGCATTAAATGAAAGGGCAGACTGGAATGTGGCCAGGGAACCAGCATCAAAAGAATCTTTAGCCCAATTGAGAGTACTACACTGGGCATGTATGGAGGACTAGGAACAGAACAACTCCCAGGCATCTCCTTCACTCTCGCTATTTCTTAGAGAAATTAGAAAGAGGAGATCTCAATGCAGGAAGGTTGCTACAGTCCAGGCCAGGACTTTGATGGTATGAATTCTCTTTATGGTTAATCTTAGGTAGAGTACACAGTAACAAGACCAGCTAACATTCACTGGGCACTTACTACACACCAGGCATTGTGCTAAGTCTTCTATTCGGATTATCTAACTCAGTTCTCACCACAAACCGATGAGGTAGGTACTGTTTGTATCCCTATCTGTGATTCACTGCAATGATGGCTTTAATTCTACATCCCTCCCTTTATTCACACCCTTTGCTGTGTGACTTTGCAGTTCCTCTCACTAAAAAAGCAGAACCTATCTCCCCACTCTGTAGATCTGGATTAGCCTCGTGGCTTGCTTTGGCCAACAGAATGCAAACACGACACTATGCCAGTTTTGAGCTGAGGCCTCAGGAGGCCTCATGTGTTCCTGCTCGCTCACTTGCACCTCTGCCATCTCTATGAGAACGTGCCTGAGCTAGCCGGCTGAAGAAGTAAAGGACCTGGGGCAGAGCCAGCCGAGTCATCCCCATCACCTCTGCCAAAGCCAGCCTAGACCAGCCAACCCCCAGTCTTCAAGAAGCTCAGCCAAAATAAGCAGAGCTGCCCAGGGGGACCAACTGACTCCACAAGTGTCAGCAATAATTGCTTATTGGTGAAGGCCACTGAGGTTTTGTGATTGATTGTTATGCAGCATTACCATAGCAACAGAAACTCATGCACCATTTATAAACGGAAGACTGAGGCACAAAGAGGTTACCTAACTTGCCCAAATTGATAAGAGCAGAGCTGGGTTATGAGCTGCTAATGCAACTTTGCAGAAAATCAGACATAATTTCTGTATAAGGTCAATATTTTCTAACTATTAAAAATCCCTTGAAAACTCAAATCATTTTGGTTTGTCTTAATCCAGATAGGTCTTTAGCAAAAACTCAGAGAAACTGATCTTGATATTATAGCTGATACCATTTACTAGACAGAGATACTTGGTAGCCAGAAAGAATAGCCTTTCTTTGCATGACTCGTGTTGAAGGAAGTTTTATCTTTATCTGTACAATGGCTGTAGTGAGAGCAACCACCGTGAGTAGCAGCATCTGTAAGGAACAAAGAATCCCTCAGTGTAAGGGCACTGCTGTAATGCATGATGCTGCCTTTCAAGTGACTTCTGCCACCAACGTTAGAGTTACATCTCATTTACTCAACCACTGAGAGAAACGGTGAGCGGGGGAATTGGAGAACTTGAATATTAATGGCAGTACATCAATTCAATTATCTTGGCTTACTAATGAGGTGAACTCCTAGTGTATGGAGGTTGCAAGTTCAAACTCGACCACTGCAATTGGACCCATGTGGGTACTTAAGTCTTTGGCACCAGCTGCAGCAGTATGGGGTGGGAGGAGAAGCCTGTTCTTGGGATAAGAATTACTACCAGAATTGCTCACGCAGAACAGCTCAGAAAATTGGAAGATACTGTAGGTCATCTATGGCATTACTTGGGGACGTGAACAATGTCTTTACCATAAAGGGAAAAAAGAATAAGCTACTAAAATGTAGGAGAAATTCGTGAATTGTTTTACACAGTAAGTTTTAATTTTTCACTTGATAAAGTCTAAACGTGAAGTGCAATAAAAGATTTGTTCCTCTTTCACTAGATTAACCTTCTGCATACAGAATGTTTTAATGTACAATAAGAGACTAGTGACTTTAGCTTTGAATTGAGGGTGGACAAAGACTGTCTCCTGGAACAAACTTTAGTCAGGTTCTCTAAGCCCTCTTCTTAATTAGGCCTCAACTCTGGCCCTCATCCTGTCCTTGCCGGGCCTACGGGCCTACGTAGCTTTGTTTTAGCAAGAATCCTGAAAACTCAGTTTAGAGAAAAACTTCCATCCTTGCTAGCTGAGCACCATCCACATCTGGTCAAATCCCTCATCCCCCGCTCTTGATACTTGAGCACCCTGGCCTGCCTTCAGCAGAAGTCCCCCAACCCTTGATGTTTCCTCTTAGTAATTTTCCATCCTCTGACCCTCTCACTCTGCTTGTTGACCATAAATCCCCAGCTGTCTTTGCCATATTCAGAGTTTAGCCCGATCTCACTTCCCTACTGTGATAGTGAAACCGGCAAACAGCCATTGATGATTAAGTATCTGGGTACTAAAGTTTTTTCCTTTTTGCAATTACTGATTATTGCTTTTAGCTGTTTAACCCACCCATTGTTAACTGTGCTGCTTAGGCAATATGCTGTCTGACTCCCACTAGGTTCCTACAGATAACATCTCCCTGGAGCCTGGATCACCATGGTAATGGGTGTGTGAGCTGTTTTTCAGGAATTACAACTTGTCCACTTCAGGCAAATTGAGACCACCAACTCATCAACCGGGCCAGCATAGATGCCCACTAGGCAACCTTTTCATGTCAAGTGGCTAAAAACTCCACTCTCAGATCATGCTAAGGCCACCATTTTGTGAACATGGGTCCTATGAAGAGACATGAAATCTGACTCTGCTTGCGAAGATCATCAATTATCTTACCTCTCCTCACCTCCCTCCACATTTCAGACCACCTTGCCCCCCTATCCCATAAACATCCCTGAGTCCCTATTTTTGGGGAAGTGAATTGGAGGCTCATGCTCTTGCTTCCTCACGTGGCTGCCTTATGATTAAACTCTCTGCTGGAATCTCGACATCTCAGTGTTTGGCTTTCTGGGTGGGGGGCAAAAACAAACCTGGTTTGGTAACAATAGTCTTGACACCTTTTGCAATAGTCCTGAATAAAGTCTTCCTTACCATTTTAACAAGTATCAGAATAATTTTTTCTTTAACAGGGTTCAGCCTATAACAAAAACACAGAAAACTTGAGGGAACAGCAAAAAAATGCCTATTGGCAGAACTGAGATATATGACTAAAGCTAAGTAGTTTGGGGACACAGTGTCTATAATGAAATAAAAATTTTTCATATTAATGAAAAATTAATATGGTTTAATAATTTAGCTCAGCTGAAATGTTTAAATGGGAACTCCAATTTCACTGAATTTTCTAGAAACTACAGTTAAAGCAGAAAGTTCCTTTTTTTTTTGCATGGACACTTAACAGAAAATCATTTTTTGATATATATGTTCACATCTCCACCTTAGTAACTAAAGAATGGTAAACATTTTTAAAAGACTCTTTTGATAAGAAATCTTACAGAGCCTTTGGTCACCATTCTAAAGATCGGGGATCACTCCTAAGAATGATTTATGTAGAAAATACTGGAAATTGAGCTCAGTGTGTGGACTGAGTCAAAGATATACCTCGGAAGTTGCCCTTAGCTGAAATCTCTGATAATCAGCTTGTTTCTTATTGTTTCCCTCTTTCTTCTGAAAATTATGTGAACAAAAAAATGCAATGTCAACTCGTTGGATTTGAATTGATTAAGCTTTCACTGTATTTGTCTTTAAAATATTGAAATATTAGAAGCAAAATCTATTCCAACTGTTTCCTACCTCTAAAATGTTAAGAAATAGGAAAGGCATGCCATTTATTTTTATAAGATCTTAACATATGAATAAATAATTTCCTGGTAAGGGTGAATTCTTTATAGGACAAGCCACCAAGAAGACTCCTCATTATGACTAGTCTCCTAATTTCAGTCATAAAAATGGTAAAGATTCAAGTGTTTTTCAGAGAGAAGCAAGGGGATAGAGCACTGGCTTAAAGCTAGATTTTCTGGGCTTGAACCCCATCTAAACCATTTTCAAGCTGTACGACCTTGGGGAATTTACTTAAACTCTCTGAGCCTCAGTTTCCTCATCTGGAAGATGGGGACAATAATAGCAGTCATAGAGCCACTGTGAGGATTAAATGAGTTAAGACATTGAAAGCACTTAGAAGAGTGCCAGACATCCAGTTAAACCTCAGTAAAAGTTAGCTACTTTATCATCATCACCAGATTTTTAAAACATCATATCCTGACCATCACAGTCACACTAGGTCCATGGTGACCATCTCTTCCCTTCCCAGCCATCATTGGGATCTTCACCTGCCCTCCATGCATGTGGATATCTATCTGGGCCATTTAATCGTACAATACAGATATTCATAAATTATTATTATAAAAAGGAATTGGATGAGAAAAATAATGAGTAATAACTTTAGACATCCCTCCCTTCACAAACACATACCCCTAATCCTCTTTCCTATCATTCAGGACATAAGCATACAGATCAGGGTTTGTCACAGTAGAATGAGAGCAACATCTCTATTTATAGTGACCATACATCATGCACTCTCTGAGGGAGTCCCACTTTCATATGCTGTGTATAACTTTCCACAAAAGCAACTTGTAAAATGTTGAGCTAATATACTATATTTTAAAATTATGCATGGTCTTCTTCTAAATAAGATAAAAAATCAAAGAAGTTCTCTGACAGACAAGGTCTTGATTTTTCGCTCTGAAGACTGGAGAGAGAATGTTAGTGTAAAAGGCACAAAATGGTATTCCTAGGACATATTTAGTTTGGCCTCCAAATTATTGACCAAGATTTAAACTGTGGGAGATTTCACATAAAAATCCATATTTCTGACTTCTTTCAAAAACAAAAACAAAAAAAAACCCAGAAACCTAGCAACCCTCTGCAGGCATCCTGCATGAATATAGCCAGAGCTGAATCCTGGATAGCATATTCATTCCTGTTCACTACCTTTTGTTCTGGCCACCGAGGCCCAGGGGCAATTACCACTCATCATTGCACTTGCCCTGGTTTTTGCTGACACCCAGCCAGCTTTACTCCTGGGTATTATTTAATGTTCCTCACTGACTGTGAGGGTAGTGGAGCTTGGAACCCCTGGCTCCCACCTTGACTGAGTCCTTTGCACATTCCAGGCACTGAACATCTTTAACTTGCAGACTCCACCCCACCCAGTCTCCGAGCCAAAGAGAACCAAGCCTCCAAGGTGCTTACCTCAGAGCAGGGTCTGGAATGTGCCTCCTCCTGTAAGCTGGTATCCCAGAGAACCTGAACATCCTCACCAAGTAGTAGCTGGACTCCAACTCACACCCCTGTTTCCAGGCCATGAATCCCAGTGTTGCCTGAGTCCTTCCCTTCTGATATTAGAGCCCTCTGTGAAACTCCGTTGGTCAGGGACTGACAACCCCACATTCCTGTCCTGGCTACTAGCACCCAGTCACCCAGGGACTGAGCCCTGCCACGCTAAACTCAAGGGGTTTAGATTTTTTAGATGGGTACTGTTCAACATAGTAACCACATGTCCAATATGGTAGCCATACATGGCAATTAAACACCTGAAATGTGGCCAGTCCGAATCAAGGTGTGCTGTAAGTATAAAAGATACATGGGGTTTCAAGGACTTAGTATGAAATAAAGCATATACTATCACATTTATATTAATTACTTGAAATGATAATAGATATATTTGGGTTAAACAAATTATTAAAATTAATTTCACTTGTGTCCTTTTACTTTTTAATGAGTCTACTAGAAAATGTAAAATTACATATGTGGCTCATATTCAAGTTCTAATGGACAGTGCTACTTTAGGTGACAAAGACAAACACTCTCCAAAGAGTTCTGTAACTCCCTACTCTCACCCCACTGGCCTGTTCCTCAGGTACAGGTAAGGCTTGCAGCCAGTCCCAAATGGGTTAAGGCCCTGTCACTATTTGAAAGGCAGGAGACTGTTCCATATGGCCTCTTTAGGTGGCTTTCTGTTGAAAGAGTCTCCTTTTTCTACATGCTATTCTTTCCATTTTTAATTAAATCTGTAAAACCCCCATAGTTAGGTGTGAATGAATATGAGTATACATATGTGTGTCTGGTGCACATGCACACTTGTATATGGAAGTTATAAAGAACCAGTAACATGGAATTGTGTGTTTTCCAAGGTGAAAAGGAAGAGAACTCTGGTAGGTTTGCGGTGGGGACGAGGTTGCTTCCTCCCCTACAAAGAAAACAAAGTGAACTCCTCTCTCCGACCCTCTATAACAAAGGGTGCCAACCCCACCATTAAGAGGCTGTGGAAACAGATACTGAGGAGACGCAGGAAGTCCCTTGGAGGAATCTAAGTACCACTTTTCAAAAGAAAACTAAATAGTTCAGGAGGGAAAAGAAACAAGCAGCAGCAGCCTGGAGGCCCTCACACCGAGTTTGGCACAGTCTATTTAAGCCACTCTGAATCAGGGAAATTTTCAATGATCTGATTGATCAACTGAAGCAGCTACTTGCACTAACGCAACAGGCTTTAGTAAAGGAAGTATTGCTGCCCAAGTTAGCAGCCAGGCCTGCTCACACCAATCACCAGGGCTGAGGTTTTTGGTGGTAACTCTTTGCAAACGAATGAATGATGCAAAGACCTTACTATTCCAATTGTGGTCCCCGGACCAGCAGCACCAGCATCACCAGCATCACCTGGGAGCTTGTTATGCGAATTCTTGGGTCCTACCCTAGACCCAGGTTAAAAAGATCCTTGTTAAAACGCAAGGAAATTTTGCATTTCAACAAGAAGATCCCCATGTGATTCTTGTACACATTAAAGTTTGAGAAGTACCTGAAGTTTAACCTTCTGAATGCATTTATTTGCTTAACAACCGTTTTTTGGTAAACAAAACAATGGCAGCCTTCCATCTGAGTTAGAGTCTCTGGAATTCGTTTCATTGGGGATCTTTCTGTTTTTCTTTTTCTTTGGCCTATAGCTAATAATATAGAATGATTTTCAAATAAATCAGTGGTTCCAGGTGGTTCTTGGATGGGAGCCCTGTAACAAGGCTATAAAAGGCAGATAGTCCTCTTAGAAGTTTCCAACTTAAGTATTCCCTGAGGCAAATAGCTTCAGTTTAAGGGTGGCAAATAATTTTATTTAAAAATAGATGAGGATCTGTGTAACTATCACATTATCTCCATGTCCCGTGTACATCAAAATAAGGAGGGAAATTGCCAAAATCAACTTTATTTTAGAGTATCACACTGTGACACATGAAAAAGGGACTTTCACACGCAAACTAAGAAAAACAAAGTAATCCACATACCTTTCATATTACATAAAATTCTTCTATTGCCAAGAAAATTCCTGCTATATAAAAAAAAACACCTCCATTATCCCTTAATTGTTTTTATATCCTTCCCAGAGCTTATAGTGTTACCACTGTGATTATCTGACAAATTCTCAATCCATTTACTCCAACTAAGGAGTGAAAGAAAACACACAATGGGAATATTGAGTATTTTGAAATAAGACATTAATTCTTCAGTGGAATTATTTGCAAGAAGAGGACTTTCAGGTTCAAATATGAAGTCTCAAACTTGGCAGAAAATTCTCTAAATTCTCCAATTTTGCTGTCTCCAGACAGCAAAAATCGCAGTAAATGTACTTAGATTTATGCTATTCCTAAGAAAACTTCAGCATATAATACATAGTTGTGTATTACATAAGCAATACATAATACCAATCGTTTGATTATCATGACTTAAGCTTTTTTATATCTTTGTCTTTAAATTCAGTGTTTACTGATGACCTGTACCCAAGCTACTCCTATATTCATATCTGACTGACTACAATGGATTATTATTAGTGAAGGGGAGCAGAATTTGCCACCCCAAAATATGCCTCTTTGGCATATTGATTATTTTGGGCTGATTATTTTTGAGAGGCTGCAGACACAGGAGAATCTCTGAAAATAGGGTAGAAGTTACCCCTTTGTGAGAGAAATAAACATTTATAAGGGAGTTCTTCATTGTAAGGGTGTCTCCCTCTCTCTACCAGGAAGAGAGAGATGACTAAATCTCTAGAAACTCTTACCAGTGGAGAAGACAGGACTTAACTCTGCATAACAACCTTACCCTTGTTTATTGTACTTTTCCTGGTCACCTGTCATAACTGCCCCCACCCTCAACATCTTCTTTTGTCTTCAGCTGAAGATAGTATTGAAGATGGTGGCTTGGGCCATTTCTGGGAGTTACTCAGTTTTCCTAAGGCTCTCCCATGTATATGGGAGGTATGCATGTTATTAAACTTCTGTTTGTTTTTCTCTTGTTAATCTGTCTTTTATTGTCTTTCATTACAGGGGGTCTCAGCCAAGAACCTAGAAGGGTAGAGGGAAAATTATTTTTCCTCCCCTACATTAGTTAATCATGTGTAGATATTTTGTTTCACGCCATTTGTAAAATTTAATTCTTGACAAAGAAAATGCACACACACAAAAAAAAAAAACCTGGCTAAATCCAAATTTCTAAATCAAAATATACCCTCTCTGCCAATTCAGCTGAAAGAGATGGAGAACAACACACTGCCAAGGTGAGGAGTCTTACAGCCACCTCCACCCTCACCTAGATTATTACCGCCTCCAGGCAGCCATACTACATTTCCTCAGTTTACTCATTCTCCCACTCCCCTTGTCAACTATTTCACACCTTCCCCTCTCTCCTCCAACCCTGAACTCAAGACTCATATAACCTACTGCCTCCTTGACATCTCCACTTGGAAGTCTGATAACATGTCAAGTTCAACATGACCAAAACTAAACTCCTGATCTTCTCTTCCAAACCTGGTCCTCCCACAGTATTCCCCATCTCAGTTAACAGCAACTCCAGACTTCCATTTAACCAGACTCAAAGCTCTTACTCTCAGATCCTTCATCCAATCTGTCAGCAAATTATGCTGGTTCTACCCTTCAGAATGTATTCAGAATCCAAGCCCTTCTTGCAAATCTCATTGCTACCACCTGGTCCAAGCCACCATCTCTGCCCTGGTCCCTCCAATAGTCTCCTAACTGGCCTCCCTGCTTCTATCCTTGACCCCCTACAGTCTCTTCTCAGCACAGCAGCCAGGGTGATCCTCTCAACATAAGTCGGGTCACATCAGGCCTCTGCTCAGAAGCCTGCATTAGCTCCCCACTTCACTCAGGGTAAAAGTCAACATTCTTACAATGGCCCATGGGCCTTAGAAAAAAAAAAGCCACCATCCCAGTGACTGCTCTGCTCTCAGTGCCTACTTCCCTCACCCTAGCTCACCCTGCTTCAGCCACGAGGACCTTGAGCACTCCAGGCACATCCCTGCCTTAGGGCTTTTGCACTAACTGTTCCTTCTGCCTAGAACATTCTTTGCCCAGATAGCAGCCATATCTAATTCTCTAATCTCCTTCAAATCTTTGCCAAATGTCATCTTCACAGTAAGGCTTTTCTTGACCATCCTATTTCATCCTACAACCCAACCCACACACCCGCACCTTCCAGCACTCCTGATTCCTCTCTACCCTATCTCCTTTTTCTTTTTTCCAGAGTCCTTACCATCTTCTAACACAATTGTTAATTTATGCATTGTGTTGATTTTTTATTGTCTGTTCCCCCATTAGAGTATCAATCAATGAGGTCAGGGATCTTTGTTTTGTTCTCTACTGTATCCCAAGTGCCTAGAACAGTGCCTGGCATATAATAGGTGTTCAACAAATATTTGTTGAGTAAATGAATGAAACAAAACCTCAGTTTTTGTTAGATGTATCTGGCTGGGCCATTAATGTCAGTACAGCAATTAGAAATAGCCAGGGATCATAGGTACATGGAAGTTTATTATACTGCTCTTTCCACTTTTGTATATATTTAAAATTTTCTAAAAGGATTTCTTTTTAGGTTTAGAAAAAAATAGAGTGTTTTCTGTGAGATAAATGTCACATCTCTTTAGTTTTTAGAAAACAGCATAAGAAGAAAAGGAAAAAACCCTATATTTTATTTCTATTTCTTTTTTTTTTTTTTTCAAAGACTGGCACCTGAGCTAACAACTGCTGCCAATATTCTTTTTTCTTCTGCTTTTTCTCCCCAAATCCCCCCACTACATAGTTGTATATTTTAATTGTGGGTCCTTCTAGTTGTAGCATATGGGACGCCACCTCAGCATGGCCTGATGAGCCATGCCATGTCCGCACCCAGGATCCGAACCAGCAAAACCCTGGGCCGCCAAAGCGGAGCGCACAAACTTAACCATTCAGCCACGGGGCCAGCCCTATTTCTATTTCTAAGCCACTTAATAGTTGTTAAATATATTACAAATCACTTCATCTCTGCATCTCCAGCTTCCTCATTTCTAAAACAAAGAGGGCTGACTGGAAAACCTCTACTTTTTGTAATTATAACAGTTCAAATATCCAATCATAAAATTATCTGCATCCCTTTTTTTTCCCTAAGCACTGACTTCACATATTTAACTTCTACAGGAGAAATTCTAACTCTATGTGGCATGACTTCATGCTTGTTTTCTCCCTTCTAAATCTTCTTAATTTTCATGACTACATTCTACATTTGAGTTTGAGGTTTTAGTTAATATAGTACTGCAGGAATTCCTCTTTGAAGCATAACTGTCATCTCGAATCATTGCTGGAAGAGCTAGGAGGCTGATATTGGCCTGCTGACCATATCCATGTCAGATCTGCTTAGTTTGCCATTGTTTTTACCAGCTGAGGAGCAGCACTTACCATCTCCTTCTTATCTTCCCGGAAGTGCACATTCACAAACATTTTTCCAACAACATAAGGGAGGGCACTTTCAATAAAGTTTACACATTTGTCCCACTGAGGCAACAAAGTTGTGGTCCCCTGGATTACCTGTGGGAGATAATCGATCCAGATTGAGCTTCACTTGGATAAAACCTACAACCAAAAAAAATTCAAACAACCTGAAGAAAACAGTCTACAAAACACTGCTCACTCCAACCCATTATACATGTGTCAGATAGTAGAGCCAAAGGTGAAATCAGAGGAAGAAAACAATTCTGCTTGTCCCCAGTTATATTTAAAACTAATGAAAATATTTTGACAGTGGAGAATAATGTGTTTCTCTTTTCCTTCCAATTTTCCTCATTAAACAAAGGAATTGGACAATAGCATAGCTTTTCTGCAGTTAGCAGGGATGTGAGGGGATGCTGTCCAAGTATCCAGATAGCATTTAATATTCACTGAGAACTAAAGTTCCACCAAGAAAGATCTAAAATCAATAGGTGATCCAAGTTCCTGCCCAGCTAGGACTTTCTTGCTCTGGGGTAGCAGACTCACAAGGCAGACCAGGAGAACATGGCCCGCCATGAACCACCCAGGAAGCACATTTACATTGTGTCATAGCAAAGAACACACTGGTAACCAAGTAAAAAAATAGACGTAAATGTTTTTCCCATCCATCCCAATTAAACCATTACAAGAAAACATTTACAAGTAAGTAAGGAGGCTTCAAAGCAGGACTTCAAAGGCTTATAGGTTTACTCGGGGTTGAAAGCAAAGAAATACTATTTAAGTGGCCCTTGGAGGTTGGGAGCACTCAAAATGCAAAGTAAAGGCAGGCAGTGAGGGAGGCAGGCCTGAGAATGATGGCTGGAGGTGTCACTTGAACAACGTTAGACCCAGGCTGTTGGTACAGGGTGAACAGGATTAACATCTAAATTCATCTCTTCTTCCTCTACTTTCTAGTAACAGAATTCCTCTTAGAGGCAAGGAATGAATCTATTTTTAAAACCTCTAGAGAAAGAGATCCTACAACCTTCCTTGACAATTCACTATTATATTTAGCACTTTATGCTCAAGAAACATCCCCTCATACCTAACCTCAAATCTTCACATGTTACTTCTCACCCCTCTCTCTCTTATTCTCTTCACAGTGGGGATGGAAAGCAGCTGGGAACTATCTTTTATGTGATCCACAGGAATTAAAAATACACACACACACATATATAATCTACTTGTTTTGTAGCTTAACCCTTTGATATAACCTCAATATATACAGTTGTTTTATGTTGTTCTCCATAAAGCTCAATATTCTAGTGACTTTAAAGGGCCAAAACGTATCCAAAATCATTGTGTTATTCCTCAAGAGTAATGACCCACTAAGAATTCCTGTACTTACCAGTTTCTCTAATAACCAAAACATCTGTTAAATGAAATCACAGCTCATAAAATTCATTATTCACAACTTCAAATTAAGAAAAAATAAAAATTTTTTAAAATCACAAAATGTTTAAAATATATATTTTAAAAAGCCACAAAATCCTTAAGTCCTCTAGTGGTGGGAAAATTACTCAGACAAAAGCCTCTGAAACAAAGACAAGAATAACACCTATATAAGAGGAGAACAAGAGTGGGAGAGAAGCACAAATCAAAGAGCCAGGTGAGGCGGGAGAAAAAAAGTGTTTCAGGCAGTTGAGTGAGGTCTCAGAGGAAACTAGATTTAGGCCTCTTCGGCCTAGCCAAATCAGGATAGATTCAAAGACAAGATCAAGGTAAAGTTAAAGAGAAACTCTATCCCTAAATTAAACATGAAACTTTACCATCTAATACATATATCATGCATATTTTGAATATTCAGAATACTGAAACTGAAAGATAGTGACAAATATGTCACTAAGAAATGTTAAACTATAAATACAGTGACCCAGTTAAAAACACTGGGGGAAAAATGGGGAGAAGTTCGTAAGAGGGGGAGAGTGAAAACAACGTGATGGTCCCAAGTATTGCCCTAAATATCTTTATATAGCCTCAATAAAGTAGAGCTTGAGCATTACTGCACGGCCTGTAAGGTTTACCTCAATAAAAAGAAATAAAGCAAAAAAAAAAATAGTATCATCTGGGCTGCAAAACTCCCCCTGTCCAATCCCTAAAGATGATTTTTATTGGATTAGTTAACATACGGACTGTTCCAGCACGTCAAGTTATCCAGTGATGTAACATCGCAATCTTCTTAAAACTTACCCTTGAGAATTCCAGCCACCTATACTGAAAGCGCCTGCTCAGGTTTGGAATTCTGGAATAAACCATCCTCCACACCAAATAGTTGGCAATGGTCCTGTTAATAGAGAGAGGTGCACATTTATTGTATTTAGGTTGATACCTGATGCTCTGCAGAACACCTTGGGAAAAACTGTTGGCAAAGCTCCACGGAGGGACCTCTTGCTCTACAAAACTGCAGAACTTTCACTTGAGAAATGACATAAGATGATACAATGTCAAAAAGGTCGACCAAAATTGGCTTGCTTTTCACCACCTAATACAGATAGATGGAATGAAGATTTCAGCTCCAGGCCTGTGTGTGAACATTTTGCTTTCCCTCTCAGGGCATAGAGCCCACTGCTGCCCAGCCTTTCATGTCTAGAAATTGTCAATACCTTCGAATTATTAAGTGACTTGATAAAATGCAGATGAATTCTTACCTTTGGAAACAAACAGCAATAAAATAGCTAATACCAATTATCTAAATTTGCACCCTGGTTCTACGCTTACTGGGTATGTGAGCTTGGGCAAGTCACTTAACCTTACTGATTTTATCTTTCCTTGTCATACAGTGAGGATGATCTCTACCTTATAGTGTTATTGTGAGGTTAAAATAAATAGTAAAACGCTTGACAAAGAGTAAATTCCAGATTTTTTTGTTGTTTTGTTCACTTCCAAACATGTATACAACCCCATACATTCACGTAACGCCCATAATACGTATTTTTAAAAATCCATTACATTTTGTTAAGTGTTGCCTTTTTCTATGAGCAAAAGATGCCCCGACCTCAGAAGGATGTGCGATCTGAGTTAATTTCTAACTCAATAGTGATGATGAATTTTTAATGATCCATCCTCTCCCAGCTGTGCCATTACCATGGTGACTAATAACACATTCCTGAGATGGCTCTCAGGTCAGCCAGTATGTGACAGCAGTGTGACATGATGATGGTAACTGGCCCATCCAGAACAACCCACATCCTCATTTGCATGACACTCTAACCCAGTGGACGTGCACTCCTAGGAATAAAATAGTTTTCAGCATATACACTCAATATATGTAGAGTTATTTGAATTTATATAGAGATATACTAAGAGACTAACATTAGGAATTCTTTAACAAATATAGAAATAGAAATTCTGCAAGATAAAATGAAATAAAGATTTTTAAAAAGTCATTATTTAATTCTTCAAATACCATCAGTTAATTTTCCAAGACACATTATCCACAGATAATTAGGGTAATACACAATGACAGTGGATGTAAATCCACATTTCATATAGTCTTCTTGAATATTTCAAAACATTTTGGACCACATCCTTGTCAGATCTGGTTAAATTACCATTGTTTTTACCTTGTCATCTGGCTAACCAAGATAGCATACTCAAGTGGGAGAATGGCCACTTCGGCCATTTTCTTGCCATTCGCTTGTGCTTAGATTACTAGTAACAGCTTTGATTCCTGTTTCTCTGCAAGAATTTTTAAAGCCATTTGTCCATTTTTTGAGGCTTAAACCAGATAATAAAATTAATAAATTTATAGGTATATGTAGATGACTCAAGATTATTTTCAATATATTGAATGAAAACAAACCAGTGAGGGTGACACTGTCTCCCCAATGTGGGCCATACAGATCAAATGAAGGGTCCATGGCCACCTATACAGAACTTGATAGCCTAATTATCCTTTAAATAAAAAAATAAAGATACATAGAAGTTCTGAAATTTTCTACTTGAACCCAGTGGATGTTGTTAGGGTACGCATACTACCCCTTGAAGACCACTGCTCTCATCAGCAAAGTCTAACCTTCACCCATGCTCTGTTGAGGCTACTATAATAAACATTTAGTTTTAGGTCATTCTTTTAGATCTTTTGAGTTCACATCCCTACTCCTGAGCAAGACAAGAAGTGTTCGCTGAGCACTTACAATTGACCAAGCATCGTTCCAGACGTCATGTGTAATGTAAAAAAAAAAAAGGAACCCAGCACCTACATTCAGAGAATTTAGAGTCTAGTTGGAAGACACAGGACTTCAGATTTCAGCTTGTTCATCTAATCAGGTTTTTAATTGAAGGCACACACAGTAAGTACATAAGGGATGCTCCTTTCACTCAATCAGCACATCCTGAGCACCCACATATGTACTGATAGCTCTAGGTACTGGGGAAATGGAAAGGTGAGGAAGGTATAGTCCCTGATCTCCTGAAGCTTGTAGCTGAGCAAGGGAAATGAAACAAGTGCATAAATAATGATTTGGCAGACCCCAGTGCCCAAAAGTGCGCACCAGACATTTCACTGGAAGGAGCACACACCTCAAACTGACGGATGGGAGTAGGCTTTATGAGAGGGACAGGGGCTACGCCTCAGGGATGGAGGGCTTAGGGGTGTGAGGCAGGAACATGAGCTGTGGACAGGCTAAATAATGTAGGCATAGCTTATGTGTTGGAGGGAATGGTGAGCAGGGTCATCACTCTCTGAGGTAAGCAGAAAGGCCAGCTAGAGTGAGGAGATGCAGGCAGCAATCAGAGTCCAGTTTAGAGAATGACAATGGGGCAGAGCCTCACCCTAACACAAGGTCTGTGTGTTCCTCAACTTTAAAATCCTCCTTGCTGGGTGTGAGACCTATGCTGGAGCCACAGCTGCAGATTAGGAGGAGGTCCACAGCCAGCAGATATCCTTACATGAATTCAGAAGATATTCCCTCATGGAGGCAGTGATGAACCAGATTAACGGGGGAGATAGTTAGGATGGGGCCTGATGGTGGTGGAAGAAGAGGCATTGTGGCAGAAGTACGCTGGGGTTTTAGAAGTGTGGGCCTTTCCAGCTCCCTTGAAATCATAGCATGTAGGCATCTCACATTATCTATAACCCCCACAGCACCACTAAAGGAGAGATGTTATTATATCCATTTTACATATAAGGAAACTTGAGGCCTAGAACCATTAAGTAACTCATGATCACATAGTCAGTGAATCTCCAACTTAGGAGAAACACCTAGGGAGTTTTAAAAGTCCAGATGCCCAAGCCACTCCAGGCCAATTAAATCAGAATCTCTAGGGTGCGACCCAGCATAAATATTGTTTTTAAATTCCCCCTAAGTCAGTCCAACGTGCAACCAAGTTGGAGAACCAGCGTAATAAGCAATAGAGGCTAGACCAAACGCAGGTGTGTCTAACTCTAAAGCCTGTGAGCTTTTCCCCATGCTACACAGTGATGAACTAATGCCTCAAATTCAGCAGATTTCCTGGCCAGTTATGGAAACCCCAAAACACTCCGAAAAAGGCGCTTCACAGAAATCTGTGGGTATGGAGAAAAAACAGTGTGCAAGGCCTGCATGGGCAAGGCATTACTAAGACGATAGCATAACAAGACCTCTGAGAGCTGGAAGATGGAATGTGGGGAAGCTCACCCAGCAAGACAAAGGCGCTGATGAGCTGCTCCAGTGTGTTACAAATATACTGAGAGAATGCTGGGGAGCACAGCTTTGGAGTGCTAATATTACCATGCCAGGAACAGATCTGACCATAATGACTGAATCACTGCCACCTAATGCTCAGATACATCAAAAAACAAAACGAAAATCAGACTCAGCAATAACCCTTGAAAATAACACACAATACCTTTTTTTTTTTTCAGAAAGTATTTTCAGCAGTATGGTAATTTCTCCAAATGGCAATAAAGAAAGAAGAAAGCAAAGCATCTCAGGAGAGAACTCACCACTAAGAGAACAACATGAAATCATTTCCCAAAGCCTCTGACTCGGAAGATTATTTTTTAAGAAGTTTTGCTGCCCCTTTTTCTCAATTAGTGACAGCTTACATTTGTACTGCATTTAAGACATCATAAAGTACCTTCTCTGATCCTCGTGGTGATGCTATGGGGTGATTATTATTATCATCCCCATTTTTAGGTGAAGAAAATGAAGGTCAGAGGTCAAGGGACTTCCAAGGTTGTGTCCAATCCAGGACTAACATTTGGGTCTTCAGATTCCAGAGCTTGCACTTGCTCCTCTCTGTCATACTACCTGAGGTGAGCCAAACAAGTTCTTCTTAAAGGTTCTCAATGCCAAAGAGATCTTCCTAAATCCTAGAGGCTGCTCAGAGGTATGCCTAAGGCAGTGGTTCCCCAAGTATGTTCCTGGAGCAGCAGCTTCAGCATCACCTTAGAACTTCTTAGAAAACTCCTGGGCCTTGCCTCAGACCTACTGAATCAGAAACTGTGGGGTGGGGCCCAGCAGTCTGTTTTAACAAGCCCTCCAGGGGCTTCTGGTACTGGTCTAGGAAAACTCCGTCTCCTCGTCTTTCTGCACATACAGCTAAACTAGGACTTCCTAATCCTCGAGTAGTGCTTAGTAAACTTTAATGTGTACACGAATACCCTGGGGATCTTATTAAGGTGCAGATTCTGATTTAGCAGGTCTGGGGCAGAGCCTGAGATTCTGCATTTCTAACAAGCTCTCAGGCAAGGCCTATACTGCTGCTCCCGGGGCCATACTTTGAACAGCAAGGCCTTAGATCACCCTCAGCAGCACTGAGCCCCATAGCAAGTACACATAACAGCACATTGTCCACGTAAGCCTTTAGCAGCATCTGTCCAACAAAAATCATCTCACTTGACCGTGTATTGTGCTTGCATTATACGAAAATAAAACTGAAGACAGGAAAGATCACAGAGGCTTGGCAAAATCTCCAGGGTTCGCCTTAGGCCAGCCTGCTTTTAAAAAAAAAAAAAAAGGTTCTGACGCAGATGATCTCCATGAGGCCAGATCTGGGCAAGAAGAAGATCCCAAGTCAAATTCCTCTAATGCTATCCTTCCTCAGCCTCTCCCCCTCCCATTCTTGCTCCTCAGACCAAATTAAATGGTGAGTGTCTGAGGCAGCCTCAAGTCAGGAGTCGGGAGGAGAGCTGAGGGGGGCAGAAAGGGAGGGAAGTCTGCAGCGTCCCTCACTCAGCAATGTGCTAGTAAATGTTTCACAACTGGTTTGCCAAGAAAAAAAAAAACTTGATTTGTAGGATTTGCCGATTTCCATGGTGTAAATGCTCCCACCAGAGTTGATTTCAAACTCTCCACATAAGATCACTCAATGTGGAATTGCGAAGAAGTGCACATAACTTGAGTGACCCAGCACATCACTGCACCCTCACTCCCTTTCCTCCTTGAACACCAACTCCTTTTCCCCACAGGCAGCCTCCAGTTTGTGCTCCCAAATGACCCTGCCCTGGCCTCCTCCTCCCTTGAAGAGCCAAGGCCAACGCAGTCTCCAGCACCACCTCTAGGGGATCTCACTGCTCTAGTTTTGTGCCATTCACCACCTGCCAGAGAGTCAGCGTCACTGTCCCCTCAGCCACTCGGTCAGCAAGAGAGGCCTAATCCCACCAGCCTGGCGGGGGGCTCATGATATAAATGGGGAAGTAGCAGTCAAGAAATGAGCAGCTGATACCACCCAGGATGGCTTTGGAACCCTGAAAACGGTAGGAGGATTGTCTATCTCGAAAACCAGCAGTAAAGTGCCTGAAAAGTGTCTCTTTTCCATACAGGGACATGTATGGACAAGAGACAAGACATAGAATGAGGGTGGCCCAGTTTAGAATCTCAGCTCTGCCTCCTCTTAGAGGTGTGTCCTTGGGCAAGTCACTTAACCTTCTTTATCTGTAAAATGGGAACAACATACTGCTATTGTAAGAATCAAAAATAACCGTTAACCATAATGGTGGTTAACATCATCAGGACCCATGTGCAATTTTCATAGGCAGATTCTCCAAACAGAGGCACAGCCGAGACACCAAACTTGAGAAAGACTGGCTGTTTCTTCAACGGTGCCTCCACGGGAGAGGTGGGAGAGTGCTGGAAATGATAAGCTGAAGCTTTTCCTCTAGGAAACCTGAGCCCACAGAGGCCCCTCAAAGCCTCCCCAGCTCTCTCGACTCCTGCCTCAAAGGCAACATCCAGGTTCATGCTAGTCCCATCACCCAACAGGCTCAACATCCCCTTTTTTCTACTCCCCCCTACTGGGAAAACTCCTCCTTAATCCTTTGGGGTTCTGCTTATGTGTCATAGTGGTTATAGGACATCTAGTTAACTTCCAGAAATTTTTAGGAAGTATCTACTATGTGAGAAGTACTGTGCTAGGCCCTGAAGTTACAAAAGCAATTACAAAAGTTCCTGCCATCATGTGCTCACTGTGTCATGGGGGAGGGGGTGCAAATAAGAGAAGGTCATTTCCAGAAAATTGGGTAAGTTCTTTGATATTTTCTTCCTGGGCACACAGCTAGACTATATTTCCCAGCCTCTCTTGTAGCTGAATGAGCCATGCGACTGAGTTCTGGCCAAGGGAATATGAGTAGAAGTGACTTGCACCACTTCTAGGCCTTCCTACAAAACCATTCTGTAAAATCCACCACTCTCTCTTTCCCCATCTACCAGCTGAAGGGAGGGGATTCCAAAAATGCGGAGGAGAGCAGAGCCACAAGACAGAAGGAGCCTGGGTTCCTGAGTCACTGATTTGAGGAAAGCCACCTTACAGGGACACCCATGTTCAACTGCTCTATAAGCAGAGAGTACAATTTTTATTGTGCAAGCCAATGAGAGTTTAGAGGTGCTTGTTACAGCAATTGGCATGTCCTGACTAATATGGTAACTATGGGGACCCAAGGGGACATTTCCTTGACTGCCACTGTAATGCTATACAAGTGAGGATCAAACATGATTAGCAGTATAAAAAACTTACTGTGCTATGCAAATCAAATGTTATCAATCTTCTCAAGATGTACACAGTGCCTTGAAATCTCATAAGAACACACAAAATACAAGTTGTTTTTGATGAATGGGTTGTTGAGGAGTAAACTACATGAAAGAGATTTGGTTTTTGTCTTTATTTAAAAATGAAGTTGCATATGTACATAATGTCTGTGGGTAATTTTTCTATCTATATTTCCTCCCACTATTGTTCACTATGTTTACATTTGTCCAAGTTCTCATTTTGACAAGAACCAGATTAAACTCTCCCTCCGATCCCAGTCTTTCTTGTTCCCTTCTGGTTATGACAGGTCCTGCAGCTCTATAGTATAATCACCACAGAGATGATTTTTCTAATATAGTAAACCAAGGCCCAATCTATCCCCTGGTTGTAAATTATGCTTTTTGGGAAATAAAATCAACACCATTTCCAAAAGTACCCACCAATTTACAACTGAAGGTTACACAGACACCAGAAGAAACCAATTCAGGCACTGAAGAATGCATAGATAGCATGGCAAACTCCACCTTTCAACAGAAATTACCACCAAAGATTAAAATGTGCTGAGTAACTCAATGGCACAGGAGAAGAAAATCATTTGGGTCATATTTTTACAGTATTTCAGAGCTAGGAAGTACATATGAATAAGTCTTCGAATGCAGGGAGTCCCCATAAAAGCTAATTATAAGACATTCCTGGGGTGCTTGTTAAAACACAGATTCCTGGGTCCCACCCCAGATCTACTGTATTGGGCTCTTTGGAGGAGGGGCCTTGGAATCTGTATTTTTACCAAGGGCCCAAGGTGATGCTGCTGGCATTACTGGTCCACAGAGCACACTTTGAATAGCAAGGTTCTACCCCACGTATACACTTACCTACCTCTAGATCCCACTTTCACTTAGAAAATCTTCCAAGAATCACTGCTTATCTCTAAACAGTAGAATTTTAAGTGAATTTAGTATTGTCTCTTCTCTTCCTTTTCTGTATGCTTTCCTCAATGAACACGTATCGCTTTTACTATAAGATGATATCCTCTTTAAAAGAACAGCAGCTCTTCAAAGGGGTCTAAGTGTTTCTGTAGGTGAGGACGGATGCTAAATTTTATTCCTAGGACTTTTGCAGTGCCTTTTTTCCATAACTCCTGGCAACAAAGCTTTGTCTAAGTGCAAATAAAAAAATAGGATTTTTAATCATAGCCTGGCAATTAGCCTAGTAAATTGTCTTTGTAAACTAATTGACCTTTCTGTGCTTCATCTTCTGTAGTCAAATCTGAATGGCTTTATGAAGATGTAAAATTCTCTTTCCCGGGCATTTTTAGGATTTCCTGATTTACAGTGCTAAAGTAGCAAAGCAACAAACTCTAAAACTTTCTTTAAAATAGGAAACCCTGACAGTTCCTGAAGTTGTTTCATCAGTGCTTTTTTTCTACAGCTTTCACAGTGGTCTTACATCTTTTCAATATAGATACTTCATTTTATTGCCACAAAGTGACTTAATGGCTAAAAAGAATTGAGGGGAAAAAAGCAGCAAAAGACCAAGAATGAACTGGGGGAAAAAAAGATGTTCATAGAGAAATCTTAGAAAATAACATCATTATATAACTAGTTCCAAAAACTAATAAAGTTAGGCTTCCAGAGAGAAAAGTATGGAGAAAGACCAGAAAGAAGGGGCAAAAACATTGTGTATCTGTTGTCATCACAGCAAGTAAATTATACCAGAGGATGGTTTTGGCCAATTTGGCACAAAAGGCAGCATAATTTTCCCTAAGACTCTTGATACAACTTTCTTTTACTTTTTTTTTTTTTGGCTGAGGAAGATTAGCCCTGACCTAACATCTGTGCCAACCTTCCTCCACTTTATATGTAGGTCGCTGCCACTGCACAGCTGATGAGTCATGTAGGTCCATCCAAACCCGAAAACCCAGGCCACCAAAGTGGAACATGCCAAACTTAACCACTATGCCATGGGACTAGCTCACTTGATGTTACTTTCTTTAAAAACAGTTTTCAGGGGCTGGCCCCGTGGCCGAGTGTAACGGTTACGTTCGCGCACTCTGCTGCAGGCGGCCCAGTGTTTCGTTGGTTCAAATCCTGGGCGCGGACATGGCACTGCTCATCAAACCATGCTGAGGCAGTGTCCCTCATGCCACAACTAGAAGGACCCACAACGAAGAATATATAACTATGTACCGGGGGGCTTTGGGGAGAAAAAGGAAAAATAAAATCTTAACAAAAAAACAGTTTTCAAAGAATGTGAGAGGGAAGGCCTTATAATTTAAAAAGAAAAATAAAAGTCATGGTAAAATGCACAAGAAAGCTCTTACTTCTTCCTCTCAGAGCCTAATATCCTAAATAAATCCTTAAAGTACTGCGGAACGCGAACCACCACATTCTCTGAGGGGTCAATATCTTTCAGTTCAGGGTAGAGTCTGGCATCAATGACCTTCTTGATGTAGCCCAGCCAGTCAAACTGAGGAGAGAAAAACAGGGAGAGGACCTCTGTTAGGCAGCAAGCAAGGAGAAAGGCAAATAGAGTTTGTTCAACATAATCCATTGCCTAGGATTTGAGACAAAATAAGTAAAGATACAACTGTTCAAATCTAGAAAATAAACAGCTGATTCCTGCTACCCAGACTTACTGCCTGAATCATAAATGGAACAGGTGTTCCGTACTGTCTGCATATGGACAACATATACACTCACACGGTAACATGCCCACTCGCTCCCCTGGCCCCTCCAGCACTCTCCCTCCCTCCTACACTCCTCTCACCTCCCCCTTTCCTCCCTGGACTCTCCCTCACTCCCATACTCATTCACTCTCATGTCCACACAGACACAGATGCCCCAGTGCATTATAGGTCTTCCTTCTGGCACAGGCTTTCTTACACAGAGGGAAACAAGAAGCAACAAAAAGTAACATGTGTCTCCTCTTCAGGACATCACTATCTTGGCATTTTTAATTGGCTATCCCAAAAGTCATTTCTAATATTTTTCTTTTCTTTCCTCCCTTGCCTGCCTCCACTATGGAAAACCAGTTACTCACTTGCCCAGCCTCCCCTGTAGGTAGGCATGGACACATGCCCTAATCTAGTCAATAAGAAATAAAGGGAAGACATCTAGGGATATTCTGGAAAGGCTTTGGTTTTTCCCAGTAAAAGAGTTAGACATGGCCATCACTGACTTTTCCCCCTTCTTCCTGCCCTGATGACAAATGTGATACGTGGAGCTGTGGTAGCCACCCTGCAACCCTGAGTTATCAAACATGAGGTCAAAAAGCCAACACACTAAAGAGAATGGAGTAGAAAAAAAAGAACTTGAGTCTTTGACAACATTGTTAAACAACTAAGCCAACAGCTAACAGCCACCTATGTCTAGACTTTTGCTGCGCAAGGAGATGGGCTTCAAGTTTTTAAGCCACTCTTAGAAAGGTTTTTTTGTTCCATATAACAAAAAGCACCTGGTGCACAGACAAGAGATGTTCTATGTGATGACTGACAAAGATTATGATAACCAAAAAGATTGATAGTAGGTTTTAGAAGGCAAAAATTTACACACAGATGAAATGCGACTGTTTGTAAAATAACCAGCTCAAATAAAATTTCCTGGATTGTTTTCACTGACCTGGGGAATCATAGCACTCAGTTGGGAAATGTTCATTTTGTTGTACATGGCCTCACTGGTTCGGTTTTCATGTGGAATCATTATCTGTTGGAAAGATATCTTGGTTATTTTTTCAAATGAACCATTTCTTACTGCATAACTACTTTCTAATTATGCCAAAACATCTGCATTGTATCAGTTTTTCAAGATTTTGGTGTGGTGCCAAACTCAGGAGAGAGAAAAAAAGACATCACTTTAGGCAAGATTAACATTAAGAAAATAAAAAGAAACTTTTCTATCTTGTTCAGTATGAAACATTGTCCTCAGCACAAAAATAATTACCCAGAGTCCCTTCCTCACCTATGATGTGGATGGACAAAATCTATTACAGACCCAGTTTTGACAGCCAAATTGAGGCTGAACAATTGAGACAAACATCCCACCTTACCTGTGGTGTCCAGATCATGACCTCAGTGTTTCATGAACCACAAACCACTCCTTCATCCCCATGAGCACATTTTCAGTGAAAAGCACTAAACTACCTGGAAAGCACTATCACCCATGATCATTCTGTCAACAGCTTATTCCCTTACTTCCCCTCTTCCCTCTGGTTTCTCTGGCCTTGAGATTCTCTCTGGCCCCACTGCTGGGGAGTGTGGGTTCAGTTAGCACCTAGACACACATTTCCAAGCCTGCATCTCCAGCCCTGACTATTCACACTCTTTCTATTACCAATACACATGCTCTTGGCCATTTTTCCAACACCAAATCGAAGCTTCTAGCATCTGCCATGTTTAATCTAATCTAAGAAGAGCAGCAATGATCATCTTCCTAACGGACTATCTTAATCACTTCCATGGACAAGCAGTAGCTCCCCATACCCACCCCTGAACCTCACCATGATTTTGCCTTAAGACCCTCCATCATCTGATTCCCTCGCATTAAACTTGTCACCTTCCACCTCCCACAGGACTCTCCTACCCTTGCACCCCCATCCACCATCACTCCCATGGTTCAAACTATGATTCAAGACTTTGCTTAGATTCATTTTCTCTGTCAAGCCTTTCCAATTAAACTCCACTTGGCTCCAATCACAAGGGCCACTCCATCAACAAGACCTCCCCTTGTGTACAAATCTCTCCAGCTGGGATCAGTTAAATGCAACTTGCATGGCTGTATTTACAACTTATTTGTGTTCAACTAGGCTATCCTGCCTCCCCAGGGAAGCTTTAGAAGTTTCCCTAGGACTATGTGTCCTGCTAATTTTGAATGTCCCCAGTGACCTGGGGTGTAAGAGATGGAGATAAGCATCACCAGCTGGCCAAAAATCCACGCACTATGAATTTTTCAAGGCAAAGTCACAGAGGGCTGAGTGGCAGACATCTGCGCCTTCTTTTCTAAATGCTCTGGTGTCCTTAGCTTCTCCCTCCTCACCTGCCACAGGAGAGACTTCACGTATCTTACAAACAGCTTCCTGGCTCTATTTGAATCCTTGCCTCAGAGAATGTCCACACTCCTCCTCCCTCTACTCAGGCTCACAGCCCCAAGTTGGAGCCCTTTGGCTTCTGAGCTGTTTTCAGCACTCTGCCAGCTACTCCCCTCTGTTCCATGTATTTGTCATTTCATTTAGCCTCTTGACAATTCCCAGTCTTGCCTCAGCCCAGCTGTTTTTAGTTCCCTTTTTGGTCCAAATTCCTGGCTCAGGGCAAGACCTTCCCCAGAGTATCAGAGCTTCAGTCCAAATTAGAGCTCTGGGTCTCCTATTTGCCTGGGAAGGGAATCAAGACAGCCTCTAGACATGACTGAGAGCCACAGTCTTTGACTCCAGAACATCTACGGCAGTCTTCAATCAGTCTTCAAAGGTCACAGACAGGAATGACCTTTCCATGCCGCAAGAAGGAGTTTGGAGAGAGGTACACATGTATATCACTGCAGCTGAGAGAGACTAATTCCTCCTGACACTTAGCCACTGCCCCAACTCCATACCTCAACACTCCACCACAACCTTACCAAACACAAACCAAACAACACTTGGATTTGCAAGCAGTCCAGGATTTTTACCAACATGTTACAAAAGACTACCAACCCATATGCAAGAATTTCTTGACAAAAGTATCTTTTTTTTCACCACAAGGTATCCCCAACAAGAAGATCTCACTACATTTGTACCCTCTGGCCCTGGGAATGTGTAGGGATTTTACACTTTGGTTCTTCTGGAAAAAAAGTTATTCTATGGACAAAGCTAACCATTTAGGATTTCTCATTATTCTCCTTCAAGTTTGTTCTTATATCTTTTTGTCTCCACCATGAACCTGAAAGAATTTAAGGTGGCTTACATAGAAGATAGTATATGACACAATGACATTTGTTAAAGTGGGGCAAGAAAATAATGAAAAACAGGGTTAGATACAAAGCAGCACCAAAAAGGCAGCTAAAAATGCTTAGCAGCATGCCCTATACACTTTCTACATCAAACTGTATATCCAGTATGGCTGGCCAGACTTCTCTAAGCCCCAATCTTAGGTCAGGGTGACCCTGAGTGGGAATGGTGTAAAGAGCAGACTAGATTAAAAATAACCTTCCACTTGAAATAAAAAAAAATCTGAAGACAAATGAAAGTGATAACATGCCATACCAACTCATATGGGATGCAGCAAAAGCTGTATTAAGAGGGAAACTCATTGCAATACAGGCACACCTTAACAAACAAGAAAAATCCCAAATAAATAAAAAATCCCAAATTACACCTAACTGAATTAGAAAAAGAAGAACAAAGCCCAAAGTCAGCAGAAGGAGAGATATAATAAAAATCAGAGAAATAAATGCTATTGCAACAAAAAAGGCAGTAGAAAGGATCAATGAAACAAAGAGCTGGTTCTTTGAGAAGATAAATAAAATTGACAAACCCCTAGCCAGACCTACAAAGAAAAAAAGAGAAAAAGCTCAAATAAACAAAATCAGAAATGAAAGAGGAGAAATAACAACAGACTCCGCAGGAATACAATGGATTATAAGAGAATACTATGAAAAACTATATGCCAACAAGATGGATAACCTAGAGGAAATGGATAAATTCTTAGACTCTTACATATTCCCAAAGCTGAGTCAAGAAGAAACAATCTGAATAGACCAATCACAAGGAAAGAGATTGAAACAGCAATCAAAAGTATCCCAAAGAATAAAACCCCAGGACCAGATGGCTTCCCTGGGGAATTCTACCAAACTTTCAGGGAGAATTTAATACCTATCCTTTTCAAGCTATTCCAAAAAATTAGGGAGGATGGAACACTTCCTAACCCATTCTCCGAAGCCAACATCACTCTGATACCAAAGCCTGACAAGGACAGCACAAAAAAGGGGAACTACAGGCCAATATCACTGATGAACACAGATGCAAAAATCCTCAACAAAATTTTGGCAACTCAAATTCAGCAATAAATCAAAAGGATTATACATCACGATCAAGTGGGATTCATACCAGGGACACAGGGATGGTTCAACATCCGCAAATCAATCAACGTGATACACCACATCAACAAACTGAGGAATAAAAACCACATGATCATCTCAATAGATGCAAAGAAAGCATTTGACAAGATCCAACAGCCATTTATGACAAAAACTCTTAACAAAATGGGGATAGAAGCAAATTACCTCAACGTAATAAAGGCCTTATATGACAAACCCACGGCTAACATCATACTCAATGGGCAAAAACTGAATGCCACCGCCCTGAGAACAGAAACAAGACAAGGATGCCCACTATCACCACTCTTATTCAACATAGTACTGGAGGTTTTGGCCAGAGCAATTAGGCAAGAGAAAGGAATAAAAGGAATCCAAACAGGGAGTGAAGAAGTGAAACTCTCACTGTTTGCAGACGACATGATCTTATATATAGAAAAGACCAAAGAATCCATTGGAAAACTAATAGAAATAATTAACAACTACAGTAAAATTTCAGGGTACAGAGTCAATTTACAAAAATCAATTGCTTTTCTATACTCCAACAATGAACTTACAAAAAGAGAACTCAAAAATATAATTCCATTTGCAATCGCAACTAAAAGAATAAAGTACCCTGGTACAAAAACAGGTGCACAGATCAATGGAACAGAATTGAAAGCCCAGAAATAAAACCACACATCTATGGACAGCTTATCTTTGACAAAGGAGCTGAGGGCATACAATGGAGAAAAGAAAGTCTTTTCAACAAATGGTGCTGGGAAAACTGGAAAGCCACATGTAGAAGAATGAAAATTGACCATTCTTTTTCACCATTCACCAAAATAAACTCAAATTGGATTAAAGACCTAAAGGTGAGACCTGAAACCATAAGGCTTCTGGAAGAAAACGTAGGCAGTACACTCTTTGACATCAGTATTAAAAGGATCTTTTCGGACACCATGCCTTCTCAGAGAAGGGAAACAATAGAAAGAATAAACAAATGGGACTTCATCAGACTAAAGAGCTTCTTTAAGGCAAATGAAAACAGGATTGAAACAAAAAAAAACAACCCACTAACTGGGAAAAAATATTTGCAAGTCATATATCTGACAAAGGCTGAATATCCATAATATATAAAGAACTCTCACAACTCAACAACAAAACATCCAACAACCCAATCAAAAAATGGGCTGGAGACATGAACAGACATTTCTCCAAAGAAGATATACGGATGGCCAATAGCCACATGAAAAGATGCTCATCATCGCTGATCATCAGGGAAATGCAAATCAAAACTACACTAAGACACCACCTTACACCCATTAGAATGATAAAAATATCTAAAACTAATAGTAACAAATGTTGGAGAGGTTGTGGAGAAAAAGGAACCCTCATACACTGCTGGTGGGAATGCAAACTGGTGCAGCCACTATGGAAAACAGTATGGAGATTCCTCAAAAAATTAAAAATAGAACTACCATATGATCCAGCCATCCCACTACTGGGTATTTATCCAAAGAGCTTGAAGTCAGCAATCCCAAAAGTCCTATGCACCCCAATGTTCATTGCAGCATTATTTACAATAGCCAAGACATGGAAGCAACCTAAGTGCCCATCAACAGACGAATGGATAAAGAAGATGTGGTACATATATACAATGGAATACTACTCAGCTGTAAAACAGAACAAAATCATTCCATTTGCAATAACATGGATGGACCTTGAGGGAATTATGTTCAGTGAAATAAGCCAGCGAGAGAAGGATAATCTGTGTATGACTCCACTCATATGAGGAATTTAAAATTATGGACTAAGAACAGTTTAGTGGATACCAGGGGAAAGGTGGGGTGGGGGGTGGGCACAAAGGGTGAAGTGGTGCATCTACAACACGAGGGACAAACATTAATGTACAACTGAAATTTCACAAGATTGTAACCTATCATTAACTCAATAAAAAAAAAAAGAATAAAGTACCTAGGAATAAATTTAACCAAGGAGGTGAAGGACTTATACAATGAAAACTATAAGACATTACTGAGAGAAATTGATAATGACTTAAAGAGATGGAAAGAGATTCCTTGCTCATGGATTGGAAGAATAAACACAGTTAAAATGTCCATACTACCCAAAGCAATCTACAGATTCAACACAATCACAATCAGAATCCCAATGACATTCTTCACGGAAATAGAGCAAAGAAAACTAAAATTCATATGGGGCAATCAAAGACCTGAATTGCTAAGGCAATCCTGAGAAGAACAAAGCTGGAGGCATCACAATCCCTGACTTCAAAATGTACTACAAAGCCATAGTGACCAAAACAGCATGGTACTGGTACAAAAACAGACACACAGATCAATGGAACAGAACTGAAAGCCAAGAAATAAAACCACACATCTACGGACAGCTAATCTTCGACAAAGGAGCTAAGAACATACAATGGAGAAAAGATAGTCTCTTCAATAAATGGTTTTGGGAAAACTGGACAGCCACATTCAAAAGAATGAAGGTAGACCACTATCTCACACCATACACAAAAATAAACTCAAAATGGATCAAAGACTTGAAGATACGTCCTGAAACTATAAAACTCCTGGAAGATAGTATTGGTAGTACACTCTTTGACATCGAACTAAAAAGGATCTTTTCAAATACCATGTCCTCTCAGACAAGGGAAACAAAAGAAAAATGAGTGGGAATTCATCAGACTAAAGAGCTTCTGCAATGCAAAAGAAACTAGGATCAAAACAAAGAGACAACCCACCAACTGGGAGAAAATATTTGTAAGTCATGTATCTGACAAGGGCTTAATCTCCATAATATATAAGGAATTCACAAAACTGAACAATAAGAAAGCAAACAACCAGAACAAAAAGTGGGCAGAGGAGATGAACAGACATTTTTCCAGAGAAGATGTACCGATGGCCAATAAACACATGAAAAGATGTTCAGTATCACTCATCATCAGGGAAATGCAAATCAAAACTACACTAAGATAGCACCTTATGCCTGTTAAAATAGCTATAATCACTAAGACTAAAAATAACAAATGTTGGAGAGGGTGTGGAGAGAAGGGAACCCTCACACACTGCTGGTGGGAATGCAAACTGGTGCAACCACTATGGAAAACAGTATGGAGATTCCTCAAAAAAATAAAAATAGAACCACCATATGACCCAGCTATCCCGCTACTGGGTATCTACCCAAACAATTTGAAATCAACAATCCAAAGTAACATATGCTCCCCTATGTTCATTGCAGCATCATTCACAATAGCCAAGACATGGAAACAATCCAAGTGCCCATCGACCGATGATTGGATAAAGAAGATGTGCTATCTATATATACAATGGAATACTACTCAGCCAGAAAAAAAGACAAATTCATCTCATTTGCAGTAACATGGAAGAGCCTGGAGGGAATTATGCTAAACAAAATAAGCCAGACTGAGAAAGACAAACACCAGATGATTTCACTCATATGTGGAATATAACCAAGTACTAGGACAAGGAAAACAGTTCAGTGGTTACCAGTGGAAGAGGGGTTGGGCTGGGGCACAAGGGGTGAAGGGGAGCACTTATGTGGTGACAGTCAAGAAATAACGTACAACTGAAATTTCACAATTATGTAAACTATTATGAACTCAATAAAAAAAATTTTAAAAACCCTCCATTCAAGCCAAATTGATAAGGATTTATTAAATATCTACTCTTCTATTAGAGTCACACAGAAGTTTCTCCAGGAAAACATAATCAGAAAGTCTCTCTGCCACTGTTCTTTGGCCACAGCTGAGCAGCATATGAACGCTGAATGGGCTCCAACTAGGGAAGTAGAAGGAGTGAAGAGCTCTTCTTTCTGTCATGGTTCTTCTTCCTGTTACTGCTCAGAGGGGATGCTATTAGTTCTACCTGGACAAAAGGACAGTCCCACAGAATGCTATTTTTATATATATTTTCATTCAGCATATACTGCCTTTAAAATAAGGAAAAGAAAAGAAAGAGATTTTAGATTAAGACTTACCTCAGCTATCTTAATTTCCAATCTAAGCACTGACTTCATGTCATGCTCTGCTCGGGAGCTATTAGCTCCCAAAAGCACAGCAGTATCCACCATGAACTTGTAAAGGGCATCTCGATACTGTAAGAGATAAAGAAGCAAGTGACCATGACAACAGCTATAAGGAAGTATGTTTCAGTAACATGGAAGAGCAGAAACAGCAGGTAGAAATAAATGCCCTTAATTTCCACTCTGTACTCAAAGTATGATACAGGCATTATGCAATACCAACCTCCCATCAACTACTTTGGGAGAAAGAAGAGTGATGGCTACTTGAGTACTGTTCTCCCATGAGAGACAGAGATGTCTAGCCACCAAGGATCAAGAGAAGTTGTTTTCTGGACATTATGGATACAGGAAACGTCTCCAAATAAGTTCAGGATAGAAAGTTAAAGGTCAGACTCCTCTTTCCAGGCAAGTGAGACTTTAATAAAATAACAGGAAAGAACTGTTGCTAAAATCAGGAACTATGATCCATGAAGACTGCTGGGAACCGTGATTTACTCTCTTCCAGCTCAATTTACCCACTTTCACACTAAGAAATAAAAGATCAGCAATTGCAGCCCTATGTCTTTTCAGTGTTGTATGGTTTTTACAAAGTTCTCCTCACTAGGCTCAGGAAAAAAAAGAAGGGAGAGAAGAGAGGAATGATGAAGAGACACCGAGCAAACAGTAAACATAAAATTTCCTCCTTGCATGTTCATAAACATATTTTCAGGCCATTCATATGTCACTAGAGGGGGGACCTTACTTTGTTTGAATTGAGGAATCTCATTGGGGGTCACCTCTCCTTTCAGATACATTTGTGAGAACTCACTACACCAGGTATTAAATTATCTCATAGTTATGCTATGGGAATAAGATCTCCTAATGTACACCTTGGTTCTGTAAGCTGTTCTTACTATGATTATGACCTCAAGACCTATACAATGCTTGGCATATAGTGGGCCCTTAAATAAATATCTGTTGAATCAGTAAGCAAGGTTTGTAAATAGTCTTAATTAGAAATAATGCTTTGCAATTCCAAGTTCAATTTTAAAAATATTTATTCTACCAATACATATGCAAGATGTCTTGCTAGGCATTCTGTGCATATGGAGGGGTACAGATGAAAAATTAAAATAATGCTTGAGTCTGGTTCTCAGTGTGTGATCCAGTAAGGGAGATAAACATGTAATTACTAACTGTAACATTAGAAAGACCAAAATAAGTTCCTTAATAAAACTGCTAAGTGCTTGGAAACTCAAGAGCTGGAGAAGAATTCCAGCCTGGAGAAATTGGGGACATTACATTTGAAGGAGATACGTTCAAGAGCAGTGAGGAGTCCTTCTGGGAGGTGCACAAGCTGCCTTTGTTGGGAGGTAGAATAAAAGTAGATGAGACAGCAAAGGTGGTTTGGGATCAGGTCATGAGGCCTTGAACTCCCTCTAAGGAATTTAGACCCTAACTTGTAAGCAAAAGCATGCTGGGAGCTGTGCTTTGAGAAGAGAACTTGTCAAAAGGTGCTAAGGAGGTAACGGAATGAAGAGGAGAGGTAACAGTTAAAAGGCTGCTTGCTGTAGTCAAGTTGAGAGTTAACAAGGATCTGACCTAGGGCAATAAGGATAGAAAGGAAGGACCAGGTGAAAGATATTCTGAAGGCAGACTCCACAGGATTTGACTGATTGGTTATAGGGAGGAGATTTCAAGCCTGACTGCTAATAGGGTAGTGACCCCAGCAGAAACAGAGGTCCTCCCAGATTGGCCAAAGTTCATTCTGTCTACCTTCAAAAAGGAAAACTTGCCAAGCTTCTTTGATGAGAGTCCTGAGCCAGAAAGTTGCCTCGGACCTTGGCTAGCGTCCTGCCCTCCAGAGCCTTCTAAATACAGGGTTTAGTATCAGCAAAGGAACAAGGGCTTCCATTGTGAGCCAGCACCTCCTAGTCTAAGTTCCTGCGTTCTCAGGCTGGGCTAGGAACCAGAGAGCTCCCTGGTCGAGGGTCCACTGGGTCTGAGACTCCTTTGGAAGTTCAATAAAGTTTCCAAAATGAATTGAAAGTGTCAAAAATGAACCAGCTCTAATCCAATCTCCAGGAACCTACTAGGTTTCCAAGCCAACCCAAGAAATCTAACCTGATTGATCCCCTCTGGTTCTCTTTAACCTTACATTAACTTGGGACACCTGTTTAAGAAATCAAATTCCTGGGCCCCACTTCAAGTCTACCAAATCAGACTCTCCAGGGCTGCTACCCCAGAATCAACATTTAATAGAAGCGTCCCAGGTGATTCTTAAGCAGTACGATTTGAGAACCATTGGTGGACTGGGTATTCCTCCCCAAACTTTACTTCCACAATGCGTAGTCAGCTCTCTGCACTTTTGAGGAATGGCTGCAAGCTCATTTCTCAGTTACCTCATTTGGGTGTGCTGTCTCCCCAGCTCAATCATGAGGGCACTGAGCACAGGGACTTATACAGCCTTGATGCCCAGACTTCCAGAAGAGAGCGAGTGCCATCTAGCTGCCTGAATAAAAGGCCTTTGCTTCCTGCATTGGGAATATGATCATCAAATAGCCACACTGCTCATTTCCAGTAAAGAGTCGGGATTTTAGAACAACTTATGAACCCAACAACAGCCCAGCAAGGCACAGACTTGAATATGAGTAAAACTTACTGATTTGGCTTCTGTGCTATTATCAAGGTAGTCTTCCCTCACGGCTAAGGAGAGCGTTGCTTGGTCCAGCTGTTGAAACAAAAACAGAAAGCATTCTGCTTGCACTGCAAATTCTTATGTACCATATTAACAAGAGTCATGAGATCTGCATCCCAGCCATATTTTGAGCTTGTGTCACCATTACAAAAACAATTCAGTGCATTCAGAGCTACATGTAAATAGGCCCTTCATCAATGATAGATATTATAAAGTATCAGACCCTCAACTGCTTCCCTGATTTATGGTTTCTAACCCTTTTGAAGTTCTATCAATACTGAATAGCGTCAAAGCTATGTGAGTTGGAAAAGGTCTTAGAGAAGATCTGGTTTTCCCCTTTATTTGATGGGTGGAGAAACAAAAGCCAGAGAAGGGTTGTGACTTTCGCAAGGTAACACGGTTGGGCAGAGCTCCGAGGAGAATCATTGTCTCCTGTCACCAGATCCAGTATTCTTCTCATTGCAGTATTGTGCAAAATGCCAATCTGGATGGAGTTGATAAATCAGGTTTTCCACCTCCCTACCCCTAAAATACTGTGTTGCACTGATTTTTTTATTTGAAAGGAATTAAATGATAATTTTGTTTTGAGAAATCTTTGAAAATTTTAGAACTCTGGAAAGTTTAGGATAGGTGATAAAAATACAAATAATAATCAGACAACTAAATAACTAGAATTATTATTATGGAAAAGTATAGCATAATTTCTTGAATTAAAACTTTCAACACCTTAAAGGCAATCAAAGGGAAGAAAACAGTCTTTTCAAAGAACATGCTAGAACAACTGGACACCCATATACAAAAAAATTAACCTCCACCCATACCTCACACCTTATGTAAAAATTAATTCAAAATGGATCATAGACCTAAATGTAAAACCTAAAATTATAAAACTTCTAGAAGAAAACATAGAGGAAAATCTTTGTGACTTGGGGCTAGACGAAAGTTTGGTTCTTAGACATAACACCAAAATCACAATTCATAAAAGAAAAAATAAATTGGATTCCATCAATAAAACTTTTGCTCTCTGAAAGAAACTGTTAGAAGAATGAAAAAACAAACTACAGAGAGCAAGAAAATATTTGAAAATCTCATATATGACAAAGGACTTGTATGCAGAACATATAAAGAGCCCTCAAAATTCAATAAGAAAACAACCCAATTTAAAAGTGGACAAAAAATCTGAACAGACACTTCACCGGAGAAGATCTGAAGATGGAAAATAAGTGCATGAAAAGATGCTCAACATCACTAGCCATTAGGAAAATGTAAATTAAACCCACAATAAAACACCACTACACATCTACTGGAGTGGCAAAAAAAAAACCCTGATAACACCAAGTGCTGACAAGAATGTGGAAAAGCTAGATCACTCATACATTGCTGATGGGAATGAAAAACAGCAGAACCACTCTGGAAACGAGTCTGACAGTTTCTTACCCACTTACATATGACCCAGCAATCCTGCTCCTAGCTATTTACCCAAGAGAAATGAAGACTTCTGCTCACACAAAAACCTGCATGCAACTTTTATTCATATTTGCCCAAAACTAGAAACAATCCAAATGTTCTTCCACTGGTAAATGGATAAACAAACTGTGATACACAATGGAATACTACTCAGCCATAAAAAGGAATGAACTACTGATACATGCAACAACACAGGAAAATTTTAATCCCATTTCGAAAAGGGCAAAACAAAAAGAGAACACGGTTTGGGGATGGAGAAAGTGGTTGACTACGAAGGGGCAACACGAGGTAATTTTTGGGGGGCGATGGAACTATTCTGTTTCTTGATTATGGCGGTGATTAAATGACTCCATGCATTTTTCAAAACTTCTAGACACATGCATCACAAAAAGCGAACTGTATATAAATTTAAAATAAATGAATTTTTTTAAAGTTCCAGAACCTTCTCTAAATCTATAGCTGTTCTTTCTTGAATAACAGCAACTTCCTAAAGACTGAATAAAACTAATCCCAACAGATTTTCTCATTTAAATCTGATTCACACATAAAAATGTTAAGTCAAATTAACAAGATACAAGATCTAAATAAATCAAAAATTAGTAGCAACTGAATAAAAACTGGATCCTACGTGCCCGTATCATTAGTCTATATGACTTTAGATTGTTTTAATCTATCTCCTCTAGTTTCTTCTTCATTACTATAATTCCAAATATTTTATTTTTTTAATACATAAAACCTGTATAGGATCATAGTTTTCCATGAAAATCCCCTTCATACAGAACAAATTCTACAAAGGCCAAGTTAAGAGTTAGTGATGTTATGAAAAATTTAAGGAAAAATATGGCTCTTGTTTCAAAGGGGAAAAAGATGTTTTCATAACATTCATCCTGTCTATGTGTATTGCTAAAATCCTCAAATTACTATGTTCAATCATCTTCTCTAATCAGCCCAAAACAACTAAGTCACAAGCAGCCTGGCTTCATCGTACTGCAATTCCCAATCTACCACCGTTCCTTCCAAAAATTAAGTAAGCCTGGATCATGAAACACAATATTATGATTAAGATGCTTTGGCTTTCAATTAGATTTGGACCACTTGGAGCATCTTTTGAGCTTCAGTCTCATAGGAAAGGAAACTGTGTAGACAATATCAAGAAAGCCAAAGCTTCTCTCTGATGAAATGAAGTTAAATCCACTTATTGTAAAAGTTTAGATGATTCCAGTGAAGTTACCAGACCTTTTTTAAACCTTCAGATTGTTATGGTTTCTAGGGAACATTTTAAATACACCAAACAGATGGAATAAGGTCAGTCAATTAAATCTCATTAGAAACATACAAACTCTTGAGGCAAAAGAATTTCTCAAGAGGCCAACATCAGGACACTGTGTTATTTGAGGTTTTTTAATCCTTGCATTTATAACTGATCTGAATATTGCAAGTAGAAAATAAAATATGTGTTTAGGAAATCCTATACACTGAACTGAAATAAGAATTTTTTTTCTCCAACTGCAATAAACCTCAGGTTAGGAAACAAAGCAGTAATACAAAAAAAAAACATCTGACACATTATGATGTAGGAAAAGTAAAAAACAAAGAAATCAGAAAAACTTCATTTCCAAGAGAGTCTGTCCTTGTCATCCTTATGGATTTTGCTAAGAGTCAGACAAATGCAGGTCACGGAGTGATGATGACTTTAAGTCAGTTTCAGTAATACATACTGAGACAACTCCAGCCTTCCAAACACTCTTTCAGGATCATATATACTCAAGTCTTTTATTGCCTCTTAAACCCTCATTCTTATCTTGTTATATAAAATAAACCCAAACGCATGTATCATGATAACGTTTTTGGGGATTAGCTTCTGTGGTTTCTTTTATTTTTATTTCCTTTCTCCCATTTAAGCCTATGGCAGATCTTGTGCCATCTCCCCACAGGGGAGCTTTACAGAGGACCATTGTGTGGGTCTGAGCAACCCCTGCTTGCTGAACAGCATGTTCTTGGCATGGGGATACATCTGTCCATTGGAAAGGCACCTTTTTCTTTACCCAGAGGCGCCACCTGCCCACTCAAGGGTATGCCCACCGTGCTGTGCCTTCCCAGAAAGAGTCCTAGGGACTAGACAAGGTAAGAACATTGAGGAAAACAGAATGTGATGGAAAAGGACGTCTATGTACACTGAGGAAAGAGAGTTTAGGGTAAGAGAGACTTCTCCCAGAGAAAAAAGAGGATCTCCTAGGCAGCCAAAGAAGTCAAAGTTTCTGATGAGCAGAGGGACCAGTCAATGCCCCTAGAAAGTGGCAAGATCTGAGGAGTGGGGAGCCCAGAGAAGCACACTTGAAGGGGCCACATGGACTGGAATAGCGGGTTTCTTTTCAGAAACAGATAACTGATGATCGGAAGGTCTCCCAGATGCTAGGAGAAAGCTGAGGAATGGGGCAACCAGGAGGTGGGGAAGTGCCTAGACTGGTTCAGTTTCCCCCTAAAAGGTGGGGTAGGAGCTCAGTCAGAGATGAGATTGACTAAAGAAAATGCCTATTTCTCACACATCTGAATTTGAGATCTGAGAGGTATGTTGGGTACAAAAATTGAAGAGAAACAGTCTCCAAATGGTTCTGACCAGTTGCCTGGCCATGCTTTAAAAGAAGGGCACCTTTTGTCATACACTACTGCGTACCAGTACCTTTCCTGTAATCCATCACCAAATTCATCTCATTTAAACCTCACAGCGACAGTGAAAAGTAAATTCTAATTCACCTTTCATTACACATGGGGAAAAGGAGACTCAGAGAGGTGAAGCAATTTGCACACAGATATTCAGTGAGTAAATCACAAAGCCAAACCACGAACCTCAATCTCTTTAACACTAAAGCCTACTCTTCTTTCAACTCTGCCGCTGGTTTTCAAATTACGTTCCAGAAACCTAAAAGGTGCTTTAGGGGCTCCAAATAGTCAACTAGATTTTTTATAGTTTTAACTATTTTTAATAAAAACAACACTCACAAATCCTACAACATTGGCAGCCACCAATACATTAATTTTTGTTGTCAGGTTCATTGGGTTTTATGCAGATCTCAGAAGAACACTTCTCCTACCACATCTAGACACACGCTTGAACTTCTCGTAACTGTGTCATGATTAGAAAGACTGTAGCCCTATTTTGTTAATTCAAGTGTGTGAATATTCACCCATATAAAATGGTACAAACAGGGACATAACTAAAGCAAACATGTGCTGCACTCAAATGCCAAGCCATGCTCAAACACATCAGTTTGGAACAAGCTGCCATCCTGGCAAAGGAGAGCAGTAGTAAGTACATGAGTGCCTCCTTATATTTAAAGAGTATTCTATTATTGATAGTTCAGTGTTTCTAGAATCAGTTTAACCGAAAATTAAGTGTACAAGGCAAGCTGTTAAAAAATATTTACCATGTTCCTCTTCCTCATGTTTCCTGTAAGGTGGTATTAAAACTAGAGGCTTGTAAAAAAGAACAAAATGGTCCCATTTGCAACAATATGGATGGACCTTGAGGGAATTATGTTAAGTGAAATAAGCAAGATAGAGAAAGACTCCACTCATATGAGGAATTTAAAAATGTAGACAAAGAGAACAGATTAGTGGCTACCATGGGAAAGGTGGGGTGGGGGGCGGGCACAAAGGGTGAAGGGGTGCACCTACAACACGACTGGCAAACAATAACGTACAACTGAAATGTCACAAGATTGTAGCCTATCATTAACTCAATAAAAATTAAATTAAAAAAAAAATACTAGAGGAGGCCAGCCTGGTGGCGCAGCGGTTAAGTTCGCACGTTCCGCTTCTCAGCAGCCAGGGGTTCGCCGGGTCGGATCCCGGGTGTGAACATGGCACCGCTTAGCAAAAGCCATGCTGTGGCAGGCGTCCCACATATAAAGTAGAGGAAGATGGGCATGGATGTTAGCTCAGGGCCAGCCTTCCTCAGCAAAAAGATGAGGATTGGCAGTAGTTAGCTCAGGGCTCATCTTCCTAAAAAAAAAATAGTCAAAAAAAAAAAACTAGAGGCTTGATTAGATCCAACTTCATTTCTTTTCTTTTCTTTTGGCAAGACATCACTGGTGATGGTGTATGCTTCCCCCTGCATGATATCAGGAGGCACACAAAATCTGGTTGTCCCACTTTTAGCAATGCTACTGTTGATATCTGGGTTCCTTTGATGTCAGTTGGATCTCTCTATCATTAATTTCCCCAACAACCATTCACCTAACGGTTTTAGTAGCTATTGATGATAGTTGCCTTCATCCTTTATTTCATTAGGGATTTTAAACATGGTAACTTTTTAATTCCATTATTTCTCCTGCATTTTGAAGATGTGATTGTCCTATAAACAAGAATTTTCCCCCACCAGCTATTAGGTTCCCCTGAAATCAATCAAATCCAGAATGTTCTAGATTAAAATAGACATCAATCAAATACGCGTGTGATTCCTATTTGGAACCCAAATCAAAGACCAACTGTTTAATTTTTTAAAAGGACATGTTTGAGACAATCAGGAAAACTGAAAACTAACTGGATATCAGATGTTAATTATGGAATTATGATTACTTTTTTGGTTGTGATAGTAGTCCTTTCCATTAGATAAACACTAAAGTATTTACCAGCACGACGATATTATATTTTGTATTTGCTATAAAATGTTCCAGCCTCCCCCAAAAAAGGAGGGGTTTAGATGAAACAAGAACAGCCAAAAGCTTCTGGTTGTTCAAGTGGGGGTGATGAGTACATGGGAGTTTGTTTTACCATTCTTTTTTACTTTTGTGTGTATTATTTTCCATAATAAAATGTTTAAAGAAACAAATTCAATTCTTGGACTAGGTCCAGAATTGGTGAAAAATTAAATAGTTAACATTTGCAATTACTTATCTGCATGTGAATCAAGATCTACCACCCAATAGAGTGCATAAACTTAAGTTTGAAAGACAGTCTCCAGCCTACTTCAAAACAGCACTTAAGGCGTTTGGAACGATGTCACAATAGTTCTGGAATTAAGAATATAGTCTTAAAACCTGCTTTGTTAGGCTTTTTCTTTTATTTTTACTTTATTGAGGTCATAAGTTTATAACGTTGTGCAATTTCAGTTGTACATTATTACTTGTCAGTCACCATATATATGTGCCCCTTTACCCTTTATGCCCATCCCCCAAACCCCTTCTCTCTGGCAACCACTAATCTGTTCTCTTTGTCCATGTTTTATCTTCCACACGAGTGAAATCATACAGTGTTTGTCTTTCTCTGTCTGGCTTATTTCGCTTAACATAATACCCTCAAGGTGCATCCATGTTGTTGCAAATGGAATGATTTTGTCTTTCTTTATGGATGAGTAGTATTTCGGGTGTGTGTGTGTGGGTGGGTGGGTGGGTGGGTGGGTGGGTGGGTGGGTGTGTGTGTGTGTACACGTATCATATATCTTCTTTATCCATTCATCAGTGGTTGGGCACTTGGGTTGCTTCCATGCCTTGGCTACTGTGAATAATGTTGCAGTGAACATAGGGTGCATAAGTCTGTTTTTGATTTCAAGTTCTCTGGATAAATACCCAGTAGTGGAATAGCTGGGTTGTATGGTATTTTGATTTTTAATTTTTTGAGAACTCCCCATACTGTTTTCCATGGTGGCTGCACCAGTTTGCATTCCCACCAGCAGTGTAGGAAGGTTAGCTTTTCTCCACATCCTCTCCAACATTTGCTGTTTTTTTTCTTGGTGATTATAGCCATTCTAATGGGTGTAAAGTGATATCTCATTGTAGTTTTGATTTGCATTTCCCTAATGATTAGTGATGTTGAACATCTCTTCATGTGCCTGTTGGCCGTCTGCGTATCTACTTTGGAAAAATATCTGTTCATATCCTCTGCCCATTTCTTGATTGGCTTTTTTGTTTGGTTTCTTATTGTTGAGTTGTATGAGTTCTTTATATATTTTGGAGAGTAACCCCTTGTCAGATATATGATTTGCAAATATTTTCTCCCAGTTGGTGGGTTATCTTTTTGTTGTCTTCCTGGTTTCCTTTACCTTGCAGAAGCTCTTTAGTCTGATGAAGTCCCACTTGTTTATTTTTTCTTTTGTTTCCCTTGCACGAGTAGACATGGTATTGGAAAAGATGCATCTACGACCAATGCCAAAGAGTGTACTGCCTATATTTTATTCTAGGAGTTTTATGGTTTCACATCTTATCTTCAAGTCTTTAATCCACCTTGAGTTAATTTTTGTGTATGGTGAAAGATAATAATCTACCTTCATTCTTTTGAATGTGGCTGTCCAGTTTTCCCAACACCATTTATTGAAGAGATTTTCCTTTCTCCATTGCATGTTCTTAGCTCCTGTGTTGAAGATTAACTGTCTGTAGATGTGTGGTTTTATTTCTGGGCTTTCAATTCTGTTCCATTGATCTGTGTGTGTGTTTTTGTAGCAGTACCATGCTGTTTTGATTACTATAGCTTTGCAGTATATTTTGAAATCAGGGATTGTGATGTCTCCAGCTTTGTTCTTTTTTCTCAGGGTTGCTTCAGCTATGCAGGGTCTTTGGTTGCCCCATATGAATTTTAGGATTTTTTTCTTCTATTTCCATGAAGAATGTCATTGGGATTCTGATTGGGATTGCGCTGCATATGTAGATTACTTTAGGTAGTATCGACATTTTAACCATGTTTATTCTTCCACGTGCATGGAATATCATTCCACTTCTTTATGTCATCATCGATTTCTCTCAATAATGCCTTACAGTTTTCATTATATAGGTCTTTCACCTCTTTGGTTAAATTTATTCCTAGATATTTTATTCTTTTTGTTGCAATTGTAAATGGGATTGTATTCTTGAGTTCTCCATTAGTTCATTATTAGAGTACAGAAATGCAACTGATTTTTGTAAGTTGATTTTGTACCCTGCAACTTTGCTGTAGTTGTTGATTATTTCTAATAGTTTTCTGACAAATTCTTCAGGGTTTTCTCTATGTAAGATCATGTTGTCTGCAAACAGCGAGAATTTCACTTCTTCCTTGCCAATTTGGATACCTACTAGTTCTTTTTCTTGCCTAATTGCTCTGGCCAAAACCTCCAGTACTATGTTGAATGAGAGTGGTGAGAGTGGGTACCCTTATCTTGTTCCTGCTCTCAGAGGGATGGCTTTCAGTTTTTCCCTGTTGAATATGATGTTGGCTGTGGGTTTGTCATATATGGCCTTTATTACATTGAGGTACTTTCCTCATATACTCATTTTACTGACTTTTTATCATAAATGGATGCTGGATCTTGTCAAATGCTTTCTCTGCATCTATTGAGATGATCATATGGTTTTTATTCCTTATTTTGTTAATGTGATATATCGCATTGATTGATTTGTGGATGTTGAACCATCCCTGCATCCCTGGTATAAATCCCACTTGATCCTGGTGTATGATCCTTTCAAGGTATTGCTGTATTTGGTTTGCCAGTATTTCGTTGGAGGATTTTTGCATCTATGTTCATCAGTGATACTGGCCTGTAATTTTCCTTCTTTGTGTTGTCCTTGCCTGGCTTTGGGATAAGGGCAATGTTGGCCTCATAGAATGTGTTAGGAAGTGTTCTATCTTCTTCAATCTTTTGGAATAGTTTGAGAAGGACAGGTATTAAATCTTCTTTGAATATTTGGTAGAATTGTCCAGAGAAGCCATCTGGTTCTGGACTTTTATTTTTGGGGAGGTTTTTGATTACTATTTTAATCTCTTTACTTGTGATTGGTCTATCCAGATTCTCTATTTCTTTTTGATTCACTTTGGGGAGGTTGTATGAGTCTAAGAATTTATCCATTTCTTCTAGATTGTCCAATTTGTTGGCATATAGTTTTTCATAGTATTCCCTTATAATCTTTTGTATTTCTGTGGTATCTGTTGTAATTTCTCCTCTTTAATTTTTAATTTTATTTGAGCCTTCTTTTTTTCTTAGTGAGTCTGACTAAGGGTTTGTCAATTTTCTCTTCCCACAGAAACAGCTCTTAGTTTCACTGATCCTTTCTACTGATTTTTTGTTTTCAATTTCATTTATTTCTGCTCTATTATTTCCCTCCTTCTGCTGACTTCTGGCTTTGTTCTTCTTTTTCTAGTTCTGATTGCTTATTTGAGACTTTTCTTGTTTGTTAAGGTGGGCCTGTATTGCTATGAATTTCCCACTTAGGACCGCTTTTGCTGCATCCTGTATGAGTTGGTATGGTGTATTTTCATTTTCATTTGTCTCCAGATGTTTTTTGATTTCTCCTTTTTTTCAGTGATCCATTGGTTGTTCAGTAGCATGCTGTTTAGTCTCCACATATTTGTCACTTTCCCAGCTTTTTTCTTGTAGGTGATTTTTAGTTTCATGGCATTGTGGTAGGAAAAGATATGACATGATTTTAATCTTCTTAAATTTATTTAGGCTTGCCTTCTTTCCAAACACATGGTCTATCTTTAAGAATGTTCCATGTGCACTTGAGAAGAATGTGTATTCTGCTGTTTTTGGATGAAGTGTTATATATCTATTAAGTCCATTTGGTCTAGTTTTTCATTTAATTCCCCTATTTCCTTGCTGATTTTCTGTCTGGATGATCTAGCTTGATGTAAGTGGGGTGTTGAAGTCCCCTACTATTATTGTGTTGCTGTTAATGTCTCCTTTTAGGTCTGTTAATAGTTGCTTTATGTACTTTGGTGCTCCTTTGTATTTGTGTTAGGTGCATATATAAGTGTTATGTCCTCTCAATGGAGTGTGACTTTTATTATTATATACCACCTCTCTTTGTCTCTCATTGGCTTTTTTATCTTGAAGTCTACTTCGTCTGATATGAGTATGGCAACAACTGCTTTCTTTTGTTTGCCATTAGCTTGCAGTATCGTCTTCCATCCCTTCACTCTGAGCCTGTGTTTGTCTTTAGAGCTGAGATGTGTTTCCTGGAGGCAGCATATTGTTGGGTCTTGTTTTTTAATCCAGCCAGCCACTCTGTGTATTTTGATTGGAGAATTCAATCTACTTAAATTTAGAGTGATTGTTGATATACGAAAGCTTAACATTGCCATTTTATCATTTGTTTTCCACTTGTTCTGTATTTCCCTTGTTTCTTGTCCTGTGTATTTCCAGCTGCAAATTCAGTTTGGTGGTCCTCTATGATGGTTTTCTCAGTTTTCTCTTTATTCATCATTTGTGTCTCTGTTCTGATTTTTTGTTTAGTGGCTACCATGAGGTTTGTACAAAAGATCTCATAGATGAGACAGTCCATTTTCTGAAAGCCTCTTCTTTCCTTAGTCTAAGCAGCTTCCATCCTTTGCCTCTTCCCTGTCTAAGTTATTCTTGTCACAACTTATTCTGTTTCATGTTGTGAGTCTGTGGTTAAAATGAAGTGATTATAGTTATTTTTGATGTTTTCCTTCCCTTTATCTTTAATGTTATAAGTAAGTGTTTGCTAATCTGTTCTGATAGATAGAAAAAATCAGAAAATTGCAGCTATCTCCTTGCTCAAGGCTTTGTAAACCCCTTTCACTTTTTTTTTCAGGTTTGAGGGCCCCCTTTATCATTTCTTATAGGGGAGGTCTAGTGGCAATGAAATCCCTCAGCTTTTGTTTATCTGGGAAAGTTTTTATTTCTCTATCATATTTGAAGGATATTTGTGCTGGATAGAGTATTCTTGGCTGAAAGTTTTTGTCTTTCAGAATTTGAATATATCATTCCACTCTCTCCTAGCATGTAAAGTTTCTGCTGAGAAATCCACTGAAAGCCTGAATAGGGATTCCTCTGTAGGTTATTTTTTTCTGCCTTGCTGCCCTTAATATCTTTTGTCATTGACTTTTGCCAGCTTTACTAATATATGCCTTGGAAAAGGTCTTTTTACAATGATGTAATTAGGAGTTCAATTAGCTTCATTTACTTGTAATCCCAGCTCTTTCCCCAAGTTCAGGAAGTTCTCAGCTATTATTTCGTTGAACAAGCTCTCTGCTCCTTTCCCCCTCTAGAATACCTATAATCCTTATGTTGCATCTCCTAATTGAGTCAGATATTTCTCGGAGAATTTCATCATTTCTTTTTAGTCTTAGTTCTCTCTCCTCCTGCATCTGAAACAGTTCTATATTTCTGTCCTCTAAATTGCTAATTCGGTCCTCCATAACATCAGCTCTGTTATTTAAGGAATCCAGATTTTTCTTTATCTCATTCATTGTGTTTTTCATCTCCAACACTTCTGGTTGGTTTTTCTTTATAGTTTTTTTTTTTGAAGAAGAAGAAGAAGAAGATTAGCCCTGAGCTAACTACTGCCAATCCTCCTCTTTTTTGCTGAGGAAGACTGGCCCTGAGCTAACATCCATGCCCATCTTCCTCTACTCTATACGTGGGACACCTACCACAGCATGGCTTTTGCCAAGCAGTGCCATGTCCGCACCCAGTCTCTGAACTGGTGAACCCCAGGCTGCCAAGAAGCGGAACATGCAAACTTAACAGCTGTGCCACCAGTCCAGCCCCTTTCTTTATAGTTTTAATCTCTTTTGTGAAGAATTCCCTCTGTTCATTAATTTTACTCCTGATTTCATTGAACTGTCTTTCTGAGTTTTCTTGTAACTGACTGAGTCTTTTTATGATAGCTATTTTGAATTCTCTGTCATTTGGATGGTAAATTTCTGCGCCTTTAGGATTTATTTCTGGTTACTTGTCATTTTCTCTCTGGTCTGGAGTGTTAATATACCTCTTCATTCTATTTGATGGGGGCAGATTTGTGCTGTCACATACTGGTAGTGTCTGGTCACAGATTCCACCTGCTGCCACTTGGGGGGGGGGAGGCAGGAGCTGTGTATTCTGAACCTGCCACAATACCTGGCAGCTGTGCCTATACTTTGGAAGCTGTGCTGACAGGGCCCATCTGTGCTTGCCCACTGGCCACACTACTGCTTTACACACATAGATAGGTGCACAGGCATTCTGCCAGGGGTCCCCTGCTCTGGCCAACTGGCTGAGCTGGTGTGCCAGGCTGGGGGTAAGGGGTGCACAATCCTGGGTGCTCCTGCTCTGCTTTCATTGTCTGCCCTCCTAGGATGCTCGGCTCAGTGAAGACACCCCTGTGATTCCTTAGCTTCCTCAGTGTGGAGCATTTCCATTGGCTGGGAGGCACCTCCAAGGGTGAAGGCATTCCCACGGAGGGCTTCCCCTTCCTTCCTCTCCTCTCAGAGTTGCACGCTGGCCAATGCACACAGTTTCATGCCCTAGGGTGCTGCCACTAGGGGAGGGAGAGGATATCCCCTTACAGCCTCCCACTGCCTCCTGAGGGGTCGAGCACCTCTACCTTCAGACGTATGGTTGCATGGATCTCTCAGACACCTACTGTGTTGTGTGAATGTCTTCTATTGGTTTATGAATGTCCTTTTCATTGTATCTTATGAGGGAGAGACTAAGGGAAGAGCTCACTCCACCATGATGCTGACATCACTCTACCTTGTTAGTTTTTTAAAGTGAGTAATCTACTAACACGAGACAAAGGTCAATCTGACCATCACCATCATTGTGCCTTGCATAGCATGTCTTATCCTGACAGCATCAGAATACACCTCAGTGCCATGTTGTTATTCCATCACTCAAAAACATGGAAATACAGCTGTCTCTGGAACTAAGAATTTCCTCTTTAGTAGATGGGAATTCTTTCAGGGACTGAAGATTTTTTTATTGAGAATTCCAATTGCCTAAACTAGAAATGGGCAAACTACAGCCTGTGGGCCAGCCTGCCACACAGTCACACCCAGTTGTATACAGACTAGCTACAGCTACTTTCCCAGGTACAACAGCAGAGTTGAGTAATTGAGACAGAGACCATATGGCCCACACAGCTTAAAATATTTACTATCTGGTCCTTTACAGAAAAAAATGTGCTAGTCCTTTGGTGTAATCAAAAAATAAACTCCAGGGTGTAGATTTGAAAAAGTTGACTAATATCAGGAGAGGGTAATACACTCTAAAGATTCTATACTTCTACGATTTGAATATCAATATATAATTAATATTTTCTGGTCCAACAAAGGACAGAATTGGGGTAAAAAATCAGTGGTTCAATAAAACTTTCATTATTAGAGTAACTGTGGAAGCAAAAAAAACCCAGCAGGATCAAAACACAAAACAATTTGAGAAATGTTATTTGAATTCTTGCCAAGCTGTTTCATTGATGAATCTTTCACTATTGGTAGTTCTCTGACAGTCTCTTGATTTTACCAATGTAATAATCTACCTCAGGGTATGTCTGCAAGGCCTATTCCTTTATGAAGAGATGCTTATTCTCCCAACAGAAAATGCAACCAAGCACTTAGAACAGAACAGGTTTTGCTTTATCTTTTGAAAGGAAGGAAGAGAGATTCAGACTGAACCTGACAATGAAATTTTAGGCATGTATGCAAGATATTAGTGAAAGGGGAACAAGAAATAATGACATGTTTTGTCTCCTTTGTCAGGGAAATGAGGTGAGAAGAGCAGAGCTCAGAAAGTCTTTGCAACTCTCTCCCACTGGAATTTAGGGGTGCCACACATGCTCTGACTAGATACGTGAGGGCCAGATCACAGATCACTTGAAATTCACTCGCCAGCTTCCTGAAAGGCTGACAAAACTGGTTTGTTAATGGATTTACATTCTGCAAATCTAGGAGGGGGTAGTATTCCAGATTCTAATATTTAAGAGAATTTTACCTTATTATTTTATTTAGGTAGTATGCGTCTCTTTCACTTCAGCCAACAGGCTAACCTTGGACTGAACAAACAGGATGAACAATTCCTCACTATACCTTCAAGATGTGTTCATTGGATGCCTTGTCATCAGGGGACACATACAAACGGATGAACACAGAATTGCTGTATTGACCACGAAAGGTTGCAAGTGTCTGCAGAAGGCTGAACTTTCTCTCTGACCAAACCCCTTCAGGACCAATATTAGATTCGAGCACAGGCCAGCGAAAAGGTGAATGCCGCAGGATGTGTAGCAACGGCTTAGCATCTGCTTTTTCAATTGCTTCTGAAAGGGAGCAAATATGAAGGGAGAGTTAGAATTGTAAACCGGATCACCAAACTAGAATGCAAGTGTATGTTCTCAAAAGAAAATTCCCACAAGGCCCCAACTTAACATTCAGCTGTTAGGGAAAGGTGGAGTGGATTGAGCATAACCACAGAGACAGAATGACCTATGACTCACACTTCAATGTGACTGTCTAAACCTGAAGTTCTTGCCAGGAGAGCTGACTAGGGAATCTGATAGATATTCCCCACAATAAAAGATGGGCTCACCAACATCAACTCCAGCCAATGAGCGACATTAGACTGGTAATATTCTGGGAGACTAAGGAACAATCCTAACTAAAGGAAACTGCTCAATAAAACCAATCACTCCACAATAAAAGTGAATTAATGCTTCAGACTCTTTCACCGTCCTTTACTGCCCTCTTCTAGCTCACCAAACAATGCCCCAAACCCTACACAAGTTAACACGCTTCCCAAAGGCACTGGCTTCTTCCTGCAATTGCCCTGAGAAAACAGATCAGGTAAAATGGCAAGTGTCTCTTTAATTCCAATCAGACCCAAGACGCTGAGACAGGCCAAAGGCACCCAACAAAGATATCTGTTAGGCTGACAGAGAAGCAGAAGGAGCTTAGCCCACCCAGAAATCTGGAATTCTCTAGGTCCCAGTAGGTTCTATGGGACACAGCAACATTCCCAAGTGCCCTCCCTCCCAGGTTCCTTCTCAGACCAGACCTGGCCTCTGGATTTTGGTTTCTGCACCACATACAGTGGGGTTTGCCCTTCTGACCCTACCGAAGTTTCTCATGGAGTAACTGATACCCAAAGAATCCAAGTCATAGAAATAAGATTATTTTCTAATTTTCTCCATCAAGCCAGCAACAGAACATTAAGACAGGGCTAATCAAAATCCAGTCTTGGAAAATTGTTCCTTTCCTTGAACAACACCTTTAAACATTAATTCTTAGTAGTTCTCTTTTTCCCTTAAACAATATCTTTAAACATTATGAGAACTCTAAAGAATAACAGAGGTAAATATTTTATTACTCACTCTCATTCATGCAAGATGAATAAAGGATTTTGGCTTTCTGTATGGCTTCAGTATCTCGCCTTCTGCTGATTGATTTCTCCAAAAGTGCTAGGAACATTAAGAAAGGAGTCATTAGTATCCACCCACTCATGGTGCTGAGTTGGAGGTCATTTGATAATCACAGCTCTGGCCTCCAGAAAATAAAGTGTAAAGACAGACAACCCTGGAAAAGACACATCTATAAAAGATATGCAGACAGCAGAACCGCAGACAGCAAGAACCAAGTTTCTTGAGGTTCAAATAAAAAAAAAATTAACATTCTCTTCTCCAAGGTTCTCCTAATTCACAGAAATCAAAAGTTCAATTTCCAACTGAGACCGGACCTTCTGCAGGGGTTAATGTTTTCTGACACCTACACAAAAAGAAACAGAATTCATTTATTCAAGAACCAAAAATAACTGGATTCTGTTCCTTGTTTCTGCACCAAGTAATATTCTCAACAGAGGCAATTTCATCAGGGTCGGGTTTCTTAAGATTTCTTCACAGCCCAGCCTCTCAGGGAGGTCACCTGGAAGAAATTTCCCATTAGAAGTTTTATTCAATGTTGCATAAACATGCTGTGGACATGGAAGAAGTTGTTTAGACAGGAAATGGGGAGGCAAGATTGGAAAGCCTATCCAAATTGCCTGAAAACTTGCCCATTTACACATGCGAAGTCCTGGCCATTTAAATGAGGCCACATGTATAAAATGGCTGCCAGCATAGACATAAGCCCACCTGGAAAATGATTTTTGATTTATAAAATCACTGATGCTGTTGTCTGAAGGTGGAAAACAACAGTTGTCACTATTTCAGTAAATGAGACAGGCCAAGACTCAAGTTCTCCCCAAAAGAGAACATCCTGGATGTACTTGAGAGTTTCAATTTACCAACAAGAAGCCAAGATGAAGAAGCCCTATGTAGCACCATGGCACTGCCTACAACAGGTTATGTCAAACTGCTGCCGTTGAGGCATTTCACATTTATTTCTGAAACAACCTAGCAGCCTCCAAGTGACAGTACAACAGATGCTCCTACAGTACTCTCAATAGCTTCAAGACACGATGTAGAGTGCCAATCAAAATAATAAATAATTAGGGGCTGGCCCCGTGGCCGAGTGGTTAAGTTCGCGCGCTCCGCTGCAGGCGGCCCAGTGTTTCGTTGGTTCGAATCCTGGGCGCGGACATGGCACTGCTCATCAAACCATGCTGAGGCAGCGTCCCACATGCCACAACTAGAAGGACCCACAACGAAGAATATACAACTATGTACTAGGGGGCTTTGGGGAGAAAAAGGAAAAAAAATAAAATCTTTAAAATAATAAATAATTACATAGTCCCTGAAGAGGAATCTACTTCTAAACTAGAAGTTCTACATTTTAAAAAAATGCAACCCAGAGCTCCTGTCTAGTTTTTTATAAGCACCTGTACATCAAACAAGTCCATATAACTGGAGAGATTCAAGTAAAATAAATTAAGCTGAGTTGGATGTGGGCATTTTCAATTATTTTAACTTGTTTGGTGTTTCTTTCTCGTGTATTATCATCACAATAAAAGCAGGATACCTAGCCCCAAGGATAATGAAGAGAGATTGTTTTTGTTTAATAAACAGAACACTCTAAAACCATACCCACATATATTTCTATTCAAATCAGATCATGTGCCTTCCCACCATATTGCTTCCACAGTCATTAGACTGTCTGGGAGACACATTTGGAAATAAATAATCCAAATTTCATTTAGCAATGTGATGTTATTCCAATGCTATAAACACTCCACAGGCTGCAAACATGAAGGTCCGGTAGATGAAAAACAAGCCAAACAACTGAAGTACTAAATATGTACCTGAGTGTACACCCAAGGCACTCTGTATACCATGAGAAGGGAAAAAGAGGACATGCTAAGAAAGGCAATCCCAAAACCCTAACCATGCACAAATATCAATAATTTGTGTATGTTAAAATCCCGGTTTCTGTACCAGAATTTGGCTTTTAAAACAAATTCAGCTATGACCAGTTCCTTGTCATTCCCTTTCCCTTCTCCTCTCCTCCTCTCCATACTCAAGCAGGCAGGAGAGCATTGATATGCAGACAGCGATGTGGCAATCAGTTGGCAGCATCCATTTTATGTACCTCTGTATTTGAATTAGTGGTTACAGGAATAAAATCTAGACTGGAGAGTCATTAATGAGCAGAAAACAAAGCCTGCCTATCAAAGGCAATTACTCAGGTTATTAAAATGTCCCTCAAGCACTGAGAAGGGCTCATGGGTCACCCATACAAGGGCATTCCCATCAGAATTTGTGTTGTCTCTTGGAAGATTGCTCAATCCCCCCACCCCAATCCAGGTATTCCCAACCATCTTACAAGAGAAAGGGAAAACTCCAGTTCATAAAAACCTGTAGTGCAACAAACCTCAGACTTTAAAATTGGTTTCTAACTGCTTCTAATCATCAAATTTGAACATCATATACATTATACAAGTATTTTTTCTTCTTATTATGCTCAAATAAAATTGGTTTTACCAAAACAAAAAGGCAACACAATAGACACATCAAGGGGGTGGGCTTTCATTCACAAAGATGTGGGTTCCAATTGCAGCTTGCTGCTACTTTCTAGCTGTAACTTGAAGTTCTCTCTATGCCTTAGTTTCTTCATCTGTAAATCTGGATAATAATAGCGCCTACCTCACAGGGTTGTGGTGAGGGTCAAACGTTTTAATGCACAGAAAGTCCCTACCTCAATGCCCGGAGACATGATAAATGATCCACCAATGGTTCTTAAACAGGATTACAGGCTGAGTCAGCCATACACAAAATTGTAAGGTAATCAAGCTTGTTTTTTTTTTTTTTTGAGGAAGATTAGCCCTGAGCTAACATCTGCCGCCAATCCTCCTCTTTTTGCTGAGGAAGACTGGCCCTGAGCTAACATCCGTGCCCATCTTCCTCTATTTTATATGTGGGACACCTACCATAGTATGGCTTGCCAAGTGGTGCCATGTCCATAGCCGAGATCCGAACTGGTGAACCCCGGGCCGCCGAAGTGGAACGTGCAAACTTAACCACTGTGCCACCGGGCCGGCCCCCCTCAAGCTTGTTTCTAGTGCTTCCTCCATAAATGTTTTTTTCCTCATCCTTTCTCAGGATATTGGTAGCCAAACGCCTTATGCTAACCCAAGACATTGCCACTCTGCGTGTAGGTCTATTTCATAAATTGGACCTGCCCTAGTCACCCTGCAAAGCCCCATGCTCTCAACATTTCCTCTGCTTCCATAGCAGAGGCAATGCTCCATGATGAGAGATATTTTGCAGTCAGTGTTAACTTCTGAAAATATTTTGCTCATATTCCTTATCCTGGACAAGAAGGCATTTTCCTTTTTTATGTAAACTTTTTCAATGAAATTATTACACACATGCAGAAAAGTACACCATTCATAATTTGAAGGATTTTCACAATGTAAACACACCCACAAAACCAACATTATGACCAGAACCCCAGAAGCCCCTAGTGCTCCTTTCCAGTGACTACCTCCAATCAAGACAACCAACATCCTCTTCTGTGAAGCACTTACTCAAGTGTGTTTCCAATATTTCTATGGGGTAATCTACCTTTTTCTCACTGATTTGCAGAAGTTCTCTATATATTCTACACACAAGTCTTTTGTTGAATATTTGTATTGCAAAATCTTCTCCCATTCCATAGACTCCATTTTCTTAATGATATGCAATAAACCAAAATTCTTTATTCTAATGTAGCCCAATTTGCCCACATTTTTCAGTCTATGGCTAGCATATTTCGTATCCTATTCAGCACACCTTTGCCTGCCCTGAAGTCATGAAGACAGACTCTTACGTTTTCCTCTGGAATCTTTATTGTTTCACATTTAGATCTACAGTCCATGTAGAATTTATTTTTGCCTGTGGTGTGGACAGCTATGCCTTTGTAACACAAGCCTGGCCTCATAGGGATGAATCACATGAGAATTTTAATAAGGAAGGTATTTTTGGTCATTGGGCCTCAAATGTTATGACCAAAAAATACTTTTAGTGCATAAAATTGGCATTAACGATGGCTACTCTCCATTAGATCGAGTACTCTTTGGGGCAGGGGCTGACCACATTCATCTCTGAACACCCAGGGCCTAGCGCCTGGCGTGGCTGGTGCACAGTGCACATTTGTTGAGTAGAATTTCTGACAAAGAAAGTCTGCGAGAGTTTTTTTCATCTAACTAAAAAGGAACTGTAAGCAGTTGGACTGACTTCTTTTATAATATCTTTTTATAATCAGCAATGCCCTGATTATGCTAACATTCATAACCTCCATTTCTCACATTCCAGTTCCTATATAATTAAATCCAAGACTTCATTTGTTTTCATGAACACTGGTTTTTAAGATACCTAAGTTTTATTTTACCAATGGTCTCAGCTTAATCATCCACTTCCACTTCTCTGCTCTTCTATACTGGGGGAGAAATACTAAGTTGACATTCGACTTCCTTTAAGCTCAGAAGCTAGACAGAACTCTCGATTCTACTCACTCAATTCACTTCTGCTCAGACAGGGCCTTTACTGAGAGCTCTGGAACAGGAAGAGGGAATTCCGAAGGAAGAAGGACAAGACTCCTGAGGACTCGGCAGTCCGCTGATAAGTCAAGAGCTCACAACAGTCACATGCAGTTCAGGCCAGCCAACTGAAGTTCCTGCAATATTTAGGATCTTCCCAACTAATACTGTTTTCAAAACTGCAAATGCACAAAATTTTAGGCCTGTGAGCAAATACCTACCAAGAACCTTGGTGTTAAGCTGACGTCATTTGAAGGAGATGGCTCACTCGAGAGCATAGGAATTCTTTCAAAACACATTCCTTTAATGGGTATAGAGTTTCAGTTTTGCAAGATGAAAAAGTCATAGAGATTGGTTGCACAACAATGTGAATATACTTAACACTACTGACTGTATACTTAGAAATAGTTAAGATGGAAATTTTGTTATGTGTTTTTCACAACTACAAATTTTTTTTAAATTCATTTTTTAAAAAATAGTCCTTTGTGTTCTTTCTCCCTACACCCTGCAATCCTTCTATGTGCCTGTTCTAAAGGGACTCCTCTAGCTACTTGCTAAGAGAGCAAGGAGGAATGCCGGAGCTGTCTGCCTGATGTGCTTCATGGAAACGGCAACCGCATTCTAAAGGCGCCACATCAAATGCCATCAAGGTGAATCTCAGTTTCACGTACATTATGCCAACATTTCTCCCTTAGAAATTAAGGGGCGTGTCCTCTTAATTCTAATGAGAGAAAAAGCACAAAATATCAAAACTTTGGAAAACCAAATCTACATTTTAAGGAAAGGTATGCCCTTCCACACCTATGTAATGAACAAAATGTTCTCTAGTTGTATATTTTTCAAACCTATCATATCATGGCCTGGTTTCTCCTTCGATGGTACTTAAAAATCACCTTCGATGGTCCATGGCTGAACGTCGTCTCTAATCTTACTATTTTTAGTCCTTGTTGATTTTCCAGGCTACAGACTTCAATTTGGTTTCCAGGCTCCTCAGTTTATTTACCATACTGAGAAATTTCATTTTTCTAACTCCCACTCCATGGGTATTAAACTCTTATGCAGTTAGAACTGAAGACTCTAAATCAGCTTGCAAAGCCCGTTGTTATTCTCATTAAAAAATAAAATTCAAGTGAACTAAGTCATGGTCTGTGGATCCCATAACCCTCACGTTTTCACACAAATTGTGCGACATTCAACTCTGCAGTGCCTCAGCCGCACAGCCGGTCAAGCATGGGATTAACTGAGGCTGTTTGACATACTGAAAAGACAATAAGAGCCAACATTTCTCATTCTTCTGGAAAACTCCCACCTAAATACAGGGAGAGAAACTGTCAGAATTCTTTTCTCTGTTCATATTTTATGACCATCTTATAAATGATAATTGTTGGTTGGCATCAGCTTAAGAAAAAAGGGCAGAGATTATTTTAGGGGCATTAAAAACCTCTAACTCATCAACCTAAATCATGGGTTACCAAATAACATAAAAATACCCCCTTTTAACACAAAAGACCTCTTTGTCCACAATGAAATCCATTTTGTAAAACTGCCAGACACTACAAAAGTCTAATAGAAGGTAACTCTTACGTTATGTTCACTTATAAGTGAATTTATAAGGATTACACTTATCAGGGTTACACTTCAAAATAATTTGAATTAAATTTTAACATTACTCTTTGATAGCATAGCATTACAATGAATCTGCCAATATGATATTTTAACTCATAAAAAGTAGCTTTCCTATTTAGATAATTTGTATCTTAGCAGATAATTCAATATAAGGCCTATGCTGAACTTAAAGTCATTAAAATCCATCTTCAGGGTTTTTTCCTACAGTAAAAACTCTAATTACATTTTTCTCCTGCCTCCCATTTCTACTATCTTGACATTACAAGGAAAAGGCCATGTACAGTTACATACCCCCTGCAGTGGTCTTTCCTGAGCAGTCCTGAGACATCCAAGGACACAATGGTGACAGCATTCATGTATTAAGCACCTGCCCTGTGTCAGGTGTATTATACACGACCTCAATTAATCCCCCACCAACACTAAGAGGCATGTATCATTAACCTCATTCTACAGGGGAGAAAACTCTAAGAATTTGTCCAAGGAAACTCAGCTATAAGAATTGAGCTTGGATTTGGACCCAGGTCTCTGACTCTTGCTCATTTGACCCCCAGGTAAAATTCCGCAAGCTGCTTTCCTGTGTGAGAACAAGGCCCCCAAGAGGCTAAGCTAGAGGCAGCAATGCCCTCGTGGACTTTCTTGACAGATCTCTCAATCATAACTGGAAGAAAGGCCTTCCCTGGTTACACTGAGACTTGTTTTTGCAGTGGTGGAATGACTCTGTGCTGAGCCATCTACCCCCTTTGCCTTGTCACCCTATGTGTGACCAGGGACACACACTCCTGAGACACCTAGCCAGAGGTGGGAGGCCTGGTGAGGTTAGAGCAGAACAAAGTTAACTGGTCCCTAAGTTTTGACTTCACATCATGCCCTAGTCCAAAGTAGGGCATGTCTAAACAAACTTGAGCGTGTATCAGTATCATAGGAAGGGCTTGTTAAAAAGTGTTATGTCCTTCCGCCAGAGTGTCTGATTCAGAAGGACTTGGGTGGGGCCCAGGAATTTGCATTTCTAACAAATTCCCAGGTAATGCTAATGCTGTGGGTTGAAGGAACACACTTGGAGAACCACTACTTTAAACCAACAGCATTCACCTGCCCTCCTTCTTTTCCCCCAACTTTACTGAGGTATAGCCGACAATTATCACCAGTCCTTCTTGATGTCTGTGATCCCAGGACACATCATCAGCCCACATTCCACCCCCCCCCACCTTCCCCACCCTACCCAAAGTCAAATAAGGAGCTTCTGTCCTTTCTTTGCTGATTTCCTCACTCTGCAGCTCCATTTTAATTCAATGTCAACATTCTTCAAGGAGAGCACTACTCTGTTTTGTTCTGGAAACACTCTCCTTGCATTTGCCCATTTCCATCTAAGTTAATTCCTCAGTTCTGCAAAATCCAGCTTTAAGAAGTTTCTTTCTTCAAGGTGAAATGCAATAAGGGTTTGAGGTGAGGGTCCATTCACTGGTTCAAGAGAAAAACAAACCAGCGCTATGCCGGAAGACTTCCAAAGTGAAAAACAACACAAGGCAGCTATTTTCAACTCCAGTTTATACCACAGCCTACAGGGAGGAAGAGTGGGATAAATACTGCATCCCCGAAATCCTAAAAAATCTGAGCTCCAGACTTCACGATTCCTCCCCTCATCTACGACAGCGACATCAAAACACTGTAAACATAGGTTTAAAAAGCCACTTCCCAACTAACCCCTGTTTTCACTCCCACCTTCCATGAGGAGGTGAGAGCAGCAGAGGTTCTATTCCTGGCTGTTCAAAACACAGTGTGTGGTCCCATGGAGGCTGTCCCTCTAAAATTGGGTTTCTGACAGTGAGGGGTTAGGAGCTGGGCTCACTTTCCTTCTCTAACCCGAACCCTCTCCTCCCAAACAGGGGAAGCAGTAGCACCTTTGGCACAAGCAGAGACACAAAGGGGCAAAAGGACGGTGGGACGAGAGCCAACTCCCGTACCCATTGGCTGCTGCTGCAGCTTCCCTACTGGATACTGCAGGGTGATTAGGGGTCCTTGGTAAAGTACCTTCCCAAGTTCAAAGAAACCAGGAGCTACAGAGAAGAGACAATGACCCTTCATCGAACCTGAGGAGAAAAAGAGAGAAAAGGATACCCAATAATGCTTGAGGTTTTCTGTAACAAGCAAGACAAACTCTATCTTCCTCTGCATCCCAAGCTAGAAGACAGATCAGCATGATGTGGCCTTCTGAACTGGTCTCCATACATCAACACCCTCCTCTGAGCCATTCTCCACACACAGCCAGTGTGCTCTGGCAAAATGCATCACTCATCATGCCCCTTGACATGACAGTTACAAATGGCTTCCCATTGCCCAAGGACAGAGGCTAAAATCTTTATATGGCCTACAAGGTCTGCACGCTCTGGCCCCTCCTTTCTCTTCTGTTTTGTCTTTTTTCCCTTTTCCATTCCAACTCTGAGCTCCAATCGCACTGGGCTCTTGGGTTTCCTCAAAGGCACCAGCTAGAAAGGGCCTCTCTCATGCAGCTCTTTCTGCCTGGGTTAAAATTGGAGACATCTGAAACGTTAGACCCATAATCTGTGGGGGACAAATTATACGGCTGGATTGGTTTGGGCAAGTCACATAATTTCCTTGACCTTCGCTTCCTCAGATGTAGGGCAAAGACAGAAATAAACAATGATGGCCGACATCACAGAATTAAGAGTGAGGAACCATAGAAATAACAAATGATTTACTAAAGGAATAAAATTAGTAACAAGAAATGCTTGGGCAAGTGAAGGTATGAATTCAGAATAGACAGCAGGTAGCAGAAGCAGTCGAATTTAGAGCTTAATCTAAACAGCCACTATAGGACATCTCTGGCTAGTGACACAGGCAAACTTGTAAGTATACTAACACATATTTGCGAGTGTTTTCCTCTCTCATAAGTATCAGTTCCAACACCTATCTTAACTGTTGATGAAAATAAAATTCTATTCTCATTTTTTAAATTAAAAGGTTTATGCATGTTTTAAAAAGTATCTCTCACTGCGCAAATATCAACACCAATGAGGCTTTCCAAACAAACATATCTTGTTTGTGACAAGCTATTATCCAACCAGCAAATAATTAATTTTCCTGTTATGGGTAGTGCCTTTTTACATGGAATGTTCTCTTGACACTTTCAAGCAAATAGTCCGTCATTACTAATTCATTAAGCATTCACATAGATGCTATTAATCACAATGAACTAATGTGGTATTAATGGGTAGGTTATTAATCTGCAATTACATGCAGATTTCCTAATAAATTCAAGCTGCCCAAGTTTTTTTGAGGAGGAAGGCAAGGGAAAACAAAATGAACACATCTTTCAGAAAACAAATTAAGGGGAAGAAATAATTCTCCCTTCTTGTTTTCTTTTTATTCTAAGAAATCTTTGTATTTACCTAGTACAATGACACTTGCAATATATAGGTTTTCATCAAAGCGACAACATGAATGGAGGAAAAACTAAGCTGCCCATGCATCCTGGTCAGGTGCTGAATTTCTTCAGTGACATACCGTGTCCTTAGATGCAGTAAAGCCGGGCTACTCATTGTGTGGTCCCCAGAAGAGCAGTGTGGGCACCACCTGAAAACTTGCCAGAAACATAGACTCTCAGGTCCCTTCTCAGATCTACTGAATCAGAATCTGCATTTTAACAACATTCCCAGATGCTTAAAGGTTGGGAAGAATGGCATTAAAGTTTTGTAGCTGCAAATTGGAGTGAAAGAAGGAATCGGGGAAGTGTTGCAAGCCTAGGTCTGCTGAGGAGGGAACAGCCCGCAAATGCCGCTGAAATTGTTGAAAGCACAGAAACAAGGCAGATTGTGACAAGCAGTGGGGGAGCCTGCATTATTGGAAATACAATTTATATATCATATTTCATCAATTCTAAGAAGCCCATTTTTTTCACATGTTAACATCTCTGAAATTGGAATCCATCTTAAAACTGTCAGCCAGGCACAGTCACGATGTAGTTGCCTTTGCCTGCCCATGCGTGAACTTGATCTAGCAGTTCTTACAGTCGGCCCTTCAAATGAGTTGGTTGCATGGCTAGTAAACTGTCACTTACAATGTCTTCAGAGAGATTTCACTACGATTTGGCAACGAAATGAAAACTTCCTGCATATCCAAAAAGGCAATCTTGGAGGAAAATCCCTGAGACAATGGGAGCACTTTTTTAGAGAAATGCTGAATCACTGCTGTTGTTGATGGAAAGAGGACAATGTTTTGTGAGAAAACAAAAGCACTGATGATTTGAAATCAAAAAGACTGCAAAGAAGTTTTAGGAACAACCACTCCTTCTGCTTGCGATTTCCTTTTTTAATTAATGCCAAGGAGTAACATATGATAAAAATTAATGTCTAAGTCTAAAAGAACTCTTTCAACAAACATAAAAATATCAAGTGATAAGAAAGCATTGTGTAACAGCTTAGTCTTAGCATACATGAAACAACAGTGCATCTTACAGTTGACAGTATTTTTGATTTGATGAAATATGGCACTAATTTAGTTAAGGCTATGGAAGACTCAGCGGTGTTTCTGTGTTCTCTTGCTTAATTTTAAGTCAAATAAATATAACCCAAAAAGTTGCATATAACTATAGTGTTACCACTACAGAAGACCCAGTATTTTTCATTCTGGGAAATAACAAATGTGTCTGGAATATTAAAGCTGTGTTTGGATTTAAATAAAAGAAATATGAAAATTATTCCAAATGACTTCAAAAGTACTTTAAGGACAAGTGAACCTCCAGTGAGTTGAGACATTTTAACTCCTGAATATTAGGTTTCACATCCAGGTCTCAGGGGCAAAAATACAAGTTTGGCCAAGTGGGAAGGCAGGCGTGAGGCCTCTGGTGAGAGCAGCTTCACGGGCATCCTGCCACACCATGGGCTGTGCAGCCTTTAGACCTCAGCCAGAGCCACAATTGCCTCCTTTCCTCACCCAGCACTTCCCATGCATCCCCACTAGACATGTTTCATTCTGGCAACGACCTACAGCTTTCAAACCCCAACTTCCTCTTCTCCACAGCTCCTAAGTTCCAGACTGACACCAACACCTTTGACCTCAACTAAAATAACAGAATTTTACATCTTAATTTACCTGCACTGGTATGTATCCAGAACAGCGTGTAGATCAAGGGGGAAAAAAGAAATCTCACTTTTTTTCTCACTTTCTTCCAGAACTTGGCCAAAATGTTGGGAAATATAAATTGAGAGAAATTAATAAATTACTTAGGGCATTGCCTGGCATTCTTTAATGTCAACTAGCAAAGCATACTGCCAGAGTGGTTATTTTGAATGGTTCTCATTTCAGAAAACTCACAGAACCCTCTCCAATGGACACTGGCTACAGTTCTCTACTTGCTTAGTTTGGACATGACCCTTGAGTAATTTATAAATAAATTTATAAATCTATAAATGGAGACATTTATAGATTACTAGCTGTGTGAATATGGGTGAGTTACTTAACCTCTCTAAACCTCAGCTTTCACAACTGTAAAATGGGATAACACCACCTTCCTAGTTTTCAGGGCTTTTACCAAGCACTAAGGATCAAACCATCTAAATCCTAATCCTAGTTCCATCACCTATTCACTGTGTGATCTTGGACTGGCTATTGTACTGCTCGGTGCCTTTGTTCCCCCATTTGTAAAATGAGGATAAATCTTATAGGCTTGTTGGGAGTTCAGTTTTAGAGAGTTCAACAAATGGTAACTAAGGGTATTATTAAATAAGGTCACCTCTATAATGCCTGGCCTGTTAGGCCCTTCTCTGTGTGATGTACTCACACGAATTTTTTCTGAAATCTGTTAAAGGCTCACTTCACAGTAATGAGTAGAAATAACTCCCATTCGGAGTAAGTTGGGATAGAAATGGGGATGTTGCAACATTGTAAAGATGCTGGACCCATCCATACCTTCAAGTCCTAATCGAAAGGTTCTCAAAATTGAAGGTGACTGAGCAGCTGAAGCCATCTCATCAGGGAGTTTGGAAACGCAAGGGTGAAATTAACAACTCAGTTTACCCAAGCACTTTTGTGTACAACCAGCTTTTTAATTTTTCTAGTGCCTGAGTTTTGCCATTGACCAATTAGGAGTACAGTAAAGGTAAGTGACTGACCCATTTCTCTAAGACGAAGGTTTCAAGGCCCAGGAAATCTGAGTCATCTGCTTCTGCTGTGAAATCTGGATGACCCTTAGAAGTTCCTGCAAAAATCCCATATTCTCAGCTCCGTTATTATTCCGGCTTCTGGCAAGCAACAGCAGGAACACGTGGGGACTTGGAGGAATTTCAGGAATCGTTACCACTGAAGCTCACGCGGGTACGCCTCCAAACCGTTACCACGCAAGCCAGCTAGGATTTTTCTTCCCTGCCCAAACAGTCATGTCTTTCAGGAAGTGGCTTTTCAAAAATATGCGACCCTTCCAAACAACTGCAAAGCAAACTACACTTATACACACCAACCTTGCAAAACAGGGCCTGGGTGTGGGCAGGTTGAGGAGTGTCACTGTGGGTGTATATATGTCTTTCTCAGGATGCACATATCCTGCGTCATTAGTCATGCCAAAGAACTTATATTTAGTCAAAAGAAACTAAATTTAGTTGACAATTTTCTAAAGTAAAATGTTTCTTTCTTCCTACAACATTCAAGCTAACTTGCAGGCAACTTTTCATAACGTGTTGCAATATTTACACTACAAAAATGCCCCCTCATCTGCTTTTCCACTCCTTTTTTCAGTCAATATTCCCATGCACAGCATTTCCAGGCTGTTGCTCCACTTCTCAGAAACCTCAGCATTCCCTCCTGTGAGTCAAAAATCTCACAAATGGATTCCGACATCCTTCATCCGCCCATCTCGCTCCTGTCATCTCTCACCAACAGCCCCGTTCATGCCTTCCTTCCAACAAAGCCAGGTTATACTAATTTGGTCTTCTCCTTAGAACTTCATTCACAGCACCTCCATATTTACAGTCCCTCTCTACCCTGACCCTTCCAAGTCCAACCAAGAGTCCCTGTCTTCAAGATCAGATGGCAAGCGAGCTCCTTCATACATCGCATAATATGTATTTATGAATAAAGACTCTACTTTGTATATTACTATTTTCAATCATTTGCACTGTTTGTAAATATTTCTAACTACACCACAACAAAAGCTGTATCATCTCTAGTTGGGCATTGACCTTTAACTCTCTGCTTTCATAATAGGCAGGTAGTAACACTCAGTAATTTCATCTATAAATATATTTATTCCGTGCCATAGGTAATCCCACAAAGCCTGCACTTAATCAGTTCAAGGCTTGGCATTGGCACAAATCTCCAAACACAAATCTCGGGTTTCATCTAACATCCTTATAAACACATATTCACTGTCAGTAACGTGCTCATTACCCAGGGATTCTAGACAGCGGACATTCAAAGATTTGGGTATGCGAGGTCCCATGCGGCCATGTAATAGCCAACTCTACTCAAAACACCTGAATTAGGATGCTCCGAAAGGCTGGAGTTAAATAAAACTACACCTTCTTGAGGCCTGTCCCAGCAATCTTTACAGAGACAGGGGTTCTTAATCGTTTCTGTGCCATTCATCCCATGGGCAGGCTCTTAAACCTACAGATCATTCTCAAAATAACGTTTATGCGTGCTTAAGAAACATACGTTTACAACAGAAATCAGTGATTCTGAAACACAGTTAACAAAACAGTTGTTTTATTGTTTGACATCATGTGTGTTACTTCATTAACTCATTAAATAATAAGATCTAGCGTGGGGTCTAGCCACTACCATGATTTTGATGTGGTGATGTACGTAGATAATATTTCAAGATGCCTGCAACATCTGTATCAAGATAGAAAAATAACGATGATTCCCACTGGTAATAAAGTCATGGCTAATAACATCAGAGTTTGTTGCCTAGGTTCATAACTAAAGAAAATGCTAGAGTTCTGTCAGAGGTTAGTGAAAGTAAAAGTGCTTATTTTCCCATTCAAGTCCCTGAATTCTATCCACAGCCCTTTTGAGGGGCTGTGGCCCCGAGTTAAGGATCCCCTAGGGACGAGGGAAAGAAAAGAGAGAAGGGAAATTCGTATAAACAAACAAAGCAATGACATCTACAGGATCAAGAGCGGCCGAAGATGACATTTTTCCCTTATTTTCACCAATTCCCCTTTCCTCCTCTCTCTCTCCCTGCAAGAGTGATTTAAAACTCATGTTCCCCAAATACCTATTCTCCTCAAACTGTTCCAGAAAATTGAGAAAGATGGAGAACTCCCTAACACATTCTATGAAGCCAACATCACTCTGATCCCCAAACCTGACAAGGACAACACAAAGAAGGAGAACTATAGGCCGATATCACTGATGAACATAGATGCAAAAATCCTCAACAAAATTTTGGCAAACCGATTACAGCAATACATCAAAAAGATTATACACCATGATCAAGTGGGATTTATACCAGGGACACAGGGATGGTTCAACATCCGCAAGTCAATCAACGTGATACACTACATCAACAAAATGAAAAACAAAAACCACATGATCATCTCAATAGATGCAGAGAAAGCATTCAACAAGATCCAACACCCATTTATGATAAAAACCCTCAGTAAAATGGGTATAGAAAGAAAGTACCTCAACATAATAAAGGCCATATATGATAGACCCACAGCCAACATCATACTCAATGGACAAAAGCTGAAAGCCATCCCTCTGAGGACAGGAACAAGACAAGGGTGCCCACTTTCACCACTCCTATTCAACATAGTACTGGAGGTGCTGGCCAGAGCAATTCGGCAGGAAAAAGAAATAAAAGGAATCCAAATAGGTAACGAAGAAGTAAAACTCTCGTTGTTTGCAGGCGACATGATCTTATACATAGAAAACCCCAAAGAATCCACAGAAAAACTATTAGAAATAATCAACAACTACAGCAAAGTAGCCGGGTATAAAATTAACGTGCATAAATCAGTAGCATTTCTATACACTAACAATAAACTAACAGAAAAAGAACTCAAGAACTCTATCCCATTCACAATCGCAACGAAAAGAATAAAATACCTTGGGATAAACTTAACCAAGGAAGTGAAGGATCTATACAATGAAAACTACAAGACTTTCTTGAAAGAAATAGGCGATGACATAAAGAGATGGAAAAACATTCCTTGCACATGGATTGGAAGAATAAACATAGTTAAAATGTCCATACTACCTAAAGCAATATACAGATTCAATGCTATCCCAATCAGAATCCCAAGAACATTCTTCACAGAAATTGAACAAACAATCCTAAAATTCATATGGGGGAACAAAAGACCGCGAATTGCTAAAGCAATCCTGAGCAAGAAAAACAAAGCCGGTGGAATCACAATCCCCGATTTCAAAACATACTACAAAGCTACAGTGATCAAAACAGCATGGTACTGGTACAAAAACAGGTCCACAGATCAATGGAACAGAATTGAAAGCCCAGAGATAAAACCACACATCTATGGACAGCTAATCTTCGACAAAGGAGCAGAGGGCCTACAATGGAGAAAAGAAAGTCTCTTCAACAAATGGTGCTGGGAAAACTGGACAGCCACATGCAAAAGATTGAAAATTGACCATTCTTTTTCACCACACACCAAAATAAACTCAAAATGGATCAAAGACCTAAAGATTAGGCCTGAGACAATAAGTCTTTTGGAAGAGAATATAGGCAGTACACTCTTTGACATCAGTTTCAAAAGAATCTTTTCGGACACTGTAACTCCTCAGTTGAGGGAAACAATAGAAAGAATAAACAAATGGGACTTCATCAGACTAAAGAGCTTCTTCAAGGCAAGGGAAAACAGAATTGAAACAAAAAAACAGCTCACTAATTGGGAAAAAATATTTACAAGCCACTTATCCGACAAAGGGTTAATCTCCATAATATACAAAGAACTCACACTGCTTAACAACAAAAAAACAAACAACCCGATCAAAAAATGGGCAGAGGACATGAACAGACATTTCTCAAAAGAAGATATGAATATGGCCAATAGACACATGAAAAGATGTGCATCATCGCTAATCATCAGGGAAATGCAAATCAAAACTACACTAAGATATCACCTTACACCCGTTAGATTGGCAAAAACATCCAAAACCAAGAACGACAAATGTTGGAGAGGTTGTGGAGAAAGAGGAACCCTCATACACTGTTGGTGGGAATGCAAACTGGTACAGCCACTATGGAAAACAGTATGGAGATTTCTCAAAAAGTTAAAAATAGAAATACCCTATGACCCAGCCATCCCATTACTGGGTATCTATCCTAAGAACCTGATATCAGATATCTCAAGAGTCCGTTGCACCCCTATGTTCATCGCAGCATTATTTACAATAGCCAAGACGTGGAACCAGCCTACATGCCCAGAAACTGATGATTGGATAAAGAAGATGTGGTATATATACACAATGGAATACTACTCAGCCATAAAAAAAGACGAAATTGGCCCATTCACAACAACGTGGATGGACCTCGAGGGCATTATGTTAAGCGAAATAAGTCAGTCAGAGAAAGACGAACTCTATATGACTCCACTCATAGGTGGAAATTAGTATATTGATAAGGAGATCTGATCGGTGGTTACCAGAGAAAAGGGGGGGTGGGGGGAGGGTACGGAGGGGGAAGTGGTGTACCCACAACATGACTAACAAAAATGTACAACTGAAATCTCACAAGGTTGTAATCTATCATAACATTAATAAAAAAAAAAAAAAAAACTCATGTTCCCCAATGAATGTGCTGTCTAACCAATTAGGTTATCAAGACCTTCCCGGGTCTGGGGTCATGACCAAAATATGGCAATAAATGTTGGAAATACACACGAATATCCTCATCTATCATTTTCACCCCAACGCTTACCTCTTTCAGGATTAGCTACCTTATTTACAGGCATGTTGGGACTTTGGGGGAAAACTAGATCACAGTATTTTACTTTAATAATGCTGTTAAATTTTCTTATCAGTTAAAGTTGTAATTTTTATTTGGGTAGGAAACTAACATTTGTTAAGCATCTACTACGTGCCAAGTGTTTTTAAAATGTTAGTTTAATTCTCATGAAATTAACAGTAATACCAGATGCCATTTATTGAACCCTGTGCGGAAGACTTTCGACACATCTCATTAAATTCATCCAACAGTATCCCCAGATGAGAAACTGAAGCTCAGAGTCAAGTGGTTTGCCTGCGGTCACATAGCCAGGAGGTGGCAGAGTCCCAATCTCTTTTCAGAGCCCAAACTTGAACACCATCCTGTGAGTTCTTATCTTCCTTGTCGTAATTTACACAGATCATACTGCCAGGGAGTCTTGGAGCCCTGGGAAGGGCTCTAACCTGTCTCACTGCCCACTCCCCTGGTCCTGCCTTCCTGAGGCCTGCAACACAAATGGAGAACTGACAATTACTCTTCCCCTCCCCTAAGGGGCAAGCTCTAGTTGCATCTCAGGGCTCTTCTGGGACAACATGCAAAGGCCCAGGCATAGGAAGAGGGGGAGAAAAGAGAAGAGAAAGCCACCCCTCCCCATTCAGCCAGCCAGTCACCCCACCACTGCATCCAGCCACTCACAGTGGGCACAATCTTTCTCTCCTTTCTTCAACAACTATTTACTGAGCATCAGCTATGTGCCAGGCACTATGCCGGGTGCTGAGTCACAGTGAAGCCCAAAATGAACAAGATTCTGGCTCTCAGGGAATTTACCATCTGCTGGGGACAGGGAGGCAAGTAAGCAAGTACACAAACAAGATAATTTTAGATGGCTATAAGTGCCACAAAGGACACTAATAGGGTAACAGGATAGAGAGGGACTGGAGATGGGAATAGAAAACTATTTTTAATACCAGTGTTCTTTGACCCTTCTCTATCACTGAAATCTATCACTGAAATAAACTTAAATGTATTCCCAGATAGCTCACCTTTCTAATGGCCTCTTCAGGGCTCCAGAGCAGCACTGTCTGTAGAAATATTATCTGAGCCACATAAGCAATTGTTAGTTTTCTTGTAGATACATTTAATAAAGTAAAACAAAACAGGTGAAATTATGTTTAATAATATATTTTATTTAACCCAATGTCTGAAAATATTATCATTTCAATATGTAATTGATGAAATAAATCATCTATTAGATATTTTACATATTTTTTGAATGAAGTCTGAAATTTGGTGTGTATCTTACACTTACAGCACATCTCAATTCCAGCTAGCCATATTTCAAGTGCTCAAGAGCCACACGCGGCTAGTGGCTACCAGATTGAACAGTGCAGCTCCAGAGCCTGGATTACAACATCTATTGAAACATTTTGAGATGTGCAGATTTTTAATTTCCACATGAGTAGTCTTGGGGGGGCCTTTTTTTTTTTTTAAAGATTGGCAGCTGAGCTAACATCTATTTCCAACCTTCTTTTCTTTTTGTTTTCTTTCTTCTTCTACCCAAAGACCCCCAGTACACAGTTGTATCTTCTAGTTGTAGGTCCTTCTGGTTCTGCTATGTGGGATGCCGTCACAGTATGGCTTGATGAGCTGAGCTAGGTCCGCGCCCAGGATCTGAACTGGTGAAACCCTGGTCTGCCGAAGCAGAGCACATGAACTTAACCACTCGGCCACAGGGCAGCCTTATTAGCCTCTCCACTTCTGTATTTTCCTGTGTCTAACACAATGCCTCTTGCTGGGTGTGAATGAGGAAGTGTCAATTCTGGTTGCTGTTGGCAACAATCTTATGACCAAACAAACTTAGAAGAACGAGACAGTAGATGTCAGAGTAGAGAGAAAGAAAGAAATGTGATCCTTAATAACATGGTTCAGCTGCTGGATCAACCCTTACCTGAAGTTCACATTACTACTAGACATTTTGGTTATGTGAACCCAGCAAATTTTCTTTATTGTTTAAGCCAATTTGAGTTGGGGTTTCTGCTACTTGTGACTGAAAGCAATTGGTGCCAGGAAAAAAGTAAATGCTCAGTAAATAGTCTTGAGTTCACAGATTAATAATAGTCAAAATGCTATGCATGTCAATCTATTTGAAGCAAGTGTATTTCCCCCAAATTAAGGAGCATACAACTCAGAACGAATGTAATGAATAGATGTGGTTTTTATCAAGCATACTCAACTTATTTTAATATTAATCACTTTGACAGAAGAGCTACAATAAAGCCATGGGGGAAAAAATCGAAGGCTTGGAGTAGGTAAGAGTCAAAAAGGAAGACAAGGACATGCAGTGGGGGTGGAAAGGAACACACAAGAAGAAAACCTAGCATGCTGACTGTCAGAACTACCAGAACACAAGCTTTTACACATGGTAGCCATTCTCATGGCCTCTACTTCCTTCAGCTGTTTAGAAAGAGAACATCTCTGAGAGCTACGTGCACGTTTTTCACAATGCCTTCAGGAAGAAATTCATTTCTATATCTGAAGTGAGTGTCTCCTAACAACAAATTGCTAAACTTTTTAAGTTGGACGACTTCTTTCCCCTTCCTCACACTCCACGCACCCACACCCCTATCCCTGCTCAAATGGTGTACTGAGATTAGGAAAAATGTGAACAACAAAAAAACCTTTAGGGTAAAATCATTTCACTTCACATTCTAAAAGTATTCCATACAGGCCCAAATCTTCACACAGCACCCTCTGTACAGGCAGGACTGATGATGACATATGTAAAATTGAGCCATTTGTTGCTTCCTGTGTGGTCACTTGAAAAAGAGCCAGCATGATCAGAAAAATAGGAATCTGCTCGGAGTGGGTGCACCCAGTTTATACAGCAGACTCACTGAGACTTCCAGGGGCTGAGTTTTCACCAGGAATAAAAAGCCCACCACAAAAGCTGGTTGCTCCTTAGCATTTAACCACCACATTCTCGTTTTGTTTTTTTCCAGTCTGACATCATTTGTTTCAAAGAACTTGATGTCAAGGCTCACTTTGGTACATCTTTATACTATGTGCATGGCATGAGGAAAATGACACAATTCACTATGTCTTCAATAATCTGAACTTCCCAATTATCAAATGACTTCACAGGAGCTGAACTGAAGTTTTCAGCTTTCTATTATCTGCAAAAGATGATTTGGCTAGGATCATCTGTAGGAAAAACAAGATTATGGAGGGGATTATTTAATTATGACAACCATTTGATTCTCAGCCAGCAGGTATTTACAAATAAATAACCGATCTATGAATCACGATCATCTTCCTCTGCTCATTAATGCATGGATCCTACTTCATCTTATTGTTCTTCTGGGGATGTCTGTGCTTGAACATAATAATATACTGCATTTCTTTAGAAAATACTGGCAAAGACTGCTATTCCATACTAGAGATGAGCTGGCCCTAGCTTGAGTCATCTGTCTTCTGTTTGACACAAGTGTTCTATCTCACTCATTGCCTCATGTTTCATAAGTGCTCATTTGCAAAATTTTCATCTGGTCGTTCATAAGCAACGCATGCTGTGTCATCTTCACGGTCACATGAAGACAAATTTGGGAGGTTTTGTAGGAAGGAAATTTTAAGACATTCAAACACATGACTACATTCAGCCTTTTGAAAAAAAATCCTGCTTCTTAGAGAGAACAAGAAATAATTTTCTTTTCCAAGTAGAAATCTGAGTCTTATATGCCATTTAAAGAAAAAATTTACGAGGCCAGGTTGCTGACTTCAATAGAGGGTAATTTTTCATCAGCCAGGTCTGTCAAATCCATTTTACTTCACAAATTGGACAGCCGTATCTGTGTGTTCTCTATCAGCCATAAGAAAATGGTATTCTTTTGATTGGTAGTATTGGGTTTTATTTTTGGATGTTCTCTCTTCTTATCAAGGGCGAGGAAAAATATCTAGACAGTATTCAATATTTTTGGAAGCACATGATATTTACAAAAGACCAGACCAGAATAAAACTTAAAGCATTTGATAGACATTACTTCATGAGCCTTAGAACTTTCTTTGAGACGAAATAGAGGAGCAAAGGACAAATATTTATTGAAGGCCTGCTGAATGCCAGGAACCAGACTGGGTAATTTATACAGGTCATCTCCTTTAGTCCTCACAAACTCGATGAAATGGGTATTCTTATCTCCATTTGAAAGCTAAGAAAACTGAGCTAGGTGAGATGAGTAATTGGCCAAAAGTGACACAGAGGAGAAATGAAAAGGAACCAGGATTCGAATCCAGCTGTGGCTTCAAAACTCATGCTCTGAGTAGCTTACAATGAGTAAAAAATCTGGAAACAATCTAAATGGCAACACAGGAATTGATTACATCAATTGTAGTATATCCATACAAAGCAGTCATGGCAAATGACGGCATAGATCTATTTTTACTGACATGAAAAGATGTTAACATGTCAAGTAAACAGGGAAGATTATAAAAATGGAATATATGATCCCTTTTGAGATATACATATAATTTTATATATATTAGCATTTAAAAGTTATCACTGGGTGGTGGGATCTGAAGTTCTTCTTCTTGAAGTGTTTCTTCTCGTTATTCATTTATAGTTGGTCTACAATGACCTGGTATTACCTGGATGGCTGGAGGGATGGGTAGATAGACCGAGAGATACATAGATGTATAGATAGATATAGAATATATAAAAAGATACAGACAGAATTTAAAGATCCAGTGATTAAAAAAATAAGATTGTCAGCACATCTGATATTTGAAAAGCTCTACTTACACATTTCAAGAATATCTAATGGTCTGCAACATACTTAGAGTTCAGAAAAATATCCACAAAGCTATCTGTATATCAATATCTATCCATCTATACATGTATAGATATATCTTCTCATTATTTATATGTGTAAATGTACAGATATAGACAGAGAATGAGAATATCTATACATCTATAGACAGAATGAAAGAATACTATGATAAAGCAAATGTAGCAAAATGGTAACAATCAGGGAATGTGGGTAAAGGGTATACGGGAGCTCCTCGTGCTATTGTTTTAACTTTTCTGTAAGTCTGAATTACCTCAAAATTAAAAACTCTAAAGAATACATATTTTTATATTTCAAACACAAACATATGGTACAAGATGCTAATAATTTAAAAGAGACCCTACTCCACCATCTCTCTCCTTCTTGTGCTCTCCTTCTTGGTACTCGAAGCAAGAGCCCCAGGATCAATTTTTGGGTTCATCCTTTACAGTGCTTATCACAGAATAACTTGGGATTTCACTGGTCGTGTCTTTCCCAGAGCACAGAAATATGTGGGAAGCCTCCAATTTTGTTTCACAAGGCCAGCACAATCTTGATAACAGAACTGACAAACTTAGCACACAAAAGTCCATGGACCAATATGAATCATGAATATAGACACAAATGTACAAAACAAAATACTAGTTTATTCAATTCTATAGATTTCCTTAAAGAAAATAATAAACCATTCATAGGTAGAATTTATTTCAGGATTATGAGGTTAGTTCAGCATGAGAAAATCTACAGAAGTTGAGATACTCCATGTGAGTCTCAATAAAAAGTGAAGAGACATTTTCCCTGAACAATGCCTTTTTGCAAACTAAGAATAACAGAAAACAATAAAGAATACCTATTAGAAACAAAGGAAAAAAATATACTGGGTAGGCGGGGAATACTTGAGGCTTTACCACCCAAGCTAGGAAGAGAAAAATTACACCCGTTATCATTGCTATTATTCAACACTTGTTCTGGAGGCTCTAGCAAATATAGCAAAAGGAGAGGAGAGACAAAAAATTGTAATTCCTTCTTAATTTTATGATTACCTACCTAAAAAAACCCCAAAGAAGCCACCAAAAGGTTATTAATAAGATAGTTCTAATCAGATCCAATATAGCTATATCAAAGCTTTACACCAGGCATCACGATTGGCAAACTTTTTCCATAACGGTCAGAAAGTAAATACTTTAGGCTTTGCAGGCTAAATGGTCTCTGTAGCAACTATTCAACTCTGTCATTGTAGCACAAAAGTAACCATTGATAATGCATAAATGGATGAATGTGGCTGTCTTGCAATAAAACTTTATTGCAAAAACAGGCAGTGGGCTGGAATTGACCCACAGGCCATAGTTTACTGACCTACTTTATACCACAAAAAACAGTTGATGGAGAAAAGTAACCATTTAAAACAGCAAGAAAATATATAAAGACCTAGAAATAATTTTCTAAAGGGTGATTCTGCCATACGCATCAAAAATTAAACTGTGAATACTCTTTCAACATAACAATTCCATTTTTGGGAATTTATCCTACGGATACATTTAGAGAAAAACATAAAGATGTATACACATGGATATTTATTATAGTGTTATTTATAATAGGAAAAGATAACTACTGACATAATCCAAGTCTATGAGCAATACATCAGTTTTTAAAGCAGGGGACAGAGTAGCATGCATGATATCAGCTAATTTTTTAAATATATAGGTGTGTGTATGAGGCTATACGTGTGTGCCCACGCTTGGGGAAACACCTGGAAAGATATACCCAATTGCTTTATTAGTAGTTATTCCTAAGGGTGGATTTATGGGTGACTTTCTTCTTACTTTTTGCATGTTGTTTCTGCTCTTTTTTTATTTTCCCCATTGAGCTTGGAAATAAAATTTTTCATTTTTTAAAAGCAAGCAAACAAAAACCCTCATGCTGCTCTGAACAATTTACTCTTATTTCTATGAATTTTGGAGGAGCCAATATACAGCATCCTTCTCAAAGTACATCAATACTGATTTTTACATTAAGACACCCCCAGAAGGTTCTTTAAATTATTGTAACTGCTTCATACCCTGAAGATAGAAATCTTTTGGCTATAACTAATATAAAAGGAGCATTTATCTGGAAATCTTGTCTTTTTCTTATCCTTCAGTGATATTTCTGCATGCATGATTCTGTGTGTGTGCGTGTGCACACATCTCTATGTCTAGGAAGAAAAGAAGCCAGAGAAAGGAAACAGGAAATAGGCAAGAGCGGTAGGTGACGGACCAGCATGGGTTAATATGGTACAGGGAAATAAGTATTAGTAAATTCATTCCTGAAGTTCTTATTTATGGTTCTCTAGTATGGGAATCTCACCTGTTGAGTTAGGGGGAAAACTCTGACATTTTCAAAAATTCTCATTTATAATTTATGAAGACTAAGTTTGGGCCTCCTGGTAGAAAATATAAGTCCATATGATTCATATCCAACTGTGAAATTCAAGCACATTTTTCCTTACAATTGACAATAGGTATCTAATTATTTTGCCAATAGTTTCAGTTGTTATAATGTGTATGTGAATTGATATATGTTTAATTTCCATGTACTTAAAATCTTGGGGAGATGGGGAAGAAAGAAAAATGATTCTTTTAACTTCTCAGAAATTCTTTGTAGGTGTTACTGAACACGAGTTATATGGCATAAGTTATCAAAAAGAGGAAAAAAACGCATACTATTTTTGCCTCCTCTCAACAATGACCACCTTATCTGTCCTTGAAACTTCCCCACTTCCCTCCTGAAGTGGCTTTCTCCAATAGCTCAGCATAAAAATTAGATCCAATGCAAACAGAAGATCCCCTAGTCAAAGACATTCTCAACTTCTGAAGTGTTTGTGCAGGCACATGCGAGTACGTGTGTGTGAGCTTGTCGTTGCTAGAGAGGACGTGGGAGAAAAAGACAGTCTCCCCGGAGCCAACTTCGAAGTTAACAGGAACAATATGACAAACACAAGGTCATCCAGAGTTCTCAAAAGCGATGTCAAAAGACAATGAGGTGTTAAGTACATTTTGTAAATCATGAAAATCCAGGACACAATGAGCAAGTGACAAAGTTTGCTCCAAACACAAGAGACAAATAAGTATATTAACATAATTTCCATTAACTATTCCTTTGCTCCCAACCTCAATCAAATGCTATTTACGCTTCAGCAGAACTTACTATTATCAAATGTGAAGATAACAACCTATGCTAGGCATGCAATGAGATCTGGGAGACGAATTCCACAACTTTCCTTTCAATCTTCCATTTAAAAAAAAATCTTGAAAATGAATTTAGTACAGTTAAAAAGGGAGCAGTCATGCTTCAAATCCAAAACTATGTTTTTCTTGTCAAATATTGCTCTCTGTAAAGGGCATCACCAAACCCCAGCAGAAACTTACCCTTCAACTTGAGGTCAACATTATGTCTCAGCCAAGGATAAACCCCATAGCTTGGCATATCTTCAGGAATTGGATTGCTGTCTATCCAGCCATCACAGGCGAACCGGAAGAAATTATCACAAGGATCCACAGACAGATTTACTTTACTCAAGATGGCAGCAGCTATTTAAAAAGAAAGTCATAGGATTAATGACAAGCACTGAACATTGTGTACTGTTCTCTTCCAAATTAAACAACGATTTCATATCAATCACTTCCCAAGCCTTGGCTTTTACATTTCCCCTCAAATGACTCCCTGAATCAACTTCACTTTACTAAATTATTGCATTCAGAGGGAGTGGATAAAAGTTTGGTAGTATTGTTGTTATTGTTTTTTGCAGGACTGCCCCTAACATCTGTGGGGCATGGGACAGGAATACAAACGGAGTGTCTGGTAAATTGTTTGCAAAGATATGTGTGACATTTCCTTCTATCCCTCTCGCACTTCTGCAAGGTGACTCTGCCACTCTTCCCATCAAGCGGTAGGATCTATTTTTCCTGCCTTGAGTCTGGGCTGGCCTTGTGACTCGCTTTGATCAACAGAACATGGCAGAGTGATTTCTTGTGAGTTGCAAAGCTAGGCCTTAGGAGGCCTTGCACCTTCCATGGTAACTCCCTTTGAAAGGAGCCCTGAGTCTGCCCTTTGAAGAAGCCTCCTAGAGGAAGTAAGGCCACACGGAGAAGAACCAAGCCAGTAGCAACTCCCAGACATGTGACTGAGGCCATCATGGACCTTCCAGGCCAGGCGACCCTCCAGCTGAATGCAGCTATATGAATGAGCCTAGGCAGTATCAGCAGAAGAATCCCCACCTAACCCACGGAAGCACGAGAACCATTAATCACTCCCGTTTCAGGCCTCTAAGGTTTGGCGCAGTTTGTTCCACACAGCAAAGGCTAACTGAAACAGAGGCCCACGTGCCATAATCTAAATATTTAAAAGACATATTTACAATATACCTTCATAAAGACCTGGAAGGCCAGGTATGAATTCTTGAGCCCCTTGGTATTCAGTAAAACTCTCAGAGGTAGAAATCCCTGAAAGGCACCCACAAGGGCCCTAAAAGGAGGCTTGGGCCATCTAGCAGGGAATTCTAGGTTGTAGGAGAGGACTGACGACATGGCGCCAAAGACTCCTTAACTAGAAGAGAGGCATAGCCAGAGGAGGGCACAGTGAGGCATTCCAAATGCAGGGCCCAGGGCAGGAGCCCCTCTTGCCCAGGTCTAGGAGCAGAACGGAGTATTTGTATAAGTTAACAGAAAGACACAATGGACTTATCTACTGTTTTTTCCTCTTTCACAAGCCCACACACAATTACATATGGAAGATAATCAATAGGTAGGAAATTTGTGCATACTTAAATACATATCCATGAGCTTTAAAAAAAATCTTTCATTACAAAATGAGAAGGTTCCAAAATTCCTAATATTGAACTCCAACTCTCTTCCAACTGTCATACAATTGCTGGCTACCACTCTAGCAAAGATACGCACCAATTGACTAAAAAAAAAGGCAGTCAATATTTTTAATGACGTTGGAAAGATGATATTTTGGGTAAGTTTCACACTTTAATGAATGCCAGAATACATTTCTGTTTGAAGTAATGAAAACTCAAATGAGTTTTCAGCTAAATATGAACGAATTGCCAAAAAAAGTATAATCTGCATAAATTTAGATATGCATATTACTGTTTGGTTATATGTGTGGTTCTTCAGGTTTAAAATAAGGCTAGATATTCCTCTAGCCTAGACTTTCCATGAAAATTTCAAACAGCTTTCTGTCCTCAATGAATAATATACAAACATCCTAGTTTCTATAAGACTTCAAAATCCCCACCATTTTCAAACCTCTTCCCCCATTAAAAAAAAATCAAAGCAAAAAATTGGCTTAAAAGTTTGATAAATTTAAAATTAGCTTACTATTTTCATCTTTCAGAATAAATTCAGTTGTCTCCAATTACATTTTTACTTACTGCTATTTTATCATTAATATTTAATATGCAAATATGCTAGGAAACACGAAACCTTCATCTCAGTTTGTATTTATAGTTATTCTGGCTGTGCAACCACAGAATGAATCTGCCATGTGACACCTCAGGGACATGGATCAGACAAGTTTCAGTCCCACACAATATTTACAGTCACACAGCGGAGCCCTCACACACGTTTTTATTCACATAAGCACATTGTTTCCTGGCCGCCTTCCCAAACCTCTCCCTGCCCCCAACCCTCAAATGTATCCATCTCCTCCGTATTCTTACAGGTACCTAGAAAACTGCAAGATCAGCTCTGACCTCAGCCCTGATGTAAAATGGGGGAATACTTCACTCACACTGAATTTGGAGCTGAGCCTGCTGAGTGGGAAAATTCTAGCTTCAGGCTCCCAATCCATCATTCACGATTCACAGCTGGGCACATGGGCGCGCTTTCTGCAGGGGAACTGTGACTTCAAATTACAAGGGACCATGGTTGTCAAGACACCAAAACTCCTTTCCCCCTACTCAGCTCCACGGTGAAAACCCAAAGAATCTTGTTTTAATAAAAGAAATATGATGATGAAGGAAACCTGTGAAAGGCCAGGCTGTGTGTTCTCTCAAGTCACTGCATATAACGTAAAATGGTCATGCCATCTCCAGCCAGAGTTTATGTAGTAGAGGTGGAGGCACCACCCCACATTACCAGCCTGAGTTTTTCAGTTTAATCAGGGCTCAAAGGAGAGGGCGGTGGTGGTAATAATAAGATCATTAATATTGAGCATTTGCTCTGTGACAGGAACTATGCTAAGCCCTTTTCAGGCAGTATAGCATCATCACAGACTCTGGAGCCAGACCACCTGAGTTTGAATGCCAGCAACACCATGGAACAGCTATGCAACCTCAGGCAGGTTACTTGACCTCTCTGTGTCTTAGTTTCCTCACATGTAAAATGGGGATAATAATATCACCTCATAGGATCTTCATGAGAATTAAATGAGTAAATACACGTAAAATGCTTAGAACAGCGTCAGACATTGCCAAATAGATATGGTTGCCAGATAAAATACACGATACCTAGTGAAATTTGAATTTCAGATAAACGACTACTGCTCTAAGTATACACCAAATACTGCATGCAACATACACCAAAAAAACAGCAGTTGCTGCAATTTAACTGAGCATCCTCAAAGTAGATATATAGCTAAATATGGCAACCATACATATAAATTTTGGCTGTTACAGTTCCACAAACACTTATCTGAAACTCTTGAGGCCAGATATATTTCAGAGCTCACGGATTTTTCAGATTTTAGAAAAGTAACAGTGCATATACCACGGATTATATAATACCTCCAGCAACATCTAGAGTGGCACTCCTGAAGCAAGCACATTACTAATACTATAGAGAATATGTGCATGTTCTCATAAGTGGGATAAACAAAATCTAAAACAGCCTCACATGAGTTATGCACCAGTTTTGCTACCACAGGAATGTAGGCCGGGTCCAGGCTTGCCAACAGAGTTAAGATGCTCTCTGCGTTTGGGGCTAAGGAGCGGGTACTGTGGATCTGGATTAGTGCTACTACTGCCATCGTTATTTTCTTCTATTCTCACAACAAGCATAATAAGTAAAAACTGTTATTCCCATTTTACAGATGGTGAAACTCAGGCTTCAGATGGTTATGTATTTAGCCCAGGATCACGGGCCTTTTAAGCGGCCAGATCATGCTTCAAACTCAAGTCAGCCTTTCTGCCCTTATCCACTACCAATAGCATGCCTTTTCCTTGTTTTCTTTGTATTCTTTTCCTACCTCTCATTTCGAAAGAGGGATAAGGATAAAAGGAAATAGAGAAGAGGAAGAAAGGAGAGTCATGCACCAGACGCACCTTAGAAAGGGCTGGCACTTGTTCAAAAAACGTCCAGAAAGCAAAGGCTGCCCCACGCACGCGCCGCCCCACGCACGCGCCTTCGTCTTCCTGTTCAAGACGGTCCCTTGGCTGTAATTGTGTCTTTTGTACTTAACGGCTGCTGTGTAGCTCCCTGATCGTAGTGAGGGTCATGTTACACTAAAGAGGACTGTATTCTTGCTGAGCCTTTCACTACAGAAACAGCAAAATTATTTTTTCAATATTAGCAATTCACCAACGTGAAAATTAAAAACGGGACAGCAAGGCAAAGCACATTAGCTGGCAGGAGGCGACATTATCAAATGTCATTCTGTAAGTTTTACTCTTGCGTTATTATGATTCGTAATAGAGACAAAACTCACAAAGTGACCCTCTATACAAAAAGTTGACTAAACCCAAATTGAAAATTTGAGTTCAAAAATTTCAATTTCATGCACCTGGAAGAACCCTACCACAGCAAAAGCACAAGGTGACAAAGTCTGCAACCTGTCCTCTGATCGTCCCACCTGGTGCCCCACCCAACTCCAGGTCATCCTCTCCCCACCGGAGAAACCCCTAGGTCACCCGCTCAAGCTGGGAACAACAAAGGGCCTGGGAACTTCCAAATCTTTCTCACCCTCACCAGAATGAGATCAAGAAGCTGAAATGGTTGTCTAGTCGCTAGACTCTAGCAGGTCTAGCGTTAGGGAAAAAGGGCAAGACGGGACCAGGGTCAGAGTTACCTGGCATGGTCTCGTGGCCCAGTTGGAGAGGAGCCACACATGAACTTGAAGCCCAGCCCTGCTGCTAACTCAGGATGTGACCCCAGGCAAGTTATTTCACTTCCAGAAGCCTACATTTCCCCTTCTGTAATTGGGCCTGGTGATAGCACTGACTTCATGGGGTTCTTAGGTAGATTTTATGAGATAGCACGCGTAAGTCACTTAAAACATTGCCTGGTTAAAAAAACATAAAGACCACTTAAGAATGGGACAAAAAAAGACCTCTAATAACATGATTATCTAACCCATTACTTCTGTATAAGGCCTCCAAGTTTAAAAGCTCTTTTCACCCAAGTCTTTCCCATCTCAATAAATGCCACCACCCAACCACCACCAAAAATCTAAGCATCCACCTTGGTTCTCTGCATTTGTCCCAGCCCACAGCCAAGCCTTTGGCAAGCCCTCTAGCTCCCAAACCGTCTAGTCTCCCTTTCCGTCTCTTGAATTCAAGACACCATCCATCACCTCTCACCTGGACCAAAATAACCTCCTGCCTGAGTGACCTTCCCATTCCTGCTCTCTATGGTCTCTTCTCCACCCAGAAAGGCTCCCCTGAGTCTAGCTCTCCACAGAGGTCTTTTTAAATGCTAATAAGATCGTGTCCCTCTCTTTCTTAAAACCCTCCAGAGGCTTTTGAGCACACTTAGGAAAACCCCAACTCCCTGGCACCTTGGTTCCTCACTGATGCTCATCACCTGCACTCCACCCCTCACCCAGCAAACTCTTCCCATTCCTCAAGTCGGCCAAGCCCTTTCCTCTACGGGAACTTTGCCTCAGCTGTTCCCCACACCTGGAAAGCCCTTTCCTCCATGTTCACACAGCACATCCCTTCCCATCATTCAGGGTTACTTCAACATCATTTCCTCAATCGATCTAGCCATCGTATCACTTGCTATCACATTATTCCATTTTAATATTTTAATTTTCTGTATAACGTGTACCACCAGCTGATATTTTGTGTGTGCATTGATTGCCTGTGTGCTTATTAGTTGTCTTTCCCTTAGCTGATCATTCTGCTTCACTGCTGTATTCCCAAAACCTAACTCGGTGCCTGTTGTGCAGTAAATATTTGGTGAATTAATTCGTTAATCTCTTAAGGCCAAGAGGAAAGCGAAAGGGCCGTGTGCTTAACTTTTCCTATGACTTCCCCTTTGGAAAACACACTAGGGTCCCTGTCCACTTAAAGAATGGGGGTGGAGGCTGGAATCTAGGTCCTGCAAATCTAGGCCCTGACCCTGGTTTATGGAGGGAATCTAAGAGCTGTGGCAAAACTGAGGCAACCTTAAGCACTCATCTTCACTTTGGGGTACCCACTGATACACGACCTGGTCACCTCAAGAAAAATGACTTGTAACGTGGCATAGAAGAACCCAAAGGGATTTCAGGTGACAATGGAAGCATGGATTTACAGAGGGTCCCTCCTTAGACGCAGACAGGTCAGACCAACTGACCAGAAGATACAGAAAAACTGTTAAGATAAATAGGAATCTATATCCCGCTGAGGCCATGGGAAGGCCAATGGTGTCACTCTTCAGTCTTAAGAGAGGCCACTCAGCCTTCCAAGCCCCTTTCAGATTTCCTTATAATGATTTGGAATACCACACAGCTGTTTTTTGCAAGGAACAAGAAGACAGGAAACCTATGCTCCACGACTTCACACCAAGACTTGAAAGTAAACTTAAAATTTCATCAAAATTACATTTGGTACTTGGTAAACCTCAAGCAAACAGAATACTAAAAATACTACCTGTTTTCTCTTCCACTCCCCAAGGTACCATAGTTATGACTTGACACAGGATGGAAAACTGACTTACCAGCTTCGATGCATTCTGGCTTGAGGCAGTACTCCTGTTTAGCTTGGAGACTTAAGAAACCTTGACTCACTGAAAAAACAGACCAAAATGAAAAAATGACTGGCTGGTAGCAGACTGCCGTCAGGTAACCCACCGTCAGGGGCATATGCAAGACATTTGATAGCAGTTCATTCTTTTCAGGATTGACGCAGAATTCAAAACTCTGGTTGGCTCCAAATCACAGAACCGAACTCTGGTCACTAAGTGTCCTTGGTGAGACTCTTACTTGCTCTGAAACTCGGTTCTCTTGAACATAAGATGAGTGGGCACAACTAGACCAGTACTTCTCAGAGTGGGGTCCTGAGGCAGCAGCATCACCTGAGAGCTTATTAGAAATGCAAATTGCTGAGCCCCACCACAGACCCACTGAATCAGAAAACCTAGGGTGGGGCCAAGCCATCTGCGTTTGAACAAGCCCTCCAGGGGATTCTGATGCGCCCTCAAGTTTGAGAACCGCTGGGCTAGATGATCGCTCAAGTCTCTTCCCCATCTCTGATTATCTGTGGTTTAAGTCTCGTAATTTCACTCTTTTTGTTTACAACTACAGTCTTGTTTTAGAGATGGGAAAATTGAAACTTATAAACTATGTCATTTTGAGCAAATCCAGAGTGGAAGGAGAAAGCTAGCATGTGGGGCATTTAAAATTCTGTCTCTTATCTAAACCATCTATACAGATATGGCCCAAAAAGGTGGGGAGGGGGTAAAAATATACTGTATATAACTCAGTTATCTAGCAAGGGAGTCATGATCTGCCTGCCCTGTGCCCCACACCCCACACCCCACACCCCACACCCCCTCCTCCCACCAGGCCCGGCTTAGCTACCTGACAGATGCAGCTTTGTGGACCAAGCTTCCAACTACTTCCACCAAAACAAAACAAAACAAAACAAAAACCTTGCAAGGTGGAAGCAGCTTTTTACCAATGGCTTAATTTCCCCCATCTGGCTGCAACATTATCTAAATGGATTTCTGCAGGAATACAGACAGGTGCCCTATTTGTAAACTCCAGGTAGCACCTGGGCATTAGCAGATGTGAGTTTAGATTTCAGAGATATTTGTGGTAGCCGAGGAAGTTGTGGGGAATTCATGATTGCTGTACTCTGTGAGCGGAAATAAGGAATCATTTGGAGATGTGGTGGTGGGGAGATGGGCCGGGGCGAAGGGGCCAAGGCCTTTGTGCATCCTCAACCGAGCTGCAGGATCAGAAAGCATGGCGGTACCTTTATTTCTGCTCGAGATGGAAACCCTGTACATCACTTGCCAGTGTGGCAATTTGTATTATTTATTAGCCCGCATTCTAAGAGGAGCCTGCTTTTTCTTTGTTCTTTTCTCTACTGCCATCCTCCAAACAGCCTTTTTACTTGTGTTATATTATAGATTCAAGAAAACTGCCTATGAAACATCTCAGTCCTATTTTTAAGAAAAGTATCTTAGCAAAAGGTGTGTTTTGATTTCTTTAAAAAGCAAAAAGAAAGGTAAAAATATACATGAGCCACATAAAGATTAGTATGGAATATTTCAATATGCCTGAGTGGTGGAACCATGGGGGAATTTTCCCTTCAGTCTACTTCTGTATGTTTACCAAATGTCCTTTAATGAGCAAGTGTTATTTTTTGTAATGGAAAAATAAAATTTGTTGTAAATAATAATATTTTATGATTCTGGACAATACCTTTGTGATACTAGCCTTATTTTATTTTAGAAAAAAGATAATGAAATAGTTAAAGACTTACTCCTTTCATGGTACAAACTTCCAGTTATAAAATAAATAGGTCATGAGGGTGTAATATACAGCATGGTGACTATAATTAATAATACTGTATTACATATTTGAAAGTTGATAAGAGGGTAGATCTTAAAAGTTCCCAGTGCACGAAAACAGAATGTAACTATGTGTGGTGATGGATGTTGACTAGACTTGTTGTGGTGATCATTTCACAATATATAAAATATTGAATCATTACATTGTACACCTGAAAGTTATATGTCAATTATATCTCAATAAAAAAAATTTAAGACATTCCTTTCATGGAAAATAGTTCTTGACTCAAAACATCTAAGGAAGCAGAACGAAAATCAAATATCTTTACCTGATGATAGGTAAAGTGAAGGTTTAAATTAAATTAATTGGGACACAGACAGACCCAACCCCTCAAGGAAAAGCAGTATATCCATGGAGGTTACCTTAAGATCCTGCAAATGATTAAGGGTCAGCAAGCCCAGGTAATGTGAAGGTGTAAGTAAATGAAACAGAGACAACAATGAAAATAATTTTAATATAAAAAGTGAAAATGTTACTTATTACTGGTTAGGAGCTTTTAAAAAAACTTAAAGCAGTTTGGTTTCTCATTTTAGATTTCTATATAACCAGCAGAAATGACCTCAGATTGCAGTAGTCATCCACAGATGGAGAACATGAGAATGACCATAAATTGAGGGTCAGCATACTACAGCCCACAGGCTAAGTCCAGTCCACCACCTGTTTCTGTACAGCCAACAAGCTAAGAATGGGTTTTTTTTTAAGATTTTATTTTTTTTCTTTTTCTCCCCAAAGCTCCCCAGTACATAGTTGTATATTCTTCATTGTGGGTCCTTCTAGTTGTGGCATGTCGGACGCTGCCTCAGCGTGGTTTGATGAGCAGTGCCATGTCCGCGCCCAGGATTCGAACCAACGAAACCCTGGGCCGCCTGCAGCGGAGCGCGCGAACTTAACCACTCGGCCACGGGGCCAGCCCCTAAGAATGGTTTTTACATCTTTTAATGGTTGGGAAAAAAAACCATAGTAAGAATAACATTTGGGGCCGGCCCGGTGGCGCAGCAGTTAAGTGTGCACGTTCCGCTTCTGCGGCCTGGGGTTCGCCAGTTTGGATCCCGGGTGCAGACATGACACCGCTTGGCAAGCCATGCTGTGGTAGGCATCCTACATATAAAGTAGAGGAAGATGGGCACAGATGTTAGCTCAGGGCCAGTTTTCCTCACCAAAAAGAGCAGGATTGGCAGCAGTTAGCTCAGGGCTAATCTTCCTCAAAAAAAAAAAAAAGGAATAACATTTCATGAAAATGATCCGAAATTCAAATTTCAATGTCCAGAAATCAAATTGTATCAGAATACAGCCATGCCCATTTGTGAATGTATTGTTCATGGTTGCTTTTGTGCTACAACAGAGTCGAGTAGCTATAACATAGACAGAATGGCCCAGAAAGCTGAAAATATTTACTGTCTGGCCCTTTACAGAAAATGTTTGCCAACCACTGCTTTTGAGAAACACATTGTGGAGAAGAAGGGTGGGGGGAAGGAGGAAGAAAAGAAAGGACACTTTAAAATAAACTAGCTTAGGCATACAGTTCTACCTGATGTCTTAAACCCTAGCGCTCTAGGTCCTCTGAGACCACCCCAAGGCCAATGGCAATCACTCTTACTGTAGCGGGACTAAGGTTTAGAAAAGAGATTACCCCAGAGCCTAAAATACAAAGAAGAGGTAAAGAAGAATGCTAGAAATTGCAGACATGTGACTGAACGTGGACAGGCAGAAAAATATACCACAAAGTCAACCCAGAAACACCTTGAGGAGAAGAGGACATTAACCAGAATATTGTCATAAAGAGCACTGCCTGGCAAGTCCCAGATTTTCAGACAAGGACTTTGCTAGGTGCAGGGTGGAGATGGGTGGCAGAGCCTGGGGGACTAAGGCAGTGAAAAAGGGTAGGGGGAAGGGAGGGAGTCTGAAATAGTGCAGAGACATTTGACAATTTTTTTTTTTTTTTTTTTTTTTTTTGCTGAGGAAGATTGGCCCTAAGCCAACATCTGTGCCCACCTTACTCTATTTTCTATATGTGGGACACCTGCCACAGCATGGCCTGATAAGGGGTGGGTAGGTCCATGCCAGGGATCCAAACCGGCAAACCTCAGGCCTCTGAAGGGGAGCACACCAGCCTTAACTGCTTCACCACAAGGCCAGCCCCTACAATTTATTTTTCAATTTGAGAGTGTGCGTTTATTTTAAAGCAAATATCTCTGAATGTATACATGCAAAAGGAAGAAGGTGAAGCAATGCTTCTCAAACTTTAATTTGCAAATGAATCACCTGAGGATCTTGAGAAAATGTAGATTCTCAATCAGTAGGTCTGGGATGGAGCTCGGGCTCCCAAATGATGCTGATGCTGCTGGTTCACGAACCACACTTTGAGTAGCAAAGGTGTAGAGCGACCACATCCTTATTCTCTAATATCCTTAGAGCTCCTCTTAAAGATTCACGGCGAGGTTATTAGGCACACTAGAAATTTATTTTTTCTATTTTTCTATTTTATATGGGTAAGGCCTCCTTACTCATAACAGCATTGCCTGGCTTGATGAATTTTACTGTGCTCTAAAAACTTTAGAGCTGATCCCAAAGAATCATGTTCTCTCAAAGAACAAAGATTTGCTACCATCAAGAATATTCCAACGAATGTGTTACAGTCTCAGAATGTAATAAGAACAGTGGAATGTCAAAAAAGTTTCCAGCAGCAGTAACATCATTTAAAGGAGTCCATATTTTTGCCTAAACAATAATCATTTGGATTTTTAAGTTTGGGAGTGTTTGCAAGACACAAATAGTCTAATTTTGTAGTCACTTCTCACATAGTATGTGGTCCCTCGGCATGCCCACATTGTCTTTTCTCTAGTTTTGAATTTCAGGATAGGACACTTGCCTAAACCCCAAGTACCAAGAAATCTCACAACAGTTTTCAAGAGCCACAAATTCAGCTGCAGGAGTAGGAGGTTTAGCTGTCGCAGAAAGCAACAAACCTATCTTATTTCCTAAATCGTCAGCCACAGAAAACATGGAAAGATGGTTTGCTCGTTTTAGCAGAGTTTTCAACCACACAACCCTAACCCTTTTCAAGTTTAATTACTGGTTTTCCCCTGCCAAGATAAACATGGCCTCCCGCATCCTGTATATGCCCAGGAATGTTTCCAAGCTTGCTCCATTTCAAACTGCACCTAGAATCTCCTAAGTACAGGGCTTGGTCCGACATCGCTTTCAAGCTAATGAAATAGTGTGGACTCTAAGAGAAAAATACAAAGGGTAATAGTGAAGGGCTCAGAACGCCTAAAACCTTAGAACATCCCTCTCCCCTCTCCAAGAAATTTTATTCGTTTTTATAGGAATAAGCTTTTATTAGCATATGTATTCTCTGGGTACATCATTCTTACCAAGAGTCATTAAAATAATTAGATCACAATACCTTTCAAATCTTGGGAGGAAAACCTCTGTTTTCCTTCATATTAATTTTTAAATCTAATAGAAAGGCAGAATTAAAATTTTATCCCACCAGAGTCACTGGATTAGAAAGGAGTTGAAGAATACCATTAAAGGTGCAGTTTTAAAGACTCATTTGTATTTTGTGAGTTAAATTTCATGATTCATTCAGGCAAACATTGACAAAAATCAAATGGAAAGAAATTCCAGCGTGGTTTTGATCACAATGTAAAGTCTTTCCTCACAAAATAAATGAAAGTATCTGACTATGAATTCATAAACACTCATTTTGCTAAATATAATGCATAAAATAATGTGTGCCCAGTGCAACCGAATCCTCCAGCCACTCGAAGCCACTTTACACCCATTTCGTATTCTAGACTAATGCGTTTGGTACTTGGGTGTATTTATTTATTTAGCCTCCTAAAGAAAAGGCTTCTTTCTATTTGCATATTTAATAGAAACTAAGGATACACCATCTACTAACACAAGCGAACAGCCTTCCACCTGCATCCTGACGAGGTTGCCAGAATAAAGCAGAAGGAAACTTCACTGCAGTCACCCAGCCCCTGGCCTCCAGGGCCCCACTTACCCAGAAAGAGGATCGTGCCCAGCGCCAGGGTGCCACCGATGGACACGATCAGGGCTATTCGAGTGCCTCTGTTGGCCGTCTTCCCAGTCTCCATGCTGCTCCCTGCTTCTGCCTCCATCAGGAAGGACGAAGAGGCCACGCAAGAAGAAAGTCGCTTTTCGTGGTTTGGTGGTTGGTCTCAAGAGTCTGTTAGGCGTTGACATCCAAGGTTTCTCTTGCTCTTCTACTCATGGACAGCTTAAAAAAATTCCCGTCAGGAAATCTGCCCTCGCCACCCTTTCTCAAATAGTTCTTCACAAATGAAATAAAAGAAACCCAAAATATTGGTTGCCTTGGCTTTCCCCCTGACCAGACAAAACAAACAGTGGTTGCTTTATCTTGGTGCTCTCCCCCCAGCAAAGTCCCTCTCAACCGATTGTTTGGCAGGCTCTTCTCTCAGGCGTTCCGAGTGTACATGTTTTACTATGTTGCTGAACAGATGTTTTAGCTATTTAAATGTATAGTCACTTGGGGAGGAAAAAATAATTGTCTTTATCAAAACTGGATTCTCGTCAAGCTCCCCCAAACCATGATAAGTTAGGTGGCAAGGATTCTCCAGACCCACTTTAAGATCTCAATGAATCATGTAATTCTTTTGCAATCATTATTCTGCTTGCTTGAATTGTCCTCATCGAAGATATTCTTTCAGTGTGCAGGTTCCTTTTTAAAGCCTTCTAAGAGTTCCTGGGATATCCTGGAGCATTTTATTTTAGGAACTTTGTGTATGACAGCATGTGCCAAAAATCAGAGTCATAGTCCAGTGCAGTGCAAAGTAGCAATTAAGACAACCTACAGAGGCTGATGGTTTGGACTGGAACTTTTTTTAAGGAAGAACAAAAAGCACTTCCCCTCTGTGGTGCTAAGAATTGTACAAAAGATGGGTAAGTGTTCAAATTAAGCTTATTAGCACCCACAAAACATATGATATTTTTCCCTGCATGTTTTGATGAAAATACACATCAAAAGTACATGCACCTGTGTATTGTGTCCTCCGAGTCCCACCAAGGCAGCTGTTGGTTAGTATGGTTTAGCACCCATTCCAGCAGATTCCCCAGGATGAATTCAAAGGCAACTGGCTTCACTGGAAAGACAGAGTAATGACTGGGTCTTTGATTTCTTTGATTATGCTAACGATTTAAATTATGAAAATCTGCTTTCTTCATAGGGAAGGGCAACTGATATTCCAATCTATTGAAATGATTAAAATTTTATTATCCAATAATATAGATGTCATTAATTGGCAGCACAAGTACTACCTACCTGTTTTTGTATGACTGGAGGTCATAGCACAGTGGAAGTGAGGGTGGAGGATTCAGCTACATCTAGAAATCAGTGGAGCACTTTTCTCGTGCAAAACTTGTGCCCATGGCCCTGGGAGTCACGCAGAGCTCAGCAGATGCTGATGAGCCCAGGATAACATGGCCACATGTTCACGGTCCTATCTGGCTGGTCTTGGTCAGGACTTAGACCCTTAGCATGGGATTCTCCTAAGGTTTTAGATTTATTCCGTAACATATCCTACCTTACTTTCTGTTCATTTCATGTTGCCCCAGAGTCACAAAAGCATAAGCGTTTGTCCAATTATGACATCATGGTAGATATTATGTGCTCAATGGCTGTTGATGCTATTTTGTTGTTGTTGCTATTCCATAACACATCCTAACAGGACTTTGGCTCCTAGGATGGGATTCTCCCAAGGGGTTTTGGACTTGACTCCATAATATCTCTTAGACTGTGAGCACCATGAATCCAGGAATCACGTCCATCAAGTTCGATGCAGCAGCCCCAGCATCTACAGTTTCTTGCACATAACAGTGAAGGGAGAAATAAGAGCAACAAAAATCATCCAAGTTAGCACTAGCCATTTGCTCTTAAAAAGAAGCTTCAGGAACCTCAGACACTGGTGTCTGGGGGTTTTTCAGCCTCTTAATTCCTTCCCAATCCTCAAGTGATAATGATACTTTACATGCGCATAGCACTTTCATAGCCCATTTTAACCTCGTGGTAAACCTATATACTTGATAGCAAAAGTATTTTCATCTCTGTTTTGCAAATGAGAACACTGAGAACTAAGGACTGGCCTCAAGTGGCACAGGAAAATCAGGAACTGGAAAGATAGCGAGGGAGGTCACTGCCGTATCCCGCTGCGTCTGCAGCTTGACAAAGCTCCCTGTGCACGGGGGAGAGCACATCCACTCCAGCACAACACCAGGACCCACATCTTCCCTCTTTCCTTCCTTCTCCAAATCTCCTCACACCCTTCCGGGTCCAGATTGACATGCAGTGGTGGCCATGGGTTGCCACCCAGAGTAGCCTTCACTCTCCTTGGCCTGGCAATTTCCCCAGAGGTGAGGGCAATTGGGGCTTTCTCTGAAGTGCAACTATCCATCACTTAGTGACATGAATTCATTTCTGAACACTCAACTGCTAAGTGAAAAGCCATTAACCAAAAAGAAAATTTCCATTAATTGTAATAGGTAATTATGATGCATTCCACCCCACTTAAGATATGCAAATGCAGATAGAAAAATATATTAATTGAACAATGAAAACAAGTCTATAAAAGTAATAAGCTGCTTTCAAGATGTGGAAAATAAATACTTTGTGTAATGTAATGAAGGTTTATTTTACTCATCAAAGGAATAAAAGAAGACTTAAGAATGGTGGAAATTGGCAAAGGAAAGGGTGCAAGTGAATCATTCATTATAAGGTGCATTCTTCATTCTGTGCTATTTTCTGCCTTAATTTTTCAACCTTTTGGGAGATGATGATTATCTTGCACTCAAACTGCACTTAAAGTTGTAGCACAGAAAAAAACCCTTTAGGGCAAAATAAAGATGTTCAAAGCCCAGAGAAATAATGAGTGCTCACAAAAGATAAAAGCAAGGGTCTGCAAACTAGGGCACGTGGACCAAATCTGGCCCACCATCTGTTTTTGTAAATAAAGTTTTACTGGGACAAAGTCACGGCCATTTGTTTACGTATTGTATATGGTTGCTTTCATGCTACAACGTCAGAGTTGAGTAGTTTTTCAACACTGACGTTATGGCCTCTGAAGCTTGGAATACTTACTTTGTGGCCCTTTAGAGAGAAAGTTTACTGACCCCTGAACTAAAGAGTAGTCGAAGATGCTGCCTCTTCACCCCATCTCCATGGCAGACATAAACAAAGGAAAACGTTCATCCACACTTCACCTGCTTCTCGAAATCATTCCATTCCATTCGATGTTCCCTGAATACAAACTATTGTGTCAGGGAAACCGGTCAATGTGTCTTTGCCTGAAACTGTAATATTGAAACTACAGCATATTATTTCGTGTGTTTTGTGGTGAAAATTCATTATTCTGGGATAAAAAAGGTTGGGGGAGTTGTCTAAAAAAATTGTATCATTTCTCAAGTGCTGTGAAAATTGGTGAACTGAAAAGTCACTATGCAGGTAGGTCTGTTAATAGTCTGGTCTGCACCCACCCAATTGTTTCAGTTAAGACCCTCCAGGGCTATCTTGAGCCTTAACCAAAATCAGTGAATCAACAGAAGTTTCTTGAGCATTTCTCAGATGCCTGGCCCTGTGCAAGGCCCTGTGAGGGAAGATGAAGAAGCCATGCCAGAGATTCCGGACTGGTAAACTGGCCTTGGGCAGGTGAATATGCAAAACCCTTGGCAATTTAGGGAACACTAAAGCACGCAGGCCTGGCCCTGAGGGCGGTAAGCATCCAGAGAAATAGAAATCCCTGAGCCTAGATTTGTTGGGAAGACTTCCAGCAGGAGGACCTGCAAGAAAGGACAGCTTGAGGGAAAAAAGGAAGGCTTTGGGGTGGGCCAAAGCCGACCCTGAGATAGGACTTGCCTGGGCATTTAGGGCTCTCCCTGTGGGAGTCACAGGTAAGAACATTTATCCAGAGAGAACTGAATCCTGCAACCTCAGCCCAACTTCAGTGGCAGGGATAACGACTGAAGCCAAGTCTTTCTGCTAGACGTGAGTGCATCTGGTCATTATTTGGATGCGTGGGGTCCTCTGTTTCAGGCAGTAAAATCCCATGTGGGCCACAATTTCAGTCAGAAAGAAGGAAATGATTCAAATCCTGAAAAATGCGTTCATCCATCCACTGGAAGGAGGAGGGAGGGAGCGGAGGAGAGGGAGAGGAGAGCTACACGCTGAAAACTCAGAGCTGGGGGCTGTGGCGGGCCTTTGTTATTTGTTGGCAAGTCCTTCGGACTAGGGAGGGTTCAAGTCCCAGGCCTTCCGCTAATGAGACTCATTACTTACATTATATCTGATCTTTTCAAACATCTTCCTTAGTTAGGTGTTCTATCTCCTTTCACGGATGAGGAAACTGAAGTCTGGAGCTATTAAGTGATTTGCCCAAGGTCCCACAGCAGGTATTTGTCTTAAGGTCTGAGGGGTTTCAAATTCCAACCTCTTTTCTCTCTGCCATGTTACTTGATAAATTTGCTTATCTACCTCAGGTAATTAGTGAAGGTAGGTATAGCGTGTCAAAATAACCGAGCAGGAGGAAAAGCGATAAACTGTGCTTCCTCTAATTCTCTTGTTGAAAAGACTAATTGTCAGGTTTTATTTCCTTAACAGGAACAGCAGCCATCGGTTAATGTGGGGGAAAAGTTTTTCCATTGGGGAACAAAAATAGCAACACACAAACTATCTCCTGATTTGTGGCTGCTGGTAATTGGACATTAGGAAGGACGCATACATTTGAAAGGCTATCTATCCTTGTATTCTACTTGTTTGTTTCTGAGACTAAAGTGGGGTTTTATTCCTTGATATTCGAACCTCCTTGGCCATACAGCTACTATTTCTTCAGCTGCACTCACTTTATATGCATTATTATCAGTCCCTAAAGCAGTCCTATGATAAGGAATCTTTTGCTGTGTTTTATTGATAAGGACACTGAAGCTGGCAGAGGAGAAGTAATAGTCCCAAGGTCACATGATGGGTAAATGACAGAGCCCAGTTGGAACTCAAATCTATCTGGTTCCCGTTTTGAAATGTAACCGGGATTTGTTTTAATGAGGGATGGTAAGATGACAGACACAGAGACAGCCTTTGAAAGAAGAGTTTATTACTCACAGTTTTCAAGAGGAAGGGGCATGCTGCACAGGGCCACGTGCAGAAACACCAGGGTCAATCAGGTGGCAGAAGGTGTGAGGGGAAAGCATGGGCCAAAGCCTTAATTGTGGGTTTTGAGGTATGAATAAATGGGCAAGGCAGAGTAGGCAGCTGAGCAGGCTTAGGATTGGTGGTTATAGTTAGAATAATTTCGGCAGGTTCTGGTCTATGGGAGTGGTCTCTAGTTGTCCCGTACCAGGCCTGGGGTGATTTAGGGCAGGGAGTAGTTTCTGGACTGAGGAGCGTGATAAGAGGAGAGGGTTGGGGTATGGACTCGTGCGATTAGTTGGTTTGTATTTCAAAGGCATGCTGGAAGGGAAGTCATCTGCTATCTCCAGGAATTAGCTAACCCTCGGAAGGGCAGTCCCTCCCTGGATCCACAAGGCCACAAAGATGTCAAAGAATCACGAAATATAGAAAATAACATGATTAACACAGCTCCAAGACCCATAAGACTTTTTCCAAAGCATTCCACTGCATAACACTTTTTAAAATGTAATAACTATTCATCCAACCAGTGCTTACATGCTACATCCTCAGACTGAGCAGACCCCCCTGACCCTCAGTTAGACTACTAACCTACAGAAGTTGTATGCCTTTGTTAATTCCAGCCAACTGCTCAAGGATGGCTTACTCAGATGTTTATGAAGGCAAGAGGTGTAGAGAAGTGATTCTCAAATTTCAGTGGTCGGGCACCAGAATCTCCTGGAGGGCTGGTTGAAACACAGATTGCCGGGCTCTATTCCTCAGGTGTCTGATTCAGTAGGTCCAAGACGGTCTGAAATTTGCATTTCTAACAAGCTCCCACGTGATGCTAATCCTGCTGGTCTGAGGACCGCATTTTGAGAACCACTGGTAGACAAACCATTGGATCTCTTTATGATGTAGTAAGGTGAACTGAAGAACTAACAAAACTAAACATTAAACTTATGCAGTGAAACCAGGGATGACATTCAAAATATTGGATAACCAGTATGGCGTGGCACTGACCAGGGGGCTGGAGCCAGTTTCAGTGGCCACTGCTGTGCCATGCTGTTATGACTTTGTTAAATTAACATTTGTTAAGTGGAGCACATGGTGCCAAATGGTGAGCCATGGTTCAACAAAAGACCACGAGAGAAATTAAAATAGAGAAGGTTCTTACTCACAGGTGCTGGAGGAAATACACAGCACCCCTCGAGGGGCCGCATGGGGAGGTCAAGGCAGAGGGCAGAGAGAGAGGCAGGATGTGGGGCACAGGCCTTTATTAGGGTCTGCGGGTGGAGTACTTTGGGTTCCTGGGCTAAAGCCAGATTGGTCAATTCAAACCAACGAGAGTGGAGCTTTGGTAAGCTCCCCAGGGGTCTTATCAAAGGGACGAACAGGGGAAGGCCCTTGGGAGGCCGGGAGACTGTTGGTCACAAGGCTGTTGGGGGAGTCATATCAGAAACTCACATTTGCTTGCATCCCTGCGGGCTGTTATCTAGGGCATGCACCTGTATGAGGGGTGAGTGTCAGTTTAAGGCCCCCCATGGCTGCTTGGCCAAACCAAATGGATGCTGAGGCAGCAGTACCACAGAGCAGCTTAGCTAACTGCTCAACACAGGCACTAGCTCTTAGATGCTGCATCTGGAGGGTCCAGGAGAGGGACTGGGGTGGATGAGGCTGCAGGGCGGCCTGGAGCTGCGGCTATCCACAGCTAAGTAAGGAGGCGTTTCAACACTGAACAACTGCAGCCACACTGGTGTGAACCAACTGATTGCAGTCCTGAGTCAAATTTCACATGGATTCTTGATGGTGCTTAAAACCCTTCAGTGGCTGCTGTCAGCTTTTAGGAAAACGTCAAAACGCTTCACACAGAGGTCCTGCATGACTGAACCCGAGGCTTGTTTTGGACGTCTCCTCAGTTTACACCCTACACACCAGTCATTCTAAATCTCTTGAAGTCCCCAAACACACCAAACTTTACCCAGCCTTCGTGCCCTTAGAAAAGATTTCTCCTTTGCCTGGAAAGCCATTTCCTCAGGAAACTGAGATTCATCTTTTAAGACTCAGCTCAGATTTGGCCTCCTCAGCAAAGTCCTCCTAGAGCCCTCTTCTTCTCAAGGGCACAGGGTGACCTGTCATATCACTTAGATTCTATGACAACAATCTCCATAGAAATTCACCCCATTAGACGACAGCTAAGTTGAGGGCAGGCATTTACCATATGGTATCAATTTTAAGAGGGACTTTTCTTTCAAGCTTTATTGTCTCTAGAAGTAGGATGTACCTCACAACTGGTGGTGTGGCACAATTTGACACCATTTTTCTTTCTTAATGGTACATAGTTTTGTGGTACAATGAATAGTATCTTAGATTCAATGAAATAAGCTTTTTTTTCTTCCCTGTATCCACAACTCCTTGTGCAATACTGAACCTGTAGGATATGCTTTGGCTGTCAGCCCCACTCTGACCTTCTAGCATGTTCAATGTGAAGCCTGAAAGCCACATTTTCCAGGCTCCCTTGAAGCTGAGTTCCTCTTAGATTCTGTCAATGGAGGCATTAGCCTGCTTTAGTCTTTGTTTACTGCTCCTGGTTTTATCTGTAGCTCCAGGAGGCAACTGTGGGCTCCTGCAAAAGCAGGGGTGAAGTGACAGCAGCAGAGGCATATGGCTGCTGGTGACTGCAGACTCCAGGAGCATCAGTCAGACTGTGGCTCCTGGAGTCTCACTTAGCAGCAGCCACCGCAGGGGAGAGTGTGCTGCGGACTGGAGTCAAAACCTTTCCTCCTCTTGTAGCGGTAGCAGTATCAGCTTTCTGTAGTTACTGAACTCCGGGTAGCATCGTCCCCTCTTTGCTCTTTCTGCCAACTGGTTCCAATACCTTTGGAATCAATCCCCTGCGTCAAATACACTCTCTTTGAAATACCTAGAGTGGTTTCTGCTTTCCTGACCGAACACTGACAGCTACAGTTCCCTTCTCTCTCCTTCTCCTGTAACTCATAGTGGCACCATTCCAGTTGCTGCACGTTTCCATGCTGCCAGGCAGTACAGTGTAGTGATGACAGTGGTGAAGTGCGTGGCATCCACGAACAAACTCCCTGGGTTGGATTCCTAGCACTCACTGCTACTTACTTCTGGATGACCTTGGGAAAATTGCCTAATCTCTCAGGGTCTCAGTTTTGCCATCTGACAAATGGAGATAATAATAGTCTCTGTTTTATAGTTATTATAAGATGAAGTACTTAAAATGGTGCCTGAAAAAATGTTAGGCATTATTATTGCTGTGCTTCTTAGTATTTCATGTTTTGTCACCCATAGATATACCCATAGATGCTTCCTGTTTTTTGTTTTTAATTCTCATTCAGGGCTGTCTATGCCTATAGGAGGTATTCAGTGCTGGTTTGTTGGAGGAGGGAAGGGAGAAGGGAGGAAGAAAGAATGGAATGGAAAAGAAAGGAAGGGAAAGAGAAAGGAAGGAGAGAGGAGGGAAGGGGAAGAAAACAGAAAGGGCCAATGTGGTGGGAGGCATTGAGGGTTCAGGGTAGCAGCTACTTTCCAAGAAGTATGGAATTATTTCAATATTTTAAGAATCAACGTAGCCATACATTTGCTTACCTGCAGAACATCAGCCTGACTCCTTTCCTCATCCATGATCTTTTTCTTTTTTGCAGTGAAATGGTATCTTTTTTTTTTATTGAGTTAATGATAGGTTACAATCTTGTGAAATTTCAGTTGTACAGTAATGTTTGTCAGTCATGTTGTAGGTGCACCACTTCACCCTTTGTGCCCACCCCCCACCCCACCTTTCCCCTGGTATCCACTAAACTGTTCTTAGTCCATAAATTTAAATTCCTCATATGAGTGGAGTCATACACAGATTATTCTTCTCTCGCTGGCTTATTTCACTGAACATAATTCCCTCAAGGTCCATCCATGTTATTGCAAATGGAATGATTTTGTTCTGTTTTTCAGCTGAGTAGTATTCCATTGTATATATGTACCACATCTTCTTTATCCATTCGTCTGTTGCTGGACACTTAGGTTGCTTCCACGTCTTGGCTATTGTAAACAGTGCTGCAATAAACATTGGGGTGCATAGGACTTTTGGGATTGCTTACTTCAAGCTCTTTTCCTCATTCATGATCTTAAAGTCACACCAACTCCCCCTCTTCCCCAACCCAAGATGCACAAATTAACTCTGCCCAAGGCATTGCCGATGTTTTTTCCTCCGCCTGGAAGGTATGTCAAAATTGTGCCTGTCCTTCATATCTAGAATGTAGACAGAACAGGTACAAAGCAATAAGAAAAGACAGATCACCCAATGGAAAAAGTGGACCAAAGACTTGAAGAGACACTTCAAAATGAGGTTATCCAAGGGACCAATAACATACAAAAAGGGGCTCAACTCCATCAGTCATTAAGGAAATGCAACTTAAACCCATAACAATGTCCCCTCTTCTCTGGTCCCTTCTCTTGCTGGTCACTGCAGACCCTGGCCCCCCTTAAATCCTAGTGAGTCATATTCCTATTGGTAGTAAAAACAGTCAGATGTGAACACACACCTGTCTGCTTCCTCCTGTCTTCAAGTCACCTGAGGGCTAGGATCATGATCTGGACATCTTTATACCCCTGGGACCTGACACAGAAGGCACTTAACATTGCAGGATGAATGCAACTGGAATCCCAATGAGATGACAGAAGTCGGCCTGAAAAGGCTAGGTCCAGAATGTGATTCTGCAGCCACGATGAAGGGAAAGAAATAGACAGGAGGAATAATGGACCCTTTCTCTGAAGTTACTAGAAATCACCGAGGATAAGAGGGAAATAATTTCTTTCAGGATAGTGGGTGAGGAGTCTTGTTCATGCCTCCTCTGCCGTAATAACTCACCACTGGATTCCTTAATGTCAAGTGCTTTCTGGGCGCACTGAGCCTGGTTTTTATCAAATGAAGACATATTCCTGTTCTCTAGAACTTTCTGCCAATAGAATACTCAGTGGAAAAGCAAAAAAGGATGGATGCACATTAAATAGGGCATCTCCTGCAAATGGAGGAAGGGAACTAAGATAAGCTTTTCAAATTTCAACTGGTTATTTTCAGCTCTGTAATGCATCTGAAAGTTTTTGGCTCTAAAAAGAGCTTGTTTGACACAAGATAATATTTGTCATTATTCTTCCAAACATAGCTTAATGAGTACTCACTGACTACATTTTTTAAAAATTACAATACAGTTTCTCAAGCTCATTCCTACACTGGAGGATCTGAGGGCAAACACAAGTCCATCCACTCACCATTTAAAGCTGTAAATCAGGCTACAAACTGTTAAGTACATCCTGTCCTCCTAACTTGTAAATATACCTCTTATCCACCTGGAAGATCAGGCTCCAATTCAGAATTCTCAGACTGTGAAGTTCCATGCATCTTGGCACAGGGCCCTCAGCCCACCCCCTTTTCTTTGTTCACGCCCTCACCACCAGCAGTACCTTGACCACCCCCAGAGCCCGGGCAGAGTCTTCCATCAGGATGATGGGATAATAAACTGAGAACGTGACCTATGGGCACTGGAAGTGGGCTCTGAGAAGTTTGGACAGGAAATTTCAGGTCTTGGGGATACAAACTGTGTTCCAGAAAAGGATGCAAGCACATCTTGTTGGCACTGCAGAGCCCTCACCCAGGGGTGAGGGGCACAGCTGGAGGAGAGCCAGAGTGAAGCCCACTTGAAACCAGGACCCAGCGCAGGGCCCCTCGGGCCCGGTTCTAAGGGCAAAACTGTAGCCTTCATCACACAGCTTACCATTTAAATCCCTTCGCATCCAATCTACCCAAATAGATTTAAATTACAAGAATTTTTTTGAAAGAAGAGAAATATAGATCTCTGGTGTTGGGGATGAGCTACCTACTGCAACTGAGGGCCTTGAGAGCTAAAGCAAAAGGAAAAGACCTCAGTTAGGCATTCTTAAATAAAGTAATTAATGTAAGTTTATTTGCTTAAGGAGACAACGTTTTTCAACGTGTCGAATTCCAGAAATGTTTTATTGCGTTAGTATTATATAAAATGCATCAGGTGATATGTGAATTTCAAAAATATAATACATTCTACAAACAGGAAAGATCATTTGTCTTCCTAAGGAGGTGATACATACTACATTACACAGTAGACTGCCTCACTGATATTATTAGCTGTAAATTCCACTTGGAGTTTACTGCTCATCTCAAAGGCTTAGCGTTATTTAACTATAATAACTCCCAATCATAACCACTCAGACGATCGATTCTGTTTAATCACTGATGTTCCTGTAATGGTGAAAAGGCTGGATTATTTTTGTTTGAAGCTAGCACACCAAGTCCCATGGTATGGTATAATTAAGAACAACTGTTTACTTTTTCTTAAATTCAACACCCCTCACCCCCACCTCAAAAGCCAGACATTAAAGTACTAAATATAATGATCTTGGTAAACCAAATTGCTATGTTCCTGGCAGCCCTTCCCTGCTGTTTCCCTTAAACATTTCTATCTGAAACGATGATGAATAAAAAAAGAAAAGAAAAGAAACCTGGAAAATATACAGCTATCCCTTCACTGTATCTTCTACCTAACCATCAGAGTTTCCGTTCAAGTGCTGAAAAACACTCCCTCCCGCCTTCCTCTGTCCCTTTTTGGCCATTTTAGATTGTTACTTGCCTTGTTTCAAATGTCTATGCAGGATCATGAGACACCAGCCCACTATTTTATGTCTGTGAGTTAGTCTCCCCAGGTAGACTGGGGGACGTTTTTGAGGGCCTTCAGTCATCTTGGTTTGCTTGGTACCCCCACCAGGGCCTGACACATGGAACTACCCATAATGTCATTGAATAAATAAATTACCACCTTGTTGCCCTCATGAACTACATAGTATTGAGAGTTATTCTGGCATAAAGAATATCAGAATCAGTTTCCCAGGGAAGTGAATTACCCCAGTGCATTACCACTATAAAGTTTAGAATCTAAGAATTAGAAAGTCTAGATGTAAGATCCTGGATGATTCCATTGAAATCCCACCGGGCAGGGAATGATATACAGAGAATACCCAGACCTTAGTGGCAAAGACAAGACTGACAAGGCATGCCCTTGTGAAATCTTTTTGAAGATGTACTTTGTTTTAATCACATTTTACAATCGTCAGGAGACTAGCTTTGGCTGTGCTTTGAGAAACTATACAATATCGCACTTAATCCAAGGTTATTTTTTAGAGGTGAAATTGAAAAGACATCAGATCCTGGAAATACGTAGAGGGGAATCATTCTGAATGGGGTTGGAAGAAGTGATCAACACGACATGGCAGCTAATGCCTTTCTTCTCTTCTACTTTCAGTGCTCCTCTTGTAAATGTGTTTTACCACTGTCAGCTGCCTCTGATCACTTTGGGGAATAGACAGGTTATAAACTATGAATAAAGACATAACTATGTGGATTTCATTGCTTAGCTGAGCACAATTTTGTGGTCATTAAAACAAGTAATGTTTCTTTTTTAAGGTGGTACGTGGGACCTGGCTTAAATAGTATTTGAATCGTTCCCAAGAAACAGCTTTCTTTGGGGTGGATTTCACATGCTGAAGTGCTCTGTCCACAAACTTAATCTTCACTATAACTACCACATTTGATAAAATATTTGATTCACAGCATCTTCAACGATTTGTTACAAAGCAGCTGTTAGCCCATGATAACTGATCCCACCTAACTTAGCTGTTAATTTAAATGTTTAAATGTTTAAAAATAAATTATATAGTGGTCCATCAGAAAATATAATTTCATCCAGACTGTGATCAAAATCTTTTTCCTTTTTGTAATATTCTAGAATAAAATATAATCCATTGGCATTCTGTAGCCATCTGTATATCTTTTTTAAAATATATTTTTGGCATGGTCCCATCAACTATCACTTTCTCAAAGTCCAAAAAAGCTGTTGGACCCAGAAACAGGCCCATGAATAAATGAATAACTTAATGTAGGGCAATAAGTGCATTTCAAATCATTGGGGAATGAATGGACAATTTAATCAAGGATATTGGGACAAGTGGTGATCATAATGGAAAAAAATGCCCTCACAACTCATAGCATACCAAAAACAAAAACAAAAACCAAACAAAAAGAACCTTTCCTCACAACCTACCAAAAAAGGGAATGCCAGATAAATGGAAGACCTAATTATGAAAAGTGAAAGTTTAAAACACTGAAAAAAGTATATCTATAAGAGAAAGTCAAAGAAAAGTTTTCTAAAACAAGACAGAAAACACAAACCATAAAGGAAACAGACTGACAAATCTGACTACATTAAAATAAAAACCTCATGTGCATCAAAAATACTGTTAATAAATGAAAAACAAAGCACAGCCAAAGCTAGTCTTCTGATGATTATAAAATATAATTAAAACAAAGTGCATCTTAAAAAGATTTTACAAGGGCAGACTGAGAGTAGATACTTGTAACAATATAAGCAACACAGGATTATTGTGCTGAAGATATGAACACAACAGCTAAATAAGAAAATAAAAGCTCAACAGCCAAATGGACAGAAGACAGTCATTTCTCCTAGAAGGAACATTGGCTGGACAATTAACTTATAAAATGTGCCCAACCTCATTAGTAATCAGGTAAACGAAAATTTAAACCACAAGAAATTACCATTTCACACTCCAGACGGGCAAAATTTAGAAGTCTGACAATGCCAAGTGTGAGCAATCGAACAACTTCAACTCTCATGCCCTGATCATAAGTGTGTAAATTGGTACCCCACTTTGGAAAGCAAATTGGCAACATCTAATAAAGTTGAAGCCTGGAGAAGCAAAGATGTGGGAAGGTACTAGAAAGCTGTTTTTTTTTTTTTAAACGAGTCTACAAGGAGATACCATTTCTAAAGGAATTGCTAATTTAAAGTCCAGGAGCCAAGCAGTGGTGGGTAGCAGACAGGAAAAGGATACAGTTGTGGGTCACCTCTGATAAATTGTGCCAAGTACCTTTCTAACTTCTGATGGCTTTGTTTATTAGCCCTTCACGTGCAGTAATGTGTTAAAGGAGTGATATTTTTAAAGGAGCTCTTTGGTGCATAACAAAAACCCACAGCAAGGTGCATATTTGCCCACTTCTCCAATGCTTTTTTCCTAGTAACATTGTTGTAGCATTCTGATTCTTCCATGAAGATGCTGACATTAGTCTTCCAACGTCTGAAGGCCTGTGGGTTTGGGCCTGGTTAAATGCATTTGTTTCATGAAAGAGAAGCTGATCATCTCTTTTGGGTTATTCATTTCTTTCTCCATATGTCAGTGCCGAGTTGAAACATAAATTAGTCACTATTCTTATCGTTATGTTGAATCATCTGCTAAGTCCTTTGTATGTTACTGGGTCTTCCATACCCAAACTACCAGATATGTTACCTTTTTGATGATTTACATTTCATAGTATCTCTTTCATCATTTCTATTTTCATTCTCTTTTTATTGGGTACTAACTGTGCGCCTGCTGAACTCCGGGGATGCAAAGCCCAATAGGGCCCAGTCCCTGCTCTCCCAGAGCTTACAGAACATGGATATCTAACCTTAACCAATTTTAACACCCAAATGGAAGATGCCCCAATCCCACCTTACATGAGTCCTTCCGGGATACGTAAAAAATAGCTAACCTCTTTACTGCCCCCATTTAACTCTCATTTAACATAGCCAGTTATCTTGAAGATGTGTGGAGAAATTGGAGGAAAAAAAATTGAGCATTTGGGAGAATTAAAGTAGCAGGTTTTTAAAAACTAAATAAAACCAATTCTGTATAATTGCTCTTGGTGAATGAAAAGACTGAAGAGGGCACGCCACTTAATATTCTTTAAGATTCCACCACCTGATTTCTTTGAAAGGCATCAGTGGCTCAGCACAGTAGGCAGTTTGGCTGCACTGGTATAAATTCTGATTTTGTATAACTCATTTTTGAAGCCTGATACTTGCTGGTAAATAATAAAAGCTAACATCTGAGCACTTACTCTGTGCCCGGCACCAATCTAAGGATGGATTCTTTCATTTGATCCTCACCACAATCCCGAGGCAGCTTTCTATAGATTGAATGTTTGTGTGCCCCCACCGCAAGTTTATATGTTGAAATCCTAACCCCTAATGTGATGGTATTATAAGTTGGGGCCCTTGAGAGGTGACTAGGCCATGAGGGTAAAGCCCTCATGACCAGGATTAGTGTCCTTATAAAAGAGACCACAGAGAGTTCTCTTGACCCTTCCACCAAGTGGACTCAGCGAGAGGATGGCTGCTATGAACCAGGAAGCTGGCTCTTACCAGACACAGAATCTGCCAGTGCCTTGATCTTGGACTTTCCAGCCTCCAGAACTATGAGAAATAAATTTCTGTTGTTTGTAAGCCACCTGGTCTATGGTATTCTGTTACAGCAGTCTGAACGGACTGAGACACAGGTGCCGGTATTATCCCTATTTTACAGATGCAGAGAGGGCCAATGTCTCAGAGCCATGAAGTGGCAGAACCAGGATTTGAAGCCAGTGGTCTGGGTCCAGAGCCTAAGCTCAAAACCACTTTTACATCCTGCATCCCATGAGTAATTAGCATTTGCAGGAGTTGATATTGCTTGTCCCAAATGTGATGAGTAAATGGTAACATCACTGAGTATGCATGAAGCACTACTGACTTTTATATCTGAAAATTTAGGATGGTTTCTCAAGCCAGTCTTGAGCCTACTACTAAAAGCAGGGACTGGAGAAGTCTTGACCAAGGATTGAATACAATTCAGTCTTGTGTTTCAGGCTCCCTAATTACCAAGAGAATTATGTTCACCAAATGGCACCTTTCCTGTTTCCAGAACAATGTTCCTTCGAGGAAGCCACAAACTTTGGCATCTCATACCAAAGAAGGATGTTTGTGCAAGTCACAGCACTATTTTACGTATGAGGTACCTATTACTGCTTTTGGTTATTTCCTTCAAAGATGTACCATCTCTTTGCTAATAAAAGGTCAGCTGTTGACTGCTTCACTCAGTCAATATAAGGCTATTAGATTCAGTCTTCACACATTTGTCAGAGTCAAGGTGGACAATCTGTGCTGATATCTCTGAGTAAGATATTTTCCTAGTTCCTCAAACACCATGAATTCTGAGCAGGGGGTATTAAGCACTCTTTGGATTTTACATTAAATTCTTAAGTCAAATGTTGTAGATTGAATTATCGTTCTCAGTTCTTCACTCCCCTGTCAACCATATTCTGGCCATGGCTTTGTGGTTGACAGAGTGTGCTTCCTTGCCTCTCAGCCTTGGGCTTGGCTGTGCATTGTGCTTTGGCCAATGGGATCGTGACAGACATGGCACAGAGGCTGGAAATGTGCCTGCATCATTGTTCTTGCCCTCCCACACTCCTGTCTTTCAACATGAAAACTTGTCTCAGCCAGCCACTGGTCCAAGGAGGATGAGAGATATGTGGAGCAGACCTAGATCCAACACACAGCTTTAGAGCAAAGCCCAGCAGAACCCAGCCAACCCACAGAAGTTTGAGAGAGAAAGTGACACTTGTTGCTATAAGCTGTTGAAATTTCAGGTTTGCTTGTTATGCAGTAGTATTGCAGTAATAGCTGACTAATACATAAACTCTCTTCCATCTGTCATCTAATTATTTTGAAGATGATCTATATTAGTTTCCTGGGGCTAATGTAACAAAGAACCACAAACTGGGTGGTTTAAACAACAGAAATTTATTGTCTCACAGTTTTGGAGGCTAGAAGTCTGAAATCATGTTGTCAGCAGGGTTGGTTCCTTTCAAAGGCAGTGAGGGAGAATTGATTCCATGCCTTTCTCCTCAGGCATTCCTTGACTTGTAGAATGGCGTTCTCTCCACCTTCACATCGTAAGTATTCCTGGATCCAAATTTCCCCTTTTCTAAGGATAGCAGTCATATCAGATAAGGGCCTACCTAATGCCCTCATCTTAGCTTGATCACCTGCAAAGACCTTATTTCCAAATATTGTCACATTCGCAGGTACTGAGGGTTAGGACTTCAATCTTTTAGGTGGACACAATTCAACCATAACACCATCTCAGATGTCTTTCTGAAGGGGGAAATAAGACCAGAAGGACCTGATGGCTTTTGGGTTAATGAAAAATCTGAGAGTTTCTGTTTATATCGCTGTAGCAGGGATAAATAGTGTTAAGTTTTGCTGTCTTCTTCTAAATGTTTGGTGTTTTATAAAGCACTTGTAGTAAATCACCTCCATCCGTACCCATCCCTTAACTAAAACACGTGTGCTTTCTTTATAGCCTTCACCTTAATAAGTCCACACTTACTCCTTTGAGCTTCTATTTCCAGCAGGCCTCATAGCGCCTTGTTGCTTTGGGCTGGTGTTTTATGCCTATTTTTCTTTGCTGCTTAAGAGGCTGCCCATGTGTTCTTTCCTCTACATATTGCCCTGAATGTATCCCAAACATTGTCTTTTATGACCCCCTACACAGAGGCTGCTGCAAAAGTGGCCAATAAGTGCTGAAAGCCATTCTAGTACAATTCAGAGCTGAATCATGTCATCTCTAATCCTTCCTTTTATTATTCTTTGTATTTTGAATAAACCTGTGAAAGACCCAATCACGAATTGAAATTTGTTCTGGTTTTACTCTCCACAGAAACAAACAAACTCACCTAAACCCATGAAATCAAAGCACAATCCAGGCTTCAGTAAATTGCATGTTTAGTTGAATAAAAAGTATAATCCCTTATCCTTGCGTTTAGAACCTTCTGACTGTCAGGGCAGTGTCTGTGCCCTGAACGGGGGTCTCCATATCCTTCCAGAATTGCGGGGAGGACCTGAAAATTTCTGCACTGTTCACTCCTTTAAAGTCTCCGCTAATTGGCCTCCATCTACTGCCAGTTTTGTAATTTTTCAAATGCTGGGGGTATAAACGCCTTTTGGGGAGTACTGGGAGCTTAAAATCGAACCCCAGATTAATGGTTTATCTAATTGCCTTTTTAACAAAATCCATGAGAACATTTCTAACCCTTGGAAATCAAACAGGAACTCATTTTAGCAATTACTATGGCAACATCTATTGCTTTCGAGGCTGCTTGTAACAATAAGTTGATATTTAAATCATTTCAATTTGGCAGTGGTACATGCAACAGCTTCTTTCTGCATTTTTCTGCAATGCCACCCATCTGATTTTCCACTTAGCAGCATGCTAGCTCAGTACTACTCAAAGCGTGGTCCACAGACGGGCAGCATCACCATCAGCTGATTAGACTGTGAGAAATGCGGACTCCTGGGCCCTTCCCCAAACCTACTGCAGTGGACTGTCTTAAGGAGATCCTCAGGCGATCCTTCTGCGCACTCAACTTTGAGAAGCACTGCCCTAGTTTTTCTATTCCTGTTTCCAAATAGCAGGACTAATGTTCCAGCTGAACCTTTTAAAGTCCTCAGCCAGTTTTCTTGTCAAACTAATTGAATAGTTTTTTAATATGGTCCTATTTTCAAATTTAAAATATTACAATACGAGGCTCTTTGCCTTAAGCAAAAGGAAGGCTTCAGACCCACTCTTGCTCTCCATTCCTCTCTTCTACCACATACATCAGGGAAAGAAAAAAAAATCAAATCCTTCCTGCCCTGCAGTGTCTTAGCAGACGCTGGGGAACAAACATCTAACAGCAAAGAAACGCTGGGGTCTTTGAAGCAAGATCTTTCCCTGAGGCCTTTTGTCTCTAAGCCAGCAGGATGCACAGGAACCCCAGTGCCGACAGAGAGCCAAGTGCCGCAGCATCCTCTTACCCTTGCTGGCATCTCCCTTTATTTCTACCGCAGCAGACATCACGGGCAGAGCCCCACTCCCTGGCCTTCACAATCTCCTGCAGGAGCCCTCACACGTACGGTTTCTCCTTTATGTAGCAGAGTCAGAAAGGCTCAAAGACGTAATTCAGCCACTACAACTTCTGTTGCCTCACGAACATCACATTTTACTGTCTCCTGTGCTGGATCTTAAAAGCAGCACATGCTTATTTGGGTGCTACACAGGTCGCTCGAGCCTTATTCCTCTTAGGTTTTTGATTCTGTGTCCAAAAATCTGTCGTCCCTCAGGCAGGCGGGAGACAAGTTGTGCCAAGTGCATCCCTCCCTTTATTTTTTCCCTTAATGTTTAACGTTTTACTTGGAAATAATTTCAAACTTAGAGACAAGTTGTAGTAAGAACTTCAGTAAATTTAATATTGATACAATACTTGTATGGAAACTACCGTTCGTATTCCAATTTGTCCTTTGGCACAATAATGCCCTTTCCAGCATCTTTCCTGCAATACGGGATCCAGTGGTGGGTCACGTATCGCATTTCGTTGCCATGTCTCTTTAGCCTCCTATAATCTGGAAACCTTTTCACAGCCTTTTTTTCCTGACATTAATACTTTTAAGGAATACAGACCTTTTTAATGGAAGATTTCTCATGTTGGGTCTCATATTTCACCATGATTAGATTCAGGCAATGCATTCTTAGCCAAATACAGCATAAGTGGTGATGGAGTACTGGAGGCACGTCATGTCCACCTGCTCCTTGTTGATTTTGATCACCTAGTCAAGGTGTTCAATTTCTCCACTGTCGAGTTCTTATCTCTAGCAGTGTGTGGTAGGCTGAATAATGGCCCCTATGGATGTTCACATCCTAAGCCCAGAACTTAACATGTTACCTTATATGAATGTTACTCTATATTGCAAAAGGGACTTTGCAGCTGTGGTTAAGGATCTTGAATTGGGGAGATTATCGTGGATCATCCAGGTGGGCCCACTGTAATCCCAAGGGGGTCTTACAACAGGGACAGAGAAGGAGTCAGAAGAGAAGGCAATGTGACAACAGAAGCAGAGAGATTTGAGGCTGGCTTTGAGACTGGAGGAAGGGGCCAGAAGCCAAAGAATGCAGATGGCCTCTAGAAGCTAGAAAAGGCTGGAAAGTGATTCTCTCCCCAGAGCCTCCAGAAGGAGCCAGCCCTGTAACAAGAGTCATTTCAGACTTCTGATCTCCAGAACTGTAAGATGATAAATTCATTTAAAGGAACTAAATTTGCAGTAATTTGTTCAAGCAGCAATAGGAAAGTGATACACAACTCATAAGCAGTCTGGGAGAGAGACTTTAAAGCCATAGAAATATGTTCCTTGTCAAAATTTCCCCCAAGATTTTGCATCAGTGAATGCTTTCTTGCCTGGTTCAGTTTTCACTGTGGTGACTACAAAACGCTAATTTTTCAACTCCTGCCCTCCCTTCCCCTTAGCCAGCGGGCACTCAGCAGTCTATGATATGTGCCTTATCTATCTGTATTCTTGTGTCCCCCATTTATTTGTATATTTGTTTTCCATACACCTTCATGACTTCCAAGTTTTTCAATGGTTTATAATTCATTACTAGGCTTAATTATTTTAGTGCGGGAACCCTTCTGGATTTATCCAGTGGGAGCCAAGGCCAGGCTCAAACTAAGCACAAGTGGCCAGGAGCGGTCTTGTGGCCTTGCTGCCTGGCCTCCACAGGCTGCACCAGACAGAGCCATAGTCCTCTGCAGGCTGGCCTGGACCAAAGTGGAGGCCTGGTGCAAGAATTCCACCAATGGATGGGGAGTCACCAAGGGCAGAGACATTCAAGAGTGGTATCACTGACAGTGGAGCCAAACAAACAGGAAAGAAGAAGAGAAGACTCACTCACAGAAATGGCTGACACCAAAATGGCCGCAGATCCCACACATCATTCTGGTTTTCTGGTCTGAATGCTGTACATCTTCCCGAGTTTCTGCTCCTCTTCTGCCCTTCGGGCCACCAAAAAGAAACCCAAAAGATGCAAAACCTGGTGAAAGGACCCCCTTCACCAACACAGCGCTTTCACCCATATTGGGACTACATCCTTGCTAGGGCAGGGTGGACATTCTTGTTCCTTCTAAGCGTGAAGATGCAGCAACTTCTCCCTTTATCATCAGACTGCTTTTCTTCTCGAACATGCCCAATCCTGTTTAATGTCTTCACACCAGCCTGTTTCCTCCATGTTCCACTTGGAAGATACAATTCTAGGCATTATATTCTAAGTATTATATCCTTTTACAGTGCGCTTCAACTTCCTAAGTGCCTACTACATGCGCAAGGCACTAGACAAACGTGACCAAAAGGGGCCTGGCAGCAGCCTTCAGAGCTCACGTTCTAGCCATCTGTCAACTGGACTGTGGCTGAAGGTCCTGCTTCCGGTGCCCCCACCACACTTCAGTTGAAAATCTCCAGCTCTTCTGCGGCAGTCAGAAACCACTCAGGTGTATTCTTTCCCACCAGGACACACTGTCTCTTCAGACATTAAACATTTAAATGTATATGGACAATAGATATGGGATGAAGACTAACAAGACTGAGGAGAAAAAACAGAAACACGAGTATGAAAGGATCACGCAACGAACGCACAGGATACGTGGGCAGAAGCTCCCCCCTAGCAGTGGAAGGACAGGGGTATTTCAGGAATCAAATTCAACTGAGACAACTGAAAAGCAGGCAAAGGCAGAGTTGTCTAGACAGTAGAGGACACAGAATATAGTCCAAGGGGCATTTCTGTCCCTCTGCAATGAGCTGAGCTGTCAGAATCACTTAGTGAGAACCTAAGTTACCAACACAATCCTTAGGTAAGACTATTTTAGAACTAAGAAAAAAGGGCTTCTTAAAAGGTGGATCGAGGCATGATCTCTAAGTTAATTCCAGGGTCAAGGCCATATCTCAAGAGACCTGCCCCTGCCTGTTTCTACTGTCCTGGGGTGGGGCAGCCCCCTAGTCCTCCCTAAGGATATTGGAGGGCTTCTGTCAAAATACCCCTGGCTTCTTTAGCTGGCTTTACCCAGGAGAGCCCGACTCATTTATTCTGTGACATTCCTGTGCAAAGTTGTAGAGGGAGGGTCCTGTTCCCTAATGCTTCATCATAAAGGAATTACTCACTGAAATGACCACCACGTGGCTGGTTGTCGCCCAGAGACGCCATCTGCATTAATGAGCTGGTCAGGGCGTCTCCTGGACCCCTGGGACAGGAGATAAGCATACCTGTCCAGTCACATTTATCACTGATTTCCCAGGGAAATCACATCCAAGTGTATTCAACTAGCTTTCCAAAAGCACTGAGCTATTTCTTGCCCACAGTTTATTTTTCATTTTTGAAATAATGAGTAAAGCAGAAATCAGTGGAATGATGGCACCAGGTAATTGAGATTTTAAATAGTTCTGGCCAAGGAGAAGTGACCTGCCAGGATTGATTTGGGGTTCCGACAACAGGGTGAAGGGACCCAGCTACCCTTCCCCACTACCTAAATACAATGAAACAATGGAAGCAAAAACTGTAGGTCAGGAGTTCTTAACCTGGGGTCTATGGACAGAATTCTGTGTCCCTAAACTGGAATGGGAAAACATTTCTATGTTTATTTTCATTAACTTCCAACAGAAATTTAGGATATCCTTTAAGTGCAACCACAGGTGACAAAGCATGTTAATACTGGCAGTACCTGTCAACCAATCAGAAGCTTTACCACATACCAGTTGTTGCAGATCTTATATACTCATTATTACTTCAAAATTACGGTATTTGACCCACCACTAGATCCAGTTACATGACAAGTTATTAAAGCGCAAATATTAATTCATAAATTTTTGAAAAACAAGGTAACCTGTTTCCTTATGTTCGTTATCTACTCTATGTACTAAAAGACACGTTTGAGGAGGGAGGGGCTCACAGGTTTCACCAGGCTGCCGGAGTCGTCCAAGGTACAAAAAAGGTTAAGACCCCTGACGTAGGCTTTCAGATAGCAAATTCAGAATGCTGGAACCTAGACTCCAATTGTTGCTAGCCACGGGAACCCCAGTCACATCTCAAACTCTGACTGCTAGTCTACTCAGTGATGTTAACATCGAATTCACGAAGCTATTTTAAGATTGAGCAAGACAGTATAAATGAAGGTGGTTTATTAACCCAAAGCACAGCAATGCAAAGATTATTTGGTATAAAAAGGCATTCAACAGGGTGATAGAAGGAGGTTAAGTGTTTCTTCAATGCCACATAGCAGCTCATATCAAATCATGCTGCCCAACTGGCCCCCAGAACAGTACTACTGGAAATCTGTTCCAAGACTGGGTAAGGAGCACATGCTACTGCGGCCATCGACACAGCGCTTCCTGTGTGTCTTGCTAGGAACAAAAAAAGGTCAGCTGAAGTACAGAAAGTGCTTAGAAAAGAAAGAGCTGGTTGAAGGACCCCACTTGGAGTAGCACCGCTCTAGAGACTCGAATAGAGGCCAATGATATATAACATCACACACTTCCTTCCCCCCTCCCAGGAGTCATGGGAACAGAATGAAATTTATCATTTTATTGAGACAAATGCAGACTCTCAAGTCAGCAATAGTGAACAAAAGCAAGGAGGGAACCATTTCAACTGCACAGGAAGTAGGAGCAGCACATTTTTATTTTGACATCAGCCCTGCTCTAGCCCACTAAAAACACTATCAACCCAGCCTTCCTCCAGCCCAATCAGAGCACCATTAATCAAGTTTTTAAAATATTCAATCATTTTCAGGAGAAAGCAGCATTTCCTTTAATAAACCAATTCTTGATATCTGCTGATGCATTGAATAGAATTTAAACCGCAGCCGTATTTGTCTTGTCTTTAAAGTGGCTATATGATACGACAGTATATTCTATTTCAGACTATAAAAGACTATAAGACTACAGCCATTAAAGTAACAGTGCTTAGATCTTATAACATTTCCTGAAAATGCAGCCAAAGTAGAGGTTGTTTTTAGTTATCAGAGTTCAGCTGGCATGCATTTACAACAATTACAAAGATGTTCAAAAACAATCAAACATTATCCTTTCTCCAACGCAAAGAAATGAGCAGGGTCAGAATTTACCATTATCACCCAAAATAAAAATACTTCCATTCCTTTCTTCCTCCCATACCACATCCCTTACTCTCTCCTGAATGCATCTTCCATGGTCTGGCACAACCTGATCCACCTCATTTCTAACTCTCAGCTCTTGGCAGGACTTGTGTGTCATCAGATTCATCAGTGGATTTTAACCTCGGCCTCAAGCTAGTCTTCAACTATCAAGGTATGCCCACATCTTAGTAACGCCATATCTAGACACCAGATATACTTGGTTTCTTTTCTAAAATGGAAAAAATCCAATTCTATTAACTCCAAATGGTGTTCTAACAGTAATAGTACCATTTTTAACCTTACACAGTCTTTGCAAAGCATAATAGAAGTTTGAAGGGCAGGTAGGATTCTTAACATCTACCAATGCCGTTCTTAACCTCTATGCACAGGAAAAATATTTACTGATGGCCAATCTAGTTCCAACATGATTCTAACTCCTTTAATTCTAATATTATTGTTTCTCCTCCCATGCCAATCCAGTAAAAAGGAAGAGAAGGAGTAGGCACATACTCATTTTTAAAGAATATGTGTTAGGTACCATGAGCCTATCTTGGGAGGAAGAAGGTTCTGGGTTGACACTATCTCAAAATAGACACTATTTCACCTTTAATGCTTTGCTTACTACAAATTCACCACAAATGAACTCACTCCATTGATAAAGCATAAACCTTTTATAAAAACAACAGAATAACTCGGTGATGTCTAAGGATACAAGTCAACATAACCTGACCTTTAACGTGGACTGTGACCCACACACACTAAAGCAGTTAGTTACACGCACTTCCTTAGGCGAGTTCAAGGTGCTCTTGTTGTGGGCCTCTCTACAAACTGTCACCAATCCGTGCATCCAAAAATCTCCTCAAAAAGTTTCACAGCAGCAATCTAAGACGGTCTCTATTTCCACATCTAATACACCGGTAAGAGTGGAAGTAGAAATAAGCTTTTGAGTTTCAACTTTACAGTGCAGCCAAATCTTTTCCTATCCTCAGGTCAATTTTATAAGGAAGAACTGGTGAACGTAATAGGTTGTGTATCATTTACCACAGTGGTAAATGAAGTCATTACTACTCTTCAAAAAAGGCCCTAAGGCCATCCTATTATAAAGAGATAAATGGCACCAAGTGATATAACAGAGCTAAAAAAAGATCAGGAGACACCTTTGTTCTGTGAGATCAGGAGTGAGAAAGAGGAGACCTGCTGAAATGAAACGACAGACACAAGAAATTTCTCATTTGTAATTTTAATTGAAGCATTGCTATTCATTTTTTTAACTTTCTTATAAGCACCAAATTGTAACATCTAAGTCAATTTTTGCGGAAAGAAAGACCATCAAGAACTTCTCTCCAGAACGAAACAATGATGTTCATTCCTCCAAACAAGCAAATTCAAAGTCTACCAAAATACAAAGGAAAAGAGCCCACACAGAAAAAAGTAACGAAAATCACATTCTAGGGGTTCAGTGCATTTAGCAGCCTTCGCTGTGCTGTCTAATCATCCTTCAGCTGACTTTCAAAGAACATAACACCCTAGCTCATCAAAATATACATTTTCCATTTGCTTTTTTAAATTAAAAATAATAATTAAAAAAGAAAACTTGAAGGAATTCACGATCAATTGCCTGACGCGTTCCAATGTCATGTACAGCATTTGAAGGTCAGGAAGGCCATGTGCAGCACACGTGATTTGGGGATACGATCTTCAAGGTTTAGCTTTCTTCCAAACAGTGTAAAACACCCACCTGGACAAGGAGTCAAGGAATAAGATTGGGTAATTCAAGGAAGAACAGACATCACTTAAAATTTCTTTGCTCGCCTATAAATTAGAAGATGGATGAAAGCTCCATGGCTTAGAGCACTGTGGTAATGAGAATGAAGGCCTCTTAAACAAGGCCACTTCAACGCCTGTGACATGGAGGGACAAGTGGAGAAAAGGTTAAAGGCACGCCAATATTCTCTCAGGTAACATTACTGCTTCCAAGGTCTCTAAGATGTTTTAGGGAATAATATGAGAAGAAAGGGTGGGAGGGAGGGAGAAACAAAGACAAGAAGGAGGTGAGAGATGCAGGGGAGGTGGGAGGGAGAGACGGGTATAGTAGAGAGAGGGCGGTATGGGAGAAAGAAGGAAAAGAAGGTGGAAGGATGGAGGGGAGCCAGAGGGCAAAAGCCTTTTCTCCAAATGTTATTGATTGATTTCTAAAATCTCTCAACACAGACACGCGGACTTGACTGTAAAAACTGCTCCCGAGGGGAACACTGATGGAGGAGGACAGTCGCGGGGGAGAGGTGTCAAAGCTCTCCACGGGCCGTGGAAGAACGTGGGCACCCAGCCAGCACAAGCCTCCCCTCCTTCGGGGGCTCTTCCGGCTAGGGTCTCTGTCAGAGCCTGCCCGGCCTAAGGGGCCTGCCTCACTGCGAGCCCATATCAGGCACTGGATCTCCCTCAACAGCAAGGAAAACTGCTGTCACAGGAAACTGGCCCCAGTGAGCGTGGATAAGAAAGCTTTTGTCTGGAGGCTACAGCCAGCCTTTTAGAAGGGTGACATGCATTTGAAATTTCCCATAACAATGTTGTCATTCTGGTTTTTCTCCAGGTTCTTTTTTCTCTGGACTAACTTACTAAGTGGAGCTAATGGAGACCAACATTAACTTTGCGATCCCCAGCATTATTTTTAGCTCTCGATTTCTACTGCAACTCAGGATCAAGTGAAGTGTAGAAACTAATATTGAAGTAGGACAGTCTTAACATCAAAGTAGAAGGAGCATCTTCAGTCTCTTTGCCTGCCTCAGTTCAGGCGGGGCTTTAGACCAGGGCTTCTAAAGTTTTGATGTGCAGTCCCTTGGCCCTGGTTAAGACAGGTCACCAGGCCCCACATCCAGCCTTTCTGATTGGGCAGCAGGCTGAGATGGGAACTGAGAATTTGTGCGTGTAACTAGTTCCCAGGTGATGTTGCAGCTCTGGGGCCGCCTGTGAGAACCAGGGATGCCTGATCATTAAAACCACCTGGGGAGCTGTGGCAGGCCACACCCCAGAATCTCTGAGGGTGGGACCCAGCAATCAGTATTTTTTTTTAAAGCTCCCAGGGAATTCCAATGTGGAGCCATATTTGAATACCAGGGCCCCATATACCACAGAGCTAATTACATTTATTATTGGGCTTTCAAATGTTGAACTGACGTGGGTGTTCTGATCTGGCAACACAATGATAAGGTCAAAGGATACAATTCCAGGTATGAAGGGACACAGACGATCTCCTTCGAGAATTCCACAGGACAATACAGGCGCCCGAGCTGTTCTTCATAGAGCGACAGGGCTTCCGTCAAATTGACACAGTTCCCCTAAATCAAAGAAAGAAAAGCAAACAATGGGATTCGTCAGTCCTACTGAGTCCTTCACTCATTTGAAGGTCTTTAATAAATGAGACCAATTCTTGCTTTAGATAGAAGTTCATCTTTGAAAATGAGATAAGGCTTCTGTACTCTCACAAATTGCATCGAATTCTATTTATAGATCCATTAGCTCATTATCCTTCTACCTCATTTACCAAGGCATTTCAGATTATTAGAGTATGAAGCAATAGAAAGCAGTGAGACCAATTTCTCATTAGTGACAGTCATTGTATCAACACCATGCAATTAGCAAAGATTCATACACATAACCCATTCAAAATAAGTTTTCTCAAAAACAGTCACCACTGTGTTGAGAATGAAGTATCAAAAAGATACTGTCCCTGATTTCCAGAATAGTTTAATCTATGACCCTCACAAGAATCTAAGATGTTGACAGAACCATATTCACACACTCATGTTTCCCCCCAAATCTGTGATTTATTTTAAGGCTTAAGAGAACAAAAGTTTATTTAGAATATTCTGCAGTTCCACTGCTTATCAAACATTCTCTCTCGACTCCACTGTTCTAATTATTCTCCCCTTCTTGCCACCACTTTTTAAGCCTCCCCAGCAGCTAGGAGTGGTCAATGAGATCTAGTGGAAGTCCACCGGAGGCTGCCGGGAAAGTTTTTGATTCTGGACAAAGATAAATAGTGACCTGCCCCTTCAATTTACTTCCAGCCTATAACCTAGATGTGACATTTGGAGCTGCAGCAGCCACCTGTAACCACGAAGAAAAAACGGTGAAGAGAATCAGAAGCTGGCTAAGACAAAATACAGCTGCTGAATGGCTACAATATCTGCCTACTTCTAGAGCAGTGCTTCTTAATCTTTAATGTGCATGAGGGATCTTGTTAGAATGCAAATTTTCATTCAGCAGATCTAGGGTAGAGTTTATCATTTTAGCACAATTTTTCCCCAAGGGCTTTTCATAACAGATTTAGAAAATAAGATGGGTTTTGTTGTTGTTTTTGCTGAGGAAGATTAGCCCTGAGCTAACGTCTGTGCCAATCTTCCTCTACTTTATATCTGGGTCACTGCCACAGCACGGCTAATGAGTGATGTAGGTCTGTGCCTGGGATCCAAACCTGCATACCAGGGCCACACAAGCGGAGTGCACTGAACTTAACCACTACACCATGGGGCCAGCCCCAAGATAGGTATTTTAATACCACCTATTTCCTTTTACCCTCTGAAGTACTTAACATTCGGAAGTCTACTGAATATGTGCCGATTCCACTTTTTCTTAAGAACTTCACTATCAATTTGGCTCAAAATAGTCAAGTACAATGTAAGAGGAAACTTATTTACAAATAAAGGCATCCTATGATGTAAGTGTTCCTGAGAATGGCATTTCAAACCCAACCAACCAGCCAGCCAGCCGAGGGCAAGCGGGTAGACAGAACTATTCTGAGACCTGGGCTTGGCGGTTTTAACTTAGCACATTCACTCAGCATGACGTCATCCTTCAGGGCCAGCCTGTTTAGTAACCCATCATCTAGGGTCCTGCACTGGGATCTGACCAAAGTGCCCTTCGCCAGCATATAATTTGGTTTCAACATCAAGTTCACCAAGAGAGTATATAAACACCACATGTGTAATTTAAGATTCACAAATAGAACACACTGCCTGGTTGTTTTTGGAACACATCACCACTAGAGAAGCACCACCAAGGTGCACAGTTGAATGGTTTTCCTGGCCATCTTAAAATTGACACTATGCTCTCTTTATAGAGGGGATATGGGAGGACCTCCTCACAGAGAATGTGGTAAGGAAATAGGAAAGTTTCAATTTGTTCTTCCCAACATTGTCAAAAAGCAGTTTAAAAAAGAAAAAAGTTTAAAAAAAAAATCTCACCACAAATAGAGACCTACCCAAAAAAAGTAATGTGGTGTATTTCACTTTCCTGTGTATTTAAATGGAAATACATTTTTCTTCTCTTAAGACAGACACATGGGAGATGCAAAACAAAAATCTAATAGCAAAAAATTAAGCACCTATTAAGGATTAGAGGAAGGGAATAATGGGGCACTTCTAGGGGATAAATCCCAATTCAGCAGCTTCGATTCTAGAAAGTTCTCCCTGTCACACGTTAGATGTGGGTAGATGCACTTTTTTACTTTATAGATTTCTGTAATTGTTTTTAAACTTAACGGTTAGCATGCATGATTTCTGTAATGTAAAAAACAATAGGTCCAGAAGAATATATCCTTAACAACACCATTTTTATCAAGTTCAAAAGCAAACAATATGATGATTCAGGAAATCACACATGTGTGAAACATCTATAAAGAACAGCACAGGAATAGGAAAAAATAACACTAAAGATGGGTTAGTTCTAGAAGGCCGAGAGGGATTGGGGGGGAATGTAGATGTGTCAAGGGTACTGGTAATACCCAGCTCTCAAGTTGCGGGGGGAGTTAGTATTTTGCATCACAACTTACATGAATGTAACATACATATTTTTGTATATATCAAATGACCTCCACTTTTTCTAATGAGGGGTGAGGGAGAGATGGGGGGAGGACAAGTTCCACGACCTGCCTCCTAGTCCCTTGAAAGCAATTTCTCCCTGGAGTTAAATTCCTCCAGCACACCAGAACCAGCCCAATTCCCACCCACTCCATGACACTTCCCCAGTTTTGTGGCATGCTGACAAGGCCGTCTTCAAGTAGCCACAGTGACACTAGTGACATTATGAACTTGATAACTGTGATGCAAGCAATTTTAGGCAGGAATATTTAGCTTCTGTCAATCACCAGGTAACAGGCCAAACAACGTGTTCATCCCATCTTTAACCTTACTCCAGTTTCAAGCTACATGCTCAGGAAAGGGGGTTAGGTGTCAATCAAGGGTATCCCCTAAGGGGCCGGCCAGGTGGCGCAGCGGTTAAGTGCTCACATTCCACTTCGGTGGCCCAGGGTTCACAGGTTCAGATCCTGGGTGTGGACATGGCATCATTTGGCACGCCAGGCTGTGGTAGGCGTCCCACATATAAAGTAGACGAAGATGGGCACGGGTGTTAGCTCAGGGCCAGTCCTCCTCGGCAAAAAAGAGGAGGATTGGCAGCAGTTAGCTCAGGGCTAATCTTCCTCCAAAAAAAAACAAAAGGTATCTCCTAAGCATATCACATGGCTGTTAAAAAAATGTAGATTACAGTGTGGCAACTGCATCAGTACATCCCGGAGTCAAACCACGCAGTGCTCTTGACTCGACTACTACTGCTTCTTCAAAGGCCTACACCCGCCTGGGCCCTTTGAATCTCACTGTGTCACACACTGAACCACCAAATGTACTATGTGATCCCCAGGTATTATGAGACTGCCTTGAGTTTCTAACTGTAATGAACGCAGGAACAGGAAACATGTCCTAATACATCTTATGGACAATTCTTAGAAACCAGCACAGCCCTGGGCATATAATGTGATTTTTGGTAAAAGTCAGTTGGCCAAAGGCAAGTTATCAAAGCCTAGATCATTAATATTTATGAACAGGCTGTGGTAAATCGTAGCGTTTCTATTACTCTTCCATGCTGAGATAGCACTTTCCCAAGAAAGCAGTCTACCAAGAAAATATTCACAACAAAAGCAGTCGCCCCTTCTTCCTAACTCCACCTACTGTCTGCTACAAACTGACTGGTTTGCAGTGGGTTCAAATTGTTTTCAGTCTCTTGTTTAAAGATCCCAGAGCCTCACATTCTTCCCCAACTTAAGGTGCATGAGATTTGATTTTATTTGCAGAAATATAAAAACAACTAAATTCTATCAAGATGCTCTGCTTGAGAAATATCCACTCACAAAAAATTTGGGTTGCTTTTACAAGAATAAGACAACTTTGGAGCTGGCCCTGTAGCCAAGTGGTTGAGTTTGCATGCTCCAATTCTGCAGCCCAGGGTTTCACCGGTTCGGATCCTGGGCGCAGACATGGCACCACTCATCAGGCCATGCTGAGGCGGCATCCCACATGCCACAACCACAAGAACCTACAACTAGAATACAACTGTGCACCGGGGGGGCTTTGGGGAGGAAGAGAAGAAGGAAAGAAAAGGAGGCCAGCTCAGGTGCCAATCTTTGGAAAAAAAAAAAAAAAGAATAAGACAACCTTGAGCAGGTCTCATTGTAGATTTCCTATAAAGCACGGGTCAGCAAATTTCTTCTGTAAAGGGCCAGACAGAAAACATTTTAGGCTTTGCAGATCATACGTAAGGTCCTCATCACAACTACTCAACACTGCCCCTGTAGTGTGAAAGCAGCCATAGATAATATGTAATGAATGGGCGGGGCTGTGTGCCAAGAAAACCTTCCAGAAACAAGCAGTAGGTGAGATTTGGCCCACAGTCTGCAGTTCCTTGCTTTAAAGAATGTGTTAAAAAAATCACTTCTAAACATCAGGGAAAAAAATCCATGCATAGACAGTTATCTGTTCTCCTCAGAACCTCCCAGCACTTTCACCAAGTGCAAGGTCTAGGCTTACTCGCCATGTATGGGGGTCTTATGTGCAGGGGGAAGAGAAGGAACACCAGGATGGGCGGGAGACAAATTCAAAGTGTCTCTTAGAGTTGCCAAGTTGTTTCAGCATTATTAGTCTCAGATCTCAAACTGGCCAGGATGTGCTTGAAAATGTCTCCCCACGGGAATAAAGTTAAGACCTCTCTACTAGTTCTTGACACTTAAACATACTAACGCTTTAAAAAAGGGGGAGGAGACTCTCCTGAAAACACCTAAGAATTACAGGGACCAGAGTACAACACTACCTAACTTAAGTAAGTGCTCATCTGCCTGCTTATGAAACCAAGGGATTTTTGCACCAAGAGACTGGATCATCAATTAGCTGCTTTTGCTGTCATTTTCAGAATTTTGATAAGAACTTTAGTAGGTTATATATATTTTTTATATATCAAGAAATACAACCTTCCAACTTTCATTTAAAATTAAGAATCCCTTAGAGAATGAGAAAAACGCAATTTGCTTCCATCTGGTGGCAGAAGCTCATACTACACCCAAAGCAGCTTACGAAATTTATGTTGAAAATCTCCTAGAGGAGGAGGGGAGGGGAAAAAAATAAAAAGTCAGTCTGTGTCTCCATCTCGTGGCAGCAGTTCATACTACAGCCAAAACCAAAGGAGAAATCAGACAGTTGTGGCAATAGGACAGCTATTCACAAACTTACTGCTTGAAAAAACACAATCCAATTAAGCTATTCTATCCTTAACAGACATACATCTCAAGAATATGCAGTCAAATTTCAAAATTTAAAATTTTTATTGAGAATTTTGGGAAAGAACAGTTAAGTAGCCTACCTGTGTAAAATATTTCCCATCTTGCTTCAGTACTTTCATTGAGAGGTCAAGAATCAGTCTGAGAAACTCCCATGTGGAATCTGGATGTTAAAAAAAATTAATTTTTTATAAATATGGGTTTGTATGCATCAGAAACAAAATCTAAAATCAAACATTCACATTAACACTCAACAACACCAAAAAAGAAAGAAACAGCTATGAGCTTAAGACCCAATATTTGAGAGCTTATTCGTGAACTATAGTGTACTGTCATATATTGAGTGTCTCGTGCACACACACACAAGCAAGGTCAAACACACATGTACTTTCAGCACAATACCAGTGAAGATTCAACACAAAGGCAGTGGTTGAAATCTGAAAGACAGCAGCTTTAAGTAAGGGGGAAAGCAGCAACATCCTGAGAGAGAGACTGCAAGGATCAGCAAGGGTCATCGGGTGGGGGCTGGAGGCTGCCAACTCAGTAGGAACACAAGAGTACAGAGAAAACATTAACACTGAAATTCCAACCCAGCAGTGATCTCAAGCCCGTAGTGTGAGAAGGGGAATTGTCTCCGGTGTTACTTGGAAAGGTCACCAGTTTGTCCCAGTACAGGTTAAAATTCACAATGTAAATAAATTATCAAAGGTGCTAAGGTCTCGATGTGATTATGAGTCATTTTATTTAATACTTGTTCCAAGTGACTGAGTTATTAATTTGCTCATTTAGTGGGAGAACAAGATTTGACCAAAGCCAAACGCAGCTATTTTCCCACAGAGGGCCTCAGTTTAGCTACCTTTCAAAAATGAAGGAACTGAACTAGACAATCTCCAAGAGCCTTTCATTCTCACCAGGTGCCAAGAAAACATTTCTATGAACATTATTTTGGTTAAAAACAAAAGAGAACAGAATCTACCTTCTTCCGGAGATGTGGAGATCGGAACAGCTGTCAAATCATTAATCACATAATCAAACTCTCTCCCTTCTTTGGCGTACCTCTTCAGTACTGGAATACAGTCTTCTATTAGAACCTTCCAGAGACAAAAGGAATAGACGCGCGTGAGCCAACACACACGGAAGTAGAGGAAGGGGGAAATGCAAGCTGGGGCTGAGATCCACAGCACCCGTCGCACGAACAAAAATGACTTCCACTCCTGCCTGTAACAGCTAAAATTCCGTGCTTACTACATGCTTTACATGCCTTCTCATTTAAACAGCTCTACAGGTACTATTATCATCCTCATTTTCCAAATGGAGAAACAAACTTGAGAGGTTACATTGCTTGCCCAAAGGCACCCAATAAGAAACAGAACCAAAAAGTACACCTAGCTCTATCAGAAAGCCAAGTTCCTACTTTGACTTTAATCTATATTACCTCTCCTACTACTATCTGTATTTTCTTCTACGTTTATTTTTTCTTTCATACTAAGCACTGAATGACTTGTCTATTGATTTATATTTGCAGCTTACCTCAAGCTATTAACCTATGGGTTTTCAGTTTTCTCTAACACTTCAAGTACTGCTGGTGATGAAGCCATGTACTAAATACCAGCTCCCACAACCAGTTATTAACTAGTGGAGTACAACAGTTAAGAGCTGGAATTCTCATACAGATCCTTTACAGTAGAGAGGAAATAAGTTGGGGGTTCGCCTTATCTTTGAAGTACTGAAGATATGTGCTGGGGATCCACCCGGCTCTAGGCAACATCCTGAACTAGACTGTTTATTCTCTCTGTCTTTTATTTTTCTAGTTATAAGTTATACGCTCATGTAAAAAAATTTCACATGTAACAAGTCAGTCAGAAATCAAGTTTGCCACAATTCCCTAAGATAAGCTATTCCAGATTTTTTCCTATGAATGTTCTTACATGTATCTCAGAGTCACAATTTAAGAAACTGAATCTTACCATCCTGATGTTTTATAACTCGCTTCACTTAATGCATCGAGTGCAACCACACAAAGACAGAGAAGGCACTAACACCCCAGCTGCCTTCAATCTACATTCGATCCCATTTGATATGCTCAGAGCTTTTCCCTACACTCACACAGATTCCTTATAAACACTCCCCAACAAATAAACACAAACGCATGTTCTCTTTTCTAAAACCAGGACTGCACATATCAATCTGAACTTGGAAATTTTCACCTACCACCGTTCAAGGTAATGAGGTCTTTAAAAAATATATCATTCCTCTAAAAATATTCTACCCTTATCATTTTCAAGCTTTGGCCTTTACAAACACAGCCATAATCAACCTTGCATAGATGACTTTCTGTCTGTGGGCTGGACACTCCAACATGGGGTTACCAAGGCAAAAGGCATGTGTATTTAGCTTTCGGATTTTTGTGGTTTTTTTGAGGAAGATTAGCCCTGAGCTAACATCTGCCACCAATCCTCCTCCTTTTGTGCTGAGGAAGACTAGCCCTGAGCTAACATCCATGCCCATCTTCCTCTACTTTCTATGTGGGATGCCTACCACAGCATGGTGTGCCAAGCAGTGCCATGAATGCACCAGGATCTGAACCAGTGAACCCCCGGCCGCTGAAGCGGAACATGCGAATTTAACTGCTGAGCCACTGGGCTGACCCCTAGCTTTCAGTTTTGATGGCCATTCACATGTCAACCAGCAAAGCATGAGAGAACCTCTTTCCCTGCATCCTTCCCAGCACTGGATGTTGTCCCTCCTCTTCTGTCAAGTCCCTTGCTAATATTTTCACACGAACTTCCTGGGCCACCACCAGGGGTGAGCATCTTGTCAGAAGCTCACAGGTTATTCGACTTTCATCTTTTGAGAAGTACCAGTGCATATCCTTTATCTTTTTTATTTAGTGACTTAATCTTTAAATTTTAAGCTGTAGGGGCTCTTTATATTATTAAAGGGATTACCTTCCTGTCACGTTTGTTACTAGTATTTTTTTCAGTGTGTTTTTTGGCTTTGTTTATGGTATTATGTTCTCATTATGGTTTCTGGGTTTCTTGCCTTTCTTGAAAAGGTTTCCCAACTCCAAGGTTAGATATTCTAAATTTTCCTAAATGTATTAGTTTTTGTATCTACAGCTTAAGCCGTCTGAAATTAATTTTTCTATGGCTTCTAGGGTTAGCTAACTTTGTTCTCACACAGATTAACAGCCTATTATGCTGGCATCGCTTATCAACTAAATCTCCCTTTCCCAAGGGAACTCAACTACACCTTCGGCTATACATTAGCTGTGTGTGTGCGAATACACATTCATACATCTTCATGTCTCTGTGCCATTCCTCTTGTCCATTCCTGTGTCAACATACTTCCTACTTGATTTCTGTGCTAGAGTAAACAAGCAAGAGGGTAAATCTCCCTTGACTATGATTTAAAAAGTTTTTTCTTGGCTATTGTGGTTTTTTTTCTTCTGCTTTTTCTCCCCAAATTCCCCCAGTACATAGTTGTATATTTTAGTTGTGAGTCCTCCCAGTTGTGGCATGTGGGACGCCGCCTCAGCATGGCCTAATGAGAGGTGCCACGTCCAGGCCCAGGATCCGAAACGGCGAAACCCTGGGCCACCGAAGCAGAGCTCGTGAACTTAACCACTCGGCCACAGGACTGGCCCCTTTCTTGGCTATTGTTAGATATTTATCGTTACAACTGAACTTCAAAATCATTGGGTCTAATTCTAAAAACTCCCTTGGGATTCTGATTGGAATTACTTACAATTAGAAAGAAAAAGACATTGTTCTGATATTTTGATCCAAGAAACTAATGGCTCTCCACGTATTCAAACTTCAGTTGCTGTCTTTCAATAAGATCTTAACGTAATTCTTACCAGTCTCAAAATACCATTCTTGTTAAATTTATTCCTAGGTATTTAACAATTGGTCATTATTTGGAATAGGATTTCCGGCCCACCCTGGGTGGGGGACCAATGTCCATTCAAACTGTTCTGCATTGAGCATAGTGGAGAAAAATTTCTAGTCTGCTTTTACATAATCACTTCACCAAATTCTCATAAATTCAAATAGTTTTCTAGATGAGTTTCCTAGATTTTCTAAGCATTCACATCATCTGAAAATAATTTCTTCCTATATTTATACTGTTTTCCTACCTTACTGCATTAGCTAATGCCTCAAAAACAATGTTGAATAAAGGTAATAACAAGCATCCTCATCTTGTTCCTAGTTTTAATGGAAATACCTTATTTTGCCATTTAATATAACATTATCTTTAAGTTTCTGATAATTTCTATTTCCTTTAGTTTCCCCTTCTTTTGCAATTTTATTTTACCTAAAAAATTTTTATTAAAAATGACTGCTCAGGGGCTGGCCGTGTGGCCGAGTGGTTAAGCTCGCGCGCTCCGCTGCAGGCGGCCCAGTGTTTCGTTGGTTCAAATCCTGGGTGCAGACATGGCACTGCTCGTCAAACCACACTGAGGCAGCATCCCACATGCCACAACTAGAAGGACCCACAATGAAGAATATACAACTATGTACTGGGGGGCTTTGGGGAGAAAAAGGAAAAAAATAAAATCTTTAAAAACGACTGCTCAATATTCTCAAATGCTTTGTCATCTGTTAATATCAAATTATTTTCTCCTTTACATTATTCATATAATGAATTATACTGATAAGTTTCTTAAGACTCATATCTTTACATTTACGAACTAAATCTTTTTTGGGCATAATATATAATTCTTTAAATAAACTGCTAAATTTACTACTATGTTACTTGGAAATCTTGTACATATATAAAAATCCATCTTTAGTTTTCTTTTTGTACTACCTTAATGATTTCAGTACTAAAATTACTCATTATAAAAAGAATGCAGAGTGCTCTCGAACATTTTCTGTGTTCTAAAAAAGGTTAATGGAGTAATTACCTGTTTTTCAAATGATGAACAGTTGCAAAGACCTAGTGTTTTGCTGATGGTAACATTTTAATGGCTAATGGAAAGCTAAGGGGCTTGCCTGGCTGAAGCCCCACAGACCAGGAAGCCCCACCCCTTGAGAGCTCTGGGAAAATTCTCAGCCTCAGAAGAATTTTCCAGGCTCCCCCTGGTGGTTGCTCTGTTCCAGAAAGGCAGCAAGGGGAGAAAGGATGCATTTGGGCACCCAACTTCCTCAAAAGCCGAGCCATTTCAAATAAACGATTACTTTTCCCTTCCCTAAAATGTCCGACTGTCTATGTCACCATCTGCCTTTGGTGCTCTGCCTTCAGACACACTCGCAAGTCAAGGAGTTGTTTCCCGAGGCCATTAGTCAATCTTCCCACTTATATCTGGCCTCTAATTACAACAGTCCACAACTTCACACAACTGCAGGTTTGAGCTTGTGTTTCTGTTTATTTTTCCTTAATCCATGTGAGTGAGCCATATAAGCAGCCAGGGAGACAGGAATCTGAATCACTCCTCTAAAGTTACCCTATAACCTTGAATAAATGTCGTTTAAACTCTCGAAGCTTAATCTTCTTCATCCATAAAATAGAAATAATACCCACTTGGTACAGGTGTGAAGATTAAACATTAAAACACACACCTTAGGCAGAGGGTCTGGCTAACCCTGCAAACATTATTTGCAAACAATGGTTACTTTTAGTTCATAGTGAAACAAATCTGCCATGCTCTGAAGAACCTAATCCCCCCTCCCTTTTTAAACTTTCAAATAGTACAAGTGAAGTGTCTTTCCCTTTTGCCCACAAAACAATCACAACTGGCATTTTAATGTAGATATAATTCCTCTCTCAGCTTAAAAAATTAACATGCACGTAACATGCAATCAAACCTAGGAAGTACACACGTTAGGAAAGACAGGGTAGGCATAAATAATTTACATTAACCACAAATTAAAGCGCTCATCTATATCGTTTATAAATCTGGAGATACACATTTAAGATTCTGTTCAAATAAAATATTTGCTTGGTTTATCTTGCTCTAACAAGTTCCGTAGGTGTGGGCACTGAACATATGCATCCTCAAAATATAATACAAAACGTACCCTACAAACGGTCATGATTGGTCAACTTGTGAATTGATTTAGGACAGAATTTAGGGCAATTTAGGATAGAAACTAATTTGCTTAGCAAGAAACAATTGTTGAAACTGCTCAAATATACATATATACATACAATTTTTCAAAACTCACATCAAGAGACTGAAGGGTAGCAGAAAATGCCACCTCAAAATATGCCGATTTGGTATACTGATTATTTTGAGCTGTAGTCACAGGAAAAACAGCAAATGCAGGGAGAGGCTTTCACTGACCTCCCCTTTATGTGCCTCAAGACAGATCCTCCAAAAGGAACTCAACTGTCATAGATCCCTCGCCCCAGGCATTTCAACCAGGGAAGACTGACTCTTATCAGAGGAGAGGAGACTTGACACCACACCCAGACAAACTGTCACATCTCCTTATCTGTTCTTCTAAGGGCCTATCTTTCCTAAAAGTCATGTACTCTCCCTTAAGACACCCACATCCTCTTTCCCTATTAAGATGATATTTAAGCCTAAATTCTAAAGTTACCTCTGAGTTACTCATTTTTCTCTGTATACGGGAGTATATATGTCAAAACTTGCTCTTCTCTTATTAATCTTTTGTTACAGGAGTCTCAGCCAAGAACTAGAGGGAAAATCTTTCCTCCCCTGCAAGATGATCTATTTATCTTCTTAACCAATTATACTTCAAGTTGTTATAAAAAAGCACAATTCAGATCAATAATATATTATATTACCAGTTGACTTAAAAATGGTATCTGGAAAACACGATTACCTGATAGCAGTCTCCTTTAAGATTGTCTAAGACATCGCCACATGTTTTTCGCATGTATTTCTTACACCCATCAATCACCATTTGGTCAATGTTCGAAACAGGTTAAGGAGAAATTTCCCCTGAATTTGGATGTATCAAAGAATTCTGAAACAGTAATACTTTAAAGAAAAGGTTAAGACAAACATAAAAGTTTTATAACACTAATTTGGGTATCAAGTTAAAAAAATGATGAAAGAGACAATGATTTCAAATTTTGCACCACGGACACTCAAAAGGAAGTACATTTTCTTTTCTTCTCATGCAGAAGTCATTCCAGCAACTGCTGAGTAGTAGACACAGTACCAAGGTCATTTTCTCTTTAATTCTCAACTAGATTATCTCTGCTTTGTTGGTGGCCACATAAAAAGGCTACTGGTACTAAGTTGACATATTTGTTCAAGGCACTCTTTATAACACATTTACCTTCTAACATTAACTGCAGTCTTAATACAAAAAAGGAGGAAGAAAACAAATGCAGCCCATTGAACTTGATGTCTTATACAACAAAGGATATCTCTACCATAGTGACCATCTTTGGTTTCAGTTTGACTATTTCGCATAATATGCCCCCATCTCCACCTCCCAGAATCAGTACGTCCTTGCCAGTGTAATCTTCTTTGCCACTGCCCATGATGGCCCGGGTATACGCCAAATCACTCTCCGCCAAATCTAGGGAAGAGAAACAGATCCAAAATGGTGACTCTCCCCAAACCCTCATGCCACCTGATTCACCACACTATTAAGTGCTGGAATCTAGCCTAAAATTCAAAACTTCATTTTCAATCTAAAAACTGTCAACAATATACAAAAGTATTTTTTTGGATTGTGGAGTTTTCATCCATCCTACCCATCTGACACCTCACACAACATATTACATACATAGATTACATTAGTCATTGGGAAGAAAATCCAGTCTTAAGCATGTACTGATGTGCTGAATAACTTAAAACAATTATATCTTTCCAGATGAAATAATAGGAGGCCTGAGAGTTGCTTCAAAATATGAGAGGAAGAAAGTGGATCAGGGTTTAGGGGAAAAAACACTGGCCAGGAATCAATAATCGTTGACACTCAATGGTGAATAGATGTAGGTTCCTCATACTATTTTCTCTATTTAGGTTTGAAGTTTTCCATAACAAAAAGATTTTCAAAAAATAAGCAATTACATTTTCTTTTTAAGTACAATCCAAATATTCATTACCAGTTAAGAAAAAGGCAAGTCAAGACAAAGTTTTCACGGCTTTGCCATAAACGTGAAAGCCCAGACAATCCACGGGTTAACACAACATAAATGGTCATTTCAAAAAACAGCAGTGCCAAGAACAAACTTGGACAAATCCATGACAGTGTTATTTGTCCGGAAAACACCAGAATCCCACACACTGTCACTTTGTTATATGACTGGGGTAGGGATGGAATACTTACTAACATCCCCACTAAGGATGAGAATATTTCCAAATTGCTTCGAGTGTAGGATTTTAATGTTCTGATAAGGTGAATCTTCATCATACACCACTTCATCTATGTCATACTCAACCAGGCGGCCATCAGCAGTGGGCCAGTATCTGTCGATGGCCCCTCCTCGAACTATGGGTGGCAATCTGGAAAATAAGGGGAGAACAGGAGTGAGCCTTTCAAGAACACTGCTTATGGTGAGGCTGCCTTAAAAGTGGACCTGGGCCCAAGTATGCAGAAGCAAGCCGCATGACCCCAGGCCGACTTCTGAACAGCACCCAACAAATCTAAAGCTTTACCTTTTAGGTTTAAACAAACACGGCCACCACCACATCCCAACAACTGCTGTACATACGACTTCACTTTTTTATAAAAACCTTCCTGGCATGCTTTCAATTTTTCTAATAAAAAGTTAAAGGAGAAAATGGCCACTGCACACATCACACTTGACCCCAAAATACTTCAGGAGGGATCTAAGACTGCCTACATAACCACACTGCCATTACCATTCATGCAAGTGCACACGGATCTAATACCATTATCTAGTTCACAATCCATATTCGAGTGTCCTCAATTGTACCAATGTCTTTTATAGCTGTTCTGCTTTTGAATGAAGGATCATACACTGTATTTTGCTGGGGGTTTTTTCTCTTCTTTTCTAACCTCATTTAATCTAGAATAGTTTTTTTTTTTTTTCCTGATAATGTTTCATGCCATTGACATCTCAGAAAAGTCCAGATCAGGTATTCTGCAGAAAATCCCTCATGTGGGTCTGCCTGATGATCTCTTCATTAGAGTCAGGTTGATGTATATTATCCAAGCATCACACCATGGGCATGTGATGTCTCCTTGCCCTATTATTGGTGATGCCAAGTGTGACCACTTGGTTAAAGCAGATGCCACTGGATCTCTCCATTTGCAAAGGTACCTTTCTTTCCCTTTAAAATTACTAAGCAGGCCGCGGGGTGGGGGCCTCTGAAACTGGGTGAAGGTCCTGATCTCCCAACAAATGTTCACCAGTGGCTTTGGCATCCAGAAGATTCTTGCCTGAACCAACTACCAGAGCAGCTGCAAACTGACGATATTCTATTCCATTCTTTTGTAAGTACTCAGTATTTTAGATAGGGTAAATGTACTAGAAACTACCAGCAGAGGACACTAAATGACAGGGAAAAACAGACCTGGAAAAGGAGCTTGGCAAATCTAACCCAACACAAACAAAATGAAAACTCACTGCATAGATAACACAACTGCGTGCCAGTCATGTGTCCTCAGACACATGGTGTTCAACAGCAAGACAGCCGTAGACACCTGAAATACTGGGATGCGCTACCTCTGACTTGCTCTGATGAGCTTCCTTCCCAAGAATACGGTCTGAACCTGTTAGAAGTTAACAAGGCTTGCTTTCTCTGAGGAAATACTAACATCTGCAAAGAGCACTGAGATTCACAAAGTAAGTTTCCATAAACTCATTTAATCACTTCATCTTTCAGGTCAACAAATTCAGCTTGTTGGACTGTTAGGTAGACCAGAGGTTTTTCTTGTAAAATGTAGAGCCCCAGTCAGGACGAGGACCTGAGAAGCAGGCAAACAGGACTTGAGGGAAGCCTCTGCCACCCCTGGCTGATGGGTGGGGGGTCAAGTGCAAAAGTGAGCCACCTGTGGCGCTAGATGAAGGTAACAAATATCAAGTCACAGGTTTTCAGGGGAGGAAACCCAGCCCCTGGTTGACAGCCAGCCAGCTATAGGCAGTTACTGAACTATGCACAAACCCACTGAAAATAAACAATGCCCATTCTCAATTGTGTCAATAGCGCCTTGGCTAAGGTGAACAGCTCTGTCCTCGATTGCAACACGATGGTTTGTAAAGACTGGCAAAGAAACAACAAGGATCTCTAACAGGATGGAGAAGCCATTATCTTGATGAAGTGCATCTGTCTATAATGGGCTACGGGAAATATTCTGGAACCCTACACAACTCTCGTTTCAACCTTCACTACTAAAAATCAAAAACGGGTAGTAGAGAGAAAGTCAGACAGGCTACATCCTGAGCCTGAGGTAAACTGTAAATTCCAAGAATTTTTGTTTCAACAAAACTTAACTGATGTGACCTTGTTTTCCTATTCCTTTTCAAAAGTAGAAAAATTAATTTTCTAATAAATCCCATGACTTAGTTGAAAATTCAGATTTAACTCACCAGCCACAGGGGAGTAAAAATTTCAGATAATGTCACTGAGTTATTTGTTAATGACTGACTCTCTAACAATGTCATTCCCAGATAGAAAAGTGGCACCATCCTTGTCCTTTTGAGGCCAGGGACAAAGGGCCTACAACAGAAGCACTTCCAACAACTTCTCACTCCCTCCACCCTGATTTTATGAAAAGCTGTAAAAGCAGTGACAAGCAAAAACAAGGTCAAGGTCTGTATTTTGAACTGAAAATCTGAAGCTTAACTCCATTCTCACTTAGAAAACTCCTATACCAAAAACAAATGAACCAGACGTCCCATGATCGCTGGAGCCCATAAATGCATTCCATCTACTTACTCACTTCTAGAAGTAACCCTGATAAAAATCACACCAATAAAAACCAGAAGCATTTTGATGTTGGCCAATTCATCATCACTGAATTTAGGACACAATGGGAAGCCATTCAATGCAAATTAATACAGATAAGGAAAATGTCTTACCTGTAAGAGCAGGAAAAGATGAAAAGTCCAGAAAGGAGTGTGGTACCTGGGCGAGGTTTTTTTTTTTTTTTAAAGGATGAGGAAGGGCCTGAGGACACCTAAGCTAAATTTGGGTGGGGTAAACAAATCTGGGTGCTCTGACAGATTTCAACAATGTGGGCAAGTTCTGCCCTGTGTCTTGTTCTTTTCGTTTGCAGTTTCCTGCTTTCTCCTCTACCAAAGGTCAGACAACTTCCTAGTTACCTTGCATCTGCCCTGGAGCTTTCCTATGGGCTGAGCCAATTTAGCATTCTGAGCCATTATGTACTTAAAATCCTAGTTCTTGCCAATAAGGATTCACTTCTGTATTCTGGTCACTTCCAACAGTGATGGTGTGACCTTGGTCAAGTCCCTCCATGCCTCTGCATCTATATGTTGCCTTTATGAGCAAGAGACAGGCCTCCTCCTTTTCTGGGCCTGATAAGGAGCCACCTAGGAAAGGCAAGAGCAAACTGCTCAGAATTACTCGCTGGGCATCCATGATTAATTCCCATTCTTAATTCCCAGGACTCTATCTTTCCAACAAATGTCAAAACTGGGTTTTTTTGAGCAAGATTAGCCCTGAGCTAACATCTGCCGCCACTCCTCCTCTTTTTGCTGAGGAAGACTGGCCCTGAGCTAACATCTGTGCCTATCTTCCTCTATTTTTTTGTTTTTATACGTGGGACGCCTGCCACAGCATGGCTTAATAAGCGATGTGTAGGTCTGCACCCAGGATCCGAACCTGCGAACCCCGGGCTGCCGAAGCAGAATGTGCAAACTTAACTGCCGTGCCACTGGGCCGGCCCTTCAAAACTGTTTTAACATCTGACACCACTGGCAAATAACTCTGAGACTGTCCAACAGAACTTTCTGTGATGACAGAAATGTTCTATATCTGTGCTGTCCCCTATGGCAGTCACTAGCCATTAGCTATTGAATGAGGCTAGTGAGACTGAGGAATTGAACTGTTTCTTTTCGTTAACTTAATTTTAAATAGCCACTACTGCTAGACAGGGAAAGCTTAATTGTCTTCATTACCATTTGAAAAGAATCTACCTGTGGCTGCTCAAGGTGGGTGGCCTCTGAGATTCTTAGTACCTTACAAAGTCATCTCACTTAAAAGCTTTGAGACAAATTTTCTATCACCCCATCCTGTCATAAATCTCTTAAAACTGCTTACTGCCACTCTGGGGCCCAGAACTCTGAGCAGACAGGCGACCTTCTCTCTTTACTGAACAGAGTCGGGGAGGAGTTTTCTAGTTCCCCTTTGACTGAGGTGGCAGCCCCACCACGGTCTCTGATTTGTACAGTTTCAGCTCCTTGCACTCACCCCACATCTCCTTTCCGCCTTTGTTCCATTTTATCCAGAAGACCTCTCTCTCTCTGTGTTTTCATACACTTGTCTTGTTTTGGTGTGAGGGGCCTCTATCAGCTCAGCCTGCCATGTTGCCAGCAGATGACTTTGATCTTTTCCACATCTTAAGCAGACAGGGACACCACCACTATTTGGATTAACGATTAACCAAATATAAAAGGACATTCAGGAGTGGACTTACCGCTTCACCCGCCCAGTACTGTCCTGACTCAATTCTTTCATTCTTTCTTCTACTTTATTCAAAAGCTACAATTAAAAGAAAAGAAATCAATAGGCTTATAGAATAAGCTGAATGGAATAGTTAAATTACAGACTAAGAGGCTGAGGCCATGTTGACAGAGCTGTGCGATACTGGCAGATACCCAAACATACCTGTCCTCCCCCATCTCTGCAGCAGCCTCCAGGCCTGGCCCAATTCACACTCCCCCGCCTGCTAGCCCTCATGGTGCTGACCTAACCTTAGTCTAAGTTAGCACCAAAATAATGGGAAAGGGAAAGGCTCAAGGATAATGCAGACAGAACATTCTGGTTAAAGGTTTACACCCCCTCCAGTGGAAAGTAAAATCATTACTTAGCACTCAAGCAGTCAAGGGAAAGATGATAGCCAGGTTCCTCAAAACAACTGAGGAACAACTATTATTCTTCTAAAATCACTTATCTGGAGGGAGGGAAGTTTAAAATTAACTGGGAAGTCAGCAATTAAGAGAAAACAATTTCAACATCATTAAACTGAGCAGATTTTGTGATCCTCAAATACTTGAGCAGATAAAAGTGAAAAACCGACACTGTCAACTTCTTTGCCTTGCGCATCACTGTCATAACTCTGAAGGTCCAGCAACACCAATCCATGTGGGTAAATTCTCAGATTGGCAAAACTACAAAGGAAAGCATAATTTTAAAGTGAGAAATTGTATCATGTCACTCAAAAGAAAAAAGACACCAACTCAATTAAAAAGAAAGACCACCACCCTTTTTTCCCCCTAAATTACATAGTTAACCTTGGTGCTTTCTTATTAGAGCCACCTCTTGGGGACACGGAAGCCACCAATCATTTAGGGAAGATTCAGAGAAAGTCACCAAATGCTAAGGTTTTCAAAACAGGTTCTTGGGTCCAGAAAGTGATTCAGTAGTAAGTTCTATGAATCTGACTTTTGAAAAGGATCCCCAGCAGGTGATTCGGCCAGGTTTCGTAACCAGTGCCTTAAAAAGGAAAGGAGAACTGAGTTCTCCCAATTAACCTTCAGAGATCAAAACAGCCACACTGATCTGCATGCAAGCAAGTGGTGGTTAAATTCATTTAAGTTTGGGGGTTGGCAAACTCCAGCCCTACAGCCCGCAAGCCAAATCCATGTTTTGTAAACCTTGCAGACTAAAAATGGTTTTTACACTTTTAGAGGGTTTAAAACAAAAAAAAGACTATGTGACAGAGACCCTATGTGGCTCCTTACAGAAAAAGCTTTCTGACTCCTAATTTAGTGTCCTCGGATTAAAAAAATAAATACAACTAGTTAATTTTCACCTTCAGTTCTTAACGGTCTCAAAATCAAGTTCAGGCCCAGGACACCACAAATCATCTACACCCAAATGAGTTGATCCTCTCTCCCTCTGCCTCCACCAACAGCACAAAGGAGAGGGGGCCGGGGTGAAGGAAGAAGAAACAAATGCCTGAGTGGTTCTAGCAAAGAGTTTTCCTGAAGCAGGAACACCGAGAGTGCTGGAAGGTAGGGTCAAGTACCAACCTCAAGGGATAAAGCCAGAAAGACAGAAAAACAAAAAGTTGCCATGGGGAAAAATGGAGACATGAAAAGGTAAACGAGGACCAGAACCAGGACCCCAGCATCACAGAAAGGCCATTAACCAGAAGCAGGGTGTGGAGCTGCAGTCCTTCCCCAAGGTGGGGCCTGGGGGCATGGGCAGGAGAAGTGAGGTTTCACGACAGGCACCCTGAAGATGGGTCCCAGTGGACCAAGTGAGAGAAGGAGCGAGACCAATGTGAAAAATAAGTTTATAAACTAAGCATGTTTTTATTTTTTCTGCTTTCACAAGCAATTTCCAAACAGCTCTTCTCACTCAAAAACTTACTCCAGGAAGAATTCTAAGCCTTCTGGATCACTGCAACTAGGGTCTGTGGTAGAAACTTCAAGAAGTTCAGTAGAGAGGTAGGCCTTAGGAGATAAGAGACGGAAAGCTTCCCCTGGGAGTGGATGGCAGAGTGACAAGGTCCAATTTGCTGTGGTCCCCAAAGGATGGATCGCAGCAACAACAGTGAGAGACAGCAGTGAGAGGGTGGCAGGGAGGGTGGAGAAAAGCAGGCCAGCACAGAGGGGCTGAATGTGAGCCTGCAGGAGCTGGAGGGCTCAAGGACAGCGGCAGACCTCTACTTCCGGGAGACTTGCCATTAACTGGGCTGGAGGATGATGGAGGCCAGAGGGGGTTTGGTGGTGGTGGTGGTGCTGGTGATTTGAGGTCATCCTTGAGGAAGAAGTAATTTTAGATGCATTTGAGGTATCTGCTAAACACATATATGGAGGTTTGCTATGTGGTTAGAAATACAAATGTGGGTTTGGGCAGAGGGGTTAGAATGTCTGAGAAGCATCAATTACCCGCCATAGGGGTGGACCATAGACTTATCAAGAGAATAACGGAAGAGGGGGTGGGGTCAAAAGGAAAACTTTCCCTCATCTCACAGCACTGTCTTCTGGGCCTCTGTAAGATTGGGGGGGTCGGGGGGAGAGGATATTTTTGCTTTTAATAGAAAAACAAGGGAGAGAATGTGGAACGTTAATGAAGTCATGTGGAACTCTAGTACTTTGTACCCACTGGGGGAATAGAATGAAAGCCATCAAAAATACCCAGGAGTTCACATTTCAAAATTAGTAGTGCAAACTACTAAGAATCTTAAGAGTAACTAAGTCTAGCTATGTCTCTCTCTATATATAACTAAGTCTTAGCTATAAGTCTCATACTAAACTAGTCTAGCTATGATATAGACCTAGACTTAGGAAAACACAAAGAGCTCAACGCACTGGTGTCTTCTATTATCAGTCATTTTTTTTTTTTTTAGATTTGTCATTTTTTTCCCCCCTTTTTCTCCCCAAAGGCCCCCGGTACATAGTTGTATATTCTTAGCTGTGGGTCCTTCTAGTTGTGGCATGCCACCTCAGCATGGCTTGATGAGCGGTGCCATGTCTGTGCCCAGGATCCAAACTGGCGAGACCCTGGGCCACCACAGCAAGCGCGCCAACTTAACCACTTGGCAACGGGGCCGGCCCCATCAGTCATTTCTTAATTTAGGTTTCCTTTTCTCAGAACACATTGACTTTCATCTACATATTGATTTATGTAAAGTCTAGATAGATTCTAAAGTTTTAAGGAGAAAAAAACACAACGAACTCTTGGAGCCCCTCAGCTTCCTATCAAGCTACTTGTAGACTTTCACATCCTGCATTTGACTACAGTCTGCATTAAGTGATCATCACTTACAATAGTGCTAACTCGCAGTGGCGTCAGCCAAACAACAGCATGAGCATCCCCCGGGAGCTTGTTGGAAATGCTATTTGGGGCACAGCCCCAGACCTACCGCATCAGAAACTACTGGAGTGGGACTCAGGAATCTGTTTTAACCAACTCCAGATCATGGCCTGCCAGCTCATGCTGCTTACGGTGCCCGAGGGTTCTGGGTCCTGGCCACATAATAGAATCACCTGGCAGGCTTTGGAGGAACACTGATGCCCAACAGCCTCAATCTCTGGGGAAGTGCCTGGGCATGGTATTTTGTGAAAGTGCCCCCAGGCGATTCTACGGTGCAGCTAGGGCTGAGAAGCAGTGAATTCTAGCCCCCTCCTAAAAGATGTCACAGAGGAAATAAATACGACCGCAACACAGCCCTTTGTCCTGCCTCTCATTAAGTGCTCAGATCTGAAAAGCAGCACTCAAGACCAACTCACCTGCCGTTTTTGTTTATGTAGGTCGCTAAATAGCCATGGTCCTGCCAGGTGTGCACCGACTCCGTCATCCCCTGCTCCTGGAAAATAGACTGGAGGCCTTTTAGAATGGTCTCGCCATCAGCTGGAGAACAGAGGGAGAAGGCAAAATGGTCAGGATGAAACACATTCAGAAGGAAAGGCAGTGAGGCACAATTTGACAAGTGAACTCTGTAAGAAAATCTGAACAAAGAGTTGCCAGTGTCACTTATCTCTTCTATCACGAGCTATAAACATTCTCGATCCTGCAAAGAGAGGCTGCACAGACTACCAGGTAACACATGAACACAAAAACCAACCACAAAATAGCTGTGCCAAGGATGCAGACAGATACTCAGCCAACTAGAGAGCACGTAACAAAATATTCAGCCTAACCAGAAATCAAAGAAATGCAAATACAATAAATGAGATTCCACTTTGGGTAAAAAAATTAATGAGGATATACAGTACTAGAAACGGGATGACCACCCACCGTTGATAGGTATTAAAAATGACTCCAAAACTTTCGGCTGTACGTTCTAGGTGTTTTACAATAAGGATGGGTTGCTTTTATAACCGGAAAAAATAAATATTGCCGCTCAGTAACATATTTCTAAATGGTAGAAACTGAACTACAATTCCTCATGGGACAACCTGCTGGGCAATGTGATCCCCTCCTTGATCCAAAGCCAATTGTCCCCTCTCCCACCCCATTCCTCTACAAAGTGGAGCTCAGTGTCCCCAGGTCAAGATTATAGAAATTGCATCAATCTCTGCAGGTACACTTGAAGCCAGAATCTTCAAGAACATCCACCATTATGACACTTAGAGGAAAGGCAAAAGGCAATTTATTCTTTTCTAGTTATATCTGCAAAATCGTCGTTCCCTGAGAAGGGTAAGACAAAGAACCAAGATGGGACAAAAGGAAGTACTCTGTTCTGTCCCTCAAGCTCTCCGCAGGCTGGTGCTTTTCCCACATGAAGGATAAAAACAGCATAGGCTGCAAAGCACCAAAATGAAACAGCCCTGTGACCTGAACTGAGGCAAGAGAGAAAACAACGATTCACAGCTGACTGCAGTGTGGTTTCATAAGAAAATTGCCCTTGAATTCCTTCCATAAACTAAGGCGTGCCAACACTTGGACTGGAGGTTCAGGATGTTTTCATTCTACACAGTCTCACCCGGCGACATGTGGAACTATGTTCCCAAGCCCTTCCAGTGCACAGCAAGAATGAAGGCCACAAACCGGGTTCAGAGGCCAAACTGCCCAGCAGATGTGTTTTATTCTGGCCCGCACAAACTTTTTAAAAGAATGTAAGTTAGTTACCATTTAAAAACCAGAAGATTTCACCCACCCCCGCTGTAGTAAGTGGAATTGTGGCCCCCAAAAAGACATGTCCATATCCTAATCCCCAGAAGCTGGGAGTGTCACCTTATTTGGAAAAAGGTTTTTGCAGATGTAATTAATTTAAGGATCTAGAGATGAGGGAATCTTGGATTATCCAGGTGGGTCCTATATCCAATGACAAGTGTCCTTATAAGAGACAAGAGAAGACACAAGTGAGAGGAGGAACAGGTAATGTGAAGACAAAGGTAGAGACTGGAGTGATGTGGCCACAAGCTAAGAACACCTGGAGCCACCAGAAGCAGGAAGAGGCAAGCAAGGATTCTCCCTGGAGCCTTTACAGGGAGCGTGGCCCTGCCGACACTTTGTTTTCAGACTTCTGGCCTCCAGAAACGTGAGAGAGTAAGTTTCTGTCATTTTAAGCCACCCAATTTGTAGTACTTTGTTACAGCAGCCCTAGCTGACTAATACACCCACCAAAACTCGCTTTAACAAACAATAGCAAATGGAGTAGGAAAAATGGCCGTGAAAGCGTATTTTTTAATCTTCTGAATCCCCAAACACAGAGCAATTAGGATAGCACAACCAAAACTCACGGACAACATGTAGAACAAAACTAGATGACAGGGTGTACCCCCAAATCCCAAAACATGAGTAAGTGGAGACAGGCAGGCTACAGCCCAGGAACCAGCAAGTGTGTGAGAAGAAAACAGGAAAGCAAAGGGACTTCAAATCCCCCATAAAAACACCAACAGCGGTTCACCCACAAGGACGGTCTCTTCCTTTAAAACGGCTGCACCCAGCAGACCACATCCATTTGAGAGCAGGGGACCTGGGTAGGGCCGGACCATGTCGGGGTGGCTGAGCTCTATGGATGGCCAAAATGAACTGAGGCTACTCCCAGGAAAAAGCCCCACATCGGGAGAGACTACTGGAGCAAAATCCACACCACACCCCCATCAGAACACAAGCATCCACCAACACCCACCAGTGACCTCATGTCTCATTAAAATCTTGCTCTCTCCCAGCAAACCTGTGCCTTTGGGAAACTCGTTCGGCAGAAAATAATCTAGCTGGCTTCGCTATTCTGAAAGTGGCTTCAGGAAATTAAAAGGGGGAGGCCTGAATTATATCCCCAGAATTGTGCTTTTAAGACTGAATTCCGCCCCTTAAGAAAATTCCAATTTCAAACTTGATCAAAAGAACTGTGTTTGTCAATAAAGCATGGGGGGCTCAGGCCACCATGGAAGGGACTGAGCGGCAGGGCGGTAAAGACAAGTGTGCCCAGCATGCCCAAGTCCCACAGATCCCAGCAGTCCTTCCCCGGAACAGAAAGCCACTATGTCATTATTCAGTCCCTCCTTGGCTACAACAGATGTTTTCTGTTTTGAAAGTGCATAAAACAAATCATCACTCCCGGTAAACAGCCTCAAGATTGGGTTCTGTTGGCACATTACAAAAGAGAACACAAATCCCCCAGGCTGGTGAAGGGGACAATCCAGGCAGGGCCACCCTGCGTGTCACTGGCCAGGCTGTGCAGTGAATGAGGACCCCGGCCCTGGGGCTGAGCTGAGACAAACTCAGTCCCTTGGACTGGGGAAAGGGGTGTCTTTGTCTGATACATGCAAAGCCCTTGACTGCTGGCCAAGCCCAGCATGGCAACCGTGCCCTTTTTCTAACTGGCACAATTAGCAGAAAGGTACTGAGTGGGCTAATGGAGACCCTATAGCCAGGTTTCAAACTGAAGAAAAACACACTACAAGAGAAATCCAAGTTTTACTTATTTCTATACTGTGTGCTTACCCCCCAGTTCAGTAGAAACAGGCCAGGTCTGAAGGTTATTTCTGGCTACTGCCACCACCCAGTCCCATGGGCATTAAGTGCTGGGCTTCCTCCTGAGCTGGGGACTCCACTGTCACCCACACTGCTCCCAGCCCTTGGGGAAGACCCCAGAAAAGGGAACCAGAGCTGAAACCACTGCCCAGCACCTCTTTTCCAGACTAATGGTTTTAAAGCGAAAACTAAAAGCCAAAGACATGAGCTCCACTAGGCTTACCGAGGTGGCTCACTTGCTTATCTTGATCTCAGCTGCTTAATAAATGTTTTCTTTTGTGGATAAATGAAAATTTGTTTCATTTGGCTAAATTAATCATTATTACTATGCCTTTGCAGAGTTTCTAGAACGTATAGACCAGTCGTTTTCAATCCGAGCTATGCATTATAATCACCTGGGGAGTTTTAAAAATTCTGATGCCATATCCTAGACCATTAAATAAAAATCTGAAGGTGAGACCCAGGCATCGGTATTTTTCAAAGCTCCCTGGGAAATTCCAATATGTGGCCACAGTTGAGAATCACTAATCTACAGCACTAGATACAAAAAAGAAAAAGAAACCCCCACTATCTCCAAACTAATTACATTCAAGTCACCTACGGGTTATATAAAATGTTCAACAAAACAGAAGATCCGGAAAAAAGTCCAAACTCCTTAGTAACTATAGCCACAGGTAACTTATGACATGCCCCAGAAAACGCTTTGCAATTATTATCCAATTTCAACCTTCATGCCTGTCTAGTTAGGAGCACGTAACGTGACCAAACAAAATGTACTTGTTCTATCTGGGTTCCTAAACCGGGGCTGACAATATGGTGTGAATGACTGTTCTGTCCCTCACAGGACTTTGGCAATCCCAGCCATACCCACAAAATGTGAGTAGTGCCCTACCTTGTAAAAAGAACAAAACAAAAAACTCCATACCCCAATTTTCCAGGGGCACAAGGGGAGCAGGGCAATACAATCCCTTGAGAACTACTCGATGCTCTACACAGGAGTGAAAAGGAGCCCGCGGTCAGAGCATACCCAAATTTGGGAACACAAAATAGTGCTGTCCTAAATATCTACAAATCAGAATTTTTTAAAGTAGACTCAAATGCTAAAAGAAATATAACCATACTGCTTTAAAGTAGACATGGTAATCCAAACTAGGCTAAGAAAATGTTGTTTGGCTGGCCAGGCAAGAATGACATATAGCTAGTTGTACCACTCAGAGCCTTCCAAAGTGCTCAGAAACACAGCAACCTCTCCCAAAGCAAAATGTGTCCTTTGTCCACTGGACAACTCAACGTCCCCTTTTCCAGACCACTGCCTGCTTTTTGTGTGTTTATTCAACAATAACTTAAAAGAATCAACTTGGAAGTCTGGTCCAAATTAAACACACCACTATCAAAAGAAGGGAAGGGAAGACAAAAGAGGCGGGGGATGAAGGCCCAAGCTTCATCTTCCTGTCTGCCTCATTTTATCTCAGGGATCCATTTTTAGGCCTCTCTTGGAGAACAAACCTCATTCCCCCAACCCTGACCATCAGCTCCAGATGGCTGAATCCCACATCCGTATATCTAATTGGAATCTGCCTCCTACCCAAGTGTTCCCCGCCCTGTCCCAATCCCGAGTCTGAACTCGCGATTGGGCTTATTAGCCTGCCGTATGCCCTGCCATCCTTGTTAATACCCCTTGCCACTTAAGATCCCCATAACGGTCCCCCTGAAGCTTCTCCCACAAACCACCCCCTCAGTTTCTCTGCCCCACCCAAACTCACAGGCCTGGACACCCCTGATGTACAGACCTAGTTTCCTCAACCATAAAATGGGGACAGTACTTGCCGGGTTCCTGTAAGGAACCCAGCACCAATGTTAGTTCCCTCCATCCCTCGTGGTCTGGTACTGCCATGTAATCACTGACCCATGAGGTGGGCAGCCCTGCATGCGTGCTGTACCCACCCAATGTTTCTAGCCCAAGAAGTCAAGGGATTCGTGCCGAATAAAAACCCAAGGTACCAGGCACCCTGGTAAAAGGGCTGGAAAACAGCCTTCAGTTACAGTCCCACTTCTTCAGCTTTAAGAGGCTAAAATACTGGAACCCCCTTAACAACATTAGAGAGGCTGCCCTAAGGGAATAAGCAATTCTCACCCGTCTGAATCCAGAAAAACTCTTGACTCTGTCCCCTCTTGTGACAATCACTTAGAGCCTTTAAGTCTTTTTTAACTTCAGAAACTTCAGCTAAGAAAACTCAGAACTAGGGTGTGCTGGCTTTCTCCAAGCTACAATCCTGAGCCCCTGCCCCACCCCTGCTGCAGGGCCAGACGGAGCAGGCACCCTACTCCGCCTGCCCTGCCAGGGGCCAGAGCCGCCCCAGGCTCCTCTGCAAGATTAGGGGGTTGGAACAGGTGATTTTTGGCTGCATTCCTTTCTGCTCTCTCACATTCAAGCAGCACCTGGCTTATGAAATTAGGCAATGAATTTCTATTCTTGTCAAGAATAGCTTTAATAATGCGGGCTGGAAATTCCAAACCTCACCATCGAGCCTCCCCCGCCATTTCTTTGCCTTCTAGGTCTCTCTCCCACAGCAGCTCAAGCTACTTACACTCCAAAGGGTGGTTAACTATTCCCATGATCGCACGGTGTCCAAGTGGTGAGGCCAAAAGCCCAGCCTCCTTCCAGGCCCGCTCCTACTTCCCAGACCCTGAGGTTTCCAGAGCTCATGCCCTCAACTTGATTCCCGGCTCCCTCTGGTCTGCCTCCCCTACCACACTCCCTATCTACCGTCCAGGTTAGAGTCCACCCCTACCCGCTGCCATCTCTCCCTTTCCAAGATCTGCACTCTTGGCCCCCCAAAGCTGCTGGTAGACCCATGTGCAGCTCCCTGCAAGGGGCAGCATAACCGCAGCATCATTTCTCCAAAACCCAGGGCTCTGATGTCAGAACCTCTGAGCAAGGCTGGGGTTGTGCAGTTTCCCTTCACACATAAACCAGCTTCCTGGTTTTCTTGATAGACTCCTAAACCTAAAGGAGGAAGAAAGGGGGGCCGGCCCCATGGCCAAGTGGTTGAGTTCGTGTGCATTCCGCTTCTGCAGCCCAGGGTTTCGCCAGTTTGGATCCTGGGCGTGGACATAGCACCGCTCATCAGGCCACGTTGAGGCGGCAGCCCATGTGGCACAACTAGAAGGACCCACAACTAAAATATACAACTATGTACTGGGGGGATTTGGGGAGAACAAGGAGGAAAAAAAGAGGAAGAAAGGGAAACTGGACTCCAATACAGTTTAAAGTCATTCAAGTATCTACTTTAAAAATCCGCTCAGATGTCCTAACCTTGACAGTGGTGGTGGTTACACGACTGTACGCACTGGCTACAATTCAGCACTGTAAGCTAAAATTTACTCTATGCAAAATCCATCTGCCTTGGTGCTCTAGTGGTAAAGACCGGGTGCTCTCACCACCACGGACCAGGTTCACTTCCCGGTCAGGGAACCACATCACCCAACTGTCGGTTGTCAGATTGTGGTGGCTGCATGTTGCTGTGACACTGAAAGTTATGCCACCTGTATTTCAAATACCTGCAGGGTCACCCATGGGAGACAGGTTTCAGCAGAGCTTCCAGACCAAGACAGACTACGAAGAAGGACTGACCACCCACTTCTGAAAAAACTGGCATGAAAACCCTGTGAATAGCAGTGGAGCATTGTCTGATAGAGCGCTGGAAGGTGAGAGGATGGCGCAAAAAGACCGGAAAGGGTTCTGCTCTGCTGTGCACAGGGGCACTAGGAGTCAGAATCGAGTCAACAGCACTAACAACAAAAAATACATTAAGTTAAAAAAAAATCTGTTCCAGAGTTACCACCACCCCTAGCATAACCCCTGTGAGAATAACAAAATAGTATAGCATTCCTCTTGGGCTCCCTGCTCCCTCTCACCAGAGCTGGCAACCGCCTGAGGGTTTGAGGATATCTTTTCAACTCACTCTGGATATGCTAGGTGCAATCTAAAACATGCAGTATTGACAGGCAGCAACTCCAGATTACTGAAATCAAGTGATAAACAGAAAAAGTCTTCATATTTCACAATCAAAAAGAGCTTAAGACTTAAAATTTTAAAAAATCGTAACATAATTTTAAATTTGACAGAGAGTCTGTACATCAGAAAACTTCTCAGACATTCAGAAGCCTAATGAATTTCCAGGGATTAAAGTGAAGGTCAAGCAGGTGGTTCCTCGGCCTGTCTTACCTCAACTGCTTAGTTTTATATTCCCACGTCCAGCCCTTTTTACAAGAGCTGCAAAATGATTAATCTCATCACACAAAACCCAAGCCGACAGGAATGTTCAGAGCAGCATGATTCACGATCGTCAAAAAGTGAAAACATCCCAACAGCCCATTAAGTTATAAATGGATAAGCAAAATGTGGTATATCCCTACCAGGGACCATTATTCAGCCATAGAAGGGATGCAGTACTGATTCATGCTACCACATGGATGACCCTTGAAGACATCAGGCTAAGTGAAAGAAGCCAGTCACAAAGGACCACATTTTTTTTTTTTAAAGACTTTTATTTTTCCTTTTTCTCTCAAAGCCCCCCGGTACATAGTTGTGTATTTTCAGTTGTGGGTCCTTCTAGTTGTGGCGTGTGGGACGCCACCTCAGCATGGCCCGATGAGCAGTGCCATGTCCGCACCCAGGATTCAAACTGGTAAAACCCTGGGCCGCCGAAGCGCAGCGCACGAACCAAACCACTTGGCCATGAGTCTGGCCCCCAGGACCACAGTTTATATGCTTCTATTGACATGAAATGGCCAGAAAAGGCAAATCCCTAGAGAACGGCTAAAGGTTACAGGGTTTCTTTCTGGAGTGATAAAAATGCTCTAAAATTGTGGTGATAGTCGCACAACTCTGTGACTACACTGAAAACCAATGAATTGTATACTTTAAATAGGGGAACTGTATGGCACATGAGTAATATCTCAATAAAGCTGTCCAAAAACCCCAAACAAGCTGCACTTTTAGATTGGCAGTTACTGTGAGGTAATCGGAGAGAAACTTTCAGAAGTCGGTTTCTACCCTTCAATCAACCATAAGACAGGCCCTAAGCACCAGGTTAAAGGGGCTGCAAGGATGGTCTTCTCTACCCATCCCTACTAGTCACCACCCATCACAGAATAGCTAGTGTCTGAACGGTTGTTGTGTGCAGGCACTGTCCCCAGGCACCGGAGATGGCTTTCCTTCCACTAAAGCGTGCCTGCAGCCAGTCTCAGTGCCTTTGTTCAATCACAGCAGCAAGGTACAGCGTGGGGACTACAGTTATTAATACTGTATATTTAAAAGAGTTGCTAGGGGAGTGGATCTTAAAAGTTCTCATCACAAGAAAAAAATGTGTAAATATGTGGTGATGGGGTGTTAACTAGATTTATTGTGATTTCACAATATATACATATATTGAACCATTATGTTGTACACCTGAAACTAATGTTATATGTAACGTTATCAATTATACCTTAATAAAAAAACAAGTAAGTCACAGCTGCGAGGTGGGGCTGCAAAATACAGAAAGGGACAAAGACAATTTGGAGGGCTTATTTTCAGAGCATAGTTTGATATTCATATAGAAACCAAACCAGGAAAAATTAACTCCAGAAAGAAAGAAAGAAAAAGACCTGCTCAAGTTGTATTGAAGGCCACACAACACAAAAATAACACCCAAGTTCTTTTCATGCAAATGGGCGTTAAGGAAAACCATATGAGATTGTTTACAGTACCAGCCACAATGACTATTTCTTAAAACATTAAGATCCACTTAGTATACTGTAAAACGTGTTGCTAATTATTTCACTGCCCTGTCTTCCCTTTCCCACTGCAGGAGAGAGCAGTGAAAGGGGCATTTCCCACGGACACGTGGGCCCAGCTCCCATCGTCCCAACACCTGCTGGAAAGGGGGCAGAAGCCCCGCTCTACTTTAAAATAACACCATCGCAGGTCCTCCATGAGCCAATCTCCTTACAAAATTGAAAGCGGGCTTAGCAAAAAATAACTTATAAGATACAATCATAATCCCTCTTTAGTCTGGAACCCAAAAACTAATGCAATTATTTTACCCTCTTCTCCTGGTAAGCCTGTTTCCCCACAAGACTAGCAGAGTCTAAAAGGAGCCACAACCCACAAGCCTGGTTGGCACAGGGAGGGTGGCACCTCCACGGAGCTGTCACGTGGCTCCAACTCTCCCATCCTTACATTCTGACTTAGCTCACATGAGAGGCCAACCAAGAGTTATAAAATAAGGCACAGAAAGGGGAAATTAGGCAAAAGCCTGGCTTTCATTTGGGGCAAAGGTGACACTGTTAGTTTGTGGTCATGAGACACCGAACACTGGGCCACTTGCCTGTCCAGGAAGGAATCATCAGAGGAACACAGGCATCCTACAAGGCCATGGGCTTGAGAAACGTGTTTTCAAAGGAGCAAAGCGGGCTGGAGCTGTGGAAGAGAGCAAGAAGGGAAGACAGCCAAGGCAGAGGACACAGAGATGAGGTCAGGACCACAAAGAGCCCTCTCTGGGGGCTGCGCTCAACCCAACAGGAAGAGAAAGCTGAAGGAAGCAAAACCAGGCCCAGCAGCAGCATAAACAAGGACAAGCAAGGTGGCAAGAGGGGACTTGAGGGGTTTGAGGTTAAAGGACAAGAGAAGACTTAAGGCATCCGGACGAGGAAGAATGAGCAGCCCTTCCCTTATGTTTAGTCCAAAACCGCTGTCTACAGTCCACCATGAAGCCTGGAAAGGGCCCCAGTCGCCACCTGCCACTTCTCCCTTATCTCAGAGCAGCGGGAGGAAAAGAGGCTACAGGCTGGCCCCAAGTCAGAGGGCAACGGGTCCCTTCAGCTCCACCCTGAAGGAGAACAAGATTTTTTTTCCCAAAGCAGAAACTGTGAGATCGCCACCTTCATTATCCAGGAAGGATGAAATATGCTTTCCGAGTGCTTCAGCAATAATATGAATATCCAGCTTTCTTCCCACTAACTTTAGGTGGGCAGAATCCCTTACCAATCAGACCTACCACCATTTCTGTTTCTAAAAAGAATTCTAGGATTTCTGGCTGAGCTTCTATGCCAGGCTGCAAATCAACAATGAAACAGCATTGCCAGAAATAAAGCAGTCTGGACTTTGTGATGTCAAAAATCACATTTGTACCAGAGCTGTCCCTGAGGTGGCCCCGGCACCCTCCCTTCCTCTGGCTTTGGCCAGGGCAGAATCAGCAGAAAACCACTCAGGTCTGCCCCCTTCAGAATGGACTACCAAGAAGATTACTCAGCACCTGGGAGGTGCTGGGAAAGTGCATGCGACTGGAGAATAGTACAGAGACTAGAAAGACAAAGGGCACAAGTCAGAACTCCCCAGACACGGTGAGGGGCATGTGCTATGATGGATTCCAGATGAGGAAAAGGCCATGTGGGGGGCCTGGGAATCTGTACTTGTAGATTTTTCCAGATGGCTCTGAAGCAAGCCACTGGACTTAGATGGTCTAAAGGCAAGGGTGGGCAAGCTTGTTCTGTAAATATCATACTTAGCTGGAAGACTACAAAAAGAGGCCAGAGGAGCAGGATTTGGGGCTCAAGGGCCTTAGTTTGTTGACCCCTGGGGTCTGAGGTCCTTTCCAGCTCTAAATGCTTAACTGACAGGGACACTCAGCTGTAATTCTACAACCTGAATTTCCAGAAGTGACATTCTTAGAATTCGAGACTAGAATAATCTGAGGAATATTTCCTACATTCAAGTTGGCAACTTACTAAATGTGGAAAAAAATAACAGCTAATAACCTATATAACTAGGATCCCTGCTTTTCAAGGAATACATGGAAGTAACTAACATTAGCAGCTAACAGAAACAACCTCACACTAGAGAATGAGAACATTAAGAGTACCAGTCTCCATTTTAAAGTCTCAAATCACTAATCTATGCTTCCACTTCAAGACCCTAGAAAAAGAGAAAAATAAACCCAAAGTAAGCAGAAGGAAGAGAATAAGGATAACAGCAGAAATCAATGAAATTGACAACAGAAAAACTATAGGGGAAAAAAAAATCAATGAAGCAAAAAGCTATTTCTTTGAAAAGATCAATAGGATAGACAAACTCTAGCAAGACTGACAAAGAAAAAAAAAAGACACAGACTGCCAGTATGAGGAATAAAACAAGAGATATCATTACAGACCCTGCAGATACCAAAAGGGTAACAAGGGAATCCTATAAACAACTCCACACACATAAATTTGACAACTTAAAAAGGAAATGAGCCAATTTCTCAAAAACACAAACTACCACAACTCACCAATATGAAATAGATAATCTGAATAGCCCTATAACTATTAAGGAAATTGAATCCGTAATGTTAAAAACTCCAAGAAAAAAAAAAAATTTGAAGCCCAGATGATTTCACTGGAGAATTCTACCAAACATTTAAAGAATTAATACCAAATCTACATAATCTCTTCCAGAAAATAGAAAAGGAGGGAATGCCTCACAATTCATATACCAAAACAGACAAAGACCTACAGGCCAGACCAATATCCCTCATGAAGAGAAACACAAAAATCCTTAATAAATCCTTAAACTCCTTAATAAGAATTCAGCATTATATAAAAATAATTATATACCCAGGACCAAGTGGGATTTATTCCAGGTATACAAGGCTGGTTCAAGGTTTGAAAAAAAAAAATGAAAGTGATTCACCACATTAACAGGCTAAAGAAAAATCGATACAGAAAGCGTTTGACAAATTCAACACCCATTCAAAATAAACACACAGAAAACTGAGAATGGAAAAACTTCCACAGCTTGATAAAGAGCAACTACAAAAAAACTACAGCTAGCATCATACTTAATGGTAAGATTAAATGCTATTAATGAAAGTGTAGACAGCTCAATAAGGCAGAGAAGGGTCAAGAACTTGCCCACCGTCACACAGCTAATAAGTGGTAGAGCCAGGATTTAAACTCAAGCAGTCAGCCTCCAAAATCCAGTGCTTCTTCATCATGACATTATGTTGCCTTCCTTAGTTACAGATGCAACAAGAATAAGCCATTTGTCCCATACACCAAATCATCACGAGTGGTTATCTACTTGTGATAGGATTACAGATCTGGGTTCCCCCTTTCTTCATATTTCCCTACAACCCACACATGGTCTAAAATGAGCAAATAACTTTTAAAACAAAAACATATGTAAAAAGACAAATGCATAAACCATTCCTTGAACAGCTCCTGCAGTTTAAGTAGAGCCAGATCCTTTATTCAAAGAAAAACAAATACACACAGGAACTCTGTTAAGAATTTAACATTCACAAAATGCTTTTTAAAAAAAGTTTTATCTTCTCGCACCTCATACCAAAGGGAATAAGTTGATGGTAAGCTCTTTCCTGTCTCCAACCTAAACAAACCCCATCAAATTCTTGGATAGACAGGCCCATGATCCTCTTCCTCAAAACCCCAGAACCAGCTGGGCCCGAGATGCAGTATTACGCAGTTCAAAGATTCAGGGTTAAACCATTTATTAAACCTACACCATTACTGTTTCCCAAAGCGTGATCCACAGCACACGTCCTGAAAAATACTCTGTAAGAAAAAGGGTCCCATAAATAAGTCCTGGGGATGTAATGTACAACATAGTAACTATAGTTAATAATACTGTATTACATATTTGAAAATTGTTAAGAAAACAGATTTCAAAAGTTCTCATCAGAGGAAAAAAAAATTTTGTAACTGTATGGTGACGGATGTTAACTAGATTTACCGTGGTGATCATTTCGCAATGTATACAAATATCGAACTGTTACGTTCTACACCTAAAACTAATGTTATACATCAATTACACCTCAATAGAAAAAAAAAAGGGTTCCATGCTGAAGCAAGCTCGAGATATTCTATATTCACCTCTAGGAATTCAGAATGTCAATTAGCATACCGTGGTCTTGCCTGACTGCTAAGATCTGCAGTCCTCTGGAAGAGACAATTTGGCCTTAAATATAACCACGTCCTAGAAATTGCTCAGGATTCTCACTGAAGAAATTTCCATTCTAGGGAAAACAGAATCACGCAACACAAACTCATGGAAGTGATATCTTAGAAATCAAAGTGTCCTTTAAAAATTCTGCTTTAATAACTTAAAGAGGTCCTCTAAATAAAGTAAGACCAACCTTCAAATCACATGCCAACTCATTATTTTCTGCCTCTTCTTTTGCCAGTAGAACTTTCCTTATCTTTCAGTAAGTTAAATTCACACCTCTTTATAACTGAGCATCTTTATCCACTGGCACAACTTCAAAGTTCTCAGCCCTAAGTACTGCAATTAGTGTTAAATGTTTTATGTATCATCTGACACTCTTCCAAACATTTTATTGGACATCCCACCCAACAACACAGTGTGTGGGATTTTCGTATCATTAGCGCCTTCGTGCAGAGGCTGAAATGAAGGTGTATGTGAAACTACCCAGAGGGTTAAGTCAGCTCAGGAATCTAGAACATGCTATGGGCTCTTTCCAGCTCCTTTTGAGTTTGTGGTTTAGCACATAAATGCATTTGATCACAAGTATGGCCACCAGCTCAGTGGCTCCTTCCGGAACACAGATGATAGTATCAGTTTAATGAAATCCAGGCCCACCACAACTTAGGGCCCCAGAGTTGTTTTTCCTGGGGTCTGGAAAAGTGCCTAGTTGTAAGGGTTTAAAAGAGCATTTGTGCAATGGTTTACATACTTGGTTTGCAGATTCAATTGAGGAGGTTTCCCGACTTTTCAAAAGAACTGAGCCTGTAATTAAACTACCATGAAATGGTGGTTGGAGCCGCAGCTCACACCAGCAGGCTTAGGTTACAACTGCACTGAAATGGTGGATTACAACACCTGGAATATGTGTGACTCCAAAAACAAAACTCAACTCAATAATTGTTTCACTGAACACATTTTTAAACAGACACCCAACTACAATCCAGCAGCATTCTAACTAATCCTTACCTGCCAAGGCTTAGTATAACTACTGTGGTCTCAATTCAAATTATAAAGCCCCTAATTCCAAATCCGACCCAGGTATCAAGTCTAACACCAACAGCTTTAACCCTTCAAAGCTATGAGAGACCAAAGCACTTCCGTCTATCTCCCAAGAAGTAGCAGAGGCCCATTCAAATACCACCAATTTCATTACACAATTAAGAGGATGCAAAGAAAATTCCAAATGGGTAAGTCCTTCACTGCAAAACAAAACTGGCTTTCCCCCCTCAAAAAACACAAGACAAATTGTTTACCAGTTAGTTATTAAACTGGAAAACACCCTCCTTAAGAAACATCACATGCAGGGCTTTGAAAAAGTACCTCTCCTGTTAACTGGGGCGGGGATCTTTCCTAATGCCTGGATTCGAGTCAATTTCTTAAACAGCTGTTGGCCCTTCCAAAGCATTTAAAACAACAGAGAACTACCAAAGAGCTAGAGGAGGCTTCTTGATGAAAAGCACAAACAAATTTCACCATACACCACCTCTACAGGTTTAAACTATACCCTAAAAAGATTATGGTTTATACAATTTAATGGCAAGCTCACAAAACTAATTCCCAGCAATGTGCAATTATTCAGCCTAGAGTCAAATAGAGCATGATCAGTGCAATTAAGAATCTTTTGCAGAGTTGGAGGAAAGGGAGTTTAAAAACAAAATTCCAACAAAGCAAAGGAGCATGCCAAAAGGCGGCAGACTCCAACAAGGGAGCTCCCCCAAGCAGTCCATGCATTTTCAAACACAATTAAGGTCTGAGAGAACATCTATGTAAAGGACCAAAAATGCCTTCCCCCAAGCTATTCGATTCTGAGTCCAGGTGCCTCCTGGCTACTTGGAAGCACAAGGAGCGTGAGACTCAAGTGTGGATTGGAGGAGGGAGAACTGGGTAGAAATGGAAGTTGGAAGGACTGATAAGAAGTTCCGACTTTATCCATTGGGTAAGGAGGACCCAGAGGAGGGTTTTAAAACTGGGAAAAGGGACAGGGATCTGTTGAGTTCCTAATAATCGAGCCCTTCCCCAAAATGCAGACAAAATAGGGAGACTGTGGCCAAGAATCGCAGCCAGGAAAAAGGTGAGCAAGGACTTTGAGAGTGTAGCTAGTAGGTCCACAGGACTTAATGACTTGCGGATGGGGGGGTGCCCCCAAGGTTTCTGATACAAGGGTTTTTTGTTTCTAATGAGGATCCTATTATAGCAGTTCTCATGCTTAATCAGCATCAGAATTACTGGGAGGAAGCTGGTTAAAAATGCAAATTCCAGGGACTCTCCCCCTCAAAGACTGTGATTCAGTCAATCCAGAGCAGGGCCCAAGCATGCATTTTCCCACTCCCAGTCTTCAGCACCCCCAAGGCTTCATTGTTAGAGCAGGCGTGCGGGGAGGGGGGTGTTGTTGTTTATCATAATGGTGGGTAAAGTGTGATGATACAAGGGATAAGATAATGCTGAGGAGGTAGGAGGGAAGGCTCTTTCCACTCTTGAACAAAACAACAAAAAAGCTAGATCAATCAAAACTGGATTGTTCAGGTTTTATGCTTATAGCTTTTTAAAACATACAAAGACGATATGCTTCCACCAGAAAGCACCTCAATAAATCCAGGGGAGAGTGGGAGCTTGGTAGATGAGCCAACGGTTCAGGAAATCAGGGAGGGAGGGTCACGGAGCCACAGGCGCAGATGGCTACGAAATGCCGGCCCAGCCCTCTGCTCCTAACCAACCCCACTGCAAACCTCGGAGACAGATAAGGCCCCGTCCTCCCTCCCTGCGTAATGGAGACTTCCAAAAAGAACTAGGGAACTGTTGAGAATTTGTCATCTAGATCATTGCAATGGCCTAGTGAGCCCTTACACCAGGGATTCTCGACCTCAGCACTAATGGCATTTGGGGCTGGCTGTACTGTAAGGGGCCGTCCCGTGCACTGCAGGATGTTTTGCAGTATCCCTGGCCTCCTAGATGATAGTAGCACCTCCTCAGTTGTGACAACCAAAAATGTCTCCAGATAGTTGCGGGGAGAAGGAGACAGGGCTGGTGCGAATCACTGCCTTAAAGAGGCTTCACGGTTGTGAAATTAACAAAGGCCTTGGAATCAAACAGACATGACTTTGAATCCCAGCTACCCCTCGTCTAAAGTGAAAAACTTCAACCGGCCTATTTATTCATCTCTAAAATGGGGATAACAGGCCCTACCATAGGGTTGTTGTGAGGATTAGTAAAATAAAGCATAATGTAAAATGAAGCGTAATGCGCTGAGGCCAATGCCTAGCCCAGGAGGCAATTCATAAATACTGGCTTTTATGTTTTCAAAGAGATGTTTTGAAGAGGAACTAAGGACATTTGTTTACAGCTCCCGCCTTGAGTAGAAAGCTGCTACTCCAAAAAGAAACAATATACAGAAATGGCAGTCCCAGTTCTCTCTCCAGCTCCTAGGGGGTCTGAACCTCGGGGGGGATGGCCGGGTCCACAGATTCCCAAGGGGTCGGTGTATACAATTCAGGGAGGCTGTGAACTTGGAAAAAAACACATATCCTTATTTTCACTAATTGAAATTTGGCATTTTCTCCAGTTATGCTTGTAAAACCACACATTATCAACTATACCTGACCACTATCACCACTAAAATCACAGCCGAAATAGATTTTCTTGGCTCTACTTCGAAATTATGGACGTTATTAGGCCTGCTGCTAGCTTGTGTTTTTTTGGTAAGATTTTATTTTTCCTTTTTCTCCCCAAAGCCCCCAGTACATAGTTGTGTATTTTTAGTTGTGGGTCCTTCTAGATGTGGCATGTGGGATGCCACCTCAGATCCGCCTGATGAGTGGTGCCATGTCCGCACCCAGGATTCGAACCGGTGAAACCCTGGGCCGCCACAGCACAGCGTGTGAACTTAACCACTCGGCCCCGGGGCCAGCCCCTCGCTTGTGTTATTTAACGTGTAACTAAAGCAGCACATATTATTATGTCACATATTTCGGGTTTATTTTTTAAATTTTATTTTAAATGATTGGGTTATTTTATGCATTTAAAATTCTTATTTTGAGAAGAGCTCCACAGGCTTCCCTGATGAAGGTCAAAGACACAGAAGAACCCCTCCCTAAACCTTTTCGGTTAAGCCCATAATTCCGAAGCAGCCTTCTGTTCTTAGTTTATTCAAGATTTTTGTTATAAAACTAATTTGTGAATTCGAGTGCCACAAGTCCCTTTGTTTCCCTACATAAACTATAAATCAGGGGTCCAAAAGACGGACATAATAGCATCAGCCAGGTTTCCCCACAAAGGACCCATGCCCTTAATTCTAAAAGTAAACGTGTGCCTCGTTTTCCCATGGTGGACTTTAACTAGCTTTCCACCTTTACCATAACATTAATCGGGTCTACTTAACCAGCACTGGGTCCAGGATACAGACCCCGGAGGTCTGCCTTCAAAGATGCTCCCAGACCAAGGGAAGAAATGGACATCAAAAGGAGGATTGCTAGACCTTTCCAGGGCTGACTGGTCAGCTAGAGGCTGTTTGCTCTAACAGGGTAGGCAGAGGCCATGTGTACCTCACCTCTGTAACCAGGCACGCTTGCTGCCTACCGTACATGAGTAGGAACAAACCATGCGTCCTCCACCAGCCCAGAGATGCTTAAACTACACAAACATGGGAAATGCTTATTCTTGTTAGCTTCGGGCTGAGAAATCACACAATTTTCTGGGCTCAAGAGTCCTCAGAGTACAATACTTCACTTACAAGATGACCAAAGATGAAATTTTTTTCTTTTAGCAAAAGTTAACATTTCCTGGGTTACCTCATCAGCCAGAGCATGAAACCGGCACCACCAGATCCAACCTATAATTGCCCTTAGTGGCCCAGTGGCTGCTGGGCACTAGCTGGCTTGCACTGGTAACTAAGTTCTACGGAATCGCAACATAATAACATAACTAAGTGTTTCAAGTTTAATTCCACTAAAATCACATCATGGAACTGGAGCCTTTGGAAGGATTACTGACAAATGGGAAAAAGAACAGGAATCCAGGCTCCATAGGCATTTGACTCACTCTTGAGTCACATCCAAAACTCCCATGCCAAGAGTAATGCCTTTTGACTCATTATTATTAAAATAATGTTTTTGGAGACCTCACAGGTGGTAGATCTCTCACCAAGCACTCCTTAAACTTAGAAGATCCTAGTCTAGCCAGATCCCCTTATTTTACAAGGGTGGATACCTACTGACAGCAAAGGGACACGCCTCCCCCCAAGCCCAAATCAAGTGATGGGGAATGCGGGGAGAATCAAAGCTCTCTGACTCCCAAAATACTTCTGTAGGGACCAAGATATACCACAAATGCGTACACACATCCCCCTCCCTAAGATGCTTTCTACAATCTTCTTCACCTTGCCATCAAATCTTTCTCATCTTTAAGATTAATAGGCTGGGAATGAAGAATAACTGGCTGGGAATTCTCCTCAATCTTTACTTTCTCTTTGCACAACTCTCAATTATTTAAATGCTACTTCCACACCTTGTCAATTCAGAAGCTGCCAGTTTCTCCTGCTCCCTTCCAAAATGCATCCATGGTTCTCTCTCCCTTTTTGGCCAGTGTCAGCCCAAAGTGTTCAAGTTCTCTCACATTTTCTTCATGCAGTTAAGTGAAGGTTTTCCCCCACATTTACAACAGAACACAGAAGCAGCCCATTGGGTGCCATCATTTCAACAGGTACCACCTGAATAAAGCTGAAAGCTGTTTAAGGCTTCAGCCAAGGACACTCAGACTGACGAAAGTGCCAGAACCTTCCAGCCTCATCCAGAGATTACCCTCCTTAGGGCCTAGAAAAGCCATGAACAAGTACAGGTGCACATTCACAGATGCTTATCACCAGGGACACTTCCTAGACGCACCTCTTAGCAGCTAGGTGACCTTGAACCATTATTTCTTCCTCAAGCCTCACCCCCCTCACTTCTAAATGGAGTATGCTAGAACGTTCGCTAATCACTAAGCCCTAAAGCCGGCCAGGTAATAATTACTCAACAAAACCTTAGGCATCTCACGACCCACCAGCTGCACACCCCAATCACCATTTTATCTCCTGACTCTTCCCAGCAGTCTCCCTTTCCTCCATCCTCAACTAAGAAATGTGGGAACAAAAAAATGCTTTGTCTGCTCCAAGTCACTTCCAACTACCCAAATACACTGATACTACTTAACCTCGTAGTGTTTTACAGCAACTCCCTTAACACTAAAAGCCCTATGAAGTGTACACGGTCCTTCCTCTTTTTTTTTTTTTTTTACCACAGGGAAGATGAGGCTCAGAAAGGATGAGAAATAGGGCCAAAGTCACATGCAGAGCCAATCGAGAGAGAGAAATCCTCAGTCTCTATTAAATCTTGTGCCTTCGGAGATCCTTTCAATTGGGGGGAGAAAATGCAAACCGAGTACTTAGAAGCTGAAAAAAAAAGAGACAAAGTGAGGAAGTCAATGTTTTAAATGGTAACAGAAAAGGGTGATCCATCCAATTCGAGGGAAAAATGAACAAAATAGGGATGAGACGCTCCAAGTGGGACGCACGGGAAGCGCAGATTCAAGTCTGCAGCACTCACAGGTCTAAACCCCACCAGAAAAAAGACGGGCCGTCCTCCCCCTTCCCCCGTTAGAAGCACCCAGAGAAAGCGTGCACAACACCGCTCCCCTTCACAGCGCCTGCACACGGCTCCCACTCGGCCGGCCCTCTGTTCTGCTCGGCGCGCAGCCCTCCGAGCCTCCCCGACTCGGGGAGCTCTAGTTCCCGCGCCCAGACCTCAGCCCCCCCATAAGCATCAGTGTTTCCTTTCCCGTCCCCGGCCCTTTCCGGGGGATCCGTCTCCTACGCAGGCGGCCAAGAATCCTGCAAGCCCGGCGCCGTCCTTCCCCAGCCCGAGCGCCCACGCGGGGAGCCCCCGCCCTCGGGGGGACTCGCCCGCCGCGGAGAACTGGAGAGGTCACGCGGACGGCGCGCGCCCTGGCCCGGCCCGTCCCTGCCCCACGGGGGCCCGCGGCCGTGGCGGGGGCTCCTCCCGCGCCCGGCGGCGCGAAGGGGACCCCGGCGGGGGCGGCCGAGCCCGCGTGGAGCTCCGGGGGACGGCCCAGGCCCCGAAGGGCGGCTCGGCCACGGGGCTGGGGGGGTTGGCAGTCGCAGCCCCTCCAGGCCCCGCGCGGCGGCCGGGACGGAGCCGCGCGTGAGCTGGCGCGCGGCCTCCCCGGGAGGCCGGGGCACGCGGCGCTGCAGCCCGGGAGACGCCGTGGCCGCGCGGGCCGTCCGCATTGTTCGGCCCGCGGCGCGCGCCCCGCCCGGCCCCCGTGGGCCCCAGCCCGCCGGGCAGGTGGCGGCGCGCGCCCTCACCTTTGGCGCCGAGCATGAAGTCGAGCGTGCTGTGCCGTGCTGCTGCCATAGTGAGGCGAGGCCCTGTGCCATGCCTGGCGAGGCAGCCGCGGGAGACGGGGGCCGCACGGCGTGTCAGGCTGCGGCGGCGGGGAGGGCGCCGCGCCGGGGGGAGGCCGGGCGGCGGTGGGAGGGACCGCCGGGAGCGACTCGGGGCGCGGGGCGGGGTCGGCCCGCCTCCGGGACGGAGGAAGCGAGGACGCCTGCAGCCCCGAACTCAGCGCGCAGGGTGGAAGGCCTCGCGAATGTAATGGTGGAGACGTGGGCGCCGCTCTCCCCGGCGTGCGTCACCGAGGGCCGCGCCCCGCGCCGGGGATCGGGCGGGCTCCCGCCGGCCGAGAGGGCACCTTAGGTTTAAACCGCGTGGCACGCCTTCCGGGGGGGCCGACCCCCACGCTTCCCCCAGACCATCCCCCAAGCCAAGCCCCTCTTGCTTCCTGGCCAAGTCGGGAAAATAACATGCGAGGATCCACCCTGTAGTCTAAAAGTACTGCCGCCTTTTCCTTAACTCTTCAAATGCTACAGATAAACCCATTAGAATTATTACCATTATTAGCAAGGGTCTCCTTTGCATTTTAGGACCGAATAGAAAGCTCTTAGGTATTTAATTACCTACGTTTTCACGCCGAATGGGAATAGGGGAAAGCAAGCGAGAGGCTAGCGCTGTTAATATTGCCTGTGGGAAATGACAGATTCTAGAGTTGCTCCTCCATCACTGATGCCTCTATTAGTGGCAGTGAACCTTTCTGCTGTGGGCTTGTCTGACTTTGGGGGTAGGGCTGGTGTTCAACAAGATGTGGCAAAGGAGAGAACGTCAGAGTCTGCACTAAAGCCCTCCTTTATTACACTGACGGTGTCACTGGGCAAGTGCCTCCATCATCCCATCAGTCTTCGGCGCCGCCTCGGCGTTCAGAAGCTCCACAGGAATTACTGAACTGGCTGGGTAAAGGTTAGATCAGTGAATTCATGCACCTCCACAAAAGCAGGAAGAACCTAGATAATAAATTCCTCTCTCCCGCAGGGAGTCCCTAGTGGCTGTTTGACCGAGTCCTTCACCTTTCTACAAGAACTGGGACATGTCTTCGCAAGTGTTCTTCAATCAACCATTCTGTTATGAACGGGATCCCCTTTATAGAACCTGCATTAGGCCACCTCTTTATTGCTCCACATGTGTTGCTTTCTTCTGTGGATCCCAGTTCTCAATTTCGTTAGCTATTCTTCTATCTCAGCCTTCGGTCTCTATACTTCAGCCTGCAGCTCCTGCTTTCTTCAGGGATGTTCTCCAATTCTGGCCGTTCCTCTGGAGTCAGGTCACTGGGAAGACAGTTGTCCTCCTCTGCCACGTTGCAGGGACAGTAGGGCTCCACAGGTCCTGTGTGACTCTCCATGCTCAGCAGTAGGGTGGGCCTCTTGGGCACATAGCCTGTGCAGTGGCACAGGGCCTCACACTGAAGGGCCCTGCGCTTGGTTTAATTCTCTGTGTTGCTATCTTGAAATTCTTAATAATTTTTGAACAAGGGGCCCCATGTTTTCGTTTGGCAATGGATCTGCAAATTATGTAGCCAATCCTGTCCAGCAGCTTGTGTCCTATAGTGCAGGTGGCCTAGTGGCAACAACCACCACTCACCTCGGGCTCCGGCTCCTGCTTGACTCAGGCTTGAAATGGCATCCCCAGCGCTAGTGCCTCCCCTTACTTCTACAAGGTACAAAATAGAGATGAAATCCCTGAGATGCTTTGCCATTAACTAATCAGGTAGCCACAACAAAAGTGGAGTTTAGCAAAAATGTTTCATGATGTTAGCACAACATCAGAGGTAAATGGGCCTCAATATGGAACCGACATTGTTGGGGTAATTTTACAAGTTATTGTAAGGATGTTCTTAATGCATGTATTACCTACCAATGACACAAGATTATTAAAGGTAGGACATGGACAGGAACCAAGGGCTATGAGTACCTATATGGATTCTGGAATATATTCTCATTGCTTGGGTCTTATAATGTAGGCCCCCCTTATAATTCAAGGCCTGTTACAGGGTCAATAATCATTACGTTTGTCAGGATTGCTCCTGTTACAGTTGACCACTGTATCCTGTGCAGCTGTTGTCGCATCAGAGAATTCAGCAACTGATCCTGCAAGAAAAAAGCAGGAGAGATTTACCCAACTACAGCCTGCATTCTGGAAACAACCTCCTAATCAACAAAATCTTGGTGATGGTAAAAATGTGAGTATCATGGATTATTGTCCTCTGGCCTGACCTCATCTGCTCTTGGCCAAAAAGGAGGCCTGAGACAGAGGACCAGCCCCTGCCATCTGGTCTGGGAGCTGGCCGGGCAATCTCCTGTTGAACACAGACAATTCCCCAGAACACCAACATCAGACAAGGCCACTCTGTGACCAGGATGGCACAAGACAAAGACAAGACTGCTCTGAACTCAGAGAACACGTGAACTTGTCCTTACAACAAATGTCACCAAACACCCCCTAGTCCTGGCTAAGATGAGTGACTGCTGCTTCTTTACCAGTGGTCTTCCCTGCTTCTCCACGAGATTTATTGAGACCATCCATCGAGTTACCCCTGCTTCCTGACAGCATCCAGTCCAGAGCAATGCCCAGCTGCCTTACATGCTCCCCAAAAGCCCCTGCCACAGGCCCCAGTCCTCTGTGTGGACCTTCCTGACACCCTCTTGCTACGATGCCCACAGTTCCGCCAGGGTGTGCGTTCTCCCTCACTGCAGGAAGAAACCAGCTTGTTCCACTCCAGGTGTATTCCTTGGAGGGTATGGCTGGAGGCAGTGATACTAGTGACAATAAGATGAAGTCAACGCTGAGAGTGAAAAGCCGTAGGTGACCCTCTTAGCAAAATGCTACTTAGTGTTACATATTACTCTTATCCAAAACATGTTCACATTGGCCCACCTGCTTATTCGCAATCAGGCCAACTTGGACATCTGCAACAGTTTTCATAAACTTGGAGGAAGGGCCACACTGTCTGCCCCACACAGTTAGCAACAGTAACTACTCACTGGGAAGAAGGAAGTTGAAAACGGAAAAGAGCTCTCTGTTCAAAAGGAGGTGGTGGTGGTGGTGGCAGTGGCAGCGGCCGCGGCTGCGGCGTGGCAACAGGGTGCTAACTGAAAGCCCCCCAGGGCTGTAAGAACCCAGAGGCCACCTATGGTGCTGCTGTCCTAAACCTTCCTTGTGAAGAGAGGTGGGGGCAGGGGCTGGCAGCCCTTAGCAGCTGCACCTGCCGTCAAAGCCGGTAGCCTTTTGTTTGTTTTGCTTTTTGCTTTTTCACCAGTTCACTTGGGACCCTTCGAGACATGCCGCCTCCCTGCCCCCTGTGTGCAGCTGTGGTGAAATCACTTCCTCTCAACAAAACTCAGCCTTAGCTATTAGGGTTAGAATGGCTGACAGAAATCTGGATGGCTCCCCTGCAATTTTTGAGATGAATATGAGCCTTACCCAGCTGGTTAAATACGATTTCAATTTCTGATTAAAAAGAGTGCATAACCAAGAGGGGCCTGGAATCTTCGACACAGTGAGTCTCAACTTTGGCTGCACATTGGAATCACCTGGGGAGCTTTAAAACCAACTGCTGCTGCTGCCTGGGCCCCCACCCAGGTGCAGCCCTGGCATTGGGATTGTTAAAAAATAAATAAATAAAAACCCAGGAGATTCCAACGTAGAGCCGTGCATGCCACTGCCAAATCAAAAAGCAGCGTGAACCACGATAGATAACAACTCCACACTCACGAGGATGGCTCAGATATAAGTAAGTAAATAAATTTCAAGAGCCAGAAAATAACAAGTGTTGGCAAGAATGTGGAGAAATTGCTGGTGGGAATGTAAAATGGTGCAGCCACTGTGGAAAACAATTTGGCAGTGCCTCAAAAAGTTAAACATAGAGTTACCATATGACCAGCAATCCCGCTCTTGGGTAGGTACACAAGAGAATAGAAAACAGGTGTTCAAACCAAAACTTGTACACGAATGTTTTTAGCAGTACTATTCACAATCACCAAAGGTGGAAACAAGCCAATTTCCGTCAATAGGTGAATGGATAAATTATTATCCAGCCATAAACAGGAATGAAGTACTGATAGGTGCTACAACATAGATGAACCTCAAAAACGTTATGCTAAGTGAAAGAAGCCAGTCACAAAAGAACACGGTGTGATTCCACTTGAAATGTCCAGAACAGGTAAATCTATTGAGACAGAAATTGAGTTTGTGGTTGCCAGGGGCTGGGGGGATGAGAGAAAGGAAATGACTGCTTAATGGGTATAGGGTTTTCTTTGGGATGATGAAGATATCTTGGAATGAGATGCAGGTGGTGGTCACCCAACATTGTAAATGTACTAAATGCCAGTGAGTTTTTCACTGTAAAATGGCTGACTCTAGGTTATGTAAATTTTACCTCAATTAAAAAAAAAAAAAAAAGACTTGTAGCCAAACCAAATTTGTAAGGTAAAGCTGCATAGAAGTTTTTAAGTGAACTTCATCACCTGAAAGCAAATTTCGAGTAAATGCCTGATGGGATGGAGTTGAGGTGAGGTGTTTTTAACAAAACGCGAAATTGAAGGCTGCTGGGAAACCAGCCTCACGCTTGTGGTTTTCCTAGAGAAAAGCATTCTGCAGCCTCAAATGCTAACTTATTTAACCCTTACCATAGCCCGAAGAGCTAGGTGCAATTGTCACCATTTTACAAACAAGTTAACTGAGGCATAAAGAGGTTAGGTAGCTAGAAAGTGGTAGAGCCAGGACTCGAAGCCAGGCAGGTGGCTTCAGAGCTGAGCTGTTCACCCCTTCATAGCGCTGCCTCTGATTGCCCTGCCTATTGTCTCAAAGTGGTCCCCACTTTTCTTACAACTCGCCAAAGCCAAGGTGTGTGACCCTGCCTGCCTCCCATCAGGGAGTGGTTGGAAAGGGCGTCCTGCCTCCCTCCTCTCTGGATCTGTTACCTATCTCCAACAAACAATTTGTGGGGTGAATTCCTAACCCCTTCTTACTAGCTGACGGTAGACAGGTTCATCAACCTCTCTGGGCCTCCTTTCCCTCTCTGTAAAATGGAGTTAATAATAGTACCCAGCTCCTAGAGCTGTGAGGATTAAATAAATAAATGTATGACAAGGGCAGTGTCTTACACACGACAAGTATTCAATAAATGGTAGGGAGCTACCATGATGAGGACACTGGTATTGGTATTAAGACACCCCCTATGCTAGTGCTTCAGGACTCCTGACTTCTCACCCTTGTGCTCCCAGTGCTTGGCATGATGCCTGGCACACAGTAGGTCCTCACTATCTATGTCTTTTGAAATGAACTGAGGAATAGAAGTTCATGCTCGACACCCCAAAGTGGACCCCAAGCAGAGACCAAGTTCTCTCGGGTCAGAAGCTGGGGAAGGAAAGTGAGGGCAACAGCCAACCCATGGGACTTCCCTACTCTGTTCCCCATCTTTCAACTCATAATCCTGATCCCAGGGTGCCGGGCAGTCCACGGCCCATTCAGAAGCCCCTAAAGAGTTCATTAGTAGAACTGTCTGGATGCTTATTTAAGAAAAGTAAATGACAGAATAGGTTTTCCTAGAGACATTTCAAGCCAGCGCCCTGAGTACCAGTCATAATCCTCACTTGTGTCCTGGCTGACCTTTCTAGAACCAGCATGGAGAACACAAATACAAGAGGATGAGAAATCAGTGCCTGCTATTACCCTGCAGCCACTTTCCTGCACGCCCCCCCGCCAACACCCTGCAGACTCGTGATGCCCTGAGATGTGTCCACAATACCCCCAGAAGGTTCCTCCAGTTTGAGAAAGCCTGACTTAGAGGGGAGATTGGCAGCCTAGGGCTTTGTCACTCAGCCCTGAGAAGACACACAGGGTCAGGCTTTCTTAAAAAATCTCCACTCGAGACTCTTTACAAAGCCCTCACTTCTCCACGTGAAATGCTGTCTAAGCCACCCCACTTCCTCCTTTCCTCTCACTTCCAGCAAAGAATGGTGCCTTAGGGGGAGGGGAGACCCAACTGTTGCAGTGTGTCCTAAGTGCCTGTGCCCAAATATGACACAATCAAAGCTGTTACCAAAGCAATCATAGAGCATGTTGTGGTCTAAAAAGTAGTGCCTTGGCTTCTCGTCTGAACGCAGCATTCACTACAACTATACTCAAAGACTGGCTACATTCTCTGTGGTTAGTACCAGTTAAATATATATTTTTCTGTAAGACTGGTTCCTTACTTCCTCTGTCTATGGAGAGGCAGGTCAGCATCATGGTTAGGATCAGGGCCTTTTGTCAGCAGGCTTCGTCCTAATCTTGATTTTTCCATTTGCTTGCATTTGGCAAATGATCTGTTCTTTCTAAATCCAGGTTTCTTTATCTGTGTAGGAGGTGTCATAACAGCACCTGTTTCACACAATTGTTCTGAGGGTTAAATAAATTAATATTAATAGAAGTATAGCACTTAGTGCCTGGCATGTAGAAAGCCTCACGGAAGGATTCGTAAGTATTATTAATGAGTTAAGACTGATGTTTAACTAGTAGTTTCCTTTGCCCCAGTCCAAATGGTGGGTACCTGGCAGTTTATAGGGCAACTCCCATTTCGCTACAGTAGAGCTAAAAGATTTCCAAAGCCCACAGAGGGTTGGTCCACTTATCTTAAAGTGTATTTAATACGACTCATCAGTCAGAGGTAGTCCTAGAAGCTGATTGCAGTGGGATTGGATGTGAGCTGCCATTTTGCGGAGTGGCAGCGCCGTGCCTTTTTACCTGCCAGACCCTTGGGTCTTTGCCCTCACCTAGAATACCCTCCTTTCTACGGTGGAAAAGCCTACACAGGAGCATTGAAGGCCCAGCTCAAGTGCCACCGTGGCCAAGGCAGAGCTGCTCATTTGTTCGCTTGCTCACCTGTATTCACACAGCAAAGTGGTCAGCTCTCCAGTAAACAACTTTCCACCTTGCGTTAGTAGCAGAATGCTAGCGCCACTCAAACTTGACCTGTGTTTCTCTCTCACCAACACTCTTATCTTAATGGGTAAGTTTGAGGGACTAGCCCAAGATCAGGTTGTTGTTAGTTAATTGAAGGCTCAGGGACCAGGACCCTAGTGCCCCGGTCCCCAGGCCAGGGCTCTTTTCTTTAAACTACATTGTCCTCATGTCCAACTTCCATTATTGAACGTCCACTATGGGCCAAGGTATTTGTAAAGTACTGTGAGTTCTTTATGTATGTCATTTCAAATCCTCCCAACCCAGCAAGGTTTATTCCCTGTTTAAAGACATAGTCACAGGCCAAGTGACCTGCTCAAGGCCACAAGCCAGTCTGCAGTAGAGCGAGGCTTGGAGCATGGGTCAGTCTGACTCCAAAGTCAGGGAAATTTCTAGTTTCTCATGTTGCTGCTCAGTACTGGAAATGAGAGCAGAAGAAAGCACTGAATGGTTCATTTAAAACACACTCACTATGCATGCAGACAATTGTCGTTTTAAGGAAAGGGTAGAAGAAAAAGAGAGATTACATTTTGGCATGCAAAGGCAAAACAATAAATACTCTTTTTTCCTGTTCCTGGATCCCTTTGCAGTTTCTTCAAAGCAAGTGAATTTATGCATGTTGACACAGCTCTTATTTTAAAGTCTTCTTTGGCTGGGATTTCAGCTTCTTCCCCTTGGCACACCCAGTCCCATGACTCTCCTCTGTCAGGCTCTGAGAAGCTGCCTAAAATCATTATGCAGCAGTTACTGTTAAGATCCACACCGCAAACGATAATTCACTCCTCCCCACGAAGCCATAGCGTTCTTCTGGTTTTCTAGTACATTGCCTGGCATATCGCCAGGTTAGTCATAAAGGTCTTTCACTTTGAGGATATATTAATATTAATATTTTTAAAATGTGTTCATTGCATTAGGAACTTTGCCCTTTAATAATCTTAAATCACATTTTCTCAAACTTATTTACAAATATATAGTTTTTGCATTTTTGTCTGAAATAGTAGATCTTGTTTCCTTCTAAGTATACCTGTTGACTTTAAAACTCCACGAGTAAAAATGAACATATATTATTTTAAGCTTGCTTCCTTAAAAACCACCAGGTTATTGCACTTTGGTTATTTGCAATTCATCAAAAATAATTTAGAAACTTCTCCTTATCATGCTTGTGTAAACAAGAAAATTTTACTGCAGTGCAAGCTGCCTGCCAAATGGGAAAAATAAGCTAAAAGAACATTCCGTTGCTCTTACAAAGGAATGGTTAGATCTCCAATTGGGCCAAATGACATCACATGCCTCCTGCTGTGATGCACTGAGAAGCACCCAACATCCCTGCTGTGGTCGTCTTGCCACAGATGCACAACCTTAGTCTAATCATGAAGAAACATCAGACAAACTCAAACAAAGGGGCCTTCCACAAAGCGAATGGCCTAGACTCTTCAAAAAATGTCAAGGTCAAGAAATACAAAGAAAAGCTGAGGAACTGTTCCAAATGAGAAGAAACTAAGGAGATACAACAACTAAATCACAAGTTGTGATTCTGGATTGGATCGTGGACCAGGAAAGAAAAAGAGCCATGGGAGACATTACTGGGACAACTGACAAAAGTGGAACAAGGACTGTGGATTCAACAACAGCTTTGTTTCAGTGTTAAATTTCATGACTTTGATCAGTGTAATGTGGTTGCATAAGAGAATGTCCTTGTTCTTAGGAATTACTCCCTGAAGCATTCTGGGTAAGGGGGCATAATGTCTCCAACTAATTCATGGTTTGGAAAAAAAATAATATATGCATGTGTAAGTAGAAATAGAGAGAGAAAGACTGATAAAGTAAACAGGGCAGAATGTCAACAATGGTTGAATCTGGGTAAAGGGTATACAAAAGTTCCTTGCAAGATAAATAAATGAAAAGAAAAAGAGTTCCTTGTACTCTTTTTGCCACTTTTCTGTGCGTGCATTTAAAATTATACCAAAATGAAAAGTTATCAAAAACAGTGAATGTACAAAAAATATAAGAATGTTTAAAGAAAGAAAAAAGCAATGCTCTTGAAGTGTATATGACACAGCAGTGTCTGAGACATGTTTAAATCTCTTGGCGACAAGTAAGCTTGACTTAAGGGAAACAGTCTGCCTTTTAAAGTGCAGGGTTGAGGAAAACAGGAAGGTCGCCTTTTTGATACTTTCAGCCCATTGTTCACAGACTTAATAAAAAACCCCAGGAGATTCATGCCTCCTCTAGCCCTGTCACTCTCTACCAGGCCTCCAGGTCACAGCTCACCTTCACTGACAACTTGGACACCTGTGTGACCTCAGTTCAATGCCTGCCTCATCCTGGGTAGAGTTTCAGCTTCTCTGTGGAAGAATCGGCCAATGTTCCATCTCAGGTCCTTGATTTCCTCAGCCCCAGTGATGCTGGATACTTGGGGTGGGATGGGGAGGGGGGTGGTTGGGGAGGTAGTTTCATGTAAACGCCTTGGACCACTCCGAATGTGTGTGCTATGCCCGTTCTTTGATCATATCTACACCTTCAGTCCCCGGACCACCCTATTTCCTCCTCACTTTATCACTCACCTCACTTCCCTTCTCTCTCCGTGGTTGGACATCATGTCGGCAACCCATCAAGCCCTCGTCCTTTGTCCCTGCAAACTCCCACCCTTGAATCAATCCAGCCTTTTGCCTCCTCCTGCCCTTCCCACTTTTGCTCAGGATAACGGGAAACACTTCACATTGGTGCTGACTGGTCCACACACGTATATATATACATATATACACTATATATATTTTTCCTCCGGTGTAACTGGGCTTTCACCCCATTTGGCAATCTTTGTTCACCTTTTCTCGGTTCTTTTATTACTTGCTCTTTCTTCATTATTTTGCATTGTTGAAACCTCCTTTTCCCGTGGCTTCCATGACATCACTATCTTTGGGTTCCTGCTACTCCTTTGACTTGAGAACTCCTTCACAAACTTCTTCATGGGTTCCTCTCTCTGTTTTCCCCATAAATGTTGAGCTTCTGCAGGGTTCCATTCTTGGCACATCTTCTCTCCTTACCTTGTATCAATGGTTCTCAAACCTGGCTGCATATTAGAATCACCTGGGAAGCTTTAAAAAGTTGTCGTGCCAGGGTTCCATCCCTGATTTGATTGGGAGGTATGGCCTGGGCGCTGGCGTTTTTCAGTCCCTCCAAGTGATTGTAAGGTGCAACCAAGGTGGAGAACTTCTTTCTCCAGGTGATCTCATCCATGCCTTTAATTTCAGCCACCTATATATAGAAGATTCCTAAATCTCAATCCCTGGCTTCTACCTCCTCCCCCGAGCTCTGGCCCTGTCTATTGGTTATATTCATCCCCTGCAGAGTCAAAGTCAAATGACCAAACTTAACTCTTTACCTTCCTCTCCAATGTGATGTTTCTCATGTAATCTCAAACTTGAGATATTTACACGTTAGTAAATAGTGAATAAAAACTGACTGTACCACCATCCACTGAGCTGACCACATCAAAAACTTCGGACCCATTCTTAATTCTTTCCCTTCAGTTTCTACACTCTACTGATCACCAAATCTTTCTTAAATCCATCTCATCATTTCTCCCATCCTCTATCTCCTATGATCTAAATTCTGACCTTTATTCTTTCTATCCTGCACAGTAATAACTGGCTCCCACAATTCATGCCCCACTGGCTTCAGTTGTTGTCTCTCCAGAATACAAATCTAATGATGCAACAACCCCTTGCTATAACTCTTCAATGGATGCCAATGTCCTACAGAATAAAAATCAAATGCTACATGTGGCTTAAAGACTTCTCACAATCTGGCCTTAGGCTTCCTTTTCTCCCTCACTTCATATTCCTCCAAAGACACAGGCTCTAAACCTGCTGAACTACTGCTAGTCTCAGACACATCACGGTCCTTTACAAGCCAATAATGTTAGGAAAAATTATCCAAAATTTGGGAATAAGATTACTTATCAAATAATAAAAAGATTATTCCAGGGGCTGGCCCCATGGCCGAGTGGTTAAGTTTGCACGCTCCGCTTTGGCGGCCCAGAGTTTTGCCGGTTCAGATCTTGGGCACAGACATGGCACCGCTCATCAAGCTATGCTGAGGCGGCATCCCACATGCCACAACTAGAAGGACCCACAACTAAAAATATACAACTATGTACCAGGGGGCTTTGGGGAGAAAAAGGAATAATAAAATCTTTTAAAAAAAAGATTATTCCATTCTTTTTCGATGTCGTACTGGAGAATTGTCAAATCGGTACACCTGTGTTACTGGATGCAGAACAATGCTGTCCAGCGGAGCTACGTGTGCAATTTCAAATTTTCTAGTAGCCACATTAAAAAAAGAAGTAAGAAGAAACTGGAGAAATTAATGCTAATAATGCATATTATTTTACCCAATATGTCCAAAATATTATCCTTTCAATATGTAAAAAAAATTTTTTTTTGAGGAAGATTAGCCCTGAGCTAACTACTGTCAATCCTCCTCTTTTTGCTGAGGAAGACTGGTCCTAAGCTAACATCCATGACCATCTTCCTCTACTTTATATGTGGGACGCCTACCGCAGCATGGCTTTTGCCAAGCAGTGCCATGTCCGCACCCGAGACAAACCGGCGAACCCCGGACCGCCAAAGCAGAATGTGCGCACTTAACCACTGCGCCACCGGGCGGCCCCTAAAAAAATTATTAAATGAGATATTTTAGATTCTGTTTTTCATCCTAGGTCTTTGAAATGCAGTATGTATTTTACCCTTACAGCACATCTTTGGATGCTACATTTTCATGAGAAGTAGTTAATCTGTATTTAGATTTCATAAAATTTACAGTTGAAAAAAAGTAAGTTCACATACCCAAGTTGTTTTAACATACCGGAAAATTTCCAGTAACTGAATTGAGTACCAAAAATCATTTTCCTTTAATATTTATATCCACATTGACAAAACCAATTTGTCTTTTTAGAAGAACTGATTTGACTTTGCAGCAAAAGCATGTCGGTTTCAAAACCACATCTGACCAAATTAAGTAAATTCACTAATTTGTGTCAACTCAGTATTTTCAACATTAAATTCAAAAGGGTATTGTGCTATTTGAGAAGCAATTCTAAATTTATCAATATAAATGAAGCATTCTTCAAGTTTTTTTCACAGTTTTTACAGCCAATTTACATAATGCTGTCTATTACAATTAAAATCTTCTGCATATTGATTCATGTTAGAAAAATGTATAAAATCATTATTACTGATTTGACTCATGAAAAGTTTCAACTTCAACATAAATTCTTATACCCGTGTAGCTAAATCACAAAGAAGCTTTTCTTTTCCTTGGAGCTTCAAATTCATCTTGTTCATATGCAGTGTGATATCTGTGAGAAAATATGTAAACCACATTGCCATTTTTTTTGATTGATGAATATTTGGCATTCCTTTTGTTTCAAGGAAATCTTGAGCTGGAGTTAACAGCTCAGTAAAACGTAAAACTTTGTGGCGCAACCAATGAGCGTTGGCAACCAACACAACATCATTAAATTCATTGTCTACTTCTTTCAACAGTTCCATAAACTGCGATGAGTCACAGCATTTTCACGTATATGCTGAATAGTTTTAACAACCGTATCCATGATGCATTTCACAGAGTCTGTTTCAGAGAACTGAGGACAAATATTTTCAGTGTGTATCATACATTGATATGAAATCACCAGAAAAACATGTCTCTTGTTTTAAAATTCCAACAGATCCAGAATTTTGACCTAACAGCTGGAGCACCATCCATTGTAAAATATTTTTTTCATATTTAACAGATGTGAAAGATTAAATATCTATGCCATAGTTTTTTAGGCTATGAATTGGCATTTCTTCGCAAATATGGCAGTCTGAGACAAAACAAACAGAAAATATTGATTAGACGTTGTCCTACATCACGTGAGTCATCTAAAGCTAAAGAAAAGTATTTGCAATTTTTCCAATTTTGAATCAATTAATCTTGGATCCTGTTAGGTCTTGTATCCTACAGGCAATTATTTTGTTGTTTTATTGAAGATCTTTCATTTTTTGTAAAATATCGTTTTTAGTCTTTTCCTTATAATTTTTAAAGAAAATTTCCATAACTGAAGTCATCATTTCTTTTACTATCGCCATCTAAAACTAGTTTTCTTTTATGTGCAAGAATCCAAACCATTATAAAGCTGGCCGAAGTTACAAGTTTAGAGCCTGTTATCATTTTTTTACACAATTATCTTTGGACATTCAATTTTGAATGCAGGCAACTAATTGTATTGATTCTTTTTTTATCCTCATGAAATTCACTCTGCATTTTCTGAAAATGTCTCTCTTTTTTTTAAAGATTTTATTTTTCCTTTTTCTCCCCAAAGCTCCCCAGTACATAGTTGTATATTTTTAGTTGTGGATCCTTCTAGCTGTGGCATATGGGATGCCGCCTCAACATGGCTTAATGAGTGGTGCCATGTCCAGGCCCAGGATCCGAACTGGTGAAACCCTAGGCCGCCGAAGCAGAGCGCGCAAACTCAACGACTTGGCCACAGGGCTGGCCCCTGAAAGTGTCTCTTAATATAGTCCACTTTATTATCTTTAAACAATTTTTACACAACGGATAGCTTTTCCATTTTGGTCTGCTGCAGCAAATTACCTGAAATTTACAACATACTTTTTTCCAATCTCTTTGCTTTGTTCCTCTTCCAGTATAGTACTAGTGTCTACATCTCCACTCACTTCTGCCTCAGTAGTAAGCCTTCATTTTAAATTTAAAAATTAGTCCATATTTATTTTTTATTTAAAAAATAGTTTATATTATAATTTAAAGCACAAGAAGTATTTCAATTTAATTATCAATTACGGTTCACATAGATATCACTATAAGTGATGTTGTCTATATAAAATATGCAAATAAACACATTTCAGTATTAAATTGGTGCATAGAAAAGAATAACTTGAATTGATTCATTCCATTGACACTAACTAGAGTGATGATGTGTTTACGTGTCATACTGGGGGTGACTGGGGTACTCAACACACAATACAGTACAGCAATACCTATGAGATGCAACAAAGTGAAATGTAGTCCCACCTAAACTATAAAGTTGAATTTAATGGAAAAATTCTTTACACTGCTTCAGTTTTAAAGTAAAATTAACATTGAGTAAAATTAAATCAAATTAAAACTTCAATTTTTCAGTTGCGCTAGCCTTTCAGGTGCTCGGTAGCCCCATGTGGTTAGTGGCTATCATACTGGATAGTGCAGGTCTAGAGAAACATAGCTTTAACTTGCTAAGTACTACTGACTGGGGCCCAGACTCTGATGTTACTCATTTACGTGTTAACTTGTATGAAAGATTGATAAGGTTGTGAGTGATTTTATTTTTCCTTTTTCTCCCCAAAGCCCCCGGGTACACAGTTGTATATTTTTAGTTGTGGATCCTTCTAGTCGTGGCATATGGGATGCCGCCTCAGTATGGCTCGATGAGTGGTGCCATGTCCGTGCCCAGGATTCATGGGCCGCTGAAGCAGAGCACGCGAACTTAGCCACTTGGCCATGGGGCCGGCCCCGTGAGTGATTTTTTTTTTGTCCAGCAGAATTGCAAATTTCTGCCTGGTAAAAATGATAACGCTAGTAGTTGCATTTGTACCTAAATTTATAGCTTAGTCAGCAATTTTATTCCAACATTTTCTCTTTCCATATAGTGCTGCCCTTAAATTTGATATCGCAGCAGAATATCTGACAATGTAGAAAGATATTCACAAAGTATTGTTAAGTGAGAAAAAGGAGGTCACAAAAGAAAATGCACAGATTAGTCCTACTTTCATATATTTTTAAGTATATATTTTCTAGAAGAATAGGAAGGATATAAACAAAGGTGTTTACGTTTACCTATGGGTGGACTTATGCATGATTTTAAGATGTTTTTCCTTTTTTGACTGTCTTCATTTTTAAAACGACAGTATTTTATGATTTTGTCAGGTTAACTGCAGGATGCCTTTCCTTAGGCCCCCTTCTCTGTCCCTATAAAACCCAGTGCACTCCTCTGAAACAGTTTAGCAACACTGTTAATCCCAGGTACTTGTCAGCTAATTCAAGTCCTACTTTGAAAAAATGATGATGGTGGTGATGACTGTGGTAAATGTGTATACAGGACTGTGGAGTCCTGTACCTGAAGAAATCACTTCTTTTCTATAACTATGCTACATTCTTTCAGCTGCTTACTCGGTGCTGTGCTTTTTTTGCACTTCCCTGTGAATAATACTTTGAGCCTAAATTGTGAGTAAATTGACAGTGCCTTCTAAATACAACAACAAAAAGCCCAGTGCACATTCCTGTCAGTGCCTGCCCCCATCCTCAAGTTTTATAATTCATTGTTTATATTTCTTTCTTTCCCTCTAGCCTGTGAGCCCTTGAAGTTGGGGCTGTGTTTTATTAACCTCTGTGGCTGAATGCCTAGGATAATTCCTAGCATACAACAGGAGAGTGGGCATGCTATAAATCTGTGAGGAATGAATGAAAGAATGGGAACCCCGTGTATTCATTCATTCATGTATGCACACACTCAGCCCCTGCTCTGTGCCACCCTAGGCACTGGGGATACAGCCATGAACATCTGTAAGTTTGGAATATAAAAGGACTATGATTTAATTGCTTAAATATGACCAAATGATATATTTAATAGCTGAAATTAAAAGACATGGAACCAAGAAGGCAACATAGACCCAACTAGTTTTATACAGTGAAACATTCTTCCTAACTAGGAAACAATTGCATTACTGTGAAAGCCAGAAGCAGTGTCCTTAATAGACTTCTTTCTCAGCAGGCACCCGATCTTAACTCCATTTGAAAAGCTTAAAATAAAAAGACTGCTCTTGGCTTTTCTTCTTTCTCCAAATCTCATGATTTAGGATCAGAATCGCAAGTTGGCAAACCTACACAGAGTTTGTAACATTCTGTTTTAAGCACAGACTCTGTTAAACTACAAATAGAATCAAGTGTTTTCATCACAGCTGGATTTTCACCTTCGCTGTCAGCTGTGGATCCTACCTGCTGGGTCATTAGTCAATAGGTGCTTGCCTTCTAGCTGTATTCCTATGGCTTAATGCGGGTATTTCCACAGAGAAAAATGTAACTCTGAAATAGGGTCCCTTGGTGGTGGTTGTTGTGGTGTCTTAAGTTCATCTAGCAAGAGTTACTAAAGAAGGAAGATGGGACACCCTACAGATTATTTATTCATTATAATGGAGTGATCTGGTAGACAAAACTTTGACCAAATGATGCAACTTTTCATCACTGATAATGGGACAAACTGACATCTTGTTCCTTGTAATGTGATGGCGTAGTGTCTGGGTTATCCATGGCTTCACGATAAACCACTCCAGAATTTAGTGGCTTAAAACAACAATTGAGGGGACCTTAAAATTGAATACAAACAGAAGCAAGTGAACTAAAGTGTTTTTCAAATAAATAACATAGCCCCATTGGGAAGGGGGCATTAATGCAAGTAACTTTGATAGACAGAATTTAGACTGTGTGCCTTCAGGCTAAAGAGAAAAAAAACTCTCAACAAATATTGAACTCTAGTAAGAAAGCTTTGTTTGCATAAGCATGAGTTCACAATTCTGAAACTTTCTATGCATTCTAGGATTAATTAAATAAGTGAATATATCGTGAATAAGGGGATTCAGGGTTTTGTTTTGTTTTTGTTTTTTTTTGAGGAAGATTAGCCCTGAGCTGTCATGTGCTACCAATCCTCTTCCTTTTGCTGAGGAAGATTGGCCCTGAGCTAACATCCATGCCCATCTTCCTTTACTTTATATGTGGGATGCTGCCATAGCATGGCTTGACAAGCGGTGCATAGGTTCTCGGCTGAGATCCGAACTAGCGAACCGGCCGCCAAAGGGGAGCATGTAAACTTAACCACTGCGCCACTGGGCAGGCCCCAGGATTCAGGTTTTTCATGTTGGGGAAGGTGGTTACAGTTATAGAAAGGGGGAGGAATAGATTGAAAACTGCTGTATTGGATTGGAACCGGAGGTATCAGTTTTGATATATAGAGAGCTAGATACAGAAATGGATATAGATAAGTGCGAGTGTAATATGTATTCAATACATGTGTGTGCATTTATGTATATATGCAAACACGTGTACATGTACAGATATACGGCTATTGCCCAGATCTGTCTGCCAAGAGGGTCTAGAAGTCATGACACCCCAGTAACGATGAACATACCCAGAACCCAGATCTTGGTTTCTAAATAACATTCTCCACTAAAAGGAACCAGGGATCCTTAGAGAAATGGCTGATTTTAGGACTGGTGCAAGGAAAATACAAGATGAGCCTGGATCATCTTGTGCTAAAAAGGAAGGGCACACTCAAGAAATGATGGGGACATGTTAAAAGGTCAAGAAGCCAGCTTAAAGAACTCCCACTGGCCAATTCTGGAACAATTTGAGCATAAAAGTAAACAATAACATTAAGTGTTATAATTTATTGAATAAAGTAGGAATCCATGAGTCCACATTTAAACGAATGAAGTAAATAAATAAGAAGAGAAAGATCTTCCTCGCAGTAGAAAACCAAATAATAAATGTAGAAGGAATGATAGAAATATAAAAATCACCATTTGGTCCCTATCATAATAATAATCGATTCAGGCAAGAATCATCATTGTTTGCTGAAACCAGTAGGTAGAAGTTTGGGTAGTAACAGGATATTTATGGAGTATCAAAGTAGCTCTCCAGAAGACATTTATTAATTACAAAGGGGAAAGCGGTAACTTTATAGTTACTGGCAGATACCAGCTTAACCAAACCATGGAAGTTACCATTGTCAGTAATGGGTCTGATTGATAGAATGTGCCTCCTGGTGTGATGCACTAAGAAGAACTCAGCATAACTTCTGCAGGATCCTGCCCAAAATGCATGATCTGAATCTAAGCATGAGGAACACCAGACAGACCGCAAATGAAGGACAATCTACAAAACAACGGGCCTGCACCCTTCAAAAATGTCAGTGTCATGAAATACAAAGACTCAGGAAGTCCTCTTTAATTAAAGCCTTTTTCTACGATTAAAGGAGACTAAAGAGACGTGGTAACTGAAAGCAACAGATATCTTGAAATTTTTTGGTTTTTGTTTTTTGCTATAAAATGTATTATTGAGACAATTGGTAAAATCTTAATCAGGTATATAGATCAGGCCATAGGATTGTATCAATTCTAATTAACTTTCTTATACTTGTTTGTGGTTGTGCAAGAGAATTTCTTATTTTTAGGAAATACAAACTGGAATTTTTTTTTTTTGAGGAAGATTAGCCCTGAGCTAACTACTGCCAATCCTCCTCTTTTTGCTGAGGAAGACTGGCCCTGAGCTAACATCCATGCCCATCTTCCTCTGCTTTATATGTGGGATGCCTACCACAGCATGGCAGTGCCAAGCGGTGCCATGTCTGCACGTGGGATCTGAACGGGTGAACCCAGGGCCGCCGAGAAGTGGAATGTGCGAACTTAACTGCTGCGCCACTAGGCCGGCCCCCAAACTGGAATTTTAAAGGGTAAAAGAGCATCAGACTATTACTTACTGTTACATGGTTCAGAAAAAAACTAAGAAGAGAGATGCAGATAGAGATAGATAGACAGAGATTGAGAGAGAGAGAAATAAAGCAAATATAGTGAAGTATTAACATTTGGGGATTCTGGATGTCTTGGAATTCATTGTGCTATTCCTGCAACTTTTCTGTAAGCCTGAAATTATGTCAATTTTTTTTCCTGAGGAAGATTTGCCCTGAGTTAACATCTATGCCAATCTTCCTCCATTTTGTATGTGGGTTGTTGCCATAGCATGGCTGCCACTGAGTGGTGTGGGTCTGCACCTGGGAACCAAACCAGGGTCACAGAAGCAGAGCATGCCGAACTTAACCACTGGGCCATGGGGCCTGCCCCATAAATTTTTAAAAAATATATTATTACCTCTTGTTGTTTTGTAAGTTGACTGGGCTTGGCTGAGCAGTTCTTGCTTAGGGTCTCATGTGAAAGATCCCTGGGTTGGGAGAAAAATAGCTGTAAAGGACATCTAGGGGACAATTGGGGAAATGTGAATGTGATCTGTACACTAGATCATATTGTTGCTTTAATGGTAAATTTCTTGGATATGATAATAATATTACGACTTTGGAAGAGCATATCCCTATTCTCAAGAGGTACAGGCTAAAGTATTATATTTCAGGATAAAATATCATAATCTCTGCAACTTATTTTCAAATGATTTAGCAAAAATAATAAGAATAAACTCAAATACATACGTGTGTGTGTGTGCGTGTGTGTGTGTGTATTTGGAGAGAGAGAAACAAATGTGGTCAAATAATTGTCAATCTTGATGAATGGTATGGGGCATTGATATTGTATTGTTCTTTCAACCTTTCTGTACTTTTGAAATTTTTCAAAATGAAGAGTTGGAGATAAAAATAAAAGAAGAGCATTTCTTGAAAACATTTGCCCCCTCTAATACTGTACTTATTTATATGATCCACACGTACATCACAGAATCTTAGAATTTGAGAGTCCTCTGAGTTCATCCAGTCCAGTGTTTATAAAACTATGGGTTGCAACTCAATCCTTGGTCATAAATAGCAGGTCACTGGCCAGCATTTCTTTGAATGGAATGGCATAGAAAAAAAATCAGTTGGCCTCACCACTTGTTAAGAGAAGTCTGTCTGGGGACACTTCTGTTTGATAACATGAATGTGTATGAATGCATGCATGTGATGAGTTCCAATGAAAAAAAACCTATTTCTTACTGTGGGTTGTGCTCAAAAAGGTTTGAACTGCTCACGACCCCTGGACAATATCAGTTCAATTCAAGGCTAGGCATTCTGTTCTCTAATAGAGCATTTTTGAATCTTTTTTTTTTAAAGATTTTATTTTTCCTTTTTCTCCCCAAAGTTCCCCAGTACATAGCTGTATATTTTTAGTTGTGGGTCCTTCTAGTTGTGGCATGTGGGATGCTGCCTCAGCATGGCCTGACGAGTGGCTCCATGTCCTCGCCCAGGATCCGAACCAGCGAAACCCTGGACCTCTGAAACAGAGCGCACAAACTTAACCAGTTGGCCACGGGGCTGGTCCTCTGAATCTTCTTTTTTTATATTATTATTATTTTATTCTTAGCAGTATTGTTGTTCAAATGCCCAAAATTTCAGAGATGTAATTAAATGAGTCTTAGTATAGCACATAAGTGAAGTGGCACAAGAATGAAAGAATTAAATACTCAATAAGTTGACTCTAGTACCTTTAGTAATCTAATACATGATAAAGGAGTCATCATAAATCAATGGTAAAGGCACGAATTCAATAAGGTGTTTTGCCATCTTTAGTCAATTATTTCATTTAAAAAATATTTTTGAGGCTCACTCCACACCCTACAAAATGTATATTTTTTTAAAAGTCAAATTAAAAATAACCAGAATACAATTCAGGTGAATTTCTATCCCAAACCTGTACATAGTCACATTATTCTCTCTCCCTCACTTTCTCTCTCTCTCTCTTTCTTTTTCCTGAGGAAGATTAGTCCTGAGCTAACATCTGCTTCCAATCCTCCTCTTTTTACTGAGAAAGATTGGCCCTGAGCTAACATCTGTACCCATCTTCCTCTACTTTATGTGTGGGAGACCTGCCACAGCATGGCTTGACAATCAGTGCACAGGTCCGCACCCAGGATCCAAACCAGTGAACCCAGGCCTGCCAAAGTGAAACATGCACACTTAACCACTGTGCCACCAGGCTGGACCCTCTTTTTTCTTGTTGAGGAAGATTGGTCCTGAGCTAACATCCATTGCAAATCTTCCCCTTTTTGCTTGAGGAAGATTGGCCCTGAGCTAACATCTGTGCCAGTCTTCCTCTAGTTTGCATATGGGACACCGCCACAGCATGGCTTGATGAGTGGTGTGTAGGTCCATGCCCAGGATCCAAACCCATGGACCCCTGGCTGCTGAAGCAGAGTGCACGAACCTAACCACTACACCATCAGGACGGCCGTATTCTCTTTTTTTATTTTGAGCTATAGTTGACATACAACATTATATTAGTTTCAAGTGTACAACGTAATGATTCAATATTTTTATATATTGCTTGGATACTTACCGTTGGCATTTATTCAAAAATTAATTGTGTCATCTTTCTTCTTTATAGTACAGTGGCAGGATAATTTATTGAGCTACTAATTTGAGTTTATTTTTAATTTTTAAAATTATTTTATTATTATTATTTTATTGAGGTCATATTGGCTTATAACATTGTGTAAATATCAGATGTACATTATTATATTTCAGTTTCTGTATAGACTGCACTGTGATCACCACCAATAGTCTAGTTTTTATCCATCGCCATACATCTGTGCCCCTTTACCCCTTTCCCCCCTCCCTCTATCCGCTCCTCCTCCTCCCATAACCACTAATCTGTTCTCCTTATCTATGTGTTTGTTTATCTTCCACATATGAGTGAAATCATCTGGTGTTGTCGTAAGTGGTTTTTATATCTCCCCTCCCCAATGGCCCTTGCACCAAGCAGGCCTTGGGGACCAGGAATGCTGAGCAGAAAGCAGAAATGGTTTAAAAGCAACCTCCCTTTTCCAAGTCTTTGTTTGTTTTTAAGCCCAAGCTCTTTGAGAGAAATGTGCTAAGTTGAGAGAGGCCAACAATATAGACTTCATCAATGGTTTCCTTTGAATTAAGTTTGTTCAAACTCATTTTATGTGTTGCAAATAAAAGATTCCACACCTTTAAAATGAAGAGACTGGGGTTCTCAACCTGGAGTTTAGCAGATCAGTAAACTTGAAGGAGAAAAACATTTCCTCTTCATTTTCACTGATCTCTAGCAAAAGTCAGTGTTTCCTTCAACTGTGAATGTAAGTATCAAACCATAGTTGTGTTAGCAGGACCTGTGACTTGTCACCAATAAAAATCACAGATATTTTCACATCACATAACAGTTGTCACAGATATCTTAAAATATCATTTACTCTCATCGCCGCTTCCAAAGCATGGTAGTTATGAGACTGCTGCTAGATTTTGTTATTTAATAGATTAAATGAAGAACTACATATGTCACACATTTATAATCTTTAATACTCTGATAACCACATTTGATAAACACATCAATATAATTGGTTTCCTTTGTATTCCTATGTATGATGTTTTATGCATTCAAAAACATTATTCTGGGGCCGGCCCGGTGGCGCAGTGGTTAAGTGCGCATGTTTCACTTTGGCCCCCCGAGGTTCACTGGTTTGGATCCTGGGTGCGGACCTGCACACTGCTTGGCAAGCCATGCTGTGGCAGGTGTCCCACGTATAAAGTAGAGGAAGATGGGCATGGATGTTAGCTCAGGGCCAGCCTTCCTCAGCAAAAAGAGGAGGATTGGTGGCAGATGTTAGCTCAGGACTAATCTTCCTCGAAGCAAAACAAAACAAAAAAAACACATTATTCTGAGAAGCCAGACTAAAAGGGCCCCTGCATCAAAAAAAACATTTAGAGCCCTTGGACTGGACCCTCTCTGATTTTCAAAATCCACATTGGTGTGTACACAGGATCTCTATCTATCTCCCTGGGAAAATGACTCATAACTTAGATAATTATCTCTGTGAGAAGGTTACACTGACATTTTGATCATTCCATATCTGACTTGAAGTACAACGTAGTGGACAAGGTGAAACATACAAACCTTTAAACTCAAACTTCCAGATAAACCCTTCTGTTAAAAATACTCTCTAATAATTTCACAGCAAAATGTAGGACAACAGCAGCAGAAAGTGAACTAGAAAACCCATGTCTTACTCCCAGTTCTGCGGTCTGGTATTGGGAAAGTCCTTTTAGTTCTCTGAACCTCATCTCTAAACACATTTACATGAGCTTTAAAATTTGTAAGATCTCTTTTCAGTTGTAAAATTCTATACAATAGTTCCCCCTTATCCGTGGGGGATACATTCCAAGACTCCCCGTGGATGCCCGGAAGCGCCGATAGTGCTGAACCCCCTATAGACTATGCTTTTTCCTATGTGCACATACCTCTGATAAAGCTTAATTTATAAACTAGGCACAGTAAGAGATTAACGGCAATAACTAATCATGAAATAGAACAATTATAACAATATACTGTAATAAAAGTTATGTGAATGTGGTGTCTCTCTGTGTCAGTCCACACCTGTTCCTGAATCTGTGTGACCGTCCCTCACTGGCAGTGAAAGGCTTGGTGTCACGCGTCTCTGGGGATCCCTTGCTGCAGTCCTCCTACAGGCTGGATGCTTTCTGGCGCAACATGTCACCGTCAGTGGGAACACATTCTCTGTTCCTGTCTTCCACCCACAAATTTAATGCCTTTTCCATCTTAACTAAACACTTATCACGCATCATGACCCTAACTTTTGCAGTTCGAGGTGCGACAGCAAAACTAGCACGAACTTCTTTTTCCTTCTTCACAATTTCATGGTTAAAAGATTGGTTCTTACCATAGATCTTAGCAACCTCAGCATACAATTTTTTTCTTCCTTTATTAAGTTGAGAACTTTCTCCTTTTCACCTAAAGGAAGCACTTTACAGCTTCTCTTTGGCATATCTGAATTGCCAGTGCCACCACTCCTGTGTTCTGGGGCCATTCTTAAGTAAAATAAGGGTGACTTGAACACAAGCACTGTGATACCGCAACAGTCCATCTGATAGCCAAGACAGCTACTGAGCGACTAATAGGAGGGTAAGCATGTACAGCATGGATCCTCTGGACAAAGGGATGGCACATGTCCTGGGCGGGACAGAGCAGGACAGCATGAGACTTCACCATGCTACTCAGAATGGCACACAATTTAGAATTTATTATTATTTCTGGAATTTTCCCTTTCATATTTTCGGATCACAGTTGACCACAGGTAACTGAAACCACAGAAAGGGAAAGTGCAGATAATGGAGAGATTACTGTATTTCTGAAATATTCTGCTTTTCAGCTGGGCGTATTCTTTGGTATTCAATTCTTAGTATTCTATCTTTAATTAACTCATTCATTTATCAAATATTGAGGTGGGAATAAGTAGGCAACTAAGCCAGAGGATACTGGAAAAATTTTCAATGAGTCATATTTAAGCTGACTTTTGAAGACTGAGTAGGAGTCTGTTAGGAGAGGACAAGGACATTCTAGGCAGAGAGGCCACCACCAAGGCCCAGTGTGCTCAGAGCCCACCCGGCACTGAGGGGCTTGACAGGGGTTCAAACGGGATCAGATCTGTACTGAGTCTGGGCTGGTTCATTTATAGGAAATGGGACAAAGTGAATAAACAGGTGAAGTGACATGGTCAAGTTTGTGCTTTGAAAAAACAGCCCTGAGAGAAATATGAAGCATGGGGGAAATTGAAACCAGAGAGATCAATCAGAAAAGAGGACACTGCAACATTTGAGGTCAGAGATAATGGAGATCCGAATCAAGGCGCTGGCAATGGGAATAGGGAAATAGAAAGAACAAAAGTAGGCGATCTTTATGAGAAACTGGGTGTGGTGACAGAGGAAGAATCAAGGGCAACACTCATTTCTGGTGAGGACAATTGGGTGAAGGGTGACATTGAATGGTGCAGGGATTAACCAGAAGAGGGAATACAAGGGGAAGAAACGGCTCTGTGGGGAAGAAAGCTAAGCTTTGAAAGGCTGAGTTTGAGGAGGCTGTTTGACCTCCAGAGAGAAATTCTAGCCAGCCTTTGGGAATATGGGCGTGGAATTCTGGAGAAAGGTACACCTGGAGATATAGAATTGTAAACATCACACGAGGTAACTGAAGCCATTTCATCAGCTTCTCCATCACCACCAATGGCACCAGCATCTGCCCAGTCCTCTGCTGTGCTTCATCTTACAAGCCCCTCAAATCCAGACTCCTGAGCTTGCTGTTAAGGCGACAACTGCTTCCTCCTCACTCTCACCTTTCCAACTGACCTTTGTTACTCCAGAACATAGCTCTGCATTTGTTAGGGTACAGGCAAAGTTGCTGTAGCAAGGGAACCCCAAAGTACCATAGCTTACATATGATAGGAGTTTCTCTTTCTTATATAACAGCCTGGGGCCTGCAGGGCAGCCCTGTTCCATGAGGACATATAGGAACCTAGGCTGGTGGGCAGCTCTGCTATCCTCAGCATCTCTCTTAGGATCCAAGGGATTGTTCCAATTTCCCAATTGGTGGCAAAAAAGTATTCAGGGCACACAGCTGCATCTTTATGGAGATAAATACACATCACTTCTGCTCACATTCCATTGGTCCAAACTTGGTCACATGATCACACCTACCTTCAAGGGAGACTAGGAAATGTAGTGTCTTGCTGGGCAGCCATGTGATAAGCTCACACCCAGAGGGGCTCTGTTACCTAAATGTAGAAGGGGAAAATGGACACAGGGAACAATTAGCAGACTCTGACCCTTGTAAACCCCTAGCCATCTAAATATCCATGCACAACCTATTTCCACACATAGAATACACTTATCCCTCTCCTCGGCAGACAACTCAAAGTACAATCCATTTACTGAGTACAAAATAAAGTCTAGCATCTCTGTGTAGTGTGCAGTCCCCTCCATCATGTCTAGCTCCAGCAATCTATATAATAACAACATTATTCCCCTAACACTACTCAACTTTCAGTCTATAATGGGGAGCGGGAACAGGATATTTACAGTGAAAACTCCCATTTGACAAGGGGAAGAATGGAAAGCATTTAGCAGTCACCAGAGCACGGCAACAATGAACGGCATTAGACAAGAAAAGCAGATTCCCTGCCCCAGAGTGCGGGAAGTTCTCGAGTCAGACCTTAGTTCTGCTCTCTGGGAGGAATGCCCTGTACCTGGTTCTCTCTGGACTTAGGCTTTATCTTCATCCATCATTCCCCATGGTCATACCTGAAGTGGGTGGTGGAGACTACCCTGGTCTTTTTGTTGGTTCTACTCGTTACTAAGAAAGTTGGATTGAAATCTCTCACTATGATTGAGGATTGTCTTTTCCTCATTGTTTTACTGTCAATTTTTACTTTATTTATACTTTAAAAAGATGTTTAGGGGCCAGTCCTGTGGCTGAGTGGTTAAGTTCGCGTGCCACGCTGCAGCGGCCCAGGGTTTCGCTGGTTTGGATCCTGGGCGTGGACATGGCACCACTCGTCAGGCCACATTGAGGCGGCATCCCACATGCCACAACTAGAAGGACCTGCAACTAAGATATACAACTATGTACGAGGGGGGGTTTGGGGAGATAAAGCAGAAAAGAAAAGAAAAAAAAGATTGGCAACAACTGTTAGCTCAGGTGCCAATCTTTAAGCAAAAAAAAGAAAAGATTAGCTACAGTTGTTATTTCAGGTGCCAATCTTAAAAAAAAAAAAGATGTTTAATGGCCCCGTGGCCGAGTGGTTAAGTTCTCACGCTCCCCTTCGGCGGCCCAGGGTTTCGCTGGTTCGGATCCTGGGAGTGGACATGGTACTGCTCATCAGGCCATGCTGAGGCAGCATCCCACATGCCACAACTAGAAGGACCTACAACTAAAAAAAAATATACAATGCAGGGCCTGCCTGGTGGCGCAGCAGGTAAGTTCACACTTTCGGCTTCTAAGCGCCCCAAGGTTCGCTGGTTCGGGATCCCGGGTGTGGACATAGCACCACTTGGCAAAAGCCATGCTGTGGTGGGCGTCCCACGTATAAAGCAGACGAAGATGGGCATGGATGTGAGCTCAGGGCCAGGCTTCCTCGGCAAAAAGAGGAGGATTGGCAGTAGTTAGCTCAGGGCTAATCTTCCTCAAAAAAATTAAAAAAAAAAATAAAATATACAACTATGTACTGGAGGGATCTGGGGAGGAAAAGCAGGAAAAAAAATATGTTTAATAAATTATGTTCAGCAAGAAGGTCGATTTGAATTAGCTAGTGTGCCATTACTGGAATTGGAAGTGTTACTTCTTTATAGCTCCGAGAACAACGTTTTGCAAGATGGGGGTCCATGGACCATGTGCGTCAGAATCTTGTTACACTTGTTAAAAATCGAGATTCCAGGGCTGCTATCTCAGACTTCATTCAGAACCGGTGGCACTAAAACCCAGAAATGTATCCTTTTGATAGGCTCTCAGGCTATATTTATGAAGACTTAAGTTTGAGAAATTTTGCCCCAAAGCTTAGCCCAACACTCTTAGTAATAAACATTCAGCGAATTTGATTTGCTTGTTGTTTAAGGTCAGGTAAGGCGGAAGAAAGCTGATTACGTGCCCTAGTCAGAATGTGGTCAATGTTTAAATCTCTGTCTCCTCACCATTTGAAAAAATCCTCCTTAAAACAAGATGATCCTAAAGAAAAACTCTCAGGAACCAAGCCCCTACCTAGAGCCAAAGTCTAATCCTATCACATTTACCTGTCTCAGGAGTAGCATTCATTTTGATCAGCCGTGATGGCAGGTACATCAACGTGCCTGTTAGTCACCAAGGAAAGGATTGAGAAAGAAGTTATCTAAAGATGTCTTGACCCCAAATCCACTGGTGAATCCAATTACCAACTAGCCTCAAAAAAACAGTCTGTGAAGCCATATCTTTTATGAAATGATGGCAATTACAAATAGTACGGTTTTCCCCCCAATATTATTATTTGGCAAAATAAGTTGTTAACACAATGTTGGTCTTCAGCATTATTTTGAAATTTTACTGGTCCAAGAAATCTGTAGATCTCAGAATCCTTGACTTACAGCTCCTCAAGCCACTCCAGATTCCAGTATTTAAGAAAGCTCTCGGCCTGCTAAAGTCTTTGCCAATAGCAGGCAAATCTGCATTCCACACTGTCAGGAGCTTGATTAATTATCTATTTGGATTGGTCGACAGAATCTCTGTTCCCATGTTTCAGTGACACGGTTACCTAAGTTTCTTAACTTTGGTCATGCTTTTGAGTTACAATGCTTTCCCAAATGTTTGTCTTTGCTTTCTTGCAGGAAAAAAACACAGCCGACCAGTCAGTGAGCAACACCTTTAGATTTCTCATTTCCGCACCAACATGCTGTGTCTTAGATTTCCTCAGCTTTTAAAGGAAAAGCTTTGTGTGAGTTCTTGGGTTTTCCACAGCTGAATAACCTTAATATGGGAACATGCTCATGTTACACATCGTAGACTTCAATAGAAAGTTTCAGAAAATTTAAGCTTTTTAATCAGATGAACTTGCTCTCTCAGACAGTGAAATTCCGTGGGGAAACTGCTACTAAAAGGAGCCTTTGTTCTCTTATGATACATGTTTTCTTTTATTTCTCTCTAACCAAGAGGATACTTCAAAAACCATCGGAACAGGGAGGGTGGAATTACAAATAGCTGTTATGAGATTAAAAAAAAATCAGATCTGTTTTGGAAACTACTGTCAGTGGGAGAGTGGTTTATATGTGCTGTGCTAAATTCCTTAAAGTTAAGCTAACTTTGAATATGCCTTATGGATGAAATAATGTTTGTCTGTAACCTAATAGGCTAGCATACATTTCACGGGCTGTGGTAACCTACGTAACCTATGACGATTGAAAAATAATTCTCACGTGCCCTTACGGTTTTGTTTAACCAAATTAATCTGCTTTGGTAATGGAATCATTTAGACCTAGTTAAGTCTATCTAGAGTATGATTCTAAGGAAAGAATAATTTGCGAGTAATAAAATCTCTCTCAAATCTGTAGGTTTGGAGCAACATCACAATTTTAGGTCTTTAAAGATACCTGTTCACTTGTGTCTTTAAGGGAGAAATCTGGGCTTGCTTCAAATCCCCATCTTTTATTTCCATAGGGTCTTTATAAAGCCAGTCATGGCTCTTTATTCCAACAGCCCTCACTAGATTGGGTTTGTGTCTGTTAAGGTGGGTGGGACGTATGCAACGTTTGACTATGTTAAGAAAAATTGCCTAACACTTGAAACCAAAGCAAAAAGGATGACCACTTGTCCTTTCAATGTGGAACTGAAGCTTTATTGAAAGGCCTTTATCTAACAGGCCCACCCAAGGGTCATTCAGTTCTCCAGGGGAATGCACTGCCTCTTGATTAAGGCTCAGACATGTTAACTTGTGGACTTTTGTCCAGTAGAGATGCAAAAGATGTCTGTGCAGAAGTGATGACTCCAAAGGTTATGGTTTTATTGCCCTGTTTTGCTTCTAATTGAGCAAACATTTCAGCACGCTTTCCCTTTTTGAACATATGAATCTCTGTCTTTCGAATTCTCTTTTGTATCAGATTTACCATCCTGCTGGTTCCCTCATTAATGCATAAAACCTGTGACATGTATTCATTCTAGATTTTCATTGGGGTCATGTTTTTGAAAATTACTCTTTGTCTCTACGAAGAAAAGAGATGGATCTCACAAGACACTCAAGAAAATGAATCTCATTACTTTAGTTCATCCAATTTCACCTCTCTGGGGAACACATTTTATAAGAATTAAAAGAATGCATTTTGATTCTCCCCTTTAAATCCTATTTCCTGGTAGCCTTCTGACAGAATCATCAAGCTTATTGTCCCAGGAAAGAAAGGACAGACAGGTGCTGCCCGGAACAGAGAGGCTATTCATGAGCTTTGAATTTCAAAGCTAATTTTCTTGACCTCTTTTTAGTAAGACAATGTACATAAAACCCAGGCTTTTTGGAGAAAGGGATTTCTAAATAACAAAGCTTCCTTTTTAATACATAGGCCCTATGAGCAGAATAGAAGAGAGGCCTCCCAGGCTGTAAAGAAGAGAGGGGCAGGGCATCCCCTCTTCTGGACTCAGTGGTAGGGAAAAGAAAGGGGTAGTGGAGTCTGGGAGGGAGGTCCCAAGATACAATTGTCCTGATTGCCTCCTTCCAGGGTGAAGTCCTAGGGCCGGAAGTATGCTAGGCAGGCTGCTGGGAAAGCAGAGGACTGGAGCGGCGAGGTCTGGATCCTGCTTTTCTGTGGGAGAATTACCATCTGCCCTTTGCCACTATGAGGTCATGGAATCCACCCTCCTCCCTTACACACCCGGATGCCTTCTTGGGAGATGCAGAGGGAGGGGCGGAAGTCTTGCCGGTTGAGCACTTAAACTGAGTCATCCAAGTAGAGACTGTTTACCTACAAAGACATTTTAAATTATGGGATTGAATTGAGCTTAATAAATTGGACTCAATCTTGTCCCCTCTCCCCTCCTGCTTCTACCCAGAAGATGGGAGCTTGTAAGGTAAATCAGAGCAGACTTAGAGAAATAAGCAAGCTACATTTTTAGCCCAGCTGAGTACATTGTGAGTAAATTTGAAAGGTTGCCACCTATGTATATATTGCACGCTCCTCTATCCTCTTTTTGCTATACACAACAAAAGCATTGTTACTTTTTGATTTTACAAAAAAGCATGTCCTATTTTCTTGGGATTCCTGGTCTCCACCCGACACATCTGTGCGCTTTCTACAATGCTTTTATCTAATAAGATCAAGCCGGCTGCAGACTACAGTAGCAGGTACGAGAAGTACAACCACTGTGACTTTAGATTTGTTGATGTCTCCTTAGAGTTCTTTCAATATTTGCTTACTATATTTTGAGACTGTGTTATTAGGTGCCATTCACCAGATGTAACCTGTTTCACCTACTTCTTAGCCCCCTTTGGTTTGGATAGGGCCATGTGTCTAATTGTGGAGCATTTGATTGTGGATGTGCAACTTTCCAGAGCTCTTTTTCCCCTCTGCTGTGGAGACTGGCAAAGTTTGAGATGGTGGCTCATCCATCAGCCTGGGTTTCTGGGTCACTATGGTGAGCAGAGCTCCCACGTGACCTGTGATGGACATTTGACACGAGCAGGAAATACATCCTGTTGTCTGGGCTTGTTTGTTACCACAGCAGAACCTAGCCTATCCTATCTTAGGTGTTTTAAAGAAGGGAAGTGACTGCCCCAAGGTATTTCTTCTAAAGAGGACACTGCACAGTGCTTTCTCCTAATAGTTCATCTCTTTATATGTGGATGTTTTTTCACAGTGAAAGAAGTAAAAGACAATTAGGAAAATACAGGAAGCAAAATGTAAAAAGAAAATAAGATCCATAGTCCTATTCTGCAGGCATTACTAACATTTCAATATATTTTCTTTCTCTTATTACTTTAGCATATGTAATTTACACTTACTATAGGAATATGAAAACATACATATAAGCAAAATGAAAAAAACACCTTCTAACCCTACTACTCAAAGATGACCAGCTACCTTTGGGAAGAATATCCTTTCAGACTTACATTTACGTATATAAACATTCTTACCTTTTCCTATTCTTTTAAGGGATTTTTAATGTATGCACTCTTTTTAACCTGCATTTTTTTCCTGCTTTTTCTCCCCAAATCCCCCCAGTACATAGTTGTATATTTTAGTTGTGGGTCCTTCTAGTTGTGGCATGTGGGACACCGCCTCAATATGGGCTGATGAGCGGTGCCATGTCTGCACCCAGGATCCGAACCAGTGATACCCTGGGCCGCCAAAGCGGAGTGTGCAAACTTAAGCACTCGGGCACGTGGCCTGCCCCAGACCTGCATTTTTTTTAACTTAGTATATTGTGAACATGTTGTCAAGTCAATAAAAATGGTTGTACAGCATTTTATTGGCTTCTCATTTTTCTATTGTATAGTTGTACCATAATGGATTTTACTAATGCCTTATATTTGAGTTGTTGGACATTTTAGTTTCCACTTTTTTACTAAAAAAATTAAGGTCGTTTCTCCTTTTGTGCATGATGATTAGTCTCCTTATAGCCAATCATTTCCCTAGCATCATCTCTTAGAAGTGGAATTTCTGGGTAAACAGCTTTGATTATACCAGTTTGTAGGATTTGGCTTGATTTCTTTTCTGAAATGTTATTATAATCATGCAGTAAACAAAGTTTCATTTTCTGTTTTAGTTTTTAACAAAAATATTTCTCTATGTTATCACATGTGTTCTGTAAGAGCAATTTTTCTTTTGGCGAGGAAGATTGGCCCTGAGTTTGTTACCACCTAAGGTGGGGTTGTCTGCCTGCCACAAGACATGCCAATAGTCCAGGGGCAAGGAGGTAGGAGAGAAAGCCCTTTTCATGACAGCTTGCCAGCAAGAGGGAAGATGGCCAACTAATGTCCAAAAGAACCATCTTAAGGGGGACACAGACTCTTGAAGCAGTTAGATAGGCCGATGGGTTATAGGGAAGGGAGTTAGGAAATATTGAACCCCCCTGGTGTTGCAGACTGGGAGTTGCCACATCAGATCTTTCAATTGTCATGGATATCAGCATAGAATCTCTGTACAGAGGTCATCACATTCCCAGAGTGCACAAACTTATCTCCTTATCGCAGCTGGGAGGGGCTATGAAATCCACAGAGCCTACAAATCCCCCAGAGCCAGGCCCTTACTTGTCTAGGCAAACTAAAGCAAAGATTCAAAGAGGCTGATGAGTCAGGGTTAATCAGAAGTCATTTAAAGTTACAATATGGTTTCTTTTCTACAATATGGCTTCCCTTATGTCAACCTTGTGTTGAGCTGGTATCAAGCTAACATCTGTTGCCAATCTTCCTCTATTTTGTATGTAGGACACCACCACAATATGGCTTGATGAGCTGTGTGTAGGTCCACACCTGGGATCTGAACCTGCGAACTCTGGGCCACTGAAGCAGAGCACATGAACTTAACCAGTCAGACTTTCAAAACTCTCAATTAAAAGAAAAGACATTTAAATTATAAACACTGGAAAGGTTAACAGGAACTTGATGTTCTTTATCTTTTCTCTTACATCAGATCTTAGATTTGGATGGGAAGTGTCAATTCCATGGATGGGGAAATAGTGAGGCACATAGAAAGCTTTGAAAGTGACTTTCGTATAGCTACATAATTTATACCGAACTCCCATCTATAGTTTACGCCTTGGGAGAATTCTTTGCAATGTTAGTAAAGTTCAGGTTTGCCTCCAGACAAACTGGATAAACAAGAATTTTTTTAAAGAGGGAATTCCAAGAAGGAAGGCTCCATCTAAGTTCTATCTTTGCATGAAAGAAAATATTATAACATCAAAAGAAGGAATTTCTCATTCAAAACAAACCATACATCCAAGCTAGACTTCAACCTCATATTTTGAAGTTTCTAAGAATCAAAGCTTCCCTTGAGAAACAGTGGAGATGACATTAAAATCATGATCTATTCTTTCCTCTGCAGGAATTCTAAGGAACAAAGAACAGGTTTGTTTTGTATTTTAAACAGCAAGGTGCTTGGTGTAGACTAGAATTTCTCAACCCTGGTACTCTTTGGGCTAGATCATTCTTTGTTTTGAGGGGCTGTCCTGTGCATTGTGGGAAGTTTAGCAGCATCCCTGGCCTCTACCCACTGGATGCTAGTGGGATCTTGCCCCCTCCCCAGTTGTGACAATCAAAAGTGTCTCCAGACATTGCCAAATGTCCCCTGGGGGACACAAGCATCCCACTGGTGTGATACATATGGTATATTTAATTCTATTTAATAACCTCTGATTATGTCCAGATGAATGACAGATGCAAAAGGTGGATAGCTTGGACACTAACATCCTTTAACAGTTATTTTCATTTTTTCAACTCGACTTGATATATATTTTTTTTTTTTTTTATTAATGTTATGATGGATTACAAGCTTGTGAAATTTCAGTTGTACATTTTTGTTAGTCATGTTGTGGGTACACCACTTCCCCCTCCGTGCCCTCCCCCCACCCCCCCTTTTCCCTGGTAACCACCGATCAGATCTCCTTCTCAATATACTAATTTCCACCTATGAGTGGAGTCATATAGAGTTCTCGACTTGATATATTTTGAGAAAAAATGTGTGTCTTATCTCAGCAAATAAATGAAAAAGTAAAACAGACATCAATTGCTAAGTATAAAGTGTTCCAAATCTGTAAATCAGATGTGTGAGTTCCATACAAATTACAGTAAATATAAAATTTTAATGAAGATAGTTTTCTAAGAAAATGCTGGGTAAAAACAACAGATTCAGGGGCTGGCCCCGTAGCTGAGAGGTTAAGTTCGCACGCTCTGCTGAGTATGCCCAGGGTTTTGCCGGTTTAGATCCTGGGCACGGACATGGCACCGCTCATCAGGCCATGTTGAGGCGGTGTCTCACATGCCACAACTAGAAGGACCCACAACTAAAATATACAACTATGTACTGTGGGCATTTGGGGAGATAAAGCAGAAAAAAAACCCCCAAAACCAAAAAAAAAAAAAAAACCCACAACAGATTCATTCATTATGTAATTACCTGTGAATAACAATATTTTATTAGCAAATGGCCTCCTCTATTTTATTAAGTAAAGTACAAGGTCAGATGTCTGGGTTTTCTAAGGTAATGTGGAAACAATTTCAAAGCTGCTTCGTTGAATTCTACTTTCAATCTGGAAGATTTACATGGCATTTCAAATAGGACAATTTAAAATTAAAATCTGGATAAATGACACATTTGAATTAGAATCTTTAAGGAAAACCTGGACTAATTGAGATTGGCAGTCTTTGCCCTTAAAATTTAAACCAATTATTTTTGGATTGTATCTTAATAATTGTGCCAGTAAATTTGGCCAAAAAATTTTCCTAATATATATTTTCACTGTTGTAGTAGGTCTTTCCTCATACACTATAAACAACTCTTTCCAAAGCTACAATACCCGAGATGTTGCCATGGCAACCCTCGGGGCTCTATCCTGAGAGCCTGCATTTACCCTGATGCTATCAAGATTTCCTCATGGTTATGCTCAGTAACATGCCCTCCCAACATCTGAGGGAAAATTAGTAAATATTTGGTGTAAAATAATTTCCTCATGGACTGTATTTAAAATCTCCCTGGATCAGTTAAGATACTTTCAGCTGTGAATAACAATATCCAACTACAAGTGGCATAGATAACAGGAAATGTTATTGTCTTCCCTAAGAAGAAGTTTAGAGGTAGATGGTCTGGTCATCCCAGTCATTAAACAGTGTCATTAGTTACCCAGGCTCTTTCCATCCCCCTATGTTGCTATCCTCAGCACATTTGCTTTTGTCTACTGTTTAATGGCTGCAATATGGCCTCTGCAGCTCCCATAGCCTATAAAATCATGGGAAGCAAGAAGGGGGAAAGAAAGCTCTCCTTGAACATCTTGGTTTCATCACGATGGAAAATCTTTCTAGAAGCCTCTAGAGAGAGTGCTGTTAAAAGGCTCATTGATCAGACCTGGGCCACATGGCCAGCCCTACCCACAAGGAGGGTGGGAGAGAGAGTATCTGGCATTTTTGGCTCTATTAGGGGAAGCAGACCCTGTTAGAAGGGAAAAGAGAGAGAGAAATGGTTTTTGGGTAGGCAACCAAAAGTGTGTGCCAACTCATATTTTGGGGAGAATGTTCCTCAATCTGAAAACCTGTGACATTACCAAAGTTCTATGAGCATTCTAAATAGCTACCTCTTCTCTATATTTCCTATTTTGACTTGAAAATAAAAAATGAACCTTAAGAAACCCAATCCAATATGAGAAATATTTTATACTCCATAAAACAACCACAAGTAGGTTAAGGTTATAAGTAGGTTACTAAAAGAAAAGCCTGCTTGATTTCCCTTTAGTAAGGGAGATCCTTTGAGATCCTGTGTGTTGCCTTATCTCCACAGAGCTTTTGTGTTCAAAAAGTGCGCTAATGGTGTTTTTGTAGACACAAAGGGAAATCATTTAGTATATTCGACAACTTTGCTTTTCAGGTTGTGTCCGTTTGTGTCATACCACCACTGTGCTGGAGGTCCTGGCTCAGAAACACTTGGATGAATCCCTCAGGTTGCGTCTCTTCTGAGTGCCCTTTCTTGAAGTGGACTTAGGCTGGTTGAAGCATAGCCTTTCTTCCTGGGAGCAGGTGGCCTCTGTTTTACGGACACACTTCTTGAACGTTCTGCTTCAGGAGTGGGACTGGTGGCATGTGGTCCAGCAGCAGTTCCTGTTAGACATGGAGGTGAAGGATCTTTGTGTTTCTTAGGGCTGCTCCTGACCAGGCTGTATTCTCCGCTGGGCTCTGAAGCCAGGTTTGCCCTTGAAGCTCTGTTGCTTCATAGTGGTGGAGGCATGGGCGTGCCAGTGAGAAGGGACTCGAAAGTCTTTACCTTCTGAGTCAGTACTGGGTGGCAAAGCTAAAACCTGGACCGCAAATATTTCTTGTTCCATTTCTCCTCATTTTATCCACTTATGTTTACAGGAATTATGTAACAATCAAATAGCATGACAAGGCAAATGCATCTCCAGTGCACTCAGATGACACCAAAAATTAATGACCAATCATCTGAAAGATTCATTCTTACCATAATGTGCGGAGCCACTTTCATTTTTCTCACGGGAGGAAAAATCATTACCAGGGTCTGGCCCGCTGGTGCAGCGGTTAAGTTCGCACGTTCTGCTTCAGCGGCCCAGGGTTCACCAGCTCGGATCCCGGGTGTGGACATGGCACCACTTGGCAAGCCATGCTGTGGCCGGCGTCCCACATATAAAGTAGAGGAAGATGGGCACGGATGTTAGCTAAGGGCCAGTCTTCCTCAGCAAAAAGAGGAGGATTGGTGGCAGATGTTAGCTCAGGGCTAATCTTCCTCAAAAAACAAAACAAAACAATACCAAACTCTCACTGACCTCATATTACTGAAAGACAAGATTTTTCCTCTCTTTAAAGAATAGTGCATATATGTTTTTACAGTGAGCAGGAAGCTAACTCTACATGCCTAAAATTCATGTGCCTGCCATTCTTCCAACCTGCGGAAACTTCTTATGTTACATCTGGCTCCCATTGCAGTAGTGGAGAGAACAGTTATGCTCATCCATCTCCTTGCCTCCAATAGCTGAGAGTAGGAGTGAAATTGGAATGTAAAAGTGTAAGAGGGGGTCATTTTCTACTTTAGAGTGACCTATATCGATCCACTCAAGAGAGGTCATTGAGTATTGTCAGGAACTAGGCACTATGAGGGTGGCCATACCAAGAGTAAGCAGGTGATGGCTCTCAAGGAGTTTATAAACCAGGAAAGGAAATAGGACACATGAGGTCATAGGTGAATGTCATGAGCACAAAGTTTTATAAAACTTGAGAAGGATACATGCTACAACATGGATGAATTTTGAGGATATTTTGCTAAGTTAAATAAGCCAGTCACAAAAGGACAAATATTGTATGATTCCATTTATATAAGGCACCTAGAACAGTCAAACTTATAGGGACAGAAAGTAAAATGGTGGTTGTCATGGGCTGGGGTGAGGGGGAATGGGAAGTTATTGCTTAATGAGTATGGAGTTTCAGTTTTGCAAGATGAAGAGTTCTGGAGATGGATGGTGGTGATGGTTGCACAACAATGTGAATGTCCTCGATGCCACTGAACTCTGCCATAAAACAGTCAATTTTATGTTATATATATTTTACCACAATTAAAAAAAATACCCGAGAAGGAGAACTATCAAATTATGGTGTAACAAAGAACACAAAACTGGCTAAAAGAAACTGAGTTCTTATCCTTGACTGACTGTGTGATCTTAGCCAAGTCATTTAACTTCATTAAATGTCCTAACCTACAAAGCAAATGATTGTAAAGTTATTGGATGAATTCAAAGAGGTAATGTATTGGGGCCAGCTCCGTGGCTGAGTGGTTAAGTTCTCGCGCCCCGCTGCAGCGGCACAGGGTTTGGATCCTGGGTGCGGATATGGCACTGCTCGTCAGGCCACGCACGTTGAGGCGGCGTCCCACAACCCACAACTAGAAGGACGTGCAACTAAGATATACAACTGTGTACAGGGAGGGTTTGGGGAGATAAAAGCAGGAAAAAAAAAAGATTGGCAACAGTTGTTAGCCCAGGTGCCAATCTTTGAAAAAAAAAAAGGAAGATTGGCAACAGTTGTTAGCCCAGGTGCCAATCTTTAAAAAAAAATAAAAAGAGGTAATGTATGAAAAAAGCCACCTAGCTAAATGTATGGTGCTACACAAGATAAGGTATTATTGTGGAGGTGAGGAGGGAAGGTTTTACAAGGGCAATGTGATTTGAAGGTAAGGAATAACATTTATTGAGTGTCTACTGTGTGCCGATCTCAGTTTACACAGCAAAATTTTGAAAGTATTATCCTCAAAAAGAAGAAATTAAAACACAGAGCTATAATTTGCCCCAATCCAAAGAGCAGCTCTGTCTCTCAAATTCCGCATTCTTTCCGCTCACGGGAAGTTGTGAAATAAGAAGGTGTTGAAATTGGAAATAGAATAAAATAGAAAATAAAAAAGCAGAGACAGTCGATAAATGCAGAAGTTGGTTCTTTTTTTAAAAAATAATTTTATTTTGAAATAATTCCAAACAGAAGTTTCAAGAAGTGTACAAAGAACTCCCTCACACTCTTCATCCAGATTCAGCAATTAACATCTTACCATGTTTGCTTTATTCTCTCTCTCTCTGAACTATCTAAGTTTCAAACATAATGCCCCTTTACTCTGTGACAGAAAAAACTTTTCTTCTACCCACTTAGGTTAATGATTTGGGGCCTGCATATTAAACTGACAAAAAACAGATTAGCAAGAGAAAAACACAGATTTAATTACATACAAAGCACAGGAGTTCACAAAGAAATGTGACTGAAGGAGGTGGAATTTGGGGCTTATCTACCATCTTAATAGGAGGCGGGGGAGGGGCAAGGGGCACTTCTGGGGGAACAAATGACTTCTTAGAAGTGGGGAGACCAGGCACTTAGGAAAAATAAATAACTTTTTGGAAAGATAAACGGGTCCTGAGGAGAATAGGTGGGAGATGTGATAGTTTTGTGACGTCTGTTTGAGATTAGAGGTGCTTCTGGGGAGGGAATTTATGACAATTGCCTTCTTTTGGGAGGTTCTGCTTTCAGGCAGATAAGGGATTTTAGGAACTCAAACGCCTTCAGCTCAAAAATCATTTTTATGCCACAGTGCCTTATTCTGGACCCCTTTGAGTTCTATACTTCAGCCCTTGGTTTCCGGAGAACTTAGGTAAACACAGAACATTCTCAAACTCAGGAAATTCAATGCTATTATCCCAGAGCTGAGCACTCTATGCCTGTTCCTCAAGTGCCACTGCTGGCAGGTCTTATCTAGAAGTGGGTTCGGCTAAGCTGCTTCTTGTAGCTATGTAAGGACTCCATTTTACTCAACAAAGATTTCTAGAGTGCCTACTCTGTGCCAACCACTGGTCTAGGCACTGAGGACTCAAGTGATGTTTCATTCACGGATAACTATACCTGCATCCACGTGTCCTCTTTTCCCTCTCTTAGAAAGGGCATCCCTCTTGCTGAAGGCCCGCGCTCCACTTGTGCTCTGCATCCCATCTCCTCTCTCAATGATCTATCTTTCTTTCTCTAGGGTTCTTCCCATCAGCATCAAAAACAAGCCCAGAATCGTCCTACTGCTAAAACAATTGTTACTGAGCTCCAAGGGACCCGTGACCTGCAAGTGGGTCCTTTTCCCTGGAGCCACTGGCGCCAACAGGACGAGACCGGGTTTGGAATGGCAGAGCAGAAAATTTATTCATTGCTCAATGAATGGAGGAGGCAGAGCTCCTGCTCTAAAACACCTTCTCCCCGAAGGGAGGTGAGCAGGGTTCTTATGGGATGTGAATGGGGAGGGGTCTCCGCACCATCGCTTGGGGTGCGGGCAGTTGGGGCATGAGCAGAACTTCCCTTCTTGTACACATTTCCTTCTGGGCATGGCACCCCATAGCCATCCTGGACCTTTCTGGTTTGGACTGGTTCTGTGGTTTGACCATCTGGCAATATTCTGCCTTGGTTCTTATAAGCAAGCACAACTCAAAACAAAGCATTAGATACGGAAAGTGTTTTTAGGGACTTCTCTGGGTGACAGAATGACAACAACAACTTTCCTCTACATCCCTCACCAAGTCCCATGCTCTCTCCCACCTCTTCCGAATGGAGCTTCTTGAGGGTATTCTCTGTATTTGCAGTCTCCACCTGCACACATCCCCACTCCTCTATCCACTACAACCTGGCTCAGCCTCCCCTGCTGTGCAGGGACTACTCTCTCGAGAGCATTATGAACTCCCGCTAAATCCTATGGATATTTTGCAGGTTCTTTCATTGACATCTCATATTATTGACATCTTCTTCTTGACATATTCTCTTCCCTTTGTTTCTTTAATACCAAACTCTCATTTGTGGTTTTCTTCCTAATTTTCTGAAGCTCCTTCTGTTTCCTTCTCCTGTACCCTTTTTACCTAAAAGCTGGTGTTGCTGAGAGTTCTATCCTAGGACACTTCCTCCTTCCTTCTCGTTCTTCTGCATTCTCCCAGGACTTTATCCAGTCCCCTGGGTTCAATTACATATTCGGGGTGCATCAGCTCATACATGGTATCTCCAACCGATTTCTCCTGAGTTCCCGACCTGTACATCCAATGGCCCATTTGAAGTCCTCCCAGGCATTCAAACTCAAGAGTTCCAACTTGAAGAGCTCCTTTTCTGATGTTCCCTAGCTCTGTTAATGGCACTGCCGTAATTTAACTGTCCAAGCCAGAAACGTGAAGTCTTCTTGCCTTCTTCCTGATCCTAAACTACATCTAACCATCAAATACAGCGGATTCTACTTTTTCTAAAAAAAGATTTTATTTTTCCTTTTTCTCCCCAAAGCGCCCCGGTAAATAGTTGATATCTTTTGTTGTGGGTCCTAGTTTTGGCATGTGGGACGCCACCTCAGCATGCCCTGACGAGCAAGTCCGTACCATGTCCGCACCCAGGATCTGAGCCGGCAAAACCTTGGTCGCTGAAGGGAGGGTGCAAACTTAACTACTCGGTCATGGGGCCGGCCCCTAGCTTCTACTTTTAAGTTTGTCCTCTTCTCTTTCCATCTCTACTGCTATCATCCTATTCCTTATCATCATCATCTCTTGCTGAGATTACTGAAACAGTCTCTTAACTAATTTCGTTGTCTCCAGATTTGTTTTCCCCAATCTATGCTTTGCCCTCAGCCAAAGTGATCCATCCAAAATGCAAATCTGATTATGAGACTCTCCTGCTTGAAATTTTCAATGACTTCTCATTTGCTATTAGGCTAAAGTCCACACTCTCCTTAACATATTTCTAAAGATTTTATTTTTCCTTTTTCTCCCAAAGCCCCCGGGTACATAGTTGTGTATTTTTAGTTGTGGGTCCCTCTAGTTGTGGCATGTGGGATGCCACCTCAGCATGGCTTGATGAGTGGTGCCATGTCCGCGCCCAGGATTCCAACCGGCGAAACCCTGGGCCACCGAAGCAGAGTGTGTGAACTTAACCACTTGGCCACGGGCCCAGCCCCTCCTTAACATATTTCTAAGACGTGGCCTCTGCTAACTTCAGCTTAATCTCTGGCCACCTCACGCCTGCAACACTTAGTAGTGCTCAGCATATATTTATTGTTTTAAAAATAAATGGTACGTTCTTCCTTACAAAATACAAAAGAGAAAACTGTCTTATTTACTGCTGTTGACACAAATAATCCATAATCAATCCATAAATCAAAATTTGGGATGAGATTATCATGAGCCAGGTCTGAGGACTATAGTCTGGGGGGCTTCCTTCCCCAGGAAAGGAAGCACACCAAAGAAGTGGGGTGTACAGAGTGGTTATATACTGTCTTGGAAGAAAGAGCATACACCACACATGATAGGAATATTTCTTTTACTACTGTCATGAGATGCTTAGCTGGCATAGCAGGTCAGTGGTCACAAGGTGAGCACAGGAGGTCGGTGGTCAGCAGGTCAGCAATTAATTCTTAGTTTCTGGGAAGAGATGCTTATCCTTAAAGAAATGCTGATATGGGAGGAAGCTACATCCCTATCTTTAAGGGCATCATTCTTGTCTTTGGGACACAGTAAATGTTTAAAGCAGATGTACAATGCATGCTCAACAAGCCACGTCAAGCCTTTTTGGAAAAACAAGGTCAGGCCGAATTTGTTTTAAACCAAATGGTTTTAAACCTCATATACTCCAATATCTCCTACTGCTTTTCATTTATTTATCACTGCTGTATCCCCAGAGCCCAGAACAGTGCCTGGAACATAGTAAGTGTGCAGTAAATATTTTTGAAATGAATGAAAGAATATATGTATCAGTTCTAGTGACTGTAGAATGAGGATGAGCAAGAAAAATGGAACCTTTTTTTTATCCAATAAGCATCTCTTAGAGTAGCATATTTACAAGAGTCATATTCTATATTTTGGCAAGTTTAAAAACCAACATGATGATCTCAGAAGGAAAGCATTTTTTATTTTTTTTGAGGAAGATTAGCCCTGAGCTAACATCTGCCACCAATCCTCCTCCTTTTGCTGAGGAAGATTGACCCTAAGCTAACATCCATGCCCATCTTCCACTACTTTATATATGGGACGCCTGCCACAGCATGGCTTGATAAAGTGGTGCATAGGTCTGCACCTGGGATGCAAACTGGCAAATCCTAGGCTGCCGAAGCGGAGCATGCGAACTTAACTGCTGTGCCACTGGGCCAGCCCTGGAGAACATTTTAAATGTGGGGAAAAAAGCACACTTCACCAACTTCTTTTAAACTGATCATTTATTATGAATAGAAAAAGTTGCTAAAATTTTACAAGAAATAAAATATAAATTCATAGTATCCTCATTACCCCTTATGTTCATGATTTTAAATTATGATTAAAAAAATAGTGCATATATTTGAACAAGTAATCAAAGAATGCAGTGTTCCATACTGAATCATTATGTAACTAAAACAGATGAAGATAAGATACTTACTTTAAAATCAGGACATCTATTCCAAAGACAGATTTTTTTTTAACCTTTTAAGACTAATATTAAACAATCCACAGAGATATAAAAGCTTGAAAATCTAAGAAGCAAAAAAATATTTTAATTAAGAAGTTGATGAAAACAGTACCTTAGATAATGATATGTATTAAGGATAATCTCTAGATTGCTAATATATATTGTTTAGGAATGAGATACACTATTTCAGTAAAAATAAAAACACCTTAAGGAAAAAAAAATGATTTAAGCACTCTATTCAATTAAAACACATGAGATATATTCTCAGCGTATTATTGAAATGAAAAAGTAAAATAATAAATAGTTGCCTTCTATATAAATAAGAATGATTCATCAAATGAGAGATAATTTCACTTATTATATCTATTCTCTCCAAAGGATGTAATTCATGCCTCTTCCTGGCTGGTATGGCATCTCCATACTAACCATTTCTTTTGAGACGACTGGTTTAATCACTTGGGGATAACAAAACACAAGGTTATATCTCTATTTTGCACCAACATCAAAATACATTGCATATAGATTATAGATTAGAATGTTTGAGAAAATGAAATCATATGACTATCATAAGAAAATATCTGTGAATATTCATAAAATCTTGAGAAGACTTTTAAAACATATCACCAAAAGTAGAAAACATAAGGCAAAGATTGACAGATCACGATATACAAAAACATAAAAATAAGCATTATACTTAAATGAAATTTTAGCATATTCACATGTAACAAATCAAACGGTAGTGCTGACTTATGATGAAAAGCAGTAAGAAGACAATAATCATTTCCATGAAAAATGGGCAAAGGATAGGGATAAACAAAAAGGGCACAATGGCCAATAAATACATTTTAAAATGCTTAACCTTTTCTCTAATCAAAGAAATACAAATGAGATGCCATTTTTGCATACCCAATTAACAGAAAAAAATGTAAATTCAACAAGGCAATATGTATATATAAAACTTCACATTTCAAGATAGCAATTTTTCTTTTAGGATTATCTTAAGAGTTTCTAGAATTATTTAAAAAATCACAGATATGCAAAAAGATTTAGTTATAGGGATATTCCTTACAGCTTTGTTTATAATATTGCAAAATAGGAAATAATAGGGGTTGATTAAACTGTGGCATATTTAACACTGCAATATTATATAACCATTAAAATAACAGTAGAATATTAATAACATTGAAAAATGTTTGTAATACACTGTCAAGTTTAATAAAGCAGCTTATTAGTTTATAATATAATCCTATTTTTGCAATAAATGACAATTTACTTTAACATGTTTTCTATAATGAATGTGTACTTTTCTAGTAAAAAATAAATTGTTCTTCTATAAAGGCCAAAAAAATCAGATTATCTATCTCCTGTTCCAGTTCTATACTCCCCAAGCAAACTCCTGATTACCAACCTCTTCTTCCTACATATTTCCATAACAGAAAATGGGGTGCCCTGAACTGGAGAAGGGAACATTCTGTAAATTGCAAAGTGCTACCTTCCATTGTACATTTCTGGTGATATATAAATCCTGGAAAGGAAATTAGAAGTCATTAAAAGATGGAAATGAAGTGGTAGAAAAGGAAGAAAAGAATGCTAGGAATACAGTACAAAAGTCAAGGACCTATAAAAGAAGCTAAGGTATGGTCATATATGTTTGCAAACCCTTCATAAAAATATGAGCCCTGAAGGATGAAAAGTAGTAAGAAGGTGATAACCACTGCAGGGAAATATGGACAAAGGATGTGGATAAAAACACCTAAAAAAGAATACACATTAAAAAAAATGTTTAGCCTCTTTTCGAACTAAAAATGTAAATTAAAATGAACATGTTAAAAAAGAGCTTATTTTGAAACACAATATCCCAGACTGTGCAGAGTAGATAGCTCTCTATTGTCTGATTTAGTCCTCAAAGTCCATCCTACCTCAATACTCTCCTATATTGGTTCATCACAGTGCCACCTTCTGAATTAGGATACTGTTTGGTTAAGACCAGATTTAAATGCCAATGTTACTATCAATGAACACACTCATGAACACGAGGTTATTTTGAATAGCTCAGAGCAAAATCCTTAGCTCACATCTTAAATATTATGATTTTAGCTCCATTTTGTTTGGGGGAAGAAATGTTTAAAAGGGTCAAGGCCTGGGAGATACTCTGGATAACCAGAGCTAGCCTGAAGGCCCTGGAAGCCAAGAAGGCATACCAAAAGGAGGCAAGACCTAACACCAGTGTGGACAGAGGTGTCAGGGCAAATTTATGTCATAATTCTGCCTTCTGAAAATAAGAAATTTAAGTACATAATAGTAACTTGAGCATGCAAGTCACCATATTAAGAACTTTATCCAAACTGTTTAACAGTCTTATAAAGGAAAATGGTATCATGTCTAATTTAAAGACAGTTCACTCTATATAGAAAAATAAACCTGGATTTCCTACCTCATATCACATATTACAGAAATTAAAGATCTCATTGTAAAAATATAACTCTGAAGCAAACAGAAGAAAGTGTAGAATATTATTGTGACTTCGGGACGGGACAGGACTTTTTCAGAAAGACACACAAAACAAACAATGAAGCAAGAAATCAATGGATTTGACTACATTCAACAAAGGATCTCATGAATAAAATTTATAGATGGGTGATAGACGGAAAAATTATTTGCAAAATCTCAAATGGACAAGAGATTGGTATCCAGAACATGGGTTGTTCTGTAAACAGATAGTAAATATTTTAAGTTTTGTGGCCCATATGGACTCTGTTGCAGCTGCTCAACTCTGTTGTTGTGGCTTAAAAGCAGCCATAGAGAATACATAAATGAATGAATGCAGTTGTGTTCCAATATAACCTTATTTACAAAAATAGTTGCTGAGCAGGATATGGCCTGCAGGTTGTAGTTGTCGACCCTTAATCTAGACTATATAAGAAATTCCTATGGATCAATAAGAAAAATTTAGGACAAAGGGTATCAATAAGCAATTGGCAGAATGAAAAGTCCAAATGGCTAAACAAGTATATATACAGATGTGCACCTTTATTAACAATCTGAGAAATGCAAATTAAAATGAAATGCCGTTTTGCACCTAACATTTGTCAGAACATGGAGGTCCGATAATTCAGGCGGAGGTAAGGGTGTGGGGGAACATGGAACCCTCATGCCTTGCTGATGAGTGTCAGTTACACAGAGCCACTCTGGAGAGCAATCTGGGAGTGCTAAGTGAAATTAAGTATGTGTTTCCATACTCCATAAAGGAGAGCTCTTTGATAAACGGCAGCAGGCAATCTTATAATAACACGCGTACATTTTCTTCATTTTGTAACTAGAGACAATATACATTTTTATTTTTCTCATTTCACTATAAATAGACAAAAACACCATCAAAGACCGTCACTAGTCTACAGACTAGCTGTTATAAACTACTTTCTGCCAATGTGCTTTAGACATGAAGAAAATCTTAATATTCTTAGCATCTAATTCTTTTACAGTTTAGAGTTTCATATCTTTAAGAGGAGAATTAGCTTTACGATGCCTCATTAATGGAATGCAAAATTCACATGAATTTAAGATAAAGTGACACTTTAATTTTATAGGATGAGGAGCCAATTACAGGGTTCTACTCTTGTGTCTTTTTTTTTTTTTTTTTTGAGGAAGATTAGCCCTGAGCTAACATCTGCCACCAATCCTCCTCTTTTTGCTGAGGAAGACTGGCCCTGAGCTAACATCTGTGCCCATCTTCCTCTACTTTATATGTGGGACGCCTACCACAGCATGGCTTGCCAAGCGGTGCCATGTCCGCACCCGGGATCCGAACCAGCGGACCCCGGGCAGCTGAAGCAGAACGTGCGAACTTAACCGCTGCACCACCAGGCCGGCCCCTACAGGGTTCTACTCTTAAATTCTTTTGGGTTTTCCCTCCTCTACAGTGTCAGAAGGGCTTCAGTAGAAAAATTTGAGAAATAGTCAGTTAATACGGGGCAATTTTGAATAACCATCAATCTTTAGCTAAATAAAGCTAAGATAGGGGCTGGCCCGTGGCCGAGTGGTTAAGTTCGCGCTCCCCACTTCGTCGGCCCAGGGTTTCGCTGGTTCGGATCCTCGGTGTGGACATGGTGCTGCTCATCAGGCCATGCTGTGGTGGCATCCCACATGCCACAACTGGAAGGATCCACAACTAAAAATACACAACTATGTACCGGGAGGCTTTGGGGAGAAAGAGGAAAAATAAAATCTTTGAAAAAAAAAAAGCTAAGCTATAAGGGTGTTTTTCTCTCTATAATGGGATATTAAATTACACAATATAATCTACTTGGTAATTAGAATTGCAACTTCTTTTAGCCATTTTTTTTCTACCTCCACCCTGAGTATAATCTATTGTAGCACTAGGTTCTGAAATAGAGGCTTTCCTTTCATTGAATTCATTTGCGGTGGTCTGATAAAATATACAATGGATTATTCAAATTAGTATGGCCTAAACAGCAAGAGTAGCTTGCAGATGCACTGATAAAAAAGGCTTATTGTCTCAAAGAAAGTATATCCACATGCTTTACCTTAAAAATAAATTTGTTATTCAACTCTATTCCAGTGCTGAAAACCACTTCAGAATTAAAATAGCTGTGAAATAACTAAAACATTTTTTTCCCAGTTTTTTATCATGTTCATTTACTTAAAAGGGTAGATTATACTAAAGCATATGTATACTATTGTTTGATTAGTCATTGAAAGAAAAAGTTTACGTTGAATTGCACACTTTAAACAGGTGAACTTTATGGTATTTGTATCTCAAAAAGCTGCTAAAAAATGGTGGTTTAGATAGTCAGTCATCTAGTCTTGTGACTCTCAACCATAGTACAATGGATCAGAGGCAAGGAGGAGGAGTGGAATGAGGCTAGCCAATCAGGAATTGGGCTAAATTTCCAGCCTATTTATCTAGCCCTTAGTAACCTAGAAAGAGAATGTGTGTGTGTGCATGCGTGTGTGTGCATGGCAGAGAGGTTGGCTCTGTGGACAAGGGAGAAAGCGCTAGCACAAAAGGTCAAGAAGAACCAATGTCATAGTTGAAATATTTTTCTTTGATGAATTCCTAAAAATATAGACTTAGAGAAGATTCCTGTCAGATACTAATGAAAGGAAACATGATAGTCGTCTTTTTTCATCCATAAACAGGCTATTTCCAAACCAGTAGCAAGAGTACAGGAACCTCATTTTAAAAAGACTTTTTTCCATGGCCTGCAACAACTTTTACATACAGATTGCTTGAGTGAAAACTGAAGGCTGCTTTTAGAATCAAGAATCTAAAAACGACTAAGACGTATGTAAACAGAACAATTTTGATAGAAAAGAATACAAATTTTTCCTGATCAAAAAATGGGCAGAGGACATGAACAGACATTTCTCAAAAGAAGATATGAATATGGCCAATAGACACATGAAAAGATGTTCATCATCGCTAATCATCAGGGAAATGCAAATCAAAACTACACTAAGATATCACCTTACACCCGTTAGATTGGCAAAAACATCCAAAACCAAGAGCGACAAATGTTGGAGAGGTTGTGGAGAAAAAGGAACCCTCATACGCTGTTGGTGGGAATGCAAACTGGTACAGCCGCTATGGAAAACAGTATGGAGATTTCTCAAAAAGTTAAAAATAGAAATACCCTATGACCCAGCCATCCCATTACTGGGTATCTATCCTAAGAACCTGAAATCAGAAATCCCAAGAGTCCCTTGCACCCCTATGTTCATCGCAGTATTATTTACAATAGCCAAGACGTGGAACCAACCTACGTGCCCAGAAACTGATGACTGGATAAAGAAGATGTGGTATATATACACAATGGAATACTACTCAGCCATAAAAAAGACAAAATTGGCCCATTCACGGCAACGTGGATGGACCTCGAGGGTATTATGTTAAGCGAAATAAGCCAGTCAGAGAAAGACGAACTCTATATGACTCCACTCATAGGTGGAAGTTAGTATATTGATAAGGAGATCTGATCGGTGGTTACCAGAGAAAAGGGGGGGTGGGGGGAGGGCACAAAGGGGGAAGTGGTGTACCCACAACATGACTAACAAAAATGTACAACTGAAATCTCACAAGGTTGTAATCTATCATAACATTAATAAAAAAAAGAATACAAATTTTTTAAGAAAGACAACACATAGATGATGATAAAACATAGAATGCTGGTACACATTTATTCTTTTATTGCTAAACATCAAATGCCAGCAACTGTGGTATCTTCAAGTTAAATCCTAAGAATGAATTACAGAACAGTCGAAAGATTTATAGAAAAATATCTGTGCACCATTAGAATGTGGACATTCAATAAATACCACAGGACAAACTAATGGCTGAGAGCCGCATATCCATGAAGCAGATGTTTACAATTTACTGTTAGAACAGACAATGACCTATAAGAGCGATTATCAAAAGGTCAAGTTTAACGGCATGTCTTTTCAAACTGAGATGCTGAAAAGAATATATACATTCTTTACAGATTGTAGGTGATTTTAAAAAAACCCTCAAAAATGTAAACAATGAAGAGTAGGAACACTGAAAATAAAGTTTTACTGTGGAACAAAGTGACATCACAAAAAGAACACTTTCTTCAAATCCTCAAAATAATTCATTTTTCTAATTGCTCTACAGAAACCAAAAAGGATTATTTTCATAAAGATGATAATATATCAGGGACACAAAGACCTCTCAAGTTATTTTTTTATGTTAACATATATTTACAGTAAATATTCAATAATACTTTTTACAGCTTACTTAAATAGAAACATGCTTTTCTAGTGCATAAATAACATGAATCATCATCCATTCAACCGCATTTATTAAGTATTTTTGATGTCTCATGCACTGTGCCAGGGATGCAGAGATGAGCATGACATGGTCCTTGCTCTAAAAGTACCCACAATCAAGCTAAAGAGACAACACGTAACATTTCCTTTTTCACACGATGAGACCATTTCTATACAAATGGGACTGATCTGCTCAATATCCTATTAGAGTGGTTCCCAAATCCTGACCCTATGGAGCAACAGACCAGGTGTTTAAAAGCTACAAGAAAATGAGGTGTTTGCTTTTTTTCTCACCCAGGAAAAGTTAATGGGTAGGATTTCCTCTACTAAATTTTTTCTGTTTTTAAACAACTGACCTGAACATAGACAACATTTTCATTAGTAAACTGCTTAGTTCATGTAACTGAATTAATTATGTAAGTATTTAATGGCATTCTCCAAGCTCTGAACAGGTCTGAGCATCACTCTGCTAGTACACTTTAATCTTGATTGACTGGCTGCCTAAGAATAGAACAAATGCCTTTTCCCTGGGATAAACCAATAATTGCATGGTTTCAGTAATGGTAATAACTGATGATCTTGAGTTATTAACAAAATGTTAAAATGATATTCAATGCATAATTTCTGTTTAAGAAGACAGACATATTTTTAATAGAATCTAAAGAGTTTCTTAAAAATGATTAAAAAGTTTTAGTGCCTGAAGAGCAACGCAATGATCTGAAAAAGGTGAACTCCATGGAACACCTCACTTAGTGAAGAAGTTGGATACGTGACTGTTAACGTTTGAGTGTACGAGAGAAACATATTTTTCATCAAAGAAACGACATGCTCATACACTTCGAAGACCAATAGCTTCGCAGTGCTTTGTTGACTTCACAGATCTCCCAAGGCTGCATCTCCAGTCCGAAGGACCTTGAACTAGGGTGGGCTCTTTGGGGCTCAAAAGTCAGTTCCCAGGCTCTGGCAAATCCATGTTTGTACTCACTTGTAGCCATTCTCACTGTACTACCAAGTCTTCCATGGACCCACAGAAGTAGCTTAGGGGAAAGATGGAAAGCAAGGACTAGGTGTTTAATTACCCAACACTGAGAAACACGGGAGCCGCTGGTGAGGACAGAGTATGGTTCAGGGCTTAAGGTAGTTGCTTCTTGAAGACAGGAACCCAGGAGCTAGCCCCCTGATAGCCGCAGCAGCACAAGAGAAAATGTCTACCCTGGAAGGGTTCCAAGCTTCAAAGCTCTGTAGAGAATGGTAACCAGGACTGCACAAAGTCCTGTGATCTGTCTTGTGATTTGTTGGAAGACACGGCTCAGTTCTGAGGTTCAACCCTGGCTGCCTCAGCTCACATGCAGCAGGTAGGAGACACTTCCTGTAGTTCACTCGGAATGTCAAGGCCAGTGCTGCTTTATGAGGGTAGGGGGATACATTAACAAAGAGGCAACTCTTGTGAGGCAAAACACATCTCATGATATTGTAGGCCCCACTTCCTACTTTGTTCACTTATTTGGTATCATTTGACAAAGATTTTCCCTTTCATGTCAGCAGATTCTTTTATAGAATTTTATTAATTTAATTATAATCAGACCTCAGTTACCAGAGTATAAAATAATACACTATTAAATTTTAAAATACTTTTCAAACAAGACAAAGGACAAGAGATATAGGCCAAGAAAATGCTCACCTTTCCACTTGGCCAAAGTCTGGTCGCCTTCAAATCTGGATTAATGATGCTTTTTCAAGAAGTTTTTGCCAATTAATTCCACCCAATTCTGTTTTCTTTTACATTACTTCAACATGGTATATAGTCACACAAAGTGGTTTAACATGAATTTGCACTTGTTTAGAAATTGTTCCACAAGCATCTGAAGTTTGTAAGTTCAGTCTTTAAAACTAGAATGTAGTCAGAGACTATGCCTTTCATTTCTTCTGTTTATTCCCCATCCCAGAGTTCGGATAACTCTGATATAGGAGGAGCTTAAAGTGGTTGGCTAAAATGTAATCTTAAGGAAACACTTTATATTTCATAGCAAGTAAGGTTTTCAGGATTGTATATTGTAACTCAGAGATTCTGTCAGATGAGTGCAAATATTACCGTGCTGTAACCATCCAGAGTCCCAGGGTCACATTAGCAGCCAAAAGTATACTGCCACCAAGCAAGATAAAAAATCCTATCAGATCTTTGACATCATTGTCTCCAATCACCGAGGTAAGGGTGGCATCCAGGAAAGAGTTTAAAATCCACTGTCCATCCAAAGCAAAGCAGGGCACTGCATTAACAATAGCCAGAGCTCCTGAGAGGGAAATCAGGTACCTGGTTAAAATCAGTTAAGGAGCCGACTGTGAGGTTTGAGTGGAAAGCACATTTCTGGGAGTCAGAAGAAGATATTTTATTAGGACTGGATTTGAGATTACAGTTGACTTCCCTCCTTTCTTTAAATCTCTGACCACCAATACAGGCCATTCCTTCTTAGATCTCTACTATTTAAAACAAATGATTTACGTTATTTCAAAGTTCAAAAACCTTGACTAGAAAAATAAAGGCCAACCACTTGTAAACTAAGGCCATCTACAATGAACTCCTAGGAAGACTATGTCTTTCTAATCCTTTAACGATACAACAAGGGAAAGGAATGTGGAAGGAATAAGAAATACGGGAAAATTATTTTTTGATCCTTACAAAGTATTATCTTATATTAGGAAACAAAGATTTTGGCCCCTTAAACTCTATTTTACTATCATCTATAAGGTTAAAGCATAAATATAACTATATAATGTAAACATAACTCTATTTTACTGTCATCTATAAGGTTATAGCATAAATCTCTCTGAGATAAAGCTGCAGCCTACAAGGTACAATCTTGATTGTACACATTTTTTTTTTTAAGATTTTATTTTTTCCTTTTTCTCTCCAAAGCCCCCCGGTACATAGTTATATATTCTTCGTTGTGGATCCTTCTAGTTGTGGCATGTGGGACGCTGCCTCAGCGTGGTTTGATGAGCAGTGCCATGTGCGCACCCAGGATTCGAACCAACGAAACACTGGGCTGCCTGCAGCAGAGTGCGCGAACTTAACCACTTGGCCACGGGGCCAGCCCCGACTGTACACATTTTTAAGTAACTGCTCATTTGTTTTCTATTTTACTTTTTTGCAAATCATTGAGGAAAGAAATGAAAAAGGTTTAAAAGTGACAAAAATTAAGAACTCTTCCAAACTGTTCAGTTTATCCAAATTCTATGTAACAATTTTTTAAAAATTTCATCTTTTACACACAAACATAATATGCTAAAGAACACATGAGATTTTGTCCTTTGACTTGCTATTTTAGTAGTGGAAACCAGCTTCATCTCCCTTATGCATTCATCCATTTGGTCAGAGATAACAGGCTCAGAAGGGGTGGAATTCATCGCCTCACTAGTAGCTGAAGCTTTCATCCTTTATAAAATTACTAAAAGAGTTTAGTTCTGTAAATCCAACTCAGTTTGTATTTTGGGTTTCTTCCCTGCCACATCTTAACCTTTCTCCCTTCCTGATCAATCTCTCTCCTCTGACTTCTTCCCTCCTAGGTACAATCTGATCTTTTAAACTTTAGAGTCTGTTTTTCAGTTGCTGGCAATTAATTGATACTTGTAAAGTCTAGGCACGCTCTATCTAAGGTAAGACTGATCAAGTTCCAAGTAATATACTTTTAACAAATTTTTCAACACCAGAAAGGATACTTGACAAATGTCTCCACAACCACAGGCAGATCTATGCTTAGAAAGTTGAAACGTGGGATAAAACTAGTGATACTCACTAAAAAAGAAAAATAAGAAATAATGAATATTATTCATACAGATAAGCAATAGCATTATGAATTTTACCATATGGTTGAAAATTGGAGTAGCCTATTAAACTGGTTGAGAAAACCCTTCCCAAATATATGTAGGCAGGCTATATGCCCCACATATGAAAACAACTGATTATTCTAGAACATCTAATACAAATAGTGGAATACAGAAATTCACGTCCCAGTGTGTACTTATATTTTGAGGTGAGACTAAGATAAAACTGACTATATACCAAGCATGATTACCAAATACAGAGACCAACTTAAAAAAATATACTAGAATTTACATCACAGGAGTCCTTACCCTTGCAAAGGGATATAACCTTAAAATCATGTTCACTCCAAGTATTATATGCCACTTAACCTCTTTCTGGTCTTGTTTTTTCTTCAGTGCTAAAACAAGGATTAAGACTAGAGAATTTTGTTTAAAGTTCTCAATTCTTTTTTTCTTTTTAAAGACTAGCACCTGAGCTAACATCTGTGGCCAATCTTTTTTTTCTTCTTCTTCTCCCCAAAGCCCCCCAGTACATAGTTGTATATTCTAGTTGTAGGTCCTTCTGGTTGTGTAATGTGGCATGCCGCCTCAGCATGGCTTGATGAGCAGTGCCATGTCTGCAGCCAGGATTCAAACTGGCAAAACCCTGGGCTGCTGAAGCGGAGCGCGTGAACTTAACCACTTGGCCACCAGGCTGGCCCCAATACTAGAGAATTTTTAAGGCCTCTTCTACTCTCTGGAATCCATAATCCTGTTTTTGTTCAAAACACTTAAAAACTCTCCTGTAATTAGATAGAACCCACAATACACATTTCTGAATTACCCTAAAAGGGGACATTTCTTCATTTGTTGAGGATATATTTAGTATTTGCACTCTAGAGTCACTTAGTGTCAAACTAATAAATAAGAATGATCCAGGTTGTATCTGAGGATATGACTACGAAGCAATGAGAAAGTCTTTTAAAGAGTAACATAGGGGCCAGCCTCGTGGCCGAGTGGTTAAGTTCGAGTGCTACACCTTGGCGGCCCAGGGCTTTGCAGGTTCGGATTCCGGGTGCGAACATGGCACCACTCATCAAGCCATGCTGAGGTGACATCCCACATAGCATAACCAGAAGGACCTACAACTAGAACATACAACTGTGTACTGGGGGGGCTTCAGGGAGAAGAAGAAGGAAAAAGAAAGACGATTGGCAACAGATGTTAGCTCATGTGCCAATCTTTAAAAAAAAAGACAAAAAACAAGAATAACATAAAACTCACATGTCCATCAACTGATGAATGAATTAAGAAAAAGTGTTATGTCCATGCAACGGAATATCACTCAGCCATAAACAGGAGAGATGCACTGACCTGTGCTACAAGATGGAGGAATCTTGAAAACATGCTAAGTGAAAGATGCCAGTCACAAAATATTCCATTTACATGAAATGTAAAGAACAAGCAAATTTATAGAAGCAGAAAGTATATTAGCGGCTGCCAAGGGCTGAGGGGTGTTGAGGAGAAATGCAGAGTGACTGCTTAATGGCTATGGGGTTTCTTTTTGGGGTGATGAAAATATTCTGGAACTAGACTGTAGTCATGGCTGCACAACTAAGAATATATTAAAAACTACTGAATTTTACACTTTAAAATGGTGAATTATCTGGTATGTGAATTATATTTCAACAAAGCTGTTATAAAAAAAGAAACATAAAAAGATTTTGTACATAAAAATGAGTTAGACTATATGATCTTCAGCCATAAGAAACTACATATTTAGTCCAATCATGTTGCCACTGTTAAAACAATCATGCTGGCCTGGTTTTGAAATTATATTCAGATAAAATTCATGTGTCATGCACAAATTACTTTATAATTCTATTACCATGATTCCTGGCATTGTTTGGGGTACGCTGCTCTTCACACTGTTTTGGAAGCTTGGATAAATTTAAAAAACTCTCAGAGAATATCTGAGAGATCATCTATGTGACTTGGGCATAAACAGTGGTCAAGGAAAAATGCATTACTCTTCATAGGCAGACATGGGATTCCCTCTTGCTTTAAATTGGATTATTTCTCTACAGCCTAAATTTCATTTAATGCCTAAGAACAAGTTAACAAGACTTTGAAAAGTGATCAAATTTATTTATATTTTTATATATTATATATTAAAAATATATAAATTTCTACCACTGAAAATATATGCTATCTTAATGATTTTCTGAGGGTCTACCACAATAATACCTACCTGTATAGTGAAGATGTAGTGGATGTCCTACGTACAACATATCGATTTGAGGCGGGTGCTTCACTTTTATTAAGCGAGTATGAGTTTCCAAAGAAGGAATTATACAGAAACTTGAACTTGAGCTTTTTTTACAATCTTTATTGGTTCTACAAACTTGAGTGGCTTCAACTGCTTTCCGAGCAGGTAGACATGTATGCTATGAATAAAATATTAATTAGTCAATACTAAAACGGATTATTAACAAGAAGAACACCAAGTACATTCCCTCAAAATCTTCCATATCACCTAGCATATTAGGAACAAAGTTCATATAGAAGAAATGCCATTTATGTGCACCTATTATAAATTGGATTTAAGTATTCCACTTCGGCCAAATAAGATATTACCATTACAAATTTTTAAAGATTCTCAGATGAAATGTGACATGTGAAATGATACAACAGGGAGAAGTTTTCACAGGTTCCATTTTAGTTCTATGTGTGTATACGCTTATTTTGCAATAATTATATCAGACAAGCAAGACTGCTTCAGGGACAACTTACCAAACGCTTATTAAAATTATTTCTGTAGGAAAAGCACACATCTGTAAGGCTGTGATTGTTACAGCATTCAGTCGAACCATCTAGCCGTTTGTATGCTAAAGAGAAATAGTTTATTAGAACCCATCATCAAAAAAAGAATCCATTATATTGAAGTACATTTGTAATCAAAATTTTGCTTTCAAGACCAAAAAAGTAAGTAAAATGCATATGAATTAGGAAACAACTGTATAATTGAGTGTTCAGCTTGCTGGCTACTTGCTGCAGAGTTTGATTTACATTACAAAAAGAGATACGTCCAATTTGAAATCAAGCAGCAGCAATTACCCTAGGTTAGTTGTCTTCACATAAACTTACCAACTATAAAGCTGGAGTTCCAGGGTCTCAGCTGGTCAAGCAAAAATATTTAATGAGCCACTATTAGATGCCCTAATGCCGCTGATCCAATATCACTACTTAGCTCCTGTGCTGTGGTGTTTGCAGAGTGGGCCAGAGGGTGCCTAAGACTCTCATCCCTAAAGCCCTAAGGACAGCCCTATTATATCAAATATCTATCCCACCTCCAGGCTTACCTTGGGGCTTTCCCCATAGGACCAGGACGGCCCAATTTCACCCCACAGATGTGCACATATTTGCCTGCATACCAGTAATCCAGTTACCATTTTTGGAAGACAACAGAAACAGGGCAACTGTTTATTCCTATTATTCACTTATTTTTTTCAAGTTCTTTGGTAGACAGCTTCACTTGTATCTAGGGCAGAATAAGGAAGCTTAATCACTGATACAGGTGGGACAAAAAATGATTTTCATGTATTTATTTTGGAAGGTTTCCTTTTTTCAGCACATCAAACCCATGAAGCATAAATTGATGTGTGGCAAGGACCAATTAAACTTAAAATCTTATACATATACACACTACCATACTCACATATGGTGAAGAAGACAGACTCAATCAAGAGTAAAGTTATCTATGATTTCTAGTACCACAAACAACTTTTATTATAAGAGTGTCTTCAGGGTCACTAGCATGAAAATGTTAGTTGATATGCAACGTGATTTTATAAGGATTTTGTATTTCAGCCAAAGGTGGTCTGTTTGTTTTTAAATCTTTTTTTTTACTACATTATTTGAGGAAGACATCTTGTATTGGTTAGACTGGATCTCCCTAGCCACGCACTGCTCCTCTCTCTCCCAGGCCAACAAAAAGTCAAGAACGAAACAGAGAGGAAGCAAACTAACAGATACAGCCACTTCTCCTCTGCAATGGCTAGTTGTATGCGTAGTTTTGTTTTTTTTCTTTCTTTTTTTAAATAATTATTTTATTATTTTTTTTTCCAAGGAAGATTAGCCCTGAGCTAACATATGCCGCCAATCCTCTTCTTTTTGCTGAGGGAGATTGGCCCTGAACTAACATCTGTGCCCATCTCCCTCTATTTTATATGTGGGATGCCTGCCACCACAGCATGGCCTGATAAGTGGTGCATAGGTCCACACCTGGGATCTGAACCGGTGAACCCCTAGCTGCCGAAGTGGAGCGCGTGAACGTAATGACTGCACCACCAGGCAGTCCCGTTTTGTTTTCTTATCGTAACTGAATGGATATTTAAATTTTGGGTGACGAGTAATATTTAAAATATGAAAACAAACTGTAAACATCTAATGGCACAGACAAACCCGTGCCTATAATCACTGGTCAGCCCTAATCATAAAGTATAAAGTAAAAAGTTGTTTAAGATTTTTTTTTAATCAATCCAGGCTAAAACCCTCAGTGTTCTCCCTGATCCGTTGTCAAGTCTCACTAATTTTTACCTCCCCATTATTTTTCTCCTTATGTATTCCCACCTGAGTGTCGACACTAATTCCTCCTCACCTGACCCACTTGAAGAGTCCTATTGCATCTTGTTTATCACCTAGCTCTCATATGCAAACCTCTCCTACATACTAAATGCTTCAAATTAACCTTCCAGTGTAGAACTCTGAGAATGTAGTGCTTCTAATCCAAAATTTCCAGACTCAGCACTGCTCCCAAATAAAGTCTAAACTCCATAGCCTAAAACGTAAAGATTTCCACTTTTTTAAAATCACCGTATCTCATACTCTTCTTTTGCTGAACGAAATTACTAGCAGTTCCCTGACCACCTTCTAATCTATGGTCCTCAGATTGATTTCTAGCTTGGCCTCCTGAAATGAAACTCACTGTTGAGGCCCATCTCAGGAGCTGCTGTATGAAACCTGTCCTCATCTCAGTCACGACTGACTGCCATCAACTTTCACAACTCCCAATATTTCCTGTCATCACTTACATTTAACCTTGTACTGTAATAACATGGGCATAGTCTGTTTCTTGATTAGACTGTGAACTCCCTGAGGGAAAGTTTTCTCAGTCTCTTACATACAGTGGATTACTCAATATATACTGAATATGGAAATGATGTTCTATGCCACTTGCCTTTATATCTGTAACTATTTTTAAAAGTTTACATCTGGTGCTTGATCACTAACTTTTCTTGGAGGACTGTATACAATACAGAATTGAAAGTCAAGAATTTGTTATCACTGTTGATACAGCATATCTGGTAATGCAAATGATTAAAGGGGCAAGCAGGTACCAAATGAATGTAATGGATAGCGTTTGGAAAGAATAGGAAGTGGTGGGGACTGTGATGAATTAGAAAATATATACCCTGTTCTAAGGGGTTAGCAGGCAGGCCACTTAACTTGGGGCCCAGATTCAAGAGATCATCCATTTTTTTCTAAGAGAAACCAGAAATCTGGACCCTCATGTGAAACCTCTTGAATTTTAAATATTGGCAGTCATTTAAAATTTTTAAAAACACTGTGCAAGACAAACAAAATACATCTGCTGAGGCTGGATTTGGCCTCTAGGCTACCACCAATTTGTGACCTCAGGGTTACAGCTTCTTCCTATGGTGATTATTCCAACCAAAACATAAATCCATGACTGTGGCTGCCCTGACAAGATTAAGTACCTTTTGACATACAGAATTTTCCAATGAAGAGCTAAATATTTTGTTACCATGTAAGAAGTAAACTTGATATAAAAAATATTTTAGGTGCTGGCCCCACGGCAGAGTGGTTAAGTTCGTGTGCTCCGCTGCAGGCTGCCCAGTGTTTCGTTGGTTCGAATCCTGGGTGTGGACGTGGCACTGCTCATCAAACCACAGTGAGGCAGCATCCCGCATGCCACAACTAGAAGGACACACAACGGAGAATATACAACTATGTACTGGGGGGCTTTGAGGAAAAAAAGGAAAAAAAAATTTTAAAGCTACAACATTTTTTTTTAATTGATAAACAGAGAAATATCAAGTTTACTCGCATGTTCCGTTTCAGCGGCCTGGGGTTCACCAGTTCGGATCCTGGGTGCGGACATGGCACCACTTGGCAAGCCATGCTGTGGTAGGCGTCCCACATATAAAGGAGAGGAAGATGGGCACGGATGTTAGCTCAGGGCCAGTCTTCCTCAGAAAAAGAGGAGGATTAGCAGCAGATGTTAGCTCAGGGCTAATTTTCCTCAAAAAAATTTTTTTTATTTTAGAATCTTTTCTACTGGGTCACATTAAAAGACAAGTCACTTAACCAATTTCTGTGATACAATTCTTAATATGTAAGATGGGGACGCCACAGAAAATTTTCACATTAGTACACTGCTATCAAGCATGAGAGGCCAATCCAATTCTACTTTGGAAAGAGCATTCAAGGCTGCAACAGGCGGTCCCAGAGGCGTTCATGGGTTCAATTTAACTCTGGGAGATGAGAATTGTCCCTTAAATCTCCCCAGATTTGGAGACAATTAGGAAAATTAAGACCAGATCAGTTTCACAATTCCACTACAGGGAGAAACTGCATATTCTGAATGCACCCTAAGAGTGCATAGAAACAGTCTAGTCATAGAAACAGTCTAGTCATAGAAAGAGTCTAGTCTTCAAAAGACGGTCTAGACCAGAGGTGATTTTGGAATAAGGCTAGTAGGAAGAAAATTTTTCAATCTATAGTTGACAGTCCTCACTACTTTCTATATCACTAAAATGAACTGAATAATTTTCTTTCCCTGGCTTAATAAACATACAAATGTAGCTAGAGCTCCAACACAGGGAGGCAAGCCTATTTATTCTTAGTTCTACAGTAGACTTTATACCAGCATCATCCAGTAACAAGCAGTTAAAAAATTACACACACACACACACTCTCTCTCTCTCTTCAATTTAGGATAGCAAAGAAACTTTGGATCATAAGTTGATGTTCACAATGAGAAAACAGAGACTTTTTTCCAAACAGAGAAGAGTTGGGCATAAAAACAATCCGGGTACTCAAAATATGTGGAAAAGATTCCCAGAGTTTTCCATTTATTATCTTAAACCAGGTAGGGAAAGTTCTTTCCTCACTTCAGTTAGAAATATAGAAGACAGGATAATATTCCCTTTGCCAGGCAGTTAAGGGCATAGACCCTCACCTCTTTTGAACAGGAATATAGGCTGTTCAAGGGAGATACCTGAAGCTGGGCTCACAGGTTCATTTTAGGGAGAAGCTGCCTTTAGTATTCAATCTCATGCTCCTTAAAATGTCGTTCAAATGCTGGACTTCTTGAGTACAGTTTTTATTACTCAAAACAATGCTTTAAGGAAACAAAAAAGGAAAAAAGCTAAATAGTTTTATGTATAGTATATGAAATGAAGATTGTCCCCTCAAACTAAAGAGGGGATGCAAGCTACTTGTTAGGAAAATAGTCCCCCCCAAAAGAGCCAGACTAGTTCTTGTCTGTAACTTTTAGTTCCATTCAAATCACTAAGTGGCATATGGACATCCAGCAATGCTAAAGCAGAGGCTTGAATATGAATGGGGGAAAAGTTGTTTTCAGTTCTGACCCAGAATGAGACCAGAGGTCTATTCCAGGTGCAAAGGGCTCTAAGACTTCACCCAGTGTCCATTTTGGGGCTTCTTGGAAAGGCCATTCAATTTCCAAGGAGAGTATGGGACAAGCTCCTAAGGCTTGCCCCACGCACCAAGGGCAGACGTGGAAGTAAACCAGCCTTGGCTTTGTTGGTGACATTTGTTGTAGTTTAACATTTTAATGTTTAAAAGTCAAAAAGGAAAGGATTAACAAGAAAAAGGCAGGTCCTAACAATTTAATAAAATGTACAGTCATTTCAGGTAGATTAACCACAGTTTTCTAATTTGCCAGAAATCTACCTGTTATTATTTTAAGGAGAACATCTAGTCTGCTTAATTAATTAATATCTTAGGGAATATCTTTAAAGATTTAATAATACACCTGGGAGAGTCAAGGTAGAAATTAAGGCCAGAAATGATTGGTTGGGACAGCTTATGGGCACTTCCAGGGTCAGATCTTTCCAAGGTGACTTTATTGTTTTGAAGTGGTATAAATTCTTAGAATTTTAATTATGTATATTGAATTCCACTCTAAATTGAATCAATTTTGGATTGTTGGCCACTTTGTATTATCATATTTAGCTATATCTTTCCCCTCTATTCATAATGAAGGATAACAAAGGTACCTAGATACATGTAAAATACTATCAATCCCCAGCTTTCTTAAATGTCCACAGCCCCAGTGGTCAAGCCTGCCATTAAAATTAATCTAGCATATATTTTAAGTTATATTTCCAGTCATTAAATTCCTATAAACTGGCTAAGTATATGCACTCCATTTAGAAATGGTTAAATGGAGGTACGGGTTTATCTGATAAAGTCACCATGCAAAATCAACATGTGTCCTAATACAGTCGCTCCTAAGGAGATGAAATAGATATTGAAGAATTATTATTTTGGGACTGATTTTCTATTAGTGTAGAAAGAGTAATATCTGCTTTAGGTTTTCCAACAAATACCTCCAAAATACAGCATATGACCCATAATAGTGAAATACTCAAAAAGTTAATAAGGAAAGAGTTTCAGAGTATATCAGGGAAAATTTTCATTTCCAATTTGTCTGACAGGAAAAGGACAAAATCTTAAACACCTGAGATGCAGATATCCTAAATAAAACAGTCCTACTGGAGAAAATTTTATTTGATTACTGTGTCATTTTGGCTTTTGTAATTCAATACAGATTGTACCAAACTTAGAGAAACTGGAGGAAAATGATAAAGGACTTAAGTAGTGTAAAATAATGGATTATTTCTCTTACAGAAGAACACATTGTGGGTTACATACTAACCTGTCATCTGAAAAGTTTTGGAAGATGCTAAATGGCTCTTGAGAATAGGAAAAATTTATAGGTCTTTCAATCTTAAAGAATGAACAACGTTTATCACCACAAGGGAGAGGACCACACATTGTGCGCTTCCTGACATGATGCAATAGAAAGTACTAAGTGCTATCTATGAAGGATTTTTGCACCCCCCCAAAATGGATCCTGAATCTAATCAAGCCTCTAGATCTAATTACTGTTTATAGAAAATTTGGGGGACATCTGAACATGTTAATGACATGATGAGGATAAGATATAACCAGACAAATCCAGAATATAGGAAATTCGACAAAACAAATGACTCAGTTTCTTCAACAAACGTTATTTCAAAAGAAAAAGTCAGGAGGAATTGTTACCAGTTAAAAGACACTTAAAAGACATACCATTCAACTTAAACAAACCAACTATTTGAAGAACAGTTAAGGAAAAGTGAATATCAACTAGATACTAAGAATTATTGTTAATTTTGTTAGATGTGATAACAATACTGTGGTCATGTTTAAAAAATCATCATCTATTAAAGACATGCTGAAGTTTATGGACGAAATGATAGGAAGCCTGGGATGTGCTTTAAAATACTTCCTCCAAAAGTGGGCTGATTTGATGAAAACATTGGCAAAATGTTGATAATTCCTGAAGCTGGGAGAAGGACGCATAAGGTTTCATTTACACTACTTTCTTGACTTTTATGTATGTTTGAAAAACATTTACAATAAACAAAGTTCTTAAAAATGGGTTACACATAGAAGATTACACTTGAAAAAAGTTTTAAAGATTAGTTCTTACTACTTTGCCATTGTTGCACACAGTACTTTAGTAAAGTTATTCTTGATTATTAATTGCATTTTCTAACCCCAAGAGATGTGGACAAGTATCCAGGGCATTTCTTGAATTAAAGATACAGTCTGTGAGCATAATTTGTATTTTCCAACACTTTCAACAATTTGGCCCCCCATGATTTTGTATAAAGAGTAGGGAGGCTGATTTTTCAGAGCTGAAAGAACTCAAAATAAATTTAGCAGCTTCTGAGAATAAGCTTGCATCACCCTGTCACCTGCTACACAGAACAACAGATCTGACTTCAGGGGATATTTTCAGATGCCAAGATGACTTCCTCTGGATGCCTGCCACATAAAACAACTCTACCCCAAATAGCTTTGGACATGCCACTATCCATATAGCACAGGGGTATTTAATTAGTGGAACTTAGTTAATTGGTTATGGTTGAGCTTGAATGCTGACTTAACACAAGTTTTTTTGAATGCAGAAAGAATTAGATAACTAGAGTCCTGAAAATCAAATATGATATTATGAAATTAGTAAGAAGTTTAACAGCAATATATAATAAAGGAAACATACATATTAGCATCCAACTTATCAAGAAGAATGTTTACTAGTTTGGGCCTATCATTACTTTACCGATTTGTTTTAAAGAAATTAGAACCAAATAAATCTACAGACATGGTCTAAGAATTGGGGAATGGCAAGTACTGCCACTTGAAGCATTGTGTTATACTGAGGAAACATACACACCTCTAACTGGGAAGCTCAACTGCTGTAAAGTTGACGCACTTATACAGTAACCAATTTGGGGCTCATAGGCGATGGTATCTAGACATTCATTCCAATCCTGCACGTTAGTAACAGGACAATCCTGTAGATGGGTGACAAGGTCTCCCACAAAAAGGCCTCTGGGTCCAATGGCAGGTGAGTCCTTGAGAAGAGGGAAAAATCAAATCAGGTAATGTGTCAAGACAAGCTAAAATTAATCTGAGCAAACAATAGCTAAAGACACCGAGTTAATTAAGTAGAATATTTTGAATAATGTAGATAATCCAGCTTTGAATCCAAGGTGTACAGACCTAGAAAATTAAAATAAAATCCAACACTTATAGTTACTTTTCCTACTTCTCCAAGATTTTGAATTTTTCACAACTGAAAAAAACTCACTCACCAACTGTTACAATTAAAACAACAAAGTTTTCCAAAACTGCTAATTAAAATTTTTGTGAAAGTAGTCATCAGAATGCCTTCGTTTTCCTATATGTTCAGTGGATAAAATTATAAGACAAGTCCTTATCTAAACACAGTCCCAAATATGTAGACGATACTGTCAGCACAGGAAATATGTGAGCCAGTTGCTCAGAAAGGTAATTTTCCTCTTCCCAAAGTCTGAATAGAAGACGATGTCATCATAGTAGTTACTGTTTAAGGGAGTGAAATACAGAGTTGAAGACATTAACTTAAACTCCCACAAAATGTTCTGGCTGGCTAGCCTAGCTTTCATCTTTCTGACTTCTTAGGAGTAAAGACATTTGACTCAACAGCAGAGTTATAAAAATAAACAGTAAAGGTAAATGATGCATTTTATCAACAAACTACAGGTAGAAAATCTTGGTACTATCTTTGTAATTCAGAACAGAAATAATTTAAAAAGCCAATGTATTTTGACATTTCTCCAAAGAAGATATATGGATGGCCAGTAGACACATGAAAAGATGCTCATCATCACTAATCATCAGGGAAATGCAAATCAAAACTACACTAAGATATCACTTTACACCTGTTAGAATGGCAAAAATAACCAAAACAAAAAGTGACAAATGTTGGAGAGTTTGTGGAGAAAAAGGAACCCTCATACCCTGCTGCTGGGAATGCAAATTGGTGCAGCCACTGTGGAAAACAGTATGGAGATTTCTCAAAAAATTAAAAATAGAAATACCTTATGACCCAGACATCCCACTACTGGGTATCTATCCAAAGAACTTGAAATCAGCAATTCCAAAAGTCCCATGCACCCCTATGTTCACTGCAGCATTATTTACAATAGTCAAGATGTGGAAGCAACCTAAGTGCCCATCAACTGATGATCGGATAAAGAAGATATGGTATATATATATATATATATATATATATATACACAATGGAATACTACTCAGCCATAGAAAAGGATAAAACTGTCCCATTCACAAACAACATGGATGGACCTTGAAGGTATTATGTTAAGTGAAATAAGCCAGATAGAGAGAGACAATCTGTGTATGACTCCACTCATATGTGGAAATTAAACATGTAGACAAAGAGAACAGGTTAGTGGTTACCAGGAGAAAGGGGGGATAGGGGGTGGGCACAAAGGGTGAAGTGGTGCACCTACAACATGACTGACAAACAATAATGTACAACTGAAATTTCACAAGGTTGTAAACTATCATAATCTTAATAAAAAGTAAAAAAAAAGCCAATGTATTTCACAAAACTATTTGTTCAATTTGAAAGGATTATAGTAATTTCTTCAAGGAGGACAACTTGAATAAAAGTTCCTGACATAAAATGCTATGTGCTACATCACAAAATCTGGCGACAGAATGCCCCAAGTAATCCATTATTTACCTCAGCAACTTCAGTGATAAGCACCCCGACTCCAGTGTAGTAAAATGGCAAGAGAATTACAGGGAGCAGAACAAGAGCTAAAATACCCAGGAGTGCAAGGACGAAATTATGCCAGATACCTGAAAAGACAGAAAAAAAGAAATAAGCTCAATCAGGGGCAGGAATGATTTAGGTATTTGGACTTTATAATACCTGGGCATTCTGATAAATTAGTAAAGTAACCAGAAGAAGCTGTCAGGCAGATAGATCTTACTTAGTGCAGCAGACAGACGTTCAGTTAGGGGCCTCTTCCATTTCCGATATTGAAATCTAAAATGAGCATGTTAATACCACAATAGGAAGACTACATGCTAATATGACTTAACACTAATAGCATCTATATTCTATTATATATATCTCTATGATATATATATAACATGAATACAATTAATATCTTCTACTTACTATACCTTCTTTTCAGAAAATGTACACAATATTAATTTAAACATACTTGTGATCTTTTAAAGGAACTTCAGAGCTATTCAAATAAAAGTTAAGATGAAATAAAAAACACTCTTGCTGAACTGGGGTATGGAAATCCAAATGGTACTTGGAAAAAGGGATTGCTTTAAGAATTAAACTATTATGGAGAGTAGTATTGGTGGACCAAATAGAGTATGTATCTTACATCATGTCACAGACTATAACCACCTCCACCATATATACAGAGATGGTTAGGTGAACCCAGTGGTGTGCTGGAGCCTGCTCCTACCTGCTTGTCACAGCTGACTATGTGCCTCTCTTCCCAATTCCTCCTTCAGGGACTTCAGGTTGGCACCTTGAAATTGGCCATGGTGGTAGTATTTACAACAGAAACCAGCATATGCTACATATCAGAGCTCCCCATCCTCCCCACCAGAGCCAGGAGTTAAACATTCACTAGCACACCACTAGATAACCCCTCCCCTGACACCTATCCTTTCCTTCTTCTACTAGTTTTTCTCACGGGGCAGGGTGGGGGCACTACTAGCACTCTGAGCAGTGTGATTCTTAGTTGTGCAGGTCTGTCTCTTACACTACAGGACATTTAGAATTCCTGGCTCCATCCACTAAATGCCATTAGTGCTCTCCAGTCAGAGACAACCAAAGAATGTTCCCCACCCCACACATTCCAAACCTCCCCAGGAGGGCGATAGTATCAGTGGTTGAGAACCAATGCTCTATAATTACAGAAATGTAACCTAAAGACATTTCCCAGACTCAGGAGGCTGAGTATGGCCATACAACTGTGTTTCGGCCAACAGGATGTGAGTGGAAGTGATGTGGATATCCCCCTCCTACTGGCTGGAATGTAGCTATGATGGAGCTAATCTGAGCCCATGACATAGAAGCTGCACGCTGGGAATAGTAGAGCTAACAATCAGAAAGAGCCAGAGTCCCCCAAATCAAAGAATTATCATATCAGCGCTGAACTACTTACATTTTGGAATGTTTTATGAGAGTTTAACCCATTGTTACTTTTAGCTATTAAAGCAGCCAGATACCTAGCTAACAGGTGTTCCATGAACCATATTCACATTGTAAGACTTCCTCCACTTTTTTTTGTGTGTTGTAAGTTGTTAAATTCCAGAAATGTCTAGAGCAAGTCTAGTCTAGGATGTATTAGGCAAACAATCTTTTCTGTTCTATATACAGAGAGATTTTTAAAAGCACCAATGTTATCAAACTATTTATCAGAAACTAATTTTGCTTTTTCATTTATAAGTTCATTTTTAACTCAGCTTTCCCCGCAACTCCTCAGGATTGCCTACATGCCTGCACGCTTACTCTCTCTCCTTTATCAGGATGATACCACCACACAACCATGACTATTCCCATCAAAAGAATGGGGCGGGGGGGGGGGGGTGGTCACACAGCAGCACTGATTCCTTGACTCTCTGGGCAGCCTCCATCTCTTGTCAGACATATAGCTGGTACCAGATCACCCCTCTAGATTCCAGATTTTCCCATGATGGCTAAGTGGCAATGAGTGTGGTGGAACACACACATTTCCTCTACTTAAACAACCTCTCGTCCACTAATAATTTGTTTGTAAGTACACCAAAAGAATCTTTGTTACAACTTTTACTTTCTCTAGAGCAGGGTTTCTCAAGTGACATTATTCACATTTTGAGCTAGATAATTCTTTGCCGTGGGGGACTGTCTTGTGCATTGTAGGATGTTTAGCACCATCCCTGGTCTCCACTCACCACATGCCAGTGGCACCCTCCCCATCTTCTCTATTTTCTAGCTATGGTATTTATACAGACAAGTTTTTTTTGTTTCTTTCTTTAGAACACGAATTTTATTTTTGCTTTACTACACAAGATGTACATATCGATCATTAAAAAGTCAATATATACACAATATAGCCTACAACTGAACACCACTCTCTGACAGGCAAAGAAATCACACTAAACAACAGTACCTGGCAGTATTTGGGGGAAAGAAAATGATTAAAACAGGTTTAAATTGACTAATACTATTAAGTCACATCTATTATTCAATACTACATAATTCAACGCAGCTAAAAGATGGTTATGCAGAAACTTAATATAAAAAAATACAACCAAAATTAAGATAGCAAACAAAACCTCTATAACTTTTTTAAACAGGAAAATACCTTACACATGCATGTAACTGTTCACTTTGTTTTTATATTTAAACATTTTTTTTATAACTGTTCATTCTTTTAAAGAACATCTGTAAGCAAAGTTATCAACTTCCAAAACACCATAGAGTTACTAAACATATTCCTAAAAGTATAAACATGAACATTTGGAAAATAGAGAACTTCTAAAAATTGTAAGCAGTAAGTGAACTTCATATTTAAAAGAATGTGAAAAGAAGTCCCATTTTTGGCACAGCTGTATGAAGAACTGTCTTTTGATGTGAGGTTCATGAATTATCCTCCTGTTGGGACCAAACTGTACAAAAACATGTTTTTCAAACGGTATTATAGAACAAGATAGAGCATCTTAACAATGTTATACAAAGGATTACTTTTTTTACTTTTCAAATTTCTACTATTCTATCAAAACAAGACCCTTAGTTGTGTAGGAATCATTTTTAAAATTCTTTCCTAGAAACAACATACAAAAGAGAGGCATAATTATTTTCAGTCACACTCCTGAAAGATGCTTCCTGAGTTTGAGAAGGGTCTTCTCTTTTTACTGGCTGCTTTTGTTTTTAGCATGGGTTATGATATGAGATTTCAGGTTAGTTGACTGAGCAAACTTCTTATTACAAGCATCGAAGGGGCACACGTAGGGCCTGTCTCCAGTATGGATTCGCACATGTGTACGCAAATTGAAATCCAGGGAAAAGCGTTTTCCGCAGCCTTCAAATGTGCACTGAAAGGGCTTCTCTCCAGTATGCACCAGTTGATGTCGTTTCAGTTTTGAGCACTCAAGAAAAGCTTTGCCACATTCTGCACATACGTGGACTCTGGGACCGTGGATTTGCAGATGTTTCCTCATGGCAGAGTTATCCCTGAACATCTTTTCGCAGCCTATATGAGGGCAAGCTACTGTTTTTGGAGTACCTTCTTTGTTTTTTCTTGGCTTCATTCCAGTAAATTCTGCCGGTTGTTTGGGATCTGAGAGGTCAACGCCAGGTATTCCTTCAGGAGGAAGTTTCTTCCCTGTCACGTACTCTGAGTAATCGGGAGGTGAGTTCTCCTCCGTCTGTCCTTCTGTCTCATTGTCCCTTTCACTGCTCGGGCACCACATGGTGACGGAGAACTCTCCCTCCAGGGTTTTGATGTGCACCTGCTTCTGCTCCCACTTCTTCCTGCCGGTCTCAGGGGCGCTGCCGCTTCCCGCCCTGGCCTCACTGCTGGTGTAGCTCTTCTTATGGCCGGGCTTCTTGCCCCGGCTCCTGCGCTTCTTGCGGTAGCTGTAGGCCGACGACGACGCGGAGGTTGCCAAGGAAGCCAAGGCCTGCTGGTAGTAGTCGTCGTCGTCGACTGGGTTGATCACCGGATTCTCAAGGTTGTCTGACTCGTAGTAGTCCACCACTTCCTCCTGTGTCTGCACCATAACCATTTCCTGGTCACCTTGGTTCGGGTTGTTGATAATGAGCGGCTGCAGCGCGATGAGGGGCGGATGGTGGTGGCCGCCGTGGAACCAGTCGCCGCTGATATCCTCGTACTCGACGGTTCCCATCTCCACGGTCTCCACAGGGAGGCTGTGCAGCTCCACGATATCTGCAGGCATCTCCGAGTTTTCTGTGGAGATGTAGAGAGCTTCCTCTGAGGCCATGGCAGCGAGCTCTACAGAGACTTTGGCCGCGGGGCAGCGGGTGTGTGACTGGAAGGCCGCGGAAAAGAAAGGCTGAGGGAGGAAAGCGCGAGGGCCACGAGGAAGGCGTGGGCGGTTGAGGCGAAAAGCCCAGAAGGCGAGGGGGCTTCTGGGTGCGCCCGGCGCACGCGCTTCCCGGCGTCGCCTCGAGTGCGTGCCCACGCTCACGCCCACGCCCTCGTGTACGCACTACCCCTCCCGCCTTCCCGTCCTGCCTAGCAAGCTGTTGGTTTTTGAACATTAACTTGGTAACTGGGCTCTTCACTGGTGTTCTATTACTTCATTTCCGTTGATTTTCTTGCCTCCCTCCCCAGGCATATAACAGTATCAGAAAAAAAAGGCTTACTCCTTTCTAATATTTATGCTTCTGTTTTTCCTCTCATTTAATTGCAATGACCCACATTTACAGACCACTTAACACTATCAGTGATAGCTGACGGTGGGACTGCTTGTCTTGTCCTTTAATAGCTTCTAAGTGTCATACCATCAGGAAGTATCCAGCTATTTCTACTTTTACTAAGGATTTTTGGTTTTTAGCTATTAATAGATGTTGAATTTTGTTAAATATCCATTTCAATATCTGTTGAGATGAAGATTTTTTTCCCTAATGGTACATAATGTAAACAACAGTAAAATGGATTTCCTAATGTTGAACCATCCTTGCATTGTTTAAGTCCACCATGTGTCTGTAGAGGGTTTTTTTGTGCTTTACAGGATGTTGTATCAGTGTTATACTGGCTTTAAAAAAAAAAATCTTAGTTTTCTTCTCTGTGCAATCTAGAAAGTTTATACTAAATTGGAATTAAAAGGAAAATCTTTTTCTTCAAGATCTGAAAGAATTCCACCCATGAAACTTTCAGGGGCGTTCTTCATTACTTTCTTAATTTCTCCCATTGTAATTAGACTATTTAGATTTTTTTCTCTCTCTTCTGGGGTTAACTCAGGCTATTTATTTATTTTTTTCAGAATGATCCAGGTTTAAAAATTTTTTTTTTGCAGAGATGAACAAAGAACACTTATAATTGTTCCAATTTTCTCGTATGAGTTGTCATTCTCCAATCCGACTGCTAAAGAATTAGTGTTTACAGACACTTTCTCCCATTGTTTAATCTTTTTTTGGTCCAAGAACTAACTCTTGGACTTATTTATATTTTTCTTTTCTCTAATTTATTCTGCCTATATCCTTACTAATTACATCATTAAGCTATTTTATAGTTCTTTTCTCACTTATTCAGTTGAATGCTTAACTGGTTTACTTTCATTTCTTTTTTCATAAAAACTGCCTAAGGCAGTGAATTTTCCTTTTAGCAAAACTTTGCACATTATTTCATTATCATTTAAATATACAGCAATTATCATTTTGAATTAAATTGGTCAATCTTTTTTTTATTATTTTTTATTGAGTTAATGATAGGTTACAATCTTGTGAAATTTCAGTTGTACATTATTGTCTGTCAGTCATGTTGGTCAATCCTTTTTTTAAAAGATTTTATTTTTCCTTTTTCTCCCAAAGACCACCCAGTACATAACTGTGTATTTTTAGTTGTGGGTCCTTCTAGTTGTGGCATGTGGGATGCTGCCTCAACATGGCTTGATGAGCGGTGCCATGTCCACACCCTGGATTTGAACTGGCCGCCGAAGGAGAGAGCTCGAACTTAACCAGTTAGCCACGGGGCTGGCCCCTGGTCAATTTTTTTAAGTTTCATGGGCACTTGAAAAGAAATTGTCATGGCATAGAGTTTGACATGTCTATTGACTTTTACCTTACTAATTAGAGCTTTGATGATCTGACTTTTTCATACTTATTTGCTACTTGTTGAGAGATGAGACGAACCTCTTTTATTGCAATTTGGTTTTCTCCTTCTACTTTTTCCATTTGTTTTGATGGTTTGTTACTTGATATAGTAAGATTCACAACGATTACATTTTCATTGTGCTTTATACTCCTTATGATTATTAACTGGCCCCTTGTGTCTAATTTAATGCTTTAGTCATATTTACTGTTCACATTTGTGTGGTATGTTATGCTTTTAATATACCACACAAAAAGATTGCTTTTAAAAGCAATCATTTAAAAATTATGTTGTTTTTAGTTGTTTTTAATGAAGAAACTGGAATGTCAATTATTTTGCTCTAAACTTTTAACTGAGAATCTTATAAGTTGAATTTATCAACCAAATGATGATATGTTTTCATTTGTGATGTGAGTACTTTCCATCAAACCACTAACAACACACAGATGAATAAAGAAATTTAAGTCTGTTACCTGCACAAAATATCCTTAGCTGCTGGACTGGTGATATAAGTTGCAAATGAGTGGTGAACAGATCAACAAATGCTCCAGGATAAATAATGAAGAGAAAAATCCCAAAGCCATTAAATCGTACTTGTTCCCTAAGAAATCACATAAGAAAAAGGAATTTAATACTAGTATTGCATTTGTCAAATTAATAATGTATGTAATCTTAGAACTTCCCACTGTAATTCATTTCCTTTTTATTTTTGAGGGAGATTAGCCCTGAGCTAACTACTGCCAGTTCTCCTCTTTTTGCTGAGGAAGCTTGGCCCTGAGCTAACATCGTGCCCATCTTCTTCTACTTTATATGGCCTACCACAGCATGGCATGCCAAGTGGTGCCATGTCTCACCCAGGATCCAAACCTGCGAACCCTGGGCCGCCGAGAAGCAGAACGTGCGAACTTAACCGCTGCGCCACCGGGCTGGCCCCCTTCCTACTGTAATTCAAATTCTTGCTGAAAAGCAAGTCTCTCTGGACAGTCAAAAAAATTACACCTATATATATGATATATATATATCTCTCTCTCTCATCATAATTTTACAATAGTGTACAGATTTGGTTGTCTGTGAAAGCACATTTTGTAAAACAGGACATTCTGAAACAGACAACTTCAAAATTTTTAGGAACCCATACGATGAGCAGATAACTTGAAATTAGTCACACAGAGAAATAAATGGTTAATATTTCTATGAGAAACTAAATGAAAAATATTTTTATGGTTTACTCAAATATTTTCAGAGAAGGACACGTAGAAAATATAATTTAAGTAAATTATCTAAATGTTTATATTTGTCTTAGCTATTATAAAGGTGGAGGTTTGTCTAAGTGTATTCCTGTTGAATTAATGTTAAAATAAGTACATTTAAAAATGCATAATGCTCAGATTGTCCTTAAGAGAATTCTTTTTTATCAATTCATTCTCGAAAAATCAAATTACACTTAATAGCTTCATAAAACCAAACAGCTACTCTAAAAAAAGCATCACCTAAATATACTGTGCTGTCACTTAGTACTAAACATGTAAGCCTGTAAAATTCACTTTTTCTTAGCAGTTGGGATTTTATTAAAAAATTACATTGTTTCACAAGCACACTGTGAAATATTAAACTGTTAATAACAATGCTTTTACATGTAAAACCCTAAAGGCTGCAACGCTAAAAGCGTGGAAACAAAGGTGAAAGAGATTAAAAAAAATTTAAAAAGTAGCCACCCACTTAAACCACTACATGGCACACCTGTTTAACAGTATATGCTCTGTCAAGATGAGGGTTTATTGCCAGTCAATAGACTCTTGTTCATAAGCAAGTGGAAAGTAATAAGAAGTGATTAAATCTTCTCCTCTAAAACCTTTTACCTGGTCCACACACCCAAAGGATAAAACATATCCCCATCAGTATGTGTGTTCATTATGGCATAATTATCAGTGGGAATGAAAGGGAGTTGTGACTCACCCTCTCCCCCATCACAATTTTGTAAGTTTAGAAGCCTTTATAATGCTCAGGTATAATTACATACATTTGGGTATGCAAGACAAGAACAGGGCATGACACTCGAAGCAAGTCCCAGGTCTCATCCTCGCTTGTCTTCTTCTACTTGGGTTTCTAGATAGGCTATGATATTTGTTAACAAACTCAGGGTTTTCAGTGTTCTTGCTCTAGCCAGCAGAGGCCATGAGTAGAAGCAGGAAAGTATTTCAGCTGATAAGCCAAAGAAAGTACTAAAAAAGCAGGTGGGTGGGCTTTGAGTGCAATGGTTATCATTCTGACTCAATGATAAAGACAAAGAGTAGGTTTCAGGATTGGATGAAAATCTAGAAGTACCATGAGAATATAACCATATTGGCAAAGGGCAAAGGATAGAAAGACCCAGATTACAGATATGCACATGGTTAATTGAGCATATTCATCAATATATTAATCTCCTCTGTAAAAGAGAAAGTACTTTAAAATAATGATGGTGGATATGCACTGGGCAATATCCACAGGAAGAAAAAGTATCAAATGTAGCAGATTTTAGTAATAAACTCTGTTAAATGAAAAGCTTCTTTGCATGTAGTAGAAAGAAAAAGGTAAATATCATTACCTAATAGCTGCTATCCCATGTCCAATTTCATGTACAACACCACTAATGAGGACTGCAGCGAAGAAATAGGTCAGTTGGTTGACCGGTAAATTTATACCAGGAACCTGTTCACAGACACAATGATAATTACACACTTGGGCACCAAAAGACCATGATGTTCACTCTGTATTAAAGCTTAAACTTCCAAGCTGAATGTTCTGTAAACTAAAAGTATATGAATACCAATGGTTCACTTCTCCATTTCTATCATAATAAAAGTAAAAACGTCAGTCAGTTTTTTGAACTAGGCAGTTTTTGAACTAAGCACAACACTAATCTAAAGAGAACAGGAAACGCCAGGTTAAAAAGTTGAAACTTTAGCTTCCTGAAGTCTGCACCATGGGAAAGAATTAGGGAGCCTGGCAAAGCGCCAGGGAATGTGGAGTGACAGTGAAGGAGTCAGCAGCTGATCTACCCTCAAGGGCTGGAAGCCTGATTTGGAAATTCTTGTTATAATTCCTAGTCCTTCCTCTGAATTGTTATTGCAAGGTTCCAAGTACTTATGTGAGTAATACAGGATATCCCCAGCCTCAATCAATGAGTTTCATTTTAGTATTCTCAAGTTATATGAGGGATGATAATTAAAGGCAGTGTAATAAAGTGCCTTATCAGTGTGGGAACACCATGCCCTCCATTTCTTCTATCCCATCAGTTTGTCCAGCATATTGGTCAGAAAAATAGTATAAAACTGATACATAAATATTATATTAAAATTGAAATTTAAGGCAGAAAGTAAGACATATGGAACATACAGACATGCTAATAGCCTATCAAGAAGTGGGAGGTGTCTTGCAATCTCATGCTCCTAAGATGTTGTACATACGTATATCATTGCATACACGAGGGAAGTTTGCTATTGTAAGGGCTGCACAGTAAATTTGTTTTAGATATCCAAGAATCTTCTCATAAGACAAATAATTGCTCCCAAGTTATATCTGTTAAAGAGATTCTATAAATTAGGCTAAGTGAAACACACCAGGCATCATTAATACCATTTACATACTGAGCATTTATTTCTTACAGTCCAGGAGTTGGGATCCTAAAGGTATTCTTCTGGGAGAAATTCCTTCTTTCTTATATTAATTATTATTTTAAATTCAGTATAAAATGTATTTAAAGCTGGAAAACTCAAAGGAAAATAGAAGCCTATAATCCTTGTCCCAAAACACAAAACAATTCTCATTGTTTAACGCATGTCCTTCATCTTTTCATGTACACATATTTTAAAAAATTGTATTTTTATTAAAACATGGTTTTGAAACCTGCTCCTTTCACTAACAGTATCACAAACATTTTCCCATTAGTACTGTCTGATTCAACATGATTTTTAATAGCCGCATTATGTTCTATGGAATAGATCATTGGACAACCAATTGTTTTAAAGGTTTCTGCTCTTATAAATACTGTGATAAACATATTTGAACACATATACCCAAATATTTCGGAGAATAAATTCTTAGATAAACGTGGTTGGTTCAGGCTCTGGAGACATATCACTTGGGTTTGACGTTCTGGCTCCATCTACTAGCTAAGGGACCTCGAGGAAGTTTAGATTATTCCCCTAACACTTCAATTTCCTCATCATTAAAATGGAAATAACCACATTTACATGTAATTTTGAGGATTACAGGAGATAACTCTTGTCCAATGTTTAACATTCTGCCTCACAGAGAGGGTAGCAAATGCTATTATTACATAAAATTTAAAGGACTTTGATATCTATTAAACTGCTCACCAAAAGTCGACCCTTCCATAACCTTGGGCAAGCTCATTTTATTCAAATCTGCAATTTGAGAGGAATATAAAAGCATCCCATTGTTTTATATTTCTTTGATCATTATTAAAGCTGAACTTTGCCTCTACTTTTGACCGCTGATAGATCTTTTATGAGTAGCCTACTCATGACTTGTCTATTTTTTTTCCTATTCATTCATCTTTTTCTTATTGATCTAAGATCACTTCAAATATCAATTATCAGTCCTCTGTAACACGTCACAGATGTATTCCCAAGTTTTTTTGCCTTTTATTTTCAGTTTTTGATATACGAAAAATTGTATGTAGTCAAATCTATCAACATTCATGGTTTCTGTCATTAGTTTTATGCTTATGTCTTCCTTATTCTGTGCTCATATAAACAGAATCCTGTTTTTTTTCTTTCAAGGTCTTTTATGATTTCATGTTTTAATTTAATTGGAATTTATTTTCACGCACAACAGAGGGATTTCACTTTTAAGCCTCCTTTAATAACTAAAGAGGAGAGTCAAACCATGCTGCTTGGATCACTTTCTAAATTCATTAATTCCCAGTATCATTTCCCTAGTTATGAAATTAGTTTTCATAATCATCACTTTTAATGCATGCATAATGTTTCATGAATGACAACCCCATGATTTAACCATTCTTCAATTATATGTCGTGGTTGTTTCCAATTCTTCACAACAATAAATAATGTTAGGATAAAGAGCTTGATGAATACTATTTTTTCTATATTTGGAAGTATTTCCTTAAGCTAGAGCCCCAGAGACGGAAGTAAATGGTCAAAGGATATGGATATTTTTATGATGCCCATTATCTGAAGTTCTCTTTACTCAGACCCTACTAAGCCACTCTTGTCAAGGACATCAGTGTAACTTTTTCTACATACCTGCTCCATTCCCATACTGTCAGGCATCTGTCTGTTCATATCAGTAGTTTCCGTTTCTCTGACCCCTCTCTAAATTTATGTACTTAAGATTAATTCTCATACATTCCCTCTATATCACAAAATATCCTGCCTATCTTATCTTTATTTCAAATAAATCAGTAGCCTTGATCCAATAGGACACTGGTTCCTTCTCTTTATTATCTTATGGATGTAATAATGAGATAAGGTAAGGATTTGAGCATGTGACTATGCGAACAGATGGTAGGTCTCGTTTGCTGGCAACAGTATGTGACTCCCCATCTGTCTTGGCCATGATCATACAGGGTATTAGATGTACCAGGATACTGATCTCTCAACAACACAGAGTGCCAGGTTTTTGGGAATTAATACTGAACGAGGCTGTAGGGAATTACAGAGTAAACAGAAAGTATGTTCTCTAAGCTCATCTCAAAGTCAGGAGACATAACAAACTTATACATAAATGTGCAAGATGGACCACAGCGGGCATCTGACTTCTTAACGGTCCCAAAGCACAACTCTCCTAACAGTCAATATTTTTGTGAGCTCTATGCATAAAAAGAAGCAAACAGAAGAAATAATTTCTTCTCTAAACAACATTTCTGCCATTGTAATCGTAGCAGGCAGACAGGCCAACGATCATATTTCCTCCACGCTTGCTTCTTTCTCAAACAATAACCAATCGCATAGGTTGAGAGTCATCCTAAACTCTTCCTTCTCCCTCCAGCCTCACATTCAATTAAATGCTGAGGTCTGAGAACTCCACTCCAAAAGATTCCGTGAATCTGGCCCCTTCATTCCTCTTATCACTAGTTTAGTTTAGATCTTTATCACTTCTAACATGAATTATTCCAACTCCCCTCTTAACTGGTCTCCCCATCTTTAGTGTAACCCTAGTGTGATCCATTTTGCACAGACCTGTTATCTATAGGTAAAATGAAAACTTTTTAGAATGGCCCTTCATAACCCAGACCCTCCCTACCTATATCTCCTATCTTATCTCCCACACCATATACCTTCCACCATATACCTCCCAGACTCAGGTCAAAGTTACTTATAGTTCCTTGAAGAATTGTTCGTCTTTCTTAAGGGACTAGAGCATAATGTGCACAGGCTCTGAGGTCAGTTGTGGGTGAGTGATGGACCCACTATTTACTAGCTGTGACCAAAGGCAAATGACTTAACATCTTTGTGCCTTGGTTTCCTCATCTGTAAATCACAGATAACAATACTCATCTGCAGACTGCTGCAGGAATAAAACAAAATAGGCACAAAAAACCTCACACAGGAAGCACTGCACATTAACGAGGTTTTATTATATTCCACCTTTCCATGTTATATGGTTCCCTGTTACTGGGATGCTCAATTGCCGTCTTCCTTTCCCAGGCTATGTGGACTCTCCTCAGCCTTCCCTTGAGCTCTCCTCTACTCTCTTCCCAGTGCCAGGCACACCTTAGCACACCTTCTCTTTGTTCCCATGGCACCTATACTCTGTCCAACTGTAGCACAATCACAGCAGCTCTCCCTCTAGAGTAAAAGCTTCATGAGTGCTAGGATTAGATTTTGTTCCCCATATAAGCAGGACTCAGGATAAGGCCAGGAGACAAAACAGACTCAGTAAATGTTTGCAGAAGAAATAAATCATATCTTCTGAAGAAGGCTTCACCTGGCAAATCCTTTTAATCTCTAAGAAAGAGCTATTACCATGGGATTCTTTATTGTTATCAACAAATGACTTCGAAATCTTCCCATAGTGACCCAGCCTAGTAAAGGCCACAAAGACATGAGTTAAAAAAAAACCCTTCACTTCACTCTTTTTTTTTTCTTGTGAGGAAGATTGGCCCTGAGTTAACATCTGTGGCCAATCTTCCTCTTTTTTTTTTTTTCTCCTCAAAGCCTCAGTAGATAGTTGTATATCCTATTTGTCAGTCATTCTAGTTCTTCTATGTGGGAGGCCACCACAGCATGGCTTGATGAGTGGTGTATAGGTCTGTGCCCAGGATCTGAATGAGCAAACCCTGGGCTACCAAAGCAGAGCGCACAAACTTAACCACGACACCACTAGGCTGGCCCCAAGTAACTCTTAAACAGCCTATTCCATTAATAAGAACATGATTAAAAACATAATATTCATGATTCATGGAAATGGAAACAATCAATGTAAAAAATTAGAAATAAAAGTTAGCCAATGGTAAAGCACCCTTCCAAACTCTGGAGATATGAATCGATAAAGTACAGGTCTACACATGTGCCTTAAAGTGATAATTACTATAAATAGCTTATAGTCAAAGGAGTACAACTCAGCACATTATTCTTCATATCAAGAAATCACCGCAACCATTCAAAAAGGTCTTATATCTTTAATTAAAAGAATATCATTGGTTAGACTCTGAAAGCCATGAAGAGGAAAGGGGAACACTTTGCATAGGATTAAAATGCAATTTATTGATACATTATAGAGATTTAAATCAGCATGCTTATTCCATAATAGTAACAATCATTTAACACCTCAAGAAGGTAACATGAATTAAATCAAATACCTGTGTAATTGTTGAGGGTGGTCCATTTATTCTATTACTACTACTGCTACATATTACAACAATTCCTTCCTATATTCTTACTAATGTTTTTGTTTAAGCAGGTAATTTGAGAAATTGTGAGACTTTTCATATTTATATTATGGATAGGAGTTAATGCTATCCAGAAGAAATGTCTTATATCTATCTTTCAACAAAGTTACTTAAAGCAACAAGAAGGCACTTACCACAACTTGTAGCACCTGTTCATTGTGAAGTGAAGAAGAGGAAGAGGAAGAAGAGGAGGAGGAAGAAGAGGAGGAGGAAGAAGAGGAAGAAGAGGGGGAAGAATAAGAGGTGGGAGAATCAGCCATCATTTGTGCTAAAGTCTGCATCAGGGTTTTCCCCAGGAGGAAAAAAGAGCTGAACATGGCAATTACGCCAAACACCATTCCAAAATTGAACCTGTCAAGAGGAAAAAAATCACATAAAATTCCTCATAATTCATGGACTAACAAATTCATCAACCAGCCACATTTCACAGCTTCAAAATAATGTCTAAAAATTTCAGAATTCTGCCTCTTTTTCTTACCTGAACGTTACATATGTTACTGAAGCACAAGCACTAGTCTCTTTAAGCAGTTCTAATAATTTACAACTCTCCCATAACTGAAGAGGTTGAATATTGTTCCCAATAAAAAGTTTGTTTCCTCTCATGTCTTTTGCTCATTCACATAGCATTGTTTTGATCTTGTTTTCATATAGTTATGAAAGCTCTTTTGACATTATAGACATCCATTCGTTTTCATGTACCAATTCTATTGTTTGCATTTTAACTGTATTTTGTGCTGAGCTTAAATATTAACATGGTAAAATTTAATGACAGTTTCTTTCTTCTACTGTTTTAATAATTAAAAGTTACCCTTCTATAGTTGGGAATAATCTCTTACATTTTCTAACTTTTTGATAAGTTGTGTTTTTCAAGGAACTTGTGCATTTCATTTAAATTGTCAAATTTATGGGCATATAATTGTTCACAATAGTTTCACTTTTTAAAATGTCTATAGAATCTGTAGTAATGTTCCCTTTTTCAATTCTAATTTTTAGTTACTTGTGTTTTCTTTTTTTCTTGATCAGTTGTGGAAGGAGTTTATCAACGTTATTAATCTTTTCAAAGAACCAACTTTTGGCTTTGCTGATTTTCTCTACTGAAACCTTCCTATTTCACTGATTTCTGCTCTTTATTATTTCCTTCTTTCTATTTTGTTTGCTTTGATTTGCTGTTGCATTTTCTGCTTTTTGATGATCTGGTTGTTTACATTTAGCTCTATTCCATTTGGAGCTAAATTTTTAACAAAAAGGAATTTAGACAAAGGTCCCCTATTCCCATGCTAGAAATTCTCTGAACTACAGAACCTGTCGGTCTCTAGGGTGTCCCAGAGATCATCATAAACCCCCTCACCATAATCATCATAAACTCCTTGATTTTTAAACAAAAGGGGTATGACTGGCATGGCCAGGGGGCTCCAGGACCCCGTTGCTGCAATCTGGCTGGCCATTTTTCCAATTGGATCATGTGTATGCCTTACTGGTTGTTACATATTTTAAATATCCTTCCTGTGGAGGGATATCACAAAAGAAGTACAGAGGAAAGCCTGCAGACTTTTGGGCATCCTATGACTCCCAGGACCCTTGTTTCTAAGTGTGATGAGAGGCGAGAGAATTCTCTAGGATTATTTTCCTGATGGAAAATGCTCCATATGTTTTTTGCTTTTCTGTTAGTACATAACTTACACAGTAAAGTGTACAAGTCTGAAGTGGACAGCTTATTGAATTTTTACATACGTGCACTCATGTATCCACCACCCAGATCAAGATATAGAACACTGATTTTGAATGTATGCAAAAGAACAATGATGCAATCCCATAAGTTTATATAAAACCAGAAAGTTTTTAGACTGTCAACATTTTAAAACTCAGTAGACTGGAAAATGATGGAAATAGTTCATTTATAAGCTTTTCTCATGATCACAATAACTAATTTAAACCAAAAAGAGAAAATGAAGAATACCACTGGTAAAGCATCCTCGCTTTCCGCCGTCCCCAACTGTAAAAGGCACGATTGAAAATAGCAGTTTGCCATCTGATGTGAAAAGGGGAAATGCTCAATCCGTTGTTTTCCAGCCAGTCTTCATAAGAATGCTTAAAATACACTGATGACTAAGAGAGAAAGAAAAGTTCCACATCACTCAATTTTGAAGAACAATTTATAATATTCAAGAAAATCAAAAAGAAGTATTTTCTATAGGAAAGTAAGATACTGACCACCCAAACTCTTATAATTTTAAAGCTTTATGTTTATTCTTCAGGATATTAAAGTAAAGGTCTTAGATTAGCTGGTCTGCTGAGGTTAGGGTCTGGCAAACTATGACCCATGGGCCAAATCCAGCCTACAGACTGTTTTTGTACAGCCTGTGAGCTAAGAATGGTTTTTACATTTTTAAGGGATTGTAAAAAAAGGCAACAAAAAACAAGAATATACAACAGATATCCTGCACAGCCCACAAAGCCTAAAATACTATCTGGCCCTTTATAGAAAAAGTTTGCTGACCTCTGCTTAAAACAGCATTGTCCAACAGAAATATAACATGGGCTGGAAATGCAAGCCACATATGTAATTTTAAATTTTCTAGCAGCCAAATTTTTAAAAGTATGAAACAGATTAATTTAACTCAAAATAGCCAAGATACTATCATTTCAACATGTAATCAATATAAAAAATTATTGAAATGCTTTACATTCTATTTATTTATTTATGCACTAAGTCTTTGAAATCTGGTATCCATCTCAATTTGGATTAGCTCTATTTCAAATGCTCAGTGGCCACAGGTAGTAGCTACCATGCTGGACAGCGCAGGCCTAGAAGTCTTGTTACCCTAACAAGAAGTCTTGTGTTACAATTTAAGAAGACCCCCAACCCATCCAACAGAGGGGACAGGTTAGTTGGAATTAGTGCTTTCTATGCTCTTCTGAGCAACAACCCCAAGAAATTAGGCCGACTTTGATCGCGTAAAAGTACAAAACTTAGTTAAAGCCATCTTGGTCTTGGTAACTTCTCTTACATTCTTCAGGGTTGGGGGGCTATCTGCTCATACACAACCTAACAAATTTTATCTTTAGGGAAGTTGAAGTCCTTGAGTAATGTAGGGTTTTAGATAATGTAAGGTTGTTTTATATACCTGACACAAATCCCCATCACCTCAGTTACAGTAAGTATAGTATTTTGTCATATGGATGCCCATTCACTGGAGAAACTTATCTGTCTCCAGAAGGATATTTCAGCCCTATCACTGTCATAAAAAATGACCCAAGTCTGTATATAGGTATCAGTTTGCCTTCAGATCTGTGATGTTCTCAGCTCTCAGTCTTCACGTGAAGTGTTTAAAACCTGCTTGTTTTCCAGGACTTGGAAAAGGAGGGACACACCCTTCAAGCAGATATCTACTGAGGAAACCCCAGATGAACCAAGGGTGGGATAGTAGACCAAGATGGAAGCAGAGAAGCTGAAGGTGCAGACCTAAAATTCGAGGTCTCTCCATTCCCCAGGCAGATAGCCTGGATGTGAGTTAGGTCTTTTGCTCAAGGAATAGTGCTCTCTTAGGGAGCTAGAGACTGTTACTGAAATTAAAGTGACAGCCTGATCACCTCACACACTTGACCAGAGACTGTAGAGGTTCAAAAAGTTCTTTTTATTTTGGATTTTTTGTCACATATGCAACACGAAGAAATCATGAGGCTTTGTTTTCTCTAAATAACAAAATCACTGTTGAAAGAAGCAGTGGCCTGTACTGCTTATGACATGGTAAGCACTATGCCAAGTACGTGCAGAGGAAGCACCTGGCGATCTTGCGAAGTTGCAGATTCTGATTCTGTAGGTCAGGGATGAGGCCTGAGAGTCTACATTTCTGACAAGCTCTCAGATGATGCACGTGCTGCTATTTACTATTATAAATAGTATATAGATACTCACTATTCACAATTGGAATTTTTAATTAAACATTTGAGATCGTATAGGAATTTATTCCACATGTACAGTTACCCCCAACCCCCAATATTCCATTTCGAAAGGTTGCTTGAAGCATGTGGTCAGACAATTGTTCATCATTTTTGCTATCCTTCCCAAATAACTGAAGAATGGTCGAGCACCCAGGGTGTGTGTGTTTGGAGGGTTTCGGGGGCTAGTGTGGAGAAGGGTGTGCAGGGTGCAAACGAGAATTCGAGTTGTCAGCAACTAGTTATCTGTAGACTAGTAGCACTGGTAACACTTGGGACCTGGTTGCATCTTAGGCCCTGCCCCAGATCTGCCGAATCAGAATGTGCATTTTAACCGGAACCCCAGATGATCGTACGCACTTCACGGTTTGAGACCACTGATCTAAATCACAAGTTGTCTTAGATTCATTCCAATACCAGAGTCTCCAGAGGGTCGTGATCTTAAAGACAACGAAGGAAACCATGCCTTTCCTAGGCAGACATTTTCCTTTTGCCTCTGGTGCGCTGCCGCGGGGTCCGGCAGGCCCCAGCCCTCCCAAGCCCACTGCCGGCGCCTCTCGGGCAGGACCCGATGGCTGCGGGCCTGCACCACCCGCAATGCGACTGCGGCGGCTGCGCGGGCCGCCACACCCCTCCCGCCGGGCTTTATTCACAGCACGGAGCCGGGCGCCACGCGGAGGGCGGCCTGTGGGCTACGGCTGCGCCGCGTCCGGCCCGGGAGGCGCAAGGCGGGGCAAGAGACGAGGCATCGGGCCTTGCGCCCCGGCCACGGGCTCCGCGGGCTTGGGCCTTAGCCCCGAGGCCCTCACCTTCAGCACCAAGTCGGTCAGGTAGACTGCAGTCCAGCCGCCCACCACCACCACCACCAGCGACACCGGAATCATGACAGCGGCGGAAGTAGAGGAGGGAAGGCGAGCCGCGACGTCCTTCTCCCTGAGAGCCGCAGCCAGCTGACAGCGCGGCGCCTACAGCCCCAGCATCCGCGCAGGAACCAAGCTGTCCCCGGCTCCTTTCTCGCGGTGCCGCCGTTTCCCTCCGGACCCTTCCTATGGGACACAGGGTCGGACGTGTGCGCACCGGAAAAGGGCGCGGGGGCTTCTTTTCGTGCTACACTCGGGCGCCGCTGCCCTGGCGTCATTCCGCTGTGTCTGCCAGCCCACCAGCGATTTCTTAGGCTTTGGCTCTCCCTGCTGTCGGCTCTCCATTCTTTCCGGTGCTGGTCTGGGGTTTGCAGTTGCTTTTAATCCAGTGAGGGTTTGGGGGTCATCTGAAGTAATAATCGTCTCTGCCTCCCAAACCCTGACATAGGTATCCAGATTTAAGTTAATTACGTTTATTCGTTCTTTTTATTGGAGCGTAGTTTACATAAAGCGAAATCATAATGCAGATCTCAACTGTCCATTTCGATGAGTTTTGATAACTGCATCTATCTGTGTACCTTAAAATAGAGAACGTTTCTAATCTCAGAAATTTCCTTTTCGTCCCTTCCCAGTCAACCCCCTCCCCGTTCTAATTTATTTAAACTTTATGTAAATAGGATCATACAGTAAGTACTCTTTTCTGTCCGGCTTACTTCGCTCAGCATAATATTTTTGAGATTCGTCCATGTTGCTGATTAAACTGGGTTTTCTTCTCAACCTCTTCCATTATAAAATTTGAGATCGGTGCTATGGTAAAAAAAAAATGGAGCTCTGAACATCTGTACATAAGTTTATGTTGACGTATGCCTGATTATATATTGACCTGGAGCAGTGGTTCTCAACCTTGGCTGTACATTAGAAGAAGCAGGGAGCTTTTAAAATTCCCCATGGCCGTTCAGTAGGCTAGACGAAATGACTCAGAATCTCAGCGTGGGTCCCAATCATCAGTGTTTTTTTAAGATCCTTTGGTCATTCTGCTGTGCAATCAAGATGGAGAACCACTGAACTGTGATCTCTAATAGGAAGGAAAACTAACATTTATGAAGTGTTTTTTGGCATTCTCTCTCTCTCTTTTTTTGGAAGATTATCCCTGAGCTAACATCTGCTACCAATCCTCCTTTTGCTGAGGAAGACTGGCCCACCCGTGCCCATCTTCCTCTACTTTATATGTGGGACGCCTGCCACAGCATGGCTTGCCAAGCGGTGCCATGTCCACACCCAGGATCCGAAGTGGCAAACCCCAGGCCACCAAAGCGATCGTGTGAACTTAATTGCTGCACCACTGGGCTGGCCCCTGGCATTGTCTTAGTGTTTGAGTCTTTAAAAGTTATTTGTTTTAACTTTTCTGGAAAAGCATCATTAGCAATAATACTACTAATATCAAAATATTGAAAACATAATACTATCTTAAGAACAAGCATTCCAAATAAAAATACACCCTCAACACCCTCCAAAGTAAAAATACATAATACTAGAAACCTATACTACAGATATTGCTACCAGTTTGCCTCACCCTCCCATACTTTTCCTAAAAAAGTTTTAATAATTTAGCACAGTATCTGTGTAGCTTCAAGAAAGCTTATGACTTACTTTTACATCACCTTGCATATATCGGTGTGTATGTGTTGTTATAAAATGTTTCAGTTTATTTTGGACATAGCTGAGTGTAAATTATAAAAGTTTATATTCAAGCACCCTGTGACTCCATAGTTTTCCATGTACAGGTGTCCCAAAAGTCTTAGTACAGTTTTAGCTTTTGATATTATCAGAAGAATAAATGCTGCAAACTTGCAAAACGCATGACTTGAAAGTTTATTTAAATTTCTTTCAGACTTATTTCATTTTGTGAATTTTGAATAATTTTAAATTTCAAATTTTTTAGACCCCTAACTGAAGATGGCAAACATTGACTGAAAGAAAAAATTGAAATACATTTACAGTTCAAAAGTTCCCAATACCAGGGACTGGCCTGTGTGGCACAGTGGTTAAGTTTGTGCACTCTGTTTTGGTGGCCTGGGGTTCGCAGCCCTGGATCCCAGGCTTGGACCAAGCACTGCTTGTCAAGCCACGCTGTGGCAGTGTCCCACATAAAATAGAGGAAGATTGGCACAGATGTTAGCTCAGCAACAATTGTCCTCAAGCAGAAAGAGAAGGATTGGCAACAGATGCTAGGTCAGGGCCAATCTTCCTCACACACACACAATTCCCTAGACCAAATAAGCATGAAAGAAATTGAAATAATTTTACTTTCAAATGCTGTTTTGTGTAAGTTCGTAGAATTTGTACTTCTGAAGTTATTAAAGCTTCAAACTGCACTAAGACCAGTGGCACTCTTGTATTTGAACTGACCTTCGTTTGCTCTTGTATAACTGTGAACTGTAGTTTTTAACACTGTTCTTCCCTGGGAGGAGAATATTAACTTAAGAATTGAGAAGCCTTCTCTTTTGTTAGCCTGAAGCCTTTTCTGGACCACTTGCTGGGAGAAGTCCCAGCTACTGTGTGGCTATCCGATTACTCAAGATATGTAGGAAATGAATTGATTGTTTCTGTTCCCATCATAAAAATTTACTTATTCAACCAGCTTGGTGTTCTCATCAGGGACCCAGCAGTCAAAACAAAACACTGAATTGAATCCTGCTGGTTTCTGGAATTTATCAGGAGTGGTAGCTAGCTGGCGGCAGCAGAAGAGACAAGATAGAGGACGCAAGATGGCAGCAAGAAATGCCTGAATTCCAGAGATCAACCTATTCTTTTTTTTTTATTTTTGAGGAAGATCAGCCCTGAGCTAACATCTGCTGTCAATCCTCCTCTTTTTGCTGAGGAAGACTGGCCCTGAGCTAACATCCATGCCCATCTTCCTCTACTTTATATGTGGGACACCTGCCACAGCATGGCTTGTGAGAGGTGCTGTGGCAGCTATGTGTGTGAGAAAATTGGGGAGGAGAGGAAAGCTGACTTTAGGGCTCTTGCTGTGGTTCTGATCTGGATCTCCTTTAATATTCTTCATTGATTTCACTGTTTCCCTTTTATTTTGAGATGTTACTTATGTATGGTCAAATGCACAAATCTCAAGGGCTGAGCTTGATGAATTTTTAACATATGTCTATACCTGTGTACCTAGCACCCAGGTGAAGATACAGAACATACCAGTACCCTACGTGTCTTCCACATCCCTTTCCCAGTGCATTCCCCTGCCCAGAAGTAACCACTCTTCTGGTTTCTATCACCAGAGATAAGTTTTTCTCTTTTTTCTTAATGTCATAAAAATGGAATCATATGGTATATATTCTTTTGTGTCTGCCTTCTTTCATTAAACATTACATTTGTAAGATTGATCAATATTTTTTTTTAAAGATTTTATTTTTTTCCCTTTTTCTCCCCAAAGCCCCCCAGTACATAGTTGTATATTCTTCATTGTGGGTCCTTCTAGTTGTGGTATGTGGGACACCGCCCCAGCATGGCTTGATGAGCAGTGTCATGTCCGCGCCCAGGATTCGCACCAACGAAACACTGGGCCGCCTGCAGCAGAGCTCGCGAACCCAACCACTCGGCCACGGGGCCAGCCCCTGATCAATATTTTTGTATGTAGCAAAAGCAGATTTTTGTTTTTGTTTCTTACCTCTGTGTAGTATTTCACAAATTATTTATCTGTTCTATAGTTGGTGGATATTTAGGTGTTTCCAGTGTTTCCAGTGTTTGGCTATTATGAATAACAATGCCAAGAACATTTTTGTATATATGTGCTGGTGGGCATAATCGTTCATTTATGTTGGGTATATGTCTGAGTGTGGAATTACTGGGTCATAGACTGGACATATCTGTATCTTTAGTATTTTGTGTCAAATAGTTTTCTAAAATGGATGTACTGATGTACATTCTCACCAACAATGCAAGAGAGTTCCAGTTGCTCCATATCCTTGCCTAGACTTGATATTTTTAAAATTAAAAAAAAAGTTTCAAGCTTTATTGAGATATTATTGACATACAAGGACTTGGTATTTTCAGTCCTTTAATTTTAATCACCTTTAATGTTCTCTGAGGGGCACAAGCGGGCATTAGAAATCCTTTTAAATTATTTTTGTTGTTAAACTCTGCTTAGCTATAAAGGATTCTATGCATGGACTGGGTACATGAAGCCCCAGACAGTATCAGGGTCTCAGGAGACCCGAGGTGGTAGATTTGTGCAGATCTAGTTTAGCTCTTGAAGGAAGCACATACCTGAGAAGAATTGAAGATCACTGTGTTCCCAAAGGCAAAACTTTATTCTGTAAAGATAGAAGAGTGACAATGGTTCAGGGGCTGGCCTGGTGGTGCAGCGGTTAAGTTTGCACGTTCCATTTTGGCGGCCTGGGGTTCATGGGTTTGGATCCTGGGTGTGGACATGGCACCACTTGTCAAGCCATGCTGTGGCAGGCGTCCCACATATAAAGTAGAGGAAGACTGGCACAGATGTTAGCTCAGGGCCAGTCTTCCTCAGCAAAAAAGAGGAGGATTGGTGGCAGATGTTAGCTCAGGGCTAATCTTCCTCAAAAAAAAAATGATGGTTCAGTAGAGACTGTCTGAAGTTTGGCAGGGCTATCAAAAGACTGGACGAACACATCTTTCTGTTAGGCCAGTCATTAAACTTGAGTGTGCATCAGAATCCCCTTGAGGGCTTGTTAAAACACAGCTCGCCAGTCCCACCCCCAGAGTTTCTGAGTCAGCAGGGCTGGGATGAAGGTGGGGTAGAGAATCTGCATTTCTAACCAGTTGTCAGCTGATGTCCATACTGCTGATCCCGAGACCATGCTGTGCTGTGCAGATCCACTGAGGTCCCTTACTGCGATGTCCCAATCAGAGGCAGTGGATGTGAGAGGTAGTTGGGTTTGGGATATATTTGGAGGAGTCACCCCAATAAAACTTGGTATTAGACATTGTGATCCTAGAATGTTCCTTAAGTAGGCTTCTTATTTGTATGTTTTTGCTTTTTAATTTTTTTAAATTTAAGAGCTAGTACAGTTTTGTGGTTAGACATGCAGGCTCCAGAGTTAAATGGCCTAGGTTCAAATAGAAGCTGTACCACCTATCGCTTGTGCAATCTTGCAAATTACTTCATTTCTCATTTGTAAAATGTGGCTAATATGAGCAGGGAGCTCTTACAAGGAATAAATGAGATACCTCATATAAAACACTTATCATGGTATACAGAATATGGATTTTTGATTGCTTCAATTTGGGGCAAGTACACACTGCTTAGATGTGATAGTGAGGACTGGCAAAATAAAATAACTGAGAAGAAAATTCAGCATTTATTTTCTAATATTGTTTGATAACCAGGAAAATTTTCAGAAAGCAAATTACCTTTACACAAAGCATGGATTGTATCAATAATAATTCTAATAGGTGACTTGAAAAATTTAGCTTGTACCTTCTGTACAAATCCTGTACAATACTCAAAATGGGCATTTTATCCTCTTGGATTTAATGGGTTTTGGTAAGAACTGCAAACAAGATAGCAGCTGTACGTGGCACTTGAAAATTTTCATCTGCTTATTTACTTATCTTATCAGTGACATAATTAAAAATTCTGAATTATTACCTATTCAGCTAAGAAACTGCCAAAGGTCAAAAATCTCTGACGTTGGTTCTCAACATGTTGACAGGGCAAAGCAAATGATGCAAAAGTTTTAAAACGTTTTCAGAGCTCAGCAAAATTTTGGCCAAGGAAAGTTTTCCTGCAGGAAACATGGTATAAACATCTATTTTTTCCTACCCTTTCAGAAAATGGAATTGTGCACTATATAATAATGCATAATGCCAATAAACTCTTCTGCATCCAATTAGCTATAAAAAGAACTTACCATCAGGGGCCGGCCCTGTGGTGTAGTGGTTAAGTTTGTGTGCTCTGCTTTGGCAGCCCAGGGTTTGTGGGTTCGGATCTTAGGTGTGGACCTACACACTGCTCATCAAGCCATGGTATGGTGGAGTCCCACACACAAAATAGAGGAAGACCAGCACAGATGTTGGCTCAGGGACAATCTTCCTCAAGCAAAAAGAGGAAGATTGACAACAAATGTTAGCTCAGGGACAATTTTTCTCACACACACACACACACAAAAACACTATTTCTTTTGAAAAATAGGCAAAGATTATTTTCCAGTAAAATGTAAGCAATCTCCTTGCACAATATAATGATCCAGGCTTGTTATTTTCCGTTCCAGTGGTTCGTAAGCAGAGATACACATCAGAATCACTTGCGGCGGTGTGCCTCTTCAAAACACCCCTGGCCCCAGCCCCTGGCAGGAGGTAAGGCTGGGACTCTGAGGCTGGAGCACGGACACGTTCATGTTTACATGCTTCCTAGCCTTCAACAGGCCTTCCATTCGGGCCGTGCGGCAGTTTGGATAATCTGAAAGCCCTTCTGCTACAGAACACCTAGAAGTGCCTGATAAAATCAGGCATGCATCCTTTTAAATGCATAATTAGGATGGTTAGGGAAATACTTGAGGGCCAGAATCAGAGCTGGACCCACAATTCCGCGAGGTAAGCAGCTGCCGACACTGTTTCCCCTGGAGGAGGAAGAGAGTACTCCGATCCTTGTAACCAAGTACTCCAATCTTTGGGCTTGAGTTTGAACAACTTTTGGGGTCCAGAAAAAAGGCTCTGGGAGCAGATGAGTGGGGAATTGGAACTAAGAACCTTGTACTAACTTGGGACCCTGAGAGGGCTACAGTGGAGTAGAAAGAAAAGCCATCTATCAGCTGAGGTAGAAAACAAAAAAGCTGTCCGCCCAGGTCAGAGCTTTGAGTGAAAAAGTATTTATATATCTATGAGAATTTATAATTACTGCCTTTTGTCTGGTGGTTTTCAGTCTGAATTTACATTACCTGTGTGGTCTGGCAGCCCCGAGCTGAGAAATTAGTATAAGAAATGGTCCCAGGCTGGGACACTTTCAGGGCTCCTGGCAAAAGCCAATGCAGGACTTCTCTTGAGGGATACACTCTCAAGCCGGACCAGCCCATGCCTGGGGGAGGGGGCGCTGCGTGGGAGTCATTTCAGCAGAGGCCAGGCTCTCCTGGGGTGTGGAGCGACTGAAGATGGCTGGACTGCCTGACCTCGGCAACTGCCCTGCTCCCTGCAGACCCTCATAGCTGACTTCTCTAAGTCCCACTTCTTTCTGAGGGTTCGAAGGTGTACCCCTGATCTGAGAATTTGCTCAGTGGGATGAGAATAAACGGGTGACTCTATTTCACCATCCTGTCCCCAGCACATAAGAGAGTTAGTGTCTTGCGTAAGGATGGGCATATTGGAGTGCTCCTTTTCACTGCTTCTCTTGGATTTTGGAGCCGACCCAGATAAGGGGCTGCCCTTCAGCCATTGCCTGTAGATATTACGAGGCCGAGAAGCCAGTACCTCCGTGGGGCTATGAGTTCATAGACCCAAATCACCAGACATCTGAAGAGGACAGACACCTCAAAAGAAAGGCGAAAAACTGGAAACCATGTGCCAATTGTAGTAGAAATACTAACAAACCAACCGAGGATTTGAAATAAGTATGAAAGGACTTCCCCTTCTGGTTAGCATGTAGACAGTTGCAAGGGACTGTCATTCTCACCCTACCAGTGATTCTGAAGTAACTGCCCATTGACAACTGCTACTCAGATCTACTCAGATCTAATCACCTGTGGAGCAGTAACTGCATGGGTAAATGTACACGGGCTGAGTTTGACAAGAATGGTGATCTACGGTGATAACGTTTTCATGCTTGTGCTTACATTTTATTCAGTGCCGTGTAATTTTATCTTGACACTGCTTCGTCAGTTAGGGATTAGTTGGGGGAGATGTAAAGATAAATACACCACTGACAGAATGATTGATTACTTTGTGGTTCATTGGAAGGCCAAAGATTGTTCAAACAAACAGTTGTGAAATTTTCCCTAATCGCTTGTCATGGAGGTATAACCCTATATTAAAATCAGTGTGCCAGCATTGTAGTATTACAACCAGTTTTATAAGAAGAGCCTGCCAAATTTGAATTTATTTACCAATACTGCACTTGCTGGTTTTCTTTTACAAATTGTATTTGCCTATTCTACCCTTCTGTATTGAAACATTCCACATGGGAGGGCCCCTGGCCTTGATGTGGGGAGTCGCCTTCAGAGGCTTTGCGGAAACCCATGTGTCAATCAGAAATAAGGATTGGCCAGCAATGGAGCCCTAGAAAACAGCAGGGAGGGCTAGGTAAACATGGGCACTGCCTTTCTATGCACTCTCCTGGGGAGATATTCTCGGAAACCTACTGCGTGAGGTGCACTAAATTGGCTAAGACTAGCTCTTTCTGGAGAGCAGTGTTTAGGATGGGTAGCCGAGGGTGCCTTAGGACCAGCTGTAGCCTGTGTACTTGTTAGTATACTTTGGGTTCCAGGAGTCTCAATAAATATCCATAATGCCTGACACTTCAAACCCTGAAATTAAGTCAGGCTAAGAAAGCCCGATTCTATTTTAACATTTAAACCCTCTTTCTTTGCTCTAATTCCATATACCTTAAGCCACCTTCTGATAATTAGACATCCTGTATAGCTTGTGTAAAGGAAAAAAATGTACTGGTCAGACAGATAAGAATAAAAATGTCCACACAATAGTTATATTTCTCAATTAAAATTAATCATGAAGCAAATTGGTATGTAATATTTAGTCCCTTGTGGGTTAGTGTGAATCAGGATCTCTGAGATAAAGCTCATGGATGGCCACAACTGAGGGCAAGACTTAGGCCAGGATGAATCCATTAAGGTAGTAGCCATCCTGCTAGTCCTTCTTGGCTGTGCGCCTTCCTTCCCGCATCTACAGCGCGTCTGGCAGATAGTCTAATCCCCACTGATGGAGAACTTAAAACCAAAAGAAACAGGATGAGGAAGCTTGTGTTTGCAGTGTGGTTTCTTACCCCAGCACTCTATTGAAACGCCGCCCTCAAAAGTCAATAGCAACCTCCTGGTGGCCCAATGCAATGTCCTCTCAGTCATTATCCTACATTCTCTTTGTTACTCAAAACTATTGACCATCGATCGTCTCAGTTCACAGGAATCCTATTTGAGGTAGTCTAGACCTGAAAGAGGCAGAAGGGTGAATCTGAGCCAAAGTTCAGGAAGCTAAACACAAAAACCAAATATTTATTAGTCATCTACTAATTATGGATGCTAGGCATTTTCTTTTAGACTCCTGAGATATATAAGTGAATAAAACGAAGACCCCTGCCCACACGAATATGAACATCTCCAGGAACATTAATAGAATAAAGGATCAGATTCTCCTTTACGTTCTTGTAGGTTTTATTCTCACTTTTATTGCAGTACTTCCAACATATTATTGCAATTATTTGCTTATGTGTCCGTCTCTCCTTCCTGGACTGTAGGCTTTGGGATGGCAGAGGTGTCATATCTTATTATTCTGACACATGGCAGGCATTCAATAGATGGCAGTAGAATGAATACCTGAATGAACAAATGAATCTGGACTGCTAAACAGGCTGTTGAGCTCTAATGTCTTAGAGAGATTGTACTTATCTTGGTCTTAGAGGAAAATAGGTTTTATATTGAAAAGAAAAATAACACAAAGCAAGAACACTGTACTAAAGGAATACTAAACAGGAATCAGTGCTTCTTTCTGTCCCCTGCCACTGTCACCCTAGGCAAGGCCACCATCATTTCTCTCTGGATTGACAAAACCATCTCCCAACTGGTCTCTGCACCTCTTCCAACTAGTCTTCTCTCTCTCAATCTGTTCTCCATAATGGAGCCAGGCAGTGTTCTAAAATACAGCTATGCCCATGTCACTCCCCTCTGGAAAATTTTGCCATGGCTTTGCATTTTAGTCAGTTGTTGCTGTACAACAATCCCCCAATCTCAGTGGCTTACCAAAATAAATATTTATTTTCCTGCTTTCAGATCTGAAGGTTGGCAGCAGTTTGGCTCATTAAGGCTCAGTCAGCTGGGTAGGACCCCAGGCTTCCGGTTGGGTTTAGGTTTAGTCCATGAACCATCATGCTAGGGCCTAAACTGAAGGGGCAGCAGCTACCTGAAGCATGTCTTTTTCATGGATGATTGTAGGGGCGCAAGAGGGCAAGCTAAACCAAGTGAGCTCATTCATAGCTTCTGCTGGCCTACTTTGCTAACATTCCATTGGCCAAAGCATGTCACATTGCTAAACCCAACTTCAAGGGGCAGGGACATGCACTCTGCACACTGTGAAGCTGTGGTCAGTTCTGTAACATGAAGGGAGTGAAGAATTGGGAACAATCCAGCCAACACCACTTTTCCTTGACCTTAGGGTCAAGTCCAAAACCCTTTTTTCTTTTTTTTTTTAATTTTTATTTTTTTCAGATGTACATCATATTTCGAATTCTGTATACATTACATCACGTTCACCACCCGAACACTAATTATAGTCCATCCCCTCACATGTGACCCTAATCACCCCTTTTGCCCTCCCCCTTCCCCCCTTCCCCAAAGGTAACCACCAGTCCAATCTCCAATGCTATGTGTTTTTTTTTTTTTTGTCATTTTTCTTGCAACTTCTTTGCCTCCCTCACTGCGTTCTGCTCACTCTATTCTCCTGATCACCTTTCAGGTCCAATAATGGGGTGTGCCATTCTCACTTTCAAACCTTCATCCATGCTGTTGCCTTCTCCTGACGTACTCTTCCCTCTCTCTTCCCCACCTCTGTCTTCCTACTCCCACCCACCCCAGGGTATCTGTGTCTCCCTCCATCAGTGTACATGTCACCTGCAGGACTGAATGAGTTGCTCCTTCTCTGCCTTGCCAAAGCTCCAGCACTTGATTTTATCAGAGCCTTTAGCACAAAGCATTGTTTTCTTTAATTTAATTGACTGTCTCCCCTGATAGACTATGAATGACCTTCATGAGGTTGGAAACTGTGACTCTATTTCACCATCTTGTCCCCAGTACCTAATATAGTTAATGCCTTGCATATAGGGAGTACTAATTTTTTTTTTAAGGAAGATTAGCCCTGAGCTAACTACTGCCAATCCTCCTCTTTTTGCTGAGGAAGACAGGCCCTGAGCAAACATCTGTGCCCATCTTCCTCTACTTTACACATGGGACGCCTACCACAGCATGGCTTTTGCCAAGCAGTGCCATGTCCGCACCCGGGATCCCAACCGGTGAACCCCGGACCGCCGAGAAGCGGAACATGCGAACTTAACCACTGTGCCACCGGGTCAGCCCCCTCATTTTCTTTTTATTTGACCAATGTATACATGAGTGACAACAAACAACAGGGAATACATTTGGTTTGAGGATCTGCTCAAGGTAATCTATTTTGAAAAGTCTAGTACATAGACATGTCTAAAAGACTCATGGCAATGAAATATGTGCATAGCCTTTGCATTTTTCAAAGTCTTCTCTACTTTCTTCTCTTTATTTTCATTACTCAAATCTTCCCTTTGTTAGACTTTTGTCATCCACACACTACATTGCAAGACAGCCTACAGGTGACCCTAGTAGTTTGAAGAGAGACTTTACCTTGTGGCTATAATAAAAAAGACAGAACTGGGCTGATAATGTTTGCAACAATTCGAAGGATACAGCTGGAATAATGATCAGCTCTTGTGGCTGATTTGATACCAAGGGACAAAGGCATCTCTCCCAGGAGGGAGTGGTAGGATCTGTCTTTGTAAGATATACTGCTCCAAGTTATTTGTTTATAGCCAGAAGACTAATTCTTTTTTATTTATTTTATTTTTTATTTATTTTTTTCTGAGAAAGATTAGCCCTGAGCTAACATCTGTGCCAGTCTTCCTCCACTTCATATGTGGCTTGCCTCCCATGGCTGACAAGTGTTGTAGGTCTGTGCCCGGAATCTGGACCTGCGAACCCAGACCACTGAAGTGGAGTGCATGAACTTAACCAGTAAGCCATGGGGCTGGCCTCCAAGACTAATTCTTTTTTTTTAAAGATTTTATTTATTTATTTATCCTTCTTCTCCCCAAAACCCCCCAGTACATAGTTGTATATTTTAGTTGTGGATCCTTCTAGTTGTGGCATGTGGGACGCCGCCTCAGCATGGCCTGTTGAGCAGTGCCATGTCCGCACCGAGGATCTGAACGGGTGAAACCCTGGACTGCCAAAGTGGAGTGTGTGAACTTAACCACACTCGGCCACGGGGCTGGCCCCCAAGACTACTTCTTAATCAATGCATTTCTGAGTGAAAAGACCCAGATGTGACATGCTAATTTTCTTTTTTAGAGTGTGTCAATTTATGCAAGTCTGACTTAAGGGCTGAGAGACTTGATCAGTGACACCTGAATAGCTGCTCTGCCTGAAAATATGAGCAATAATGTTTTGTCTCTGGAATTTGAGGAAGAAAATTTCATTAAAGACAGGAGCCATTCCTAGTCCCCAATAAAGGGCAGACAAGAAGGCCGATTAAGGGTTTGAAAGTGATTGGCTGGTGGGTGGGGTGGGGTAGGAGGGGGAGGGTGTGCATGGGGGATGGGAAAAGTCATGGAAGAGACCCAAATCTTCCAGGTCCCAGCATATGGATTTGTTTACTTCAAGAGGTAATTGCCAGCTGAGGCCCGTGTTCTTGCAGCTCATTTCGAATTCTGATGATAGAGAAATTATTCCTTTTTCTGATGATGAGAAATCTGATGCAAGTTGCATGGGCTTAGAAATGTCTATGCTAGTAATTTGCTAGATTTAAGGATATAGGATTTCACAATTAGATTCTCATTTAAGAAAAACCATCTTGCTTATTTAGAGAATTAGTCTTTTATTAGTCAAAATGGATTTGCTTCTGAGGCCTAAACTACTTGGACTCATTTCAGGCAAATGTTTTCTAAGAGCTAAGTTCTTAAATTGAAAGAGAAACATAAGCCAACATAATAACATATTTAATGAACTGCACGAATGCCTTGGAAAATCCCATCCTGGCCAAACAGTAGAACAGAAATTACAACCGAAGGTGCCAAATAGCTTCCATTTCCCCCAAAGGCCCACATCATCTTAGGTCACAGTATAGACTCATGCATTTATTGATTTTTTATTTTCTGAACTTCTTATATAAAGCCTGATCCTTTTAAAATTTGGCCTGATTTTCCTGGCTGATGTAAGGGCGTGATTGGCAACACTGAATTGATTGTTTCTCAGATGAGACCAGTAATCTCTCAGGAAGAGTGTGTGTGTTTGTGTGTGTGTTGGGGAGCGGTAGGAGATGCTTATGAAGAGGCTTTGGAAACTACACTTTACATGCCAGAGCAGGGATGTGGAGAGTTCTAGATTGTATGATTAACCTCTTCCAAAATGTGTATCTCTCATCCTTTGTGTTGTGACCCTTCATCTCCTAATTACTTCAAAAATTGTCATGACATTCTCAGCACAGCTGCTTGAACTTCACAGTGGCCTTGGGGACTTCCCCTTGCCCATTTCCTCATTCATCGGACAGTGAACCTCTCAAAGTGCAGGTGAGTATTGTTCCGGGGCCCAGAGAGAGGAGCCCAGCAGGGCAGGGCCTGGGTGGGGAGTGGAGGTGAGGGGACTAGGGCTGAGGGCTGGAAGAAGAGGGCAGTTCTAGGATCTGGAGTACTGGACGATCGTGAATTGTAGGGTGAGGAAATGGCTTCTCAGCGTGCACATTTCTGAAGTTTCAGGGAGAAGTGCTGGAAGGAGAATTTTCATGGATGGATGATCTGCTGACCATGCTCTTCTAACTCGGCTCCCTAAATATGACCTTCTCCTTAGGCTTCTTTCACTGGTGATGCAGCTCCCACCAACAGCACTCTTAGAGCTCTTGTAAATGGATCTAAGCCAGTGTGGCTGCTCAGGCATCACTGAATTCTTTGGTTAATATAGGGCAGTAGTTAACAATCAGAGACAGATGAGAGTCATGGATCTCCTCCTTCACAACCAGGGGGGATATCACTGTAAAAGCAAGTTGCAGACCAAATTCTGCCAAACATACAAACACTTAGAGGGAACAGTCACCAAACAGGCAACTTGTTCCTGTGAGTCCAGTGACTTTACTGTCAGTCCCTTAGGCATTCCAACAAGCACCCACCCCCAGAGGCTTCATCGAAGGCAGACTCAGCACTATTCCGAAGACAGATGAGCAGGCCTTTTAGTCAGATCAGACCTCATTGTCCTTTATGAAGGGAGCAGGACACCAGATCAAATAGAAGTCTGTGCCTACATGTTAGGCTGCTGGGTGTGCTGGATTCTTATTTTCTCACTTATGTAAGAGCTGTAAGGCTCATGCAGTCTTTCTGGCCCGTCACCTATCTCGAACACCGCTCATTTCACCAATGAGAAATTATTTCTAATACCCCTTAAGTTAATACAAAAGCCCTGGGGCAGATTCAGATGGCCATGTTGGCATAGCTACCCTGAAATGTGAATTACTGATCAGAGCCCTTTAGTGTTCACTAACTGCCCCTGGGGTGTAGATTAAAGTACATTTTCACTCACAAATTTAGCAATTCCTGTGCTCCTCTCCCCCCAAGAATCCCCACAAATGATATTATAGACATCATTCATGGAAATAAAATAACTCAATAAAATCCCTGCCACTTAGAGGAAAGCAGTGCGCGAGGTTATTAAGCCATTGTTTCTCAATTCCAGACTCTTCTTTGTCCTGCTGGGGCAGGGGCTCTGCAAACATTTCTGCTTTGCCAGCTGTCCCTGTTAGGCTCTGCCTATAGGTGCACTGGAGGGATATTGCAAGGCTGGAAGAAAGAGAAGAGCCTGCTCCTCCCCATGTCCAGCATCAGCCAGCAGCTGCACTGCACTTTATCAGCAGCAGTGGGTTCCAGCACCAATTGGTTCCACTTTCCAGGTTGTTGTTAGGAATCCTGGAGCCAGCCTCGCCGTGCTCTCCTCAGAGACATGAGTCCAAGGTCCACAAGGCCGTCTTCTCACACTTCTGAGGCACCAGCACCAGCTAAACAACTCCCCCCTCAGAGGTTTGTGTCCCAGCTCCATGGGGCCCCTCCTCTGAGCTTCTGGGTTCTGGCAACTGACTTCTTTCCTTTGCTTCCTCAGGCCCAGGGTCGGTACTGCTTCTTGCAGTTACCGTCTTTGGGTTACCTCAGTGTTCCCCTTTTGCTTTCCCAACCCTCCAACACCTGCCTTACTAAATCCCTATATTAAATTTTCTCTGTTAAAATAACTGGTCTGGGTTCTGTTTTCCAGACTGGATGCTGAGCAATACAGTCAGGGTCTAAAAATAAGAACAAAAGCAGAAAAAAATATTCTAGGAACTTTACAAAGAAAATTTCAAACCAATGGATTGGTTTACAAGGAAAAAACTAGTAGAATATGATTATCTTTGAGCAACCCATGATCTAGAATGTCAGTATGGCAGGCCTGTATCAGATAATAAGAATATTTTCCAAAATCTAGTTATCACAGTAATCTGACAGCAGGTATTGGGGAAGCAGGTATTGAGTGGCTGGGAGTTATAGACAGTGTGCCAGCTAGTCTCTAAAGGGTCATTCAAAAGGTCATCCAAAGATAATCCTAATAATACCTTCCCTCTCTCTACACACATGCCACTGTTAACATCAAGGGTAGAACTTATTTCCCCTCCCTGTGAATCTGGCCTGGCCTTGTGACTGGCTTTATGCTGACATTCTGGAAATTCTGAGCTCAGTTGTTAAAAGGACTGGCAGCTTATGTTTCTTCCTCTTGGGTTGCTTGTTCTTGAGACACTCCCTCTCATAACCCAGTCACCATGCTGTGAGAAGCCTGAGCCACATGGAGAGGCCACATAAGGGAGAAATGAGGTACACTGGTCAACAGCACCAGCTGAGATCCCAGCAGAGAGCCAGCACTTACTGCCAGCCATGTGAGTGCACCATCTTGAATGTTCCACACCAGTAGGGCCTCCAGATGACTGCAGTCCCAGCTGACATTGTGTGGAGCAGGAGAACCACCCAGCTGAGCTTAGTCAACCAAGAGACTGATGAAAGAGATGAAATGGTTGTTTAAGCCCCTAGGTTTTTGAGTGTGTCGTATGTAACAAGAGAGAACCAAAACAGACAGGAAGCCCAGTTCCCAGATACTGGAGTCCAAGCTCACTGGTAGGAAACTTGGTGACATGGTTACTGAAGTTGGTCAAACCCATTCTAGCAGGAGTATTTGTACCCTCTACCGAATGATTCTTTTTTTTTTTTTTACTTTTTATTAAGATTATGATAGTTACAACCTTGTGAAATTTCAGTTGTACATTATTGTTTGTCAGTCATGTTGTAGGTGTACCCCTTCACCCTTTGTGCCCACACCCCATCCACCCTTTCCCCTGGTAACCACTAATCTGTTCTCTTTGTCTACATGTTTAACTTCCACATATGAGAGGAGTCACACAGAGATTGTCTTTCTCTATCTGGCTTATTTCACTTAACATAATACCTTCAAGGTCCATCCATGTTGTTGTGAATGGGACAATTTTATCCTTTTTTATGGCTGAGTAGTATTCCATTGCATATATATATATATACACCATATCTTCTTTATCCAATCATCAGTTGATGGGCACTTAGGTTGGTTCCATATCTTGGCTATTGTAAATAATGCTGCGATGAACATAGGGGTGCATGGGACTTTTGGAATTGCTGATTTCAAGTTCTTTGGATAGATACACCATAGTGGGATGGCTGGGTCATAAGGTATTTCTATTTTTAGTTTTTTGAGAAATCTCCATACTGTTCTCCATAGTGGCTGCACCAGTTTGCATTCCCACCAGCAGTGTATGAGGGTTCCTTTTTCTCCACAACCTCTCCAACATTTGTCACTTTTTGTTTTGGTTATTTTTGCCATTCTAATGGTGTAAGGTGATTATCTTAGTGTAGTTTTGATTTGCATTTCCCTGATGATTAGTGATAATGAGCATCTTTCATGTGTCTATTGGCCATCCATATATCTTCTTTGGAGAAATGTTTGTTCATGTCCCCTGCCCATTTTTTTGATCGGGTTGTTTGATTTTTTTTGTTGTTGACTTGTGTAGTTCTTTATGTAGTATAGCGATTAACCCTTTGTTGGATATATGACTTGCAAATATTTTTTCCCAATTGGTGGGTTGTTTTTTGTTTCAATCCTGTTTTCCCTTGCCTTGAAGAAGCCGTTTAGTCTGATGAAGTCCCATTTGTTTATTCTTTCTATTGTTTCCCTTGTCCAAGAAGACATGGTGTCCGAAAAGATCCTTTTGATACTGATGTCAAAGAGTGTACTGCCTATATTTTCTTCTAGAAGCCTTATGGTTTCAGGTCTTACCTTTAGGTATTTGAGCCATTTTGAGTTTATTTTTGTGAATGGTGAAAAAGAATGGTCAATTTTCATTCTTTTACATGTGGCTGTCCAGTTTTCCCAGCACCATTTGTTGAAGAGACTTTCTTTTCTCCATGGTAGGCCCTCAGCTCCTTTATCGAAGATTAGCTGTCCATAGATGTGTGGTTTTATTTCTGGGCTTTCAATTCTGTTCCATTGATCTGTGCACCTGTTTTTGTACCAGTACCATGCTGTTTTGATTACTGTAGCTTTGTAGTATGTTTTTTTTTTTTTAAGATTTTATTTTTTTTTCCTTTTTCTCCCCAAAGCCCCCCGGTACATAGTTGTGTATTCTTCGTTGTGGGTTCCTCTAGTTGTGGCATGTGGGACGCTGCCTCAGCGTGGTCTGACGAGCATTGCCATGTCCGTGCCCAGGATTCGAACCGACGAAACACTGGGCCGTCTGCAGTGGAGCGCGTGAACTTAACCACTCGGCCACGGGGCCAGCCCCGCTTTGTAGTATGTTTTGAAGTCAGGTATTGTGATGCCTCCAGGTGTGTTCTTCTTTCTCAGGATTGCTTTAGCAATTCGGGGTCTCTTGTTGCCCCATATGAATTTTAGGATTCTTTGTTCAATTTCTGTAAAGAATGTCATTGGGATTCTGATTGGGATAGCATTGAATCTGTATATTGCTTTAGGTAGTATGGACATTTTAACTATATTTATTCTTCCAATCCATGTGCATGGAATGTCTTTCCATCTCTTTATGTCGTCATCAATTTCTTTCAAGAAAGTCTTGTAGTTTTCGTTGTATAGATCTTTCACTTCCTTGGTTAAATTCATCCCAAGGTATTTTATTCTTTTTGTTGCGATTGTGAATGGGATTGAGTTCTTGAGTTCTTTTTCTGTTAGTTCATTGTTAGCGTATAGAAATGCTACTGATTTATGTACGTCGATTTTATACCCTGCAACTTTGCTGTAGCTGTTGATTGTTTCTAATAGTTTTCCTATGGATTCTTTGGGGTTTTCTATATATAAGATCATGTCATCTGCAAACAGCAAGAGTTTTACTTCTTCATTGCCTATTTGGATTCCTTTTATTTCTTTTTCCTGCCGAATTGCTCTGGCCAACACCTCCAGTACTATGTTGAATAAGAGTGGTGAAAGTGGGCACCCTTGTCTTGTTCCTGTCCTCAGAGGGATGGCTTTCAGTTTTTGTCCATTGAGTTTGATGTTGGCAGTGGGTTTGTCATATATGGCCTTTATTATGTTGAGGTACTTTCCTTCTATACCCATTTTATTGAGGGTTTTTTTTTTAATCATAAATGGATGTTGGATCTTGTTGAATGCTTTCTCTGCATCTATTGAGATGATCATGTGGTTTTTGTTTCTCATTTTGTTAATGTAGTGTATCACGTTGATTGACTTGCGGCTGTTGAACCATCCCTGTGCCCCTGGTATAAATCCCACTTGATCATGGTGTATAATCTTTTTGATGTATTGCTGTATTTGGTTTACCAGAATTTTGTTAAGGATTTTTGCATCTATGTTCAGCAGTGATATTGGCCTGTAGTTTTCCTTCTTTGTGTTGTTCTTGTCAGGTTTGGGGATCAGAGTGATGTTGGCTTCATAGAATGTGTTAGGGAGTGCTCCATCTTCCTCAGTTTTCTGGAATAGTTTGATAAGGATAGGTGTTAAATCTTCTTTGAATGTTTGTTAGAATTCTCCAGAGAAGCTGTCTGGTCCTGGACTCTTATTTTTGGGGAGGTTTTTGATTACTGTTTCTATTTCTTTACTTGTGATTGGTCTATTCAGATTCTCTATTTCTTCCTGATTCAGTTTGGGGAAGTTGTAAGAGTCTCGGAATTTATCCATTTCTTCTAGTTGTTCAATTTGTTGGCATATAGTTTTTCACAGTATTCTCTTATGATCCCTTGTATTTCTTTGGTATCCGTTGTGATTTCTCCTCTCTCATTTCTAATTTTATTTATTTGAGACTTCTCTCTTTTTTTCTTTGTGAGTCTGGCTAAGGGTCTGTTGGTTTCGTTAATTTTTTCGAAGAACCAACTCTTTGTTTCATTGATCCTTTCTGCTGTCTTTTTGTTTCAATATCGTTTATTTCTGCTCTAATTTTTATTATTTCCCTCCTTCTACTGACTTTGGGCTTTGTTTGTTCTTCTTTTTCTAATTCTGTTAGGTGTTGTTTGAGGTTGCTTATGTGAGATTTTTCTTGTTTATTGAGGTGAGCCTGTATTGCAATGAATTTCCCTCTTAGGACCGCTTTTGCTGTGTCCCAAATGAGTTGGTATGGTGTGTTTTCATTTTCATTTGTCTCCAGATAATATTTGATTTCTTCTTTAATTTCTTCAATAATCCATTGTTTGTTCAGTAGCATGTTGTTTAGTCTCCACATTTTTGCCCCTTTCCCAGCTTTATTCTTGTAGTTGATTTCTAGTTTCATAGCATTATGATCAGAAAAGATGCTCGATATTGTTTCAACCCTCTTGAATTTATTGATGCTTGCTTTGTTTCCCAAGATATGGTCTATCCTTGAGAATGTTCCATGCACACTTGAGAAGAATGTGTAAACTGCTAATTTTGGATGAAGTGTTTTATATATATCTATTAAGTCCATCTGGTCTAATTTTTCATTTAATTCTATAATTTCATTGTTGATTTTCTGTCTGGATGATCCATCCATTGGTGTTAATGGGATATTGAGGTCCCCTACTATTATTGTATTGTTGTTGATGTCTCCTTTTAGTTTTGTTCAGAGTTGCTTTACAAATTTTGGTGCTCCTGTGTTGGGTGCGTATATAAGTGTTATGTCATCTTGGTGGAGTGTCCCTTTTATCATTATATACTGCCCCTCTTTGTCTTTCTTTATCTGTTTTGCTTTGAAGTCTACTTTGTCTGATATAAGTATAGCGACACCTGCTTTCTTTTGTTCATGATTAGGTTGGAGTATTGTCTTCCATCCCTTCACTTTGAGTCTGTGTTTGTCTTTGGGGCTGAGGTGTGTTTCCTGGAGGCAGCATATTGTTGGGTCTTGTTCTTTGATCCATCCTGCCACTCTGTGTCTTTTGATTGGGGAGTTCAATCCATTTACATTTAGAGTGATTATTGAAATGTGGGGGCCTACCGCTGCCATTTTATCACTTGTTTTCCGGTTCTCTCGCATTTCCTTTGTTTCTTGTCCCATGATTTTTGGATTACTAATTCAGGTAGGTAAATTTCTGTATCGGCTTTCTTCTTATTTGTAATTTGTGTCTTTATTCTTGTTATTTGTTTAGTGGTTACCAGGTGGTTTGTATAAAACATCTCATAGATGAGATAGTCCATTTTCTGATGGCCTCTTATTTCCTTAAATTAAAACGTTCCATCCCTTTTCTCTTCCCCTTCTAGGTTGTTATTGTCAGATTTTTTTTCCCTCTTCCTTCTTGTGTTGTGAGTTTGTGGTTAAAATGACAGGATTATATTTATTCTTGGTGTTTCCCTTCCTATTATCTTTAATGTTTTATTTAACTTTTGCTAACCTGTTCTGATGGAGAGCTGCTACTTTCTGTTATTGTCCTTCTACTTATCTCCTTTGCTCTGGGTTTTGTAACCCCTTTCCTTTTTTTGATTTTTCAGGTATGAGGGTCTTCCTGAGCAATTCTTGAATAGGGGGTCTTGTGGCAATGAACTCCCTTAACTTTTGTTTATCTGGGAAAGTTTTTATTTCTCCATCGTATTTGAAGGATATTTTTGCTGAGTAGCGTATTCTTGGCTGCAGGTTTTTGTCCTTCAGAGTTTTGAATATATCATTCCACTCTCTTCTAGCCTGTAAGATGTCTGCTGAGAAATCTGCTGATAGCCTTATGGGGGTTCCTTTGTAGGTTATTTTCTTCTGCCTGGCTGCCCTTAGTATTCTCTCTTTGTTGTTGACTTTTGCTAGCTTCACTACTATATGCCTTGGGGTTGGTCTTCTTACATTGATAAAGTTTGGAGATCTATTGGCTTCTGTCACACGAAGTTCCATCTCTCTCCCCAGGTTTGGAAAATTCTCAGCCAGTATTTCTTTGAACAGGCTTTCTGCCCCCTTCTCCTTCTCTTCTCCCTCTGGTATACCTATAAGCCTTATGTTGCATCTCCTAATTGAGTCAGATAATTCTTGGAGAGTTTCTTCAATTCTTTTTAGTCTTAGTTCTCTCTCTTCCTCTGTCTGCAGCATTTCTATATTCTTATCCTCCAAGTTGCTAATTCTGTCCTCCATATTATCGACCCTACTGTTCAGAGAGTCCAGATTTTTCTTAATCTCCTCCATTGTGTTCTTCATCTCCAGTATTTCTGCTTGGTTCTTCTTTATAGTATCAAGCTCTTTTGTGACATAGCTCCTGAACTCGTTGAGTTGTTTATCTGTATTCTCTTTTAACTCGTTGAGTTTTTTAATAATGGCTGTTTTGAATTCATCATCATTTAGGTTATAGATTTCATTGTCTTTGGGATTGTTTTCTGGGTACTTGTCATTTTCTTTCTGTTCTGGAGATTTAATATATTTTTTCATACTGCTTGATGGCATGGATTTGTGCCTCCACATAGAGATAGAGTTTGATTACTGCTTCCACTTGTTTCTACTGGTGTGTGTTGGGGGGGAGCAGCTGTTTAGACTGCACTGACCAGGAATCCTGTCAGCTGTTGCTGACTAGACCTGGGCCCCTCCTCATAGTCACAGTGGTCCTGTGGGGACCCTTGTCAGCTGTGGGGGAAATCGCAAGGGGGCTTCAGGCTGCAGGTGCCTACTGTTGCAGACCACCTAGACGTGCTCCCTCCTTCGGGTCTGCAGCGGTGTTATGGGCTTTCCTAGAGGCTGGGAGCAGGATCACCTTTATTCGCAGCTCTGTCAATGTCAGAGCCCACAAAATCTCACTTGTCCACTAGAGGTCACAGCAGAGCTATGGGTATCTTCTGCAGTCTGTTGTTAGCTCACGTAGCTATGCTACTTTTGCCTCAGGGCCTTCCAGCCTTGTGATTGCTGGTTGGGGCCTCTCCACTAGTGCTGTGCAGAGGCTTTTGCTGAGGCTGCTGTAGGACCATAGAGTTTCCCCCTGGGCCATGGAGCTGGGCCACTGGAGCTCTACCCAGCCCCCAACCACACCCATGGGATCTCTGGGTGCCTCTTGCCCCCTCTGGGACACAGCCGGAGTCTGTGAGTCTGGCGGCGGCTGGCAGGCTGCTGCCCTGCCCGGGATCCTCCTCTTCAGGAGCCTCCCAGCATTCTGAATGCTGGGTGGGGCCTCTTCGCTAATGGCAAGTAGAGGCTTTCCCTGCCGCCGGTGCGGGACCCTGGAATTTCCACCGGGGCTGTGGAGCTGGGCTGCTGGAACTCGACCCAGCCCCAGAACACTCCCACAGGATCTCCAGGAGGCCCTTGCCCCATCTGGGAGACAGCTGGAGTCCTGAGTCCGACGGCAGCTGGCAGGCTGCTTCCCTGCCTGGAGTCCTCCTCTTCAGGAGCCTCCCGGCATTCTGAATGCTGGGCAGAGCCTCTCCACTAATGGCGAGTAGAGGCTTTCCCTGCCACTGGTGCAGGACCCTGGAGTTTCCCCCTGGGCTTAGGTGTAATCGCGGGGCCTTAGGTAGGGCTGTAATCACCTGTTTCCACTGTCGCTCCGCCGGTGCGCGCACACTCCTGCCCTTGGTGCGTGGAGATGCTATGGGGGAGTCTGCTGGAAGAAAGCTGCTTGCAGGTCCTAGGCTGTCTGGGGGTCGTGGGTTGGAGAGTTTTCACCTGTCTCCACCTCCTCCCGGGGGGAAGTCCATCCGCCTTCCCATGTATAGCAGCACGGGTCTCTCAGGCGACCTGAGATGCTATATGGATATCCTTTGTTAACTGATGAATGTCCAATTAGTTGTAGATTTGGAGGGGGAGAGACAAAGAAGACTACTCACTCTGCCATCTTGGTGATGTCATGGATCTGTATTATGTTTTGAAGTCAGGGATTGTGATGCCTCCAGCTTTGCTCTTTTTTCTCAGGATTGCATTAGGGATTTGGGGTCTTTTGTTGTCCCATATGAATTTTAGGATTCTTTGTTCAATTTCTGTAAAGAATGTCATTGGGATTCTGATTGGGATAGGGTTGAATCTGTATATTGCTTTAGGTAGTATGGACATTTTAACTATGTTTATTCTTCCAATCCATGTGCATGGAATGTCTTTCCATCTCTTTATGTCATCATCAATCTGAATGATTCCTTTTAAGCTAGCGCAGTGGGGTGAAAATTTGATTATATCAGCTGCTACCAGAGCTTAGGGAAAGGTCTGCAATCTTTTGATAGGCTGCTTGGGAGATGGAGATTGGACATTGAGTGAAAGGAGACAACAAAGATATAGGCAAAATTGTCTATATAGAAATGGATAGGAATTCCTGGGGTGAGTGAAGACAGAGGAAAGAGGAGAAGGGGAAGTAGAGAGTGAGAGAGCAAATGAGAAAGTAAGCAAGGACCAGGGTGAAAGTGAGGCTGAGAATGGGAGTGGGTGAGGTGAACAGGCAATAGGACGGGAGGCCGGATTCTGTGAGGAGAGAAAGTGCATGAGAAATTCCCAATGGTGGGAGGGTGGAGGACTTTTAGAACAAGATCATCCAGTACTTGATATTTACTATCAATGCATGCCTTTTGGGAATGTTTTCTGTTAAAATTGCCATGGAAATGAGACCACAGACTCAAAAATTTTTGAAATAGAAAGACTTGACATTTACTAAAAATATTTATGTGAGAAGAAAGGAGGAGAGCAACTACAAGCTAGAGCCAAATGTCAGTATGCCTCAGTTCTTAACACATCAGATTTACTATTTCTTTTATTCATGAGTGCAATCGAAGATGCCCCACCCCCACCCCTTCTACCCCTTTGCAGAAATTGTGTTGGGATCCACAGGGAATGGGGACTCTTGTATTCATAAACAAATTTATACAACTTTGAAAAGCAATTCAAGTATACATTTTGAAAACAAAGGTAGTCAAAGTAAATAGAATGAGTGTTAACCTAGAAAAAGATTCAGGTGACTATTTAAAAGGAAAGAAAATTAGTGTTCACTCAGAAGAACAGAGGGATTAAACATTGAAGGGACAAAGCATTAAGGATCTATTTTATTATTTGGGTTTTTAACTTTTGGGACACATGACCTAGAGTTCTTTTGCTTTTGGGATACCTGATTTCCCTCAGCTAGATGAAGGATGAGGGGCTGCATTTCCCACCTGGACGGAGACGACATAACAGAATAGGAAGAAATGTGCAAGAGCTGGAAATCTTACTGAGAAGTGGTCAGGAAATCATTAGCTCCTAGGAATTTGAAGGCATTTGGGGATGGCACTGAATTTCTCACAAGGTTTGCAGAGACTTGAGCTGAGCTCCTTCAAATCCAAAGAACAGACCCATGTGACAATTACAAGAGTTCCAAGAGAGAATTAGACCCCAGTGCACTGTGGGCATCTGTTGTATGTAATGAATTGACTTCTTTCCTGTGCATCTAGAATGGTACTCCTAATTCCTTGGGAGAATTGAGGACAGAGGCACTCAAATCATCCTCTTTGTTCTGGGGTTCAGGTATGGAACCCCAGTTGAGACGTCAGGCTTTTTAAAGCCCAAATAAGGTCCTTCTGATAGAGTCAGAAGAGTTTTAGAGTTTTTAGAGAAAAACTTTGGTGGTGTGCTCCAGACCCTAGCTGGTGAGAGGGTCCCTATTCTAGCCATCGGGAACCTATTGTCTCCAAGTTGGAAGGCTGCTTGAGAGTCATGGAATCCAGTCCTCTTATTTTCCTGATTGTGAAAGTGAAGCTCAGAGAGGTGAAGTGACTTGTCCAAGGTCAAGTGTTGGTTAGGCAGTAGTGCTGGAAGGGGAACCCTGTTTTTTGACTCAAAGCCTAGGGCTCTTCTGAGAAAGAATTCCATGTACTTGTGATAGATTGCATTACTGTTCCCCCAAATATTCCCTTTTTTCTCTCCTTCCAGTACCCCTACCCTGTGGTTCATGATCTCTCTTTTCCTTTTGCCTCATCAGCGTGAGTGAATATGACATGCAGCAGAGCTGTGCTAGACATGTAGTGTGAGTGAGAAATACCTTTTGCTGGTTGTAAGCCACTGAAGTTTGGGAGTTGTTTGTTACCACAGGTGAACTTAGCCCATCCTGACTGTTGCAGTTTTCTTCAGCCTTGTAAACAGACTGTCCTGCAAGTGGGGGAATGTATTATCCATTGGTCTGCCTGGAAACTACACTTCTCTTGTAAGCTAGTAATTTGGAATGCTACTATAAATTCATTCCCATGAATCTGGGTTGCCTGAGCAGTGTCTGAATGGATCTAATCAACCTGGATAACTGGAATATCAGAGCCAGAAGTTTAGAAAAGAGACAGTGACCTTGAGGCCTTTGGGGACCATCCCTTCCTCCACGAGAGAGTGAGCAAGGGAGAGAGGTGGGAGGGTGAGGGGAAGGGGCCAGACCAAGGAAGGGAGTGGGGGATTGCAGATAGGCAAAATTTCCTGACTTCATCCTTTTGTGTAGGGCCAATCTTGAGAGTTAGCTCTGTACCTGAGCCTTAGAAGGTTCTTCCTTACCTGGTACCATTCCATGTGACCCACCTTCTCACGGGAGGCCTTATCCATAATCAAGGGTGAAAGGAACTTTTAAGATGGTAGCTTTTGGACTATATCCTAAATATTAAATTTCAGTTTCCATTTTAGCGCTGCAAAACAAAGTCTTCAGTCTATATTGCTCATTTTTTTATAATCAAGTTTTAAATGATCAAAGAGGTTGAACTAGGGTGATCATTGGTGATTTTTTATCACATTATGTCATTAATGTCATTCATTGTGTGTCATTAAAGTGAATCAGCTTAAGGTGAGGTAAAGGTGGCTCCGGAATTGGATCATGTCATTAGAGAGTCCCCCTTTGACTGAAAATATTGTATACTTGCCCTGTGATCACACATATTCCAGAAGCAAATCCCAAACCCCTGGTTTAGTAAAATAGTATTTTTGAGCTTTTAGAATCTTGGTATTCCCCTCGACAGAGGCTGAGTTATCTAAAGGTGTTGCCAAAGTCAGAGGGCGATTCACTTTGATTGCTACAACCTGGAAACACCAGGTCACTAAACATTCCCCATGTTTTAACTGAAATTTTATATAGTTTATAAAGTTGTGACTAACCTTTAAAAGGAGTTTTGAAGGAAATCTTTATGTATAGAAAGCCTTCTTAAAATGAGTTTTGTAGTTGGTACTTCATGGACAAAAAAGGCACAAAGCAATTAAAACAGATAGGAGCAAGCTTTGTGTTTCAAATATTGGTACAGCGTGACTCTGGCAGTTAAGACAAAAGCTATTTCATGTCAGTATTAGGCAGGCAGCCATAAAATCTCTCTGAAGAAGCAAGATGTTTTGTTTATGTATTGTTGAAAGTTCACAAAGACTCCATTATGTGGGAATGTTAAGTATAACCCAAGTGACAACTCCATCCTAACATATGCCATGTCTGGCCTAGCCTGGCCTGGAGCAGCCCAGCTACTGGGACTGCTCTTTTCACAAATATTTGGATTACACACTCTTCGTTTAGGCATCTTATTAACACAGTGTGCTGCTATCCAGAAGGAGTGGTCCTCACTGCCCGATGGGTGCCACCATGACCTACCACCACAGCACTGGGTAAAGGAACCAGACCCTGGGGGTCAATGACTCAATGAATGGCAGTACCCAGCATTCCTTCTGCATCCACGTGCTTCCTCCTGCCTCTGTGAGCTGCAGTTTTTGCAATGTTTGGTTCAAAGCACTGCAAAGTTTACTTGGATAAAAGGCAGTGTTATGATTAAGAGCATGGATTCTGGAGCCAGGCTGCCGAACTTCAAATCCTGGCTCTGCCATTTATTAGCTGTGTGACCTTGGGCAAGTTCCTTAACCTCTCTGTGCCTCAGTTTACTTATCTATAAAATGAGTGTGATGATAACAGTACCTACTCACAGGGTTGTTATGAGGGTTAAATGAGTTTGGGCATGTAAACAGCTAGAACATGTTGTTCCTGGCTCATAGTAAATGCTACATAAGTGTTAGCTGTCACTATTGCCTCTGGTTACAGTTGCTGTGATTTGGAACTGCTTCTGGCAGGAGAGGGTCTATCTGGTTTATCGGGACACTCAGTTGCCAAGACACCTAGAAAGCCTATCACAGGAACTAATTTGAGCCCTTGGCCTCCAAGGGGTACCTGAGGAGGCCAGGGTCATAGTGGGCAGCTTCACTAAATTTTATTCACTGGGAGGGTCTTGGGCAGCTTCAGCATGGTAATGCCTCCCCTCACCTGAGTGGGGCCAGGGCAGGCCTGGCACTTCCTGACAGCAATGCAGAGATGGACAGCAAACTGGTGGCAGCAGCCAAGCTCCCAGAAGGGCATACTGATGGATTTTGCCATTATTTCTTATATGAAGAGAGAATTTCACATACACAATTTTTGGTTAAGAAGATTATTCCAAAAACACATGCCTCTGATAAAGACCTTCAACAGAAGGTTTAGTCTCATACAGGCCCTGAGCCATCTGAACAAGAGTATTAGAAGCCCCATCCTTACTAGGAAATGGGGTCTGGAATTGGTCTGGCCGCCCCAGCCTGGTGTCTGAGATTCTTGGGGGGAGAACCTGGGCCCCAGCATAGCCCATCAAGCTGCAGCCTCCTTGTTGCACTGTGGCAAGCTGTTGGCTGGTTATCCCATAACCATTCCTCTTTTTCCTCTGCCTGCCTCACACTGTAGAAGTGTAAAGTCCATTACTACATGTTCTTGTGGGGAGTCATGTGACACAGCTCTGGCCAATGAGACATAAGGAGAGCTCTTCTGAGAAATATTTTCCCCTATTTTCTGCCTTTGGGGGCAGTTACGTGAGGATATGATGCTTATAGCTGTGACACCCATTTCGTGACCATTAGGTAGAAAGTCCAAGAGCAAAAACGCCACTATGCTGAAGAATGGTAGAGGGGAAGGATGAAAAAACCTGAAATCTTGATGTCCTTGTTGAGCTACTGAACGAATCCTGGGAATGCTCATCTCTGGACTCTTTATTAAGTAAACAACAAATGCTCTTAAAGTTTAAGCCACTGTTAGCTGTTTTTCTGTTACATACTGCCAGAAACGTTCCTAAACGGTACCCTAACTCTCAGCCTGTGTGTCTAGTTTGTGTACCTGAGCTGCTATCTTTTCTCCTGATGTGCACACCCTTTGGCCAGGAGTCAGGCACTTGTTTGACCAGGCTTTCATGGCCTTCCTAGCTCTTGCATTTCTCTCTCACCAAGGTGCTGGAGTTGACTAACCTCAGCCACTGGATGCCCCACTTACCTACACTGAGATGCAGAGTCTGGCCAGAGATTCTTGCCACAGTGTCCCAATCATTGAATTGCACCCGTTCTGTGATGTCCTTCCAGACCCAAGTCTTCCCTATTATTTGGAAATTTGATTTGAACTACAGGCCACCCAAAGCAAGGTCAGCTCTCTTAGTCCTAGGCCTGCCCAGTTCTGCCTTACTCATGCCTCCCTGATAGGCCCTTGGCGGAGGCAACATCCCGGCATGGCTGGCAGCTGGGCTGACACTGGCGGGGACCCACACAGCCTGGAAGGTTAAGGCCAAGAAACAGCTCTTCTCAGTCCTGAAGATTTTGAGTTCTAGGTGCTTTATCCCTCACTCCTCAGAACAGAACTTTTGTGCTGCTGACTTGTCGTTTGACCTTGGTAAAGAAACCTGATCTTAATCCCTGCATTGCATCTGTTCAGAAGGGTACTTTGGAAAGGAGGCCTGGATTTTAAGAGTTAGGAGGTTTTGGCTCTAGTCCTGTCTCTCCCATAAAAAAAACAAAGTAGGCTGCCACTGTGCCTTCCTGTGCCTCTATTTTCCCTGTCCAAAATAGAGTGTCGATCCTTTGCCTGACACTGCCATTTACGTGCTTTAAAAAGTAAATTTTAAACTTAGAGACAAGACAGAAATTATAGAGTATACCTTAAAGAAATTATTTAGAACATTGAGGGACATTTCTATAAGTACTCATGGTGTCTTTTTAATTTTGAGGTTTGGAAAGGATAATGAAAATTTCACTGGAGCCAGTCTTAATTTTTTAAAAAAATCACATTAATTTTCCTCCAGGATTTTCTAACACACCAGAAATAAATTACAGAAAGGAGGAAAAAAAGCACTAAATAGTAATTCTGCCCAGCTGTAAACCTTGCTTTTCATGTGAATTAAGTCTTTGATCCCTAAAAATCCATTTTGCTCTTGGACAAGTTCCAGAGACACTGCCCTCTTGGGGAAGCAGTGGTGCCAGGGACAGAATGGCTGTTTGGAGTTGGGGCTTCTCCTGTATCTGTGCTGATCCAAGAAAGAAGCTTGAGGAATGGGGTGGGGTGGGGGATGAGCTCAGTGTTCCCGCTTCCTGGCACATGTGAGGTGCCTTCCCCCCTTTTCAATTTACTCTGCTGCTTCCCTCTGCTGTCTTAAGAAATGCAGGCCCTGACTCTTTCCCTCATGAGTATATTTGTCTTTGTAACTTTGCAAGGCCATGGCGGTCCTGCTAAATAAACTCTGCTGGAGATGGTGAGGCCTTTAGTGTATAGTCGATTCTATCCTTGTGTAAGTTCATCTGTTTTTCATACCTGAGCATTTCTGTGTGCCAACTACTGTCCACAGTTGTACGAAGAGGCAAAGTGGGTGCAAGTCACCAAAAGAAGAAAGCCCATTTAGGGTAACTCATATGGTGCTCGTAATAGAGATTTTTTTTAACAGTTTTTTAATTGTGGTAAAATGTACATAACATAATATTTGTCATGTTAACCATTTGTAAGTGTACTCAGTAGTATTAATTATATTCACAATGCTATGTACCCATCACCACTATCTATACCCAAAACTTTTTCAGCATTCCCAATATAAATTCTGTACCCATTAGACAACAGCTCCTCATTTCCCCCTCCCCCCCGCCCAGCCCCTGGTAACCTCTATTCTGCTTTCTATCTCTATGAATTTGCCTATTCCAGATATTTCATATAAGTGGAATCATACAATATTTGTCCTTTTGTATCTGACTTCTTTCACTTAGCATAATGTTTTCAAGGTCCATCCATGTTGTGGCATGTATCAGAACTTCATCCCTTTTTATGGCTGAGTAATGTTCATTGTATGGATATACCACATTTTGTTTATCCATTAATCTGTTGAGGGACACTTGGGTTGTTCCCACCTTTTGGCTGTTGTGAATAGTGCTGCTACAAACATTCGTGTACAGAGATCTGTTCGAGTCCTTGCTTTCTGTTCTTTTGGATATATACCTAGGAGTAGGACTGCTGAGTCATATGGTTTTCACATGTGGACATGGTGTCAGGAGTATCAACACAGGCAGTAGGAGTTTGCAAAGACGGGACATGTAGCCACATTCAGAGGGCTGAGGCAAGGATCAGAGCCAAGTGCAAGAAGAAAGAGTTGGAAGAGATGGACCATGCGGTTCTCCTATAAGATGCTGCAATTCAGAAGGGCACATGATGAAGGCACAACCAGGGGCCAGGAGCTGGGGGAACTGTCCCTTTGTAGAAGGACTACAGGAGATCCAGGGAAGGTGGAGCTGAGCGTCTAGACAGATGGGGAGACTGAGTAGCCAGGAAAGCGAGAGGCAGAGGGTCAAATGGCGGCCGTGCAATAAAGAAGGATAGTCCACAGGAACCAACTGGTGGGGTCAAGTAGAGGTCAGGGGCCAAACTAGCTGTCCAGGAAACAATAGGACCCTGGCAACCAACAAGCCTTGACCCTGTGGGAATTCCTCACAAACTAGAAAGCTTCTTATGTCCCTCCTGCTGATACAGGGAGAAAACCTTGATGGCTCTTGGTTTGTGAGGGAGAGTATGTAGATAAGGGCAGATCCTGACCCAAGCCTACCTGTGGGAAAGGATCTCTGAAGCAAATCCCTTTGGGAGGCCAAAATGAGCAGCCAAAAGTTCAAGGTGATCCATCATCCTGGACTACGATAAGAACAACTATTACGAAACAGCACAGTTTTATTATATGTTGCACCCAAGGGTAAATATATTGCTTGTATACTGAGCAAAAAGTTTTCTGTTAGGAGGCCAAGAAACACACATATTAAATTCTAGGTGATGACTAATTCCCAACTACTTGGCTTAAAAATAACTGCAGAGGCCATTCGAGGCCACTGCGGTCAGTAATTCCGTGAGGGCACGGAGCAGGTGGTATCCTAATCCCCTGCCTACAGCCTGCTGGGAAAGGAGTTTGCACCACGTCTCCAGGTTGTCCCTCGAGCAGAGGCATCAGTAGAAAAGGTCACCTACTGAAGACAGCCAGGAGAACAGCTGCCTGGGACAAATCCAGCGAAGGTGAGCTCTCAGCCCAGAACTGTACAGCTATCCACGTTCAGGCTCACCAGATGAAGCTGCGCAAATCTTGGATGGTGCAAAACCTGTTTGGCTGGAAACCCTAGGTGGTTTTCAGAGCAGGCTTCTAGCCCAAATTCTTTCTGGGATCAGAAGTTGCTAAACTCAATCAAGCCCAAATCTGTGAGCCTTCACTCGGACTAATTTATACTAAAAACAGCATCCAGATATGATCAGGAAAGGTTTTCTCCTTTGCCACAGCCCTGCCACAAAGAATTGCACTAGTGCAGCCAGAAAGCATACCAGCACTGCTTTGAATTTGCACAACACATAACCCGAGTGGAGAGAATCCAGAGAGGAGAGAAGTTAGTTTTCTCTGGCGAGGTCCCACACCCTCTCCATTTCTACAAGTCTGAACTCCTCCAGGCTCAGAGAGGCCTTTTATGAAAGCTTCTCTGGGATTGCTTGCTGCTTCCACGGGCCTCTCACTCCTCTGAAAACCTAAAATCACTTTGCATATTCTGTTTTATTTGTGTATCTTAAAATCTCTTTTACTGTATGGTAAATTTCTTGACTTCACATGTTTTTCCTTCATTTTTCCATTTCTCCAGTGTGACTTGCACTTAAGAGGTATGCAATAGATATTTATAGAGATAATTAATGAGTAGTTTCATGAATATAGAAACAAATTATATTTAGTACAACTTTTTGGAGCCTGTATTCCGTAAAGTGGTGCCAGTATATTTTGGGGAAGTGTTCCTAAGCATCTGACTTAAATTTCCGGTGTTTCAATATATCTGTTTTTTCTTGTCTTTTTCTAGTAGAAAAAGCACCATCTGCCACATAGTATTACTTAACTAATTAATTAAGTGATTAATCAAGTCCTAAATGCCTTTGCAGCTCCTCTTCCTTCAGGCTGGCTAACTCCCATTCTTTTTGTCCTCCATTTTCTACTACCTGTGCCTTAGTTTTCTTGGCAGTAAAATAGGTCAGAATGTTACCTCACTGGGTTGTTGTTGTGAGGACGAAATAATACAGTGATGTAGAAATGTTTGGAAAAGTGATCAGTGTCAGGCGAAGTGAGACTGGACTAAGGAAGTTTTCAAACCACAGTGTAGAATGACACATTTGACCGTATGGGAGAAACAGCACCATAGAACAAGTTATTAGTCATAGTGAGCTCTGGGGAGATCGGGTGCCACAAGAGTCTAAGCGAGGAACAGACAGAGAACAGGACTAAGGACATTTCCTCCATTAATCATGGGACTGAGAACAGAGCTCTCCTGTGTACCCACTTAATCAAAACAGCACACCTTCCCTCCAAAGCAGCCAATACCTGAAACACACAAGTGTGTTATTTCAAAGTCACAGGAGTTACTTTAAAGAACAAGACAGCCTATTAAAAAATGAATAATGTGCATTTCTTCCTGGAAAGAACAAATCAATACCCCTCAGTGGGCCCAGTGCCACACACCAGCCTCCGCACCGTAGTTTGCTTTTATCCAGAAGGAGGGGATGGAAAGGACAGCTTCCCCCGCCCCGCTAGCCCATTTTGCCCCAGTGGAAGCAGTTCCCATCTTCTCTCTCCTCAGAGGCTAAATCTGGAGTAAAAGAAGTTTACCTGCCCCAAACAGTACATTATACACTTCAGCTAGCATGGATACCCCAGGGCAAATATTTTCTTCTAAACTCCAGGCACGCTTTAGGTTCAAGTTCCTTAGAGAAGTACAGCTGTCCACTTAGTAGATTCAGCTACAATCTCTTGACAGCTCAGCGTAGTTAAGCAGATATTTATTTTTAGGTTAATATTTTTTGAGCTTCTACTATGCACCAGACACTGTGCTAAGCACTTTCTATGAATTATGTCATTTAATTCTCTCATTTTTTTTTTTTTAAATTTTTTTTTTAAAGATTTTATTTTTTCCATTTTCTCCCCAAAGCCCCCCGGTACATAGTTGTGTATTCTTCGTTGTGGGTTCCTCTAGTTGTGGCATGTGGGACGCTGCCTCAGCGTGGTCTGACGAGCAGTGCCATGTCCGCGCCCAGGACTCGAACCAACGAAACACTGGGCCACCTGCAGCGGAGCGCGCGAACTTAACCACTCGGCCACGGGGCCAGCCCCCTAATTCTCTCATTTTATAAGCAAGGAGGTTGATATCAGAGAGCTTAAGTTGTATGCCCAAAGCCACACAGCTGGTAAGAGGTAGAGCTGAATTATGAACTTGGGTCTCTGTGGCTCCAGAGTTCTTGCTTTTAACCATTAGGCTATACTGGTCATATGTTGTGTCGCAAGCATGTATTAAGTTCTAGGGACACAGGAATGAATCACATTTGCTTCTTGCCCCAAGTGTGAGATACTGGCGTATTATCTTGTCTATCTTACCTAACTTTAATTTAGAATTTACTGGATGTCATAACCCACTGTGAGATGGAAACTGAAGAGCCGCAGAACTTAAGATCTTGCCCAAAGTAGGGTTAGTAGATGACAAAATAGGGATTCAAACCCAGGCAGACTGACTCCACAGCCCATATGCCGAAGCACTGTGCCACATTTCTCCCCGCAAATATTTGTAGACAGATGTTAGCTGAAGGTGTGATAACTTCTTGAACAGAAATAAGTAAATGTATAGTATAACATAAACACTGCTTGGGTAGAGGAGTCAGGGACACCAGATTTGGGGCTTGATTGGTGCCACCAAGGGAGGTGGCAAAGGGGGGAAGGGCATTTCATGCAGGAGGCCCCAAAGAGCAGGAGATGTCTGTGTCCATCACACACAGTTCCTCCCCTCAGTGCCTTATTCGAAGTGACTCCAGTCCAGACACTGCAGAACAGTCTTCCAAGGCCAGTGGTTTTGTTTGTCGTTTCTTGTTTGTTGTTTTGTTTTTTACTTTTTATTGAGGTTTTACTTACATACAGTAAAGTGCTCTCATCTTAAGTGTACGGCTTGATGAATTTTTACCTAGGTAAATATCCCTGTAGACACTGCCCAGAGTAAGACGTGGATCATCTCCATAGCCCCAGAAGTTTCCTTTGTGCCCTTTCCCAGTCAATACCCCTACCCCTCGCCTGAGATAATCAATATTCTGACCTCTATCACCTCTGTTGGTTGGTTTTGTCAGTTCTTGAATTTCACATAAATAGAATCATACCATATGTGTTATTTTGTGTCTGCCTTCTTTTGCTCAGCAAAATGTCTCTAAGATTCCTCTGTGTGGTTGTGTGTAGTAGTAGTCAATTCTTTGCATGGCTGTCTTGTCTCCATGGTACGAACATGTCTCAATTTACTCATCCATTTAATGTTTGTGGGCATTTGAGTTGTTTCTAGTTTGGGGATATTATGAATAAGTGTACTATGAGAGTTCTTTTTCATGTTTTTTGCTGGATATATACTCTCATTTCACTTGAGTATATACTGAGGAGTGGAGTTGTCAAACCAAAAGGCGTACACGTACACACACACACACACACACACACATATATATATATTTTACTTTATAGGTATAGTCAAACTGTTTTTCAAAGTGATTGTATCAATTTATACTCTTACCAGCCGTGTATGAAAGTTTCAGTTTTTTTAACTTTTTATTTTGAAATAATGATCGATTGAAGGAACCACAGTCAAGCTACAGAACTGTTTCGTCACCACAAAGATTTCCCTCATGCTACCCCTTTATAATTCTACCCACCACTCTCCCCATGCCATCCATAGCCCTTGGCAATCACTAATTTGTTCTCTATCTCTATACTTTTGTCATTTTGAGAATGTTACATAAATGGAATCATACAGTCTGTGACCTTTTGAGATTGTCTTTTTCACTTGGCATAGTGCCCTTGAGATCTACTGAGATCGTTGTGTGTATCAATAGTTTCTTCCTTTGCTGAGTAGTAGTCCATGATATGGATGTACCACAGTTTGTTTAACCGTTCACCTATTCTAGAACATTTTGTTTGTTTCCAGTTTTTGGCTATTACAAATAAGGCTTCTGTGAAAAATCATGTACAAGTTTTTGTGTGGTCATAAGTTTTCACTTCTCTATGACAAATGCCCAGGAGTGACATTGCTGGGGTCATAAGGTAAGTGTATGTTTAGTTTTTTAGGAAACTGGGAAACTATTTTCCAGAGAGGCTGTGCCATTTTACATTCCCCTTAGCAATGTAAGAGATCCCGTTACCCTACAGCCTTGAAAGAAGTTGGTGTTGTCACTATTGTTTGTTTTCTGTTTGTTCTCTCTCCTTTCTTTTCCCCTGCCTTCCTGTGGGTTACTTGAACATTCTTAGAATTCCATTTTGATTTATTTGTGTTTATTTGATTTATTGTGTTTCTGAGTGTATCTCTTTGAATAATTTTTTAATGGTTGCTCTAATTACTATATTACATATACATAAATCATAGTCTGCTAATATCAACGTTTTACCAGTCTGAGTGAAGTGTAGAAGTCTTACTTCGCTTTATGTCCCTCCACCCTCTCCCATTTATAATATAATTGTCTTAAATTTTTCCTCTACACACAATGAGAACTTCTTCAGACAGTATTATAATTTTTGCTTCAACTATCAAACATAATGTAGAAAACTCAAAAAGAGAAGGAAGGTCTATTGTATTTACCCATATTTGGATTCTTTCCATTATCCTTTCTTCCTCTCTGATGTTTGAAGATTTCCTTCCTTTATCATTTCCTTTCTGTTTAGAGAATTTCCTTTAGTCATTATTTTAGCATAGGTCTGCTAGTGACAGATTCCCCTATTTTTCCTTCATCAGAGAATGTCTTTATTTCCTCCTTTATTCTTGAAGGTTATTTTCACTGGATGTTGAATTCTGGGTTGGCAGTTCTTTTTTTATTTAGCACTTGAGAAATCTTGTGCCACTTGTTTATGGCCTTCCTAGTTTCTTATGAGAAATTTGCTGTCATGTGAATTGTTTTCCTCCTATAGGTAATGTGTCATTTCTCTCTCACTGCTTTCAAGATTTTCCCTTTGTCTTTTATTTTCAGATGTTTGACTATGATGTATCTTTGTGTGAAATTCCTTAGGTTTATCTCATTTAGGGTTCACTCAGCTTCTTGAATCTGTTTGTGGCTCTTGCCAAATTTGGAAAAATTTTAGCTATTATTTCTTCAAATACTTTTTAAACCTGACCCTCTTTCTCCTCTCATTTTGGTACTATGATGACACAGATGTTAGATTATTTGTTATAGTCCCAGAGGTCTCTGAGGTTTCTGTTCATTTATTTTTTTCAGTCGATTTTCTCTCTGTTGTACAGATTGGGTAATTTTTATTGTTCTATCTTCAAGTTCACTGATTCTCTTGTCTATCCTTTACATTCTGCTATTGGGCTCGTCCATTGAATTTTTAATTTTAGTTATTGTATTTTCCCTTTTAAAGTTTCCATTTGATTCTTCTTATATCTTTTATTACTTTGCTGAGACTTTCTAATTTTTCATTCAAGAGTGTTTGTAATTGCTCATTGAAGCATTTTTATGATGGCTGCTTTAAAATCCTTGTCAGATAATTCTTTTGTTTGTTTGTTTGTTTAATTTTTATTTTTTTCGGATGTACATCATATTTCAAATTCTGGATACATTACATCGTGTTCACCACCTGAACACTAATTATAGTGCATCCCCTCACATGTGACCCTAATCACCCCTTTTGCCCTCCCCCTTCCCCCCTTCCCCAATGGTAACCACCAGTCCAATCTCCAGTGCTATGTGTTTTTTTTTTTGTCGTTTTTATCTTCTACTTATGAGTGAGATCATATGGTATTTGACTTTCTCCCTCTGACTTATTTCACTCAGCATAATACCCTCAAGGTCCATCCATGTTGTCACAAATGGCCGGATTTCGTCATTTCTTATGGCTGAGTAGTAGTCCATCGTGTATAAATACCACATCTTCTTTATCCATTCGTCCCTTGATGGGCACCTAGGTTGCTTCCAAGTCTTGGCTATTGTGTATAATGCCGCAATGAACATAGGGGTGCAAGTATCTTTATGCCTTTGTGTTTTCAAGTTCTTTGGATAAATACCCAGCAGTAGAATAGCTGGATCATATGGTAGAGCTATCCTTAATTTTCTGAGGATACTCCATACTGCTTTCCATAGTGGGTGCACCAGTTTGCACTGCCACCAGCAGTGAACAAGGGTTCCCTTCTCTCCACACCCTCTCCAACACTTGTTTCCTGTCTTGTTAATTATAGCCATTCTGACTGGAGTGAGGTGATACCTCATTGTAGTTTTGATTTGCATTTCCCTGATAGCTAATGATGTTGAGCATCTTTTCATATGCCTGTTGGCCATCTGTATATCTTCTTTGGAGAAATCTCTGTTCAGATCTTTTGCCCATTTTCTAATTGGATTGTTGGTTTTTTTGTTGTTGAGCTGTATGAGTTCTTTGTATATTGTGGATATTAACTCCTTATCTGATATGTGGTTTGCAAATATCTTCTCCCAATTGTTAGGTTGTCTTTTCGTTTTGTTGATGGTTTCCTTTGCTGTGCAGAAACTTTTTAGTTTGATGTAGTCCCATTTGTTAATTTTTTCTTCTGTTTTCCTTGCCCGGTCAGACATGGGACTTGAAAATATGCTGCTCAGACCAATGTCATAGAGCGTACTGCCTATGTTTTGTTCTAGAAGTCTCATGGTTTTGGGTCTTACATTCAAGTCTTTAATCCATTTTGAGTTGATTTTTGTGCATGGTGTAAGGGAATGGTCTACTTTCATTCTTTTGCATGCGGCTGTCCCGTTTTCCCAACACCATTTATTGAAGAGACTCTCCTTTCTCCATCGTATGCTCTTGGCTCCCTTGTCGAATATTAGCTGTCCATAAACGTGTGGGTTTACTTCTGGGCTCTCAGTTTTGTTCCATTGATCTGTGTGTCTGTTTTTGTGCCAGTACCATGCTGTTTTGGTTACTATGGCTTTATAGTATAATTTGAAATCGGGGAGTGTGATACCTCCAGCTTTGTTCTTTTTTCTCAGGAATCCTTTGGCTATTCGGGGTCTTTTGTTGTTCCATATAAATTTTAGGATTCTTTGTTCTATTTCTGTAAAAAATGTTGTTGGAACTTTGATGGGGATTGCGTTGAATCTATAGATTGCTTTAGGAAGTATGGACATTTTAACAATGTTAATTCTTCCAATCCAAGAGCACAGAATATCTTTCCATTTCTTTGTGTCTTCTTCGATTTCTTTCAACAATGTTTTATAGTTTTCAGTGTACAGATCTTTCACCTCTTTCGTTAAGTTTATTCCTAGGTATTTTATTCTTTCTGTTGCAATTGTAAATGGGATTGTATTCTTAATTTTTCTTTCTGCTACTTCGTTGTTAGTGTATAGAAATGCAACGGAGTTTTGTACATTGATTTTGTATCCCGCAAATTGACTGTATTCCTTTATTATTTCTAAAAGTTTTTTAGTGGACTCTTTAGGGTTTTCTAGATATAAAATCATGTCGTCTGCAAAGAGTGACAGTTTCACTTCTTCTTTTCCAATGTGGATCCCTTTTATTTCTTTTTCTTGCCTGATAGCTCTGGCTAGGACTTCCAATACTATGTTAAATAAGAGTGGTGACAGTGGGCATCCTTGTCTGGTTCCTGTTCTTAGAGGGATAGCTTGTCAGATAATTCTAACGTCTGTGTCATCTCAGTGATGGTGTCTGTTGATTGTCTTTTCTCATTGAAGTTGAGATTTTCTGGTTCTCTGTGTGACAAATGTTTTGGTTGAAACCTGGACAAATTTGGTATTATGTTATAAGATGTTGGATCTTATTTAAATCTTCTGTTTTACCTGGCCTCTTTTGACATCAGTCTGGCAAGGAGGAGGGAGGGATGCTGCCTTGTTACTGCTAGGTGGGGCTAGAAATTCAGATTCTCCATTGGCTTCCATTGATACCTGGGTGAGGAGGGCTCTTCATTACTGCTGGGTTAAGGTGGGACTTCGGGTTCCTTCCCTACTGGGCCTCTGCCAATACCACCCTGGCTGGGAGGAACAGGATGCCTCTTTACTGCTCCCCACATAGTTTCCACTGATGCCTTGGGTAGGAGGCCTCATTACCGCTGGGTAGTGGTAAAGTCTTGACTCTCCACTAGGCCTCCTCTGACACCACCCAATGGAGAGGGGATGAGGTGCCTTATTACTGCCAGGTGGGAGCTGAAGTCCAGGTATCCCACGTGGTCTCCACTGATGCTGAGAGGTGGGTGAGCCTTGTTACTGCCCAGTGGAGATGAAAGTCTTGGCTCCTCACTTGGCCTTCTGATAGCACTCTCTTGGGGGTCTTTTGGTGCCTTGTTACAGCCTCACGAATGTGGAATTATGGGTTTCCCATATAGCCTTTGCTGATGAAGACAGGGGTGGGGGCTGCAGTATTTTCTATGGTTTTAGCTGTGGTGGAGCAATTATTGTCTAAAAGTTGTCTGTCTTGCTAGGCTGTCCCTTTCATGGGGTCAAGAGAGGGCAGGCTTTTCTTAGGGCTTTTTTTTTGTTTTCACCTATTGGAATTTCTAGTTTGCCAGGTTCTCCAGTACCCAGTCTGGGATATTTGAGGCAAAAACAAAAAGCAAAAAAAAAAAAAAAACCAAAAAAAACCCCCCTAGGAACTCATCACTGTATTGTTATTTAGGCCCAAAAGTCTCTAGCTTGTCTGCCTTCTCTCTACCTTCTGAATCTTCTTATATTTGTGTTATATATAACGTCCAGGGGTTTTTACCTGTACTTAGTGGCTGAAATAGGAAAAAGTACATTACTCCATCTCTTTGAAAGCAGAAGTCCTTTCTGAGGAGTGGTTTTTAAATGCTGTTTCCGGAGTCGTGGGGTTCTTGGGCATTACCTCAGGGGCTGCCATGGTGAGGGGAGGAGGTGGCAGAGGGGGGTGTGGAGTGGTAGTTAATACTCTAGGAGCCCTTACCTATGATTTAATAGGGCCATCTCACTTTTGTGGATTTTATATATTGGGGTTCTATCTAAGATCTCAGGAACAAAAGTGTTCTGCTGCTTAAAAGAAGTTGGAAACCACTGCCATAATCTATCGAAATGTCCTCAAATTCCAACATTTTGGTTTCCAAACTATGTCTCTCTCACTGTCTTTCACACCTGAAAGAAGTGCAAAAATCTTTTGTCAAAACCATGTGTCTATGTTTTTAATTTGAGCAACATGGTAGCCATAACCATATGCCATAAAAGCAAAGTGTCTAGGAAAGTCCCAGATATTTGCACACCTAACACAGATGCTCCATTTTACTATTTTTTCAGCTAGTGGGACAGGGGAAAGGATTCAGCTTCTGGGGTCCAAATGCCTAGATTTGAGTCTTAACTAATTCCTAGTGTGCGATCTTATACAAGTGACAAGTTCTCAGAGCCTCCATGTCCTCATCTGGAAACAGGGATAATAAGGTCTAATTTCTGTGATAACTTGCTAAATGCTGATGGGTCATACAAGATACACTCATTTAAAGGGCTGCCCTCAGCGATGCTGTCCAATACAGCAGCCACTAGCCATGTGTGGCTATTGAGCATTTAAAGTATGACTAATGTGACTGAGGAATTGAATTTTGTTTAATTTGAATTAAAATTTAAAAACCGATGATTCAGTTCTTGGAAAACATAGAAGTATATTTGGAACAACTTTGAGTGTGAGTACTTGGACCACCTTGAGTATAGAACAAGTGTAAATGTTATAAAAGTTAAACATAGGTGAAGTATTTTTGATGAAAATTTAGTATCTGAGTGGCGATGTACTCGAAGTGTAAAACATTCTGTATTTTGAAAACTTAGTATGAAAGAGAGAACGTAAAATATTAATACCTTATTATATTTACTTCATGTTAAAGTTATGTTTTAGATAGATTAAATAAAATATATTATTAAAATGAACTGCACTCAATTCTTTTAATGTTTTAATGTGGCTACTAGAAAATTTTAAATTACATAAGTGGCTTGCGTCATATTTCCATTGGACTGTGCTGCTCTAGAGTGATTCTTACATATGAAGTAGGTAAATTACCTTGTAACTTTTAACCTTTAAATTAATACTTTTAACTTTGGTGAGACTGAGTGACTCCTTTAGATAGTTTTATCTGCTTAAGCTATTAAAATGTATTTTCTTAAACAATTGAGCATTTATGGAATGCATAGAATTTTTGCCTAAAAGTGAGCTGACTGAGGTTATGAGATAGAAGCTCCTCTCATTATTGGTGGGAATGCAAATTGATGTAGTCCTTACCAGATGACCATTCATTCATTTATTCATTCGAGAAGTAGTTTTTGAGCTTCTACTATGTGCCAGTTGCTATACCATGTCTGTAGGCACAGAGGTAAGCAAATAGAAGATGCCTGCCCTTGTAGAGGTTACTGGCTATAGGGACCATCCCTGTGTTAGGTGTTCAAATATTTTGGACTTCACTGAACACTTTGCTGTTATGGCTACCATGTTTCCCAAACTAAAAACGTAGACACATGTTCTTGACAAAAGATTTTTACACTTCTTTCAGACGTGAAAGACAGTGAGGGAGCTATAGATTGGAAGCCAAAATGTTGGAACTTACTGACTACTTGGGAAGTCAGTAATGAAAAATAATTGCAAAAATAGTCATTTAGTTGTATTTATGGTAGGTTCTACAAATTAAAAATACCCTTTAAAAAATCCTTTTATGGGGGCTGACCCCATGGCTGAGTGGTTAAGTTCTCGCACTCCGCTGCAGGCGGCCCAGTGTTTCATTGGTTCGAATCCTGGGCGCGGACATGACACTGCTCATCAAACCACTCTGAGGCACTCGGCTCTTACAAGTATGCGTTTCTACTATTTTGCACAATGATACGAAATATCAGAGCAGCACAAAGTAGGGGTTGAAAGGGCAGAAGAGTCAGGAGATAGACTGTATATTTATAATTGTTATTCCCTGTCACTTCTTCAACAGTGTCTTTGTCCCTTCAAGGCAGTGGTTCTCAACCTGCTGCATATTTGAATCACATGGGGAATGTTTATAAAGTACCAGATGCCCCCAAACCCTACTCAGACCAGTTAAAATTTCTGCATGGGACCTGGGTACTGGTTTATTTGGTTTTTTATTCTCCTCTGGTGATTTTAACCTGCAGCCAAAGTTTAAAAACCTCTGCTTTAAGGGATCTATGGTTGGATTCTTCTGTTTCATCTCTTTCAAGACTTGGCAAGTCTTATCTGCCTCTTACTGTTCTATTTTTCACATTCACTTTCAACCTTTCACTTTTCCGTTCTCACTTGTTCCCTCACACCTACTTTCTTTCTAATCAACGTATGGGACAAGGATTTAAGTACAAGTCATTTCTTTGGGAGGTGATCCTAGGGAATTCCAGTTGGGGAGGGGGAGTAAGATAGGGCAGGGAAGGCAGCCAATAAAGGATGCATTATCAAGGGTATCCACTCTGGGCAACTAAAGCTTAATCTGATTGGGGAGGTAAAACACAAACCTCAGAGATATCCTATCCAAGGAGGAAGGGAGCTAGAGTATTTATCTACCAATTCCTGCCAGTCTTTGGTTGAGGACTGCTCCCAGGGGCTCTTAATTCTCTGCCACTTCTAGCCAGCAGGCAGAGTGGGCTATAGCAGCCAGAGAAAGTGCTGAAGCAAAGGGCTACAGGGGGTGACAGTTGGAAGTCTGGCCAGTACACAGCAGAGTTAAGCTACACCATACTCTTGCTTTCAACCACTGGCAAACAGATTCAGGTTCAGCACCTTTACAGATTCTTTGGTGTCTGCACCTACTCTATTCTTCCACAGCTCTCTTCTATTTTTCTTTTTTTTTTAGATTTTAAAAAATTTTTCCTTTTTCTCCCAAAGCCCCCCGGTACAAAGTTGTGTATCTTTAGTTGTGGGTCTTTCTAGTTGTGGCATGTGGGATGCTGCTTCAGCATGGCCTGATGAGTGGTGCCATGTCTGTGCCCAGGATTTGAACCAGCGAAACCCTGGACCGCCAAAGCAGAGCATGCGAACTTAACCACTCGGCCGTGGGGCTGGCCCCTCTATTTTTCTCATTATCTTACTTCATACCATGATGCCTCACACGTCTTTCCTCATATCTCTTCTTTCCTCTATAGCATTCTCCTTTGGCTAGGATCCTCTCCTCCTGGGAAAATCTGCATGACACACTGGTGGTTGGGATTACTGTAAAGAATGAGGGAATGGGCATGATCCACACTGCTGCCAGATCTAAACACTGATGTGTTTCCAAAACACATATTCAATCACAGCACTTCCCAACTCTTTGTCCTCAAGATCTAGCCTTTCATGCCTTTACTGGATTTTGCACGTGGCTAACTCATCCTTCAATACCTAGCTGAAATGTCACTTCCTTTGTAAAGGTACCTTGCAAAACCAAATTAATCCCCCTTTCCTCAGTGCTCTCATAATGCTGTTCGTAAACCTTGGTTACAGTATAGTGCTCATCATAAAACATCCTAAGTATTTACTTATATGCTGGTTTCCTCACACAGAACATGAATTTTAGGGAGACAGAAGTTATTTCTCTTTATATTCCTTCTTCAAGTGGAGTGTTCCATGAAAATATGTGTTCCAAAAATGTTTGTAGGATTATACCAAATTCATATTGAGTTGAAGTTGGTTTTGGAATTATAAACATTGTTTTACAAGTGTGCTAACAAATACATTTGTGGAAGACATACCTAATGGATCTAGTCAGAGAAGCTTTCATCAGAAATGAGTTTTGGGAATTGTCCTGATACTGGAAGAGTGACAATAAAAGTTAGGATGTGACTGAAATTTGAGGAAATACGATATTTGTAGCCAAACTACACCTTGGAGGACAAATAATGAGAACATTCATTATGTTAGAATAATTGTCACAGTGAACTCTTATGTGCATGATAAGCAATAGAATGTTAACCAAACACCAGGTACATGAGTCATAATAGCTTTCCACGGCACAACAAGGTAGAGATGGTAGAGAGGTACTGGGGAGTCTTTGACTGAAAGAATGGTGTAAAAGGAGAACCCTGAAAAGAATTTGAGTCAGATTCTCCATTGGAATGAAGCTATTATCATTTCAGTCCTGTCCTGTAATTTTGCCTGTGGAATTTGACCTCCCTGATTTAATCATCAGTTCATTAGTAATTTAATATAAGACTTTTCCTCTCTGAGATGTTATTTTACTTATGTTGGTGTCTTTTTTTAATACAGTTTATTTTCAACATTCTTGATTCAGAAGGTGGAAGTTGGAGGTGTGAGGATGGAGGTTCAGAGAGGGAAGGCATTGTGTTGTCAAGTGGTTTGGAGGTGGACCAAGTAAAATTTCAGGATGCCCTGTTAGAGCTGCAATTTATGAGTTCGGGAACCTTTTTGTATAAGGAATAGATAAAAGATTATCTCTGCCTTTCTTCTAATTGAATTTATTAGCTACCTTAAACTTCTCCACTTTAGAGTAAAGTAAAATAAAATTAAAAAAATCATATTGATTTTTTATGTATAGAAGTAAGCATTACAAATAAACTTGAAATCTGTTTCCCCATTTTTTCTCCCCTTCCTAGAGGCAATTATTTTCATGCATTCCATATGTATCCTTCTCATCCAATTTTTGGATTAATATACTTAGGTTTACTTTTCACATTTTTAATTAGTTTTGTTTTCTGGACATTCTGTATCTCAAAGCTAGAGTGTCTTCTTCCAGGCTTCTCCACCTGGAAAACTCCCACTCATCCTTCAGGACGCAATCCAAAAAGCGTTGTCTTTTTGAAGTCTTTCCTTAATCCTTTAAGCAGATTAATGGTGAGTTCCTCAGTACTTCCATGGCATTCATTCGGTTCCTGCCTCTATTGTAGCACCAGTCTGGTTAGGTTTATCTGTCTTCCTCACTATGAGACCCTCAGGGATCAGAACACTGCTTATTTATTATTGCATCCCCAAGTCTAGTTCACTGCCCATCATAGAGGAAGATCTCAGTAAATATTTATTTAACAAACAATTAAAGTTGAGAACATTTCAGCAGCTAAGGATTGAATAAACAATGCTTTTAATAGAGGAAGGGAGACCATATGGAGTGGGAAGAAAGAACTTGATGTGTTAGGTAGTCTTCAAGGATTGGTACTCATTTGACTTGAGTTTCACTTGAATTAAATATGTTTACACAAAAACAGTGAAGAAAACTAACCCAAGTTTGGTAAAAATTTACATTACTGGTTTGAAATTTACTATGCTTATTTCCTGCGTGATAAAATGGAAATTTTAAAAAGTTTCATCTAAGGGAAATGTATAAAAACAATAAGAATGAAAGAATATGAATATTCACGGGGGATTATTACTATATTAATAGAGAAATGAGTCAGGCCCAAATTTTGTTCAATCTAGGTCATAATTGCTAGTTGACATCAAGTGTGAGCTCTAAAGACAACTGCCATTACAATTTTTATGAAGGTACATTATCCTTTAAAATATTTTAATTAAAAGTACTCAGGAAAACACTTAGAGCAAATTCAGTTTTTTCCTTCTTTTTTCTGGTGGAGTGGTCAGGAAGAAAGCAGGTCAGAAACAACTCTGGAGATGAAGGGCAACATATCTCACACCAGCCTCAGAAGTGCCAATTGCAATTAACATCTTGCAAAGCACATAGTTCACACTGTGTTGGCAAGTGCTTTCTACCACTGAACTTTCATAGTCAAATTTGTGAGGATTTCAGGTGTAAATGTCCCTGAAAATGCTTTATTTTTACTTTCCAAGGAGATTCTGGGCATCTGCTGAGTGTCTGACCTTGTTCTCAAGGACTGTGAGATGATGTTGGATCTCTAAAGAGACAGGGGCAACTGGGGCTTCCTGGGAGCCAAGTCACTGGTCATGGCATTTGACCTGATGGAATACAGCAAGAACTTGTCTTTTCTGTTGTGTGTGTGTGTGTTTTGAACAAATGTTTAGACCAGTGTTTTTGAAACTTTGTAAAGTCATTGGGCCCTGTCTTCAAACAATGGCTCATGTGGAAAACCAATATATATAATAGATGAAAACATGGCTGCCCTGATTGGTTGGGACCCTAAGCCCAAAGCCCCATCTTTGTGGTCTGCCACTTTGAAGTTGGCCCTGGGCAATGTCAGAAAGTGGAAGTTGGAGATGCAGTGTGCCTGTAGCCTCAGATGGAGTCAGAGAGGGCAACAGAGAACAGAAGTTGAAGAGAAAAAATAACAGAGTTTGAGGCAGGCCACTGTAGAAAGCAGACTAACAGAAGATAGGGAAAAGACTTGGAGACAAATATTAATGCCAGTGAGTAGAAGGATATCTTTGATATATCAGAGGCAGCTAGTTCTCCTTTCAGTTTTGGTATTAGTTGTAGAAATTCGGTACTTTTATTATGAGAAGCCTGTTTGCTTGCTAGAGTCAAAGGAAAATGCATGAAATAGAGCAGACTAAGAAAAAATAGAAGAGTCTGTCAGATCCACACTGGAGGTTCAGGGAAGACTTCTGGGTGGAAATGATCCCTGAAAAGAAACTTGTTGTAGGGCAACCTCTTTTTTTTTTTTTTGTGAAGAAGGTTGTCCCTGAGCTAACATCTGTTGCCAATCTTCCTCTTTTTGCTTGAGGAAGATTGTTGCTGAGCTGACATCTGTGCCGATCTTCCTCTATTTTATTTGGGATGCTACCACAGTGTGGCTTGACCAGCAGCATTAGATCTGCGCCCGGGATCCGAACCTTTGAACCCCGAGCTGCCGAAGCGGAGTGCGCAACTTAACCACCGGGCTGGCCCCAGGACAACCTCTTTAAGCCTACTGGATACTGTTGGTGTCCTGCCCAGCTCTCCTTTACTAGTCGGTGCACTAGGCTCCCAACTCCTGTGAGTGTTGGGGGTCCCTTCTCCAAAGAGAAGCCCTTGGCCCAACAGTAGCTTCTCCCACCCGCAACCCTCCTGGAAAGACATGGAGGTGCCAACGCTGGTGCTTTATTGGTGTGGTGAATTTGTACTCCAGAGCTCTCTACTGCATCAGGCTAAATAAAACTGGTCTCCAGTTGAGACCACATCTCTGCAAAACATCTACCCCTTCCTATCCTGCTTCCCTCGTACCCCTTCTCCCCACAGCACCCCCACTAAAACCACATGAACAAGAATCCTCATCTCAAGCTCTGCTTCTAGGGAACCCAAACTAAGACCTGGATTCCTGTCTTTCTCTCCCTCCATCCCTTCCTTCTTTCCTTGTTTAATTCTTTTGTTTGTTTGTTTTGGGTTTTTAAAATTATTTTATTGAGGTCATAATGGTTTATAACATTGTGAAATTTCAGGTGTGTGTTATTATTTGTCAGTTTCTATATAGACTGCATTGTGCTCACCACCAATAGTGTAATTTTTATCCATTGCCATTTATGTGCCCCTTTACCCCTTTTTCCCACCCCCCAACTCTTTTTCCCTCTGGTAACCACTAATCTGTTCTCTTTGTCCATGTGGTTATCTTCCACACATGAGTGAAATCAAGCAGTGTTTGTCTTTCTCTGTCTGGCTTATTTTGCTTAACATAATACCCTCAAGATCCATCCATGTGGTTGTGAATGGGACGATTCCGTCCTTTTTTATGGCTTAGTAGTGTTCCACTGTGTATACATACCACATCTTCTTTATCTGTTCATCAGTCAATGGGCACTTGGGTTGCTTCCATGTCTCAGCTATTGTGAATAATACTGTAATGAACATAGGGGTGCATAAATCTCTTTGAATTGTTGATTTCAAGTTCTTTGGATAAATACTTAGTGGTGGGATAGCTGGATTGTATGATATTTCTATTTTTAATTTTTTGAGACATCTCCATACTGTTCTCCATAGTGGCCGCACCAGTTTGCATTCCCACCAGCAGTGTATGAGCGTTCCCTTTTCTCCACATCCTCTCCAACATCTGTTATTTTTTGTCTTGGTGATTGTAGCCATTCTAACGGGTGTAAGGTGATATCTCATTGTAGCTTTGATCTGCGTTTCCTTAATGATTGGTGATGTTGAACATCTTTTCATGTGTCTGTTGGCCATCTGTATATCTTCTTTGGAAAAATGTCTGTCCAGATCCTCTGCCCATTTTTTGATTGGGTTGTTTGTTTTTTGTTGTTGAGTTGTATGAATTCTTTATATATTTTGGAGATTAACCCTTTATGTTTAATTTTTAAGGTCAGTTTTGTTGAAGATAGGAGCACAAAATGAAAGGCATCAGGACACAGAACCTGAGTTTCACTGGCCTCACAATTTTCTCTTTTATTTGGGACAGGGATTAATCCATTTTTGTATAATCAGTGCCTTTGCCTAACAGCTTGTCAGTTGCCTTGAAAAGCAATGAATCTCTCCTACTTATGTCATAGATTTCTTTGGTACCTGGTCTTATTAATGTGAAGTACATACAGAATCTTTCCTTATGAATTCCTTGTCTTTAAAAGGCAAATAACTTTGTCTTTAAAAGGCAAATACCATTCAGAATTGTAGCAAGAATTTAAAAAGGTGGTGGACCTACAATTGAAAAATATGACAATTAAGTGCGTTTAGAGCATTAAAAATCTGTTTCCTCAACTCTTGACCTCCAATGTCTTTAAATGACTACAGGTTTTTTGTATTTTAAAAAAAAATTGCCTCCCACTTCCCACATACAGAAGGAGAGAAACAAAATATAAATGTGTACATGCCAGAATGTTGAGAGGCTGTGTTGCAGAGGGGTTAGTGTGTGGAGTCAGGCTGCCTGAGCATCACTCCTGCTCCACCCAGACTACCTCTGTTACCTTGGGCAATTAATTTCTTGGTGTCTCAATTTCTATACTTATAAAATGGGGAAAATAATAGTACTACCCACCTAATAAGATTGTGCAGTGGAATAATTGCTGTCACTAAAGCACTTATCACACTCACTATAGAGACGTTAGAAATATTTTAACCATATTATGTGTACATTCTTTTCCACTTTATTCACATCTCATTTGATCATCGCTGAAGTCTCCAAACTCTTTTCTATGACAAAGTTGACTATTATACTTTTGTTAGGATTCTTTTATTACCTTAATTTTACTTTTTAAGAAGGAATTTAAACAATTTATATTTGAGATTTATTTGGCTTAGTGAAACAAAGTTCTTCAAATATAGAGATTTGGTGGGTCCTTGTGTATTTACTATTCAACAGGAGAAAAATAATGAAACAAAAATTGAGATCATATGCTAGAGGTAATTAAGCATATTCTGATTTAGAAAAGCATTCAGTGAGTATTCTGGTTATTTGTATTTTGAAACTAGTGTCTTTTTTTTCAGATATTACATTCATTTTAATCCAATGAGGGACAAAGAAAGAATGTATGCTTTGTTTTTGATTCACCAAAGGACTTTAGTTTGGAAACCAGAAGTGAAAAATTAATAAGCTGAGAAATAGCTGCTTTGGTAGAGGAATGGAAAAGTGAACTAATCATTACCATATATAGGAACACTAACTTAAATACAGTTGAGCTGAGTTTCCTCCAGAGTGATCTACAGAAGGAATGAACCTGGGGGGCTGCCCCGTGATCTAGAGCGATGCTCTTATAGACGTGTAGATGCCGACCGAGAATCTGATGGGGGCTCTACTGTATTAGTTTGCTAGAGCTGCCATAACAAAGTACAGTACCACAAACTGGGTGGCTTAAACAAAAGGAATTTATTATCACACAGTTCTGGAGGCTAGAAGTCCACAATCAAGGTGTTGGCAGGGTTGGTTCTTTCTGAGGGCAAATCTATTTCATGCTTCTCCTCCAGATTCTGATGGTTTACCGGCAATCTTTGGCTTTCCTTGGCTGACAGATATATTACCTGGATCTCTGCCTTCATCTTCACATGGCATTCTCCCTAAATGCATGTCTGTGTCCAAATTTCCTCTTTGAATAAGGACACCAGTCATGTTGGATTAGAGGCCCACCATACTCCAGTATGATTTCATCTTAACTGATTACATTTGCAACCACCCTATTTCCAAATAAGGTCACATTCTGAGGTACTAGAGATTAGTACTTCTACATATGAATTTTGGGGATACACAATTCAATCCGTAACATCTACTAATGGGAAAAGTACCAATTATGGTTTAAAGCTTGCTGTGCCCCAGAAATAGAATGCTAATAGGTAAACTCTTCAGATAAAATGTGGACATAAAATATTTTTAGAATTAGCAAGAATCTTTCTAGTACCTTTCTCTAACTCAGTGGGATTCTTCCTTTGATCTGAAGACATCCATCTTATCTACTTTCCAAAATCTTCTCATATTAATGCATATCTTTCTCTCTAAGGTCTTTCTTGGCCTTGGCTGCTTCTTTGCTTCTATTTTGGGACAATATCAGCCACTGCAACAGGTAACCTAACACTCCCAAAACCACTCAATGGATGATGACTAGAAGGAACTATTAGAAGTCAGGGACCAGGGGAGTGATGTGTTCAAATGGCAATAATGAAGAGGACTGTGAATATTAAGCATGACTATCTTTCAGGTTTTCAAAGCTGACATTTGCCTAGTTCTTATTTCTTCAGGGCCTCAGAAGTGGTTTTCTAAGGTCTGGTTCAAAAATAAACCAAAGGCTTTTCCCCCTAAAACTTAATTCAAATATCAAAGGATAGCCAACCTGTTGGTTCTAGGTAAAGTCACGATTTTTAGAATACATATGAAGTACTACTTGGCAGGAAAGAAGAGACTTCACACTGTCATCTTGGTTAGGCCACATGGCATAGGTTTTTGATGATCACAAAGGCCTATGTAGGATTAATCCACTGCCAACTAATATCTTAGTTTCTCAAAGGGTTTTTCACTGCTGGATATTTGCTATATTCAAAGAGTAAATGGTAACTGAAACCAACCTTGGGTCTCATGCAGCTGTCCCAGAGTTGTATTTCAGTGTTTGTGTGGGCTACATTCGTAATACACTTTGTAAGAGCTTAATATAAATTCTTGGAACTCAGATAATACCTCTATGTCTATTAAAAGAAGTTAGAACTTTGGGATTTAAGATGAGGTTGCCTGGCAATAATAAAACAGAATAAAGCAAGTCGCCTTAACACAAAGCAGTTATTTCTTCTGCAAGATAGATTGCCACAATTTAAGGGAAAAAAGCTTTCATTTTAAAAAACTAGAAAAAAGCAAGTTATCACATTGCAGAATACATTTTTTCATTTATAAAAGCAAAATTTTGTTTCTAATAATTTAGTAAAATAAAAGGTAATAAACAATAATTATAATTCTATGTCAGTTATGTTATATTAATATATAAATATAACTATATATATATATACATGTATTGTTGGAATAGTTGAGAACATACCATCCTGTGTTTTTCACATGATTATAAGGAATTTGTTTGAAAGAAGGTGGTCATTTTCACACATGAAAATAAACACAGTTATTCCCCACAGGGAAAAGAAAGACGATTCAGGAGAATTGAGTCACCTAAGGAATATTTGAATGACACTGTATATCAGAAGTTGGCAAACTTTTGCTGTAAAGGACAGATAGTCAATATTTTAGGTTTTGCCGGCCATGCCATTTCTGTTACAACTACTCCTCTCTGCCTTTGTTGGGAGAAGCGGCCATAGGCAAAATGTAAATGAATGGGTGTGGCTGTGGCCCAATAGAATTTTATTTACAAATACAGGCAGCAGGCCACAGTTTGCCAACCCCCACTATATATCATTAGGGAGCTCATTATGGTCAAGTAATAAATGGTGAAAATAATATAGAATTTGGTGCTTTATAACTTTCCAATAATTCCACATACATTTTTTCATTGGACCGCTCCAGATTTCAATTCTTTTTCCACCACTGAGGGGGAAAGTGCTAATGAACACTGTATGAGAGCCTCTATTAGCTGTGAGTTCCTTGAAGACATGTTTCGTATCTTATTCTCCAGCACCTGGCAATATACATTGAATCAACTCAGTGCATTTCCTGTGAACTCAATGCACATGTTGTATTTCCCTGCCTACTTCACTTTCCCTATCTCACTCAGTGATGTATTTTATCCTTTCAAGCAGCTGTTCCCATGACCCTTAAATACACTTGGAATCTTCCATATTTATGCTAGTATTTATACATATTTCTGAAGATATTTCAATTGACTTAAAGAATTAGGGTGGAGACAAAGTCTTTTCTTCTTCATTTCTAACCCACCTCTGTGGATGAACCTAATTGAGCATCCATCACCAGACACTTAAAAAGGAAACAAGGACTCTTCATATGGGCACAGTGGACAAAGAAGGAAAAGATAGAATTCCCTATTCCACTATTCCCCTGACCTTGGAAGCAAGGCAGGATGCTCTCTTGGTCTGGCCATGCCTTTGAGATGCGAGAGGCTGGACAGGATATGTTGGTAATGGTTTTTTGGACCAAGTTGGGACTGCTGCTGGCCCCCACTTCGAGTCATTTATTCCTAAGTAGAAAATATTTGAGCTAATTAAATCGGATCTCAAAAGCATCATCTAAACGACAAGATATACACTGCAGCAGTTTCCTAGTTACCTCACTAAGCCTTCTTATTTTTGCCTGTGTGGTAGGTTCAAAAAAATGGTCACACTATTTTGCAGCTTCTTCCATCAAGAGGTAGAGCTTGACGGCTATGAATTTTCCTCTGAATGCGCATTGTTTTCACTGTGGTTAATTTATAAAGGAGTTGTAATTGTAATTTTTTTCTTCAGCCCTCTGAGTTATTTAGAAGAGTATTTTAGAGTTTTCCTAATAGGTCTATTTCTTTCTTTTTGTTGCTAATTTCTAGTTTTTTAGCATTCAGATCAGAGATTGTAGAATATGCAGTTTCTAAATTTGAGGATTTAAGGTTTTCTAGGTCTCATAGTACCTTAAACACTTCTGTAAATATTTTGTGACAGTAAGAAATGAATGTTGAATTAAAAATTTATATGTGTGTGTGTATATATGTATATACATATATATCATATATTATACATATATATTAGCATTATACATATATGTAATCATGTATAATCATGTATGTGTATACATATATTCAATCAGGTTTAATAATTGTAATATTACAATATTTTATATCCATTTTTAACTAGATGGTTTTCTAAATTCTGGAGAGGTGTTTCATCAAAAAATTGTTTTTGTATTTATAGTAGTCTCTGCTCTCTATATTTTGACAAAATGTTGTCAGAACTTAGAGATTCATGATTGATATATTTTGGTGGCTTGCATTTGTATGAAAAAAACACTCCTAACTTCTTAGAAATATCTAAAAAATTCTTGTGTATAATAAATGAAAGAGGAAATAAAAATTGAAATTTTACACTATTAAGAAAATATTAATAAAAATAATATATAGTCAAATGAAAATGGATCCTGGTCTCACTTGAAATTTATGATCACAAACCTTAAGTAGGCCCCAAGAGCTGCCTCACAGTCCTACTATGTTTCCAGAGGAATTCCCTCTCTCTCTCTGAGAGGACTATTTGAAACCTTCTCAAAACTTCTTTCTCACATCTTACTCTGAGCTGCCAGCCTGCTTATTTCAGTGAAAAATTATTCTAAATCAGAAGAGCACGTTCTTACCCTCCCCGTGGCAAGCAGACTGATCTGCGTGCCTCTGCACCCATGCACCTCCTCTCCTTCCTGTCACACCCATCAGCTGCCCTTGCTCCGATGGAGGCCAGCCCTGCCTCTGTGTAAATCGGATCCCCTCCGCTTGCGGCTGCTCTGGGTTTAGTGCCACTGTGACAAATGTCCTTTTTCTCCTCCCTCATCAATGTTTCCCTCTTTATGAGATCATTTCAACCTCAGCCCTGAAATATGATGCATTATCTTTCGTCTTAAAATAAGACTCCTCCTGTGACCATTTCCAGCCACTGTCCTCCTTTTTCTGCCACCCGAAGAGTTAGCTATCTTCTTAATCTTGCCCTCTTCATCCTCCACGATGTCTTCGAGCCCACTTCGAGCAAGCATTTCCCTCTACCTGCTCTGCTCTTAAGGCCACCACATTGCCAAAACCAACAGTTAACTCTTTGTTGATTTATTAGCAGTGTTTGACCTTGTGGAGTCCTCTTGTCTTCTGGAAACACTTTGTTCATTTGAGTTCTTGTACCCATTTATCTCTCTCTTTTATTTAAGTTGTGGTAAAATACACATAACAAAATTTACCCTCTTAACCATTTGTAAGTGTACAGTTCAGTGGTGTTAAGTACACCCACATTGTTGTGCTACCATTACCACCATCCATCCCCAGAACTCTTTTCATCTTGCAAAAGGGAAACTCTGTACCTATGAAACACTAGCTAGCTCCCCCGCCCCACCAACTTTTGAGTCTCTCCTTGACTTCAAAATGTTGCCATGCTCCAGGGCTCAGCCCTTTGACACATCTCTGCTCTAGTTACACTCTTTCTCTAGGAGATCTCATCCAAACTCTTGGTGTTAAATGCCATCTCCAGAATGATGACCTCCAAATTTGGACCACAGCCTGGACTTCTTCTCTGAACTCTATATTTGCATATCCAACTTCTTTGATGTCTCCTTTTAGAGACCTAATAAGGCATCACAAACTTAACATTATACAACCAAACTTTGTTTTCTGCCCCCAAACCTGCTTCTCCCATAGGGTCCCCCAGTCCAGCAGTCCCCACATCACCATTCACTGACAGCTTAGGCCTAAAACTGGGGGTTCTTCCTGGACTATAAGATCCCAGGGGGCAGAGATTCCTGCACTTTGTCTGCTCAGGTGCCTCCAGCACCTAGAACTGTACCTAGCACGTAGAAGTTTCTCTAGGGCTCCACATGATCTAACTGTGGCTATGCCTTTCCTTCCGCCCTCTGGCTTGCTGCTCTAAAGCCATATGGTTCAACGTGCCAAGCATGTGCCCGCCTTAGAATCTTGGCAGTTGTTGTTCTTCCACCCGGTTCTGGGGTTATTTTAAGAATATGAATTTAAGAGAATGTTCTTAAGAGGATTCAAGAATATCCAAATTAATCTTTTACTGGTTATTCTCTCCCCAACCCCACCCACTGATGTGGTCCTGAAGGGAAGTAGGTGCACACGGGAGGCAGACCAGCCTCCATTACCTCTTGGGGCTACTAACCTTATTGCTAGCTCGTGGACATCATGGAAAATCCCTTTACCTCAACCAGGTCCACCTAAAAAAACCAGTTTCCTACTTTTCAGAGCTCAAACCTAAGTTTAGTCTTGGCCCTCCTAAGTGAGGAAGGCCACACCTTTTCACCTATGCAGGAGAAAACAGGGTGAGAGAGACCCCGCAAGTGATCATGTTTGTCCCAGGAATTAGAGCTACTGCCCCAAACCTTTTAATGCAGGGACAAAGGGCCCTGGGATGGGCTGCCATGGTGGAGAGAGGATATAATAAAGAGGGAGACAAAGAAACTGAAAGGAAGAGTCAGAGGGTGGGGAAAGGGGAGACAGAGAGAGACAGAAAGACAGACAGACAAAGAGCGATAAAGAGAGACAGGTGCAGACAGAGCCACAGACAGGTAGAGACAGCTACAAAGAGACCTTGGGAGAGCAGGTTAGAGAGAGCAAAGTGGCAGAATGCAGAGCCTGGGGAGAAAGGTAGTTGGTGACACTATAGCTAGTGACATCTGCAGCAGGAGGAGCCAAGGACATTTGGGACAGCAGCTTAAAGTTGTTTATTAAGCTGTGTGATGCTACAACCCTCCTCCGTTACCCCCAAACCCTACACACTGCAGACTTTTGTACTTGGTGATTTGGGGGCAGGAAAGAAGGAGAGGTAGTATGCAGGGTGGGGCCTGGGGCAGGGCTGCTGGATATATGCAGGGCTGGACAAGGGGACAAGTGGGGCTGAGAGCCAGCCAAGCATGTTCCATTTGCCAAGTCCTGTGCCCAAGGGGCTGCACTCCCTGGGGCAGACGGTGGTATATTTAAGACGAAAGGTTTTCACGGAGCTCTGTCCCTTTGCTCACCTAGGTTATGCTTCTTGACATTTCTGTTGATGTGAATCAGCTCAGGTTTGAATTCTTGAGTTCCTACTACACGTCATGAGCATTGTGCTGGCTGCTGAGGGTTCCAGTCCAAAACAGATGGCTTCCACTTTCGAAGGGGAATTCCTGCTTGTTCTTCCAGTCACAGCTTAACCATCACTGCATCCTCAGGGAAGCTGCAGCAGCTGCTGTTGGTGCCTGGCCCCATGTCCCCTCTGCCTACCTCTCTTCTCCAGCACCTTTTTCCTTCTCTGGCACTGTAGAGCCTCGCTTACCTACACATAGACCAGGGGACACTTGGCAGTGCCCGGAGATGTTTTTGGTTGTCACACTTCGGCAGCAGGGGAGCAGGGTGCTGCTACAGGCATCCAGTGGGTGGAGGCCAGGGACACTGCTGAACAGCTTACAGTGCACAGGGCAGCGCCCACTACAAAGAATGATCTGGCCCCAAATGTCAGTAGTGCCAGATTGAGAAACCCTGATGTTGGTACAACTCAGGGGTGTGTGTGTGTGTGTGTGTGTGTGTGTGTGTGTGTGTTGGCAGGGGGTGTTAATGCTCCTGTGGGCAGACCTCAAGAAATAGGGAATAGAGTCAGCAGGTAAGTGCCCAAGGCTCCCTGTCCTCTGGTAAGGTAACTCTGAGGCGTGTTCCACACACTTTCTCCAAGGGTCCCCAGCAGGACTGAGCCTCAGTCACCCACAAAGACAAATTGCTTCTTATGTCACCCTCCATTGGCTTTTATAACAGTCTTTCCATCTCACTCTCTCCACTCCCTGTTCTGGTTCCTGTGGATAACTTCCCAAATCAACTACCTGCACCCAAGTTCTCTCAGGGTCTGCTTTTAATACGGATGCCTTCCCTGATCCCCAGCTAGATCAGGTCTCTCCACCTTGAGTGCATCCATCCCTCTTTGTAGTAACTTCGTATTTAATATCTTCTTCATAGACTGTGAGCTCTATAAGGACGAGTTATATGTCTGTCTTGTTCAGTGCTTTATTTTCATGGCTTGGTGCAGTTTCTGGCACATAGTACGTGCTCAAAAAATTTGTTGAATGACTGAATGAATAAATGAGCAAATTTAGGCTGTTTTCTTTCTTTGGATTAGGAGCCTCTTTTATACTTTCTTTTTCACCTGCTTTGAATGGCTTAACGAGACAGCTGGGCAAACCTCCAGGAATGGTGGGAGGTCAGGCCATGGGCTAATATGGGGCCATTTGGTCGGATTCTTCAGGTGTGGGATTAGGATCTTGCAATATTAACTAGTCCAAGAACATTCTCAATAGTTTTTTTTAACAAAGTAGAGACTCAAGGCTTACAAGGTAATAAACAGGATTATCTCAAGACTTGCAGAAAATAGACAAGCTGGAAACAATTGGAGATTTTGGTGAAGGAAAAGGAAAGGAAAATAACATTGGTGAATCATCTACAGGGCGCCTAGCCCTGCCCTTTATTGCACTAGCTCACTTAGCGTAGGTATTATTATACTTGCTCATTTTTCAGAGGAAGTAATTGAAATTCAAAGAGGGGAAGTGCCAGAGCTCAAATTTGAACCTCAACTGGCCCCTCTCCAAGGCTTGTGGCGTTTCCTGTTACAGCGCAGGGTGGGGAGGAGGGTATCCAGAGACTGCATAGATTTGGATTAAATGTGGTGGTAGGGTGGCCATTGGGTGAAAATTTAGACAGGATACCCTTTGGTGTTCCTTACAGTGTTAGGAATGTCTTACTGCAGTGACTGCAGGTTCTCCCTTAGGCCTCCTTTTTTTGCTTGTCAGTTTCAGCTCGGAGGTAGCAGGCAGTTTCCCATCATCTACTTTCCTTTCATTGCTTCTCATTTTCTAAGTCTCCATCTCGTAGATCTTGAGTCTCTGGCATTTACTGTATTTCATCTAATAAGCTATTGGTTGGATGGTACACGGTTATCTTATGTACCCCTAAGAAAGAAAAGGCACTGCTAAATATCATTGTTAGATACTGTAAATTTTAATCTCAATTTCAAAAACGTTAAAATGTGAAAAATGTGCATCTTAAAATCCATAAACTATTGCAAACTCAAATTTCTATGACCACAGACTTGGTCATCCTCAAAACAGGAGCAATATTCCTGGCTTCCACCTCTCGTTTTCATCAACACATACTTAGTGGGTGCCTGCTGTGAATAAGGCTCTGGGTCAGAGGGTTTGAAAGGAATATGAGATATCTAGAACCAGAGCCCCAAATTATAATCATGATTAGGTGTTTTTTTTTTTTTTTGAGGAAGATTAGCCCTGAGCTAACATCTGCCGCCAATCCTCCTCTTTTTGCTGAGGAAGACTGGCCCTGAGCTAACATCCATGCCAATCTTCCTCCACTTTTTATATATGGGACTCCTACCACAGCATGGCTTGCCAAGTGGTGCCATGTCTGCACCTGGGATCTGAACTGGTGAACCCTGGGCTGCCAAAGCGGAGTGTGCACACTTAACCACTGCGCCACTGGGCCAGCACCTGATTAGGTGGTTTTAAAATATGGCTAGAAATTTTGTGACATTCCTTCTGTAGAGAGGGAGGTCCATGTCCCCTTCCCTTAAGTCTGAGCAGGTTTGTGACTGCCTCAGCCAGCAGAGTACAGCAGGAGTGATGCTATGTAACTTCCAAGGCTAGGCATAAAAGGCCATACCCCTTCGGTTCCTTTTACTGGATCACCTGCTCTTGGAACCCTGAGCCTCCATGTAAGAAGCCAACTACCCTGAGGTCACCATCTTGGATGCCACATGTAAGCATTCTGGTTGACAGTCTCAGCTGAGCCAGCCTTCCAGCCATCCCTGCCAAAGGGCACCAGAATGGGAGTGAAGCAGCCATCTTGGAAGTGGGTCCTTCAACCCCAGCTGGTCCAACTGCCAGAATGAGGGCAATAATTTCTTGTATAAATCAAACAATCCCAGGCTATGTGTCAGTAACAAGCCTAAATTTCTATAGCTTTACATAGTAAAAGTTCATTTCCAGTGATCCTTTTCCATTTAGTAGCTATGACGTCTAGGACCAATGGCTTCTAAGGTTGCTACAGTTGGGGAAGAAAGATCTGGATTGCACAGGGTATTTTTAAGGGCCAGGCCTAGAATGGCTTACAGCAGTGCTTCTCAAACCATTTGAGGACCAGGTTTTTAAAAAATTTTAATCCATCACAGACCAATACTTTTATAAACATGCAACAAAAATGAATTACCAGAAAAAGGAAATGCTGCTTGGATGTAGCGGCAATGTCAAATTTCTATAAAAGTACCTGGTTGTTTACTTTTAAATTTCTGTATTAGCTCATTGCAAACTGGTAACAAACAGTTTGTAAATGGGCACTGGTGCATGGGCACACTTTGGGCAGTGCTGGCTTACAGGAATTGGGCCCATATCCTATTGGCCAGAACTCAGTCACGTGGCCCTGATCCAATTGTGAGTGAGCCTGGAAAATATCATGTCCTGTGTGCCAGGAGGAGTAGACAGTGTGCTGAACTCAGAATATTGTCTCCGTGACATGCTTTAAGTTGGGGTTTTATTACTTCTTTCTCTCTAGGAGGACTCAGTTGTTTACAAGTTTATTGTCTTATTTATGTTCATAGATCTAGTTTAAAAAAATTTGTGGGGCAAGAGGAAAAGGAGACTGGGTAAATTGCCCTGCATCGTGTGTGGTGCAAATGTGATTCTCCCAAGTTTTGCAGATCTTGACCTTGAGTAAAATTCTTGTTGGGTAAAAATTTTGTTCAAGGGCACACAGGTCGCAGTGATATTTCTGTAGTATTCCAGATCTCTGGTGCATGTGCCAGATGGCTACTGTTACTACTTCAGACCCTGGAGGAGGACCCTTCCCCATCTACCATGTGTTACCAAAGGGACTAAAGTTATCCCATTTTTGAAAAAGAGCCAGGTTATAGAGGTCTCATGTGACAATGTAGGAAAATGTAACTCTAAATACATTTGTAGGCTGCCAAAACCCTGCAAAAATAGTCTACTTCAACACTCATTAGAAAATGACTAATAAGAAACAGAAGTGTTCAACATTGCAATAATATAACTTTGTAAGATTGTTCCAAATAAATTAGGCTTTCTAGAAACAAGATGGTAATGCAGTTCAGAACAACTTTGCTGAGGCCCATGTACCATAATGGATGGCTGTGTTGCGGCAGATAATGACCAAGCCCGGCCCAGATCCCATCACATCCCCTCTCCCCATTTGTTGTCTGCTCCTGGCCTCAGTGGGCATTTGCTTCCAACACCTTAGCTCTCTTTTGGATGCCTGTCCTTGGGCTTCTGGAGCATGCTTTTCCAGCTGATAAGGAGAGCCAGCAGCCCTGGGAATTAGTCCTCCTGGGCAGCCCTTAACCAATGATGGACGGGTGCAGGCGTATGACAGCACCACTCTTTTGCCTGGGTAAGGACAACTCTGTGGTGTAACTCACACTGTAGAGCTCCCCTGTGCTCTACCATGAAAGATACCCTCTGTGGGACTGGAGACCACACCTTTGTTCCTCAGTTTTTCCTGGAAACATGAAAACAGAGATGCATATACCATGCCTTTGGAGATGGATGTCTGAATTCACTTCTGAGGCTAGATAGTTCCTTTATTCTTGGAAGGAAAATACTTTTGGGAGAAAAAGCTATTGAGCTATACAATAGCTCAAAAGGTAAAACAAAAGTCACTTTTTGAAATGGGAATTTTGGAGACAAGGAAATGCTAAACTGTTCTGCATAATTATGTAAAAGTATTTTTTCCTTGTGGGTGGAGTTATAACTCTGCACATTGCTTCTTTTTAGAAAAACTATTTTTCCTCTCTGTGGGTACTCATGGAAGAAAGCTAAATTCCAAGGAAGGAGACACAGACATGACTGCTGCATCATGGTGTAGGGCCAGGGGCTAAGGAGAGAAGAGACTTGGCTCATGCAATCACAGATAATATCCAGTTTTGACTTTTTGTTTGTTTGTTTCAGACTTTTTTTAAAATTGAGATCATAATAGTTTACACTGATATGAGATTTCAGTTGTACATTATTTCTTGTCTGTCACCACATAAGTGCTCCCCTTCACCCCCTGTGCCCACCCCCACCCCCTTCCCCTGATAACCACTGAATTGTTTTCTTTGTCCATGTGTTTGTTTATATTCTATGTATGAGTGAAATCATCTGGTGTTTGTCTTTCTCAGTCTGACTTATTTCGCTTAGCATAATTCCCTCTAGGTCCTTCCATGTTATTGCAAATGGGATGAATTTGTCTTTTTTATGGCTGAGTAGTATTCCATTGTATATATATATATACCACGTCTTCTTTATTCAATTATCAGTTAATGGGCACTTGGATTGTTTCCATGTCTTGGCTATTGTGAAAAGTGCTGCAATGAACATAGGGGTGCATATGTTACTTTGGATTGTTGATTTCAAGTTGTTTGGGTAGATACCCAGTAGTGGGATGGCTGGGTCGTATGGTAGTTCTATTTTTAGTTTTTTGAGGAATCTCCATACTGTTTTCCATAGTGGCTGTGCCAGTTTGTATTCCTACCAGCAGTGTGTAAGTGTTCCCTTTTCTCACACCCTCTCCAACATTTGTTATTTTTAGTCTTAGGGATTATAGCCATTTTAATAGGCGTAAGGTGGTATCTTAGTGTAGTTTTGATTTGCATTTCCCTGATGATTACTGATGTTGAACATCTTTTCATGTGTTTATTGGCTATCTGCATATCTGCTTTGGAAAAATGTCTGTTCATATTCTTGATAGAGTTTGAAGAGAGCTCTGACATTTGGGGCATCGAAGTGTTGTAATAGAGATGAAACTGAAAGGGATTTGAGTAACCAAGGCCCATTAATAATTTTCAGTTAAACAAAGGGAACCAGGTGACATCTAAAGTTCCTTTGGTGCCGACTTCTCCTGATACTGCTCTCTATGGTTTAGCCAGAAATATTTCTCCACAGGTGCTGTCCAATTGCTCGTCTCTAGCTTCTGTGTGCTCTTGTGCTTGCCAAATTTACTTGTGTCTCCTGAGGTCATCTGGACCAGATTCTCCTCTGGCCTCGGGACTGTTTCCTTGTTGATTTTCTGTCTGGATGACCCATCCATTGATGTGAGTGGAGTGTTGAGGTCCCCTACTATTATTGTGTTATTATTAATATCTTCTTTTAGGTTTGTTAGTAGTTTCTTTATGAACTTTGGTGCTCCTGTGTTGGGTGCATAGATATGTAAAAGCGTTATTTCTTCTTTATGGAGTGTCCCTTTGATCATTATATACTGCCCCTGTTTGTCTCTCTTTACCTGTCTTATCTTGAAGTCTACTTTGTCTGATATAAGTATTGCGACACCTGCTTTCTTTTATTTGCCATTAGCTTGGAGTATCGTCTTCCATCCCTTCATTCTGAGCCTGTGTTTGTCATTGGAGCTGAGATGTGTTTCCTGGAGGCAGCATATGGTGGGGTCTTGTTCTTTAATCCATCTTGCCACTCTTTCCTTTTATTGGAGAATTCAATCCATTTACATTTAGGGTGATTATTGATGTATGAGGGCTTAATGCTGTCATTTTATCACTCATTTTCCAGTTTTCCTGCATTTGCTTTGTTTCTCATCCTGTGTATTTTGGTCTACCCATTGAATTATGTAGTTTTTATGGTACGTTTCTTTGTTTTCTCCTTATTTATTCTTTGTGTCTCTGTTCTGCTTTTTTGTTTAGTGGCTACCATGAGGTTTGTATTCAGAATCTTGTGTATAAGATAGTCCATTTTCTGATGGCCTCTTATTTCCTTAGTCTAAACCGATTCTGTCCCTTTCCTCCTCCTCTCCTAAGCTGTTTTTTTTCATATCTTATTCCTTCTTGTGTTGTGAGTTTGTAGTTAAAATGACAGGATTATCTTTGCTTTTGGTGTTTTCCTTCCCTTTAGCTTAATGCTATAGTTGAATATTTGCTATCCTATTCTGATTCTGTCTACTTATTTATCTCCTTACTCTGTGTTTTGTGACCCCTTTCTCCCTTTTTTTTCAGGTCTGAGGGCCTTCTTGAGGGTTTGTTGTAGGGAGGGTCTCTTGGCTACAAAGTCCCTTAGCTTTCGTTTGTCTGGGAAAGTTTTAATTTCTCCCTCATATCTAAAGGATATTTTTGCTGGAAAGAGTATTCTTGGCTGAAGATTTTTGTCTTTTAAAGATTTGAATATGTCATTCTATTCTCTTCTAGCTTGTAAGGTTTCTTCAGAGAAATCTGCTGAAAGCCTGATAGGGGTTCCTTCGTAGGTTATTTTCTTCTGCCTTTCTGCCCTGAGTATTCTTTCTTTGTCATTCATTTTTGCCAGTTTTACTACTATATGCCTTACAGTAGGTCTTTTTACATTGACAAATCTAGGAGATCTGGAAGCCTCTTTCACACAGATTTCCCTCTCTTTTCTTAGGTTTGGGAAGTTCTCTACCTTTATTTCTTTGAACACACTTTCTGCTCCATTCTCCTTCTCTTCTCCCTATTGAACACCTATAATTCTTATGTTGCATTTCCTCATTGAGTCAGAAATTTCTTTGAAACTTTCTTCATTTCTTTTTAGTGTTAGTTTTCTCTCCTTCTCTCTCTGGAGTATTTCAATATGTCTATCTTCAGTTATGCTGATATGCTCCTCTATGCTGTCCATGTGAGTGTTCAGGGAATCTGTATTTTGTTTTATCTCTTCCATTGTATCTTTCATCGCTAACATTTCTGATTGATTCTTCTTTATAGATTCAATCCCTTTTGTGAAGTAGCTCCTGAGCTCATTGAATTGTTTCTCTACATTCTCTTTTACCTCGTTGAGTTTTTTGATGATAGCTATTTTGAATTCATTGTCATTTAGATTACATAATTCTGTGTCCTCAGGATTGAATTCTGGATGCTTGTCATTTTCTCTCTTGTCTGGAGATTTGATGTAGTGTCTGATGTTGCTAACAGTAGGTCAGGTCTTACGCATTCTGATATTATTTGGTTGCAGTTACCGCCTATTGCCACTGGGTGGGGGTTGGGAGCCATGTATTCTGACCCTCCACCTTCAGCTGAGATCCCAGGCAGGGGAGTGGCGCAGGGCGGGTGTGGGGAGGGGTGCTACCTCCTGCTTGCACTCCATGCTTTCTTGCTCTGCTGTCTGGTCTCCTGGGGTGTTGACTTGATGAGGTCACCCCTCATGAAAGCTTTTGGCTCGTTAGAGGGCTTCCCTCTAGGCTGCAAGTGCCCTAGGGAGACCTTGGTGATCCCACGAATGAGTGACCCCTCCCCTGTTCCTTCCCTCACAGAACCTCCTGCAGTCGCAAGTGCAGTCTTTAGGGAGGGAGCAAAGTCCTCTCTTACCCTGTTCCAGCTCCTCCAAGGGGGGTTCCAGCCTTTCTGCCCTCCGTCATGTGGCTGTGTGTCTCTCCAATGATTTTGTGTTGTGTTAGGGTGTCCTTTGTTGGAGTATGGATGCCCCTTTTTGTCATATGTTGGAGGGGAGAGAGTCCCAGGAAAGTTCACTCTGCCAGGATGCTGATATCACTCCTGTTTTACACTTTTTCAATATCTTGTTATCCCAAATCTTTAATACCTTTTTACTGAATATGGTAATCTAGTCTGAGTTGTGCTCTTGGGAATGAAGGGACTGAATTTACATCTGAGACAGGGGAGAATGGTAGTTTGGGAGAAGCAGGGTTCAAGCCAGTAGGAGCAATGGTATGGAGCCAGGACATTAGTAGGGAGGCAGGTGGCCACTGGGCTGGATTTCTAGAACATGAGAGCTTTAATGTTCTTGAGAATTCTGAGAAATACTTGGGAAAGGGAACCTGACAAAAGACGAACCTCCTGTGGTCAAGTAGAATGGGGCCGTAGGGCAATTAGGCAAAAAAAAAAGGCTTCCATATTGGAAAGGAGGAAGTAAAACTATCTTTAGTCACAGGTGACATGCTCCTATATAAAAAAAATCTTAAGGAATCCACAAAGAAAATATTGGAACTAATAAATGAATTCAGCAATGTGTTAGAATACAAGATCAATATGCAAAAGTCAATTGTAGTTCTATACACTAACAATAAACAATCTAAAAATGGAATTAAGAAAATAATTCCACTGACAGTAGTGTCAAAAAGAAGAAAATACTTAAAAATAAATTTAACAAAAAAAGTGCAAGACTTGTATACTGAAAATTAGGAACATCATTGAAATAAATTAAAGGAGACCTAAATAAATGGAAAGACATCCCATGTTTATGTGTTAGAAGACTTAATATTGTTAAGATGGCAATACTCCCCAAATCAATCTGTAGATTCAGTACAAACCCTATCAAAATCCCAGCTGTATTTTTTTTTGCAAAAATTGATAAACTGATCCTAAAATTCATATGGAGATGCAAGAGACCTGGAATAACCAAAACAATCTTGAAAAAGAAGAATAAATTTGGAGGACTCACACTTCCTGATTTCACAACTTACTGCAAAGCTCCAGTAATCAAGACAGTATGTTACTGGTGTAAGTATAGACATATAGAGCAATAGAATTGACTTGAGAGTTTACAAATAAATACTTACATTTATGATGAGTTGATTTTCCACAAGAGTGTCAAGACAGTTCAATGAGGGAAATAATAGCCTTTTAAACAAATGGTGCTAGGACAACTATATATCCACATGTAAAAGAATGAAGTTGTATCCCTACCTCAGATAATATAGAAAAATTAACTCAAAATGGGTCAGAGACCTAAATGTAAGAGCTAAACCTATAAAACTCTTAGGGGAAAAAGATAGGTGCAGTTCTTTATGACCTTGGATTAGGAAGTGGTTTCTTATGTATAACACCAAAAGCACAAGCAACCAAAGAAAAAATAAATTTATTTAGTTATTAAAATTAAAAAGTTAAAAACTTTTGTGTTTCAAAGGATACCATCAAGAAAGTGAAAAGAAAACTCACAGAATGGGAGAAAATATTTGCAAATCATATATCTGATAAGGGTCTTGTATCCAGAATATGTGAAGAATGTTTACAACTCAACAATAAAAAAGACAAATAGCCCGTTTTAGAAGTGAGCAAATGATCTGAATAGACAGTTCTTCAGAGAAGGCATACAAATGGCCAATAAGCATATGAAAAGATGCTCAACATCATTAGTCATCAGAGAAATGTAAATGAAAACCACAATGAGATACTACCTCATGCCTGCCAGATGGCTATACTAAAAAAGATGGACAATAACAAGTATTGGCAAGGATGTGGGAAATCATACTCCTTATACACTCCTAGCAGGAATGTAAAATAGTGCAGTTGTTTTGGAAAAGAATCTGTAAGTTCCTCAAAAGTTTAAACAGAAGTACCATATGACTCAGAAATTCCACTTCTAGGTATTTACCCCCAAGAGAATTGAAAACACACGTTCATACAAAAATTTGTACACAAATGTTCATGGCAGCATTATTCATAATAGCCAAAAAGCAGATACAACTTGAATGTCTATCAACTGATGAATGGATAAACAGAATGTGGCATATCCATACAATGGAATATCATTCAGCAATAAAAAGGAATGAAGTACCGATACATGCTACAATGTGGATGAGCCTTGAAAACAGTATGCTAAGTGAAAGAAACCAAACACAAAAGGCCCCATATTGTATGATTCCATTTAACTGAAATATCCAGAATAGGGAAATCCATAGAGACAGAATGCAGAGAAGTAGTTGCCAGGGGCTGGGGGGAGGGGGAAATGGGGAGTGACTGCTAATGGGTACACGGATTCTTTTGGGGGTGATGAAAATGTTCTGGAATTAGACAGTGGCGATCGATGCACAACTTTGTGCACAACTAAAAACCATTGAATTGTACACTTTAAAAGGATGAATTTTATGGTATGTAAATTTTATCTTAATAAAAAAAGCAGTGAGTCAGTCACAAAGATGGGGAAGGTAACTGCTCAAATGCCAGAGAATAAGCAAGAAGCTGGGATCCAGAGGCCATAGCAAGCCATTCTCTGCAGTCACAATGAGAGAAGTGCCTCTGGAGACACTGGGGACAAGGGCAGGTGGGAGTGCCTGCGTGTTTAGCCTGGGGGGACAGCAGAACTTGGGGACTCTGAGACGTGTGGTGAGAGCAGCAGCAAGAAGTTTGGAACACAGGCAGTGCTGTGGATCCTGTGTAACATAGGCCTTTCTTTGGGGCCACTCAGTGAGATGTGAGAAGGTAGAAGAGTGGAAATCCTGCCATATGGCTCCTGGGGGGGATAATGAGCCACACACTTGTGGACACGCCTTTGAAGTGACTCATATAGGGGCCACAAACTAGTGGAGCCCAGGAGGCATTTGAGTCATTATTATTTAGCTACAACCTCAGTTTAGAAGCCTAGGACACGTAAAAATAAACCATCTGGTTGTACAATGATTGGGCAACATGCCTTAGTGGCAGTGATCTTTCCAGAAATTATCTGTAGCATCATACAAGCCTTGACGACAGAAATGGCAGACACTTTCATGTCCTTGCATTTTATCTGTTATAATCCCAAATGCCAAATGTGCATCTTGCCTACTACAAAGGGGTCATTGCAATCAATAATTGATTCAAGGCGACAATATTGTAGTACTCTGGTGCATAGTGTGGGCGTGGGGGAGAAAAAAACAGGAAGCAATGACAATATTGATAAAAAACAAAGGATAAAAATTATCCTTTGTCCCTATCATTCAGTTGACCACATTTTAATCACTTGTATTTCCTTTGGTAGTAAATTTAGTAAAGTCAGCACTCTCTCTAACTTTCTTGTCACTGAAAGCTACTGGTCCTGGGAGGCTGGGTAGTGCTGTCACCTGCTGCTGTTATTATGGAGAACTGCAACCAACTCCACAGTCAGAAACCATCTATCGCATTAGTCCAGTTTCACCAATATTGCGATATATTTTAATTGTTATCGACCGATTGTCCTTTTAAGATAAAATCACCTATACCTTATGAAATTTTGGTACTACTGTGATAGATGTTATGAAAATTTTGAATTATTTTCTGTCAAAGCTGGAGGCCTAGATTGGCCAAGTGAGACTGTGGGTGAGGTGGGGGCAAGGTGGGCCGGACAGGCCACACTGGCACTCGTCTTTTTAAAGATGCCAGCATCTGTCAGGGGAAGGAAGGAACCCATCACGTAGCAGACGCCCCAGGAGACAAACCTTGTCACCTGCTCTTCTGGATTAAAAACGAGCGTTGATTTGTTCATAGTCATGGTGCCAAAAATTAAAATTTAACATAGAAGTAAATGTTATAGGAGAATAAAATGTTTTCATTGATCATAGCTAGTTTCCTTTTCCATAATTCTTTCTTCCTAGTGAACCATTTTTCATTTGTTAATTTTTCTTCTATCTGTCAGCTTGTAAAGTTTTGGGGCGTTTACATGTTTACACATAATGGTACAAAAAGTCATCTATTAATTCATTTAAAATTTTTCATACTATAATTTACTCTTTGCCCAAACTGTAGGCAGACCTAGGATAAAGTAGACTGAGTGAAGAGGAACCAGAAAGAAAACTGCAGTTTGGGGCACATGGTAAGAATCTTATCCACGAGAGCATTCAGGGATGGGGCAATGGTACGTGCACCTGGCTCTCCCTGTTGGCTTGCCTGTAGAGGGACAAGGGGAAACCCACTGAATTCGGAGCCTGAAGCTCTAGATTAGAGTTTTGACTCAGACACTTCTTAGGCATGTGGTTTTACCTTTTCAGTGTGTTTTCTCATTTATAAAATGGTGATAAATAACAACATCTGCTTCATAGTGGTGGGGATTAAATGAGATTATGTGTGTGAAGGCACATTTTCCACTATAAAGCTCCGTATGTGTGTCTACACATCTTGTCTACATAACTGCCATTCTGTTTCTTCTTCATTGCTAAGAGCATCCTGATTTTATGTGGGATGTTTGATCTCAGCTAATCATTTCATCTCTATTTGCCCTCTGCCACTTATTTATTTTCTCAGCCTCCTTTGCAGCCGTGAGACCCACTTCCAGCCAACAAGAGGTAAGGGGAAGTCTGCTGGGACTTCTGGGAGAGTTTCCTCCCTGAGAAGAGGAAAGGCCCTTTTCCCACCATCACTGCTGTTCCTTATTGTTTGGATGCTAGTGGGAAATCATGATTCTTGGAGCTGTGGCAGCCATCTTGGGAACATGAGGTAAGAAGCATGGGGATGAAAAGCTGACTTGTTGAGAATGGCAGAGTAGAAGTACTGGAAATTACCTGGGTCTTTTTGGCTTCATAAAATTTCTGAACCAATCTGGAACTAACTCCCTTCAGGTTTCTAGGTTTGTGAGATGGTCAATGACTTTATTGATTGAGCCACTGCTAGTCAGATATTCTGTTACTTGCAACCAAATGCATCCTAACTGATACCATATGTAGGGTGCTTATGTGGGGGCATGCATGTGAGTGTGCTTCCTTGAGGTCATGGCAGTATAACAGGAGAGAGCGCTAAATATGAGAGTCATAAGCTGGGGATCACTGGTTCTAAATTAACACTCTGAGCCTTCACTTACTGATTTATACAATAGGAATAATACCACTTAACCCACAGAGTTTTGGGGACGACTAAATAAAATAATACAAGTGAAAATGCTTTGCAACTCAACAAGGGCTATATAGACATAAGGTGTTATTAGATATCCTCTTGCTGTTTGACTACAGTGGAGGAATTATGAAGGCATGCAGGTACAAATGACTAAGTGAATAGTCAACCCTGCCCCTCTTTCATGGTCTCCACCGAAGTATTCCCAAAGGACTCAAGCTACCCCCTCAAAGCAGCACTGTCTAGCTCTCCATTTCCCATACTTAAAGGCTCTTTGTTTCTTTTTCCTTCCCCCCTCATTTCAATCCTTCTAATAAGAAATGGACTCATCTTGTGCCCATCACCTCAGGCCCAGTTAATTGTTACCCACCAGTCTGGTTATGTGTTGGTGTGTGCCCAGCGCTTCCTCTGTTATATGGGGGCCCTAAACTGATGAAGTGATAACTAGTAGAAATTTCAGGGGGCTGTGGCAGGAGGTCAAGGAAAAGCACTTGGCTTCTTGGTGCTTTTGGGAGACTCCAGTTGGGAGGGATGCTCAGCTCACAAGAACTCCACTCTCTGGGAAGGATCATCCACAAGTATGTACCCCAATGTCCTCCTCCATGCTAGGTGACCTTGTCCCTGGCCAAGGGTTGGGTGATTAATGCAGGCTGGGGCAATCAGAAGCCAGGGATTTTTAAAACTGGAATTGGGGAAATAGATTTGGCAATCTCTAGTGAGGTCTGAGTTCTTGGTTCTGCTTATTTCTGAGGCCCACCTGCACCTCTGCCTTTCCTGCCATGATATGAAATTTTCCCAATGAACCCCTTTGTCCTGGTTTGGGTTGCTTCAAATATGGGCACTGAGACAAGGACTTGGTTGCAGGTGGTCTATTTGGGTGATGATCCCAGAGAACATAAGTGAAGGAGTGGGGAAGTGAGACAGGGAAAGGGGAAAGCCAATAAGGGTATAATAATGAGCAGATTTCTGCTGTGGGCAACTGGGGCCCAATCCTGCTGGGGACCTCTGGGAAACTGTAGACCACATCTCAAAATCATTCCACCAGAGGACAGGGAGGATGGGGGCATTTATCACCGACTTCCATCCCCATTAGCTGAGGTTTGTCCCTAGGGGTGCCTGTTCCCTGGCACTTATGGGTCATGCATGCAGCACACCCAGGCAACGTGCCTTGGAGATGGAGAGAGCCCCAGTGCAGAGAAGCAGAGAGATTCAGGCTTCTGAGGTGCAAAGCTGACTGTACTGAGAACTGTTGACAGCTGCAGAACTCTGGTGGGCAGAGGCCATATTGAGACAGGCATCAACGCGGTCTGCCACACCCCTTCTTGGCCTAAACTAGTTCACTTTGGGTTTCTGTCACTGGAAACCAAAGGAGTCCTGGTTATGCAGCACACTTCAGTTCTTCTCACAGAGTCAGTCATGCCTATCTTGGGCCAGCCCTCTGTACAAGGCATTGCTGTCAGGAGTACTTCCTTGACATATGCTGCTGAGGGCTCATGGGGGCAAAAAGACTGGGGCAAAAAGACTGGGGCAAAATTTATGGGCTGACTGTGGGGCAGGGTGTCAAAAATGGCTCATTGTTGTTGTTCATCCATGAAGTGATGCCATCTTTTGTCTGGTGAAGGGCTCTGAACATATACGAGTAGTCAAACACCTGGGGAAATACTAAGGTGCTCACTCTATTCTTTTCCCTAGTGTATAAATAACTCACTTTTGGTGCCATGTGATCTCAAAGTGTGATGTCTAAGCTGAATTTTAAAGACATAGTTCTTTTGAACAGCACATGAATAGAATTGAATGGTGAACCTCAAACTGAGATGAACCATGGTTATCTGCTGACCTCCTAAACTACTGGAAAGTTGGTTTTCTTTTTACTGACATAAAAACAAGCCAGTTGCTTTTGTATGGAATGCATTCAGCTGCAGGGAATAGAAATTTGACTTTAGGAGCTCATATGAATCGGAGCTTCTTTTCCTCACGTAACGAGAAGACTGGTAGGGGATGGTTGCTGATGACAGTTCAGCAGCTGACCGTGCCATCAGGATCTCAGACATGGGGTCACTTTCATCCAGGGGATGAATTATAAGTGTGTCCACCCTGTTTAATCCTCCTATTGAAGGGAAGTTCTATGTAAAGATAATTTCAGAGACTGGAGAAGTAAATAAAAAAAATTAAAAGTAGTGTTAAAAATAATGAGCACAAGAAAAACAAACAAAAAACCCAAACAAAGCAAATATAATGAGCATGTACCTTAGGATTCAGCAGTGTTCTGTTTACAAAAGTGTTTTGCCTTGTACCTCGTCCTGGTCTCTGTCATACTTAAAATAGATATTTCCTCTTTGTTTTGTTTTGTTTTGTTGTCTCCTGTGCTCTGGGGTCAAAGTCATTGCCACCAGTAGAGGCAGTCGAGCAGAGAGAGCAAGGACTCTGGGCCCTGGAACCACACGAGTTGGTTGATCTGCGACCATTTTTGACCTACAAAAAGGGTGATGTCTTATAGTTCGATGTAATATTATAATTGTCATCATTTGGTGAGCATTTATTGAGTAACGATTATGAAATCACTTTCACAGCTCCTGAGTGACCAAGCTAGGACTCAAACACTATTTGATGTCAGTGTCCCCATTGAGAAGCTCTGTGCCATGCCACCCCCCTCAATTTTTATCAAATACTCCTCATCTTCTGGCCTCCAGGTGATAAAGCTAAAGATAGAAACTTTTCCTACTTTTCAAACTTCACTGTGCCCCCTCAGAATTTGTGAGAAAATGCAGCCAGCATTTTCTGGAAGATTAGGAGGGCAGTAAGATTCCGTAGCCACCTTCCGGCTGACATTTGAGCCCTGCTTTCAGCACGGTCAAGCCTTTCGGAGGCAGCCAGCGTATGGCTTGTATCAAACTCTATATTTAGGAAGAACAACTGTGAGCTATGACAGGAATTCTCTTTAACACTTCGCCTTAAACTGAGTTCCCCTCCAGCCCCGAGCCAGGAGCAGTTCGAGTACTTGAGCTATTTCAGCCACATGAAAAGCATCGGAATTGAGATCGCAGCTCAGAGGACACCGGGCATCCTTTCCACTTTCTGAGGAGCCTTGTATTCTCACACCTGGCTGCCTGGGACTTTCCTTAGGCAGTAAACAAATACATAAAGCAGGTAAGCAGGAGGACCCAGCTCGAGCAACTGGGATTTCTGAAGATTTCTTTGATACCTAACTTGAAGTGGCTATTTGGAACTTTGTAGGCTTGTAACCAGTGGGTGTAGCTTCCTTGTAAATTCACTGTTTATTTGTGGTGTTGCTACTTCTGTTTTATAAATTGTGTGTGTGTGTGGGGGGCGGTGTTGAAAGAATATTGAACTAGAAGTAGTTCTCTTTGATAGGGACCTTAACAAAATTTCCACAGTCCAGATATGATGATTGTGACCCTGAACATGATGTCATTTTGATTCTTATGGCCAGGGTTACAGTCGGTCAGCTGCAGACTGATTCAGGTTGTAAGCCTAGAAATAATCAGGGGAATTTGGGACAGAGAAAAGCTATAATGCTAGCTCTTAGGTTTACTTAAATCCGATTTCCAGAGTTGTTACACAGTACAAGTTTAAAATGCTTTTCTTCTCTCCCTAAGCGCAAGGCTTGGCCTCAATGATAAAGTTCTAGTAACGTATAGATCGATTAGTACTGCAGAACCATCCTGTCGAAAGCCCCGCTTTGGTCACAGTTTTCCCCGCACCCAGCAGGGTAGAGGGCAGCATTCCCGTGTCTTTCTCTGTCGGCACCAGGTTCTGGTACATGACAAAGCCGAGCGCCTCTTCCCTCTGGCATATTTCAGGCAGAGTCAACAAGGAGTTAGTTCAGACAGCTGAACATCTTTCTACACCCTTCTCAGGAATTATTTTTAGCTGCAGGACAGAAGATAATTCCCTTTGAGACTGAGCTTTAGCCATTTAATTGAACTTTAAAAAGAACAAACAAAGCCCCCGTCTCCAAATATTGATCTATTTCCCTCTGAATCCCTTCTTCTTAAATTAGGGATATTAATGTTGACAAATTTTTAGTAAGCGAAAGAGTCTTATTTAGAAGTCAGATCTTAGGTGCTGCCCAGTCAAAAGCCAGCGGAGGTATAGCATACATGACTCAGCGTACAGACCATTAAAGGTCCCCACTGACCTGCACAGCTGCTAGGAAAACTCCGCTGTGGTAAGCCGGCAAGACTTGCCATTATAGTATAGGCTTTGTAAAAGTCAATATATGTCTTGTCAAACTTTCCATTATTCCAAGTTTTGGCCAGAACCAGGAGACACAGTAAGAGAGTGCTTTAAAGAGCACCTCTTTGCATGAAAAGCTGTGGCCCCGATGTGAGTGGAGTTGAGCATCTAAGGCATAGCTTTCTTTTTTCGGTCCCAGCACAAGACATGCAGATAAAGAGGGAAGGTGCATTCTACAGTCTGCATCCCTAATGGAGGTGAAGGCAGGGCTAGGGAAACAGCCAGGGAACACTGTCTATTTTTATTCATCAGTGTACATTGCCCTGATTTCTCTTCGAATAATGAGGACAGCAGGAACGTCTGCAGAACTGACTTACACAAATGTTATCTAGCCTGTACGCAAGGAATAAGAGCGGGGATCTGACCAACTTTCTAGAGATGTCTCTATCGCAGATTGACATATATGTTCAGGAGGCATTCGAATGCAAAGGAGTTTATACCAAAGCTATACAGGAGACAAGGCCCAAGGTGTAGCCATCCGTTAGGATCAGAGGTCCACAAAAAACAAAGCAATCCATTAGTTCAGTGAAAAAACAAAATCAGCCTAATTTGTAAAAAAAAAAATCAACACAGTATAAATAACACAATCATTCATTGCCTGGTTTTAAAAAATATTTCAACCTGTTATTGTTATAACATGAATTCCTAATTTCCAAGTTTCAAATTGATGTACAATAAATTTTTAAAAGTTGCCGAGTGATATTTGTTACTCTTTAGCTGTACATGCACAGAGAATACTATATGCTGAGATATTTAAGGTCCTGTGAGAATTATTGCTTTGCATGACTTCTAATAGCTTTTGAGGAACAGAAACATTAAAAATTAAACTACCAAGCTTTTCCTTTTGAAATTGAGCTGTGTCCTAGATTCAAAAATTAAAAATCCTTCATTGACTCTTTGACATTGCAGGGAAACTGGCAAGCTATTTGAAACATGTTATAGATCAGAATGCATGCCTGATTGTTCAATTTGTTGTTGCTTTTTAATTTTTTAACCATATTGAAAATAATTCTATCTAGACCTTTATAGCATGGAGGCCATATCTATATGTTACTAAAACATTCAGGTGGAACTTTAAAACAGAATTCCATTGTTTTTATGTATGTGATTCCAAAGACTATATATTTGGATATACTAATTATAAAGATTTTTAAAAATTATGTGATTGTTTAAAGCTGCAGATCAGTACAGTGATCGGACTCCCTAGCAACGGCAACAAAACAAGAAACGTTTGCATCTCGTTTTATAGTTCACGAGGCATTTTCAGGAACATTATGTCATTTTGATTCTTACCACAACCTGTGAAGCAGGTAAAATTTAAGGAAGAGGAAATGGGCCAAGAGACGTTGAGTGACTTAGCGCAGGTTATGCAGGACTTGTGGTGAATGTCGACACTGCTCTCTGTCCATTTACGTTTACTCACCAGGTAGCACACACACTTACACCAATCGCTAGAGGAAAGTCAGTCAACCCATTTTATAATCTGGGTTAAAAAAAGCAGCATGTTTCCATTTCACTGAGTTTTTAAGTTTTTCAGTTGGTCCTGGTGACATTTCATAGACCAACCTCTAACACCACTCATCCCCGGGATAACAGGCCAGAGCCCGGGCAGTGCCTGCTGCCCCTGTCCCGGTACACCTCGACCACTAGTCACCATGCTCTAAGTCAGGTCTCACAAGCTGAAAGAAAGCACAAGTCCTTTGGGAAGGAATCACTGCTACATTTTGGGGATCTGACATGGTCACGTAAGTCCTATTTGCCTTCTGAGACTGTTTCATTAAGAAAAAAGAAGATAGGTGAGGCTTGCCGGCTGCCTGTGTTTACAGAGCCTAGGTTCTGACACACAGAGCGAGGAGGGGTGGCACACGTCCTCCCAGCATCTCTCAGGGCGCTGGGGGAAACAGACACGTGCACAGCGCGCGGAGAGCATCGCAGTAGTAAGAACGTGGTACAGGCCATTTCTCTCTGGTGTTCAACTGAGAGGAGGCGCTCCCAAGGGACTCATGCGCAGCCCAGGCAACAACTAATTCAGATCAGAAGTTCCATTTCAAGTGGAGAGCTTCCAAGGCCCCAAACAAAGGTGTTTTATTCCCACAGCCTCTTTGCTTTGCTGCTCTTGGCAGGGGGGCAGGAGGGCAGGGAAGGAGATGATAGCGCCTTTCAAGTTTCTGATTGCCTATCATTAGCATCAGGGGCGAGGCATCTCAGCATTTCTCCTCCTGAATGATTTATCCTGGAGCTCTAGTGTTCCCTCTCCCTGAGGCATTAGGAAGGAGAGTCTCTGAGTAACCTCGGAAACTGAGACTGAAAGAATAGATGGCCAGTGAGAAGGGTGACTGCCCAGTTGAATCGTGAGTTAAGTTCTAATTTATCAAGACCGAGAATCTGAATGCTGCCACCTCTAACAGTTTCTTATTTGTTTTTTCAGGGATAAGACTGCGTGAATATGTCGAAACAGCCAGTTTCCAATGTCAGAGCCATCCAGGTAAGTAGGCATATTTGTGTTTTAACATCAGCTCTGCGACTTCTGGCCTGTTTGCTTAATAAATCAGACTTTTTGTGATTGTTCACCCCTGATGATAAGCTTCAAAAAAAACACAAGTTTTCTGTCTATAAGACTCCTAAAGTACAATTGAGAAAGGATCCAAGGCTGGTAAGGTACAACTGAGAAAGGAGAAGCTATTCTTGTTTAATTGTGCTGAATTGTAAGACAGTCAAAGTTTATGAATGAGAATTAAACAATCTTCCACAAAAATGTAGTGTGTACGTTTTTTGATGTGTATGTTTTTGATGTGCTCATTGATAGAGAATTTAAAAATTCAATTTTTATTCTTATCTCAAGTTGAGTTTGTTGACACATCTGTTTAAAATACATCTTTCTTTAAGTGATATCCTTTTCTTGTCAAATGTTCTTCCCAAGGCTGGGTTTTTATCTTTTGAAGTCCATATGCTATCCCATCTCCTCGTGCCCTCCCAGAAAACAAATTCTTTGGTGGTTTCAACTGACTTAAGTGTCATCTACAAAAAGGGGAGGGGGAAGCAGGCATTTTGGAACATGAATACAATTATTAAAATAACTTTCAAGATTTGTTTTTACTCAGTACTTAATTTATTATTTCTCTTATGGGTTCTGTGTTGAATTCTCAAATGGCTCCTGCCCTGGGACTCTGGGCACAATGCTGTATTGTAAAATTCCATCTTTCCTTTCTGTCAACATGGAGCCATCTGTGCTTTCTCCAAAGGAACTTTTAAACTTTTTTTCTTGGACTTTTCTGAATACTGCAAAGCATGCAGCAGTTCCTGAATATTTTGGGTCTGATGCACCATCACAGCACAAATGCATTCACAAGCAGTTGACCATATCTTGGCAGGGCATGCGTGTGGCCAGGTTGTGGAGTTGGAAATCCTAGCACACGTGGAGGGGAGTGGCGGGACAGGTCTTTACCTGTCATGACTAATGCATAGCCTCCAAAGGATGGGGTTCTTAAGTGGCAAGATGTTTAACAACCTCTGGAAACCTGTCCTAGAAAAAACCACCAAGGAAGGGCCTACGCATTTGGCAAGGATCCAACTCCACGTTGCCACGTTTGGCCCTCTCGTGTCCACCTAGGGAGTCTCTGACATCCCCTGATGTTGGTAGTGGATTTTATTTTGCCTCCCAGACCTGTGGGCATCCTTGAGCTTTCGAACCTTCTCTTTCACCCAGTGTGCATAGGGGTTAGTAGCATGGGCTCTGAAGCCAGATTGCTGAGGTTTGAATCCTTAAATCCATCTTGCACTGGTGTGGGATCATGGGAAAACTGCTTTACCTACTTGACCTCTCTTCCTCCATTTCCACATCTGTAAAATGGGTATAGTTACAGTACTCACCTCCTAGGGTTACATGTTCAGGATGCTTAGAACAGCATAGTAAGCCCACATTAAGTGTCAACCGTTATTATAATAATTATCATTCAGGAATGTTTTATGTTAAAGTCGTGAGAAATAATACCATTTAACCATTGCATTTGAAGCTCCTGAAGTGCTAAATACAAATGTTCCTTTTCATTTTGCAGGACACAAAAACATAGTCTTCTCCTGGGCTGCCTTTGTTTCTCTTCCTTTTAAAGCTGAAAGTGTGTTGATTTTTCTCCCTTAGCGCTTCCTGGCCTCCCTCAAGTCTACACTGAAAATTCACCAGTATTTTATCTACTAATTTTGACCTTGATGTATTTTTAGGTCTGTAATATTTTAAAAGCTGCTATTGACTATTCTCAATAGCTGTTATTATACTGCATTAAAAAAAAATCCATCCAGTCTACCAACAAAGGCAATGCGGTGGTTCCTTATGGGTGTGGTATTGCCTCTTTCAATAAATTTTATGCCACACAAAAAGCCTAATTTAATGCACCTTCAAATGAAATGTTATTTCTTGTGGCTAAATAGGATCTACATTATCTGATATTTTCCTATCATCTCTGCATTAATCTGAAGTAGGTTCCATTAAATAAAAGATGAAAAAGGTTACAGTCTTCCATTTTTATATGGTATACACGGTTTTATATGGTTTATTTTAGGAATATTATTTAGGGTACAGTCATGTCTAGAACAAATAGAAACCTCGACTGATGAGGGAGTGCCTTTGTTGTCTAAATACCACTTAAAGATCTTTAATGTTCTATTCAACACACTCTGGTTGCTTCTCCTTTTTGTTAGGATCTTATCTCCAATTCAGTTCAACTGTCATTTCCTGGGCGCATACTTTGTGCCAGGCACCATGCTAAGTGTAGGCTGTGCAAAGATGAATTGATACCTGATCCCTATGTTTGAGGAGCTCATGGTCTCCAGGACTCCAGTTCTATGACTTTGGACAAGTCATTTAGCCTCTTTGTGCCTCAGTTTCCTCATCTGTCAAGTGGAGAATTAATAACAGTCCCTATCTCATAGGATTGCTTTGTGGGTTAAATGAATTAATACATGTAAATGCTTAGGCCAGTGCCTGGCTCGTAATTGCTTACTATGTTTTAGCCGTTATCATCAATCATCATCATCATCTAGTTCAACAGTTTCCCAAGTATGCCTCTTGAAATGCTAGTTTTATGAGATGTTGTTAATTAGAGGGTTCCACGATTAAGTGTTTGGGAAACACTACGTTAAGCAAAGTTGAATAGGTTCTTTACTGCAGGATTTCTTAGAGTCCATAACTTGCTGACAGCATCATATATTTCCAAGAAGGTGGTGATGTATGCAATGTTTTCGAAACATATTGGACCTTTTTAATGAGTGTCTTGCAGGATAGTATTTTGCAGTGCAAACTTCTAGAAATGATGATTTAGAGCTATACTTTGGCTGGGTTGTGCAAACTTAAGCCACTGTCAACCATACTTCTAACAGTCAGGTATTTGGGGAGTTAAATTACCGCACCTGTGTGCATCAGACAACATGGAGCCAAACAGTTGCAAATCTCTGCCCAGCCACTCACTCACTCTATGAACTTAGTTCATCCTTAGTTTACCCTTCTGTAAAATGGGGACTACTTAATAGGATTGTTATAATGAATAAACAAAATAATGTATGACAAGTGCCTGATTTATAGCACACAAATTCCTTAACAGATGGCTCTTCTGACTATACAAGTAATGCATGGAATGGTCTTGGTTTCTCTTCAACAAGTTCCATTTCCTCTGTACCCCAGAAAAAGAGGGTACAGATGGGTAGGGAGATGGTATAGAGGGTAAAGAAGATGGACAGTTGTCTTTCACATTGACATTGAAGAAGAGTGGCCTTTGAAGCTAAGGGGACTCTATCTAAGTCCACATTTCTTTTTAGTTGTATTAATGAAATCTCAGCCAGAGGCATAAAAATATCCTGAAGGCAATATCCTTCCATAGCCTGGAGAGGGCCTTTGTCTCCTAAGCAGCTGATGAGGCTCTATACCAGATGTTGGCAAACCTTTTCTGTAAAGGACCAGATAATAAATATTTTAGGATTTGAAGATCACTGGGTCTCTGTTCCAGTTACTCAATTCTGCTGTTATAGCACAAAAGCAGCCATAGGCAATACATAAATGAATGAGTGTGGCTGTGTGCCAATGAGACTTTGTTTACAAAAACAGATGGCAGGTTGGATTTGACCCCCAGGCCAGGACGTAGTTTGCTGACCTTGGTTTTGTACTCTCTAGGCTATTTGTTAAACCCCACTGTTGGTGGGAATGGAGTTGCAACCAAGGTAACATCAGCATACTAGGCACAGTGGGTCTGATCTCTTCAGATGAGAGAATTTGACATGACAGGTGGTGGGGAACACTGGAGCTGCTGAGAAATCTAATCCCATCAACGATCTGCTCTGTGAGTCTCTCTAATGAGTCCAAGTGACACTGGCCACTGGCGGCACCTGCCTGTCCTTCCCCTTCCTCCTGAACACACCCCCTTTGGAAACCACCATGGTCCTCCCCAGGGCCTTAGCCCACCCGGAGCCAATGTTCTCTGGGTCATCACTGGTCCTTTCTTTCCATTGTTGATCAAAGTAAGCTGAGTATTATTTGTCCTCTCCCATGAGACCTGAGAGCTTCATGGTTGAATGGAAAAGAGTCCTGTGCCCTAGTGTTAGCTCTGCCCTGTGACTTCACTCCCTGGTCCTCATGATCTGCAAAGGGAGGATATTGCATTAAATGACCTCTTAGCCTCTGTCCAGCTTCTAATATTCTATGAACTTCTTGAGAATAACTTCTAAGTTCTATTATTAGGATGATAATAATAGTCACAGTTTGTTCAGAGTTTACTGTGTACTTGGCACAGTGCAATGGGATTTCCATGGATTATAATGAAAGGTTTGGAGAAATGAAAGAACTCACCCAGGATCACACAGCTTGTAAGAAGGGGAGTTAGGACCTGAACTCAAGTTGTTCAGTCTGATCCCAAAGCCTGTGTTTGCAACCACTCTGCAGCACTGTCTAGTCTCATTACTTACCATCCCCACCCTGGCACAGAGAGTGAGGATGGAGGAGTGGGTGTGGACCTGTTAAAGGTTAATCATAAGTAGCTAGGCTACTTGAGGGACTCTTACTATTTTGTGGATGCTAGGTCCTCCCTTTTAAAGAGCCCAGCCGACATTCAGAAAGAGTGTCAGCATTTCCGCGAAGAAACTAATAGCCTACACTGATTAAAGTCATCTTAAACGTAAGTTGGCTAGAAGTGAAAAGTACAAAGTAAAGTGACTCGGTGACAAACGTGGTCGTGAAATACAAATGACTATGGCCACCGAATTACCACCTCTCTGCTTAATTGACTTAATCAAGCTGCTCGTGAAACTAAACCTAACTCCTTTATCATACGTTTTAAAGGAATGATTATATGAGCTCTATATCATTAGTGAGCATGTGGCTTCTTACCGTGGGAGCTTTCCATTGCTACCCAATCCACGTGTAGAACAGAATATCTTGATGCCCTGAGTTTTAGTACTTCTTTTCCTTCCCCACCCGTTAGCATTGTTCTTCTACTCTCCATTGCCCAGGACATAGAGGCTCCATGGAAGAAAACAGCCTGACAAAAATATTTATAGACACGTGTTAGGGATGCTAAGTATTTTCTGTCTAGGATTTCCAGTTTAAAAAAGATTCCAGGTATATGACAATCCTTGGTACAAAGGAATAGACTATCACCACCCATGGTTGGTCAGTTTATCAAAGACATCAGTTAAAGCTGTAAATAATAATAATGATACATACCTTCCCTTAATATTTTATTTAAATTTAAAACATAAAAAATAGGCTTTCATTTGCCACTTGTTTTAATGTAGAATCAAGGCCTTTTCTTTGACCATGGATCTACTGTTTCGTTCTTAGGTAAAACACCGTAATGCCTTGTTTATGATTTCCAATGCTGGTTTCTTTAAAGTGTAGCCAGAACTTGAATACAGCAGTCTGACTCTAGAGTGGGTTCAGCACTACCCCCAGCTAGTGATCTTTGCTGCTCTGACCAGGGCTCCATATTGATGACGTGAGGCAAGCAGTCATATATTGGTTAAAAGATGTCATATTTTGAGGCTGACATTCACAAGTACTTCAGAAATATAACCTGCCCCCAACTAATTGTACACATTATCTTAATAGCTTGAAATCTGCTTTTCCCTGGATGACGAGACTACAGTTGAGTCATTCAGGAACTTACTGAAGAGAACAAAAAGTGTTGAGAACAGAGGGAAAAAAAAAGAAAAATTTTCAGTATGAAACATCATGGGTGAAGAACAGTGGCTGAGTGGGAGTTTCTCAAAATTGTATGGAGTGGGAAAGTTTAGTGTGTTCTGAATCCATTCCACATTTCAAGAATCCCTACAGACAAAGAAGTAATGCATTCTAGTGATATAGAATTTTATTTTAAAATAGGTTGGACTATATTTTAATTGGTATGTGTGTGTGTGTGCATGTGTCCGTCTCTCAATCTACACTAATATATCAAATAAGAATCTCATTTTCTAATCAGCTGCTGGGAAAATACACCTGTTTCTGAAAGTCTTCTGTGAAGATGCTAGAAATCTTAAAATGCCATATTCTGCTCCATTCAGAGAAGGACTAGGACTGTAAGAATAGGAAGGCATAGAAAGAAATACTGCAAAATGCAACCCTACAGGGTTTCCTCTGCCCTCGGCATGGGAGAAAGGCATGGGGGAGCTATAGATTCTGGCAGGAGCTGCTGGGCACCTTTGAAAACTAAAGATAGAATCAGTAGGGGGTCATCTGAGACAAATATGCAATGGGAGGAAACTCCAAAAGCCTCAGCATTAAAAGGAGAGACAGAGTGGGGACCAAAACGAAGGGGTAGATAAGAGAACAATGGCTGTGGAAAGCAAAGTGTATAGGGACTGTCAGTGCCCAGTGGCTGGCAGCTATCAGAATGCAACCCACTGGGGAAAGAAGATGTCATTCCATTGTAAGTCACAGAGGAGTGGCCGTAGAGGGAATATTGTTTCCAGAATCCTTGGGCTCAAAGCCTGGAGCCAAGCAGGAGAACAACACAAATAATTAAGGGAGTAGTGGAATTAACTTACAGGGAATTCTTTCTACTTTTCTTCACCTGGTGAGATCAAGTGTGGTATTCGTTTCACATCAGATAGGTCTATTATCAGGGAACTGTATCCTGTTCTGGCAAAAGATGATCTAGTAGATTTTTTCCATTCCCAACTTTGAGGTTGTAACAAATTATGTATAGCTTGGGAAAGTGATGCACTGGCTCTGCTGCATCAGGGGCATATTTAAAAATATGTAAGATGAATAAACCTCAAGGAGGGAAAAGAAATGCGGGGGAATGTGTTATAAAGGGAAAAAACAAAAGCCAGCCTCCTTTGCATTTATATGGAATCTATATAGAGAAGAAAGTCCAACCTTCTATCAACTCCAGGTCATTGATGTTATTCTTTCTGGGTTTGTTTATTCTTTCATAAAAATGTAGCTCATATTCCAAACCCATTTTGAGTAGCAAATACCATACCCAATTTGCAGATGGAGAAACTGAGTCATCGAGGAGTTGTTTTATTCGAATTCAAACAGAACAAGTCAGTGAAAAAGACAAGAATATGATACAATTCTCTGGCCAATAGAATAAAAACAGAGAGTGACAGGTCTATAGAGTTACATCAAATTCAAGTTGTAAGGAATTTTTCTTATGGCTATACTTTAGTCTATAATTTGTCACTCAAATATCACCACCCTATAATTATATTAATGAAACATCTCTAATCGTTTACAGAGCACTCCTCTGACACTCCCTTAAAGTGTACATTAATGATTGGATACTTGACACGTTCTTAGGCTGCTTTGGATCCTGTCAATATTTGCTGTCAAAAAAACCCATTTAGGTTCCTGGTTTCTTGAGTGATGCTTTAAAGATGAAAAAGCATCAAGTCGGTGAGTTAATGGCTCATTTTTCAATGTGGCTTTTCTTTGACACCTATTCTGGAATTATCCATTTTGTGTGCCCCTTTTTAAAGGCCATTCTCAAAGTGTAAGCCTGCAATTTTAGAGCTAGTTTCAAGAATTTGAGAGTGCTTAGAGCTGACTTTGGTCCAGTGCAAAGAGCTCTTTGGAGAGGGGTTTGATAGAGTAAAAAGGTCTGTCCCTAAGGTCAGGCAGCTTCGATTTGGAATCCTGGCATTCCTTGCACTGTTCGTGTGGCATTGAGCAAATCATCTAACCTCTTTGAGGCTCAGTTTCCTCATCAGTAAAACAAAGATGATAGTACAAACCTCAGAGGTTTGTTGTGAGGATGCAGGTGTCGTGACCACCCAGGCTGAATCTTGGGGTTTGGGGTGGATAAGGTAGTTTGTGGTGGATGGGGTGGGGAGGTGGGTAGCTACTGTCCCATAACCTCACCACCAGGTTGAGATGAAAGCTAGTCTCAAAGCAAACTCTGCCACACACAGATGTTTGTTAAACACACATTCATTAGCAAGCAAGCATAAAACCATTCATTGTCTGTGAGCTCGATGAAGCCTCAGGTCATGTCCCTTTAAGTGTTCTGAGTGACTGCCACCTTGCATAAAAGGTTCACGTGAGGCAGGTGGGGCGATTGGATTCTGTTGCCCTTGGTTGGCAGCAGCCAGCTGGAAATCCTCATTATTAATGGCTCGAGATAGGCCCACATAGGGATCATTCCTCAAGCTTGGTCTCTGAAGACGCAAGCTAGAGGCAGCAGATTCTTACACTCTGTTCAGCAGGGTGAGGATTGTCTCTAAAATATTTTAACCAATCTACATATCTTAACATCCTTTAATTTCATCAAGAAAAGCCATTTCTAATGCTCATTCTGCTATTTCACCTATTTTTGACATTTCCTCAAAGATCGAAACCTCAGGTGTTGGTGGAGCTATGGCTAACAGAAGCACTTGGAATAGCGATCTTGGGAATGTGGTCTTTGTGATGTTTTACCACCTAACAGCCCAGGAGGACGAACTCCCAATTAGAGCAATAGAGTTCCCTAGAGTTGAAGTTTAAACCAACCTGTGCATGTAAAATATAAAGTAGTTTAAAGTAAATTATAGACACCTTAAACAATAGGCAGAGCAAACATTTTAAATACATATTAATACTCATCCACTTAGGGCTGATCTCTTGCAATCGTTGTCAGATTGGGTCCCCAAGTTCCAAGGAACTACTCATGGCCCAGGACTTGGGGGAAGCAGATGGGGTTCTGGGCTCCCTCACACCTTAACAGACGTGCTACACCAAACACAGCAACTCAACCTCCACCTATATTGCATTTTGGATGTTCTCATGACACTTTACTTGAAGGAAAGGTTTTGTGGCTAAGAGGTTTGAAAACTATTGACCCAGCCTAACATTCACATTACAAATGACAAAGACGAGACCCAGAGCAGTTGTCACTTTTTCAAGCGCAGAGAATCTGTAGCAACTCCTAGCAGTGGGCTCTTCTCACTACCATAAGCCACCCATGTACCATGGAGAGGCTATATGCATTGCTAAAATTAATCTCCGAGCAGGAAAAGGTGGTATTCCCATAGCATGTGCTTTGCCGAATATATCATCCTGGATGACCTTTATATGTTCCCTTACTGAAAACTACAACCTACTATGGAGCACACACACTTGATTAAATGCGTTAGTTTAGCAATAAGGTCTTTCAGAAACAATATTTTGAACTCACCATTTGGAAGATGCTACCTATAGATGCTTAACAAATGGATCGGGGTGGTGGTGACCTAACTAAACTTTTAACTGGTTAACCTTCTCCCAAGTAGTCCCTATATCGACTTTTCCCTTCTTTCATCCAAACTGTAGTAATGGAATACTTATTGGTTCAATATAGATCATCTTCTGTGGCTCTTATTAACATTATTTTGATCTTATTTCAGGACCCTTAATGATATTTCATCCAATCTAAGACACGGTCAATTGTAAAATACCATTATATTATGTCCTGCTAAGAAATAAAACAAACATGTCAATTGAAATTGTAGATACCATTGGTTGTAAGATACCTTCTGATTTCAGAGATATTAAAAGAGGTGTATCTTGGAATCCATGAAGTATGCTACCATATTTGCCACCACATAAGATATAGTTTTCCCGTTGTCTTATGTCTCCTCCTCCTCCCACTCTAAGACACCTGATATTTCCATTAAGCAGAGGAATAGCATAGAAGGCTCAACCTTAGGTTTTCCAAAATGCTTCTCTCTAAAATTGTGCTGCACTAATATTTTAGCATATATGGTACTTACTGATCAAAAATACTTCGTGGTTCATTGGCTCTAGGAATGGTGATGTACCTTTCTTGTTATCTACCACAAACACTTTGGATCTGTTTCCTTTCGGTGGGATCAGAATTATTCTAGTATGGAAGGGAGTTTTAAAGTCCCTAGGTAGAAAAAGTCACTTCCTGCTCTCAGGAGCCGAACACGGACCCGCTATGTTGCCTCAACATGGACACTGGATACTTCCTATGTCTTGAGTTAAACATTCCCCCGGCAACAGAGCTCATACCAGGCGGTTCCAAATGGACCTTACCACACTTCCCAATCATTTTGTTTGGTGTGGTATCCAAATCATCCAAACTGTGGCATAAGGTAACAAAATATTTTGCTCCTTTTACTCAGGTGTCATTTTCATGCATAACATCAAAGTTCAATTTTAACTTTTCAAGCCCACATATCCAATTACTCATAAGACAATGCTTTATCTTAAGTGGAAAAAAAATTGTGTTCTACCTTAAAAAAATATTTTAATGCTTATTTTATGTGAGTGATACTATTGGTTGAAGATGTTTTTGGTCTGCATTAAATATTCTTGCCTTTTGATATCAGATGAAATATAGAAAAAACTCAAATTTACGTATGCCCTTCCCAAAGTTCAAATTAGTGTTAGTATATTCCTCACATAATCTAACTTTCGGCATATTTCATGTTTACCAGAAGGTATTTTGTGTTTACTGCTGATGGAGATTAGTATGTTATCTTAATAAAGGACAAGATTCTATGAATTGCGATACCAATGAACTTGACTTTCCAGCATTCTCCTTACGCACTGACTCACACAGTGGTGTGTTGGAGAGAAGGTAGAAGAATGTCAACTACAGAGACCTAAGGAAGTGCTGGGACAGCCACAAGACATTATGGCAAGGAGGAGGCGGTTTAGGAGGTATGAGTGCCCCCCTGCCGTGGTAAATTTGAAGGAACCTGAACGATGGCTAAGGTGTGGGGTGGCTTCTGCGATGCTGTTTCCTCCTTTCCTATCATTATATGCCCCTTCCTCATTACAGAGAGAGGACAATATTAAGCACCACAGGAGGACAAGAGCCAAAACAAACTGTCTTCAAATTCTTCCATCCAGTGGGGAATTATGAAATCACTGCGCAGACCTAAGGATGAGTACCAGAAATCTGTAGTAAATGGAAGTCGAATTTTCCTTTGCATATTTTTATACTGTCATTACAGCAATTTTATTGAAGTAAGAAGCTTTAAAGAGGTGTACTTTTCAGATGCATTTTTCCTCACAACGATTACCGTCTCAGAATGTCATTGCAATTTCTTACTTTTCTTGAGCTAAATCTTACCTGTTTTCTCTTATAGGCAAATATTAATATTCCAATGGGAGCCTTTCGACCAGGAGCTGGGCAACCCCCAAGAAAAAAAGAATGTACTCCAGAAACGGAGGAGGTGAGGAAAACTTAACTGGCAGAGCTCTGCACTGTCTTTCTCCTCCAAATCCTGACTAAAGAGGGGCAGAGGCGAGGTGAGGGTTGGCTCTCCAGGACAAGGGAGGGCACAAAGGGATGTGGGTCAAGGAGTCATCATGTAGTAGAGACATTTCTTTGGTTGTCTTGCTCAATCAGCCATGAAACACACTGCCCTTCACTTCCCTTCAGCCAAATTTAAGCGCCTGGCACAGTTACTTAAAGATGCTGAATTTAACATCCAGTTTGTTGAATGGTTGTGTGCCTGTGTGTGTTTGTGTGTGTGTGCGAGGGGAGAGTAGCCTCTTGGATGCTCTTGGTCCGGAGACAGTCACTAGCTTGGTAAGTTTTCACCCTGGAGCTTTTGTTGACCTGAGTACAATGTATTTAGTATAGCTTCTGATGAGTGGGGAACCCCAGTGGGAGCACAGGTAATAAGCAGGTTAAATTACTTGTGGATTCAAACAAAAATCCCCAATCTCTGGGTAATTCCTTTGAAAAGAGGACTTTGCAAGGGAGTATATCAATTTCCGTATTTTCTCCTCCCTCTAATTCTTTACCTCTCCTCCAAATTCAAATACCCAGTCTTCTGAAATGGTGGCTAACATTAACAATGAACGCAATTACTAGGGAAGAGCTCCCTCCCCAAATGTTTATATTTCTTCCCCACTCATCACTTTTCTGATGAAACCTGGAAGGTCTGATTCTGAAAAAAAAAAAAAAATTATGGTTTTGGAGCATGTCATTAGCACCAGACAAGGAAAATGGAATTAAATAAAGCCACAGGGCAAAGCAACTGTATTTTATTGTTTTAAAAAGATGGAAAGGCTTTTTTAACTTTTGCAGGTGACATTTTTGGTATTTGCCCCGAAGAAACACCTATCACCATTTCAAAGTTTCCAAATAGAACTTTGGTTGTCCATCATCTAACCTTTTTTCTGTAAATAATTCCTGACGTGGTCCTACGTTACTGGTTCCAGCCCCCTATCAATAGAAAGATAATTTCTGAAAGGAGAAGATGGAGTATTTCAGTGACATCACCAAGTTCTGGAATTTCAGCCACTAGGTCACCTTCAATGAATAAAAATTTTGAGCATGCAAGTTGAAAAGACCCAGCATACCCTGGTATGGTATACCTGGCATAAAGCATACCCTGCTTTATGGTATATAATCTCAAGTTCTGATGCTGCTAACTTGGCCATCCAGTTAACTCATGATCATGAGCTTTCCCTCTGGGACTGTGGTCAAGTATTTCTGAGCCTATGTCTGCAAAATACAATCCCCTCCATTCCTCAGAGGGTCACTCTGAGGAAAGAATCAGTGATAGAACCAACATGGCATAGCCTAGCAGGTTTTCAATAAATAATGTTCATTGATTGATCTAATTAGCCAATTTGCATGAAGGACTCCTTGGTCTATTATTTTGCATGTTGTAAGAAAAAGGCATGAGGAAGTAGAAGGGAGGGCAGTGGAATTCTTCCTATACCTCCATTTATCTGTAACTAGATTTTCTTCCTGTGTTTCTTCTTAAGTTATGTCTATCACTACCATGACAATCAGTTAGAAGGTAGCTTGACCCTCTTTTCTCACTAAATTGACTGATGTAACAGTTGTTTTGGAGTCTTGCATCTCATTTTCCATCTGTGATACAGGTGGCCCTCTCCTTCATACAAGTGTCCCAGTTGAGGGACTGGGAAAACACTTTGCTCTCACTCTTGCCATACCCCCAATATGATGGTTCCAGCACATTGTAAAATAGCCAAGAACTGATGGAGCCTGGTTTGTGAACACCTAGTTTATGACCAACCACACACACAAATGGCCAACCAATATTTTTCACAGGATGGAAGGGAGTGAGGTAGCCACAGAGATCCAGAGACCTCAGGCATGTTTATTGAGCTGACCTACACCTTTCTTATGGGACTCATGGGTCCGGAGGGTGGAGTTTAGGGGTTGTACTCCCTTATTGTAAGGCCAGAAATGAACTCTCAGGACTTGTGGGGTCTTAAGGAGGGGTGGGATCCAATGACTCAAGTTCTGGCCTGGATCTTAGAGTAAGTTTCTCATGAAAACATTGTAAGCAGAGAAGTTAGGCAGCTTGGCTTAGCTACAAGGTGGGTTAAGTAGGATTTTGTGGCCTCACTTGAGGTCCCAGCCACCTTTTGTGGCATAGTTTGAATGGGAAAATGGAATCTGCATTTTTCTTTCTTAGATTTGGGATTTGTTACCTAGCCTTGCATTAAGATAATCACTGCATAAAGTGGAGATCATAACATACCATCCCTGACCAGAACAAGCCACCTCTATCACAGCCAGTAGCTCCCCCATCTTGATCCTGACACCCTCTCAGACCTGAAGAAGAGGATATACCCCAGCAGAAAGCCAGAGTGAGCCTTTTAGCTGGCTGACAGGGCCTGTGAGCACTGTCTGGGTCTCCGGCCCACCTATGGTCTCTGTGAGCCCTTTGCTCTTCTTATAGAGCTAGGGTGCACCCTCTATCCACTAGCCGCAGCCAAAGTGTGGCAGGTCCCCCACACAGAGGCCTTACAGCCAAATCCTAATAAGCATGGCTGGTCTTTTGCATAAGAGAAGGCAGCCCCTTGCTTAAAGTAATTTGAAGGGTATTGACAAGCCCCTGCTCTGTGTACCAAATCTCTTTGGACTGAAATTCCTTCATTATTAAGCCACAAAATAGCACATTGGAATTTTCTGTTAATTATTTCCCTCTCCACCTGGGCCCTTTACACAATGCAAACACATGATTTAATTCCGGTCCCACCACATCCTAGCCGTGTGGCTATGGGCAAGTTTCTTACCCCCTCGTGCCTCAGTTTCCTCAATTGTAAAATAGGGATAATGATAGGACCCCATTTATAGGGTGGATATGAGGATTGAATGAGTTAGTACGTGTAACTTAGAAGAGCTAGCAGTGTGTTTGTTCTTATTAAGACTTCAGCATTTGAACAGGAACGAGCACATCAGACCGTTTGCCCCACATAAGAGAGTTTAGGAGAAAACTCAGTAGGGCATCTGGTAGTAAAGAGGGAGATGAAGGCGACATAGCTAGAAAATGGTCCACCATTTTGCCAAATTTTACAAATACTCTGTCACCCCCAAGGGGACCATTTCCCTTGAGAACAGCCCTTCCTGAAACTGGGAATGGTGCTGGGCTTGACAAGCCTTCTCTCAAGCTCTCTTTATCTAAACCAAAGGCTATCTTTCACGTCCTGCTCAATTCAAATGTCTACTCACAAAAGAAAAAAAAAGAACGTACTTATTAGTCAAATGAGGCCATCTGGAACCCTGCTTGTTCATGCTTTAATTTATTGTAATTCTTATAATAACATATTCATAGAAGAAATGGAATCTGGTTCCCATTACTTTTTAAAAGATGAGAGAAGGATCAGTTAAGAATCTGCACCACCACTAACCTCCTTCTTGAGTCAATATTATAATATCTACTTATTAAGTATAACCACTTATAATTTTCCATTATATTTGACATTGCCAAGTCAGGGGCTAAAACTTACCTTGATAAATAAAAAACACAGTGCAGCAAGGTTTTAATAATTTGAAAGTGCCTAATATTAAATATTGTCATCCTTTATCTGTGTGCAAAGGTTTATTCTGTGAACATACACAGAACATACACAGAATAAACCTTTGCACATCGACATATAACTACATATAGGCTTTATGTGTTAAATGTGCCAATATAGCACATTTTTATATTACAAAGATAGTGAATGTAACCTACCTGGGAACTTAACAGAAGGAATTGGAAACATTTTTCTCCTTCATGCTTCTTTATTAAGATTTACCCACCTAACAACCATGGGAACATTTATAAGTGAGGAAACATTATTCATTTCACTGCTAAAAAACACTTTATAGCCTTGTTTAAAATCTCTTTCTAACAGCCTAGCAAAGAACATTTTGGAATACCTGGTCCTCCAAGTGGATGTTTAACAATTTTAATTATTGTTTCTAAATCTGTATTTTTATATGATGAGTGTGTATGCATGATGAAAGGAGGCCGATCCTATGGCTCTGTACATTGACTTGGGGAAGCAATATTTTCCGGATATTTGCAACAGGTACAGTCTGCATTGAATGACTTTATCATTTCATGTGGGTGACAGGCTAGCTATTTCATCAGCGCTGTGCCAGATTCACAGAAAATGACTATAGGAAAAACCATTAGCCCTTAGTAGAATAGCACCTCGATATTTTAAATTTCTACTCATGCCCTCAAATAAGCAATTTAAAAACACTTCTATAAAGGGCATGTCTACCAAACAATTGGTTAGAGTTTGGGAAACTTGAACACTTTCTTCTCTTTACCTTTCAGTTCTAGCCTATTTGAGAACTAGAGGTAGGAACCAGATGGCAGCTAAAGCACAGCATTGCTTTAATCCCCGGGTGACAGGGATACCTCGGTAGGCTGGCACCAAGCATGGGCATAAGTTGAATCCGAGGCAAAGTGCGGTTTCTTATTCCTTTTCCCTGGAATTGTATTGGTCCACTCAGTTGTTGGCCGAGCAGCTGGAACTCTGCCAGTCACACATCGGGACTGTGTTAGTTTGGGTCCTCCAAGAAGCAGACCCAAAGATGGAATTCAATGTGCAAAATATTTATTGGGGAAAGCACTTGTAAGGAAAATGGGAGAGTCATCAGACTGTGATGTAGATGAAGGAGAGTGGGACAGAGGGTTGGGCAGAAGCATCTTAGACCTCAGTGCTATTCTAAAGAAAATTCTGGAGCCAAAGTCCCTCCCAGAGGAGTCTCATGTCTCCCGGGAATGGACCCGCCTTGGGATCTTGTGGCACTCAGTCATTGGCTATGAGCAGCCGTGGGAAGCGTGACCTCAGCATGGTGATGGGCAGGTTTCAGGGCAAAGCAGCTGGGGCCGTCATTCAATTACCCTCCCTGCAGGAAACTGATCCGAGAGGTGTGTTCTCGTGGCTGCCACCGTGATCAAGTGTTCCTTTCAGCACCTTCCTTCCAGGGCCGCGGAGAACATGCCCCCACCTCTAGCAAATAGTAGGAATGAGCTAACAAGCAACTTTCTTCTGTAGTAATGATTTGGAGTTCTAGGAGCTACACAAAGCAACTGATCTTACTGTCTTATAATCATTGTTAATATGTGTGATTGGTGTATGTACATAGAAGCATAGATTTGTTACTATGGTACATTCTCAGGATTAATCAGCTAAACAACCATCAACAAGTAGGCATGTTTGCTTCTGTACCAGGCATTGGAGGAGCCACAAAAAAAGGACAGGATATGGTCTTGCCCTAAAGCTGAAACAACATAAAAACATACAATGATAGGAAATTTAAAATACTTTTCCAAAGCAGGAGGGGAGAGCTGGGCCTCCTCTGTTGTTCCATCCCATCGATATTCAAAGAGGTTTTGCTTATGTCAGTTTCAGTTTGTTTATGCTTCCCAGAGATGTCATTGGAACAAAGGCTGGCAGCCACTGCACCCCAAACCAAAAATTTGAAAACTCCTGGACTAAGTCATTGTTAGAGCCAGCCGTGCACTAACATTCTACAAATCTGTGCTGTTCAGGCATATTATGATCATACGATACCAAATTAAATTTGATCTCGTAAGATGCTTCTCTGGGAAACACAACTCCTTCTAACCAGTGGTAATTTTTTTTTTTTTAAAGATTTTTAATTTTTTCCTTTTTCTCCCCAAAGCCCCCCGGTACACAGTTGTGCATTCTCCGCTGTGGGTTCCTCTAGTTCTGGCATGTGGGACGCTGCCTCAGCGTGGTCTGATGAGCAGTGCCATGTCCGCGCCCAGGATTCGAACTAATGAAACACTGGGCCGCCTGCAGCGGAGCGCGCGAACTTAACCACTCGGCCACGGGGCCAGCCCCTAACCAGTGGTAATTTTTATTAGTTATCAGATAGTGAACAGCACTCTAGCGTTTCCTAAGTCATGTGGAAATTACTTGTTTTCTTCTTCCAACTTTATTCCACATTCCTCTACAAACTTCAGGAGATCTTCTTGAAACTCTGAGGGTGTCAACAGCACAAGAGGAAGTCACTCTGCTAGAATTATACTCTGAAATTATTCTTGCTTTAATTTTTTTCTGGCTCATGTCCATGACCCAGGGAGACCAAATGTCATTTTCAGTGAGCTGCATCTCTCTTCTTTCTTTTTTTTCTCTTTAGGGTGCTCCTCCCACCACAGAAGAGGAGAAGAAGCCAATTCCAGGAGCGAAGAAACTTCCAGGACCTGCAGTCAACCTATCGGAGATCCAGAATATTAAAAGTGAACTGAAATATGTCCCCAAAGCTGAACAGTAGTTGGAAGAAAAAAGGTAAGTGAAAAACTATTTCCTTTGTGCCCAAAAGATGACTATAAAATGGTTTAAGGAAGCCTTCCATAGAAGGAGTCTAGAATTCCAGAAGTGTTTATTAAGTATCAGGGCCTTCAAGTATGTCTGGTGCAAAGGTTTTCTGGTACATAAAGCCAAGCTTTGGGGCCTATATTATTCCATGTCCAGTTAGAGAGCCATTGAGGATGTTTGCCTGCCATCTCCTTTCTGATCACCTTCTTAGTTGGGGAAGGATGGGGTTGGGAGAGGAAAGATGCTTGGGAGGGGGCCTTGAGGAACGTTTATCTTGGGGTCCCTCATTCCATGCCTCAGTTTCCCCACCCAGATGCCACAAAGATCAATGAGCTATTCCTGAGCTGGAGGATCAGAGGAGCAAGGAGCTAAGGAGGTTTGGAGGTGACCCAGCTGTGTGTAAAGCAGACCAAGAGGACCCAGTAATGACTCTGGATGTGAACTAGGGAAGGGTAGACTCAAAATTGTACCTGACACCCAACGAGGCACTGTAAGCAGCGCCTGTGACCTTATTTTCATTTTGACTGGATCTGTTCAATAATGATCCCCTGGTGAGGGCTCAGCCCCACCCTTCATCTGCAGACCTGAAACCTGTGGACTGGTATGGAAATTCTGCCAGCAGTGGGCTTGTGGAATTGGCCAAAGTCATCACACTTTCTCCTATGAGACCCTGGGAGCAATCTTCTCTATCCAACACGACTGAATCCCCCCATGCACTGTTTATTCTATTTCTTAAGCAGAAGTTTAAGTCTAGATAAGAGGAATCTATACTGGGAACATAAAACAGGTGTTTATCCGGCTGCTTGTCCATTCATTCATTCATTCATCCATCCACTCACTCATTTATCCAACCAATATTTATTATCTACTTTGTGCTGAACACTAGACACATTTATTAATCACTTACCATGTGCCAGATACTGTGTGAAGAGCGTTATATCCGTTGTTTCTGCTAAGTCCCATGATACCCAATATGGCCCCAATTCTTGAAATGAGTCATAGAGAGACTGATTTTCCCCATCTATCGTGCATCCTAAAGAGGGAGTCTGACTCCAAAGTTAATGCTTTCACCTACTTGCTATACTGCTTCACCCCTTCCTTCCGCTGTACCTTCCAGATGGATTGCACACTCTCTGTGGGTGTTCAGGTGACATCTTCACATAGATGGTGGAGGCAAGCACAGCAATGGGGCTTCTACAGTGGGTTCTATGACCATAGAATGAATCCCAGGAACCTGAACGGGGACAAAGCGACATGAGCAGGAACTGACGTGAAGGGTGGTTACATGCACTTGTTATCATTTATGACAGAATGCAACCAATTAATGACTGAGCATCACTATACTCAGTCCTGCTTGTATTGCCAAGCTGAGATGAAATATTCTAATATGCTTGGGATGAAGCTTCCGAACTTTCTTGTGAGAAAGGCCGGAGAAGGGAAATTAACTTTTTGTAATATTTATTATCATATCCCAACCTGTTCAGTTAGACACATGAATTTTTAATGCAAACTTTAAGGGGTTTTGCTTTTATGAAATCCATGTTGACCTAAGTCTAACCCTAGTTCCAGTTTCAGAAGAACTTGGTTTTGAAAATTCAAAGGAATGCTGTTTTAAAATTAGCTCAGAGAGGTTCTTACCGTGTTACTCGGCAGCAAGGTTGATTCTGTAGCCTTGGATCTATGGTTACAGTAACAGGGAACAATATCAACTCAATAAAATATTGAAAAGGTACCAGAGTATCCAGAGCAAATTTTTTGCTCTTTCATTTTCTCAGAGAAGACTTTAGTGATTCTTCTCTCCTGAACAAATTCTAATAATGCAAAAGCCCTCAGAGAGGCCAATTTGTCCTTATTCTACAGGAATATGAAAACCTAAGTTGTCAGCGTAATTGATTTGAATTCCAAATGAGTACAGTCATTGTTTTAAGCCAAGGAATGATCTTTCTTTCTTGTAGAAGAAGTATTAAGTTGGTGTGCTTTTTGACTCGTCAATTCTCCTCCTGCAAATATGTCAGATTTTGAGACTTCCATGGTCGTGGTTTGTGGTTACAGAGGGAGGGCATTTCTTAATATTAGTTGATTCAGTGGACTCATAAGCAATAAATACCCTGGACCAGCCATCATTTAGCCCCTCACTGGTTGGACTGACTTCCTCCTTCTTGGGCTACCACTTTGTCATCTACCCTCACCATGTATTGGTCAGTGATTTAATCAAACAGATTGTTGTTTGAAGATTGAGTGAATAAGTCCGTAATGCCAAACACTGTGAAAACTACAAGACTCAAGGCTCAAAGTCCAGGTTATAACTATTACAACACTTTAGACATATAAGACAGAGCAGCATCTCGTTCCAGCTGAGATCAGCACCGACTCTTAAGTGGGATTTCAGATTCTTTCCTTGCCCTGTGTCCTGGCTAGAACTGTTCATAGAAATTGATTAACAACATTACAGGACAAGAACCAGAAAGGCCAATGACTAGCCAGGATCAGGAATCATGGCTTGTGGCAAAGGACTTAGGGCCTGGACCTAATCAGGAACCAGAATTAGGCAACACAGAGACGGCACATACCGACTCAAGACTAAGAGACATGGGAGTATCGTAAATGAGGCCCCAATCCAAGCTGGAATAGGCACGGGGCAGGGAAGGTCACGCATACAGCCACATACCTCTCGGGATTCTCCTGGCTGTGATTTAAGGTGGCCAGATGGTGAATTAAGGTGATTTAAGTCCAGGAGCCAGATGAAGAGACAGGACCAGTGGCAATGTCTGAAAACCAAGAGGCTTCTGACCCTCCCATGCCTGCTTGTTTGTTGCATGCTTAGGAATCCCCCATGTCCACTGTCACCATCAGTTCATTTGCTTGTTTCTCACCTCAGACTTCATGGACAGGGGTCTGGGGAACCTGGAGAACTGCTAAGAGCTAGTATCCAATAGACTCTGTGCCCATTCCTGCTCCCTCTCAACCCTCAGATCAGACCACAGGTGCTCAGTAAAGAACCTTTGTAACTAGGGTCTGTACCATGGGCACTTTCTTTATTCCATGCTAAGATATATAGATGTTCAACTTGGTCCCTGCTCTCAGGATACTTAAATCTTGATGGAAAGATAAAAATAATATACTTCAAAAGGTAGATAACAATTCAAGAGTTAGATAGCTCAATGATTCAAGATATCCCGTGGCTATTTATGACCCACTAACAAGTAGGCAGTAGAGATAACCAATGTTATGGCTTATGAAAGGGGGAACTCACAATGATTTGCGGTCAGTGACAATTTCAAGGAGATAGTAGGAATGGAATGGTTTAAACAGAAGCTCAGAGTAGCCTCTGGACATATAAATGTCCAGAGCATCATTAATGGGCTGGCCTGGTGAGACCAAACAGTTCCTCTAGGGCAATAATTCTTTGACTTTTGGGGAAGAGCAAAACAAGCTCCTGCAACCTGCCCACACCATCTCTTCTCTTTTTCCAGTGGTAAAATAACTCAGTGATAACAAAGAATTGGAGAGGAACAAAATAAGTATCAAAGTGGTAGCAATGCAGCAATTACAAGAAAAGTAATTAACAAAGATAATCTCTAAGAATAATTCTACAATTATGTTAATGTACACAAAGATAGCAGCAATTGAAAGCCCTGGGACCGATGAAGCACTAGCAAGAAATTGTCATTCTGAAGTTGCAGGCATTCCTTCTCTCTGTGTTGGACATTGCAGCATGGCCACATGTTATGTGGCAGCCAGACTTCATGATTATGCACTAAACTAGGGTTTCAGGAAAATGCTAAATTGTAGTGATTCTTAATAACTCACTTAGTAGCTTTTGCCCATGTATATAAGTGAAAATCTATCAAGTTAATCCCCATTTTTCTCTAAGAACTGAGGAAAGCACTTGCATTTTTGAATCAGGAAGTCTTTTGAGGTCCCCCAGTGGGTGTTGGACCATACTTTGAGAAACATTGCTATAGGGAAATAAGTGAGAGTGAGTTGGAATGATCTGCAACTCCTGTATACCCATATGCAGCCTCATGATCTTGTTAGTCTCTCCCCATACCCCACATGAGCCGACCAGCCTTGATTTGATTCTGGATTTTGTAGATTTGAAAAGAATCATTATAATGCCCTGTTGGGGGAGGTGTGCCTTCTCCCTCCAGCACTCTGCCCCGTCCCTGGCACCTTCTTTTTATTGTTGTCACAATACTTACCAAAATGATGAATTGATTTTCTTGTTTGTATCTTCTTCATGATGCCAGGATATGACCCCTTAAAGGCTGGGGTGCACCTGATCCATCTTGAGCACACAAAGCATATCTGTAGAATGTTACTGGTGCACTGACCACAGCAAGTCTGGTGCCCCCTATAAATGTGTTCTAGTAGACTTTCCAGGTCCTTGCATTCTCAGGGAGATTACTACTTGAAAAGCAAAACTAGTTTTTCTCTCAAGGGCTGAAGGTAACATTCTCGACCAAGATCAGTAAAGGGCTCAAAAATTTGACTTTAATTCATTGATTATAAAGTTATTCCTCTGGGAAACTGAAAAATTGGGGAAAATGTCAAGTTTGGCTCATAGTCCTCCAAAGGGGAGAAAAAAAACATGTAAAACCAGAAGAAAATAATTTAATTTTCAATAATTCTTTGGCTTTATTTTTCAAGGAACATCTATGTCCAGATAAGACATATTTACTAATCAACCATCCAGAGAGATGCCATCTCTGATCGAGGAGAACATAAAGTGTTCATTACTCTTAAATGTTAAGCATTATGCATCATGGTCATTCCTGCTGATTCAAGGGCTAATTTTGAGAGTGTTGGCGGGAGGGCAAATTGACGTACCTAGACACTTGATGAAAAGTGAATTTAGCACCTAACAAAAGACCTCTAAAATACATGAAGCAAAAACTGACAGAATTGAAGGGAGAAATACACAATTCAATAATAATAGCAGGAGACTTCAATACCCCACTTTCAATAATGGATAGAACAACTAGACGGAAGATCAACATGGAAATCGTCTTAGTCTGTTTGGGCTGCTGTAACAGAATACCATGGACTGGGTGGCTTAAAAACAACAGAAATTTCTCTCTCACAGTTCTGGAGCCTGGGAAGTCCAAGATCAAGGCACCAGCAGATTCTGTGTCTGGTGAGGGCCTGCTTCCTGGTTCATAGACAGCCATCTTTGTACTCTATCCTCATGTGGTGGAAGGGGTAAGGGAGGTCTCTGGGGTCTCTTTTATAAGGGCACTAATCCTATTCATGAGGGCTCTGCCCTCATGACCTAATCATGTCCCAAAGGCCTCGTCTCCTAATACCATCACATTGGGGATAGGTTTCAACTTATGAATTTTGGGGGGAAATAAACATTCAGTCTATAGCAGAAATAGAAGACTTGAACAACACTATAAACCAACTAGATCTAACTACCATCTATAGAACACTCCACCCAATAACAGAGGAGTACACATTCTACTCAAATGCACATGGCATGTTGTCCAGGACTGGCCATATGTTAGACCATAAAGCAAGTCTCAATAAATTTAAAAGCATTGAAATCATGTAAAGTATGTTCTTGGACCCAATGGAATGAAATTTGAAATCAATAACAGAAGGAAGTTTGGGAAATTCACAAGTTATGGAACTTAAAGAACACACTCCTGAATAACCAATGAGTCAAAGAAGAAATCACAAGGCAAATTAGAAAATACTTTGTAACAAATGAAATGAAAATAAAACATACCAAAATTTGTGAGATGCAGCAAAAGCAGTGTTTAGAGGGAAATTTATAGTTGTAAATGCCTATATTAAAAAAGAAGAAAGATTTGAAATCAATAATCAAGCAATCAAATCAATATTAGCAACTACATATTTGGGAAACATGTCCTTTATCATCTTAGAGTAAACTTAATCCATATCTACATAAATGGCAGATGATTAAATTGACGCATGAATGGAAATATCATCCCTTTCAAATGGTAAAATGTAATTAGTTTTAAAAATCTATTTGCATAAACACTATAAAACATAACAGAAGCTGAGAAATAAAAAGTAATCACCTTTAAGATCACCATTTTAGCTTAATACTCACTTTATAGCTTCCCTTCTAGTCTTTGCCCCTGGGTTTACATATGGGGTACAATACAACAAAGTTGCTAACAATATGAGATTTGGGGTCATGAAGACTTGGTCTCATTACCTTCTACCTTTGCAACTTTGGGCTCTGTGTCTCTGTTTCTTTGTTTCATAAAAAGCAGAAAATGGCATCTCCCTCATAGGGTAGTTGTGAAGGATTAGGGAGATGTATTTTAAACAGTATATCCAGGCAAGTGCCTAGGATGGGGTAATTACTCAGCAAATGGGAACTGGTTCTCCTTTTACTTTTTTCTTACATAGCATCATTCATAGCACTGTACAGTTTTGTATCTTGCTTTTTCCACTCTACATTTTCTCATAAGAGTGTTTTTTGTGTTGCTTTCCAGGCTTCAGAATTAACGTGACTTATTTCTCATAGTCTTTGACTTATCATGGTTTCATAACCTTGTTCCTCTGCCAGTAGATGGAGGACTGATTTATTGTTTTACATAGAACTACACTTGAAAAAAAAAAACCAACTTCTCCAAATGTCTTCTCTGTGGTTTGCTGGAAATTTTTTGCCCTCAATTTTGAAATGTTCCCTGCTTTGACCCAATTACAGAAGCTTTATTCAGTGTCTTTGAAGGAAATGTTTTTATGCTGAGATTTTTCACTCTCTAGTGAAGCCACATTTCTTTTGATTTGTGATGTTCTTTTCTTTTCTTCTGCTCCCCACTTGGTTAGGATAAAGATGAGTTCTGCAGTGGTTCTGAACTGCATCAAGGTCTTATTCATTTGTTTTCCTGCCTGGCAAGGCTATTGTTCTAGGCCCTGGTTACAGCCTGTGTGGGCATAAAGTACTCTGAAGGTGAATGTGAGGAGCCTTAGAGCTGATTGTGGCAGTTGCTTTAAGAGCCTCTCCACAGCCAACACACAGAAGCTACCTGGATGGTTTCTGCTAAAACGGAGATTTTTTAAAAATTTATTTTTTATTTTTTTAATTGCAGTAACTTTGGATTATAACATTGTATAGCTTTTGGATGTACATCATAATATATTTCAAATTCTGTGTAGATTACATCATGTTCACCACCCAAAAACTAATTATACTCCATGCCCTCACATGTGAGCCTAATCCCTCCTTTTGCCCTCCCCCCTTCCCCCGTGGTAACCACCAATCCAATCTCCAATGTTATGTGTTTGTCGTTGTTTTTATCTTCTACTTATGAGTTAGATCATACAGTATTTGACTTTCTCCCTCTGACTTATTTCACTGAGCATAATACCCTCAAGTTCCATCCATGTTGTCCCAAATGGCCGGATTTCATCATTTCTTATGGCTGAGTAGTATTCCATCATGTATAAATACCACATCTTCTTTATCCATTCATCCCTTGATGGGCACCTAGGTTGCTTCCAAGTCTTGGCTATTGTGTATAATGCTGCAACGAACATAGGGGTGCAGGTATCTTTATGCCTTTGCGTTATCAAGTTAAAGCAGAGATCTTGAGGGCCTAGTATGTGAATTCTCAAGAGGGAGCTGGAATTGGTGAGAGAGCTTTCAGGGAGTAGACCTGAGACCAGAGAAGCACATCTGCTCCAACCAGTTTGGTGGAAGGCAGAAGTGATTCAGGACCCAATTCTGTAGAACCTTGTATGCTGTACACACAGATTTCCATGGGCTAAAGGACAGTTACGACTGGCATTTGCTCTGCTCCCAATGCAATGGAACTCATTACCCTATCTCAGTGGTTCTCAGGGGCCAGGGTGTGGGAGTTGAGGGGGAGGCAATATCTGGAGACAGTTTGAGTTGTCACAACTGGGGGGAGGTATGGGGTGCTACTGTCATCTAGTGGGGATAAGCTAGGGATGCTAGTAAATGTCCCACAGTACCCATGACAGCCCCCCACAACAAAGAATTATCCAGTTCCAAATATTAGTAGTGCTGAGAGTAAGCAACCTTGATTTATCTACCTGAGAGGTTGATGTCGGGACCAACTTATTGCAAATTTTCCTGTTCCAAGCAATTAATGCATTGCATTGTACAGAAATCAAAACATTAATAAAAAGAGATTAATTAATAGCCCAATATTTATAATTTCTTCAGAGTAATAAGAGACAGGAATAAAGCACTCTTAAATATGATTCTTTTGTCAATTAGTAAACTAAATATATTTATGGTATATGGTATATATAGAATATTCCTGAGCTATAGTATTAGGCCTTAAACACAACTATATTTTATGGGGTTTTTTTTCATCTCAAATGTGTCAGAAAGCAGTAGGTTATCTCAGCAGTTCAAGTATTTTAAAATATTAATGTTAAGCATTAGTAATCATCAGCACCAACATCAATGCCGTCATTTTTATTGTCATTACTAGAATTTATTATACGCTCATGATATGCCCCACACTGCACCTTGTGCTTCACATACTGCATGGGGTATATACTATGATGCCCATGACATTTATGGGGGAAGGAAGGCTAAGAGAGCTTATGCAACTTGACCAAGGTCATCCAGCTTGTAAGTCACAGAGGTGAGATGAACACTGTCATCTCATACTCTACAGCCAGTGCTTTTAGTCACTCTCCTTCACTGAATTCTTTTTTTTTTAATGGAGGAAGATTCACCTTCACCCTGAACTTACATCTGTGCCAATCTTCCTCTCTTTTTTTTTTCTTGAGGAAGATTTTCCGTGAGCTAACATCTGTGCCAATCTTCCTCTATTTTGTATGTGGGTTGCTGCCACAGCATGGCTGACGAGGGGTGTAGGTCCACCCCGGGGATCCAAACCCATGAACCACTGCCACCAAAGCAGAGCACATTGAACTTGATCACCATGCCACGGGGCTGGCCCCTCACACACTGCATTCTTTACAAATGTCCTTTCAGTTGTAGTCTTCCAGGCTTTGCAAATATTTCACTGTGTTAGGTCAGAGTAAGATAAGCAAAGTCTAAAGAGACTGCAGAAACTGTCACCTCCACAAAGAGGTCACACCACAACTCTGACATGTTGGTTTATTCATTTGTTCATTTGTTCATTTATTCATTCATTCACTCATCCATTCATGCATGCATGCATTCATTCATTCAACAAGCATTTATTAAGCATAAAACATGCACCAGGTATGAGGATATCAGCTTTGGGGATTCAAATATGAACCAGACAGAGTATCTACCTGGATTAAGTTCATGCAAAACATTGCAGGGAAGCACAAATAATTTGCTCTTTTTAAGGGTCTTAAAAAAAAGGAAGGGTTATTGTCTGTAAATATCAGAGAAAGCATGAAAGAGAGACAGAGTGAGAGAAGGCAAAGAAGAAAAGGAAAGGAGGGGAGGGGGAAGAAGAGGAGAGGGGACAGAACAGCAGCTATTGTGGGGGTGCTGGAGATGACATGGACCTGGCCCAGTGCTGACAAACTGCAGCAGAGGGACACCAGGCCTCTGCAGAGCTGCCTTTGCTCCCGGGATGAGCGAGGGCTTGACAGGTGTCTCTGTGTCATCATGAGGCAGCCGTCTCCTACCCATGAAGCCTTTTTTTCTCATTCCCTCTCATGCTGTGTGCAGCCCACGCAGAAAACTGGGGAAATGAATTCCAGGCTGTCTAATCAGGCTTGGCTGCATCGTGACAACGCTGCTCGTTTTCACTCCCTCCACACATTGTGGCATTTGAGAAGGAGAAGGAATCACAAGGAGCACATCAGGACTTGCACATTTAACTTGTACTCCCTCATCACCGCTCCCTGCCTGTGAACTGATCATTCCACACCCTCTGGTTTAGGGCTTTATGCAGATGGCAAGGTGGTGGCTGCTTTAATCCCAGGCAGGGTGGGTCAACTGGCTTTTCACTGAGGGAAATTTCTATTAAGCAGTCGACAGATTGGAGTCGCTTTCGTCCAGGCAGGTGGCACAAAGGCTGCTCAGAACAATTCATCTTGACTGCTGGAAAAATAGCAGAAAGCAAGCCTGTCCTACTGCTTGAAAGTCGTTGGATGCCTTCTGTAGAAAGGACAGTGGCACTTCCTTCCCCCTTGGAAGGCATGCAGCAGGCCCAGCCAAATCCTTAACAAGTAATACACATTTTACTGCCTAGCTCTCGCCTAATCCCCAATTTTGAAAACAAATGATAGGAATCATGGCTGCCCTTTAGTTTCAGAGGCAACAATTAATTCCTGAAAACTTACCAAATGGGTTTATTAAATTCTGAGTGTTCAAACATCCATTTATTCAGACTCAATTAATTTTCATTTCTTAATCATTTTGTACATGGGCTACTTGGAATTTACCTTGGCTGAATTAACCTTTTTCTTCATAATGTAAGTTAACAGCATGACCTAGATTTAAATGGGAAGGACTGAAGGACTAGAATAAATTCACTCCTTTAGTAAGTGAACATCTGTGCACCTACTGTGTGCCAGGCACTGCTACTTTCGAGGTAAGCAACATAAGACAATGTCCCTCAAGAAACTCAGTCTAGTTGGGTGAGGATGTGAGAGGGGACAGCATATAATGGCTGCAGCAGGAATGAAGAAGAAACTAGATGCAGCCTTTGAATATAAGTGACAACGAAAGATTCTAGATAGGATGCTGGAAAACAGATATTCTACTGAAAAGGTTGAAGCATATAGCATTTAGAGGTGATTCAGACATAAGTCCATGCCCTGCCTTTGCTATTACCTTGGTCTGTGATTTGACATAATCGCTCTGCCTCAGTTTCTTCTTCTGAAAAATGAAAAAAATACCTACCTCATGGGGATGATTTTGCCCCCCACCCTAAGGGACATTCAGCAGCGTTTGGAAACATTTTTGGTTGTCACACCTCAGGGTGGGTACTATGACATGTAGCAGGTAGAGGCCAGGGATGCTTCTAAACATCCCACAGTGCACAGGACAGCCCCCCACAAGAAATGTCCATAGTGCCAAGGTTGAGAAACACCGAATTACCTAGTGTGTATAAAGTCCTTAACACAGTGGTAGCTATTATTATTATTAACTATAACACGGTACCATTAGAAAGAACTTAATTTAAGACACTGGACACTGGATGTGCTGGACACAGCGAGACACACCTGTGCTCCACTTCCAGCTCTGTTATTTTGTGACCTTGGGCAAGCTCTTGACTGCTCTGAGACACATCTATAAATAGGAATGATAATGCCAATCTTGAGAGGGGAACATAAAGACAGCGAGTTGACTCAGATGGAGCACCTGGCATGAAGTGGCATCCAGAAAGTGTTCATCCCCTTTGCTGTCCCCACAACCTGCCCATGCCCTCTGTCCTCAGCCCCTTTCTTCCCAGGGCAGGGGTTGATAGATTTTTAACTGAAATACTCTCTAAAGAGTAGCTCTGCGTGTTTCCCCAGGGACTATGAAAAAGCTCACTGAAAATGAAAACCCATTAACTGTCTGGGACTAACAGGCGCTCACTGAAGCACTTGTAAGCATCCGGAGGATCTCTTTCTCAGCCACCACCTACCTTGAATCGTTTGAGCTTGAGCCAGTTCGGGAGATGATTTCTCACCTGCAAGTGTCCTCTTTCTCCTAGAGGAGGCATTGCAGTCCCATTTTTCAAAACCTGCAGAAGCTCCCGCTTCCAAAGCCCTTGTCTCGAGACAGCAAAATTACAAATATTTCACTTGAGCACTTTCATTTTGCTTTGGAGACTTCAAAGGCTCACCCGCACCCCCTCCACCATTTTTAACTAGTAAATGCATCTGGTTTGTAATTTATGACTTTTCTCTGCAGAAAATCAGTTTAAGAAATATTTGGAGAGTCAAGCTACCACTCTGCTACTATCAAGGAAAAATGAAACAATGCATCAGCTACCATTTTCCTGAGTATTTCAAATGGGCTTGGTGGCCAAAAAGAGGCACCTCATCTTTTTAGCAATCTTTTGTACACAGAGTATGCACTATTGGAGTCTGGTCCAGAAATTAAAACAAGACCTATGGCGAGCTAAACATCCAGAACTACCCTGGTTGCCTTCTCTCTGACATCCTGTCCTGGCCTATGCACCATTCACATCCAATTTCCACTGTTATTACTGTCTAGGAGGGTTCCCTCCCTCTCTCTGACATTACTTAATCTGATAATTAAGTAATGTCTACTTTGCAATAAGAGCGAAACAGGTAGGCAGCCAGTTATAAGTACAGGTGCCAAATAACATGGCAGCTTGGAGACTTTGTGAAATGGCCACTTAAAGGGGAGGGGTATCACAAGCCAGGCAATGAGGAAAGAGAAGCTTATTTGGGGTTTTATGGCAAAAGCCAAATCATATCTTTTAACTAGAGGCTAATAGTAGCAATAATATTAACATGCCCTTGCACTTGATTTTGAGAATTCCAAAGTACTTTCATGTTCATTCTCTCTTTCAAGGTTCACAACAGTTCTGTGAGACAGGTAGGCAGGAATTGAATTTGCAATTCAGTCTTACCTAACTTCCAACTTCATACAGGGTGGAAGATTGTGAGATATATCATCATCTCCCTCCAGAGAAAGTTCATTTTAAGACTATTAATTAAGCCTGATTAAGTCCATCTATAGAAAATGGGTGTGATCCCTTTTAATCAGAAAGTAGAATGACCAGGCAGTCTGCAGCAGGTGCTGAGGAGGGGTTACTTACAACCCATGTTGTGGGCCAGAATTGAACAGATAATGGTGGTGCTTACAGCCGGAAGGACTTTTCTCGCTGACATAAAAAGATAGCTAGGATTCATCTACCCACATCTATCTATAGGCATATTTCAAAGGAAATGTACTATCTCAATTTCCATCTCTGTTTACTGGGTTTTTGGTGCCTAATTTTTAAAAATCACAGTGTCCTTTATATACATATAAACATGCCACACACACACACACACACACACACACACACACAGATTTGATCCCAGATTTGAAACTCAGGTTGAAATGTCTTTAATTTCAGAAAGACCAGGTAGCAAATGAATGCACCTGGGGAAACTTTTACTTTAAGATGCCCCCAAATAATCACCCTAAAGGTCAACTCTTCTGGAAGGCTCTCCATTGTCACCAACAACGGAGAAATGGCATCCAGACTCCCTGCAGAATCATATACGAAGTTTACTGCTGGTTATCTGTCAGGGGAGAGAGAGCATGGGAGTCATTCTGAGCCAAATCCAATCCAATTATGGGCCAATTATAGACCTGCTTCCATTGCCAGGAGCAGGACCCACCACCAACGGAGCTGGTCTCAGAGCCCCTGGCTGGCAGGGACTCCCAGTGCGTGGGGAGAAGAGTGCGTGGCCCAGATAAGACAAAACAGCTGATAATGCTCGGGGACCAGCACAGATGGCAACTGCAACTGCATTAGAATGGCTACTGAACCTCCTCACCATCTCACTGCCATCCCTTCATAATTGACTCCAAATTTGGTTTTCCCTCCTGGGTGGCACCCTTTCTCACTAGGTAATCAAATTATGTAATGCCAAGAGGTGGTAGCCAGGGCTTCACTCCTGTACTTGGGGTCAACCTGCTGCAATCCTGCAGTCTTAGCCACGGTGCTAACTAGGAACACAGTGCTAACTAGGAACACAGTGCCTGGATACCTGCATCACCACTGACAACCTCACTGAACACGTAGGAGTTAAAATACCAAGAAACTTAAGTTAGAAACTTGTGCTAGGCAAAAATGAAGCTATCTCTATTAAAAATCAAAACAACTTTGTGAATTTTGGCTGGCACTTCCAACTGACTGAGATCATTTCAGGTCCACATTCTAGCATCCAATACTGTAGTTATTCCTCCAGCCTGGCTTTGCATGTCTGATCTGCTAGTTTGAGAATAAACTTGCTCCTCTCTTTAACTGAGATCTTGAGGAGAGTGGGGGCAAGGCAGCACCAAGGACAGCATCCTGTGGGCTACAGCAATGGAAACTCCTTCGATTGGCCTAGAGTGGTGGTCCTCAAACTTTCTCAGGCAGCAGCATCATCTAGAGGGCTTCTTGAAGGTTTCTGGGCCCCACGCCCAGAGCTCCTGATTCAGTAGGTCTGGAGTGGGCCAGAGAATTTGTATTTCTGACAGATTCTCCCAGGCTGCTGCTGCTGGTTTGGGGACCACACTTTGAGAACCACTGACCTAGAGCCATCAATCTAGATTGTTTAGGTCTTGACATTCAAAATCCCCTAACTATCCCATTACCTAGTCCACAGTTTTATAGCTAGGATCCAAAGGTATGGTTAGCGACTTGGTCAAATTTATTTGCTGAAATTCAGACATACAAAGCATCAATGAAAGCTTATAATAGTGCTTCCAAGGGCCAGGCACTGTCCCAAGCACTTTACCTTGTGATTCTTAAATGAGTTAGTATACATAAGAGCTCCATTTTACAGGCAAGGAAACTAAGGAAGAGAGAAGTTATATGACTTCCCCTAAGGTGGCACAACTAGACAGTGGGGCAGCCAGGATTCAAATCCAGGCTGGCTGACTCTTAACCATTGCCCCAGGTTGACTCTCCCTGTGGCAGATAGGATAAGCTCCATGGGGGTGAAAGGTGCTGTGTAAATTCTGAGGGACAATCTTAATATAACAGATGAGGAATTCTGCCAGTGGCATCAACCTACCTACCAGTCACTTAACCTCACTGACACAATATTTTTATTTTTTTTATTGAGTTAATGATAGGTTACAATCTTGTGAAATTTCAGTTGTACATTAATGTTTGTCATTCATGTTGTAGGTTCACCACTTCACCCTTTGTGCCCACCCCCCACCCCACCTTTCCCCTGGTATCCACTAAACTGTTCTTAGTCCATATTTTTAAATTCCTCATATGAGTGGAGTCATACACAGATTATCCTTCTCTCGCTGGCTTATTTCACTTAACATAATTCCCTCAAGGTCCATCCATGTTATTGCAAATGGAATGATTTTGTTCTGTTTTGCAGCTGAGTAGTATTCCATTGTATATATGTACCATATCTTCTTTATCCATTCGTCTGCTGATGGGCACTTAGGTTGCTTCCATGTCTTGGCTATTGTAAATAATGCTGCAATGAACATTGGGGTGCATAGGACTTTTGGGATTGCTGACTTCAAGCTCTTTGGATAAATACCCAGTAGTGGGATGGCTGGATCGTATGGTAGTTCTATTTTTAATTTTTTGAGGAATCTCCATACTGTTTTCCATAGTGGCTGCACCAGTTTGCATTCCCACCAGCAGTGTATGAGGGTTCCTTTTTCTCCACAACCTCTCCAACATTTGTTACTATTAGTTTTAGATAGTTTTGTCATTCTAATGGGTGTGAGGTGATATCTTAGTGTAGTTTTGATTTGCATTTCCCTGATGATCAGCGATGATGAGCATCTTTTCATGTGCCTATTGGCCATCCGTATATCTTCTTTGGAGAAATGTCTGTTCATGTCTCCAGCCCATTTTTTGATTGGGTTGTTTGATTTTTTGTTGTTGAGTTGTGAGAGTTCTTTGTATATTATGGATATTAAGCCTTTGTCAGATATATGACTTGCAAATATTTTTTCCCAGTTAGTGGGTTGTTTTTTTGTTTCAATCCTGTTTTCATTTGCCTTGAAGAAACTCTTTAGTCTGATGAAGTCCCATTTGTTTATTCTTTCTATTGTTTCCCTTCTCTGAGAAGGCATGGTGTCTGAAAAGATCCTTTTAATACTGATATCAAAGAGTGTACTGCCTACATTTTCTTCCAGAAGCCTTATGGTTTCAGGTCTCACCTTTAGGTCTTTGATCCATTTTGAGTTTATTTTGGTGAATGGTGAAAAAGAATGGTCAATTTTCATTCTTTTACATCTGGCTTTCCAGTTTTCCCAGCACCATTTGTTGAAAAGACTTTCTTTTCTCCGTTGTATGCCCTCAGCTCCTTTGTCAAAGATAAGTTGTCCATAGATGTGTGGTTTTATTTCTGGGCTTTCAATTCTGTTCCATTGATCTGTGCACCTGTTTTTGTACCAGTACCATGCTGTTTTGATTACTGTAGCTTTGTAGTATGTTTTGAAGTCAGGGATTGTGATGCCTCCCGTTTTGTTCTTTTTTCTCAGGATTGCTTTAGAAATTCGGGGTCTTTTGTTGCCCTATATGAATTTTAGGATTCTTTGTTCTAATTCTGTAAAGAATGTCATTGGGATTCTGATTGGGATGGCGTTGAATCTGTAGATTGCTTTAGGTAGAACGGACATTTTAACTATGTTTATTCTTCCAATCCATGTACATGGAATGTCTTTCCATCTCCTTATGTCGTCATCCAATTCTCTCAGAAAGGCCTTGTAATTTTCATTATATAGGTCCTTCACTTCCTTAGTTAAATTTACCCCAAGGTATTTTATTCTTTTTGTTGAGATTGTGAATGGTATTGTGTTCTTCAGTTCTTTTTCTGTTAGTTCGTTATTGGAGTATAGAAATGCTACTGATTTATGCAGATTGATTTGGTACCCTGCAACTTTGCTGTAGTTGTTGATTACTTCTAAGAGTTTTCCAATGGATTCTTTGGGGTATTCTGTATATAAGATCATGTCACCTGCAAACAGCGAGAGTTTCACTTCTTCCCTCCCTATTTGGATTCCTTTTATTCCTTTTTCTTGCCTTATTGCTCTGGCCAGGACCTCCAGTACTATGTTAAATAAGAGTGGTGATAGAGGGCATCCTTGTCTCGTTCCTGTTTTCAGGGGGATGGCGTTCAGTCTTTGCCCATTGAATATGATGTTGGCTATGGGTTTGTCATATATGGCCTTATTATGTTGAGATAGTTTCCTTCTATGCCCATTTTGTTCAGAGTTTTTATCATAAATGGCTGTTGGATCTTGTCAAATGCCTTCTCTGCATCTATTGAGATGATCATGTTGTTTTTGTTGCTCTCACTGACACAATATTAATTCCTGTAACTGTTTATTAAGTTCTGACACTGCTACAATCCAAGGGTTGGCAAATCAGGGCCCATGGGCAAAATCCAGCCCACTACCTGGTTTTCTTTTTGGTTCAACTTTTTATGAGATAATTGTAGATTCACATGCAGCTGTAAGACATAATACAAGGAGATCCCTGGATGCAATGATTGGGAAGAAAGAAGAAGATTCATTTTTCCAATATCTATAGAAATATTTCTAAGGAAGGCCCTGTCAAGTTTCAAATATATGCAGAGACCAGAAAGCCAGGTTTGATAGTCTTCATTCAAACATACTGTTATGGATGTCCAAGTAGTAGAAGTAAAAAACAACGGAGGTTCTAAATGCGAACACTTTTCAAGTCCACTACAAGACAGGACCAGATCACAGCTACTTGACTAATTGAGGGGCAGTTGTATAGCTTTTCTCAAATATTATGACATAAGAACTGAAGCCAGTTTCTGAACAACTGAGTTGTCCAGCCTTGGGTTTTGAGTGAGAATCATTTACTTTTATTCTAGTTATCTTAGTCCTGGAGTCAGGCAGCAGCAAATTGCTGGATACAGTTGGACCCATGGTCCTCAATCCTGAGTGCACACTAGGATCACCTGGACTTGCCTGACCAATTAATTCTTTGAGGGAGGAGTATGTTTAGCAAGACCCTCAGGTGAGTCTAATGTGCAGCTTGGGTCAGAAGGACTGAGAGGATGTTTCTCATATCCTCCTTGGACAAATCAGACTAAAATCCTTCTTGCTTGGAAAAGTGTTTCTTTGGTTGAATGTCAAGGTCATTGGGATCAGAGTCTCTAAATGTGGAAAACAGCCAAGCATTCTTGGAAAGCCATGCAGCATAGATGTACACTTATTCATAGGGTGATCCGGTGGTGAGCCACAGCCTCCGTTTAGGATAGGACATGGGGAAGAGATACTGAGTTATCTAGACTGCCGTGTGAGTCCAGAACAATAGCCGTATTGGGCTTAGAAGGAGCTGTAGACACTCTGGTCCCCACTAGTGAGTGTGCTGTGCCTTGTCAGTGTCATGACATGTCTCTAGCCAGCAATATGTAGAGTCATATTCTCATAGGTCAGGGGACCATCAGTGTCACTTAGTTCAACTAAGACCCAACCCAGTAGGTCCTCTCTATACTCCCTGCTTTCCTGTTATGTCCACAACCCTGGAGAGTCACTTGGGTTTAACCATGAACTCAGCAATTTTTAACCCCTATGCCAATTCATCTCACTCTAAAAACTGCCAGTGCTGCTGTTCCCTCCAAATAATCCCAGTTGCACCCTTTGGAGCAATTCATTAAGAGGAGAGTCCAAGTGCCCAGTCCACTGGAGTTTCTTTTAACAAGTTCAGTCTCTGGGTGTAAACACAAGTAGATTATGTTTTCAGTATGATGTGCTAAGGACTAATTGCTGGGTGCTGAACTGTTGCATTGTAAACTTTGGTTCAAGGTCAGCCAGCTATGTTGGCCTGCTCCCACAAAGTTGAATCCATGAGTTCTCAGGATGTCAGGTCTCTAGAGTCTGGCTAGTCACCATTTCAGAAATGCTGAGAGCAATGTGGTCCTACCCTGCAGCTAGGATCTGGTTTTTGACATAACAGAAATGCCAGTGTTTCGTGATTCCAATAACACCTATTTATTGACACATAAAACATAAGAGCTGGACTTGGTCTAAGGCAGCTATAGTAGTTATATGTTGCTGTGTAACAAATTACCCCAAACCTAGCAGCTTAAAACAATAATAAATATTATCTCAGAGTTTTTATGGGTCAGGAATTCAGAAGTGGCTCAGCTGGGTGGTTCTGGCCTGGGTCCCTCATGAGTTTGCAGTCAAGATGTCAGCTGAGACTGCGGTAATCTAAAGGCTTGACTAAGATTGGAAGATCCACTTTCAAGATGGTGCACTCATGCTACTTGCTAGTTGGTGATGACTCTTATCAGGAGGCCTTGGTGCCTTCCCATGTGGACCTCGCCATTGGATTGCTTGAGTGCCCTCACAACATGGCAGCTGGCTTCCCCAGAGCCAATGATCCAAGAGAGAGCAAGGCGGAAGCCACAATGGCTTTTATGACCTAGCCTTGGAAGTCACACTCCATCATTTCTGTAATATGCTATTGATTACTCAAGTCAGCCCTATTCGGTGTTGGAGGGGACTATACAAGGGTATGAATACCAGGAGGCAGGACTCACTGGGGACCATCTGGGAGGATGCCTACAACAGCAGTCTACTCCTCTTTTTTTACCAAAGAGAAAACTGAGGTCCAGAAAAGTGAGATTTGCCCAAAGTCACACAGCCTTAACATTTACCAAGTCTTTGCTTTTCTTTCAACCCCACTGATCCTCACCACCCACAATTTCTTATATGTATTTAAAACACAAAATGTTGTTTACCTTTGGGGAAATTAGAAAGATTATTTCCAAATGTGAAGCCAGTTTCCCTGATGTTTTTAACAGCAAAAACCTTTAGAAACCAGCCAACATATAAGCAAAGTGCATGCTCTGAGCACTCCGGAAAGGTTTTTCTTCACTTCCTCGAGTCATTAGGGAGGAGGAAGAAGGGAAGAGGGGGAAGAAGGCAGAACCTCTTAGGGAGGGCAAATCCCAAAGTCAACTAAAAATCTAGTGTTTGATGGATAAATGTTAGCTTTTGCACACTGCTCTCTCTCCTCGGCTCGTTCTCATATTATGATGGTTTTCCTGCTCTCTTGATTTCTGAGGGTGAAAACAAGAACAACAGGAAAAAAGCAGAGAGTATCACCAAAAATCAAACCAATGGAAGGGCCACCCTCCCCAGGAGTTGCTGTGTCACTAATCCCAGATGAAAGACAGTAATCCAGCCGCAGGGACTCCTTAGGAGCAGCACAGAACTTTTTTCTGTAAAAATGTATGTTTCTGAAGACACACACACAAACACACGCACACACACCCACACACAGATTTTTTAGCACAAAACTCAAAACTGTGATAAATATTTTCAGTTCTTTTCAGGATCCTCTTTGAAACAGCCATCTTCTAAGAAAGGCAACAACAAGAAAGAAACTTCTTGTATATTCTCTATCCCTTTTCAATCAGTTAAAAAACAAGGGCTGTCATCGCTGATCAACATAACTAGTCAGGAGACATGAGGGCTTTCTCCTTGCCTGACCTATTTTGTCTAATGGGGCCCACTCCTTTGCCCTCTGACAAGCTACCCTCTCTCCTGAGTTCCATTTATAGCAGGGCTTTATTAATGGTTAACTCGTTAGGAACGGATCTCTTTCCCTCCCAAGGCTTATTTCGCCTGTTCAATAAATCAAGCCATGGGATTGGAGAGACTGTCCATTTCTATTTTCTGTAAGCTCAGATTCTTCCTAGCCCACAAAATACTGCGAATTGACAGGTGAGTGCTCAGGATGAGTTCTCACTGCCTGCCCGGTAGCCTGTGGTCACTTGTGATTTGTCTAGTATTTAGTTCTCCAAGTAACGTTTGTGAGGCCCGTGGGAATTTTCCTAAGTCCTTGACAGAAGTCTGAGATCTGGAGCTGAAGTGCTTCAGTCAGGAGCCCCTGGGCCTTTGCTAATGGTGAGGGACCGCCTTTCTCATCCTCAGGCAAGAGCCCTTGGACAAGTGCTATGAGTTTCTGATATGTTTGACCCCTCTCTCCACCTTGAAAGAAGCTTTGTAAACTCCATTCATCTGCCATTCTTGTTGCTGTCACACAGGTGACCTCTCTGAACAATTGGAGCATTAATGGTCCACAGCTGTCAAAGTGATCTGTGCACTTCACTCCTTAAAGCCTTCTCTTGCTTGTTTTCAGTTGCCAGAGCCCTGCAGTTAATAGATCTTTCTAAAAAAAGAAAAAATACAAGAGTGATAATGTCACTGCCCTGCTAAACATCCTTCAGTGGCTCCCCATTACCCTTAGGGCCTGCATTAGCTGGCTCAGACTCACCAGGTTTTTCCCATCTTGCATTTCTGCCCACCCAGGGAATTCCTTGCTCCAACCCTAGTGAACTTCTCTCAGTTCATGGAGGTGTCATACTAACTCTAGGCCTTTACATACGCTCAGAATATTCTTCTCCAATCTCTCTCTCCTCCTCTACCCATTAGCTGACTAACTCCTACCCATCATTCAGGCCTCAGTTTAAATACTATTTCTGAAAAGCCTCTTTATAGCCCCTTAAACTGGATAGAACATCCTCAGCTTCCTGTGTTTGTTCCATCACAGCAGCACCCATCACAAGGGAGGAGTGGATTGCCATCACTTATTTTATTGTCCGACTTTCCTTCTAGATGTTGAGTTCCATGAAGGGGGATAACTTGTCTGCTAGTGTATCCATAGCTCCTAATACATTTTGTGGCATATAATGTAACCAAAATAAAACCAGAGTCTGGTTTCCATCTTTAAGACCATTTGAGCACAGAACTTCATCCAAAAGAAACATAAATCAATCACCAAACATGGCCTCAAAAAGGAATGCAAATCTTTACTTAAGAGAGACTTACATTGTAAAACACACATAAAACTACCTAAAAATTCTCTTGATTCATTATCAGCCCAAGATTCCTTCATCCTACGGACTTCTTACCCCAAATCTCTCCATTCTTTCTCCCAAATCTAGTTAAGCACTGATTGCCCCAGCCTTTCTTTTTTTCTGTAATTTCCACTCAATTCACTCCTTTCAATTCTTCTCTCAATCCATTTAGACTTCCACCAACCAGCGGCACCACAAAGAGTTTGAAGCCAAGATGACAAAGACTGAATCTTGCTTGGAAGGCAGAGTGGGAGGCAGGGATGTGTCAACTTATAAGCTTTTTGTGGGTCTTTGTCTCAGAATAATAGTAATAGTGCACATTTATTGAGCATCTACTATGTGGGAGGCATTCTGCTAAATTCTTTAATATATTATCATCACAGCAATCCTGTGAGCTTGATACTATTATTTTCCTGTCCTTCAGAAGAACACTTGCCCAAGGTGACACAGCTAGGAAGAAGGAGAGCTGGGATCTGAAGGCTGTCTGTGCTAAAACGTCTCCACAGCAGGCACTCTGTAAACAGCTGAATGTATAGACAGGGTCCCACTTGGGAGACACTTGGAGGCCGGCAAGGCAAAGGGTGCTAAAGCAATTTCTCTGATGAACTGACTGCAAGCACATGTCAAAGCTTTGTTTCAAAGTTGCTTAAAGAGGCTTCGAAAAGCCAGTTCAAAAACTTGGAATAGGAAAAAATGTGGTTAGCTAACATTGTTAGACCAGGTACAAGTGGTCATTAAACTCTGTTACAAGGCTAATTTAGCGAGGCAGGTAAATCTAATTTCCCAGAAGGGGCTCTTAATCTCATTAAAGTTGATCAGAAAATCACTCATGTTTTATCAGAAATGCTTCCCAGAAGGGACCACCCATCACACCAGAGCACACAGCTGTCCCAGCTCAGGTTTAGGATAATTTTCTTTCATGGTACATTTCTTTCACTGAGTATTTCTCAACCTCAGCACTACTGACGTTTGGGCTAGATAACTCTTTGGGGTGGGGGCTGTCCTGGGCACTGTAGGATGCCTAGAGCATTCCTGGCCTCTACCCATCAGATGCCAGTGGCACCTCCTCCTCTTGGTTGTAATAACCAAAAATGTCTCCACGTATTGCCAAATGTCCACTGAGGGGGTAAAATACCCACCCCACCCCTCATTGAGAACCACTGCTCTAGACCCTTGATTCTCAAAGTGTGGTCCATGAACCAACAACAACAGCATCCTTTGGGGGCTTTCTAGCAATGCACAACCTCATGCCCGGCACAGACCTCCTGAGTCAAAATCTGCAGTTTAACAAGATCCCCAGGTGCCTCCTATGGACAGTAAAGTCTGACAAATGCTCCTAGGCCAGTGGTTCTCTACCTTGGCTGCGCATCAGAGGCCTGGAGAGCTTCAAAAAATATTGATCCCACCCCTAGAGACTCTGATGTCATTAGTCTGGGGCAGCCTGAGCCTTGGGATTTTTAAAAACTCCCCAGGTGGTTCTAATGAGCAGCCAAGTTTGAGCTCCTGTTCTGGGTGGTTAAAAAGCCCCACCCCACAAATTTGGGCATGATTTACAATAGCCAATAAACAAAACCCCAAATCTCCAAAGTGATGCTTCCTTCCTTTCCATGAATATCCTTCGTTTTTGACCTCTTATCACTTTTAAGATGACAAAATTAAAGTCCTTTGATGATGGCTTCAAAAGGTAGGATTTGTTGGGCCAGCCCCATGGCCTAGTGGTTAAGTTCAGCCTGCTCTGCTTCAGTGGCCTGAGTTTGGTTCCCGAGTGTTGACCTACACCACTTGGCAGTGGCCATGCTGTGGCAGTGACCCACATACAAAATAGAGGAAGATTGGCACAGATGTTAGCTCAGGGTGAAACTTCCTCAGCACGCACAAAAAAGATAGAATTTGGCTGTAACTAACTTTTAAAATAATGGTTGGAATGATTTGGGGAAAAAAGTGAAGTCACTGATTAAGCTTCCTTAGATAGCTTTTTAAAGAAGTAAGAGCCATCAAAATCATCCCTCAAAACCTTGCTAATTAATTTTCTGTACTTGAAAAAACAAACATTAAATAGAAAACTCTATCAAGAATATTGTTTTGCATGAAATGTACAATTATATAAAGAGGCCATGCAAATTGGGAAGCAAAACACTAACACCTTAATAGATAAATAAAGGAAATGAACTGACTATTCTCAAAAGTGGATTTGTAATTAGTAGAGAAGCATGAGAAAATGTGCAGCCTCTCTAGTAATCAAAGGGGTACTCAATGCAAAAAAGTTATTACCATTTTCCTCTTATAATATTCACAAAGATGAGTGCGAAACTGATCATGAAACAGACATTCACTTATTCCCTCAGCAGACACTGAGTTTCTTCTGTACAGCAGGCACTACGCTAACCTAGATGATGAGGGTGTCTGGCTTAGTAAATGGAGAAAGCTCCAGCCATTGTGGATTTATATGTCCCCTAACCCGGCTGGCCTTGATAGAAGACATCCTAAAGAAAATATTCATGTGGAAAAAGTTTTGTTCATTTATGATAGCAGAATTGATTAAGAACGTGTGTCCAATAATAGGATTACAATGAAGTAAACTCTGGAGTTTCCCCCTGATGAAATACTATTGTGAAATACTATTTGTGATACAATGAATGATAAATGAAAAAAGAATACAGACAGTAGAAACTGGAAAAATGGCTCAGTAATCAAGTAAATCTTGAAAATGCTACATGATATCATCCTCACACTGAATCCATACAATCTATATTTGTATATTTAAAGCTCCGAGGAGCCCTAAAACTAAGAAAATAAAACTAAGAAAACTAAGAAAAGTATTTCTCAATTTATCTGACCATAGAAAGTTTCTTTTTTTCCCTCCCCTCCCCTTCTTTCAAAAGTGAAACTTGTTTTATCATCTCTTAGAACTAGTATTTCTCAAATGAACAAACAAAACCTTGAGGATATGCTTGTGTATCTGGTAGTATTTAAGAGCTGTGTAAAAATGAAAGCCATACGTGGGTATATACATACATAAAAAAATTCATCAAGCTGTTCACTTAAGATTTGTGCATTTCACTCTATAAAAAATATTTTTTAAAAAGGCTTTCTGTCTGAAAAAAATAAAATTGATCTTTCACATCAAGTGGAATAAAAACCTAAGTAAAAAAAAATACATGAAAAAGAAATCCTGCTAAATTCCAAGAAGGCAAGAAATTTTTTAAATTAAATTTTGGTGTTCATTAGAACAAGTACAAGAATGTTTATTAAGTCAAATTATTGATACACTGCAGATATATTTCTATGCATCATTGTTCATGCAAGGTGCCTCTAATACTGTCAATACGTGCAGATTACTTATGCCCATTTTACACGAGTTTCAAAAAAAAGTTTAGTGTAGGGGAAAGAGCTCCAGATAGGCATTTAATCCTGGACCAGCCATTAACTAGCTGTGTGACCTAGGACAAGTGACTCAACCTCTCTGGATTTTAATTCCCTAATTTCTGAAAGGAGGAACAATTCTAAAACTCTAGTTGCATTCATTTTTGAAAATAGTTTTACTATTTTATAAGGTGATAAAGCTTTATAGTTCTATTTTTGCCTGATGGTACATCAAAAGCCAGATTTTTACTTGAATCCTGAGTCTTTGGACCACTCGGTACCATCATTGTTAAACTGTAAAAACAAAGTCAATAAGCTCTAAGGTGATCCCCATGACAATATGCTTTTCACGATGGCTTATTGCAGACAGACAGGGAGGCCTGTATTTATTTCATAGTTTCTGTTAACTTTATGTTAAGAAATTAGTTTTCCATTTGGATGTTCCAGAACCCCTGGCTGCCACAGACCGTTGCCAGATGGTTCTATGAAGATTCTGGTATTTCTGATGTAAGCACCATTGTCTCTTGGCCTCGAATACTCAGGCCTAAACAACACAGAAGGGTTTTGCCCAATCTTTGGAAACTCTGAGAACCTCTTGGTTAAGACAGCAGTCTCCTCGACTTGTTTACCACTTTGTCTACCTCTGGGTATTCTTGAGCGCTGCTTTGCTAGGGAAGTCTTGGGTCAGTGTTTCTCCAGTGAAGTCAGTGGCCCCTTGAGAAACAGGGAGGCCTAGGGGCCAGCCCGGTGGTGCAGCGGTTAAGTTCGCACGTTCCGCTTCTCGGCGGCCCGCGGTTTGCATTTGGATCCCAGGCGCGGACATGGCACTGCTTGTCAAGCCATGCTGTGGCAGGCGTCCCACATAGAAAGTAGAGGAAGATGGGCATGGATGTTAGCTCAGGGCCAATCTTCCTCAGCAAAAAGAGGAGGATCGGCAGCAGATGTTAGCTCAGGGCTAATCTTCCTCAAAAAAAAAAAAAAAAGAGAAAGAGGGAGGCCTGTGCTTTGATGGATGGAGAGAAATTGACCACAAAACCAGGAGCTGCCAGTTGCAACCGGTCTTGAATTATGCCCCTTTGTTCACCAAGGTCTCCCCAAATTCAAAGTTCTCTCAGTCACCAGCCCCTGACTCTGACTTGATAGCCAATACAACAAACTCTCAATACAATAGGATTAAAAAACCCCTTCTGAGCTTATATTTCAATGAGATTTGACCTGGACTTGCAATTTGACCTTTCCTTAAGGTCATTCAAATTCGCCACGTCCAGCACATAACACTGTTTGATTCTGGATTTCAGGTGCAGAATTTTACAAAAAAAAAATGTCCTGCTGTTTGAGCCTTTCTCATCTTCCCTGCTTTTATGAGTTATTGGTAGAAACATTTCAATTTTCCCTTTAGCCATGGAAGGCTTCATGATGCACAAAAGCCAGTTTGAGTGGATGTTTCATAGTTGAAGAAAAAAGTTTTTAATGTTTTTACTCAGAGTTTTGTTTCTCTTACTTTATGAGTGGCTGGGCTAAAAGAGAGAGTTCTGGGGTTGGAGTTCCCTAGGTGCAATTCCAGGCTGCATGCTCCGTCTCCCTGACCTCAGTGTGTGAGGTTTCGTAGGAGCCTCAGCTGTGGCTTATACTGCCCTCCTCTCCGTGCGGCCCTGATGATCACATGGGACAATGGGTGTGAACGTGCATCGTAAACTCTAGAGGACTCCACGAATGCCCTCTCACAAACTCCAAAACTTCAGCAAATTCGCCCTGGTCCTCCATTGCATATGGAACCAGATGGAACATGAGGCACGGCCTTTCTCTCAAGTACTTTTGAGTGTCATTGTATTTACAGCTCTATGATTTAGCACCACGTAGGAGGAAGTAATCATTGCACCGCCCCCAAGTGTCTGGTTAAAGGACCAAATGCAGACAAGTGTCGAGTGGACTCCATTTCCTAAGTGATGTATGTGGGGCCACGGTGACTATGAGTAACACAGCTATATATAAATGGGTAATGGCAAGGCGCAAACATCACATGCTCCTCAGCCCAGACTTAGGGCGACATAAGAGAGAGATTTGGTGTATCATCCCTGCACCAGCCAAAGGGTGCTTTTCCCAAAAGTAAACTAGAAGTGGGGCTTCCGTGTCCTTTTTGATTTGGGTAATAAAAGTGTGTGGGGTAGCTGGAGAGTGACTTTTCAGCAAGGTGCCTCACATTCCCCATTATTCTCACAAATGTCCCCTACAGGAGAACAGGACACAGGAGAATAGCTGACAGCTGTTGTCTAGGCAGCAAAGCAGTGTGGCCCGGGATACCACCCAACTCACTTGCATTCCAATAACCTGACAAACAAGTGATTTACAGCATGGGCAATTTTAGCTCTGGATCCCTTCCCATTGTTCCCATTTCCAAATTTGAGCCCTGACCCAGGTCTCTGGATTCCTGGATTCTTGAATTCCGGTAACAGACAAGCATTCTGAGAACACGCTGAGTCCCACAAGGCCAAGGATGAAGACTCTGATCCTCTGGGGGCATGGCACTCCTGGAATGACCGTATGTGACCTTAGCTGTCAGCAGTGTCCTGTGTCCAGGGTTGCTGGGCCCTCTCAGATTCTACTGAGAGCTGGGGGGAGAGGGGAAGCTGAGGGGGCAGGGTGGTCTGCAGGAGGACAACTGCAATGACTCCTCTATTCCATTTACCACCTCCTGCCGGGCTCCTTCTACAAGGAAGGATCGGGCTCACTTTCTAGATGAAACGAGGTAACTATAAAGTCAGCGGTGGCGTGCCTGGCACATACCAAGGTTTCCCTATGTTCCCCAAACTGTCTCAAAGTCAGAGAGGTCCACGAGCTGAGCCCAGCTGTGAGGGGCATATTAGGGCTTTTAAACAATCACTGAAGGGTCATTGCAATGGCTCATCCTATATTTCTCAGTATAGCCATAATTTTACCTATCTAGGACAGATTTGTGGTGGTCAAAGTCCATATCAAGCCAGTCATAGAAATGGTTCCTATTTCTGGGTTGCAGATGGTGCTCCATAGTCTGGACACTTCTTGGAGAGAAATCACACCTCATAGGACGTGCTTTAGTGACAATTTGCTATGACTCATCACTCCTTCCATGCTGTTCAGAGAAGCCCAAGGAATGTCTCAGCTTCAAGGGCAGCTTGTCATGGGCCTCTCACTTAGCCAGAGAGACTGGCCATATGTCACCCAGCACAGTGACCACAGCAGTAAGATGGCTTGAGCACACCCTGTCCACGATGGGGCTATGGCTGGGGCCTAGGGCAGATTTGACAGCACTGTGAGGACGTAGCACATCAAATCCACACTCCTGGTTTATTGTGTGGCCCCTCGCTCATTCCTGCTGCCTCAAGTTGAAGAATGTGGGTTTTGCTGTAACTCCAACTCCAGTTCTTGTCCTGTTCTCACTTTTCCAGTGGTCCAACTCATCAATCCTCAGGCCTCAGGCCTCTGAGGACACATCAGGCTTGAAGCGTCAGGTGCCGTCATAGGCGGCAGGATGTAAAAATGAATAGGACATTTTCATACCCTTCAGAAGGCCACAGCCTAGTGGCAGGAAAGATATGAGAGGAGAGCGATGATACATAGAAGCAAATAATTACAATGCAGCCTGTTACATGGAGAGTCATGGTGGGGGGCGGATTTTAGTCAAAAGTTATAAGCAAAGGGGGAGAGGCCTGAAGGCTCTTACCATGTTTCAGAAGTAGTAAGTGTCTAGCAAACTCAGAGTGCAGGGGTGCAGGGTACGTGATGGAGAGCGGTCAGAGACAGACTGGTGTTGGGGGCCGGATGAGGCTGGGAAGTTGCTGGTGAACAAATACACTTCACCCGGAAATCCTGGACTGGGAAGGAGTTGGTATCTTACTTCCTCTTGGTGACTGGCATGGACCGAAAAGTGAGTTTCTAAAAAAAAGCAAATGCTAAAGAAATACGCAAGTCTGTGCTGACTGCTGTTGATAACGTTTTCAGTTTTGCCATCATGAATACCTTCCTACCTTTCCCTCTGGCTCGAGAACCATCCGAACCTTCCCTGTTGGTGGAGCGGAAGGAGCCCCCGAGTCAGGACACCTGAGTGCAGATCCCAGCTTTTCTATGTGCCAGCTAGGAGACCTTGAGCTACTCTCTCTGCTCTTTGAACCTCTATGTATTTCATCTCAGCAATGAGTATGACACAAACTGCATCACAGCGATGCTATAAATGTTAACATGTATAACATATAAATGACACTCCGGGCTTTGTAAGCTCTAAAGAAATACGCAGGAAAGCAAAGCTTTCTAAAATACCTCTGCTGTAGAATCTCCTCAGGGCTCTTTGGCTAGAACTGGGTCCCACAGCTACTCCAAGCTTTCTGAGACTAGAAAGTTGAGTATTTGGCTACCAGCCTTTGTAGCAGGGAAAAACAAGGGAGAAGGTGGTTGCGAATGAATATGGGGAGAGCCAAGCCATAGTGTCTGCCACAGCAGGGGGGATCCTAGTCTGCAGTTTTCTTTCTTCAGTCATTGGTAATAAAAAAATGTGAGCATTCCATTTCTTAGAAACAATCCAGCCCGTTCACATAAGGAATAACATCAAGGAATAATGGAAAACAAACGTGTAAATAACACCCAACAATCCCTGTGTTACAAGAGCTTTTAAAAGAAATGGCACCATATCAATTAGCTATTGCTGCATAAGCAATGATCCCCAAATCCAATGGCTTAGAACAAAATCATTTCTTATTCTGGCTCATATGTTTGTGGCTTAGCTGATCTAGGCTGGCTCACCTATGCATCTGTGCCAGCTGGGGGCTCTGCGCTACATGGGGCTTGGTTGGGGCACGTTAGCTGGGGCGGCTCTGCTCCATATGTTTCATCCTTCTCCTGGGATCAGCAGGCAAGCCTGGGCATACGCTGGTTATGGCAATGGCAGAGGTGCAAGAGAGTAAACAAAAACACGTGCTATCTCTTCAGTCTTAGGCTCAGGATTGGCACACCATCACTTCTGCCTCATTCTGTTGGCTGAAGCAAGTCACATGGGCAAACTCAGATATGAGGGATTATACCCACCCACAATGGTAGGAAACTAAAAAGTCACATGGCAATAGGGATGGATATAGGGAGGGGTGGAGAACTGGAGCCATGATGGCAAATTTACCACAGGCACCAAAGGTCTTGCAAGTCATAAGGTTAGCATTATACCCTAGTCCTTCAGGGGAAGGCATCCTAATTTAGTTTGGAATTACTTAAATTACCAGAGCCAAAGTTGGTGGTCACACCTTCTACTCTTAGTTCACTTTACATTCATGGGCTCCAGAGAAGAAGTTTCCAAGTGCAAATGAGGCCTTTAATTTTGATTTGTACCTATCGTATTTATTTACAAGCTGTCCCTAAAAATATCTCATGAAAACTAAAGCAATACTCCCTTTGGTTTTTTCTTTTGCAGGCTTGATGTGAAGAATTAAAGAGGGAGAATGGATTCAAATGAAGACAGCTCACTAAAACATTTTATATATTTCTATGAAGATGATGAACCTCCTGAATGCCTGAGGCTCTAGCAGAAATGTCCTGTTTGTACATTTGTATCTCTTCCTTCTAGTTGGCTGCCCTTCTTACTTTAACTTACCTTCATGTTTGGCACCTTGCAGAGCACATCAGCTCAAGAATTCACCACTTGGAAGGTGTGGTTTTGAGGAAGGATATGATTTTACGGAGAGGGTTATGGCACTCTGCATAACAGTGATTTTGATTGGAAGTTCTCTCAGCTCCTTCCCACACTATTTTGGTCAATATTTGGAATGTCTTTTAGTTCTTCACCTTCTAAGTTATGTCAATAAACTTTTTATGAGTTCAAATAAATATTTGAGTAAGTGTAAAATATGAATCTAGACTAAATTAATTTTCATATACTCAGATAGCTACATATTCTCCCACATGGAGAGAAATAAGATATAGAGCCAGTCAAATCCTACATTGCCTAAGTGGGGGCTTCTCACTCTGAATTACTGGGTACCATGGGTAAAACTATGGCTGACTGATCATTGCAAATGAAGTTAAATGCTGCCTGAGGAACTGGGCATCGTTGATATTTCTCTTCCAAGGATGACCTTTATGGTGAGTGCATTTTACTTCCATAGGGGCTTAGATGTTCCCTTTGCCCAGATGGGGTAGAATTCGTTACAAAGCACAATAAAATAAAGCTGAGAGATCAGAACAGAAGAGAGGTACAGATCACACCTTAGCTGTCCAAAGAAAAACGAAACGTGTCTCCTGCTGCTAAGATGGAGAGTCTACGAAACTTAATCAATGGCCGACACTATCATAAACCAAAAAGGATCACCCATGTACCCTCTAGAGTCTGCTGACCTTCTCAGATGGACAGGCAACTTCACAGTATGAAGATTTGAGGGACCAGGTTCTCAAGACCACACTGTTTTAAAAGCAAGTGTGTCACCTACCTGGTATGTGGAGACCCCCAACACCATGACTTTTATCCTTGGTTCAGTGTCTGCCATTTAAAAAACATCAGATGTACTTCTAAACATCCCAAGCAAAAATTAGTCTTTAGCTTCTCCATTTCATAGAGATCAATTTCCAAGAGCAGGGCTATCATTGCACACACGTGACTGGCTGGAGATTCAGTGGGACCTGAGGAGTTTAGGTTTTCCTGAAAGGGTGCCCATCTGGTTGTGGGTCCCAGACATCTTGCTGGGCTGCGGCTTAGCCTGGTGATCTAATATAGACATACGGGGTGGGGAACATCAATTGGAACAAAATATGCCAGCCTGATCATCTGTCAGCAGAACAGGGTCTAAAGAACATGGCATTGTGTTGCCTTGAGCCATTCTACTCCTTCCTAATTAGGGTAGTTGGGTAGGGTTACAAAATTTCCCTCAATGTTCCCTTTGTTTATATATAAACGATCCATGCTCAGTTTCAAAATTAAATTCCGGTTTAATGTTATAAAAACTGTCTTCATATTTTGTCTTCCAAGTCAAATGTGCAGCATAATACAGACAAGAGTCATTAGACAAATTCAATGGATTTTTTGAGTTTTTCATTTAATATGTACTTTATTTTGTTAAGGCTCAAATTCACTGTATACAGGATTTAGCAAGTTCCATATTCTATTATTCGTTGGACAGCACACATAATATAGGAAAAGACAGAGTTTATTGTCAATGAAGTTATAATTTAAAAAATTCACACATTTCACACTAAATGGCTATTTAAAAACCCATACATCACATTGAAACAGCATTACTTATCTTACAGGTTTGTAAACAAGCCATCATTATGCAACTTTTCCATGGGGGAGAAAGGAGGTACAAGCAGTTGAAGGTTCATTAGGAGAGAGAAAAAAACACTGGAAACAACACCGGTTTGAGTAATTAAAGTAAAGCATAAGGTACAATAGCATTTTTAGTGCACGTGCTGTAAATGCTACCCCTATCAGATACTCTGCTGACAGGTGAGGATGTTCGGTGCAGTACAAGTCTCTCCGCCCACATTACCTGGGTGGCAGGCTTTGTGCTAAGTGCTGGGAAGAACATAGTACTTTCACCCAGAAAATCACCTTGCTTGAAACACCCCCCACATCCGCCTCACCCTCCCTTCCCTGATGGGATGAGATTTTCTTCTATTGGGCTTGAGGCACAGTGAAAGGAGAAGGCCCCAAAGGGTTCAGGACTGCGTGGGACACTTGAAAAGCTTCTTCTTTTGGAGCAGAAGCCATCTGGAACAAGCAAGGCTCTCCAGAATCTTCTCAATCACTCATTTCTTATGATCTTCACATTTCAAGAGCACAGATTAGAATGGAATTAGCTTTGCTTCCAAGGTTACTTCCTGAGTAGCTGAACGACACAGAATTTTAAAAGTTAGGCCAAGGGCATGGGGAGATGATAATTACCCAAATGAATCCCTCATTTTTAACTAGAGCAGTTAGAGGATTTACAAGAAGCCTCCCATTATGATGAGGTCCATGTAAGGAACACTACTAATTTGGATGTACCATCCTGTGAAGCTCTCTCTCCTACATTCTTGGGCTGACCTAGAATTAGGGTTCCCCGCTCCGAGACAGGACGTGGAAATGTTCACGGGGAACGAGAAGAGGGCTCATTTGGATTCCAGGACCACAAGTTGATCAATTAAAATTAACTCCCTTTGAAGGCCTGTGGCATTATCCCAGTGCTTTGCAATCTAGCTTGACATAGAAACTGCATTTAACTTGGTAATTGATGCTCCCTTGGGATTTCAACCTGATGCTGAATATATGCATCAATGTGGCCCACAGCTAGTTTCTTGCCTCACATACCATTAATGAAATTTCTGTGCTTCTCCAAAGGAGAGCATATGTTGTCATAATATTCAGATGCAATTGTGGATTCAGTCAATAAGCCATGCAGAGAGCAACCACTAGGGGAGAACGCTACCCGCCAGCATGTTGCTAGGCGAAGAAAACCCTTAGAGCTCATACATTCAGTTCATTTTTTCTCTAAGCAAATGACCAAAGCTACTTAGATCCCGCAATGAAGGCAAATCACATTGTCAAAAAAATATATATGCTGATTATAAAAAAGGGGCTTCAGCTGTAAAATAAGATTACAGCCTTCACAACACCATCACTTAATGGTGTTCTTCAGAGAAAGAAAAACAACCTCAATTAAGCAATCATTTTCAGATTCTAGTATGCACTTGGCCTCACATCCTTCGACCCTATGCTTGTTTATTAAAGGAGAAAAATAACTCCCATAACATTTGACTTCTGTGCCAAATAATTCAGTGTCACCCCCGACTAGGAGAGCCCGCACTATCAGATAACAAGGCTCTTTTTTATGACCAGCTCTTTCCCTGGTTCAGTGAGGATATAGTCAAGATGCAGCTTTCAGAGGGAGAGGGGGCTTTCCCCTTGGGCTTCAGAGGCCTGGAGATGAGCTGCAAAGAAAAAGCAGGTCTGCAGTCTAAAATCTAATTTTCAAATCTGATTGTGAGCTGGGCAGAGCAATGGGGAGGGGAGGTGCAGGCAAGATTTGACCCCAGTGTGCGGGTTGCTTATGGTCTCTAGACGTACAGAGCGAGGGTTCTAGGCTTCTCTGGGAGCTATCCTCTCCTTAATATTGCTCACACATCTATGGTGCACCAGACAAGACAGGGTCCTGGAGAAATTTCTCTTCAAAAGCATTTTGAAACACACCAATGTTCAATCCACCTGCCCACACAAGCCACGCTGCCTTACAGCTAATGGCAGGCGTTAGGCAAAAAAAAAAAATAAAAAAAAGGGCGGGGGGGCGGGGAGTCGTGCTTTATTTATAGCCGTGTTTTGCTTTGTTTTACACTGTGTCTTCTGGCTCTAGCCACACACAGAAAGATTCTTGGGCTCAGGCAATCCTCACCCTGCTGGAGCTGAGTTTTCCTGCCTTCAGTGGGAGATGACCAACATTTGAAGAAGCCAAAGGAGACATGTCAACTTCTAGGGGGCTGGACACCCATCAGGGTAGGGACATTTCTGCTTAGTATCGGAAACTAGGCCTTTGCTTAGTGTTCTAAAATCATCTGGGTGAATACAACTTTATTATATTTTCTATAAAATGGCATGTTGCATTTATTTAAATTTGCAGGCAAGGAAACGGGCATAGCTGTCCCTAGTGATTAAATAATAACAATTGTGCATAGATCAGGACTCCTTAAATCTTAAACAAACAAAACACCAAAAAACCCCCACCTCATCCCAAACATACTTTTCTCTAAATCTTGAAGTCATTGCCAGGCATGGCTGTGATAACGATGGCCAAGAGGGGGAGGTGGGACCTCCATTTGGAATCCAGGCAAACCACACACACACGTGGGGTGGGAATTCGGAAAGGGGAAATAGCCAGGAGAGATGTCCCTTAACGAGAGACCCACTGGGCTCCAAGCTCTGTAGTTAGATCCTAATTGACTACAGGGACCCCAACTCATAGACTCAACATTTTGGTCCTACTTACTTATTGCTTGCTTATTTCCCTAGACTTTTCCCGACACATTTTCTTTACCAGCTTGGGAAAGGAACTCCCCCCTCTCTGTCACTCTGGGACATTCCTGTCTGGATAACTGGACTCCGGCTGCAGATATACCAAAATGACTGTGGCATTAATTTCCTTGGAGAGCATGCTTTCACCAGAGGCTTTATTAATATTTGCCACCCTGGAGTCATTCACCCCATTTGGCCCTGTATATAAACAATAATGCCTACTGCTGGCTGGAAAATAAACCGTGTGAATTGGCATGTTTTTCAATGAGAGGTCATCGAGAACAGCACTGGCAATGGCCCATTGTATCCCCCAGACCTTTCGTTTAGGGGCCAAGCAGAGGCAATGATGTCTAACAGACGCACCATTAGGCAAGACCTACATCTGAAAGCTTTGTTGATTCAGACGCTCAGTAATTAAGTTGTGGGCCAGCAAGCACATTATCTGCATTCAAACATGTCCCTGATCAGCGATTAGATGGGCAAACATGTGACCTCATTGTCTCTGACGAAGGATGATTGTGTAACAGTCTCTTGTCCTCGGACATCATGGTTATTTGCCAACTTTTGATCCCAGTAAAGAAGCTGAAATCACTTGCTGCGGTTCTGGGAATCAGATTTTTAGGACAACTGACTCTTCCTTGGGAGGCTTGATGCATTCGACCTGATTACTGATGTACTGGAAACTCTACAGAGACCCAGACACAAGGTGGGTGGATGGAAGAGAGGTGGGAGCTGTGAAGAATGTCTGAGGGATGGCCTGGCGTCCCATGATTTTACCCAAAGACACGTCAGAGGGTCTGTTTTTAAATTTCACAGCTTTTTTGCTGCAAAAGAGGTAGCAGAGAGAAAGGTGTGTAGGAGGGAAGGTGGGAGGGAGGGAGAGAGAGAGAGAGAATGAGAAAGAGAAACAAGAGAGGGAGGAAGAGGAAGGGAGAGAAGGAGAGAGAGTGCATTTGCTCCTACAGCCCATCGTTGTCAGGTCACCTAAGAAGATTCTGTGGCTTCTCTGTGGTCTGGCCAAGCAGGAGAAGCCTATCTGTTTCATACACAATCGAACACTCATCATCTATTTTCTTCTGAAGGGTAAGGAGGATGCGTGAGAGCTTCCAAGTGCATGTGGTGAAGCCAAGTGAGGACTAAAAGATAATCTGGCTTGGGGTGACCTGAGACATCTAAATGTCACATAGCCTTGATGCACATGTGACCTGGAACTGCCCTGGGATGACTCAGGCACCAGCCCTTTCTTAATCCCTTATTTTCTCTCCTTACTCCAGTGAGATTAACACAGCCACAGGCCTCAGAGCAGCTCTGAGAAGCCCTCCCTTCTGCTTTCAGCTTTCTGGGGCCAGCACCACAATTCTTTTTTCTTTTTAAAGATTTCATTTTTCCCTTTTCTCCCCAAGGCCACCTGGTACATAGTTGTATATATGTTTTTTAGTTGTGGGTCCTTCTAGTTGTGGATTGTGGGACGCCGCCTCAGCATGGTCTGATGAGCAGCACCATGTTCAGCACCCAGGATCCGAACCGGTGAAGCCTTGGGCCGCTGAAGCAGAGTGCGCGAACTTAACCACTTGGCCACGGGGCCGGCCCCACAGCACCACAATTCTGCACGCAGTTAAGAGCTTGGTTCTGAACTCAAATTAATCTGCACTTAAACCCTGGCTACTCTATTAGAAAGAATAACAATCACTTAAAATGCTGCATGTGTTTTCAAAATGAAACCTACAGCCAAATCAACAGGTGATGAGTAAAGGGCCAGGCACTATTGGAGGAGAGACTCCTGCATTGTGGAGTTCCTTTACCCAGACACTGTCAAAGGAGAGTTTTGATGAGTGTGTTTGAAGGCTATATTGAGGGCCGTATTTGATGAGTATATGGAGAGCTAAATTATAGGGAAAAAAAATTAACAACAATGATTTAAAATAAATCTATATATCTAGTGATCTAAGTCATGATTCAAATCATTGTGACTTAATTTAAATCCCCCATAATCCAGATTCTTCTATCTAAATCTGAAGTTATGATTCAGGCAAATGTCCAGGGTAGCAAGCACACCAATAAGTATTTTTTTGTTTGCTTCTGTCTTCGTTTCTTTCCCCAGTAACAGACTCTGAGACAAGGATTTAAGTACATGTAGTTTGTTTGGGCAGGGAAGGAAACACCAGCAGGAGACTGGGGAGGTGAGGCAAGGCCAGGAAGGCAGCTGAAGAGGGAGGTTGTGAAGTCGGTTATGATTATGGGTAACCTGAGCTTGATCCCGCAGGGGAAGCTTTGCGAATCTGAAGAGAACAAGGCCCCAGTGTGGTCCCAGCTTGAGCGAGGGAGCTGGGGCATTTATGCGCCAACTCCCATCCATCATTGATTGAGGGCTGCCTGCTGCACCAGCACGCAAAGTGCACATTGCAGGTCAGGGAAAGCCCCTAACAAAAGAATGCAGGTTGGAAGCTGGGTCACATATACTGAGGCATAGGAGCCAAGAAGATATGCGTGAGGCACAGGGCCCATGAAGGCCTTTACGTACGAATGGCAAAAAAGTAAAATAAAATCCTTGTTGTACTAGATCACAGACACATTTTCTACTGAAGATGTGACTGGCTAAATTTACATAATTCCTTTAACTCAGGAAGTGAATCATTCCTGGTATTTTCCCACTGCAAATGAGTGAGACGTAGAACATCTTCTGCATAGGGAAGTGGCATCCTTGTTTTTTTCCTACAAGGGTAACCATTTTCAAACAGTATTGATGATGAAAATAAATTTAATAATAGAAATCCTATAAGACTTCCTATGCCAATTAATTTCACAAATACCCCTCCTGCTGTATATTTTCTAAACTACATTTTCACCACAATGATATAGAGATAAAGCCAAGGAGGCATATATCTATCTATAGTAAATAATATAGATATATATAAATAAATATATAAATATAGCTATGTAAATATAGATAATACCACATGACTAACGTTCCTCTTTCTCCATGTACAATTAATGTACAAGCTGACTATCACTACGAAGCCTTGTTTTTATTTTTAGAATAGATGTGTCCCTAGTAAACCAGTTGATCAGACCCAGATTTCTCTTTTCTGTAAAAGCAGCATGTTTTGGGGGCCGGCCCAGTGGCGCAGCGGTTAAGTGCGCACGTTCTGCTTCGGTGGCCCGGGGTTCGCCAGTTTGGATCCCAGGTGCGGACATGGCACCGCTTGGCAAGCCATGCTGTGATAGGCATCCCACATATAAAGTAGAGGAAGATGGGCATGGATGTTAGCTCAGGGCCAGTCTTCCTCAGCAAAAAGAGGAGGATGGGCAGCAGTTAGCTCAGGGCTAATCTTCCTCAAAAAAAAGAAAAAAAAATAAAAGCAGCATGTTTTCATCTATTGGGATTTTTTGAGAGCTGCAATAAAATATCCTCATGGCCCCAAAGCACCCTAGACTTTCCGTCACTCTTGTTTATGTAAGTCATTGCAAAACTGTACATGACTAGGAGCCTTAAGTATCAGTTCAATAAGAAAGCGCCCTTAAATAAACTGATAAAAAAAAGCAAAAGAGAAAGAGGACTTGAACATAATGTGTAATCCATATCAATGATTTGGTAGCCTGCTATGCTCTGCAGTGAAAATGGCAAATGAGGTAATAGCATCAGGCAGGAATAGGAAATGGAAGCATCAGCAATGGAAATGTGGTTGAGTAGATCTTTATATGATGTCCTGAGGAGCCCTGAGATTGAAGGGTGGCAAGTGAGTCTTTTCCGTTGAGTGGCTTCCATGCCACAGTGACTTGGGGATGATGGGAGCATGGAAGAGGCAGAAGGCAGTTTCACCACTGTAAAATGTAAAAAGGTCTTGAAAGGGGCAGAGAGAGGTAGTTGTCCCCCAATATTCATTCTCACCCCTCTTCCTCAGTAATAAAATCTCTAAATTTTTACTGACTGCACAGCCACTCCTCTTGCAGCTCATGGTGGCCCTGTGACTAAATTCTGGTCATTAAGCAAAAGTGGTGTTTATAATTCCTGGTAAGTATCCCTGAAGGGAGAGGTCAGCTGCTTCTTCTCTTTTTCCTCTTTTCTTCTAGCTGTAATGCAGATGTAATTGTTGGAGCAGGAGTGGCCGTCTTGGACCATGAGGTGGCAGCTGTGTGTTGATAGGACCCTAGGTCCATAAAATCACCATACTAGACTTGGACTGCCTACATTTCTGAGGTAAGCAAACAAAACCACTTTCTTGTACTTTGGAGTTTTTGTTACTCACAGCTGAACCTTATTTCAACTAACATAACAGTTATTCTTCCATGGGAATGAATATGGGAGCCTGTGAGTTCTTTCCTGGAATAGATTTTCCTTTTTGACCAGCAACTGTACTCACTGCTTATGTTTAGGGGCTCAGTCGTTCTGTATCTCTCCCTGCCTCCCCACACCGAAAGGACAGACACTTGCCTCCATAGACAGCTAGAGCTTGGGCACGTGCATTAAGGCAGGCCATTTGAGTATGGAAAGGGGAGCAGCGGACAGTTTAGAATTTATTTAGAATTCATTCCAGATTGACAGTAGTGGCCTTCCCAGTCTAATGGTGGCAGTGCCTGAGGCCAGGCTCAGTACTGGGCAGTGGTACACTGGTGTCCTAACCAAATTTTTCTATGGTATGATTTAGTGATAGTTCTGTCATACTCACTCGTTTCTCTCCTACTCCCTTTCCAAGTCTGTTTCTCCAGCTCTCCCACTGACTGTGAATTATCCAGTATCCTTCCAGTGATGGGTCAGCATCTACTGCTTGCACTCAGAAACCTTGTCTCATTCGGAAATTGACATGTGGAAATGAGTTGCAACAAGTAGCCTTAGGGAAATGGGAGCAACTTGGAATGAGTCATTGGTCCTAGTTGGGGCCGAAGACAGTGTTAAAGGGCAGGACTCTGGCAGCCACTGGCAAATCAACAAATTGATCATCTACGGTCACCCAGAATAATGTACTCATTGAAGACTTGTTTCTCCTTGGACTGCCACATCTCCATTGGCAGTGTCAGGAATGAAACCCTCATTCATGAGGTGGAATCATTTCTCAGGAAAGAATAGGCAAGCAGCTATAGGCCCTCATTTCTCTCACCCTCCCCTAACACACACCCTTTCATCATTATTTGCCTTAAGACCACCAGGACTTATCTCATTGTGTTCTAAATTCCCTTCCTTCATTCATCAAAGAGGCCCAGACCACCACGTCACCCTCATCTTCCCACGTGGCTCTGCTTCAATACCACATGGCTCTGCATATCCCCCGTTCAGCTCCCACCTCCAAGCCCTCCCCAACTCCTTTGAGGTGCCCTCTGCAACCCCTAGTTGGTAATCAGCAGACCCCCCTCTGTCCTCAATCTCGTTTCTGAATGACCCCTGAACACACAGTTCCCTAATCAAGCACAAGGCACATTTTAATGGAAACTTGGCTTTCTCGTGAAGACATTGCTTCCTCTGCAACCCCCTCAAATGGTGGCTGTTTTTATTTTTACCTCCATGTTTCATATAACACAGGGCATGCAAATGGGTAGATGTTTTCTTTGCTCCTCATGGCCAGTTCCAGACTATTCTTCCTCCCCTTCCCCTCCTCCCGCAAGCCCCCTACCCCCAGTTTGAATCCTATGTCATCAGACTACATTCCCACTAGCCCTTCTTGTTGCAGTTGTTCATGCTCCCTCATTTATTGAAGATTTTATCTCCTGGCTCTCTATTGCTCTCTCCAGCACTGTCTTACTTCTTGAGGATTTATGTATATGATGTATTTGTATATTCCTCCCTATATCCTAGATTCTCAGGTATTTGACTTCTCTCATTGTCCACCCTACCTCAGCCACTCATTGTCATGTTCCTACATAGACCTTAACATATTATTGTTACTAAAACCTGCAACTCCTCCATAATCTCGGAGTCAAACATCCATTGTCTGACCATCACCTCCTATATTTAGAGCTTGCTTCCTTTAGTACCCAGACTCTAACAGTCCAGCCACATTAGGCTGTGTGAGTACAGAAATGGACTAGGCAGAGAGTTGGGTTTAACCAGGGTGAGGGACTGGAGTGACTGACCAAAGCCGTTAAGCTGGATAAAAAGGGCAATGAGGACCTGAAGGAGAAATATGAATGAAAAGATGGTAGGATCATTGGCTGTAGGTCCAGTCAAAGTCGAGGGATTATTGGGGGCAGTCCTTTGTTTGATGGGGTCATTCTCGTGTCAATTACCCATTTATCCATCATTGCCTTTTAGAGCTGGACCCTGTAAACATTTCTCCTTTGTCAGCTGGCACGATGTTAAGTGTTGGCAGTAGAGGAGAACCGCAAGGACAAGGCAGGAGGAAGGTGCTTCTCTTCCTGATCCTGGTGTGGTTTTTCTTGCTTCTTCAGCATGTGGTGGTCACTGAAGTACAAGACAGCCAGTGGGGCTCACCATCCAGCAAGTTTCAGTGCACCCCTGTTGCCTCTTTCCCAGGAAGTTCCACCAGCATCTCAACAGGTGACTTCCTAGTGAGTTTCACTGACACTCCAGCAGTTGGTTTCCTGCTTGCCATATGTGACCTGTGGCACCTCAGCGAACTTCTCTGCAATCCAGGACTACAGTCATACTCTCTCTACCAAGGTCTGAATCTCAGCCTTGGTGGTTGGGGCCTCTTCCAGATTTCTTCCTTCCTTGGGTGTTCTGCCTTAGCCTAGAAGTAGTGGCTGCTCCCTATATCCACCATTCCTGTATTCTTTATAGTTCTCTATACTATTTAGTACCTAATCTCCTGTTGCTAGTTAGTAATCCTTTAAACTTTCCCCCAAATTTATGTGGTTTCTGTCCCCTAACTTCCTAAAGGAAGCAACTCGATAGAAAGCCAATTCTCACTCTCTACTCCTCCTCGCCTTAGTGTAAGATTAGCATGTTCTGGTGGCCAATCATCAAGTCACTCCAGAAGCAGCAGGCTTATATACCAGAATAATTGTAGATTGTTTACTTATAATCAGCAAAAATCTGGGGAATATATGTAGAAATGAGAGTGTAGACCAAAAATGGAAAAACACAACTTTATATTGGGCTGAATTAATCAATATGGGTCCATTTACCAGAGACTTTGGATCCAGTAGGCTAGCTGGAGAGGCTGAAAGTAGTTCTAATACTTACTTGGTTGGTTGACTAAAACCTGGACTCAATTGTGGCTCACCTTAAATGAGGCTGAGATGCAAGAAATTCATTTGTAAGGGTTCTAAAGACTTATGGACATTGTAATGCTTCAGTTGATGCATTTGTGTGTTTCCAATAATGATGTAATTTGAGACTCCCCAGAAGATAATCCCTTCCCCATGGCCTTGAGAAATAAATTGGTGAGGGGAGTGCTTCTCTTCTGTAGGCCAGAATTACTGACAAGAGATGATATGTGGAAATGGGCTTCCTGATATCAATGTGTTAGGAATATCTCAGAGTGACAGAGGCCAGGGGGCATTACTTAACTACAAGAAGCAAGATGATCATGGTTACCAGAGTGGAAATCAGAAGGGTCTGAGCCACAGGGATCTTTGGCAGTAGTGGATTGCTTATGGGATCACCATGTCTGAAGATCCTGGGTAATCACCTAAGGCCCTATTTGACTTTTACAACAACAACAAAACTCCATATCTGGTTAACAGAGGTTAGGCGTGTGTCAGAAAATAAAAATACTGAGTTGAGGCCTCTCACCCAATTCTAAAACCTGAGTCACCCAACTCCCAGACCAGAGCTCCTTGAACGAAGAGGCGGCTGTATGCTCCAAGAAGGGACCCTACAAAGACTTCCCCAGTGCCTCCTGGATCTTCCTTCTAGCCCTCAGCAGAGAGACTCCATTGTTTACCATAGGAAATGTGCACTGGCAAAAGGGAAACATGCACATCCTTGGGAGATTATTGGACACTAGCTGTAAGATGACACTAATTCCTGAGTACCCTGAAAGTTACTATGGCCCATTGGCCAATATGGAGGTTGGACAGGGGTCCACCTTACAGCAATGCCTATGGGACACTGGACCCACCCTAGGTTGTTTCCTCCATTCCTGAGTATTGATGAAATATATTCTCAGTAACTGGCTGTGGCAGATTGTATTTTCCAAAGATGGCTCCAATGATAGCTCCCATCCCCATGGTGTTCTAAAATGAGACCTTGCGACTCCTCCAGTGAGGGGTAGAGTCTATTTCTCCACCCCCTGGAATCTGGGTGGGCCCTGTGACTGCTTTGATCAATAGAATAGGGTGGAAGCGATACCACGCCAGTTCTATGTGTAACCCTTAACTGGTGGGCACTTTCTGCTTCCTGCCTCTTGGAAGATAGCCGCCCCGTAAGAAGAGCAATTGACCAATTGGTTTGACCAATGAAGATGGGCTTTCCCATATAGATATAGATATGGCAGACATTTTCCATAATTTGAACGAGCTAAAGCTGCAGTTCCAAGCTTTTGATGAAAATATAATTAAAGCATGTGGCAATATAAAAGTACTTTTATAACTAATATTGTAGTGACAGATAAAAGTATTTGCTAAACTTTTCTAAGTATAAAGGCTATATGAGATGCCTGTTGGAGAAAGAGCAACAAGTAAAATTAAGAGTTGTGTTGTAAGTCATAGTAATGTCTTTTTAGTATACTTTCAGAAATGGAGAAAGTAAATGATGCAAAGAGTAGATGACAATTTTTTTCTCAAGTCATATAGTTCTAATCCTTTGCTTTCAACAAAATTGAAAAACCTATGAGCTGGGAGCTGATACATCATTAAAAATAATTTTTGTTGATAGATCACTATGTAACATTTATCACATAATTGGAAGGAGTTCAACAAATTGAGCGACATTGGTATAGCAAAACTCCTGCATTCCTATATACTTATTTATGTGAGCAAGATTTCTCAGTGCTTACAGCAATGAAAAAAATAGGAATAAATTGTTGAATTGTTGGTGAACCCTGCCTCATTCTAGCAATAAGTCATATTCATCCATGGATACATGAACTAATTTTAAAAAAATCAGCCCCCCCATATTACTAGAAAATGCAACTTCAATTAAAATTTGCTTTTTCGTGTTTTATGTTGTTTCAGTCAATTGTACACAAATAATAACTTTAATGACAACTTAATCCATAAGACTATTTTTTAACACTTAGAAATAAAATGTAAATTCTAATTTAGAAATAAAATTTAAAATTCCAGTACACACACACTATATATATATATATACATACATATATGAATAGCACAAAAACTTGAGGAAATATTCTTCCAATATTTCCAAACTTCTGTGACTCAGTAAAGCAGTTGCTCATGTCACTGATGGACAAATGAAGTTCGGTGAGATATCTTCATTTTCCACTTCCATCTTATTTGTTAATGCAAACAGAATTATCAACCAATATCCATGTCAGAACTACGTTCATTAGTTAATGATTTGAGCAAGTTATTGGCTGAATTGGATAGTAATTAAGATTTTATTTGTAGTTTGGTTTTTTCAAATCATAGTTGAATTGCAACTATAAGTTGGCAAAAAAAACCCCAAAATAAAACAACAAAAAAGCAACCTTTGACAATCAATTGGCTATATGGAATTTATAATAAAGAGCATTGTATATTTTATTAATTGTAAATTTTGTGCCTTTTTTTATCTGAGGAAGATTCGCCCTGAGCTAACCTCTGTGCCAATCTTTTCTACTTTTTAGTATGTGGGCCGCCAGCACAGCATGGCCGCTAACAGAGCAGTGTACGTGCACACCTGGCAACTGAACCCAGGCTGCCAAAGCGGAATGCCCTGAACTTAACCACAAGGCCACTGGGGCTGGCCCTAAACATCTTTTATATCAGTAAAATTTAAAACAAATATCTTTCTTTCAGAGAGCTGGTTGTTAAACATTTACCAGCATACCACTGTGGCCAGCCAAGGTGGGGCTGAAGGTAATGGGAACATGAAGGAGTAGTGGAGGAGGGAAGTCGTAAATACCTCATCATTAGGTGCAGGAACAAGGACCACAGTTTCTACCCAGACTCTCTTCCTTGCTGTGCCACGTAGATATTTACACATTTTAAGTGACTGCCCTCTTTCTTCTTCCTTTACTCCACTATTGCACATAGGGTGTGTTGGTGGTTGAGAAGGGATTATGACAGAAATAGATATTGCTCAGATGTCCTGGGTGAAGGGCTAGAAGAAGTAGTTGGTGAAACTTTGGGTTATTTTCCTTGAGAATAGAGTAAGTTGCATTATTTGAAGTGGGAGCATATATGTACATATATATATTTATTTTATATATATAAATTTTATAATATATTAAAAAAATATATATGTATATTTTAGACATATGAGAAGATGAGTCTTCAGGTATGTTGGACAGCCAAAGGGGTAGAGAGCTCCATCCACCTTGCACCCTTTTCTATGTCTGGGAAATGGCCTGCAGAGTAAGTCTTGGAGGGAAGAGCAGTCCTGCCTCCTAGTAAGGAAACTAAAATATGTGCTTTTCCCAATGCTTGGTGGCTGGAAATTTTTTTTTGCATTTTATCTAAGCTGAGAAAAATTAAATCCTTCCACTTGGGATTTTGGATCTGGAGATAGAAATAGGGAACAGTTTAGAATTCTTTGCAGCTATAGCAGCAGTAGCCAGCCTCCAGAGGTGACAGAATTGGGGGTAGCAGCATCGATGGCTCAGAGGTGGCTTCTTTAATTGACTCTTCCTACAATGAAATTTTAGCAGTGGATCCTTGCTTCCTTTGTTTCCTGCCCGTTTTCAGAGCCAATTCTCCAACCTTCCTGTTAATTTGGTGAGCTAGTCAATAAATTCATTTTCTGCTTAAGGTAAGTAGAGTTGGTTTCTGTTGTTGGAGTTAATAAAATATGTTCAAAAGGAAGCCTTTTAAAGGATCATGCTATGATTCTAAAATGCAGGCCCGTCTTAATGAGACTTCTGGCTAGGAGCTAGAAATCTGTTGCTGGGAAATTGAGAAGAGCATGAAGGTTGCGAATGTGCCCAGCCGCTTAGCATAACATCCATGGAAACTGACCAACATAAATTGCTCAAAAGTCCCTACTGTTCTCATAGGTCTATTATGGGAGAAAATTGTCTTGATGGTAGTTAAACCTCTTTTCCAAATCATGCATTTCATTTTGAACATTTTTTTTCCCAATAGTCATAGCTCTGCATCCTATTTTTACAACAGGGCTGGCCAGGCATTATAATTTCTGACACACATCAGCATTTCCCTGTATTGTGTTTGAGGACTTTGTAGAAAGGAACATCATCCAAGTTGTCACCATCACAACTCATCTTTGGCAAGTCAACAGTCTGGCTAAATGTTCCAGGAGTAAATTGACCACCCAAACTTGCCAGGTTTCTCATCTCTCAACTTGTGGTTTGTGTTCAACAATCAAAGTCAATGTCACTAAAATTGTTTATGAATGGAGTAAAAATTCAAACTGTGCCTTGGCAGTTACATTAGTTTTCTATTGCTGTGTTTAAAAATTATCACAAATTGGGGCCAGCCCGGCGGTGTAGTGGTTAAGTTCATGTGCTCCATTTTGGCGGTGGCCCAGGGTTCGCGGGTTTGGATCCTGGGTGCAGACCTACACCCTGCTCATCAAGCTGTGCTGTGGTGGCATCCCACATACAAAATAGAGGAAGATGGGCACAGATATTAGCTCACGACAATCTTCCTCAAGCAAAAAAGAGGAAGATTGTCAACAGATTTTAGCTCAGGGCCGATCTTCCTCAGGAAAAATCCTACTGCAAGTTAGCAGTTTAAAACAATACAAATTTATCATCTCATAGTTCTGTCGGTCAGAAATCCCAGTGGGCTCTCCTGGTTCCTCTGTTCCAGGTCTCACGAGGCTGAAATCAAGGTGTTGGCTGTCCTGAGCTCATTTTTGGAGGTTCTGGAGAAGAATCTGCTTCCAAGCTCATTCGGGTTGTTGGAAGAATCCAGTTCCTTGTAATTACAGGGTTGAGGTCCCCACGTCCTTGCTGGCTGTCACTTGGGAAACTCTCTCAGCTCCTTAAGGCCATCTACATCCCTCATCATGTTGCTTCCTCCATCTTCATTCCGGTGATGGTGCGTAGAGTCCTTCTTATGCTTCAAGTCTCTGCGACTTCCCCTTTTACAGTATCTTTTCTGTCTCCAGCCAGAGAAAGTTCTCTGCTTTTAAGGACTCAGGTGATTAGCTTGGACCCACCTGGTTAATCCAGAATAACCTCCCCATTTTAAGGCCCGAAGCCTTAATCACACCTGCAAAGCCCCTTTTGCCATGTCAGGTAACATCATCAGAGGTTCCAGGGATCAGGACATAGACATCTTTGGGGGGACATTCTACCTACCACAGCAATCCTCTGGTCAGTCTTAGCCAAAGACTCCAAAGATGAGGTTTCCTACCACTTCTATTAAACTCTGGCTATTTGGGTTCCTGGAGGTACCTAGAGGACACTGATCATTTTAATTTATAGATCATCAGGAAATTGTACAGTGCTATAGACTGAATGTTTGTGTTCCCCCAAAGTTCGGGTGTTGAAGCCCTAAGCCCCAGTGTGATGGTATTAGGAGGTGAGGCCTTTGGGAGGTAATTAGGTTTAAATGAGGTCACGAGGGTGGAGCCCCCACGATGGGACTAGTGTCCACATAAGAAGAGAAAGAGACCCCAGAGCTTCCTCACTTAGCCACGTGAGGATACAACAAGAAGATGGCCTTTTGTAAGCTAGGAAGAGAGTTCTGATTAGGAACTGAATCTGCCGGCACCTTGATCTTGGACTCCCCAGCCTCCAGAACTGTGAAAAATAAATGTCTGTTGTTTAAGCCGCCCAGTCTGTGGTATTTTGTTATAGCAGCCCAAGCCGACTAAGACATATGGATATCATTTTGCCTGCCACATGAAAGCAGAATCAATGAACTTTTCTTGCTTAGCGAAAAAATGGGCATCCTGAATAAAGCTTATGAAAGAAAGAGTGAAATATCTTTGCCTTCCAAGCTTTAGCCTCTTCCTGTCTTGTAGATGACCCAGGGCACAGCATGACCAGTGAAGGTAGCTGCAGCCGAAACCTGACCTCCATCCTCACTTGGAGACGTTTATCTTAGGATGTCTCCTCCCACAGTCTCTATGGAAGCACTTTGCACTGTGCACCCTCTGTCCATTAGCTCTGCAGGGTTCAGAATTTAATAGATGTCTGGGTACAAAGGGTGCCTCCCCCACTCTCAGCAGTGAAAGGGAAAAAGCCTTAAGGCAGTGCTTCTCCAACATCACTTCACTTTGGAATCGCCCAGAGCACTTTCAAAAAGTACCCATGCCCAGGTCCCACACCCAGAGGTTCTGGTTCAATTGATCTATGGGGCCTGAGTATCAATATTTTTTAAAAACCTCCAAGCTTCTTTTAATGTGCAGCCAGGGTTGAGAAGCACTGCTCTAAGATAAAGGGCTGCAGGTTATCCTTGGGTGACTCTAACAGATAAGTAAATTCCAGCTGTCAGGAACTATGACAATACCTATGTTGGGAGAACAATAGAGAAGGAATACCTGTCAAAGCCTTACATTTAGGCAATCAGCACAAAATGCAGCATGCAGATAGCAGCCCTGTGCCATCAGCTTGGAACTGGGCAACCAATTAATTAAGACAGGCTGACAGAATGGGAGACTCATCAACCATTGCCTCTGACGCTCTCTGGTATGGGTAATTTGTTAACCTTGTAAGGACTCACCCGGCTGACAAATGAGAGAAGCAATTCTCTTGTTACCACATCTACTAAAAGAGAATCACTACCTTCATGAGTTAAACAGAAAGACAGTCTCAAAAAGGATAATAATAATAATAGCTAATATTCTTTGAGCACTAACTGCCATAAAAATTTACTACAAACTCAGAGGCTTAATACAACACAATGTATTATCTTACAGTTTTGTAGGTCAGGAGTGTGGCACAGGTCTCACCAGGCTAAAATCAAAGTGTTGGCAGGGATGGGTTCCTTTCCAGAAGCTCTGGGGAAGAGTGTGCTTGAAGCCCATTGAGGCTGAAGGCAGAATTCCGTTCCCGGTGGTTGTAGGGCCCCATTTCCTCACTGGCTTCAGCTGAGGGCTGTTGCAAGCTTCTAGAAGCTGCCTGCATCCCTTGGCTCACAGCCCCCTTCTTCCATCTTCAAAGCCAGCAATGGTGGATCAAGTCCCTTTACACTTTGACTCTCTCCTGCCTCTTCTTCCATCATCGCCTCCCTCTTCCACTTTTAAGGACTCATGTGATTGCACTGGGCCCACCTGAGAATCATGGATGCTCTCCCTATCTAAGATCCATAACTTAATTCCACCTGCAAAGTTCCTTTGGCAATTTAAGTTAATATTTTCACAGGTTGCAGAGATTAGGACATGGTTATTTTGCCGCTGTTCTGCCTACCACAGAACTTATCAGGTTTTCCTCCCACCCCTGTGACTAGTCATTTTCATCTTTTAGCCCTGATGCCCTTCCTATAATCCATCTTCTTTTTTTTCTTCATTTGTTTTTGTTGAGGTAACCATGGTTTATAACATTATAAATTTCAGGTGTACATCATTATATTTTGATTTCTGTGTAGACTACATCATGTTCACCACCCAAAGACTAGTTACCATCCATCACCACACACGTGTGCCCTGTCACCTCTTTCACCCTCCTCTAATCCATTTTCATGTTGGCTTTTCTTGGGGGCTCATTCCTGGCCCCATTTCTTCCCTCTCTAGACTTTCTCCTCAGGTATTTCTTCCACAACCTGGGCTTTAAATAGCATCTATACGCAACATCTCAAATTAACATCGTCTCTCTTATGTGCCCCAGAATCGTTTCTCCAGTGGCCTAATTCTCAGCTCCATTTAGGGATGTCACGTTGTGAAATAAATAAGAGAAACCTCAACTAAATTGCATTTGGGAAGCCTTGGAGGAGGAGCTCTCACACCCTATCATACATTGTCAATTACTCCAAACAGTAAGAGAGGTAGCTTAAATCTTCTACAGGAAGGAAAACTACTTTAGTACTGAAGGAAGATCTCTCTCCCCACCTGGCAACATCCCAGCCAATGAGAAACACTGCAACTCAGCCAATGAGAAGCTGTTGCTGCCCTGAACTGTTACTTTCCCCCAATGGACTTTCATTTAGAAAAGCCCCTCCCTACTCCCCCTTTCCCTCTATAAAAGCAAGCTCCCCTCCTTTGTCCTCCAGATTTGCCTACAGTTCACCATAGCAAGCATATCCTGAGTTGCAATTCTTTTGGCTATTCTGAATAAACTCCTTTTGAGGGTAAAATAACTGGCGAATTTGCTTTTTAAGTTAATGACGTGAATCTTCAAAATTACTGAACTCTTGGTCTCTTTTCCCACCTACAACCTATTTCACGTCCCTTCTTCCTATCTCCGTAATGACGTCAGCATCACCCACTTGATTATGCCAAACACTTTGTAACTGAGCAAAAAGGGGCTCATTCTGCTGACTGCAATCTGGTGTCAATCAATTACAAACAAGCTGTGGTTGAGAAAGGAAAATTTATACGATTAGCCAGCATAATCGGAAGATGGCAGACTAATGTCTTAAAGAACCATCTTAAAATCATACAGAATCTTGAGGCAGTTATATAGGGAAATGGGCAGGGAAGGAGAGGGGTTAGGGATGTTGACCATCTGGTGTGACAAATTTCAAGGCGCCATATTATCTCTTTCTTCTGTCATTTGTGATGGGTACCAATGCAGAATTTTTCTCTCTGGAGGTCATCATGTTCCTGGGGAACTCAGAGAACAAAGTTGTCTTATCACAGCTGGGAGATATACGTAAGCAAGAGTCATAGAACTAGCAGATCATGTATTTTGTAAAAGCAAGAGTGCTTAATCACTCTTAATCACTTAATCACTACGTGCAGGCTAGAATGTATTCACAGAAACTAGTGAGTCAGGGTCATAGTTACAATATTGCTTCTTTTCCCTAAGATGGTTTCCCTCATGCTAACTTAAGACCTAGCTGTTACAACTTGGGATTCATCCTATTTGCTTCTCTCTCCCTCAGCCACTCAATCATCCCCAAGCCCTGTTGTATCCCAAATCCTTTCTGTCACTTTCCCTTTACTCCATAGCCACAGTACCTAGACTGAACCAGCTCACCTTGAGTTCTCCATTAAACCCACTGCTCCTCGAAGCAGCAAAATAGATTTTTTACAAGCTCTAATTGGAAGTAGCAATGCCAAAATGTTAAGAGGTTATTTCTGGATGGTGAAAATGTGGGCGGCTGTTATTTTCTTCTTGGTACTTTTTTGCAATTTAAACATTTCTATAGAAAATTCAAAACAAAATGTTCCATAAAAACAAAAACAAAAATAAAATGTTATCTTCTCAGAAGGGCACTCCCCATCCCCATCCCTACATTATTATCTCTAACAGCATCCTGTTATTTTCCTCTCTCAGTCTTTATCACACTTTGCAGTGGTATACATTTTATTTGTTTGATGGTTTATTGTCTCTCCCTCTCACTAGCTATAAGGCCATGAGGGCAGCACTATATTTATGTGTTGATTACTATATACCCAGCACCCAGGCCTATGCCTGCCACACACTAAATGTTTAATTCGCCCAAGTATCCCTCATTATCTGAACTCTCACTATCCAACTACTCACTAAAATGATTTGCAAAAATGTTTATTCCAGATTTATTGTCTGAGTCAAAAACCTGCTATTGCAAATCAGCAAGCAAACGCCAGAAAGCCTAAGTTGCAAGTGAGTCCAGGTAAGAGGATGTAGCCTGTGTTGCAGTCCTATCTCAGCTGCTACCTGATAGAGAGACATGTTGTTTAAATGTGTACCATCAACATCCAGAAGATTGGTGTTCTCAAATTAAGTGCAAATGTCTTATAAGAAAGTAGTACTCATTCAGCTTCATGCTCATCATCATTTGGAGGAAAGCAAGGAAGAGGATCCTTGAGCTGAATCTTCAAAAGAAATTGTAGATCACACCTACAAAACCATTGCTGCAGCGAGTGTGATTGTGATATCAAAGGAAGCACCACACTCCAGGAATGCAATGACAAACCCTGTCTTATGCTATCTGGAGCTGCATAACCTTGAGCAAAGAGAATATGAACAGATGTCCACTTTGAGGGCTTTTATTCCCTTCATGGTGTTTCAGTCTACGGCTTCAGATGAGATGGTTCAGAGCCACACCAACTTCTGGAGTCTCGCATGCCAGTCAGCCAAAGCTGTCCCCCAGTTCCATGTATTTGGACTTGTAGGATGTGAAGCATCTACTATTCCACTCCCTCTTTCACCCACCCTCAAACCTCAACCGTAACTGAAGCTTCCGTCTCCTTCCTTTGGCCACCAGACTGCTCAGGCAACTCTTCCATTGGTCAATAATCATTACTTGAAAATTGCCATATTATTTCATTTCACTTTTCTACGTGTAATTTGCATTCATTATTTAAAGCATCTTGAACATATTATTTCCACTATGGTTATTTATATTTCAGTAATACTCATTGAGTGTGGAAGAAAGATGAAACTCTTATACTCTACAGCAGTCCTCCTCTCAGTTTCATCGTGGACCAACTGCATCAGTATCACCAGGAAGCCTGTTAGAAATGCTAATTCTTGGGCCCCAACCCAGACCTACTGAATCTGAAACTCTGGGTCCCAGGATTTCCTGCTTCCACAAACGCCCCAGATGATTCTGATGCATGCCAAAGTCTGAAAAACCCTACTCCCCCATATAATGGAGTATTGTGCACAAAAGTTAGGTAGTTGATGTTTTAAATGCTTTTACATTATGAAGGAATCCTTGGTGGATAGTTATAGAGGGCTTTAAGAGTATTTTAGTGATATTTGAGAAAATTGGTTGTGGCTTTGGATGGGCTTGGAATACATTATTTTTGCCATTTAAAATAACAGAATATAAACTTCCTTTATCTGAAAATTTGCTATCCAACATGTTTTAAGGAATGGATTACATTCACATAGCAAGGGAAGTCTGCATTCATAAAATGAATGGTGAGAGTTTGAGAGAGATCAGCCAAGAATTCCTTCACAGGATTAAGAGCCTGTCTGGTTGAAAGGTTGCCCCTTTTTCCCCTTGTTTGTAACTTTCCTGGTGACAAAATATGTACATGGGCCAAAGGGGGAAAATCATGGGGTGGTAGTATGAAATATTTGGGGAGATATGTGGAGATTTTTTAGGATTTTAAGAAAAAAGAGTTCAAGGAAACACTGATGGAAAGCTCAAGGGTGTATGGAATGTCAGCTCAAGTTCTCCAAAAAGTAACGATGGAGAGAAAATGGCAGTTTGCAGCCAGAAATGATGTGAACCAGATTCTTCAAATAACCTATTTCTGCAGGCCACCATGAACCACAGACAGTCAAGGACAGGTCTAAAAGAAAACTCTGGTCTTAGCAGAGCACCACTTGGCAACTTTCCAAGTGTAGACGCCATTAACCAAGTCTACCCTCAACACTTGCCACTTCTCATAACAGTCATGAAGCAGTCCATTGATTATGTAAAGGTCAAAAGGAGTCAAACAGCATAGAATGATCCAAGAAGAGAATTTCTTGTGGAGACAGGTGATCCAGAAAATAAGCTTTACCCTTCTGTTTCAAATATACACAGTTCAAAACACACACACGTTTTCCTTAACTCTGGGAAAATCTCTGTAAGAATAATTTATAGATGCCTATCCAGTACAGGTAAATTACATCTAGTCTGGGATACTCACAAAAGGACCCCAGACATGTAACACTGAACAGAGGTATACAGAGACTTTTCAGCAAGAATAATGCTTTTAATCAGGCATTTCTAAACCATGGTCAGGACATTTATCCCATGACCATATTTGTGGCCCTAAATGACTTCAGAATTCACTCAGCATATACTGAGTCACTGGAGGGAACCAACATAACTTTAAAGTGGAGATGATATTGTTCAGCAAACCTTGATTGCATCAATACTTATAAGGAACGAGCTAATGTGATGCAGTCTTCTTTGTTTATCTTTACCAGAAAAGTCTGTCTGTTCTAGAAATTCTGGAAGTGAGTTGAAGTTAGTCCTGCCATAACAACTGAGGCCATATGTCTTGATATTGACAGCTTACTATATTTTCACTAAATATGCACAATGGAGGCAGATGATTCTAAAAAATTAATATATGAAACTATATATTCTATAAAGCAACTTCTCATTTCTTGATGCAGTATGTAATCATGATTTTGTTCTATTTAAATAAACCTAACTCTATTTATAGGCACAAATCTTTTCCATCTGCACATTTACCCCTCAAATTATTTCCCTTATTTGGAATATCTTCCATTTTCTTTCTGAAAACAATATATCTTCTCTTTAAAATCCTTTTAAAACTTTTTCTTAAAACCTTCCCACACTAAAGTTAGCTGGCCTGGTCTTCTCAAAAATTACCTACTGAGCACTCACCATGTGGCGGGCACTGAGCTGGTCACCAGGATGGGCCAGAAAGCCCCAAGATCAGCTAGATGAGGGGGAGATAGATAATTTAGCAAGCAAGAGCCACACAATGTAATGGGACCAGGATCCAAGCAGCACAGGGGCTATGGGAGCACTTGTAAAGGGCATTTATCTCATGAAGTCCAGGATTTTTCCTGATGTCCCAGAGTGTTGCTAGTGTCCATCCTGAAGACAAAATATCAAGGTTTCAAGGTATAGGAATTTTCATAGGTTAGGGACAGCCACCTCAGGGCTTGCTGAGGGACATCACTTCAGACCTACTGTATCCCTCAAGTCTGCATAGGATGACCAAGAGTGGCAGATGTTGGAGGCCTTTTGGGTTAGTGCAGTGTTCAGAAAAAGAGGCTTTTCTCTCCTCTGTGTGTGTTGAAGCCAAAAGAATCACTTGTACCCGAGTATTGGCGGGAAAGGTGGACTGACATCTCATCTCCAGTTGGACACTGGTTTAGCCATTGGACTTGTCATTTGGTCCCTGGCTTCCCCGAACAAGGGCAAAGGAAACACACAAAAGGTGACAGGGCTAAGAAAGGAGCTGGCAGTAAACTTGCTTGCCTACCCACCATTTGGGTTGGGGAGGATTTGTGAGCTTGTTGTGGGTTGAGTGGACACGTTGGAAGGTAGCGGGGCTTGAGCCATGTTGGTCTCCACCACCAGCGGGGCGCCCTGCAGAAAGAGGCTAAGGGGGAGACTGTCTTTGTGGAGGTGACGGGTGGGAGTGGTCCAGGTAAAGACCGGTCTCCCAGGGCAGGAAAGAATGCAGTGGGGAAGACTCATACTGGTCCTCTGAAGGGTCCACATATGTGCTCCGTGAGACTCAGCCAGGAGCCTGCTGAAATGGGCGTCTGTCATTGACGTGCCAGTGTTGGCCAGAGAAACAGGGAAAATCAAAGAAGAGGATTGTCAGCTTAATCAGTAAAGAAAGGGACCATTTGCTGTTTTCCTTCGCCTTTCCTCTGCCCTAACACATGAAGAAGTTAGACTGTACAACAGGGAAGAAGGAAATGTATATAAAGAGACTATGCACCACCCTCTACACCAAGTCTGCCCTGGGGGTAGAGGAATCAGATGTTTTTACCTTGGCCTTCAGATTGAAATTTGAGAGTGAAGAGGACTGAATATTCAAGCTGAGTGGGAATTGTTCTGATAATGGAAAGTGACTGGTCAAGATGTTTTTAAGGACCTGCTACATAGTGGAGAAGGGGGAGGTAGTAATCGGACAAAAACCAAACAAATTGAGACTCCTCAACAAACCAGTTCCATCTGTTCAGCGGGCAAGGGAAGGCTTCTCATGGTAAGTGGTACCTTGTGATAAATGTTAGTGCTGCTTATTGATAGTTCTGGATATTGTCACTCTTGGCACCTGGAAAGATTTTATGTTTCTGTTCCCTTGATGTTAGGCAGGGCTTTGGCCTTGTAACTATTCTGCCAATGTCACTTCGAGGCCACAGCAATCACTAGTTGGGGTAAGACCCAGCTCTTCGTTTCACCTACTACAGTGACTGCAGAAGCCCATGCCAATATGGAGGTACAGTCCTGAGCTAGCCCGAGGAAAGCTGCCCTGGAGAGTGGGCTAGGCCTGCAAAGGACTTTGTGTGAAAGAGAAACAATTTCTTGTTTTAAGCTACTAAGATTGGGAGTTTGTCACTGCAGCATGACCTAGCCTATGCTGGCTGATACACAAGTTAACTGAGACCCAAAAGTCAGCTGTTGGAAGGAGGACGTGGGAAGAGCCTTGCAAGCAGTGGGAGCAGTATGTGTGAAGTCTAGGAGGCAAGAAAGAGAAAGGTACATTCTGTGACCTGAGGAAAGTACAGAAAGCTAACTGATGGTGCAGATGAGTGGCTTGGAGAGATGAGGCACCAGGAGCCAGATCACGAAGGACCTTGTCAGCCATACTTAAGAGTTTGGGCAATTTTTAGATCATGATTTCTGTGGGGGCCAGGCTACAATTTATCCTCCCCAATGAACCCACTGTGTAGTTAAATGTGGGATAAGTGGGCAGCAAATACTGTAGATGGCTTTGATTCCAAATTGAATGCTAACATTCAGGGTTGAAATTTTACTCTCCTTACTAATTTTTTTTAGGGTTCAAGGAAGGGTATCAGAGATATTTGCAAATTGGACATTAATTTGAAAAATAAAGGGGATGGCCTTCTAATAGAAACTTCATGAACATTTATCAAATGAACGAAAGCATGAATAAATACAAGGCTGTTTTAAACACAGCCACTAAGGCAAATGCATCTCTTGGTTTCCCAAATACAAGTGGAGAAATCTCCATTATTGTGATTTTGATTAATGCTTTCAACACTGTGTTTATTAAAACATGACCCACACGCTATATACAGGCTCCAATAATTCATGCAGTTCATAAGAGATTAATAAGCTATATCATATCAATGTCACCATGATTTTGCATAATTCTATTGAATGGCTTCTCCTCACCAGAGTTGATATTCATAATTTCATCACATTCTATACACTGTTGATCTTCATAGCCTGGTTTGTAAAATTACCTTATCCTCTAAACAAATATTAATGAGCAATATTTATCCCCTGAACCTGGAAGTATTGCTCAAACCCACAAGAGCTAAAAATAGAGAACTGGCCTTTTAAGTACCATGAGCACCAGATGCAGGAAGAGAAAAAACAATTAGGCCCACAGCTGAGAAATTTTATATACACTTAAAAATAAAAACTGGAAAGGAGAAAAATATCAAAAGAGTGATTATTACACAAAGTTCCACTATGCAAGTTACTTACGGTGCTTCTTCTAAAACTCCTGACCCTGGAATCAATTTCTAAATCAATTGGAAACCAATCTCATCCGGAGCACAACCCAGACATTCTCATTTAGAATCAGCTGGTATCTTTCCATTGTTCTCCAATCATCCTCCTGTGGATTATGTTTCTAGCTGTGGAAAAGGGAATAAGGGAATTGTCCCTTCTCATTTACCCCCTGCCCAGGACAGTTTTTAAGAGACACTTATCATCCCCATGGTTCAAACCAGTTACCCATACCAAGTCCTTATGATTTTTTAAAAAAACTTCTTATGGCAGCCACCCCTGTGGCTGAGTGTTCAAGTTCACACGCTCCACTTCAGCGGCCCACAGTTTCACTGGTTCGGATCCAGGCTGTGGACATGGCACCGCCCATCAGGCCGTGCTGAGGCAGCGTCCCACACAGCTCAACCAGAAGGACCTACAACTAGAATATACAACCATGTACTTGGGGGTTTTGGGGAGAAGAAGCAGGGGAAGAAAAAAAAAGAAGATTGGCAACAGATGTTAGATCAGGTGCCAATCTTTAAAAAAAAAAAAACCCTTTTTATTATGGAAATATTTAAAACATGTACCAGACAGAATAGCATCACAAACCCCCGTGTACCCAATCACTCAGCTTTACCATTACCAACTCATGGCTGATCTTGTTTTGTCTATACACCCATTCAGATCTCCCCTCTCGTAAAATGTTGAAGTAAATTCCATTTCAGTTGTAAATATTTCAGAATGTAGAGGGCTCTTATCTTTGGATAAGAAATTCACCACTCTTCCTCCCAATTCTCTCAGATGGTGACAACAGAAAATTACCTGGTGGTGCTATTTAGGGACTCTACTCTTTGCAGTCTATTCTGGAGGCACATATCTTGTCACACTACCCATGTATCCCATTTCAGGGACTCTACTATTACTTGCAGGCAGGGAAAATGACAACCCACATGCATCGTTCAACCAGTCTCAGCTCTCTTCTGATCCATGTCAGAATCATCAGGGACTCAAATGCTTTTCATCAATTGTAAGTTTTTGTTTATTATTTTCCCCTAGGTATATTTCTGTTATTGATTTCTGGTTTAATCCACTGTAGTCAGAGAGCTTACTCTGATTTCAGTCCTTGATTTATTGAGACTTGTTTATACCCTGGAATATTGGTCTATTTTGGTTAATCTTCCATGAAATTTCCACAGGTGTTGTACAAATGCCAATTAGGCCATGTTGGTTAATAGTGTATTTAAATTTTTTATATCTCTACTGATTTTTTCCTAGTGTTCTAGGAATTAATGAGAAAGAAATTTAACTTTTTGCAACTAAGATTGTTGCTCTAGCTCTTTGAGTTCTGTCAAGTTTTCCTTAATGTATTCTGAAGCTATGTTATTAGAGATGCATTCACATTTAGGATCATTATACCTTCCTGTTGAATTGATTCTTTTATCATTATGGATCGTCTTCTTTATCTCTAGTAATATTCTTTCCTTGAAGTCTACTTTGGTATTACTGTAGCCAGAGAGTTTTCTTTTCAGCATATCTTTCCTTTTATTTTTATTTTTTCTGTGCCCTGATATTTAAGGCTATTTGTCTTTTATAAATAGCATATAATTGGATGTTGGATTTTTCATCCAGTCTGCCTTTCTTTGTCTTTTCATTGGAGGGTTTAGTCCATTTACATTTAATGTAATTATGATACAGTTGGGTTTAAGTCTACCAAGTTGCCTCTATCCCCAGCTGCCCTCACTGCCCCAGAACTCAGCAAAAGGCCTGTTGGAGAAAACTGGCTATATGTTTGGGGATCCACCTGATTTCAATTAGTTGTGCCAGCCCACACAACTGTTAGAAGCTTTCCTCATTTCTTTTTATCCCTACAATGTCTCTCTGCATACAGCAAGCCTGAACCTCAGTTCTTGCCCACGCTTAGCAAACGCCCCCTGGAAGGACCTCTGCTCACCTAGGAATGGTTCTTTCCTCTTTGGAATTTTATTTGATGGGAAAAAAAGAAACAGAGAACAAGTGAAATGTGGGGCAATGTAAAATAGTCTAAATTTTCATACATCTCATACTTACATTCACTAATTGTCTAACATCTTGTCACATTTGCTTAATCTTTGCTGCCCCCCAAACACACAGATGTTTTGTTTTGTTTTCTATTTGCAGACGTTGAAGTAAGTTGCAGACATCATGGTATGTTACCTCCAAATGCTTCAGCATGCATCTCCTAAAAATAGACATTCTCCTACATACTCACAAGACCATTGCCACACCCAAGAAATTGAATGTTGCTACAATAATATTATCGAATACACATTTCATATTCAAACTTCTCCAACTGTCCCTGAAATGTTATTTTTATCTTTTAAAAAATCTAGAATCAAATCTAGGATCACAAATTGTATGTGACTATCATGTTTTTACTGTCTCCTTTAATCTAGAACAATCTCTCCATCTTTATTCATCTTTCACGACCATTGACATTTTGGATTTGTCTAATCATTTCCTTACTATTAGATATAGGTTAAGCATTTTTAGCAAGAATTCTACATAAGTGATACTGTGTCCTGTCCATGACATCATATCAGGAGGCACATGGTATCAATTTGTCCCATTATTGGAGGTGCTAAGTTTGATCATTTGTTTAAGGTGGGGTCCACCTTATCTCTCTACTGTAAAGATATCTTTTCCCCTTTGAAATTAATAAGCAATCTGTGAGGTGATACTTTGAGATTATATGAATATCTTGTTACCCAACAATCTCTCACTCGTTGGTTTTAGTATCCATTGATGATTTTTGCCTGAATCAATTATTACATTGTTTGTGAAATGGTGATTTTCAAATTCTATCATTCCTTCTATATGTCTAAGCTGACATTCTTTTGTAAAGAAGAGCTTTCCCTCCTCCCATCTTTATATACAGTATTACTGTGGACTCATTGATTTCTTTTTGTTATAATCTATTACTATCATTACTCATTATGATCCTCAAATTATCCCAATTTCAGTCAGTGGGAGTCCCATCCAGCCAACCCCTGTGTCCTTTTGATGTGTCCCCATTGTTGTTTGAGCACTTCCTTGCTGTTTGCACCACAGGATGCTCCAGGCTCACCTTGTACCTTCCCTGCCCCATGCCTGGAATCAGCCATTTCTCCAAGGAGAGTGGTGGTCTTCATGTTGATGTCCAGCAATTGGTGGTGTCCAGCAGTGAGTGGTGTACAGGCAGGGCCAGGACTAATGGTGTCAATGTGGTTCCAGTGCTGGAGTGTGATTTGAGGCATCCTTTCTGGCTGCATAGCTCCACAAGCCTTATTTTCTGGCCCTACAGGGGATTTTATGATACCATTTAATCATTCCTTGTACATTTAAATGAGCCAGAGTGTCTGTTGCTTGCAGCCAAGAACTTTGATTGATACAGGCACCAAATGATTCACATAATAAGCCTGAATTCCCTGTTCTCTGTGTGGCAGTAGATAACCCAGAGCCTGTGTAAAAGTGTGATGTGATAATGGCTCATAAGAGCAGACTCGATAAAAATGAATTTAATAGCACTTTTCAGTTCCATGGTACTTTAAGCATCATCTTTAATACCCTTGACATATTTGAGAGATGTATTATATTTTCCTCATTTGAAAGATGGGAATTTGAAGTAAACGTTTTAAGAACATGTATTAGAACTGAACTGTTTGAGGATAAAAGGTGTACTAAAAACTCAATTAAAAAAATAGAAAAATATACCCAAATAAATTTTTTTGGAAGTCACTTCAAGAAGCCAAATCAATAAGAGCATCCAAATGTTACTACCTAAAGTTAGAACTATCTTAATTGTCTCTGACTGGTCATTTATTTGCAGAGAGTCTTACATTGAATTCATGAAGATACTCCAGCAATAATTAAAAGGATTGTACTGAGAATATAGTAAGAAGAGTCTAGAGTAAAAAGAAACAGGATGTAAATTACTGAGATAGAACGTTAATTTTAAATGGCAGTGTTTTGTCACAGCCAATTGAATTAAAAATCTGATCTCCATCAGCTTCACTCTCTCCTTGTACACTCCCCATAACTACTCTTGACATTCTCACATGCTTTCTCTTGGCTCAGTGATTCTCCAGGAGGGTGAACTGCCTGGAGGTGGTGTGTATTAGTATACACTAATCTAAGTGTATTAGTTATTACTTGCTGTGTAAAAAATTACTCCATGTCTTAGTGGCTTAAAACAACACAGCTTTATGGTGTTAAAGTTTCCGAGGATCAGGAATCTATGCATGGCTTACTTGGGTCCTCTGCTTCATGGGCTTTCATGAGGCTGCAATCAAGGTATTGGTGGCCCAGGGTCTGCAGTCTCATCTGAATGTTTGACAGGGGAAAGACCTGTTTACAAGCTCATTGTGTGGTTGTTGGCAGCATTCTGTTCCTTGCTGGCTGTTGGCTAAGGCTGCTCTCAGCTTCTCCCACATGGTCACTTGCTCCATCAAAACATGCAAACTGAGAAGTCAATAGTCTGTTAGCAAGATGGAAATCACAATCATTTGCAACCTAATCATGAAAGTGACATCCCATCACCTTTACCATATTCTTTTTGGTTAGAAGCAAGGCAGAGGTTCCACTCCTGGCATCAACACTAGGAGCGGGGGATCATTGAGGGCCATCTTAGAAAGCAGCCTATCATGCCAAGGACACAGTTCTGAATGGAGTGTCAGGGGCAGTCTTTCAAACATGGGCTGTTCATGGTGAGATGGAAAACAAATCTTGGCGTTACCGTGACCCAAGCTACCTCTGAATCATTCTTCCTTGACTTTCTAAAAAGTAAGCACTTTTGGGAAATTGTGATTGCTAAACATTTTTGTTTATTTTTGAGGACAGATATTTCTGAAAACATATGTTTTAGTAAGTCAATCATCATTTAAGAAAAAAGACATTAGCTTAGGGACTAAATTTTATTCATCCCAGGACCATTGGCCTAGGGAGGTAGGGGAAGGAGAGAGGGATGGCCTGTATTAGTCTTTGCTGCATGCAAATACAAAATGTTCATCAGTTAAAACTATTGTCACTGATCTTCCTGGGATTCCTTCCTGCTATCCCATCATCCCACCACCTGCTGCTGTGTTTTTATTTACATATTCTCCTGTCACCTAGGCATAGCTATAATTTCCCCTGATGAAGGGCTTTGTACCTCATCAGGAATCTCCTTTATTAGGTAAATTGCTTGCTTTTACCCTTTGAAATATTCCACATACTTTTCCTAAGCCATTTTTTTTCCTTCTCTTTAAAGAGACAAGCCCTCGAGCTGTGACTTATGGAAGGTGCCAGAAGGAAAGGAAGCTGTGGCCTCCAAAATCTGGAAGGATGCTTTATCCAATTGGTTGATAAACATAAAATATAGGAACAAATGGCAGGGAAATAAGTTCCCCTCCTCCTAAGGAAACTGTCCCCTCTCTCGCACCAGCACATGAGGGGCTAGCGGTAGTGGTGCTGAGGTGGCTAGAACCGGGGTGGGGGGCAGTCAGTGACACACTGTAGAAGGTGAGAAGCACAGGACCCAGGGTAGAAGCACCAGGAACATCAGAAACCCCTCCTAGGAGGAGTTCAGGAAGGGTCAGTTACAAGACTTCCCACCTATTCAGCTATCACAGGGTAGAATGAGAAGGCTCTAAACTGCTAATAAGAAAAGAATAATGCAACCATCAAACACCGGAAAGTGGGGAAAGAGAGGTGTGAGGTGGTGTGAACATACCAGCATCATCATTGCTCATAGCAGGGAGTCAATACTGTCTAAACTGAAACAGGAAGTTAAAAAATTCCAACTCCAACCCTTTAACAATATTTTAGAATCTTTTTTTCTTAAACTCAGGAATCTCTTAGGAAATAATATCTCATGGTGAAGAAATATCAATTAAGAATTGTTCAGTTTCACTTCAATTTTTTTGTGATAGTCAAGTAAAATTAAAAGTAACATTTTAATTAAAATAGCATTTAGCTATTTTATTCTTGCTCTAATTAAGAAATAGCATTTTCTTAAAAGCCTCCCTATCTGTATTGTCTACCTGCTTATCTATCTTTTTGCACAGAGCCTAGGTAGTTATCTGGAACTCTTCTAATGTCACTGAAAATTGCTTCTGGATGGTGTTTTGTGGGTGACTGTCAACTTCCTTAACTTTGCACTTTTCTAAACTATTTGAATTCTTCAGAATAATCATATATTACATTGACAAAAGATGACTAATTTTTCTTTAAAAAAGAAAAAATAAGGAATACAGAAATAGAGAAGGAAGGGAGAGGAGGAGGAGAGGAAGAAGGGGAGGGGCGGGGGGAAAGAGGAGAAGGGGGGGGAAGAGGAGGGGGAGAGGGAGGGAGAAGAGGAAACCCTGGAAGCAAATATGTCAAGATATTGACAGTAGTTTATTTTGGATGTGTAAATGTGGACAATTGTTATTTTCTACTTTCTACTTTGTTTTGTTTTGTTTTGTTAGATTTTCAAAAGTTGTATGAGTTCCAGGGACATGGAAGCTTTCGGTGTCTTTTTCTCCCAAAGGACAACTGTGAAGAGTAGGACCACTATTAAGTGAGAGGTTGTAAAATGTTTTACTTTGCAAAATGATCCTCATAATGAAAGGCTGAGAATGAGTCCATGGCACAGCCTCCTTTAAAGTACTTGTGCAAAATTTGAGGGAGTCTATGGGTAAGTTTTATGGGACAGGAATGTAAATAATTAACTGCTCACATGTATTGCTTCTTGTGGGTGAATCACACCCTGGGTACGGGGCTTGCTCAATATGCTTCCCCTGACAAGCAGGTGGCCACGGGCAGTGATAACCCAGCAAAGCTTCAAGGATTTGAGCGTATTGACTTAGAAGTAGTCATATGGACAGGCTTCTATTTACCTGTGAAAATGCAGTGGCTTTAAGTTTTGTTTTTAGAGTTACTCTTTGAGGTTTATACCTATAAAGCTTGAAGATGTTCAGATGAAAGCCTTGAGTAAATTTTAAATATTCCTCTTGTAAAAACTAAGTAAATGTCAACTTGGAAGTTTCTGGTACTGTAACATTTTCTTTGTGTTAAGCTTATCATAAAAGGAATTCTTGTGAGAAGAAAAAACCCAACTCTACTATTTTTGGAAGGCCACTGAGAGCTGTGGGGGGCTTTTGTCTCTAGTAGATTTTAGGCCGTAACAATTTTGAGACAGAATTCCTTACGCAGATTTCCAGTTTAATACATTGCTTTACTATGAAAGAATACATCAGTTAAAAAAAATAAATGAAATGCATCAAACAAATAGAAAATTATTTTGTAAAATCCCAAGACTCAAGTCAAAGAAACAGAAGACTCATGATAGCAGATCAAGGGCTTACTAAATGACTAAAATGGTTAGGAAATTTAAAATATCACCAGGAGAGGCCATCAAAGAGCCGCAGTGAGTCTCAGAAGCCATTGCTGGTGTCATGCAATCAGAATATTGGAGCTGGAAGAGCCTCCAGCTGGAGACCAGAAGATAAGTCACTCCAAGTTGCGAATGGAAGGGAGGAATTTGGACAGGCTGTCATTGGGTAAGGCCTTGTGGGAAATCTTGGGTTTTCACATAATGGGAGACAAGTTTCCAAGTAGAGGAATACCTCCTATTTCCTATTTGGTGGAGGAAAGTTGTGGCAGTCCAGATATCTGGTAGTTTTGAGAAACTCGGTCTCAGCTCTAAATGCATCAAAAAGCAGTGATGCAAGACCCACGTAGGTGGCTTTGGAGGCTATTCCCTCCCTACCTGTGGGAGCTTAGGACAATCTGGCTCAGTTAGGTCTAGTTAGCTCAAGGGAAGGACAGGCTGATACCAGCTACTGGGTCTGGAGGCTTGCCCTGTTTAACAAGGCCACTTGTCCACCCAGGGAGCTTCCACCATGTTACATATATCCACGTCCCTGGCCTCCTGACCCTAAAACTGCAGTATGTGCGGCATCACCAGAGAGGTGAGCCCTCTACTGGGACGCTGGCCATGGTGAGCAGGGAGATGATGCGAGTTCAGGGGACTGCACGTGTTTTACTACTCCTCTTTGATACATTTTCACTCAATAAATGCTATTTTTCCCTCAAAAAATAAATTTATGTGCACCACGTGTCACTAGTGGTGTGTGTCCTGACAATGGTCTGAAACTTGATTTTTTTTTAGAGGTTCATCCTACAGATACATTAATTCATACCATGAAGCAAACGGTGCTTATCCAAGTGTACTGCGATGTTCTACGTTCCCATCTAATGTAGCTTGCTTAAATTTACAGCCAGACTGACGTTTCATCTGATGTGCAATCCAACTCAGCTGATGAAGGATGACCATGAGGAGGCACAGGGTCTGAAGCTTTCAAAGCTTTCTTTCTTTCATCAACACATTCCAGGCTAATCGCTCACAAATATGATCAGCTAAGTTTTCCAAAAGTCTAGTCAAAGACACTGTCCCCAAATCTCATAACTCTATATTTAAAATTTTTCTGATCAGTTACAGTAATATCAAGATTCTTTGTCATTATTGATTATATTTTTAGTAAGATTTACCATTTTCTCCCCAATATAAAAGCAATACTTGTCATTGCAGAGAATTTAGTAAACGTAGAAAAGCACAAAGAGAAAAAATATGCCTGGTAACACTCTCTGAGATATAACTACTCTGTTCATTTTAATGTATATTCTTCCAGTCTTTTCTTTATATGTGTGCAGATTTAGTTAGAATAATACTGTAATTAGCCTTTTGTAACCTGATTCTTTCACTTCACAATAATATATTATGGGCATTTTCCCATGGTATTAAATATTCTTCTAAAAATAATCTTAAAATTTGCCTAGCATTCTACTATTTGGATCTTTCTTGAATTTCACATATTTGAAAAAAATGTTTATAATAATAAGATAAACATCCTTGTATGTAAATCTTGTATACTTATCTGATTATTTCCTTAAATTCCTAGATACAGAATCGTTGGGTAATGGGTATGACTAAGTCTGAGGCAGCCCAGTTATTCCTTCTTTATAGATGCTCTTCATTGTCTCCCTGGAGATTTGATTTTTTTCTTTATTTCAAAGTTCAAAAGCTTAAAAGGAGACTATATCTCAGTGTTGAATGTTCTGTATCATATTTCCCTAGAACAAAGTGTAACTTATCAATCAGCAAGTTCATTTATTTATTTCAGGGAGATTTTCTTGTATAATACTCATGAACATGCTTTCTTTCATTAGTGGGGCTTCTCTACTTCAGGAATATCAGTTATCTTTATATCGGATCATCATTATCTGTCGTCCACATATATTCACTTATTTTAATTGTCTTCATCTCTTATCCTTTCATCTATATTCCTATGATTATCCCAAGTATTTCTCTATAGTCATAATTAGGTTTTAGCTGATAGTTCTATGAATATTAAAAACATATGAGAAAAAATATCTATAGTTATGTGAAAATTAAAAATATAAATGAGGGGCTGGCCCCGTGGCCAAGTGGTTAAGTTCGCGCGCTCTGCTGCAGGCGGCCCAGTGTTTCGTTGGTTCGAATCCTGGGCGTGGACATGGCACTGCTCATTAAACCACGCTGAGGCAGCATCCCACATGCCACAACTAGAAGGACCCACAATGAAGAATATACAACTATGTACCGGGGGGCTTTGGGGAGAAAAAGGAAAAAAAATAAAATCTTTAAAAAAAAATATAAATGAGAACAAAATTATGTACAGTTCACTGAGTAATGATTACTAGTAATATTCCAGCTCATACCCTTCCACACTTTCATTTGCATATTCAAGTACTTACATATATGCCTAGCTTTAAAAAATGCATTCTTTGTAATCTAGGAATTCCATTCAAGGACTTTGTCCTAAGAAACTAATCACACAGAAAGGAAAGAGGTTTGTACAAGGACGTTCCTTGCAGCTTAGTTTATAAGAGTGCAAACCTGGAAGCAACCTGAATATCTATTAGAGGATTTATTAAACTTTGCTATATTCATATAAATAACACTATAAAACATTAGAAAGGGTACGTATAGCAATATACATTTACTTGGGAATATCCCTATAACATATAGTTAAGTAAAAACTTGTCTTTAAAAATAGCATGTGGTGTGATCCCACTCACGCAAAATTACTTATCCTAAATCCACATGAATATGAATATGTGTCATTCAGTAACAACCACCAGTATTAGTGGTGGTTGTTACTAAATGGAAGGACTTTAGGTATTTTTTATTCCTTCGTTATGCCTTTCTGTTTTGGTCAAAATTTTGAAATTTCTGTATCTTTGAAAAGAGATGGGGAAAATTAACAACATAGTGTATTTAAAAGAGGAAAATGTGTGTATATTAGAAAAACGCTAACAGTATTTATTATATATTATTATGCAATGAGTCAATTGTAAGAAATATGGTTCCATACCCATAAGGAGAGGAAGATGGCTGATCTCCTGCACAATCCTTAGTCTGAACTGACACGGTGTCATTACCAGGCTACCATGGCTTCAGGTGCACTCTGAAACTAACAGTCACAGGCTTATATGATGTACTCTGTTTACAATGTCAATTTCTAAAACTCTTCGGTGTTTACTGTCTATTAAACATCTATACTACACAAACTACTTCCCCAAGGATTTTGGGCTGAAAGACTTTGCCATATCCCTTTGTGCTGTTTATTTTAGTGGGAGAACGTGATTGCAAGGATAGACTCACTTGTTGCTATCTTTCATGTGGTAGCACTTCCAATACATTGCGGAATCCTACGCCAGGGGACTCTGGAAACCTAAGTTCCATGCCCTACTCGGCCCCCAAGTAAATGTGAGTGCCTTTGAGCAAGGGTTATGGGGGATCCTTGGTAACACCCCATCATAGAGCATGAACCTGCTGATCCTTCCCATTTAATGATTTTTCCTTCCTACAAAAGCCTAAATTACTAATGAATGGTGGCTTAATAAGTTAATATATTGTAACAATCAATCCCTACTCTTAAATATCATAGTTCAAGGGTTGCTCTATGCTTTTCTGTAAGATGCTTGCATATTTTCACTGAGGGAGAATGAACAATATATGTAAACTCCTCAATGAAAGTAATTTTTTCTAAGACTATGTATATTTCCCTAATGTGTTTAGGGAGAGTATCTATCCATGTTTATTATTTATAATGTACCAAGTGCTGTTATGAATTGACACAGTCCTCATCCCTATCCTAGGTACTTCTAGGTCGAGAAAACTGAAACGGGGGAACCACATAAATTGTCCCATGTTAAATGGCTTGAGAATGGTAGAGCCAGGATTTGAACCTGGGCATGCTGGCTCCAGAGCCCACCCTTTCAACAGTGTTAAACGTATCTCCTTCTGTAGGTAAAAACACAGAGGGGTGAGTTGCTGAGGGAGTCACAACTGGTTGTTAGGCTCAGGGGAGTAAGAAATATCAATGAGGGAGGTAGGGATAGATTGGAGAGTGAGGACAAGAGCAGGTCCACACAGTCACCCTCAGGAGTCTTATTTGGACACAAGTGTGTGCAGAGCTTGCCATCCTTCAGTTGGTCTACGATGGCTCACCTGGAGGGTGAGGGTTGGGGGGTGCTGGACAACTGCTGCCCCACTGGGTAGACAGAGAAGGAGTGGAAGTGTGTTTCAACCTCCCTCACAGAGCACTGGTCAACCTGGCTCTCTGATTTTTCTATTTACTGATCTTTCGGCATCGAGCAGCAGCATCTTTGGGTCACCAGTGCTTAGCCATGCAGCCCCTGTTCACTGCTTGTTGGGCAACAGGTCTATCCAGCATTTGGTGTCAAGAATTATCTGGGCAAGATGTGTCTGATCCTCATGATATCGTCAATGGCTGGCGCTGCTGGGACCATGGATATACCTGTCCTGTCTTCTCCTGGAGCAGGAATGCTGGGGTCTCAGAGCCTCCCTAGATGTAAGCAGGTGTCGCTAACCTTCTGTTAATGTGGGCATAGCAGATGTGGTCAGTACAGCACCCATATCCCTCGCTCTTTTACCATTTTTTGTGCCCACCTGCTTCTGGTGGGGCTGCTGTCATTCCCAACAACCAACACCTGCAGCTCCTTGCTGGAGGACTGTCCCCGGCTGCTGGCACCTGCTTTGCCTGTGCAAAGAGAAAGCTGGAAGTGCTCCCAGGGGTAGCCCTTGACCAATGACTGACAGTCCAGGAGTAGCAACACTCCAGTCCCTGTGTTCCTGATGGGGACAACTCTGAGGTGTGACCTCCACTATCCCCAGAGCTCCCTCAGGACCGAGGCCAAGTTACTCTTCACGGGGCTTTGCTGGCTGCTGCACCTTTGCTTGGCCTCCTTCCTTCCCAGGCTCGCTTCACCTCTACCTTAGTGGTTTTTCCTGGGAACGCTTCCTCCAAAATCACTTCCATGCACTGGGAGTGCACTCACAGTTTAGACCATTTCCAAGTCTTCCCTGCTGTTTACTTTCTGCCAGACTCCTATGTCTCCTCTGCATAGTGCAGGCTCTGTCAGTCAGGAACATGTGTATAAAAATGCCTTGAATGCTCCTCTGGGTATGAAAGGGGAGGCCCAAGACATGGTCAGGGAACAAGACAAGGATGTCTGCATTCTCCACTTCTATTCAACATAGAATTGGAAGTTCTAGCCAGAGCAGTTAGGCAAGAAAAAGAAATAAAAGGCATCTAAATTGGAAAGGAAGAAGTAAAGTTATCTCTGTTCACAGACGACATAATCCTCTATGTAGAAAGCCCAAAGATCACTCTCTCTCTCTCTCTCTCTCTCACACACACACACACACACACACACACACACAGAACCAATAAATGCATCCAACAAAATTGCAGGGTGCAAAATCGACAGGCAAAAATCAGTTACATTTCTATACACTAACAATGAACAATCCAAAACAGGAAATTAAGGAAACAATTTCATTTACAACAGCATCAAAAAGAATAAAATACCTAGGAATTAACTTAACCAAGATGGAGAAAGACTTGTACACTGAAAACTAGAAAACAATGTTGAAAGAAATTAAAGAAGACACAAATAAATGGAAAAACATCCCAAGTTCATGAATTGGAAGACAATATTGCTAAAATGATCATACGATCCAAAGCCCATTTACAGATTCAATGCAATCCCTACCAAAATCCCAGTGATGTTTTTTGCAGATATAGAAAACTCCATCCTAGAATTCATATGGAATCTCAAGGGACCCTAATAGCCAAAATAACCTTGAAAAAGATGAGCAAAGTTGGAAAACTCACACTTCCTGACTCTAAAACTTGTTACAAAGCTACAGTAATCAAAACAGTGTGGTCCTGGCATAAAGACAGACATATAGACAACTGGAATGGAACAGAGAGCCCAGAAATAAACCCTTGCATATATGGTCAAATGATTTTTGACAAGGGTACCAAGACCATTTAATGGAGAATGGACAGTTTTCAACAAATGGTGCTGGGAAAATTGGATATTCACATGAAAAGAATGAAGTTGGACCCTTACCTTATATCATATACAAAAATTAACTCAAAATGGATCAAACACCTAAATGTAAAAGCTGAAACTATAAAACTCTTTGAAGAAAACATAGGGGAAAATCTTCATGACTTTAGATTTGGCAATGACTTCTTGAATATGACACCAAAATTACAAGCAACAAAAGAAAAATTAGATAAATTAGACTTCATCCGAATTAAAACCTTGTGTGCATGAAAGGACGCTATTAACAGAGTAAAAAGGTAACCTACTATGAGATACCTATCAGGATGGCTACCAAAAAGCCAGAAAAGAACAGGTGTTGGTAAGGATGTGGAGAAATTCAAACCCTTGTGCCCTGCTGGTAGGAATGTAAAATGGTGCACCACTCGGAAAAACAGTATGGTGGTTTCTCAAAAAATTAAACAAAGAATTACCAGCAATTCTACTTCTGGGTATAAACATAAAAGAACTCAAAGCAGAGACTTGAAGAGATATTTGTCCACCCATGTTCATAACAGCATTATTCACAAGAGCCACAAAGTGGAAACAAACCAAATGTCCATCGATGGAGGAATGGAAAAATGAAACGTGGTCTATCCATACAATGGAATATTATTTATCCTTAAAAAGGAAGGAAATTCTGACACATGAAACAACGTGAATGAACCCTGAAGACATTATGCCAAGGGAAATAAGCTAGACACAAAAGGACTAATAGTATATGATTCCACTTGTATGAGGTACCCAGAATAGTCAAATTCAGAGGCAGAAAGTAGAACAGTCATTAGCAGGGGTTGGGGGTGGGGAGGATGGGGAGTTAGTGTTCAATGGGTACAGTTTCAGTTTGGGAAGATGAAAAAATTCTGGAGATGGATGGTGGTTATGGTTGTACAATGATGTGAATGCATTTAATGCCACTGAACTGCACACTTAAAAATGGTTAAAATGGTACATTTTATGTTATGTATGCTTTAACACACACATACAAAAAAATATGGTCAGTTCCGGCCAGGCAAAATTGCCCAGGGAAAGAGAAAGCTGAAGTGTTCTAAACAATGAAATGGCATATATTTGGGGTTTCTGGAAGCACTCTGGGAGAGAGGAAGGTAGTGGGGATGCGGCAGAAGAAGGGAAGGCAACAGGGCCAGCAACATGGCACAGTGGTCCCTGGGGAGGAGAAGCTGACAGGTGGGCCATTTTAAAAACAGGAATAGCTATGGGTTCTATCTGCTACTCTACGCTTTGCTGCTTCTCTGTGCTTGTCCTACCCAAGTATTTAGGAAAAGTTTTTTTAATCCTTCACAGGTTGTATGAGAGATCAAGGAGGAGGATAAAGATTTAGGGACTGTGTTCTGTGGGTGAGTGAGTGCCGAGTGGAGAGCACAGAACAACCCCAAGAAGAAAAACACGAGTGAGATGGAGGCGTCAGCAGAAGCAGAAATTGGAACAAGGAGTTACTAGGAGAGCTGTAAGACCGTACAGCTTCCTCACTTATTGGATCAATACTGGGTTTTCCCACCAACTATGATAAGGGGACTCTTGCTATTTTTCCTGACCTATTAAAGGAAGCTGGAATGTTCCGGGCTAGCCAGGTAGCTGAGACAGGGGTTATGCTTGCTGCCCCTTGGAACAGTAGTGAGCAGCCCTTTTACAGTGGGAATGCTCTGGAAACACTGCTCTTGCCTTGTGTCTTCAGTGTGCTCTTTGTAGGGTGGCAGGGCAGACAGATCTGACTGCTTTAGTGGGAAATGTCTCCTGCTGGGAGTTCAAACCAAGACTTCCCGAGTGACAACATTAAACACTGCTCAGAGAATAGTCACCTGTTTCATGACCATTTCTTGCCAGTGATTGTATAGGTAACTCTTAGTAGACATTTTTGCAGAATCTTTCTTAATAAATGGACAAATGCCACAAGATTTTGAGGCTGTTAAGATTATGAATACCTTTAAGACGATTATAAGTAGTTGAGAGCAAACTATCCTGTAAGCTCTCCCCTGTTGCCAAGATCTTGTGTAGGACTTTTCTGTTAGTCACTGACCAGCATCAGTAGAAAGAGATCCTGAAAACAGCAGAAGTAATTGGCACAGTTGACATGCTGGCCATGAGTCAGACACAGGGAAAGTTCAGGAAAGAGTACAATATCTCTATAGAAGACCATTGGTTTAAAAAAAAAGCATTTGAAGTCCCAGGTTCTGCAACTCCTTAAACAGGTGTGGATGAGTGGAGAAATTTACCCACACTCCAAGGGTGTTCCATGATTTTATTTCTGGTTGTGTTCAGATGACACATTTAAGCCATTTCCAATCGTATGACTTGGTTTGTATTATGCAGTCATCTTGAAAGATGTGTAAGAGACTCTGATGTTGCTGTCAGACGCTCTTTCATCTTTCTGAAGGTCCAGCCATCAAAGTCATAGGTTTGGTTGTCTGTACACACCTGTAAGTGGATGACAGCTGGCCCTTTGGGGTCAGATACTAATAGTCATCCCACTTCATTGTGCTCCAGAGGCAGGAATTCCTTCGGAGATGAGAGTTCCCGTGAAAGTCATGTATTAGGAAGTGTTCTCAGAAAAGACAGGCAGGGGGTGGCAATGTGAGACAGGGAAGGGAAGGAGGTCAAGCAAGCACATGACACCAAACAGGGTCCCACAGAAGGTGGTTTGGCTAAATCCTATTGGGAGCTCTGGAAACAGTGTAGGCCACACCAGGAAAGGGAGCTGTCACCTGCTCACCAGTTGTTGGTTAAGGGTGGCCCCCAGGAGGCACTTTTGCTTCTGTTCACGTGCACAGGCTCCAGCAGCCCAGGGGTGTCTGCCCACAAAGGGACACAGGTGCTGGTTGCTGGGAGCAAAGGCCACTGAGACTGGTGTGCATGAAAATGGTAAAGGGATTGAGGGGATATGGGCAGGGCTCTGACAAGGTCTGCTAAACCAAGTCACCTTGGACAAGTACCCTGGCTTCCTCAAGCCTCAGGCAACAGGCAACTCTTCATGGCCTGGAACTTTCTACTTGTATGTTTTCTTTCAAGGTTCTAAATTACTAGAAGGTTCTTACTTATGCTGCGGCAGAATTTCTGTTTGTAACTTCTACCTGTTGGTCCTGGGTCTGCCTTCTGTCCCTCTTGCCCTTCAGAAAGTTGAAAACAGCAATCATTTAACATCTAGAGGGTTCTTTTAGCCTAAACTCTCCAGCTCCTTCACCTGCTCGCTATATGAGAGAGAATGTTTCCAGACCCCACCTCCTTCTGGCTGGTCTCTTTGGGCATTCCCCAACTGGACTGGGAGCCTCTTAAAATGTGGCATCCAGACAGGAAAATCTGGCTACAGGCACCTTCTGATTGGAGTATTCAATCAAGTGTTTGGGAAAATGCCTTGGTTACCAAATCACCATCTCATGCCTCAGAGATCTGCTGTTAATATCTTCATCTTCTGGGGGTAAGGAAGGGCAAACAAGCCCACAATCTATTTTTAAGTCATATGATGAGGGGCAGAGGCCCTTAATTTTCCCGTCTGAGTCTCCAACCTCTGACCTTTTGGAGCTAGCGGGCTTTCTCTCTTTTTTGGAAAATGTTGACATCATACACAGAACAAGATGTTACTGAGAATAGTGAATGAAGGGCATGGCAAAAATTATTAACAATCCTCTATTACAGTGATTCCCACACTTCCACATGCATCAGCATCACCAGGAGGGCTCGTTAAGGCAGCTGGCTGGAGCCCACTCCCAGAGGTTCTGATGTGGCGATTCTGAGGTGGGGCTGAGAATTTACACTTCTTAACAGGTTCCCCAGTGACGGTGCAGGACCACTGAGAACCACTGCTCTATTACATTTCCTGGCTGCTTAGGCTCTTGTATTATGAGTTTCCAGAAGGCTTTAAGTTAAGAGAGGGAGGAGGAGGAGAAACTCACATCTAATGTGTATACTTGTACCAGGAACGGTCATATACATAAGCTCATTTTATTTTAACGGTGCTATGAATGTAGACTCAGTATGCTCCTTTGAAAAATAACGACACTCACAGAATTTAAGTCACTTGCTTACAGTCACATGGTGCAGATCTGGAATTGGAGCCCAGGTCTGTCTGAGCCCAAAGCCCCGTCCTTCCCTACCTGCCACACTGCTTCTTAAGCTGTCAGCTGGGCCAGAATGCCAAAATCACTCATGATTAACACACACACACACACACTCCACCCTTGAAATCCTTTTGCTTGAATGGTATGTCAGAAAGATAAAATACATTTCACATACACAAAAAATGGTCTTGGAAGAGGGTGAAGATAACATGGGATTTTTTCTCTACTGCGTGTCACTTACTGTTTGTAATCATGCTTTCACAATTAGCTTAGTTAACGTGTCAATTTCTAATAATAGGCTCCCCATGGAGGTTGCCAAAAGCCACGTGTTGGAAGGAAGCATATCGGGATTGAAAGGAGCCAGTAATGATAGATAACAAGGAGTTAACCTGCCAAAAACTGTATCCTAAATATCAAACAGGCACATTTTGGAGTTTTGTGGTTTTGAGAAAGGGTTTCCAATGTTATTATTGTACAAATTCTTTTTCTTCCTCAGAAATGCATTACAATGGATGAACCTTGAAAACATTATGCTAAGTCAAAGACGTCAGTTACAAAAGATCACATATTGTATGATTCTATTTACATGAAATATCCAGAATCTATAGAGATAGAAAATAGATTAGTGGTTGCTTAGGGCTTGGGGGGCTGGTGGTATAGGAAAGTGAGAGTTAAATGGTTTGGGTTTTCTTTTCATTTTTTTTTTAAAGATTGGCACCTGAGCTAACATCTGTTGCCAAATTTTTTTTTCTTCTTCTCCTCCCCAAAGCCCCTAGTACATAGTTGTCTATTCTAGTTGTGGGTCCTTCTGGTTGTGGCATGTGGGACGCTGCCTCAGCATGGCTTGAGGAGCGGTGCCATGTCCGTGCCCAGGATCCGAACCGGCGAAACCCTGGGCCGCCAAAGCAGAGCGTGGGAAGTTAACCACTCGGCTATGGGGACGGCCCCAGGTTTCTTTTGGAGGTTATGAAAATGTTACAAATCAGACTCTAGTGACAGTTGCACAACTCTGTAAATATGCTAAGAACCACTAAATTACACACTTTGAATGGGTGAATTCACCCATGGTATGTGGATATTATATATCAATAGAGCTGTTACCAAAAAAAAGCACATTACATTTGAAAAAAATGTTAAATATCCATTACACATGGATGTTTGTAGTTTTGGATTTTTTCAACATAAACAATTATTTTAGAGGTGAGAGCTATGGAATTTAGGTTCAGCTAGGTAGGGCCAATTGAGGGAAAGTGGAGTGCCATGGCTGACTAGCATTGCTGCCTTGATGTGGGAAGTGAGATGGGTACTTGGAGCTTCTGCCACAGGAGCTGCAGATGTACGGAAAGAATCGTCAACAGGAGGTCACAGTCCTGACAAGGGGTGGGGGTTCGAGGCAAATTGCAGGGACCGAACAGGCATGCTGGAGTGCATAGCTGGGCCTTCAGCAGAAGCCCAGCCATACGAACTGTGGCATGGAGGGGCTGCTGGGGCACCTGGGGCCATGCATCCAGGTAGGAGGAGCAGCAGCACATCTGGCTGAATCCCAAGGGCCATGTGGGGCTGGTCTGGGTAAAGGACTCAGGCTGCAGGGCAGCACCGGGCTGCAGCAGTGGCTGGATGAAGTGGTCCGGCCTTCTCAGAAGAGTTGAGTCCACTCAGACTCTCCAGCTGGGGGCCACCCATGGTCACCCATTTGATTCCCAGGGATGTTAGCCCATGGCCTTACCAGGATGTGTCTTCATCCCTGGCTGTGTGAAGGGAAGAAAGAGAACCAGGGAGAAGGAAGTAACTGTCCCAGTCAAGTCCCTCTTAACCACTGAGGGTGCCATTACCTATATCTGTTCAACTCAACATTACTTATGCCAAAGACCATGACAGGGCTGGGGATACAAAGACCAAGAAACAGTCCCTGCTCTCAAGGAGTTGATAGTCTAACGGGGGAGGGTAACTCATAAGCAGGTCATTTTTCACATAATGATCACATCCTACCACATCTGCTCATCACCATGTGTTCAGGTTGGGTTACAGGAACTGCTTCTAGGGGACTCAGCTTAGGACATACATCTGCGGCAACAACTAAAAAAGCACACACTGAAATGTTGTTTAGCATACTTAATATTGCACAGAAATTAAAATATCGATACTTTCCATAAACATTACTCAAAGGACAAGAATGTTCTTGGATGGATTGACAGTTACATTTTCTAAACAAGACCTTGTAAACACAGCTAATATGAAAATTTCTCCAGTTAACACAGTTCTTCATATCATCAATGGCAAAAGATGTTAAGGTGGCATGTTGGGCCAGCAATAACCACATGCTTGTTATATAAAATTGGATCTTTGATGTCAAGACTTTAAGTCTTCCACAGCATCTTTATTCTCAAGGAAGTGTGACATTTTGGATTCAACCTGAATGCATGGTGACAGGCAGATCTGATGGGATATGATCCGATTTCAGGGTTAAAAATATGTTGTTTAAAAAACTGTATTTAAACCGTATCACTCTGAAATTTGGTTTAAATAAACTGTGTTGCACTAACTATTTTATTTTTATCATACATGAGGTCACATTAATATAGTAGGGAGGGAGCCCTGGATTCCGATCCAGACTCCGTAACTCAATATCCAAGTCACCCAGACAAACTGTACTCTCCCTGGGGCTCATTTGCCACATTTGTTTAAAGAGGAAAATAAGAAGTTGCAGAGGAAAGGGAGAGGCTTTGGCTAACTGATCTCAAATAGCCCTTCTAGGGAAATTCTATTAGGTTGAGTAAAGGCCATTTAATTTCACCATACACATCTGTGCACAGTAAATACCACAAACTGGTATTTTATTTTTGAATTAAGAATTTTAGTACTAAAAAAGAAAAAACCAACAAACCAACAGCACCCCTTCTGAACCCATCTGTAGCTCTAACATTAGGAATTCAAATTGGAGTATTTTTAGCCTCTGGAGTTTAAGCTAGCTCTTAACCTGAGCCCCTGCCTGCATTTTATGATTTGGTTAATTTAAGTCATAAAGCAGTTCCATCTTTGACAAGAAAGCAAAATCACTTTACTAATATTTTTAAGCACTTCAAGAATTACTTCTAATTGGAGACCTCCTAAGTACCGTTGGCATACTGGGCAGAACATGATAGAATTTTATCCTTCCTTGGACTTTTTTTTTTCTGTGAAATACAACTACAACTGTCAGAAATGCAAGTTATTTCAGATGCCCTCAAAAGGTTCACTTAAAACAGATTGCCAGAGAGGCTGCATGAGAAAATAGAAAAATCAATTCTAGATGAAAGCGAAACACTCAGAAGCTCCCAGATTGGCCAGAAAGAACAGTCACAGTAATCATTTAGTTATTTAAGAGGAAGATGGAGGAGACGGAGAAACGCTTTCCTAATGTTTCAAGATTGCGGTGGTTTAAGCCCTCATTTCTGTGCTGGGTGCATCTTATAAAAATAACTTCATGAGGAGGGGCCCTACGAAACTCCAGCCTCTACCGAGCTTGCAACCTCACTGCCCGTTATCTTGTCATGGCGTTGAAGATGTAGCAGGCAGTAATCAGATCAGAGCCTGAAAGTCAGGGAGAGACACTGGAACGAATTATTTTCTTAAAGGAAGTGGTCATTCAAAGGCAGAAAACCCAAGTCACCCACAATTTCCTTGTCCACTTTGCCAAGGGATGGGCCGGGCAGGGTCCGAGGACAGAAAGGGAGGACTGTGCTGAGGTCGGAGAGCGGGGTGGGAGCCAATTCCCTACCGCGGAGCGTGAGCCAGGCCAGTCCGGGAGAAGGGCGCAGCGCAGGCCCAGCATCCCGCCCGGGTGAGTCCAGGTGAGGGCCTGTCACCGAGCGCGGCTGGCGGGGAGCCCCGCATTCATCCGGGCGCGGTTGCGGCCAGCGGCTCCTCAGCGCGCAGCGGCCTCCAGGGTGGCAGCGCGCAAAATCGCCGCTTAATCCCCGCTCCCGCTGGGTTAATGAGGGCCTCCTCAAAGCACAAAGTGTCGAGCTAGGGGCTTCTTTCCCAGACGCAGGGGCACCGGGAGCCGACGTTCCTCTGGCCCAGCCGGGCGCCCTTCCCCGGACGGCGATTCGCGCCTCCCCAGTGAGCGCTCCCCCGCATCCCCAGCCGGGTTCCCGGGACCCCTGGTGACCGGCGGCCTGTCGGGTCACTGGAGTCAGGTCCCCTGGCCTCGGGTCGCGGCCAGCAGCCGGGGCGCGGGGCGGGGCGCGCCAGGGAGGCCGAGGCGGCGCGCTATTCCTGTCGCTGTGAGCTACCGGCATGTTATGTGCGGCGCCCAATCACGCCTCCGACCCGCCGAGCCGACCCGCGCCCCCCCTCCTTAATCCCGTAGGCTTTGATTTGATCCTCCGCGCGGAACAAGCTCACCTCCCCCCTGCCCCGTAGCCAGTCGTCCCCCGCCCTAGCGGGTGCCCGCAGAACCCGTCCTCTTCGTCCACCCCAGGGAGGTCAGAGCCCTCGCCCCGCGCTCCCGGGACGCCCCGAGCCGGGCCACGTCTGCGCATCTGGGCTGTCGGAGATCCAGCACCCCCTGAGTCAGTCCACCCGCAGCTCGGTCCTTCCAGGTGATGGTGCGCGGCCACTTCGGCCCCTGGCGCGCAGGTGTGGGTTTCCCAAACTGGGCCGGGGAGGGGGCTTTGGGCAACGCGCTGGCAGCCTCCGAAACAAAACCCTGCACCCCCCGGAAGACTCCAAACTCCGTGCTCTCCGCTACTAGGGGCTTCTGGAAGCCGTTCCGCGACCGGGTTTGCTCTGAGAGGGGTACGGGGAGATCTGCGCACCTGGATGAAGGAGCCCTGGGCTTTAAGCTGAGCAGGCAAAAATGGGCCCTTGCTAGGGACTCTGCGGCTCAAGCGGGGAGCCCGGGAGCGCCGTGCCCCGGGATGCCTCCGGCCGCGCCCGGCTGGCCCCAGCCCCAGCCCGGCCGCTTCCCGCCCTGGGCATCATGAGTTACTTCCTGTCTTACTGCAAAGCTCACGGCGGCGCGCTGCTCACAGGCTACCAGGCCCTGCGCGCCGAGGGCTTCTTGTGCGACGTGACGCTGGAGACCGAGGGCAGCGAGTTCCCGGCGCACAGGTCGCTGCTCGCGTGTTCCAGCGACTACTTCAGGGCCCTGTTCAAGAGCCACACTCGGGAATCCCGAGCGAGCGTGATCCACCTGCACGTGCCGTCGGCGGCCGGCCTGCAGCGCCTGCTGGACTTCATCTACACCGCCTGGCTGCCACTCTCCATGGACACCGTGGAGGACACGCTGGAGGCCGCCAGCTACCTGCAGGTCACCGAGGCCCTGGGGCTGTGCGGCCGCTACCTGGAGCGCCAGCTGGGCCCGGAGAACTGCTGCTTCGCCGCCAACGTGGCGGCGCGCTTCGGCTTGGTGCACACGCTGGGCGCCGCCGAGCGCTGCATCGTGCGCCACCTGAGGGAGCTGCTGGCGCGGGGCGCGGGCCCCGCGGGGCTGCTGGAACTCAACCCCGCGTCGCTGAGGGCCGTGCTGGGCGCCCCCGACGTGGCGCGGGTGCCCGAGGCCTGGCTGCTGGGCTTGGCGCTGGCCTGGCTGCGGCAGGAGCCTAAGGCCGAACGCCTGGCTCACTGCGCCGCGCTGCTCGAGCGCGTCCGCTTCGGCCTGGTGCCCGCCGACGTGCTGCGGCGGGTGTACTCGGGCTCCGGCATCGCGCTGCCCGCCCGCGTCAAGGGCCTCATCATCCAGGCCCTCAACTACCACACGGCGCCCTCCCGCCAGCCGCTCGTGCAGGGCGAGCAGACCAGCGTCCGGAGCCCCCAAACCCGTATCTTGTTAGTCGGGGGGCGCAGGGGGCCGGAGGTGGTGATGGAGGAGGTCGCGGCCCCACGAGGCGGGGCAGCCAGGGGGAGGGGAGCCGCGGCGGAGCCCGAGGAGGAGGAAGAGGAAGAAGAGGAGCAGCTGGAGGAGGAGGAGGAGGAGGAGGAGGAGTGGGAGCTCACCCAGGACGTGGTGGCCTTCGACGTGTACAACCACCGCTGGCGCAGCCTCACGCGAGTGCCTGCACCACTCCTGGGGCACAGCGTTTGCGCCGCCGGCAACTTCCTGTTCGTCCTGGGCGGGGAGAGCCCCTCGGGCGGCGCCTCGTCTCCCCTGGCCGACAGCCCGCGGGCGGTCTCAGCCCAAGTGCACCGTTACGACCCGCGCTTCCACGCTTGGACAGCAGTGCCCGCCATGCGGGAAGCGCGGGCCCACTTCTGGTGCGGCGCCGTGGGCGAGGGGCTCCTGGCCGTCGGGGGCCTGGGCACGGACGGCGAGGCGCTGGCCTCGGCGGAGATGTACGACCTGCGCCGGGACCGCTGGACGGCGGCCGGGGCGCTGCCGCGGGCGCTCCATGGCCACGCGGGGGCCGTCGGGGACCGCGGCACCGTGTACATCTCGGGGGGCAAGGCAGGGAGAGGCGAGGGCGGCGCGAGCAGCCTCCGGGACTTGTACGCTCTGGGCCCCGGGGAGCGGGCGTGGAGTAAGAGGGCGTCCATGAGCACAGCCCGCTTCGGGCACCACATGGCGGCCCTGCGTGGCGCGGTGTTCGCCTTTCTGGGGCGCTACGAGCCCTTCTCCGAGATCGAGCGCTACGACCCCGGCGCGGACCAGTGGACTCGGCTGCGGCCGCTGCCCTACGACCGCTTCTGCTACGGGTTGGCGGTGGTGGAGGAGACGGTGCTGCTGCTGGGCGGCCTCAAGTGGCGGGAGTCGCGCCAGGTGCCTACCCGCAACGTAGTGGGCTATGACCTCGACCTAGACCGCTGGGAGGACATCGGCTGCCCACTGCCTTGGGCCTGGAGCGGCCTGCAGTGTGCAGTGCTGCAGCTGGCCGAGGGAGGGGACGAGGAGAGGGAGGGAGAGCCTGGAGGGGCGCCAGATTTAATGTTGGGTTTCATGGGTTAGGGCAGTCTCCGGACCACGGAGGAGAAAGTCGCGCTTGACTAGGCTTTCAGAGCAACACGTGAGCTTTTCCTAAGAATGGGACTCTGGGAGCAGAGTGGCTTCTGAAGGTTAAGGAGGCAAACAAGGGCTTGGCCAAAGGGGAACATTTCCCCTTAAGCTGAGAATGGGAGACAGGAGAGGTCAAATAGAAGGATATATGAATCAGCTTCAGTGAGCTGGGGATTTCTATAAGTTCTCATGCTGGGCTTTTGAAAATAAAATATGACCCTATTTTCCCTCTAGGTGCTAAATAGTGATTACTTTTGTGCCAAACAAACAAACGGCCAAAAAATATACCCTAAGAAGTTACATATAAGACCCAGAAAATTGTTAGCTATAAAGACTGTAATAAATAGTTGTAGAAGATGGCATTATCTGAATAAGTACTGAAGAGAATGTGCCTTGGTTAAACAGCATGAGATCATTGTAAGGGAGACTATGATTTTATAATTCCAGAACCATGGTTATAGTTCTGCTCTGATGGTTTAATATAAGTATGGAACTGAGAGGGAAAAAAATCTCTAAGACAGCACCTTTTTGGGGGGGGCGAGTAGCCTAGGTTAAGTTTTTCTGTCCCTCATCCTTACTTACCCCTGGTCTACTTTTGCCCTGGCTTTAGGCAGCTCGTTGGTTTTAAGTTTTATTTCAGCAAGCCTTATTCCATAATAATCAAGCTCCTCTGGTTAAGTGGGACATCTAAGAAAAACAAAACCAAACCCTATTTTTGCATCCTCTTTAAATGTTCATTCTGCAGACATGCTGTAGGTTGTATTTGTAAAAAAAATTAACTTATTTTTGGCAGTTCTTTCCTCCCCCTCCCCCAATTCCCAAAAGAATCACAGAGAAAGGAAAGAGGAGTAGGTGAAATTTTAAAGTTCATGTCTAATAAATGGGGAGCCGGCTTCATTTTGCGGGGTCTCAGAGAAGGTACTTATATACGCTGAACAGGTGCTGCTTCTGGCTTGTACCAGCAATGGAGTGGTCACTGGGGGAATGGCGGCTGTGTGATTAGGTCACAAAGAAATGTGGTGAGGACTGTGCATGAATAAAGTAGGTGCTTTATAAGGATTCATTAAGAGCCGAATTTATTTGACTTCAGTTTACAGTGCTGCCTCTCTCCTAGATTTGAAACTAATGCAATAAAATATACAGATATATAGTTAAAAGGTTTCTTTCATGCTAGGCTAGCCACGAGTCTTTAAAATTCGTTAGTTTAATTTTTACCATTTAAAACAACAGAGCCAACTTTACAAAAGTAAAAGCTGCTTAGTAGCAACATAGCTAGTCTCTCCATCAACTGCTCACTGTTTACAGGGCACAACCTGGCCACTGTATCCATGACACATCCATCAGGTACAGATATTTTTAAGTGAATGTACACATTAGGTCTAGTAAACATCAACAAGTCTAACACCTGTAACAAGCACACTTCATTTCAGGACAAGAGGTTTTTGTTTTCTGTTTTTTTTACATATACAAAACCCCACAAATTTAATGTGTCAATATCCATGCAGTAAATAAATGTTTTTACAAATAGACTTTTTTAAATGATAAAAATATTACACTGGACCCAAAATTCCATACAAACATTAATACATGATTTCTCATCCATTTTAACTAAATATAGGATTACTGAAAATGTGCTGTAGAAAGGCCACTCTCCTGTACAGTTGTGCAAAGTCTGCAAAACGATAGTGATTCAATGGTGGTTTCAAAAGCAAAGAAAAAGATCCCCGCTGTGGAGTTTTTCCTTTCTCCTCTACAGCAAAAATATTCACTGGCATATATCTGAACTCTTAGAGATGAAAGTACATTCACTGAGCTGTACAGGCAACAGTATAAAGCTGATTAGAAGTAGATTTTAGGATATAGGATAGTAAAGGAGGGTCCCTTCCTCCTCCTAAAAAAACCCCAGTAAATTGTGACTTGTACATTATGCAGCCAGACACTAAAAAGCAGCACAGTCATTATCATGCTGTGATCACTTTCAAAAACGAGATGCTTATAAATGGAAATATATGAAGAGGACTTTTTCATAGACTTCATCCACTCTATAGAACAATTCATGAAGCTAGGAAAAAACCTCTATAAATTGTTTCTCTCATACAGTTCAATGTAACAGATCTCTGAATGACCATGATCCTCTTGCTCCTCAGGAGAGAGGTACATTTTTTATTTTTCAACATTGTTTTCTATATTATAACACACATCGGTCTGTAACTAAACATATTTTACTTCCCTGCCTGAAGTATAACCTATATAAGTTTAATTAATGGACTGGGGGAAAATTGGAAACTGGAAAGTTGATTCATTTCAGTTTCTACCTTGTATTTTAAGAGTCGAAGTTTAAAAACATGATTTTGGGCTGAAATTATATATATATATATATATATCTGTTAGCTGCCTTTCCGGGTGAATTAAGTGTGTTTTAAAAAATCCACTCTCAAATTCCTCTGTACACAATCAGCATTTCATCACTACAAAAATAAAGGAAGATTTAAACCAAGAAAATAAAGCAGCTCTATCTTCAATTTTGGTCTCAGTTACAAAACATCTTACAAAGCTTTGCCCTGATACACCATTAAGTGTCCCCATAGATTTGGAATAGTATTTCTATTAACCAGCTTTCACAAGTTAATAGACTATTAAGACAAATATTAGATACCTGAACTTTTCTTATGTTGATGCTCTTCTATTTTGCTTAACTCTTGTATGCGCATCTACATTTCACAAAAATAAAACTACAGCATTAAACTTTGTGCAATGTTTAAGAAAATTCTTAGAACATTTTAATAAATATAAAAAAGGTTTAAATTCTTTCCCACCCACAAGGATGTCTGCACCTGAAAAAATGTGATTTATTTTTGAACTCTTGTTTATATAAAATTAACTTAAAGGGAGAAAAGATGACCTTAGATAGAAAACTGCCTTTTTGTGGTTTTACTACTTGAAGACCACCTGTTTTCAGAGTTTGCAAAAGTTAATTTTAAGTCATTGAAGACAGTTGATTTTGCACATGGTAAAGATAAGCTGAGCACTAATTGCATATAAAATATACAAATGCTCTTTAAAGACAGTGGCATTATGACCATATATGGTTTGTTTCATATAGTTTGGTAACATTAAAGTATAGCTTGTCAAGTGTCCCACACATTGATATAAAAACTACCTTATATACTTGTTCAAAGTACCAGAAGGCAGAATACACTTACACATGCGTTTCAATGTATGAATGAGTGTGTGTTAGAGAGGAAGTGATTACATCTACTTCAGAAGAAATACTTAATGGGTCATTTGGGGTGGTGTTTTGACAGATATCCAAGAAAAGATCAAGGTACATCTGCTTCCATTGTTGGAATTCTTTAGATGTCAAGTCTGGATTGTCTAGGACTTTATCAATAATGGCTACTTCCCCTTCTCTGGCCTGAAAAGCAAAAGGATTCAACAGTTAAGATGTAGACAAACTTTTATTCAAGTTTAAAATAAAGAGTTAATAGGCAAAAAATTAAGAAGCCCATAAGAAACAGCTCTGGTGTACTCAAAACTCAGCTATTTAGACTCAAATTCCAGTATACTTTTTTCTACACCCAAGGTATGCCTCATATTGCCCACTCTGTGTGGTTTATTTTTTCTCTTGGCCTGTCCCGTTTCCCATCTCTGCCTATGGAAACTTTCCTGCGTCATTCTTTAAGATTCAGTTCAAATTCCTCTCATTTCATGAAGCCTTCCTTTAAGGATTGGGAAAAATGTTTCCTCTCTCATTTATGTCCCCATAACACTATCACTGCCATTGAGTGGACTTACCACATTCTATCTCTTGAGTTACTTTTGCACTGTTTCATCTGTCCTGCTAGATGGTTAGCTCCTCATGCTTGCATGAGAGAGAGCAATGGCCCTTCTGTCAGCATAAACACATAATTCTTGCTGTGTGAACGTTATGGCTCCCTTCCTGCAGCACCGGAGGCCTGCAATACAAAATATCCCTCCCTTCCACGCTGGAGGTCGGCTGAAGAGTGAACTTGCTTATGGGATAACTCACCACAGCACAGCTATCGCCTGTTGGAGGAGTGAGTCTCCCAGGTGGGACGGCGGCGTGGCGGAGAGCGTAAGACAGTCTGAAAAGCTCAGTCCTATCTTTTATGGGCCCAAGGAAGGGGCAGGAAGTTTAGGGAACGTTCTGCAGGAAGTGGGAAGGCACAATTCCGGGCAAGCCAGAGTTGGGAGGGAAAGACAGTAACGTGCCTAAGCAGTTGTTCTGGTCCTTGGGACCAGACAGAGACAGTGGGGCTGTGACTGAGGATGTTCTGAATGGCCTTGTGCTTGCTGAGGGTCCTGTTACAATTCCAGGAACTATATATGCATCCATGGTTGCTTGGGCGATTGTCCTTCCCTAATGGGAGATTTTCATTCTCTATCAATTTCCCAGGCTAAAAAGCATAAGGCTCTGTAATTAATTTCACCAACGAGGGGAATTTCTTTATAGTGACTTTTCGTCCTCTTTGTTTGTCACAGAGAGTGGAGCACAGTGTCACATACCTGGTGATTCATCAATACTTATTGAACTGAACATCAGCAGGAGCTCATATTCTTTGCTACTGGAAGAAAATGCTTTTGGGGAATCTACAGAGCATGAAAGACAGGGTTGTGGGGCTGAGAGAGAGGGACAGGAGCAAGTCTCTAAAATACTTGAGCCTGACCTGCTTCAAAATGCCTGCCTGCTTTCATAACCAGGCAGTTTCGACCTGAGTGAGGGTGGGGGGAGGTGGGGCTCTGTAAGGTGAGAGAGTGAGGAGATCTTTGGAGTAGGGTTGGTCACTGGAATAATTATTCTTATGAATATTATAGCTCTTTTAAACATTCTAGTCTTAGTTACCAAAAGGCCATTAAGTTGTCCCATTAATTTGCATGAACACCAACTGAAAGCTAACTGACTCTGCTATTGGAAATTTTTCCAAATCATGCTTTTCTATTTTGTTTCTCTCTTTGGTACTCACCTATGTTTCAAAACCACAAAACCTCAGCAGCATACTATGGATCAGAAATATTTCCCAAAGGAGCCCTTTGACCTTTTGTTTCCCAAAATGACTGCGTCACATACTCTGTATGACAGTTCTTTTCTGTTTTTGATTGTTTAAGGATGCAGGGCCTGCTTAGGGAGAGTTTGTGTGGCAAGCCCTCTCCCCCTCACCCACACACACTGAGGGGGCTCACTTTTCTGCTTCCTTCTTCAACCTCCTGCCTTTCTGCTCCCCTCTCCTCCCCAGTCTGGGGCTGGCATAATAGGAAGACTGGAGACAATGTGAGCACTCATGGAAATGTATAATAAGAAAATAACATGTGAGTTTGGAACTGATAGCGTAAACAAGAATTATAAAATTTCTACATGGAACATGAATTACTGTGGCCTCACTCCAAATGTGCTGAAGGAAATATTCACAAAGTATCTCAGACCCTATTAGCAGCCACTATTGTATTCTGTTGCATGCTGTGTTCTTTTGATAACTATATTAATTATACTACATGGCATATTCATCTTAGGAAAATGAAAGACTGAGGAATAGCACCAGCCTTGCATTTTTGGAAAAAAAATTTAATTACATCCTGTTTTCTCCTAGAACTAAGTCACATAACATTTAGTCAGTGCTTTGAGGTGTTAATGAAAAGTTAAGATTATTTCCTCTTTACCAATACACATATTATTCTGTAGCCGAACGGCTCAGCTTCAGGTTCTTCCTGTCTACCTGTCCCTTGCCCCCATTTTGTATTTCTTTACCTAGAGAATCTGGTAATCCATTCTGAGTTGAGGAATGAATCTCTTGAAAGGAATTTCTCTTTCCATTTCATATCTTACCTTTAAAGTGCTTTTGAGAATTCTCAGCCTGTGTAGTTTTTCATTCATCACAGGATCATTACATCTCTTTATAAATGATAGCTTGTATTCCATCTTGGTTGAAATGCGATGTTCTCCCAGCGGTGACAGACTGGCTTGCTCCAATGCCCTGTATAAATCTTGCAATGAGTCTCCTAACTTTTCTTCCCTACTTTCACCTGTAATGTCCAAAAAAAGAGAAAAATGAATCCAGTGTAATAAAGTTATTTGACACTCCAAAAACCTACTAAAAAAAAAATCAAAACCATCTGAAAACAGGATAATGAAGGACTGGGAAAACAATCTATTACATTAAAACAAAAAAAAAAAAACCCCAAACAAACCCACAGCTGCTAGTTATATTGAGTAAGATTAGCTACAGGCAGCCAATTGTTTTAGAATGGTCAAATAGTAGGATGCTTTAATAAAATATTCTCTGAATAGCAAATCACCGTACATTCCTGAGTCCATTAAGTTCAAAGAATTAGAATACAAAAGGTACACAACACAGACACAATCCTGCACACAATTTAATATTTTAAAACTTTAATGAATATCCCCTATCATTATACTGATAAGCATAGAAGTGCTGATTAATAGAACTCTCCTGATTTAGCAATACTGAACTGCTTTTTACATTTTTCCAGACTTCATAAGATGAAATGGCATTCATTGGAGTATATTTGATTATAAAAATCTTCCAGTAGTGTGCCATAGAGGATTATTAGGTTTCATGTGACTGCCATAGTAATGCCTGCCACATTGTAAATATAGTAAATGATCGTAAATTATCATCAATAATGCTTTAATTAAAATGAACTATGGGGATGTTTATATGCAAAGCTGGCATGTACTAAAAGAAGCTACTTAGCATTTGTAAGACCTGGGAAGAAAATACCGCAATTAAATCTTTTTGAGAAAAAAAATTAGAGACTGGTTCAGGAAAGGATCTTACATCTATTTGAACAAATCAAACTCTCATCTTGTTCTTTAATTGCCTGACTACTGATGTCATATCTTTCTCAAGAATGATAAACAAAGATGAACTCGGATTTTGCTTGGAGTGGTAGATAGGATTAGGGCTATATCACATTTCCTTTCATAGAGAGCCAGAGTCCTTTTTGAGAAATACTAATTATATTGGCCCAAGGAGTAAATATGGAATGTTTTTCATTCCACCACAGTCTATGTGAATATTTTAGGCTTTCTGACTTAGTCAAAAAAAAAAAAAAAAAAAGACTCCCTAATTGGTAATGAGTAGTTAACATTTATATGTGCCAGGCAGTAGGGTAAATACTTAACGTTCATGATCTCATTTAATCCTCACAACAGTACTAAGAGTAGATTTATTTGATTTTCATTTTATAGCAGGGAAGTACCTTGCTCAAGGTCACACTTAGTAAGCAGTGGAGCCAGAATTTCAAGTGGGCAGTCTGGCTCCCAAATCCATGATTTTAACAAGAATTCTATACTCCTAATTTTGTCAGTAATCATTTGAATTGTGTATTTAACAGTAGGTGTTAATGAATTTGTTAGACTCCCTTAAAATGCAGCATTCTAAAAACTTTTTGAAAAGCCAACAAACACATTACCTTAACTTGAAGGGATCACTTTTAGGATTAAAAAGTAGCTTCATTTAAGTTTCATATTCAATTTTTGGCTCTGCTGCTGAGGTTAGCAACTAATGGTAGGTATGATTATTGAGTCCTTCCATTAGAAAGTTCCTTGTTATCATCAACACATGCTATCACTAATTCCTCTATAACGAATTTTAACTTCCTAATCATATAGCTAAGTTAGAAGTATAATCTAAAAATACAGAAATCCATTTAAATAACAGCTTTTTAATTCTCTGCTGGCTCATCCTTGAATGTTTGCAACACCTAGAGGATTTTGAGAGATGGGTGGAAGGAGGACTGTAAAAAGGAGAAACTGCTTTGTGGGTTAAGAGCAAGACTGAAATGAGATAGGGAATTTTAACCGAGAATGGTTTGGAGCCAGGAAGGCACAAAATCATAAGGTCATTCAGAGTAACTAAATGGAGTTGTAAACAAGGATCCATTTGAACAGCATAATTCCATTTCATAAAATCATAGGCCAGGAAAGGAGCCCGAGGAATTATTTACTAGTTATCATCCTTTTTGCCTCAAGGCAAGACTGCATCTAAAGCTAGATGTAATTTCATAGAGCAGAGGGTAGGAGAGGAATGGGAGGCCTAACTGATGTGAATTATAGTAGTTTAGGTATCAGGTGGCCTAATGTATTATTAGTTTTTCAGTTCTTGAAAGAAGGGGAAGGAAAAAAAGGGACTCAGATTCTAGCGTTAGGATCTAAGGGAGAGGTAGAAGTATTTTTACATAGTAAATTTTTATTTTAAGATAACCTTCTTCCATATTACCTAACACTGTGAGGAGTATATATTTTGTTAAAAAAAGTTCTTACCCAATTTTCTTTCTCCCCAGTTCTTAAAGTTTGTGGAATACTGGGCCAGATGATTGATTTTTTATAAAATTTCAATGTAGTTTTACTTTAAGAAGGATAAGTAAAGATTTACTAAAAAAAGTGACAAACACAGCTATTAAATAAAATAAAAACTGAAAGTTATTTTTTCCCTTCTTGCCGTTAAGGAGGAAAAAAGCATTCAACCAAAGGACAACATAGTTCTACAAAGAATCTGGTTTGATAGCTGTAAGAAGAATTGAGCATGGATTTATCTCTGGGCAGCACATTTGAACAAGGAATCACAATGAGACGGAACACAGAAACATTTCCAAGTATAGTAATGGAATAGTGTGGCTCCTAGCAGAGATAAGTAAAGCCCCCTCCCCCATCACTACACATCATACACATATGCAACACCACAAGACACAGCAGTGGGATGAGGAAGGATGAAGGATTGAGATGCCAGGCTACCACAAAATGCCACCAATTACTTAACATTATAAGACTAGACAAAGAGCCTTTCTATTTTCAAAGGAGGGGGTGAGGGGCAGAGTCACATTCTAAATCTGATTCACTGTGCTCAACAGTCAAAACAACACAGAACTCAACATTCAAGACAAAAACAGACCTTTATTTTCTTTTATAATTTTCAATTGGTTTCCTTGTTTTTTTTTCTCAAATGAATACCAATTAAGTCAATTGGGCTACTGTTGCAACTGAAAATATGAAAGCACCTTTATTTTCTTCTCTTTTTGCCCTCTTCTTCTTCGTCTCCTTCTCACTTTTCTTCTGGTTTCTCTTTTTAAAACCCTTGCTTTTCTTCTTCTAGAAGAGGCTTGCTTTGGAAGAGGAGGCAAGCACTTGGTGAGCTCTGCTTCCTGATTGACTTTCTTTCAACGTGCCAGTTCAGCCACTGGAGCACTGGCTGAAAACCGGCTCTTTTGCAATTTGAATGAATGTTTTCTGAAAGTTGGCAAAGTGTAGAAGACCACATGCAAACCACAGGACATACATAGGAACCTTCCACGACTCCTAATGAGGAGGTGTATCACTGCTACAATGAAATTTTAATTTGTATTTAATTTATTCAGGAATTCTAGGGCTATGCAGGAATAAATTCCCTCCCAAATTATATTTATATTTACAACATGTCACTTAGTCCTGTGTCAGATGGCAAACTTTTCTATTCCAATTTTATTAAAGAGAACATATCAAGTTCTCTTTCCTATATAAAATTTCATTGAGAACATATAAGGTTCTTTCCCATATAAAATTTCATTGACTGATAGATTTGAGGATTACAATGAAGTTACTGACGAATTAACTTGTATTTTGTGCCAAGGGAGGGTCATTTCTGGCTGTGTCATACGTGGCAGGGGTGAAAGAAGATCCTTTTTACTGTCTCATTGCTCTTCTAGCTACACTAAGAAATACTGTGACTCTAGGAAAGTGGTGAGCAGCCCAACAGTTCATTGTTTGGTTCTTTCAGGTTGCATATGACCTCCAGGTAGTGATAAAGCTCAAAGAAAAGATGAGCTAATGCAAAATAAGTTTGTGGGAACTTTCTTGCAAACGGCAAGAATGATAATGCATTTCTCAAATACTAAAAGGTCTTTGGTTGACAGATTTCCTTACACTCATGCTTAGTGTTTTCCAAACTTTTTTGATTGTGCACCCTTACCAGTTAAAATACTTCTGTTATTCATAACTTATATACATGTATTACTCTATATTAATAGATATGCATGTTATAAAACAAACACATAAAAGAAATTCGAAAGGATGAGATATAAAACCTGAGGAGAAATTCCAATGTTTTTGCTTCCTGTACCTCAGTGGCCCCATGTGTACCCTCCTTCAGAGACCTAGACTGTGACTTTCCCTCAGCGTTTACACCTCGCTCTCGTTTGCATTTCCCAGTCGTCTACCTGGCCTCATGCATCCAATGTTTAAACTGAATGATGGTTTTCTCTACTTTACACATGAAATACTCCAAAGAAGGCTCCCTATCAGGGGATGGTGTAATTTTTATGACAGTCTATCATGTAATTTCATTCACGTTTCTTTGGTGAAAATTAAGGAGAGCGGAATACAAACTTGGCGACCTATAATTTCATTCTGGTGTCCTCCCCATTTCCCCACCTCTGCAATGACAATGTTGAAGGAGAGTCAAAAATGAAAACAAAACAAAACGAGTATACCAACTGGGTTCTTGAAGAACCAAGCCAACAAGGATAACGAGTTTTGGTACATGTTTTGGAAGGGAACTGTGCTCTTTTAAAATTGGACAATGTCCTCATGGAAACAGTTGTTCCTTCCACAACACAGCTGGGTGGTTGAGCACAGAAGACTAGGAAAGGCTAAGTCACAAGGGGGAGAGAAGGCTGGACATAGTAGCATTAGTCACCAGTCAAATGTGAGAGGCATTCGTTCTTGTACACCCGCTAAGGCTTCCAGGATAATGGCGTCACGTACGTGGAGCACTATTCTTGTCATGAAGGGCAATTAACATTTGCATTGAGACATGGGAATATTTTCTGAATACTAATTTACTAGTGCACTGTAAGGAACCACTTATTTATATGTAAGTTGACAATTAAATTTTTAATGGGTTTAATGTAGATGGGTTTAATGTTTGTAGGTTTTATGCCAAAGATGATTATGTATTCAGGAGTTTACACTGTAATTTGAATTGTTTTATAATTAAATATTAGCTCTCTTAATTCATGCTTTTATATAAGTTAACTAGCTATGTCTAGCATTGTAAAACTGGGGAGAGGGCAGTTTGTTATATCAGAAAAAAAGCGTAAGATTTTAAAAGCTGGCTTTTACTTGTCACTCTGTAATCAACTACTCTTTTCATAATTAGAAGTAATTTGTTTGTTTTCTTTTAGGCAAAATAACAATTTCTTTGATGGAAAAAATTGTTTTTAGTGAGGAAAAAGCCCTTCTTTTAAAAGGACAGCTTGCATGAATCAACCAATATTGCTAAGTGTATTTTTAAAGAACATGTGAAGCTCACCCCTGTAAGAATGACCTTGTGCTTCACCAAATTAAGTAAAGCCCATTCTAGTGGCTGTCGATCCCTTCTGCGCAACAGTTAAGCTAACTTTCATAAAGATGTGACAAAAGAGACAGAGCTGGCTTATTCTATACCTCGTTCTCTAAGCATGTACTATCTACCAAACTATATGGGTTAAGGCCACAAATATTTGACAGTGGTTGAATTTTCAGGATATTACTGTAGTTTTTATGACAAATAGTTCAGATGGCAAAATCTTGCATGTCCTTGGCATTGATTTATTGACCCAAAGGGAAGGTTCTTTGAAGGACAATCACAAACATAAATGACAGATTCTAGATTTACCCACAGAATTTAGAAAATTTAACTAATAGAGACATGGAGGTCAAGGTACTGGCTCCCAGGCAAGAATTCATTAAGGGGACAGTTTAAAACCAAAGCTAAGAGATGATTATATTTAAAAATTAATGTGGAGGCACCATATTCCTCAATGAGAAAAAACTAAAATTTTTCATATCATAAAATTTTACTATGACTTAAACAGGGAGAATGACCCAAGACAAGCCCACTAATATTAAATGCCAACAAAATGCTTTTTGATGGACTTCTACATACCAGAACCATCATTTTTATATATACTTAAAAAAACACATTAAAATGGTTAGAGCACAGAGGCAATTGTAAGGCAGATCAATGTGATTTTATTCACAACACAAATTCCATTTGTAAGAAAGAAGCATAGATTACTTCTCTTTAGAAAGATATTTACTATCAAGCATACTTAGCAAATTATTTAGCTATCTAAAAAGATCTAATACCAATTGGTCATATTTTTATTTTTAATTTATATTTTTACAGGTATTCACATTATGCAATACCACACACTGCGGCGACAGGAAGAAAAAAACATTTCCAAATACAACGTTAAATTATTTGTTCATTGCACAGTATGAAATATCCATTAATTAGCATTGAAATTATTACAGAGTATCTTATCCAACTAAATAAAGGAAATTTCACATCCACTACAGAAGACAAATAAGCAATATTGAGCCATAGGGGACCCAGTTACATAGTATTAAATAATATCTGAAGCTAGTTTGAAAGACATCCAGACAAAACACCTTTTCAAAAGTGAAAACCACAGCCTATAGATTAGGAAACTTTTACAGAAAAGAATAGCTCATGCCTGTCCTATGAGACAACACCATTTGTATACAATTGCCAAGAAATAAGGAGAAAGTTAGGATTTTAGCTGAGGAATCTAATAAAGCCTGGCATGAGGAATTTTCTTCATTAGTGTCACCGAAAGCAGTCTCTGTGTTGCACCTGAATACACTTTATAATGAAATAAACATAGTAAGTTTCAGAGCAAGTTGTGTATACCTTGCCTTAATAGATTACACTTAATTTAGTACAATACAGCACGTCAAATTTTAAAAATGCAAAATACACAATACACAGAATTTGCTTCCTCTGCTTTGCCTTAAAGAGGCCACCGAAGAGTCCATTAAACAGCCAGGGTTTTCTAGTTATTGGAGCTGATCCCTCTCCTTTCCTGGTGTCAGGAGAACACAACTGAGGTGTCACCACACAGAGCCCTTCCCCAGTCAATACCCTTCCCCTTCTGTTCTCCCACAGAACCGGCAGTTTTCTGTCACTGTGCTCCATCTTGATTGGCTTTGATCTTATGCTAGTCCCAGTGTAGAAAGCTCGCATTCTTCTTATGAGTGGCCTGCCCCTCTTAATATCCCATTAGGGAGGCCCCCAATCCAAAACACTTGATGGTCTAAGCTTTTTAAGTCTGTTTTCTGTTATAAACAGCAAGGACGAGGCCATTTTAGTTGCTTGCAAGAGGTTGATGCTGAGTCTGCGCCGTGCCGACTCTCTCCGATCTAAATTCTCTAAACATTAGCTTATCAATCTGTGAGTCCAATGGGTTGAGTGCCAACAGAAGTGGATCCGATTTGGCATGGAGAGGTTCTACCAACTCTCGCAGTGTATTAGCCTAATATGATAAAGCAGTGATACAATATGATGAAAGACCTGCGAGTGCCATTACTTCCAAAGCATATTAGTATTTGTATTAGAAATACCATCATGCAATACCCATGAAGAGGAAAGAGAAAAATATGGCTAGAATTGCATATGGTTTTAATACCATAATGTCTTTCTGTTGGCATGCAAGTCTACTTGGCCATAAATGGGACACTTTTTGTTTTAAGCTTGGTTATTTGAAAACGCCAATCTTCTGTATACAAAATAATACACAGCGCAAATACATCTTTTCCCACCTCTATATTTATATATGCACACCTATAATTTTAATCAGAAAAGTTTGTTAAATGTATCCTCCATATACATGTAAAATGATCAATCTTTCAAGAAACTTAAACTATATTTCTATACAAGATCTTTCCTCAAATTCATCCATGGTCTACCTTCTAGCTAACAACCCTGATATATATGCTACCATGTGCTAATTGGTGAGCTAAAGAGTCCAGCTAGTGTGGCTCCAATGAGGAGGCCGAAGGCTGACCAATACAAAGGGAAGAGAGACGAAAAGCTCTAACAGGGTAAACGTGATGAAAGAGTGACTTTATATCTGAGCATAAGGCAGATGCCAAGGAGTTAAGAAACTAGAAGAGACTAAAGTTTCTGAATGACCTAGGAAACTAAGAACAATTAGGATAGAATAAAACTGTAGTCTCTTTTAGTTCACTTCATTTTGGACTTTGAGGAATCCAAATATTGTCACCAGGCACAAATCAGCAACATCCTGTAGTACCTTTTGAGTTATATCAAGAGGAGGGAACAGAGTGGGAAAGGGAACAGAGAAAGCATGTTGTTCATTACTACCTCCCTCAGAAAATAGGAAGGGCATGTGTCACCCATAGCACAGTACCTAGAAAACAGGATGCAGCATGGTTCAGAAATGAGCAGAATTAATTTTTGTTCATCATATCATACCCTTCTTTTGCAGAAAAGGGGCTGGGAACTAAGTAATCTTCATATGTAGGTCAAATGAAACAAAAGACAACACCTCAGTTTTTAGAAAATTATAATACTGGAATGCTAGCTCTGGCTTCTATCACTTTGTTTCATAAGGTCATGAAATTTCAGAGAGCAAAACCAGAAGCAATCTAACCTTGGGCACAAGGTCATTTCTAAGTTTAAACTTTTCCTAAATTATCTATGCAATTCAAACATTTTGTAAATTGTTTTGAACACATCCCTCCTTTCTCCTCAGAAACAACGTTACATGAGTGGTTTAATTTCTATTGCACTTAACCCACACTAAACCTGAACTAGAGCCAGATCAAGAGTCAGACTTGATGACTGGTAATCAAGTCAGGTTTAGTTACATTTACGACATTGTTTCCGTTGGGTTGCTGAATTATACTCCAAGATACTCAAAACACCTCCTCAGGTGAACGCCTTGTCAGAGTGCAGGATGGTGGGGGAGGATGGCTATTTCAAAATGGCTACAGCTAGGTCCCAGTCTGTATCTATTAGCATAAGAGGAGATACCTCCCCAAGGCAAGGTGTCTCTTCAACTAGTAGTGGTCAGGACCACTGGCTACCAAATCTCAGGGGTGGAGGTCTGCTTGTTAAACAGATTACTGGGCCCTACCCCTAATCTGTTGAATCAGAATTTCTGGATATGAAACTCAGGAATCTGCATTTTAAGCCAGCAACCCAGATCATTCTTGTGCCCACTGCAGTTTGAGACCTCCTGCTTTAGGCCAGTACATTGGGGTGGGCTACACTGTGGGTAGGGCTGGTTGGAGTGATGCCAATTTTTGTACTGCATATACAAAGAGTCTGTAAGTCAGAACCTTATAGTTGGGCACATCACATAGCGTTTTATTTTCAGTCTAGTCTCATCACCAGTATAACGTTGTATGCAATAGCTCAAACATGTTATTTCAAGGCTTTTGCCAAGGAATCTGGTTGAAATATCTTGGTCTACTGAAAACACAGCAAAATGAAAGAGGCCTTGGTAAACTGCTTGAATAAATTCTTTAAAGCTATACTTGGATGTAGTGTTAAATAGTTCCTACTTATTTTTGAGGCAAACAGAACAACTATAAAGATACTTCTAGACTCAAGCCCATTGACCCAACTGTACCTCTTGGTGTGCACATTCAGAATCTCAAGTATGAGCAGCAGTGGTGGGCCAGGAGGGTCAGATACAACAGAACAGTACATGGCTAATCTACACGAAATCTCTAAAACACAAAAACAAACCTGCTTCAGAATGATACCGTTCCATGAAAGCCTATCTTTGACTTCTGTCGATCTTATGTGTCTTTAACTTTTTGCAAATCTTTTTCTGGCCCTCAACACTCTCGCCTTTTCTCTCCCTTTGTGTTTTCACTGGGCTTTCTCTCTCTTCCTATTTCTACCCTTCTCCTTTGTAGCTGACAAATTCATTTATCCCCATTCAAATAATTAAAAATATTCAAACCAGTTAAAATTATTTATTATAGTGACAGACTAATTTTATTCCTGTTTTTAAAGGGACAAGTGGAAACTGCATGTTCCTTAAAAAGCAACAACAACAACAAAACAAATTATATGGCTCTTGATTGTTTTGTTTTCTTTTGGTCAATATCCTAAAACTATAAAAACATTCCCTACTTCCTGCTATAAAAATAAACATCACTATTTACCAAGCTTTTAACCAATTACATTTTGAAATAACGGCAACGTGTCTATGCTATCCCAGGAAAATCAGTAATGTTTCTGTTTGGCATATTACTTAATAAATATTTATTGAAATTCCACTCATCACTAAAGCTTCCAATTATGAGGCCACCAGCCCAGCTGGATAATAAGAAACAGATCCCGCGTCCCTGTTACAAAACCCCTCGAGATCTGAATGGTGGACCCAGATGTAATGCCATGTTGAGTCATGTAGAGGATGACTTATTCCAGTATGGATCCACTTCCCGTGCAAGCTCTTCACAGATTGAATCTTTATGTTGAGGAAGATGTTTCTTTCTCTTTTTGTTTTATGAATTTAAAAATCTCCCCACACCAAGGACCACTCAAATAATAAGCAGAAATATAAATTCTAGAAACATAAGTTTTGGAAATGTAATCAGTCTTCTAACAGTGTACCTGCTAGGGAGGGCTGATGATCCTTCAATCAAATGCCTGAGGATCAGAATACAGGGTCAGGATGGAGGCATACACATTTACAAGAGAATGATTAAGTCTGAACACAAAATAGGTGAAAGAAATATTTTCCTTAATGAATGAAAGACAAAAAATATGTCAAAATGGAAATAAGAAGTGCTTAACCCAGAACAGCACGTTCAAAGATTCCTACTTCTGAGTTCTAAGAGAAAATTTGGTTTCATTTATTCACTTCCATTATCAGTGGGCCTGAGGGCAAATTTAAGGGCAAAGCCGGGGACTACTGGTCTTAAGCTGCCTGCAGATAACAAAGGTCATCAATGGCAGACATCCAAGCGTATCAATACTAACACTTGTGAAGCTCCTGGGAGAGTAGAATTGTTTTGTGCTTTTTATTTTATTTTTTGCTGAGGAAGATTCATCCTGAGCTAACATCTGCTGTCAATCTTCCCTTTTTTTTTTTTTTAAATGTGAGCTGCTGCCACAACAAGGCCCCTGACAGACAAGTGGTGTGGTTCTGCGCTGGGAACTGAACCTGGGCTGCCGAAGCAGAGCATGTTGAATTTTAACCTCTAGGCCATCAGGGTGGCCTTATTTTGTGCTTTTTAAAAAAGCTTATTTGTTTAACAGAAATATCTGGAGCCTCCCCTTCTTTGAAATGTATGTGTTCAGATTTAAGTTTTTCTTTCTGAAAAACAGGAATATCTAACACCACAAACTAGACAGTCAGTGATAATTACTTTTCTTCATGTAAGTATTGGAAAGAGTGGGCTGGTACCTTGCTTCAGAATGTTGGGACCAAGAGAGAGACTTGTTAATTGTGACTTGAGTAGTTATCTGTCCAAGTTTTGAGGGCCTATTTTCTCATAAAGGTTGAGTTCAAATAGAAAAGATATGAGATTTTTAAAAATGTTTGTTTGCTTATTTTTTATTCAATACCATAGGAAGAAGGAACTGGAATGTCTTTATTTTTATTTTATGAATGAAGAGTAAAATTTTCATGATAAAGCTTTCTTTTAAAAAATAAAGTCATCAATAGTAAAAAGTAATATAGTTTGTGCTTATACTTAGAGCACTTACGGAGATCTTTAGCAATGACAGGTAAAATAAAATATGTGATGAACCTAGCCACAGGCAAAACAGAAAAGGAAATACTGTTTCCAGATAATTAGAATGTTCTTCTAAATTGCCAAACCACAATTCCACCCTCTGTGTATAATTCACAGGAGACAGAGCATTTCCTTATGAAAATAGTATCTCATTTAATGTACCTTCTGCTATATTATGATCTTAGAGTACATTTAGGACTTAATTAGTTATTATGAGTATACCACATTCTGGCTTTTTCTATCTGCATTAAAAACCATTATCTGAAATAAAGGCAGACCTAAGGTACCCTTTAAAGTAAGCTTATATATCAGCAACAATTGAAAAGGTCTTTTAAATATTTAATAGTCACAGAAAACTTAATATGTTCATTCAATTTACTATCAGTTTATTTTCAATGAAATGTATATAGATATTTCAGAAATATGTACTATGGAATTTTGCCACATTATATTGTCATCCCAAATGTCACCATTCAGATTTTAAAATATTCTAGATACACATTGTTCAATAAGGATTTACTATGGTGCTAACGTGCCTATGGGTATATACAATATTACACATAAATATCCAAAGATGATAGTCTGACCTCAAAGGGTTCACAGTATAGCTGTACAACTCCTTCCCCACTTCTGTCTTAAAATTTTATAGTTAAAAATTATCAATAAAATGAAGCTCTACTTTTTTAAGTACAAATATATACAGTCATATGTCACTTAACGATGGGGATACATTCTGAGAAATGTGTTGTTAGGTGATTTTGTCATTGTGCAAACATCATAGAGTGTACTTACACAAACCTAAATGCTATAGCCTACTACACACATCTAGGCTATATGGTACTAATCTTATGAGATCATCGTCATCTATGTGGTCCGTCATCGACCCAAACGTTGTTATGTGGTGCATGACTGTATATACACATATACAGATTCAATTATATGACTATAATGTAATTATACAATTATCCTAATAATGTATATTATTGTAATTATACTATATGTAATTACATTAATAATATATATTATATGGATATAT